>NC_056075.1:23617612-26117612 GCF_016772045.2 Ovis aries | reverse complement strand
TGGTTCAATAAGTGCTTGTTAAATTGCATTGAACCAGGTTTGTTCACCCATCCATCCATCTGTGCTAGACTCTGGGGATATCCTAGTGAAAACATATAGAGGTTTAAGTAGATCAGATACTCTCTTTATAGGTTTTTGTGGCACAATGCTAATACAAAGGCTGGGAAAGAACTTAGTATTCCAAAACACTTCCCTCATCTGCTTTCTGAAGCTTGAAACTCTTTAAACAGTAATGGGCATCCTTGGGAGGCAATGAGGTCTCTGGAAAACCACGCTATTTAAGCATTTCCCTCAAGTAGACAGTGAGAGTTGAATCAAGTATCAGGTCAACATGCTGGTTACACAGCCATTGTCCTGAGCCACAGTAGTGCTTATCTGCCCTGCGTCCCTTCATCCATCTTTCTGGCAATACACAAAGTCTGCCTGGTTAGGCAGGCTACCCAGAGACTAGTCTAAGCCAAAGGGAATACCTCTACCCCTTGACCATATTTACTGATCCAAGAATAGAGTCATCACCCATATTGTCCCAGACAAGGCATTCCCTAGGACTTCAAAATTAAGATCTGGGATTTTGTCTGAGTCTGAAGCTGCAGTAGTCCTGCTCTTTGCCAAAAGAAAGAAGCAGAGCTGCAAGTTAACCTCTGACAAGTAGCAAGAGCCTCCTTGCATGAGAATGTCTACCTCTAAAAGTGATTAAAAGCCATCAAGTGTTTCAAAATACAGGTTTAGAGCCAGACTAGTCAGTGTTAAAATCTATTTGCAAGGCCAGAAACCTGGGTTCAACCCTTGGATTAGGAAGATCTCCTGGAGAAGGGAATGGCAACCCGCTCCAGTAATCTTGCCTGGAGAATCCCATGGTCAGAGGAGCCTGGTGGGGTAAAGTCCATGTGGTCACAGAGAGTCGGCCATGACTGAGTGACTGACAACTTCACTTACCTGAGAATAATATCTGCCAATAATAATATTTAATAAATGAATTATAATCATTGCCCCAGTTCTGGTCTCTCTCATATTTGACTTTTCTATTCCTTATTCAACACTGAGATATTCTAATATATCTCCTAATTTCTCTGTAATCTATTTAATCTATTTAGAGTTAGGGTCTTATCCATTGTATTAGCAAGTGGGCTCATGCTAATACAGTGTTTAAGATCCCTGAGATCCTAATACTATGTGGATGGTCCTTCACACAAGTCACACAGAGATAAATGGTTTTCCTTTTCATCCTTGTTCTTTTTTAAAATCTCTGATTTTACTCTCTGCTACAAATCTGTCACTTCATAATAAAGCCAAACATAAAAACAAACTCTTTATCCCTAGAAGTTATAAAAGCACAGACCTTCCCTTTTTTTTATTAATATATAATTTGAGGGGAATAGAACTGTGTTAACAAGCATGTCGATAAAGAATCCATCTTTCACATTCCTCTGTACAAAAAAAAAAAGAGAGAGAGAGAGAGATAAAGAGGGAGGGAGGGAGGGAGGGAGGGAGGGAAGAAGGGAGAGAGAGAAATTACCTCAAGAAAGAATGAAAAGTAGTCACTGACAGTAGTAAACTGATAGAACCAAATAATTGTCCTCAAGGCTATGAGGAAACCAAATGGAATGGGTATCCACACATCTGTATTAATAGCAACTCCTATCTCCAAGCCTCAGTCCTATTCGAAAAGAATACCAGAGAAGGAGGAGATTTTATTCTATTTAGAGGATTTAGATGCCACTGTTTCCAGAATTGTTTTTGTAAAACATTTTCCTAAAAATGCATCAACATGCTTGCTTTCATTTGTTATCTTTTCTAAGGGACTCAGAGAGTAGGAAGAGGCAAGGAGGTGCAGGGTGACTTAACTGGTTGATAAGGGACAAAATTGAGGGTGATTCAGGCTAGAAGGCTAGCAGAAGATATATATAAACAAACACACACACACACTGTCTTTCTGTACTCACAGACATTCAAGCCCACAGAAAATGGGGATTCATGATGAGGGACACAAAAGCCCCTGGTTCTCTTCTGGGTGGGACTTTAGGCAGATGTTTGTACATCTTGCAGAGAATATCATCATCCCAATTAATCCTACTACCTGCTTACTGGATCATGAAGTCTCTTTGATGAGACAGGTCATTTTTAGAGGAAGAAGGGGATGTGCATTAGGTGTGAGTAGTCTAGATAGTATCACAGCTCCATTTTTCTTTCCTAAACAAAGCCCTCTAGGTAGCCTTTGTGCCTAGAGGAAGATACTTTCATTCAGAGTTCCAAAGGTAGGGCTGATTGGCCAGGTAGAGGTGACACTCTAAAAACCGTGTTTGATCTAGTACTGGGCATTTAACTTGGTCCAAGAGGACTGAAGGGAAGATCATTTACTCTCTAATTATGAAAAAAAAAGTTTTTCACTTTTTAATATTTGGCTGATTGATGTGAAAGAAGAAACAGATAGACTGAGTTATTATAAGAAGTCATCTTTTGTTAAGTGCAACCAGCCTGAGGATTAAGCCAATGCTGTTATTGGCGGAACAGGGAAACTGACCTCTAACAATGCTACTGAGCAGTGGAATTGACAAAGCTGAATCCTGCTCTGATACAGGACTTAGTATATTTAAAAATTCATTTCTATAACCTTTAAGGCAGTTAGAGAAGGTGTTCCTCATACTTGTAGCCAAAATCTTCCTAAATTGAGAAAGAAATGACATTTGAATACTAAGAAATCATTCCTTATTTCCTACAATTAAATTTTAATACGAAGAAGAGAAAGTAAAAGAACATATAAGGACCCAGGATAACAAGAGAGAGAACAGGGACAGGAGAACTGAAAGGTCACAGAAAGTAGAGGCCAGCAGAGCTCAAAGCAAACCTTAGTGAATTCATAATTTCCCTATGAGCTGTTTTAAACTGAGCTAGCTCCAGACGAGAGAGCTGCTTCTTTTATTTAATAATTTTTTAAATCTCTGCCATGTATCTAGAATAGTCAGTATCATAGAGACAGAAAGCAGAATGATATTTGTCAGGGGCTGAAGGTCAAGGGGGAAATGAGGAGCTATTGTTTAATAGGTATAGAGTTGCAGTTTTACAAAAGGAAAAGAACTCTGGAGATAGATAGTTGTGATGGTAGCATAGCATAATGAATGCATTTAAAAATACTGAACTTCACACTTAAAAATGGTTAGATGGTAAATGTTAGGTGTATTTTACAATAATAAAAATATAGAAGAAAAAAATTTCTACCAAGGACTAAGCCAATAAAAATACAGAAATTAAAGTACACAATTAGCCATCTCGAAATTTTCAGTATTAAAAAGCCCACAATAGTTTTTATAATTTTAATAGTTTGTTCTACTCGCATTATTTCATTGAATACTTTGAATAACCCTGCTGTTGCTGCTGCTGCTAAGTCGCTTCAGTCTTGTCTGACTCTGTGCAAACCCATAGACGGCAGCCCACCAGGCTGCCCCGCCGGTCCCTGGAATTCTCCAGGCAAGAACACCGGAGTGGGTTGCCATTTTCTTCTCCAATGCATGAAAGTGAAAAGTGAAAGTGATGTCTCTCAGTCATGTCCGAATCTTCACGACCCCATGGACTGCAGCCTACCAGGCTCCTCCGTCCGTGGGATTTTCTAAGCAAGAGTACTGGAGTGGGGTGCCATTGCCTTCCCTATGGGCATGTATATATCTTCCTATTTTATAGAAAGGAATCAGAGACTCAGTTCCCATAAATTATATAAGCAAGCTGTGAAGCTAGCATTTCAGTCTCAGTCAGTCTGATACTATCAATCCAGCCTTGTTTTTTACACTTTACTATCCTTCTTGGAGAACATGGGATTATATGTTCACTGTCCCCAATCACCTTGGGTATTATAATTCCTCTTATAGAGAAAATGTTTGATAATTCAGGAATAAGAGGACTCTCTCAAAGGCCCCAAACTTTGAATGACGTCAGCAGAGGGAATGATTCTTCAACAGGAAAAAGGGTATTCATTTGTTAGATGGTGGGAAATGATCTAACATATGATCTGCAGTCACCGAGCTGCTAGAGAGAAAATGGCTTAAATTGAGATTGAAACCATTAGCTCTAGAGTCTAATGATATAGCATTAGAACAGAACTAGCATGTTCTACTGCCTGAAAAAGGACCAGAGCAAATCAATTGCTTCATGACAGTGCCCCCTCTTTTCTCAGGGCAGTGGCAGAAGACACGTTTTAATCACAATTTCTGAGAGTTGATAGTACATGAAGTCACTGATGGTTGTAAATAAGATTATCAGGAAGCTGTACTAACTGCAACACCATTAGCTAAATAATCATGGGAGTACAAGAAAATGAGTTAGATAGTAAGGGCCAGAGTAGGAAATGGTACTGTGGATCATCATCAGTGGATTTTTCATGATTTTTCTCTTACATGGCCCCATTCATTTGTCATGCCCCAACTAAGACTATTCTATGGCTCATCATTGTTCTAAACAACTTAACATGCCATATATAGCCCGTTACTGTCTCACTCATGTGAAACTTCCTACTCTTATCTTCTTCTAGCATCATATTCAGTTATTTAAATATATCATATTTCTTATCTCTAAGCTTTTATTATTTCTATTTTATCTAACTGGGTTTCTTTCCATCTCTTAGAATATTGACATTGAATATGTCTTTAATTCTTATTCATTCAGATGATAATAGATACCCCACTTTGAATTCCCCTTTGTTGACACTGTCAAAGCCTTAATATTCTATTCATATTTAATTTTTTAAAAAAATTACTCACCAACAAGGTGAATTCCTGAAGTTAGGATGATGCGTTGCTCACTTTTGTATTTCCGATACCTGACCTGTCACAGTCACTAAATAATTATTTGTTGAATGAGTGCTGAGTGACTTTACATTGTCCTCTAAATGTTTATGTACTCGCCTTCTCATGAATAGTTTTGCTGTCAGTAAGGAGAAAATTTTCTAGGTGGGTAATAGATTGAGAGCTCATATAATTCAAGGAATAATCTTACACTAGAAATCTATGATTTAATGTGCTATTAATGAAAAGTTAAATTGCGTGCATCTTATTATTAGAGATGGCAGATTGAAAACATATATTTCTATTTAATCCACTCCCTAAGCCCTACAAAGATGCTAGAAATGTTTTCAGGCATGAAACTGTGTGAAATTAAAGACTAGGCAATGAGACCGTAAGATTTCGGAAGCTGGAAGCATATGGACAGGATATGTTGACAATATGACTTTGCAGATCCAAGAAATCTTAATTCTGTGCTTAAAGTGGAAAAGCCAAGAGGAAGCTTTAGTATGAATTCCTAAAAGGTTTAGGACTTGGGGAAAACAGGTACCTTGGGAGTGAGGATTAACATGAAAATAATTAGAGTGTCTAAAGATCTCTTGAGAAAGTCAGATCCAGAGATAATCTACCCTCTCCATTTGAGCTGATAACTAGGAATTTATTCTCTAGACAAAATAAAGTGGAATATGTCTAGATTTGGGATTCCAGAAACATTTCAGGAAAGAAATTCATTTCTGGGGGGAAAGAATTAGGCAAAAACTTCACAGTGAATGTTAAATCCCTTCATTTTATTCTTCTTCTACATGGCTCCCCCAAAATTTATATCAGTTTACAGCCTTCATAAGGCAATGCTGAAGCAGTTTTCAACTTGGATATCTGACCAACTACAGCTAGAAGACCTAAAGATACTGACATTAAGAATTCTCCCAAAGAAACTGCCCATTCAGATAACGTTAGAAACACAGTGAAGAGTTCTAACCAAATGCTAATGTTTCTGAACAGTTCTTATTCTTCCCTTTAATATGAGTAAAACCAAGGCTTACTGGACTTTTTAATGCAAGCACTGAATACGAGAAACAGAGATGGAAACCAGATAAGCCAATCTCCTCAACTTTAGTTTATTTAGTTTTAGGTAAACCTAATAGTTTCTATCATTAATATTCTCAAAAAGATAAGTAGATACATTTTATCTATGAAACAACAGAAAGCTAAAGTAGTTCAGGAAGTACATTATATGAATAATAAAAGACCCCCAAAATAAGAGAAAATGGATGGAAGATATAAAAGATGTAATTCAATTTATTTTTTCCAGAACTGAGAGATATGATTCTCCAGAAATTAGAAACCAAAGAGCATTATTAAAGGTTTGAAGACATAAGTGATAAGAAGAAAGGAAAACATGTTGGAAACTTCCAGGTAAGGAAAAAGAAATCATATAAAGAATAAATAATTCAATAAAGATTATTACAAATCAATTCAATTACAAATAATAATTTACAAATTCAAGTATAACAATAAATCTCTCTCAATAATGTCTTAGGATTACTCCAATAATAGCAACTCCAGAAGATAAATAATACAGAAGAGAAATAACTTTAAAATCTGAGGATTTTTTTCTTTTTTTTTTTTAACTTAAAATCTTTAATTCTTACATGCATTTCCAAACATGAACCCCCTCCCACCTCCCTCCCCATAACATCTCTCTGGATCATCCCCATGCACCAGCCCCAAGCATGCTGTATCCTAATAGATGGAGAAATATACCATGTTCATGGATTGGAAGAATCAATATAGTGAAAATGAGTATACTACCCAAAGCAATTTACAAATTCAATGCAACCCCTATCAAGCTACCAGCCATATTTTTCACAGAACTAGAACAAATAATTTCAAGATTTGTATGGAAATACAAAACACCTCGAATAGCCAAAGCAATCTTGAGAAAGAAGAATGGAACTGGAGGAATCAACTTGCCTGACTTCAGGCTCTACTACAAAGCCACAGTCATCAAAACAGTATGGTACTGGCACAAAGACAGACATATAGATCAATGGAACAAAATAGAAAGCCCAGAGATAAATCCACACACATATGGACACCTTATCTTTGACAAAGGAGGCAAGAATATACAATGGAGTAAAGACAATCTCTTTAACAAGTGGTGCTGGGAAAACTGGTCAACCACTTGTAAAAGAATGAAACTAGATCACTTTCTAACACCGCACACAAAAATAAACTCAAAATGGATTAAAGATCTAAATGTAAGATCAGAAACTATAAAACTCCTAGAGGAGAACATAGGCAAAACACTCTCAGATTTTTTTTTTTCAAAACAGAATTATCAGATTGTCAAGATATTTTCAGCCATCACACACCAAAATGTATCTGCCATGTACTCTAGCCAGAAAGATACTGGAAAAGGTTCTGCAGCAATATGAGAGAAATAAGAAGAGAAAACAAAATATAATATGTGAAATAGAGAGTCAGTAAAAAGAAACCCATATGTAGGTCAGGAAGCAACAGTTAGAACTGGACATGGAACAACAGACTGGTTCCAAATAGAAAAAGGAGTGCATCAAGGCTGTATATTATCACCCTGCTTATTTAAATTATATGCAGAGTACATCATGAAAAATGCTGGGTTGGAAGAAGCACAGGCTGGAATCAAGATTGCCAGGAGAAATATCAATAACCTCAGATATGCAGATGGCACCACCCTTATGGCAGAAAGTGAAGAGGTACTAAAAAGCTTCTTGATGAAACTGAAAGAGGAGAGTGAAAAAGTTGGCTTAAAGCTCAACATTCAGAAAACAAAGATCATGGCATCCGGTCCCATCACTTCATGGGAAATAGATGGGGAAACAGTTGGAAAGTGTCAGAATTTATTTTGGGGGGCTCCAAAATCACTGCAGATGGTGACTGCAGCCATGAAATTAAAAGATGCTTACTTCTTGGAAGAAAAGTTATGACCAATCCAGATAGCATATTCAAAAGCAGAAACATTACTTTGCCGACTAATGTCTGTCTAGTCAAGGCTATGGTTTTTCCAGTGGTCATGTATGGATGTGAGAGTTGGACTGTGAAGAAAGCTGAGCACCGAAGAATTGATGCTTTTGAACTGTGGTGTTGGAGAAGACTCTTGAGAATCCCTTGGACTGCAAGGAGATCCAACCAGTCCATTCTAAAGGAGATCAGCCCTGGGATTTCTTTGGAAGGAATGATGCGAAAACTGAAACTCCAGTACTTTGACAACCTCATGCAAAAAGTTGACTCATTGGAAAAGACTCTGATGCTGGGAGGGATTGTGGGCAGGAGGAGAAGAGGATGACAGAGGATGAGATGGCTAGATGGCGTCACTGACTCAATGGATGTGAGTCTGAGTGAACTCTGGGAGTTGGTGATGGACAGGGAGGCCTGGTGTCCTGCGATTCATGGGGTCGCAAAGAGTTGGACACGACTGAGCAACTGAACTGAACTAAAAAGACAGATCACATTTTTCCTTATGATACTGAAAAGAGTCTGTACAATGACAGTTATTCAGCAGGTTAGGAGAACTATTTTTCAGATTGGTTGTAGTTGTATTGAAATATTTCTTTAAGAAAATGAAACAAAAAAAATTTTAATTTCTTTGAGGCTACTGAGAGAAGACTTACTCAGCTGGTTAAGAATTTGGGATTGGATTAATGATTAGTGGGTTTCCCAGGTGGCGCTAGTGGTAAAGAAACCACTGGTCAATGCAGGAGACACAAGGGATACCAGTTCGATCCCTGGGTTGGGAAGATCCCCTGGAAGAGAGTATGATAATCCATTCTAGTACTCTTGCCTGGAGAGTCCCACGGACAGAGGAGCCTGGCAGGCTGAGGTCCATAGGGTTGCAAGGAGTCAGACTCAACTGAAGTGACTTAGCATGCATACATTATGATTAGCACTTAGAAAACTAAGCCAGTGGGAAAAGGGAGAGAAGGATGAAGAAGATGAGGAAGAAGAGTGAGTGAATAAATTGTTAATTCCAGATAAATGAATCTCTTATAAAGAAAAACTGATCATGTAAGGTGAAACATACCTCAGCTACGAAAAATGTTCATAAGCTAAGAATAATTTAAATAAGAAATATTGACTTATTTTTATGTTACAACTATGTCATAGGAATGAGGAGCAGGGTTAAAAGGACAGTGGTGGAAAAGAGATATATTTTTATCTTCCAGAGTGAGAAGTCAATAAACCACATAAACTAAAAGGAACTAGAAGTAAAAGTTTTGTTATTTAGAAATTTTGATGTAAATACTAGAATAAATAATTTAAAAAGTTGAAAATGTTTGACATTTTCAGATAATGGAGGTGGCAAGAGAGTAGTAAAACTGTATTATTTAGCTGACACTATCTGCTGCTAACAAACAAACTCCAGGATATATAATGGCCTCCAACACAAATGTCTTCTCACTCATTTAACAGCCCAAGGTGAGTGTTTCTATATGGCAGATATCACTCTCTTTCATGAACTCAATTAGGAAGAAGATCCACCTTTTTCAACTTGAACTTTAAGCCAAATTTATCACTCTGCAAGGCTGTTAAAGAGCATGGAGGATCACTCAGGGGAGTTTAAAGAAGCATGCCAAGACAGAGCCATACACTTCTGTCCCAACTGACCTAATAAAACTCAGGCACATGGCCACTCCTAACTGATACATGGGTTGGGAAATGGAGCCTGGCTGTGCATCAAGGGAAAAGAGGAGGACACAGATTTTGGTGAACAGTTACTATTCCTGACACAAGTTGTAAAACTGTTTAAATTAAGGGCATGTATAGTCCATTACTTCAATTACGGTTTTGTTCTAAAATGATTAAGTAGACAGACCAGAGGGAGTTGTTAAAATTTAACAATGGTTTAACTATGATATGTTTTTCTGGCTTCTTTAATTGTAAAATTCAATTATACAATTTTATTGATGGTACAAAATACTCCTTGTCTGGGGTCATCTTATTCCATGCTTCCCTTAGGGGAAGGTCCAGTGGCCCTTCCTATGAAAACAAACTGGAAATTAAACAGTATAATCCTAAAACAACATCAGAGAAGGTGGTATTGTTCCTATTTTACAGATGAAATGACTAGATTCTTGAGAAACTGACAGGCACTAATTTAGTCATTCACTCATTCATTCCTCTGATATTTATCAAAACATCTACCATGGGGCAGTCATCCTCTGCATGCAGCAGATATACCAGTGAACAAGCCTTACAAGTTTTATGCTCAGAGAGAACTTTAATCCTAGAGAGGCTTCCCCCTGACAAAGTGAAGACTAATTCATGTCATCAGCCTGGAAGTTCAGAAGATCCTGAGAGATCAGCTCATGCTGGTTCTCTCCAGCTACTATGCTTTACACATTGCCTATTTCATCAATTGCACTGAAGAAAACAAACTCTCCACCACTATACCATCAGACAGCTTCTCCTACTTAAGCAAATGATGCAAATTCTCCTTGGGGGAAAAACCACACATCTCTTTTCTCCCTTAACAGCTATTAACAGAGGCTTCAGATCAATGTGGCAAGAAAGACATTCATATTCACCATTGTTTTCACCCAGCTACGAGAGAGATGCTTGTGACCTATTTTCTGGCTGCCTCTAAGACTTGCTAGGAACGCTCTCCAATTTTGGCAGACTTGGGTAGTCTGGTCTCCTGAATTGTATTGTCAATAAAATATTTATCCAGCTGCCTGAAAATCACCAATCATCTCTTCTTCCTTCATTTGGGAAAATACCACCCACTGACATGTCCTACTTGTACCTGAAAGATGTATGACTTGTCAGTGCTAAATTTAGTGAATGTTTTCAGAAGAGCTGTAAACTTGCACTGAACATGAGATCAATTATAGGAAATATGGAGATTCTAGAAGACTGGTCCTCAGAGGATAACCACATAACTCACTATCCAAATTGGGACAATCAGAGTGAGATGTGATGCTGTTAACATCAGTGGTGCTGAGACCACCAGCAAAAATAGCGTTCTGAACAAAAGGAAATATGAACATTTAACATTGACTTCACTTTCTTTATACCTTGATGGATGAATGGATAAACAAAATACGGCACATGCATCAATGGAATATTGTTCAATCTTGAAAAGAAAGGAAATTTTCACACATGCTAAAACATGGATGAAACTTGAGAACAGGATGCTAAGTGAAATAAACCAGTCACAAAAGGACAAACACTGTGTAACTCCACTTATGAGATATCAAGAGTAGTTAAATTCATAGAAACAGGAAACAGAATGGTGATTGCCAGGGGCTGGGAGGAGGAAGGAATGTAAGGTTATTGTTTAATAAGTACAGAATTTCAGTTTGGAAAGATAAAAACATTTCACAGATGGATAGTAGAGATGATTGCATAACAATGTGAATGTATTTAACGCCACTGCATTGCACATTTAGACAGTTAAAATGGTATATTTTATGTTACATGCATTTTACCACAGTAAAAATGGTTGTCATCACTTTATTTGGAAAATGATAAAGCATGGATCAAGATATCCTCAAGGCCCTTTATTCTATGCATAACACATTATAATCCCAGTTGTGAGTCACTGAAGTTAAGATGTAGTCGAATCACCCACTGCTCCCCTGTGTGTTTCAACAAACATTTGGGAAAAGACATGAAGAGTCCAATAGGGATTTACGGCTTGCAAAGCTGGTCAAAGGACTCAGTGAGCCCTTATGACTCTGTCCTCAACTTAGACTCGAATGTAGCCCAAATTCAGTGAACAGTGGCAAGTAAAGAATCTGGAATCAAGAGAGAAGTGATCTGCTTGTTCCCACAAGCAAGTCTTCTTGATTTGCTTATCACATTAAGCAAGGTAAATCCTCCCTTCCTGAAAGTAGGAGGCCCCAGAAGCAAAGAGGAAAAAAGTTCAAGTAGATCAAAAGAGAGCTGATCCATACTGTCTGGGTTTCAGATAGTGGCCCATCTGCCTCCTACTAAAGTCTCGAAGGTTCTCTCTAGACTCAGTCACACCAGACGTCCCCACCTCCCACACTCATTGAGGAGGAAAGAATGGGATGAAACAGAGTTGAAAATAAAGATTCTTCTCCAACAAAAACTACTTTTAACCTTTGCTTTTCCTGCAAGCTCTTAGTTGCATAACAAACATTTTCCTTCCTGTTAACATTTGATATTGAGAAATATTGAATTTTCTTCTTCACCTTGTGGTTCCTCATTCTTTGTGTGTGCCAGATAGTTTCCCATTTACTTCCAAAGATGTTCATGTAAGTGAGAACCATTGGGAATTCACTTGATACTGGCAAGGGTTCTGAACTCCAAGTCGAGTTCAGACACAGCCCCAAACCTGAGGGCCACTTTCTCTTATTTCACTCTGCACTACTGACTGACTGATTCATGTGTCTACAACCCCACCCCTGAGCCCAAACTTTAGAGCAAGTTCCTAAAGGCCATGCACAATATTGGCTGACTGCTGAATCCTCCTTTCCATAGGATTCATGTCAGCACAGCCTAGAGACTCCATAAACACCTATGCTCCTGGAGCATTTATTGAGTTCCTGCAAATGCCCGGGACATGGCCAGCTCTCTGCCCCAAAAGAACCTATTATTTAATAACAATATTACAGAGTTTGGTGCTGCTGGTGGCAAGGATATTTCCTTAGAGGCCCCATGGGGCCGCAGGGAGGAAAGATTTTGAAAGACAGAACATAGTTAGCTCTGACTGCAAATTGGGCATTTTATTGCATGTCTGATGGATAATCACAGATAAAGACTTTGATCTTTATCCATATAGCAGCAATAAGAAAAAAAGCAAGAACTCTGTGTACATTTTTTTTTCTCTGCCATTCCAGGAAAACAGAGCTCATTAAAATGCTCAGAAGAATGTCTTCATGCGTATTCTTAAGCATCAGATCAAGTGCTGTCGTGCGGTCTTGCTCGGCCACTGTCGCCCACCAATACCCTGATGAGGAGACAGGACAGCAGAAGGACTAATGAAAGAGGAAGAAGAAGGATGCTGAAGGCGAGGGGGTGGACAAGTAGAGGGTTAACGCTGAGAATCAGAGGAAAGTTGAAAGGGAGGCATGAGAGCGGCAGGACAGCATGGAAGCCCTAACAAACCCACATGTTCAGATCAGGCTTCATTCCTCAGACCCAGGACTCTGAGCACTTGTGGTCTGGAGTGGCAACATTAGGATGGCTCTAGGGCTCTCCCTTCTTTTGTGATTGAACTCAGTGATCCATTTCATAATCGAACTTGCAAACTGAATCTAAACAGGCAATGCAACAAAAACCAAAATATCAGCATGTAGGCAAGCATCGGCAGAGTTGAGGGTGTATGAGAGCACCTCGTGAGGCGCCTGCCATGCCGTGCTGCCCTTAACTGACTCTGCCTCTTCTCTAATTATGATGACTATCAATAATGTTCATTAAGGACGGAAAGGTAACCTTCATTGTCAAATGGAGACTATGTGTTCCCTATTATTGATCCTCACAAAGGCAGCAGCCAAAGACCAAGTCCTTCAAGGTCTGAGATAAAGCCCAGTACCCTGGAGTGAATGTGCATGGTGGGGAATATATATAAATACACACTGATGTCGCAGCAAGCAGGGCCTATCCTGGATGTGGGCAATAGGGTACAGGGTACAAGTGTCTCATCCTGTACTGACAAAGAAACCTAGACATGCACCCTTATACCCAAACAGCTTGATGTACGGAATCATCATTTTAATGTTAATTTATGGAATGTTTCATTTGCTTAACATTTTTAATATCTTAATTCTGTGTCTTTACTGCCTCACATTTTAATAAAACCTTAAGATTTTAATTAGCTCAAGCTAAACTCAATTGAAAGGGAAGGGCTTCAAGTGCAAGGAATTCTAGGTTGAAAATTAAATCACACAGAATGTTGAGAATCACCAGTTTCACACACCAGACCTTTATTTTTGAATGGCAGCACAAGCCCCATAGCACTCAATTCTATACCTAGTCACTGGAACCACAGATTTACCAAATGCAATTTGTCTCTGTAGTTAAAACTTTTGGAAAGAACAAACCTCTAAAGTTGTCTCAGAATCAGTACCTCCTGTTAGATGGTCTTGAATGACACGTGTAAAAGAATGACCCCTAGCGGTAGTAGGCTAAATCTACAGAATTTAATTAAGACCCAGCTTTGAACTCAAGGGGGTAGAAATGGATTCCCTTATAAAGCAACATGAAGCTTCCAGGGAAAGGGCACACACAGTGCCTTGCTTTATCTCACGACTCAGCAATCACACCAGCATAACTCAAAAACTCCCTTATCTCGTAGATGCCTCAAATTAGACCAGGGGCTTGTAGGAAACTATCTTCTAACTGTCCTCTTGATACAGCCACACAATGCACAGTATTACGTCTAGTTACCCATCCAACTTCTACATAAAAATTCCCAGTTACTAGACACATGTAAAGTAGGCATTGATTTTTGTTTTTGTTTTTGTTTTTTTTTTCCTTCCTGCAGAATGATAAAGAACTCTTCTTCTTTGGGTAGGGATGTTCCCATGTGCCTAATTTGGGGAAAGTCAGCAGGAGGCAGTAGACATTATCTTCAATATAGAAATGGAAACTGAGAGATTTTCCCCCTCCTCAGTTCCTTTCAGCCAGGATCTAAACATATGAACTGAGAGTGGATGGTTGTATATTGCTGCTCAGTGATGGGAAACTAGAATGAGGGAGGCAGTGACTTATAATAGCCAAGTGACGTCATGCCCAGAAGGGATGTAGCTGAGGCAGAGGTGATGTCTGGCAGGCGTGGTTGTGTGCAATGCATCTGGCATATAGTGTGCCATGTCCTAACCAGATTACTCTATCCCATACTTTATTTGTCCCTTAATTCCACCCCTTTCCAAGACCATTCCTCCAAACTCTTTTCTTCCTATGACATCCCAGTAATCCTTTTCTCTACACAAAGTTGGCTTTCCTTATTTGTAACCCAGAATCTTAAGGGGCCCCTATCAATTTAATCACTAGTATATACTTCCTTGTTATATATTCTCATCAGACCTGGTGTTACCTTATTCTGTTATTTAATATTTCTTTAGTATAAGCTGAAATTCTTCTTAAAGTATTCACATTACTTTTTAAAACATTTAGTGTCTCTCTACTAACACTCCTAACAGGGATAAAACCCATCTATAGAAATTGAATAACTAGAAGACAACTGTCTAGATATTTTAATTAATTGGAAGATGGTGGTGGTGTTGTTGAGGCAAAGACTAAAAAATGGATCATATTGAGGAATGTGTTAAAAATAAGGTGAAATTTCTGTGAGTGGGATATATTTCCTTTATGGATTTCTCATTTTAACCATGAGCTCCTTGGGATTTTAAAGTAATGAAAAGACAAAAAAGCTAGTCTTTTTCCTAGTATGCCATGAAAATTTGTCGATTTTATGGCACCTCCTATCATCATGGGAGTGGGCAATGTGGTGGCCTTAGTCAAGTTCAAAGGTAGAAAATGATTTCTTATTCCCTTTTAAAAAAAGACTTTCTTTAATATTCCCGTTATCTAATTAGTCACCTTCACCCACAGCAGGCCATGAAATTAAAAGACACCTGCTCCTGGGAAGAAAAGCCATGACAAACCTAGACAGCATATTAAAAAGCAGACACACTACTTTGCCAACAAAGGTCCGTCTAGTCAAAACCATTGATTTTCCAGCATTCATGTGTGGATATGAGAGTTGGACCATAAAGAAGGCTGAGTGCTGAAAATGGATGCTTTTGAGCTGGTGTTGGAGAAGACTCTTGAGAGTCCCCTGGACTGCAAAGAGCTCAAACCAGTCAATCCTCAAGGAAATCAATTCTGATTATTCATTGGAAGGACTGATGCTAAAGTTCCAATACTTTAGCTACCTGATGCAAAGAGCCGACTCATTAGAAAAGACCCTGAAGCCGGGAAAGATTGAAGGCAGTAGGAGAAGGGAATGGCAGAGGATGAGATGGTTGGATGGCATCACTGACTCAATGGACATGAGTTTGAGCAATGTCCGGGAGACAGTGAACTACAGGGAAGCCTGGGGTTCTGTAGTCCATGAGGCTGCAAAGAACTGGACATGACTGAACAACTGAACAACAACACAGCTCCTTCCTACCCTTATCACCACATCTCTCACATCCCACATCTCACAGGTAAGGGCATTACTAAGAAAGACAGAGAAAGAAAATGTTTCTTATTTTTCTCCAATTATATGTCTCCAGTACTCCTGACTTTCTTTCATGCCCCAGAAAGTTTAAACTGTTCAGATTCATCTGGATACATACAGTATCTTGGAGAAAATTGCCCTCCCTAAATCAGTTGTAGTTTTAAATATTGCCACATGAACTTAAGACTGGACCAGCATTATGCAAGTCCTCCACAGAAAACAGAATGCAAACAAAGCATAGAATTGTAATTAGATTTCAAGTATACAAAAAGATACAAAAAACATCCTGAGAATGAAGGTGGTTAGAGAATGAGCCTTATCCCAGGGGGATTTCAAACCAGGAGAAAAGTAGCTTCTAACCAGCAAACCACCCTTGGTTCTACAAGATGAATAGTGAGCAGGACTCATTTTGATACAATTTGACTTTCTTTGCTTTAAAGTCTCATTTAAATAATCCATTCCTCTATTCAGAAATATTTAGTTCTCATTATAAACAGAGAAATTTAATTCTGAAAATCAGTAATATCCAGAGTTGTCAGAGAAAAACTCTGTTCTGTGCACAAATACACAATACCCCAAGAGAATGAACATAAGTTTTATGATCTTTTACTAGAAAAACAGATTAAACAGAAAGCAAAGATAAGCGTAAGTTATTTACATGCATCTTCAGATTACCAGTGCTTTCATGTACATTTCCAATTCCATAAATAGGAAATGAACAGCCTCCAAAAAGCTCCCTTTGAACAGGCAGTGTGTTACCTGCTTTACAATGCAAAGTTTATTGGTGATAACTATGGATCTGCTCTACATCTACAACCCACTTTAAAAAAGTCTTTCAGAAGCAGTCAGTTGTCCTACTGAACAAACATGACCAAACTCTCTCAAAGCCAGGTCCTACCTCTGCACGTACATCAAAACCAAAAAATACTACGCGGTGCTGAAACTTTTTAGGAATTAGAATTGTATTGAGTTTATTTGGAAGAAAGGCTACCAAAAATCTCAAGTGGCCTTATAAGGATAAAAATATACTGAAAATATTAATAGCAAGATATTTGAAAGGGGTCAAAGTAACAATCTACAGAAAGCAAAAGGGAGGCAGAGTAAACCTAAACACTGCAGTATCCTTTACTCTGGTGCTTCCAGTACATACCCTCAAACAATACTTACTCTCACGTTGAACAGTCATGACCTAGCATGTGTGTGTACATGCACACACACACACACACACACACACACACACACACATACTCCTTAACCTCACCTGGGGTAATGCCAAGATATTTCTACATTCTTTTGACTTTTGTTACTATTAAGGAATAATTTACATACTGCAAAAAGCATAGATTTCCACTGTACAGTTGGATCAGTTTTGACAGATATATACTTACAGGTAGCCATCATCCAAATCAAGATACAAAGCATTTCCAACACTGGACTAGTGCACCTTTTTTGTCAGACTTCTCTCCCACCCAGGAAACTACTATGCCGATTTGTTCCACAACAGATTGATCACGCCTGTTCATGAACTCGACACAAATGGAAGCATATGTATGTTCTCATTTGTGTTACTTGATGCTTTCCACTAGATTTATTTTACAGCTCATTAATGGGCTATGACATAGTTAGAAAAAAAAAATGCTACAATGCATTCCATAACCTAGTGTGCATTCATTTAACTTCAGGTGTTTGCAAATTCTCAGACCTCTCCCACAGAGATTCAGATTAAAATGTAGATTACTGAGCCCTACTCCAGACCAACTGAAGCATGCATCCTTATGTGGTTCTGCTGCAGGTTGTTCACAGCCTACAGTCTAATATGGTTTACAGCCAGGTTTCTCAATCACTCTAAACAATGCTTTCACTATGTCACCACCTCTGTCCCAGCTAAGAAAATACAACGGCTCCCCGTTTACTGCCTACTGCATCAAGCATAAATACCTTCACCTGACACACAAAGCCCTCCATCAAAGGCTCTTGCTTTCCTGATTGATACACCTTCCTGTTACTCAGCAACAAGAACCTCCACAGCCATCGGTCTCCTTAGGGACCCCCACTGCCCATTCAATTCCACAATACAGACCCTAATGCTAACTTTTCCCTGTATCCGAGAACCTATCAGAGCTCTTCAAATTGAGTAGCAGCCTCAGATAGTATTTCCTGGAAACTGTTTTGGTAGTGGTGGGTCTGTGAGTACCAGGCACATTTGTAAGGCATCAGAGCTTCCCCCAGGCTGACTTACTGACTCTTAATTCTCCTCCACAGAAGTGTTCTCTGTGTTATATCTCTGTTCAAGAGAGCGCCCTTTGGCTCTACAACCTTGTTAGAACATTGGTTCTATGTGGTCTCCTGGGTATATTTGGAAACAGATGGGTCTCAGTTCTCCTCTTGTTTTCTTACTATGCAAATAGGAGAAGAAAGGCCTCTTTCGTTGGGACTGAAACAAAACTTGCAGAAATATATGATGAAAGGTAGGAAAGAAGGGGCAGACTAAAGGAAGCAGCCTGGGGAAGCTCAAGGCAAACTTTCAAGGTATAGCCCTCATATTTTAATCCTTCCTCTCGGACACATAGAAGGCACTAAATAGATGTGTGTTGATACCAGAGTTCAAATAGCTTTCTTGAATATATACATTCATTCAATACATTATTTTTCAGTTTCTACTGTGTCTCAGAAACTTCTGTAGGTGCTGAGAATATAGCCACTAATAAAACAAATCCCTATCCTCAAGGAACTTGGCATTCTAAAGGGATTATACACACACTCACACACACACACGCACACACACACACACACACACCCTTTAAGCAGGGTAAGGGGGAAAGGAAAGTGCACACTATTAACAAACAGTAATAAAGGAAGTTCTCAGTAAAGGTAGTATTTTAAAAGACTTTAAAGGGGTAATCAAGTGGGCTATTCAGCTATCTAGAGAAGTTCAGGCTGAAAACAGGAAGAATTGCAAAGGCCCTGAAGTGGAAGCCTTCTTCCTGTGTTTGATAAATGCCAAGAGATCTGAAAAAATATGAGGGTATTGGAACACAAGAGGCCTAATGGGCTGTTATAAGAACTTTCGCATTTACTCTGAGATAACTAAGAATGAAAGGGAGAGCTTTGAGCTGAGACACACATGATTCATTTTGTATTTTCATGGATTTATTCTGCTACTGTATTGAGAGTCGACCGCAGGGGGGCAAGGAGTAAAGAGAGGCTGTTATAATAAACCAGCTAAACAATGATGGTAATTTGCATCAGGACTGTAGGATTAAAGGAGCTAAAGAAGAGCAAAATTATGAGTACATTCTGAAAGGCAATGACAAGATTTGTTAAATTGTGAGGTGTAAGAAAAGAGGATAGTCTAGGATAAGTCCAAGATGTCTGACCTGAGTGAAGTGAGAAGTGGGTAGCCATTTATTAACACTGCTGGAAGAGCAGACAGGAAGAGAGTCTGGGAAGTCCTTTGTGAACAGATGAAGTATGAGATGCCTTTTAGACACCTACGTGGTGATAATTAGAAGGCAGTGTATACAAAATTGTAGAGTTTATGAGATATGTTCAGATCAAAGATACGAGTCTTGCATTTGTAAATTTATGCATGTTGTATATATATAGTTATGACACAGGATACTTATACAAAGAGGAAGAATACTATCTAAAAAATGAGATCTGGCATAACCCCAATTTGTGGCTATCAAAAAGATGCAAAGAAATCAATACAGGAGATGGAAATGTCCAAACATAGACAAGGAGAAACAAGGAACTGGTGTCCCAGAAGTCAAGTGAAGAGTATTTTAACAATGAGCATGCTATCAACAACATTAAGTGCTCCTACAGATTAGTAAGATAGGATGAAAACTCATAGTTAATTTTAGGAAAATAGAATTCATAGTATTTTAACAAAAGAGTTCAGTGAGTATGCATATACTCATAAAATGGGTTGCACAGAGAACTGGAGAAGATGACTTGGGGATAAAAAAGTATAAATAACTCTCTCAAGGAGAGCTGACATAAAGGAATAAAGAGATAGTAACGTGGTTGAACTAGCTGAAAAAGCAAGTGGGAAAAAGATACACACACATACATAACTCTCATCTTTAAAAACAGATATATAGTGTGTTTTTGAGTTCAGGCAATAATCCAGCTGAGAGACGAAAAATAAATTAAAGATGCAAGAGATAAGGGGAAGAGAAGAATAAAGAATTCCTGACATGGTATACACTTAAGAAGTGACAGGAGAATCCAAATGAGAGATGCCCCAGGCCCTAGTTCATAGCCCCTACCTACCCATGTGCCCTTTTGTTTAGTCTTAAGTTTCATGTGTTGGTTTTGTTTCTCTAAGCAGATTTCAGACTCTTCCAGGATAATCGTGTGTAACCTAGGCTACCTGTGGCTTTTTACAAGACCCCACACTGTATATGACATAACATTTTTCATTTTATCATTGATGGCTTTAGCAAGTTTTGTTCTGACTATAAATATTGAGAAGGAGGGACACAGGACAAATGACTGCCTCTAAAATTAGAGAGACAGACAAGCACACAATAAGAGTTTCACAGTTTACTAGAGCAGAAACCTCCTTGGCAAACCAGTATGAAAGTAGGAAAACCTGAATTCTCATTAGCCAGTTGCTGAAGGTTCAGTGTTGAGAAACCTGAGAGATCAAAATCCCAGGGGACCCAGTCACAGGCAGGCTCTCAGACTTTGGGGAGTTTTACCTCCAGGAGGTTTACCAGCTCCTCACAATAAATGACAGAGAAGCATCACCTTATGTTTCCAGAAGAGGGAGGGAAAAGGGGACTGTTTTGAAATATACCACAACATTCTGAAAAGCCTGCCCTCAGGAAAAATGGTTTTAACAGAACCTAACCAGTAAGAATTATCAGTTCAGTTCAGTTCAGTCACTCAGTTGTGTCTAACTCTTTGCTGGCATGAATCACAGCATGCCAGGCAGGCCACCCTGTCCATCACCGACTCCCGGAGTTCACTCAAACTCACGTCCATCGAGTCAGTGATGCCATCTATCCATCTCATCCTCTGTCATCCCCTTTTCCTCCTGATCCTAGTCCCTCCCAGCATTAGGGTCTTTTCCAATGAGTCAACTCTTCGCATGAGGTGGCCAAAGTATTGGAGTTTCAGCCGCTGAGGAGTTTCAGTCCTTCCAATGAACACTGAGGACTGATTTCCTTTAGGATGGACTGGTTGGATCTCCTTGCAGTCCAAGGGACTCTCAAGAGTCTTCTCCAAACTAACTGAGGGAAGGGGAATAACCAACTCCAGTCTGCTTGCTCCAACCTTCCATGCAGGGGAAAGGAAACACAACTCCAGCCCCCTTCAGCCATCCTGTTTCACTTAAGTGTTGGTGTAGGTGCTGAGAAGCACAGATGGAGTTCACCGTCCACAGGCACCAAAAACGGGTACTAAATCACAGGACTATAGCAGACTCCCTCTCACACTATATCTTATCATTATATTATGAAAAGCCTGTGTACTGCATTTTCTTTTACCCAGTACATGGTGTTTGCTTTTCAACCAAAAATTACAAGGTATTGCTGAAATACAAAAATCACAGTTTAAAGAGACTGAACATGCATTAGAATCAGAGGCAATGACAGGAATGTTCAAATAATCAGAGCAGAATTTTTTTAAGCCTATGATTAATACTCTAAGGGATTTAACAGGATAAGTAGACAGCATGAAAGAACAAACAGATAAGGCAAGAAAGAGGAAAAGTATACATAAGAATCAAAGAGAAATGCTGGAGATCAAACAACACTAATAGAAGTGAATAATGCCTTTGGTGGGCTCATTTATATCCAGACATGGCTTTTCACAGTAGAGAAACAAAACCAAAAACTGTTCTTCTAAAGACCTGTAAACTCAATAAGCCTCTAGCCAGGTGAAGAAAAAAAGATGAGACTAATTACTAATATCAGAAGTGAAAAAAAGGGTTATTACAAATGTCATGGACACTAAACAGAGAACAAAGGTATATTATGGAAAACTACACCTAAAATATTGATAACATAGATGAAATGGACCAGTTCTTTGAGAGACATGTCTTCCAACAATTGCCAATCTGAATTGATCTATAACTATTAAAGAAATTCAATTGATAATTAATAACCTTCCAAAACAGAAAGCCAGGCCTAGATGCTTTCACTGGTGTATTCTATAAAACATTTAAGGATGAAATTATGTCAGATCTCTACAATTTCTTCCAGAAGATACAATCAGGAAGAATATGTCTGAATTCATTTTGCAAGGCCAACATCACCCTCATACCAAAAATTGACAGAGATCAATATTTCTCACAAACACTGATACAAAAATGCTCAAAATATTATCAAATTAAATCCAACTATGTATATAAAGAACCATGCACTGCAAGCAAGTGAAATTTATCCCAAATATGCAACATTCAAAAATCAATATAATCCATTGTATCAAAAGGTTTCACAGGTGCTACTGGTAGTAAAGAATCCACCAGCCAACACAGGAACCTAACAGACATGGATTCAGTCCCTGGGCTGGGAACATCCTCTGGAGGAGGGCATGGCAACCTATTCCAGTATTCTTGCCTGGAGAATCCCATGGACAGAGTAGCCTGGGGGGCCACAATCCATAGGATCACAGAGACATAACTAAAGTGACTTAGCACACACGCATTATATCAAAAGCCTAAAGAAGAAAAATGGCATTATCACTTAAATAGATGCAGAAAGAACACTGGATGAAATCCAGTACCCATTTATGTTAAACTTGGTCAGTAAGTTAGAAATAGAAGGGAACCTCCTCAACTTGACAAGGAATATTAAAAAAAAAAAAAAAAAACTACAACTAACATCATACTATAGTTAAGAAACTCTCTTGCTAAGATCAAGAATAAAGCAAGGATGCCCCCCTCACCATTGCTTTTCAACATTGTACAGGAGTGCTAATTAATTCAATAAGACAACAAAAGGAAATTAAAAGTATACCATTTGGAAGGGAAGGAATAAAACTGGCTTTGTTTGCACAGATGATATAATCATTTATGTAGAGAATCAGAAAGAACTGACCAAAAAAAAAAAAAATGAAACTAATAAGTGAGCATAAGAACATCACAAAATACAATGTTAATACATAAAATCAATTATTTTCCTATTTACTAGCAGTGAACAAGTGAAGTTTGAAATAAAAAACACAACTCCAATGAAATACTTTGGTATTAATCTAAGAAAATATACACAAGATATATATGAGGAAAACTACAAAACTCTGACAACAAAAGATACCAAAGCACTAAATAAGTGCAGAGATATTGCATGTTCATTGATACGAAGATTCAGTATTGTCAACATGTCATTTCTTCACAGTTGACCTATAAATTCCATGCAATTACAATCAAAATCTAAGTAAGTTATTTTACGGATATTGACAAATTGATTCTAAAGTTGATTTGCAGAGGAAAAAAGACCTAGAGCTAACTCAGTACTGAGTGAGAAAAAAGCTGGAGGATTGATACTATTCAACTTCAAGACATACCATAAAGCTACAATAATCAAGACAGTTATGTTATTGGTGAAAGAATAATAATATGTTATTGGTGAAAGAATTGGTCAATGGAATAGATAGAGAACCCAGAAAGAGACCAACATAAATAAAGCCTATTAATCTTTGACAAAAGAACAAAGACAATGCAATCGAGGACTGACAGTCTTCAATTAGTGATGCTGGGACAACTGGACTGTGATGCATTGGTTTGATATGATTTCAAACCCACTTATTTATAACTTAAGTGAAGCCTTTTTAATCCACTTGTTTATGACAAAGACAAAAAAATTATGTGTTTTAGAAGTAAATTGTTTTTCATCGAGACTAAATTAACCTCTGTCAGGATGTCATCATCTCATCTTCTGTTGTCGACAGGAACTCAGAAGTTCAGCTAATAAGGTACCCAAGTGGGAGATTATCAATAAGAGTACATAGAGAAACAGCTATGGCAAGGACACATTTAGAATATAAATACTGAGAGCTTGTGAATACATGAGAGTTTTGGTCTGAGCAAAAGCTACCTTTAGCTGATCTGGTTCTTCTAAGATCCGGAGACACTTGTTCCTTCCTGGCCAGGCTATTATTGGTTAGTAATGGTGTTAAACTATGCAGTGGTCTCAAGAAGAGAAGGAACATATATCCCTGCCTTGATGAGGAACTCCTCATAGGCAGTAGCACAAGCCATGAAATGGTATGTGGAGTGATAACCCTCAAACTATTCAAGCCTGCCTGCCAACATCAGCAACTTGGTTCCCTAGCAACATGCTCTAGCAACAAGGAACTTTCCTTTGCTCCAGCAGCTGAAAGTCAGCTCTGGGTTGATTAAGCCAGCTCACCTGAGAAACCAACCTCATATAAAAGGTACACCTCAACTTAATTTGGACTTTGTTTCTGTTATCTCCGCTTGCCTAGAACAATAGTGTAATTAATATATCATTTGTTTGAAGTATGTTGTTTCTTTATTGACTTATTAAGAGTAATTTCCCTGTATGCTACTGGCTTGCAAAATTCCTACAGTGAATCTGTGTTACGTAAAATATTGGCAAAGACAGCCTCAGTCTCTGAGGATAATCCATCACTCCTCAAACAAAACACTGGACATCCACATATAAAATATGAATTTAGACACAGACCTTACATCCTTTACAAAAAAAAATGTACTCAAAATTTCTCATAGACCTAAATCTAAAATGAAAAGCTATAAAAACTCCTGTAAAATAATTACAGGAGGAAACTTCAAGTACCTTTGATATGATGAAAGTGAAAGTGAAAGTCGCTCAGTCGTGTCCAACTCTTTGCGACTCTATGGACTGCAGTCCATAGAATTTTCTAGGCCAGAATACTGGAGTGGGTAGCCTTTCCCTTCTCCAGGGGATCTTCCCAACCCAGGGATCAAGCCCAGGTCTCTTGCATCACAGGTGGATTCTTTACCAGCTGAGCCACAAGGGAAGCTTGGTATGATGAGAATTCTTTAAATACAACACCAAAGGCAAGATCCATGAAAGAGGTCATTGATAAGCTGCATCTCATTAAAATTAAAAACTTCTGCACTGCAAAAGCCAGTATCAAGAGAATGAGAAGATAAGCCACAGATTGGGAGAAAATATTTGCAAAAGACACAGCTAATAAAGGACTCATAAAACTCAACAATAAGAAAACAGGTAGGTTAAATTTTTACACTTGTAGCTGATTCACATTGTTACACAACAGAAACTAACACGTTATAAAGCAATTATCCTCCAATTAAAAAAATAGAAAACCAGAATAAAAGAAGATAGAAAGTTGGTAAGTAAGCACACTGAAAGATGTTAAATCTCATATATAATTAGGGGATTGAAAATTTTAAGCAATGAGGTAATACTTCCCTGGTAGCTCAGACAGTAAAGAATCTGTCTGCGCTTAAATGAACCTTAAATGAACATTACAAAGTGAAAGAACTCAATCTAAAAAAGCTAAGAAGCCATATGGTTCAAACTAGAAGACATTCTGTAAGACACAAAACTATGACAATGGTGAAAAGATTAGCGGTTGGCAGTTGTTAAGAGAGAGAGATGAAAAGATAGTACACAGAGGATTTTTAGGGCGGTGAAACCATTCTGTACAATAGTACAATATTAGATATGCATTATTATACATTTGTCAAAATCCATATAATGCAGAACATCAAGATTGAACCTTCTTATAAAGTATGAACTTTGGATGACAATTGTTTCTAGAATTCCTGTGCTACAATCTCCTACATGCTGGACTATCTCATTTCCAATTATTTTATCTCTAACACCTCAATCAAACTACAAATTCCAAGGAAAATCAATCCTGTCTTGCTTACAGCTAAACACCCACTACCTTGCATAGTATGGTCAAAATAATGTTTGTTAAGCATATGGAAAATATCAGGCACATAAAATAACTGAGAAGACAATCAGATGGTATTTTAAAGATAACTTAATGAAATGACTACCATCAAAAGTGTGGATATGTTTCAAGGAACCATCAAACTTTGTTAAGATATCTACAAACTGGCAGCACTGGGAAGCCATTACTATATCTAGGCTCAAAAAAGCAACGGGGAGTGACAGTATTCCAAAACCTGATGATAAACAGTGCAGCAGAAAAGCCATCACAGAGAAAGAAACGTAGTTATGGAGGGCAACAGCTGAAACCAGAAATCTGCATCAAAGCAGGGAGGAGGCATGAAAGAAGTGAATCTCCTATTTACCTCTCTTCCTGAACAGTAATCTCCTTGTGATTTTTATTACCTATGCCTAGCAGTAAACCAAAAGGTAAGAATGAATAACACAGTTCATAGGAATTGGTTCCCAGGTGCCAAAAGCAGACAGAGAACAGATATGCAGAAACTAGGGAGGGAAAAATTGGTGATGGAGAATAATCAACATGCTGATATTGTCAAGCAAGGTATTCTTGATATGTAATTATAAAAATACAATGGAAATATATGGGAGGACTTTATAAAGGAGTGGAAATAGGATGCCTTAATCTATTCTCTTTCAATTCAGTTCAGTCACTCAGTCGTGTCCAGCTGTTTGTGACCCCATGAATCGCAGCACGCCAGGCCTCCCTGTCCATCACCAACTCCCAGAGTTCACTCAAACTCATGTCCATCAAGTCAGGGATGCCATCCAGCCATCTCATCCTCTGTCGTCCCCTTCTCCTCCTGCCCCCAGTCCCTCCCAGAATCAGGGTCTATTTCAATGAGACAATTCTTCGCATGAGGTGGCCAAAGTATTGGAGTTTCAGCTTTGGCATCATTCCTTGCAAAGAACACCCAGGACTGATCTCCTTTAGGATGGACTGGTTGGATCTCCTTATACTCCAAGGGACTCTCAAGAGTCTTCTCTAACACCAAAGGTCAAAACCATCAATTCTTTGGCGCTTAGCTTTCTTCCTGAAAGGTAAGAGGCACTAAAAAGCCTCTTGATGAAAGTGAAAGAGGAGAGTGAAAAAGTTGGCTTAAAGCTCAACATTTAGAAAACTAAGATCATGGCATCTGGTCCCATCACTTCATGGCAAATAGATGGAGAAACAGTGGAAACAGTGGCAGACTTTATTTTGGGGCTTCAAAATCACTGCAGATGGTGACTGCAGCCATGAAATTAAAAGACACTCACTCCTTGGAAGGAAAGTTATGACCAACCTAGATAGCATATTGAAAAACAGAGACGTTACTTTGCCAACAAAGTCCATCTAGTCAAGGCTATGGTTTTTCCAGTGGTCATGTGTGGATGTGAGAATTGGACTGTGAAGAAAGCTGAGCACCGAAGAATTGATGCTTTTGAACTGTGGTGTTGGAGAAGACTCTTGAGAGTCTGTTGGACTGCAAGGAGATCCAACCAGTCCATCCTAAAGGAGATCAGTCCTGGGTGTTCCTTTGAAGGAATGATGCTAAAGCTGAAACTCCAATACTTTGGCCACCTCATGTGAAGAGTTGACTCATTGGAAAAGAGTCTGATGCTGGAAGGGATTGAGCGCAGGACGAGAAGGGGATGACAGAGGATGAGATGTCTGGATGGCATCACCCACTCGATGGACATGCGTTTGAGTGAACTCCGGGAGTTGGTGATGGACAGGGAGGCCTGGCATGCTGTGATTCATGGGGTCGCAAAGAGTCGGACATGACTGAGCAAATGAACTGAACTGAACAGCTTTCTTCACGATCCAACTCTCACATCCAAACATGACCACTCACCTTGACTAGACGGACCTTTGTTGGTAAAGTAATATCTCTGCTTGTTAATATGCTATCTAGGTTGGTCATAACTTTCCTTCCAAGGAGTAAGTGTCTTTTAAGTTCATGGCTGCAATCACCATCTGCAGTGAATTTGGAGCCCCCCAAAATAAAATCTGACACTGTTTCCACTGTTTCCCCATCTATTTGCCATGAAGTGATGGGACCAGATGTCATGATCTTCGTTTCCTGAATGTTGAGCTTTAAGCCAACTTTTTCACTCTCCTCTTTCACTTTCATCAAGAGGCTTTTTAGTTTTAGAAAGGGCAGAGAAACGAGGGATCAAATTGTCAACATCTGCTGGATCATCAAAAAACCAAGAGAGTTCCAGAAAGACATCTATTTCTGCTTTATTGACTATGCCAAAACCTTTGACTGCATGAATCACAATAAACTGTGGAAAATTCTGAAAGAGATGGGAATACCAGACTACATGACCTGCCTCTTGAGAAACCTATATGCAGGTCAGGAAGCAACAGAACTGGACATGGAAAAACAGACTGGTTCCAAATAGGAAAAGGAGTACGTCAAGGCTGTATATTGTCACCCTGCTTATTTAACTTCTATGCAGGACTTAACTTATCATGAGAAATGCTGAGCTGGAAGAAGCACAAGCTGGAATAAAGATTGCTGGGAGAAATATCAATAACTTCAGATATGCAGATGCTGCTGTTGCTAAGTCACTTCAGATGACACCACCCTTATGGCAGAAAGTAACTCCAATAGAGGAGAAGCTGGTTAACCTAAAAGTTTGGAACACCAGACCATACAGAGTAACAACTTGCTATAAAGGACTGTCATTCTAGGTTGCTAAAAGAGTTCAGGAGCAGTCTGTCCTTTAACATCCCCTTTAATCTAAATATGTACTCAGCAAGAAAAGGATACATCTCCAACTTCCATCTTCCTTCCCAGCAGCCCAGCCCAACCACTGCTTAGTTTAACCAATTAGCCATTTGCTGGGGAAATGTGAACAAATTAAGCTGATGATTGTGGGCCACTAATTGGCTTCCAGGCTGTCGGAGTAGCTTCACAGGTGCTAAATCAAATTGATAGCTAAAGGCTATGAGCTGTTTAGCCTTCTGCTCCTCTCACTTGGGGCTTCAAGGCTGAGGAAGAGGAGTGGTTTACAGTGGCATTTTTGTCAATTTGTTATGACACATGCCCAGGGCTGTGCCTGGTCAGAGTTGTTACTCATAATTGTGGGGCTGGTTACCAGGCTGTGGTCCTGGAAAGGCAAGAGGCTGCCAGGCTTGGGGAGATGTTCTTATCCTTGGCGACAGGCAGTGAGGCGTCTTAGGTGAACTGTGAAACTGATGCCATTTGAGAGAGGCTGTGAGAATTCTTGGAGGCCACACATTTGGAGGGAAAGTACAGAGGCTGGGGCAAAAGTAGAAGCCACTAAAGAAGGACACAAGTCAGAGGAAGAACTCAGGCCTCTCAGGGGCAGGATGGCTGGGGTGGGGTTCTATCAGCTCAGCCAAGTCGCTGTATGTTCCCAGGCTCCCCTTCCTGTCTAATAAATGAGAGGATTCATTAAGCAATACTGTGGACTTGAGACAGGAAGATGCACTACATCGGAGTGAAAGAAGGAGTCCAGTTGTGTGTGTGTGTGTGTGTGTGTGTGTGTGTGTGTGTGTGTATACAGACTCACAAGAACTTAAAAAAATCAAAATATGTGTTGTTCCTTTCAAAATAATTCTCTTAATAAGGCATGTTACTTACTTTAAAGATGTTATTACTTCTTAAGTCCTGTCTGGACATCTTCTAGGAAAATTGCCATAAAAGCAAATACAACTCATTTTAAAAAATAAAGAAGAAGAAAGAAAGAAAAAAATATTTTTCTTAATGATTTACAACAGTGGTTCTTAACCAGAGGCACTTTTGTTCCAGCCCTCACCTCTCACCCCTGAGACATGGAGACCAGTGGTTGTCACAAGTGGAAGTGGGGATAGGATAGTGTCACAAGAGGGAAGTGGGGGTTGACATCTCTCCTGAGTAAAGACCAGGGAGGCTACTAAATACTCTACAATGCACAGGACAACCACCTACAGTAAAGAACTGACCAATCCATAATATCAATAGTGCCAAAGGCTGAGAAAATGTAAATTGTACTGGTTTTCTTCAGGGGAAATTTTGGCTGATTTTGAAGAATTATCTAAGGGTCACTGAAGCTAAGTATGATTTTTAAGGTGACTTATCAAGCTGGAAAATACCATTCCTGAACTGAAACAAGGACTGATGAGATTTATACAATAATTTCCAACATGGCACTCAAAACAAAGTTTTCAATCAATATTGATGTTATAAAACACTCCATTCATTAAATACTTAAACATTTAATATGAGCTTGGAGCTAAGTAGCAAAACAATATTCCTATGTTGAAGGAATTCATTCTGGAATCATACAGGGTAATATCCTAGGGCTATCTGGTAGAGCACACCTCTTTAATCCTTTCACAGACCTGCATCTTCATGAACATTGCATGAATTAATGGACACAGAATATTTACAACAGTCACCTGGCACATAGTTAGCACTTAATATATACTAAATATTAAGCACTAATACTAAAAATGCAATAATCATAGATGGTTTTCCAAAAAGATTCTTTTGAGGAATAAATATTCCCTAGAATTACCTGCTTGGGCATCCTAAAAAATACACATATATCACCAATTGTGCATTTCCTATGTTAGGGAATGTATCTTCATTGATAATGGGTAGGTTACAAAAGAAAATGCTTATTTTGTAGATATTCATCCAGCATGTATCATTTGGAGGCACTATACAGATTAACATACTTAATATAAAACAATATAATTAACACCTCCAGAGGAAGAGTAGTGGGAGAAATCAGCACAATTGAGGGGGAGAGACTTTGGCCCTCCAGTTTCCTCATCCATAAAGGCCTCAGTAGAACACAAAGGTGTCAAATCAAATGACCATAAACAGGTCAGTAAGAAAATGCTGGACTGGAATGTTAAGAAGGGAGAGGAAAGGCAATGCCTTAGTGGGCTGAAGGCTAAGAAACAGCCTCCCTGAGGATTCTTGAATTATTTTAGACTGAGTAAGTCAGTCATGGAGGCCCCCAGTGGCTCCATGGAGAAACTCAGGGCTCTATGCTTTGTGGATCTCAGTATCATCATCAGAAATGTGGCTACTTTGCAGAGTGAGAAGCAGCTTGCTGATCCTTTGAGACTGGGAATAACTGAGTAATCACAAGTGTCTTAACTGAATAATCAAAAGTGGTAAAGAATTCACCTGCCAGTGCAGGAGACATGGGTTCGATCCCTGATCCAGGAATATCCCCTGGAGAAGGAAATGACAATCCAGTCCAGTATTTGTGCTTGGAAAACCTAATGGACATAGGAGCCTGGTGAGCAACAGTCCATGGGGTCGTAAAAGAGTCAGACATGACTCGGAGACTGAACATATACAAGTGGAACACATTAAGCAAAAGAAGGTCTAGGAAGTGTGGTATGTAAATTAAATATCGACATACCAAACTCCACTTGAAATGCACCAAGAGGGTTCATTACTTAAAAGAACTTCGTAGTAAATCCTTATGAAAAACAAAGGATCTTTGTTATTGTCTCAGCTTGGCCTGAGACTTGGAGTAAGTCTTGCCTTGGGACTTGGCCTGGGACTTGGAATAAGTCATTTCAACCCTCTGAAACACATTGCTGCTCATTAACTCCATATTCTACCGAAAGAGACTCTTTCCTCAGCCCTTCCCCCAAAGCTGTAGTAAACCATAGGTGATTTATTGTATGGGATAGTGCCCTACAAACTGTAAAATGATTAGTCACCTCAATTTCTAAAAGACATTTAATTTGCAACTAACACATTGTCTTCCAATGGGACTACTTGTTTTCAAATGGAACTACTTTCTATTTAGTTAAATCTCCAATGCAATCCCTATCAAGCTGCCAGCGGTATTTTTCACAGAGCTAGAACAAATAACCTCACAATTTGTATGGAAATATAAAAAACTTCAGATAGCCAAAGCAATCTTGAGAAAGAAGAATGCAACTGGAGGAATCAACTTGCCTGACTTCAGGCTCTACTACAAAGCCACAGTCATCAAGACAGTATGGTACTGGCACAAAGACAGAAATATAGATCAATGGAACAAAATAGAAAGCCCAGAGACAAATCCACACACCTATGGACACCTTATCTTCGACAAAGGAGGCAAGACAATGGATTAAAGACAATCTCTTTAACAAGTGGTGCTGGGAAAACTGGTCAACCACTTGTAAAAGAATGAAACTAGATCACTTTCTAACACCATACACAAAAATAAACTCACAATGGATTAAAGATCTAAATGTAAGACCAGAAACTATAAAACTCCTAGAGGAGAACCTAGGCAAAACACTCTCAGACATAAATCACAGCAGGATCCTCTATGATCCACCTCCCAGAATATTAGAAATAAAAGCAAAAATAAACAAATGGGATCTAATTAAAATTAAAAGCTTCTGCACAACAGTGGAAACTATAAGCAAGGTGAAAAGACAGCCTTCTGAATGGGAGAAAATAATAGCAAATGAAGCAACTGACAAACAACTAATCTCAAAAATATACAAGCAACTTATGCACCTCAATTCCAGAAAAATAAATGGCCCAATCAAAAAATGGGCCAAAGAACTAAATAGACATTTCTCCAAAGAAGACATACGGATGGCTAACAAACACATGAAAAGATGCTCAACATCACTCATTATCAGAGAAATGCAAATAAAAACCACAATGAGGTACCATCTCACACCAGTCAGACTGGCAGAGATCCAAAAGTCTACAAGCAATAAATGCTGGAGAGGGTGTGGAGAAAATGGAACCCTCTTACACTGTTGGTGGGAATGTAAACCTGTAAAGCCACTATGGAGAACAGTGTGGAGATTCCTTAAAAAATTGCAAATAGAACTGCCTTATGACCCAGCAATCCCACTGCTGGGCATACACACCGAGGAAACCAGAATTGAAAGAGACACGTGTACCCCAATGTTCATCGCAGCACTGTTTATAATAGCCAGGACATGGAAACAACCTAGATGTCCATCAGCAGATGGATAGATAAGAAAGCTGTGGTACATATACACAATGGAGTATTACACAGCCATTAAAAAGAATACATTTGAATCAGTTCTGATGAGATGGATGAAACTGGAGCCGATCATACCGAGTGAAGTAAGCCAGAAAGAAAAACACCAATACAGTATACTAACACATATATATGGAATGTATTTTTTTGTCTTTTTCCTATTTTTTCTTTTTTTTTAATTTTAATTTTTACTTTATTTTACTTTACAATACTGTATTGGTTTTGCCATACATTGACATGAATCCACCACGGGTGTACATGCAATCCCAAACATGAACCCCCCTCCCACGTCCCTCCCCATATATATGGAATTTAGAAAGATGGTAATGATAACCCTGTATGCGAGACAGCAAAAGAGACATGGATGTACAGAACGGACTTTTGGACTCTGTGGGAGAGGGAGAGGGTGGGATGATTTGGGAGAATGGCATTGAAACATGTATATTATCATGCAAGAAACGAATCACCAGTCTATGTTCGATACAGGATACAGGATACTTGGGGCTGGTGCATGGGGATGATGCAGAGAGATGATATGGGGTGGAAGGGGGGAGGGGGGTTCAGGATTGGGAACTCATGTACACCTGTGGCAGATTCCTGTCAATGTATGGCAAAACCAATACAGTACTGTAAAGCAAAATAAAGTAAAAAGAAAAATTAAAAAATAATAAAATAAAACTTAAAAAAGTTTTAAATTTTGATATAATCATATTATCTAACCTAATTATATTAGCCTTCTTTGTACTTGAAATGGTATCACTGAAGTAAATTCAAAACAAAAATTCAAGACCTAAGCACTGTAAGTCAGTCTGCTGAACTTGAAAACACAGGGGATTCAATGCTACAACAATTGACTCTATAAAATTTTGATAATGGGATGGAATGGGGTAATGGACTGGAAGATATTTTTAAGTAAAGATTATTATGCTATTTAGGTCATACCTGAATGGTCTAGTGGTATTCCCTACTTTCTTCAATTTAAATTTGAACTTGGCAATAAGGAGTTCATGATCTGAGCCAGTCAGCCCCCAGTCTTGTTTTTGCTGACTGTACAGAGCTTCTACATCTTTGGCTGCAAAGAATATACTCAATCTGATTTCAATATTGTCCATTTGGTGATGTCCATTTGTAGAGTCTTCTCTTGTGTTGTTGGAGAGGGTGTTTGCTATGACCAGTGCGTTCTTTTGGCAAAACTCTATTAGCCTTTGCCCTTCTTCATTCCATATTCCAAGGCCAAATTTGCCTGTTACTAGGTGTTTCTTGACTTCTTACTTTTGCATTCCAGTCCTCTATAATGAAAAGGACCTCTTTTTTGGGTGTTAGTTCTAAAAGGTCCTGTAGGTCTTCATAGAACCATTCAGCTTCTTCAGTGTTACTGGTTGGGGCACAGACTTGGATTACTGTGATATTGAATGGTTTGCCTTGGAAACGAACAGAGATCATTCAGTCATTTTGAGATTGCATTCAAGTACTGTATTTCGGAATCTTTTGTTGACCATGATGGCTACTCCATTTCTTCTAAGGGATTCCTGCCCACAGTAGTAGATACAATCAATGGACATCTGAGTTAAATTCATCTATTCTAGTCCATTTTAGTTCGCTGATTCCTAGAATGTCGGTGTTCACTCTTGCCATCTCCTGTTTGACCACTTCCAATTTGCCTTGATTCATGGAGCTAACATTCCAGGTTCCTATGCAATACTGCTCTTTACAGCATCAGACCTTGCTTCTATCACGAGTCACATCCACAACTGGGTATTGTTTTTGCTTTGGCTCCATCCCTTCATTCTTTCTGGAGTTATTTCTCCACTAGTCTCCAGTAGCATATTGGGCGCCTACTGACCTGGGGAGTTCCTTTTTCAGTATCCTATCATTTTGCCTTTTCATACTGTTCATGGGGTTCTCAAGGCAAGAATATTGAAGTGGTTTGCCATTCCCTTCTCCAGTGGATCAACAGACCATTCAGGTATGACCTAAATAAAAATCCGTTATTATACAGTGGAAGAGAGAAATAGATTTAAGGAACTAGATCTGAAAGATAGAGTGCCTGATGGACTATGGACAGAGGTTCGTGACATTGTACAGGAGACAGGGATCAAGAATATCCTCATGGAAAAGAAATGCAAAAAAGCAAAATGGCTCTCTGGGGAGGCCTTACAAATAGCTATGAAAAGAAGAGAAGTGAAAAGCAAAGGAGAAAAGGGAAGATATAAGGATCTGAATGCAGAGGTCCAAAGAATAGCAAGGAGAGATAAGAAAGTTTTCCTCAGTGATCAATGCAAAGAAATAGAGGAAAAGAACAGAATGGAAAAGACTAGAGATCTCTTCAAGAAAATTAGAGACACCAAGGGAACATTTCATGCAAAGATAGGCTTAATAAAGGACAGAAATGATATGGACACAACAGAAGCAGAAGATATGAAGAAAAGGTGGCAAGAATACACAGAAGAACTGTACAAAAAAGATCTTCATGACCAAGATAATCACAATGGTGTGATCACTCACCTAGAGCCAGACATCCTAAATGTGAAACCAAGTGGGCCTTAGAAAGCATCACTATGAACAAAGCTAGTGGAGGTGATAGAATTCCAGTTGAGCTGTTTCAGATTTTGAAAGATGATGCTGTGAAAGTGCTGCACTCAATATGCCAGCAAATTTGGAAAATTCAGCAATGGCCACGGGACTGGAAAAAGTAAATTTTCACTCCAATCCCAAAGAAAGGCAATGCCAAAGAATGTTCAAACTTCTGCACAATTGCACTCATCTCACATGCTAGTAAAGTAATGCTCAAAATTCTCCCAGCCAGGCTTCAGCAATACATGAACCGTGAACTTCCAGATGTTCAAGCTGGTTTTAGAAAAGGCAGAGGACCAGAGATCAAATTGCCAACATCTGCTGGATCATTTAAAAAGCAAGACAGTTCCAGAAAAACCTCTATTTCTGCTTTATTGACTATGCCAAAGCCTTTGACTGTGTGGATCACCATAAACTGTGGAAAATTCTAAAAGAGATGGGAATACAGACCACCTGACCTGCCTCTTGAGAAATCTGTATGCAGGTCAGGAAGCAACAGTTAGAACTGGACACGGAAAAACAGACTGGTTCCAAATAGGAAAAGGAGTATGTCAAGGCTGTGTATTGTCACCCTGCTTTTAACTGTATTTAACTTATATGCAGAGTACATCATGAGAAATGCTGGGCTGGAAGAAGCACAAGCTGGAATCAAGATTGCCGGGAGAAACATCAATAACTTCAGATATGCAGATGACACCACCCTTATGGCAGAAAATGAAGAAGAACTAAAAGCCTCTTGATGAAAGTGAAAAGGAGAGTGAAAAAGTTGGCTTAAAGCTCAACATTCAGAAAATGAAGATCATGGCATCTGGTCCCATCACTTCATGGCAAATAGATGAGGAAACAGTGGAAATAGTGTCAGACTTTATTTTTGGGGGCTCCAAAATCACTGCAGATGGTGACTGCAGCCATGGACTTAAAAGACGCTTACTCCTTGGAAGGAAAGTTATGACCAACCTAGACAGAATATTCAAAAGCAGACACATTATTTTGCCATCAAACGTCCACCTATGGTTTTTCCAGTAGTTATGTATGGATGTGAGAGTTGGACTGTGAAGAAAGCTGAGTGCTGAAGAATTGATGATTTGAGCTGTGGTGTTTTAGAAGATTCTTGAGAGTCCCTTGGACTGCAAGGAGATCCAACCAGTCCATCCTAAAGGAGATCAGTCCTGGGTGTTCTTTGAAAGGAATGATGCTAAAGCTGAAACTCCAGTGTTTTGGCCACCTCACGTGAAGAGTTGCCTCATTGGAAAAGACTCTGATGCTGGGAGGGATTGGGGGCAGGAGGAGAAGGGGATGACAGAGGATGAGATGGCTGGATGGCATCACCGACTCAATGGACGTGAGTTTGAGTGAACTCCGGGAGTTGGTGATGGACAGGGAGGCCTGGTGTGCTGCGATTCATGCAGTCGCAAAGCGTCGGATATGACTGAGCTACTAAACTGAACTGATTATACTATTAATAGTTAAGAAACAATATTAATATATTTTTCTCTAGCTATTAGTTTAAAGTTAATTTGGACTTTATGTGGACTTTATGTGGACTTGGTAGGAATTAAGGTCTCTTAGATAAAATCTCTTCCCATCACCTACCACACATGCAGGATGATATAGGGTGTGTTTCAGAGATTCAATCCCTCTATTAGAAAAACAACATTTTGATATATATTTATGAAAAACAAATTTAAAAAATTGGAGGTTGTCCCAGCTTTACCATTTCCAGTGTATGCAAACAGAGAAAAAATCTTCCATTTATCTATCAGGGAAAACGTATTAGTAAAATTCTAGAGATGGTGTGATCATTATCTAAATAAAACCCTTATGCTTGTGCTTTGAGGTTTCCAGAAAGTCAAGAACTCCAATAGTATATATTGGGAATCACTTCATTTCAGTCGCTCAGTCATGTCCGACTCCTTGTGACCACATGGACTGCAGCATGCAAGGCCTCCCTGTCCATCACCAACTCCCGGGGTTTACTCAAAATCATATCCATTGAGTTGGTGATGCCATCCAATCGTCTCATACTCTGTCATCCCCATCTCCTCCCAATTTCAATCTTTCCCAACATCAGGGTCTTTTCAAATGAGTCAGTTCTTCGCATCAGGTGGCCAAAGTATTGGAGTTTCAGCTTCAACATCAGTCCTTCCAATGAACACTCAGGACTGATCTCCTTTAGGATGGACTGGTTGGATCTCCTTGCAGTCCAAGGGACTCTCAAGAGTCTTCTCCAACACCACAGTTCAAAAGCATCAATTCTTTGGTGCTCAGCTGTCTTTATAGTCCAACTCTCACATCCATACATGACTACTGGAAAAACCAGAGCCTGGACTAAGCGGACCCTTGTTGGTAATATAATGTCTCTGCTTTTTAATATGCTGTCTAGGCTGGTGTTAACTTTCCTTCCAAGGAGTGTCTTTTAATTTCATGACTGCAGTCACCATTTGCAATGATTTTGGATCCCCCAAAATAAAGTCGACACTATTTCCCCATCTATTTGTATGGAGTGATGGGACCAGATGCCATGATCTTAGTTTTCTAAATGTCGAGCTTTAAGCCAACATTTTTACTCTCCTCTTTACCTGTCATCAAGAGGTTCTTTAGTTCTTCTTCACTTTCTCCTAAAGGGTGGTGTCATCTACATATCTGATGGCGGTGATATTTCTCCCAGCAATCTTTATTCCAGCTTCTGCTTCATTCAGCCAAGCGTTTCTCATGATGTACTCTGTATATAAGTTAAATAAGCAGGGTGACAATATACAGCCTTGATGTACTCCTTTTCCTACTTGGAACCAGTCTGTTCCATGTCCAGTAATAATTGTTGCTTCCTGACTTGCATACAGATTTCTCAAAAGACAGGTCAGGTGGTCTGGTATTCCCATCTCTTTTAGAATTTTCCACAGTTTATTGTGATCCACAGAGTCAAAAGCTTTGGCATAGTCAATAAAGCAGAAATAGATGTTTTTCTGGAACTCTCTTGCTTTTTTTATGATCCAGCATATTTTGGAAATTTGATCTCTGGTTCCTCTGCTTTTTCTAAAATCAGCTTGAACATCTGGTAGTTCACAGTTCACATATTGCTGAAGCCTGTTTTGGAGAATTTTGAGCATTACTTTACTAGGGTGTGAGATGAGTGCATCTGTGCAGTAGTTTGAACATTCCTTGGCATTGCCTTTCTTTGGGATTGGAATGAAAACTGACCTTTTCCAGTCCTGTGGTCATTGCTTAGTTTTCCAAATTTGCTGACGTATTGAGTGCAGCACTTTCACAGCATCATCTTTCAGGATTTGAAATAGCTCCACTGGAATTTCATTACCTCTACTAGCTTTGTTTGTAGTGATGCTTTCTAAGGCTCACTTGACTTCACATTCCAGGATGTCTGGCTCTAGGTGAGTGATCACAGCATCATGATCATCTGGGTCATGAAGATCTTTTTTGTATACTTTTGTGTATTCTTGCCACCTCTTTTTAATATCTTCTGCTTCTGTTGTGTCCATACCATTTCTGTCCTTTATTGAGCCCACCTTTGCATGACGTGGTCCCTTGGTATCTTTAATTTTTTTGAAGAGAAATCTAGTCTTTCCCATTTTATTGTTTTCCTCTATTTTTTGCACTGATCACTGAGGAACTCTTTCTTATCTCTCCTTGCTATTCTTTGGAACTCTGCATTCAAATGGGTAGATCTTTCCTTTTCTCCTTTGCTTTTTGCTTCTCTTTTCTCGGCTATATGTAAGGCCTCCTAGATGGACATTTTGCTGTTTTGCATTTCTTTTGGGGGGTATGGTCTTGATCCCTGTCTCTTGTACAAAGTCATGAACCTCCATCCATGGTTCACAGGTACTCCGTCTATCAGACCTAGTCCTTTAAATCCATTTCTCACTTCCACTGTTTAATTGTAAGGTATTTGAGTTAGGTCATACCTGATTGCTCTAGTGGTTTTCCCTACTTTCTTCAATTTAAGTCTGAATTTAAAAGAGTTCATGATCGGAGCCACAGTCAGCTCCTAGTCTTGTTTTTGCTGAATTTATAGAGCTTCCCGATCTTTGGCTGCAAAGAATATAATCAATCTGATTTCAGTGTTGAACATCTGGTGATGTCCATGTGTACAATCTTCTCTTGTGTTGTTGGAAGAGCTGCTTGCTATGACCAGTGCATTCTCTTGGCAAAACTCTATTAGCCTTTGCCCTGCTTCATTCTGTTCTCCAAGGCTAAATTTGTCTGTTACACCAGGTATTTCTTGACTTCCTACATTTGCATTCCAGTCCCCTATAATGAAAAGGACATCTTTTTTGGGTGTTAGTTTAAAAGGTCTTGTAGGTCATGGAACCATTCAGCTTCAGCTTCTTCAGCATTATTGGTCAGGGTATAGAGTTGGATTACCATGATATTGAATGATTTGCCTTGGAGACGAACAGAGATCTTTCTGTCACTTTTGAGATTGCATCCAAGTACTCCATTTTGGACTCTTTCTTGACTAAGATGGCTACTCCATTTCTTCTAATGGATTCTCGCCCACAGTAGTAGATATAATGGTTATCTGAGTTATAATCACCCATTCCAGTCCATTTTAGTTTGCTGATTCCTAAAATGTTGACATTCACTCTTGCCGTCTCCTGTTTGACCACTTCCAATTTACCTTGATTCATGGACCTAACATTCCAGGTTCGTATGCAATATTGCTTTTACAGCATTGGACCTTGCTTCCATCATCAGTCATATTCACAACCCAGTCACATCCACAACTGGGTATTGTTTTTGCTTTGGCTCTGTCTCTTCCTTCTTTCTGGAGTTATCTCTCCACTGATGCCCAGTAGTGTATTGGGCACCGACCAACCTGGGGAGTTCATATTTTAGTGTCCTATCTCTTTGCCTTTTCATACTGTTCATGGGGTTCTCAAGGCAAGAATACTGAAGTGGTTTGACATTCCCTTCTCCAGGGGACCACATTTTGTCAGAACTCTCCACCATGATCCATCCATCTTAGGTAGCCCTACAGGGCATGGCTCATAGTTTCATTGAGTTAAGGTTGTGGTCCATGTGATTAGATTGGTTAGTTTTCTGTGATATTGGGAATAGAGTTCCAGTAAACCTGTTCCAGATCATTTGGTTCCTGGCAGGGAGAGCCTGATGAAAAAAGTGGACCTAGAGTGGCTCTAACCACCCAGCAAACTAATTGCTTTATAAGTGCTTTAACACAGTTTCAGGAGGCAATAGAAAGAGATGAGCCATCAAAGGGAAAAGCAGGACTTTGTCCCTCTCTTTCTCACTGTTAAGAAGTTCTCTTCCCATAGACTGCCTGGAGGCTCAGTGTCAACAATGAAATTACATTTCCATCTAAGGAGGAGAAGTAGTCAATTATCATAAACAAAATAAGTAACAAAATCTACCCAAACTATGCTACATTTTGTCTTAGTATCTCTGAGATAACAAGTGTGTCACTAAGAGCATGTCTGGTTCTTCCTAATAGATTCTTCTTGATAACGTGGAATTCCAATGTTTAATCTTTTGTCTCAAATATCTATATGTCCATATATGAATCTGTGTTTGATGGGAAAAAAAGAAGTCTTTAAAACTGCCAAATACCATGAGCTAAAATGAAGGAAACGATACCAATTCAAGTCAAAGCCCAAATCTTTCACTGAGAAAGTGAACGATAATTAACCACCTTGAGGTGTTATGAAGAGGATAACTATAATAATCCTAGTAATAAAAGAGCCCTTTATATTGTGCAGAGACTTTAAAATCCATTTCTTTTCTCTTTCACTCAAGCAAAGAATTGCCTCTTTTGTTCCAAATATAGTCCCAGGTTCTGGGGTACAGTGGTGGTGAACACATTGAACAAGGTACACACTTAAGAGTTTGGAGAGTTGAAGGCAATACATGTGTGAACACATACGAAAATGCCAGAGTGACAAGTGCTGTGATGAAAATAAACAGGCTAGAGGGAGCTGATCCTTTATCACAAGTCTGTGAAACAGCTTGAATCCCTAGGATTCCTCTTAGTATAAGGTTCACAACATATCCTAATTTAGGCAAGATCATATTACTGACTGGCTTCCTGCTATTGCCCCAGTGAATATTCTAGACTGAGCTGAGTGAATGCTCCAGCACAGTTGGCTTCACATCACAGATCCATACTAGAATGTGAGTGGCCACAATTGAGAAAAAGACTAGGCTGTGAGATGACGTGGCAGGTAAAACCCTAAGCAGCAACTGAAGAGAGCCATTACTAGCAATTGTACTGGTGGCCCATCAAATGTGGTCTGGATCTCTGATGTGGCCAGACCACCATGCCCCAGTGCCCTGACCCTCAACAAATACCTACATGGGTTCCTCTATGGGGCTAAGGGCTTCCCTTGTGGCTCAGCTGGTAAAGAATCTGCCAGCAATGCAGGAGACCTGGGTTCAGTCCCTGGGTTGGGAAGATCCTCTGGAGAAGGGAAAGGCTACCCATTCCAGCATTCTGGCCTAGAGAATTCCATGGACTGTATAGTCCATGGGGTTGCAAAGAGTCGGACATGGCTGTGTGACTTTCACTTCACTTCATGGGGCTACCTGTGCTGGTGCTGGGAGGGAGAAGAGCACACACCTTTAAAGGGAACTGAGGCAGCTGGGACCCAACCTTCAGGACTTCTACTCCAGCAACTTGGGACTTGATCCAACTCCGAGGGCAGATATGGCCACTGAGCAGAAAGGAGCCCCACATTACACTTGGCTCTGGCCCTAGTACCTCCTTCTCCAGCTCTACCCCCTACCAAAGTGATAACTGCCTGCACACCCTAAGGAAAGACGTGACTTGTGTTTCTGCCAAATCCAGACCTTAACCACTTCATCTAATTTCATAGAGACATAGGAAAATAAGCAAAATGAAAAGACAGAGAAATTTGTCTCAACTGAAAGAGTTAGAGAAAAATCCTGAAAAACTAATGGAGATATTAAAATAACCTCTCAGACAAGCAAAAATAGAAAGAGTTCATCAACACTAAAACCTTAAAAGAAATGCCAAATATTTGTCTCTAAGTGGAAAATAAAAGGCTATAACAAGAAGTATCTATAGGAAGGGAACAAATCCACTAGTAAAGACTAAAATATTGAAAAGGCTGAAGATCAAATATGACATAAAAATACATAATACGGCATGAAAAGATGCTCAACATTGCTTGTTATTAGAGAAATGCAGATCAAAACAACAATGAGGTATCACCTCACACCAGTCAAAATGGCCATCATCAAAAAATCTACAAATGATAAATGCTGGAGAGGATGTGGAGAAAAGGGAACCCTCTTGTACTGTTGGTGAGACTGCAAACTGAGATTACCACCATGGAGAACAGTATGGAGATTACTTTAAAAAACTAGGAATAAAATACCATATGGCCCAGCAACTCCACTATGGGCATATACCCTGAGAAAACCATAATTGAAAAAGATACATATACCCCAATGTTCACTGTAGCACTATTTACAACGGCCAGGACACGGAAGCCACCTAGATGTTTATTTACGTGTGAGTGAATAAAGAAGAGTGGTATGCATATAAAATGGAATATTACTCAGTCAGTTCAGTTCAGTTCAGTTTAGTTCAGTCGCTCAGTCGTGTCCGACTCTTTGTGACCCCATGAATCGCAGCACGCCAGGCCTCCCTGTCCATCACCATCTCCCGGAGTTCACTCAGACTCACGTCCATCGAGTCAGGGATGCCATCCAGCCATCTCATCCTGGGTTGTCCCCTTCTCCTCCTGCCCCCAATCCCTCCCAGTATCAGAGTCTTTTCCAATGAGTCAACTCTTCGCATGAGGTGGCCAAAGTACTGGAGCTTCAGCTTTAGCATCATTCCTTCCAAAGAAATCCCAGGGTTGATCTTCAGAATGGACTGGTTGGATCTCCTCTCAGTCCAAAGGACTCTCAAGAGTCTTCTCCAACACCACAGTTCAAATGCATCAATTCTTCGGTGCTCAGCCTTCTTCACAGTCCAACTCTCACATCCATATATGACCACAGGAAAATCCATAGCCTTGACTAGACGGACCTTAGTCGGCAAAGTAATGTCTCTGCTTTTGAAGATACTATCTAGGTTGGTCATAAGGAATTAATTTGAGTCAATTGCAGTGAGGTGGATGAACCTCTAGCCTGTTATACAGAGTAAATAGCCTGTTATATGAAGTTAAGGAAGTCAGAAAAACAAATATTATATATTAACACATATATATGGAATCTAGAAAAGTAACACTGATGAATCTATTATATTTTCATGGGGCCACAGTGTAAGTCTCAACAAATTTAAGAAGACAGAATTTATGTCAAGTATATTTCTAACCACAGGGGTATGAAAGTAGAAATCAATTGCTAGAAAAAAAATGGGAAAAGCTCAAACACTTGGAAAGGAAACAACACGGTACTAAAAAATCCAATGGGTTAGTGAATAAGTGAAAGAGGAAATCGGAAAGTATATTAAGACAAGTGAAAGTGAAAACACAACTTTCCAAAGTCTATGGGATACAGCTAAAGCAGTTTTAAGAAGAAAGCTTTAAGTGACACAGGCTTCCCTCAAAACACAAGAAAAATCTTCAACAGTGTAACATTCAACCTAAAAGAATTAGAACAGAATAGGTCCCAAAGTAAAAGAAGGAAGGAAATGATAAAAGTCACGGAAGAAATAAATAAAATAAAGACCAAAATTAATAGGAAAACCAATGAAACCAAGAACTGTTTCTTTGAAAAGAACCAAAGTCAATAAATCTTTAGCCAAGTTCATCAATAACAAAAGAAAATCCAAGTAAACAAAGTAAGAAATGAAAGAGGGGAAATAGCAACCATTACCACGGAGATATAAAAATTCATAATAAAATTCTACTTAACATTACATGCCAATAAATTATACATAAGACATGGGAAAATTTCTAGACACATTCAACATTCTACGACTGAATCAAGAAGACACAGCCTGAATAGACCAATCACTAGAAGTCAAATTGAATTTGTAACATAAAAATAAACTCTCAGCAAACAAAAGCCCAGGAACAGATGGCCTCACAGGTGAATTCTACCAAACGTTTAGAGAAGAGTTAACACCTATCCTTTTCAAATTATTAAAAAAAAAAAAACTGCAAAGAATGGAATACTTTCAATCTCATTCTATAAAGCCATCATCACCATGATACCAAAACAAGACAAACTTGCCACAAAAAGAGAAAATGGCAGACCAGTATCACTACTACTGCTGCTGCTGCTGCTGCTGCTGCTGCTGCTGCTGCTGCTAAGTCACTTCAGTCGTGTCCGACTCTATGCTACCCCATGGACTGCAGCCTACCAGGCTCCTCCATCCATGGAATTTTCCAGGCAAGAATACTGGAGTGGGTTGCCATTGCCTTTTCCATATCACTGATGAACATAGATTCAAAAATCTTCAGCAAAATACTAGCAAACCAACTCCAGCAATATGTTAAAAGAATCACACACCATGATAAGTAGGATTTATCCCAGAGATGCCAAGATTTCTTCAATATCTGCAAGCCAATCAATGTGATACACTACATAAAAAAACTGAATAAAAATCACATGGTCATCTCAATAGATGCAGAAACAAACATGATTAAATTCAAAATCCATTTATGATTTAAAACTCTCCAGAAAGCGAGCATCAATGGAATATACATCAACATAATAAAGGCTATATGTCACAAACCACAGCTAATATTATACCTTACAGTGAAAAGCTGAAAACATACCCTTTAAGATCAGGAACAAGACAAGGATGCCCACTATCACCATATCACCAGAGAATACAAAGAAATCCAAATTGAAAAGGAAGGCGTAAAACTTTCACTGTTTGCAGATGACATAAAACATACATATACAGAAAATCCTAAAGATACTATCAAAAAAATACTAGATCTCATTAATGATCTCAGTAAAGTTCCAGGATACAAAATAAATATGCAGAAATCTATTGCATTTCTGTACACTAACAACAAACCACCGGAAAGAGAAATGTAAGGAAATAATCCCATTTATCATTGCATCAATAAATAACTAGGAATACACCTACTTAAAAAGGCAAAAGACCTGCAATCCACACACTGTAAGACACTGAAGAAATACATTAAAGATAATAAAGACAGGAAGATACACAGTGTTCTTGGATTGGAAGGATCAATATTCTTAAAACGACCATATTACCCAAGGCAATGTACAGACTCAGTGCAAGCTCCTTCAGAACAGTGGTGGAATTTCTCATAGAACTAGATCATTTTTTAAAAATTTGTATGTAAACACAAAAGACTCAGAATAGTCAAAACCCTCCTGATAAAGAAGAGCAGAGCTGGAGGAATAACTTTAAATGGAATTTAATGTATAAGACATATTGAATTACTATGTTGTACATCTGAAACTAATATTGTAAATTAGCTATACCTTAATTTTTAAAGAACAAAAAAAAGGATAATAGAGGCAAGAATTTATCAAAAGAAGTGCAAGATTTTTACACTAAACATTACAACACTTTCCTGAGAGAAGTTAAAAATCTAAATAAAGAAGAGATATTATAAAAAATTAAAAATAAATAAAAGTTTCATGCAAGGTGATTCAGTTACACGTATATGTTACTCCCATTTAGGTTATTAGAGAATATTGTAACTTTGGTGGACACCTGAAACTAACACAATACTGTTAATCAACTCTGCAATAATATAAAGTAAAAATTAAAATATAAATAAATGTTGCATGAAAGCAGAAATTGTTTTGCTCATAGATTTTAGAACCTTCTTTGGCAAATGGCTATGAAGTAATGAGAAGGAATCTGTTTCTATTAATACTTTTTGTATAACATTTTCTTAAGAAAAAAATCACTTTCTCTACTTCACTGACACACAGTGAATAAATATTTAAGAAATATTTATTTTGGAGAAGGGGCTCATTTATCAGCTTGCTTGGGGCTGCTGTGTATTTTTGGCCAGTTTTGTTTATATAGAATGTGTTGCTGCGACACCCAACATTTTGCCTATTTTAAGTGATGCTGTCTTTCCCAGGCAGCCTATTCTAAGCATAGGGTATTGCTTCCAATTGTGTGGCTGGTGACTATCAGGATGCCTGTTAGAGCAATTATTTCTGTATCTGTCTGGATTCTTGAGCTCAAGGAACAGCCACTTGAGAAACGGAGACCAACCTCATGCCTGCCTGCAATCTCCATAGAACGCAGCAGTCTCCTTTCCACATTGGAGGGCTAAATGAATAGTTGATGCATACAGTTCTCTCCAGGGAGTAAACAGTGATGAGAAATTAGGTGGAAACCCAAAGTGCTTTTTAGACAGCTTTACCATGCATGCCCTTTTATGGATGCAAAGGCATCAGAATTGTTTTTTCTTCATTGAGCCCATAGAATCTGGAGACATTTCCTGCATTTTACACTAATAATTCTAACTTATGAACACAGATGTAGATTTCCGGATGGTGACATAGTTATCCGAATTGTACAAAAACTTGAATTCAAAAAGACATTTTTTTTCCCGTGAACCACATTAAACAGGGACCTCGAAAAGATTCTCCCTTTTCTATGAGCACGAAGCCAAGAGAATATCTTCCATGAGTTAGTTTATTCTGCTGATTGCTTGTGTGCATTGCTAAGAAGCAAGCTGAGATGTTGGTGAAATATTTCTTTTAGCTGTGTTTCTTTTGTTCTATTTTACCTTTCTGTTTATTATATTTAGCAATGTGATTCCTACTTATGGTATTCAGTTCAGTTCAGTCGCTCATTCATGTCTGACTCTTTGCGATCCCATGGACTTCAGCACGCCAGTCTTCCCTCTCCATCACCAATTCCCAGAACTTACTCAAACCCATGTCCATCTAGTCAGTGATGCCATCCAATGATCTCATCCTCTGTCATCCCCTCTTCACTTGCCTTCAATCTTTCCCAGTATCAGGGTCTTAAATGAGTCAGTTCTTCACATCAAGTGGCCAAAGTATTGGAGCTTCAGCTTTAGCATCAGGCCTTCCAATGAATATTCAGAACTGGTCTCCTTTAGGATGGACTGGTTGGATCTCCTTGCAGTCCAAAGGACTCTCAAGAGTCCTCTCTGACATCACAGTTCAAAAGCATCAATTCTTCAGTGTTCAGCTTTCTTTATAGTCCAACTCTCACATACAGACATGATTACTGAAAAAACCACAGCTTTGACTAGATGGACCTATGTTGGCAAAGTAATGTCTCTGCTTTTTAATATGCTGTCTAGGTTGGTCATAGCTTTTCTTCCAATAAGCAAGTGCCATGGTAATACAGGACGCAAATCAGCTTTGATTGAAAATTCTTGCAGACACATATTTACCTAAATAGTCAGTTGTAAGCTCCTTCCTCAAGACAGGAGAGAAGGGAGGAGAAAAAGGAGGAATGTTTTTTGGTTAACCCCAACCATAGTACCTTCCTGCTAAATAGCAAGTTAATGATTTCTGTAGGAGAAGAACTGGGCTGGCGGGTGTCCTATTTTCAGGATCTTCAAAACGTACAACATAATGACCTGCTCTACCACGTCCCTACACTTTGAGTGTGCCCACCTCCCAGAGCACACAGGGCCATTCCATGCACCATATTCCTCAAAAACTGTACACAGAGCACAGGTTGGTCTTAGTATCCGATTAGCAGTTGTTTTGGCCAAGCCAATTTTTCTTCGCAGCCTACACACTCTGTACCTCTAGAATGATTTTTAATCAATTACATCTTACCTTAAACTTTGAAATGTTGCCATTAAATTGCCCTGTGGACTCAAATCTGAGGGGTTTACATCATGAATGTTAGCCAGAAATCGATGTCCTGCACAGATACTATCAATGCTGTTAATACCTACTAGCATCACATAAATCTTAGTTAATGAGTTGTCCAATCCGTATCCTTTGGCCACATATTCTGCTCTAAATTGGTGTCTGGGCAGCATTTTCTCTTGTCATCAGAGGGATGTCAGCCACGTAAAACTCCCCGGTCCAGTAGGACACCACCCCCCACACACATCCTTATTATACACAGAGCTTGGCCACCACCATATAAAACAGTCTAGGTTAATAGTTTTTTTGTTAAGAGTCAATAAACAAGCTCCTAGGTCCACGCAAGTTTCTTATAGCAAAAGTTCAATGTGCCATTCATCATTGCCACCAGAGGACCAGAAACACCATTTGTTTCCTCCACTGCTGACAAATGTAATTTATAGATTTTAAAGACCTAATTATTTCCTGTGATGCAGGATTAAATCTGAACCCTTTTACTGGAAAGGTGAAAGAGGTAGTCTGTATCTTGGAAATCTGGAACCTCCAAAATCTATGTTTCAGATTATCAGGGGGGATAAAGTAATGGCAATAAAATTGCAAGCTCAGGACAATATGAAAGGAGGACAAAAAATAAAGTTCTTTTACAACCAGTCCCACCTTCCCTGGACCCCACCCCAGCAGGGAGAAGCATTTACTGCTGGTTCTCATTCCGGATCCCCTCATAACTTTCTGGACCTCCATGCCCTGGTTTCTGTGTTGTTTTGAGTCTTGTTTCTAGTTCCTGTTTTGAGGAGGGCAGCTTTGCCTGCCAGTAAAGAGAGCTCAAAGTACCTGGAAGTTTGTTTCCTTATTCCGTCCCCCAAGCATTTCCTAGCCAATGACTAATCAGTGCACGGCAATTAAAACCTATCTCCCTTGACTTGATGAGCTCAGAATACACTCAGGTATAACTCGTACCCCAGAGTTCTTTCCTCCATAAGATACAGCTGAGGCTGGTGCTTTGCCTAAAGTCACTTATTGACTTGACTTCTTCCCTTTCCTTGCCCTTGTTTCCCCACTCTTATTAATTTCTCTAGGGAGCACTTCCTTAATGAATAGCTTGTCCATCAATCATAGTTTCAGAATCTGCTTCTGGGCTCCTTGCACTAAAATATCTATCAACCAACCCTATTATGCAAAAAGAACCAGTGGGGCATTGAAAAGGAATGCTGGAAATAATGACTACTGTCCAAGAAGACAATCAGCAACGAGAATAAACACTTAGAATCTGCACTTATCCTGTTTAAAATCACAAGTTGGCCAATTCTCTCCCAGAAAAAGTCTACTCGGTATGTAGAGAGCTACCTGGAGAACTGCAGGTAACTGGGAATATCATGGTATCAGGTGGGTCTACATCACTTCACACCCTTAGGTTGTCGCCTAAGTGGGCTGGCTATCTCAACACTGGTCCCGCACTAATGGTCACCACCTGATTCCCCAGAGCACCAAATGCAAGCATGACCCACCACCCTGACCTTGAAGAGTTCCTGATCTTTCCTTACATCTCACTTATTCAGTGTGCAACCTCTGTGCCCCAATCTGTTTTGACTCCTCATTGTCTCCTAAGTGTTCAGTCTCTTTACAGTATCACTACCTTTGTTCATATTCTTTGTCTACCTACAATGCATTCATTTCTTCCAGCCATTCATCTATCATAATTTAGATTCATAACTCTTACCTTCAATTCTTCTAATCTGGAGGAGGAATGGCAAGCCACTCCAGTATTCTTGCCTGGGAAATCCCATGGACAGAGGACCCTGGTAGGCTACAGTCCATGGGTCACAAAGAATTGGATATCACTTAAAAGCTAAACAACAATCTAGCATGTATACACTTCCTCCCTTCTTACTGGCAAAGCCTCCTTTGCTAATCCCTTGTACCCTAGGTTGTAAGCTCTGTGAAAGTATGATGCACCTATCACTTTTTTTTTTTTTTTGTCTTGTATTAGGTAACTAGCACAGGGGCTTCCCAGGTGAAGCAGTGGTAAAGAATCCACCTGCAAATATGTGTACACCCATGGTGGATTCATGTTGAAGAATGGCAAAACCAATACAATATTGTAAAGTAAAAATAATAATAATAAAAGAAAAAAAAGAATCCACCTGTAAATGCAGAAGACACAGATTCAATCCCTTGGTTGGGAAGATCCCTTGGAGTAGGAAACGGCAACCCACTCCAGTATTCTTGCCAGAACATTTCATGGACAGACAGCTGGTGGGCTATAGTCCATGAGGTAGCAAAGAACTGGACACAACTGAGTGACCGACTGAGCACACACACAAAGTGACTGGCATAGGATGTTGTTTGAGTACATTTCTTAACTCGTATAATGATAACATGACAGTCATAAGTATTTAGAAGTACATTTATATCAATAATATTTATGAATATACGTTCATGTATATTGCAACATAATACAATAAATACTTACATTTATATCTGTATAAAATGATTATGCACATAGGATAGAAGAAAAGATGAGATTTTATTTTCAGAATTGAAATATAAAGATCATGAGAATCAAGTGACCATCCTGAGGTACATGGCTAGCAAGAGAGAAACTAGAGCTAGATAGACTTAGGGTCTGACTCTGATTCCACTGAATTTGTCACCATCCCACTTTGTCGTGAATCTGATGTCTAAACTCTCTCCTCTCTTGTTCATGACTCCAGTATAAGCACTGTGTTCTGATGATGATCAGGTGTACATGCCCCTGGGTTGGGGGACACACTGAGCTACTTACAGTTAAAGTGTTTAATTTATGTATCTGCTATTACATTAGTTTATGTATCTTCCATTTATAATATGAGGGATACAGATTCATATGTCGTCGTTGTTGTTCTTCAGTCATGCAGTCATGCCTGACTCTTTGTGACCCCAAGGACTGCAGCAAGCCAGTCTTCCCTGTCCTTCTCCCGGAGTTTGCTCAAACTCATGTCCATTGAGTCAGTGATGCCATCCAACCATCTCATCCTCTGTTGCCCCCTTTTCCACCTGCCATCAATCTTTCCCAGGATCAGGGTCTTTTCCAATGGGTTGGCTCTTCACATCAAGTGGCCAAAGTATTGGAGCCTAGATTTGTATGGGGAGCTCTTTAACACTAGAACAGGAAATGGAAGCAGGGAGGAAACAATTCAGTGATGTCAGATTACAATGCCCTGAGTTTTGGTATTTTCTGAAATTGAGCTAATCTGGAGTCACAAGAAAACTGGATTAATATTTTCCAATTAAATAACACTGAGAATCGATATAACATGTTAGAGGGGAAAGGCTCATAAAACTACTTACCAATAATCTTGACATTCAGGTATAGCTGTTTTATAAGATTTGTTTCTGGTGTTACTTAATTGGGAAACACTTTAGTTTTCCCTTGGTCCTATATTCATTCAATTTTAGAAAACCAAGGGAATAATTGTGGTGGTAATTCAAGATGTCAAGCCGCTGGGGAATTTACTAAAGACCAATAAATAGATTCAAACAACACCAAATACTTCTTTTATTTTTCCCACCTCTTAAACTGCAGACAATGAAAGTCTATCTAAATCCCTTTGTTGATCACTTGAACTTAAACTGGAAAAATACAGGGAAAATGTTCTATAAGCCTGAACAAAGAGGTTATATTTATCTACAAATGAACTGAGACCAAGAAAACTCATTAAATTCATCATTGAAATACATTTTCACTGTTTTTTACATTGATAATACCTATTTTCAATTTTAAAGGTGCATTGCTATACCATGAAAAGTTTTTATCTTGTTTGGGATGGATAACTTCACCATGTCTTCAATTTTCTTGCTTGGAAGGTAGAGAAAATCATATCTGATTATTTCCTTTTCTTGATTCTACTGAGAGAGGCCAGTCTTTTAAAAGTTTCATTTTAAACAATAAAATATTGTGATAACTTATAGACTAAAAAAAAGGTCAAAGAATTATGGCATGCTCTGATAGTTTTGGATGACAGCTACCATTTAAATACTAATCGCCCCTCTGAGATTTTCTGTATCTTTATCCTATTGTGGTGAAATATATTTCTCATGTAAGATACTGAAGTATATGCTTGCTTGTTATATGTGAGGAGACGCAATTAAGGGTTTTATATTATCATACAAAGACTATATTTTATCATTCTGAAAATATATATAGTGTGAACTAATCATATCATTTTAAATGATGGCAACTATCTCTCTGTAAATTGTTTTGGGAAATCAAAACAATGTTTTAAAATGTGCTCTTATGTGAAATGAACTGATTGCTGTTACTCTAGAGATATAGTGATGATCACAGGGTAGGCTACTAACATATTGTAACATATTATGGCACCATCAGGATGTTCAAAAGATGTCCACCCCAGCTTTAAAAATCAGAGTTAATATTTACTGAGCACCTGCTATGTGCCAGTTCTTATGGTTTATCTCATTGATCCCTACAACAACTCTATGAAGTAATTATGGTGACTATCCCTATTTTACAGAAGAGGAAATGAGGCCTGAAAAAGTAAGGTTATTGCTTGTCTAAACTGGCATTGCTTTCAAGGGACTGAGAATTCAAAATAGACAGTAGTATGCTACAGAGCTCTCATTCCTAACCATTGTGTGACATAGCCTCTCATGAGCAGCCACATTTTACCCTCTGACAGATTATAGGAGTCAAATATTCTATATATGAGATTATGTTATACAAAACATTTATACAGCTACTCTTAAGTCTTCTTTTAGGAGAAAGCAAACTCAAAAAACAGGATTGGAGAAAAAAGGATACGTTACCTAGAATGTAGCACCCAACTCAGAGAGTGGGTCTGAGAAGTAAGAACAAGTCAGGATATATAGAGAAGGGGAGAAAAAACAGCATGAAGTTATGTCATGGCCAATTATGTACCTGGAATAAAGGAAGTCAGTTTGATGTGTACACAAAACAAACTGCAGAAAATAATGATCCCCAAAGAAGAAGGAGATTTGGTGATAACTGGATGAATTCCCTACTTTTGCCTTAATAAATTCAATAATGATATCTGTAGACTTCCAAACCCTTAATCATTCTCTTCTGCCATATCCCTTTTATTATCATTAATGGTGGCTATTTTTAAATTAATCCCTGAAAGGTATTAATAAAGTCCACCAAAGAGAGTTGCTTGTTTGTTTGGTTTATCATTTACCCTTTATTTAGAGAAGGAAAACTTCTGTCTAAAATGAGTGTTCCAGTTAAAGCTGGTCTGGATTAAAGTTGCATTGTATCAATATTTGGAATCAACTGAATAGCCTACAGATGCTGTTACTCTGAAATATGGAAGAGGTGCTTTGATTATTTAAGAACAAACAGGCTTTGAGGTAAGGCGGGCAGAGAACTAGATGACTTCTGGATGTTGAGCTTGATGTAATTTAATTTCACGTCTTAGTTCAGGGTAATAGTGTAGACCCAGAGGGCTGCACAAAGGAAAGGCCACTATATTGAACATATTTTTTGGCAGGGTGAATAATTCCTTCCATCAAATATGTCCATGTCCCAATCCTGGGAACCTATGAATGCTTCCTTACTGAAGAAAAGGGGTTTTATTGATGTGACTAAGTTAAGAATCTTGCAATAGGGAGATTATCTTTGATGACCCAGGTGAATCCAGTGTAATCAAGACAGATTCAGAGGAGAAGGATAGGTGATAATGGAAGCAGAGATTAAAGTGGTGCATTTTGACATAGAAATAAGGGCCGCAATCCAAGGAATACCTCTAGATGATCACTAGGTACTGAAGAAGGCAAGGAAATGTATTCTCCCTTCAAACTCTAGAAGGAGCCTGTCCTTCTGATACCTTGATTTAAGTCTAGTGAAACAAACTGATTTTGGATTTCTGACCTCCAGAATCATAAGGGAATGAACCTGTGTTGTTTTTAATCCACTACATTTTAGCAACTGGTTACAGCAGAAACAGGAAACATATACACTGTTCAAGGGGCTGCTGCTGCTGCTGCTGCTGCTGCTGCTAAGTCGCTTCAGTCGTGTCTGACTCTGTAAGACCCCATAGACAGCAGCCCACCAGGCTCTGCCGTCCCTGGGATTCTCCAGGCAAGAACTCTGGAGTGGGTTGCCATTTCCTTCCCCAATACATGAAAGTGAAAAGTGAAAGTGAAGTCACTGAGTCATGTCCAACTCGTGGGGACCCCATGGACTGCAGCCCACCAGGCTCCTCCGTCCATGGGATTTTCCAGGCAAGAGTACTGGAGTGGGTTGCCATTACCTTCTCCGGTTCAAAGGGCTACCTAGTCCTTACTCATTATCAGCCACTCTGGGCCTCTGACCAACTTTTACCAGCTCCTTAAATTGTTGTTGTTCAGTCACTAAGTTGTGTCTGACTCTTTGCAACCCCATGAACTGCAACACGTCAGGCTTCTCTGCACATCACTGTCTCCCAGAGTTTGCTCAAACTCATGTCCATTGAGTCAGTAACGCCATCCAACCATTTCATCCTCTGTAGCCCCCTTCTCACCCTCAATTTTTCCCAGCATCAGGGTATTTTCCAGTGAGTCAGTTCTTTGTATCAGGTGGCCAAAGGATTGGAGCTTCAGTTTCAGCATCAGTCCTTCCAATGAAGACCTATTAAATCAGCAACGCCTACTCCTGGCTCACAGATCTCTCCCAACCTAAAACTTTCCAACTGTCTAAACCTTTGCTTCTCAAAATTTGTCCTTGGATCAGCATCTCCTGAGAACTTTTTAGGGAGGCACACTCTCAGATCCTAACTCAGACCCACTGAATCAAGTTGTCTGTGGGTGGGGCTGGTCCAACAACCCATGCGGTGATTCTGGTGTGTGTCAAAGGATGAGCACAAGCACACTCTGATAGCTGCTTCTCTAATTCCACCCACGTTTTCTTCAGTCCCCACCTTCCCTCCCGTTTCCACAGTGATGCTACCTTATCTTCACCTTCCCTCCATCTCCTTCATCCCTCCCTCATTTTTTCTGTACTTTGACTCAGCTGATTTGAGGCTTCATTAAGTGAATCAGAAGTCTAGTCGCTTTTTATAGCTGGACAGGACCACAACCAGTTTTCTCTGTATGGGCTTGGTGTGGAAAAGAAAGGCAGGTAAGCAGGGGCCCAGAATTTCTAGACTAAAGGTATACTTTACTCTGAACTGTGGAGTCAACAACCCCCTCCCTCTCTGTGGCCTGCTATAAGGTCTGGATTATGTGCTGTCTCAGACCTTGCCACCCACACTTGGACTCTTCTCCAGAAAGATCACACGTTTTTCTTTGGCAAGTAGCAGTATAGATTCCTCTGTAGAGGCCAGATTCCCATATGCATGTGAGTAGTGAGAGGAACATGCATGCAACTAGCTCAGTTGTTTTGAGAACAGTTCACAGTCAGTTACCCTGAGCACTGCCCAAGGCCCACTTCTGCTCTGTATGTTTGCTGACTTGAAGCTTAGCATCTCACCAGGTGACTATGAGTTCTCCTTGCTTCATTTTCCCTTTCAGTCTGACTTCATTTGCTCCCTATCTTCCAATATTTCAGCTCAGTTCAGTTCAGTTCAGTTGCTCAGTCATGTCCGACTCTTTGCGACCCCATGAATTGCAGCACGCCAGGCCTCCCTGTTCATCACCAACTCCCGGAGTTCACTCAAACTCACATCCACCAAGTCAGTGATGCCATCCAGCCATCTCATCCTTGGTCGTCCCCTTCTCCTCCTGCCCTCAAGCCCTCCCAGCAGCAGAGTCTTTTACAATGAGTCAACTCTTCGCATGAGGTGGCAGAAGTATTGGAGTTTCAGCCTTGGCATCATTCCTTCCAAAGAACACCCAGGACTGATCTCCTTTAGGAGGGACTCCTTGGATCTACTTGCAGTCCAAAGGATTCTCAAGAGTCTTCTCCAACACCACAGTTCAAAAGCATCAATTCTTCGGTGTTCAGCTTTCTTCACAGTCCAACTCTCACATCCATACATGACCACTGGAAACACCATAACCTTGACTAGACAGACCTTTGTTGGGAAAGTAATCTGTCTGCTTTTGAATATGCTATCTAGGTTGGTCATAACTTTTCTTCCAAGGAGTAAGCATCTTTTAATTTCATGGCTGCAGTCACCATCTGCAGTGATTTTGGAGCCCCCCAAAAATAAAATCTGACACTGTTTCCACTGTTTCCCCATCTATTTCCCATGAAGTGATGGGACCAGTTGCCATGATCTTCGTTTTCTGAATGTTGAGCTTTAAGCCAACTTTTTCACTCTCTTTCACTTTCATCAAGAGGCTTTTTAGCTCCTCTTCACTTTCTGCCATAAGGGTGGTATCATCTGCATATCTGAGGTGATTGATATTTCTCCCAGCAATCTTGATTCCAGCTTGTGTTTCTTCCAGTCCAGCATTTCTCATGATGTACTCTGCATATAAGTTAACTAAGCAGGGGTACAATATACAGCCTTGACGTACTCCTTTTCCTATTTGGAACCAGTCTGTTGTTCCATGTCCAGTTCTAACTGTTGCTTCCTGACCTGCATACAGGTTTCTCAGAGGCAGGTCAGGTGTCTGGTATGCCCATCTCTCTCAGATTGTCCACAGTTGATTTAGCGTTTACTCAAGGTAAATGGTCTGCTGCTGGCCGCCTTTGTTGATTAGCAGCACTAGTGTCGTGTTGTTATTTTTACATGTGTTTTCTATGAATGTCTTCCCTCGCTCTTCAGCCTTGAACATTATTCACTAGTCCTTTGAAAGCCTCATTTTTCAAAACATATAAGAAAAGTTTTGCTGTTGTGCAGTCACTAAATTGTGTCCAACTCTGCAGCACCATGGACTGCAGCATGCCAGGCCTCCCTGTCCTTCACCATCTTCTGGAGTTTACTCAAACTCATGTCTATTGAGTCAGTGATGCCCTCCTACCATCTCATTCTCTGTTGTCCCCTTCTCCTCTGGCCTTCAATGTTTCCCAGCATCAGGGTCTTTTCCAATGAATCAGCTCTTCACATCAGGTGGTCAAAATTTTGGAGCTTCAGCCTCAGCATCAGTCCTTCCAATAAATATTCAGGGTTGATTTCCTTTTCTTCAGGATTGACTGGTTGGATCTCCTTGCTGTCCAGGGGACTCTTAAGAGTCTCCTTCAACACTACAGTTCAAAAGCATCAATTCTTTTGCCACAGCCTTCTCTATGGTCCAACTCTCACATTCATACATGACTACCAGAAAAACCACAGCTTTGACTACATGGACCTTTGTCGGTAAAATGAGGTCTCTGCTTAATATATTGTCTATGTTTATCATAGCTTTTCTTCCAAGGAGAAAATCTTTTAATTTCATGACTGCAGTCACCATCCATGGTGATTATGGAGCCCATGAAAATAAAGAAAGGTAGCCCAACATGCTATCCTTTGGTGATGAATCCTCTCTGGCTTCAGCTCTCCTCTGTCTGTTGTGAAACCCTAAATGGATTTAATAATTCTGCTGCCAACTCTTCCCTGAAATTCACATTTTTTCAGCTTGTTTCTGCTGTGCATCCCTGAATGTGCCCAGAAGGACTTTTACATATATCCTCCCTCCTTCACTTAATCTTCAGTATTCTTGACCACAAGGATGGGTAGGGAAGAAAAGGTCGTTAATGAAACTTGGACGTTGTCTTATTTCTCAGTCTCTTCTCACTGAATCCTTTTGCAGTCATCATAACATAGGGCTTCTCTATGTCTCTGCCTCCATATTATTCCCTCAGCTTTGATCCCCATTACCTCTTGCCTGAAGTAACAATGAGCTTGAAACAAGATATCCTATCTTTAGCTTTCTTCATCATCTTAATGTGAAACTGATCATTCTCCCACTTACATCTTTAAATTTTCTCATCACTTGCTGGCTTTGGGTGAATACTGTTTACCAATTTTTTTTATAATCTAATCTCAGCTTGGATGGTCTGAAATGTGACATCCATATCCAGCAAACTGTAATATTTTATTAAAATATATGTTCTTTTTTCAAAGCCCCTTAAAATTTCTTATCTTTCATTTTGTAATTTTTAATATCACCAAGTTAAAACCACTTGTCCTGCCTTCCAATTTCTAACACTCTCTCTACATCTGTAGTTCTGATCTCATTCTGCCTTGTATTATATATATATTAGGAAATAAGTTTCTTTAGGAAAGGAACCATGGCCCAACATCCTTTTACATTCCAGAATATTGCACATTTGTAAGACTTCAATAAATCTGGACTGAATTAATTAGAAACAACAGTGCCTTTTAGGGTGCCTGCAAGGATACAGTTTAGAATAGCAGTTAATATGTGCTTCCTTTTTACAAGGCATGAACATGTGGGAGTAACACATTACTTAATACAGACAACAATAAGAAGATTGAAATAACAAATTATAAATAGATCCCCAGAAATAACTTATGTAGAGAGACAGACGTTATTCCAAAAGTGATCCTGTGTCTTTTTCCTCCATGAATTGTTCTCTGCACATATTCTAGATTAACCATTAGATCCCCATTCAAAATTATAGGTTTAAATTCCAGAAAACTTAACCAGACCTGCAACATATCTAAGTTCCTGAAAGTACAATTATTAAAATAGTTGTGCTGACTTAGATTATTGTATCCTTAGGAGATTTGCCATCTATATTAATGTAAATAAAATTGATTATCATCTTAATTCTTGGCGGATGCTTAAGGATTTGAAAGCTCTAATTTAATCCCCTCAAATTGTCATCACCATCAACAGTATTTACACATTTATACAATAGCCCTGGAGCTGACTGTTTTACAAGTATTAGCTTATGTAATTCTTAAAACAGTCCAACTTTGTAGATGAGGAAAGTAACAGACATTTGAATATCACCCAATGTATTAAAGTTAAATTACAAAGCCAGCATTCAGAGATATTTTCCTATTTGCAGAGCCCACAAACTATGAAACAGACCTAATCTACTAGAATCCCCTTTCTTCTTTGATGGCCTCTTATAAGTTGTGGACTGTTCAAAGAGTGGCATATAAGCCTGTACATGTACAAGAAAGTTTAAAGCACAATTAAAACTTCTATTGATGGACATGAAGAATCAATGAATCAAATAGACATAAATCTGCATGTTCCATCCATGTAATATGGAAATATACATGGATTATCTTTCTCTTCACTCATCGTTAGAATAGTTGCAAATACCTAGTGCTGGGAACCATATACAGTACAATTCTCTCTGTTAAATTTTTGCTTTTGTGTCTGTTCTTCAAAAGAGGACCCCCGGGGGCTCTTGAAATGTTTACACCTGCAGCTTGAAGAAAGTGCCTCAGTCTGGATGAGTTCCTCTGAGAGATTATGCTCACCCATCTGTTTTCATAAAAGTTTAATGCCAGGCAGCAAACTCATAGATTGTTTTGTTTTAATTTAATTTTTATTTAATCTGTTAGAAATCAGACTTCTGCAATCCGGTGGCAGGTGTGTAGTAACAGACACAGAATGTGTTCTACCCACACTTCCCCAAAGAACCATTTGTGATTGCACTGACTCCATACACAGCAGTAATTGGTACTCTTACTAGGATACAGTCACTGATTCCCAGAGCTTCACATCTATTCTATAAGGAACCTAGAGGCGAAATATGCTCTACTTAAAGAGTACAGTTCTCATCACTTAACCCAGACCAAATACCAGCATTTCTGCCACCTCTGACTTTCTAAAATCTAGATCCCGGGAAGATATGCCCTTCTATCACCGCTTCACTGACCCCCAGCCAAAAGCGGGAAACATGTGTCTTCTTGTCCTTGCAGCTAAAACCCTCCTGGCGAGTCTAAAGGTTTTATCTAGTGTCAACAGCCTCAGGCATTATTTTAATAATCCTTAATGAGTATAAAAGGAGATATTTTTACTCAGTTTTTACTTTATGGAGTTCTACTTTTCAGGGAAGTTCCCTCAACATCCAAATCTCAGATTATTTTCCTTCCACTTAGCCACAACACATGGTGATGTGGGCAATCTGTCTTTATCTTTTTATTTTTATTTTTTCAATCTGTGGATCAAGAAGAGTAGCGTAGCTATAACTTCCAGGCCTGGCATTGACCCTTAGTGAATAGCAAATAGTCACCTTTCTATCTGAAAGAATTTTGTCTCCTTCCAATTAACTCCCCTTAAGGGAAAGTGGAGGATAAAGTTGATGAGACCATTGTATACAGTTGGATGAAGCTTTCACTTGAAAGTGATGATCCCTTGCAATTAATATTTATTAACTATCCATTATCATTACTATTTAGTTGAAGCTGGATATAGGGATGGTATCGCAAAGAGTCAGACATGACTGAGCGACTGAACTGAACTGAACTTAGGGATGGTATTGGCTCAAATATGATATCAGAATTAACATACAGTTAGGGTTATATGGTCCCAGTTGTAAAGGTGAGAGAAATAGGTTACAACTCTGGGAAGTTTTGAAAAAACAGGGCCAATACAAACCCTACGGAGAATAGTAAGGAGTAAGGAGGTACTAGTAAGGAGGTTCCTTAAAAAACTAATGAAATCCAGAAATCCTGCTCTTGGGTGTATATCCAGAGAAAACTGTAATTCAAAAAGACGCATGCTCGCCAGTGTTCACTGCAGCACTACTGACAATAGCCAAGACATGAAAGCAACCTAAGTGTCCATCAGCAGAGGAATGGATAAAGAAGATATGGTTCGTATAGTCAATGGAATATTACCCAGCCGCTAAAGCGAACAAGAGAACCTTATCTGCAGCAACACAGATGGACCTATAGATTATCATATGAAGTGAAATAGAGAAAGATGAATATCATATCACTCATGTTTGGAACCTAATTTTTATTTTTATTTTTATTTTTTTTTAATGTTGTTTCTTTATTTATTTATTTTTTAATTTTAGTTTTTTATTTTTTAAATTTTAAAATCTTTAATTCTTACATGCATTCCCAAACATGAACCCCCCTCCCACCTCCCCTCCCCATAACATCTTTCTGGGTCATCCCCATGCACCAGCCCCAAGCATGCTGCATCCTGCGTCAGACATAGACTGGCGATTCAATTCACATGATAGTATACATGTTAGAATGTCATTCTCCCAAATCATCCCACCCTCTCCCTCTCCCTCTGAGTCCAAAAGTCCGTTATACACATCTGTGTCTCTTTCCCTGTCTTGCATACAGGGTCGTCATTGCCATCTTCCTAAATTCCATATATATGTGTTAGTATACTGTATTGGTGTTTTTCTTTCTGGCTTACTTCACTCTGTATAATCGGCTCCAGTTTCATCCATCTCATCAGAACTGATTCAAATGAATTCTTTTTAACGGCTGAGTAATACTCCATTGTGTATATGTACTACAGCTTTCTTATCCATTCATCTGCTGATGGACATCTAGGTTGTTTCCATGTCCTGGCTATTATAAACAGTGCTGCGATGAACATTGGGGTACATGTGTCTCTTTCAATTCTGGTTTCCTCGGTGTGTATGCCCAGAAGTGGGATTGCTGGGTCATAACACTCCTAGAGGAGAACATAGGCAAAACACTCTCAGACATAAATCACAGCAGGATCCTCTATGATCCACCTCCCAGAATTCTGGAAATAAAAGAAAAAATAAACAAATGGGATCTAATTAAAATTAAAAGCTTCTGCACAACAAAGGAAAATATAAGCAAGGTGAAAAGACAGCCTTCTGAATGGGAGAAAATAATAGCAAATGAAGCAACTGACAAACAACTCATCTCAAAAATATACAAGCAACTTATGCAGCTCAATTCCAGACAAATAAATGACCCAATCAAAAAATGGGCCAAAGAACTAAATAGACATTTCTCCAAAGAAGACATACGGATGGCTAACAAACACATGAAAAGATGCTCAACATCACTCATTATTAGAGAAATGCAAATCAAAACCACAATGAGGTACCACTTCACACCAGTCAGAATGGCTGCGATCCAAAAATCTGCAAGCAATAAATGCTGGAGAGGTTGTGGAGAAAAGGGAACCCTCCTACACTGTTGGTGGGAATGCAAACTAGTACAGCCACTATGGAGAACAGTGTGGAGATTCCTTAAAAAATTGCAAATGGAACCTAATTTTTAAAATGACATATTTATTTACAAAACAGGAACAGACTCACAGATTTCAAAAACAAACTTACAGTTACTGAAAAGAAAACATGGCGGAGAAAAATAAATTAGGAGTTTGGGGTTAACATATACATACTGCTGCTGCTGCTAAGTTGCTTCAGTCTTGTCTGACTCTGTGCAACCCCATAGATGGAAGCCCACCAGGCTCCTCTGTTCCTGGGATTCCCAAGGCAAGAACACTGGAGTGGGTTGCCATTTCCTTCTCCAAAGGACTTACTGTATAGCACAGGGAACTCTATTTACTATTATATAATAACCTATATGCAAAAAGAATCTGAATAGTAAATAGAGTTCCCTGTGCTATACAGTAAATCCTTATTGGTTATCTATTTTATATATAGTAGTATGTATATGTTGTATATGAAGGACGGAGGAGCCTGGTGGGCTGCTGTCTGTGGGGCTGCACAGAGTCGGACATGACTGAAGCGACTTAGCAGCAGCAGCATATGTATACATACATATATATATATATATAAGTCACTTTGCTGTACACTTAAAACTAACACAATATTGTAAATCAACTAAACTCCAGTAAAATTTTTTTAAAAAATAGTTCTAAGAAAAGGAGGCCACCAATACTAATACTGGGTACAGGTGGGATGAGAAGGTGGAGAAAGTCAAGGAAACAAAGCAACTCATTGTTCTAATGTGCACATCTTTAGTATGCAACAGGATGACCTCATGAGTTTGATAAAACACAGGTTGCTGAGTCCAACTCATAGAGTTTCTGACTCAGCAGGTCTGGGGTGGAACCCAATAATTTTCTTTTCTAACAAGTTCCCAGGTGGTACCCTTGCCCTCTGCTAGGGCCCACACTATTCCAGTGATTCTCAAGTCTAGTTCCATGCTAGAATCATCTGGGAAACATTTGAACAATGCAGATAATTGGGTCCTATCAGAGATCAATTAAATCACAATCCCTATGTCTGGTCCTAGGAACTTAGTGTTTTATAAAGTTCCTTGGGTATTATAAAGTGTACCAAAGTTTGAGAACCAAACCTGTGGCCTCATGGACTAGTCCACGGAATTCTCCAGGCCAGAATACTGCAGTTGGTAGCCATTCCCTTCTCCAGGGAATATTCCCAACCCAGGGATCAAACCCAGGTCTCCCGCATTGCAGACGGATTCTTTACCAGATGAGCTGCCAGCAAACCCCACCATAAAGTCATGAGTTCAACTCACTGCTAGACTTGTTCTCACCTTATTCCTTACATTTCCAGGAATAGACTGTGATGCTTTCCTTAACTTTGTAACTTAGCTTGCCCAGGACCCGCTCTAATAAATTTCTCAACTTCTCAGCTTTAGACAAGAAATTTAGTGGAATATAAAATTCCACTTGATATCCTCGTGACATGGTTTTCTTATGATGTTTTGTGCAATGGGCAGTGTAAAAAGATGGAAATCCCTCTTAGGAAAGATCTATTCTTGCCTCTTCTATACTCTTTCCACTATAGAGATTCACGTTATTTGAGCTCAGCGCTGGATCTACAGAGGTCCAGCAAAGACACTGAGGTTACTGCTGTGTGATATAGAGAGGGTGACAACCCCCTTCCCAGAAAATATTCATACCCTTTCAGCAGCAAAGAGCATCTGCTAATTGCTCTGTACTGAAAAGACAGTTCGAGTCAGGATTTTGCCTGAATTAATTGGCAATTCCATTATTTCTGCTGAAAATAATGGCTTGTTGTGGCAGTGGGACTCACCTAGAGAGAGCACACCACAGCAGCATAATCAACCAGGCACCAGCACTCACTGCGGTTCTTCCTCCACTGTAGCTATTCACTGCTTCTCATCTCCTCACATAGTACATCTCCTCCATTACAGGAAAATTCTTGACTGTCTGAGCCACCAGAGAAGCCCACAGTAGGTCTACAATGGAAATAGGCAGGTGGTAACTTAGGCAATGCTCCTTGTATATTTTCAAATCAGATGAGAAATTCCCTAATCTTGAGCATGTGGATGGTCAGCTAAAATGCAAAATAACACATGTAGTCCAAAGGATTTGAGAGAGTATTTTCTACAGAATCTTAGAAGTCAGAAGTTTGAGGACTACAGAGCTTCTGGGAAAAGATGATTTCTGACACCTCCTAACTCCCTGGCTGATTAGGCAAGATTTATCTAGGTTGAACTATACATGCCCTGAATTCATTTGGGGCACTCACAGGACTTGAATTTTTTTGACTCTGTCTGTTAGCCTCTGATGTCTTGACACAGTTTTCTTATATTACAAAGAAGCTAGAGAGTAAAAGGAGAAGCAAGCCTCATTGCAATGATTTTCTCTTTTTTTTTTTTTTTTTTTTTTCCCAGCCTATTTGGAACTTTGTTTAAACGAGAGTTTTGCAAACTCCTGTATAAATTTGGAGCTGTATAAATTTTTCATTTGGTCGTTTGCCCCATGTATTGTAAGACATTTAGAAAGATCCCTGGTCTCGATTCATTAGATGCCAATGGCAGACAATCCCTACCCCCCTGCCAGTTTTGACAGCCAAAAATGTTGCTGGGATGGGAGGGGATAGACAATGGAAGATTGCCACTGCTGTGAACCACTGGTCTAAGACACATCACCTAGGCTACACTCGAGGTTCAAAATGTACCTGACAGTGTAGCTGGTAAGGATGTATTCTTGTTCTTCACATTTCTGCACACAAAAGTCTCTATGTTTCTATATTTCATTGGCTTTCCTAGTAAATGCATGTGCCTTATTAATGATTCACACCATGTATACTCACACGTAGATACAGCTCTTATATTTCATAGTGCTTTCAAATGGTCCAGTCTGTTTTGGTCAATTCACAGAGGCTTGTGCACCCACCCAAATAGTGCAACTTTCTTCCAATTTCAAAAAATGAAGCTTTTTGGCTTCATTATTATCATCTGCCATTTCTCCAAGTGAAAGAGAGAGACTAGGTAATTGAACTGACAAATAAGGTTTTTTGATTTGTGGTTTTGTATTTGTAAAGACCTACAATTCAGTGTAGGATAATTTTTATTTTCATTTGGTTATTCCTTGCTTAGATATAAAATTTTCTTGCACAGCTCTTTCACTTCCTAGCTCTTTATCTTACCCTATATTGTATGGAAGAGAGTTGAATGTAAGTGGGACTTATTAAAGAGCTGGCCTTAACTTTGAAGACACTGGGACTGATAAGTCAACTGCCAGCCCCCTTAAAAGTCCCAGCTTCTGGGGACCTATGTGTTGATCAAGCTATATAGACAAGCCAAAGCAGATTTTTTTTCTCTTTTATTTCTTTTTGATCAGAGTTGGCTGTCCCAGAGTGTCATTTATTGTTTGCCTTGTGACACCTTTCCTTAATCTCTCAACCTGAGTGGAAATACCAGTCGACAGCCACTAAAAATTATGTAATGCTAAAAATTAATTTCAAACTTTAAAATCATCTGTTGAACTTTCATTTTAAAATCTGCAGTTTTCTAAAAAGAGCTTTTGCAGGGGTAAAAATCTTCTTTTATTGAAGAGTTTTTTCTTTTTTTTAATAACCCAAGTGAAAATATTGCCAGCAGTCTCTAAGTTCTTCAGCAAATATAATTTCATTTCTCAACATTAGCTAAAAACTAGAAATGAAGAAAATGTATATTTACCTTCTTCCTTTGGTATAATAGACCAACCGAATTTTCACTTTGAGAAATGTCAAATTGTTTTAATCCTTCATTGCATATTTTCATTTACAAATCTTCTATTTACTTGCTTTTGTTTCTTTCCTTTCTTTGGCTAGATGTCTGTAAGCTTTAAGTTTTGTATTTACCTACTTAGTCCCAAATCTTTTTCTTTGTTTTCTTTTTTCACTTTAAGTACTTCACTGGTGCATTTTACCATTTTTAGTTGGGAAAAATGAACAAAGCTTTGGTAGATTGTTTCAGCCTTCTGTTAAACTTTAATTTATGGAGTAACTTTGAAACTTGAAACAAGGTAATTGGCAGAGTAGTGAACACTGTGGGAAATTTTTTACATGAATAAAAAAGGGAAAGTTAGTTAACAAATATTTACTTAACAACTGCTGTGCTCAGAACCCTGTGTTCAGAAAGGGAGTGGAAAGAAAATAGAAGTGCTGAGAGGCTTACTCCATAGGTGGGGGCATGGGGACAAGAATGTGTGGGAAAATGATTTATAAATCCCCATAACCAAATTCAAAGTTACTTAAGACAGCTGCAATAAAATGATCAAATAAAATGACAGAACAAGTGTGTATCAGCTTTATTTTCATACGCTTGCATTCAGAACATGCCTTCATTAGCTAATGGCCATATGAACTTGAGAAATTTACTTGTACTCTGAAAACATCTTTTCCCATAAGTAAAATGGGCTGAATTGCTTATGTAGCAGGGTCAGGGATGATATCTGTAAAGTACTTTGCACAGAGTCTGGCACATGCGTACACACTGAGAATATGCTAACCAGTGCAATGACGGTCACAGTAGTTGTAACTACTGTCACTACTATTGGTGCCGATATTCCAAGCATCACGACTACTTTCATTACTACAACTATGGTTTTAATTGATTTGTTGCTCCATTCATTGCCCATCCTTTTGAAAGGAAGTATAAAAATTCATTTTCGGCTAAGTGATATACAAGTGCCCATATGTGTTTAAAATTTCAACAAAGAACCAATTTGAAGATTTAATTTTACAGGGCTACATTTCAGAATTCTAGAAATCCTACTTAAGAAAGTAGTCTAGCTTTCTCAGTAAAGAGAATATAAAGAAAGCCAATACAGAAAACCAAAGTGATCTCGTTGTGGGTGCAATGCAGATATCAGTGGCAGCATCCCGCTTGTAGGATCACTCAGCTATTTCAAGAGCCCCGGGATTGATGCTTATATCTTGCCATTGGTGAAGTGGAGAACCATGAGGAGAATGCCTCTAGGGTAAAGGTTGGCTATACAGACTCAATGCAGAGTGGAACCGCCAGTCAACGAGGAAGAGCCAGCATCAAAGTACCTGAGTGCAGTAAAGCTTGAAGTGAGGGCTCTCGACTTGCCAGAAGCAGAAATGCAAATTTATAGTTGATCAGGAATTAAGACCCGTTGTTTAAACAGAATCCTTACATTTCCAGTGTCTAAAATAATTTTATCTATTTTGCAGGATACTCCAAATTTAGTGTCATGGCACCTAAAAAGGTAGGTGAGTCTACGCACTCTTGTCCCAATCCATTGATGCCAGATATGATTCAGAGTTTAGAATTGTTAGGGTTTTTTGAATGGTGATATATTAATAATACTTTTCATGTAACTATTCAACATCTCTATGAGTTCTGTGTCAGGGATTGGGTGGGAGAGGGATAATGACAAACAAGAGCTTCATATAAATGCAGTTCAGACCTTAAAAATTACCAAGGGGAGAAAGTGGGGGAGGGAGGGAGGGAAGAACGCAGCCAGAGAGAGGGAGAAAATGAGAACTCAGTTTTCAGATTTTGGAGTATTTCAAATTAAAATTTATTAATTACAGAATGTTGTACGGAATATCGAGGAACATTTAAATGTTTAGAGAAATTTTATCCTACCTGTGTAAAAGCTGATGTGCCTTTGCACATCAGGGAAGCTTGGTGGGCTATAATCTACAGGGTTGCAAAGGCTCAGACAGAGCTAAGCAACTAACACTTCCACTTTCAATGATAAAATATACATATACAATAACCAAAATAAATAAATGAAACTCCTCTCACCTTTGAAAGGAGAGAAGTTACTCTTTCAGAGTTTTATCTTCTAGATTATATATCGACCATCCTTATTCTGTTAATGTGTGTTTTTTAAGTTATAAAAACTTCAGTTTTGATATATTTTTCAGAGAACTTACAGTTTCTTAAAAACAACGGTCACCATTATTGAATACTTAGAATGTACCATGCTCTGTGTTAAGTACTTTACAGAAACCATCTGAAGTATCTCATAATTATCTTGTAAGGAAGGAACTGTAGTTTTGCACATTTACTAATAAGAAAATAGAGTTTGGGAAAGGCTACTGTACCAAGATCGCATAGCTGAATCCAGCACAGAATTATAAAATAAATATTCATCAACAACATATTTAACTGCTTCCCTAGTGCCCCTGTAACTAATCTCTGATCTTCCTTGAATGAATAAGAAAAAAATCTTGTTATGTGAATTCCTTCTAAAGAAGACCAGTTTCAGTCTCTTCTATATGTTGATTTTTGTCTTGTTTTGCATTCTAAACCTCACCCTCAAATCCTGAAGTTGCTTTTATCTCACAAGAATCCAAGGAATATAACGGTTCTAGAACATTGCTTCTAGTTATTCTAGAACAGCTAATCACTGAATGACTCTCAAACAGAGTTACACAGAACATCTGAGATATACATGATGGACCCAGCCTACTTGAATGTCTGATTTTGCGAGAGCAGCAATCAGCACCAGATTACTCACATAATATTGTACCCTTGATCCATATTGGAAAGGATATTGTATTAGCCCCTTTCCATCCTGGAGAGTTGAACTGTTTGTCTTCACCAGAACAGACGTATTTTTAAAACTGGGCATCTCCTTTATGTCTGCTACTCTTCTGTCAACATCATTTTCTATGAAATTGCAGAATAACTTATCATTCTAATATCCAGTATTCCATACGCTCTAACCAAGGAAATCACCATGAAAGATGTAAGACATTGGGTACCATTTCTCTCGAAGGCAGAATACAAGCACAAAACAAAATGTAGGTCTCATTATTCTAGATAAAGATATACTTACAATGCTAAAAAAATTTTTTTCTTCTTTATTTTTATTTGCTGGACTTTATTGGCTTAAAAACAGCCATACTCAAGGAAAAAAAAAAAAAAACTCTTCCACCATGAGAAAAAAACAAAAAAGATTCCACTGAAATGAAGCTGAAGATGAGATTGCCCCAGCCAGGTTCTCTGCCATTTCCTTCTCCAGGGCATCTTCCTGACCCAGAGATCAAACTCAGGTCTCCTTTGTCTCCTGCATTACAGGCAGATTCTTTATCTGCTGAGGCATCAGGGAAGCCTCTCTCAACCAGAAAATACAGACAAAATTGATGGGAGAATGTACAGTACTACACAGGGCGGTTGATTCCCGTCACCAATGGATTTAGGCTTGCTGTTACACAGCAGGAGCAAGAAAGACTGCAATGGATCTTAGAAGAACCCCATAGATATTAATACTGCTTTGTTCAGGGATAAATTTTAACGGAAGACTACCGGAATCCTGTATGTACAAAATCATCAAAAGCTCACTTTCCTCAGGAAAATTTCCGGTTGATGTACTTGCTGAGGGCAATTTGAATGTGGAGTCAGAGCGGCAAAAGGTTACTGAAAGTACTAATTATGCCCTTGAGGCCAGTTACAGAAACAGGAACTGTGGCACTGACCTTTTTCGGGTTTGTTTTGGTGTTCTCCCGGTATATACATCTAGCTAAAATAGTCATCTTTTAAAACTAATTTTCCTCTTCATTCTTCCTTTGTGCCATTTTTTGACATGTGACGGTATACTAATGACAGAACGTACAATATATTTCACAGGTTATAGAACATTAAGACAGGATCATTATAGTGGCCATAAGAATATGCAACATACATTCCCAAGCATGGGGACTGTAACTAACCAGCGTCCTCAGCTGCTGTGTTCTGAAATCCAAAACTGCATTTGTGCTGAGACTATACTTTGCATGGACTGTCCCAAGCCAGTGACAGCTATGGCAGCAATACTAAAATAGGCCCTTTCCTAGGGTCTCCTCTAAGGCAGATATTCAGCTCAGGACTCCTCAATAGCTCTGGTGAACTTTCTTTAGATTGCACATCAGTTCAGGGTGGCTCCACCCAACCTTCTTTCCCTCTTTCCTTCAGTGGATGGGGAGTTGGGAGTTAACTATGACCACTTGTCCTAATTATTCCTAACCTCTCCCAGTTGTCTCACTCATTTTACAGGAGTTTTCTGGAAACTTCTTGCATTTTATACCCTCAGTTCAGTTCAGTCACTCAGTCATGTCCGACTCTTTGCGACCCCATGAATCGCAGCACGTCAGGCCTCCCTGTCCATCACCAACTCCCGGAGTTCACTCAGACTCACGTCCATCAAGTCCGTAATGCCATCCAGCCATCTCATCCTTGGTCGTCCCCTTCTCCTCCTGCCACCAATCCCTCCCAGCATCAGACTATTTTCCAATGAGTCAACTCTTCGCATGAGGTGGCCAAAGTACTGGAGCTTCAGCTTTAGCATCATTCCTTCCAAAGAAATCCCAGGGCTGATCTCCTTCAGAATGGACTGGTTGGATCTCCTTGCAGTCCAAGGGACTCTCAAGAGTCTTCTCCAACACCACAGTTCAAAAGCATCAGTTCTTCAGCTCTCAGCCTTCTTCACAGTCCAACTCTCACATCCATACATGACCACAGGAAAAACCATAGCCTCGACTAGATGGACCTTAGTCGGCAAAGTAATGTCTCTGCTTTTTAATATGCTATCTAGGTTGGTCATAACTTTTTTTCTTAAAAGAGTAAGCGTCTTTTAATTTCATGGCTGCAGTCACCATCTGCAGTGATTTTGGAGTCCCAAAAAATAAAGTCTGACACTGTTTCTACTGTTTCCCATCTATTTCCCATGAAGTAATGGGACCGGATGCCATGATCTTCGTTTTCTGAATATTGAGCTTTAAGCCAACTTTTTCACTCTCCTCTTTCACTTGCATCAAGAGGCTTTTTAGCTCCTCTTCACTTTCTGCCATAAGGGTGGTGTCATCTGCATATCTGAGGTTATTGATATTTCTCCCAGCAATCTTGATTCCAGCTTGTGTTTCTTCCAGTACACCCTAAATGATTTAATATGCATGAAATCAATGCATACTTAACCCCATCTTGTTCTCTGCTTTCCAGACTTCTATAATCACCACAGAGTAAGTAGGATAAACATGGTACGGAGATTATGGATTTAGAAGTGGATGCAATAACTGATGAATTTGGGGGTAACTGTTTTTTGTTTGTTTTAACTGCACCACATGTCATGTGGGATCTTAGTTCCTTGACCAGGAATCCAACCTGTGTCCCCTGTACTGAAGTGCAGTCTAAACCACTATTCCACCAGGTAAGTTTTCTCTGGGCTAATACTTTTTACAAGAAACTAAGAGAATACTATGAAGAATGATACATTAAGTTACATAAGAATAGCCCTTTCTTTTGTCCCTTTTAAGAACCAGAAGTTGGAAAGAAAGCTGTGTAGCTAGCCACCCTGGCATACTTTACAAATGACTGCCAGCATCTTTAACCTCTTTTCCTGAGGTTTGAGTCATTCGGCAGCAATGTCCAAGTTTGACCTTGGTGGTAACAGCACTGCATGTGCTAAGAAACAGCATCACAAGAATTTTCAAGAATTTATCAGCAGCATGGTTGATACTCTTCTTAGCCATTCAGGCACCCTGATTGTGCAAGCTTACTCGTTATTACTTTGTCTCAAACTTCCATCATTCAATTCAGCTCAGTTCAGTCGCTTGGTAGTGTCTGACTCTTTGCGACTACAGGACTACAGGCCTCCCTGTCCATCACCAATTCCTGGAGTTTACCCAAACTCATGTCCATCAACCAGGTGGACCATCTATCCATCCATCCAACCATCTCATCCTCTGTCATCCCCTTCTCCTCCTGCCTTCAGTCTTTCGCAGCATCAGGGTCTTTTCCAGTGAGTCAGCTCTTCGCATCAGGTGGCCAAAATACTGGAGTTTCAGCTTCAACATCAGTCCTTCCAATGAACACTCAGGACTGATTTCCTTTAGGATGGACTGGTTGGATCTCCTTGCAGTCCAAGGGACTCTCAAGAGTCTTCTCCAACACCACAGTTCAAAGGCATCAATTCTTCGGTGCTCAGCTTTCTTTATAGCCCAACTCTCACATCCATACATGACTACTGGAAAAACATAGCCTCGACTAGACAGATCTTTGTTGGCAAAGTAATGTCTCTGCTTTTGAATATGCTGTCTAGGTTGATCATAACTTTCCATCCAAGGAGTAAGTGTCTTTTAATTTCATGGCCTCAGTCACTGTTTGTAATGATTTAGGAGTCCCCCAAAATAAAGTCTGTCACTATTTCCACTCTTTCCCCATCTATTTGCCATGAAGTGATGGGACCAGATGCCATGATCTTAGTTTTCCGAATGTTGAGTTTTAAGCCAACTTTTTCACTCTCCTCTTTCACTTTCATCAAGAGCCTCCTTAGTTCGTCTTCACTTTCTGCCATAAGGGTGGTGTCATCTACATATCTCAGGCTATTGATATTTCTCCTGACAATCTTGATTCCAGCTTGTGCTTCATTCAGCCCAGCATTTCTCATGATGTACTCTGCATGTAATTTAAGTAAGCAGGATGACAATATACAGCCTTGACGTACTTCTTTTCCTATTTGGAACCAGTCTGTTGTTCCATGTCCAGTTTGAACTGTTGCTTCCTGACCTGCATACAGGTTTCTCAAGAAGCAGATCAGATGGTCTGGTATTCCCGTCTCTTTCAGAATTTCCCACAGTTGATTGTGATCCACACAGTCAAAGACTTTGGATTAGTCAATAAAATAGAAACAGGTTTTATTGAAACTCACTTACTTTTTATATCATCCAGCAGATGTTCGCAATTTGATCTCTGGTTCCTCTGCCTTTTCTAAAACTAGCTTGAACATCTGGAATTTCATAGTTCATATAGTGTTGAAGCCTGGCTTGAATATTCTGAGCATTATTTTACTAGCGTGTGCTGCTGCTAAGTCACTTCAGTCATGTCCGACGCTGTGTGACCCCATAGACGGCAGCCCACCAGGCTCCTCCATCCCTGGGATTCTCCAGGCAAGAACACTGGAGTGGGTTGCATTTCCTTCTTCAATGCATGAAAGTGAGAATTGAAAGGGAAGTCGCTCAGTCGTGTCTGACTCTTCATGACCCCATGGACCACAGCCTACCAGGCTCCTCTGTCCATGGGATTTTCCAGGCAAGAGTACTGGAGTAGGGTGCCATCGCCCTCTCCTACCAGCATGTGAGATGAGTGCAATTGTGCGGCAGTTTGAGCATTCTTTGGCATTGCCTTTCTTTGGGATTGGAATGAAAACTGACCTTTTCCAGTCCTATGGCCACTGTTGAGTTTTCCAAATTTGCTGGCATGTTGAGTGCAGCACTTTCACAGCATCATCCTTCAGGATTTGAAATAACTCAACTGGAATTCCATCACCTCCACTAACCTTGTTCACAGTTATGCTTCCTAAGGCCCACTTGACTTCATATTCCAGGATGTCTGGCTCTAGACAAGTGATCACATCATTGTAATCATCTGGGTCATGAAGATCTTTTTTGTACAGTTCTTCTGCGTATTCTTGCCACCTCTTCTTATGACCTGCTTCTGTTAGGTCCATACCATTTCTGTCCTTTATTGAGCCCACCTTTGCATGAAATATCCCTTTGGTATCTCTAATTTTCTTGAAGACATCTCTAGTCTTTCCAGTTCTATTGTTTTCCTCTATTTCTTTGCACTGATCACTGAGGAAGTCTTTCTTATCTCTCCTTGCCACTCTTTGGAACTCTGCATTCAAATGGATATATCTTTCCTTTCCTTCTTTGCTTTTTGCTTCTGTTCTTTCCTCAGCTATTTGTAAGGTCTCCTCAGACAGCCATTTTGCTTTTTTGCATTTCTTTTTCTTGGGTATAGTCTTGATCCCTGTCTCCTGTACAATGTCATGAACCTCCGTTCATAGTTCATCAGGCACTCTGTCTATCAGATCTAGTCCCTTAAATCTATTTTTCACTTCCACTGTATAATCATAAGGGATTTGATTTAGGTCATACCTGAATGGTCTAGTGGTTTTTCCTACTTTCTTTAAGTCTGAATTTGGCAGTAAGGAGTTCATGATCGGAGCCACAGTCAGCTCCTGGTCTTGTTTTTGCTGACTGTATAGAGCTTCTCCATTTTTGACTACAAAGAATACAATCAATCTGATTTTGGTGTTGAACATCTGGTGATATCCATGTGTAGAATCTTCTCTTGTGTTGTTGAAAGAGGGTGTTTGCTATGATCAGTGTGTTCTCTTGGCAAAACTCTATTAGCCTTTGCCCTGCTTCATTCTGTACTCCAAGGCCAAATTTGCCTGTTACTCCAGGTGTTTCTTGACTTCCTACTTTTGCATTCCAGTCCCCTATAATGAAAAGGCTATCTCTTTTTTTGCTGTTAGTTCTAAAAGGTTTTGTAGGTCTTCACAGAATCGTTCAACTTCAGCTTCTTCAGTATTATTGGTTGCTGCATAGACTTAGATTAATGTGATATTGAATGCCTGTTTGCCTTGGAAATGAACAGAGTTCATTCTGTTGTTTATGAGATTACTTCCAAGTACTGCATTTTGGACTCTTCTGTTGACTATGAAGGCTACTCCATGTCTTCTAACAGATTCTTGTCCATGGTAGTAGATATGATGGTCATCTGAGTTAAATTCACCCATTCCAGTCCATTTCAGTTCACTGATTCCTAAAACGTCAATGTTCACTCTTGCCATCTCCTGTTTGACCACTTCCAATTTGCCTTGATTCATGGACCTAACATTCCAGGTTCCTATGCAATATTGCTCTTTACAGCATCAGACCTTGCTTCCATCCCCAGTCACATCCACAACTGGTTGTTGTTTTTGCTTTTGCTCCATCTCTTCATTTTTTCTGGAGTTATTTCTCCCCTGATGTCCAGGAGTATGTTGGGCAGCTACTGACCTAGGGAGTTCATCTTTCAGTTTCCTATCCCTTTGCCTTTTCATACTATTCACGGGGTTCAAAGGCAAGAGTACTGAAGTGATTTGCCATTCCCTTCTTCAGTTACCACATTTTGTTAGAACTCTCCACCATGACCCATCCGTCTTGGGTGGCCCTACACAGCATGGCTCATAGTTTCATTGAGTTAGAAAAGGCTGTGGTCCATGTGATTAGACTGGTTAGTTTTCTGTGACTGTGGTTTCTGTCTGTCTGCCCTCTGATGCCGTCTCTCAGCACCTCCCATCTTACTGAGGTTTCTCTGACCTTGGACATGGGGTATCTCCTCACAGGCCCTGCTCCTGAATTTGGACATGGGGCATCTTTTCACAGTCCCCACTTCTGACCTTGGATGTGGGGTATCTCCTCACGGCCCCCATTCTTGACCTTGGACATGAAGTATCTCTCTCAGCCGCTCCAGCGCCACACAGCCACTACTCTGTTATTTGTAAATTAGAACACTTACTATATCTTATCCATTCATGTTTTTATGGAAAATAGCTTATGCATTCAATAGGATAACTGAGGGTAGTTTAAAGAAATGGTATTGATAAAGCTGTGGGCAGTATCAAGAGAGAACTGCTGATACAAAGGACAGTGAGGTACTCTGCAGCTAGCCATAGCAGGGAGTTATTACCCTAAGTCTTCTGAGGAAGACAGAATAGGAAACATTGCCAGTACCATGAACAAGAGCTATAGCTATAGGAAATGGCTACAAGGAGCCTGATCTTTGGTGGAGGAATACAGACCAAGAAGCTCATAACCCATTGTCCCAGTGGTACCTTCCACTGGGTACACTCAACTGAAGGCTATTAAGCTGAGTGAGCCTGTTGATGTCATCCATAAAAATTAGCAACCCAGGATGGACAGAAGTGTGAAAATGGTAGAAATATAAAGGAAAAGAGCATAGCCAGTACACTGACTGATAGAGAGTGGCAAATGTTATTGCTTCGAGTTTAGCTTAATTTTAAATGCTAATAAGGCATTTGAAAACAAAATCCTCTAGCAGCACAGATATCATTGATTGACTATGAAATGGGCTTTTTAAAAAAATCATGCATACTTTATATCAGAGAATTCAGAAAGATTACTGGTATTATTAATTAATCTTTAATTTTGAAAACTATTTTTGCTGAATATAAAATTCTGGACTAGCTGTTTCTATAGTAAGATAAAGATGTCATTCTCTTGTCTTTCATGCTTCATGACGTCTGAGCAATATCATTCATATTGCTTTTCTCCTGTATATAATATATCATTTTTCTCCATGGTTGTTTTTAATATCTTCTGTTTATCTTTGGTTTTCAGTATATATAAAATATATATTGAAACATATACATATACATATAAAATTCAGTTTTAAAGTTGTTTTTGGCAGAAACACTTACCCAGGCATCCAAGCCAAATTATTTTTTTTATGGCAGAAGTGGAATATACATATATTTTGTAAGAATAAAATTTTTTGCCAATAATGTTAGAAGTTTCTTCAATACTGTTTTTGAATAAATCACCCTCTTTAAAATAGAATTGTATCAGATAAATAAAAAGAAAAAAAACTTATTTGACTCCCTTTATAATCTCTAAACTTTGCCATTGGTATACTCATCGACTATATTCTTTTAATTACAGTCACTGTGTAATTTTTTTAACATTTAATGCTTGATATCATTACTCAATTTTTATTAATTTATAAGTATATACTGTATATTTCTTCACAAATTTGTTTCAAGATAGTAAACATATATTCTGTTGCTAAGGTACCATTTGTGATAAGAAATCTGTGGAACATTTTGATTAATTTTTGGTGAAACTATAGTATCATTCTGATTGTAATGTTTTGAATTGCATTACTTTGTTTCCTGTGTATATAATTATATCCTCTGTAGGAAATGACAGTTTTTAATATTTTTTCCCAATTTTATACCAGCTATCCTTTGAAAGCAGGCTTCCCTGATGGAGCTAGTGATAAAAAACCTGTCTGCCAAGGCAGAAGACCTAAGAGATGCAGGTTCGATCCCTGGGTTGGGAAGATTCCCTGAAGGAGGGCATGGCAACCCAGTCAAGTATTCTTGCCTGTAGAATCTAATGGACAGAGGAGCCTGGCAGGCTATAGTCCATAGGGTCTCAAAGAGTCAGACGTGACTGTAGCAGCTTAGCATGCGTGCATTCTTAATAAGAATGTAGCCTATGGAAAGGGAGAAAATATTTGTAAAACATATACCTGATAAAGGGTTAGTATCTTAAAAATATAAGGAATTCTTACAACTCCATATTAAAAAAAAACAAACAATCCAACTGAAAAATGAGCAAAGCAACTGAATAGATATTCCTCTAAAGAAGACATACAAATGAACAACAGATATATTAAAAGGTGCTCAACATCACTAATCATCAGGGAAACACAAATCAAAGCCACAAGATATCACCTCACACTTGTTAGGTTGGCTCTTATCAAAATAACAAAAGATAACAAATGTTGATGAGCATTTGGAGAAGAAGGAACCTTTGCACAATATTGCTATGAATGCACATTGATGCAGCCACTGTGTAAAGCAGTAAAAATGTTCCTGAAAAAGTTTAAGAAAAAAACAGAACTACCATATGATCCAGTAATCTCGCTTCTCAGTATAAACACAAAAGAATTGGAATCAGGATCTCAAAAAGGTTATATGTACCCCCATGTTCACTGCAGCATTACTCACAATTGCCAAGATAGGGAAGCAACCTGACTGTCCATGACTGTTAATGGATAAAGAAACTACTGTATACGCATACGATGCAATATTATTCAGCCTTAAAAAGAAGGAAATCCTTTTCTCCACACCCTCTCCAGCATTTATTGCTTGCAGATTTTTGGATCTACACTGTTGGTGGGAATGCAAACTAGTACAGCCACTATGGAGAACAGTGTGGAGATTCCTTAAAAAATTGCAAATAGAACTGCCATATGACCCAGCAATCCCACTGCTGGGCATACACACTGAGGAAATCAGAATTGAAAGAGACACATGTACCCCAATGTTCATCACAGCACTGTTTATAATAGCCAGGACATGGAAACAACCTAGATGTCCATCAGCGGATGAATGGATAAGAAAGCTGTGGTACATATACACAATGGAGTATTACTCAGCCATTAAAAAGAATAGATTTGAATCAGTTCTGATGAGATGGGTGAAACTGGAGCCGATCATACCGAGTGAAGTAAGCCAGAAAGAAAAACACCAATACAGTATACTAACACACATATATGGAATTTAGAAAGATGGCAATGATGACCCTGTATGCAAGACAGCAAAAAAGACACAGATGTGTATAGCGGACTTTTGGACTCAGAGGGAGAGGGAGAGGGTGGGATGATTTGGGAGAATGGCATTCTAACATGTATACTATCATGTAAGAATTGAATCGCCAGTCTATGTCCGATGCAGGATACAGCATGCTTGGGGCTGGTGCACGGGGATGACCCAGAGGGATGTTGTGGGGAGGGAGGTGGGAGGGGGGTTCATGTTTGGGAATGCATGTACACCCACAGTGGATTCATGTCAATGTATGGCAAAACCAATACAGCATCTCTAAAGTAAAATAAAGTAAAAATAAAAATTTAATAAAAAAAGGAAGGAAATCCTGATATTTGCAACAATAAAAATGAATCTTGAAAACATTATGCTCTTAATAAACTAGAAGAACAAATACTACATAATAACACTTTTACTAGGAATTTAAAATACGCAAACTCATAGGAGCAGTGAATGGAAAGGTGGCTATCCAGGCCTGAAGCGAAAAGGAGAAAGGGGAAGTGTGAGTCAAAGAGCGCAGTTTTGGTTATACAAAATGAGTAAGTCCTAGACTTCCTGTACAGCATACTGCCTAGAGTCCCAATAGTGTATTACGTAGTGTAGTTAAAATTTTCCTGAGACATTAGACTTTATGTTAAATGTCCTTAGCAAAATGATAATAATAATAATGACAATATATACAGGGACAAGATGAAACGTTTGGAAGTCATGGATAAGTTCATGACATATTTTGCACGGAAGTTTTAACAGTTGTATACTTATCTTCAAGTTCACCAACGTATATTAAATATATATAGTTTTTGTGTGTCAATTTTTTTAATTAAAAATACTATGCATAGTTATTTAAATTGCTTTCTGTCAATATGTTCTCAATTATTTTGAGAACTTTGTATTTATTAATTATATTCTTTTGTCCGTATGGAAAGTTGACTTTTGTTTCTATGTTTCATGTAATATATCTGTTGAGCTTTACTATCTTTATTATACTGGGCTTCAATAAAGAAATGAGGAAGTTCTTCCTTTTCTATGCTCTGGAACAGAGAATCGGGGAAATGCAACTAAAACCATGACATATCATTTCACATATATCAGAGAAAACAATAATTAGAATCTGTCAGCTCTGGGGTTTCAGAAATATGTGGAGCCTGGCACTCTGTTAATAGGAAGATAAATTTGTAACATTGATTAGCAGAACAATTTAGTACATTTTAATAAATATTAAGATGTACTTACACTACAAGCAATCAATTAAAGTCTTGGGAATATAACAAAAATTTTCACAGTGTCTTGTAAAAAGACATGAAACAGTATTTTGGGGTTACCCGGGTGGCTCAGTGGTAAAGAATCTGCTTGCAGTGCAAGAGACAGTCCCTAGGTCAGAAAGATCCCATGGAGAAGGAAGTGGCAACCTACTCCAGTATTCTTGCCTGGGAAATCCTATGGACAGAGGAGCCTGGCAGGCTACAGACCATGCGTTGCGAAGAGTCAGACACAACTTAGCAACTAAACTACAACAAAAGGCATGGTTTCAGCATTACTATTATAAAGAAAAACACTGAAACCACTTAAATATCTATCAACAAAAAATAGATAAATCAACAGTGCCATAAGTTACATTTGAAATAATTAAGTTAAAGCTATAAATATCAACATAGTTTAGTAGGTTCATATATTTCATTTCACAAATATAGTATGGAAATAAAAAACTTATATAAAGATATGCATAGTTCAATGTTATCTACATAAAAGATTTTAAGTATGCCCCAAATCATATATTTCTGGAATAGAGATGCATTTAGTCTATAAAGATAAACATTAAATTAGTAATAGATGATAGAAGTTATGCCCTGTTGAATTTTTAATTCCTTTTCAACTTTTATGGAAATGATTTTCTTCCTTTTAGGACTAAAACCATGAAATACCTTAACTGATCTGATTTTGAAAGGTCACTGTGGTTTTGTTTTGAACTGTATATTAATGATCAAGCCTTATTTTAATGTGTTTCTAGACATTATTTGAATTTTTTGCACTGACTCACAAGAGAAATTAGCCTATGAGTGGTTTTTTGATGTATTCAAGTTTTAGGAATAGTATTACACCAACCTTATCTTTTAAAAGAATATAAAAATATTCCTTATCATCTGTGTTTCAATAGGCTTAAATATACTTATTTATCTATTCCTAAAGTTTCAGTAAATATACCTATAAAACCATTGATCCTTGCACTCTTTTAAGACTAGCACTTGAATAATTGTCCATTATTGCTCTTTTTGGCTTTGCATTTTATTCTCTGCTTTGGATAGATTTAGTAATTTATATTTGCCAGGAAATACATTTAGTTTATGTGGATAGCAAATCTATTTGCACAGGCTTGAGCTGAAATATTTTAATATACTAATATCCTTTGTATCAGTAGTTATATCCCCATTCCCACTTCTAACATGTGTTTGTGCTTTCCCTATTTTATCTTTAATTCAATGTATAATCTATTTTTATTTTGTTTGTATTTTTCAAATAAGTAAATAGATTTATTATTTTTACTGCTTTTCTCTTTAGTAACAAGTTTTTGTTATATCTTTATTAATATATTTCCTCACCTTTTTATATGTTTTATAGCTGGTCACTTCCCAACTAAATGATATGAATGCTTAATTTACTTGTTTTTACTTTCTACTATTTAAACAAAATTATATTTTTCATTGATTTTGCTAATTTCATATGCTAGAATATAAGCCTTTAAAAATTTTATTTTCTATAAAATCTTTGGTTTCAGTTTTTATTCTCTCCATGTTCTCTTTTATAGTTTTATTAGTTTATTTATACACTGGTTTATTAATTTTTACTAAAGGCTGTCATCTGTGCCATTTCTACCTTTTGGAATACATTGATATATTCATTATTATTTATTACAACATCAATGTTTTTAGTATCCCAGGGCATGCAAAGTGTAGTATATTATCTTCTTATAAAATGTATCAGACTAGATTATTTCAGGCCATACTAATTTTTACTTTTTTAAGGTATATGGCCTCTCCTGGATATAGCTATCATTTGACATAATCTTTAATGTCTTGACTGTATCCTTTACAATTATACAAAGGAAATGACATATAGATCAATAGATTAAATCTGATAGGCAGAGTGCCTGAAGAACTGTGCACGGAGGTTTGTAACATTGTACAGAAGGCCTTGATCAAAACCATCCCCAAGAAGAAGAAATGCAAAGAGGCAAAATGGCTGTCTGAGCAGGCCTTACAAATAGCTGAGAAAAGAAGAGCAGCAAAAGGCAAAGGAGAAAAGGAAAGCTATATCCATCTGAATGCAGAGTTCCAAAGAATAAAAAGACTTCCTAAGTCATCAGTGCAAACAAATAGATGAAAACAATAGAATGGGAAAAACTAGAGATCTCTTCAAGAAAATTAGAGATACCAGGGGAAATTTTCATGTAAAACTGCGCACAATAAAGGATAGAAATGGCATGGACCTAACAGAAGCAGAAGATATTAAGAAGAGGTGGCAACAATATGCAGAAGAACTATACAAAAAAGATCTTAATGATCCAGAAAACCATGATGGTGTGATCACTCCCCTAGAGCAAGAAATCTTGGAATGCAAAGTCCAATGGGCCGTAGGAAGTATCACTACGAACAAAGCTAGCAGTTCAGTTCAGTTCAGTTCAGTAGCTCAGTTGTGTCTGACTCTTTGCGACCCCATGAATCACAGCACGCCAAGCCTCCCTGTCCATCACCATCTCCCGGAGTTCACTCAGACTCACATCCATCGAGTCAGTGATGCCATCCAGCCATCTCATCCTCAGTCGTCCCCTTCTCCTCCTGCCCCCAATCCCTCCCAGTATCAGAGACATTTCCAATGAGTCAACTCTTAGCATAAGGTGACCAAAGTACTGGAACTTCACCTTCAGCATCATTGCTTCCAAAGAAATCCCAGGGCTGATCTCCTTCAGAATGGACTGGTTGGATCTCCTTGCAGTCCAAGGGACTCTCAAGAGTCTTCTCCAACACCACAGTTCAAAAGCATCAGTTCTTCGGTGCTCAGCCTTCCTCACAGTCCAGCTCTCACATCCATACATGACCACAGGAAAAACCATAGCCTTGACTAGACAGACCTTAGTCGGCAAAGTAATGTTTCTGCTTTTGAATATACTATCTAGGTTGGTCATAACTTTTCTTCCAAGGAGTAAGTGTCTTTTAATTTCATGGCTGCAGTCACCATCTGCAGTGATTTTGCAGCCCAGAAAAATAAAGTCTGACACTGTTTCTACTGTTTCCCATCTATTTCCCATGAAGTGATGGGACCAGATGCCATGATCTTCATTTTCAGAATGCTGAGCTTTAAGCCAACTTTTTCACTCTCCTCTTTCATTTTCATCATGAGGCTTTTTAGCTCCTCTTCGCTTTCTGCCATAAGGGTGGTGTCATCTGCATATCTGAGGTTATTCATATTTCTCCCAGAAATCTCATTTCCAACTTGTGCTTCTTCCAGTCCAGCGTTTCTCATGATGTACTCTGCATATAAGTTAAATAAGCAGGGTGACAATATACAGCCTTGACGTACTCCTTTTCCTATTTGGAACCAGTCTGTTGTTCCATGTCCAGTTCTAACTGTTGCTTCCTTACCTGCATACAGATTTCTCAAGAGGAAGGTCAGGTGGTCTGGTATTCCCATTTCTTTTAGAATTTTCCACAGTTTTTATTGTGATCCACACAGTCAAAGGCTGTGGCATAGTCAATAAAGCAGAAATAAATGTTTTTCTGGAACTCTCTTGCTTTTTCCATGATCCAGCAGATGTTGGCAATTTGATCTCTGGTTCTTTCGCCTTTTCTAAAACCAGCTTGAACATCAGGGAGTTCACGGTTCACGTATTGCTGAAGCCTGGCATGGAGAATTTTGAGCATTACTTTACTAGCATGTGAGATGAGTGCAATTGTGCGGTAGTTTGAGCATTCTTTGGCATTGCCTTTCTTTGGGATTGGAATGAAAACTGACCTTTTCCAGCCCTGTGGCCACTGCTGAGTTTTCCAAATTTGCTGGCATATTGAGTACAGCACTTTCACAGCATCATCTTTCAGGATTTGAAATAGCTCCACTGGAATTTCATCACCTCCACTAGCTTTGTTCGTAGTGATGCTTTCTAAGGCCCACTTGACTTCACATTCCAGGATGTCTGGCTCTAGATTAGTGATCACATCATCATGATTATCTGGGTCGTGAAGACCTTTTTTGTACAGTTCTTCTGTGTATTCTTGCCACCTCTTCTTAATATCTTCTGCTTCTGTTAGGTCCATACCATTTCTGTCCTTTATCAAGCCCATCTTTGCATGAAATGTTCCCTTGGTATCTCTAATTTTCTTGAAGAGATCTCTAGTCTTTCTCATTCTGTTGTTTTCCTCTATTTCTTTGCATTGATCGCTGAAGAAGGCTTTCTTATCTCTTCTTGCTATTCTTTGGAACTCTACATTCAGATGCTTATATCTTTCCTTTTCTCCTTTGCTGATGGAATTCCAGCTGAGTTATTTAAAATCCAAACAGATGATGCTGTGAAGTGCAGCACTCAATAGGCCAGCAAATTTCGAAAAGTCAGCAGTGGTCACAGGACTGGAAAAGATCAGTTTTCACTCTAATCTCAAAGAAAGGCAATGCCAAAGAATGTTCAAACTAACACACAAATGCACTCATCCCACATGCTAGCAAAGTAATACTCAAAATTCTCCAAGCAAGGCTTCAACAGTATGAGAACTGAGAACTTCCAGATGTCCAAGTTGGAATTAGAAAAGGCAGAGGAACCAGAGATCAAATTGCCAACATTCACTGGATCATCGAAAAAGCAAGGCACCAACTTACTTTGCTGGCTATGCTAAACCTTTGACTGTGTGGAATACAACAAACTATGGAAAATTCTTAAAGAGATGGGAATATCAGACTACTTTACCTGATTCCTGAGAAATCTATATGCAGGATCAAGAAGCAATAATTAGAACTGGACATGGAACAACAGACTGGTTCCAAATCAGGAAAGGAATACATCAAGGCTGTATATTGTCATCTGCTTATTTCATTTCTATGCAGAGTACATCATGCAAAATGCTGGGCTGGATGAAGCACAAGCTGGAATCAAGACTGCTGGGAGAAATATCAATAATCTCAGATATACAGATGACACCACTCTTATGACAGAAAGCTAAGAAGAAGAGCCTCAAAAGCCTCTTGAAGCTAGTGAAAAAGTTCGCTTAAAACTCAACATTCAAAAATCTAAGACCATGGCATCTGGTCCCATCACTTCATGGAAAATAGATAGGGGAACAATGGAAACAGTGGCAGACTTTATTTTCATGGACTCCCAAATCACTGCAGATGGTGACTGCAGCCATGAAATTAAAAGACATTTGTTCCTTGGAAGAAAAGCTATGACCAACCTAGACAGCATATTAGAAAACAGAGACATTACTTTGATGACAAATTCTGTCTAGTCAAAGCTATGGTTTTTCCAGTAATCATGTATGGATGTGAGAGTTGGACCATTAAAGAAAGCTGAACATCAAGAAATCAATGCTTTTGAACAGTGGTGTTGGTGAAGACTCTTGAGAGTCCCTTGGACTGCAAGGAGATCCAACCAGGCAATCCTAAAGACAATCAGTCCTGAATGTTCATTGGAAGGACTGATACCAAAGCTGAAGCTCCAATAATTTGGTCACCTGATGTGAAGAACTGACTTATTGGAATAGACCCTGATACTGGGAAAGATTGAAGGCAGGAGGAGAAGGGAACGGCAAATTTGATAGTTGGATGGCATCACCGACTTGATGGATATGAGTTTGAGCAAGCTCCAGGAGCTGGTGATGGACAGGAAGCCTGGCGTGCTGCAGTCCATGGGGTCGCAAAGAGTTGGACATGACTGAGCAACTGAACTGAACTGAACTGCCCTCTAAGTAGTGCTATTGGTAAAAGTATTTTTAAAAAACCATAATAAATGTGATAAGAGGAAATAATATGTTTTTCTTTTTAGAGCAGCTGAGATCTGTCATTAAAAAAATAATGTTCTTGTTATCTATGAGAATTATGTTTTATCTCTAGAAAATAAAAGACCAGTAGATTCAGTCATTTCTAGTATTTACTCTGGAAAGAGTAAGCAGCCTTGTTACAAATAACAAAAATTAGCAGACACAATTGCACACATACATTCCCGGGTGGTGAGTGGTAAAGAACCTGCCTGCCAGTGCAGAAGACTTAAGAGAAGTGGGTTTGATCCCTGGGTTGTAACGATTCCCTGGAGGATGGCATGGCAACCCACTAGAGTATATTTGCCTTTAGAATTCCATGGACATTGAAAGGATAAATAAAATTGACAAACCATTAGCCAGACTCATCAAGAAGCAAAGAGAGAGGGAGGTGGGAGGGGGTTCATGTTTGGGAATGCATGTAAGAATTAAAGATTTTAAAATTTAAAAATAAAAACTAAAAAAAAAATTAAAAAAAAAAAGAAGCAAAGAGAGAAAAATCAAATCAATAAAATTAGAAATGAAAATGGAAAGATCACAACAGACAACACAGAAATACAAAGGATCATAAGAGACTACTATCAGCAGTTGTATGCCAATAAAATGGACAACGTGGAAGAAATGGACAAATTCTTAGAAAAGTACAATTTTCCAAAACTGAACCAGGAAGAAATAGAAAATCTTAACAGACCCATCACAAGCACGGAAATTGAAACTGTAATCAGAAATCTTCCAGCAAACAAAAGCCCAGGTCCAGACAGCTTCACAGCTGAATTCTACCAAAAATTTCGAGAAGAGCTAACACCTATCCTCCTCAAACTCTTCCAGAAAATTGCAGAGGAAGGTAAACTTCCAAACTCATTCTATGAGGCCACCATCACCCTAATACCAAAACCTGACAAAGATGTCACAAAAAAAGAAAACTACAGGCCAATATCACTGATGAACATAGATGCAAAAATCCTCAACAAAATTCTAGCAATCAGAATCCAACAACACATTAAAAAGATCATACACCATGACCAAGTGGGCTTTATCCCAGGGATGCAAGGATTCTTCAATATCCGCAAATCAATCAATGTAATTCACCACATTAACAAATTGAAAAATAAAAACCATATGATTATCTCAATAGATGCAGAGAAGGCCTTTCACAAAATTCAACATCCATTTATGATAAAAACTCTCCAGAAAGCAGGAATAGAAGGAACATACCTCAACATAATAAAAGCTATCTATGACAAACCCACAGCAAACATTATCCTCAATGGTGAAAAATTGAAAGCATTTCCCTAAAGTCAGGAACAAGACAAGGGTGTCCACTTTCACCGCTACTATTCAACATAGTTCTGGAAGTTTTGGCCACAGCAATCAGAGCAGAAAAAGAAATAAAAGGGATCCAAATTGGAAAAGAAGAAGTAAAACTCTCACTGTTTGCAGATGACATGATCCTCTACATGGAAAACCCTAAAGACTCCACCAGAAAATTACTAGAGCTCATCAATGAATATAGTAAAGTTGCAGGATATAAAATCAACACACAGAAATCCCTTGCATTCCTATACACGAATAATGAGAAAATAGAAAAAGAAATTAAGGAAACAATTCCATTTACCATTGCAACGAAAAGAATAAAATACTTAGGAATATATCTACCTAAAGAAACTAAAGACCTATATATAGAAAACTATAAAACACTGATGAAAGAAATCAAAGAGGACACTAATAGATGGAGAAATATACCATGTTCATGGATCGGAAGAATCAATATAGTGAAAATGAGTATACTACCCAAAGCAATTTACAAATTCAATGCAATCCCTGTCAAGCTACCAGCCACATTTTTCACAGAACTAGAACAAATAATTTCAAGATTTGTATGGAAATACAAAACACCTCGAATAGCCAAAGCAATCTTGAGAAAGAAGAATGGAATGGAGGAATCAACTTGCCTGACTTCAGGCTCTACTACAAAGCCACAGTCATCAAGACAGTATGGTACTGGCACAAAGACAGACATATAGATCAATGGAACAAAATAGAAAGCCCAGAAATAAATCCACACACATATGGACACCTTATCTTTGACAAAGGAGGCAAGAATATACAATGGAGTAAAGACAATCTCTTTAACAAGTGGTGCTGGGAAAACTGGTCAACCACTTGTAAAAGAATGAAACTAGATCACTTTCTAACACCGTACACAAAAATAAACTCAAAATGGATTAAAGATCTAAATGTAAGATCAGAAACTATAAAACTCCTAGAGGAGAATATAGGCAAAACACTCTCAGAAATAAATCACAGCAGGATCCTCTATGATCCACCTCCCAGAATTCTGGAAATAAAAGCAAAAATAAACAAATGGGATCTAATTAAAATTAAAAGCTTCTGCACAACAAAGGAAAATATAAGCAAGGTGAAAAGACAGCCTTCGGAATGGGAGAAAATAATAGCAAATGAAGCAACTGACAAACAACTAATCTCAAAAATATACAAGCAACTTCTGCAGCTCAACTCCAGAAAAATAAACGACCCAATCAAAAAATGGGCCAAAGAACTAAATAGACATTTCTCCAAAGAAGACATACGGATGGCTAACAAACACATGAAAAGATGCTCAACATCACTCATTATTAGAGAAATGCAAATCAAAACCACAATGAGGTACCACTTCACACCAGTCAGAATGTCTGCGATCCAAAAATCTGCAAGCAATAAATGCTGGAGAGGGTGTGGAGAAAAGGGAACCCTCCTACACTGTTGGTGGGAATGCAAACTAGTACAGCCACTATGGAGAACAGTGTGGAGATTCCTTAAAAAATTGCAAATAGAACTCCCTTATGACCCAGCAATCCCACTGCTGGGCATACACACCGAGGAAACCAGAATTGAAAGAGACACATGTACCCCAATGTTCATCGCAGCACTGTTTATAATAGCCAGGACATGGAAACAACCTAGATGTCCATCAGCAGATGAATGGATAAGAAAGCTGTGGTACATATACACAATGGAGTATTACTCAGCCATTAAAAAGAATTCATTTGAATCAGTTCTGATGAGATGGATGAAACTGGAGCCAATTATACAGAGTGAAGTAAGCCAGAAAGAAAAACACCAATACAGTATACTAACACATATATATGGAATTTAGGAAGATGGCAATGACGACCCTGTATGCAAGATAGGAATAAAGACACAGATGTGTATAACGGACTTTTGGACTCAGAGGGAGAGGGAGAGGGTGGGATGATTTGGGAGAATGGGAATTCTAACATGTATACTATCATGTAAGAACTGAATCGCCAGTCCATGTCTGACGTAAGGTGCAGCATGCTTGGGGCTGGTGCATGGGGATGACCCAGAGAGATGTTGTGGGGAGGGAGGTGGGAGGGGGGGTCATGTTTGGGAACGCATGTAAGAATTAAAGATTTTAAAATTAAAAAAAATAAATAAATAAATAATAAAATTAAAAAAAAAAAAAAAAAAGAATTCCATGGACAGAGGAGCCTGCTGGAATACAGTCCATAGGGTCACAAACAGTCAGACACGACTGAAGTGAAGGCCTGCCAGTGCAGAAGACTTAAGAGAAATGGGTTTGATCCCTGGGTTGTAACGATTCCCTGGAGGATGGCATGGCAACCCACTAGAGTATATTTGCCTTTAGAATTCCATGGACAGAGGAGCCTGCTGGGATACAGTCCATAGGGTCACAAACAGTCAGACACGACTGAAGCTACTTAGCACACACAACAAATTATCATATCCCCTGGATCTGCTCCCATTTGTATGAAGCACGCTGTACTGGCTAGTCATTATTTACAAGACTGGCTTATGTGCTGTTAGAAGTCAGAATAAGCAAGCTTTGAAAAGTTCCTTTGGTATCATGTATACAAAATGAATGAAATATAAATGTTTAGATTCACTGTATATTTCTTTTTAAAGATGCACTCATTTGATCTGTGAAGGCGTTCAAAAGTGGCTGCATGTTTCAGGCATGCCTTCAGTGCCAACACACACTTCAGGTAATAATTGGAGAGCAGAAGTGGGGAGAACAGGATATTCAGTGTTAATGTGTTTAGGGAGGGAAAACCTTGAACTCATGAATCAGTAGAGGATAGATAACCATTTCATCACCATCTCTGAGTGACTTTGAAAAGCTACGTGCTATACATCTGTTAGTCTTGCTATCTGTAGAATAGATGTGACTGCCATTTCCCTATGCATGTTAATGAATTGGTTCACAAACAGAGTAAGATGAATTTTGGCAACTCTGAAGCCAAGAAATTTCTCAGCTCAAATGGTGGTATTGATATTATCTCCTCACCCTCTCCTTAAGAACAGATAGATGTGTTCTCACCACCTGGCCCTCAAACACTTTGTCTGTTTGCATTTCCAGCAAAATAGTCTTATGTTTATTGTTTCCATTTGTTTAGAGAATCTCCTTTAGCAGTTTGGTAACCAGGTCAAAATCAGGGGGTTTATATTCCAAGTATATCTTCATAGAACCACAAAAGCATGTAAGGTAGCTAAAGTCACCTACTCAGCCATATCAGTGCCTGACCTCCTGTGGCTGGTTTAAAACTTAAGACGTTAAGAGTCAAAACTGAGGCAAGCTGCCTGTCTGTGCATATATGTCCATTCATTTCAACATATGTTCACTTCTCATATAGGAAGTTTGTTTTTTTTTTTTTTTAAAGTATTGTGTTCGGGCTCTGAGGATATATAAAACAGAGTAAGACCACACTCTCCAAGAGTTTCTAGTCTATTACAATTAATCTTGCTATTTTCCTTCTCACAGACGGCCCTATAAGATAGAAGTAGTAAGGCAGGGACCTCATGTGGGGGTCAACAAGAAAAGTGGAAGTTTCCAGGATAATATTCATTGTGTGCTGTGCTTAGTCACTCAGTCGTGTCCAACTCTTTGTAAATTCATGGACTGTAGCCCTTCCGTCTCCTCTGTCCATGGGGATTCTCCAGGCAAGAATACTGGAGTGGGTTGCCATGCCCTCCTCCAGGGGATCTTCCCAACCCAGGGATCAAACCCAGGTCTCCTGTATTGCAAGTGGATTCTTTCCCATTGGAGCCACCAGGGAAACCCAATATTCAGTGTACCCAGCATCATTAGCTGTATTTTAAAATAAATAAAACCTGCTGAGACTTGGTGAGCCCACATGATAAGAGAAGCCAACACAAGAACTTGTGTTAAGGGGATGGAAAGGTAGCAGCTTCTGACAAGATTTTTTCAAGGCAATGAATGGGATACAGGGAACATGAAGACAGAGAAAACTGGCATTAGGCATGGAGTGAAGTCCCCCAAGGATGGACACACATGCAAATAGGCATTCATCTCGTTAACTTAGTAGCTTAAAATGAGGGGGAAAAAAAGCATTTTATTTCCTTTCCTATACTTGTAATTATTTGCTCTGTAAAATACAAAATACAAGAGAACCATATCCAATGATTGAGGTTCTGGTTTGAAGTGATCACCTATGTATCATATTGTTGTAATATATTAATTTTAGTATAAAAATTTCCTGCTGAGGATCTGTGGTTAGCATTGGGTTTGCCTAAGATTTACATTGGACCTTCATGTCACACATAAACGTAAAAAGTGAAATTCTGTAGGCCAACAGCCCAGACATCCCCCTTTTCAAGTAGTATCTTCTTATATGTTCTGCAGCTGTAAGCGAGAAATGGCAGTCTTAATTCCCTTTCCTTGGGATCTCTAGAAAGTACAGGGCCACTATGAATGTTCCCACCAGAGTATGCATCAGCAGGAGAGCTTATAAACATCAAGATATTTTCAGCTACCATGTCTGAGCAAGGATGATCTGGAAATACTTAGGTGGCCAAATGCAATGTTACAACATCATTCTCAATATCTGTCCATTATGATTTGGGAAAATAAATCCCTTCCAATTCTGAGCAGCTTCAGAAAAGCTATTTATTGAGAACAACTACTTAGAGGCTCTAGAATATCTAAGTGGCTGCTGTATCCTCAAACGCCGCAGCTGTTTACCAGTATCTATGATGTGGGTGCTAAATTGGATTCTTAATACTTAGTCTCATTAAATCCACTTTTTGTGTTGGGGGGTCACTGTGTTCCTAACACTCTATTTTTTAACATGTGTTCATATACACCCAAAGCTGAGTGTTTCATGGAACACAGAAGACTCTGTTAACTATGTTACTCATTGAATGGAATAATCCATAAATAACTAACATGAAAACAAATCATTTTTACATTCAGATGCTTTTTTTTCCTAACCTCTCTCTCTCTCATTTCTGCTTATAGCTGCTGTTGAACATTACCCTGTCAACTCTTCAAGTATTTGACTACAAAATATGCTCAGTAAATAATGTAGGGAGATTAACTAAATGGCACATAATTACCACAAATTTAGAGTCCCGTAAAAGAATATATTTTATCCATGATTAGAAGGCTTACAGACTTTCCAAATCCATTTTAATATATTTGACAGTAAGCCATGGGAAATTTTAAACAGCAGACAACGCTTATTCAGAATTCATAATAACTCAGCCTTAGATTACCATATTATTAAAGACTTCAGCACATGAAGCTACTAATTTGTTTCCTTTTCCTAAACACACATTCTCCAACCCAGCTCATTGTCACTAACCCCCACCACCAACAACTATAAACTTTTCTATGTTGAAAGCAGCATGAAATTGAAATTTGAGTTGATTTTTAAACTTTGCCACTAACAAGATTCAGTTCTGGCACAGACTCAAACAGGTCAATTAAGTAAAGCAATGAAGCGGTACAGGAAACTCTAAATTTTGTCTTTTTTTCTTTTTTTTCCCCCTTCACTTAATTGGTACCAGGGAAGGCTGGCTGCTCTATCTCTGGTAAAGGAAAATGACCATGTAGTAATTGTCTGAACAGCTTTAAAATGTCACACACACACACAAAAAAACTTCCTCTCAGAACAGGGCTGGGATCCACAAAATTGGCATGGCAGCTGGAGAGCCCCACTAGGAACTTGCACTATTTATTTTTTCTTAACTGATCATCAAAGGGCCCAGAACTGATGAATATATCACATCTCTAACTTTTTTTTTTTTTGGTACAAAAATGCATGCTGGTGTTGAAGAAGCCATCATCATCCCTAGTCCACCATGACTGTCTGCTGAGAGCTTTCTTGAGCCATGGAACTGTGTTCTTCCCCACGTAGGGAAGACCAGACATGTTGGAGAGCTGACACCATTGGAGCAAGTCTCAGTAAACAGGAGCTGGTATATCAGCTTCCTTGCTGGTTGGGTGAAGATGCTGGGTGACCTTCACCATAGCTCCCTAAGAGCCCCAGCAAGGGAAGCAGCAACTTGCTCCCTAACACCTCCTGTCACTGGCTTCTTTACCTTTCCTGACTCATTCTCCACTTCTCCTACCCATGTTCCTTGGATCACTTACCAAACAATTTGCAATTGAATACTTACCTCAGGGTCCCCCTTCTTAGGGAACCCAAGTCAAAGACAGAAGACTACTATACAGAAGGTGGATAAGAATATGGATTCTAGAGTCAAAATATTTGGGTTCAAGTCTTTGTTTCTATTACAGTAGCTGTGTGATTTTGGGTAATATATTCATCTTCCTCTTTGTAAAATTCAGCTGTGCCTGTTCCATAGAAAAATGTGATTATCCCATAGAATAATGCATGTAAAGCACACTATGTACCTGGCACATAGCAAATACCAAACATTTTTAAGTGACCATCTACTACTATTATTACTATTGTTATGGCCAAACATTAGGATAAAATTTTAAAAATAATAATAATAAATTAGCTAAATTTAAAAAAAAAAACTGGTTTCCATCTTCAGGTTGTTCAGAATTTAAAGGAAATGTAGACACACAAACAAAAGAATAAAAGCAATTATGACTTCATACTAGTTGTATATAAAATACAGTTTCCTTTTAGTTTCTGTGAATATATAGATGAATTTCTACTTGACATACCTAGACATGTGCCAGTCTCAAGGGGAGAATAGTTGAGTATAAACAAATTTGTGTTACTCAAGTAATACTACAGAATCCTTATAAAACTAACATGTAAAGAATCCCTGCTTTAAACTAAATATAGTAAATATAGTGTCCTAATTATTTAATTTGCATATTTTGTGTGTCACATTCCCTTAAAATAAGGCTAAAGTGAAAAACAGCAGCTCAGTTGTGTTCGACTCTTTGCGACTGCATGGACTGTAGCCTGCCAGGCTCCTCTGTCCATGGAATTCTCCATGCAAGAATATAGGAGTGGGTAGCTATTCCCTTATTCAGGAGATCTTCCTGACCCATGTCTCCCACATTACAAGCATATTCCTGTTTGAGCCTCTATTCATGTCACATCTCCCCCCACCCATGAATCAGGTAAATGAAAATGCTCCAAGCAGCAAATGATATGGGTGCTGTCCAGATTAATTCCATTCTATTTTATCAGAACAGTTTCATATTTTACTTCTGGAAATGCATACATAAAGGCAGTTCTTAAAGAGCCTTTCAGGTTATCTCAAAGGATAGCATTGTTACAGAATGACAGGGAAGAAATGAACAGTGGAGCAAGATGACCCATACCAACCCAGATAATGCAGGGTAACAGACTGCCCCTCGGAATGTGTCCTTTTGATAGGAACATACCTAGTGGAAATATCTTAATGAAGAGACTTTGTTATCTGCTAGGCAAGAATCCAACTGGCTTCCTACTGAACCTGTGCTTGGCTCTGGGATTGAGTCCAGTTTCAGATACCATGTGGTATATTCAGTATATTGGGAGAAAAGGTTAACTGTTCACTGGCTTGCATCCAGAAGTGAGTCTGACAATAGCAGCACCAGCTCTGGTTAGAAGGGAAACTTCTGTTCCTCCTTATTCTGTCTCCTTCTCTGTGTCCAGGCACCTCAAATAATAACATTAATAATAAATTTTAAAAGAAAAAGATACAAAAAACCCAAAGATTTCATGACCCTAGTTCTCATCAACACCTTGGAGCTGAGTGCCTGCAAGGCATCAGACACCAAAAAGGACTCAGTATTTGCCCTTTAAGAGATGATTTTTTTTTTTTAATCCTAAGCATGTTTATAGATTGACTGTAGCTGGCATGAGCTCACAGTTGTGACTGGCTCTAGAGATGATCAGTCCCTTTAGTTCCTTTGAAAACATATGCATTTGAAGCATTTCTTCCCTTTGAAGAAGGAGCACTGATGAAAGAAATTTTGTTGTTGGTAACAGGGAGAACTGCCGTGCTATAACTTGAAAGCCCACCTGCATTTTAAAGTTGAAACCTCAGCCCAGCCCTTAGGGAAAAAAATAAATTAAAAAGATCAGTTCTGTTCTGCTTTGAGAAAAATCTCAAGTTTCAAGAGTGAATAATTAGAGAAAATCACAGTTCTGCCTTGCTGCTTTTTTCCATTTCTGTGTTCTCCTTGGCAAGACCTTGACATTATTGGAAACCATGGTCTATTTTTTCCTCCCAAGATTATGCAGTGCAGACTGTGGACGCTCCCTAATGGCTGTGGCACAGAAGCCTCTGAGTTAGGCATCTGCACCACGTGGCTTTAGAAATTCAGGATTTGGCAATTCATTCTCAATGGGTGACATTCCTGGTGTGGATCACAAGGTGACTTCATTAGGACTTAATATAACTTACAAAATTATTTTTCTTCATATTATGACAGCATTTATTTTCCTGAGTTTCTCATTTTGAGAAAAATTAACTCATCTTGGAACCATCCCAGATAGAACTACTTGGTATTCACGGACCACACACCATCTTTGCTTCTACTGTTCTCTCCAGTAGAGCACTCATCTCAAATAACCTTATCCTTTTTCAATAATTTCAGTGTTCTATCCTTCAGTGTCTGAATCAACCAATCTTTTCCATAAAGCCATGTTGATTTTTTTCAGTTAATCTGTCCCTCCTCACTGAATCTTACATCCTGCTTTTTCTTCTTTCTTTTAAACTGAATCCTATTCACTTTGCCTATACATAGAAGCTTCCCAAATTTGACTGGAAATTTCTCTGTGACAGTATCTCCTGAGCTACTTGTGTTGGGATCTGGTAACCAATAAATGGGCTTCCCTGGTGGATCAGATGGTAAAGAATCTGCCTGCAATACAAGAGACATGGGTTCTATCCTTGGGTCAGGAACATCACCTGGAGAAGGAAATGGCTATCCACTCCAGTATTCTTGCCTGGAGAATTCCATGAACAGAGGGACCTGGCGGGCTATACTCCATGGGGTCACAAAGAGTCAGACACAACTGAGCAATTAATACTTTTACTTTTTTTCAACCAATAAATATTGTTGCATTTACATGTTAGAATATTAACTATGTGGGAAGGTTATTTTCCTCTGGTCATGTTTGTCAAGATTGGCCATGCAAAAGCTCAATGAAAAGCAGATGATTCTCAGGTAACAGCAAGAACCACGAGATATCCATCATTCATCCCTAGAGCTTTATTTGTTTGTTGGTTTGCTGGTTTTGTTACTTGTTTTCATTTTGGATGGCTTAGAAAAGAATATTATGATGCGCTTTTGGTGTCCAGCATCACAACCTCTTGGTCCACCTCTGATCTGAGTCACAGGGCTGGGAATGAGGCATGCAGGCTTGCAGCACTACCTCTCACGAAGCCATTGTGAATCTCTGCATTTCTGCCTCATGACTCAGGGATCCAGCTCACCAAGTGAATGTAGAACCCATAATTGATGGACTATTCAAACCCTTGAGAGGGGGCCACTCTCAAACAATGAGGAACCAGAACCAACAGACAAGTTCCTGAGCCTCTCACTTTTTGTCAGGTAATTCGGGGAGGAACCTTTTAAAGGTTCCTATGGAATTGAACCTCTATTTACTACAGAAGCAAACTTGATCATGAAAAACATACAGGTTATACCACTACTCTCCATTCCTCATCCCTGCCTTGAAGGATCGCTATCCAAGTGAAATAGTTGTACCTGACGCCTAACACAAGGACAAACAAACCAGGACTATAGAAATGAGGCCAGGAAACAGACACTTAGCTGGCAATTATGACACTGGATCACTCCAATGCCAATAGAGCTCCATTGCTAATAGTGAGTGGAGTCATACTATTTGATGTGTGGAAATATCACAATTACTATGATTTCAGCTTGTGATAGATTGGGATATAACACAGATGTAAGGGCAAACATTGGTGAATGTAACAGCTCTAGCTTTGGACAGTCTGGGTGCAATAGCCATTGTAAGAAGAGTGGAGAAGATTGGCTTTTGCTGATAGCTTGGGCTGTACTTAGTAGTTCAGTCATATCCGACTCTTTGCAGCCCCATGGACTGTAGCCCGCCAGGCTCCTCTGTCCATGGGGATTCTCCAGGCAAGAATATTGGAGTGAGTTGCTATGCCCTCCTCCAGGTGATCTTCCCAGTCCAGGAATCAAACCCAGGTCTCCTGATGGCAGGTGGACTCTTTACCATCTGAGCCACCAGGGAAGACTGAGAATACTGGAGTGAGTAGCTTATCCCTTCTCCAGAGGAACCGTGCTCTCTTGAATTGCTGGTGGCTTTCAGTTCAGTTCAGTTCAGTCGCTCAGTCGTGTCCAACTCTTCACAACCCCATGAACTGCAGCACGTCAAGCCTCCCTGTCCATCACCAACTCCCAGACCCTACCCAAATTCATATCCATTGAGTAGGTGATGCCATCCAACCATCTCATCCTCTGTTATCCCCTTCTCCTCCTGCCCTCAATATTTCCCAGCATCAGGGTCTTTTCAAAATGAGTCAGCTCTCCACATCAGGTGGCCAAAGTATTGGAGTTTCAGCTTCAGCATCGGTCCTTCCAATGAACATCCAGGACTGATCTCCTTTAGGATAAACTGATTGGATCTCCTTGTAGTCCAAGGGACTCTCAAGAGACCTCTCCAACACCACAGTTCAAAAGCATCGATTCTTTGGCACTCAGCTTTCTTTATAGTCCAACTCCCAAATCCATACATGACTACTGGAAAAACCATAGCCTTGACTAGACGGACCTTTGTTGACAAAGTAATGTCTCTGCTTTTTAATATGCTGTCTAGGTTGGTCATACAGCTTTAGGTACCTTAAAGAAAGAGAATGGCAGGATTCCAATAGCTTCAGGGCACACTATGAAAGCAGGTGTTTTTTCGTGTGTGTGTGGTTGTTTTTTTTTTTTTTTTTTTTTTTTTTGCAACATTCAAAAGAATCCCATTTCCTGAAACTAGAGGGCAGTTTATTTTCTAAAATCATGGCAAGTGATAAACATAAGGAATGTGAAGTCAAGTGGGCCTTAGAAAGCATCACTATGAACAAAGCTAGTGGAGGTGATGGAATTCCAGTTGTGCTATTTCAAATCCTGAAAGATGATGCTGTGAAAGTGCTGCACTCAATATACCAGCAAATTTGGAAAACTCAGCAGTGGCCACAGGACTGGAAAAGGTCAGTTTTCATTCCAATCCCAAAGAAGGGCAATGCCAAAGAATGCTCAAACTACCACACAATTGCACTCATCTCACATGCTAGTAAAGTAATGCTCAAAATTCTCCAAGCCAGGCTTCAGCAATATGTGAACTGTGAACTTCCTGATGTTCAAGCTGGTTTTAGAAAAGGCAGAGGAAACAGAGATCAAATTGCCAACATCCACTGGATCATGGAAAAAGCAAGAGAGTTCCAGAAAAACATATATGTCTGCTTTATTGACTATGCCAAAGCCTTTGACTGTGTGGATCACAATAAACTGGAAAATTCTGAAAGAAATGGGAATACCAGACCACCTGACCTGCCTCTTGAGAAACCTGTATGCAGGTCAGGAAGCAACAGTTAGAACTGGACATGGAACAACAGACTGGTTCCAAGTAGGAAAAGGAGTACGTCAAGGCTGTATATTGTCACCCTGCTTATTTAACTTATATGCAGAGTACATCATGAGAAACGCTGGGCTGGAAGAATCACAGGCTAGAATCAAGATTGCCGGGAGAAATATCAATAACCTCAGATATGCATATGACACCAGCCTTATGGCAGAAAGTGAAAAGGAACTAAAAAGCCTCTTGATGAAAGTGAAAGTGGAGAGTGAAAAAGTTGGCTTAAAGCTCAACATTCAGAAAACGAAGATCATGGCATCTGGTCCCATCACTTCATGGGAAATAGATGGGGAAACAGTGGAAACAGTGTCAGACTTTATTTTTTGGGCTCCAAAATCACTGCAGATGGTGACTGCAGCCATGAAATTAAAACATGCTTACTCCTTGGAAGAAAAATTATGACCAACCTAGATAGCATATTAAAAAGCAGAGACATTACTTTATCAATTAAGGTCTGTCTAGGCAAGGCTATGGTTTTTCCAGTGGTCATGTATGGATGTGAGAGTTGGACTGTGAAGAAGGCTGAGAGCTGAAGAATTGATGCTTTTGAACTGTGGTGTTGGAGAAGACTCTTGAGAGTCCCTTGGACTGCAAGGAGATCCAACCAGTCCATTCTGAAGGAGATCAGCCCTGGGATTTCTTTGGAAGGAATGATGCTGAAGCTGAAACTCCAGTACTTTGGCTACCTCATGGGAAGAGTTGACTCATTGGAAAAGACTCTGATGCTGGGAGGGATTGGGGGCAGGAGCAGAAGGGGATGACCTAGGATGAGATGGCTGGATGGCATCACTGACTCGATGGACGTGAGCCTGAGTGAACCCCGGGAGTTGGTGATGGATGGTAGGCCTGGCATGCTGCGATTCATGGGGTCTCAAAGAGTCATACACGACTGAGCCACTGAACTGAACTGAACTGAAGTTCTTCCAACAGTTATCCAATAAATATGTGGATTCATGAAGTGGCCATTTCCCTGGTTCATTATACTGCCATCAACTTGATATGCAGGAAAAGGTGGACTTAAGTAAGAAATCATAGACTTCACTTCCCAGCTGAGTAGGAGACATGCTAAAAAGCAACTCTAGGGAAGAAACATATAGATAGATCCAAAGACATAGCAAAAAGTGTGCAGATTTTTGTGTCTCACTTTGATGGCCAACAGAGAACTTCAACTGTGGATGAGGCATTCAAATATATAGTAGACAGAATGGCTCATTCAGAGGATGTCAGCCCATTTCTGTCCTCAGCCTTTAAGGGCTTTTACAATGGGTGATGAAAGGAGCAGCCAGGGTGGCAGGGATGGAGTCTCAACGAGGGCTCTTTCTCATCAAAGCTGATCTAGCCACTGCTGTTGATCCATGTCCAACCAGTCAATATCAGCGGCTAATTGTTCAATACGGGAATATGCTTCAATAAAGCCAGACAGCTACTTGGTGGCAAGGTGACTCCACTGGCCTCATTCAACCCTGATGAAGCACTTATTCTTCCTTATTAAAAATAACAACTCATTCAGATATGAGTTTGGCATCTTCCTAGAGTATTCTGCCAGTCCTATTATCCAAGGGCTTACAGGATTGTTAAGATGAGCCTGACTTAGTGGCATGAATCCTATAAAGTTTTGTTTTGGACTGAGAAATTCATTTAAAGCAAGTAAGATATGATAATGGACTCATGACCAGAGTATTGATTCTTCCTACCATGTGTTTTATCATCTCAAAGCAGATGTCCTGATAGAATTTTAATAAATTATTAAGGGCTCAGCTAAGGCACCAGCTTGCAGATGAAATGCTAATGGATAGAAGTTGTTCTCAAGACTTCAATATATGCACTATAATAATAATAGAGTCAAAAGTGAGGCTACATCAGATTGGAGAGCAAGAAATGGATATATGCTTGGTCTTTATTTTCATTATTCCCAGAAACCAGTCCAGTGACTTTGTGTTTTCTGGCACCACAATGTTAAACTTTGTTAGATTAAGATTACTGTTTTCAAACAAAGAATATTTCCACCGAGAGATGCAGTGAAAATTCCATTGGACCCAAAGTTAAAAATGCTGCCAGGTCACTTTGGGGTCTACACATAGGAAGGCCAGCAGGCAAAGAATGATTGGTGTTCTCAACCCTGCTTATCACAAAAAGCTGGGTTGCTGTTACATCATGAGATGAGAAAGATTATATTTGGAACTATGGGAATTTACTAATGTGCATTTTGGAGTTTTATGTCTGGTCTGTACTGTAAGTAGGAAATTAAAGCCAACACAGCCTGACAAGTGAAGGAAAATCAAGGGATTATCCCTAAGGAAGAAAGGCTGGCTTTCGTCACTGCAGTGAGAATGAGTAAATAACCTCAGGGCTAAATTTCTCCTTGAAGGTGAGAAAAATCTAGGATGAGTGATGAGGAAGGTATAGAATGTATATCAATTTCATTCTCAGGACCAATTGCAGGAGGAAAGCTTGTAGCTCATTTTATTAAATTCCCTGCATTTTTGTACTACCCCCAGAGGTCTTTGCCACATTCAGTTCTCATAGCCAACCCCAACAATTCAATAGTACACCTTTATAATATGCCTTTATTGAATTTTCTACCTTCCCTGTCTCTTTCACCTAACTCACTGATGCTTCTTGAAATGATTTCCTAAAGACATCACCCCAAATCAAGTCTTTATCTCAAGCTCTGTTCTTGGCAGAATCCAAGCCAAGCCAAATATCTTTACATTTGATAAACACATACACTATGAAATAAAATACACACTATATGATTCCAAAATAAAATTGTATTTCTGGTCAATATACTGCATGATGGCAGGTTGCTTCTGACCAAGTCAGCCTCAATGTTTCCCTCAACTTGACTGAATTTTAGGAAAGTTTCTCCTGCCTCTAAGCTCCTGACCTCCTTTTTCTTTTTAAGAGCATTTACTTTAGAAACTTGTAATTACAAATTCTTTATCGGCTCCTCTGAGATGTAAATCTTCCTCCAGTCTCTTGCCAGTTTCATCACCCAGGAATGTCTTTCTCAAGGACCTGGGAGCTATCTATTTGAAATATAATCACCAAGGAAAAATAGTATCCCTATCACCAAGTCTCTGGGAGAGTAGAGGTCTAACTTCTGTGGTGGTTTTGTCATAAAACTACCTGCTGTCATGAAGATAAGAGAAAGTTTATTTTTCCTTTGGGTAAGGCCAATTGGCAAATACAGATGGCCTGAGAGTTTCCCTACTCTAGCTCTTAAAATCTCTCCAGCCTCTTGTTTCAGCAATACTGAGTTCAGACTGCAGTCTGGTCTCTCTCTCCTGTTGCAATAGTGTTGAAAAAGTCTTCCTTGCACGTTTACCTTTGTCCAGTGCAACTTTTGCTTTGAGGTCCAAGAAAATCCTAGGACATAAACGTCTTCCCTTCTGCCATAGAGCTGTTTGGGGAAATTTTAACAAAATAGCAAAAAAAAAAAATAGCAAACAGGTTTCCTTTGTAGGAAGGCACCAACAATTTATTTCTCCAGTATGACCCAGGACAAAACTAGTGACACAATACGTGTGTGCTATATACTTGCTAAATGGTCATACATTAGATCTGGCTACTACCATCTCTCCTGGGTACCTGATGGGATATCTCAGTTCTTCTAAGCCTCAGCCTTACGAAAACTAGAATTATATGCCTGGTACAATAGTTTGATGCCACCCTATCTCTTGCTCTTAAGGTAAAGCTCAAATTAACATGCTTTGCATAATTTTACATGTTCTGCCCTCATCTCACTTTCCAAGCTTCTTCAGTGATCAAATATGGTTCACTCAAGAAGAGAGTCGCACAAATGCACTGTCTTAGCACATATGGCTCTTTCCAAGATGAAAACATTTCCTTTCCAGTCTTCATTTGTTCCCATCCTTCAGGTCTCATTACTTCCTTTGAGGAGCTTTTTGATCCCCACATCTGAGTTAATTGCCTGCTATGTATCACTGTACTTCACTGCACAGCTCTTTGTCTTCACATCACCTCCACCCTTTCCTCCAGACTGTGAGGATCACAGAGCCCAGCCTACAGTAGGCACAAAATAAATTTCTGCCGAATGAATGATTAAAACCTTTGTCTTTTTATCATGGTCATATGTTACCATGAGCTGATTAATATTTTATCCAATGGACAAGGCTTCTAAAATAATTGAGGGGAGAAAAAGGAGCTTTACTTTAGAAAATACAGCTCCATACTGAAAGAAACTCAGTGAGAATTTAAGGACACTTTATTTTTAGTCTATTGCTGTGCCTTTCTAAAAATTACCACAACTATAGGCATCTACTTTCTGGTCTCTGATGTATGTTATTTCTCCTAATATAGGAAAAGATTTTTTCCAAGAGACAAATCACTCAATGAAGGAAAGAATCAGGACTCTCTTGCCCAACCTATCATATCCTTGGAAGCTATTAGTCCCACCTGCAAATCAAGGTGCCTTTGATATAGGCTAGAAAAATCTTCAGTGCATGGAAACTGAGCTTATTAGAGCATTGGCTCTCACAGAATGATAACCAGGGCTCTGAAAATCATAACACCAATCTGTTATGGTCAAGAGTCATAAAAATGACTTATGTGGCACATTTACATACCTAATTTCTTCACAGTTCAACAATACCATGGGGTTTACATTATCATTCCTGTTGTATAGATAAGAAAATAAGGCACAGAAAAGCTGTGAGACATGACTCTAGGTCAATGAGTTGCTTTGTCAATGACCTCTCATCTCTGTGGCCACTGCCTACTGGCACCTTATCCTGAAATCTAGTTACAACTCTGTCCCTTTTCCTCAATCTAGAATTTACATGTCATCATCAGTTCACAAGCAAGCTATCAGTCTCAGCCCTTTGGTTACCTGGGATCAGATACCCTTGATTGAGAGGTAAAATCTCTCCTAAGAAGTGGAAAGGTTTTGCCATCTGCAAACAAAATGCTCCTATGAATGGCTGAAAGCAGCCCCAAATAATGTCCTTCTACTTGGTGTCAGATCAAACATCCTTATGTAATTGCTACTAATGTTGAGATCTTTCCAAATGGCTAGAACCAAACTGCTATCCATGAAGTTGTTATTCACATCAATATGTATGAAACAGAGAGAAGAGAAAAGCGAGATGTGTGAGTTATGATACTCCACAGATATTTAGGCTTATTTTCTGACATCATTATTTTGCACTTTATTGGATGAGAAATGCTCATCCTCCCATGAGGTGGAGGCAGAGGAAATGTTGTTTGACTGTGAGTTACAAAGGCACTATCTTTTCCTACAAATAAGTATATACACATACAGTCCCACATATAAATATAGATACATTTACAGTATCACATATCCCTGTTATGTGCAAATTTCTTCACATATGAATATTATTATTATTTTCATTATTATTTTCATTGTGTGTTGGGTACTCTGCTAAATATTTTATATGTCATCCCATCAAAGCTCTCACAACCCTAGTAGGTGTTAGCAAACCCCTCAGTTTATAGAAGAGGAATCTGAGGCTCAGGATGTTTAAAAAACTTGACCACATCAACATAACTTGTAAATATTAGAGATGGGTTTAGAACTTAAGACTCTCCTCTACACTCATGTTATATTACCTAAGATCTGCTGTGAAATAGAAGACACAAATCCTGTAACAATCACTAATTACAAATGAATGTGTTTTTCCAACCAAATATGATTCCACTTTACAGGGTATAATGATTTTTCCTCCAATAAATAAATTAATTCAGGTACAACTTTGGGGACCGCATCATTAAGAGACAGGCGTGCATGTTTAGTTGCTCAGTCATGTCTGATTGTTTGAGATTCTTTGGACTGTAGCCCACCAAGCTCCTCTGTCTGTGGAATTTTTCATGCAAGAATAGTGGAGTCGGTTGCCATTTCCTCCTCCAGGGGATCTTCCTGAATCAGGGATCAAACCTGCATCTCCTGGGTCCCCTGCATTGCAGGTAGATTCTTTACCTGCTCTGCCATCAGGGAAGCCCATTAGAGGCAGGGACCCTGTCTAATTCCTTTTAATATAACAGTAGGCATATTGATACCTCTTCAGACGGTAGTGGTCTAAAGCTCAAGTTGTGATGACTGAAAGTACTAGTCAGTAGCAATGGGTCTGGAATTGGAACTGTTATCTAGATCTCAGCTCAGTGCTGTACGCACAAAAACAAAACTGCATCTTTCACTCAGAGAGGTTTTCTGCAAAACTCACCTGAATGTGTGAAGTGCTGGGTTATGTGCTTTGGAGAATATACATAAGATTCAAATAAAGACCTTCTGGGAGCTTAGGGAAAAATTAAATATCTACATACATAACTGTTGCACAATATTGAAAGACAAATGCTAAAAAAAAAAAAAATAGAAGTTTAGAAAAAGAGTAGTGAACAGTTAAAGGAAGGTGTTGTTCTGAAGTCATGTTTAGAGTGGATGAAGCCCTGGTCTTAGATCCACACAGATCCAGGGAGGAAATGGCAAACCACTCCAGTATTCTTGCCTAGGAAATTTCATGGACAGAGGAGCATGGTGGGCTACACTCTATAGGATCAAAGAGTTGGACACAACTGAACACGTGTATACACACATACACACACACACATAGAAGTATAGAAGTACTCTACACTGTCTCTATATTATCTAGTCAGTTAGTCAGTCAGGTCAGCCGCTCAGTCGTGTCCGACTCTTTGTGACCCCATGGAGTGAGGCATGCCAGGCCTCCCTGTCCATCACCAACTCCCGGAGTTTACTCAAACTCATATCCATCGAGTCAGTGATGCCATCCAACCATCTCATCCTCTCTTGTCCCCTTCTCCTTCTGCCTTCAATCTTTCCCAGCATCATGATATTTTCCAATGAGTCTGTTCTTTGCATCAGGTGGCCAAAGTATTGGAGTTTCACCCTCAATATCAGTCCTTCCAATGAATATTCAGGACTGATTTCCTTTAGGATGAACTGGTTGGATCTCCAATCCAAGGGACTCTTAAGAGTCTTCTCCAACACCACAGTTCAAAAGCATCAATTCTTCAGTGCTCAGCTTTCTTTATAGTCCAACTCTCACATCCATACATGACTACTGGAAAAACCATAGCCTTGACTAGATGGACCTTTGTTGACAAAGTAATTTCTCTGCTTTTTAATATGCTGTCTTTGTTGGTCATAACTTTCCTTCCAAGGAGTAAACGTCTTTTAATTTCATGGATGCAATTACCATCTGCAGGGATTTTGGAGCCCAAAAATTAAAGTCAGCCACTGTTTCCACTGTTTCCCCATCTATTTGCCATGAAGTGATGGGACTGGTCATGATGATCTTAGTTTTCTGAATGTTGAGCTTTAAGCCAACTTTTTCACTCTCTTTCACTTTCATCAAGAGGCTCTTTAGTTCTTCTTCACTTTCTGCCATAAGGGTGGTGTCATCTGCATATCTGAGGTGATTGATATTTCTCCCAGCAACCTTGATCACAGCTTGTGCTTTCTCCAGCCCAGCGTTTCTCAAGATGTATTCTGCATATAAGTTAGATACAGGATGCTTGGGGCTGTTGCACTGGGATGACCTGGAAGGATGGTACGGGGAAGGAGGTGGGAGGGGGTTCAGGATGGGGAACACGCATACACCCGTGGCGGATTCATGCTGATGTGTGGCAGAATCAATACAATATTGTAAAGTTAAAAAAAAAATTAATTAAAAAAGAAAAAAGAAGCAGGGTGACTATATACAGCCTTGACATCCTCCTTTTCCTACTTGGAACCAGTCTGTTGTTCCATGTGTGAAAATCATAAGCAATCCAAAAAGGTTAAAAAAAAAAATGTGAGTTACACAGGAGGGGCATGTCTGCGTCACATTTGATTTGTGCAAAGGGAACTCAATTAGGGAAGACAGTTTAGGAACAGATAGAAGAGGATCTGATGGTAGCCTAAACAGTTTAGAAATATATTTGTGTAACATGAGATGTAATTGATGGAGTGGAGGGATGTCATGGCATCATGTTTATGTATTTGTTTTAGGGAAACAAGTAGAAAAGCAGTGTCGAGGGCTAATTAGAAGAGAAATAAATTGTAGGCCAGGAGATCATAAAATCAGCCAGAGGAATATCCCAGGCAAATGAATGAATGATTAAATCTGGGCAATGACTGTGTAGATGAAGGAATTAGGTCAGTGCAAGACAGTGGTTAAGAATGCTACAGAGATACGATCAAAGATTATACTAGCACTCTGACAATAAACTATTAGGAATGCTACAGTATCAATAACGTAAATAACTACATTGGAATGTCCTGTGTGGCTGAGAGAAATGATCAGTTTCTGTGTTTGAACTTTCAAGTTTCAGAGAAATTTATAAACATAAGGAAAAAGAAGACAGGAAGAAATATAATTTTTAGCCTGGAAGAGAGCCTAAGGGTCTATAAACATTTGATTCCTATTTACAGAGAGGTCAAAATGGAAGTTTGGGGATTAAGTGAGGAAATAATAGAAATAGATGTGGTTAAGGTCAGGTTTATAGAGCTTTACATGGTAAGCACAGGAGGAGAAGAGATTTGAAAATGGCAGTAATTTTAGAAGTGGGATGAAATAACAGAAGATAGAATATCATGGAAGCCAATGTAAGGTAGTTTCAAGAGAGGTTTTCAAAATTGGATGGGAAACAAAAATGATATAGGCCAAACAGTCGTTGCATTCGGTTAAAGAAAATTTCACAGAAAGAGAACTATTAACTAATGATATGGAAACCAAATTATAGAATTTAGGAATCAGAGGGTGGGGATAATGAAAGTGAGTAGCATGGAACAGTAGTTTTCAAAGAGGCAATTTTCCTCCCAGGGGACATTTGACAATATCTGGAGGCATATTTGGTTGTCACAATGGGGAGAGGGGTACCTGCTACTATTATCCAGTGACTAGAGGCCAAGGATGCTGCTAGTCATCTTACAGAGCATAGGAGAGCTCCATACAACAAAGAATTATGCAGCCCAAGGACTATAGTGCTGAGGGCAAGAAACCTTGGTACAGTATGAAAGGAAAGACTTGTTGAGGGGTTGAGAAAACAAGATCAAAGATTAGGGACTGTCTGTATTTTCTTCTATTGAATTTAATGACATCACACTAGTTTCTTCCCTCAGGCCGTTTTCAATTCTCTATTTGGGCTGTCTCTTCCTCCTCTGTTCAATCTCTAAATATGTTTGTCCTCTATTGTATCACTTCTTTTTTCAATATAATCTCTGTTCCTCTTTGGCTGATCTCATTCAGCCAAGTACCGTTTGTATAATACTGAAGCTCAAATTTATAATTTCTATTTCTGACCACTTGAATGAGCTCCAAACATCAACTTACTGATTACTTGACACCTCCTCTTAAATAGTTAATAAGCATCTCAGAATTATAGCCTCCATAGAAAAACTACAGATTTCATCACTATCAAATGTGTTTCTCCTGCAATTGTTCACACCTCAGTAAATGGTATCAACATAGAGGGACACAAGCAAACATCCTAGGAGTCATTCTTTCGATCTTTCATCTCCTCCATTGAATGTATCAGCAATTCTCATTAGTCCTACACCCAATACACATCTTGAACCTCTCTGTGTCATTTATAACATGCTGGACCTTATTATAATTATTTGTTTCACAGACTAATTCCAGTGATCTGATGGAAATTGGTTCTCTGTTCCCCATTTTGCTGATAATAACCCAACTGGAAAAGGTCAGTGTGCATTCGAATCCCAAAGAAGGGCAATCCCAAAGAATGTTCAAACAATAGTTTAATTGTGCTGTTGGATATTTCACATGCTAGCAATGTTATGCTCAAAATTCTTCCAGCTTCAGCAGTATGTGAACCAAGAACTTCCAAATGTACAAGCTAGGTTTAGAAAAGGCCAAAGAACCAAAGCTCTAATTGCCAACATTTGTTGAATCATGGAGAAAACAATGGAATTAAAAAAAAAAAGAAATTGACTTACTGACTGCCTTACTGACTATACTAAAGACTTTGTGTGAATCATGACAAACTGAGGGAGAGTCTCAAAGAGCTGGCAATACCAGACCACCTTATCTGTATCCTGAGAAACATATGTGCAGTTCGAGGAGCAATAGTTAGAACCAGACAGGAAACAACTAACTGGTTCAAAATTGGGAAAGGAGTACTACAAGGCTGTATATTGTCACCCAGCTTATTTAACTTCTGTGCAGAGTGCATCATGTAAGATGCCAGGCTGGATGACTCATAAGCTGCAATCAAGATTGTCAAGAGAAATATCAGAAACCTCAGATATGAAGATGATACCACTCTAATGGGAGAAAGTGAAGAGGAACTCTAGAACCTCTTGATGGTGAAGGAAGTGAAAAAGCATGCTTGAAACTCAACATTCAAAAAGCAGCGATCACAGCGTCCAGTCCCACAACTTCATGGCAAATAGAAGGGAAAATATGGCAGTAATGACAGATTTTACTTTCTTGGGCTTCAGAATCATTGTGATGGTTATTGCTGCCACAAAATTAAAAGATACTTGCTCCATGGAACAAAAGCTATGACAAACCTAGAAAGTGTATTAAAAAGCAGAGACACCACTTTGCTGACAAAGGTGCCTATAGTCAAAGCCATGGTTTTTCCAGTAGTTATGTACAGATGTGAGAGTTGGACCATAAAGAAGACTGAGCACCAGAGAACTGAGGCTTTCAAATTATGGTGCTGGAGAAGACTATTGAGAGTCCCTTGGACTGTGAGGAGATCAAACCAGTCAATCCTAGAGGAAACCAGTCCTGAATATTCACTGGAAGAACTGATGCTGAAACTCCAATACTTTGGCCACCTCCTACGAACAGCCAACTCATTGGAAAAGACTCTGATGACAGGAAAGACTGAAGGTAAAAGGAGAAGGGGGTGATAGAGGATGAGATGGTTGGATAACATCACCAATTCAATAAACACGATTTTGAGCAAACCCTGGGAGACAGGGGAGGACGGAGGAGCCTGGTGTGCTGCAATCCACAGGGTTTCAAGGAGTCAGACATGACTTAGTGATTGAACTACAGCAACAACACACCCATACTTCTTTGTAAATTAAGAATAATATTTGAAATTAAAAGTTAATAATTTTATTATCTTCACAAAACCCTGCATTGCCTTCTCACAGCTTTGGAATAAAATCCAAACTCCTGACACAATCCTCAAAGATGTCCTGACCTCTGCCCTCATTTTCTGTCCCTTTTCCTCTCCTATATCTTTTCCTACCTCATTCTTATGCTCTGATTCTTATGCTTAGGCCTTCATTTTGTTCACTAGAATATGCTAAGCCTAAGACCTTTGCACCCACTGATTTAACTCTCCAGAATATTCAGTTCCAAAACAGCTGTATGGCTTGGTCCTTAATAATTTAGTTCAAGTGCCAACTCTTCAAATACTGTTTTTTGATAACCATATATGAAGGAACACTAAACACACACACACACACACACACACACACATACAATTTTTTTCTCTTTCTCTCATGATAGAACTTAGTCTCTTTATAACATTATTATTATCCTCCAGAATCACCTTATTCAGCTATATTTTAAAATAAAATATATCTATAATTGCAATTTAATCTCTAAGATATAGGGACTTGGCCTCTCTTCACCCTTGTGGTATCTGAAAGACGTAGGACAGAGTCTGACACATTTATATTAAGGACTCTGTCATAATTCATGTATATAATTTTAAAAATTGCCCCAAAAGGAACATATATTATTTCTTTCATTTAATTGAAGAGGAGGCTTCCAGGATATATTTTTTAGCAGAACTGAGGCAAAAGTTGTAAATATGCAGATTATTTGAAGTATCTCTTGGGACTGTGTACTACTCTTTTGGGTCCCATGATACCTAGATTATGATGGGTACTTACTAAATATATCCTTAAAGAACTAGAAAGTGAGAAGTGGGGTCTTTTCTGGAGACCAATGCTTAAGCAGCAGGGCTAAGATCAGAAGAATAAGGGTTGTAGATGATTTGAGAGATGCTGACTCCTTGGAAGAAAAGTTATGACCAACCTAGAGAGCATATTTAAAAGCAGAGACATTACTTTGCTGACTAAGGTCCGTCCAGTCAAGGCTATGGTTTTTCCTGTGGTCATGTATGGATGTGAGAGTTGGACTGTGAAGAAGGCTGAGTGCTGAAGAATTGATGCTTTTGAACTGTGGTGTTGGAGAAGACTCTTGAGAGTCCCTTGGACTGCAAGGAGATCCAGCCAATCCATTCTGAAGGAGATCAGCCTTGGGATTTCTTTGGAAGGAATGATGCTAAAGCTGAAGCTCCAGAATTTTGGCCACCTCATGAGAAGCGCTGACTCATTGGAAAAGACTTTGATGCTGGGAGAGATTGGGGGCAGGAGAAGAAGGGGACGACCGAGGATGAGATGGCTGGATGGCATCACTGACTCGTTGAACGCGAGTCTGAGTGAACTCCGGGAGTTGGTGATGGACAGGGAGGCTTGGTGTGCTGCGATTCATGGTGTCGCTAAGAGTCGGACACGACTAAGCAACTGAACTGAACTGAACTTGCAGCTGAGGTTGGATAGCATGGATTTGCAATAAAGCCCCAGCACCAGGAGCACTTAATGTGTAAAGATCATCAGTACAAGGATGCTTCGCTATCTCCAAACAATCCCAACATACTTTACATAAGGGAATTCTTAATAAGGGGCCACAGCTTAAGGAAATTAAAATTTAATAAATTTACTTTCTCCATTAGCCATCTATCATTCCCTGAGCACAATTTAAAAAGCTTTCAAATTAAACAGAACCATCTTTCTATCTGGAGTCAATCTCAGCCTGACAATAATTTTCCATGAGTAGGGCTGGAAGCCCCTGTGATGTGTTTTTGTGGATTAACATCAAGCATGGCTTTCATATGTGTCCACATAAGAGTTGGCACTAACTGGCAAGTGGAGAGGAAGCACTGGCCCTAAGGACTGAAGAGCAAAAGTAAAGTGAATTCACTCAGTCGTGTTCGACTCTTTGCAATCCCATGGACTGTAGCCTACCACGCTCCTCCTTCATGGGATTTTCCAGGCAAGAGTACTGGAGTAGGTTGCCATTTCCTTCTCTAGAGGATGTTTCAGACCCAGGAATAGAACCTGGGTCTCCTGCATTGTAGGCAGACGCTTTACCATCTGAGCCACCAGGGAAGGACTGAATAACCCCTAGTCAAAGATGTACCTGCCAGAAGAAACTGAGGCCTGGCAGCAAAAATTGGAAAGAAGAAAGCATCTTTTGCAGCTTTCAGCATTTTCAGAAACAGGAGATTTATCAGTTGACAAAGTTATCCCAGTATTATAAATTCCTTGGACATCAAAAAACATTTGACTAAGAAGGCTCTTCAAATTTTATCTTTGTAATCCTTCTGCATTCCCTATCCAAGGACTTTCACACTTCCATACATGTTTCAGTTCAGTTCAGTTCAGTTCAGTCCTGTCCAACTCTTTGCGACCCCATGAATCGCAGCACACCAGGCCTCCCTGTCCATCACCAACTCCCAGAGTTTACTCAAACTCATGTCCATTGAGTCGGTGATGCCATCCAGCCATCTCATCTTCTGTCATCCCCTTCTCCTCCTGCCCCCAATCCCTCCCAGCATCAGGGTCTTTTCCAATGAGTCAACTCTTCGCATGAGGTACCTAAAGTATTGGAGTTTCAGCTTTAGCATCAGTCCTTCCAATGAACACCCAGGACCGATCTCCTTTAGAATGGACTGGCTGGATCTCCTTGCAGTCCAAGGGACTCTCAAGAGTCTTCTCCAACACCACAGTTCAAAAGCATCAATTCTTCGGCACTCAGCTTTCTTCACACTCCAACTCTCATATACATACATGACCACTGGAAAACGATAGCCTTGACTAGATAGACCTTTATTGGCAAAGTAAAGTCTCTGCTTTTTAATATGCTATCTGCTGCCGCTGCTGCTAAGTCGCTTCAGTCTTGTCTGACTCTGTGCGACCCCATAGATAGCAGCCCACCAGGCTCCCCCGTCCCTGGGATTCTCCAGGCAAGAACACTGGAGTGGATTGCCATTTCCTTCTCCAATGCATGAAGGTGAAAAGAGAAAGTAAAGTTGCTCAGTCGTGTCTGACTCCTAGTGACCCCATGGACTGCAGCCCACCAGGCTCTAGGTCATAACTTTCCTTTCAAGGAGTAAGCGTCTTTTAATTTCATGGCTGCATACATGTATACATACACAGAGAATTTAAATTATCTCACGTGTTCAATCTTGTCCTCTATGGTTTGGGTAATGCAGAGGAAATAGAAGATACTTCCTATTATCTAGGGATGATGATTATGATGTTCCATATAAGGAAACTGAGGAAGAGAGAAGGTAGATAGCTCAGCCACAGTTACATATAGTAAATTCCAAAAATGAAAAAGCTGGAACCCCAAAAGCAGGCATTCTAGCTCTTCAGTCCATACTTCATCTATCCGCAACACTAGATCCCTAAACACACACAAACACACACACCACAAAACTTTTCCAAAAAACATTAATCATGTCTATCTCTTGGAAATAGGACTTTTGGGGCTTCTCTTGTAGCTCAGTCAGTAAAGAATCTGCCTACAGTGCAGGAGACCAGGGTTCAATCCCCAGGTTAGAAAGATTCCCTGGAGAAGGAAATGGTGACCCACCCCAGTATCCTTGCCTAGAAAATCTCATGGACAGAGGAGCCTGGTGGGCTGCAGTCCATGGGGTGGCAAACAGTCGGCCTGACTGAGCAACCAACACTTTTCTTTTTAGTAATCTGTACCTGTTACATTTTTATAATGTCTGTGCATCAGAATAGTGAACAATATGAAGGCTACAGAGCTCCAGAACATCAAATCAAAACTGCACCTTAGAAATCTTAAAATTTAAGACTAAAAATGAAACAACTAAGACCAAATGAGGTGTGATGACCCAATTAATTTATCCATGCTGTACTTCTTCTCTGCCAGACTATTCAGGCACTGAAAAATGTATAGTAAACAATACCAAACAAAAGTCAGGCTTCCCTGGTGGCTCAGTAGTAAAGAATCCACATGCCAATGGATGAGACATGGACTGGATCCATGATCCAGGAAAATCCCACATGCCTCAGAGCAACTGAGTCCATGCGCCACAACTACTGAGCCTGTGCTCTAGGGCCCGGGAGCCACAGCTACATAGCCCACATGCCACAACTACTGGAGCCCATATGCTCTAGAGTCCACGCTTTGCAACGAGAAGCCACTGCAATGCGAAGCCCATGGACCACAGCTAGAAAGAGCCCCTGCTCACCACAGCTAGAGAAAAGCTACCACGCCAACAAAGACCCAACACAGTATAAAAGAAATAATTATTTAAAAACCACATCCCTCCTCTCCCAAAGCTCTCAATCTAACGACAGACTGATGGTGATAACTAAAATAAAACATAGTGGCAGGTAGAGATGAGTCACTGAAAGTAAAGCATGATAGGGGAGGAAGAGTGTCAAGGGGTGGTCTCCTTAAACAGGGTGGTGAAAAAGGTCTCTCGAGGAGGCTATTGCCCAAGACAAGCCTTTCAAGGAGCCCAGGGAAGGAGAACCAGGTGGAGTCTCCAATATGGGGAACATCCTGACTGAGACAAAACCTGTGGATGAGCAAGGGGGTCAGTGTGGCTGGAACCCAGTAAGTGAGGGGAAGAGTGTTAGAAATTGCAGTGACACTTATATAGGAGGCATGTTTTGTAGAACATGGTAAGCTTTAAAGAGTCAGCAGATGAATGGATAAAAAAGTTATGGTACATATACACAATGGAGTATTACTCAGCCATTAAAAAGAATACATTTGAATCAATTCTAATGAGGTGGATGAAACTGGAGCTGATTATACAGAGTGAAGTAAGCCAGAAAGAAAAACACAAATACAGTATACTAACATACATATATGGAATTTAGAAAGATGGTAATGATAACCCTGTATGTGAGACAGCAAAAGAGATACAGATGTATAGAACGGACTTTTGGACTCAGAGGGAGAGGGAGAGGGTGGGATGATTTGGGAGAATGGCACTGAAACATGTATACTATCATGTAAGAAATGAATCACCAGTCTATGTTCGATGCAGGATACAGGATGCTTGGGGCTGGTGCACGGGGATGATCTAGAGAGATGATATGGGGTGGGAGGTGGGAGGGGGGTTCAGGATTGGGAACTCATGTACACCCATGGTGGATTCCTGTCAATGTATGGCAAAACCAATACAGTATCTCTAAAGTAAAATAAAGTGAAAATAAAAATTAAAAAATTATAATAAAATAAAACATAAAGAGTGTTCTAAGTGGGTTGGGAAGCCATCAGAGAGCTTGAAAGAGGAGAGAGTTGATTTTACCTTTATTTTAAAAAAGACCTTCTAGCAGCTATGTGAAAAGATGATAATTGCATGGACTTTGGCAGAATAATAGTAGAAACACTAAAACATGGTTAGATTTGCTGAAAGGATGGATGAAAAGTATTAAAGCGAAAGAAGTAAAGAGGAATATTGAGATTTGGGGTCTGAATAACTGGGTATTTGAGCAGAATAGATCTATTCTAGAGACCTTAACTCTAAACAGGGATCTTTCTATTGCTCCTCAATGGTACGTAGAGGCCATAAAGGAATTCTTATCATTGAATTTCAGGGGAAAATAGTGAAGTGGAATTTTATGGTTAATAAGTAAATTTAAAAGCAAAAAAAAAAGGAGAGGAACAAGATGGCAGAGGAGTAGGTGGACGTGGAATATATCACTCTCCACAGACGCATCAGGAATACACCTTCAGACACAGAAGTGCATGCAGAAAACCAGCTGAGATCAGACAGGAGTACCTGACCAACAGAAAAGAATATATAGACCCATGTAAAACTGAAGATCAAGTCCTGAGCCTTTGGAGTGGGAGCACTAACTCCAAGACCCTAGAGATCTCAGATGCAGTAAGGTAAAAATAATAATAAAAATAATGAATAATATTAATAATGAATAGTATTATACTGAATATATTATATGTATTATAATCATGAAAAATAATAATATTGGTAATGACTAATAATAATCATGAAAAGGCAGAGAAATACCACACAAATGAAGGAGCAAATTAAAACACAGAAGTCCAAATAAATGAAGAGGAAATAGGCAAACTACCTGAAAAAAAATTTCAGAATAGTGATAGTAAAGGTGATCAAAAACTTGAAAAACAAAAGGAGAAATATAAGAATCAATTAACAAAGACCTAGAAGAATTAAGAATAAACCTACAGAGACAAACACAATTACTGAAATTAAAAATACTCTAGAAGGAATCAATGTCAGAATGTCTGAAGCAGAATGAATCAGTGAGCTGAAAGATAATATGGTGGAAATTACTTCTGAAGAGCAGAACAAAGTAAAAAGAATGAAAAAGGCTGAGGACAGTCTCAGAGACCTCTGGGGCCATATCAAATGCACCAACATTTGAATTATAGGAGTCCCAGAAGAAGAAGAGAAAAAGAAAGGGTATGAGAAAATTTTTGAAGAGATTATAGTTGAAAATTTCCCCAATATGGAAAAGAAAACAGTCAATCAAATACAAGAGGCACAGAGAGTCCCATACAGCATAAAACCAAGGAGAAACACACCAGTTCTGTTCAGTTACAGTTCAGTCACTCAGTCGTGTCCGACTCTTTGTGACCCCATGACCTGCAGCATGCCAGGCCTCCCTGTTCATCACCAACTCCCGGAGTTCACTCAGACTCACGTCCATCGAGTCCGTGATGCCATCCAGCCATCTCATCCTACGTCGTCCCCTTCTCCTCCTGCCCCCAATCCCTCCCAGGATCAGTCTTTTCCAATGAGGCAACTCTTCACATGAGGTGGCCAAAGTACTGGAGTTTCAGCTTTAGCATCATTCCTTCCACAGAAATCCCAGGGTTGATCTCCTTCAGAATGGATCAGTTGGATCTCCGTGCAGTCCAAGGGACTCTCAAGAGTCTTCTCCAACACCACAGCTCAAAAGCATCAATTCTTCAGTGCTCAGCCTTCTTCACAGTCCAACTCTCATATCCATACATGACAGGAAAAACCATAGCCTTGACTAGATGGACCTTAGTCGGCAAAGTAATGTCTCTGCTTTTTAATATGCTATCTAGGTTGGTCATAACATTTCTTCCAAGGAGTAAGCATCTTTTAATTTCATGGCTGCAGTCACCATCTGCAGTGACTTTGGAGCCCCAAAAAATAAAGTCTGATACTGTTTCAGACACATACTAATCAAACTAACAAAGACTAACAAAGAAAGAATATTAAAAGCAGTAAGGGAGAAGCAACAAGTAACATACAGGGGAAATCCCATACAATTAACAGCTGATCTTTCAGCAGAAACTCAGCAGGCCAGAAGGGAATGGCAGGATATATTTAAAGTACTGAAAGGGAAGAATCTACAACCAAGATGACCATACCCAGCGAGGATCTCATTCAAAATTGATGGAGAAATCAAAAGCTTTTCAAACAATCAAAAATTAAGATAATTCAGTACCACCAAACCAGCTTTACAACAAATGTTAAAAGGACTTATGTAATCAAGAAATACAAGAGAAGAAAAAAGATCTACAAAATCAACCCCAAACAATTAAGAAAATGGCAATAGGAACATATATATCATTAATTACTTTTATTGTAAATGGATTAAATGCTGCAACCAAAGACACAGAGTGGCTGAATGGAAACAAAAACAAGACTCATATATATGCTGTCTACAAGAAACCCACTTTAGACCTTAAGACACATATAGACTGAAAGTGAGAGGATGAAAAAATATATCCCATGCAAATGGGAAACAAAAGAAAGCTGGAGTAGCAATCCTCGTATCAGACAAAATAGACCTTAAAATAAAGAAGATTACAAGAGATAAGGAAGAACACTACATAAGGGACCAATCCAAGAGGAAGACATAACAATTGTAAATATCTATGCACTCACATAGGGACACCTCAATACATAAGACAACCACTAACAGACATAAAAGGAGAAACTGACAGTAACACAATAATAGCAGGAGAACACCCCACTCACACCAATGGACAGATCGTGAAAACAGAAAATTAAGAAGGAAATACAAGTCTTAAATGATACATTAGATAAGATGGATCTCACTGATTATCTTGAGGACATTCCATACAAATGCAGAATTCATTTTCTTCTCAAGTGCACATGGAACAGTCTCCAGGACAGACCATATCTTGGGTCACAAATCAAACCTCAGTAAATTTAAGAAAACTGAAATTGTATCAAGCATCTTCTCTGGCCACACTATGAGACTAGATATCAATTGTAAGAAAAAATAACTGTAAGAAATACAAACACATGGAGATTAAACAACATGTTTCTAAATAACCAACAGGTTACTGAAGAAATCAAAAGGGAAATCAAAAAACTTCTAGAAACAAATGAAAATGAAAACATGCCAACTCAAAACGTATGGGATGCAGCAAAGGCAGTCTTAAGAGGGAAGGTTATAGCAATACAATCCTACCTCAAGAAACAAGAAAAACATCAAACAGCCTAACTTTACACCTGAAACAACTGGAAAAAGAACAAAAAATAAAAATTAGTAGAAGGAAAGAAATCATAAAGGTCCAAGTAGAAATAAATGCAAAAGAAATGAAAGAAACAATAGTAAAGATTAATAAAACTAAAACCCAGTTCTTTGAGAAGATCAAATTGACAAACCTTTAGCCAGATTCATCAAGAATCAAATTAACAAAATTAGAATCGTAAGTCTACATATATTTTAATATCAGGATCTCTGGGACCAAAGAGCGCATTTCAACATCAAATACAACTTCATAATGCATATCATATATTGGAAAACTTTATATTCAAATCAATTTTCTCTGATGTCAGTACTAATATATTGCATTTTTGCTTAATATTTATTTGGCTTATTTTTTGCATTATTTCTGTTTGGTATGTCTCTTAGAATCTGTATAGGAAATGATTAGTTAAAAATCTGGAACACATATTTTTAAACATGAAAATTGAATTCATCAACAGATGAATGGATCAAGAAATTGCGGCACATATACACAATGGAATATCACTCAGCCATTGAAAGGAACACATTTGAGTCAGTTCTGATGAGGTGGATGAACCTAGAACCTATTATACACAGTGAAGTGAGTCAGAAAGAGAAAGATAAATATCGTATTCTAACACATATATACAGAATCTAGAAAAATGGAGAAACAGACATAGAGAATAGACTTATGGACATAGGGAGAGGGGACGAGAGGGTGAGATGTATGGAAAGAGTAACATGGAAACTTACATTACCATATGTAAAAGAGATAGCCAACAGGAATTTGCTGTATGGCTCAGGAAACTTAAACAGGAGCTCTGTATCAACCTAGAGGGGTGGGATAGGGAGGGAGATGGGAGGAAGGTTCAAAAGGGAGGGGATATGTATATACCTATGGCTGATTTATGTTGGGGTTTGACAGAAACAACAAAGTTCTGTAAAGCAATTATCCTTCATAAAAAAATAAATTAGAAAAAAAGGCATTGGAGGGAATTCCTATTTTCCTACTTTTCTTCCTCTCTTAGAATTCCGAGTAAAGGTAATTAAAACTTAAAATCCTCAGAGAGGCAATAACAATTTCATACATAAATTGAACCACTGAAATGTATGTTTTTGGTTAAGTGGTGGTAGCCATTTTAAAATCCCTTCATTTCTGTGGTAAGAATAGAAATATTTTGCTTACTTAAACTCATGGCTTGGTAAACTCAGGTTTTAGCAGAAACAGAATGCATCAACCTGAGCCTGGATGTGAGCAGAGGCCTCTAAACGGAGCTTGCACTTAGACTCCTGAAACAGCTTTTGGACAGTGTGTTCACTCAGGCTAGACAGATTTCATTTGCTCACCTCGTCTTCATCTCGCACTATCTTTCTTCCCTGTCCTGTGAGATTCTGCAAGCACAGAAACTGATCTTCCCTGGGCTTTGCAGAACACATTTGAGGAGGAATTGTTGTTTATAGTATGACCCTGCTCCAAGGCCCAGGATTGGAACAAAGCCCCCAGTTTCCCGCCCTGACCCAGAGGTTCCTCTTCTATTCACCGAGCCTGGGACTCCTACCAGAAAATCATCTCTAAGCCAAAAGCACAAGATCTAAGCCCACCATCATTTCACACGCTAAAATGAGAATCTATTACCTGTAATAACCTTTTGAATCTTCGTTTCTTATGGGTCCAAGACTAACGATGATTTTTCTCCCAGTTCTTTCTAATGCCACTTTTATTAGTGCCATTACCGAGGTAATAGCCAGTGGAAAAGAATAGAAGCATTTTATTTCTCACCTTTCATTCACTCTTCTTGATAGTGAATGTGGGGCTCAATTAAAAGAACGTTTTATGTGTTGTAGGGGACAATAGGGTCTTTAAGACCCCCCCTTAAGTGAACAAGCAAGTCTGAGTCTTGATTTTGCCCTTCGTCAGGAAAACCTCACCTGCATTTTTCTCACATCACACTTCCAGGCAATTCTGGGTTTCCAAGGGTTAGAAAACTGAGCCCGTTTTCTAAGAGGAATAGAATGCAGTTTCTAAACAGTAATCATCAAGTCACTGTTTTTATCCCATTCTGTTTAATCCAGTGAGTTCCAACCTTTGCAGTGGGGTTGGAATGAGGGAGAGAGAAGGGAAGTGCACTGTTAAAGATTAAACAGTTGATGACAGGTTTTGAGAGGTTATTAAAAAATAAAGCAAAGCTGTAATTGTAGATGAAAACATCACAAGTCTCTATCCACATGAAGCCCTCTCCACTAGCCTGAGATTGTCAAGTCTGACTTTATAGATCTTCAGGGAAAGTTTACACACTGATGCGATTGAGGCAACCGAGCCTTTATTCTTTGGAAATGCTGCACTAAGCAAGGAAATGGGAGTGCCAATAGACTTGGGGCCAGGAAGCGATATAGATGGACCTCGAGATTATTGTATTAAATGAAGTGAGTCAGAAAAAGGCAAATCTCATATGTTGTCACTTATATATGGAGTCTAAGATACAGTACAAATGAATTTATTTACAAGCATAACAGATTCACAAATACAGGAAACAAATTTATGGTTACCAAAAGGGAAAGGTGGGAAAGGGATAAATCGAGGGTATAGGATTAACAGACACATCTTACCATATATAAAATAGATAAACAACAAGGATTTACTCTATAGCACAAGGAACTCTATTTAATACCTCGTAATAAACCACAATGGAAAAGAATAGGGAAAAAGAATATAGATATATACATTTATATATATGTAATATATATGTATAACTGAATCATGGCGCTATACATCTGAAGCTAACATAGTATTATAAATCAACTATACCTCAGTAAGAAAAACAGGAAGATGTTGGGATAATTGGGAAATACCTGATTCTGCCCAAAACAGTGACCAAGATTAGAGAGTTGCAGTGGAGTTTATAGATCTCCAGAAAACTCGTATGAATTTTAAGCAGAAACAAAATGGCTGGAAGGTAGTATTTCCTAGAAGTGGATGAGATGGAGTATAGTTCTCTCAGAAAAGCCTACAAGCTTAAAAATGAGATGACTCTGATCAACTATTGGTTCTGTTTCTTACTAGGCATTGTGGCCTTGAGTAATTTACCTAATCTCTCTGAGTTTCAGAATGATAATCAGTAAAACAAGTACTTAAATCATAGGGTTGCTGTGAAGCTTAAAATACAGGGTTTATGCAAAATAACAGCAGGTCCAGTACATAATAAGCACTTCATAAATATTAGGCATTATCATTATCAATACCAAAAATAGATTCATGCCAACTTTACTTTGTGGCTGGGCATGGAGGAGGGAGATTAAAAAGGATAGTTCTACCTAAAATGGAAACAAAAAGTATAAAAAGGAAAAAAAATGCAGTTAAATAACACAAAAGTATTCCCACAAATATTATGAAAATGTGGCAGTGACTCAAATCTCTTGAAAGATTCTTTTATGCATCCAGTTCTCAGCAACCTTAGAGGTCACATAGAGAAATAATGTTTTCAGATAGTATTTCTGTCTTTGTGATTTTATTTCCATCATTAGGGAGTGGGGCACTGACATATTCCAAGCAGCCTCATCTCCCAGCCTTTCTAAGTAAACAGTTCATCACTACTAGAGTCATGGTCCTATTGACATTTTACACAGTTAAATACCAGAGCCTTCGACTGTGTGGATCACAATCAACTGTGGAAAATTCTGAAAGAGATGGGAATACCAGACCACCTCATCTGCCTCTTGAGAAATCTGTATGCAGGTCAGGAAGCAACAGTTAGAACTGGACATGGAACAACAGACTGGTTCCAAATAGGAAAAGGAGTACATCGAGGCTGTATATTGTTACCCTGCTTATTTAACTTATATGCAGAGTACATCATGAGAAACGCTGGACTGGAGGAAGCACAAGCTGGAATCAAGATTGCCGGGAGAAATATCAATAACCTCAGATATGCAGATGACACCACCCTTATGGCAGAAAGTGAAGAAGAACTAAAAAGCCTCTTGTTGAAAGTGAAAGTGGAGAGTGAAAAAGTTGGCTTAAAGCTCAACATTCAGAAAACGAAGATCATGGCATCCGGTCCCATCACTTCATGGGAAATAGATGGGAAACAGTGGAAACAGTGTCAGACTTTATTTTTTGGGCTCCAGAATCACTGCAGATGGTGACTGCAGCCATGAAATTAAAAGATACTTACTCCTTGGAAGAAAAGTTATGACCAACCTAGATAGCACATTCAAAAGCAGAGACATTACTTTGCCGACTAAGGTCCGTCTAGTCAAGGCTATGGTTTTTCCTGTGGTCATGTATGGATGTGAGAGTTGGACTGTGAAGAAGGCTGAGCACTGAGGTATTGATGCTTTTGAGCTGTGGTGTTGGAGAAGACTCTTGAGAGTCCATTGGACTGCAAGGAGATCCAACCAGTCCATTCTGAAGGAGATCGGCCCTGGGATTTCTTTGGAAGGAATGATGCTAAAGCTGAAACTCCAGTACTTTGGCCACCTCATGCGAAGAGTTGACTCGTTGGAAAAGATTTTGATGCTGGGAGGGATTGGGGGCAGGAGAAGAAGAGGACAACAGAGGATGAGATGGCTGGATGGCATCACGGACTCAATGGACGTGAGTCTGAGTGAACTCTGGGAGTTGGTGATGGACAGGGAGGCCTGGAGTGCTGCGATTCATGGGGTTGCAAAGAGTTGGACACGACTGAGTGACTGAACTGAGAGAGGAGTCTTGGGACTCCTTGCTTTTCCTTCACCACAAAGGGGGACACTGTGATTTAGGGAAAGGGCTTTGTGTAAGAGAGAGACCATCAGTTTGGGCAGCAGCAAGACAGGATTCCCCCCCCCCCCCCGATACCCTATCACTTACTACTGATGCATCCTTGAGAAAATAGCATTGCTTTCTAAGACTCCATGTTCTCCTCCTGTGTGTTTCCACTGCAGGGGGCACAGGTTCAATCCCTGGTCTGGGAACTAAAATCTCATGACCAAAAAATATAAATAAAAATAAAGAGAGAAAAACAAAGATATGCTACCAGTGTCAAGATGGAAATTAACTACAAATGTACTTTTCTGCCAGGTTAGAAGTGCATGCAGATACTACAGGGAGTGCTGTCCTATAAAGGACCTGGGATAGTTTCCCATTGTTGCTGCTGTGAACAAATACCACAGATTGAGAGGCTTGAAACAAAATAACTGTTTTCTCTTACAGTTACAGAGGCCAGAGGTCTCAAGTTCACCAGGGTAAAGCCAAGGTATTGGCACATGTGTTCCTTCCAGAAGCTCTGGGGGAGGATCCGGTTCCTTGCTTTTTCTAGTTTCTGGAGGCCAACAGTATTCCTTTGTCATGAACCCTTCCTCACATCACTCCAACCTCTTACTTTCATCTGCTACCTCCTCTTATGAAGACAGCTACAATTACACCAGATAGTCCAGAATAATCTCCCCATCTCAAGATCCTTTAGTTTAACCTCATGTCATTTAAGGTGACATTCACAGGTTCTAGGGATTAGGATGTGGAGGAACACCAGTCCGTTTCCCACAGGAGCCATTTCCCTGTTTCTTCATTATTCTAGTCAAAGAAATACAGTGGGCAAACATGCAGCCCAGCCACATGGGTTGCAGGAATGAGAGGACACAGCAGTTGTGGGATGAAAGGGAGACAGAGGGCCAACGTGTACTTTAGCTCTAATAGAGACTTGGAGTGCCCTACGAAGTGGAAGATGGATAAGTCATAGAGCGGAAAATGAACTTGAGCCTCACAAAACACACTAGCCGCCTCTCAAAGTGAGCACTTTATCTCTCAAATTGCCTCCACCCTGAGTGGTCTAATCCGTGTCACTGACTGGCAGCTCTGCCCGAAGTAAGGCCATCATGAGCGCAACATCCCAGTGCTGTTCTGAAGACAAACACAGACATAAATATCACAACTAATCAATAGTTGGAACTGAATCTTCCAACAGAGGACAATGCCACGAAGATTAAGATTCTTTACAGAGAGACTGTTACAGAACAAAAACAAAAAAATAAGACCTAGATGACCATGTAGGTAAAAGCTACCATATTGGATGTCCTAGGCTAACACTTTGAATTTCTAAATATTCATTTCATAGGTGCTGAAAATTCTCTTGCCAGTAATCTGTATCAGAGACAGAAAGACAGTTTCCTTGAAAAGCAGTGAGGCGACGTACTTTGTCAGAATAGATCATTTCCAGAATTCAATTTCTTTGCTCTGTGCTCTTCTATTTTGATTGTAAGTCCATGTTTGGATTTTATTTTTGTTTTTTTTTTTGGCCCATATTTTTATTTCTAATTTATTTTTATTTAAGTATAGCTGATTTATAATGTTGTGTTAGTTTCAGGTATACAGCAACATGATTCAGTTTGATATAAAGGTATATACGTATATATATTCTTTTTCAGATTCTTTTCCATTACAAGTTATTACAAGACACTGAATATATCTTCCTATGCTATACATTAGTTTCTTGTTATTTTACACATAGTAGTATATATCTGTTCACCCCCAACTCCTAATTTACCCTTCCCTCCTTTCCTCTTTCCCCACTGGTAACCATAAATTTATTTTCTAAGTCTGTGAGTCTGTTTCTGCTTTATAAATAAGTTCGTTTGTATCATTTTTTTTAGATTCCACATATGAGTAATATGATATTTGTCTTTCACTGTCTGACTTAATTCACTTAGTATAATAATCTCTACGTCTATTCATTTTATTTATACTTTAATAAGTGATTGGTTTACTTATCCAATGAGCTATATGACTTTGGGAAACCTTTAAACTTCTCTGAGTGCCAGTTACTCTTTTCAAAAAAAATAGTGGACTATATAAAATAAACTCTTTAGGTAGGGCTCCCAATTTTTTTCACCTCCCAGTTTACAATGAAGAAAATAGTTTAATGGCATATTTAGGTAAACAGACAAGGCAATCCATTGCCAGTGTTTCCTGGTCTAGGGTTTCTGCTCTCACAAGCCTTACATGTTCAGTTTGGTTCAGTTCAGTTGATCAGTTGTGTCCGACTCTGTGACTCCATGAACCACAGCACACCAGGCCTCCCTGTCCATCACCAACTCCCGGAGTCTACCCAAACCCATGTCCATTGAGTCGGTGATGCCATCCAGCCATCTCATCCTCTGTCGTCCCCTTCTCCTCCTGCCCTCAATCTTTCCCAGCATCAGGGTCTTTTCAAATGAGTCAGCTCTTCACATTAGGTGGCCAAAGTATTGGAGTTTCATGTTCAACCTGAAAGCTAAAGGATGGATACACCTGCCACCCTACAACACACAGTGATTCAACAATATGACTGGGCCCACAAGAGAGTAAGACCGCCTTGAAGAATTAAGCGCTGGTGGGAGTGCAGCTCTGCAATCTCCTGAACAGATGATCTTTCACAGCCTTGAACCACATCAACTCCTTAAATCCCATTGTCACTAAAGTCATCAGTTATGTATATAAAAAGGAGATGGAGCACAGCAGTGCTATTTTTCTTTCAATCTTTGTTTTTTCCACTTTCTTTGCCTCATGCCAACAGACCTATTCTGTAATTCTTTTGCTTAACATTTAAGTTGTCTGGTCTTTCAAGTTTCTTGGTTTGTTCTTTTTTTTCTATACTTGAATTTTGGGGACCCATGTCTATTGTAAAATTGCAAGCTATTCAGAAAAGGAAAGGGAAAACTAAAATCCCTCCCCACCCCCCCCCCAATTTCACTATCTGAAGATGACCACTTTTGATATTTTGGTGAAATCCATTCAGGTTATTCTCTGAGCCGACAGCATGTCTGTGTCCAGTGTTACATTCACAAGATTCTTTACCTCTTCGTCACTTAGTGATGGTCGATGTGTATCCATCTTCCCTTTTAATGACTATCAGATCCGTTCAGTTGCTCAGTCGTGTCTGACTCTTTGCAACCCCGTGGACTGCAGAACTCCAGGCTTCCTTGTCCATCACCAGCTCCCAGAACTTGCTCAAACTCATATCTATCAAGCCAGTGATGCCATCCAACCATCTCATCCTCTGTTGTCCCCTTCTCCTCCTGCCTTCAACAGGTGTTACTTTATACAAATTATGTTGCACCTTTATATAATTTCTATTTTCCGTAATTTAAGACAATGTTTCAGATAAGCATTTTGTGCATTTTTCTTTCACCCTTTTGCAGCTATGAAATTATACATCTCAAAGGCTCAGATCATGTATGTTTTGATACATGATGACTGAGTTTGCTACTAAGGATGCATGAGCATGCCCCTTGATATTTTTTTTTTTTATTTTTCTGGCCCCATCCTTTTCCTTCATGCTCACAGTTGCCAAGAACTAACCAGTCCTCAAGATTCAGCTGTAGTGTCACTGCTCCTGGGAAAGCCCCTTTCACCTTTTTCGGAAATGTACCCGTTATCTTCTCGTGGACCCTTCTGCAGAGCTTTCTTGTAGCTCTTGTCACATGTGCACAACATATTCTGCATGTCCATCCTTTTCAAGGCTGCTGGTTCCCAAAGCACAGAGATAATGGGATGATATACCCAGCATCCTGAGATGTTTTCTGACTTTCTGGGTTCAAATATCAGCTCCATCACTTACTACCTATGCATGTAAGGAAGGTCTTTAAGTTTCATTTTCCTATTTGTAGTATAGAGACAGATGTAATATCTACTTCACAGGATAAGTAGGATAACTTAATGAGATAATGTGGTTGTATTAGTCAGGGTTTTCCAGAGTAAGAGAACCAATAGGATGTCTATGGATCTCTATGTAAATCTATATTTGTGACTAGATCTATCTATGTCTCTGTCATCTATTTTCTACCTAGAAATTTATCATGAGGGATGGGCTCATACCATTTTGAAGGCTGAGAACTCCCACAGTTTGCTGTCTGCAAGTTGGAAGCACAGAAAAAGCAGTCCAAGTATAAAGGTCCAAGAACCAGGATAGCCAACAGTCTCAATTCCAGACTCAAGTCAGATGAGATGTCCCAGCTCAAGCAGCAAGCAGAGAAAAAAGAGGAGAAAATCCCTCCTTTGTCTTTGGGTTCTATCCCGGCCTTTAAGGGATTGGACAGTGTTCATCCACACTGGGAGAGGGATCTACTCTGCTGAATCCACCAATTCAAATGCTAATTTCATCCAGAAACACCCTCAAGGACACACCTAGAAATAATGTTTAAACTGGGATTCCCACAGCCAGTCAAGTTGGCATATAAGATTAACCATCTCATGTATATCAAGGGTAAAGTAGTTAGACCCAGTGATGAAAAGTACACAGTACTGAGTACTCATTTGTGTCAGGCACTGTGTCCACTGTATTTTTGATCAATAACATTCATAATTTCTGGGTTACTTTAATAGCAGCTTGTTCCTTAACTTCCAAAGTGAAAGTCACTCAGTCATGTTTGACTCTTTGTGACCTCACAGACTGTAGTCTGCTGGGCTCCTCTGTCCATGGAATTCTCCAGGCCAGAATACCAGAGTGGATATCCGTTCCCTTCTCCAGGGGATCTTTCCAACCCAGGGATCAAACCCAAGTCTCCTGCACTGCAGGTGGATTCTTTACCATCTGAACCACCAGGGAAGCCCTAACTTCCAAAGTTAACACTTAAAATCCATTGCTGCTTATTTGATCTTTCTGGTGCTTTTTTCTGTCCTAATGCCCTTCAGAAGGAATCAGGCTCTCCAGATGAATGCTCCTTCTGTTTCTATGTGTTGATGCATTTAAATCTTCCAAACCCTTTGCCCAAAGGCCTTTTCCTGTCTCGGCATCATAGGTCATCTCTGTATGTCTAAACTACATCCATCTTTTGAGACATTCCTCCATTGATTTTTCTTGACATGCACCCAAATTTCTGTTTCCCTATTAAAATGTAAAGTAGTTAACATTTTCTGTCTGGTATTTTTAGTTTTTACATGCAGTTCATATCCTCCCTGGATGTCTCAGGTGGTGCAGTGGTTAAAAAAAAATGGCTGTCAATATAGGAGACACAAGAGATGTTGGTTTAATGCCTGTGTCAGGAAGATCCTGCGGAGTAGGAAATGTCAACCTGTTCCAGTATTCATGCCTGGAAAACCCCTGGATGAGGATCCTGGTGGGCTATACTCCACAAGGTCACAAAGAGTTAGACACAACTGAATGAGCAGGCACACACACACACACACACACACACACACACACACACACACACACACACCCTCCCCAGTAAATGTGAGCCCAGAAGACCAGAGACTGCAGACCACACTTACCCACATTTTATCTTCCTACGTGACTGGCAAAGTTACTAGAACATGTCAAATGTTTATAAAAGAATATAAGCTATTTTTTAGATGTAGTGTCTACCATAATAACACAGACTAATACTGTTCGAGGACTTATTATGCGAAAGATCTTGCGAAAGACTTTCAATAAATATCTTCTATATTCTTCTCAGTAGCCCTCTGACACAGTTGCTATCCTTATCTTCACATTCTCTTTTTTCTAGATGACTAACAGAGAGGTTATATTGCTTGCCCAAAGTTACACAGCTGTTAACTGGCGAAGGCAGTCCCGAGACTATGTTTTAGACATGGTATTTCTGTGCAGGACAGCTGACAGAGAATGGTGCTGATCAGAGATGATATGTCTTTCAGGGCAGTACATCAAGGCCAAACAACACACACACATATACCAAAATGAAAGGTGGGTCTCCCTCAGAGAGCTTCCTCCAGGGGAACTTGACCTCAACTTAAACAAACAAACCAAAAAGTCTACTCCCAACAAAGATGGTATTATTCTTGGTACCTTAACCCCAACACTTGGCTTTGATGTGCCCCATTAATGACTCCTAAATGCAGACCCTTTAAAGAAGTTAGTTCAAATCATAGTTGTTACATTTTATAAAACACAAAGGAATCACTTCTATAGAGAAATTAAAAGTAACAATTTATTTCTACTGTTCTCTTTATTGACTAATGACTAGAATAATAGAATGATGCCTGTGCATGCCCAAAAGGCCACCTCCATCTCGAAACTGGTTGTTGGACCAGCTGCCTTTATCCTGCACACACCTTAAATCCACAGCTATATCCCATGTTTTGGGGACTTCCCTGGTGGCTCAGATTGTAAAGAATCTGCCTGCAATGTGGGAGACCTGGGTTTGATTCCTGGGTTGGGAAGATCCCCTGGAGGAAGGTATGCTGAACAGCTCCAGTATCTTGCCTGAAGAATCCACATGGACAGAGGAGCCTGCTGGGCTACATACAGTCCATGGGGTCACAAAGAGTTGGACACGACTGAGCAACTAAGCACATATCCCACATTTTATGTTAGAAGATAGCAATAAGTAATTATGCCGTTGGTTTTAGGAAACATATTATTAGCCTTAATGTAGGATGATTTGGTCCAAACTCTAAGAATTATTAAAGCGCTTTACAATGAGTCATTGTAACACTCCCCCAGGACTCTTTCCCTGTGACATGAAAGACAGTAGCAGATATGCTAGAAATTACCTGAGCCAAACTCAGGAATTACCCTATCAATAAATATTTATTCAGTGCTATGGTCTGACTATAACTGAAATGAGTACTGTATTAATAAACTGAGTCTTTGTAGACTAGTGCTAGGGCTTTTTATACTGTGAAATAAAACAGGAATTTGCTGTTTGTGGAGTTTGGGGTGTCATGCCAGGTGCTTCATATGCATGGTTTTATTCAGTTCTCACAACTGCCTTATGCGTTGGTGGGTTTTTAATCACTATTTTGCTAGGGAGGGATCCAGGCTTTGCACCCTTCAAGGTTTGGTGAAGAAACTAAAGACCCTCCAGCTTCTCTAAGCAAAAATATTTGTATATAGGAATTAGAGGCTTGTACAACCGTTAGAATATCATTCCAGGAAAAAAAAAAAGAGAAAAAAAAAAAAAAACAGGAAAGAAAAACAGGGAAATCATTAGCAAAATCCCCAAATCAGAAAACCTGTGCATAGAATCTCACCATCTGCGACACCAAAGCAAGAGATTAAAGATGTTCACTCCAAAGGAGCTGAAAACATCAGCAATCACAGGAAAGAGCCTGTTGAAGCTACCCACTACCTCATCCCTTTCTAAGGGCTCCTTCTAGCGCCCTATAAGGGTGCTATGACCTTCACATCTGCCCATGTTTCTGCCTGTAATTGCCACTGGAGAATAAGAACACTGAATGAGATTTTTCAATGTCTTAATTTTTTTTTGGCCGCACCGCACAGCATGTGGGATCTTAGTTTCCCAACCAGGTATCATACTTGTGCCCCCTACATTGGAAGTGTGGAGTCTTAACTCCTGGATCACCAGGAAAGTCCCTGAATGAGATTATTGAATGTCCAAATCTTAGAAATGGAGTGAAGTTGAACTTGGAATATTATAAGGGAAAGACTTCTAGCTCATGTTATTCTCCTTCTATAAAGAGGACAACGTAGAATGAGCTGGTAATGATGCCAAACTGACTGCAGAAATTCAGAACTATGTTTATAAGTTGAGAAACTTGCTTGCAGGCATATATTAATAATAAGTCATTATTAGCAGACATGTCACCTATGTATTCACAAAGATCTCATTTTAATGTGTGTTCTACTGAATTATGTAACTACGCAAGAATGTTAGCCTAGGTAGCCATGGAAAGCTTCAAGGAGGAGATACAACTAGAGTTAGTCAATGGAAAGATGGGAGCACTATGAATATTCTAGAAATGGCCTGAGTAATCAGAGAGAATCACGCTGGTGAGCAGCAAATTATTTGAAGGACAGTAAATTTTAATATATTTTTTGAGCATTTCTTGTCCCTGTCTCCAGTTCCCAAACCACCCCAGATAGCGAATGAATAATTGCTGAAATAATGATAATGATCTGTAACCAGTCATGCTTTGAGACATCTGGATCCCTTCAGATAGGCATGGAGGACTGAGAGAGGCACATGTCATCCTCTGCCTTCTACTATTACTGGAAAAAAAAAAAAAAAAAAAGGTGAGCAGAGGGGTGAACTCTAGGACCAGCAAGATTTAATGAGTTGCTTCTAGTCTCAGAAATCAGTAGCTTAGATGAAACTGATGTATTTTACTTTTTTAACATGTTTTTTCCTGTTTATCCTATGTTGACAAAGATCTGACAGGGTGGGAGATGGAAGGAACAAGATAGTGAATAAACCAGGTATTTAGATGTAAATATAAAACCCATATCGTTCTGCATTTCAGAGGTACAGGATTTGACAATCATTACCCTGAAAACAGCTTTAGCTCACTGCAGACTTCCTCTCTTCTCTGCCCATTTTCAGCAACAGAGCCATCATGAAGAAGAATGTTCAAAGACATCACATCTATAACCTTTGCCAAAGGCACACACAATCTTTCGAAGGAAGACTTTTATTTTCCCTGTCACCTTTAATGCTGGATATACCAGCTGAAAGCTGAATTCCAAGTATCAGGTCACTGCACGGAAGCTTCCTAAAGATACGGAGCTTGAAAAGAAATCTTTTTGGAATGTCACTCCTCTTTCAGCTCACACTTTCCTGATGTAGCCCACTGCACTAATTGGCCTTGCTGTTGATGACAGGCAAAGAAAAAAAAGAGAGAGAGAGAGAGAAACAACAACATCATTTGTCAACATCTTATTCATGCCCATAATGAGCCCAGGTCTCAGTTCAGAGTAATTAATTGAGATGCACCCAGGAAATGACCAAGGAACAGCTTCCTTGTTCACATGTTGTATGAATGACCGTGTTCTTTCCCTGGAAAAGAATCCTGTGCATTTTCTCCCATTTGAGTTTTGAAAGAACCATTTGGAATTCTCGATTATGATAATCAGATGGCTAAGAGTTTACATTTTTATCCAAGGTTTTAGAATTGGGCAGTTTTATTCTTTTATACAGGGAAAGAACCAAGAAAAGGAATGAAGGCTTCCCAGGTGGCTCAGTGGTAAAGAATCTGCCTGCCAACGCAGGAGACCCAGGTTCAATCCCTGAGTCAGGAAGATCCCCTGGAGAAGGAAATGGCAACCCATTTCAGTATTCTTGCCTGGGAAATCCCATGGACAGAGGGGCCTGGTGGGCTACAGTCCGTGGGGTTGCAATAATTGTACATGACTAAGCAACTCAGCACACACACAAGAAAGTAAAATAAAACTCGGGGGCCATTTCCTTCTCTAGGCAATCTTCCAGACTCAGGGATCGAACCCAAGTCTCAAGGGTCTCCTGCATTTGCAAATAGATTCTTTACCACTAAGCCACCTGGGAAGCCTTCATTCCTTTTCTTGGTTTAACCTTGGTTAACATTTCAGTTGGTAGCACTGCTGTATACTATGATCAGTCATGTCCGACTCTGCAGTCTCCTGGACTGTAGCCTGCCAGGCTTCTCTGTCCAAGATATTTTCCAGGCAAGTGTATGTGAGTGGGTTGCCATTTCTTCCTTCAGGGGATCTTCTCAATACAGGGATCCAACCTGTGTCTCCTGCATTGGCAGGCGAATTCTTTACCACTGAGCCACCTAATCCAGCCCAACAAACACTGCTATTTCCCTGAGTTTCAATTACCTTACGAATATGATGAGGACATCAAACATAAAAACTTAAACCTTTATTCCCAGTTTGTTAATCCTAATAGACAAAATTTTAGTTTTCACCAGCTTGGATTATATTTTGAGTATCTAGTTGCTTTGTGACCTGCCAGAAAATATTGACTTCATAACAGCGGATGAGTAAAAGCCATTGACACGTTTGGTTATTAGTCAGTGAAGGATCCCGGATTTGCTTTGCTTCAGAGACTCACTGAAAACTGTCACATTTATTTCTTTGTTTACTGGAGCTGTTATTTTGCGACTGCAATTGTAATCTCCTCCTCAAAGGGCAGGAAACTGGTCTCAATGTAAAAGTTAAGTCAGAGCAAAAGAGACGGGTCTCCAGGTCCCTGTAGCCATGTTTGATCACAGGGAAACCTCTGGCTAGAAGCACTGGTCCACAGGAGAGTGTAAAGTGAGATCTCTCCCAGGAGTCATAAAGCCTCTGTTCAGTTCACTTCAGTCGCTCATTTGTGTCCGACTCTTTGCGAGCAGCAAAGACTCATGAATCACAGCACGCCAGGCCTCCCTGTCCATCACCAACTCCCAGAGTTCACTCAGACTCACGTCCATTGAGTCAGTGATGCCATCCAGCCATCTCATCCTCTGTTGTCCCCTTCTCCTCCTGCCCCCAATCCCTCCCAGCATCAGAGTCTTCTCCAGTGAGTCAACTCTTCACATGAGGTGGCCAAAGTACTGGAGTTTCAGCTTTATCATCATTCCTTCCAAAGAAATCCCAGGGCTGATCTTCAGAATAGACTGGTTGGATCTCCTTACATAAAGCTTAGGATCCTTCAATCACCATTCAAAGCCAGATCCTTCCTGCCTAAAGAGAACAGCATTAAATGGCAGTCCTGCCAAGTAGCTTCCAGGCTGATGCTATGTAAAACATCTTGGTGCTATGTAACTATGCTATGTAAAGCATCTTTGTGAAACTCTCCATTACCATTTGAAAACATCAGAGGCTTTAGAACTGCTTCAGGTCTTTCAAAAACCCATCTTGCATTCCTGCTAGCAGGAAGAGATTCAGTCAGCCAGAGTCACTCCTCAGCCCAAAGATTCAGAATCTTGATGCCATGTAGTGGCATCTTGCATCTCTGTAGATCACCCAAAGTTGAATCGTCAAATTGTTCACGCTCAATTTATTTGTGCTCCTTGGCTTCCTTCACATGGGCAGCGCAGACAGTCTGAAAGGAGGGCAGAGTGTAAAAAGCATTCCAATTAGCAACTGGTAATTCCAGTAATTGAGGAATCAGCCTCGAGGTGAAGGTATTGATTCATTTTGATAATATTATATATGCTGTGAAATTCTCTAATAGTTAAACTGCCACTGAGATCTACAGAGGTAATAATACGTGCTTAATAATGTTTCACACAACACTACACATCTGAAAATGCATTTCACGACGTGCACTTTTCAGCTTCACCGTGAATTAGCAGGCAGGAGCTCTGTGGACACTGCTATCAGCACAGAATCTCAGTGTTGGGCCAGGGAAATTTTCCTGTCAATACCTTCAGAGTGGGTAAACCTGTATGCTTATCTCCTTTCATCAAAACAGGGCTTGAGACACAGTCACTCTTCTCAGGACCCAGACCAGAATTGCATGGTCATTTCTGACGTTTGGTAGAAAGAAAAACAAAACTATGGGCTTTCTCTAGATACTTAAGACTAGAAACTGGCTTTGGCTATTACAGTGAAGGTTTAGCCTGTAGCGGTTACTGGTGTTTGTTGCTAAATAACTGAGGACACTAACCTCCTGGAACACGGGGGTAAAACACACGAAGGACTCAGGGGGAAAAAAAAAAAAAGCAACTATGAATATATTCCCCAAATTTTGGGAAATATTTCCCCAAACAATGGAAGAGCCCATCTCAGAGAGGGCACAGGAGCCTAGGGCAGGCCAGAATGGGGTCTGGTTTGTGTTGAGTAAAGTTGCAAAGGCTGACCTTGGCATTTGAAGCCTTGGTCTCCACCTCTAACTTTGTTTCCTGCTGGCAAGGACGCATGCTCCAATCCTCTCCTAGGGACAAATCATGCCACCCTGCCTGCCTTCAGAGTTTGTTCCCAGACTTCACTCCTTCCTATAGAAGAATTCCATCAATCTATGGATGAGACTTTCCTTTCTTTTCAACCCTGGCTCTGTCCCATCTCCTTTTCCAGAAATCTTTCCTGCAGCCCCAGGCTTCACTCCCTTCCTTTCCTACCTTGTCTCACCACTGGTGACGATGACCCAGTCCACACACTCCAGTCTCACACTCCAGTCCCCTTGCTCCCTTTGCAGAGCCTGAGTGCAGTTGAGTGTCTTTTCTGGAGGGAGTGTATTATTTTTGCTTTTGTTTCTTTTCTTGCTTCTTTCTGTTGTGGGGGAAAGACGTCTACACATGATTCAGAGGCCTTGATACTTCACTCCCAACATTTTGAAAGCTGCAACATTTCATACAGCCAATAGTCCTCAAAACCAGGAAGAGGGAGCAGGGGAGAAGGTAGGGGCATGTGTTGTTCCAGACCGCAGCGGTATCTCAGGGGGAGAGCTCAGATGCCCGAGTCTGTGCAAACTTAATAAATGAGGGACCTGGGAATAAATCAGGGCAACTCCACGAAACACTCCTGCTTCTGATATGGCCTAAGCCTGACCATCAAGGGCAAGGCAGCTTATTCACAAAGACAAGTGTAAAACCTCCATGCTTCAGATAAGATTTAGCATTGATAGGGCTTCCCAGGTGGAGCTAGTGGTAAAGAACCCACCTACCAATGCAGGAGACAAGAGACGCAGGTTCGATCCCTGGGTCAGGAATATCCCCTGGAAGAGGAAATGGCAACCATTACAGTGTTTTTGCCTGGAGAATCCCCATGAACAGAGAAGCATGGCAGTCTACAGTCCGTAGGACTGCAAACAGTTGGACATGACTGAAGCGACTCAGCACACTAACACGGATAATTCATTAATTCAGCAAGCACTTCTTGAACATCTAATCTATGCCAGAGCTCATCTAAGTGCAGGAGGTTAGAGCCATTCACAAGGCGAGCACTGCCCCTGCCCTCATTTACCATCCATACCTGAGTCAAGAACGCTGCACATGAATGGGAGAAGAGTTTAGTTTCCTCTGCACCTCTGGGAATCAGGTTTTACAGGGTGAATAAGGAGTTTGCCAGGAAAGAACAGGATGCACAAAAGCATGACATTTTGAAACGATGTGAGTTACTTTAGGAAATGTAAATTGATATTCAAAGAGAAGAACAGACTAAAGTGGCCCAGACTCCTTTCATGGAGTGCTTCAAAATCCCATGAAATCAGAGCACTGCAAAATCATAGCTTGGCATGAATTCACTGTAGCTTTTTCACTGGCTCTAGATTAAAGCCCCAAATTAATTAAAAAGGTATCTACTCTCTTTCTGTGTCCACTTTGGCTTCAGAAGCAGCAGATAGTAAATGATATACATTATGAGAGTGGGAAGGACCAGAACTTCTCTTTCCTGAGGATTACCTCCTACCCCCATGACTACCTCAGGGTCCTACACACGGGGATAAAGTCATTGCCAGATTCCTGAAAGCAGGCACTGCTGATACATAGCAAGGAAGGAAAAGGACCGCCAAATATATCAGCAGATCACACCCACCTTCCTGTGAGGCATTTCTGCTGGAGAAACTGCTCCCCACATGTCCTCTGATCACCTCTAGTACATCTTTATGTCCTGGGGAAAACACATTATTTATCTTATCCCACTCTTGTGATATTTATCTCATCACATTAAAATTTGCACCAGTCCAACAGCTTTGTTTATGGTAGGGTGCAGGATAAATTTTATTTCCTGATGGGTGCTTGGGTTTTCTTTGCCAGCATTAAAATCAGGGTACAGTGACTGGAGATAGGAATCTGGATATTTACCAGTACAAGGAGATGATACACAGATGCTAATGAAAGCTCTGAGGGTAGTTTTCCAGGCTGTTGAATGTAATTTCTCACATCTCCGAATGGTTATAATAGGGAAACACCCTGAAAAGAATTCTCTAATGGCTGTGCATATGTAGCAGGGGATCGTTGGAAAGTTAATTAGCCATGAAAAGCAGATCTTTCCTCATTCATTCATTCAGTATGGTGGACTGTGTCAGACTGAACATTGACCCTCTATGCCTCTCTCTTTCTGCCCACTTTGTCTCCTTGCCTCAAACCCTCACCTCTGCCAAGTTAGCTTTCCTTTAAAAAGCAAGATTAAAACTCTTATCTTGCTTTCTCTTAGCAGCTCCCCAAACCTCTCAGACTGAGGTATCTCTTCCTCTCTGTGTGTAACAGCACCACAGGTACACCTCCAGTATAATAATTAATACATTTTAAATTAATGTTGTGTCTACCTCATTGCATAGTTCACTGGACTACGATTCTTTAAAAATGGAGAGCATACTTTATTTTTCATTGTATTTACTTCAAACCACCTTTCAAATATGAGCTGAATATGGCAAAGATCTCAGCATCTATTAATCAATCTTTTCATTCTTTCTGGCACCTAATACATGTTTGGTTAATGAACAAATGAATCAACAAGGCAGGAGACCTTGGCTGACTAAGAAAATCACTTAATTTTTTTTCGTGTATTCTCAATGAGGGAATTCAGTAAGTATTGTGTTTTGACCTAGAAGGCATTCATGTATTCATTAAATCTTTTCATAATAATTTAATATGTCCCTAATAGCAAGCAGGAAAGAGGGAAGATGCAAGCATCTAATCTCAAACTTCATAGAATCCTAACGGGAAAACTGGGAGAAGCCAGGACTAAGTACCATAAAAGAATGTTGCCAAAATGGTTGCTAGAAAATTCAGAGAAAATGTAAAGTAAAGGCAGGATCAAGACACTATAATTTTGCTCCTAATTTCCTAGGACTACCCATTGACTCCAGGAAATTGTTGGCTACAAAATTTTGCAGACTCAAGACTCAGAAATGTGCTGCTATTGATCCTTCTTAATTCCCAATATGAAATCTGGCACCAAGATAATTTTTTTGTATGGAGTCAGCCTAGTGCAGCAAAATCTCAGTTGTTCAGTCTAGACTGAGGCAAAGGCTCAGAGATCTAGTCAGGATCTAGTCCTAACTATAGCTGGGCTGAGATCTCTGAGCCTCATGCCTGTGTGTACACAGTGTAAAGCAGGGGCAATTCTTTCAGGCTAGATCATACTGCTTTCACCCAACATACTTTAGGTGGGTTCAGTGTTCTTGAATGAAGTTCCTCTGTCTGAAAATGCAGATCTCTGATAATGAAGATCTCTGTTCTAGTCTCCATGAAAAGCCTTACATACTATGTCAGATTCACTTCATTCCTAGAGACCATTCATTACATACACCACACAGTTCCTTGGCACAAACACTGAGGCTGTTAACTACAAAGGAAGACAGAACTGAATGACTGACAATGCAATCCTAAGAACAATTAATCATTCCACGTCTGATTTCCAATTAGAGCAAAGCGTGCGACAACCTTGCTGTCAATCGTCTGCCCCAACTTGCAAGCAGTAACGCACCCTACCATTTCCATACTGAACAAGCAATTAGCTGAACGATATACTGCAAGCTGAGCAAATCTTGCCATGATAAAAGAACTGGTTTCATGTTATCTTTTCCTTTGTATGCCAAAGATTAGAAAATACAAATTCAAGGGACTGAAGTATCTACAGTACAAACTGCTGATGATTTGATGTACCCTCCTCCTCCATGAAAGAAGGAGAACAGTAAGGAAGCTAGAGTAGCTGTCACCTGGAGTAACAGGCAAATTTGGCCTTGGAGTACAGAATGAAGTAGGGCAAAGGCTAATAGAATTTCGTCAAGAGAATGCATTGGTCATAGCAAACACCCTTTTCCAGCAACACAAGAGAAGACTCTATACATGAACATCATCAGATGGTAAACACTGAAATCAGATTGATTATATTCTTTGCAGCCAAAGATGGAGAAGCTCTATACAGTCAGCAAAAACAAGACCAGGAGCTGACTGTAGCTCCGATTATGAACTCCTTATTACCAAATTCAGACTTAAATTGAGGAAAGTAGGGAAAAGCACTAGACCATTCAGGTATGACCTAAATCAAATCCCTTGCAATTATACAGTGGAAGTGAGAAATAGATTTAAGGGACTAGATCTGATAGACAGAGGGCCTGATGAACTATGGACGGAGGTTCATGACATTGTACAGGAGACAAGGATCAAGACCATCCCCAAGAAAAAGAAATGCAAAAAAGCAAAATGGTTGTCTGAGGAGGCCTTACAAATAGCTGCGAAAAGAAGAGAAGCGAGAAGCAAAGTAGCAAAGGAAAGATATAAGCATCTGAATGCAGAGTTCCAAAGAATAACAAGAAGAGATAAGAAACTCTTCCTCAGTGATCAGTGCAAAGAAGCAGAGGAAAACAACAGAATGGGAAAGACTAGAGATCTCTTCAAGAAAATTAGAGATACCAAGGGAACATTTCATGTAAAGATGGGCTCAATAAAGGACAGAAATGGTATAGACCTAACAAACAGAAGCAGAAGATATTAAGAAGAGGTGGCAAGAATACACAGAAGAACTGTACAAAAAAGAGCTTTATGACCCAGATGATCACAATGATGTGATCACTCATCTAGAGCCAGACACCCTGGAATGTGAAGTCCAATGGGCCTTAGGAAGAATCACTATGAACAAAGCTAGTGGAGGTAATGGAATTTCAGTTGAGCTATTTCAAATTCTAAAAGATGATGCTATGAAAGTGCTGCACTCAATATGCCAGCAAATTTGGAAAATTGAGCCATAGTCACAGGACTGAAAAAGGTCAGTTTTCATTCCAATCCCCAAGAAAGGCAATGACAAAGAATGTTCAAATTATTGCACAATTGCACTCATCTCACACGCTATATAGAGAAGGAAATGGCAACCCACTCCAGTATTTTTGCCTGGAGAATCCTGTGGACAGGGGAGCCTGGTTGGCTGCTGTCCATAGGGTCGCATAGAGTCGGACACGACTGAAGTGACTTAGCAGCAGCAGCACACGCTAGAAAAGTAATGCTCAAAATTCGCAAGCCAGGCTTCAACAATACATGAGCCATGAACTTCTAGATGTTCAAGCTGGTTTTAGAAAAGGCAGAGGAACCAGAGATCAAATTGCCAACATCCACTGGATCATCAGAAAAGCAAGAGCATTCCAGAAAAACATCTATTTCTGCTTTATTGACTAGGCCAAAGCCTTTGACTATGTGGATCACAACAAACTGTGGAAAATTCGGAAAGAGATGGGAATACCATCCCACCTGACATGCCTCTTGAGAAACCTATATGCAACAGTTAGAACTGGACATGGAACAACAGATGGTTCCAAATAGGAAAAGGAGTACATCAAGGCTGTATATTATCACCCTGCTTATTTAACTTCTATGCAGAGTACATCATGAGAAACACTGGGCTGGAAGAAGCACAAGCTGGAATCAAAATTGCCAGGAGAAGTGTCAATAACCTCAGATATGCAGATGACACCACCCTTATTGCAGAAAGTGAAGAAGAACTAAAAAGCCTCTTGATGAAAGTGAAAGAGGAGAGTGAAAAGTTGGCTTCAAGCTCAACATTCAGAAAACTAAGATCATGGCATCTGGTCCCATCACTTCATGGCAAATAGATGGGGAAACAATGGAAACAGAGACAGACTATTTTGGGGGCTCCAAAATCACTGCAGATGGTGATTGCAGCCATGAAATTAAAAGACGCTCACTTCTTGGAAGAAATGTTATGACCAACTTAGACACATATTCAAAAGCAGAGACATTTCTTTGCCTACAAAGGTCCATCTAGTCAAGGCTATGGTTTTTCCAGTAGTCGTGTGTGTATGTGAGAGCTGGACTACAAAGAAAGCTGAGCACCGAAGAATTGATGCTTTTGAACTGTGGTGTTGGAGAAGACTCTTGAGAGTCCCTTGGACTGCAAGGAGATCCAACCAGTCCATCCTAAAGGAGATCAGCCCTGAATATTCATTGGAAGGACTGATGTTGAAGCTGAAACTCCAATACTGTGGCCACTTGATGTGAAGAGCTGACTGATTTGAAAAGTCCCTGATGCTGGGAAAGATAGAAAGTGAAAGGAGATGGGGATGACAGAGGATGAGATGGTTAGATGGCAACACCGACTCAATGGGCATGAGTTTGAGTAAACTCTAGGAGTTGGTGATGGACAGGGAGGCCTGGCGTGCTGCAGACCATGCGATCACAATGAGTCAGACACGACTGAGCGACTGAGCTGAGCTGAACTGAACTGAAGGAAGCTAGAGATGGTGCCTTACCACAAAGACCCACCAACTACATGTTTTCTGTAAGAAAAATAAGATAACATGATTCTGAAAACTTATTGATGAGATTGTAGAATGGGATGACTAGGCTGGGATTTTTGAAGGAGGAGGAGGAGAAGAAAGAGGAGTGGGAGGAGAGGGGGAGGGGAAAAGGTAGGAGAAAGAGGAAGAAAAGGAAGGGGGAAGGAAAAGAAGAATCATACTGGATCAAAGCAATACTAAATCAAAAAATGATCCGGTGCTCCATGCCAGAAATATACTCCCAGATCAAAATGCGCGACCATTGCAGTTATTTTGCTTTGCTTTGGTACCAACTAGGTCAGAAGTGCTCAGAAGACCATTCTTTGAAACAGTCTGAGCAAGTAGAAGAGCAATGTCTGTTGTTTCACTCTCTTCGCAGTCCCCTCAGTTGTGGAAGTCCTTATCTTTATACCAAGAGTAGCTTCCCAGGCCTTTCTGCCTATCACCTGGAGGCTGAAACGTGATCGATGATGTTATACATGAATCTGCTTCTGTCCTCAACACTCGGCATCTTTAAGCATCCTTAGCTTTCCTTTGTTATCTTTGTACTTTTCTTATTTTATCCCTATTTCCATGTGTCATTGACTATTCAATATTTTTTGTTGTTGTTTCGATCACAACCCTCTAAATGACATTTTATGATTTGGTATAACAATAATCTTCTAATTACAAGGTCCTTCTCTTTCTGGTATTAGTATTTAAAGTCATGACTATCATCCCAAATGTTCATCACTTTGATTTCTGTGCAATATTTAACACAAGACATGTTTCAAGTGGATGGAACGTGCAGGTGAGAGAATGAATTAATGGTTGTATGTGTGGTTTTATTTAGGCTGTGGCATAGAGTTTACAGTCACTCAGTTCATTTCTGGAAAACAAATGCTTGCCACACATGATAAAGAAATAATATCAGGGGCCAATTGTAACCATATATAAAAAACAAAAACAATTTAATCCTTACTAATTCACAGACAGAAGTTCAGAGATAAGCTAATTTGTCCAAAAGCATATTTCAAGCAAATGACTGATCCAGAATTCAAATTCAGTCATTCGCAGTACCAGTAGATGTCTTTATAATATGAATTCAGCGGGAAAGAGAAAAAGGGAAGAAGGGGGGCAGAAACAATGTCCCATCTATATCCATTACTATACACTCCCCACAAACTCTCCAAGATGACTTGAAATTCCAGGATGAAAGTTTTGATCCCTCTCTATAAAATATTTTTTCTATAAAAGTTTTTCCATCAAAATACAAATATCAGTAACAAGAGAAAGATTAATTATCAGCTCTCAGTCATCATCACATTCAGGAGAATTACATCTGGCTCTCCGCCTAAGGCTGGCTTTGATAAGAACCAGAAGGAGCTAGTGCCCAATATAAAGAGCCTCAGGCTTAGGGGAGGTGGGCAGCTACTTTGATGTTTTGGTCCTGGCATTGTGTAATGTATGCTTTCATACTGGCCTTCGGGGAAGTGTGACTAATTTAAGAAAATCTAATCCTAAAAAGAATTAGAAAAGAATAAAGACAAACATCTCTGCCCTGCCTCCATGTGTATTTCAACCATAATCCCTGACCGCGAAAGAGATGTTTAAGACATCTGTTTAATGCTGCACACATGGCCTTCTTCACAATGGCCTATTCTTGGGCCCTTTGTATATAATACATTTCTTAAGAATTATTAACAAAGGGTGTGATCTTTGTCATCAGATGTGGCTCCTGGTTTATAGAAAAACAATTCAAGAGCAAACAGATCTATGTTATGACATCTAAAGAAATACTCATCCTAGAAGCAAACCAGGTATCAGTCAAAAATTGTAGAGAAGGTCCATTGGTTTTTAACCGTTGTTTCATGGGAACAAAGTGAAAGAAGAGAAAGAGGCAGGGAAGCGGGAGTGGGGGTGACAGAGGGAGGCAAGGAGGGAGAGAAATAAAAAGCTTATCTCTAAAACACCTTCATTGTGCAGAGTGGCTTTTTCCTATCCAGAGACTTCTAACTATTCTACCTATATAACCCATGGATCTGGGATGAAACCTACTTCAAGCTCCATATTCCTATTGGAAACTTCCTATTTCTGTATATGGTTATCAACTTAATGATAAAACAGACATTTACTCCCTCAAGCAATAGGGTTCTGTCTCTTTAAAAACTCCATTATCCAAAACTATTTTTCAACATGACTATCGACTGTAAAAGAAATTTGAGAAAAGGTAAAAATAACAAATGACCAATAAATGTCAACTATGATGATAGCAATGATTGATAATGATGATCAGAACCATTGTTGCTAACAAGTATCTGAAAGACATAATTCATATTATGTGACTTATAATTTCCATATGCGTGTGTATCTTTTTGCCTAATTCATTTTAAAGTCAGTGCACAATTTTGTTTGTGTATCACACACACAGTCTATGGCTTTGATACTTCCAATTAAATATTACACATGAGACTTAAAGTTGATCACTTCTTTTAACTTTCTTTTTGTCCTTTCTACCCTTCTACCACCAAGAGAAAAAGTAAATACTGACTCTAAAGAATCAGTATTCCCCAAATCTCATAACTCAACCAAGACTCTTTCCACTGCAAACCAGAGGCCTCCCAATATGACAGTGCTCTCATGCTGAGGAAGCTCACATTTACCTATGAGGATCTTGATCGGAATGCTTCTCTCCTTCCTAGGAGAGTTAGCAGAAACCACATTGTTAGGGCAGGTCAAAGACTCAGAAAACTGTATCACTACCAAGACTTGGCTTAAGTCAGACTATGTTCGCTTAAGTACCTGGGAGTGGTTGTGGGGAACTAGCTGTACTCTTTTTTGAAAAAAAGGGGGATATTTTATGAGTTCCACTGTGTTTGCTGTTTGTTTATTGCTTGCGTGTTTCATTGTGTTGTTTGTTTATTGCTTTTTTTAAAAAGCAATCTACTGTGTTTCATTGTGTTGTTCTTCATTCCCTTTTTTAAAAAGCATACAGAAAATCCATTAGACAAATACATCAAACAAAACAACTCTCAGCTTTCTCTGTATCTGCAGATCCTAGTATAGCCTACATGATAGACATCCAATACCTGATGTTTAACCATCAATTAATGAGCTTGTGGCCCTAAAGAATCTCATTTGCTAATGATAGCAGCTGTTTAGGAGAAAAAAAGGAAATAGTATCTTTATGGAAAGCACTATTAAAAGATGAACTCAGGCATGTTAAAATTTTAAGTTTATTTCAGCAAAAATTAATGGGACCTGCACAGTGCCAAACTGGAAGTGGTTAGGAGACCTCCACCCAGGGAAGCTCCAGGAGAGATTTTTACAGAGAAGAGACAGGACAAAATAAGGAAATTATTCACTCAGTCAGTTCAGTTGTTTGTGATCAGTTGTCCTGAGGTTTCAGTTTTGTAACCCTGAGGCATCTTCATGGTTAGAATTTGGCTGGCTTACATAGGCACCACTTCAGTCTGTTGGCCTCTTTAATTAATTTAATAATATGCACTCTGGATTTATGAGCAAATAAGGGGGAGTTTGCTTAAAACAGAATCCATGTTCATGTTCCTATATGGCTCCTATAAGTCAGAACAGGGACATTGTTGACTTAATTAGACTACAAGCAACAGAATCCTAAAAGGATGACAAATACCTTCTGATTAGTTAGTTCAGTCACTCAGTCCGATTCTTTGCAACCCCATGGACTGAAGCATCCCTGTCCATCACCAACTCCCAGAGCTTGCTCAGACTCATGTCCATTAAGTCAGTGATGCATCCAACCATCTCATCCTCTGTCATTCCCTTCTATTCCTGCCTTCAATCTTTCCCAGCATCAGGGTATTTTCCAATGAACCCATCAGGTAGCCAAAGGATTGGAGTTGCACCTTCAGCATCCGTCCTTTCAATGAACGTTGAGGACTCATTTCCTTTAGGATGGACTGGTTGGATCTCCTTGCAGTCCAAGGGACTCTCAAGAGTCTTCTCCAACACCACAGTTCAAAAGCATCAATTCTTCAATGCTCAAATTTCTTTATAGTCCAACTCTCGCATCCATACATGACTGCTGGAAAAACCACAGCTTTGACTAGACAGACCTTTGTTGGCAAAGTAATGTCTCTGTATTTTAATATGCTGTCTAGGTTGGTCATAGCTTTTCTTCCAAGGAGCAAAAGTCTTTTAATTGCATGGCAGCAGTCACAGTCTGCAGTGATTTTGGAGCCCCAAAAATAAAGTCTCTCACTGTTTCCACTGTTTCCCCATCTATTTGCCATAAAGGGACCAGATGCCATGATCTTAGTTTTCTGAATGTTGAGTTTTAATCGAACTTTTTCACTCTCTTCTTTCCCTTTCATCAAGAGGCTCTTTAGCTCCTCTTCCCTTTCTGTCATAAGGGTGGCGCCATCTGTGTATCTGAGGTAAATGATATTTCTCCTGGCAATCTTGATTCCAGCTTGTGTTTCATCCAGCCCAGTGTTTCTCATAGTTTATCCTGAATTTAAGTTAAATAAGCAGGGTGACAATAGACAGCCTTGACGTACTTCTTTCCTGATTTGGAACCAGTCTGTTGTTCCATGTCCAGTTCTAACTGTTGCTTCTACCTGCATACAGATTTCTCAGGAAGCAGGCAAGGTGGCCTGGTATTCCCATCTCTTGAAGAATTTTCCACAGTTTGCTGTGATCTACACAGTCAAAGGCTTTGGCATAGTCAATAAAGCAGAAGTAGATGTTTTCCTGGAATGTTCTTGCTTTTTCAGTGATCCAAGGGATGTTGGTAATTTGATCTCTTGTTCCTACGCCTTTTCTAAATCCAGCTTGGACATCTGGAAGTTCATGTACTATTGAAGTCTGTCTTGGAGAATTTTGAGCATTACTTTGCCAGTGTGTGTGAAATGAATTCAAGGGTGTGGTAGTTTGAACATTCTTTGGCATTGCCTTTCTTTGGGATTGGAATGAAAACTGACCTTTTCCAGTCCTTGGCGACTGCTGAGCTTTCCCAATTTGCTGGCATATTGAGTGCAGCACTTTCTCAGCATCATCTTTCAGGATTTCAAAGAACTCAATTGGAATTCCATCACCTCCATTAGCTTTTTCATAGTGATGCTTTCTAAGACCCATTTGACTTTGTATTCTAGGATATCTTGCTCTAGGTGAATGATCACACCATCTCGATTATCTGGGTCATGAAGACCTTTTTTGTATAGTTCTGTGTATTCTTGCCACCTCTTCTTAATATCTTCTGCTTCTGTTAGGTCTATACAATTTCTGTCCTTTATTGTGCCCATCTTTGCATGAAATGTTCCCTTTGTATCTCTAATTTTCTTGAAGAGATCTTTAGTCTTTCCCATTCTGTTGTTTTCCTCTATTTCTTTGCATTGATCACTGAGGAAGGCTTTCTTATCTCTCTGTGCTATTCTTTGGAACTCTGCATTCAGATGGGTATATCTTTCCTTTTCTCCTTCACCTTTAGCTTTTCTTCTTTTCTCAGCTATTTGTAAGGCCTCCTCAGACAACGATTTTGCTTTTTTGTATTTCTTTTTCTTGGGGATGGTTTTGATCCCTGCCTCTTGTACAAATGTCACGAACCTCCGTCCATAGTTCTTCAGGCACTCTGTCTATGAGATCTAATTCCTTGAGTTTACTTGTCACTTCCAATGCTGTCTATGCATAATAAACATGGAAAATCCACCCAGTAGAGGGGGCTGTAGGCCTAAGAGTTCTACTTGCCATGATATGCAAATGAAGCAGATTTTAAAATTCTACTAATCTTTATATCCTTAGAGATATTTGTTATGGCAAGAGATATATCAAATATATCTATATATCCAATGTATCTTTTTATCTACTCTTCTACTCCATACTTTTATAATAATCATCATAACACAGAAATTGGATTCTGAATCAGGGCATGGGTATGGAGACTAAGCAAAGGTAAGGTTGCATTTAATTCTAGGAATCAATATGGGGAAGAAGTGAAGGGATTAAAAAGAACTATTTGAAGTACTTTTACAGCAAGCTCATAAATCATTACAGTGAGTCAATTTTCTTGCTCCATGCGAGGTTGTTAGCAAGCTCATACTGTGCTTAAAAAGTGTTGCCTTATTGTGCAGTGTGGTCTCCAGAGTTGGGGTGGAGTTGATGGGACTTGATGGCGGGTATGGGGGTTGATCTGCATAACTATCTTCAGAAACTTTGCACTGCTAAGTGCTGCTCAGGTTGTTTTGCACACAACCCAAAGAGCCTCTGGGGAAATAGTAGAGTTCTTAACGAAGTACCCAGGACACAAGGACAAAGACTCCACATAAATAAGGGGACAAAAGAAACTTACTCAGAAAAATGATTGGCAAGATGCTTGAAGTTAGTTCTGAAGGCTGATTTTTAGTAGGACATATTATTTTGGCTATAACAGTTATCTGTCTTCTGACCCCCACATAATGTTTTGATTAATCTCAGTTCACTAAGGATATGGAAAGAGGCAACACTAAGACTAAGGCATAGGAAAGTCACTAATAGTTATAGCAATGATGGGGAGATGTCCCTTCTTCTCCTAGCTGCAGGCAATGAAACCTCAAATCCATCATGACTAGGATTTGGAGGCTGGAGATAGGACACAGCTAATGGTAGAGGCTCTTGAGCTGCATTAATGGGTAAGGCCAGGAGGTGTCACAATGGAGGCCTATCAACCAGCTCTAACTGGACCATTTGGATGGCTCCCAAAGAGATTGTATAAGGGCCCTGCAGTCTTGTACTGCAGGAGAAAATTTTAAGACCTGGTAATTCCAGTGGTGGTAGCTCAGAGACAAACAGATCCCAATCACACTCAGTAATATTTATTCTTGCTTTTTTTATAAAAATTATCCCCAGGTTACATCTAACTAAAATAAAACATCCCAACATGATAAATTGATTCGCTGCAGGTTCCTGGGTTAACTTTGCCAGTGAAGACATATTACTAGTTTACTTTGTAAACTTGCCACAGGGGAAGTGGCCATTTCAAAATATGTTCAGTGGGTTGGTCTTAATAGAAGAGCAAAATACATGAGATTAGCAATGACCTTCTCACTTGCCTTTAAGCATGTTCTTGAATTGACCAGCTAACGAAATAGCTGAAACTTACTGTATTATTCAGTATGACTGCTGTCACTGAGTAGGATATCCACCTTCTTGCTCCCTGCCCCTACTGTAACAACATTTCACTAATCTTAAATGGCCAACATTTGGCAATATAAATCTATTTTAACTTAAACCTTCGATCCCTTAAATATGTGGAGCATAATAGGTTCATGCAACGGATGAAATAATTCTAGAGCTAATATAGACTTTAGAAAATATGCAGTTAATATAACCATTTCATAGGTTGAAAACAGGGTTACAGATATTACTTAACATTTCTAACAAGATTCAGCAGAGCCAGAAGCACATTTTAATTTCTGAACTTCAGTGTTCTATTTTTTAAGGTTAATGTAAGTTTTATCTTAATTAAAAATATAATAAGAATAGTACTATTACTAATTTTTGTGAAATTTTGGTTACTATATTTTTAAATGCTTTCAGATATTAAAGTCTTTAAAGAAAATTGGCTAAGCTTCTGGTCTTAGGTTAAAACATAGTCACAATATCACGGCCTCTGAGAAGGTCCTTAAGGATTGGGTGAAGATGGCTTAAATTTATGAAAGTCAGCAAAATGAATAAACATAACTCAATAATTTGGACTATTCAAATAAAATTTCATGGTTCACTTCAGAAGGCTTTGAAAGGTAGAATAGCTGTATACGTTTTAAATTAATAGAAATATAGATCAGAAAAGAAGGAAAGAAGAAAGGGAGGGAGGAGAAGGAAAAGAGAGAAGCAAAGAAACAAGCGTTTGGGCTCTTACAAGATTTACCATTATTTTTCCACAGACTGAAGAGTATGATACTGAGGGTCACTCCAGCAGATCATTGAGTAGAAACCCAGTATGGAAATAAATTAGACAAACGGTACACAAGGCAGTACACACACTGCTTTCTCTGCACCAGCCCCATGAGTGAGTGGGGCTAGATGAGCAGTCAGCCTATTCAGATTGAAAATAGCTGCCTTTGACCCAGAGGAAGAAAAATGAAGTCCTTTATAAGGTAAGGCAGCAAAAAAAAAAGCGAGAAGAAATGTTAGGCCACATCTCCACAGTGCACAGCCAATGAGTTCAGAGTCATAAGAACAGTGTGATGGGGGAGAGGGTACATTACAGGCAGATTCTCTGCTGTACAACTGCGGTCAGGGAATAGAAACCTCTTTGCTTCTTTAAACTTTTTCTTTCCTTTCTACCCCCAATTTATTTAATCCAAATAAAAATGTATAGACCTATTAATTATGCAGATATAATCCCCAAATAATTATAACCCCAAACAGGGTACAGCATAAGTGTTATAATACATCTCATTAATTTTTTTTTAACTGGTGTGCAATGTAATGAAGATCCACTAAGTATAAGGCTATTCTCCTTGATGGGGCTATAGGGTATGATGACTATTTCTATTCTCTTGCAGTTGAAAGTCCAATTAGAAAGTGATTCTAATAAATGTATGTTTGTGGTACAAGAGCCTAAGAAAGATTACCTGGGTGAGTTTCAAATTGTAATCATTGTCATTTTGGAACTTATAAACACTGAAAAATAAGACAGAGTAATCAACAAACTAAAAGTATTGAAGACTTTCTAAAAGGTGGACGGGTATAAACTGAACAAAGGAAGGAGACCACAGGACAGACCAAAATAGAGGGGAAAAGATGGTTACAAAAGGAAGACATAATTACAGAGTTTGTTCAGATTTTATTAGAGAAAATAAGAGGGCTCTGGGGACTTCACCAAGGTGCTGAAACTGAAAAACTCTTCTTAGGGCAGCAGGCTGGTTAGAATCTTCTCTGTTTTATGCTTTTGTAAACAGAAACTGTACCACTGGGAATGAAAAGTAGGGCAGTGTCTCAGGTGACTACCCCAGGAGGAACAGAGAGGTTCTTTGCCACAAATACAAAGCATTAGGCACAACTTTAGGAGTATATCCTGCCCAAGATTCCAGAAATAGGCTTCTGCAGTCAGAACTGGCATTCACATAAAGGAGAGCTGGGATTACAACTGGAAATTATAACCACACAAATAAAAAGAATCAGTAACTGAAAGGAATGGCAATTCATTCAACAAGAGGAAGAACTAATACCCACGGATTGGTATGAAATGCTAATACACAGAAACAATAATGATATTCCAAAAGACCAAAAACATGCTGAATGTTTCCAAAGAAGAAAAATAATCAAACAAAAAAGAACATTTACTGACAAACACAAGACACATTAAAGTAACCACACCATTACTATGCAATACAAGATAAAATCTGTAGCCACGCTAAATTCTAACCATTAGTTTTAGTATGGGAGAGAATAATAAGGTAATTGGGGGCACCAAAAGCCTCAGAAGGAATATTACCTATCAGTCCATTTGGGAAATACATATATTCCAGGAGGCATTATAACAAGATTTAAAAAATGAATTTAAAAATGAAAAAGACAGGTGGTATTGTAATCATTAGTATTTCAGTATTACTGTATCTTATGATACTCAAAACAGTGGCGAGCAAGTAAGTCTTGTAATTAATTCAAGAAAGATTCAGTTGTACTGAATAATATAAAGATATTATAACATCAGTAAAATCTTATATGTAGTCAATGTATAGGAAAAGGCATTGGGAGAGAGCACTAATGACTCTCCCATGACCCTACACAGCATGGCCCATAGTTTCACTGAGTTAGACAAGGCTGTGGTCCATGTGATCAGTTTGATTAGTTTTCTGTGATTGCAATTTTCATTCTGTCTGGCCTCTGAGAGATGAAGATAAGAGGCCTATGGAAGCATCCTGGTTCCAGAGACTGACTGTGGGAGAAACTGGATCTTGTTCTGATGGGCGGGGCCACACTCAGTAAATCTTTAATCCAATTATCTGTTGATAGGCGGGCTATGTTCCCTCCCTGTTATTTGACCTGAGACCAAACCTTGGTGCATGTAATGAAGATAATAGCCTCCTTCCAAAGGTCCCAGGCACACTGCTGCAGTCAGTGCCCTCCACTGTGCAGCAGGCCGCCACCAACCCACACCTCCACTGGAGACTCCTGGACACTCACAGGCAAGTCTGGGTCAGTCTCTTTTTGGGTCACTGCTCCTTTCTCCCGGGTTCTGGTGTGTACAAGGTTTTGTTTGTGCCCTCCAAGAGTTTGTTTCCCCAGTCCTATGTTAAATTCTGTAATCTAATTACACTGTCCTCCAAAGTCAAATCCCCTGGGGATTCTCAGTCCCTTCACAAGATCCCCAGGTTGGGAAATATGTTGCGGATCCTAGAACTATCTTAACAGTTTGATAATTTATTTGGTATAATTGCTCTGCAGTGGAAGTGATAAATAGATTCAAGGGATTAGATCTAACAGACAGAATACCTGAAGAACTATGGACAGAGGTTCATGACGTTGTACAGGAGGCAGTGATCAACATCATCCCTAAAAAAAGAAATGCAAAAGGCAAAGTGGTTTTCTGAGGAGGCCTTACAAATAGCATGAAAAGAAGAGAAGCCAAAGTTAAAGGAGAAAAGGAAAGATATACCCATTTGAATGCAGAGTTCCAAAGAATAGCAAGGAGAAAAAGAAAACCTTCCTCAGTGATCAGTGCAAAGAAAGAGAGGAAAACAACAGAATAGGAAAGACTAGAGATCTCTTCAAGAATATCAGAGATACCAAAGGAATATTTCATGCAAAGATGGGCACAATAAAGGACAGAAATGGTATGGACCTAACAGAAGCAGAAGATATTAAGAAGAGGTGGCAAGAATACACAAAATAACTGTACGAAAAAGATCATCATGACCCAGATGACCATGATGGTGTGGTCACTCACCTAGAGCCAGACATCCTGGAATGCAAAGTCAAGTGAGTCTTAGGAAGCCTCACTACAAACAAAGTTAGCGGAGGTGATGGAATTCCAGTTGAGCTATTTCAAATCCTAAAAGATGATGCTGTAAAAGTGCTGCACTCAATATGCCAGCAAATTTGGAAAACTCAGCAGTGGCCACAGGACTGGAAAAGGTCAGTTTTTGTTCCAGTCTCAAAGAAAGTGAAGTGAAGTGAAGTTACACAGTCATGTCTAACTCTTTGGGAACCCATGGACTATAGCCCACCAGGCTCCTCCATCCATGGAATTTTCCAGGCAAGAGTATTGGAGTGGGTTGCCATTTCCTTCTCCAGGGGATCTTCCCGACCCAGGGATCGAACCTAGGTCTCCTGCATTGCAGGCAGACGCTTTACTGTCTGAGCCACCAGGGAATCCCCGATCTCAAAGAAAGGCAATGCCAAATAATGTTCAAACTACCACACAATTGCACTTATCTCATATGCTAGCAAAGTAATGCTCAAATTCTCCAAGCCAGACTTCAGCAGTACATGAATGTCAAGCTTCCAGATGTTCAAGCTAGATTTAGAAATGGCAGAGGAGCCAGAGATTAAATTGCCAACATCCTTTGGATCATCGAAAAAGCAAGAGTTCCAGAAAAACATCTATTTCTGCTTTATTGAGTAGGCCATAGCCTTTGACTGTGTGGATCACAAAAAGCTATGGAAAATTCTGAAAGAGATGGGAATACCAGACCACTTGACCTGCCTCCTGAGAAATCTGTATGCAGGTAGAAGCAACAGTTAGAAATGGACATGGAATAACAGGTTGTTCCAAATCAGGAAAGGAGTACATTGTCACCCTGCTTATTTAACTTATATGCAGAGTACATCATGAGAAATGCCAGGCTCTGTTAAGCACAGACTGGAATCAAGATTGCCAGGAGAAATATCAATAACCTCAGATATGCAGATGACACCACCCTTATGGCAGAAAGTGAAGAAGAACTAAAGAGCCTCTTGATGAAAGTGAAAGAGGAGAGGGAAAAAGTTGACTTAAAGCTCAGCATTCAGAAAACGAAGATCATGGTATCTGGTCCCATCACTTCATGTCAATTAGATTGGGAAACAATGGAAACAGTGAGAGACTTTACTTTTTTGGGCTCCAAAATCACTACAGATGGTGACTGCAGCCATGCAATTAAAAGACTCTTGCTCCTTGGAAGAAAAGCTATGACCATCCTAGATAGCATATTAAAATACAGAGACATTACTTTGCCAACAAAGGTCTGTCTAGTCAAAGCTACAGTTTTTCCAGCAGTCATGTATGGATGTGAGAGTTGGACTATAAACAAAGCTGAGCATTGAAGAATTAATGCTTTTGAACTGTGGTATTGGAGAAGACTCTTGAGAGTCCCTTGGACTGCAAGGAGATCCAACCAGTCCATCCTAAAGGAAATCAGTCCTGAATATTCATTCGAAGGACTGATGTTGAAGCTGAAACTCTAATACTTTGTCCACCTGATGTGAAGAACAGGCTCATTAGAAAATATCCTGATGCTGGGAAAGATTGAAGGCAGGAGGAGAAGGGGATGACAGAGGATGAGATGGTTGGATGGCATCACTGACTTAATGGACATGAGTTTGAGCAAGCTCTGGGAGTTGGTGATGGACAGGGAAGCCTGGTGTGCTGCAGTCCATGGGGTTGCAAAGAGTCAGACATGATTAAACAACTGAACTGAACTGAACTAATGACTCTCCCCTAAAGGGGTTAACCTTATCATTTTTGCAGGTAAGGTAAAAATAATGATTCCACATAATTGTTGAAAGAAAATATAAAGTGATTATCGATTAAAAATTTGAGTCACCACTAGAACAGTAGTTCTTAAAATGATGTGCCCTAACCTGCAACATCACCTGGAAATTTTTTAATAATGAAAATTCCTGGGTCCTACCCAGGTACTAATAATCAGAAACTCTGAAAGCAAGGCCTAGCAGCCACTGTTTTAACAAGCCCTCCAGATAATTCTGATGAACTCTGAAATGTGAGACACTCCACACTCAAGTAATAGAAAGAGAATTTACAACGTGAAAAATAATAGTAAAGAAAAAAATGAACTACAAAGAGTGCCAATCAATTCAGCAAAAACCAGATTAGGCTGGGGCCAGGGGGAAGCCCATAATAACATGTAGTGACCAGAAAGTGTTATTGAAAGTTCAACACAGAAAAGTGATCACAATGAAAAGGCGAAGTAAAATTGATTTACTTTTAGATTAAGTCTTAAAAACAGGTGCATTCTGGTAACAGATGACACACAAAAAAAGTGAGAGAAAAATGGTTTAAGAATCAGAGAATGGATAATAATCTGGCAAATTCATATGGTTAAAAAAAGGGAGTATAGCAACATCAATCAAATAAAATTTTAGGTATATGTGTTAAATGGAAAGAGAGATTATTCTATTTGATGAAAATTAAATTTGTCATAACGATGCAAAAATGAGTGTTTAATGGACCTATCGGTGTGGATTTAAAATATATAAAGCAAACAGTGGTAGAAATGTAAGAAGAAATAAATCCAAAATTATACTTGTTTTAAAATATCTCTCAGGGGAAAATGGGATTCTAGGGTGGAGAAAGTACGTTATACTTTCGAATGGATTTGCAGGTTATAAATGAACCATCCTCATTTAAAAAAAATACAAAAATCTAATATTAGAAATAAAGCTTCTCCTTGATCACCTATTCCAATCCCAGTCTTTTCTCAGTTACTCTGTGAGTTTAGTATTATCCTTCTAAATGTTATATTTTTTAATCACATTCATCCAATAAATGGATCTATAAAAATACACAATTTTGTCTCATTTGCTTTGAGTTTGGCTAAATTTATGTAAATGAAATGTTTACATATTAATATACATACTTCTTTTTATTGTTGTTGTTGTTGAACTCTTGGAGTGAAAGATCTCTTACTTGGAGATCTTTCCACGTCAGGATATAAACCTACCTCATTTCATTTAACTGTTCCTCGCCCCAATATGGGACTTCCCAGGTGGCACTAGTGGTAAAGAATCTGTCTCCCAATGCAGGAGGCACCACAGTCACAGTCCCTGGAATAGGAAGTGGCAACCCACTCTGGTATTCTTGCCTGGAAAAGCCGATGGACATAACAACCTGGCGGGCTACAGTCTGTGGGGCTGCTAAGAGTCAGACACAACTGAGTACATGCACACACATAACCCAACATACTACTGTTTATCTTACTATTTCCCCATTGATGAACAATTAAAATGAAAGTGAAAATGTTAGTTGCTTAGTCACGGCCAGCTCTTTGGGAACCCATGGACTGTAGCCCACCAGGCTCCTCTGTCCATATGGAATTCTCCAGGCAAGAATACTGGAATGGGTAGCCATTCCCTTCTCCAGAGGACCTTCCAGACCCAGGTATCAATCCTGGGTCTCCCACATTGTGGGCAGATTCTTTAGCATCTGAGCCACCAGGGAAGCCCTACACTGTCTCTAAATTTTAGGCCACTGTGAGCATCTTTATGCTCACATACACATGATTTATTTCTGTTGGATACACAGATACCTGGAAGCAAGATTATTAGAGTGAAGAGCATGTTCATTTAAAATATTAATGAATTATGACAAATCCCTCTCCAGTGTCCTATATATGTACCAGTACAGCATGAGAGTTCTTATTTTCCCAGAGGTTTATTAACACTCCATACTAAATAAAGTTTTGCCAAATAATGAGTAACATCTTACCTTATTGTTGGTATTATTTGCACTTCTCTTATTGGGAAATGAATCATCTTTCACATTTATTTATTTTGTATTTGCCCTTTTGTGAAATGCCTTATTGTATATTAGATTTTTTTTTATTTTCAAATTCTATTTCACTGATTTTTATCCTGTTGAATTGTAGGATTATTTATATATTTGGTACATCTGTATATTACTTTTATGGCAAATATTTTTTGCAAATACAGCACTTGGTTTTTAACTTTGTAATGATACATGGATGTTCTCTTTCAAAATATACAGTTTGCATTTTGCACATTTTTATTCATGTATTAAAAGTGTTTTTAAATTGTCATTGTAAAAACTGCAAATCTGATGACAAGGAAATAGATGAAGGAAGATTTATTCACTCCTTCTAAAGAGATGAAGAGAAACTTTTCAAGGAAGATAATGCTGGAGTTATCCAGGTTTCCAAAATGGGATGGACAGGTGACAAGAGTCTAAGAGCAGTGTTGGGGTAGAGCAAAATCTCTATTCAGGACACCAGTGTAGACTGACTACTCAGGACATGTAAGGATATGGAGACAACTAGTATTAGAGGGAGGGCAGGGATCTGAAGAGAATGCCTGGTTCAGCATTTAGACTCTTTTCAGTATCCAGAAGTAGCAATTGGGCTTCCCAGGTAGCTCAGCAGTGAAGAATCTGCTTGCCAATACAGGATATGTGGGTTTGATCTCTGGGTTAAGAAGATTCCCTAGAGGAGGAAATGGCACCCCACTTCAGTATTCTTGCCTGGGGAAAATCCCAAGGATGGAGACTATAGTCCATGGGATCTCAAAGAGTCAGACATGACTGAGGGAGCACATACCCATGTTTGACAATGTCACTTCAGGCGTAGAGCCTACCTGGTAATTATAAGGTAAACACTGGCCTCCAAGTAGAAATTTGCTTCTTCAAGGAAAGAAGACCAATTAACAAAACGTTTTGTGGAATGAATGGAATGGGAACTCACACTCATCAGTGTAGCCCAAACCTGTGGCAGTTTAGGTCTAAGTTACATTCACACTACTTGACTCTTTGGCCTTTTCCACCACCAGTCTTCTACTTATCTGGTTTTATATTGCCTGAATGAGAAGCCTCAGATTCAAATTTCAATCTGGATAGTAATTAGTTATAAACTTCAAGCAAGTTACTTACTCTCTTGAGATCAATTTCCTCATCTGTGAGATGAATACCTAAGTGACTGAGTCCTAGGTTTTCCTCCTACCGTAATTTTATGTTTCAAATGTTTTGCATGTTGAATACAAGCCAGAAAGAACACTTTGCATTTAATAAACAATATAAAAACTGAAGGCATTGTTAGTTTTTGAGCACCCAGCTTTCTTGATACTTACTGAACAAGAAGATAATGTAAAGAAGTGTTTATTAATGTGTCTGATTTGCTATCAAAGCTGAGAGGCAGAATAGACAGTTTTCAAAGACAACATAGAGATGACCAGCAGGCACATGAAAAGATGATTAACATCACTAATTATCAGAGAAATGCAAATCAAAATTGCAATGAGATACCACCTCATATCTATCTGAATGGTTAATCTCAAAAAATCTATAAATAGCAAATGTTGACAGGGATGTGAAGAAAAGGGAATACTAGTACACTGTTGGTAGGAATGTAAATTGATTCAGCCACTATGGAAAAGAGTATGGAGGTTCCTCAAAAAACTAAAAATAGAACCACCATAAGATCCAACAGTTCCACTCCTGGGTATATTCCTGAAGAAAACAAAAATACTAATAAAAAGATACATGAACCCCAATGTCCATAGCAGCGTTTTTTCACAAAAGCCAGGGAATGGAAGTAACTGAAGTGCCTGTCAACAGACAAATGGATAAAGATACACACACACTCACACACACACACACCCAGAATACAACCACAAGATAAAGAATAAAATTAGCAATTTGCAGCAACATGGATGGACTAGCAGGGTATTATGCTTAGTGAAATAAGTCTTTGCGACCCCAAGAACAGTAGCCCGCCAGGCTCCTCTATCCGTGGCAAGAATACTGGAGTGGCTTGTCATTTCTTTCTCTTGGAGATCTTCCCAACCCAGGGACTGAACATGGGTTTCCTGCATTGCAGGCAGATTTTTTACAATCTGAGACATCAGGGACGCCCAAGTCAGACAGAAAAACAATTACTGTAAGTTATCAATTGTGGAATCTAAAAAATAAAACAATTGAATGAATATAACAAAATAGACACATTGATTTAAAGAACAAACTAGTAGTTGCCAGTGGGGAGAGACAAGGGTGGATGGGCAAGAGAGGAGTAGACGATTAAGACGTTCAAGATAAATAAGCTACTAGGATATATTGTTGGAGTAGGAAATGCCAACCCACTCCAGGGTTCTTGCCCAAGAATTCCATGGACAGAGAAGCCTGGTGGGATGCAGCCCATGGGGTCGCAAAGAGTCGGACACGACTGAACGACTGAGCACAGGATACACTGTGCTTCCCTGGCGGCTCACACAGTAAAGAATCTGCCTGCAATGCAGGAGACCCGGATTTGGTCCCTGAGTTGGGAAGATCCCCTGGAGAAGGGAATGCCAATCTACATCAGTATTCTTGCCTGGAGAATTCCACAGACAGAGGAGCCGGGTGAGCTATAGTCCATGAGATTGTAAAGAGTTGGACACGACTCAATGACTAACACACACATGCATATATCCTAGGGTATATTGTACAGCACAGGGAACATAGCCAATATTTTATAATAACTTTAAATGGAGTAAAATCTGTAATCACTATATTATATACCTGAAACTAATATAATATTGTAAATCAACTCCACTTCAATAAAATAAATTTCTGTAGGGGAAAAAGAGAAAATAAAAGAGAATAAGGAAATAATTTTTAAATCATTTTGGCAGTGAAATTGAGAGAAAAAAATCTGAAGTGATTAAAACTATAGATCAACCAATGAAAGTCAAAAAGGGGAACATGAAACACCTCTTTTTAATGCCTCCAAATAATCTCAAAGTGGGAAGAAAGATAACTGTGACAAGAGGGCCCAAGAGCAAGCAGCGCAGATAACAGAATCAGGCTTGCCAAGGAGAATGGAAGCCTCCTCTTCCTCTAAAAAGAAGTAAGGACAAGAAAGCTGATGTGGAAACAGAGGTAGGGAGGGGAACAGGGAAACAGGCAGGTGATAAGTGGTGAGGCTCACGTGCAGAGTCCCAGATTCAGCACATACCAAAATAGGATACCCAGTCATACATGAATTTCAGATAAGCAACAGATAATTTTTAGTGAAAGTATGTCCTGAACAATACAAAGTCCCTCCCTCAAGTTACTGTTTACCTGAAATTCAAATGTAGCTGGACATCCAGTATTTTATTAGACAATTCTGTTCAGTTCAGTTCAGTCACTCAGTCGTGTCCGACTCCTTGCGACACCATGGCCTGAAGCACGCCAGGCCTCCCTGTCCATCACCAACTCCCACAGTTTACTCAAACTCATGTCCATTGAGTCGGTGTTGCCATCTAACCATCTCATCCTCTGTCATCCCCTTTTCCTCCTGCCTTCAATCTTTCCCACTATCAGGGTCTTTTCCAGTGAGTCAGTTCTTCGTATCAGGTGGCCAAAGTATTGGAATTTCAGCTTCAACATCAGTCCTTCCAATGAACATTCAGGACCGATTTCCTTTAGGATGGACTGGTTGCATCTCCTTGCAGTCCAAGGGACTCTCAAGAGTCTTTTCCAACACCACAGTTCAAAAGCATCAATTCTTTGGTGCTCAGCTTTCTTTATAGTCCATCTCTCACATCCATGCCTGACTACTGGATCTGATCTTAAGAATGATCTAAGAGCAAGACAAGTGATGAAAACTTGGAGCTCTAGTTCAAGATGGAAAAATATCCAGCTGTCAACTATACATCTCTTAAATGACCCACAGGCTCTTCTTAATAAATCAAAAACTGAACTCCTGAGTTACCCAGATGAGAAATCTTGCCTTGATGGGTTCTTCTACCTGCTGCTAAAATCTAGTTCATGAGCAAGTGGGTACAGAGCTATTTCCTCAAGATACATCTCAAGCTCCTTACACGTCTCTCCATCCCCACTTCCACCACAGTTGTTCAGGATACCTAGATCTCCGGCCTGCACGTGCATTGCTCAGCCATGTCCGACCCTTTGCAACCCCATGGACCGTAGTCCCCCAAGCTCCTCTGACCGTGGAATAATTCTCCAGACAATACTGGAATGGGTTGCCACTTCCTATTCCAGAGGATCTTCCTGACCCTGGGATCAATCCCACATCCTGCATGTCTGCTGCATTGGCAAGTGGATTCTTAACCACTCTACCACCTAACTTCTAGCCTGGCTTAATCCAATTGACTAGAATGGACACATACCCTCTTCAACCTTTTCCTCATTATGAGTAAATCATTGTATTTCCCTGCGTATAAACCCTTGGTTGCATCCCCTTCAATTTCATACAGAATCAGACTCCTTACTATGGCCCACAAGGCTGAGTGTGATCCAGCACCTGCACACCCACCCCCCCCCACCCCCCGCTCTGCCCTCATGCTACTTCTCCACTCAGCTCACCTGAGTTCATGAATATGCTGATCTTACCTTGTTGGTGCATCTGCATTCATGGCTACTCTTGGTTTCAGTTTAGGTTTTATCTAAATATGACCTCTGTAGAGATACCTTCCATGCTGACCTTCTCCAAAGTGGGTCAAGGAAGCACAACACTGATTTGACTTCCTCCAATGACACCAACCTTGAGAAATGATATGAGTGACTTTGAAGGGCATTTCTGAGTCCCAGGTAGATGAATCAAAAAAGGACCATCTGGTCTATAGTCTTTCTTATCTTATATTTCCTATAGAGTTTCTATTCTAACCAAACTAGTTTACCTACTTTGCCAGTTCATTACATGTACAAGTATTTGCACATACCCTTCCCCTATTAAATTGCCTTCCCTGGATTTTCAGCAGCCATTGTGCCATTTTCTTTCAAGTTCAACTTCAGTTCTACTTCCTTTATTAAATTCTAGAGCATCCCTCTGGCCTTCCTAACATCCACCTCCACTGTGCTGTGCTGTGAGGCAGAGAATGCTGACACACACCACCTGCACCACTGACAAGCTTAGTGACTTAACTTCTCAGAGCTTTAGATTCCACATCAATGAAAAATGGCTTAAGTGATGATGCTCACAATTTGGCACAGAATAAAACAAGATATAATAGCATAGTTCCTAGAACACAGCAGACAAGTCACATTTGTTTCCATTTTCCTTTCTCTTCTTAGAATACACCACCACAGAATCTGACAATTCATATATTTTGATAACAGCAAACTGTTAAGGCAGTAAATTAACAGAGTCCCAGGACCAGCAAGAAATTTGAAAATCATCAGGCCCCTGAGTAGCATCTCCATAGGTCTTTCCAGCCCAGGGCACTTATTTTTTTCTTAAATGCTTTCAGGATGATGATGCTATGAACTCAGCCCTAAGACTCTCCAGAAAGAATTGTAAGCTGAGACTTATTCATATCTCATCATACAGACACTTGGAAGAAGAATATTGCTGCCCCTTTACTCCCTAAACACCCATCTGCTGCATGTGAAGCGTCAGAATTTGTTGGCAATGTTGAAGATTTTGGTGGACTGGAAAAACTTTGTTCCAGATGTTTACTCTTTAAGACAGATATTTTTAAGGTAATGAATTAATATTAATTGATATCCATCCTTGCTTCTAAACTATATTTGCTTTAATCTAGAATGAAAGACTTCAGTTTCCCAAAGTGCTTCACTTTCAATGTCTAAAAACTATTTTGAATTTTTTTTAACTTGAAAAAAACTGCTAACCTGTTTTTCTCTCTTAGCAAGAAAAGATTCTCAATGAAGAGGAAGAAAGAGGCCTTTTTGTTTTTCTTTTCCAGAAGTATCCAAATTTTGGAAATGAAAAAGAGCATGCATTTTAATTCTTAAGAGATGAGAGCAGATAAAAAAGTATAACCTATGACATGACTACAAGACACAGCACTGCAGTTTAACAGGTATAAAGTATTCACTTTATTCACTTCACTCATCATTGTCTTATGTAATCACAAAATGAAATCTGGTCAGAGAATTTACAATCCTACCTGAATGCATCCTCCAGTTTCATTGGAAGTCTTTGGAACTTTCAAGTATCTTCTCTTTCCCATCTTCCTAATGGTCCCTTTCTGGACGTGGTACAAGATCCAGAGCCTTCTCCTTGCAAATCAGATTCTTTCTGATGCCAGCTGTATAATAAACAGATTGGGGATTTCAACATTCTTTCCCTTCACCTCTCTATCCTTCCAAGCAAAGATTTTTCATCAGCTGGAAGGTGGGAGAATTGGAATCATCCTTCAGGTTCTGTTTGGCAAATAAGGTGACTCTGAGTGCATCCAGATTAGTTAACTTAAAAGAGGAAACCCTATTTTGCAAGGGGATTTGGTTCTAATCAGTTTATTCATTTCTGCAGAGAATTATTTAAGTGGAAGGAAGGGGTGACTTGATCAGCTAGACTGGGGCACTCTCACAGCCTATCAAAGAGTTTATTTGTATTTATTTTACATTTATGCTCAGCAGGGGAACCTCTTGAGGAAAAGTACACTACGCATACATACTAAACACCAGTCACATCAGTTTCCATGTTCTCTCTCCTCACAAAACATGATTGGAACACAATCAATATGAAAATAGGAAACACATTAAAAGAAAATGTTATTAGTTAAAGCACTTATAGAAACTTCTTATACATAATCATAAAGCCCTGGCTCTCATGATGACAGCAGACAGGATGTTTCAGGAAATTTCTCCCATGGCGACCAAATAGGCCGTGGGCATTATAAAATCCCTCTGTTCATTTAAAGTAAATTTATTTCAGCTGCTGAGAAGAGCTAAACTAGCATCACGCCACACATCTTCTTTGACAGACTTAGAGGGGAGAGCAAACAAAAGCTGACAGAGAAGTTGGGCCCTCAATTTAGGATTAGCATTCACCAACACAAAAGCAGGAGAGAGTGATTTTCTAGTTTTTATCACCTGTATAACATACTCATGAAAAAAGAATAATGATTCAGTTTATACATTTTTACCTATTTCTTCAGAAAACAGTTTGTGACGTGACCTTGGGCAAGCTGTTTATCCTTAGTAAGTTCACTCCTACCCCCATAATATAGAAGGAGGGTGGAGTCTGCAGGGAGGTATACTCTTTAAAGTCAGATGGACCTGAGTTTGTAATCCCCACTCCATCAATGAATAACTCAGTACCTTCATGCAATTTGCCTAACTTCTCTGGCACTTTTTTGTTTATACAGTTTAGATAAATAGATTGGTGAGTAGGATGATAATGGGTGTCTAATGAATATTAATGAGGCAACATGTATAGCAACAGATTGAGTAGCTATTATTACAGCATTTACTGTGCATCATGTACACACAGAAACACTGGCAGAAGATTATTGGAAGATGAATTCAAAGAAGTTAACTATCTGTATTTGCATATAGGGCACTACTAAAAGACAAACACAGGACAGAACTTTTAAATTACAAATGCATGATATTAAATCTTGGCGCTTAGGTTTCTATGAAAAGAAAACAAGTCTGATCCATGCAACAAAATCAGAGACAAATAAATACTATTGGCATTGCATATATGGTATCTAGCAAATACCAAAGTTGGATCATTGGATTGCAGCAGTCAAGCAAGACTTCATGAAAAAGATGATACCTGGGGGAGGGGAGGATTGAAAGAAACCATGAAGGTTTAGAAAGCTGTTTCAGATAGAATGAAGAGCATAGATGAAGACCTTGCATCAAGAAGCAAACAGCGGCGCCTCTGGGGTTCAGGGAAGAAGTCACTAAGGCTGAAGTAGAGACTTCATCTAGGTATTAGCAGGAAGTCAGGCAGCTGGGGTTGTATTTGAAGCCACATAAATTTCAGAGCCACAGAAAGTCTCTAAAATGGGGGAGGAGGAAGGTAAGAAAGTGGAGTCTGGTGTCACAATAGGTAAACCTCATTTATTAGTTGTTTCACTGTGGTGAAGATTCTAGTAAAAGCCACCTAAGATGGTGGTTAGAGAAGGAAAGACGCTGGAAAGGGGTGAGAGGGAGGGGTTGACAGGGCCAGGTTTGCTGATCTTTCCTCGAATTATTCCGTTTCACTTCCAAAGGGGCACATCCACCAGGCATCCTGGCAAACCATCGTCCACCATACTTCATGGATTCAAGGATTAGCTTAATTTATTGAACAGGCAAGCTAAGTCTCTTCTTGCATCACTAACGAGGAACACTGCTTCTTTTCTATTTTCTCCTGTAGAAAGATTTACCCTTTCCTTTGCTTGATACCATTACATTTGTTCTCTTCCTGGAGAGCTGGAGAAAATTCTCTTTTCACAAGCCCATAAGAGCGAATCGGTGAAACTGCCCCTAGAGTGAATGTGTTACCCAACTAACAAGCCCTTTTACTCACCACCTCCCAGGCAAGCAAAGAGCCTTCCAACGGCGGTAAAGAGAGGAAGCGCCAGAGGCAAAGACTCAGCTGTGGGTTGGCCCTGCACTCTCAGTCTGTATTTGCGAGGTCTGACAGTTTACTTTGCGCCATGATCGGGTGGAGCTGTGCAGAGCAGTGTAAGGTGGCTCCTGAGACTTGAGGCGTCATTAGAAAGAATGCAAGGAAGAATCGAGGCTTACTGTTATTGTTATTATCACCGGGCGCTCCTACAGGAAAGAGGCCCTCGGAGACAGCCCAGTTGTGCAGATGGAGCCAGCGGAAAGAAACACAAATGCTTAGAAAGAGAAGACGTAGCAGAGAAAAACCTTGGAGACTTAGCAGGGTCCTATCTGGTCTTTTCGCCTAAGGCAGAGGTTCTCAAAGTGAGACCACAGGGTCAGCATTTGCAGCTTCACCAGGGAACTTATTAGAAATGTAAATTCCTCCCCCAACTCCAGATCGACTAAATCAGAAAATCTGGAGGTGAAGCCTAGCAATCAGTTTTAACCAACCCTCCAGGTGACTCTGAGGCAAATGAAAGCTGGAGAACTTGCCTTAGGGAATAAACTCAGCCCCCTGAGAGCTTTTCCTCTCTCTGCGAAAAATCGAAGACTTAACCCAGCAAGTGAACTACATACAGAGTTAAAATCAGAATTCAAGGCTCCTGCTTCCTGTCCAGTGATCTATTGGTGAGTCTAATCCAACACCAAGTGAAGGCTGTCCATAAGAAAAATTAGAAGAATCATTCTTAAGCATCCCATTCGTTATGGAATTGCTCCTGAAATCCCACTGAGTCTTAAAATACAGAGATTTCATTTAATTTTAGGCATTGTGTTCTATAATAGTAGGCACTTAGGAATGATGCACTCTTTTATACATTTTTGGAGACAATCATCTAATTGATTTTTTATTTTTTGTCTCATCAAAGCAAATGATATATTTTTCTAGCATGAGTAATTAGACGTTCAGAACAAGCCTGGTCACATATACTGGCTTGCTATCAAATGGCCATTTCCAGTTTTGACCCTGCTGTGGATTAACAGTCACTCAATCAGCATTAGTTTATTAAGAGCCTTCCATCTGCATAGAAATGTGCCGGGCTTGATATTATACATAACTAAACACAAGACTGTCTTCCAAGAAATTTGGATTTATTTAGGGGAAAATGTCAAAAGATATTCCAAACTATATCCAAAAATAAATGATATGGTCTAGACTGGTAATCCAACAAGAGGTCCCTAGAAGTCCTTATTTTCACTTGGTTCTAATTGGAGAACTAGACTGTAAGTTCTCTTTTTTCAATGATACAAACATTGCCTTCTGAAATGATTCTTCCAATGCTCCGTTATGTTATTCATGCATTTTCTCACCTGCTTCTACCTAAGAGTCTTGATTCAAGTCTACCACTTATTGCAGTTACATTTCAGAAAACAAAAGAGCAGCTCTCACCCTAAAAGGAAAAAAAAAAGTGAGGGTGGGGCTTTGAGAGTTGTATATGCAGTTAACTCTGCATGAAGCAACTGATGCTCATCTATAATAGGAAATGGAACAAGATGTGTTTTCCCCAGTCCTCTGGGGAAATCATTCAAATATACTACTTATCAAACTCCAATAATGTTCCTGCTTCTGCCTGTTTGCTTTGATGAAGCTGATAATAACAGAAATCTACATTTATTTGCATTTTTCTACTAGAAGTCACCGAAGCATCCCAGAATATCATTTTTAAGTGCAAATGCCTATAAGTGGCAAAAATATACAATGTCACATAAATGCAGGCAGGAGAATTCAAAAGTGGGATTCATTTCAAGAATGAGCTGTGAGCTTGCTCTCCTCTTCTTGGTGTCCTGACCTGGAAAACAACATGAGGAAGTGTGTGTAAATACATATGGGAAGTGTTTCTTCCCAGCAAAGTAACGGAGGGCATTATTATCCCTATTTTATCATATAACAGACTAAATGATGAAAGGAAACATGCCCAGATTTTACATGGGAAAATGACACTAGAGTTCCTGACTTAAATCCCATGTTCTTTGCTCTTACCATGTTAAATAGCTGAGGCAATGTTCCAGTTTATCTCTAATTCCTGAGCTGAAGTAGGAGTCAATCTTCTAAAATTAAGGTATAGGTTACTGATTGCATGAACTAATACAATGCATTATTTATATATTATTGACTTTTTCAAAATTATTCTTTCTTTAAAATTATTATTATTGTTGTTATAAAATTGAAAGTAATATGAAGACAAATATAAAGCAATATAGTATATCTGGTAATCATCCTTGGATTCCAACCTCAGTGACTTTGTCTAAAAGCAAGCAAAAATATGCTTTTATAATAAATTCATGTAGGGATAAGGGTGCCATACACAATGTTCTGCAACTGGTTGCTTTGTTTGGATACTTGTTTTGCTGTTGTTTTGTTTTTATCTTAGCAATATGTCTTGAACATCATTTCATACCATCCTACCTATTGCTCTCTGATTCAGTGGTATAGAATAAAACACTGTATGGGCGGTATTTTAATCAGTCTTTTTCCAAGTCTTTTACTATAACACAAAATGCTGCAAACATCCACCTTAAAGACTTTTAGAAACTTGAGTATCTTTCTTTTTGAAGTTTATAGCAGACATAATGTGTTCAATTTTCACATTGCGGCACCTCTTGTTTCATGATTGACTCTCTCTGAGAAAGTCTTTGAATATTCTTAGATTTTGGAAGCCTCCATTTTACTCCTAGAGGAAAAAAACAGTCATTAACCAAGAGGACAATGAGAGGATAAAAAATTGCAGAGAAGGGCTTTTTTTTTCTGAGTTTCAATCTCTTCATGATGACAGGGGTCAACTGTGGGAGAACAGAACATTGTAGACATATATCTGATTATTATTATGAGTAGAGATATGCTACATTTTCTTTTAGGGCCATTTGAACACCATCCAACAGATAAAAATGATGCCAATAAATCTATATTTTTAAGAGCCGTACGAAATATCCTGCAGTCAAGGCTTTGTCAGTGTTAAAGGAACTCCCTCAATGAGTGATGCAAAAATTTTTCTATCACCTAACAGTTTTAAGTTAATATTTATTTGTTATCAAGATTATTTACCTATCTAAAGTAGAATTATCCTGTTTATTTTACACTCCCCATCATTATATAAATAATAATAGTTTACTATGATTTTTTTAGTGTCTTTTTAAATTTGATACATATTTGGTTTCTTACAGTTAAATAGCTAAGGATTTTTAGTTCTATTCCTCAAACATCCCAAAACTTTTTACAATCTTTCCTGTACCACCACTGCTAAAATCCTCCCAATGTAATTACATCACTTTTGGAGAGACTTAACCAAATGTTGGATTTCTTCATTATTATAATTATTTGTACATTTAAGTGCAAAACCAGAGTGTATATGATTACATTTTTCTTTCTGGAATCCTTTCTGTCTTTCCTTTGTTCATCTTCCCCCTTAACTTCCTATGTTCTCAAACCGACTTGTCCTTGTTTTCTCTTTAAAATATTCTGAGAGAGTTATCAAATGCCTATAAATGGTTTTGTCCGAATGCTCAATATTTCCAAAAACAGCCTCAGTTCACATTTATTGTTTTCCTTTAAGTCAACCCTCTTGCTGTTCCTCAACTTCCTGCTTTGATCTAAACTGGCTGTTTTCTCAGTAGACATGGGGTTTAATCTTTCGCCTCTCATTTGGTTGAGATTTCCTCTCTCTAGATCCTAAGTCCCATTCTTTTTCCTTTGTGTTGCTGAGTACACTGTGCTATTCTTAGTCACTCAATTGTGTCTTTGCGACCCCATGGACTATAGCCCACCAGGCTCCTTTGTCCGTGGCATTCTCCAGGCAAGAATACTGGAGTGGGTTACCATGCTTCCTCCAGGGGATCGTCCCAACCCAGGGATTGAACCCAGGTCTTCCACATTGCAGGTGGATTCTTTACTGTCTGAGTCACAAGGGAAGCCCAAGAATACTAGAGTGGATAGCCTATCCCTTCTCCAGGGGAACTTCCCAGCCTAGGAATGGAAATAGGGTCTCCTGCCTTGCACTAGCTGGTAGCTTTCTAAGAAACAGTGCTTGGAAGTACACTTTCTGACTCTTTACAATATAAAAATATATCAGTTATACCTTGAACCAATAGTGGTGGCTGGTGGGGTGAAGAATTCAAGTTTGGAAATAACTTCCTGTCAGCATTTGGCAGGCATAACTCTGCAGTCTCCTGGCGTGCAATGCGGGAAGTCTGATGCCATTCTTATTCTTGAAAATTTGGAAACTTCATTCAGCTACTGGTATTGCAATAAGGCATGATGAGGGGGCTTGGTGTGGATTTTTCTTTTTTTTTTCACCTAATGACCTCTTTCAGTGATGAAGACACATACTTTCCTATTATGGGAATTTCCTTTATGATTTATTAGATAATTCCTTAGGTTTTATTTCATTGATTCTCTCTTTCCGGGGGGGTTTTGTTTAGATTCTGCCTTCCAATCCCGTTATTGATTGGGGGAAGGACTTCCTTTTTTTTTTTTTTTAAGCTTATTTTCATTATCCCTACTGCCATTTACAGCACTCTGTTTTTGATTTCAAGTCTATAGCATGTTCTCTTAGCTCTCCAAAATAATTAAAAATTGATAATATTTTTGACATATCATTGTGTTCCCTGTGTTGAATCAATTTTTCTCAACTTTCTTTTTATCAGTTTCTATTGAAGGTTCTCCTGGAGTATCTGGAGTATCTGGTACTGCTTGGCTCTCGCTTGTACTGTAGAGTAAGGCATTACAATAGCTAATAGACTCTCCAGATGCTGATGCCAGGGGAGTTCTTTCTAACTAGAGGACTTCACTGGAGAGTGATTGGGTAGCCAGTTTAATTCTTAACTGTAATTCCTTCAAATACAAATATCTTCATTCTTTAGAGTTGTTCGATATCTCGTAAGAAAATGTCTCAGTCTTTTGCCTGAGTGTATGAGGGTGTAAATGGGTGGGTAATATATCTCACTGATCTTACATTGGAAACAGGCTGCTGCTGCTGCTACTGCTAATGCTGCTAAGTCACTTTAGTCTTGTCCGACTGTGCAACCCCATAGACAGCAGCCCACCAGGCTCCCTCCTCCCTGGGATTCTCAAGGCAAGAATACTGGAGTGGGTTGCCATTTCCTTCTCCAGTGCATGAAAGTGAAGAGTGAAATTGAAGTCACTCAGTCATGTCCGACTCTTAGCGACCCCATGGACTGCAGCCCACCAGGCTCCTGCGTCCATGGGATTTTCCAGGCAAGAGTACTGGAATGGGGTGCCATTGCCTTCTAGGGTGAGTTATGATCCACTTTTCATGCTTTCCTAAATGCCCATATTTTATCTCTGGTACCTCAACAAAACTCACTACCAAAAACACCAGGACCAGTTATATCAGCTGTGAGACCCACAGTAAAAAAAAAGAAAAAGAAAAAAATAATAATAGGGTTCATTGTTCAAACAAAATATTATTAAGAATTTCAATACTATAGCAGCAAAGTATTAAACAAGTAAGGGGCCCTTGTGAGTATGGGATTCTCTGTTATCATACAGGTTGCACAGTCATGAACGTGATCCAGACATACACACTGTCCCCCACTCTGCCTGGATCAGTTTCTCCAGAAAGGAATGAACATTCTGTCTTCTGACAGATGGGAATAGGGTAATTGTTTGGCTAAAAGATCACCTGACCTGCCTCTTGAGAAACCTATATGCAGGTCAGGAAGCAACAGTTAGAACTGGACATGGAACAACAGACTGGTTCCAAATAGGAAAAGGAGTACATTGAGGCTGTATATTGTCACCCTGCTTATTTAACTTATATGCAGAGTACATCATGAGAAATGCTGGACTGGAAGAAACAAACTGGAATCAAGACTGCCAGGAGAAATATCAATCACCTCAGATATGCAGATGACACCACCCTTATGGCAGAAAGTGAAAAGGAACTAAAAAGCCTCTTGATGAAAGTGAAAGAGGAGAGTGAAAAAGTTGACTTAAAGCTCAACATTCAGAAAACAAAGATCATGGCATCTGGTCCTATCACTTCATGGGAAATAGATGGGGAAATAGCAGAAACAGTGTCAGACTTTATTTTGGGGGTTTCCAAAATCACAGCAGATAGTGATTTCAGCCATGAAATTAAAAGACGCTTACTCCTTGGAAGAAAAGTTATGACCAACCTAGATAGTATATTCAAAACCAGAGACATTACTTTGCCAACAAAGGTCCATCTAGTCAGGCTATGGTTTTTCCCGTGGTCATGTATGGATGTGAGAGTTGGACTGTAAAGAAAGCTGAGCATCAAAGAATTGATGCTTTTGAGCTGTGATGTTGAAGAAGACTCTTGAGAGTCCCTTGGACTGCAAGGAGATCCAATCAATCCATTCTAAAGGAGATCAGTCCTGGGTGTTCATTGGATGGACTGATGCTAAAGCTGAACTCCAGTACTTTGGCCACCTCATGCGAAGAGTTGACTCTTTGGAAAAGACTCTGATGCTGGGAGGGATTGAGGGCAGAAGGAGAAGGGGACGACAGAGGATGAGATGGCTGGATGGCATCACCGACTCGATGGACATGAGTTTGAGTTCACTGTGGGAGTCGGTGATGGACAGGGAGGCTTGGCGTGCTGCGATTCATGGGGTTGCAAAGAATCGGGCACAACTGAGTGACTGAACTGAACTGAGCTGAAAAGACATGATAAGGAAAACCTGGGGGATGAATTTTAAGCCCATCCACAAGTTTTTCATATTAGATTAATACCTCATTCTCATTTTTCCATAGCGTGATTCTTGGAAACACTTAGAATCTAAGCTTTTCAGGGCTTTATGGGAAAGCCATTTCTCACAGTTTCATACATGGAGTTTTCTCTTCAATATGAGTTGTTTTTCTTCTTTTCATCTTTTCCAACCTTGATGATATTTCTTATCTTGTCTCCTCTCTCATTCTGCTTGTGCTGTGATTTTTACTGTCATTTGGAGGGTATATCAAATGGAATACATATATATATATAAAGCATTTCATTTAAGTCACCATTTTAACCAGAATCATGGCAGAGTTTTTAGCCATTTTCTTCTTGTATTAATATAAGATAACTCATTTTACCCTTCAATTACTTCATATGTTTCCACATTTTGCTAATAAAAAGATAAATTTTACTTTGCTGAGTCATTTAGTATTTTGAATTCTAAGACATTTTGCTCTCAAATGCCCATTTCTACTGATACCTTTTCTTCCCAATCCTTTAAAAAAAAAAGCACATTTTCTGTAAAATATACTATGTTGTATTCTTATTGACCCAAATATTTCAGGGCAGGGTATATCTTGTTCCAGCCAAATTGCTTCCTGAAGAAGATAAGATATTGAGTTTTTAATTGAAAAGCATTATAAAACATGTTGTTTTGTATTAACTCACATATAATCAGTGGTTAACTATTTTCCATTGGTTTCAAGACAAAAGCCTCAAATTTAATTAGAACTCTAAGATACAGCCAAGAACTTAGTGACTGATAATCATTCTGATGAAACTGAAGCTTGAAGAAGTTGGATGATAGTAGAAAATCTTCAGTCTTAATGAAGGAATGGATTGTGTTGAGCTTACAGTGTTTGTATATATACAGATACAATACCATTTTAAATGGGATTATTGGTTCAGACTGGAAACAATGCTATCAACTGTGCCTTTCTAGAACTTCACTTTAAATTAATACCAGTGTGCTGTGTTAGTGCCCAAGTGTCTAGCATAGCTGAAGAAACAGTAAACTACCAAAAGAATTAATTGGACCAGATCCAAGTTCTCAATTATCTCAGCCATCTCACAATCATAGAAGCCAAATAAAATCCAGATCTCCCAACTGGTAGTGTACTGATTGTCTAATTAGGAACCAAAACTGTCCAAGGTAGTTTAAGATCAGGCCTCATTCTACAGTGAGATAGATGTCTTTGTCAAAAATCTGATAAAATATTCATAACTACAAGTTATTTGACTTAGATGTCACTCAAGCCTAATTGTGGAATGGAGACTGTAAATAAGGCTTTATGTTTTTCTTTTTTTTTCTTGTGAATATTTGAAAAAAAAAAAATGAGCACTTTTCTGTCCTGTTTTATTTCCCTGAGACTATAGGAATGTCTTCACTACATTTCTTAGAGTTGGGAAAATAAATGAGTATCTATGAAGAGATGTAATTCACTTTGTCAGACAACTATTTTGGAGGGAGGTAATTAAGATGTTCTTGTAGTTTGACCTGCTCTACCATGGCCTTTCTTGAGAGAGAGAAAGATGGATAGAAGTGGGTTCTGGAGTTAAAGATCTTATTAGTCCTGATCATAGAAAACTGAAGACTCTTAAGAGGTCATTCTTTAAAGATGGCGGAGGAATAGGACGGGAAGATCACGTTCTCCCTCACAAATTCCTCAAAAGAACATTTCAACGCCGAGCAAACTCCACAAAACAACTTCTGTAGGCTGGCAGAGGACATCAGGCAACCAGAAAAGCAGACCATTGTCTTCAAAAACAGGTAGGAAAAAATATAAAAGACGAAAAAGGAGACAAAGGAGGTGGGGAGGGAGCTCCGTCACGGGAAGGGAAGCCCGTCCCGGGAAGGGAATTTTAAGAAGAGAGGTTTCCAAACACCAGGAAACACTCTCCCTGCCGAGTCTGTGGCGAGCCTTGGAAACACAGAGGGCAACATAACAGGAAGGAAAAATAGATAAATAATTAAAACCAACAGATTACAAGCCCACCAGTAACTCCCCCAGCGGAAAAGCAGCACAGACGCCTGCATCCGCCATTGGGAAGTGGGGGCAGGGCAGGGACGCGCGGGAGCCGCGGGCTGCAGAGCTTTGCAAGAATCGGGCAGGAACGCCCCACGCGCAACCAGAACGATCTAACTTGGGCTAGCAAACCAGACTGTGGGATAGCTACCACGCGAAAAGCTCGAACATAAGACACCGCCAGGACTGAGCACAGAACAAAGGACGGAGCGGAAAAAGCCGGATGCAGACCATTCCCCGCCGGGGACAGGCAGCCAGAGCCATAAGGACTGGAAAGGGGCAATTGCAGACCCGGAGAGACTTTACTTACCTAACTGCAAGCAGGCTCCTTTACTAAGACTTCTGGGGGGGCTGGACAGTCACAGTCTGCCACACGGGGTGCGCCAGCGGTCCACCAAGAGAGCTGAGCGGTAGCGGCGGAAAAGGTGACAAGCCCCGGCGATCGCGCTCGCCAAACTCCTGAGCTACTCGGACCTGGGAAGGGCACAAAGCGCAGTCCCAGCCGCATTTGTGCCTCTGAGGGCTGCCTGAGGGCCGAACCTGAGCGGCTTGGACCGGGGAAGTGCACGCAGCCTAGGGCCGGCCCCAGACGGTTCCCGGCTGAGCATCATAGAGCCGGAGCGGTTTGTACGCCGCGAGAAAGGACAGGTCAAGCGGGGCAGAGATACTGTGTACACACGACAGTGCTATTTGTTTGCAGCATCCCCCCTCCCCACAGCGCGACTGAACTAGTGAGCCTAAAAACCAGCAAACAGAAGAAGTTAAACAGAGGGAACCACCTTGGAAGTGAGCCCACACGGCCCATAACATCAGAGAAGAGCCAGATATATTTTTAATTTTTAATATTTTTAAAATCATTCTTTTTTTTTTGCCTTTTGCTTTTTTTTCTTTTTTTTTCCGAGCTTTTTTTAATTGTTAAGTCTTCTATTTCTCCTCTAATTTTTATTTCTATAACCTAGTATTACTATTTAAAAAAAAAAGACTTTTTTTTTTTTTTAAGGCAAACACCATATATACTCTTTGGAGGGTTGTTGGTGTTTTGTTTTATTTTTGTTTTGTTTGTTTGTTTTTAATAATTCTTTTTTTCTTTCTTCCTTTTTCCTTCTGCTTTTCTTTAATATTGTATCTTTGAAAATCCAACCTCTACTCCAGATTTTTAATCTTTGTTGTCAATTTTGTACATTTAAAAACCCAAACTTCACTACCCAAGTTTACCTGAGAGCGAGATTACTGACTTGTCCACTCTCTCCTCCTCTGGCCTCTCCTTTTTCTCCACCAGGTGGCCTCTGTCTCTTTTCTCCCCCATCTCTTCTCTATCCAACTCTGTGAATCTCTGTGTGTTCCAGACGGTAGAGAACACCTAAGGAACTGGTTACTGGCAGGATTTGTCTCTCTCCTACTCATTCCTCTCTCTTATCCTCCTGGTCACCTCTGTCTACTTCCTCCCTCTCCTCTTCCCCGTATAACTCTGTAAATACCTCTGAGCGGTCCAGACTATAGAGCGCACATAAGGAAGTGACTACTGGCTAGCTTGCTCTCTCCTCTCTTGATCTCACCGCATCTCATTCCAGTTACCTCTAACTACCTCCTCCATCTTCTCTTCTCCTTGTAACTCAGTGAACCTCTCTGAGTGTCCCTCAAGGTGGAGAAACTTTTCATCTTTAACCTAGATGTTTTATCATCGGTGCTGTATAGATGGAGAAGTCTAGAGGCTACTGTGAAAATAAAACTGAAAACCAGAAGCAGGAAGCTTAAACCCAAAGCCTGAAAACATCAGAGAACTCTTGAATTCAGGGAACATTAAGCAATAGGAGCTCATCAAATGCCTTCATACCTACACTGAAACCAAGCTCCACCCAAGGGCCAACAAGTTCCAAAACAAGACATACCACGCAAATTCTCCAGCAACACAGGAACACCCCCTGAGCCTCAATATACAGGCAGCTCAAAATTATCCCAAAACCTTTGATGTCTCATAACCCATTACGGGCCACTCCACTGCACTCCAGAGAGAAGAAACCCAGCTCCACCCACCAAAACTCCTACACAAGCCTCCCTAACCAGGAAACCTTGACAAGCCACTGATAGAACCCCACCCAAAGTGAGGAAGCTCCATAATAAAGAGAACTCCACAAATTATTAGAATATAAAAGGCCACCCCAAACGCAGCAATATAACCAAGATGAAGAGACAGAGGAATACTCAGCAGGTAAAGGAACAGGAGAGTTGCCCACCAAACCAAACAAAAGAGGAAGAAGTAGGGAATCTACCAGAGAAGGAATTCCGAATATTGATAGTGAAAATGATCCAAAATCTTGAAATCAAAATGGAAACACAGATAAATAGCCTAGAGACAAGGATTGAGAAGATGCAAGAAAGGTTTAACAAGGACCTAGAAGAAATAAAAAGAGTCAAAATATAATGAATAACACAATAAATGAGATCAGAAACACTCTGGAGGCAACAAATAGTAGAATAACAGAGGCAGAAGATAGGATTAGTGAAATAGAAGATAGAATGGTAGAAATAAATGAATCAGAGAGGAAACAAGAAAAACGAATTAAAAGAAACGAGGACAATCTCAGAGACCTCCAGGACAATATGAAACGCTCCAACATTCGAATTATAGGAGTCCCAGAAGAAGAAGACAGAAAGAAAGATCATGAGAAAATCCTTGAGGAGATAATAGTTGAAAACTTCCCTAAAATGGGGAAGGAAATAATCACCCAAGTCCAAGAAACACAGAGAGTCCCAAATAGGATAAACCCAAGGCGAAACACCCCAAGACACATATTAATCAAATTAACAAAGATCAAACACAAAGAACAAATATTAAAAGCAGCAAGGGAAAAACAACAAATAACACACAAGGGGATTCCCATAAGGATAACAGCTGATCTGTCAATAGAAACTCTTCAGGCCAGGAGGGAATGGCAAGACATACTTAAAGTGATGAAAGACAATAACCTACAGCCCAGATTACTGTACCCAGCAAGGATCTCATTCAAATACGAAGGAGAAATCAAAAGCTTTACAGACAAGCAAAAGCTGAGAGAATTCAGCACCACCAAACCAGCTCTCCAACAAATTCTAAGGGATATCCTCTAGACAGGAAACACGAAAGGGTGTATAAACCCGAACCCAAAACAATAAAGTAAATGGCAACGGGATCATACTTATCAGTAATTACCTTAAACGTAAATGGGTTGAACGCCCCAACCAAAAGACAAAGACTGGCCGAATGGATACAAAAACAAGACCCCTCTATATGCTGCTTACAAGAGACCCACCTCAAAACAAGGGACACATACAGACTGAAAGTGAAGGGCTGGAAAAAGATATACCACGCGAATAGAGACCAAAAGAAAGCAGGAGTGGCCATACTCATATCCGATAAAATAGACTTTAAAACAAAGGCTGTGAAAAGAGACAAAGAAGGCCACTACATAATGATCAAAGGAACAATCCAAGAAGAAGATATAACAATTATAAATATATATGCACCCAATATAGGAGCACCACAATATGTAAGACAAATGCTAACAAGTATGAAAGGGGAAATCAACAATAACACAATAATAGTGGGAGACTTTAATACCCCACTCACACCTATGGACAGATCAACTAAACAGAAAATTAACAAAGAAACGCAAACTTTAAATGATACATTAGATCAGTTAGACCTAATTGATATCTATAGGACATTTCACCCCAAAACAACGAATTTCACCTTTTTTTCAAGTGCTCATGGAACCTTCTCCAGGATAGATCACATCCTGGGCCATAAATCTAAACTTGATAAATTCAAAAAATCGAAATCATTCCAAGCATCTTTTCTGACCATAATGCATTAAGATTAGATCTCAATTACAGGAGAAAAACTATTAAAAATTCTAACATATGGAGGTTGAACAACACACTTCTGAATAACCAACAAATCACAGAAGAAATCAAAAAGAAATCAAAATATGCATAGAAACTAATGAAAATGAAAACACAACAACCCAAAACCTGTGGGACACTATAAAAGCAGTGCTAAGAGGAAAGTTCATAGCAATACAGGCATACCTCAAGAAACAAGAAAAAGTCAAATAAATAACCTAACTCTACAACTAAAGCAACTAGAAAAGGAAGAGTTGGAGAACCCCAGAGTTAGTAGAAGGAAAGAAATCTTAAAAATTAGGGCAGAAATAAATGCAAAAGAAACAAAAGAGACCATAGCAAAAATCAATAAAGCCAAAAGCTGGTTCTTTGAAAGGATAAATAAAATTGACAAACCATTAGCCAGACTCATCAAGAAGCAAAGAGAGAAAAATCAAATCAATAAAATTAGAAATGAAAATGGAGAGATCACAACAGACAACACAGAAATACAAAGGATCATAAGAGACTACTATCAGCAGTTGTATGCCAATAAAATGGACAACGTGGAAGAAATGGACAAATTCTTAGAAAAGTACAATTTTCCAAAACTGAACCAGGAAGAAATGGAAAATCTTAACAGACCCATCACAAGCACGGAAATTGAAACTGTAATCAGAAATCTTCCAGCAAACAAAAGCCCAGGTCCAGATGGCTTCACAGCTGAATTCTACCAAAAATTTCGAGAAGAGCTAACACCTATCCTACTCAAACTCTTCCAGAAATTGGAGAGGAAGGTAAACTTCCAAACTCATTCTATGAGGCCACCATCACCCTAATACCAAAACCTGACAAAGATGTCACAACAAAAGAAAACTACAGGCCAATATCACTGATGAACATAGATGCAAAAATCCTCAACAAAATTCTAGCAATCAGAATCCAACAACACATTAAAAAGATCATACACCATGACCAAGTGGGCTTTATCCCAGGGATGCAAGGATTCTTCAATATCCGCAAATCAATCAATGTAATTCACCACATTAACAAATTGAAAAATAAAAACCATATGATTATCTCAATAGATGCAGAGAAGGCCTTTGACAAAATTCAACATCCATTTATGATAAAAACTCTCCAGAAAGCAGGAATAGAAGGAACATATCTCAACATAATAAAAGCTATCTATGACAAACCCACAGCAAACATTATCCTCAATGGTGAAAAATTGAAAGCATTTCCCTAAAGTCAGGAACAAGACAAGGGTGCCCACTTTCACCGCTACTATTCAACATAGTTCTGGAAGTTTTGGCCACAGCAATCAGAGCAGAAAAAGAAATAAAAGGAATCCAAATTGGAAAAGAAGAAGTAAAACTCTCACTGTTTGCAGATGACATGATCCTCTACATGGAAAACCCTAAAGACTCCACCAGAAAATTACTAGAGCTCATCAATGAATATAGTAAAGTTGCAGGATATAAAATCAACACACAGAAATCCCTTGCATTCCTATACACGAATAATGAGAAAGTAGAAAAAGAAATTAAGGAAACAATTCCATTCACCATTGCAACGAAAAGAATAAAATACTTAGGAATATATCTACCTAAAGAAACTAAAGACCTATATATAGAAAACTATAAAACACTGATGAAAGAAATCAAAGAGGACACTAATAGATGGAGAAATATACCATGTTCATGGATTGGAAGAATCAATATAGTGAAAATGAGTATACTACCCAAAGCAATTTACAAATTCAATGCAATCCCTATCAAGCTACCAGCCACATTTTTCACAGAACTAGAACAAATAATTTCAAGATTTGTATGGAAATACAAAAAACCTCGAATAGCCAAAGCAATCTTGAGAAAGAAGAATGGAACTGGAGGAATCAACTTGCCTGACTTCAGGCTCTACTACAAAGCCACAGTCATCAAGACAGTATGGTACTGGCACAAAGACAGACATATAGATCAATGGAACAAAATAGAAAGCCCAGAGATAAATCCACACACATATGGACACCTTATCTTTGACAAAGGAGGCAAGAATATACAATGGAGTAAAGACAATCTCTTTAACAAGTGGTGCTGGGAAAACTGGTCAACCACTTGTAAAAGAATGAAACTAGATCACTTTCTAACACCGCACACAAAAATAAACTCAAAATGGATTAAAGATCTAAATGTAAGATCAGAAACTATAAAACTCCTAGAGGAGAATATAGGCAAAACACTCTCAGACATAAATCACAGCAGGATCCTCTATGATCCACCTCCCAGAATGCTGGAAATAAAAGCAAAAATAAACAAATGGGATCTAATTAAAATTAAAAGCTTCTGCACAACGAAGGAAAATATAAGCAAGGTGAAAAGACAGCCTTCTGAATGGGAGAAAATAATAGCAAATGAAGCAACTGACAAACAACTAATCTCAAAAATATACAAGCAACTTCTGCAGCTCAACTCCAGAAAAATAAACGACTCAATCAAAAAATGGGCCAAAGAACTAAATAGACATTTCTCCAAAGAAGACATACGGATGGCTAACAAACACATGAAAAGATGCTCAACATCACTCATTATTAGAGAAATGCAAATCAAAACCACAATGAGGTACCACTTCACACCAGTCAGAATGGCTGCAATCCAAAAATCTGCAAGCAATAAATGCTGGAGAGGGTGTGGAGAAAAGGGAACCCTCCTACACTGTTGGTGGGAATGCAAACTAGTACAGCCACTATGGAGAACAGTGTGGAGATTCCTTAAAAAATTGCAAATAGAACTACCTTATGACCCAGCAATCCCACTGCTGGGCATACACACCGAGGAAACCAGAATTGAAAGAGACACATGTACCCCAATGTTCATCGCAGCACTGTTTATAATAGCCAGGACATGGAAACAACCTAGATGTCCATCAGCAGATGAATGGATAAGAAAGCTTTGGTACATATACACAATGGAGTATTACTCAGCCGTTAAAAAGAATTCATTTGAATCAGTTCTGATGAGATGGATGAAACTGGAGCCGATTATACAGAGTGAAGTAAGCCAGAAAGAAAAACACCAATACAGTATACTAACACATATATATGGAATTTAGGAAGATGGCAATGACGACCGTGTATGCAAGACAGGGAAAGAGACACAGATGTGTATAACGGACTTTTGGACTCAGAGGGAGAGGGAGAGGGTGGGATGATTTGGGAGAATGACATTCTAACATGTATACTATCATGTGGATTGAATCGCCAGTCTATGTCTGACGCAGGATGCAGCATGCTTGGGGCTGGTGCATGGGGATGACCCAGAAAGATGTTATGGGGAGGGAGGTGGGAGGGGGGTTCATGTTTGGGAATGCATGTAAGAATTAAAGATTTTAAAATTTAAAAAATAAAAAACTAAAAAAAAAAAAAAAAAAACTAAAAAATAAAAAAAAATTAAAAAAAAAAAGAGGTCATTCTTTGCATCTATCCACCTGACAATAGACCTCTGAAGTTTATTCTCATGAAATTGAAGGTTACTGACTTTTAATCTTACAAAGTTAGCATCTTGTTTTATTTATCCAACAATGGAAAATAATTCTAATTACTCTTGGCTCAACAGATTTAAGTTGTATAGTGAATTTTCTTTATCAGACTTCTCTAATGAGTAGTATTCCACTGACAACATTATCTTCATGTTCTCAAAACTAGAGTGAACTTGTGATAATGTATAAGGAATACTAAACTAGCTGGAAATTCTAATCTCTAATTCAAGTTTGTGATCTACTTCTGTGTGGACTTGAATAAATTTCTTAGATTCTTTAAATTTCGTTAACTACTCTCTTTAAATTGAGAATATCATTTGCTCACTTTTTAAATCTGATTCATCGTGCTTCCTCTGTGTCAAGCCTTCTACCTGGTTTACCTGAAACTAGAGCTATTATCTTATTTTTCATCCCTATAATAATCCTACTGTAAGATGAACCATTAATATATGTATCAGAAGGTAAGTTACTTGAAGGAGACCACATAGTTCATAAGCAAGAAAATCAGAATCATAATTAAATCAACATGATGACACAATTTATAACCCCAACATACTACTGTATTTGACTATAGACAAACCATTTTCATCTCATTTCAATACCCGAGTCCTAATCTATGTAGTGGCATGAAAATTAGGGCTATGATAGGGTAAAATAAGACAATACATATACATGGCAGTTAGACCTCTGCACCTGTGAAATGAAACTATTGTTATTATAATGATTAACTTAATATGTTACTATGAAAAGTTTTGGGCATCTCCAGGGCTTATCACTTAGGTTCCATTGTTACCCATTAGCTGGCTGGAAAGTTTCTAAATTAGGAATAGGCAGGACTCTGCAACAGGGATTAGCATGTTCCTCAGAAGACTTGACAGCTCACCATGCCCCACTGTCTCCTAAGAGTTTATTCAAACTATTGTCAGATGGAAGGCTGAGAAGTGCACAATTTCTTAGTTTATATCAGCAAGAAGAAGCCTTCCCTATTAGCCAAAGCTCCTATTCTAACACCAGAATGTTGAGACCATTACAACTGGCTTTTCTCCTCCTGGGCTTCAGGATATCTCACAAAGACTGAACAGATATACACAGTTAGGACTTAGAGGGAAAGAGTAAGATTTGGAACAGCTTGCTCTTGTGGCTCAGACAGTGAAGAATCTGCCTGCAATGCAGGAAATCTGGGTTTGGTCCCCGGGTTGGGAAGAGCCTATGGAGAAAGGAAGGGCTACCCACTCCAGTATTCTTGCCTGGAGAATCTCCATGGACAGAGAAGCCTGGCAGGCTACAGTCCATGGAGTCACAAAGAGTTGGGCATGAGTGAGCAACTAACACTTTTACCACTTCCAAAATCTATCATTAATGTTAGCACCTTTGTTAGGGGAACCATTGACTGAAACTGTCTGCCTTGGCCAGACACTATAGTAGCCACTTACATGAGTTATGGTAGCAGATCCTGGTAAGGAACGTAGAACTAACAAGCTGCCACCAACTGGAAGAATTCAAGAAAGGTCTAAAGAAGAGAGGAGATACCAGACCATATGTTCTACCAACCTCCCAGAATCTTCCTCTCTGGAATCCATCTTGGCTGAACGATATGCACACCACCAGGAAGGACCCTGAGTCAGAATGATTGACCAGAAACAACCCTGAAACTAACCCCATCACCACAAAACCTGATACTTTCAACAATGTGGAAGAGCAGTTCTCTTGGGTTCCCTTACCCTGCTGCTCTCTGCCTGGGCAGTCCCTTCCCAATAAAATCTCTTACTCTGTCAACATATGTTTCTCCTCAGACAATTCATTTCTGAATATTAGATAAGAACCTGCTCTCGGGCCCTGAAAGGGATCCTCCTTCCTGTAACAGCTTCCTTGCTGTTAAGCAATGTAAGCATTGTTTTTTTTTAACACTTGTGTCCCCATACTGGATGAAGCAGTGCATTATTTCTCAACAAGCTAAATGCTGTAAGACAGTTACAGGTGGAATGATGTGCTGGTAACCAGAACCCATTCTAACTTTCTGCAAACATAGTAGACAGTTCCTGGAAGTATTGATCTGGTGCTACTAACAAAGAATTGAGGTCATTTTGGATTGAGATGTACGCATTTTCGCAGATTAAGGCTTCAAAACCGTCATCAAGTCATCTTACAGTATTCAGCTGCTGTTCAACTCTCCCCTGCCCCACTCCCATGGTCTCCCCATCACTGTCTGGAACTGAAATCTCATCTCATTGAAACAAGAAGCCACACAGGCCCCTGGAAAGCCTGCAGATATTTTAAAGCTTGGTCTCTGCAGCACAGCCCTCAGGGTGTCTATGCAGCTGTCAGGGTTGATGTGCTTTAATGGTTTTCTTGAGAGAATCTGCCTGTGTGAAACAGTTGCCTCTTGAACTGGTCAAATACTTGTCATTGGTCTCTCCTGCTGTGTGAGGTGGGGTGACCCCTGACAGATGAATAAGAGCCTGGGTTAAAAGGAAGCCTCTTAAAATAAAAATCATTCCTTTTGCCTTGCTCTTTTAAAGTACTGTTTTGTAAAGGGCCCCAGGCTTCTCATCCTTGGCTGGGTTGCAACATTCCCGGTAATGAACTCCCCACATGAAATGAGGATGTATATATGTCGGGCAGGAAGGCCTGCCCCTATTTTGGGAGAGCAGAGTGACAATGCTGCTTATTTATTCTGTATTACTGAAAGGGATGAAAGATGCCCCTGCAACAAAACCCCAGAAGAATTACTGGGGAGAAGGATAAAGCCCCAGAATAAATTCAATTTTATGGGATGATAAAGATAGCTATTCAAGGTGTTCTTTAGAAGAAAAGACAATAATCAAAGCATGCTGGGACTCATTTTAAGTTTGTTTAATCTATACATGTGAATTACAAATATTGCCTGCCATATCAGTAAACAGAGCATGTTGCAGCAGTCAGCAACTACAGTCACCCTGATGATCGGCCCCAGGGAGACTCAGGACAGGAAAGAACAGAATACTGCCCTTAGATGGCAAAGGTGCATATCAAAGGAATTGTTTCAATGACCCCAGACTTTTGTATGTTCCCCTAAATAGAAAAGTGCTAAATTCATTGACTTGAGAAATCTGGTTGTCTTTAATTAATGGTAATCTGTTGATGCTCCAACTACATGATCTTTGTTGTGAAAACTCCTATATATCCTGGCTCCTTCCTTACCTCTTCTGAGCAGTCCCTCAGGGCTATCTGAGAAGCTGCCTCCTGAGCATAAGTCCTCAGCAAGTCCACTAAATAAAACATAATTCTCACCTCTTAGGTTGTGCTTTTGTTGCTGTTGATGTTCAGTTGACATATATTTCCTCCCAAAGTCAGTTTGCAGATTAGTTTCCTAATGAATTATGTAAAGGACACCAAAGCCCTATAGAGGGAAGATCAGAGGTAAAAACCAAAGATGAAGTAGGGACAGGAGAACAGCCGTAGTATTAATAAGTGGCATTTAGAAGAACAGACTTGAAGAAGGGCAATGGATTAAAGGGTGTTGTCGTGTTGTTGAGTGACTAAGTCACATCCAACTCTTTCGGACCCCATGGACTGCAGCCCACCAGGCTCCTGTGTCCATGGGATTTCATCCAAGCAAGAATACTAGAGTGGGTTGCCATTTCCTTCTCCAGGGAATCTTCCTGACCCAGGGATCGAACCCGCATCTCCCACATTGTAGGTGGATTCTTTACCACTGAGCCATCTAGGAAGCCCACAAGGAAAAATAATTAATAATAATAATAATAACTGATGTATTAGGTGGGTTTATTTTTGTTTCCCAGGGTTTTTAGGGTCATAGCTGAGATCTTGCTTTAAACATTTCTTGCTTTAGTAGGTCCCAGGCATAGACCTAGTTTAGTTATTGTAACCAATGAACCATTTCAGGTAGTAAAGTCATTGGTCCATTTAGTCTGGAAACCGAAGTAGGAGAATGGAAGCAAATACAAAGCTAAGGTAGCTAGTCAGGCTAGCGAAAACAAGAAGAAAAAAAAGCACTGTACCAAACAACCTTAGAACATATACATGGATTTTACCAAGAAATTTCTTCTAAAAGCCTTGTAGTTTAATGACAGGACCAACTGTTGCCAACAGCAATCACAATGGAGAAGGCTTTTGGTTATTATATATAATTCATATATTTCACACTTCTCTTGCATCAAAGGTGGAATGCTGTGAATATCTGGAAGTGTTAGAGGCCCATGGTTTTCTCTGGAGTATTTTGAGTTCATTTGTGCAACAATGAACTGCTTTAGAGGATTTAAGATGCATTTTCAACTCAAAACATAGCTGGGAAATAACTTCTTTATTTCCCTCCTCTCTTCAGCAGGTCTGTGTTTGCTGGAAACCAATTTTTAATATTGTAGATGTGAATCGGTTAAACTTTTAAATTTGGGCATTTCAATTATATGGAGATTACTTTGGATAAGCAAAACGTGACTGCAGGTAACAGTATTTGGTCTCAGCAGATTTTACAAACGAAAATAAATTAGGCTCACTTCATCAAATAGCTATTTCTTATTAAGTATCTTTATTTATTGGGAAATGATAGCATCTGCTAATCCATAACACATAAGGACTCTTGATAATCAAAACAGCAAAACACTTTTTAAAAAATCATTTGCTAGAACATGATATTTTAAATGAGTTTTGGATTTAGCAGCTCTGTTTCACTTCCTGTTGTCTAATTGAGATCTCATCTGGGACCTTCAATTTACTGATCTCAATTTTGGTGGGGGCGGGCATCTCTAACAATTTTATGCACTAAGATTTCAACAAGAAAAGACACGTATTAAAGGATTCCATTTCCCCATGTACTGACAGGTCTGGGGCAGGTTGAGTGATGTTGTCTTACACAGTAGGGTAGAGACTTTCCAAGGGGATCAGATGTAGACTGATGAATTTAGGACTGCAAATTGTTTTTGTTACAAGGAGGGCTACCATGCAGCAGCTGGAACCACAGGTTTTAATTGATCTGCACAAACAGTGGGCTTTGACAAATGATAACCATCAAATTAAACAGCTTTCTGGGGAGAAAATCTTCCATTGTGACAGTATTGCTTTTGAGTTTTCTGCGGGATTATATCTAATAAGCTGCCATTGCATTTCTAAGGGCAGAAGCAGGGATGGAGTACATATATTGAGGAGTAGGGGTGAGGTGGGACTTAAATGGGAGAATCATATAACACTGGAGCTGAATGGGACTTGGGGAATCATCTCTACAATCCCTCCCTTTTTAGGTCCAAAGAAGAAAGAGAATTGAATGGCAGAGAGAGAGAAATAGAGAGAGGCAGAGAAAGATAGAACTAAAGCAAAAAGAGAGAAAAAATTCCTTGACAAAGTTATTCTTTTATATCCATAAAATGATTGGTTATAGAGATGGGGAAAAATCTATATTCAGTACATTCTACTTACTAAAAATAAGATTATAAATAACAGCTTTAAAATAATAATAACAAGATTTTGAAGCTTCAAATAGCTGGATAATCCATTAATCTGTTGTATCTATGATGTTCCCGGAAGTTTGAGATGATAAAGTACCAATGACCTATGTCCTTCTATGGGCAGGATTATTATCAAATGCATTGTTCCTAGGGATCTTTGCATCAAAATTTAACCTAAGTCATCAGATTCCAATATACATTGAAAGGGAGGATTACATGTACGTAGCCACTGTTCGCTGTCTGTGGACCTCCCTGTAGTTTGACCTGAATGGACTTTTAATAGTAGTATAAGCAGCCCAGCCTATTGTGACTCTGCCCACACTGCTAATCTCTCTGACGTTCATATAAAATCAGAGAAGAAAGCCCCATATGGCTGTTCCTTCTCCAGGGAGGAGCACACACTCCCCAATCCTGGGATGTGGGCTACAAGACAGCACCAGTAAAAACTCTAATTGGTATTTTCCCACCTTCACTCACTTCCTCAAACTCCAGATGGACCTTTCCATTTGTGAATGAAATCATTAGCACCTTTGCTAAGCTATAATCAAGTTGAAGGATAATGGCCAAAATCTCAAGTGGAAAATAAGCTCTTTGATAGGCCAAGGAGAATACTCTAAAAGTGCCACAATCTCTTTATCTAAATTTCCTTTCTTTCTTTCTTTAAATGTTAGTTTTTACAAATTTTCTCAAATTTTTATTTCCTGAGATCAGCAGGACCTTGGTGTATCCCCCAGTATTTAAGTTAGCATTATTGTAATTCTTATTCCAATAATCCTATAGGAAGGATACAAATGTATTATTGGGTGGCAAATGCGCTAACTAGAAACCAAGACACACAGCTTCAAAGACTTGTTTTTCAATATTTCATTGTGTCAGGGCAAATTCATTCTATGTGAAAAGTCATGGCTTCTGTTCTTAAGATGCACATAAAATACAGTTGCAACTCTTACAAGTTGTCTTTTTCCCTCCTACAATCAGAGGAAGAAGGATATAAAGGATTCTGTATAAAGGAGGAATGGCATTGGTGGGGGAGAGTATAGTATTTAGGGTCTGAGGCCACTGATCTATAAGGCAGCACTAGATGAAGAAGGCTGGAGAAGGAAACGGCAACCCACTCCAGTACTCTTGCCTGGAAAATCCCATGGATGGAGGAGCCTGGTAGGCTGTAGTCCACGGGGTCACTAAGAGTCAGACACGACTGAGCAACTTCACTTTTATTTTTCACTTTTCACTTTCATGCATTGGAGAAGGAAATGGCAACCCACTCCAGTGTTCTTGCCTGGAGAATCTCAGGGACGGGGGAGCCTGGTGGGCTGTCGTCCATGGGGTCGCACAGTGTCAGACTCGACTGAAGCGACTTAGCAGCAGCAGCAGCAGATGAAGAAGGCAATCCAAGAAAGCATCTTCGGTTACCCCCTCTTTTTCATGAATACACCCATCCCATCCTATCTCCCATGTCAAGAGATGCTCACTGGGAATATATTCTACCCAACATTTGTGATAGTGCAAGCGTGTGATCGCATGCACGCACATATACAACCCTGTAGCCACATCATTCATGTACCAAAAGATCCGCGCATGTCTTTCTTAGCAACATCTCACATTCTGTGCCTTCCTCAAAGCCAAATCTGGCTTTCTCCCACTCCCATGGAATTATCTTGTTATTGCTTGGGTATTATGATGAAGAGCTAATAAAAGAACTCTTTCACACACGTTGATGAATACTATGAAATACAGTCAGGACCTTCTGTAGCATTCATTCTGTGGCACCATTCCTAGAAGTTTTGGATTCGTTAAGTTTTGAGGGGTATTAAAGAAGAAACATTTAGTTAAAATTGAGACCCAGAAGGGCAATCTGGCTCTTTCGTACTTGAGCTGAGGATTGCTGCCCCCACCCCCCCCGGCAGGAAGACAGCTAGTCATTCTTCACTCCTCATGCTTTGCTCAGTAAAGGGCATCCCTGGGGAGAGTTTGAAACCTGTGCTGACAACAGGCAAAAGCCTTCGGCCTATTGTCAAACACTTGGAGATGGTACTTATAATTGAATGTGTGTGTGTGAGAGAGAAAAAAAACTTGTTCCTGCCATAGAAAAGCAAAGAGAACTTTCCACTAGCAGAGTTTCCATCAAGGCTTAAGCAAAAAGAACATGATACACAGTATCTTCTACCTCTTCTTAAAGACAGAGGTAAAATGCTTCCCACACTATTCTGTGTGGTCAACCTCAGGTTTTGTGCTTTATCTTTAATCATATTCTGAAGCATTCTCAGAGCTATTTTCATCTGTGAATAGTCAAGTGTCATTTTTATGGGAGTAGAATGGCTTAGACCTCCCAGTCTGCCGTCTTGCAGACATTAGTGTGTTATAAATTTGTAATGGTTATTTTAATGGTTATACAGTATTCCAAAATGCATTGCTACATATATTTTTGCTTATTTTCAGTATTATAAATAAAGGTGTAATGATCAAGTTTTTTTAAGATTCAGTAAAAACTCTGAATGTAACTGTTAAATCAAAATCATTGAACTTTTACTAAGTAAAATATGGCTTTCACAAGCAAATTAAGCAATCATCAGTGAACAGAAAAATTAGAAGAATAATGCAGATAATAATGTAGATAAGGTGGTTTCAGAGAATTCACACTCTTTAAATGCAAAGCTCAAGATGTCTTTAAATGCAAAGCTCAAGATGTCTTCAAATGTTCCCTGCTGTAAGTATCAATATTTATTGAAACTCACCAGTTTATAAGAAGTATCAGTATCAGCTTCACTGCTTTGTATATATGTGACTAGGCTTAAATAATAACTATAAAATAAATTTTGAAGTTATTATTTTCAAAAACATAAAAAATTAAGTTATTACTTTCAAAACCTATAGTAACTAACTTTAAACAAATATTTCTGGGTAAAATCATGGTGGATCCAAATTACTTGATAACTAATTATAAATAACAGTACTTTGTACACAACTAATTAGTGAATTTGAATCCTTAAAAATAGTTGGTTCCTTTTAGCGGGTTAAATGTATCTCTATACAATATCGCTTATACTAAAGTACTCAGCAAAACTTTTCTTCCAAGCAAGAGTCTTCAGTAACTTTGAGCCTGAGCTAAGTCAAATGATAACTCACCACTTAGGAAGAGGCAGGAAAATTAATATTTCTCAGTATGGTACAGTGAGAGGAGGAAGGGTGTATCATTATTTGCTTCCTAAGTGACTTTGATTTATTTTTTATTTTCGTATTTAGCAAGCACAAGTTCTGAAGCTTGACTGCTTTTTCTGCTCTCATTTTGTCCTGGATATTTCCAGGACCCTGTTGTGATTGACATAGAGAGCCTTTGCTTCTAAAATCTATACCTGTTATGTCTTCTATAATTATCATACCTCAAGTAAGTTTAATCTATCTCCTATTAGAGCCAATAAAAATTGCAATAAATATTGAGGAAAAGACAGTTGAACTTCAACTCATGAGGTCCTCTTAGTAAATGTAGAAGTGACCTTTATTTCCATGTTAGTCCAAAGTAGTGAAAAAGGTTACCTTATGTAAGTCAGTGGGATATTCTCATCTCCTTCCTTCTTGGGTAGTGATGCTAACATGTTGTGAACAGAAAATGTGGCCCTGTATATAGCTATATAATATAGTATGGTAAAATGGCATCAGAAGTGAGATTATCCTCAAAATGGATGTCATCTGCTTCCTTTGATGATGTTGATGGTGATAAAGACAATAATCACTATTAAGTACATACTGTCTTCATGGCACTCATTTAAGTGCTGTATATGATTTTTCAGCCTTTAATGCTCAAGAGCCTATGAGACCAATGATTTCTCTATGCGCATTTACAGATCAGGAAACAAGTTTAAGCTAACATTATACAGATGTTATGAGGGATAGCCTGGGTTGGATCCCAGGCATTCCATGAAGGAGGGAGAAGGAGAAAAGAGAAAAAGAAAGCTCTCTGGTATCTCTTCTTATATAGGCATTACTACCATCATGAGGGCCCCACCCCCACGATTTCATCTAAACGTCATGCATGAATCAGGGTTCTCCAGAGAAACAGAAGCAATCGTCTACCTCTCTCTTCTTTTATATGTTCCAACCATACCTTGCATGAAATGTTCATTCAAGATGGATAAGGCAATATTTAGAGGCAAGATACTGTTTTCCTATTATTTGGCATCAGGCAGATGGAAATTCTCCGGACCAATGGCACAGTTCTGCCTACATTCTCAGGTGCCAGCGCCAGGGATGGAGGAGGATCTATGAGGTTTCTATACCCAGCTGTGAAAAAGAAGGGAGACTTTCTATATTTTAACAGTCACTCATGTGCAAATCTTTAATAGCACCAACAGAAGTCCACTTCTAATATTTGTCACGTTCTTTAACAAGTTTGCAATTTAATCAATGAAATTTCTTTCTGAAATTGTTCATTAGTGAAGCATTTGCTTTCTGCTGGAATATGAATAACAAAAGTGCTTGAAGTAATGCACTTCCTGATTAGATGGTTAGCTCAGTACTCTGAGAGTATGAATTCCTGTTGAAATTAAAGAAACCAAATTGCTGCTTAAAAAGAAGCCACACATATAATAACAAAAACATACATACACACATTAATACTGCACTGTCACATTCAAGAAAAGATGAACTACAAAGCAAGAAATGCTACTCATAGTTCTAGGGAGCATTTGATGATATAATACATGTAAACATTTACCATAGCAGCTAGTAAAAATAATACTCAAGCTTGAGAGGTTTTTGTATTTCACTGAAGAGAAGACATTGATTTTGAGATACACCAGTGTTCCATATATTTGAGGAAGAAAACCCAAACTGTCCTACATGGGGAGATTAGTAAGAAACGGTGCTTAAAGCCATGATATAAAAGGACTTTATGCTCCTTGAAAGAGTAACTGGAAGGAAACCTACCATGCAGAAAGAGACCACAAGGAAGCCTGCATGTCTCAAACGTTGGAAAGGAAAATCTCTTCTGAATATTTTTTTCTACCCAAGGATATATGCATTCAAGTCTAAAGACTAATAGTGTAGTTTCAAAGACTGAATCTAATTTAAAGACATCTCTCAGGTGGGTAGTGGCCAACCTAAGGGACTGACAGAAGCCACTGTAAATTCTCTCTGAAAAAAGCAAAACAATTTCAATTCAGGCAGAAGGCAGGCAGCAGTTGTAAGCTACTGCTAATTTTAAGGCACATTCTAATTCCAGAGAAATGAATTAATGTGAAAATATGAACATATTATAACCAATGAAAATATGTTTAATTAATTATTTCATTTACTCACTTGAATTGAAGGATCTCTACTCAGTGGCTTTCCTTTCAATGGACACTGCAATATTATAAAGCAGTTGAGTAGATTCTGGGTATGGTTAAATAATGTTTGACTATATTTATTGCGCCAAAGAAACTGTAGGAGATAATTTTAGAACTCTCTTCCAATACCTCACTACCATCAAACTCACCTGGTTCAGAGAGAAAGGCTTTTCTTTTGTTGGTTTATCATCAATCTTCTCTAATGGAAAAGAAACCCTTTGGAGAACAGGCCTCTGGGAAGCGTCTTTTATAAAATTAAGTTCTTTCAGGTTCATTCTTTGATTCTCAGTAGATCTCTAGCAGATGTTTCTGTACCTCTGAAGTACAATTGCTGGAGTTTTAACTTGATTAAGCTGTCACTCAAGATTGTTGTTTATATCATCGATCCAACATCAAAAAGCTGCCATGCCATGGATCTGATATCAGAAAGTTTTGGAATAACAGCAGGAGCAGATGGAGTAGTACATCCTGAATGCTCATCTCTAAATCACTCTAAGGTTTCCTCCTCTGGAAATAAATCAGAGCTAGCTGTGGGAAACTCAAAGCCTCAGATTAAGCCCAGGACATATACAGAGAAAATCGAATAAATTTTTTGAGTTGGGAGATATTCTGAACTGGTAAGCTTCTCAAAGTTGCATTTGAAAACTACCAGAGTATTTTGTCATTTTTTTTTATCTCTAATAATTTTAGATTCAGAAAAAGTTGCAAAGATCATATAGAGTTTCTAGAAATCCCTCTCCAAGTTTTCCCTTGTGAACTTAAAGTAAGGCACATGACATATGTATTGTGAGAAGCTTTATTCTTGGTCTTGCTGAAAACTATAGCTGTTGAGACCACTTAGCTTGAAGGAAACTGCCCTAAAGAGATTAGGGAGAAGCCAGTTTATGTATGATTTTTGGCTAGGGAATAGATGCAGTCAAGCATACTTCTTGGTAAAGACTACTGCTAAAAAAATAATAATAATAAAAAAAGACTACTGCTAATCACTAAGAACAGATATCTCAAATTAGTAATTTTAGTACTTTTCTATGTACTAAAGACACAAGAATATGGGGTCATTAAAATTCTTAAGATAGGCATCTAAATATCTAAGGATCCTGCTTGTCAAAGCACAGGGCACCTCATGTTGTTATCTTAATTTCCTCTCAGAGTGCACTGCTAACCAGAGACTGTAGTGAGCTAAGACTTAACCCTTAACAAATAACCTCCTATATAGCACAGGGAACTCTATTTGGTGCTCTGTAATTACCTATATGCAAATAGAATTTGGAAGAGAGTAGATATATGTATAAGCATGGCTAACTCATTTGGTTGTACAGCAGAAACTAATGCAACATTGTAAATTATACTTCAATAAAAATTTAAAAAATAAAATACATTTAAAAAATGACTTAATCTTTGTAGTACTTGGTGGTGAATGATGCGCTCTGTTCTCATCTAAAGTTAACATCCTAGCCTAACATTTGTTAGAACTAAGAAACAACATTGATATATTTGAACAGTTTTTTTTTCAAAAATCTTTTAAAAATACACAGTGAGGCTCCAGACATTATATGAATGCACATGAAATTATACATAAAATAACCAAGCTTTGTATGAAAGCTAAACTGAATTTATTTTTCACTTTGTTTATGCTATCCCTACCCTACTCACTACTTCTAACTAAAATGTAAGAGGTAATTCTGTCAAGGCCAAATTTAAGGCTCAGTTCTTCCATGTTCTGTTCCCACTGCTATGGATTTATTCATCCCCAAACTCCTATTATGTATACTAGGTACTACATAAATTCAGACTCGGTCATATTTCTGATCTGCATAAATAAGTTTTTATTCCTAAATATACTATGAACTTAGAGTTTGAAATATAAAAGACCTGGGTTTGTATCCTGATTCTTTCATCATCCATAGCTATGTGATCTTGAGCAAGTGGGACTAATATTATTGTCATCTGTCTGATAAGGTATGCTAATACTAAATACTTTTTTACATAAGTTGCTTAGCATAGTCCTTGGGACATAGTACTGAGACAATAAATATTAGCTATAACTACTAACACTGCTACTTCTGTACAAAGCAGGGGCCATGAATTATGACCCATGGGTTAAAACAGTCCCACTGCTCATTTTGGTATAATCCATGAGCTAAAAATAATTTCAACATTTTTGAATGATTGGAAAAAAAATGAAAAGAAGATTATTTTGTGAAAATTAAAATTATATGAAATTCAGACTCAGTGTTCACAGATCATTTTATTTCAACCTGTTCGTTGGTTCAGAAATTGGCTGTGGCTGCTTTTGAGCTGCAATGGCAGAGTTGAGTAGTTGCAACAAATACCATAACGCCCATAAAGCCTTAAATATTTACTATCTGATCATTTACAGAAATAGATTACCAATCCTTGCTGTAGAAGTTCTGTTTACTGTCTCTCATTTGTTCTCTATAGAAGTACAATAATGCCACACTGTTTTCTTAAATTTTACTTTATTTATGTATTTATTTTCAGCTATGGACATTACCTAAAAGGAGCTCTCCTTGTTCCATGAGAGGATAAATAGGTCAAAGCACCACTCTAAACCAAAAGTTCTTTATCTTTAAAATGGGATAATAATAAATAATACCTATCTTGTAGACTTAATGAGGATTTAAATGGCAGAAAGTGAAGAGGAACTAAAGAGGAACTTCACCCTCTTGGTGAGGGTGAAGAAAGAGGAGAGTGAAAAAGTTGGCTTAAAAACACAACATTCAAAAAATTAAGATCATGGCATCTAGTCCCATCACTTCATGGCAAATGGAAGGTGAAAAAGTAAAAGCATTGACACACTTTATTTTCCTGGGCTCCAAAATAACTGCAGACAGCAACTGTAGCCAGGAAATTGAAGGACTCCTGCTCTTGGAAGGAAAGCTATGACAAACCTGGACAGCATATTTAAAAGCAAAGACATCATGTTGTCAACATAAGTCCATGTAGTCAAAGCTATGGTTTTTCCAATAGCCATGTATGGATGTGAGAGTTGGACCATAAAGAAGGCTGAGGGCCAAAGAATTGATGCTTTTGAAATGTGGGGCTGGAGAAAACTCTTGAGAGTCCCTTGGACAGCAAGATCAACCCAGTCAATCCCAAAGGAAATCAACCCTGAATATTCATTGGCAGGACTGATGCTGAAGGTAAAGCTCTGATATTTTAGCCACCTGATGGGAAGGGCTGACTCATAGGAAAAGACCCTGCTGGTGGGAAAGATTGAAGGCAGTAAGTAAAGAGGGCAGCAGAGGACAAGATGGTTAGATAGCATTATCGAGTCAATGGATACAAATTTGAGCGAACTCCAGGAGACAAGGAAGGACAGGGAAGCCTGCTGTGCTGCAGTCCTTAGGGCTGCAAAGAGTTAGAAACGACTTAGTGACTGAACAATGACAACAAATAAGAATGCATGTGACGTGCTTGTCAATGTTACAGTCACAAAGTGCTGAGCAAAGAGTTTGTTTTGCTTGAACCCTTCCCATCTGATTTCTCTAGATAATGGAAAATCCTTATCAGAGAGTTCAACCTGTCTGACTCTTTGCGACCCCGTGGACTGTAGTCTACCAGGCTCCTCTGTCCTTGGGATTTCTCCAGGCAAGGATACTGGAATGGGTTGCCATTCCCTTCTCCAGGGGATCTTCCTGACCTAGGGATTGAACCCCGGGTCTCCAACATTGCAGGCAGACGCTCTACCCTCTGAGCCACCAGGGAAGCCCCAACCTCGACAGCATTCTCTTAAGCTGAACTTCACACTCTAACAAATACCAAACCAGGTTTCTGATATGTATAGACACTAAGAAGCTGATTAAATATAGGTTCTAGTATAATGCTGGGCAGAAGGTAATATCTCAATTATTATCCACTGGTTAAATCATTCTCACATCCGAGTGGCTCATGAGGGACTAATTGATAGAAAATATCTGCTTCTTAAGTTAACTGAAGTTAGTATGGTTCTTGTTTTACCCTGATCACACACCTGAGACACTTGTGTCTATTTAATTCTGGGATTTGGAGAAGACTTAATAATGTTTTGCTATTTGGAAATATTTATTGAGCATTGTACTAGGGAACGTGCTATGTGCAGAGGATAAAACAATGAGCTCAAACAGACAGGATGGACCTTACAGTCTGGCAAGAAAACAGGCATGATTGATACATTACACAGGGGCATGCAACTGTGTCCCTAAGTTAAATGTTGTGGGGAGGGGAAATATATATATATATAGGGACCTATGAAAGCATTTGAGTCTGTCAAGAGCGTCGTGAAGGGTGAGTTGGAGTTGATTATGCTGCAAGTGAGACAATATAGAGTAGAAAGAACATTATACGCAAAGGTCTTGTTGGAGGAGGGAGGACAGAGAATGTAAAAGATGCCTGGTGTGGGGCAAGGGCTGGAGGACTCAAGTCACTTAAAGGAGGTGCTAGTCACTGATGGAAATGGACATGTAGCCAGGGCCTGGACCAAGTATTAGATTGCTCTTTTTGATCATAAAAGCAATTAATATCAGGTATTGCTATCATCACTCTGAGTATCTCTGTTGTTAGTAAGAAGAATCAATTATTTAATACAGATTTAATAAATACCTCCTGTGTGTCAAGTATGGTTCTAGGCACTGAGGATGTAGCAGTGAGATGTTTAAAAATCCATGTGCTCATGACTCAGCAATCCCACTGCTGGGCATACGCACTGAGGAAACCAGAACTGAAAGAGACATGTGTACCCCCAATGTTCATCGCAGCACTGTTTATAATAGCTAGGACATGGAAGCAACCTAGATGTCCATCTGCAGACGAATGGATAAGAAAGTTGTGGTACATATACGCAATGGACTATTACTGAGCTGTTATAAAATTGTCCTGACACAACTTATTTTCCTGAACATATCTGAATCAATTCTAATGAGGTGGATGAAACTGGAGCCTATTATACGGAGTGAAGTAAGTCAGGAAGAAAAACACCAACACAGTATATTAAGGCATATATACGGACTTTAGAAAGATGGTAAAGATGACCTTATATGCAAGACAACAAAAGAGACACAGATATAAAGACCACACTTTTGGACTATGTGGGAAGAAGGCAAGGGCGGGATGATTTGAGAAAATAGCATTGAAACATGTATACTACCTGTATGAAATAGATCATCAGTCCAAGTTTGATGCATGAAACAGGGCACTCAAAGCCCGGTGCAGTGGGACAACCCAGAGGGATGGGATGGGGAGGGAGCTGGAAGGGGGGTTTGGGATGGGGGACACATGTACACCCATGGCTGAATCTTGTCTGTTGATGTATGGCAAAAGCCACCACAATATTGTAAAGTAATTAGCTTCCAATTAAAATAAATTAATTAATTTTTAAAAATCTGTATGCTCAAGGAGCTTAAACTCTAGTGGATCTCTACATGAGACTTAGGGAAGTGTGATATAGAACAATATTTGTCAACTTTTTTCTCGTGACACTCTTCAACAAACATACATAGAACCCTTTAGATATTAAAAAAAATCTAATTGCTCCCTTCATAAAATTTAAATACCATAGATAAGCTGTATATTTGTTTAGATGCTGAATGTATATCTATGTTTTAAACATAAAACAAGTACGACATTTCACCCCAATTTTCGCCCCATTGGAGGCAAGACAACTTGCATTGAGAATGTAGGCTATTCATGTAGGGACTTGTGATCTAAAGAGAAATTTCTATTTAGGAACAGAAAGTTAGGCCAGAACTTATCTAGGAGGAGACTTGGCAAACACTAGTTCTGCACATCTGTCACTGTCTTGATTAAAAATAATAAATTAGTAATGTTTGTGTTAGCATCCTGTCCTTACACAATTTATTTTCCTGACCCATTTCTTGATTTTGCCTTTTTCCTTTGCCCCAATATTGCCTTAAACTTTCCCATCATTCTTACTCCCTTATTCAAAAAGTCTTTATTCTTAGCTCTATTTACTTGAAGACCTGCTTTCAAATTATTCATTATTAGAGTAAATTGATAAGGTTTAGTGATTCCATCGGAGAAGGCAATGGCACCCCACTCCAGTACTCTTGCCTGGAAAATCCCATGGACGGAGGAACCTGGTGGGCTGCAGTCCATGGGGTCGCTGAGAGTCAGACACGACTGAGCGACTTCACTTTCACTCTTCACTTTCATGCATTGGAGAAGGAAATGGCAACCCACTCTAGTGTTCTTGCCTGGAGAATCCCAGGGATGAGGGAGCCTGATGGGCTGCCGTCTATGGGGTCGCAGCGAGTTGGACACGACTTAAGCGACTTAGCAGAAGCAACGGTGATTCCGTAAGCAATCATATCATCATCTAATTCCACACCTAAAAATGTCCATTCATTTCATTTAGTTCATTGGCTTTCAAAAAGAATTACAGTATTACTAAAGAAAATAACACATAAAGGTCATGACTATAGGTGATTTCAGTGATAAAGAAAACTTTAGGAATGAGGGTAGTCCATTTGTATGCAAATACAATAGTCATTGTGCATATTTCAATGAAGAATTAGTAAATGACTTCATTAAATACAAGATAATTGGGAAATACCAAAAAAGGGTGAATTCTAAATTGTTTTGCAAACTCTGTATAGACATACTGACAAATCATATTTTATGGTTTTAAGTTTTTACTGCTGCAAAATGTTTTACAAAGCGCTGGTCGTATATCTTGGATTTTGTTTTATCTGTGCAGAATTAAATTCCAGATTTGCTTTGATCTCACTCTTGTATTTACATCTTACTCCTTTGTTTAAACTGTCTGCTTTTATTTACAGTATGCAGAAAGGGAAGCAGGTTTAAGTCCAATTACCATAATTTCTGCTTGACTTATGTGCGCTTAAGCGGTTTAAATCTTGCTTTGGTGACAGGAGATTTTTTCCTTCAGGATTCCTCTATAAATCCTTCCAAACCTGATGAATAATTTGACTCACAATCAGTCCCTTCAATGCACAAAATACTAGGTTCCTGAGTATCACTGAGTTTGAGGAACTAGCCTTGGATCTGGAGCAGAAATATCACTTGGCTGTGCCAAGTTTGTGCTGGGGCAAAGTGCTGTCAACAATTTTATTTTCCTTTGAAAACTATCACAAACTGTCAATGCAAACTATTTATCATGAAGTTGCCTAAGGCCCTCTATGAAGTGACTTCCAACGTATATTGTCCACTCTCCTATGATCCTCAAATCAAATGTCTGGCTTCAGTGGGATCTCTCTCTGTTCTATCTCCATGCTTTTGTTTGTTCTGGTTTCTCTACTTGGATAACTATTCTGTATCTCCCTATAAAAATCCTACTCTTTAGTCAATGCCTAGCTCAAATTGAAATCTCTCATGGCCATATCAGCTCATATCCACCTGTCTCTTCTCTAAACTCTTACACAAAGGTGTGGATAGTCACATCTTTGACATTCCTCTCTTCAAATAGTGAACCAAATTCCAATCCCTTTGAGTACATGCTGGACTCAGTGACTCATTGCTAATGAATAGAATATGGCAAAAGTGACAGCATATGAAATCTGAGAATAGTTTAGAAAATACGGCTCCTAATTTGCTTTCTCTCTTAGATAACTTGTCGGGAAAAAGCAGCTGTCATGTTGTGAAGAGACATAAGCAACCCTGAAGCAAAGTCCATATACTGAGAAACAGAAAGCTTCCTGCCAATGAGAATGTGAGTGAGCCCACCCTGAACAAAGGTCCTCCTGTATAGCTTGTCTTCAGATGTCTGAAACCTCAGCCGACATCTTAATAGCAACCAATCTAAGTTATATCAATATCCCTAAGCCATACAAAGATCAAAACAACAAACGTTTGTTTTTTAAAACTGATACATTTGGTGAAACTTTGTTACACAATAATAAATAATAAAACAGCATCAATTACTCACCCTTTCTTTCAACCTTCATGTACCACCTCTCCGTCATCAAGGCCTAAATATTTTTTTTTCTCCAAACATATCTAAAAACTGTGAACTTTTCTTCACCAACTCTGCCACCACCTTTGTCAGCCATCATCATTTTTCACTATGGCATTTTCCTTCCAACTTTCATTCCTGCTTGACGCACTGCCCAGTAAGTCCTTTACATTACAGCCAGAGCCAGATGGATCTCTATTCAACCTGCAGTGATGCTCTCCAAGGGCTGAAGAGCACACCACAGTAGGCAGAATTCTAAGATGAACCCACTGATGCTTGTTCCCTGATATATTTGCCGTGTATAGTCTCTGCCCTTCAAGGGCAAGCAGAACAGAAAGGATGAGATTTACTCCTATGATTAAGTTACATTGTATGGCAATATTAAAGGGATTTTTCAAAAGATATTAGGGTCTCAAATCAATTGATTTTGAATTTATCAGAGATGATTATTCCAAGTGGGGCTGGCCTAATCAGGTGAATACTTCAAAAGACCTGGGCTCTTCCTGAAGGGGGAAATTTAAGGATCAGAAATTCATTTGCTCCTTTTGAAGGAGTGAGTTGCCCTGTTGTGAAAGGGTTCACATTCTAGGGGAAAGTGGATGTCCCTGGTGAGGGCTCAGCTCCTACAACAATTAAAAAAAATGAATTCTGCTAATAAGTAACAGGCTTGGACAAGGATCTTGTACAAGGATCATAGCTCTGAGTGACACCTTGATTTCAAGTTTGTGAGACTGGTATCCGCTAGAGTAACTCTTGTTTGACATATTTGATTCACCAATTCCCTTTTCACACAACTGCACCTGAGTAAAAATCGGAAAGGTATTTATCCCTCCAACATCCCATTCTTCACAATAGATTTCTGACTGTGTTCCAGGCACTGCTGAGGTGCTTTAGAAATATGACCTTGATTAATAGTGAACTTCCAGATGTTCAAGCTGGTTTTACAAAAGGCAGAGGAACCAGAGGTCAAATTGCCAACATTCGTTGGATCAACAAAAAAGCAAGAGAATTCCAGAAAAAACATCTATTTCTGCTTTATTGACTATGCCAAAGACTTTGACTGTGTGGATCACAATAAACTGTGAAAAATTCTGAATAAGATGGGAATACCAGACCACCTGACCTGCCTCTTGAGAAACATGTATGCAGGTCAGGAAGCAACACTTAGAACTGGACATGGAACAACAGACTGGTTCAAATAGGAAAAGGAGTACTTCAAGGCTTGATATTGTCACCCTGCTTATTTAACATACATGCAGGGTACATCATGAGAAACACTGGGCTGGATGAGGCACAGACTAGCATCAAGATTGCCGGGAGAAATATCAATCACCTCAGATATGCAGATGATACCACCCTTATGGCAGAAAGTGAAGAGGAACTAAAGAGCCTCTTGATGAATGTGAAAGAGGAGAGTGAAAAAGTTGGCTTAAAGCTCAACATTCAGAAAACAAAGATCATGGCATCTGGTCCCATCACTTCATGGCAAATAGATGGGGAAACAGTGGAAACAGTGGTAGACTGTATTTTTTGGGGCTCCAAAATCACTGCAGATGGTGGCTGCAGCCATAAAATTAAAAGACGCTTACTCCTTGGGAGGCAAGTTATGACCAACCTAGACAGCATATTCAAAAGCAGAGACATTCCTTTGTCAACAAAGGTCCATCTAGTCAAGGCTATGGTTTTTCCAGTAGCCATGTATGGATGTGAGAGTTGGGCTATAAAGAAAGCTGAGTGCAGAAGAACTGATGCTTTTGAACTGTGGTGTTGGAGAAGACTCTTGAGAGTCCCTTGGACTGCAAGGAGATATAATTAATTGATCCTAAAGGAAATCAGTCCTGGGCGTTCATTGGAAGGACTGATGTTGAAGCTGAAACTCCAATCTTTTGGCCACCTGATGTGAAGAGCTGACTCATTGGAAAAGACCCTGAAATTTGGGAAAGTTTGAAGGCAGGAGGAGAAGGGGATGACAGAAGATGAGATAGTTGGATGACATCACCAACTCAATGGACATGAGTTTGGGTGAACTCCGGGAGCTGGTGATGGACAGGGAGGCCTGGCGTGCTGCGGTTCATGGGGTCACAAAGAGGTGGACATCACTGAGTGACTGAACTGAACTGAATACTCTTAACAATCCTGCGAGGTTGCTACTATTATCCCCATCTCATAAATGAGGAAGATACAGAACAAAGAGCCCTTACTCTAAACTACCACCTTTTTAAAGGAAGGAGAGAACAGATAACAGGAAGACAATAGTATTCACCATAATCCATAAAAACAGTAAAAAAAAAAAAAAAAAAAAAAAACCAACAACAACAGAAAATGCATGAAAAATTTGTGAAAATATCACGGTCAAGAGGAACTACTTGACGACTAAAGGTAATGCTGTATCCTGGATAGGATCCTGGATCAGAAATGGAGTTTTAGGTAGAAACTAAGAAACTACTAATGATGTATAGATTTTAGTTACTAGTAATGTATGTATATATGCATAAAGCACATAATGTATAATAGTAATTAATAATGGTAATTAACCAACTTATTGTGACAAATGTACCATAGTAATATGAGATGTTAATAACAGGGGAACCATCTGTAGAAATATATAGGACTCCATACTTTCTTTATAATTTTTCTATAAATCTAAAATTATTGCAAAATTTTTAAAAAATTATTTAAGGAAAAACATCAGAAAAATGCTCCATGTCATTTTTATTTCCTTCACTTAAAGTTGTGAAAACAGAGACTGAAAAGTTTGAGAGGCTTAACCAAGGTCAAATAGCAATTGAGGAGCAGAACTGTGACTTGAGCCCAGTCTCACTGTATTAAAATACTGATGTATGAGCTATTTTCCAGTGAAGAATTCCCCCATGAGAATCGGCAGGTTCTAATAGAATTGCTAGAGTCCCAAAGGAAGAACTCATTTTTCTTGTATGTTGCCCCTAGTGTTTTAGGTGGCTAAAAGCATACACTGAACCTTAAAAATAGATGCTAGAAGGAAAGCCCAGCCAGAGTAATTTATAAAAGAAATAAACATTTACAACAACAAAGCCCAGAACATTTAAAGCATACTGCCTGCTATTAGGTATTTGCTATGATCATAAACTGCATGTGAAACTGTTAGTTGCTCAGTCGTGTCTGACTCTTTGAAACCGCATGGACTGTAGCCCACCAGGCTCCTCTGTCTATGGAATTTTCCAGGCAAAAATATTGGAGTGGGTAGCCATTTCCTTCCCCAGGGGATTTTCTCAACCCAGGGATTGAACCCAGGTCTACCACACTGCAGGCAGATTCTTAACCATCTAAGCCACCAGGGAAGCCCATAAACTAACTCCATGAGGACTCTAAAATTAAAAGTTTACTATATATCAGAGATGCTTAAAAATGCCCATTGATTGAATACATCTCTCCTAAATATCACAAGTGGTAAATCAAATACTGAGATATACAGTAGAAGAAAATCCAGACTAAAGCCCAGAAACCACACTTTCAGTCTGAGATACTTCACTCACTCAGATTTTGTTGGCTTTTTTTTTTCTGTTCTCATACACTTGAGAGAGTTTGCTGTCATATTAAGAATAAAATTCACGTCACTCTTCTTAGAAAATAATGTCTTTATATATATTCTTTTTCTGTAAAAGGCTGGGAAATGAATTTTATTCTGTGCCTTGAAGCATCAGAGTTCCTCTTGGGATATTGCCTGCCTGTAGTGGCTGCCTTTTGACACCTCCCTGGCCATTCTTGTATAAAGGAGTAAGTTTTTTCCATGGATTCTATCTACGATCATTTCAGACTGCTCATTCTTTGTCAGGCTCATGATAGCCACTAGAAATACAATGGTGATAAAGATACAGCTTCTGCTTCACAGAGTACAGCTTTTTGCAGGGCAAGAGACCATTCACAGATAACACTCAAATAATGATATATGGCCAATGGGACAAATGCCCCAGCAGAGGGAGAAGGGGAGAGAGGAGTGCTACAGAGACCCTTGGGAGAGAGAGGTATAACTAAACTGGACATTGTGCCTTTAGTGGGCACCCTAGATAAAAACCTCTCCCTTCTGTGCCTGAGAGTAAGTGCAATTGAGGGAGGTTAAGAGTTGGAAAGATGAAAAAAAAAAATATTAAGTCATGTTAAATAATAGAAAAATCCTAAACCTACAGGCCTCAGTACTATGGTTACAGCTCAGTGTTTCGATGGACTGAGCCAAACAGGTCTGTGGCCTCTACTAAAGGGTAAATCCCAAAAGACAAAGACAAAAAGAATGGCTGAGTCACACTACACAAGTCCAGGTTTTTCTCTCAAATTTACCAATCACATAAACACATCTTTCACTCCAAGGAGAGAATGAGTGAGGCAACAGAAGCAATGAGAACATCATTACAGGGAAAGAAAAATGAGGAGCTGGCAAGAAAAAGAAGATTCCTTGGAGAAAGTCAGTTATGATGGATGAATAGTAGTTTGAGAGCCAAGTGGGGAATTACACCAGATCATACCAGTACCTTTTAGCTTAAGATTTTTTTTTTTGTAGCCTAAATGTAAATATAATTTATAATTTGGAAACAGGGTACACCTATCAGGTTTGCATTTAGAAAGTAGTTCTTTGGCAAAAGAATAGAAAAATGTGATCCATTTCTGTGGTTCTATAACAGATGATGGTGGTTTGTACCAGAATAATCATTGTGAGAATCCAGAAAATTTGTCACATTTAAAAATTATTTTCAGGGAAAATATAAAGACTAGGTAGAAGGCAGGCAATGTGTTTTATACATTAAGATCTTGGAAGAATGACTGCACTTTCTCACTGTTACTAGTTTCTGGGTTGCCTTGACCTCCTCCATTTGGCTCCTCTGTTTTTATTTATCCTCTGTGTAATCAAGTCATATACTACGTTTTCTTTGACCAAGATAGCTATGGTGGTATTGGTTTTATGATGGGCTCATGATAAAGGTTTAGGCTTGAGCACACAGGTGTTGCCACATACACACAAATCAGATGAGGTGAGGAAAGCCAGAAAAGTCATGGAGAAAGTCCAAAAAGAGAATGAAAGTCTAAAGTTTTTGGTGTCATGGAAGTTGAGAGAAAACACTATTTCAATAAGGGATTTGAAGCAAAGGCATTAAATGGTGATGAGGAATAAAGGTCTCCTGAACTTGGTAACTTGGGTGTCATTGGCAATTTTAGCAATGGCTGACTCTGTGCCATAATGAGGGCAGAAGTCATGTTTAGAGTAGGTGGAAGACAGGCATGAGAGCGAGAAGACAGGGTGGGTGTGTTCATACAGTTGTTTTGAGCACTTTAGTTATAAAAAGAGAAGGAATGAGAAAGGTTGAGATTAAGAGACAATTGAGGGAGAGACTGAGGCAGGGCAGAGTAAACAATACATGGTATTTGCAAACATTCATTCATTTGCCTGTACTTGACTTTATTTATTTCATTTAGTTGGCCTTATTGGTTTGACAGCTGATTTCTGTTTGCAGCCATGAAAAATTACCACAAACTTAATTAACTAATTAATGTCATAAACTTAAACTAACGAACTAGTACATCTTAGCCCAAATGTATTAGGTTCTGTATGTAAGGTATCTGACTTGGGTCTCATCAGGCCAAAATTAAGATGAACACAGGGCTGCTTTCCTTCTTGTAGATTCTGAGTATGATCTGTTCTTTATCTTTCCTGTTTTTAGAGGTTGCCCGTATCCCTTGGCTCAGAGTCCCTTCCCTTCATCTTCAAAGCTAGCAAACACATATTGAATCATTTTCACAGTGTATCACCCTTCCCCCTTCTGCCTTCTATGTTCTTTTTCAATGATCCTTGTGACTGTACTAGGCCTGCTGGATAGTCCAGGATAATCTCCCCATTTCAAAGTAGGCTAATTAGTAACTTTAATTCCATCTGCTAGGTAAACTCATAGCCATATAACCTAATATATTCACAAGTTTCAAGAATTAAGATACAGATATTGGGGAAGGCATAATTCTTCCCACCACCAAAATCTTTATGTGCTGGGTACAAAAATATAAGTGCTGATGAGTCATTTAAAGGAAGAAATTAAAAACATGACAAAAAGGATAATCAAAGACTAGGTCTCCCTCATCTGAAAAACGATGCTTACCATAATACAATTTCTAAGCATACGTGGTAGGGGGAAGCTGTCATCTGATAGCGTCTCTTTTCTTTATACAACTTGAAGTCAAGGCATTGACTGAAGGAAAGAAATTGGAAGAGTGGGCTCAGATGGCCGAGGAGAGTGGAGCCATCACTGGGGAGACATGCAAGAGGCAGAGAAACAAGCAAGGAAACAGAAGTTTGCAGAAAGTCAAAGAGCTGATTCCAATCAAGTACCACAACCAGAGGAACAATTTTACAAATTTTTAAAGATTGATGTTTACTTTACTACAAGACCAACCTAAGTTATACACAAAGTATACCTTAACTTTGTGAAGCACTAAGATAAGAGAGAGTTTTTTTAGAGAAAGCTAACAGACTTTAGCTTTGGTGATGGACAGGGAGGCCTGGCATGCTGCAGTCCACGGGGTCGCAATAACCTTGCTATAACCGACTGAGCGGCTGAACTGAACTGAATTGAACAGAACAGACTTTAGAGGGACGTACATGATGCAACATAATTATAAAATTGAAATAAAAGAAAGAGACACATATATGTGTACAGGGGAAGAAAGCCTGGGAAAGGAACAGGCTCGAGTTTGATTTTAATTCTGATAAATTTATGATCCAGACAGAGATCTGAGTATCTTGAACTAGTAAATAAACATTTTTTAGGGGGGAATCCAAGAAAAAGTGCCAGGACAGAAACTCAAAGAAGGGTTTCTCCTTCTTTGCTCTCTCTAGCATTCTCCAACTTCTGTTGGATTTCCTGTCCTACAATTAATTACCAGTAATTAGCTGTGCTGGTTTGAAAGCAATGACAACACTTTCTGATCACTGACATAGCCCTTGCCTACATACCCAAATCTATAAGATAGGCTTGGTCGCAAATCCTCAATAACATTGAACAACATCAGTTGCATGCCACTGAATCTTTCACTGAAGGGAGGATGAGTTGTTTCAAAGCCAGGAACCTGGAAAAAGAAAGGGAGGAAATGATGGAACAGAAAGCCGACCAAGTCCCTTTGATGTGGTTCCTGCTGACACTCTGGGCAAGATGTTCCTTGTGTGAGATAGATCACAAAATGCATTAAGAGATATTATCCTGTACACTCCAATTAGCATCACTGGTATTCCTTTGCTAGCTCACCGTCCAAAAAATTAACTTTATTGCTTCCAGAACTTTGAACAAACTCATATAATCCTTCAAGCAGATGTATGACACATTAAAAACCACAATTACATTACTTCAAAGCCATAATTAAAAAGTTTGGTCCTAGTTCCAGGCCTGCCATTGATTTCTAAGAGAAACACACTTCAGATCTGATGTAAGCTCTAATAAATTACCAGCTTTGAGCAAAATAAGTTTAGTTTCCCATAAAGAATAAAACGGGGTGTTTTATTGTGGGAAAAGGAGAAGACTAAATGATTGTAAATTTGTATTGCATTTTTATAACCACTTGGGTTTAAAGTCAAATATAATTTGACATTTTATTGATATTTCCAGTGTTTAAAACTGACAAGAAATACATTAAATTTTACCATGTAAATCTGATATGACAATAAAAAGCCTTTCGCACTTCTCATTGAAATTGTTGCAGTAAAATGAAATAAGAAGTACTATAAAGAAAATGAAAAAAAAATTTTTCTTCTCTAAATTGCTTTTTTTTTTCTTAAAAAAGAAAGAAAAAGAAGTTCTGAGTTGTCCATATTTAAGTGTCTTCTTTTCTATAGGGTTAGACTTTTTCTCCCAATTGATGATTCTCTCCCAACATATGGAAGTAGGCTCCCAGATACATCTTAAACCTTGGATATGCTGCTATTCTGATGACAAGTGATTGTTAACAATCTGTTGAAAAAAAAAAACCAGAAATGTATGGCTTTATAATTCTGGAGGCTAGAAGTCCAAACTCAAGGTTATAGCATGGTCATGCTCCCTCAGACATATGAAGAGACACTTCCTTGCATATTCCCAGTATCTGGGGGTTTACCAGAAATTTTTGATGCTCCTTGGCTTGCAGCTGTGTAACTACAATCTTTGCCTTGGTTGTTACATGGTGCTTTCTCAGTGTATGTCTGTCTCTGCATGGCAATCTTTTTATAAGGATACCAGTCACATTGGAGTAGGGGACCGTCATAGTCTAGTATGATCTCATCTCAACTAATTGTATCTGCAATGATGCTATTTCCAAGCAAAGCCACATTCTGAGACACCAAGAACTGGGACCTTGACATGGCTTTTTTGGGGGGATACAATCAACTACATCACAATCTTTATTGAAAATCAAAAGTACAAAGACATCAACTGCCAGTGCAGTGCTAAACAGTTGTTGAGCACTAATGGAGGTCTCTGCTAAGCATGTATTGCTCTCAAGATGTTTGCAGAAGTATATGCTTATTAAAACTAGAACCTGTGTCTTATCTTGCATGGTGTTTGCATCCTGTCACTCAGCCACCCATTTGACACCATACCAAGAACATCATTTGACATTCCTGAAATGAAACATCAAATAGGAACTTAATGCCATATAGTCAGCAAGAGGATCCCCCAGAATTGGTCAGGATGTAAGACTTAAAGAATTGAGCAGAATCAAAAACTGCACTTCTTTTTTGAGTGTAAAAGTAATGCTACAGTCCTTCCATCAAGAACAAAGACAAAAAAAAGAATCTTCTATCCATATAATACACAGGACTCCCTGTTAAGTTTGATTTTTAGATGAGCGATAGTCTTTTAATATAGTTTATGCAATACTTGTTTGTCTAAGATTAAAATACAATTGGCACCCTCTATTTTTTTCTAGCTAAATCAGGCATCCTTATTCATTACTGCCTCGTAGGTGTTTCTGAACTATTTTCCTTTTAGCCATTTGGAGCTTGGAGGATAGAGGAAGCGGGCACGTGGAGGAGTAAGTAACACTAGGTTCACTCATCTCTTATAATGTTTCAGTTCAAAAGTCGCACGTTCACCATGGCTGATGATGGAAATAGAAATGTTTATGTGCATGCATATGTGTATAGTGTATGAACTGTTTTCCCCAAAATTCATATGCTTAAGTCAGAACAGTCTACATGACTGTATTTGAGTTTAAGACCTTTAAGAGGTATTTAAGGCCAAATGATGTGAAAAGGGTGGGACCCTAATCCCAAAAGGACTGGTATCCTTAGAGGAAGAGACACCAGAGAGCTCTTTCTCCTCACACACAGCGGAAGGGACATCTGAAAACACAATGTGGAGGCAGCCACCTGCAAATCAGAGAGAGAGGTCTCATCAGAATCCAAGCTTCCTGACACCCAACAGGGGACTTTCAGTTTCCAGAATTGTGAGAAAATGAATATCCGCTCTTTCAGCCACCCAGTCTATGGTGTTCTATATAGAAACCCAAGTATAGTAATACACACACACACAAACATATGTGTATGTATGTATGTATGAGTATGTACATATAAGTGTGTGTGTGATCATGTGGTTTTGTGTGACCAGGAAAAATTTCAGTAGTTTTCTGAAATAAATGGATACTATCTATTTTGTTTTCAATAAAGCAAGAGCCATCAGAAAGATAATTCTGGAAATTCCCAAAACATTCAGCCTAAATATAATGCTCTAAGCTGAAAAAGTGGTCATTGATAATCAAATTAATTTATGATATATACTTGGAGTTACCCATTTTCTGTATGGATACTTCTTACAGTTGAAGACTTATGCATTTGAACACAGAATATACACATATATGTACACATGTCTATATCCTTGTAAAATGTGAACATCATTATTCTGTCTCCTTATTTCGAGCACTGTGTTTACATGTGAAATCTGTAACTATATCCATTTAACAGAATGTACACTGGAATAAATAAAAGAGGGATTCATATGTATGTTTAACTGGACAGAAAACATACCAGAGAAGATTTGATTCAGCAGCTCTAAGAAACTACTCTTCTGCCAACTTCACCCTGGCCATTAAAAAATGACATTTAACAATTCTAAGCAGGACTTCTTTCATGACCCAAGAGAGACAGATGGTTCCAGAAGTTTCTCAAAAGATTGAGGAAGCTTCCTTCCTCAGAGGACTTCAACAAACTTCACTCAAATTTTAATAGCCCATCTTTGTATGCATGTCCTTGACTGCATAGCCAATAACTATGACTAAGAGGTTGGATTATCTGATCAATTTAAACCTGAGCCAAGTGGCTTGACCTATAGTCCTAGAGCCAGAAAAACATTTAGCTTTGCCTCAATGCAAGGGCTATATAGCTAAATTATATATCCTGGTAACCCACAGCTTTCCTGAGGAGACATATTGCACTGCTTTATCTTTTCAAGATTCCATTATGACAGTTTTCGAACATGAGGAATATTTGAAAAAATTATATAATGAACATTCATATACCCATCATGTACTTCCACAACTGACAATTTGTTATATATGCTTTCTCACATATCTAGCTATCTATCCATTGCAATAATTTTTGAAGATCACATAAAATAATGGTGTTTCCAAAATTCAACATATTTCTAAAATCAGTTGTATTTGCATGAGCTTATAATGCATTTATTCTCCAACTCTTTTCCCAAGCTAAATAAAATTTGATCATCCAACTATATATACATTTTGCATTCAAAGCTTAGAATGTTAAAGCTCTAGGGGAGTAGCTTTTAGCACTGAAGTTCTGATGCTGATAGTGATTCATGTTTGGATAATTTTCCTGCAAATCAAAAGATTCATTGTACATCATGACATTTACATCAATTTTCTTTGATTGTGAACTGAATATGCCCATGCTTTAAAAGGTATCTAAACTTACTACAGCTTTCATTTTTTTTAAGATTCTGCATCTATAAAACTTGATCATCTTTACTGATTCCAGTGGGTTTCATACATTTGTTCCTTCAAAGCTCAATTCAGTTACCTTCTCTTATAGCATTCCCTGACTCCCACATTTGGCCTTAGGCAAATCTGTCGACCTTAGTGTAATTGTACATTTCTTTCTGATAACATTTATCATGTCATAATTGTAATTATGTGTTCATGAACCTCTCTCTCTGACCAAAGTATTTTTATCATCAAGCTCCAAACTTATGATTTCTTTGTGGGCAGTCCATAAAGATTTGTAGAATTCAATTTAGCCAAGAGATATATGTTAGATCTGGGATTTTTCAACACTTGAAACTAACAAGGAACACTTCATACATAATGACATTTTAAAATTTCCATCAGGTGCTACAGAAATCAAAATTATATTGGCAAGATGCTGGGTTCTCTGTTATAAATAGCACTCTTTTTTTTTTTAAGATTTAGTTATTTATTTTTGGTTGTGCTGGGTCTTCATTTCTGCATGTGACCTTCTCCAATTGAGTGGAATGGGGCTACTCTTAGTAGTGTGTGCAGGCTTTTCATGCAGTGGCTTCTCTTGTTGCAGAACACAGTCTCTAGGGTGCATGGATTTCAGTAGTTGTGGCTTATGGGCCCTAGAGCACAGGCTCAATAGTTGTGGTGCTGGGGCTTAGTTGTCCCATGGCATGTGGGATCTTTCTGGACCAGAGATCGAAATTGTGTCCCCTGCATTGGCAGGCAGATACTTTACTACTGAGCCACCAGGGAAGCCGTAAATAGTCCTCAATAAAATCATGTAACACAAAATTAGCCTAGACTTTGTATATGTTTTATTAAGCCACAAATAAATTTAGAGTAAGACTAGTTGACATGGAGAACTGGTGGGCACTAAACTGAAGTGCTAGTGTTCAAGTCCCGGCTCTGTTCTTTTCTAGGTGTTAGACCTTGGACAAGTTACTGGAGCTTTTACAGCTCATTTTCTTCATATGTAAAGTGGAAATGATGCAAGTATCTATTTCATAGATATAAATTTGTCTAATGTTTTGCATATTAGACAAATTAATTCAGATAGAGTTAATAATACCTTATACAAAGTAAGTTTCCAGTTGATGTTTGTTTTTAAAAGAAAAGTCATAATATATAGTATCTACTGCTTAAACAAGACCCAAACTTGCTCACTCTCATTTTTCTCTTCTAACAAAATCCAGGTTTATTCAGGTGGTTACTGAGATCTTTTGATCTCAGGATGGTAGGACTCCATCACTGCCCCAGGGAACAAACCATGATGCTTTAATCCAAGATTGTTGCTCCCCTGATACTTTGCCTTTCACTGTTGTCGGAATGGACAATGATGGTCAGTGGGAGACTCTGGGTGGGGCATCCAGGACAGGTTTTTCTAATTTATTAAAATGGATAGATATGACTGGCCTGGATCTCTCTCATTTCCCTTTTTCTTTCTTTCCGCCTATATTGCCAAGAGAAGTACCTCTTCAGTCACCAGGAAGAGGTAACAGGACGGAGGTCTGCATACCAAGAAAGGCAGAGAAGACAGATTGAAAGAGTCTGAGTTTTTGATGAGATAATTGAGCTACTGAAGTAACACTAGATTATCTATCTCTATATGAGTGAAAAATACTGCTATTATTTAATCAATGTAGTGGAGTTGTCTGATACACCCAGCCACACAGTCCAAGGAGTGGTGGCTGCACAGGCACAGGAAGGCCAAGAGAAGCCACTTCATGTTCAAGGTCAGGAGGGGCGGCGGTGAGGAGATACCCCGTGTCCAAGGTAAGGAGCCACAGCTGCGCTTTCCTGGAGCAGCCATGAAGCGGTACCTCACGTCCAAGGTAAGAGAAACCCAGGTAAGATGGTAAATGTCACGAGGGGCATCAGAGGGCAGACACACTGAAACCATAATTACAGAAAACTAGTCAACCTAATCACATGGACCACGGCCTGGTCTAATTCAATGAAACTAAGCCATGCCCTGTGGGGCCACCCAAGATGGGTGGGTCATAGTGGAGAGGTCTGACAGAATGTGGTCCACTGGAGAAGGGAATGGCAAACTACTTCGGTATTCTTGCCTTGAGAACCCCATGAACAGTATGAAAAGGCAAAATGATAGGATACTGAAAGAGGAACTCCCCAGGTTGGTAGGTGCCCAATATGCTACTGGAGATCAGTGGAGAAATAACTCCAGAGAGAATGAAGGGATGGAGCCAAAGCAAAAACAATACCCAGCTGTGGACGTGACTGCTGATAGAAGCAAGGTCCAATGCTGTAAAGAGCAATACTGCATAGGAACCTGGAATGTTAGGTCCATGAATCAAGACAAAATTGGAAGTGGTCAAACAGGAGATGGCAAGAGTGAACGTTGACATTCTAGGAATCAGTGAACTAAAATGGACTGGATGGGTGAATTTAACTCAGATGACCATTATATCTACTACTGCGGGCAGAAATCACTTAGAAGAAATGGAGTAGCCATCATGGTCAACAAAAGAGTCCGAAATGCAGTACTTGGATGCAATCTCAAAAACGACAGAATGATCTCTGTTCGTTTCCAAGGCAAACCATTCAATATCACAGTAATCCAAGTCTATGCCCCAACCAGTAACACTGAAGAAGCTGAAGTTGAACGGTTCTATGAAGATCTACAAGACCTTCTAGAATTAACTCCCTCAAAAGATGCCCTTTTCATTATAGGGGACTGGAATGCAAAAGTAGGAAGTCAAGAAACACCTGGAGTAACAGGCAAATTTGGCCTTGGAGTACAGAATGAAGCAGGGCAAATGCTAATAGAGTTTTGCCAAGAGAATGCACTGGTCATAGCAAACACCCTCTTCCAACAACACAAGAGAAGACTCTACACATGGACATCACCAGATGGGCAACTCCAAAATGAGATTGATTATATTCTTTGCAGCCAAAAATGGAGAAGCTCTATACAGTCAGCAAAAACAAGACCGGGAGCTGACTGTGGCTCAGATCATGAACTCCTTATTGCCAAATTCAGACTTAAATTGAGGAAAGTAGGGAAAACCACTAGATTATTCAGATATGACCTAAATAAAATCCCTTATGATTATACAGTGGAAGTGAGAAATAGATTTAAGAGACTAGATCTGACAGATAGAGTGCCTGATGAACTATGGACGGAGGTTCGTGACATTGTACAGGAGACAGGAATAAAGACCATTCCCATGGAAAAGAAATGCAAAAAAGCAAAATGGCTGTCTGGGAAAGACTTATAAATAGCTGTGAAAATAAGAGAAGCAAAAAGCAAAGGAGAAAAGGAAAGATATAAGCATCTGAATGCAGAGTTCCCAAGAATAGCAAGAAGATATAAGAAAGCCTTCCTCAGCAATCAATGCAAAGAAATAGAGGAAAACAACAGAATGGGAAAGACTAGAGATCTCTTCAAGAAAATTAGAGATACCAAGGGAATATTTCATGCAAAAATGGGCTCGATAAAGGACAGAAATGGTATGGACCTAACAGAAGCAGAAGATATTAAGAAGTGGTGGCAAGAATACACAGAAGAACTGTACAGAAAAGATCTTCATGACCCAGGTTACCACGATGGTGTGATCACTCACATAGAGCGAGACATCCTGGAATGTGAAGTCAAATGGGCCTTAGAAAGCATCACTATGATCAAAGCTAGTGGAAGTGATGGAATTCCAGTTGAGCTATTTCAAATCCTGAAAGATGATGCTGTGAAAGTGCTGCACTCAATATGTCAGCAAATTTGGAAAACTCGGCAGTGGCCACAGGACTGGAAAAGGTCAGTTTCCATTCCAATCCCAAAGAAAGGCAATGCCAAAGAATGCTCAAACTACCGCACATTTGCACTCATCTCACATGCTAGTAAACTAATGCTCAAAATTCTCCAAGCCAGGCTTCAGCAATACGTGAACCGTGAACTTACTGATGTTCAAGCTGGTTTTAGAAAAGGCAGAGGAACCAGAGATCAAATTGCCAACATCCACTGCATCATGAAAAAGCAAGAGAGTTCCAGAAAACATCTATTTCTACTTTATTGACTATGCCAAAGCCTTTGACTGTGTGGATCACAATAAACTGTGGAAAATTCTGAGAGAGATGTATGTAGGTCAGGAAGCAACAGTTAGAACTGGACATGGAACAACAGATGGTTTCAAATAGGAAAAGGAGTACGTCAAGGCTTTATATTGTCACCCTGCTTATTTAACTTCTATGCAAAGTACATCACGAGAAACGCTAGGCTGGAAGAAGCACAAGCTGGAATCAAGGTTGCCGGAAGAAATATCAATCACCTCAGATATGCAGATGACACCACCCTTATGGCAGAAAGTGAAGAGGAACTAAGAAGCCTCTTGATGAAAGTGAAAGAGGAGAGTGAAAACACTGGCTTAAAGCTCAACATTCAGAAAACTAAGATCATGGCATCTGGTCCCATCGCTTCATGGCAAATAGATGGGGAAACAGTAGAAACAGTGGCAGACTGTATTTTTCTAGGCTCCAAAATCACTGCAGATGGTGATTGCAGCCATGAAATTAAAAGATGCTTACTCCTTGGAAGAAAAGTTATGACCAACCTAGATAGTATATTCAAAAGCAGAGACATTACTTTCCAAACAAAGGTCCATCTAGTCAAGGCTATGGTTTTTCCAGTAGTCATGTATGGATGTGAGAGTTGGACTGTGAAGAAAGCTGAGTGCTGAAGAATTGATGCTTTTGAACTGTGGTGTTGGAGAAGACTCTTGAGAGTCCCTTGGACTGCATGGAGATCCAAGTCCATCCTAAAGGAGATCAACCCCGGGATTTCTTTGGAAGGAATGATGCTAAAGCTGAAATTCCAGTACTTTAGCCACCTCATGAGAAGAGTTGACTCATTGGAAAAGACTGATGTTGGGAGGGCTTGGAGACAGGAGCAGAATGGGATGACAGAGGATGAGATGGCTGGATGGCATCACCAACTGGATGGATATGAGTTTGAGTGAACTCTGGGAGTTGGTGATGGACAGGGAGGCCTGGTGTGCTGCAATTCATGGGGTCGCAAAGAGTTGGACATGACTGAGCAACTGAACTGAGCCAACAAAATCCAACTGCTACAAAAATACAATACAGCATACCTTAAGGCTGCGAGAATTTTTGTGATTTATATACATTTTTGTACATAAAAATAGCATTCTCAATGATCAGAGAGAAAAACAACTAGGCAGTAAACAGTCTTTTAAATGCTTTTGTTGTTGTTACAGGCTCATTGGTGATAGAGTCTAAACTCAATTTAATCTCTTATGAGCCCATTAACTCTCTCTTTTATAAATGAAAGTTGCATCACCAATCTTAAAAGACCTTTCTTCTCAGTGTTTTTAAATAAGATGTGGAAGGAAGAGTAGAAAATGAGTGAGATGGAATAGATTCCTACCCTCTACTGAAAAGACAACTTTCTATTTGAATATGCAGTAACAGTTCATTTAAATCCCAACAAGTACATTTTTTAAAGTGAAATGCTTTTAGTAATTGGAAATTTAAGGAATTGACATTTATGTTAGCCAATAATAAAGGAATAAAACCAATTTGAGAATATTCAAATATGGAATTCATTCATTTATTCAATAAATATTCATTACCTGTAGATCATTTCCAACGTACTGTGAAATAGACATCTTCTGGGTGCTCTTGTTTTTTTTCTTTTTTTTACTCTTCGACAGATAGAAAAGTGTTTCTGAGGATTCTTAGTGTGAAAAAAAGAGAAAGATTAAGACTGGACTCTGAGTTATATGGGAAGACCAAGTAAGACTGAAGACCAGCTTCTTTCCATGTACATGAAATAAGCGATTGATTAGAAGATGGGCTGTTAATACTGACGCAAGTAGTAGGGAAGATATGTGAATTTCTAGAAGGAATCAACTCTTGAAATTGGCTTCATTTATTAAATCAAAAAGCCTTTGCCAAATTTGCTCTCGACCTACTTCGGTTATAGACAGCTCCTCCTTTCTTTAGTACATTTTTCTGAAGTCAGCAGTATAAATTCTAGACAGCTCTCTGGCCAAAACTTTAGGGAATTCCCACTCCGAAGCTCTGGGAGTTGCTAACTATTGCATAGTGCCATTGCCCTGCATTGTACAAACATTGTGGGGGAGGAGATTTCCAATACCAGTATAACCTGCAACTGCATAATTTGTAAAATCTCTGCTTTCTTTAGATGCACTCATTCTAACAGCAGTGATTGCTAAGGTGCTGTAAAAGACAAACTGCATCTGACCACCTAAAAAGGAAGGGAGACTATTGCAATAGGTAAAGGAGATTGAACTCAAATCCAATTTTTAAGCATTGAGATGAGCTTGTAGAAAAGTGCTGGAGGATATTAGAGGGAGGTTGGTCTATGTGATTAAGCCAGCTATACTTGCTAATTGGCACTTATCAAAGTTAGGCTCCAACCCTCTCACAGAGACTGGAAAATAGGGGTGCTATCTTTCTTGATAATTACATTTCAAAGGGATGGCTCCCAGGCCCTTGAAAACGACATTGACATTCTAAGTTGGTAGAAGATTTACATCTCAAAGGAGCAAAGAGAGAATTTACATTTCCAAGTTTCTAAAGTAACTGCTCTAAGAACAGGGAGGTGGGGGCCGAGAGTCAGGAAGAAACCCATTTAAAATTTAATCAAACTGAGAGGGCCAACCCTTATGGTTGTCTTGGTTTCTTATTTCTGCCACCTGAGATGTGTGAACAAAGAATGTTGCCTGCCATTCTAGCAAACAACAAATTTTGTCCACCCTCAAGCCATCCCATCCCCAAAGGTGCACCCTGAGGTGAATTTAGAATTGAGAAGAACAGGATTCCTGGCCCTAGATTGTTAAGATGCATGTGAAAGCAACAATTTCAATGAGCCCAGACTCTTGTATTTTCCATATATAGGAAAGCATTCAAGTTATTAACTTGAAATGTCCAGTTTTTCTGTGATTAACAGTAATATTTTGAGATTTCTCTTACATGTTTTTTTTTTTTTTTTTTCAGCATAAACTCCTACATAACCTGGTTCTTCTCTTACCCCTTTGGAACAATTCCTCAGAACTATATGAGGGGCTGTCTTCCAGGTTTTAGTCCTAAGTAAGGTCTTCAAAAAATATAACTCTCAACTTCTATGCTGTGTATTTTCGTTTTCTGGTTTTTCTCAGTTGACAGATGGTAACACCCAGCACTGCCCCGGGGAGGAACCAAAAGATACCTTTTATTGGACTATTGTTGCAGAAAGGGAGACCGCTTCCAGGGCCTGAAACTGGGCTCTTGTCTAACACTCAGAAATGAATTGTCCAAGGAGACACATGTGCTGACAAAGCAAGAGATTTTACTGGGAAAGGGCACCCGGCTGAAGAGCAGTAGGGTAAGGGAACCCTGGAAAACTGCTCTGCTCGCAGTCTAGGATTTTATGGCGAGAGGATTAGATTCCAGGTGGCCTTTGGCCAATCATTCTAATTCAGAGTCTTTACTGGTGGCGCATGCACCACTCAGCCAAAATGGATACTAGCGAGAGGGATTCTGGGAACTGGACAGACACACGGTGTCTCCTTTTGACCTTTCCCGAAATCTTCCAGTTGGTGGTGGCTTATTAGTTCCGTATTCCTTATCAGGATCTCCTGTCATAAAACAACTCATGCAGATGGTTACTATGGTGTCTGGCCAGGGTGGGCGGTTTCAATCAGTGTGCTTCCCCTAACACTACCACAAATTATTCTAACCTTATGGATGTTTTTGGGAAATGTCCACATCTCATCTCTCTTGCAAAGCTCCCATTTTACTTCTCCTTTTTTCTTTAAAAGAAAAATTTAAAGTGAGCCTGCATCAGAATAAAAGAAGAGATAGTGTTTCATATTTAAATATCCCTCAATAGATAAAATCATAAGTGGAAAAAATCCAACCAATCTCCATGAAAAGTCACTCCCTGAAGTCAATTTTCTCCCCACCTCTCCCTCTTATTTCTCCAAGTCTCTCCAATGAAAGTTACTTTCTCACTTTTATCTCAATTCCCAGCATTTAGAACAAACAAGATGATTTCATGTTTAACAATGTCAATCATTAGCTTATACTGGAATACAAACCACAAAGCTACATTAATTTCACAGACATTCATGACCTTTGAGTACCTTTCTGCAGGATTAAATAACAAGCAGTTTCATATTGACTTCCTTGCTGACTGTCCATTATTTGCAGTGCTTGATTTTCTTCATAGCAGCTAAAGACAAAGAATTCTTATAGACCAGCAGCCCTGGTTTTTCTATCACTATACACACAAACTATTTATTCTGACTGATCTTCTCTCATCAATGGGTTGATCTTACTTTCCTTACTCCCTTTTTATATGTATATTCTTGCTAATCCTTATTGTATTCTGTTATGGAGTGAAGTGAAATTCACTCAGTTGTGTCCGATTTTTTGCTACCCCCACGGACTATACAGTCCATAGAATTCTTCAGGCCAGAATATTGGAACAGGTAGCCATTCCCTTCAGGGGATCTTCCCATAACAGGGACTGAACCCAGGTCTCCCACATTGCAGGTGGATTCTTTACCAGCTGAGCCACCAGGGAAGCCCATTTTGTTATGGAAGGAATGTGGAAATCTGTACTTGACCATAGGATGACTGACAATTATATATGTAACTACTATGCAACTCTAAAAACTCAAAGACTTGAAGAGTGTCACTAGTCTAAAAAGATTTTCCACTACCCCTCTCTGAGAAAAGAGAATAATCACAAATGTGACCTCTGGCAGGGTAACATGCTACATACCCATACTTTTTTTCTTACAACATCTGCCTTCTGGCAATGCAATTCTCATTTGCATTTCTAAAGCAGCTCCTATTGGCTTTGACTACATTTCTAAAAATACTTAATCTTTGTCTCCATTTTTATTTGCACCCAGATGAGTCTGCTTATCCTGTCTAGGGTTGCTGTAAGGAGGATATGAAGGACATATCCATTTATAAGATAGTGGACAAAAGATATATTATGTTTCTGTAAAAACAGAGAGAAGTGCAGCCATAGTTGGGTAGACATCAGTATTTGGAGAAAGGTTTAATGTTTAAAAAGTGTGTGTGTGTGTGTGTATGTGTGTGTGTGTGTGTGTGTATGTGTGTGTGTGTGTGGTGAGTCGGGGAGAGGGGTTGGTGCACAAAGGATTCCTAAAAACTGAACTGATCAGAAGAAATAAAGACATTTTCTTTTGGTCTCATAATGAGATGGATTTCACAAAAACCAGCCAATTGCTCAGAACTATGGAACTGTTAACGGAAATATAAAAATAGACTTGAAGCTAGGAACTTGTAAAAGAGAACATATGATAATGAAGATTTAACATTTGGCATGTCCTAGTCATTTCTCCAGAGTATTCTCCTCTAATCACAGACAGAGGTGCTGAATCCTCTAGCACCCTGCAACAGAACTGCTGAAAATGGAATTAAAGTCCCCAGCATTAACTTTCTGAAAGGAGTTAGAATCTCTCTGAAGAAATATGAAATCAATGTTGCCATTAGTTCTTGGGTTAAGATTTATATTTATTGAGGTAAACTTTTTATTGGAGGCTAACACACATACTGAAAGGCCACAAATAGTAAATGGAAAATTTGATGAATTTTTACAAAGATTGGAAATTCATATAATCACTTCCCTCATTGAGCAACAGAACACTCCCCACACTGTGAAATGGTGTCCTGGTGTCCCTGACCATTACACACATCATCCTTTTTAAGGCAACAACTGCTATCCTGAGCTCTAGTATCACAAATGAGTTTTGCCTGAGTTTGCCTTCATATACATGTATACATATATATTCTTCTCTGTTATTTTCCCCTCAATGTGATGTTTGTAGATTTCATCCACATTGCTGAATAAGGCAGTAGTTCATTCATTCTCCTTGTTTATATTCTATTATAAAATACTACAATTTATATATCTATGCTACTATTACGGAAATTTGGGTTTTTCTCAGTTTGGGGCTATTAAAATAATGCTGCTATAAATATACTTGCACATGACTTTTAGTCCACATGTGTTTGCATTTGTAAATATATATACCTAAAAACTGATCATCTGGGTATTAGGATCGGGCAAAAGTTCTTGGGATTTCACCCATAACCACCTGGTTCTATTTCTGTCCTTTCCATAAGGTCTTTCTCTGACCTGCAGAGCTGGTCAACACCCAACTCCCTAAACACACACTCATATATAAACACGGCAGGCTGGAAGTTGGGATTAAAACCTCTAGTAGAAGCCTTTGAAAAATGACTGAATCTACTCTGGATGCATCTTCTACACTGTCTCCTATAGGTCCTTAGTAAGAGTAAATTCCCATTGCCCACACTGGTATTTGGTTGATAAAACACACACTCTTTTTGGCTCCCTCTCCATCCCTCATCTGTTAGTTACAACTCATCATTCATTTCAGATTTTGTTTATTTGGGCTCTATTTTTATTTTGATGAGTCTAGCTAAAGGTTCATCACTTATTATTTTTTCAAAGAACAAGCTCTTAGTTTCATTGACCTTTTCTCTTGCCTTTTTAGTCTCCATTTCTTTTATTTCTATTTTGATCTCTATTGGTCTTCCCAGGTGGGGCTAATGGTAAAGAATCCACCTGCCAAAACAGGAGACACAAGAAATGCAGTTTTGATCCCTGGGTTGGGAAGATCCCATGGAGAAGGAAATGGCAACCTGCTCCAGTATTCTGGCCTGGATGATTCCATGGATAGAGGAGACTGGTAGGCTACAGTCGATGGGGTTGCAAACAGTTGAAAATGACTGAGGGCTACACTACACTAACATTGTTGTTGTTGTTGTTTTTAATTAGCTGTAGCCTTTGTTTTACTTATTTTCCTAGTTCTTTCAGATATAACGTTATCCTGTTTAAGACATTTCTTGTTGTTTGAGGCAGTCCTGCATTTGTTATAAACTTCCTTCTTACTACTGCTTTTGCTCCATCCTTTGGATTTATATACTGTGTTTCTGTTTTCATTTGTCTCGGATAATTTCTGATTTCTTCTTTGATTTTTTTCACTGAACCACTGATTATTTAGTAGCATATTGTTTAGCCTCTATTTGTGTCTTTTTCCCACTTTATTTCTTGTAATTGATTTCTCATGTTATACTATTGTGATTGGAAAAGATGACTGATATCATGTCAGTCTTTTAAAAACCGATTGAGAATTGTTTTGTGGCCTAGCATGTGGTCTATTTTGGAGATCATCCTGTGTTCATTTGAAGAGTGTAATCCTGTTGTTTACGTATGAAATGATTTATAGGTATTTTTTAAGTCTGTCTGAACTAACATGTCATTTAAGGCTACTATGTCTTTTTTATTTTCTGTCTGGACAATATATCCATTGAGGCAATTGGTTCTTTTAAGCCCCCTAATATCACTGTATTGCAATTGATTTCTCCTTTAACATCTGCCTATATATGCTTTATATATTTACATATTCTATGCTGTGTTTTGGAGAATGGAATGGCTCCCCACTCCAGTATTCTTGCCTGGAGAATTCCATGGACAGAGGAGCGTGGTGCGACATAGTCCCTGGGGTCACAAAGAGTCAGACACAACTGAGCAACTAACACAGACACATATTGTATTTACAAGTTTTATATCCTGCTTCTTGATTGATCCTTTTATGGTTATGCAATGCCTTTTGTCACTACAGTCTTTGTTTTAAAGCATATTTTCAACTTTCTTATTTCCACTTGCATGGAGAATCTGTTTTTATTCCTTCACTTTCAGTTTTTGTGTGTCTTTATATCTGAATTGAGTCTCTGTGCTGTGCTTAGTCACTCAGTTGTGTCTGACTCTTTGCAACACCATGAACTGTAGCCTGCCAGGCTCCTCTGTCCATGGGGATTCTCTAGGCACGTATACTACAGTGGGTTGCCATGCCATTCTCCAGGGGATCTTCCCAACCCAATGACTGAACCCAGGTCTCCTGCATTGCAGGTAGATTCTTTACCATCTGAGCCACCAGGGATATGATCTATTGCTGTTTTTTGTTTTTCCAATCCAGCAAGCCATCCTATCTCTTTTGTTTGAATCATTTTATGCTTAAAGTAACTATTGACAGATATGTATTTATTGCCTTTTTATTAACTGTTTTCTAGTTGCTTTTGCAGTTCTGTTTCTGTCTTCTTTGATTTCTTCCACTGTAGTTTGATGAATTCCTTTAATGATATGTTAGATTCATTTCTCTTTATTTTTCGTGCATCTGTTCTTAGTTTGTGATGTCCATGAAGTTCATACATAATAAACTAAGTATATAGTAATACATTTTAACTTGATTGCTTAAGTTCAAAGACATTTTAAAACCCCTACATTTTTACTCCCTGTACAATTTTATGGTTTTGGCATCACATTTTACATCTTTTTTTTTTTTTTTTAGATTTTGTGAGCCCATTAACTACATATTATGGATGCAAATTATTTTGCTACCTTTGTATTTTAATCTTCTTATTAACTTTACAAGTGGTTGATCCATTACCTTTAATATATGTTTACTTTTACTGGTAATTTTTTTTCTTTCATAATTTCCTTGCTTCTGATTATGACTTTTTCTTTTTCACTTAGAGATGCCATTTAACATTTCCTTAAGACTGACTTAGTGGTGATGAACTCCTTCAGCTTTTGCTTGTCTGCAAAGCTTTTTACCTATCCTTGAAGTCTGAATGATATCTTTATCAGACAGAGTATTCTTGTTTACAGGTTTTTTTTTTTTTTCTTTTAGCACTTAGAATACCACTCCATCCTGGCTTGCAAAGTTTCTGCTGAAAAGTGAGTTGGCAGTGTTATACATGTTCCCATGTATGTAACTCACTGTTTTTCTCTTGCTGCTTTTAAGAGTCTCTTCACATCTCTAAATTTTGACATTTTAATTTTAATGTGTTTTTATGTGAACTTCTTTTGATATGTCTTTTTGGGGAATCTCTGTCCTTTCTAGACTAGGATGTCTATTTTCTTCCCCAGACCAGGAAAAATTTTAGCTATATTTTTTCTAATAATTTACCCACTCCTTTCTCTCTTCTTTCCTTCTGGGACTCCTAAATGCAAATGTTAGTGCACATGGTGTTGTACCATAGATTTCTTAAACTGTCCTCTTTTATCTTAATTCTTTATTCCTTTTTTTTTTTAATTCATCTTTGGTGATTTCCACTATTCTATCTTTTAGATTATGGATCCATTCTCCTATATCATCTAATCTACTGTTGAATTCCTCTAGTGTATTTTCATTTTAGTTACTGTATTCTTTGGCACTGATTGATTCTTTGTATGTTTTCTAACTCTTTCTTGAAGTCTTTACAGTGTTCATCCATTCATCTCCTAAGTTCTCTGAACATTTTTATGATGATTACCTTGATATCATTATCAGGAAAATTGCTTATCTTTGTTTCTTTTCATTGCTTTTTCCCTAAGGTTTTTGTCTTATTTGGAATATATTTCTCTATACCTTCATTTTGACAAATTTTCTGTGTTTATTTCTTTGTATTAGATCTCCAAATTTTTGAGAATTAGCCTTATAGAGGAGAAGTTCTTTGGGGCCAAGCAGCACACTCCCCTTGGACATCAGAGTCAGATGTTTCAGGGATATTTCCTATGTAGGCTGCATGAACTTCTTATTTTGGCAAGGCTGAGTGCTGTGGGTGCTCTGGGATCCAGGGCTGACTTCCAATCTGGCTGACTGTGAGACCATACCTTATGCAGTTTCTGTGGGTGTGCTGGTGGGAGCAGACCCCTGGCATGGCTGACCAAGAGGCCTGGTGGTGTGAGATGGCCATGAGTATGAAGTTGGATGGAGCATGCCCCTGGCACTAACAGGTTAGAGGGAAGATTCCAAAATGGCACCCACCAGTGCTGGTGTCCGCACAGTAGAATGAGATCACAAAAGTGGATTCTGCCAGTTCCTGGAGAGCTGACTCTTGGAGGCTCTCTAACATAAGTAAGTTGGCCTGACCCCAGTTCCTTTCAAGCTACCATCTCTGTGCTGGGACTTAGAGCAAGAGAACTTTTGAAGGCATATTTAAGAGTAGAGTCTTGGTTTCTGACAGCCCTCTGACTCTCACAAAAGTTAACTTCCACTGGTTTCCAAAGCCATACGTTTTGGGAATTAAATCTTCTTGGTACAGAACACTCAGGTTGGCAAGTCCAACGTGCAGATCAGTTTCCTCTCTCCTAGAGGGGAACCTCTGTGGGTAATGTTTCCCACCTGTGCTGGGGATCGGGTCCTGAGTAGACCACATGTCTGCCCCTTCTACTCATTTTATTGTGGTTCCTTCTTGTATCTTTTGTTGCCGAAAATCTTCACTGCTTAGTCTTCAGGTTCTCAGAGATAATTAGTCTGTAAATAGTTGTCATATTGAAGTGTGTGTGGGAGAAAGTGAGCAGAAGATCTTCCTAATTCACCATCTTGATTTCTATGCAATTATTATTTTAGAGCTTCTTCCCATCTTTATAAGGTCTTTGAGTGTTTTGCCTTTGTTCAAGTGGTGAAGTATTAAAGGAGGATTCAGCAAATCCTGAAAGGAGTTCTAAGGCCTATCCTTCAGAGTTATTCAGAGTGGGACACAAGGAGTACACTTTTATACTCCCGTGCCATGCAGTCATTGATTGTGGGCTACTTAGTAATGGAGCAGGATCTTGCGTAAGACAGCTCCTTCATCAGAAGCGGTCTCTGTAATGAACTGGCAGCAGAAGCTGAGTCCCTCAGTACTAAAAGGAGATCTAGGTAATGCATTATATTATCAACCACAAAAATAATTGGCAAAGCCCTCATATTTTCTTGGAAATAATTATTGTCAATTTTTGGATTTTCAAAGTGACAAGGTGAAATATTTTCACGACATATGCTTCTAAGACAATTAATTATATAGTATTCATGTTAGAAATGGAAGTTCCAGGTGCCTCAATCACAACTAAATCATATGTTAAGAATAAAAAATTTTCTTCTGTGATCAATTTTTCATACCACTCAGCATTTTCAGTCATTCTTAAAATAATTAAATAGTCTTATTGGTAAATGGAACTCAGGAACCAGTTCCTGAGTTGTTACCAGTTGAGTGAACATCTGTTCTTTCTGGATTAAAATGTCCAAGTGTCTTGTTAAATTTTGTTGCAGTTATGCCCAATAGTTCCAAGGAGGTTTCTGGTACCTTTTATGGTTCCCGCATAGACATACCAAAAATTGCTATGGAATTTTGTATCCTCATTTGTGGGAAAATAGAGAGTCAATTCTCTTTTTCCTCTGTGTCTACATGTTGCAAAATGCAACAACCTCATGATTACATCACCTAATGAAGTTACTTATTAACAGTCACTATGGTGTGTGCCCTTTTATTCATTTTTTACTTCAGTGAAAAAAGAAGAGAAAATCAAGTGAATTTGGAAATGTAATTAGTCTTGGCTGAGCTTTGAGTCACAGTTGTTCCTCACTATGCAGGCAATTGGGAGATTCATAAATAAAGCCAGTATCCCTTCATCAATGATAACGCCTTACATAAATTTGTAACGACTGTTGTACATATAAAATACAAGCTTTGGATTTATCCCAAGTAAATCACATCAGGAGTATTTGCTTTGGTCACTAATTAAGTTATATGGAAAGACCAAATTCACCTGGGAATAGCAAAGCCATAGCTCCTGTAAGACATTATAAGGATGACATATAAGAAAGCAATAACTTACATGCCTGTTTTCTCCTCAGTTCACATTCAAAAAATCAAGATTTCCATTGAGGCATGCAGAAAGCTCCCTCTAGCAGATGTAGACAAGTGCATTAATAAATCATGACCATCGTTAAAGTTTTTAAACCAATATTTTGTGATCAGGCATGCTTCTCATTATCAGTTCTGAAGCTAGATAGAAATATTGCATACATGGGACATTAATTCATGAAATTGCTGTAGTTGACTAGTTGCCAAAGACTACTAGCAATACAATAATGGTTTAGAAAACAGTCAAGACAGTTTGCTTGCAAAGTGTCTGTAGAGATGTGTAACCAATAATAAATTTATGTAGCCCTTGATCATGCATGCCACCTTTGGGCACAGTAAGATAACCCTGATTGTTTTTGTGTTTGTGCATATGCTTGCTAGTCTATCCCAACATTTTTCAACTGTGCCTATGAATTCATATGCTTATATTTGCAGATTGTGCACAGCAAAGTCACTTAGGAATAAATTGGAATTTGTGAATCCAGATGAAACTGAGTCATTCTAAGCACTGTGCAGTTTTTAGCAGATGCAGAAAGCTAAACTTTCCACCCAAACTCCATAAGAAAATTAGTAATGACTACAAATATGATACCAGTTACATCAGGGAACTCCATAATTCCAAGTATAAGTTTACCATATGAGATGTTTAAGGATGTTACAGTTAAATCAGCATTTAGCACCTTTCTGAATTCTTTAGTTCATCAACTCCTTCTTAATTTTAATTAGGGTAGAAAACTGCTTTGTCTAGGCTAGCTCTAACTGCATAGGGGACACATATTTTAGAAGATTGTATCAATATTTTAACATAAAAATGATATAAAAATAAGAACGTGGCATATTCAAGCCTCTCACTCTTACCCATTCTGTGAACACTCAATTTATTTTAAAGTTTATTTAACTTAAAGATTTCTTTTGCCAAATATCATTGAATTTAAATATTTATGATAAGCACTTAAATATTAAGGGATCATTTGTCTTAATGCATTTTTTTTCCTGGAAGAATGATGTCTTTGAAAGCTGTTACCAAAATGTAGTTATTCAGCCCCTGTATAATCCTCCTATTTGTCAAATGAATATGTAGTTAAAATCATAGTAAAACAGGCATTATTTACTCAATATACCTTAACATCTTTATGAAAGATTCCATATTTGTTGTGAGAAAAACGGTGCTTATAACTTGAAAGCTCACTGAAATTTGTCCTTAATGGACTCTGTTCTAACAAAATTCAAGTATCTGTCTCTAGCAAAGGACTATTTCTGAAATAATTTGGTCATAAGTATACATTGTCATTTTATCAAACCATGTAAGGAAGTGAGAAGATGGTCAATTTGGTTTTCATTTTCGAGTAGGTTTTAGTCATGGCAGGCTAGATTTTGACAGTTCTTTGAGTAAGACACGGTGGCCCCTTTCATACACAGCTTTCACATTGAAATTATTCCCCTTTTCTAGGGATAAATAGCAGAGAAGGCAATGGCAACCCATTCCAGTACTCTTGCCCATGGACAGAGGAGCCTGGTAGGCTGCAGTCCATGGGGTCGCAAGGAATCAGATACGACTGAGCGACTTCACTTTCACTTTTCACTTCCATGCATTGGAGAAGGAAATGGCAACTCACTCCAGTGTTCTTGCCTGGAGAATGTCAGGGACGGCAGAGCCTGGTGGGCTGCCATCTATGGGGTAGCATAGAGTCGGACACAACTGAAGCGAATTAGCAGCATCAGGGATAAATAGAATAAGAAGACCATTAGTGCGCAATGAAGTCTAAGTTCCTTTATCTTAAACCAGTAGATACTCAATACAGAAATAATCCTCACAGTTTTTGTAAATATAGGCACAAGTTCTATACCCAAGCACAGCCTAGCCTGAGCTGTAGAAAGACCAGTACATATTGTTCAGAGACCCAAGTTAGAGTTAGGCCAAAAGATAGAAATCTAAAGAGATTTCTTTTGCCCTGGGTCTTAAAGCTTATTCTAGTTGCCGGTCTGAAAGTTGTTATATCTAGAATCATAATCCATCTCTCTACTCTAGGTCACTTTGTCCTTTTCTGTAATCTGTGCCTAATTCTCACCCTTTTCATTGCATAAAAGGAGAGACTCAGTTTTCAAGTGAAAGCAGATCAATTATTAGACTGTCCTGAACTTGCTAACAAATTCTATCTTCTTTTAATAGTAACCACCTTAAATTAAATTTAACGTAGAAGGATACTGTAAGTCACTGAAGAGCAGAAATGGGAAAAATTGCACTGAATGCTATAGAAAATGGCAAGAAGTATGAGAAAAATGAGTGAGCTCCCCAAAATCTAGGTGATTACTTGTAAATACTTACTGTAATTAGAACTTTATAATTTTACATTTGCAGTGATACAGGGACAAAGAAAATCTAAATTGTAATGTAAGGAAACAATTCAAAAGATATATTTTCAGGGATAAATTGTGGATTAATTATTTTATAAAATAATCTTCTGACAAATTGTAGTTCACTGGAAAAGGGAATGGCAAACCACTTCAGTATTCTTGCCTTGAGAACCCCATGAACAGTATGAAAAGGCAAAATGATAGGATACCGAAAGAGGAACTCCCCAGTTTGGTAGGTGCCCAATGTGCTACTGGAGAAGAGTGGAGAATAACTCCAGATAGAATGAAGAGATGGAGCCAAAGCAAAGCAACACCCAGTTGTGGATGTGACTGGTGATAGAAGCAACATCCGATGCTGTAAGAGCAATATTGCATAGGAACCTGGAATGTTAGGTCCGTGAATCTAGGCAAATCGGAAGTGGTCAAACAGGGGATGGCAAGAGTGAACATTGACATTCTAGGAATCAGCGAACTAAAATGGACTAGAATGGGTGAATTTAACTCAGATGACCATTACATCTACTACTGTGGGCAAGAATCCCTTAGAAAAAATGGAGTAGCCATCATAGTCAACAAAAGAGCCCAAAATGCAGTACTTGGATGCAATCTCAAAAATGACAGAATGATCTCTGTTTGCTTCCAAGGCAAACCAATCAATATCACAGTAGTCCAAGTCTATGCCCCAATCAGTAATGCTGAAAAAGCTGAAGTTGAACGGTTCTATGAAGATCTATAAGACCTTCTAGAATTAACACCCCCAAAAGATGCCCTTTTCATTATAGGGGACTGGAATGCAAAAGTAGGAAGTCAAGAAACACCTGGAGTAACAGGCAAATTTGGCCTTGGAGTACAGAATGAAGCAAGGCAAATGCTAATAGAGTTTTGCCAAGAGAACACACTGGTCATAGCAAACACTATCTTCCAACAACACAAGAGAAGACTCTACACATGGACATCATCAGATGGCCAACACCAAAATCACTGATTGTATTCTTTGCAGCCAAAGGGGGAGAAGCTTCATACAGTCAGCAAAAACAAGACCGGGAGCTGACTGTGGCTCAGATCATGAACTCCTTATTGCCAAATTCAGACTTAAATTGAAAAAAGTAGGGAAAACCACTAGACCATTCAGGTATGACCTAAATCAAATCCCTTACGATTATACAGTAGAAGTGACAAATAGATAAAAGGGATTATATCTAATGGAGTGCCTGATGAACTATGGATGGAGGTTCGTGACATTACACAGGAGACAGGGATCAAGACCATCCCCAAGAAAAATAAATGCAAAAATGGCTGTCTAAGGAGGCCTTACAAATAGCTATGAAAAGAAGAAAAACGAAAAGCAAAGGAAAGATACCCATTTGAATGCAGAGTTCCAAAGAATAGCAAGGAGAGATAAGAAAGCCTTCCCCAGTGATCAGTGCAAAGAAATAGAGGAAAACAATAGAATGGGAATGACTAGAGACCTCTTCAAGAAAATTAGAGCTACCAAGGGAACATTTTTTGAAGTTCAGTTCAGTTCAGTCGCTCAGTCGTGTCTGATTCTTCGCTACCCCACGGACCACAAGACGCCAGGCCTCCCTGTCCATCACCAACTCCTGGAGTTTACTCAAACTCATCCTTATTGAGTCAGTGATGCCATCCAACCATCTCATCCTCTGTCATCCCCTTCCCCTCCTACCTTCAATCTTTCCCAGCATCAGGGTTTTTTCATGCAAAGATGAGCTCAATAAAGGACAGAAATGATATGGACCTAACAGAAGCAGAAGATATTGAGAAGAAGTGGCAAGAATACACAGAAGAACTGTACAAAAAAGATCTTCATGATCCAGAAGATCACGATGGTGTGATCACTCACCTAGAGCCAGACATCCTGGAATATGAAGTCAAGTGGGCTTTGAGAAGCATCACTACTAACAAAGCTAATGGAGGTGATGGAATTCCAGTTGAGCTATTTCAAATCCTAAAAGACGATGCTGTGAAAGTGCTGCACTCAATATGCCAGCATATTTGGGAAACTCAGCAGTGGCCACAGGACTGGAACAGGTCAGTTTTCATTTCAATCTCAAAGAAAAGCAATGCCAAAGAATGCTCAAATGACTGCACAGTTTCACTCATCTCACATGCTAGAAAAGTAATGCTCAAAATTCTCCAAGCCAGGCTTCAGCAATACATGAACCATGAACTTCCAAATTTTCAATCTGGTTTTAGAAAAGGCAGAGGACTGGAGATCAAATAGCCAACATCCGCTGGATCATCAGAAAAACAAGAGTTCCAGAAAAACATGTATTTCTGCTTTACTGACTATGCCAAAGTCTTTGACTGTGTGGATCACAATAAACTGTGGAAAATTCTGAGAGATGGGAATACCAGACCACCTGACTTGCCTCCTGAGAAACCTGTATGCAGGTCAGGAAGCAACAGTTAGAACTGGATATGAAACAACAGACTGGTTCCAAATAGGAAAAGGAGTTAATCAAGGCTGTATATTGTCACCTCTGCTTATTTAACTGCATATTTATATATGCAAAGTACATCATGAGAAACTGGTTCCAAATAAGGAAAGGAGTATGTCAAGGCTGTATATTGTCACCCTGCTTAGTTAACTTATATGCAGAATACATCATGAGAAATGCTGGGCTGGATGAAGCACAAGCTGGAATCAAAATTGCTGGGAGAAATATCAATAACCTCAGATATGCAGATGACACCACCCTTATGGCAGAAAGCAAAGAAGAACTAAAGAACCTCATGATGAAAGTGAAAGAAGAGAGTGAAAGAGTTGGCTTAAAGCTCAACATTTAGAAAACTAAGATCATGGCATCTGGTCCTATCACATCATGGCAAATATACGGGAAAGAGTGGAAACAGTGAAAACAGTGACATACTTTATTTTTTGGTGCTTCAAAATCACTGCAGACGGTGACTGCAGCCATGAAATTAAAAGACGCTTACTCCTTGGAAGGAAAGTTATGACCAACCTAGATAGCATATTGTAAAGCAGAGACATTACTTTGCCGCCAAATTCCATCTAGTCAAAGCTATGATTTTTCCAGTGGTCATGTATGAATGTGCAAGTTGGACTATACAGAAAGCTGATTGCCAAAGAATTGGTGCTTTTGAACTGTGGTGTTGGAGAAGACTCTTGAGAGTCCCTTGGACTGCAAAGAGATCCAAAAGTCCATTCTAAAGGAGATCAGTCCTGAATGTTCATTGGAAGGACTGATGTTGAAGCTGAAACTCCAATATTTTGGCCAGCTGATGTGAAGAGCTGACTCCTTTGAAAAGACCCTGATGCTGGGAAAGATTGAAGGCAGGAGGAGAAGGGGACGACAGAGGATGAGATGGTTAGATGGCATCACCGACTCAATGGACATGAGTTTGGGTAAGTCCCGGGAGTTGGTGATGGACAGGGAGGCCTGGCGTGCTGTGGTCCACGGGCTCACAAATAGTCAGACACGACTGAGTGACTGAATTGAACTGAAAAGAATCTTGACTATCCTGTCAAGACATGTTATATTTTGCTAGATAATAGAAAAGTCTTTGAGTGTTAGAAGGAAATCTATTTTCATCTCTTGCTAAGAAAAGACTTGTTACCAGTCTTCTTTACTGATTCATTGACTATTCATTCAAGAACATTTTCATTCAGTATCTGTCATGTGGCAATCATTCTGGACACTGAGGCTAATAGTGAACAGCAAATTTCTTGTCCTCAGTGAGTTTCTTGTTTTGTTGAGGAGAATAAAATAAACCTGTATACACATAAATTATTATCTGATACTGGTAAGTGCCATGAGGGATCTCAAATGAGATGATGGGTTAGAATATAATGGGAAGTAAAACAGTGGCAACATAAGATTGTGTGATCAGGGAAAATCTGCCTGACAAAGTGACCTGGTGGTAATAGTGACATATTAAAAAGCTGAAGTCCTGGGAAAGAGTGTTCTTAGCAGATGGGACAACAAAGAACTTGTGATAGGATATTCCCAGTGTGTTTGGAGGTTAGAAAGATGACCTGTGTGAATCTGTTATTGTCAGTAATGGAAGTGTCAAGGTAGAAAGAGTCAGAGGCAGACAGATGCTAAGGCATAAAAGACTTTGAATGCAAAGTAAGGAACATGGCTTTTATTCCAAGTATAATTGAAATACATTGGAGAGGTTCACTTTTTTTAAGTATACCAGCTTCTTTGTGGACAAAAACTATAGACAATAGTGAGATTTGAAGCAGGAAACCATTCATGATACTATTTTTGAAGTCTAGGTGAGAGACAGCGATGGCTTGGACTAAGTTGACAGCAGAGGCATTGGTAAAAGGATGTGTATTCAAGATATATGTTGGAATTAAAGCTAAGGGGAAATCCTCGGCTGATGTAGGACATAAAGAAAAAAATGGAGCAATCAAATATAATTTGTAGGTTTGAGATCTACAGAGTTGAAAGAAATATTCCAATGGAGAGATTGAAGGCCAAATGCCAAAGAAACTTGCTAATAATCTCACAGCTATTTAATGCCATAGCTGGGACTATTAGAACCTCTGAATAGTTACTCCAATTCACTTTCTGCCATGTCAGGTGACTCCCCAGTGACTGCCTAAAATTTCTCTTTCTCTTTTCCTCTAGGTATGAGAAAAGTTAATCTAGTAGCTGAGTAAATGCTGTGTTCTCAGCACTTATTTCATTTGCTTCCCTTTTCTCCACTTCATTCATGTTTTAATTTTCTGTATTAATATTAATCATTTTACAGGATCCAGCTGTGTTTAATAGAAAAAAAATGTGTATCAGCATTTTGGCAAAATACTGATTTTTATTAAATTGATAACATAACATGGGATCAAGTACAAGTGAGTATCAGTAAGGGGCTGCTACATGTAGCTTTTATCTCAGAAGGATAAGGATTAAATTCTCTCTTTAAAAAATAAAAAACACAATGCAAAGTCACTTAAACTCATTCATATTACAGAACATTAAAAGTCTTATTTTTTAAACCCATAAATTCAAGCCAATATATCCTTTCCTTTCCAGCTTATTGAGATATAAATGCCATATAACCTTGTTCTAATTCCAGGTATAGAAATAGATGATTTTATATACATATATATTTCAAAATTATTACCAACAGGAAGTTGGTTAAAATCTCTATCACCTCAAATAATTACCATTTGTGTGTGTGTGTGTGTGTGTGCACATATGCACACGTGTGCTTATGGGGGCTTCCCAGATGGCTCAGTGGCAACTGCCTATGCAGGAGACACAGATGTGGGTTCCATCCCTGAGTTGGGAAGATCCCCTGAAAGAGGAAATGGCGACCTGCTCTAGTATTCTTGCCTGAGAATCCCATGTACAGAGGAGCCTGGTGAGCTACAGTCCATGGTGTCACAAAGAGTCAGACACAACTGAGAAACAGAGCACAGACCCATGCATAAGTCTGTATGTGTGTGATGAGAGCATTTGAGATCTACATTCCTAAAAACTTTCAAGTAGAAAATATGGCATTGCCAATTATAATCACCGTACTGTACGTTAGATTCCCAGGAGTTATTTGCCTTAGAAATTGAAGTTTCTACCCTTTGCCTAACATCTCCCTATTTTCACCATTCTCAGCCTCTGGCAATCACTGTTCTAGTCTATTTCTAAGACTTTGGCTTTGGAAGATCACATAATGCTTGTCTTTCTCTGTCTGACTTATTTTGCTTAGTACAAGGCCTTCAAGGTTGATCCTCTTGTTGCAAAATATTTTATGTATCACATGTATTTTTTTCATTTATCTACAGAGAGACACTTAAGTTGTGACCATGCCTTGGCTATTGTGAATAATGCTACATGAAGAGGACTGTGCAGATATTTTTACAAGATAGTGATTTCGTTTCATTCACATATGGACCTAGAAGTGAGATTCCTGGGTCACATGTTAATTCTATTTATAATTTTTTGAGGAACATCCCCACTGTTTTTCCTATTTGCTCTAACAATTGACATTCTTACCAAAAATGCAAACGGGTTCCTTTTCCTCTACATTCTTGCCAATACTTGTTGTCTTTTGTCTTTTTGATAATAGCCATTCTGCAGTACGTAAGGTGACATCTCACTGTGATTTTCATTAGCATTTCCCTGAAGATTAGTGATGTTAGAAAAAACACACTTAAAACTAGGACAGTGATTAAATATGCATTTATGTTGAAGGAGTATAGAATGCTTATGTATATAAAATATTGATTTTATATTTTTAGCATTTTTGGCCTCTGTCTACAATAAATGCTAATCTTTTTGAACTATAGCATTTAACACATATATTGAGCCTTTAGCATATCTATGTGTCTAAAACAGCAAGTTGTTAAACTTTAAGAATTTGTGAGAACTAAAAACATTTCCAACCCATCTACTATGTTCTGGGCACAATCCTAGGACTCCGTAGAGTAACAAAAGAAAAAAACTGGTCCTCAGATAGTGAGGGAGATAGGCAATAAACACATTTTCTGAAGATTTTTATTGTAATAGCCAAGATATGGAAACAACCCAAGTGGCCACCAACAGATGATTGGCCTCAGAAGATGTGTATGTATGTGTGTGTATACACATATAGGGTGTGTGTGTGTGGGTGTGTGTGTGTATACATATACCTGCATACACACTCTGCTGCTGCTAAGTCGCTTCAGTCGTGTCCGACTCTGTGCGACCCCATAGACAGCAGCCCACCAGGCTCCCCCATCCCTGGGATTCTCCAGACAAGAACAGTGGAGCAGGTTGCCATTTCCTTCTCCAATGCATGAAAGTGAAAAGTGAAAGTGAAGTCGCTCAGTCGTGTCCGACTCTTAGCGACCCCATGGACTGCAGCCCACCAGGCTCCTCCATCCATGGGGTTTTCTAGGCAAGAGTACTGGAGTGGGGTGCTGTTGCCTTCTCCATGTACACACTCTATATACATACCTATGCATACACACACACACCAGAATATTATTTAGCCATAAAAATCTAAACATTGTCATTTGCAGTAATATGGCTGGACCTTAATAATGAGAGAAGTCAGTCCGAGAAGGACAAATACAGTATGATATCACTTATATGTGGAATCTAAAAAATAATGCAAACTAATTGATATATAAAATAGAAAAAGACTCACCCCCAGACATAGAAAATGAACTTCTTGTTACCAAAGGGGAAAGAGAGGGAGGGAAAAATTAAGAGGATGAGGTGAACAGATATGAACTACTGTTAGAAAAGCAACAAGATTTACCATATAGCATAAGGAATTATATTCAATATATAATTGGATATAATCTGAAAAATATGTACATACCTGAATCACTATGTTGTATACCTGAAACTAACATAATATTGTAAATTAACTATACATCAATAACAACACAAAATTTCAGAAAGGGACATTCCTAAGTAAAATATAGTGAAAGAAACCTAGAGAAGAGGTCCTGCACTTGGAGGTGGTAGAGACAAGTTCAGAGACTTGGATGATGTGACTAAGCAAGCAAAAAAGATTTGGGGAAATAGAGTCCAAGAAAAGTCCTTTTGTAAAATTAGAGGCAAATTAAATAAAATTTGGTTTGACTGTCGACCCCCTGTATCCGTTTCAGGTATTTCCAGTATCCTTATCCCTTTAATGCAATGCCTAAATCTGAATGTGCTCCTGTCTCAAATTTGAAAATAGCATCTTCCTCCTTCCTACATATCACCCTCCCTACAACTACCTATTATTACATGAAGAGGGTTGACAATCTCAGGAACTGTCACTAAATGTATTTGCACAAAGTTCTAAAAGGATGAAAGTCAACCTAATGTTTAACTCTATCAAATGGTTTTGAGAAGAATCTAGGAGTCTTCTTTTAAAAGGAGAAAAGAGGAAATGTCACATATACATGTATATGTATACTATGTTTAGGAGCTAATGCTTCTTCTATGATATCTAATTATATTGACCCCCCATTAATCCAAAATAATTTCCTTCATACCCTTCCAGATATTCTCTGGCATGTATTTATTACAGGAAAAAAATGAACATAGTCAATGATGAAAGTAAACAGAGGTTCAGATAACCTAAAGCAGATACCACAGTGGTTGAATGAATTTATGTACAGATGCTTCATTTTACATGATCTAAATAATGAAAAGCTCCTTGTCATATTTTTTAACTTTTTCACATTTATTAAAAATTTGTTCAAGTTTTGCTTAAAGGGTGTCCTCTTTGCCTATGATTAATGGGAGGCATTGGATGTCATGCAATCACTTTAGTTCCAGTCAATTTATTGTTAATTTATTGGGTGTTTGCTGAATTTATGCTCAGTTTTAGGTTCTTTTAAGAATAAATCTTATCAACACCATCATATTTGATAAGAGTAAAAGCAGTGAGCATATTGAAGGAGTTTATAAGAAAAGCCTAACATTACAAACAAATGAAAGTATAGAAATTTTAAGGACTGAGATGACATATGAGGCACAAGCATACGGAATGAAGAATCTGATCAGAGCTTTGTATTTGATCCAGGATTGAGTGTGTCCATGATCAGCTTTACAAGAAGCTGTCAGGCCCCTAGCACGGCACTCTGCTTCTCTTTGTATGAGAATTTCCCCGGGATATCTGTTGAAGAGTAACACATTGCCATACTGCATATTTAACTTTTAGGAGTATTAAAATAAATACTTTGGGGATCCCTTCTTAAAAGAATGATTATAAAGTTTGAACTATATTTGATACAAATGTGATTGTTGAGAAAATAAATCAGAATAATACCAATCAACTTTTTCAAAGCTGACATTTAACTGGGAGTATTCCTTGAAGCTGTTAATATTTTCATTAATCGACTGTCTCATGCATGCGTAATAAGTTTTCTCTACTTTGGCTGCATTTCCAATACCTTTTCTCGTATGGTCATTGTTTTATAATATCATTTCTCCAGGAAGAATAGAGAGATAATTTCCTCTTTCCTTTATCATGATTGATCAACCTACTTTTATACTATCATTGATAGACTTAAAAAGTGTTTTCAGATTTAAAACCCATGTCCATTTTTACAATTACTATCAAGCTTCTTTCATATATGACCTATGAGATTTTAGGTCACTTCAAATTTTCTTATGAGTGACTAATATTAAATAATCTTTAAAATGATCACTCTAATCAATTTGTCAGTGACAGCTGGTTGACATAATGTATTATATGTTTTATCTTAACTTTTCATCAATAATTGTTTAAAATTAGCAAGAAATGTAAGCTTTTTTTCAAATGTATTTTTATGTTTCACTCTTTATTAACTGAACAGTCAAACACTTCAAGAGCTTATTCATTCATTTAATTATTCTGAAAACTTCTTTTTTAATCTTTATAAGGTGCACACAAAAGCAATGCAAATGCATTCAAAATTGTCATTACATAGTGCTGAACCACATAATTGCATAACCAAATGATCCTTATGCTACGCACATTGACTTACTGATGAATATATGTGGAAATTTTGTAAAGATGCATGTGTTGTTTTTTTTTCAGACATTTCTCCCATGTTGCTAGTGATGTCATGTGCCCCTCTTCCTAAACCACCAGAATTCTCTTCAAGACAAGACATATCAGATATACTTAGTAAAGGTCTTATATGTTGGAATGCATAAAACTTGTGAATATATATAAACATGCTTAGCTGTCATAGTATTCGTGTCCTAATAGACACAAAATTTTGATTTTTTATTTCATGTGATTCCAATAAAAGTAACAAGTAAGACGTATTTATAATTGCATATGTCTACATTTTTTGAGTTTATGTTTCATAAATGAGAACATTTGAAAGATGAATTTATCACTTATACTTTAAAATGTATAAAGATCAGAAGAATGTTCCACAGACTAGTTTCTGACCTGTGTATTTCAAGTCCTGATTCTCTTTTACTATATATGTGTTTCCATGGCCAAATAGCAAAACCACTGTTACATTATTATATGGCCTCTGGCTATCCACAGTCATTCCACAGCAATAGAGTTATTGGCATAGCAGATGGTAGGGCTATTCCTAGACTAGAATGACCAGTAAAGAGATAGTTAAAGACAGGTAACTGAAATCCTCATAGATGTATCCCACTAAACTAAAATTAAACATACTTTCATTTCAACTTTCTTAGCTTAATTAGATCCCCCAAAGGCTCATTCTCATTTGGTCATTCCAAACTAACTGGTGAGAGAAGAAAGTGGATATGAGAGAAGGAAATCAGAGTGGAGAAATACAGTGGTCTCACTTATCAGTTCAAGTATCTTATGTTTATAAATTTTATAAAAAGAAGTAAATGATCTTATAACTACGTGGTCAGTACTCTTCTGAGGGTCTTGGAAGGGGCCCATGCCGTTCAAGGACTCTAATGCTTAAGTATCATAGCTGCAAGAGAAATTTAACCTTGCTTATTATTCTCAGTCAAAATACTGAAAGCAGATACCCAATATTATCAGGCCCAGAGCATGTGTTTCCTGGCAATGGCCTTGGGAAAGACAGTTCATATTCACATTTTGGCCATAGGACTTAGAACCAAGATAGTCCCTCCCAATCCAAGCTTGCCTCCTGAGTTCACTTCACTGTTAATAACATAATCATCCTAGGTCCTCAATTTAGACACACCCAGAAACCCACAAAAGTTGCATTTGTGTGTTTTCTACATCTTTACACATTCATTCTCAAAGTCTGTATGTATGGTAGCTACTAAGGAGTCCTTTTATGCAAAGAACATTAAGAAGGAGACTAATTGATTGAACATAGGCCTTATGTGGAGATGTCCTGTGGGACTCAACAGTGTACTCTGCTCTGGTCACCAGAACTGTATGCTCCAGAGGTGCCCCCACCTGTGAGTTGTATGGGAGCTTCTGATGTGGCAGGACTGACTACTGTGGTCATACTGGCCGGCTGGGCTGGCCCCCAGTCCAGCTGGCTGCCAGACTCTGCCTCAAGTGGTGGCTGCTAGTCCACTGGTGGACAAGAGCCAGTCCTGGCACAACTGACTGCAGAGCCCAGGGTGTTCCATGGCTGGTGCTGGCCCACCAGTAGATGAGTAAGCTCTCGGCACTAATAGGCTAAAGGAAGGTTTCCAAAAGAGTGACCCTGTGATAAATGGGTCCCTCCAAATGGCTGCCACCAGCCATCTGTGTCCCTAGGGGGAGTCCCAATCTCCTCTTGTCTCTTTGAGAGGCTCTCCAAGTTAAGCCAATGGCTCTGACTTGGGCCTCTTTCAAATTATTGTCTCTACATTGGGACTTGGAACATCTGGGGTTTTGTGTATGCCACTTGCTTACTTAGTTGCTCACTCATGTCCAGCTCTTTGCAACCCCTTGGGCTAGAGCCCTCCAGGCAAGATACTGGAGTGGGTAGCCATTTGCCTCTCCAGAGGATCTTCGTGATCTGGGATCAAACCCAGGTCTCTTGCATTTCAGGTGGATTCTTTACTTCCTGAGCCACCAGGGAAACCTTTAAGGTGGGTAATCTTAGTACCCTTAAGGCAGGATATTTCATTTAAGAGCTATTTCCCACAGCCTTTTGGCTCCCCTAATGCAAGTCCTGTGCTGTGCTCTGCTGTGTTGAGTCACTCAGTCATGTCTCACTCTTTGCGACCCCATGGACTCTAGCCTGCCAGGCTCCTCTGTCCATGGGGAGTCTCCAGGCAAGAATGCTGGATTTCCATGCCTTCCTCAATGCAAGTCCTATTGGTCTTCAAAGCCAGTCTTCCCAATGTGGGACCCCTAGGTCTAGGCAACCATGTAGTGCTCAGACTTCTGCAAAGTGTTCATCCTCTCCCTTGTGAGTCATCTGCCCAAGTATGTGGGTCCTGTTTATTCTACGTCTCCACCCCTCCTACCAGTCTCCCTGTGGTTCCTTCTTTATGCATTTAGTTGTGGAAAATATTTTCTGCTAGTCTTAGGTCTTTTTCATAGACAGTTGCTCTGAAAATTTTTATAATTTTCCTGTGCCTGTGGAAAGAGGTCTTCCCACTTTGCTATTTTGGCCACACTCTCTCAGTTCTTAGTTTCCTTGAACTTACCGGCAAAAGCATTGTTACTTTTGAGATACCATCCTACTTGTAACGGGATAACTTCAGTGTACAATCTTAGAAGTACATGAAGGGTACAAGGAAGTCTAATTTCTATTTTACAGTCCTAAGTTATAACTGCAAGGTTTGTCTCCTAACTATACTTAGTGACATCTATCCACAACACTGTAGTTCTATTTTACTAGCTTTTCTAATCCCCATGGAGAAAAATGTAATCACTAGACACATCATTACAAATCAGAAACTTGTTCCCACTCCAAAAGTCATAGTGGGGAAGAACAATAAAGCGAAAATAGAAGAGATAATTTCACACATTTAAAAATGTCACAAACGTCTGAAATTCTCTCCAAGTCCTATACAACAATGCTACCTCAATAATGATAATTACTTATGATGAGATAGCTCTCTAGTGAAAGAGGCATTGGGTGTTTTTATTATGAGAAACATGTTAATAGATTCTCTGATTGCTAATCTGGTCCCCATTCCTTAGGAAATTTTTAACATTTAAGAAATAGTCTTTATTGCTCGAAATCCTAGATTGGGAAATGCTATTTAAGACAGCTAATAAAATCAGGCTGCCTTTGTAAAAGCAGAAATTTATGAGCTCAACATTTTAAAATTTATCTCTGGATAGAAAAATATATCTGAAATCGGTGATTCAGTTCTTGGCTTAGAAGCTGTTACTGAAGCCGGGAAAGAATGGGAGGCTGTTAACATAGGTGCTTAGGGAAGCAAATACAGTGCTGGTATAGTATATTGTTGGGTCAATTAAGGAAAGGTTGGCATATACTTACAAGTCTGTTTCAGATAAATTTCTATTTACTTAATATAAGCATATTTCTCTCTGACTGTTGACTAAGAAACACAAAGACCTTGGTTTGTTTGAATAGAAAAAAGACACCTGAAATTGTACCACTGATTTATAACCTTAAGACTAAAAATTTCTTCAAAGATCTATTAAAATGTTTATGAAGTAAACTATATATTCATTTACATTTTTCATCTATATTCATCTTTAGAAGTTGATTTTACTAACCAAAACCTTGGTAATAATTAAATTTCTGTAATGTCAGCATCCAGATCTCATTAACTCAAACAGATGCAAAAAAGTCTGTGTAGTCTCTTAATAAAATTGGAAGTATGTTGAAAGGCACTTTCCTCTTCTATAAATACAGTTTATAAATAAAACTTCATTGGTAAAAAGTGGAAGTTCAATCTGCTTTGGCACACTGTAATCTAGATATTGGGACCAGCTCAAGTGAAGAGTCAGTTGGTCTATTTAGGTGACATAGTCACCCTCAGTCACAGGCTCAGAAAGTGGGAAATTGCCCCAACTCTCCAACCAGCCCATCCTCCAACCCACCACCTCAAATAGAGAAGCAAGAAGTATATGCTGCCTGTACTCAGATCTTTTTCCCCTGTCTTACCTACCACACAAGCCCTTCCTCTTCTGGGCAGAGATGAGCGAGTCATTGAAAAGGGGATAGAAGTAAGATTTTCAAAAGCAAAAATAAACAAATGGGATCTAATTAAAATTAAAAGCTTCTGCACAACAAAGGAAACTATAAGCAAGGTGAAAAGACAGCCTTCTGAATGGGAGAAAATAATAGCAAATGAAGCAACTGACAAACAACTCATCTCAAAAATATACAAGCAACTTATGCAGCTCAATTCCAGAAAAGTAAACGACCCAATCAAAAAATGGGCCAAAGAACTAAATAGACATTTCTCCAAAGAAGACATATGGATGGCTAACAAACACATGAAAAGATGCTCAACATCACTCATTATTAGAGAAATGCAAATCAAAACCACAATGAGGTACCACTTCACACCAGTCAGAATGGCTGCGATACAAAAATCTGCAAGCAATAAATACTGGAGAGGGTGTGGAGAAAAGGGAACCCTCCTACACTGTTGGTGGGAATGCAAACTAGTACAGCCACTATGGAGAACAGTGTGGAGATTCCTTAAAAAATTGCAAATAGAACTACCTTATGACCCAGCAATCCCACTGCTGGGCATACACACCGAGGAAACCAGAATAGAAAGAGACACATGTACCCCAATGTTCATCGCAGCACTGTTTATAATAGCCAGGACATGGAAACAACCTAGATGTCCATCAGCAGATGAATGGATAAGAAAGCTGTGGTACATATACACAATGGAGTATTACTCAGCCGTAAAAAAGAATTCATTTGAATCAGTTCTGATGAGATGGATGAAACTGGAGCCAATTATACAGAGTGAAGTAAGCCAGAAAGAAAAACACCAATACAGTATACTAACACATATATATGGAATTTAGGAAGATGGCAATGACGACCCTGTATGCAAGACAGCAAAAAAGACACAGATGTGTATAATGGACTTTTGGACTCAGAGGGAGAGGGAGAGGGTGGGATGATTTGGGAGAATGGCATTCTAACATGTATACTATCATGTAAGAATCGAATCAACAGTCTATGTCTGACGCAGGATACAGCATGCTTGGGGCTGGTGCATGGGGATGACCCAGAGAGATGTTGTGGGGAGGGAGGTGGGAGGGGGGTTCATGTTTGGGAACGCATGTAAGAATTAAAGATTTTAAAATTTAAAAAAGAAAAAAAAAAGAAGTAAGATTTTCAATATTTCCTATAGAGGTAGACTTCTAACTTCATGAACAAGAGTGGAATAATGGAGAAAGGGGCTCCTAGTGGTCATTGGTAAAGAATCTGCCTGCCAATGTAGGAGATGCGGGATTCAATCCCTGGTCAGGAAGATCCTCTAGAGAAGGAAATGGCAACCCACCCATAATTCTTGCCTGGAAAATCCCATGGACAGAGGAATCTGGCAGGCTACAGTCCATGGGGTCACAAAGAGCTGGACATGACTGAGCACACACATGCATACACACAAATATATCTATCTAAGATTTGTTTCTGAAAATCTTATCTGACTCTAAAATAAATATCTGCAGAAGACCGACTTTACATTAAAACTGATAGTGGGGGAGAGAGGAGTTTTATATATAATCTCTGAAAAGGGAATTCATGAATATTTTATGAATATTTATTTTGCAAATCATCTTTCATATAAAACCATTGAGTTTGCTTTCCCATGAAAAATTCAGAGTGGACAGCAAATAACAGAGTCTTATTTTATTTAATATAAAACTTTCATGGAGCATCTACTATGCAAAAAAGGAGATACTGTTATTTGCAGAAAATACTCAACGATTCAAGATTGAGCAAAAAATATCTCCTGCATTTTTCTAAATTTTGCAAGGTATAGTCTATTTAGTCCTGGGATTCTGGAAAGGGGTCATTTAATGTTATGTAGCAACAAAGACAGTGTTGATATTTGGTATTCACAAATATTCATGAATCCCGTTTCAGAGATTATATATAAAACTCCTCCCCCACTATCAGTTTTAGTGTAAAATCAGTTTTCCACAGATATTTATTTTAGATATTTGTATGTGTGTGTGTGAGGGCTCAGTCATGTCCAGCTCTTTGCAGCTCCATGGACTTTTGCCCTCCAGGTTCCTGCTCACCATGATAACTCCTGGTGAGCCAGAGAAACCAAGTTATTGACTCTTATTGATGATGGACTGGCATGCTATACCAGTGGAAGATGAAGTACTAGTAAATCAGGTACATAAACAGTTTGAGGCCACCAATAACTGAAGAATTGTGAAGAGCACTGACTTAATTCCAAGGCCCTTGCTTTGGAAATCTTCAATTTAAAAAAATGACAAGCAATGGAAGTCAAAAGGCATCTGTGATGGTATTTAAAGTGACTCTTATCTCCCACAACAAGAGGATAGATTGGGCTAAAATTCAAGCCAAGATTTAATTGTAAAGGTATCAGATCTGCAAAGGATACTAAACATACAAACTTAACAGGCCTTATTTTAAAGTTGGAGATCTAATAGGAGGGCATAGTACCTGAGATCTGAGTTGAGAACATTTGGGTGACAAGCCTGAGAATCTTGAATTATAGACTTCTCTGAAAACAGGAGACTTGCAGAAGCAGCCTTTATTTACATGCCAGAGAAAACTGGTCTTTCTTTGCTTGAAGGCTTGCCAAAGACCACACCTGAAGCATTTTACTTTCAAAATGATACATATTCTGCTCTGCTGCTGCTACTCAAGATATTCATTCAGGCCAATAATTATGGACAAGTTTCAATATAACCTGAATAGGACATTATCATCTCTACTTGAAATGGGAATAGTTTGCTCCCCCAAATAACTGAAGAACTGGGCTCATGAATACAAGAAGGAACCAGAGGGACATGTGTGGAAGTGGGTCACAAGGGTGAAGAGGGAAGACTATCCAGGGCAACATCCTTTCATGATTCACGATTTAATGTCACAGCAACAACATCTGGAATCAATCCAAACGTTGTTGTTGAGTGGTTTGTATGATAGATAGGGCGGAGACATTGCAACAGCCTTAGCAGAGTGTTAAGAATGGGTCAGAAAGCATAGGGAGTGGGGTGGGAATATTAGAATGGATTACCTGAGAAGAGAAGAACACTTTGCAAGATTCTCTAGAAGATCCTACAAACATCATTTTTCATCAAAGCATATGGGAAGCTTGGTGGGTATATTAGCATTCTCCAGAGAATCAGAACCACTAGGATGGATAGAAAGAGAAATACAAAAAGAGACAGAGATGAGAGAGACAGAGGAGATTTATTGTAGGAATTGGTTCGTCTGGTTACTGAGGCCAAGAAGTCCCACAATCTGCCGTTCCAACAGGAGAACGAGGGAAGCTAGTGGTATAATTCAATCCAAGTCCAGAGGTTTGAGAACAACGGCAGCTGTTGATTAAGTTTTAGAATTCAAAGGCTCAAAAACTAAAAATTCAAGGGCAGGTAAAACGTGTCCACCTCAAGAAGAAAGAGAGAAATGGCCTTTTTGTTCTATTCAGGATTTTGAAAACAGACTAGGGTACTGGATAAATGGTACATATATACAATGGGATATTACTTAGACATTAGAAAGAATGAAATAATGCCATTTTCAGCAATATGGATGCACCTAGAAAGTCTCATACTGAGTGAAATAAGTCAGGCAGAGAGGAGGAATATCATATGACATATGATATGTGGGATCTAAAAAGAAATGATACAAATAACTCACTTGAAATACGGAAACAGATTCACAAAATGAGCTTATGTTTGCCGGTGGGGGAAGGATGGTAGGCAGGGATAGTTAGGGAATTTGGGATTAACATGTACACACTGCTATATTTATAATGGATAACCTATAAGGACCTACTGCATAGCACATGGAACTCTGCTCAATGTTATGTGGCAGCCTAGATGGGAGGGGAGTTTGGAAAAGAATGGATACATGTATATGTTTGCCTGAATCCCTTTGTTGTTCACCTGAAACTATCACAACATTGTTTGTTAATCAGTTACGCCCCAATACAAAATAAAAAGTTAAAAAACAGACTAGCAATGCTGCAGATGTTAGTAAGGGCTGATCTCTTTACTCAGCCTACTGAAGTCACATGCTAATCTCTTCCAGAAATACCCTCACAGACACACTCAAAAATAAAGTTTTACTACCTATGCAGGCATCTCTTTGCCCAGTCACACTGATGCATAAAATTAACCATCAAATTGGGAGAACACAGGCATTCATGATGGAAGACCTCAACCATCTATGTACCTGGGATGTATAAGATTTTAATGGAGGGTGAAGAAGGTAGCCTATCTGTTTCTCTTGGAGGCACAACAGAACAAACTCTATCTACAATTCCAACATGACTTCCGTAGTGATTTAATTGATTCATGCTTAAATTAGCTAAATTTGGACCAAATTAGTGATGGTGGTAGTTTTAGAGACTTCTCAAGCTGAAAGAAATCAATCAGATTCTGGGGCAAAGAATAACATTAGCAGAATGCTTGGAAAGACTCATTTGGCAATGACATGTTTTGAATGGGTAGATCTTAGAGGAAGGAAGATTATAAAGTTGGCTTTTGGAATAGTCGAGGTTTGAGGCATCCAGATCTTGAATTAGAAATGAAAGTGTGAAAAATAGAAAAAAAAATGTTTTTTCAAATCATGCATTGACTTCAAATATACCAGTTTCTGAAGTACAGTAACTATGTTTAAGTCATGATGCAAGGTAATAAGGCATTCCAAGTGGTGCTCCTGATTTCATTCAGATACATATATTTATAACTATAGGTGACTGCTTATATTGAGATGTGGCTATTTTTAAAGTATTTAATGAATCATTATTCCTCAATGTGCAATGTCACCATTCAAATTATATTTAGAGGTAATGCATTATCACCTCTATCCTCAATTTTCCAGTTCCCTTGTATTCATCTTCCAGTCTGGAGTACAGCATATAGTTGACTTAAATACTAAGACCTAAAGATTTGGGATACTTTTAGAAAGTGGAAATTTATGAAGCATTTTGATCTCTGTGCTTCTGATAACATATCAAGCAATTTTAAAGGCCACCTTTCATATTAGTTGTAAAATAAGGAAGCAACAAATAAGTGGACAAATATTAGCCCCAGGTTTCTGGAGTTTCTAAATTGCTCCAACTGTTTTAGTGTAATTAATCTTGGATTCAGATTATGAATGTTGTATGAAGGGAAATGAATTGGCCAACTGATAAAGGTTAGATAAGGAAGCAAAGTTTTGTAGAAATGGTTGATCATGTGTTTATCCATACCTTAATACAAAAAAATGACTTCCGCTCTTAGATCATTCAGTGATTCATTTCGCCATGGTGTGAAATCTATGGTAATTGCCATTGGTTTACTTTAGAGCTGAAAGTCCTTTTAACCCCAGTGTCACCCCCGCTTCATCATCTGCCCTGGTGATGCAGACTTAATGCAGGAGGTCTGAGACTGCTCTTCTTAGAAGCACTTGCCTGTCATGCTGGCCCTTGGCTGGATCTGAGAACTTAGCTCTTGGAATATTCCAAGTCAAAAGGTCACTAAGAAGAGTGGATCACTACACCTGATTGTTTTTGGAAACAATATGGTTTATGGCAAATACTTGCTTTATTTTAGAGCCTGGAATTTCAGTATATGTTAAGCAGTGCTTATGTGATCAGCCCCAATAAAACCTTGAGTGCTCATTCTTTAATGGGTTTTCTGGGCAGAAATGTCACACACATACGTACACTGTTGGTAAAGAATGTGGTTTTGTGACCCTTCATAGAAGGACTGGAGTATAAGGAAGCCTACACAGAGATCCCTGCAAACTCTGCCTGTGTCTTCCCCCCTTATGATACAGCTATATATCCTGACTACTACTATACTGCTGTAATAAATCTTAGATATGAGTACACCAACATGCTGAGTCTAAGAGTTCTTTTCAACTAGCCTCCATACTTGAGGATCATCCTGTCTTAGAGACCTCCATCACAGCCCCATTCTTATAGATTTAATGAGTCTGGGCCACAGCATCCCATTACTTGTTAAAGAAAGAAACAGCACTTTTTGTATCCAGTTGAAGATCAGCTTTTTTTTCTGCAAGTGGGAAGATAGATACCTCTTAAAGAAAAAGAAGCTAACTTTAGCTAAAAGGACAGGATTTATTTTTCTACCTATTTAGATTGTAAAACACTATCATTATTTGCACACAAGTGTTTAATTGCTTTGGTAATCTTCCTTGGCAATCTGTGGCCACAGTATCTGGAATTCATTATAGGCTGTGAAATTTCATTTGTTCTAAATGCGCTGCTTTTTGATTTCCCCAATTGAATGAGTGCCCCCTTGTTGTTCTGTTATGGGAAAGGGTAAATAAAAATGCCAACCAGCCTTTCCCAAACCATCCATCATGCTTTACCACCTGTGTCATAATTCTTTCTTATTTTTGGTACTGCTGAATGGTACTCAATTCCCTGCCCAGAAAACCTACATTTCTCTTCTTCCCTGAATGGCATGACTAGAGATGCTGTAAGCTTTTCCCAGGTCACCCTTGGGGTGGCTTTAGAGCAAGCTTTTCCAACAAGTGTAGGTATAACTGGCAATCAAGCAGAGCATGAATACACTAAGTTGCCTATGAAGTCTGAAACAACTTAACCTTCCTCTCTCCACTGCCTACCAAATTGCAATCAATTTATTTACCAAGGACACTGAAAACTGGGAATTCCCTTCAGAGCTCTCAGCAGCTATAACCAACCAAAAATAGACATCCTCTAACTCTCCTGCACATTGCTACTTGTGATTATTCCAATCTGTTTAACAGAAGCTTGGAACATTGTCTAAACAAACGGTTGCTCTATATTATTGTCACATATCTATGGACATTAGAATCTTCTACTAAATTTTAAGACACACATCTCAGGCTACACTCCCATGATATTCTGCTTTTGTAGATTTAAGGAGGGAACCCAGGAGTGCATCTATTTTTAACAAGTTCCCCCAACATATGATGAGAATGTAAGGAAATCTTAACTGTAAATTAGGAAAATGTCAGAAAGAGCAACATTCAATGTATTCTCTATTACATGATTATCTTAGAGAGGTGAAGAGAAGAGGCAATAAACAAACTCAGAAGTTATGGCTTTTCAACTCAAGAACTTTCAAAACTGTGCAGCAGGAAGACACAGGAGGGAAATGAACTGAAGTTTTTGGAAATTATCTCTTCCCTTTTCCTCCCATTCTTCTGTGAATCTGCATAGATTTTCATCATCTCAGAGCCTCTAAACAGAACTGTTGCTTTTTTCTTCTAAACATCACAGATAAACAGTTTGGTGAAGTTTGGTTCTAAGAGACAGCTGCGTCCTCTAAGGACTGCCTAAGAAACAAAGAAGGGGAACAAAGGAGTTAAACCTATTTGCCCTCATGGCTTTTATTATTAAGGAGAATAAGTGATGCACAAAACTGTTATGTAATTATAACGCATAGAAACAGATCAGACTAATCCATCCTGGGCCACACATGGTATGATTTTTTTTTTAAATAAAATACTTCAGCTAAATTGATTTGAGACCCTTAAGACAACAACTTTTAGGAGTTGGTGGTGGTTTTTTTAAAACAGAAGAAATCTACTCTTTTCATTCTTCCAGTTGGTTGCCTGATGCATCAAGACAGCTGCCCAGGATACACCTCATTTAACTGTAATTGTTATTGATAAGTTTATGAAATGTGGAGCCATCACTTAGAGTCTTGTTTGCTCCAAACATCTCTTGGACACTTAGTAACTTTCCTTTACTTACATGCTTTTTGCTTATTTTCTTTTTGTCTTCATGCCCTAGTGGCTCTCCTCTCTCTCACTCTTGAGTTCTCTCTCAGTCTCTCTCATGTCTCTTTTCTTCTTTCCCCACATCTCCTTCTGACTTTGCATAAAATAATACAATAATGGAAAGGGCTGCCTCAGTCATTTGGCCTAACTACAGTAGACCCAGCTGAGAGATTTGCTTGCATACCATCTGTGATATTATGATTTATAATAAGAAATATATATTTGGTTTAATTCCTTAACTTGGGATATCTGGTTTTCTTTAACAAAATCTTTTGATGTTCAGACTATTGGCCTTTGGTCACAAAACTTCAATACAACCTGGCTCCTCCCCTCACTGCCTCAGAGCAGTTCTCTCAGGGTTACTTGAGAGGCTATCTCCTGAGCTTGAAGTCCTCAAATTTCCCCCTGAATAAAACGTAACTCTCAAATTTTAGGTTGTGATTATTTTTTGACTCGACATCACTTAAGTGCGCCCTAACTTCCCCAGCTGTTCTTTGAGCATAGCGTACTTTGCTGAAGTCTGGATACTCAGAATTTTCCTGGTGCTCCAGTCTAACATCTGAATCTTCAGAACAAAGCACAACTGCTTCCAGGATCGATCTTTCTCCCCTACCTGTGGTCCTGTAGCATTTTAAGCCTTCATGGAGAAAACCAGAACATTTTCCCACAGAACTTCATATAAGAAGAACTGTCCGCAAATTGCTTCAATGGAATACATTTTGATAAAGAAAATATCAGAAACCTCTCACACTGGTCTTTCAGTTCCACAAATAGGTCACGCTTGTTAAACATAAGAAATCTGAGCTTGATGTTTCCTGGGGCTTCAATAGGTGACTTCTTCACTGCATTCTGCTGCTGCTGCTGCTGCTAAGTCTCTTCAGTCATGTCCGACTCTGGGCGACCCCATAGACGGCAGCCCACCAGGCTCCTCCATTCCTGGGATTCTCCAGGCAAGAACACTGGAGTGGGTTGCCATTTTCTTCTCCAGTGCGTGAAAGTGAAGTCATTCAGTCATGCCTGACTCTTAGCGACCCCATGGACTGCAGCCTACCAGGCTCCTCTGCCCATGGGAGTTTCCAGGCAAGAGTATTGGAGTGGGGTGCCATTGCCTAGTCTTGCTCAAATGTTGCCTCATCAAGGAACTGTTCCCCTGTCTCTTACAAGCTGTGGGATTTAGAAAGCAGCTTCATGTCTCTGGGCTTCTGTTTCCTCCTCTAGGAGAGAAAGCTATAACACTACCTCCTAGCTTTTCTGGGCATTAAATGATTTAAAATATAATAGTCTTAGAACAGTAAATTCTCATAGTCAACTATCTATCATTACCACTATTATTATTGTTATTATTGGAACACTTACTTCCCTTCCTCACAGTCATTCTAACAAATTTACCTGTTTTCTTCAAAGCATTATTATAATATTATCTCAAAGTACTGTTCACTGCCATTCCCTGTTTACTTTTTGATTTCCAATAACATTCAACCTGACAGGTAAATGTCATAAAAACACACTTCTGTCTCCACATGACTGCATTCCCATTGATTAGAATGGCCTCTGGCACAAAGTAATCAGTCAATACTCTCAGCTAAATGAAGGGATTCTTGCGCAAATGAATGAAAGGCAGGCTCCAGAGTATTACCATATCCCTAGCATTCCCTGGCCTATGAAAACACCAACTGCATTTCCAAATTTTTGAATTTGGGAAGATTTTGGCTACCCTAGACTTCATGGAATCAAAGGGATCTATGTTCAAAATTTGGTCTCAGTATTCCTCATAATATCTGTGTCAGATTATGAGAGAGAGAAAGAAGACAGTTACATTCAAAACTGAGGACCATCAATCTAAGAATAGGACCTAGCAAGTGTATTGAAAAGCAATTAAATAGCTCCCAAAAGGAAACATGGAACACTATTGTGCAAACATAAACACTGGGCTATTTGAGGCTAGTTTGTCTGAAGAGAATTATCTAATCCTGAATTCCACACATAAAAAGAAAATTAAAAAATAAATTTTAAAGTATTCTATCTAAATAAACTGTGGTATTTTATACAATGGAATATTCTGAAGCTCTCAATAAAAGAATAAGATAGATCTTTATATGGCTTGAGAAATATTTGTTAGTATTTTTGAATATAATATTCAGAGTAGCTAAGGAAATTGAATGTTTTCTATGGTGGAAATATACTCAGACTATGAATATTTATTTTCTCCACTTGTGTAAATGCATGTTGCAGGGGTGTGTATGTGTATACATGTATAGACAAACAGGAAAAGGTCTGGAAGAATGCACAAAAATGTAACAATAGTGGTCATCCTCAGGAAGGATCAGAACAGAATTGCTTAAGGTAGTCTAAGTGGTCTCTGGCTTTAGGTGCAAAGTAAATTTTTTCAACAAAATCATATTCATGCCTTGTTTGATTGATAAATTGTTTTAAATTTAAAAATCAAGAAAGAGAGCACATTTTCCACATGTGTGGAAATTGCTCTGAAAATTCTGTTTGCATATTAGACTTCTGTATGGTTAACACAACTACAATAGCTATTAGCACTACTTAACTGAAATGAAGATAGTTTGGCACATATTATCCTGAATACAATTATGCTATATTGAAATGGGTGTGATTTACTTTTTCAGGTACATATAAACATCTGTTTATAAGTTATGCAATTTAGCAGTAGGCTGTTAGCAAACTGACTGGTATTTCTCCCTTGCAATCTATTTTTCTGATTCTTTATTAATGAACATCTTTTTGTTTTTCTATTTTAAATTTTGGGGCTTCTCTTTAAGTCTCTAAAATTTCTCAAAGGTTACTGATGGTTTCAACATGAAACTATTAATTTTTCTCTAGACCCTTGAATTAATTTTGCCTGGGTGTAGAGATACAAGTTCATTTGACTATTGGTGAAAATAAAAGGTATTCCTCCTTCTGCACGGGACTTTGGGGCTTTTAAAATTTTTGATTTGTTTTTGGTAATGAGAAGCAATGCTGGCTTTGTCTTTTTCAACTGGGGACAGAAGTACTTGGCAAAGACTGGAAAAACAGGAAGTGCAGGTTTGTCTCTGTTACAGTAAATATACTATTTGCCCCAAGGCTGTGCAAACACTGAATTGCAAACACAGTTAGTTGCCCTACCTGTTTCAAAATTCTCAGTTGATTTAGCCCTTTGTTTAGGTTGGGCCTCTTTCATCTCACATTATTCCCCCACCCCTTTTTTTATGGAGCTCACTGTCAGCACCCCAAGATGCGACACTGGTTTCCTTAGTTGATATATCCCCTTTCCTTGCCCTTCTGGAATACTTGCAAAGGCGTGTATGGTCAGATTTTCAGTGTTTAATCTTCTATCCCTTTTGAGCCACATCCTTTCTGAGCCACTAGTTTAAAAATCCTTCTTTTCTATGAGTCTTTTGAAATCTGGTCTACCTCTCCCTGTTACCTACTATAAAGTCCTCCCTGGTGTGGTCACTTTCTCCCAGGGCTCCCAGAGCCCCCAGAGCACCAGCGCGTTCCATTCTTCATCTTTCATAACTGTATCCAGAGGGGCAGTCACATTCACTGCTTTCTCTACAGCTGACACCGTCTGATGCTCTCTTTGATTCGGATGAGATTTCCAGCTGATAACTGTACAACTGATGTCGGCTAGTACCATGGTATTTGGAAATGTTCATCTTTTTGTTTTACTTTTTTCCTCCCCTGGTCAGAATGTCCATTAGTAATCATCATTAGTGATTTCATTGTCCGTTTCTATCTAATTTTAACCTTATCCACACACCATACCAGGTGCAGGGCCTGAGACTCTTGACAGCCGTATGTAAAGATTTTCCCTCAAACTGGAAAGCAAATGGAATTTTTTTATAAAACTGACTGTTTCTGTTCTTAAGAAGAAAGATTTTTGTGTCTCTCCCAAGAGATAAGCTGCAATAAGGAAGAAGAAATGCAAAGACTGAAAATCCTCTGGTAAGTGTCTCTTTAGCTTAGAAATTATTTTTTTTTCTGTATTTTTATGAAAGAATAAGAAAAAAACAGCTGTAACAGAGACTGATATGTATTCACTACTCCTATGGCTCTCTTTATTATCAAGTTTTCCCCAGGTTTTTGAAATATGATTGACATACAACACTGTCTGAGTTTAAAATATATAGCATGTTGATTTGATAAAATCATATATTCCAAAATGATTGCCATACAGTGTTAGCTATTCCTACTTCTTTTTTTCTCCTGTGTGCACATCTCTGTTTTGTTTTCTAGTGGCCCTTGCAGGAAGGAGGCCAGGCAGCTAGGTTCAAGCCATTGGAATGTAAATGATGTCCATGATTTCAGACCTTGCTCCTGTAAAACCTCCTGATTGATCCTATAATCTCTCTTGCATTGCTTTTGCCTGAATTCAGAGGATAAAGGGGCTAGATCCGAGAGATGATGGCAGAGTCACATGATAAAGGAAGCTTACATTCCTGCCATACATATGGAGGAGAGTACTTATTCTGCTAGCTAACCCACTTCAACCCAGTATCTGCCTTCAAAGGCCACCCAAAATATGCTTAATGACTTTAAGCTATTGAACCTGGGTTTTATCTAATTCACATACTCTTGCTCTCCCTGTTATATTTTTCCCATTAACCACAACTTGCTTTGTCAAGTTCTTCTCACCCTTGACTTTCATGGTATCATCTGTTATGGTTCTCATTTTGCCTACTAAGATTCTCTCTAGAATCTCTTCTTTCAGTGTGGGTATTCATGAAGTTCCATCACCACCTACTCCTCACTCAACAGTCTCTCCTTGGGTATTTAATTCCATTTCTGTATTTTTTAAGCTAACATTTAGTAACTCATTTCAAAATGTGCTCCCAGTTTCTAACTTCATGTTTTCTGATGATATGCTCTTTCTCTGTCCTGGGTTCTGGTAATAGTGTACTATTTAACCTCCAAGGGATATGCTACGTTCTTGCATCCCTCTTTTTTCCTGGACAAGTTTCTCTGCCTTTCATGATCGAACTCCTATCTTTGTCTCAAGCAAATCAGTCACCATTGCTTCTCTGATTGTCCTTCCCATGCAGAACTAGGAGCTCTCTCCTCTATGATCTTATTGTAACTTCCACTGATATCCATTGTTATAGCACGAAACACAATCTCTTGTACTTCTTTACTGTAGTCACTACCAAGGCTGTGAATTATTCCAAGGCAGGTTTCATGTCTTACTCATATGTGTGTACCCCATTTTCTGCATAGCATCTGCCATAAAACAAACACCTAGTGAAGATGGTTTGAAGCATTATGAAATGAAATAATAGTTTACTAAACTCTCTTTGAATAAATATTGAAATTTGGAAGAATTTCCTCTTCTGGGCTACAGTATAGAAACAACTCATCCAACTTTTAGTCCTCCATCAAAAATGTTAAGGAGAACATTTGCTGTAGGTTGGAAATGTTGTGGATTGGTTGGTAGCTGTGGTAAATACAAAGGGGTTTTGCTTTCAGTCCAATCCTGGAAGCTTCTGTGAGAATACTGAATTCCATAAAGTATTTGAGTTTTAAAACATTTATAGTACCTTCACAGGGACAGAAGTATGATGGGGACATGCCTATATTCTATTTTTATAGTTCTCTTATTTTATTTGGGGATAAAAGCCTGATATATTGGTGTGTTCCTCAGAAAAAGCTAGATACAATAAACAATCAACAAGCCAACAAAAAACACCTGAAACAGCACTTTATACAATAAAAATGCATTTATACTTTATCTTACAGTAAAGAGAACAAATCTAGATGCTCTATCTAGAGATCTGAAAAAAAAAATGAGAAATATAAGTCTGTAATTGAATATAGGAGAGTAAAGGTGAAAGGGTTTTACCTAACCTGCCCCTATCACCGCCCACCTTGGTTTTAAGATGGGCAACACTTAAGTACAATTCCACTAAGACCTTTTTTATAAAGAGATGCATCACAGCAAGAATGGGTAGTTAAGGGAAATTCCAAAGTAAAAAAAGACAGTAATAGTACCCATACTTTATATATTAGGAGAACTTTGGGTAGGTCAAGACACCACAATATGATATGTAAAGAGGCGTATCAATCAAGAAGTGTAGGCAATACTGATATTAACCATGTCCAGAAGAGGACTTGTTCAAATAACCCCTCTTTCATGAAGTCTTTCTTGGTTCTTCCTGATTTCAGTTCAGTTCAGTTCAGTCACTCAGTCATGTCTGACTCTTTGTGACCCCATGGATGGCAGCACACCAGGCTTCCCTGTCTATCACCAACTCCTGGAGCTTACTCAAACTCATGTCCATTGAGTCCGCGACACCATCCAACCATCTCATCCTCTATTTTCCCCTTCTCCTCCTGCCTTCAAGTCTTTACCAGCATCACAGTCTTTTCAAATGAGTCAGTTCTTCTCAACAGGTGGCCAAAGTATTGGAATTTCAGCTTCAACATCAGCCCTTCCAATGAATATTCTGGACTGATTTCTTTTAGGATGGACTGGTTGGATCTCCTTGCAGTCCAAGGGACTCTCAAGAGTCTTCTCCAACACCGCAGTTCAAAAGCATAGATTCTTCAGTGCTCATCTTTCTGTATAGTCCAACTCTCACATCTGTACATGACTACTGGAAAAACCATAGCTTTGACTAGATGGACATTTGTTGGCCAAGTAATGTCTCTGCTTTCCTACTCAGAAGCAAATGTTACCTCTTCTGAGCTCAGTTGTGTCTGGATTCTGCTTCTCTAGTAATATTTACCATCATCACTATGTCTCATGTTGCCATATCTTCTAAGCCACTCTGAGAAGTCTTTGAGTTCAGGAATAGTATCTAATTTTACATTTTGACATGATCAATAGCAGCTAGGATTGTGTTGATGCATTTTGGTGTTCAATAAGAAATTTATTGAACTTATATTAATAAGTAGGTCAGAATGAAGTCTATAGAGAAAATTATGACTCATCTCTCTACTCTCAAATTTCTTAGTATGAAAATTTAAGAATACTTATTATACACACCTCTTTGTGTGCAGTAAACTTCCATCGGGTTTCTGCTGGAATTTAATAAACATTTATTGAATACCTAGTGAAAATGAAGAATTTAAAAACTGGTATTCAGAGTCAGCTTTTTGCAACTTCAGAGCCTTGCCTCTGACAAGATCGAAATTCCTTTGTCATATAACGCTATCCACTTGGCAATGATGAAGAGAATTTCCTTGGTTAATTGCATCTGTTTGTGGATCCTAGTGTAATTTAGAGAAACATAATGAGTACTTGGAAGATCCAGATTCAATGGTCTAGGCTAAGATTCTCCACAGATGGAACTACTAGGCTTTTTATCTGTGTACTCTGGTTGATTCAAACAAATGTTGAGTAGAAACAGAAAGCTGGTTTCTTATCACGGAACACGGGTGATAATGACTTTGGGATCAATACATGCTGAATCTTTCTCCTTCTTCTTCCTAAACATACAGATGCTGCTCTATCAAAGCAGAACTGTTACAAAAGAATTGATTTCTCATTTCCAAACACACGTGGCTTAACTTGCAACCAATTGTGTAAGCTACCTTAAGCCCTTTTCCTGGAGGAAGATGGCTGTAAATAAGGAAATAAGGGGACTGTGTTTTCCTGCCTTCATAAGAATGGATTTCTGGGCTCCCTTCTTCTGCAGAAATTGATGCAGTGTGTTCTGTTGCTAGCCTCATGCTGTAAATAACATTTTGACTTTGGGCATCCTGGTGAAATGTACTTAAAAGTAAATTAGATGGGGCTCTAGGCAAAGATAAATTTGGAAGTGGGTACCTGCTATGGCTTTGCACTCTGTTGCCATAGGGCTATGCAACCCAAACTGTATTCCTCTTTAGGCCATAAAAAATAGAAATGTGTGTTTGTAAATTACTTCGTGGGTTTTTTTTTTTTTTCCATTGCTACCTCATGCATGGCTTTCCTGGGGATGCCAACAGTCAGTTAGCAAAATAAAGATAGATGGCAAGGAAATAATCCCGAAGGTTTTTTTTTGTTTGTTTGTTTTTTACTGTTTAGGGTTTTTTGCAACGCAACTATTATAGATACTCAATTGTACTCATCTTATGCAGAGATTCTGCCATTAGTTTTCTGCTCTCCTGAGAACCAGTTGGCATCCTTTGCCTTAAGAAAGGCAAGATGTTTTTATTAGTGGGTGACTAAGCACTTTGATACTCCATCATGCTTTTCAGAATTTCAGGGAAATGAAAATAAACTAGGCACTCAAAGTGCAGGGAAGAAACCAAGGTACCAGAATATCTGGTGTGGAAACTGATTGCAAAAACATCCTCAATTTTTCATCCTTCCCTATACTCATCTCCTCTGCAATATGAACTTCACGGTTCCTTTCATCAGAGGTTGGAGACTATTTCCTCAACCCTTAAATGTGGGTTTTGTGACTTACTTTAATAGAATGAGGCCAAAAATAATATAGGGAGCCAGTGATGAGCCTAGATATCGACAGGTATTATGGTCTAAAATCTGTACTCTACTAGAACCCGGCCATGGTAACACAAACATGTCAGTGTTCTTCTGTGGGTATGTGAGAGAAGGTATGGAGGAGACATTAGCAGTTCCAGTTAAGCCTATTTCAAAGCATCCTGTAACAACCCAACCTGAAGAGACATAAGAATGGCCTTCTAAGCAGAGCTGCCTTGTCAACACACAGCCTACAGCAGCGGACTGAATGAGTCCAGCCCAGACCAAAAGAACCAGCTCACTGAGCCATGCTTGAAGCATTAAACTGCAGAATCATGAGCCAATTAAATGGGAGCTTTTTAAAGCAATTTTGTTTGGGGGTACTTTGTTATGCAGAAATAACTAGCCAAAATATGTTCAATAATAAAAATAGAATTAGCTTTTGAGTTAAATCAGCTGGTGCTCACATTCTGGCTGTAGCATGCCAGTGACTAGGCTACAGGAACGTTTAACTTCCTCATTTGAAAATTAATATCCACATTTGTATTGTTTCTAAGGGATATACATAACAGGTAAAGCATTTGATCCTCAGCAGATTGTAGTTATTATAAATAAAAATAATTAAGGATGAAGAAGAAGAGAATTATAATGAAAGAGTTAAGAGAGAAAAGGATAGGAAAGAAAGGGGGAGAAAGACTGAAAAGCTGGGGATAATCTGAGGCAGAGAAAATTGAGGTGGGAAGGTCATCTTCTCCTTCCTTGAATGGTTGCTTCCCTTCCTGTGGTTGCTCTCTGTGTGAATATAAAACATCATTGGATTAATAACAGCTAAAATACCGCTATCATTTATTGAACCCACAATATGGTTTAGAACCTCTGCAAAGGTTTTCAGCAACAATATTTCATTGAATCCTCACATTTTTCCTATTAGGTAGTTATCATCATTATCCTCTTATTACAAAACAGAAACTGAGGCTTGGAGGATGTAAGAACCTGTCCAAGACCACACAGCTAATGAGGGATAGGCCACGAGATGAGTTTTGTGTGATACTGGGCTCTTAAGTGCCATAGAGTACACATTTTCCTTAGAAAGCCTGCACTTAGTGGGTAATCTGAGTTTTACAAACCTACCATCATGGACCAAGAAAAGACTCCTTTTTAATCAAGAAAGCTTTGCAAATCAGATATATCTTAAGTGCACATTAAGCTCCATAAATCAGACACTTTCTTGAGAATGCATTAAGCAAGATGTTAGGTTCATCTTTTAAACATCAGGGTACCTGGGGGCTTAGTTGGTTCTCAGTGACAGTTCCTTTGTCCTCATCCTTCATTTTGAGGAAAAAAAGAAGTCTTTGCATTAGGGCTAGAATTTGCAAGTTGGCAGAATATATATTCTGTAGCCATTAATGCAAGAACTAGAATTTTATACGAAACAGGTCAGAAGCATAACATTGAATCAGACCATTGAAACCAGTTACTTGATATTTTAACTAACACATTTGCTATTTGACATCTTTCCCCAGCTGGAAGAAATGTAATCTAAAACAAACTCAGAAATCCAGAGAGATTTTGCTCTCACATGTTGAAAGTGAAAGTGAGGGGCTGAAGGTGTTTTATTTCTAAGCTTTGACTGATTCTCACCATCCTGTCATTTTCTTTACTCCATTCAGCACGTGGCTCTCTCATCATGAAAACGAACTTTAGTGAAGAACTTTCTTGGTAGAAATTTGTGTTGCAAAAGATCGCACACTTCTACAACACAAAACTGTTGAGGTTTTTTTCAGGATGTGCATGCGTGCATGCTCAGTTGCTCAGTCATGTCGACTCTGTGACCCCATGCACTGTAGCCTGCCAGGCTTCTCTTTCCATGGGATTATCCAGGCAAGAATACTGGAGTGGGTTGTCATTGCCTCCTCCAAGGAATCTTCCCAACAGAGGGATTGAACCCATATCTCCTGTGTCTCCTGCATTAACATGTGAATTCTTTGAGCTACCTGGGAAGCAGTTGAAAGTAATTTGAAATAGGCACAGACAGACAGACAGACACACACAGCGTTGAGTTTGATTTTTAATCTCAGGGTCTTATTTGGATGATCTCACATTTGGAAATTTTAGTCTGCCTTCAAAGAAAATGCAAGTCAGAATTGTGATGAAGCACCATGGTTTCCAGCAGCTAAGATGAATCTTGTGCTAGACAAAGTTTCAAGAGACCCATCTTAGACAAAGTCAAATGAGCTAACAAAATTATCCTCCAAAACATTTTATGCATATATCAGAGTGATGGTTTCTCAGAGAGAAAGAGGTTCTAAGCATAGCAGGGTCTGAATTGATGACAAGACCATTACACAGGTGATTATAGCAGAGCCAAAGAAAGAGAAAAGCATCCTTCATATAGTTCAGAACCCCAAATTCAATAGAAACTTAAGACCATTTCAGTTGCTTTTCTTATATTTTATCTTGGGATTGTCTTCCCAGATCTTAACCAAAAACTCTTCAATATTCAAAGCATGCTTAAATACAATACACAGTTTTGCCTTCTAGAAAGAGTTATACAGCAGCTTCCTTCATATGCATTATTCATTTCTAAGCTGAACTTTACAACTAAGATCTTAAAATGCAGACCCTCCTGAAAACCACAGCCAGACTTTTATTCATTTAATTGACTCAAACACAATACCATAGTTTTATAAAACTAGAAATCTGTTATAGTGCAGTGACAGGTCCTAAACTTATTAGGCTACATGTCCCATTTAGAAAAGGGGCATTTCTCATGTTCCAACTATTACCCTAGTTCTTTCACATTCACTTAATTCTAATAACTGGTGGCTCAGAGGTTAAAGCATCTGCCTGGAATGCGGGAGACCCGGGTTCAGTCCCTGGGTTGGGAAGATCCTGTGGAGAAGGAAATGGCAACCCACTCCAGTACTCTTGCCTAGAGAATCCCATGGAGGGAGGAGCCTGGTAGGCTACAGTCCATGGGGTGGCGAAGAGTCAGACACGACTGAGCGACTTCACTTTTCACTTTCACCCAATATGGTAGGTATTACAGTCTCCATTTTAGGCATGAGAAAATGAAAGACAATAACTTGCTTATGGATCTGTGGCACTAAATTGGAATTCCAGCCCTTAGCCACATAGGTCCCAATTTCCTGGGTGTCATGTGGCCTTTCTGAGCATATATGTTATTAAATATCCTCCTTGTTCCTTGAGAACTGAAGAAGTGATTTGAATGAAGTAATCTGATACTGGCTTGTTTCTCACAGTTTTACTTTAAAATAAATTGTGTTTGTACCCCCTATCTTGTACTTTTCTATCATTTTGTCCTTGTTACTTCTTGACCCTGATTTTCATACTGTCTGGAATCTGTTTTCCTAGAAAAAAATTACATTTTCTATAGACAAACAATCTTCTCACTGCTCCCTGAAGCCCTAGAGTTTTGCTGTCACTTTTGAAGACAGATAATAATCCAGTGGCTACATAAATAGCATTGTACCCAAAACAGGCCCAGGAAACTGGTGAACCACGAGTAAAACAAGAACAGCAATGAAACTCCAAAATGCAGTTATTAATTCATACCATCAGGATTACTGCTTTTTGTAAAGATTTTTTAATGAGGAAAGATTTTTTTTTTTAATTTTAAAATCTTTAATTCTTACATGCGTTCCCAAACATGAACCCCCCTCCCACCTCCCTCCCCATAACATCTCTCTGGGTCATCCCCATGCACCAGCCCCAAGCATGCTGTAGCCTGCATCAGACATAGACTGGCAATTCGATTCTTACATGACAGTATACACGTTAGAATGCCATTCTCCCCAATCATCCCACCCTCTCCCTCTCCCTCTGAGTCCAAAAAGTCCATTATACACATCTGTGTCTTTTTTCCTGTCTTGCATACAGGGTCGTCATTGCCATCTTTCTAAATTCCATATATATGTGTTAGTATACTGTATTGGTGTTTTTCTTTCTGGCTTACTTCACTCTGTATAATCGGCTCCAGTTTCATCCATCTCATCAGAACTGATTCAAATGAATTCTTTTTAACAGCCGAGTAATACTCCATTGTGTATATGTACCACAGCTTTCTTATCCATTCATCTGCTGATGGACATCTAGGTTGCTTCCATGTCCTGGCTATTATAAACAGTGCTGCGATAAACATTGGGGTACATGTGTCTCTTTCAATTCTGGTTTCCTCGGTGTGTATGCCCAGCAGTGGGATTGCTGGGTCATAAGGTAGTTCTATTTGCAATTTTTTGGAATTGCAAAGGAATCTCCACACTGTTCTCCATAGTGGCTTAATTCTGGATCATTGATTTTTAATGATTTCCAAGTTTTCTTATAAAATTTTTTTTGCTAAGAGTGAGAAGATTATGTTATATTACTGATAGGAGCAGAAAGGTCTTTTTCTTTCTTTGAAACAAGGGATATTTATACACTGTGTATTTTTTATTATGCAACTGTTATCACAAACTTTCCAAAGGAAACCTGTGTATATGGATAAGTGCATATCATTTTATTTTTTTAATTTTATCACTGAGTATTTTATTTTATTTTTTTTTCTTTCTTTTTTTTTTCAATTTATAAACAATGCTTTAATGTAAGCTTGTTTTTTTAGTCTTATTCTTTTTTTTTTTTTGCATACCATAGGTAGTTTTATTATTCTCATTTTTTTTTTAAATTTTAAAATCTTTAATTCTTACATGCATTCCCAAACATGAACCCCCTCCCACCTCCCTCCCCATAACAACTTTCTGGGTCATCCCCATGCACCAGCCCCAAGCATGCTGCATCCTGCGTCAGACATAGACTGGCGATTCAATTCACATGATAGTATACATGTTAGAATGTCATTCTCCCAAATCATCCCACCCTCTCCCTCTCCCTCTGAGTCCAAAAGTCCATTATACACATCTGTGTCTCTTTCCCTGTCTTGCATACAGGGTCGTCATTGCCATTTTAACTACTATAAGCTCCACAGTGTGGGAGGAGGAAAACTCTGTATTCTAACTGCCATTGAAAATATGATTTGTTACAGCTCTTAAGAGAACTGAACGTGCCATGTCATGCAGGGCCACACAGGGTAGCACCAAGGTTGGTCAGGAGGCAGAAGGGATTAGAGAAAAGTATGGGGGGAAAATGATTATGGTTTTTAAGGCAAGAAATGGGTTGAGCAAGGTAAACAGCATGGGAATTGGTTAGTCTGAATAATTTCATCAGGCTGCAATTTCAGTAGGGGCTGTCTCGAGTTGTCTGGCACCTAGGCCTGGGCTGATCAGGTCAGGTCAGAGGAATATTGGCTTCACATGTAAACATTCAATAAAGAAGGTGATTGAGAGATATGAACTTTGGGTCATTGGTTTGCACATGAAAGGTATGTTCAAAAGGGACTAATTTGCTATCTCTAGGAATTAGCTAGCCTTGGCAGAGCCTCTCTTTTCCCAGTCAGCCAAGTTCCTAAGATGAAAAGCATCATAAAAGACAGAAAATGAAAAACAAGATGTACACAGTCACATAATATGTATATATTACATGAATGAAAAAATAAATAAATGGCTGATTTCTTCAGCTGGGCATTACAATCTTTATTCATACCTTCTCTGATCTTTCTGAAAATGAACAAATGATTTCAAAGAGAGCTAACCACAAATTTTTCTCCAACTTTTCCTCTTAAAATGTTACCTGCATTATTCAAGTTAAACAGTGTATCATTTTGCATTTTGCCCAAAAGAAAAAATGAAGTAGATAGACATATATGGATCTGAAAACCAGAGTTCCTCTACTCTCTATTATACATAGGTACTATGTTGAACTTGGGTAATCCATTTTTCTTTAAAATCTCAGATTACCATTTATTGAAGAACTTAAACCCTCACAAAAATAAATGTTAGTGTCATTAAGACAAAAACATCACCAACCCACATTGTAAGCTTTCAGGGAACTAATTGAAGTGAATATCAATATTTTAAGAAATAAATGAAAGAGAAAGATACTTATTTTAACTTCTGGAGACCTTTAATGCCTGTATGATACACATTAAAACAACCAAATACTAACACTGTTATGGGGGACTTTGTTCACATAAATAAATTCACAAGGACAGTTTAATAACATTTGCAATTAAAATTATCCTCTGGCACTGGAAGGATGGCTTTCAATTACATGTAGATCATTGGATTCATTTAATTCATATGACTTGTAAATTTGAGAATCTGTGCTTCTAAAAATAAAGCCATGAAATCTTTCCTGAATATACACAACTCCATTAACAACTTCCTTAATTAAAATTATCAACAGTAAATACTTTTGATTACAGTTGTTATATATCATAACTATTTAATGTTTCATCTGTTTTATATAGGGCTTCCCTGGTAGCTCAGACGGTAAAGCATCTGCCTACAATGCAGGAGACCCGGATTCGATCCCTGAGTTGGGAAGATCCCCTGGAGAAGGAAATAGCAAGCTGTGGGTATAGCTCAGTGATAGAGTGCATGCTTAGCATGTATGAGGCTCTGGGTTCAATCCCTAGTACCTCCATCTTGTATTTTCCTGGTGGTCCACTGGCTAAGACTCTGCACTCCCAATGCAGGGGGTCTGGGGTTTGATCCCTGATCAGGGAACTAGGTCCCACATGCTGCAACTAAGACCTAGGGAAGCCAAATAAAATTTTAGGGCTTCCCCGATAGCTCAATTGGTAAAAAATCTGCTTGCAATGCAGGAGACATGAGTTTGATTCCTGGGTTGGGAAGATCTGCTGGAGAAGGGATAGGCCATCCACTCCAGTATTCTTGGGCTTCCTTTGTGGTAAAGAATCTGGCAAAGAATCTGACTGCAAGTGAGAGACCTGGGATCAATCCCTAGGTTGGGTAGATCCCCTGGAGAAGGGAAAGGCTACCCACTCCAGTTTTCTGGCCTGGAGAATTCCAGGGACTATATAGGCCATGGGGTCGCAAAGAGGAAGGACGGCTTTCAATTACAAGTAGATCATTGGATTCATTTAATTCATATGACTTGTAAATTTGAGAGTGTGTGCTTCTAAAAATAAAGCCATGAAATCTTTCCTGAGTATACACAACTCCATTAACAACTTCCTTAATTAAAATTATCAACAGTAAATACATTTGATTACACTTGCTATATCTCATACTTTATTTGATGCTTCATCTATCTTATATACCATCATACAGGAATTTCCAATTATTGACTTCATCTTCACATATTCAGACTTCATAATCTTGCTTATTAGAGTTTAGCTGCCTTCTTTAAAGGAAAAAACATACACTGTATTTTGCTCATAAGCAATTGCGTATAACAGAATCCAGAACTTCTGTGTTGATTTTTCTGCACCAAGTCAGGAGGTCATCAAATCTCTTTTGCCCATTGTTTGGAGCCAAGACCGTATAAGGAGAAAAGATGTCCTGCCTTAATGGAACAGAGAAAGATAGCACTAGGTGGTCCTAGTATGGTGCGAGGATTTTATCTATTATTAAAGATCAGAGGTATTGAATTCAATTATGTAAATGAATGTTAATCAAGAAAAAAAAAAAACAGACAGCTGGTCAACCTATTTCAGTAGACTAGCTAAGATGGGAAGGATCAAGAAATGCCAGATGCCCATCAGACAGGTTCAGTATTTGATAAAAAATTCAGATGGGGTGACACTAATGAACAAAAATGAAATTTTGAAAATTCTCAGGTGAATGAGTATGGTTGGAATCTGCTGTCAGAACAAGAGAGATCTACAGTGGAGAGCTTGATTCTGACGGAGAAAAAGGTTAATCCCACAAAGAGATATCCTTATTGCCATTCTGTAGGATTGCCAAATAAGCAGTGGCACATATCTAAGGTAAATAGGTAGGTATGGTTTTAGAGCAAGTCTTTGTTCAGCTTCAGTGAGATTCCTATGTATCCTATTAGTCCTTTGGTATATGTGGTTTTGACTCCCTGGCAAACTGGCAAATGATACCTAAACTTTAAAGTGACTGAATTAATTAAAATGGTATCTTAATTAGAGAAACAAACAAAAGTTTATGAAGCATGCTCTACTCCCTTTCAATTAAATGATCTAATGTCATTAACAAGAGTCCTTCTTGAGATTATTCAGGGGAGGTCCAGGAATTTGGTTATAGCTGGCCATGTATATGTCATATCACCAGAACTCTGTTTACAGGAGGTCCAGGCAAATTTCTGGAAGGAATTCCTCCTGGGGCAAGTGATCTGTAGCTACTACACTGTGTTTGTCATTGCAGGTGACGCTGAGTTTAGCATACTACTTTTCATGCAAATAGTCTGTTGTCTAGCCACTGGGGACATTTGCCTAGAGAGAAAAGAAAGCAGAAAAATGAAAATGCTAAAAGAATCTCTCTCTAAACATCCATGGATCATTGATCTCAGAACAGTGCTAACAGTACTGGCACAGTAGCCTCAGCAGCATTTTTAGTGGATTTATATTGGCACCAAAGCCTTTGGCATGCTGGCATTAGAAAGAGTGACTAAGGGTTAGAGAAAAATCTCATGTCTTTCTCATTAAGTGTAGTGTTGCAGCCAACAAAAGAATTTTCAAAGAGGAGCAGGAGTTTTACTTATGTATATACTGTATATAATTCATAGGATATCACACATACACATACCACTGAGAGGTCAAATAATAATTGTGTGTGTATACAAGACTGCTATATTAGAGTGTTGATGGAGTGGCGCTTTCTCTGTTGTAACAGAAAGCAAGATACAGGTAGATTATTCAGTGGCTAGAGGATTAGAATATATAAGTGTAAAAATATTCATATTTTAATCAAATCTCAAATGATAAAATGTAACAAGGAGACTCTAGAGCTCCTTGAATTATGAAAACATATTTTGAACTGGAGACATTATTTTCCTTTCAGGAAAAGAGGCATCAAAATAAATTGACTTTCTTTGGGAAGATTCTTATTGTTCTTGTGATCTTGTTAAACATGGCGCTTCCATTTTTCCTACCTAGAGAGCTGAATGTCATAGGGTACTCACTTCCCAACAGAAGCATCATTATATATTCCACATTATTTTGTCAGGTAGGGTTTAACTCTGTAATTTCTGCGTTATCTTTCTCTGGTCTCAGTATCAGGGTAACCCTGGTCTTATAATTTGGGAAGTGTTTCCTCCCCTACTATTTTTGAGAAGAGTTTGTGAAGAATTGAGATTAATTCTTCCTTGAGTATTTGATAAAATCTAATAATCAAGACATCTAGGTCTAGATAATATTTGTGTTATTTTTTAAAAATTCAATTTATTTATTATAGGATCCATTTAGCCAGTCTCTTCACGAGTCAGTTTTAGCTATGTCCTTGTAGAATGTGTTCATTTTATCTGAGCTGTACAGTTTGTTGCCTTTTAATTGTCCACTGTACTCACTTTATAGCCCTTTCGTTTCTAGAAGATTGGTATTAGTATGAAATGCTAATGTTCTTTCTTTGATTTCTGATTCTAGTTGGGTCTTCTTTTTCTGGTATATGTAACTAAAATTTTTCTTTAGTTGATCTTTTCAAAGAATCAGTTTTTGGTTTCATTTATTTTCTTTATTTCTTCTATACTCTTTTTTTTTTCTTTTCTCTATTTCATTAATCTCCATTTCTGATATTTAGTTCTTTTCTTTTGTCATCTTTAGTTTTAGTTTTACTTTTTTCTCCAGTGTCTTAATGTAGAGGTTAGGTTACTTATTTGAGATCTTTCTTCTTTTCTAATACAGGCATTTCCACTATAAATTTCCCTCTAGGAACTGCTTAATTCTTAGTTCTTAGCTATATCTCACAAGTTTTGTTATGCTGAATCTTCCTTTTCATTTATCTCAAAGTATTTTATAATTTCTGTTTTGATTTCTTCTATAATCCATAGGTTAATTAGAAGTGTTTGTTTTCCTCTTATTTGTGAGTTTCCCAATTTTTTTCCTGGAAATGATTTCTTCTGCTGCTACTGCTGCTAAGTCACTTTAGTTGTGTCCGACTCTGTGTGACCCCACAGATGGCAGCCCACCAGGTTCCTCCGTCCCTGGGATTCTCCAGGCAAGAACACTAGAGTGGGTTGCCATTTCCTTCTCCAATGCATGAAAGTGAAAAGTGAAAATGAAGTCGCTCAGTCGTGTCTGACTCTTCGCGACCCTATGGACTGCAGCCTACCAGGCTCCTCTGTCCATGGGATTTTCCAGGCAAGAGTACTGGAGTGGGGTGCCATCACCTTCTCTGAAATGATTTCTAATTTTATTCTACTGTGGTCTGAGAATGTACTATATGATTCTTAATCTTTTAAATTTATTGAAGAAATAAATGTCTAAAGGAATGTGGACCTTTAGGTGAAGAAAACAGAGCAAAGGCAAGACAGGAACACACATGAGATACTCACAGAATATGAGCAAATTATGTTAACTATAAGGGTTTTTTTTTTTTTTTGGTAAGTTCCACCTAAAGATAAGGTGAGCCTGTGAGGGTCCTAGGTGTTAAAGTGGTAATGCAACTTTCTGTAAGAACCAAAGGGGATATAGCCCAGGAATATAACAGTTAAGGAAGTTTTTTCAACTATCAAAACACACCCACTGTAGCAAAATCTTATGAGCATTATAGCTATGGGCATTATTTCAAAATTTTTAATCCCTCCATAAATAGTAGACTGTAGTAAGAGGTCAGAGGTTAAGCAAATCTTTCTATATGCTTACATAGAAAGAATATAGCTCTCATTCATGGCAGTGGTTGTAGAAACAATTGCACATCTGGTCTGTGATTTTTTTGCTTTCTATTTCATTATAGCATTAGCTCCACAGGCCAGGAACTATATATTGTTTTGTTTTTTAAATTTTTTATGCTATGTATCAATATATCCCTAGTATCTAACTCAACAATAGGACATAGTACAAGTGCAATACACATTCCTCGTATAAGGAGGTGAATGGAACATAGGTTAATTAATGGATGGATGAGTATACATTTTTATAAAATCACCAGTCATCTTTTTTTGGTGTATGTTAAATCTGAGATGTTTGAGGACATTTTCTATTCTCAAAATCAGAAAGAAAAAAAAGAAAGCAAAACACTTGAATTCCTAGTCCATGAATTGCAAAAATGTCTGCAAAATATCTGTCTTTCTTTGCAGATGGTATAATTATCCAGAGGTTAGTGTAACTCAGCAAACAAGACACCTTCCTGGAGATAGGTTAATGTGTCAGTTATCAAACGAACTAATCATGTCCACTAGGGCCCTATGGAAAACATTCTAAGAACTCTCGCCTTTAAATAACCATTGGGCTGGAAGAAGCACAAGTGGGAATCAAGATTGCTGGAAGAAATATCAATAACCTCAGATATACAGATGACACCATCCTTATGGCGGAAAAGTGAAGAGGAACTAAAAAGCCTCTTGATGAAAGTGAAAGAGGAGAGTGAAAAAGTTGGCTTAAAGCTCAACATTCAGAAAACTAAGATCATGGCATCTGGTCCCATCACTTCATGGGAAATAGATGGGGAAACAGTGGAAACAGTGTCATTTTGGGGGGCTCCAAAATCACTGCAGATGGTGATTGCAGCCATAAAATTAGAAGATGCTTACTCCTTGGAAGAAAAGTTATGACCAACCTAGACAGCATATTGAAAAGCAGATACATTACTTTGCCGACTAAGGTCCATCTAGTCAAGGCTATGGTTTTCCCTGTGGTCATGTATGGATGTGAGAGTTGGACTGTAAGAAGGCTGAGCGCTGAAGAATTGATGCTTTTGAACTGTGGTGTTGGAGAAGACTCTTGAGAGTCCCTTGGACTGCAAGGAGATCCAACCAGTCCATTCTGAAGGAGATCAGCCCTGGGATTTCTTTGGAAGGACTGATGCTAAAGCTGAAACTCCAGTACTGTGGCCACCTCATGCGAAGAGTTGACTCATTGGAAAAGACTCTGATGCTGGGAGGGATTGGGGGCAGGAGCAGAAGGGGACGACAGAGGATGAGATGGCTGGATGGCATCACTGACTCAATGGACGTGAGTCTGAGTGAACTCCGGGAGATGGTGATGGACAGGGAGGCCTGGTGTGCTGTGATTCATGGGATCGCAAAGAGTCGGACATGACTGAGCAACTGAACTGAACTGAACTGAACCATTTTCATCCTTAATAAAATACAGATAATTTTCCCAAAGCAAAACTGCTGAGCATCATTTTTCAAATTCATCAACGTGCAAAGCTAGTCTATACACAAATCAATTCAGAGGGTGCGCAGAGGGGAGGAAAAGTGAATACCAAGATGAAAATATCCATTAAAAGTGCAAAGTGCAATAATGATTAGGAGCCTATACAACTTAACTCTCAACTCTCACAAATGGCAGAAACCAAATTTCTGAGTAATCCTCCCTAGAGTAGGTCAAGGCAGAATGGATTAGTTGAAGGTGAATGGACAGTAATGTGGTCTGATCGATTGCCCTCAGTATGCTTCAGGCATACCACAGGGTCAAAGCAGCTTGGTCTGACTGGTTGCACCATAGGTTGTTTTGTCAGAAATTCAACTGAGTGGAGAAATCAAACAAACTTATACTTCTCAAGGGCAAGCTTTGTTTGGAAACAGGAAGTAGGTACCTTGCAGATGTCAAACAATGCATATGCGTATCTTCTAGTATTGTCAGTTTACTTGCAGAAATTTGTCTCCATTAGCAACAGTCCCCTATACTCTTCAGCTATAATTCCATCAAGTTAAAGGTGAATTTCATCTTAGCATTGGCACACAGGTTTTGTTTCTTTATATATATGTATCTCATGCAGCCAACTTTGAGAGATATTATGTAATCTTGAGACTTTGCTCACCAGAGCCAGGATAATTCTAGCAAGTTCATACTCAACTAGAACATGCCTGGAAGAAGCAGGGTTCATTCCAGGGAGGGAAGCTCCAGATGCTGGTGTTGAGGGAGGCTAACCACAGCACAAAAGTCATGGCACAAAATGAAGAAATCCTGGCCGGGGTAGTCTACCAGAGAAAATGAGAGGCGTATGACAAAAACGGTTCAAAGAAGCAGGCAATTAACATTAAAGGTGGCGGTCTTGGGCAAGACTACAGTCCTAAAAAGCATTTTCTTTCCTTCCTCCCTCCATTTACTCACTCAACCAAAAACATGCTAAGGTATTTTGTTTGACAGATATTACAGATATAATGAATTAAACAAATGTATTTTTGCTGTCATAGACCTTACTATCTAATGGGTGAGACATTTACATATTAAATACACAAACAGATGCATTATCATGAACTGTGATTAATTTTAATTATCAGAAATTCATGGTTCTGTGAGTGTGATAAGGAATCCTGATGTAGCCTGCTGGGTATGGTGAATACTCACCAGCTTCTCTAAGGAGAAGATGTATGAACTGAGATCTGAAGAATCAGCAAGAAAATGGGGTTGAGGAGGCATTCAAAGTTGTCAGGTAGGAGATATTTCTACGTTTGAGAAATGAAAGAAGGCCAGGACATGAGAACTACAGAAAACAGGAGGGAGACTGGGACAAGAGGCTGGATAGGAAGCAGAAACTGATCTTTCAAGATCTTAGGAATCATGGTAAGATTTTGCTTTTTATTCTAAAGGCATTGGAAAAATAATGAATGCTTTAAATGAAATGACATAATCAGACGTTGTGCGTTTTTTTTTTTTTTTTAAACAGATTACTGTGATTGACACATGGACAAAGAATGGTGGGTCATAAAGGTGGAAGGAAATGGAATGAGATAATTCTGGGGACCACTTAGAAAGCTTTATTAAAAAATTTGCTTTCTGGATGAGAAAGGATGGCAGTCTGGCTGAGGATGCTATAGTAGAAGAAGCTGGAGAGAAGATGATATATTAGAGGAGGTAAGATGAAAAAGTCATGGTAGATTGAATGAGGTGTGTGGGTGGTTGATGGAGAGTGAAGTGACAGAATTACTCTTCAAAGTCTCATTGAAGAATGATCTAGTTGATTGCATGCTTTACTAACATAATGAACAATAGAAGAACAGATTGACACTAGACAGAGCAGGGGATTGAATTCATTTTGGGACATTTTTTATTTGAATTCCTTTGAGACATCCTAGGAGAAGTGTGGGAGAAAAAAAAATAGTTGGAGGTATAAAATTGCCTATAGGCTAACTCAGTGCAAAGATACCGACTAGTCTCATAAACTTGGGAAAGTGAAAGTGAAAGTGAAGTTGCTCAGTCATGTCTGACTCTCTGTGACCCCATGGACACCAGGCTCCTCCATCCATGGGATTTTCTAGGCAAGAGTACTGGAGTGGGCTGCCATTTCCTTCTCCAGGGAACTTCCCAACCTAGGGATCAAACCCAGGTCTCCCACATTGTAGACAGATGCTTTACCATCTGAGCCACCAGGATAGTTGATGATGGAAGCATTTGGTGGGTGTGATATTGCTTAGAGAATGAATAGATTGAGAGGGGAAAAGCACTTGGAACCAACCCTTGAAAAATGTAAACATTTGAAGTTAGAAAGAAAAAAGTGAACAAGAAAGAGACTAGAAGTAGCAAACTGAAAAGAAGAAAAGAGGTGTGCATGATACATCACAAACGGTGAGAGGAGAGAGTATTTTAAGAAGGAGGGTGCAATCAACACTACTGAGAGTTGGTAAAGAACTAAGAAAGATGATGATTGAAAAATGTTCATTTCATAGTGACATGGAGGTCATTGGTGACTACAAATTGCTTCTTTAGTGGAATTTCTGTGGTTGTTATTGCTGTTTTCTCTCTAGATCAATGGATCTGTTTCTCTCACAATCAATAAAACTATTGCCTTTCAGATTAATGAATTAACCAAGAATTTTCAGCAAAAAGCAGGTTTTAAAGAAAGAAAGTAAGTGGTAGATAAGGAAAGTTAGGAAGATAGAGTATAGAGATAATTTAGAAAGCTTATTAAAAATAGATGCCTGCGTACAACCTCTTTTGATTTTCAAGCAAAAAAAAAATCTATATAGCAGGGAAAGGAGACCTCTCTGTGGTAGGTAGTCTCCTTGCCCTTGTAGAGGTCTATCCCCTAAGTTGGGGCTAGTCCAAAGCAATAGTTTGAGAAGTGCTGGGGCTTGTTATCTGGGAGTGCTCCTTCTTGGAACCCACCTGCCAACTGTAAAGAAGACTTGTGGCTACTTGGAGATGCTCACAGGAAGAACGGAGACCTGTCGCTGAAAGCCCCAGCTGAGCTTACCGCTGGCAGAGAATGTCAAGTGAGTGAGGCCATTTGGGGACCTATTAGATAACACAGGACCTCTGCCAAACCCACCTGAGAAAGAAGAACTGCCCCCACTGGGTCACAGACTCATGAGAAAAAAACAATGCCTTGTTTTTATTCAAGCTACTAGGTTGTGGAGTAGGTGTGTTTTGCATCAATAGGGAATGAAAGAGTCACCACTTCAGCAAGCTCCTGGGTGATTCTAATGACACTACTCCAGAATATAATCTATCAGTCCATTTCACTGGGTTGGCCAAAAAGTTTGTTCCAGTTTTTTCATACAGAAAAGCCCCAAAGAACTTCTTGGCCAACCCAATACTACTGCTACCATCTTCCATCGTGTTCTTCCCCCTCATTATTCTCTAGTTTCTGTTCCTCCCAAGTCTACCAGGAAGCATCAGAGATGAGAAGGTTGAGCAGGAACCTGGTATCTTTCCTCACTGAAGGTGCAACAGCAGGTAACTGATTTCATTCTTTGAGCCTCAGTTTCCTCATCTCTAAAGCATAGAGGGCCACGATTCCACTGCAGGGAAAGGTGAGGAGATAGGTGTATAGCATCTGGTATTTAGGAGACATTAGCTTCCTTTCTCCTATTGCCGGTTCATCATTTGTCTTTGAAGTACTCATTAGTGCAACTATCTAGACTATTTTACTCATATTTAACATTTAGCTTTGTTGTCTTCATAGTTACCTACATTCATAAAAATTAAGGGTTTCCTATGGATGTACTTATAAGGTATCCACAGGACTTCCAAAAGGGTTAAGGTTTCTTCTCAGAAAATCAGCTGTACTAAAATGCTATCTTGAAGCAAAGCAATCATTTATGCTGAAGTCAGGTAGGATGGAGGATCCGGGATGAATGCCTTTCTACCCCCTGAGCCACCTCTTGAAGATTTCAAGCACTGGATTTTGCAAGAAAACATGAGAAAACTTCTGGCTGTAGAGGCACTGAGGGAAAACCAAAGTTCCTATTATATTCCTAAGCCTTCTTTTCTGCTTGAACAACTGGTAGCATCACTCACCTATTCAAGCCATCAGTAGGAAATTTTGATACTCTGTCCCTGAGGACGAATGTAAAATAAACTGTCAGGAGCCGGTAATGGGACTGGGCTCTCAAACAACTTGTGTCCCCAGGCATTTCTAGGATGGATAAGGAACTTGTGAAACTCATTGTGTTTTCCTTCCCCTCCGAGTCCTCAGTGACCTGCTTTTGTGGCTGATCACTGGTGGTTCCTCCTCAGGGTTGTTCATGCAAGTGACTGGAGAGACCACAGGCTGCAAGCTAATCAAGCTAAGGACTACTTGGCTGAGAATTTACTTGGCTTTGTATATCTGACTGCCCTTGGTGATATATATCATAGGATACTGGATAACTCAGGGAACCTACTAGGAATATGGATTACTGGGGAAGGGGAAGAAAGTCTTTAGTCTTTTAAAATCTGCTAAACAGAGGTTTTGTGAGATCTGCTACCAGCTGGCTAGTTCATCATGTCATCCCATTCACTTGACACATGATCCTCTAACCGGCAAGAAGATGACAAGGCTGCCATGAGTCCCAGAGAGACAAAGAAGGTAAACAAGATCACACTAGAATTTGTCCCATTTTAAAATATTTTTTTAAAGTGAAATTCACTCTAGAGGTTGGTCTAAAAAGTGTTTCTGAATAAACTCTGATTACCAAGCAGATTGAGAGGTGCTGTGATATCACAAGAAGATGGAAATATTATTGAGTCTGCCCAAAGTTTATTTTTGAGACATGTGCTTGCATGCTCAGCCATGTCCGACTTTGTGCAACCCCATGGACTCTAGCCACCAGGCTCCTCAGTCCATGGAATTTTCCATGCAATAGTACTGGAGTGGATTGCCATTTCTGCCTCCAGGGGAACTTCCTGAGCCAGCAATCAAACCCATTTTGCATGCATTGGCCAGCTGATTGTTTACCATTGAGCCACCCTACCAAGAGATACTTATTAGGAGTGGTATCTCCTCATTGCCTCCTCTTCTAACCTTTCAGTTACTAATAAGCAAATTATTTATTTATCCATTCATTCATTCACCATCCACTATGTGTAGACCCTGTTAGATGCTAGGATATAAAAATGAATATGATATGGTGAAATAAACAGGCTAACAGGGAGGAAAGATATATTATAATGGAAGTTCATATAAGTGATAGCTCCGAGAGCTGAGTGATTAACTCTGCCTGAATCAGTCAAAAAGTCTTCAAAAGAGTAGATAGCACTTGATCAGAATTCTGTAGGATGAGTCAGAATTCTCTGGGAGGTAGCAATAGGGCTTGCCCTGTAGGGAAAACAATCTACTTTCCTTCTCTTCATAACCAGTGACATGCTACATTCCTAGTTCTCAACTTGGCAGTGCGTGATCATTACGCATGGAACTGAGAGAAAACCAAACCAAATCAAATGCCCACTCAGCCTGGGGGATATTGTGAGGCACTTCCCAGATGGCTGGCAGATGACTCTCCACCCTGAAACCCCATAGGGAACACCAAGACTAATGGCTAAGGTCTCCTTCCCCCTAGGGCAGCCAGAATCCAAGAATCATGCACCTTGGGGATACAAAGTCCCAGCTCCCTCACCCCATATAAGGGTATCACTGCAGAGGCATCCTAGCACCTCAATCTCCCAGAGGAGTTGAGGCCTCCTTTGAGAATGCCTTGCAGCTCATTTTCTTTGCCCAATCTCTTTCTTTTCAGAGGTCATCTCTATCTTAGAGCTAGCTTCCTAGGAAACCCAGTCTGTGACAACTGGCCTCTTTCCACAGAATTTGAGCCTAGTGGCTTTTACCCCACAGACAAGCAGTTTTGTAACTGCAACTTTAAGCCAAGTCTCGTTAAGAGCCACTAACTGGTCTTCTCAAAGTGAGATGTGAAGACCCCCTTGCAAAAGAAATGCCTTAAGCAGATTTATTAAGTGCAGATTTATTAAGCTTCATTATAGACCCTCAGGATTACATTTTTTGGAGAGGAGGACTGGGAATTTACATTTAACAAATTCCTCCCGGTTGTTTATACACGCATACGTTGTCTGAAACCATAAAAGCTTATCTCAAGCTCTCATGAATGTATTTATCCTTTCAATATGTAAGCAAATAAAGGAATGTAACCTCCCTTCCCAACTATAGACTTTCTGCTTCCTGAGCCAAAATACAGATGTGAGTAAATGTGATTCAGCAAGAGAAATGCTGGTTACCCCCGGGGTTGTTACCAACATAAGCTCATCATCCGAGTAATGACTCAGTGACCTCTGGTCCAATGGCAGAGAAGAGTTTGCACTTCAAGGACACTCTTTGGCATATGAACACTTTTGTTCGGTATCTCTAGTACATGCTCTGATTCTCATCGTTGCATTTTTTTTTTCTTTCCCTGGCATGCACTCAATATCAGAGATAGGGTACATCATTCAATGTATCCTAAGCCTTTAAAATGGAAGCCTCTAGGCATAATCAACATGACTCCTGGCAGCTCTTTCAGACCCTTTCTCTATCTTTTCCCTTAATATGCTTTGCTAATCTATTTTAAAATTATTTCCAGAGATGTTGCCTCAATAACCTTTCCTTGGCGGGCACTCCATTGTCACAATGAGCTTCTAAAGTATTTTCCTCCTACTTACATCTTTGCTCACCGTCTTCTCTTAAAAACTGAAAAAAAGGCTATTGTTTATGCACCTTTCTCCTTTTAATGTTGCTGAAAAGACAGTATAGAAATATAGCCAGTCTGGTTCATCATTAGGCACGCCCCTAGAATCAATCTCCTTGGCCTCAAGTCCTCATTCTGCTGTTTATTAGCTGTACAATCTTGAGCAAGTTGTATCATCTCTGTTTCTTTCTTTCTTTTTTTTTTATCTGTAAGTATGAGATAACTATACCTACTTCCTGAGTCTATTGTGAGGCTCTAAGGAGTCAGTATAAATAAACAACTTTGAATGGGAACAGATGTACCAGATGTGGAGTAGGTGTTCCAAAGATTCTGGTTCTTATTACCATGGGTATGGGTGAATGGGACCCAAGTTATACTTGTCCATTGCACACTTCTTGGTCTTGTTTGTGGGAGGAAAGGACGGGGTGAAGAATTGGGAGATTAGGACTAATATATATATATTCTATTAGGGCCTCCCTGGTGCTTCAATTGGTAAAGAATCCGCCTGCAATGCAAGAGACCCTGGTTCAAACCCTGGGTCAGGAAGATCCCCTGGGAAAGGAAATGGCAACCCACTCCAGTATTCTTGCCTGGGAAATCCCACAGACAGAGGAGCCTGGTGGGCTATAGTCCATGGGGTCAGACGAGTCGGACACAACCTAGCAAGTAAACCACCACATATACGCTGTCATGTATAAAACAGATGGTTGGAACCTGCTGGATAGCACAGGACGCTCAGCTCAATGTTCAGTTATGACCTAGAAGGGTAAGATGGGGGGGTTAGAAGGAGGTCCAGGATGGAGGGGATACATGTATACGTATAGCATCTAGACATGTGTACACTCGTTGTACAAAAGAAACTAACATAATATTTTAAAGCAATTTCCCTCCAATTAAAAAAAATCAAAATAAGACCTATCTACTTAGTGGGAAGTGGACAGAACAGATTTGATCAGAGAAGCTTTTTATAGAGACCAAGAGAAGCAGAAAGAGTGCATGTGCTTAGCACCAGGATGAGCCTGAGAACATGTCAGACCCCTAAATTCAGATCATACTCCCTTGCTGATAATTTTCACCCAGAGTACTATACATCAGTGTAGGTTTGGATCCTGTTTTGCAAAACTCTCTGTGGGGTTATGGGAAAGAAATTTAACTTCTCTGAACCTCAGTTTTATCTTTAGATTCAAATTACTCATTCATCCTCTCTTCACTGGATGGCTGTAAAAGCCAACGTTAGTGTCCATGCCAGTGCAGACCACCAAGTTGGCATGAATTAAGCAGCAGCTAAATCCAGTGGGTTTTAAAATGGAAGGAGTTGAGGATACACTTAGAATCAGAGGATGCCACCTGTGAATTCCAGGAATGCGGAGCTTCCTGCTGGGCCTGCGTAAGCCGTGATGCTACAAAACCAGCGTGGTCTATTTAACTTCTCTCCGCTCTGATACTCCCAGTGGTGGCTCCCTCAGGAGTAAACACTGATGGCTAAGAAATGTATTTGACAAGCTGAAAGTCACTGACAGTCACTCTCCCACAGAGCAGGCAGCCCCAAGAACAGGCAGCTTATTCCCCAGGCCACAGTCCCTAGGGGGGAATCACAGCAAATCTTATTTTTAAAGGTGAATTTCTGACTGTTCACCCCTGCCTTGGATTCAACACACCATTGGGCTTTAATGAACAAGGGAGGCAGCCTGAAGGTCCCATGTCCAGGACTCATTAAACAGACCCAAAGAGACACCAGAAGATTATTTTTACCACCAGACATTTGTTCTCCTGGGTTCCCTGAGTTCACAAGATGCTGACACACGATTCTTCCTCCCAGATAGCCTTTCATCTTTATCTTCACAGATACAGGGGCAAAGGGAAAGAATAAACATATGTGAAAAACATTTTAAAACAATACTTATTAGATATCTGCTTTATGTGGATCTTTATGTTGTATCTTAAATTTTCACAACAGAAGTGAGCTAATGCAGATATTCTAGCAATTTTCTATTCTCAATTTTCTGGATGAGAATGCTGTAAACAGACTCAGGGATGTATAATCATTTGTCCTAGGTCATACAGCTCATAAAGAGTTGGCTGGGGTTCAAAGGATTCGTTGCCTAGACCCAGGTTCATGTTCCTTTCATCACACCATGCTGCCCTTCCCCAGGAATCATTCAGGCTGATAATGATAATAGAGAGGAATGGGAGAGAATAGAGTTCCCCTCATTTTCAAGTAGCCCTAGAGTCTTTCTGCTCATATTCCCATTTCTGGCATTAGAGAATCAAGCAGTAAAGAAAGTCCTTGCAAATAAAGTCAAGAGCCATGCTTGGAATAGCCTTGCAGTGATTCTCTGGTTACAAAGATTCAGAGTGATATAGTAATGAAGAAGCCTTTGTTTGCTTCCTGGCAGGGAAATACACTGCTTTTTAAGCCCCTAGGTCTTCACTGGTGGCTCAGACAGTAAAGAATCCGCCTACAATGCAGGAGACCTGGGTTCGATCCCTGGATTGGGAAGATCCTCTGGAGAAGGGAACTGTATTCCAGAATAACTGAAATATTCTGGCCTGGAGAATTCCATGGACAGAGGAGCCTGGCAGGCTACAGTCCATGGGGTTGCAAAGAGTTGGACACAACTGAGCAACGTTCACTTTCACTTTCTTTAAGCCCCTAACTCCTTAAGTATTTTTCATCTTTGTTATTCAGAAGAAAGGGATTCATACATTAAATAAGTCTGTATCTAGTATGTACTACATGTCAATCCCCATTCTAGCACTTGAGATATGTCACTGAATAAAATAAAGTTATAAACCTTTAGGGAGCTTATTTTGTCCAACACATAAATGCCAAGAAACAAGAAATTTTATGGGAGAGGTTACAGTAACTAGTACTCCTAAATGGGTTCCACTTTTTGGTACACAGGGATAACAAACACATTCTATGTTTCCAAATTTGGGGGCATAGTATGTCAATATCTTCAAGAGACTTGCAACTGAGACCTCTTAACATCACAAAGAGATATTCCGGATTATTACTACATGTTCAACAAAAGAAGACAAATGCATGAGGTATGCTCAGAGGGAACTCTCTGGCAAAAAAGGCAAATTCCGTGGTGTACAGTGATACCAACACTATTGTTGTTTCATACCTATATCTTGTGTGAGTACACCTGTATAGAGACCTGCACTATAGCATTAAGAGGAACTGATGCAAATTCAAGTTCTAACTGTCATTCTGTGGTATAACCTTGGACAAATTGATTGACCTCTATGAGATGTTATTTCGGAAGAAGGATAAGTTGCATCCACTGTACTTTGTTTTACACCAGTGTGTCTTTTTCACTGCAGACAGAGAAAGAATGTGTATACTTTAATACATTTGCCTAACCCTTTGTAGTTTACAAAATAATTTTATCACTAGTGAAGTTTTGACCATCCTGCCATCTCCTTTTCTTCTCATGATATATCAGTATTGCCTCTGTATTCAGTTTCAAAGATTCTCCCTTTTTATTCCTATTGCATTAGTTTATGTCCCCAGAGTGTCACTCCTGAAACATTGCAATAACTGCTCAACTACCTGGCTCAGGTTATCACCTCTTCCAATCCTGAATATTTTAGCAAAAAATAAAGTAGTTTTTCCATTAGAAATTTGACTTTTCTAATATTTCTCAATGACCTATGTTACACATGAGATAAAGTTACAAGTTGGCATTTGGGGTCATAGTTTATTTTTCTAGGCATGTATCTCTTTACTATCCAGCACACGTTTTCACTATTCCTGATCATGCCTCATAATTTCTTCCATCAGAGTCTTGACTCAGACTCCCCCACTGACCAGCATCCCACTTTCTCTCCAAAGTTAATCTTGGCTGCTCATTGTTTATTCATCATCTGTTACTACTGCCCAGAACCAAATGGGATCGCATGAAAATTCGTGAGAATAAAGACCAAATAAGATGCCAAGGCCTATTTGACTGATAAGTGAATTTAAAGAGGTTTCTCAGTGTACTTTCCTGGTATTCTAGGGATTTCTGAGGTTGCTGGGAATTTCTGGATTTTCCAGTTCATCATGATATAACAACATAAAGAACTGCATTTCTATAACACTGCTAGTGCCTCACAAATTCATTAGTGATATCATGAAGGTCATCAAGGAGAATTCAATTCTGTCATTTCACAGGTCCATAAATTATTAGATTCTCTATCATCAAGCACCTAACTCATTAGGAACAAACAAGAACATTTGATACTGCCCAATTCTCTCTTTTATTAAAATACATAATAATAATGAATAAATATATATCTTTATATAAATATGATATAATTTTGCTTTAATTCAAGCCCTGAGAGGGAGTTTGATTTTATTCTTATTTTGTCTGTTAGTTGCTCAGCTGGGTTCAACTCTTTGCAACCTCATGTACTGTAGCCTGCCAGGCTTCTCTATTCATGGGATTCTCTGGGCAAGAATATTAGAATGGGTTGCCATTCTCTTCTCCAGGGAATCTTTCCAACCCAGGGCTTGAACCTGGGTCTCCTGCATTGCAGGCTAATTCTTTACCATCTGAGCCACTGATATGAAAATTAAGCCTTGATGATCTTTAAAAAAAAAAAATTGTTTAAACTCATAGCTTGTCAGAGGCAGAGTCAAAATTAGAACTCAGGCCTTTGTAATTGACAGTCTGTACAGCTGTACAGGAGCTGGAAGACTCAATCTTCTTGGCTTCAGACTATACTACAAAGTTACAGTCATCAACACAGTGTGGTACTGGCACAGAAACAGGCATATAGATCAATAGAACAAGATAGAAAGCCCAGTGATAAACCCACACACCTATGGGTACCTCATCTTTGACAAAGGAGTAAAGGCAGCTTTTTTACTCTAAACAATAGAGTAAAGGCAGCTTCTGCAATAAGTGGTGCTGGAAAAACTGAACAGCTACATGTAAAAGAATTAAATTAGGTTAACTTCCTAACACCATACACAAAAATAAATTCAAAATGGATTAAAGACCTAAATGTAAGGCCAAAACCTATAACAAAACAACAACAACAACAAAAAAGCAACAGGAAAACATTGCAGCAAGATCCTCTTTGATCCCTCCCCTTGAGTAACAGAAATAAAAGCAAAAATAAACAAATGGGACCTAATCAGACTTTAAAACTTTTGCATAGCAAAGGAACCTATAAGCAAGATTAAAAGACAACCCTCAGAATGGGACAAAATAATTGCCAATGAAGCAACTGACAAAGGATTAATCTCCAAAATGTGCAAGGAGCTCATGTAGCTCAATATTAGAAAAACAAACAACCCACCCAATCAAAAAATGTGCTGAAGACCTAAACAAACATTTCTCCAAGGAAGACATACAGATGGTCAACAAACACATGAAAAGATGCTCAATATCACTCATTATTAGAGAAATTAAAATGAAAATTACAATGAGGTATCAACTCACAATAGTCAGAATAGCCATCATCAAGAAATCTGCAAACAATAAATGCTGGAGAGGATGTGGAGAAAAAAGAACCCTCTTACACTATTGTTGGGAATGCAAATTGATAAAGCCACTATGTAGAATAGCATGGAGATTCCTTGAAAATCTATGAATAAAGTTACCATATGATCCAACAATCCCACTACCAGAGCATATACCCTGAAAAAAACCATATTGAAAAGGACACATGTACTCCGTGGTACATTGCAGCAGTATTTACAATAGCCAGGACATGGAAGCAACCTAGATGTCCATAGACAGATGACTGGATAAAGAAGTTGTGGTACATATATACAATGGAGTATTACTCAGCCACCATTAGAAGGACGAATGTGAATGAGTTGAACTGAGGTAGATGAACCTAGAGCTTGTTAAACAGAGTGAAGTAACTCAAAAGGAGAAAAAAAATCTATATTAACGCATAAGTATGGAATCTAGTAAAATGGTAGTGATGAACCTATTTGCAGGGAAGAATAGATATTTAGACATAGAGACTTGTGGGGACTTGTGGACACAGCAGGGGAAGGAGACGGGGGGCTAAATTGAGAGGGTAAAATCGATAGCTGGTGGGCAGTTGTTATACAACATGGGGAGCTCAGCCTGGTGCTCTGTGATGACCTAGAGGGGTGGGATGGCGAGATGGTGGTTTCAGAGGGAGGCTCAAGAGGGTGGTGATATGTGTGTATTTATGGCTGATTCACATAGTTGTACAGCAGAAACCAACACAACACTGTAAGCAATTATCCTCCAATTAAAGATAAAAAAAATCAGCTGTACAGCTCTACAACAAATAAGGTGATGATAAGCAGCAAACTGTTTAGGTTATATGGTTCTCTTGTCCCCTCCAATCAGAATTCCATTAACACAACCAGAAAGAACTTTCAAATATCATATGTTTTCCCCATTCCAAAATCCCTTCAGAGTCTCTCCATGGCCTGCAGATAATGCACAAACTACTTACTGGGATCCTGCCTCTCCAAACACCTCAGGCCTCTTCCTCCGCATCCACTCATTCCACTAAATAGGCCCTGAAGATTTTGTCTTCCTCTAGATTCGGCCGCCCTTGGGGTTTGCCCCAGGCTTGGTGGCTGGAAGGTTAGCCTGTCATTAAGAATTAGAAGAGTGAACAGCCTTGACCCTCCGCATAGTACACTGGCCTAAGGAAGCCTACTTTGGCAGTGCAGTTTGATCAAGGTAGTCAACCCTCTATTATTATTATTTTTTAATCATGATAATATAGAATATACCTTCAAAACATCATATATGCACAAATTTTTTAGCAATTGGGGAAAAATTCTCATATTTGTTTGACAGACATGCAGCAGCCCTCAGGAAAGAAAAGCAAATGTGCGACAGGCTATGAAATGGAAGACAACACTGCCTCAGAAGAGCTCATTTTAAGCTGGTTTTAAATGACTCTTTGTCATGCATCTGAAGAACTTCAGTGGATACTGGGGATGGGTTTATCTGTATGCCTTGGAATGAGTCTTCTTTGCTCCCCTAAAGATAACAATTCTCAGAATTGGAAAGGGGGGGAAATGCCTCTTTCTCTACAGGAGGTTGTGCATTTAATCAGGACCTCAATGACATATCTCCTCCAAAAATGCCCTTGTCTGTTACCAGGAGCTATTCTGAGCCAGGCAAAAGGAAACTCACCCTTGTGATGGTTTTCTCTTTCATCTTAGGCTCAGCATTCTTGATACTTTTATATACTATTATTGAAACCCCTACAAAAGATGCAATGCATGGAGCAGCTAAGGCTTAAACCCTTAGTGTGAGACATCTTGGGCTCCAATCCTGACTCTGCCATCCAATAGCTATGGGAACTTGGTCAAGTTCATCATTCTATTTCTGATACACTTTTAAAGAATTTGTCAAGATATAATTTGCATAGCATAATTTATCCATTTGTGTTTATAAGTCAATGTTCTTTAGTATATTGATAGCTGTACAACCACTGCCACAGTAAATTTTAGAATATTTTATCACCTCCAACCCAATTGTGCCCCCTCCTCTGTACCCATTAGCAGTACTGGCCATTTCCTCCCACTCCTCCCCCAGTCCCTGGCAACTACTCACATAGTTTCTGTCTTTATGGATTTGCCTTTTGTGAAAATTTCATATAAATGAAATCATTCAATATATATGCCTTTGTTACTGGCTACTTTCTCTTAGTATAACATTGTCAAATTCCATTTATACTGCAGCATTATCTAAATAATAGTCCATTTAGGGTCTACTGTGCATTCTTACTCAGTCATGTCCACTCTCTGAGACCCCATGGACGTAGGCTGGCCCGGCTGCTCTGTCTGTGAGATTTTCCCAAGCAAGAGTATTATAGTGGGTTTCCACTTCCTCCTCCAGGGGATCTTCCCAACACAGGAATTGAACCCGTGTCTCCTGTGTCCTGCATTGCAGGCAGCTAATTGACTGCTGAGCCACTTTTTTGTTTATTCATTTGTCAGCAGACTTTGGGTTGCTTCCACTTTTTGGCTTCTATGGGCGTCCATGTGCAAGCTTTCATGTGGACATGTGTTTCCAATTGGGAGGTATACACTTAGGAATAGAAATGTTAGGCCGTCCAGTTCTATCTCTTTAATCTCTTGAGAAAGTTTCCGAAATAGTCACATCCCTTTCCCTTATCATCTGCAGTCACAAGACACACAATTTATCTACATCCTCGCTAACATTTATTACTTTTTTTTTTATTTACCTATAGTCACCCTTGTTAATTGAACTGATAGCTCATCACTTTTTGTTTGCTTGCTCGTTTTCAATTACCAGACTTCATGTTTTACAACTATTTGAGAAGTACAGAAAAACTGAGCAGTTCATATAGAGAATTTCCTTCTTAACCCCTTGACCATACATTTCCTCAATTATTAATGTCTTACAGTGGTAGGCTACTAAATTAGTTTCTTAGGGCTACTGCAACAAATTTTCACAAATTGTGTGGCCTAAAACAATAGAAATTTATTGTCTCATGGTTCTGAGGGGCTGAAATCTGCAATTAAGGTACTGGCAGCATCAAGCTCCCTCTAAAGACTCTAGAGAAGAAATATCCCTTAACCTCTTCCTAGCTACTGGCAATTACTGGCAATTCTTGGAACTTTTTTAGCATATAGCTACATCGATTCAATTTCTGTTTCCATCTTCAGACGGCATTTTTCTGTGTCTGTGCCTCTTATAATTTTCATCAGGACAAAGGAAATCTGAATACATTATTATTAACTGAGGTCCATCATTTATTCAGATTTCCTTTGTCCTGATGTCCTAATGTTCCCAATTTTTTTTTCCTGTTTTAGGGTTCCATCCAGGATATCACATTGCATTTCATTGTCACATTTTCTCAAGCTCCTCTTGCCTATGACTATGTCATTGTGACATTATGTTTGATGACCTTGATAGTTTTTTATTTTTAATTTTTATTTTTACTTTATTTTACTTTACAATACTGTATTGGTTTTGCCATACATTGACATGAATCTACCACGGGTGTACATGCATTCCCAAACATGAACCCCCCTCCCACCTCCCTCCCATCTCTCTGGGTCATCCCCATGCACCAGCCCCAAGCATGCTGTATCCTGCATTGGACATAGACTGGCAATTCTATTCTTACATGATAGTATACATGTTTCAATGCCATTCTCCCAAATCATCCCACCCTCTCCCTCTCCCTCTGAGTTCAAAAGTCCGTTATACACATCTGTGTCTTTTTTGCTGTCTTGCATACAGGATCATCATTGCCATCTTTCTAAATTCCATATCTATGTGTTAGTATACTGTATTGGTATTTTTCTTTCTGGCTTACTTCACTCTGTATAATCGGCTCCAGTTTCATCCATCTCATCAGAACTGATTCAAATGTATTCTTTTTTACGGCTGAGTGATACTCCATTGTGTATATGTACCACAGCTTTCTTATCCATTCATCTGCTGATGGACATCTAGGTTGCTTCCATGTCCTGGCTATTATAAACAATGCTGCGATGAACATTGGGGTACATGTGTCTCTTTCTATTCTGGTTTGCTTGGTGTGTATGCCCAGCAGTGGGAAAATGACCTTGATAGTTTTGAAGAGTATCAGTAAGAAAAAAATGTGAGATTCTCCTTTATCAAAATTTTCCTGACATTTTTCTCACAGAGTTGGGTTATAGGTTTTATGGAGGGAGATCACAGAATCTTTGAAAGACCACAAGTATTATTTGATTACAACACTCAGGGATACATACTATCAACATGATATTGCTTTTGCTGAGTTTGACTGCCTGCTTGAGATAGGCATTTGTCCACCTATGAAGTAACGTTTATCCTCTTTCCATACTCTTGCTCTCTGGAAGGAAGTTACTATTACAAAGCAGCCCAAACTGAGTTTGAAGTGTTTCTTCACTCTTCATATTCATCATCTACTTTTTCATCTGTAAAGCAGGAAAAACAATACTATCTGCCAACTGAGAGGGGTTAGGTGAACATTTATGCGTTTATTTATGTAAAGTTATTCGGACAACACTTACACAGAGGAATAATTCAATCAACATTAAAAATTATTATCATTATTATTATCTTTATTAGAGCCATTACCTTGTGTCCTCAATTATAGTTAGTTTGTGCATGTCATTCCTCTCTTTAGTATATAATTTCTCTGACTGTCAGTGCATATCATCGTAATATTTACTCAATTCCTAGCAATGGTACTCTAAATAAACATAAGCATATAGATATAATTATTAATTCCTGTCATGTCCCCACATTCTAATTTTGTCTAGCTGTTCTGAAAAGAGCAAATGTATATAGCTGACCTTGGTAAGGTGACCATTCCCACCACTGCTCTAAAATATTTTTTAAATGCCCATTGTAGCAAGTATCTTTTCTTTTTTCAAGTATTGTGGATAAATCATTTACAAGTGGTCTAAAATTTTCTAGGCCCTTACATGTTTAAACTACTTAAATCATCACCAAAAAATTCTGAAAGATCGATATTATTAGTAAGATTATCTCATGAGAGTGATAAGAGGTGACTAGCTTTAATTATTCAATAGAATTCAGGATGTTGGATGGCAAGAAGATAGGGAAAGTGGGATGAGAATGGAAGCTAAATTGGAGACAGATTGTAAAAAGTTTTTAATGCCAGCTTATGAAAGTCTGGGTTTTGATTCTAAGAGCAATGAGAAGCCATTAAAATTTAATGAGTGACTTGATAGATTAAAGTTGGGTTGTATTTCAAAGAAGAGAATTCCACGGTGTAGAGAGAAATACCTTAAGTGTAGAAACTACATATACATTTAGAGGAACATGTTATATCAGAAAGACCTTGTCAAAAACAAGAAAGGGAAAACTGCAAAATATTTACATCCTTATGACCTCAAGGGTGAAATGAGTTCAAAGTTGAAGCAAGTAGAGCAAGTGGTTCAGAGGAGGTAACCGTCCCACGGCTCACATGCTTATTGTTTTATCAACAGTGCTTTCTGCTCACGTTAATACTATAATGAGGGAAACAAAACAGAGCAAAAACACTGACCGAGGTGAGAGCAAAGTGTGGTCCAGTTAACTCCACCTTAGGGAAAGGACTAGAGTATTTTGAAAGGGGTTGGTGCATTACAAACGAATAAGAAATACCATTTGGACTCATTTTAAAAATGCAAATGAATGTACTAAACATGAGCAGGAAATTCTTGATATTATAGTCAACATGTATCCATTGCCAAATTGGTTAACTTATATAAACTACTCTTCTGTTGTTCACCAAAAGTCCAACAAGCTGATGAGAGGAAGAAATTCAGGAAAGAAAGAGAGTAGGTATATCACTAGTTAGTAAGCACATTTTGGCAATAGCACTTAGAATATATTGGAGGTGAGGATGGCTAAAGTAAGGAAAATTTGGAGTGTTAAGAGTCATCTGTAAGAGATAATAAGAGACTGAATAAACCAAGGAGATTTGAAGTATATATTCTTTATAACTGAAAATATTTCCAGAAGGCATAATCGCTAAAGTAGTTCTCTAATTTCACATTGTAGCTCTAGAAACGAAACTGTTAGATTTTGACTGCACCTCCTCTGTTGAACTCATTAGTTCATCCTCTATAAGACAGAAATTGAGGCTCAGAGAACATGGATGAAATGCTCAAGTCTCTAAGTGAGTTAGTTGAAGGATCGGTCCAATCTTGGATTAGTCCAGTCTTGCCTAATGATTTTTACAGGAGCCTCCTTTGTAATATACCAGGTTCATCAGTTATTAATCTAGAGATCTGTTAGTTAAGAAAAAGAATGAGGCAGGAATGGGATCCAGGTTCTTGAACAATATGAAATCAAAAGCAACAAAATAAATGAAAAGGAAGAGAACAGATTTGGAGAGATGAACTTTGCCAACTTCACATTTTTGCGGAGATAGGCACACTGAATCATCATCTAAACCAAGTCCAGCCTGTGGGAAATAATAGATGTACATAGTATCATCATTTTAATAAACGTGTATGTGCCTTGAGATCCTATCTTCTCCTAGACACAGTCTAATACTTTAATTTTCTTTTAAATTTTCTCTGAGCACCATTGATTCATAACCAGTTCCTTGAGGAAGAGTGAAGTCTTCAGGGCAGCATAATCCAGAGACTATACCTTATAATCATTATTGAGATAAAAGACTATGCTGGACCAGTGTGAAACATATTATGTAACTAACTGTGACTTAGAAGTAACAGATAAAATATCTGTGTCCATGAGGAGGACTCAGTCACATGACATGGTTCCATACCCATAAAATGCAAATGATGATATAAACCTACTTTACTAGGCATTTATGAAGGCTTATGGCAACATGCTTTTAAAATTGAAAGCTCAATGTAAATAGCATTGCCCTGTAAAGTTGTTAATGTGCTTCGAAGTTCTTCCAGTTATACTTTAAAACATCTTTAACTTAGCCTAAATTAATTCAAGCTCTGTAGCCAGGCTGACAATTGTTTTATAATGCTTATTTTGTTTTGCATATAAGCATTATGTCTAGTTATTGCAGAAAAACTGTAAAACTATAGAGCCAGGCTATGTGAAGCATTAGAGCATAGTATTTAAAACACCCTGGCACTGTCATTTATGAGAGTTTAACCTGTATTTTAAGTAACATCCCTGTGCATGAACCAGATTTTTTGTTGTTGTTGTTTTTATTTCTAAAAAGAGAAAATAATGGTTCCTTCACAGAGTTGTGATGAAAACTAAAGTTCTTGTGCCTAGGAGTCATAATGCTCTAATTCCTAGCTCAGATTAAGCACTCAATAAATGGGGTGTGTGTGTGTGTGTGTGTGTGTGTGTGTGTGTGTTAGCTGCTCAGTTGTGTCCTGCTCTTTGTCCTCCCATGGACTGTAGCCCAGGCTGCTCTATGGAATTCTCCAGGCAAGAATACTGGAGTGCGTTGCCATGCCATTCTCCAAGGGGTCTTCCCAACCTAGGGATCCAACCCAGGTCTCCTGCATTGCTTGCAGAATCTTTACTGAGTCACCAGGGAAGCCCCAACTAGTATTATTACCAGCAAGCTTCTCACGTATGATACAAAGGATAACAAGATTTGAAGAAACAGAAAACTAATCGGCACTTTGGAAGCTCTCTCACTGATCCCAACCTTCATTCTCCCAGTACCCTAGGGATAACTGTTGTCCTGAAGTTTTTGTCCCTGTTATATTCCCTAAAGATTTCTTTAACTACATGTGTGTGTATCCTCAAGTGGCATTATATACAGGAAATCATCTTGATTTATTCTGCAATGAATTTCTTTTTCCCTCCTCACAACACTGTTTTCCTTAAGCTCAACTACATTGACTCATGGAGCGCTAAATCATTCTTTCTCTCTGTTGTGCAGTTTTCCATCATATTCCACAGAAAATACCTCAGAGGAAGAGTTCATCTGGTACCAGTGCTCTTCTTTTTCTCTCCTACCTATGATGTTGCTATGATATTCCCCTACACGTTTCCTTTTTACCAGTCAAGAATTATGTTCAGGGTGAATACCTGAGAGCAGAATTGTGAGGCTGTAGGAAAGCCATCAGACTTGAATTCTGGAATCACTTGACATTAGAAAGGGAGTGCTCATCTTGATTAGGCATACACAGCAGTTGTAACTTGGAACTGTCCTAAAGAAAATGGGAGACGTGGGCAACCTCACCCTTCTAAAGTATGTCTTTCTAAAAATATGCTTTCTAAAGTACTCCAATTTATATTCCTATCGTAAGATGCTTTTATCTTTAATCACTTCTTGGGTCAGTTTTGTTATGTAAGGTATACTTTTCTAGTAACTTTCTGATTTTCTATGTTTTCAAATTTATTGGAGTAAAATTGTTTTCAAAACAAGCTGACATTCCATTCAAGTATTTTTAGGTATGTCTATTTGTCATTTTTAATATCAACTTTGTGCCCTTTTTTCCCTGATTGCTCAGTCTTGCAATAGAGCAGTCCCCTGCAGAGACAAAACCAACAATTTGACAAACATTTGTCTTTTTTTTGATCTTCCCTAAGTTTTTCTAAAATTAATTTCTATTAATATTATTACTTCTTTTCATCTACTTTATTTTAGTTCATTTTATTCATTTTCTAACTTTATAAATCTAGTGTTTGGTATATTAATTTAAACCTATCCTCTTTTTCAAAATATAGATTTAAGTGTTTAAGCCTATAAGTTTCCCTCTGAGAACTACTATAGTTTCATCTCAAGATATGTTGTAGGTACAAAATTTCTGTTATTGTTCAGTCTAAGTTATCTAATTCATTTTATTGTTTCTTTTTGACATTCATTATTTAGAAATTAGCTCTTTTTATTTTCAAAACTTCAGGGTTTTGCTAGTTTCTTTTTTAATTACTGATTTTTGATCAGTAGTAATTATTACTTTCTCAATAATCAATTTTTTACATTTCACAACTTTGTGAGTCAGAAATTCAGAAGGGGCTCACAGGCAGTTTTGTGCTTCTGATGGCTTCCCCTGGGATCACTCAGATCAGCAGATGTCTTGGTCAGAGAACTTGATTAATGTGCTGATGCCTTCCGATCTCTGGAAGTCTGTTTGGCCTGATCCCTCTCCGCTTCCATTAGTCTTAGAGCCTCTCAACATGGTCTCTGCAGGAGGCTTGGACTTCTCATAGCGAGGTGGTCTCAGAGTAGGCAGACGTATAAGGAAGCTCAGGGCTCTAGATGTGAGTGTTATAAGAGGTCTCAGCAGACATTTATGGCCTGGCGTCAGAGGTCTAAGAGTATCACTTCTGCCAGATTCTACTGGTTGAGAACATCATTAAATCAGCCAAAATTCAGGGCAGATGGATAAATTCTACCTCTTCATACCAGGAGTAGCAAAGAATTTATGGCCATCTTCATCCTATAACCCCTACTAATGCCCCAACCCATCATTGTATCCAAGTCAAGGTTCAAGGTCTCTCAGAGATGTGTAGTCAATCCTGTCAAGTTCATTCCTGGCTTCTCAGTTTCTAGTGACCAACTAAAAATACAAGTCAGCTGCTCCCTCTATACTCAAAAGGCAGTGTGGTGTATAGTCAACATAACCACAGAAGATGACTCTTTTTGAAAAAGGTAAGAATGTGAGACCAAAAAATTGACTTGTCTAGTAATTCTAAAATGCTACTGGGAAGATAGCCTGAAGGCCTAGAAATGGGAGACATTCCTCCTTTAAGTTCTCTGGAGGACTTCCCTGATGGCTCAGATGGTAAAGCATCTGTCTACAATGCGGGAGACCTGGGTTTGATCCCTGGGTTGGGAAGATCCCCTGGAGAAGGAAACGGCAATCCACTCCAGTAGTATTGCCTGGAAAATCCCATGGACAGAGGAGCCTAGTAGGCTACAGTCCATGGGGTCGCAAAAAGTCGGACACGACTAAGTGACTTCACTTTCACTTTCTCTACTCTGGGATGGGCACCTCTGCCAATATTTTCTTTATGGCTTCATCATCATGTAATTGTTTCCTGATTATTTTTCATGATCATATTGATGTGACTTTAGGAGAGCAGGTCTCCTTTTGAGACAGTATTGCTTTATAATATCTGTTTCTTATTCATGAAGATAAGGTGGTCTAAAGCTTCTTTTAAAGCTGGTCAAATAATTTTTCATCTGAGTTTATTGACTTTTTGGCAATTAAAGCCCTCTAGCATTTCGCTGGCTTCTAGTCTATGTCTTTCCAATCAGCTTCTTGTTGTTCAGTTGCTTAGCCAGGTCCAACTCTTTGTGACCCCCATGAACTATAGCACATCAGAGTTTTCTGTCCTCCTCTATCTCCTGGATTTTGCTCAGATTCATGTCAATTGAGTGGATGATGCTCTCTAGCCATCTCATCCCCTCCCACACCCTTCTCTTCTTGCCCTCAATCTTTTCCAGCATCAGGGTCTTCTCCAGTGAGTTGGCCCTTCACATCAGGTGGCCAAAGTATTGGAGCTTCAGCCTCAGCATCCATCCTTCCAATGAATATTCAGGGATGATTTCCTTTAGGATTGAATGGTTTGATCTCCTTGATGTCCAAGGGACTCTCAAGAGTCTTCTCTAGCACTACAATTCAAATGCATCAGTTCTTCAGTTCTCAGCCTTCTTCATGGACCAACCTTCACATCTGTATATGACTATTGGTCATATAAATAAAACCATAAAACCATAAATTTGACTAGAGGGACCTTTGTACCAACACGTAAATTGAAAGTTCTTTCTTAAATTCACAGATAAGCTGTCTTTCTTTGCTTTCTCATTCTCTTGATTCTCTCAGTGCTGGCTACATTCTCAGGCCATACCCTTCATTTGATATGTGCTATAAGACTGGGCCTTAATTATTTGTTCTACAAAGATTCCCTCAATATTGTTGCCTATCTCTGTGGTTTATAAATAGTAGGTTCTCTTCAAAATCTAAAGGTCTTCAATTTTTGCACTTTCTCTAGTGTCTTTTATTTTCCCTTTCCAATCAATCATTTATTTCCTGAGTTAATGTCTATCTTGGAATACTTTTCCAAAAAGAAACAATAGTGGCCAACATACTCCAAAGTTGATTAATTTCAACCCCTTCTCCTGGAGCTTTCAATTCAGTAAGCATGTAATCTACTTCCTAGGTGCCAGAGCCTGTTTTAAAAATGTTTTGCCACTGTAGCACATGGACTTTACCTTTATAGCCTCTGATGTCAGTTTCTTTCCTGTTCACTGAATGCTCATTAGGCCAATGTCCTATATAGAGATCTTAATTTCTGTTAATACAGCACGAGCAGTAGCAGGTGCTGAAATAAGCACCCCCCAATTCTCCGTACATAGCTGAATACAACAGGGTTTTATGTCTCACTTATATTGGCCTAACGTAGATCAACAGTTCAGTAACCCAGGGTCCTTCTCGGCTATGGCTCTTCCATTTCAACATGTGTCTTCATGGACACCCTGACTTACTTCAGATAGTAGAAGTGCGTTTGGAGGGGGTGGTTGGGAGGAGAATTTGAAGAGGGTGCACCGACTGCTTTGGACTGGGTGTGATATATCACTTCCACATTCCATAGGCAAGAACCACATAGCATTTCACCTGGATGCAAGGGTGGTTGGGAAATGTAAGTTAGCTGTGTAATTAAAGAAAGGAGGCATGTAGTCAACAGCTAGCCACTTTCTACCACAAATTTTATACAGGAGTTTTCATTGTTTTTAATAGGAGAGATGTTCAAGGTACCAAGTCAAGATACTAGAAATGAAAACATATTTTAATTTTCATTATTTTCTAAACAGCCTAAAATTATAGTTTGACATCCTCATGATCTAATGGTTTCATAATAGAAGTGTATTTTTTTTAACTTTCCAGGTAATAGTTTACTATTATTATTAATTGCTATTTTTACATCACTATGAGAAGAGAATGAGGCCTGTACAATTTGTGTTATTTGGAACCTAATAGGGCTATTTGGCCTAATATATGATCATTAAAAAACAAATGTTACATGAACAATTGAAAATAAGGTAAATGAGAAAATGGGAGACTTAAAGACCTCCAATTATTTCTTATCTTACTTAAATAAAATTCAACCTCTCATAAAGCTCTAAATGACCTGATTCCTGCCTGCCTCCCCACATTATCTCACTCAGTTTCCTTCCACTTATCTGTTCCTGCCTTGGCTCCTCCAGCCTGTCATTCCTGCCATCTCCAGATTTAACCCAGCTTGTGACCTAACAGCTATAAAAAGAAGAGAGGCGAAAAAAAAAAAAAAAAGGAGAAAGGAAAGATATAAGCATCTGAATGCAGAGTCCCAAAGAATAGCAAGAAGAGATAAGAAAGCCTTCTTCAGTGACCAATGCAAAGAAATAGAGGAAAAGAACAGAATGGGAAAGACGAGATCTCTTCAAGAAAATTAGAGATACCAAGGGAACATTTCATGCAAAGATGGGCTCGATAATGGACAGAAATGGTATGGACCTAACAGAAGCAGAAGATATTAAGAAGAGGTGGCAAGAATACACAGAAGAACTGTACAGAAAAGATCTTCACAACCCAGATAATCACGATGGTGTGATCACTCACCTACAGCCAGACATCCTGGAATGTGAACTCAAATGGGCTTTGAGAAGCATCACTATGAACAAAGCTAGTGGAGGTGATGGAATTCCAGTGGAGCTATTTCAAATCCTGAAAGATGATGCTGTCAAAGTGCAGCACTCAATATGCCAGCAAATTTGAAAAACTCAGCAGTGGCCACAGGACTGGAAAAGGTCAGTTTTCATTCCAATCCCAAAGAAAGGCAATGCCAAAGAATGCTCAAACTACCACACAATTGCACTCATCTCACACGCTACTAAAATAATGTTCAAAATTCTCCAAGCCAGGCTTCAACAATATGTGAACCGTGAACTTCCTGATGTTCAACCTCGTTTTAGAAAAGGCAGAGGAACCAGAGATCAAATTGCCAACATCCGCTGGATCATGAAAAAGCAAGAGAGTTCCAGAAAATCATCTATTTCTGCTTTATTGACTATGCCAAAGCCTTTGACTGTGTGGATCACAATCAACTGTGGAAAATTCTGAAAGAGATGGGAATACCAGACCACCTGACCTGCCTCTTGAGAAATCTGTATTCAGGTCAGGATGCAGCAGGTAGAACTGGACATGGAACAACAGACTGGTTCCAAATAGGAAAAGGAGTACATCAAGGCTGTATATTGTCACCCTGCTTATTTAACTTATATGCAGAGTACATCATGAGAAATGCTGGACTGGAAGAAGCACAAGCTGGAATCAAGATTGCCAGGAGAAATATCAATAACCTCAGATATGCAGATGACACCACCCTTATGGCAAAAAAGTGAAGAGGAGCTAAAAAGCCTCTTGATGAAAGTGAAAGAGGAGAGTGAAAAAGTTGGCTTAAAGCTCAACATTCAGAACCAAGATTATGGCATCTGGTCCCATCACTTCATGGCAAATAGAAGCGGAAACAGTGTCAGATTTTATTTTTGGGGGGCTCCAAAATCACTGCAGATGGTGATTACAGCCATGAATTAAAAGACGCTTACTCCTTGGAAGAAAAGTTATGACCAACCTAGATAGTATATTAAAAAGCAGAGACATTACTTTCCCAACTAAGGTCCGTCAAGTCAAGGCTATGGTTTTTCCAGTGGTTGTGTATGGATGTGAGAGTTGGACTGTGAAGAAGGCTGAGCGCCGAAGAATTGATGCTTTTGAACTGTGGTATTGGAGAAGACTCTTGAGAGTCCCTCGGACTGCAAGGAGATCCAACCAGTCCATTCTGAAGGAGATCAGCCCTGGGATTTCTTTGGAAGGAGTGATACTAAAAAGCTGAAACTCCAGTACTTTGGCCACCTCATGTGAATAGCTGACTCATTGGAAAAGACTCTGATGCTGCGAGGGATTGGGGTCAGGAGGAGAAGGGGATGACAGAGGATGAGATGGCTGGATGGCATCACCGACTCGATGGACTTGAGTCTGAGTGAACTCCGGGAGTTGGTGATGGACAGGGAGGCCTGGCGTGCTGCGATTCATGGGATCGCAGGGAGTTGGACATGACTGAGCGACTGAACTGAACTGAACTGAACTGTGACCTAGCCCTGGGTGTTCATTGGAAGGACTGATGCTAAAGCTGAAACTCCAATCCTTTGGCCACCTCATGTGAAGAGCTGACTCATTGGAAAAGACCCTGATGCTGGGAGGGACTGGGGGCAGGATTAGAAGGGGGTGACAGAGGATGAGATGGCTGGATGGCATCACCAACTCGACGGACATAAGTTTGGGTAAACTCTAGGAGTTGATGATGGACAGGGAGGCCTAGCATGTTGCAATTCATGGGATCGCAAAGAGTTGGACACGAATGAGCGACTGAATTGAACTGAACTGTGACTTAGCCCCAGTTCAAAAGTTTGACCTCTGACAGCATTTCTGAGGCCACACCAGTCCCATATAACATACCACCCTGTTTCATTCTTTCCATGGCATTCATTGTTGTTCTTCAGTCACTAAGTTTTGTTTGACTCTTTGTGACCCCATGGACTGCAGTGTGCCAGACTTCTGTGTCCTTTGCCATCTCCTTGAGTTTGCTCAAACTCATGTCCATTGAGTTGGTGATTCTCTATTGCCAGCTTCTCCCCCTGCCTTCAATCTTTCTCAGCAACAGGTTCTTTCCCAATGAGTCAGTTCTTCACATCAGGTGGCCAAAGTATTAGAGTTTCAACTTCAGCATCACTCCTTCCTGTGAATATTCATGGTTGATTTCCTTACAGATTGACTGGTTTGATCTGCTTGCTGTCCAAGGGACTCTCAAGAGTCTTCTCCAACACCACAACTTGAAAGCATCTATTCTTCAGTGCTCAGCTTTCTTAATGGTCTAGCTTTCACATCTGTACATGACTAATGGTAAAACCATAACTTTGACTATACAGATCTTTGTTGGCAAACTGATGTTTCTGCTTTTTAATACGCTGTCTAGACTAGTCATAGCTTTTCTTCCAAGGAGCGAGCATCTGTTAATTTTGTGGCTGTAGTCACCATCCGCAGTGATTTTGGAGCTCAAGAAAATAAAATCTGTCATTGTTTCCACATTTTCCCTATCAATTTGCCATAAAGTGATGGGACCAGATGCCATGATCTTAGTTTTTTAGTTACTTGAAACTAAATTATTAAATATTTGTGCATTAGCTGTCCACCTCAAAGTGTAACTCTATGTCAAATAAAGTGCAATCGCCTGTGTCATTTAGGGTTTTATTTCTCATGTTACAACAGTACTAAGAATATAATAAACTCTATATATGTTATATATATATGCTGAAAAAGTGAACATTACTTATCTCTCTGTCCCATTCAGGCCTAGCTCCAAGATTCTTAGGTTTTGATGCTGAATCATTGAAAGGTTGTTGTTACCCTCCCTCCTTTCCTCTGCCCTTCACTTTCTTTGTTTCCCTGTGTCTTTCTCTCTCCTTTCCTCCTCTCCTCCTCCTTACTGGGGGGGGCTTGTCTTGCTAAACCTAAGTTGTACATTCAAATATGTATATCTCAGCATAAAACCTTTGATTGGAACTTGATAAATGACCTTTTTCATTTTTTATTTATGGTCCATTTCCCACATTTTCTCTTCTTATGAATCTTCATTTTGTATTTTGGTAGAATAACAACAAGAGACGTCTCAGCTATATTGAGTCATTTTCTGTACTTTTTCCAAAACTCTAACAGAGGTTTTTTTCTGTGCCCTATTCTCAATCTGTGTAAGGTTTTGGGGACAATACAAATATTTTTCAAATATTTTATCAATATTCATTTACATAGACTTGATATGCTTTTAAAAAGTCAATATTAATCTGTTTAAAGAAGCTGCATTCAAGAATCTTCCCATAGTAACATAATGTTGCATTTGCCTATGGTACTGAGTTAAAACAGACTGGTGACTCAGATGGTAAAGAAACTGCCTGTAATGCAGGAGACCTGGGTTCGATCCCTGGGTCGGGAAGATCCCCTGGAGGAGGAAATGGCAACCCATTCCAGTATTCTTGCCTGGAGAATTTCATGGACAGAGGAGCCTGGTGGGCTACAGTACATGAGAGTCACAAAGAGTCAGACACGACTAAGCAAGTAACACTAACACTACCTAACTGGGTTAAAAACAATTTGATTTCCCCTAAAACCCACCTGTAATTTCAACTTTCAACATTCTTAATTATCTCCCTAATTACTTCAAACTAACAGTATTTTATTTTTATTAATTAAATTAGTATGATACTAGGTTTAGTTCGCTTGAGACAGTACATCTCAGAGAAGAGAGATAGCTATAGTATGTATATGTCATAGAGGTAAGGGAAGTAGTGTAAAGGCTTTTCTGAGTAAAGACAATAAAATCTGATTCAAACTGTGGGCTGCGTTTTGTAGAACCATCCTGCCTTGTAGAATCATCCTGCTCTCTGGAGATGAGTGCTATTCAATGCATGGGTGATTTCCTCTTGTTTAATATGGAGGATAACTAAGGAAGAGAGCATAACAGATGAAAGATTATCGGGTACAGTTTTTAAATACAAGTGGCTAGCAGGCATGCCGGAGAAGGCAATGGCAAGCCGCTTCAGTACTCTTGCCTAGAAAATCTCATGGATGGAGGAGCCTGGTAGGCTGTAGTCCATGGGGTCACTAAGAGTCAGACATGACTAAGCGACTTCACTTTCACTTTTCACTTTCATGCATTGGAGAAGGAAATGGCAACTCACTCCAGTGTTCTTGCCTGGAGAATCCCAGGGACAGGTGAGCCTGATGGGCTGCCATCTATGGGGCTGCACAGAGTCGGACATGACTGAAACGACGTAGCAGCAGCAGCAGACATGTGATTCAAATTTGAATGAGATAAAAACTTCTAACAAAACCCAGGCACTTACTATGTTCCTGACCCAGTGCCAGAAATTTTAAATTTTAACTCTAATTCATGATGGGGAATCTATGAGGGATCCATTTTATACATGAGGAAACTAAGGAAGCTTAGGAAGGTGAAATAATGTATCCAAGGTTATATTGTTATTAAGCTGAGGCTCAGGATTCAGAAACCAGGCAGAAAAGCTCCAGGACCCAACCTTTTTGGCACCAAGGACCTGTTTCATGGAAGACAAATTTTCCATGGACTGGGGTGCGGGAATGATTTTGGAATAATTCAAGCATGATACATTTACTGTGCACTTTATTTCTATCATTATTACATCAGCTCCATCTCAGATGATTAGACATTTGATCCCGGAGGCTGGGGATCCCTGCTTTAAATGCCCAGTGAATGGCTGGCTGGCTGGCTGGATAAGATGATGAATGGTTTTGGATAAATATAAGAGTTAGTTTTTAGATGATATCAAACAAGTTTCAGTGCATTCGAAAACTTTTTTGGTTCCAAGCTGATTTTAATGATGTTAAACAAATACTGATTTTTTTCTCAAGCAGGCCAGTGATGTCTCCTCTAAAGTGTCTACCCCTCATGAAGTTGTTAGACAGCCTAATCTCTCATTAGTATCCAGAAACTTGCTTCACATGGAGTCACCTGTTCCAACCTAGAAGAGCTGGCTGTTTGTGCTGCTGATTCCTTACACCATCTGTGTGCCAAATTGATGTTGTACATTATTTATTTACCTCTCATTAGGAGCAAGGCCAGAGCACCGTCCAATTCTCAGAGCTTGCTCACTTACAATTGCACATTGTATAATGCTAAGGTTTGTTAAAATACCACATGCTTGCAAAAATTTTCAATAATTACTATAAATATTCACCAGAGGGGGGATGCTTATTCATTTGCTTAATTTCTAATAGTGTTTTCTACTATGGTAATATTTTGTTAGTCTTACACTTAATTTGGAATATGACCAATTGAATTTATGCTTTTAAACAACAACAAAAAAAAGTATTTAGCATCTCATTCATGTTATTTGTTCTTAGATTTGGTACCTGTACAGTCTGTTGGCTGTGTTATTTTCTAATGAGAATTTTATAAAATGCCTTGGAGGCTCATTACAATTTGGGCTTCTTTCTTTCCACTCAAATGAGCCCCATTTAAAAATGTTGCATTTCTTGCCATTAATTGAGTGTTGGTTCTGGATAACACAAACTTTTCTTCATCAAGTGCATGCCACTTATGGATCTGGGAGTGTCAGCCATGTGTGGGATTCTAAAGTTCACCCTTCTAACCTAAGAAACTCTCCTTCCATTCTTTTCTTTTCATATGTTTCCCGGCTCTCAACAATGAAAGTAAATATTGATACTAGTATATCATGTTTAATACTCCTAGAGATTCATATGCAGCCATATATTATATAGTGTAAATTTTTTTTTTACTTTACTGAGCAACTTTCTTGTGTTCTTTCCAGGTTTGTTGAAGTATAATTGACAAAAAAGTCATAATATATTTAAAGTATATAACTGGGGGGGAAAATGGAGGGATCAATTGGGAGCTTGGGATTGACATACCACCTGCATGTGTGATGTGCCTGCTTAGCAGTGTCTGACTCTTTTTGACACCATGGGTTATAGCCTGCTAGGCTCCTCTATCCATGGAATTTTCCAGGTAAGAATTCTTGAGTGTGTCGCCATTTCCTACCCAAGGGGATCTTCCTTATCCAAGGATCAAACCCATATCTCTTGCGTCTCCTGCATAGCAGGTGGGTTTTTGCCACTGGGCCATCTGGGAAGTCCAGCACTACTATACATAAAATAGATGACTATTAAGGACCTGTATTTATTCGCATTGCTTACTTAAGACGGCTTTCTTATCCCTCCTTGCAATTCTCTAGAACCCTGCATTCAGTTGGACATATCTTTCCCTTTCTCCTTTGCCTTTCACTTCTCTTCTTTTCTCAGCTATTTGTAAGGCCTCCTCAGACAACCATTTTGCCTTCTTGCATATCTTTTTCTTTGGGATTGTTTTGGTCACTGCCTTCTGTACAAGTTACAAACCTCTGTCCATAGTTCTTTAGGCATTCTATCTATCAGATGTAATCTCTTGAATCTATTTGTCACCTCCACTGTGTAATTGTAAGAGATTTTAGTTAGGTCATACATGAGTGGTATAGTAGTTTTCCCTACTTTCTTCAATTTAAGCCTAAATTTTGCAATAAGAAGCTCATGATCTGAGCCACAATCAGCTCCAAGTCTTGTTTGTTGACTGTATACAGTGTCTCCAAATTTGGCTGCAAAAATATAATCAATCTGATTTCAATACTGACCATCTGGTGATGTCCATGTGTAGAGTCATCTCTTGTGTTGTTGGAAGAAGGTGTTTGCTATGACCAGTGCATTCTCTCATCAAAACTCTGCTAGCCTTTGCCCTGCTTCATTTCGTACTCCCAAGGCCAAACTTACCTGTTACTCTCCCAGGTATCTCTTGACTTCCTAGTTTTGCATTTCAATCTCCAATGATGAAAAGGACATCTTTTTTTGGTGTTAGTGCCAGAAGGATTGTAGGTCTTCATAGAACCGTTCAACGGCACATTCTTCATCATTAGTGCTTGGGGCATAGACTTGGATTACTGTGATATTGAATGGTTTGCCTTAGAAACAAATGGAGATCATGCTGTCATTTTTGAGACCGCACCCATGTACTGCATTTTGGACTCTTTTTTGACTATGAGGGCTACTCATTTCTTTTAAGGGATTCTTGGCCAGAGTAGTAGATATAATGGTCATCTGTATTAAATTTGCCCATTCCCATTCATTTTAATTCACTGATTCCTAAAATGTTGATGTTTGCTCTTCAAGAAAATTGGAGATACCAAGGGAACATTTCATGCAAAGATAGGCACAATAAAGGACAGAAATAGCAAGAACTTAACAGAAGCAGAAGAGATTAAGAGGAGGTGGTAAGAATACACAGAACTGTGCAAAAAAAAGGTCATAATGAACAGGATAACCACAGTCGTGTGGTTACTCATCCAGGGCCAGACATTTCTGGAGTGTGATGACAAGCAGGCCTTAGGAAGCATTACTATGAACAAAACTAGTGGATGGAATGGGATTCCAGCTGAGCTATTTAAAATCATAAAAAATGATGCTGTTAAAGTGCTCTACTCAATATGCAGCAAATTTGGAAAACTCAGCAGTGGCAACCTGACTGGAAAAAGTAAGTTTTCATTCCAATACCAAAAAAAGGCAATGACAAAGAAAGTTCAAACTACCATACAATTATGCTCACTTCACATGCTAGAAAGGTAAAGCTCAAAATCCTTCAAGCTAGGCTTCAGCAGTACGAGAACAGAGAATTTCTAGATGTACAAGCTGGATTTAGAAAAGGCAGAGGAATCAGAGATCAAATTGCCATATCCATTGGATCATAGACAAAGCAAGGGAATTTCAGAAAAACGTCTACTTCTGCTTCATTGACTACACTAAAGCCTTTGACTGTGTGGATCACAACAAACTGGAAAATTTTTAAAGGGATGGCAATACCAGACTACATTACCTGTGTCCTGAGAAACTTGTATGCAGGTCAAGAAGCAATAGTTAGAACCAAACATGGACTGGTTCCAAATTTTGAAAGGAGTTCAGTTCAGTCATTCAGTTGTGTCCGACTCTTTGCAACCCCATGAACCGCAGCACGCCAGGCCTCCCCATCTATCACCAACTCCTGGAGTCCACCCAAACCCATGTCTTTGAGTCGATGATGCCATCCAACTATATCATCCTCTGTCGTCCCCTTCTCTTCCTGCCCTCAATCTTTCCCAGCATCAGGCTCTTTTCCAATGAGTCAGCTCTTTGCATCAGGTGGCCAAACTATTAGAGTTTCAGCTTCAACATCAATCCTTCCAATGAACACCCAGGACTGATCTCCTTTAGGATGGACTGGTTGGATTTGCTTGCAGTCCAAAGGACTCTCAAGAGTCTTCTCCAACACCACAGTTCAAAAGCATCAATTCTTTGGTGCTCAGCTTTCTTTATAGTCCAAATCTCACATCCATACATGGCCACTGGAAAAATCATAGACTTGACTAGATGGACCTTTGTTGGCAAAGTAATGTCTCTGCTTTTTAGTATGCTGTTTAGGTTGCTCATAACTTTCCTTCCAAGGAGTAAGCGTCTTTTAATTTCATTTCTGCAATTGCCATCTGCAGTGAAAGGAGTATGTCAAGGCAAAATAGTGTTACCCTTTTTATTTCACTTATATGCAGCAGACTGCATCATGTGAAATGCCAGGCTGGATTGAGCACAGACTGGAATCAAGATTGCTGGGGGAAATATCACCAATCTCAGACATGCCACTCTTGGGAGAAAGAGAAGAGGAACGAAAGAGACTCTTGATGAAGATGAAAGAGGAAAGTGAAAAGGCTGGCCTAAAACTCAACGTTAAAAAAATGAAGATCATGGCATTCAGTCCCATCACTTTATGGCAAATAGATCAGGAAAAAGTGGAAACAATGGCAAGTTTTATTTTCTTGGGCTCCAAAATCACTGCAGACCATGACTGTAGCCACACAACTAAAAGATGCTTGCTCCTTGGAAGAAAAGCTAGGGCAAACCTAGCCAGTGCATTAAAAAGGCAGAGATATTAATTTACTGACAAAAGTCCATATAGTCAAAGCTATGGTTTTTCCAGTAATCATGTACAGATGAGAGAGCTGGACCATAATGAAGGCTGAGGGCCAAAGAACTGATACTTTCCTGCTGTGGTGCTGGAGAAGATTCTTGAGAGTCCCTTGGACAGAAAGGAGATAGAAACAGTCAATCCAAAAGGAAATCAGTCCTGAATATTCCTTGGAAGGACTTATGCTCAAGCTAAAGATCCAATACTTTGGTCACCTGATGTGAAGAACCGACTCATTGAAAAAGACTCTGATGCTGGGAAAGATTGAGAGCAGGAGGAGAAGAGGGTGACAGAGGATGATATGGTTGGATGTCATCATCAACTTAATGAACATGTGTCTGAGCAAACTCCAGGAGATAGTGAACGACAGGGAATCCTGGTGTGCAAAAGGGGGTCAGAAATGTTGGACATGACTTAGTGACTGAACAAATAAGGACCTACTGTATAGCATAGAAAACGCTATTCAGTACTCAATAATGACCTATATGGGAAAGAATCTAAAAAAGAATGTATATACGTATATGTATAAGTGACTTATTTAGTGGTACAACCACAACTAACACATTGTGAGTCAACTATATCACAATAAAAAGTTTTTTAAATAAAATTAAGTATACAGTAATTAAGTATACAGGAATGATTTGCTATACTTATACACTGTGAAATGCTTCTGTTTATTCACTTCACATAGTTACTTTTTATGAGAACACTTGAAATCTAATTTTTTAGTAAATTGCAAGTATGCAAATAGTATTATTTCATATAGTCACCCTCATGTACATTAGATTTTCAGAACTTATTCCTCTTATAACTGAACTATGTACCCTTTAAACAACTTCTCCCCATTTTCCCAGCCTTTATCTTATAATTTTTGTATTAAGCCTGAGAGTATTGCTATTATTCTTCTGAAGAAACTGAGATCAGAGATGTCAGGCAAATTGTCAGTTATCACCCAACTGGAAATGTGAGAGTTTATGTCCAAACATATACCCCATGACTGAAAAACTCCCTTCGTTTCTCCAACCCCCCCTAAGGTACACTAACATTTATAGTGCTTTTCTACCTCATTCCAAGGCAAACATTCAATATGGGAACAGCTATTACTACTTCCCTGATAGCTGAGTTGGTAAAGAATCTGCCTCCAGTGCAGGAAACCCTAGATCAATCCCTGGGTTGGGAACATCTGCCGGAGAAGGGATAGGCTCCACTCCAGTATCCTGGAGTGGAGAATTCCATGGACTGTATAGTCCACGGGGTCACAAAGAATCAGACACGACTGAGCAACGTTCATGTCACTTCACTTCATTACTACTAAAAATTTGTGTCTCCAATGACTTAACCAATTCTTTTTATTTCTACAGACTGTACCTCACAGAAAAATTCTCAATGATCTTCCATTAGAATTGTTTCCAGTGTTTAGTTCTGTTCAGTCATTCAGTCATGTCCAACTCTTTGGGAAACCATGGACTGCAGCACGCCAGACTTCTGTGTCCTTCACTATCTCCAAGTGTTTGCTCAAACTCATGTCCATTGAGTCGGTGATGCCATCCAACTATCTCATCCTCTGTCATTCCCTTCTCCTCCCACCTCAATCTTTCCTAGCATCAGGGTCTTTTCAAATGAGTCAGTTCTTCGCATCAGGTGGCCAAAGTATTGGAATTTCAGCTTCAGCATCAGTCCTTCCAATGAATATTCAGCACTGATTTCCTTTAGGATGGACTGGTTGGATCTCTTTGCAGTCCATGGGACTCTCAAGAGTCTTCTCCAACACCACAGTTCAAAAGCATCAATTCTTCTGTTCCCGCTTTCTTTATAGTCCAGCTCACACATACATACATGACTACTGGAAAAACCATAGATTTGACTAGACAGACCTTTGTTGGCAAAGTAATGTCTCTGCTTTTTAATATGCTGTCTAGGTTGGCCACAACTTTTCTTCCAAGGAGCAAACATCTTTTAAATTCATGGCTGCAGTCACCATCTGAAGTGATTTTGGAGCCCAAGAAAATAAAATCTATCACTGTTTCCAATGTTTCCACATTTATTTGCCATGAAGTAATGGGACCAGATGCCATGAGGTTAGTTTTCTGAATGCTGAGTTTTAAGCCAACTTTTTTAATCTCCTCTTTCACATTCATCAAGAGGCTCTTAAGTTCTTCTTCGCTTTCTGCCATAAGGTGGTGCCTTCTGCATATCTGAGGTTATTGATATGTCTCCTGGAAATCTTGATTCCAGTTTGTGCTTCCTCCAGCCCAGTGTTTCTCATGATGTACTCTGCATGTAAGTTAAATAAGCAGGGTGACAATATAAAGCCTTGCATACTCCCTTCCCAATGTGGAACCAGTCTGTTGTTCCATATCCAGTTCTAACTGTTGCTTCCTGACCTGCATACAGATTTCTCAAGAGGCAGGTCAGGTGGCCTGGTATTCCCATCTCTTGAAGTATTTTCCATAGTTTGTTGTGATCCACACAGTCAAAGGCTTTGGCATAGTCAATAAAGAAAAAGTAGACATTTTTTCCTGGAACTCTCTTGCTTTTTCAATTATCCAACTGATGTTGACAATTTGATCTCTGGTGCCTCTGCCTTTTCTAATACTGACTTGAATATCTCAAATTCACAGTTCATTTACTGTTGAAGCCTGGCTTGGAGAATTTTGAGCATTACTTTGCTAGCATGTGAGATGAGTGCAATTGTGCAGTAGTTTGAGCATTCTTTGGCATTGCCTTTCTTTGAGATTACAATGAAAACTGAACTTTTCCAGTCTTGTGGCCACTGCTGAGTTTTCCAAATTTGCTGGCATGTTGAGTACAGCACTTTCACAGCATCATCTTTTAGGATTTTAAATAATTCAGCTGGAATTCTATCACCTCCACTACCTTTGTTTGTAGTGGTGATTCCTAAAGCCCACTGGACTTCTCATTCCAGGAGGTCTGGTTGTAGGTGAGTGATCACACCATTGTGATTATTTGGGTCATAAAGATCTGTTTTGTGTAGTTCTTCTGTGTATTCTTGCCACCTCTTCTTAATATCTTCTGATTCTGTTAGGTCCATACTGTTTCTTTTGTTTATTGTGTTCGTCTTTACGTGACATGTTCCTTTGGTATCTCTAATTTTCTTGACAAGATCTCTAGTCTTTCCCATTCTATTGTTTCCCTCTAATTCGTTGCATTGATCATTGAAGAAGGCTTTATCTCTCCTTGCTGTTTTTTGGAACTCTACATTCAAATAGGAATATCTTTCCCTTTCTTCTTTGCCTTTTGCTTCTCTTCTTTTCATGGCTGTTTGTAAGGCCTCCTCAGACAGCCATTTTGCCTTCTTGAATTTCTTTTTCTTGGGGATGGTCTTGATTCCTGTCTCCTGTAAAATGTCATAGACCTCCATCTATAGCTCTTCAGGCACTCTCTCTATCAGATCTAATCCCTTGAGGCTATTTGTCACTTCCACTGTATAGTCATAAGGGATTTGATGTAGATGATATCTGAATGGTCTACTCGTTTTCCCTACTTTCTTCAATTTAAGTCTGATATTGGCAACAAATGGTTCATGATCTGAGCTATGGAGCTTGTCCATCTTTGGCTGCAAAGAATATAATCAATCTGATTTCAGTATTGACTATCTGGTGATGTCCATGTGTAGAGTCTTCTCTTCTGTTGTTGGAAGAGGGTGTTTGCTATGATCAGTGCACTCTTGGCAAAACTCTGTTAGACTTTGACCTGCTTAATTCTGTATTCCAAGGCCAAATATGTCTGTTACTCTAGGTATTTCTTGACTTTCTACTTTTGCATTACAGGCCCCTATGAAGAAAAGGACGTTTTTGGGGTGTGTTAGTTCTAGAAGATCTTGTAGGTCTTCATAGAACTGTTCAACTTCAGCTTCTTCAGCATTAATTGTTGCGGCATAGACTTGGATTACTGTGATATTGAATGGTTTGTCTTGGTATTGAACAAAGATCATTCTGTCATTTTTAAGATTGCATCCAAATACTGTATTTTGGACTCTTTTGTTGACTGTGATGGCTACTCCATTTCTTCTAAGGGATTCTTGCCCGCAGTAGTAGGTATAATGGTCATCTGAGTTAGGTTCACCCATTCTAGTCTATTTTAGTTTGCTGATTCCTAAAATGTCGATGTTCACTCTTGCCATCTCCTGTTTGACCACTTCCAATTTGCCTTGATTCATGGACCTACCATTTCAGGTTCCTGTGCAATATTGCTCTTTATAGCATCAGACTTTACTTCCATCACCAGTCACATCCACAACTGGGTATTGTTTTTGCTTTGGTTCCACCTCTTCATTCTTCTGGATTTAGTTCTCCACTGATCTCCAGTAGCATATTGTACACCTACCAACCTGGGGAGTTCATCTTTCAGAGTCCTATCTTTTTGCCTTTTCATACTGTTCATGGGATCCTCAAGGTAAGAATACTGAAGTGGTTTGCCATTCCCTTCTCCAGTGGACCATGTTTTGTCAGGACTCTGCACCATGACGCATCTGGGCTGGCTGGGCCTACACGGCATGACCCATAGTTTCATTGAGTTAGACAGGGCTGTCGTCCTTGTGATCAGATTGGTTAGTTGTCTGTGACTGTGGTTTTCAGTCTGTCTTCCTTCTAATGGAGAAGGATAAGAGGCTTGTGGAAGCTTCCTGATGAGAGAGACTGACTGAGGGGGAAACTGGGTCTTGTTCTGATGGGGTGGGTGGACCATGCTCAGTAAATCGTTAATCCAGTTTTCTGTTGAAGGGCGGTGACTGTATTCCCTTCCTATTATTTGACCTTAGGCCAAACTTTGGAGGAGATAATGAAGATAATGGCTTCCAGTAATCAGTTCAGTTCAGTTCAGTCGCTCAGTCGTGTCTGACTCTTTGCAACCCCATGAATCGCAGCATGCCAGGCCTCCCTGTCCATCACCATCTTCCGGAGTTCACTCAGACTCACATCCATCGAGCCAGTGATGCCATCCAGCCATCTCATCCTCTGTCGTCCCCTTCTCCTCCTGCCCCCAGTCTCTCCCAGCATTAGAGTCTTTTCCAATGAGTCAACTATTCACATGAGGTGGCCAAAGTACTAGAGCTTCAGCTTTAGCATCATTCCTTCCAAAGAAATCCCAGGGTTGATCTCCTTCAGAATGGACTGGTTGGATCTCCTTGCAGTCCAAGGGACCCTCAAGAGTCTTCTCCAACACCACAGTTCAAAAGCATCAATTCTTCAGCGCTCAGCCTTCTTACAGTCCAACTCTCACATCCATACATGACCACAGGAAAAACCATAGCTTTGACTAGGCGGACCTTAGTCAGCAAAGTAATGTCTCTACTTTTGAATATGCTGTCTAGGTTGGTCATAACTTTTCTTCCAAGGAGTAAGCATCTTTTAATTTCATGGTTGTAATCACCATCTGCAGTGATTTTGGAGCCCCAAAAAATAAAGTCTGACACTGTTTCCACTGTTTCCCCATCTATTTCCTATGAAGTGATGGGACCAGATGCCATCATCTTCGTTTTCTGAATGTTGAGTTTTAAGCCAACTTTTTCACTGTCCTCTTTCACTTTCATCAAGAGGCTTTTTAGCTCCTCTTCACTTTCTGCCATAAGGGTGGTGTCATCTGCATATCTGAGGTGATTGATATTTCTTCTGGCAATCTTGATTCCGGCTTGTGCTTCTTCCAGCTCAGCATTTCTCATGATGTACTCTGCATAGAAGTTAAATAAGCAGGGTGACAATATACAAGCCTTGACGTACTCCTTTTTCTATTTGGAACCAGTCTGTTGTTCCATGTCCTGTTCTAACTGTTGCTTCCTGACCTGCATACAGGTTTCTCAAGAGGCAGGTCAGGTGGTCTGGTATTCCCATCTCTTTCAGAATTTTCCACAGTTGATTGTGATCCACACAGTCAAAGGCTTTGGCATAGTCAATAAAGCAGAAATATATTTTTTCTGGAACTCTCTTGCTTTTTCAATGATCCAGCAGATGTTGGCAATTTGATCTCTGGTTCCTCTGCCTTTTCTAAAACCAGCTTGAACATCAGGAATTTCACGGTTCATGTATTGCTGAAGTCTGGCTTGGAGAATTTTGAGCATTATTTTACTAGCATGTGAGATGAGTGCAATTGTGTGGTAGTTTGAGCATTCTTTGGCATTGCCTTTCTTTGGAATTGGAATGAAAACTGACCTTTTCCAGTCCTGTGGCCACTGCATTAGGCTATAGAATAAGTATCACTGTTATTTCTTCTATAATGTTCCTATTCCTTTATCTATGACTCTTTCCTAAGCACAATTCATAGTTTTCTTAGTTATTATACACACCTTCTTTGATCACATTCTGCTTTATGTGGAAAAGGAACAGAACAGATTAGAATAGTATCAGCTTCCACCAATTTCTAGACACTCTGCTCTTATTAATGCTGCTCAACAGGGAAGTGTTTTTTTTGTCTTGTTTTATTTTGTTTGGTAGATGCATCACATAGTTAACTCCTGTTCCTTTTACTGTGGGCTGAGTCTTCTAAGTCATTCTTGTGTGCTTTGCTAATGAGACATTCTTCCCTCTACTTTGCATTTGGACAGTTAATGGGGGAACATATTGAATCAGACAATTTTTATGTACTGTATCAGACATTCACTGCCTGCAGCTACTGCTGTGGAGGTTTTTACACCTTAAGGTCAGCTGAGCCCAAGGGCATCTCACCTGTTCCCCTGTCTCTCCCTTCTCCCCCAGGATTTCCTTACTGACATGGAGGGATGGGTCTCACTTGGTCCCCTTATTTGTGCAGGTCAGGATTGTGAGGGAGTTAATACCTTATGCAATGAATTTTGACCAATAGAGTACCAGCGCTGATGGATAAAGTCTTCCCCCAGATAAATCACCTAAGATGAAGTTTATGCAACTTATCTGTACATAGTTCCACAAGACCAAATAGTCGTTTTCAATGGTACCAGCTCAATAAAGCACCTTGAATTGGTCTCCTTTCCTGCTGGCCTCCCCCTCCTTTTTGCTCATCTCTGTCTCTCTAATTTTATTTTTAAATAAAATACTAGTGACATATAAGCCTTGGGCTCAGACTCTGCTTTCTGAGGGATTCTCTAAGATCAATTAGAGAATGTTAACATTAACAAAAGTTTAGTCTATTTTAGATTTGAAGTGTTCCAATTTTTAAGAGATTCTTTCATCTATAATATTTGTTCTTATTTTCATTTTCATATTCTTGATTTTAAAAGTAAAGGATTTTCAAATATATAAGGCACTGACCATTATAATACTAACTGAAAACTGTATGATTTGACAATTATTTTTAGTGTCGAGATGTTTCTATCCCAATAACACTTTTTCACGGAGGAAGAAGATTGAATAGTAGTTCTGTAGGTTTAGTACTTACAGTGGATGAACTTCTAGGGAAATATTGTAACTGCAAAGATTCCAAATTAAGGTATGTTCATCAGAAGAATTCAAAGACTCACTGACTCTGCTCTTTATTAGTGGTGTTAGTTGCTCAGTCATGTCTGACTCTGTGATCCTATGGTTGGTAGCTCTCCAGGCTCCTGTGTCCATGGAATTCTTCAGGTAATAATTGTGAAGTAGGCTGCCATTTCCTTCTCCAGGACTCTTATAGGTATAGATTTTCATTCTTCAGATTGTATTTGCCAAACCATATCAGCTTCTAGGATCTGTTCTAACTTTAGTGATAGGACTATCATCAATGATAATTTTCTGTTTTAGAAGGTACTGTACATCTGATTTTAGGCTGCTTATTGATATGAAGGGCTTCCCTGGGGCTCAGCTGGTAAAGAATCCACCTGCAATGTGGGAGACCTGGGTTCAATACTTGGGTTGGGAAGATCCCCTGGAGAAGGGCATGGCAACCCACTCCAGTTTTCTGGCTTGAAGAACTCCATGGACTGTTCCATGGGGTCACAAGTGGTGAGACACAACTGAGCAACTTTCACTTTCACTGATGTTAAAATTAAACTTGCAACCTATTAAGCTTAAACATTTGCTTAAAGAATGTAGATAGAAGTATTTTTAGATATTTTCTAATTCTTGCTTCTCACTTACTCTTTTCAAATAAACGGAAACTGAGGAGCAGAGAGTTAGGGCAGCCTGTTCTGGGTCACCAGTAATAATTAACAGCAGAACTTGGACTAGATGACTAGACCCAAGGACTTTTTCACCACACTAGTTTTTGAGCTTTAAAAGAGTAAGAGCTTTTTGTTCTATTCTGAGGAATTCCCACTGGGAATAGTCCATTAAACTACAGAAATGTGGCTGAGAAGAAAGAACAATTTGTGAAAACTGTTTCTAGTATTTTAGCATTTTAAGTCTCTTTTTAACCCTTGAATATAAGATTCTGCTCTTATTCTCAAATACTATAATCTATTCAACTCCCAATCCTGACAGCTGAAGCTTTAAGAATTTATCCTGAATCTGAATATTCTCACTTCCTACCTCCCTATGCAATACTCTAAAAAAAAAAAAAAAAAAAAAAACCACAACTGTCATCTCCCTTAACTGGTCTCTCTCCCATCTTTGTTGCATCCTATAGAGATTTTTTGCATAGCAGTGAATGTGGTCTTTCTAACTGTAAATCTGGCCATGTCTTTCCTCTGTTAAAATTTCTAAATGGCTTCACATTCACATTTAAAGATGGCCACCAAAGTTCTGTTTGGTTTGTCCTTTCCTATCTCTCCAATCTCCTCATCTGGAACTTCCTCCTCACTCCTTTTACAGTGGCCAACATGGCTGTTTACTATTCTTCAAACAGATCAATTTTGTTCCCACTCCAGTGTCTTTCTGTTTGATATTCTGTTTTCCTGGAGCTCCTCTCCCAGATTTTCATTCTTTGCTGCTTTGTAACTTCAGGTATCTGCTCATGTCAGTTTCAGCGAGTCCTTTCCTGGCCGTCTATCACCTTCTTTCTCCTCTCTGTACTTTTATTGTACTCCTTCTTTACAGAAATTATCACTAGTTGAAGTTAGATGATAAGGTAGCTGAAGTCGCTCAGTCATGTCTGACTCTTTGTGACCACATGGACTGTATAGCCTGCCAGGCTCCTCCATCCATGAGATTCTCAGGCAAGAATACTGGGGTGGGTTGCCATAAGGTAGCTAAATATATACATTTTGTGTCTTGCTTACTAGAGTCTAACTAACCAGGGAATTTGTATTGTTTATGTCAGTATTTGCAGCTCCTAAAATGACTGGTATAGGGATAGTGATGAAAAAAAATATTTATTCAATAAATGAATGCAAAAGGTTATAAATCTTTACTACAGAGAAGCCATTTTCTTCAAACATATGCCATTATGATTTTACGTCCCATTCTCCAGCACTTATCCTGTTAACTAACTGAGCAATTCACCATTAATAGAGAGTCAATCAAGAAAGCCAGTCTCTACTTCAAGCTATTAGAGAGCATTGAATTATCCCATGCATTAGAATGCCTGGAACTTGAATGTCAAAGCCATTTGGCTGCATGTTATTTACTGCTTTTGGACCATAGAGTTGGCTGTATTCAAACAACCTCATAATCACAGAAGAGCTCAGAGATGGCCCATCATCATTATATTATTACTTTACACTCTGCAGGCGATATCTAATTAGTCCCCACAGCATTCTAGGTTCGGAGCAGAGGCAACTGAAAAGGCTCGGAGAGAGACATCATCATGGGTGCTTCAAGGCATGAGTGAGACTATGTTTTACAAAAGCAGGTTATCTTCTCTCTCTTAGACCTCTGTGTGTTTGTGCTCAGTCTGTCTAGCTTATATTCACTGGCCAAATAGTAGAGTGTGTATCACCTATTTGTATTTCTTAATTTAGAAACTGGAGTTTATCGGTAAGAGAAATGGTATGGACTTAACAGAAGCAGAAGATATTAAGAAGAGGTGGCAAGAATACACAGAAGAACTATACAAAAAAGATCTTTGAGACCCAGAAAATCATGATGGTGTAATCACTCACCTAGAGCCAGACATCCTGGAATGTGAAGTCAAGTGGGCCTTAGAAAGCATCACTATGAACAAAGCTAGTGGAGGTGATGGAATTCCAGTGGAGCTATTTCAAATCCTGAAAGATGATGCTGTCAAAGTGCTGCACTCAATATGCCAGCAAATTTGGAAAACTCAGCAGTGGCCACAGGACTGGAAAAGGTCAGTTTTCATTCCAATCCCAAAGAAAGGCAATGCCAAAGAATGCTCAAACTACCACACAACTGCACTCATCTCACACGCTAGTAATGCTCAATATTCTCTAAGCCAGGCTTCAGCAATACGTGAACCGTGAAATTCCAGATGTTCAAGCTGGTTTTAGAAAAGACAGAGGAACCAGAGATCAAATTGCCAACATCTACTGGATCATTGAAAAAGGAAGAGAGTTCCAGAAAAACATCTATTTCTGCTTTATTGATTATGCCAAAGCCTTTGACTGGTGGATCACAATAAACTGTGGAGAATTCTGAAAGAGATGGGAATACCAGACCACCTGACCTGCCTCTTGAGAAACTTATATGTGGGTCAGGAAGCAACAGTTAAAATTGGACATGGAACAACAGACTGGTTCCAAACAGGAAAAGGAGTACGTCAAGGCTGTATATTGTCACCCTGCTTATTTAACTTCTATGCAGAGTACATCATGAGAAATGCTGAGCTGGAAGAAGCACAAGCTGGAATCAAGATTGCTGGGAGAAATATCAATAACCTCAGATGACACCACCCTTATGGCAGAAAGTGAAGAGGAGCTAAAAAGCCTCTTGATGAAAGTGAAAGAGGAGAGTGAAAAGGTTGGCTTAAAATTCAACATTCAGAAAATGAAGATCATGGCATCTGGTCCCATCATTTCATGGGAAATAGATGGGAAACAGTGGAAACAGTGTCAAACTTTATTTTTTGGGGCTCCAAAATCACTGCAGATGGTGACTGCAGCCATGAAATTAAAAGACGCTTACTCCTTGGAAGGAAAGTTATGACTAACCTAGACAGCATATTAAAAAGCAGAGACATTACTTTGCCAACAAAGGTCCGCCTAGTCAAGGCTATGGTTTTTCCAGTGGTCATGTATGGATGTGAGAGTTGGATTGTGAAGAAGGCTGAGCACCGAAGAATTGATGCTTTTGAACTGTGGTGTTGGAGAAGACTCTTGAGAATCCTTTGGACTGCAAGGAGATCCAACCAGTCCATTCTGAAGGAGATTGGTCCTGGGTGTTCACTGGAAGGACTGATGCTGAAGCTGAAACTCCAATACTTCTGCCACCTCAGGCGAAGAGTTGACTTATTGGAAAAGACTCTGATGCTGGGAGGGATTGGGGGCAGGAGAAGAAGGGGACGACAGAGGATGGGATAGCTGGATGGCATCACCGACTCGATGGACATGAGTTTGAGTAAACTCTGCGAGTTGGTGATGGACAGGGAGGCCTGGCGTGCTGTGATTCATGGGGTCGCAGAGAGTCGGACATGACTGAGCGACTGAACTGAACTGAACTGATTATGCAATAAAAAGTTTTCTAACTGAACGTTCAGTGATATACTGTCAGAGGGTAGGGATTATTCCAAGGAATGGAAGAATTTTAGAGGTGATATAACATGGTGGATAGCTGTATTCAACCAAACTGAATTCAAGTCCTAGCCCTTCACATTTCCAGCTCTACTTGTTTAGGCAACTAGGTTGAACATGTTTGAGACTCATCTTCTTTGTCTCATTCCAGTCATCACAACATTCCACAAGGTGGGTGCCACTGTTTTCTCAGTCTTGACTAGAATGAGACAGTGCATGAATGCAGTTAGAGCAATGGCTGGCACCTTAAGAGTGCTTATTTATATCATCTCTATTAGTTTTTTAAGCAACAATCAACAGGTATTAGTTGAAAAACATGCTACATTAACATAATGTAGTTGAGATTCTGGAGAATATGGATTTATGGATCACCTGGGTAAAACAAAGTATATGTAACCTAAATAAAATACAATGATAGAAACTGCAAATACACTAAATGATATGCTAATGGATGTAAGGTACAAGACAGCTTCAGATTAACATGATTTGGTCTGTCTCACAAAGGCAGATGAAGGGATGAAGCTCAAGGAGCACTGATAGAAAGTCGAGACGGGAAGTTAGAAGCAAAGAGAGTTTTCAGTGGAAGAGATTATGCCAGTTTCAAATTCCTATATCTAAGTTCATTGCTCTTTGTCTCAACGTTTGCTCCTATTGAATACAGACCCCTTGGAGACTGCCACTTTGGACTTAACTTTGTTTGCCTCTTTCTGGTGCCCAATGTACCTGAGAATAAGAGATTTATATTTATTCATGGCTTTTATTTTACAGCAAAACATCTAACAATTTATTTTTGCATATCTGAAAATTCAAATGTTCCTTACAATTAGTTTTAGTTCTTTGTAGATGCAAAAGATTAAGTGTATTAAAGCCATAAATAAGTGAGCTTATCCTTTCAAGGGAAAAACGACCTTGCTTCTAAACCACACAGAAGTAAAAAACAAGTGGATTCATCGCTTTTCCCCAAACATTTCTCCTGTATATACTTTTTTTTTTTCTAGTTAAGAACACAAATTACACTGCATTATGCTTGTTAAATATTTCAATAAAAAATGGGGCTTTAATACAAAATGCCTTCTCTATCCTGAAAATGGGACTTTTTACAGGGCTTTCATGGAGTGTGACCTCATTCCATTATTAATAATGCACTTTGTGAGTTTTCTTTCATCCATTGATCTTGTAGGAGCATAGCTAACATTAACTAATTAATCCTCTTGTCATCTCCGTGAACAAGGTAAGGCATTTATTTAAGGACTCACTCTGCTGTGATGAAACTTGGGCAAAAATTGCTTGACAGTGCATGATGAATGTGTGGGGCCCAGGTGACAGTGAAGAGCTGACTTTTAAAAGAAAAGGGCTGCTCTGACTTTTCTGTCACTGGCCTTCTCCAACTTACAGGCGAGCTGACAACTTTCTCCATATACTCTTATTGCTCAAATCTATTCCCATCTGTTTGGAAGGCACAGTGCCCATGCAGGCACTGGTCAAACCCTTGGCACTGATCTTGGGAGATGAGCGCTTTCTGGGCAGTCTGCATCCCCCTGCCATGTTGCATCTGCTTTACCAGATGTCTCACCTCTGGGTTCATTGGTATGCCAGCCCTGTTGCTCCATGTCTATTTACAGCACATCAGCTGCTGTCTAAATGCCAAGCCACAAAGTAAATCATAGGGCAGTGTGTGGTGTGTATGTGGCGTGTATGTGGCAAGCGCATGTGTGTGTGTTGGAATGGGGGTTGGCAGACACCTGGAGCATAAGATTCATAACACATTTCCATAATGCAGTCCCCATCAGCCTTCTCAAGGTGGCATTTGCTGCAGGGTACAGCTGGGGAACGTTAAGACACCTGTTTTTACCCATCAAAATGGATGCCTCAAAGTAACTCTGCTACCAGAATCAAATATTATCATTTACATCTTCTACCCTAGAAATTTGGATCACAAAGTTAAAATGACCACAACATCTTCTCCATATAGAAACAATAGTAAGGCATATTGGAGCTCTCCTCAGTGGTTACTTCATATCATCATTCATTCATTTATTCAGCAGGTATCCATTCAGTATACTTTTAATGTATCCAAGTTATTTGGCCCTATAGTAGATGAATAAAGAGCTACAGAGAAATGATAGCTGGCCCTTCTTTACCTGGGGAAACAGGATCTAAACATTTGACTGTGTTGAGTGTCCATAAAAGGTAGTCAGTGGTCGATGTTCAAGAGAGAGTTCCAGGGCAAGGGAACAATGCCTTAATGGTGATGATCAGTCTTTATTACACTAGAAAGAGACAGTGCAAGTATTCTGGACATGAAGGAACAACTCCAGAAACTCCACAAAGGAAGATGTAAGTCTGTGTCATATTGTCTGCATTAAGTTACTTTAAAAATAAATGTGTATAAACAGTGAGACAGGTTTGCACTCTGTGGCATGTTCATCTATATCCTTGAGCTAGTTAGTTAACACCTGAACTCTCATCAATAATGCAAACTTCAAGGAACTCCAAGGGTTTTTAAGTAGAAAATGAACTACCACAAGCAGGAACTGATACAGTCAGATGTGGTTACGTGGTACTTCATGAGTCTTTGCCAAATCCACACCAGAGAGTTTTTAAAATTAGCCTAGTGATGTTAGAAACTAGAATTTGGTTAGATAGATTGCATGAGCTCTACCAATCTTTAAGAGGTTTAAGACCCAGCAAAGTTCACTGGGTGTTAATGAGTTAATGTGAGTTCTGGGGTTTTCCTGGCTTCAGTTCCCTCTGCCTCATCCATGACACTACCTCTGTTACCATGAGAGCTGCTTCTGCCATCAGAGTTCATTGTGTCTACCTTGGAAAGAGATCTCTATGCAAGGTGCATATGCCAGGGCAGAGTTGGAACTGCTGACATACAGTACAAGTCATATTTTTGTGCCAGTTTTCTAATGGATGTTTGGGTGTTCGAGATTTGCTCAACCTATTGCTTTATTAGACATAGTAATCCTCCCTCCCCACCACTGGAGTTCAATCACCACCACCAAAAGAACTTGATATTTGCTCAACAGCAAACTCCCTTATGTGGGTTCTCTGGTGTGAAGAAGGTCAGTGGTTGAGTTTACAGCCAACAGGCAGAGGACAAGTAGATAAACCATAGAATATAAAATGTCTAACTCACTATTATCATGATGTACTCCTATTAGCACTCACGCAGGACAATTAAACAATCATCACACAATTAGCAGAGCTTGCATCAATCCCTTCATAAACTCCTCTCGTTTTATCTTGTGTATACCCCTGTTATAAATATTTTGTACTATTCAGAGCCATAAATCCACTATTTTTCTGCTGGCAGACTATCTTTCCAAAGTCATGGCTGGTGTCCTGACATTTAGAATAGAAATGGATAGATTTTTGAAACAATTGTGGTGCCTTCTTCCTTCTGATCCCTGCCAACAGATAGCATTTTAATAGATTCAGGCTGAATCTATTACACAACCCTTCCCTTAAATTTTAGTAATCTTTTATTCTTAGGAACAAAAGTTCAAATTAAGATCACAAATGTTGCCGGCTTTATTTAAAGGCTAAATTTTGACTTTTGACATATAGATTACAGCTCATCAATTCCTAGACTTTTTGTTTGATATTTATTTTCCTATTTCCCTCCCCCGCCTTCCATGGGGCAGTTTTAAACCCAAGGAATTTGGTGCTAAGGCTGAATCTTGGTGAAATTCTGCTATGTGACAATTCTTCCAGTAATTCTCCCAGTTTCTTAGAGATTTCTGTGATCATGTATTGACTATATCATCTGTGGGTGGATTATTTAAAGGGTAAATGTATGAGAAGCTGGTTTTCAGTCATGTAAATCAGTTTTCTGTCTTATGTGCCTTCTACTTATCCTTTTTGCAAAAAGATTGTGGCTCTTTTTCCAGCACCAAATCATCGGACATGATTACAAGATATTCTGTAGGCCATTAACTGTATATATACATACATATATATATATATATATATATATATATATATATATATATCATCACATTTTTGAAGAATATGGCTGGTATTAACTATTTTGACAATAAGCCTGTTGAAAATGTCAAATTGGGTTCATTCAAAGGACAATCATGAAGAATTTTTGTCTGGCATACAGTCCTAGAAGACATCATTTAAGAAAATCCCCAAATCACAGAGCTGAGACAGATCTCACCCAGTTGCTGATTCCATTCTTAAAACATTAATCTGAACAGCAGCTAATGCGGATGATAAGTGCTTTTTTAAATGTGACAATTTTGACAACTATCTTGGTCTATGTTGAAGTGGTAGTGGAAAGAAATATTAATAGAACACGTACTTAAGTTTCAGAAATGATCAGAAAAAGTATTGCAGGAGGGCAAGTGGAAGCAATAGGAGTTAAGAATAAAAGAATTTCTCATTCCAACCCACCATCACAGAGTCTTAGCCTTTTTAGCGCTAAGATAGGAATCAAAATACCTCTGTCACAAGGCTGATATGAGACAAAACTCAGATACAGCATGCAGAGGACACTGCAGATTGGTATGTATGTGTACATGCTAAGCTGCTTTAGTTGTGTCCAACTCTTTGTGGTCTTATGAACTGTAGCCCTCCAGGCTCTTCTGTCCACTGAATTCTCCAAGCAAGAATACTAGAGTGGGTTGCCATTTCCTACTCCAGGGGAGGGGATCTTCCCAACCCAGGGATCAAGCTCCCTCCCATCTCTTGTGTCTCCTGCATTGGCAGGGCGTTTCTTCACCACACACACCACCTGGGAAGCCTGCAGATTGGTATACCCAATATCTAAATGGTTTCTAACAGGCTTCCAATACCATAAATCTAAAGAGGAAGGGATTTGTTAGATGGCATTAAATAGTTTATAACATTTTCCAGGATGATGAGGGGATACCATAGAGCTGGAAAATCAAAACCTTTATTTCAGAGACTCCTTTGCAGATAAGCCTGCAGATACAGCTTACATTCTGCCACACGGTATACTCGTATGAGGTTAGTAAGGAAGAAGCAAGGAGTGGGCATCAGTGGCTTCACAGGGCAGATGGTTTCTCTTTGCAAAGCAGGGGAGTACCAGCACATGCTCTTAGTGCTGGAGCAGAGGTTCTAGTCATCTGATCCAGGGCATCACAGGCTCTGAGCAGCAGACTGAGGGCCAATGGTTTTCCCCTAGGATCTCATTTTCCCTAGTTATTCTTATCTGTATATCATTCAAGCATAATCCCCTCATCATCCTGGAAAATGTTACAAACTATTTAATGCCATCTAACAAATCCATTCCTCTTTAGATTTATGGGAATTAAATATAAGGACTGTAAATAAAATCTGAGACTGTATCTGAAAATTATTTAGGAAATGATAAAGACCTTTAGCCATTTTTGAAAGGAAGAATCACAGCATACATGTATGTATTGACTGATTTCAAAATGCAATAATATCCTCTAAGGAAACAGAGCTTCCAGATCAGGTTGTTGGACCTCTATTTTATGATGAGCACAGGTATCTTAAGCATTAGGTCTTTTCTTTCTGGATAGAGGCTAAAGTTCTTACAGATATGACTGAAAGAGGGTTTATAATTTATAATGACTCTCTTTTTTAATGGTGTGTTTTTTTGTCAACTGCCTTTATTCTCTCCTGCCCTCCTCATTTCATATCAGATGCTTGGAGTTAAAATCAATATGTATATATAAGATATTGAAAAGTATCAGTGTATAAGAATTATAAGAGCACGTTTCTTGGCATTTAATACTGATACTTATCAAGAAGAAATTGATTACTCAGTACTCTCTTGGTTGTAAGAGAAAGGCTCAGCTTGAAAGGAGAGAAGTGTTAATATATTTTGAAACCAGAAAATGTAAGGCAGGATCTTGTTACTCTTGCCTGGAAAATCCCATGGGCGGAGGAGTCTGGTAGGCTGCAGTCCATGGGGTCGCTAGGAGTCGGACACGACTGAGAGACTTCACTTTCACTTTTCACTTTCATGCATTGGAGAAGGAAATGGCAACCCACTCCACTGTTCTTGCCTGGAGAATCCCAGGGACAGGGGAGCCTGGTGGGCTGCCGTCTGTGGGGCTGCACAGAGTCGGACATGACTGAAGCGACTTAGCGGTGTACAAACTGGGCTTCCCTAGTGGCTCAGTGGCAAAGAATCTGACTGCAATACAGGAGCTGCAGAAGACATGGGTTTGATCCCTGGGTCGGGAAGATCCCCTGGAGGAGGGCATTGCAACCCACTCCAGTATTCTTGCCTGGAGAATCCCATGGACAGAGGAGCCTGGTGGGCTGCAGCCCATAGGGTCACAAAGAGTCAGACACGACTGAAGTGACAGCAGCTGCAGCAGTGTACAAACTCAGGGTTGATCCTCACTCCCTCTTCTTTCTGTGTGTTTGTTTTACAGGTCCGCTGACTTGTGGGGAATACTGCTTTGTTCAGTCCCCTCTTTGTAGATCCCTAATAACATAGTCCTAAAGGCATGGTGCCTTTCCTTGAGGCCAAAACAAAGTCTACCAGGGAAAACATGAATTGCTGACTTGAAATATGTGCCCATTTTGCAATGATCCTGTGATCTGAGTATGGTCTTTGATAAGCCAGGGCTGGTTCCCAAAAGCACCAGTTAGTCTGAGAACAGTATTTGAAGCCCCAGAAGATACTTGATTAGCATGGTGGAGAATAAACTCCCTAAAGAAAGTAGATAAGTAATGAGAAACTACTGTATAGCAGTCAGTGCTCTGCGGTGACCTAACTGGGAAGGGAAACCAAAAAAGAGGGGATACGTGTATATGTATAGCTGACTCACTTTGCTATACAGTAGAAACTAACACAGCATTGTAAAGCTATTATACTACAATAAAAGTTAATTTAAAAAAAGTAACTGGAAAGAAACAGGCAAAATAAATGTATTAAATGTAAGCATCTGGGAAAAAAGGAAGTTACAGGAGTCCCCTCCAAGGTATTCCTTGATTTTTAAAAAAAAAAAGGCATTCCTGGTGCTCATTTCCCCCAAAACTGTAAAGTGAATCTCCAGCTGTTCCTTTATTATATATTTTCCATTTCCCTCATGGATTCATTCTAGCACATAAATTTCTTTTCCTGAAAATGAGATAGTCAAGCTGTAATCACATACACTCATATAATAAAAGTATATTATGAAGAACAACTAAACAAAAGAGCAACACACACTCAGATTATATTCTAGCACCTTCCAAAAGCAGGGCAATATGATCTGGGAACAGCCTTGGTATATAACACTGTAGTTGTTGTTCAGTTGCTAAGTTGTGTCTGACTCTTTGCAACCCTAAGGACTACAGCATGCCAGGATTCCCTGTCCTTCACTATCTCCGGGAATTTGTTCAGACTCATGTCCTTTGAGACTGTAATGCCATCCAACCATTTCATCCTCTGTTACCCCCTTCTCCTCCTGCCCTCAATCTTTCCCAGCATCAGGGGCTTTTCCAATGAGTTGGCTCTTTGCATCAGGTGGCCAAAATATCGAAAATTCAGCTTCATCATCAGATCTTCCAGTGAATATTCAGTGTTGATTCCCTTTATGATTGACTGATTTGATCTCCTAACTGTCCAGGGGACTCTCAAGGGTCTTCTCCAGCACCACAATTCAAAAGCATGAATTCTTCAGCACTCAGCCTTCTTAATGGTCCAACTCTCAAATCCATGCATGACTACTACAAAAACCATACCTTTGACTATACAGACTTTTGTCAGCAAAGCGATATATTTGCTTTTTAATACACTGTCTAGGTTTGTCATATTTTTTCTTCCAAAGATCAAGCATCTTTTAATTTTGTGGCTGTAGTCACCATTCACAGTGATTTTGGAGCCCAAGAAAATAAAATCTGTCACTGCTTCCACTTTTTCCCCATGTGTTTACCATGTAGTGATAGGACTGGATGCCATGATCTTAGTTTTTTGAATGCTGAGTTTTAAGCCAGCCTTTTCACTCTCTTCTTTCGCTCTCATTGTTGCAATCTCTTATAGGCCGGGACCTGGGGACTGGAGTCAATGAAAAGAAAGAGAGAAAAAGAGAGAGGGAGAGAGCAGTATCTCTCAGGTTATGAGGAAAATCAATAAAGCCCATGCATAGGACTTGTACCACTCATGAAGGCACAGGGCATCCTCTCAAGGAGATCTTGAAAGTCCAGGCTAGAAAGTGAGCTCAGTAGGCTTCCACGCTCCGAAAAGAATGAGACAGAAAGAAGGACATGGGGGACTGAAGTCTCTAGTGGAACAAGGGTATTTTATTAGCAGAACTGCATGCTTATGTATCTTCAGTAAAATGATTACTCAGACATTACAAAGAATGAAATTCCACCAGTTGCAGCAAAATGGATAGTCTAATACATACAAGGTTGCTGAAGAGAGTCACTGAAGGGGGTCACTGAAAGGAATCCAAGAAGGTGCCCTTTCTCATGATATCAGTTCTGAGAACTGCGTGCAGCTCTACTCATTCCTGTATTCCAGGAACTGATAAGGAACAGAGAGTCCTTGAGAAATGGCACACAAAGGAAAATGCAACATATTGGATCCCTTAGAGTAGAACGTCCCCTGACATCTTATCTAGAGGCTTTTTTGTCCCTCTTCACTTTCTGCCGTTAGAATGGTATCATCTGCATATCTGAGGTTGTTTATATTTCCCGCAATGTTGATTCCAGCATGTGAGTCATCCAACCTAGCATTGTGCATGATGTGCTATGCATATAAATAGGCAAGGTGACAATACATAGCCTTGAAGTATTCCATTCCCAATTTTGAACCAGTCCGTTGTTCCATGTCTGGTTCTAACTCTTGCTTCTTGACCTGCATACAGGTTTCTCAGTGATCTATTATCCCCATCTCTTTAAAATTTTCCAGGCTGTTGTGGTCCACAGAAAGGCTTTCGTGTAGTCAATGAAGCAGAAGTAGATGATATTTTGGAATTCCCTTGCTTTTCTATGATCCAATAGATGTTGAAAATTTGATCTCTGGTTCCTCTGCCTTTTCTAAATCCAGGTTGTATATGTAGAAGTTCTAGATTCATGCACTGTTGAAGCTTAGCATGAAGGATTCGGAGCATTACCTTGCTAGCATATGAAATAAGTTCAACTGTATGTTACATTATGGGGCTCTTCACAGTTTAAAATAATCATCTTATTTAATCTTTTCAATAACCCTTTTAGATAGATGATGTTTTTTAATCTATTTCATAATCACATAATACGATTATTATTTCTAAATACTTTACAGATAAGAACAGAGAGGGAGGCCAAACTCATAGTTACTGTGTGATAAAGAGAGGATTTTTGTCTTAGTAATGGGATACCTGGGCTTCCCAGGTGGCTCAGTGGTAAAGAATCTGCCAGACTTCAGTTTGATCCCTGGGTTGGAAATATTTCCTAGAGGAGGAAATAGCAACCCACTCCAGTAATCTTGCCTGGGAAATCCCATGGAGAGAGGAGCCTGGTGGGCTACAGCTAATGAGGTCACAAAAGAGCTGACCACAACTTAGCAACTAAGCAATAACAGCAACAACAACAACAATGGGATACCTGAATAACTTGCTCTTTCTACTCATGGGCTAAATCATGGGAGATACGTTGATAAGGTCATTCTAATGAATTCTGGAATACCATGAGAACTTTTGGTGGGGGGCATGACTTTTGAAGATAAGGGTTTGGACTCAATTGAAAGAGAAATATATTGAGCTGAAAACTTCATGAAGCCCACAAAACTTCTGCTACATGACATAATATTGAAATTATCAGTTTCCCATCCCAATGGCCTACAGCAAGGGAAGCTCTGAGTGTCTTGCCTCCTGGACTTTGCAGGTAAAAGCAATTATAAAAATCTGCTCTTAAACACTGTCCAATTCAGGAACCCAGAGCTCTTTACTGAGGGCCACATACTAGCTAGAAACAAATATGCCACACCCTCTTGATGAAAGTCTTATCTTGTCCTTAGATTCTTATAGATATACACAGATTTAGCTGCTATCATGTACTGAAGTTGCAAAGTAACTTGTTTTCATTATATTTTTAATGTCTAATATCAGCTTTGCCCTTAATAGCACATTCTCTCTCCAGGGATATCGAAGTGATTTTTGATCCTCTTTAAGCTTCTGTGTTATAAGCAATGTTTATAACTTAAAAGAGGGGGGGAAAAAGGCTTGCATCTGTGTTGTACAAAACACTTTGAAACTGCTACACTTCTGGGTTCTCAAAACAACCCTGTAAGCTATGCAGGATAGATATGCAATCCTAGTGGGACAGATGGAGAAACTGAAATCCCAGGGGGTAAGTGACTTACTGAATGTTCCAATCCTTCACAGCATATTAAGAGAAGCAATCAAACCTCCCCATTCCAGACCTAAGGTTTTTCTATAAGACTAATGGCTTATATTTTTAAATCATTTTTTTCACATAAAATCTAGCTTTGTATATTGATTCACAATAAATAAAATAGCCAATAGAAATGGTGCTTATATGGGAGTTGGAGGATCAAGTCAGCTTCACCATGGCAATCCCAGAGACTGATAGCAAAAGGGCTCTAATGGACACTTTGAGAGCTAGCCTAAATTACTCTCTCCTTTTCATGCGTAGCTGAAAGCACATTGCATTTCCTTCCTGACCACTTTCCCAGTCCCCATCTCTTTGAGAGAGAGAAGCTTCACCTAAATTATTTCATCTGATTGATGATTGTCATTTATAACTTTATTGCTACTTCTATCTTGGGTATTCCTTTGGGAAAGGTATACAAATTCATTACATATTCTAATGAATTGTCTATAGATTATAAGATAAGTCAAGCATGTATCTGTTGATACTTTTTAAGTGGACCTGTCTTTATACTTACAAATATCTCTTCTTAATAATAGGTTTCCCTGGTGGCTCAGATGGTAAAGAATCTGCCTGCAACGCATGAGACCTGGGTTGGGAAGATCCCCTGGAGAAGGGAATGGCTACCCACTCCAGTATTCAGGCCTGGAGAATTCCTTGGACAGAGAAAACTGGCAGGTATAGTCAGTCCATAGGGTCGCAAAGTCGGACATGACTAAGTGACTCTCCCTCACTCATTTGTGCATCTAGTTTGATCCAACTGAATCTAGTCTTGTAAGTGGGGTGCCACATATGTTCAAAGATGTGCTAAAGTATTGATTTCCTACAGCTGCCAGGAGGGCCCAGGAAATCTGAGTTCCCTGGAGTAGATCTTCTCTACCTGGCAGCAGATTCCTCTGTTCATTCCAGTGTACCATAAAAAGATAATTTCCCATGTTGGGAAGCACTGGAGAAAGTTTAGAAGGGCTTAGGACTCAGAAATACTATTTTGCTCACTAGATTCAAATTAATCTCACTGATGTTTCTTATAATAAGCCCTCTCCTATTTGAATAACACCATGTCTTCTACCTTAATTCATTATTGGTTATGAGTTACATTTGTCCAAAGCAGATTTCACCAACAAGGAAATAAGTTTCCAAAGAATTCCAATGTGACCTTTTGTCTGATGTCAAAATAATACCCTGGCTGCTATTCATTTAGTTGACCTCAGTTAATACCTCCCCATCCTACCCTCTACACCCAGTGATTCTTTATACGACTTTTCTGGTTGTTTTCATCACAACAAGTCATGTTCACTAAAATTCTTGCTTGCTTCTTTTTCCTCTTAGGAATCTTTTTTTCTTTTTGAAGTTTTAGCACGGTCTTACATGTTCTGTCGTAATTATGCCAATATACCCTTAATTTACTCAACACTCTCCTTATTTACTCTCCTTTGATGGACCAGTTTCCTCCCTGCACCAGGACCTTTGCATATTGCTTTTACCCCTAGATGCCACTCATCTCCTGTCTGGTCAAACGTTGTTGCTTTTACTAATGCGGTATAATAGTCAGTAACTAGCATGGCTTATGCTATATTTTACCCCACAGCCCGCGCCCCCCCCCCCCGCCCCCAATCAAGCCTTATTCTTATCAAGGCTCTATATCTAATTAATAATTTACAGAAAACACAGAGATAGATAAACGTGTTTTATAATATCACAGAAATGTCTTCAGTCAAATTCAGAATGTAGGAAATTCTGTAAGATTCTCTCTAGGAAATTCTACAGAATTCAGGTCCTCCCACATAATATCTGCAAAGAGATTAAAGAAAAAAAGAAGGAGGACAGTCAGTCATGTCCGACTCTGTGCGACCCCATAGACAGCAGCCCACTGGGCTCCCCCGTCCCTGGGATTCTCCAGGCAAGGACACTGGAGTGGGTTGCCATTTCCTTCTCCAATGCATGAAAGTGAAAAGTGAAAGTGAAGTTGCTCAGTCGTGTCCGACTTTTAGCGATCCCAGGGACTGAAGCCCACTAGGCTCCTCTGTCCATGGGATTTTCCAGGCAAAAGTGCTGGAGTGGGGTGCCATTGCCTTCTCCATAAAATGGTGCAGCCTCTATTAAAACCAATATGACAACTTCTCAAGATATTAAGAATAGAGCTACCATATGGTCCAGCAATCCTGCTCTTGGGTATGTAATAACAAGAATTGATGAGACGTGTACTTCTATGTTTACTGTGGCATTAATCACAGTAGCCAAGACAGAGAAATAATCCCAGTGTCCATCAACAGGCGAATAGATAAAGAACACATCATATATGCATGCAACGGAATCTTATCAGCCTTTACAAAGAAGAAAATTTTGCAATGTGTGACAATATGGATGAACCTGGCTGACATATTAAGTGAAATAAGCCAGCCACAGAAGGACAAATATGCATATTTCCACATATATGAGATGTCTAAAATAGTCAGGCTCACAGAGATAAAGACTAGAATGGTGGTTGCCAGGTATTTAGGGCAAGGGGAGGTGACGAGTTGCTATTCAATGGGTACAGTTTCTGTCTTGTAAGATAAAGTTTAGAGATCTTCTGTATAACATAGTACCTATAGTTAGTGAAATTGTAGCTCATACTTAAAAATTTGTTAAGTGGGTAGGTTTCATGTTACATGTTCTTACAATGTTTTGAAAACTTCTTGATTAAAGCTAGAAATGAAAACATGTTAATTTTTAAGAACATTTATATCATACTTATTGAAATATAAACCTAGTTTTGATATTAATTGAAATGCTTCCTAGTAAAATTAGCAATAATTTATGTTGTTAATATTAACAATCAGATGATGGTATAAAATTAGTAGGAGTCATTGTCTCTTGGAAATATAATTTCACCTATCTGTATGATGAGTAAAACTAGGTTATATATAATCTAAGATTGACAAAATAAGATTGGCTACATATATTATTCATTGTTGAGGCTGGATAATAGGCACCTAGGGATTTATTATACTAATCTCTGTACTTTGGTATACTTCTGAAATTTCCATAATAAAGTTAAACAAAACAAGCATGATTTTTAGGGAAAAAAATTTAGGCATAAAATGCCAGCACAGCGACAGATCTGGGACTCCACCAACAGTCAGCAAAATCTTTGTAGGATCTAAAAGGAGTCATGATAGAGACCAGAAAGATAATTTTTTAAAAAGGAAAGAAACTGAAATAATCAACCACCTTTGCAACCTAAAGCAAATGCTGTAGAAGCAGCAAAGTGAAGAGTTTTGAGAATCAAAGGTAACCAGAGAGGATCCTTTGTAGAATTAAAATTGCAAATTGTTAAGTGCAGTATTATAACCAACATGGCAAAGTCAGCTTGGAATTTAATGATTATTTCTTAAGAGGCTTTAAAAAATTCTTTTTTGAAAGCAATGTATCTATCTCCAATGATTTATTAAAATTATTCTCTATAGCTTTTTCCCCCTTTTAATGATAACTGTTAAACTAGTCTCAAATTTTGCCCCCTATATCAAGAAATGAAAGTCAGGCTGTGGAGTTGGAGTTGGTAGCAATGATGTCAGGACAAGTTCAAATGAAGCCCATCACTTGAGTAAAAATTTATAGCCTTGCCTGTGCTGTATGGCACTCCATGTTTCAGTTCAGGGCCAGTAAGAGATTTATCAAAGGAAAGTAACAAGATGTATGGGAGTAGTAGGTAAAATTTTGAAAGCCTTTATGAACTAGAGTAAATCTTAAAACTTTTGGTTTAATCTTTGAAAGTTGGACTTCTACGTATAATTATAGGTTAACATTTGACATACTGTATAGGTGAATAAGACACTAGGAAAGCACATCTCTAATGAATCCAAGAAGCCTCCATTACCCAATACACATATATGAGTACCTGGGATCCAAAAGAAAAAAAAAAAACAACCATTACTGGGATGGCAATGAGCCATCAGCAAGCAGGTGAAAATTGGATTGTGTGCTTTTTCAAGAAGGCACCCAGGTATTCAACTTCAGCTAACAGTCAAAAGTGAAGGCTTTTGTGTACATTTTTTCATACTTTTTAAGAATAGCCAAAAATTTAGATGATTATGTGAAATCTTCTTGTTATATCATTTGTCATTCAAGTTTATGAAGTCTTTGTGGGCCAAGTCCATGCCTACCAAGCAAAGCTCAACTAGGGTTCTCATTCTGCTTGAAGTGATCATGTTTACAAAGTTTGATCTATGCTTATTCATTTTTTATTACTTTCCTCCTATTTTTTGGTCATGTTTAACTTGGCTCAGGGCAAGCTGCAATATTTGTTCCTCATTGATTTTATTTTCTTGGACCCTTACTATGATTTTGGATTTCTTTAAAAAGAAAAACAAAAAGATGTTTCTGGATCCTTCATTTTGTTTGCTGAATATTTTTCCAGCAAGTGTGAACTAACGAACATTAATGGGGAGAGAGCTATATGTGGACTAATCTATATGGGATTCCTTTGCTTAGGCAGATTAGAGTTTGGTGCTAATAAAGTCCAGCTTAAAAGTTTTATTTTTATATTAATTTTCATGAATAAATGTGTCTCTAATTAGAACTGAAAAGATTGTGAATCACCATGTATTATATAACCTATGCTGCTGCTGCTGCTAAGTTGCTTCAGTCGTGTCCACTCTGTGCAACCCCATAGATGGCAGCCCACCAGGCTCCTCCATCCCCGGGATTCTCCAGGCAAGGACACTGGAGTGGGTTGCCATTTCTTTCTCCAGTGCATGAAAGTGGAAAGTGAAAATGAAGTCGCTTAGTTGTGTCCGACTCTTCACGACCCCAGGGACTGTAGCCTACCAGGCTCCTCCATCCATGGGATTTTCCAGGCAAGAGTACTGGAGTGGGTCACCATGTCCTTCTCCAATATAACCTATACTTTTTGACAAAATTAACCTAAGATCGTTAGCTGAGCTTAAGAGTTTAGCTAATGATGTTTACCAAAAGATGGTGACACAGATATCTGATTTTAAACTTTGGCCTAACTTGGTATGTAAGTGAAACATTTGGGAGTAAATCTGCCAATGACATGGTGATCATTTACTGAGTTTGCAGGGCCATGGTCATAAAATGGAAGCCCTCCATAATTGGGAGATCCACCAATGTATGGGGAGACAGAATGCTATGGAGAGGGGCTGGTCTGGCGCTGCTGCCAGCAAGCTGTAAAAACCTCTCTGCTCCTCTGTTCATTATTTATTTACTATTTATACCTTGCCTATTTCCAAAACAGATTGGAGGTGGCTTTCAATAAAAACCACTAATGTCTCAGAACTCTTTTATGAGGTTAATAACCTGAGATTTAAAAAAAAGTTACAGCAGCAAATCTAAGCTAAGAGAATATGTTGTAATGGAGCAAAAATGCTGCTATGAGTTCCATGGCTACAGAGCAAAACAGGAAACAAGTTGTGTCATTATCATAATCCATGGGTCTCCATTTTGTTATTTACAAAAAGAGTCAGAGATGAGTTAGATGAAATCACTTTTTAGGTCTTTTCTGGGTTCAGACATTTCTATTACAAAGTGATAAGTATATTTCTGGAAAGAATTCCTCACAGTCTGCAGGATCAAGCACCAACAGGGAAAACTGCATAACCTGGGCAACTTTGTAAGCAGAGAACTAAAAGTAGCAAGGCTAATGAAAATACTGATAAAATTCTACATAAATTAAAACAACAACAACAACAACTTTAATACTTAGAAGACCAAGAGCAGGTCTGAATATGGGCTGAGGTAAGCCTGTGTAGGAAAAGGTTGAGATTATGTGGAGAGAGGGTTTAAGCACAAAATGCATGTGGATCAGGCAAAATGTGCAATTAGAGCCTCAAGATGACATGAAGACAACCTCAGCCAAGACAAAGTACTTGGGTGTAGGAACATGGAGTGTGGCCCTGCATTCTTCAGAAGACTGCTCAGGTTCTTAGAGTTCAGTCACACAAGAGTCTGTGTCTGGGAACCGATCCGTCTCAGGTGACTGGTGTTTCTATAAAGATATGTTACAGTTTCTATATTGGACCAGACACACCTGAGAGGTCCCATCAAATATAATATTGATTTGGCTGCCCTTGTGTAGAGAAGGACTAAAAGCCTAGTTAGTTGTAACCAAAACAACAGCAACAACAACTATAGGAGGGATATGGCTACAAAGATATTTTAGTCATAAATGATGGTTGGGAGAGAGAATATGGGGTAACTTTGGGGAAAAATATCATGAAAATGGCATTCAAAAATGGAGAAGAAAATTATAAATTAGTTCATGGTGACTTGTGGTATCAAACTGAGTTAAGAGAACCTATTTGGACAAAACAGAATTTCATAAAAACACTGAGAAAAAGGAAGGAATTGTCCAGCGATTCCCCTTTTAGGAAAATAAAATTCCTTTAAGTTGGTGTTTTTCAAACAAGGGCAATTTTATCTCTTAGGAGGCAATCTGGTACTATTTGGAGATGTTTTCTGTTGTTGAATTGGGAAACTGAATTCAATGAAGACTGTGGTTGGCATCAAGCTAGTGCCTTGAGAAGTACAGAGGGACCATCCAATACTTAGAAACTTGGTTGCACACTAAAAATGCTCTGAATAGTTTTTTTTTTTCCATTTGATTGACAATCACAAATACTGCTTGAGATCAATAAAACTCAGGGCATCAGGAAAGGAGTCAAAATGAAGAAAGAGAATGGGTTATAACCAGAATCAGAAGGTCAAAAGAAATAAAGCAAAGAACAGAAGGAGATGAAGTGAATCAAATGAAAACAAAAGAAGCAGAATCAAATGCCTTGCTTCTAAGAAAGCAGAAGTATGTTCTTATATTTACACGAGGAAGAACCTCTAGATGCAAACAACACTCTTTGGCATCTCTTTCTTTCCTGGGATTTAGAACAAATTTCTGCACACCTGATGTTAACCTAGAATCTTCAGTTTGGAAATCAGTAGGGAACTCGATTGCACATTTTAGAGTAACTTGTGTGCCTACATCAGATCCGATTTAAATGGAACCGCATCATAGGAAAAATTGGCCCTTTGCCAGCTGTTTCAAATGCCAAATCCATCTGAGGCTTCTTCGGTAAGGGAAGAATTAACATTGTTTTCTGACATTTTTCCTCACGACTGATATTCACTAGGAATTTCTCCACAACCATTGGTTTCATTAACATTATTATTGCTTTAGGTTGGCACTCTGTTCTCTGCCTCATCCTGTAAATATCAGATGGCATTTTGTTCCAAATATAAAAAAAGTTTCTTTCTTGTACACATATTTACCGCACAGGAAGCCCACGTGAGGATGTGAACACAACCTACTGGAGATCAAGTAGATGCCAAGAGAGTGTGTTCTTCCAAACCCAGGCAGAGGGAGTTTGCCATGACAATCTATACCGCTCACAAATGTTTTAAAACAGGAGAGGAGGAAATGCCTTCATCTCTGGACACCAAGTCTTCCTCAGTCTGAGAACATTAAGAGCCGTTTCATGAATGTCGCATCTATCTGTCTGTAGTCTAAATGGAGAACAGCATCACACAGTTAACTAAAGATGTGTCTAGAGAGGCTCACCATAGTGCAATGAAAGAAAATTAGGGTGATTTCTTACCTGGTATCTCAGCATATGTGCATATGTGTGCAACTGCATGCAAGTCTGCAAGCAGATACACATGGAAAAGAATGCATCTCACTTTCTTTGCTCTTCACAGCAGATCCTGAATTTTAGGATTTATGAGCTGTCAGAATTTCAATAAGTGAAAATGTCATCCTACTTCTAATGATGTATTTGATTAAGCCATGCAGATATGTGATAGAGATTCTTCACGGGTTTATTGAGATCAGTCAGTACATAAAATGCCTTCTCTACTGGTAACCGATATTTATTGAATGCCTCCTATGTGTGTCAGACACCCTGCCAAGGGCTCTACACATGTTATTTTATGTAATTCTCCTGTGTCTTAGAATTATGCATTCACCAAATCATTCCTTTTAAGAGAAATGTATTTTACAACACTCTTGGAGTTAGGTCAGACCATGAGACTAAGTTATGGTCAATAAAATGTGGGCAGAAATAATGCATGCCATTTTCAGAGCTCACCCTTAAAACGCTCACATGTAAGCTCTCTCTCTTACTCTTTCCCCATTGGTTAGGTGGAGGGAGAGGATCCAGAGGATAGTTTTTTTTACTCCATTGGATGAAGACAGTCTGGATTCTATGGAGGAAAGCCACTCAGGGAGGCTGATGGTAATTATATCCACTGATTACTTTTACGTGAAGAATACACGAAGTTAAATAATGCTAATGGACTAAGATTTCATTACTGTTGCTGCAGAAGCTAAGATTATTTAACCAACCTAATATAGCAGGTTTTAGCTAGAAAAAAAGATGCTGCTGTAATACAAAATCTAAAGATGTAGCATTTGTCTTAAAGTTGGGTAATTGGTAGTAAGGAGACTGATAATAGAGGCTCAAGAGATGGGAACACATGTCATTTAGTTTCAGTGTTCTTGGCATACTCTCGCCCACAGTAGTATAGACGGCCAATAACATGCCTTCTGAGCCAGCAGCTCCACTGGCAATTAAAAGCATTGAGCTGTTAGTGTGTGTTGGATACTGTTGGCTGCTTTGACAGGCATGGCAAGAAAGAGATAAACTCAGGAAAAATCTGGCTGGCTTGCAAGTAGAAATAAAAGGAAATAGAAAAAGTCAGCAATGAGCTTATTTTCAGAAAAGCTATTTGCTTCTAGATAAAAACAATAAAACATGGAATGTTAAAAAGTTTTAAGGATCAGACTTTATTTTGGGGGGCTCCCAAATCACTGCAGATGGTGACTGCAGCCATGAAATTAAAAGATACTTACTCCTTGGAAGAAAAGTTATAGCGTATTGAAAATCAGAGACATTACTTTGCCAACAAAGGTCTGTCTAGCCAAGGTTATGGTTTTTCCTGTGGTCGTGTATCAATGTGAGAGTTGGACTGTGAAGAAAGCTGAGTGCTAAAGAATTGATGCTTTTGAACTGTGGTGTTGGAGAAGTCTCTTGAGAGTCCCTTGGACTGCAAGGAGATCCAACCAGTCCATTCTGAAGGAGGTCAGCCCTGGGATTTCTTTGGGGGAATGACGCTGAAGCTGAAACTCCAGTACTTTGGCCACCTCATGCAAAGAGTTGACTCATTGGAAAAGACTATGATGCTGGGAGGGATTGGAGGCAGGAGGAGAAGGGGATGACCGAGGATGAGATGGCTGGATGGCATCATGGACTCAATGGACATGAGTCTGAGTGAACTCCAGGAGTTGGTGATGGACAGGGAGGCCTGGAGTGCTGCGATTCATGGGGTTGCAAAGAGTCAGATATGACTGAGCAACTGAACTGAACTGAAGGGTCAGAGACCTCATGAAACAGATTAATAAAATGTCTTTTAAAAATGTATAAAGATGACTATCAAGTTTAGAGTCATGTTAACTTGACTTCTCACTCAAGCCCTAACAGCTCTCGTCTTGGGTGAAAAAACCTTAAGTCTGAGAAAACAGGAAAATGATGCAGATATGAAATTAAGTTTAGAAAAGAAATCTGAATGGTGATGTTGGCATCAAGAAGTAATAATAATCACAAAATTACAGTGTTACAGGCTGGACTGTGTCTCCCTAAATTCATCTATTCGTATCCTAGCTTCCACTACCTCAGAATGTGACCTTATTTGATATGGGGCATATACAGAAATAATCAAGTTGAGCCAAGATCACTAGGGTGAATGCTAATCCAATACAGTGGGTGTTCTTATAGGAAAAGGACATTTTGACAGACTGTATAGAAGGAAGCCCCTGGGAAGATACAGGGAGAAGAAAGCAAAGTGAATCAATAAATTCTCTGTGCTTTTCTTCTCTAATTTTCCAAATTCCAGTGTCACCATGATTAGCCTGTCCCTACTCTCTCATGGTACATTAACTGTATGGGGAGAAAGGAAATAGCTTGTCTCTATAAGTCATAGCTATTAGACCATAAAGAGCCACTTCTAGTGAGATGGAGAAAGTAGCTCATTGCCTAGAGAATCTGCTGGAAGGAATTCTGGGGTGTCTCCTTTGGGAATATGTCCCATGCATGGGAATAGCATAGCAGAAGCATGGCTCTGTACCCTCCATACCTTTTCATTGTCTCTTGGGCACACAGCTAAACTACCTTTGCAAGTGGCCTAACAGGTGGTGAGGCAATGTGACTCAGGCGTGGGTTAAGAAATGCCAGTATAATGGCATGATTCCTCCAATAACAGCTTCTAAAATCTCTTACGGAATCTTTCTCTTCTACTTAACAGAATTCTCTTACAGAATTCTTCTCTTCCATTCTCCTGTCCTCCCTTCTCACCTCCAGTTTGGCTAAACAAGTGAAGGGATCCAGGAAAGAACTCCAAAGATTCAGGGGAGCCCAGAATTCCTAGAGCATATGAAGGGATCCCAGATCTCAGAGTTCTTGCGTTTGAGGCTGCCAAGGAAACTGCCTAATCTAGAACATTCACATTGGACTTTATGGGAACAAGAATTAATAACTCTAATTTGGTTCAGCCATGAGATTTCAGAGTTTACTTGTTATTGAAGCAGCTATATTACTAATCCTGACACACACACTTCCCAATATCCAGAAAAATAACAATAGCTTTTCAGAAAAGTCTCTCCAAAATTACTAAACTGCTCTAGATTATACAGAAAGAAGCCAGTATGTGGTGGGTTAATCAAGTTATAGTGGTTTAGTTTTAGAATAAAGACTAAAGAAACTTTGATATTACTTATACCATACAAACACATAGAAAGTGGATCTTCTTCCTGAGCCAAGACAGATATGTAAATTTGATCTGTCAGTAGGGTATGCACAGTTGTATCATAAACAAAGCTATGGTGACCTTTCTAGTTCTAGTAACTAAACCAACTTTTCTAGGTATAAATAAAGAAATCAGAATTAATGAACTTAAGCACTAAGCTTTTTATTTTCCTCTGAAGAGAATTCATAATTTCTCATCTTTTCAGTATCAATATTATAAAATTAAAAAAAAATCCAGTTGGATAAATGAAAAGTTTCTCATTTTGATTTTAATTTCAATGTTTTTAATTAGGAGTGTGTTTCAAAAAACATTCTATTTTTCTAAATATATCTAGTTGAGAAACATTTAATACACTGCCCACTTGTGAATTATACTAGATTTTTATAGTAGTTTTATAGATTCTTAGTAAAATAAGCATTGCAAATATTTTTTACAGTAGTGTATGCACGAACATACAGATGCCCAAAATTTGTATTAAATTCTTTCTGCAACATTTAATGAGTTACAGTGATTCAAATGAGTTAAGAATGAGAGAAAACCACAACTTCAGAAAAAAACATGAGTTGACCCTTATCCCTGCCAATTAATTATAAGTATAATGGAGTCTGAACATGAAAAAAAAAAGTCAGAGGGGTGGAGTCACTGCAATGTTAAGTGGCAGTCGCTATAGAGTATGACTGAATAGGAAAATTATTAACGAGGCAGTCTAAGTCTCAAACCAGCTATCCAAATGCCAAATGTAAGTGAAACGGGGCTGTAGATCAGGGACACAGCGACAACACCAACACTAGCGAACAGGCTAGCAGGGCCATAAAGAGAGTTGCATGAGCAAAGCGGGTTACCTGGAGATGGAGGCATTAGCCTCTCAGAATTCACACCATGCATTAACGTCCTGATGAGAAACCTAAGCCCAAGCTGCTTTTCTAGTGATTACCTCCTGGGACGACTAATCATAGACAGAATTAAGAAATTAAACACATTGGAATTAGTGTCATTATGGACCAAACTGTACTTGTTTAAGAAGGAAAAAGTAACGACCTGAAGCTATTTTATTTTTTTTAACCAGGAGTTCTGCATGGATTTATTGACTACTTTTCTTTGAATGTTGGAGTTACATCCAATTTTACTGGTGATGTATTATGATCAGGCAGAAGTGGAATTTTCCTTTCTATTCAGGCATGATGAGGTGCTGACTATAGACATGAACAATAGATGACAGGTAACAAATGGCTCAAAGCTACAGACAGAAGAAGCAGAGATCTATGGCTCTGCCTTCCATAGGTCTTCAGCAAAGCATGGTTTCATCACGGCACAAGGACTAGGGCTGTATATAAAGGTCCGTGCTTGCCTTTACAAGATAGCTGAGCCATTATTCTGATGTCACAGACAATCTTTTAGTGTTCTATTAAACCTGTCTCTTTCCCTCTCTCCCTTCCTTCTTAACAGACATGGCCTACATTAAAATATCTGTCTGAAATGCAGGAGACCTGGGTTCCATCCTTGGGTAAAGAAGATTCCCTAGAAAATGGAATGGCTACTCATTCCAGTATTCTTGCCTGGAGAATTCCACTGAGGAGCCTGGCAGGCTACTACAATCCATGGGGGGTCACAAAGAGTCAGACACGACTAAGTGACTAATACTTTCACTTTCATACTTTCACGTTAAAACTGATCTTAAAAATACTACAAATGATCAGAGAGGCATTGTGAACACTTTGTGTTGCAAAGATAAAAATCATCATTCACATCTTTCTAAAGCAAGAGCAAACAGCATACAAAGCACAGACGCACTAGGAAAAAGAATAAATTCTTTCCCCCATTCCACTCAATATCATCTTCCTCTCTCACTCTCACCCTCCATTTCCTTCCTCTACTTGCCCCTGAAGGATTATTAATTCTCCCATTCTTTGTTCTTGTCGTGGTTCCACTGGTACACATAGGCAGTTTCTATTTCTTCCCATAAACTCCCAGAGGTTACCAGGAGACTCCCCTCCCTTTTTATGCTGTTCTTTTCTGGCTTTGCTTTGACTCACTGTGTTGAATGTGGAATCTTTGTTCCCTGACCAGGGATCGAAGCTATGCCCCCTGCATTGGAAGCACAGTCTCAAGCTCTGCACCACCAGGGAAGTATCCCCTGTTTTGAGGGGTAAAGTTCTCTCGAAGCCTACAGACTAGGCCCTCGCTGACTCGAGATAGTTCTTCCTACAGATGCAGGGATGTCTTCACTTACACTCAATGCTGCTCTCCCTGCCCACTTGGCACTGCAAAGTTAGCTAATACAGCAAAGATGGACTTTGTTTCATGCAAATCCAGGATTAAGTAGCAACTCTGCTGTGGATTCCCTGTCCTTAGACAAAGCCCTTCATCTCTGAACCTCCACTTATCTACAAAACAAGCATAGTAACACTTATCTTTCAATTAAACATCACATTATACATCTATATGCTATAGAACATGATACATGAGAATTATCTAATTAGATTGTTGCATAGTGTAAAGTGAAAGTCGCCTAGTCACATCCAACTCTTTGCGACTCCATTGACTATACAGTCCATGGAATTCTCCAGGCCTGAGTACTGGAGTGGGTAGCCGTTCCCTTCTCCAGGGGATCTTCACAACCCAAGGATCAAACCCAGGTCTGCCACGTTGCTGGCAGATTCTTTACCAGCTAAGCCACCAGGGAAGCCCAAGAATACTAGAGTGGGTAGCCTATCCCTTCTTTAGAGGATCTTCCCAACCCAGGAATTGAACTGGAGTCTCCTGCATTGCAGGCAGATTCTTTACCAACTGAGCCACCAGGAAAGCCTGTGGCACAGTGTAGGCACTCAGTAAACATCAGCATCTTGGCAGCCAAGACGTTTCTTCTCAACATTGCTATTAAGAGCCATCACACACAGGTTTGTAAATTATTTTTCCGTATAACTTCCTAGTTCATCAGCTGAGGACTCCTCTCTCTGTGTTGCCATAGATTTAGATAAAGGCTCTTGCTGGCCCAGGATAGTGGGTGAAAAGAACTATCTGTTTGCCTGGCTAACAAGGATAAACAACTCCCTCTCTGTGGTTTATGTTGAATGTCTAGTAATGCATCACCAAGAGAAGCACTTAGCAAGAATACCCAGAAATATAGCTATATTTATTCAGCTACTCTATCTGCAAGGCCAAGTATACAAATGGAGGATGAAAACAGACAAAATGGGTCACTAAAATTAGCCTGCACCGTTTGTAAGGCAGATAATAATAATCTGATATGTTGTCTTTTAGAGCCTGTGCTCCAAGGAGCTTTAGTTACATAAGAAAGATTTATTATAAGAATTAGAATTATATTCTCTTCCATATTAATGTGATATCTACTGTTCTGGGAATACAGGCCACAGAGATACATTGCTAAAAGGGTACTGAAAAGTCCTTTGCCTCCTAAACCTTGATACTTGAATATTATCTGAAATCCATTTATATTCCTTAATCATACACAGACACCGCGTCTCTTTCCCTTCAGTTCAGTTCAGTCGCTCAGTCTTGTCTGACTATTGGCGACCCCATGAATCACAGCATGCCAGGCTCTTTCCCTTAGAGCTCTCAAAATCATGTCCTACAGGAATGGAATCGAATTCAAAAGCTAGTAACCATTAATGAGAGAAATATTAGAATAACTGTCTGATTATGAAAGAGGAACCCAACATAACGTATATGGATCCAGAGCTAGATGAAAGATAAATGACTGAGATATAAGAAGGCAGTATTGTAAAGTAAAATAAAGTAAAATTAAAAAATAAAAATAAAAAAGGCAGCTTTTGCCTGAAGGCAGCTTTTGCCTCAACAGAAGGAAGGAAAAAAAAATATTAAGTACCCATTATGTATGAACAGCTGTACTTAAAATTTTGATATTTTATCTCATTGATTTGCCCTTAAAAGTTGTCATATTACACTTGGAAAAGAAGGGCACCAGAAATGTTTATGGGGCTTGTTTGCTGTGGCCACTCAGACAGTGAAGAGTGTAACAGATATTCATCTGTCTATGACTGACTCTAAAACTTACACTCTTCTCTTCCTATCATTCTATCTCTATAAACTCTAAGAATACTCTCATGCCTAGAACTGCCAAAAAAAAAAAAAAAATTCCATCACTGGCTGAATAAGTCAAAATCTTTCTATCACCAGAAATAGGTGCCAGAGTCCACAGGAGCAGAGAAGTCCCTAGAGAATGGAGACTGACCTTCTGCAGAATCTTTCACATCTGCCTCCTATGTTTGTCTCTTTTTGCTACCATTGCTGTGGTCAGATCACTGGAAGCTGCATGTACATCTGTTTCAAACAGTGACATCAGCAGTTGCCTCTATGGTTCATTATACCTGGCTTGCCCAGTACTTTATAAACCTGACCACATTTAGTCCTTAGCATTTGCTTGAAGGATTGTTTTATTGCCCCATTTTTCACGTGAGAAAAATTAAAGAGTGGAAAATGCCTCTTAATTGAGAACATTTTAAAGCTAGGATTCTAATCTGGATCTATTTTACTCAAATGAAAATCTGACTCTTGGATCAAGATCTCAAAGTTCTCAACACACTTGGGGAAAAAAATTAAAGTAGAAAATAATTGAACCTTTCCATGTGAGGCATCTGTCTGACTCTCAATGATATCTTGTATGAGTTAACTTAGAGAATGCTGGGGCTGCTGAACCTGACCTTCTTTCTGCAATTAGTTTTACACATTTTCCTGTTGCTTAGCATCGCACAAGGGCTTTCCTTTTTTCATTCATCAACATTTCTTTTTTCTATTGAGAAATATGACAGGGAGTTATAACCCTGCTTCTGTCCATCAAGCCAAACAAATTTGTTAGAACTACAGGAGGGAAACCATGTACTTGTCTATCCCTAAACACACTCTTATCAGCCTCCTGACCTTTGAGGAAACAGATATCACTGCCACATGCAACTTTATTTAGATGGGTTCCTTAATACATAAGTGAATGCATAAATACAGGAACAAATAAATGAATAAGCAAATACATCATCAGGACCTCAGAAAATTTCCTTTGCTTTCATTTCCAAATAAACATTGCTGAAAGGTAAGCAGGTAAGCACACTTGGGGCTCAAGTAGGACTGTTTAGGTGAACAGAAAATTTTAAAAGGATGCGGCTCTTTTTTTATGATGGTCTCATGGTCTTTTCCAACATTCTTGCTGCCATCTCCTCTTTTCAAGCCAAAAGTTTTAAGCAGGGATATCTCCTCTCTTCTTGTTTTGGAAAAAAAGAGCAAAGGTAGGTTCAAATCTAACAACTTTGCATCTGTAACATCTCAGTGACCACATATGAATTGATTTTTACATCTTATTTGCCTTCAAGTTAGCCATTTGACTTTCTATATAGGAATGAGTTAGTACCTTCTACTATGTAAACTGGCTGTAATTAACTGTGGCTTCACAGTTATTCCCACTGCATGATATGGCCACCTTCCCATTTCTCAGTCTGTGTCTTAGCTAGTAACTCAGAAGGAAACAGATGACACTCTCACAGTGGAATAATTAAAGGAGAATTTGCTAGAGACTGTTTACAAATATGTAGGCAGTGTTTGGGAAAATCCAAGGGTGTGAGTGGTGCCCCACCTATGTCATCATTTCTAGGTGAAAAGGGAGAAGGGAAGAAGTGGTCCTGAAAGCCAAAAAGAAAGAGAGAATGGAGAGAACAGCTATAAAAGAAGCCGTGACATCCAAGGGAGAAAGCTACCAAGTCAAATTTTAGAAGGAAAGGGAAGATGAGTGTCCAAATTCACATCCCCTCCCTCTGATCTCCTCATAAGCTCCTCACTGGGCAAAGGCCATAGGAGGCTGGATGGCAAAGGAGCTCATTAATATGATCAGAACAGATCAACCTCTTGGGTCAGAAACAGATAAAGGAGGGTGAAGAGCCAATCTGGGAGGGGCAAATACAATATCCAATACACCTTGTCATCAATTTATATCTAGCAGACCCACATACAAAAGGGAACATTTCTAGTGAGAGAGTCAATTCCTAAGCAGGTTGATAAGAAGTCCATGTTCCCTGAGGAGAAGAGAGTGCTCTGGGGCTCTCAAGGAGGAGATCAGTTCAGTTCAGTTCAATCAGCCACATCCTACTCTTTGCAACCCCATGGACTGTAGCACACCAGGCCTCTCTGTCCATCACCAACCCCCAGAGTTTACTCAAAGTCATTTCCATCGAGATGGTGATACCATCCAACCATCTCATCCTGTCATCCACTTCTCCTCGCACCTTCAATCTTTCCCAGCATCAGGGTCTTTTCAAATCAGTCGTTTCTTCACAACAGGTGGCCAAAATATTGGAGTTTCAGCTTCAGCATCGTCCTTCCAATGAATATGCAGCACTGATTTCCTTTAGGATGGATTGATTGGATCTCCTTGCAGTCCAAAGGACTCTCAAGAGCCTTCTCCAGCACCACAGTTCAAAAGCATCAATTCTTTGGTGCTTAGCTTTCTTTATAGTCCAATTCTCATATCCATACATGACTACTGGAAAACTATAGCTTTGACTAGACGGATATTTGTTGGCAAAGTAATATCTCTGCTTTTTAATAGGCTGTTTAGGTTGGTCCTAACTTTTCTTCCAAGGAGCAAGTGTCTTTTAATTTCATAGCTGCAATCACCATCTGCAGTGATTTTGGAGCCCAAAAAATAAAGTCTCTCACTGTTTCCACTGTTTCCCCATCTATTTCCTATGAAGTGATGGGACCAGATGCCATGATCTTCATTTTCTGAATGTTGAGTTTTAAGCCAACTTTTTTACTCTTCTCTTTCACTTTCATCAAGATGCTCTTTAGTTCTTTGCTTTCTACCATAAGGGTGGTGTTATCTGCATATCTGAGGTGATTGATATTTCTCCCAGCAATCTTGATTCCAGCTTATGCTTCCTCCAGCCTAGCATTTCTCATGATGTACTCTACATATAAGTTAAATAAGCAGGGTGACAATATACAGCCTTGACATATTCCTTTCCCAATCTGGAAGCAGTCGTTTTTTCCATGTCCAGTTCTAACTGTTGCTTCCTGACCTGCACACAGATTTCTCAGGAGGCAAGTAAGGTGGTCTGGTATTTCCATCTCTTGAAGAATTTTCCACAGTTTATTTTGATCTACACAGTCAAAGGCTTTGGCATAGTCAATAAAGCAGAAGTAGATATTTTTCTGAAACTCTTGCTTTCTCAATGATCCAATGGATGTTGGCAATTTGATCTCTGGTTCCTCTGTCTTTTCTAAATCCAGCTTGACCATCTGGAATTTCATGGTTCATGTACAGTTGAAGCCTGGCTTGGAGAATTTTGAGCATTACTTTGCTAGCATGTTATATGAGTGCAATTGTGATGTAGTTTGAGCATTCTTTGGCTTGTCTTTCTTTGGGTTTAGAATGAAAACTGACCTTTTCCAGTCCTGTGGCCACTGCTGAGTTTTCCAAATTTGCTGGCATATTGAGTGCAGCACTTTCACAGCATCATCTTTTAGGATTTGAAGTAGCTCAACTGGAATTCCATCACCTCCACTAGCTTTGTTCATAGTGATGCTTCCTGAGGCCCACTTGACTTCTCATTCCAGGATGTCTGGCTCTAGATGAGTAATCACACCATGGTGATTATCTGGGTCGTGAAGATCTTTTTTGTACAGTTCTGTGCATTCTTGCCACCTCTTCTAATATCTTCTGCTTCTGTCAAGGAGGAGATAGAGGTCTGGAATTCTCAAGGAGGAAGAATGGACAAGTGTCTTTTTTTCCTCTACATTCCTTCATCTTAGTCATATAAAACATTTTTCCTTTAAGTCCTGGAACTGATGATTACACAATAAACAACTCAGTTTAAACTCTGTACTAAGGATTATATAACAAAAGTGTATCCTGCTTGAGAACAGTTTCTTATTTCTGACCGACCCACCCTGTTACCGTAAAATGTATATTATGGAAGTGGGTCTGGTAGGATCTTTCTGTTGTTAAATCCTAACCCTGTTGCCTTAAAATGTAAATTGTGGGAGCGGGTCTGGTAAAGTGGCTACAACCTTGAGACGCTCTTTTGATTTATTGTAATAACTAATTAAAAAATTATAACACTCCCTTGCTTAGACTAGCAAGGGGAGCACTCTCCAACCCCCTGCTGATGTCTATGTCAGAAGCTATCTCTGTCCATTTCTTACTTTAATAAAACTCTGCTACACAAAACTCTTGAGCAATCAAGCCTGGTCCCTGGTATAGAAGTTAAATTTTTGTCTTTGGAGATCACAAATCTGACATCATTAACCATAACCTATCATCTTGTAGGCTCTTCTGGGATCTTCAGGACAAGGTAAGAACACTCAGAGCTGTAGCCTCTTTGCTTTCTCAGTATACATGTTTTCTGCTTCACTTTACTAACTCTATGGTGTGCTTGTGTTAATGAGTGACACGCTCTGTGTGAAGCAAGTGATGAGCCCTGCTCTGCAGTTTCACGGTGCCTTGTCATAACTAAAGGCAGTCCCAAAACAGGGGGACTTGTTAGGGTTTATACCGACCTACCAATGCCAAGAGACACGCAACATCCCTGTGAGGGGAGCAGCCAGAAATGGGCAAAGTGTGTGGACCCAACTTTTCTTTCTCCGTCATCTTTTCCTAATCTCTTTGACCATTTCGTAGTTTCACGGGGAATTAGAACTACTCACCTAATCTATCAGATCATAGACTTTCAAGGGACTTGTGATCCATGCTGTTAATATGAACTTTTACTTAGACCCCATGTATGGAAGCACCCAGCCTTGCTAGGAGCCGAAAGTTATAAGAGCACATTTGGGAACGAGGTGGAACTCTAGCTTCAGGAACGTCTCTCAGGCCAGAGGTGACTCTCTTGGCTGCCTGTCTCAGGAGCCAGAGCCCTAAAAGCGAGTCTTTGTCACGGCTGTGCCTGCAGTCTATGTGGATAGCAGCACTGCTCGTGACCACAGGGTTTTTAAGGACACATTGGGAACTGCAGGATCTGGCCAGATTGGAAGTGCAGTGGACTTCTTCCTTCGTTAGCGCTGGCTCTTTGTGGACCAGAGGAGGCTCCCTGGTGGCTTTTTCCTCAACTCCCTAGATATTCCTTTTGTGGAATCTGTGAGAATGAACTGGAAGCATCGGCCCTAGTAGCTTGAGGGGAAAAATCACTTTTTCCTCACTGGCCAACCCTCCACCACCTCTTTTGCTATACTGGTGTGGTGACACTCCAAAGGGACATCTAGGTTGTTGTTCAGCCCTTTATAACTCACCAGGCCTACTGCGGTTAGGACTGTGCTCGGGAACGTGCATGGCACACATAAGATTGGTGCTTCCCGAGTAGTCCTAGCGTGGGAAACACTCTGGAAGGCTACTCTGTTACACTTGGGGGCATCAGAGAAAAGGGCAAGTCAAACAAAGGTCTTGGTGGTAAGGAACTGAAAATCAATCTGAGATGCCATCAGGTCTATCCCTGGTGCATCCCCACCCCGTTTTGTTGGAGGGATGAGTTTGGCACCTGTGTCAGTAAGGGACAAACTAACTCCAACCAGGGAAGGAAAGCTTTGATGTAAAGTTTATCTACACCCCCATCTAGAATAGGGAGGGAAGCCTCTGGTGGAAAGACGCCGCAGTGGGTAGATGCCATTTTTTCTCTGTTGCAGACGGGAGCTAACAGTTCCAGGACCACTTCTTCAAAATGTATTTTAAAAACCTGGGACACGTTTGATCCTCAGAATTTTAAAAATACATGCCTGATCAGCTTTATGATACTGAGTGACCACAGTATCCTTTGGAAGATTGGGGAACACTGGCCAGTTGAAGGGTCTCAATTATAATACTGTTTTACAATTAGACCAGCTCTGTAGAAAACAAGAGAAATGGCTAGAAGTACCATATAGATTGTTCTTTATCTCTCTGTGAGACATGCCAGACTTATGTCCTAAGGGTGCAGATTTCAGTGTGAAACCTTCAGCTGCCTCCTGTTCTCTTACTTTGCCCCTGTATCTGGGGCTCCCAACTGAACAGGATGAGAATTAGAGCACCCTTCCAGGAGGAGTTGCCTCTGTTTTGGTAGAAATTCAACCAGTACCAATAGTGGTCGAGACTATTGAGAGGATCCAAAAAGTACACAGAAGCCTTTACAGGACTAACTTTACTTTATGAGCTTACTTGGAGAGATGTAATGTATCTCTTGGGACAGATGCTGACTCCTGACTTGAGAACTTGAGTTTTAGGGGAAGCTACTACTTTTTGGAGATGAATGGCTTGAACGTGAGACAAGGGGAAAGAGGGAACACAAAATAGCCTTCCTTCCTACTGGAAGCCAAGCAGTTCCAATAACAGAGCCATTTTGCTGGATGTATTCTTACAGGATTTAAGCAAGTGAACACTAAGACTTTAAACTATGCTTAGTAGGCTGACATAGAACAGGGAGAGAAGGAAACTCCTGGTAAATTCCTAGATAGACTATAGGGGGCTCTCGACAAGTATACTGATGTTGATCCTGAAAGTGCAGAGGAGAAATAATCTTAAAAGATAGATTTCTCACTCAGTCAGCTCCACATATCTGCCATAAGTTACGAAAACAGGCATTTGGACCAAGTCAGTCTTTAAAAAAAACTGTTGCAACTGGTCGAGATGGTATATTATGGTCCAGAATATGAGGAGGAAAATAAGAGGCAAAAAAAAGACCAGGGAAAGACTAAAGCCCCAGCATGGCTGTTAGATCTGCTCTGAAACAGCCTGAGAAGAATACCCAGAGGGACCCAGGTGAAAAGGGACAGATTTGTTATTACTGTGGAAAGAGGGTGGGGGGCATCTCAAGCAGGATGGCCCTTAGGCATCTAAGCCACTCTCGGCTCCATATCTGGTCTGTAAAGGACCACACTGGAGAAGAGACAGCCCTCTGAGGCATAGGCCTCAGGGGTCAGGCTCTCAGGACAATCAGGACTGAAGGTGCCTGGGGTTCCCCACACAAGCCCCTGTCCTAATACAATCTGAGTAACCCCAGGTATTAATAACTGTGGAGGGCCAATCAGTCAATTTTCTTTTGGACACTGGGGCAAATTTCTCTGTCCTAACTGAAGCCCCTGGCCCACTTTCCTCCTAATCCACTACCATAATGGTACTGTCTGGATGAGCCACATGTTATTATTTCAATCATCCTTTAAGCTGCAAATGGGACTCTGTACTATTTTCTCATGAGTTTCTATTAGTGCCAGAGTCTCTCTCAGCCCTTCTGGAGAGCGGTATACTGAACAAGGTCCAGGCTTATGTTTTCATGAATATGGAACCTGCCCTTTTAATTGAAAAAAATGTAGATCCTAAAGTGTGGGCTGATGGAAAAACTCTGGGTTGAGCACAAAATGCTGTTCCTCACCTATTTCCACATCAAAAGCAGTACCCACTAAAACCCAAGGTTAAGGAAGGGTTAAAATCCATCATTGAGAATTTAGAGTAGGGGCTATTAATGCCCCGTAACAATCCATGCAACACGCCTATTTTGAGTATAAAGAAATCAAATGATAAATGGAGACTAGTTCAAGATATATGAATAATGAGTGCCTGATCCTTATACTTTATTGTCTGAAATTCCTAAATAAGCCAAATATTTTTCAATCACTGATTTGAAGGATGCTTTCTAGAGTTAAACCCATATTAGATCATCCTCTACCTATGACTTTACGACAATAGAGAGGATTCTTAGGCATTTTAGGCTATTGCCGCATTTGGATTCCAGGTTATGGGGACTTGCCTGGCCTTTATATAAACTTATAACTGAGACTCAGCAGGTGCAAACCAACAACCTGGTTTGGTCCCCAGAGACTCAAAAGGCTTTTAAGGTTCTTCAAACTGCTCTCTTGCAGGCTCCTGTTTTGAGCTTGCTCACAGGATCAGAGTTTGCTTGTTACTGAAAAAAAAAAAAGAAAAAAAGAAAAACTCAGGCTATGGCCACATTGCATAAGGGTAATTGTTACTACTGTTTTGCTAATGCCTAAAGCTCATAAGTTTACTAATGAAATTTTACTTTACTGACTTCTCATGATGTAAGTGGGATCTTAAACTCTAAAGTTCAGAGCAACAATGCTCCATCTTTAAAGTTGCTGTAATTCAAGGCATGTTGAAAGCTCTAGGAATAGAATATCACTTACACTGTTCCTAGAGACCCCCATCTTCAGAAAAAGTTGAAAAGCTAATGACAGTATTAAAAGACATCTGTGTAAACTAACTCAGGAAACTCAAGAGTTGGTTTAAAGTTTTACTCGTACCTTTAATGAGAGCTCGAATTGCCCCCCTCACAAAATGGGATTATCTCAATGACAGACCACTTTTGTGCACAGATATTGTCATAGATCCCAGAGACTTAGAGCTAACTGTGATACAGCTTTCAGTTTTTCAACCTCCTCATCAACTGAAGGCTTCCCATGGTGGGTTTCTCTGCTTCAAGGAAAGGACTTTCTTTAGCTCTGTGAATACCCTCACCAACAGCAATCATATGTGATGCCTCTTCTTGATCTAATGACACCTAGCAATCTTAAGATGGATTGATACTATGGACATAATGTAACTTTTAATTTTTAATATGTTTTAATTTGGTTTAACGACTATTTTGCCTTACATCTATGACTGTATAATGGGTTTGTTTCTGACTGTCTGAAAGCTTTTAAGTTACAAATGGTTGTACAGGTTCCTATGAGTGCCACAACCTCCTCCAACTATCATTTAGGGCCCCAGGATCAGAGACCCTCAATATGAGGATTAGGAGAATATGTTGCTTCAACAATGTAAGGACAGTGCCCCGTTGCAGCAGGAAGTAGTTACAGAATGAAAATGACACCCTTTTTTTCCTTGGCAACATAATTCTCCTAAAAGAAAAGAGGGGAATGAAAGAGTCAATTCCTAAGCAAGTTAATAAGAAGTACAGGTTCCGCAAAGAGAAGAGAGGAGTCTGGTGCTCTTCAGGAGGAGGTAGAGGTCTGGTTTTCTCAAGGAGGAAGAATGGACAAATGTCTTTTTTATTTTTTCTCTCTCTCTCTCTCTGCATTCATTAGTCATATAAAACATTTTTTTCTTTAAGCCCTGGAACTGATGACCACACACCAAACAACTCAGCTTAAACCCTGTACTAAGGATTATACAACAACAATGTATCCTGCTTGAGGACAGTGTCTCCTTCCTGACTAACTCATCCTGTTATTGTAAAATATTATGGGAGTGGGTCTGGTAGGATCTTTCTACTGTTAAATCCTAATCCTGTTACCTTAAAATGTAAATCGTGGGAGTGGGTCTGGTGAAATGTTTACAACCTTGAGACGTTCTTTTGATTTACTGTAATAACTAATTAAAAAATTATAGAAATCCCTTGCTTAGACTAGCGAGGGGGGCATTCTCCATCCCCCTGCTGATGTCTTGTCAAAAACTTTCTCTATCCCTTTTCACTTTCATGAAACTCTGCTACACAAAAACTCTTGAGTGATCAAGCCTAGTCCCTGGTCCTGAAGTCAAATCTTCTTCAGAGATCATGAATCCGACATCATTCACCGTAAACTATCACTAGTCCCTCTTTCTTTGAACTACTGTAACAAGAAAGACATTTCTCCCCACTCTGTTGCAGGTTGATTATATATTCTAACCCATTACATTTGTTTCATATGTAGGTGATTTTCCCACATTAGACACTCCTGGAAGGGCTGCAGCTATATAACTTCTTTGAAAGTTTGCTGTTGTGGAGGATCAAGACCCAGACCGTTGAGGTCAGTCTAATGTAATGTGAAATAACCAAACTCTGAATGTTTCTTTACCTTGAGTATATAAATGAAATGTCAAAAGCATTTAGCAAATTGTCCAAAGTTTCACAGTGAATGGAGTGGAGAAAACACTTAGACTTCTTCCAGATTTTATGCAGTTAAGTTTTGTCTGTTTCTGGTTAGGACACTTCCTTCCTCTCTCCCTCTGTTTCTCATCCCTCCCCTGTCCTCTACCCCCACCCCCACATACACATACACATGAGCTTAAATCTGAGCATCATGTCTCTAGGTTAAGGTCATTTTTAGAAAGACAGCGTTCATCTTATATAAGGATTCATGTGGGAGAGGAGATATTCTTCATGAACATAGTGGGAAATAATAATAATCTGCCTTTTATTTTGAGTCTCCCTACCTCCTCGCTTCCTCTAAATCACCGTGTAATCAATCTGGAGCAGCAACATGCAGGAGCATTAAAATTAGGGATGTTTGAAGAGGGAATTAGTCTACTCACTCATTATTCTTGATTAATAGAAAATTATCTTGCTAACATTTACTATGCTATTCATTTGTTATTTGGAAGTGATTAGCCACAAATAGCAGTTCAGAACCAGCCAGTTTTGGAGTTTCAGCCACAGCTGTAATTTCCTCCACAGTGACTCTGCCTTCAGAAATGCCTCCCTCACTTGAAAATAGTTCATGCCCTTCCTCAGTCACCACCTCCTCTTAGACACCAGCTTTTTCTCTCACCCAGAGGGAAATCGGTGGCCCCATTCCCATTCACCCCATTCATGAAGACCTGAAAATCCTCAGGGAAGAATTTTAATTTATTGCCCATAGTTAGGATGAACTGTCTGATATGACATTTACCGTATGTACAGATAAGTTTCATTCATCTCACCACTTAGTTTTCATTGTTCATAAAGCAACACTGAGCAGCCATGACTACATAACAAAGAATAAGGACAGATGCATTTTCCTCAGGGAGCTTGAAGTCAGTTGGGGAGAATTATGTGAATTCAACTAACCAACACAGGACAGAAGGTAGCGAATGAAAATCAAGATCTGGAGCAGGAATAAGCATAGGTGTATTCTAAAAGACCTCAGATGAAGGGGATAGCAGGCAATTGAACTTTGAAGAAGGGGCTAGTTTATAATGGGCACTTAGGACCCAAAGCCAGACAGACTGATGGTAACCGGGCTGTTTTCCATGTCCCAAGGGTCTTTCACATATCGGTTCTTTCAGGTGATTTCTCATTTATTCTTTAAAACCTTCCTCTGGCTCCCCTGACTCTCTGAAGTCTCCTTGTTCCTCTTAGGGCTAAGGTCATCAGCCCTCCTTTGTTCCTCTACTTGCTTTGCATCCGCTGCTGTGCTAAGAGCATCATGCTAATCTCTTGTAGGAAATGCTTTACTTACGCAACTGAATCTACACTAGCTTGTCGTCAGCTTGGTAGCAGAAACATGACATTCATCTGCAATTGTCCAACACTGAGCAGACCACCTGGCATGTTGAAAGAGTACAATACATTTTTGCTGATGTAACATTTGCACTGTAGTCGTTAACAGTCACCTGGCAAGACTGTGTCCTGACTCTACAGCTTGATACAATGTGACATTGTTAATTTATTTAATCATTCTGTGTCTCAGTTTCCTTGTGAAATGGGAGTAAATAATAATTTTCTAATACTGTTTCAAATACTATTTTTAAATAGTAAATGCAGCTAGTATTGCCATCAGGATAAAATGAGTTCATATAAGTGAAGTGTACAGAAGACAGCCCAGCGCATTACAAGTGTTCAATACATCATTGTCCTTGGAATTCATTTTGCTCTACTGCTAACAGGTTGAAGTGCTTGGGCAGGTGGCTAGCCATGATTGCATCTATGACACCTGATTCCCTTTTGTGAGTATTCTCTTGTGTCACTATGTGGCATTAGGCATCTTGCAGACATTGACACAGAGAAGACTGAGGCCCTGTCAAGTCACCCAGTGAATCAAGGACAGATATACCACACCTACAACCATACTATGGACTGAGAGTTTGGTACAGCAGGTCCAACTTCTAAACCACACGCTTCCCAAGCAGATAAATCCATCATGTCAATGTCAAATTTCCACATTAATTAATGGAGTTTCTCCAAGCCTGGGATATTGTGCGAGTTATTTTATGTTTCCTCTTCTGTTGCTGAAGAAAAGCTTTGGAGCAGTGGCTAGCCTGAGCTGTCTTGCATAGCGAATTGTTGGGTCCAGCAGTTTCAACCTCCAAAGCAGTGAGTCTTTACCTGGGGTGGTTTTTCCACTACCTAGGGACATCTGGAAATGTCTGGAGATGTGTTTGCTATCACAGTTCAAGGATACTACCAACATCAACTGTATATAGCTCAGAGATGCTGTTAACCATCGTACATGTGCAGAATGACCCTGACAACAAAAAATTATGCTGCCCCAAGTGTCCATTCTGCCAACACTGAGAAACTATGCTTTAGAACGAGGTCACTACCTGAGCATGGGTTTAAGGAAACGGAATAAATTTTAAACATCTACATGATAGCTCAGTTTGGGGTAGCAAAACTCATGGGAGGAAAAGATTAAACAAAGTACAAAATGAAGATGAGAGAGAAGGGCAAAGAGACCTGCTTCTGACAATAGCACTGTCTCTTTGGACGCTTTAAATTTTCTACATCCCAGCAACCCAATTTACTACAGTTTTCTGGCAACAGATATGCTGCACGTTATTTGGTTTTGATGGTAATGATACCCAGCAAGAACACTGAGCCTTAAGAGCAGCTTTGTGGATTCTGTGGTCTGACCCACTGCCCTTTAATAAGACTAAGCTCCCTTTGTGACTTCTCAGTTGGAAAGGATCAGGGTCCTAGGAGCAAAAGCCTCGTTTGATTCATTTTACCCTTCAGTTTTCTTTAAAATTGCACACGTCACAGTGGAGGGCCCCAGGTGAGAAGGAAAGAAGCAGGCATCAAATTGGATAAAATAATAAAGCAACTAGAGTCACAACCTCTCTGTTCTCCAGCTACCTTTCTGCAATATTCACTTGGTTTTCTGTCTGTAAAGCAAAATCATCTGATGGCCCCTAAACCATTTCCAATTTAACACGCATGTCACACTTTAGTAATTATTCATCATGATTTCAAAGACGCTATCATATCTTTTTACTGGGAGATTATTTCAGCCTTCTAATCCCAAAGTCAATGAGCTAGCGTCATATCGATAAGTTATTTGTATCCGTGCATAGGAGCTTCAAAGGAATTTGTTAAGAAACAAAGACAGAATATTTTGTTCTTGCAGTTGATCCCTCTGCAATACTTCAAATGTATAATATTAAAGATTTATCCAGTTTAAAATCTTATCCAGCATAAAATGAGTTATTACTGCTCAGAGATATTTAAATTTGACTCAGGAGTTTGTTTTTAATAGATAATTGAAAGTACGAGTTTCCATAAATGAATTGTGATTTTTCTCCAGCAAGGTAAACAGTTGACCCTTGAACAATATGGGCTTGGACTGCATGAGTCCATTTATACATGGATTTTTTAGCTTTTTTCAAGAAATGAGTGTCATAGAACCACACAATTAGCAACTGATTGAATCTGTGGATGCAGAGCTGAAGTTATGGAGGAAACTTGGATACCAAAAACCAACTGTGAGGTTTTACTTGGATTTTTGATTGGGTAGAGAATCAGCATGCCTACCTCCCTGTTGTTCAATGGTCAACTCTATTTTTCTTTTGTGAGTTAACTAGTGCTCTCTAATGATATTTTATAGCTACATGTTGGAGTTGTTTGTTCTGCTGAAAGATTTGTAAATCTTTAAATGTACTTTCTTCCTATATCATCTTTTCCTATGAACCCAGTGGGCTTTGAGGGAGACTACAAATATGGTCTTCTCACTGCTGTTAAAGGTTAACTCATTTGCGCCTCAATCTCTTTCAAATTCCATCACCAAAATTCTGTGCTGCTGAGTATCATTAAGAGCATAAGACAACCAGAGTGCAAAACACCAATCAAAACAAAAAAAAAAGAAGAAGTTTGTTCAATGTGTGGAGGCAAGCTCTCTTTCAGTTCAGTCGCCCAGTCATGTCCGACTCTTCGCAACTCCATGGACTGCAGCACGCTAGGCCTCCCTGTCCATCACCAACTCCCAGAGTTTACTCAAACTCATGTCCATTGAGTCGGTGATGCCATCCAACCATCTCATCCTCTGTCATCCTCATCTCCTCCTGCTCTCAATCTTTCCTGGTATTGGGTCTTTTCCAGCAAATCAGCTCCTCGCATCAGGTGGCCAAAGTATTGGAGTTTCAGCTTCAGCGTTAGTCCTTCCAATGAATATTCAGGGCTGATTTTCTTCAGGATGGACTGGTTGGATCTTCTTGCTGTCCAGGGAACTCTCAAGAGCCTTCCCCCACGCCACAGGCCAAAAGTATGAATACTTTGGCACTTAGTTTCTGCACAGTCCAACTCACACCCATACCTGACCACTGGGAAAACCACAGCTTTGACTAGACGGACCTTTGTTGGCAAAGTAATGTCTCTGCTTTTTAATAGGCTGTCTAGGTTGGTCATAACTTTTCTTCCAAGGAGTAAGTGTCTTTTAATTGCATGGCTGCAGTCACCATCTGCAGCGATTTTGGAGCCCCCCAAAATAAAGTCTGTCACCCTTTCCATTGTGTCCCCACCTATTTGCCATGAAGTGATGGGACCAGATGCCATGATCTTACTTTTCTGAATGTTGAGTTTTGAGTCAACTTTTTCACTCTCCTCTTGCTCTTTCATCAAGAGACTTTTTAGTTCCTTTTCACTTTCTGCCATAAAGGTGGTGTCATCTGCATATCTGAAGTTACTGGTATTTCTTCCAGCAATCTTGGTTCCAGCTAGTGCTTTTTCCAGCCCAGCATTTTTCATGATGTACTCTGAATACAAGCTAAATAAGCACGGTGACAATATACAGCCTTGACATATTGCTTTCCCAATTTGGAACCAGTCTGTTGTTTCATTTTCATTTCCAACTGTTGCTTCCTGACCTGCATACAGATTTCTCAGGAGGCAGATCAGGTGGTCTGGTAACCCCACCTCTTGAAAAATTTTCCACAGTTTATTCTGATCCACACAGTCAAAGGCTTTGGAATAGTCAATGAAGCAGAAATAGATGTTTTTCTGGAACTCTCTCTTTTTCGATGATCCATGTTGGTAATTTGATCTCTGGTTCCTCTGTCTTTTCTAAATCCAGCTTGAACATCTGGAAGTTCATGGTTCATGTACTATTGAAGCCTGGCTTGGAGAATTTTGAGCATTATTTTGCTAGTGTGTATTTAGTTCAGTTCAGTCGCTCAGTCGTGTCCGACTCTTTGCGACCCCATGAATCACAGCACACCAGGCCTCCCTGTCCATCACCAATTCCCAGAGTTTACTCAAACTCATGTCCATCGAGTCGGTAATGCCATCCAGCCATCTCATCCTCTGGCGTCCCCTTCTCCTCCTGCCCTCAATCCCTCCCAGCATCAGGGTGTTTTCCAATGAGTAAACCCTTCATATGAGGTGGCCAAAGTATTGGAGTTTCAGCTTCAGCATCAGTCCTTCAAATGAACACCCAGGACTGATCTTTAGGATGGACTGGTTGGATCTCCTTGCAGTCCAAGGGACTCTCAAGAGTCTTCTCAAACACCACAGTTCAAAAGCATCAATTCTTCAGCGCTCAGCTTTCTTCACAGTCCAACTTTCATATTCATACATGACTACTGGAAAACCATAGTCTTGACTAGACAGACCTTTGTTGGCAAAGTAATATCTCTGCTTTTGAATATACTATCTAGATTGGTCATAACTTTCCTTCCAAGGAGTAAGCGTCTTTTAATTTCATGGCTGCAGTCACCATCTGCAGTGATTTTGGAGCACCCCAAAATAAAGTCTGACACTGTTTCCACTGTTTCCCCATCTATTTCCCATGAAGTGATGGGACCAGATGCCATCATCTTCGTTTTCTGAATGTTGAGCATTAAACCAATTTTTTCGCTCTCCTCTTTCACTTTCATCAAGAGGTTCTTTAGTTCTTCTTCACTTTCTCCTAAAGGGTGGTGTCATTTGCATATCTGAGGTTATTGATATTTCTCCCGGCAATCTTGATTCCAGCTTCTGCTTCATTCAACCCAGCATTTCTCATATAAGTTTCTGCATATAAGTTAAATAAGCTGGGTGACAATATACAGCCTTGACGTACTTCTTTTCCTATTTGGAACCAGTCTGTTGTTCCACGTCCAGTTCTAACTGTTGCTTCCTAACCTGCATATAGATTTCTCAAGAGGCAGGTCAGGTGGTCTGGTATTCCCATCTCTTTCTGAATTTTCCACAGTTGATTGTGATCCACACAGTTAAAGGTTTTGGCATAGTCAATAAAGCAGAAATAGATGTTTTCCTGGAACTCTTGCTTTTTTGATGATCCAATGGATGTTGGCAATTGGATCTCTGGTTCCTGTGCCTTTTCTAAAACCAGCTTGAACATCTGGAATTTCATGGTTCATGTACTGCTGAAGCCTGGCTTGGAGAATTTTGAGCATTACTTTACTAGCGTGTGAGATGAATGCAATTGTGTGGTAGTTTGACCATTCTTTGGCATTGCCTTTCTTTGGGTTTGGAATGAAAACTGACCTTTTCCAATCCTGTGGCCACTGCTGAGTTTTCCAAATTTGCTGGCATATGAATGCAGCACTTTAAAGCATCATCTTTTAGGATTTGAAATAGCTCAACTGGAATCCCATCACCTACCCTAGCTTTGTTCATCGTGATGCTTCCTAAGGCCCACTTGACTTCTCATTCTAGGATGTCTGGCTCTAGGTGAGTGATTACACCATCATGATTATCTGGGTCATGATCTTTTTTGTATAGTTCTTCTATGTATTCCTTCCACCTCTTCTTAATATATTCTGCTTTTTTTAGGTCCATACTGTTTCTTTCTTTTATTATACCCATCTTTGCATGAAATATCCCCTTGGAATCTCTAGTTTTCTTGAATAGATATCTAATCTTTCCTATTCTATTGTTTCTATTTCTTCACAGTGATCACTGAAGAAAGCGTTCTTATCTCTCCTTGTTGTTCTCTGGAACTCTGCATTCAAATGCACATATATCTCCTTTCCTTTTCTCCTTTTCCTTTCTCCTCTCTTCTCTTCACAATTTGTAAGGCCTCCTCAGACAACCATTCTTCCTTTTTGCATTTCTTTTTCCTTGGGATGGTCTTGATCACTGCCTCCTGTACAGTGTCACGAACTTCAGTCCATAGTTCTTCAGGCACTCTATCAGATCTCCTTACCAATTATTATTAATTTTTTGCCTCAAAAATTGCACAGAAAAAGGGTGTCTTAGTTAAGAATTTTTGACGTACTCTAAGCAAAAAGGACCAGCACATGTTAACCTAACTGAAGAAAAGGAAAATGTTGGCTTCTAAAAATGACCCTGTTAAAACTGAAATAGTTTGTGTCATTCATTTGCTCAAAATGATTCAATGGCTAATACTTTCAGAATGAAACAGAGCAGGAAACTTTAGTGTGATTGTAAAATTATACATAATCTGAAACACCATCTCTGAAATCTCATTACCTATTCATCCCCTTTCTTCTTACTCCATTGCATACTCATAGGTTTGCTTCTGAACTTGTCCTAGTGTGAAATTCATCCCCTTCACATCACTCAAATATCAGTTTCTCTGAGGCCTCAACTAGCTACATAACCAAAAGTGAACCTCCACCCATAACACCTGTTACCACACTTAATTTTCTCCTAGTACATATCACTGTTGATTTTAACCATTTACCTTGTTTATTTTGTATTTCCTACATTTGCATATCAGCTTCAGAAGAGCAGGGATTTTCATTAATTTATTTCACTGTTGTAGCCACAGTGCTGCTTAGAATATTATCTGGTTTGGTTTAGTCGCTAAGTCATGTCCAACTCTTTTGACCCCATGGACTGTAGCCTGCCAGGCTCCTCTGTCCATGGAATTCTCCAGGCAAGAATACTGAAGTGGGTTGCCAATTCCTTCTCCAGGGGATCTTCCCAACCCAGGGATCAAACCTGGGTTTCCTGCACTGCAGGCAGATTCTTTACCAACTGAGCTATGAAGAAAGCCCCAAAGAACACAGCAAATGTTCAGTAAGTAATCAATGAATTAAAGAATCAAGATACAATCATGTTCCGTGGAACTTCAACATAAGATGTAAATCCAGGATTCACAAATGTCTAGGAAGCTCTTCAGTTCAGTTCAGTTGCTCAGTCGTGTCCAACCCCATCAATTGCAGTATGCCAGGCCTCTCTGTCCATCACCAACTCCCAGAGTTCACTCAGACTCATGTCCATCGAGTCAGTGATGCCATCCAGCCATCTCATCCTCTGCTGTCCCCTTCTCCTCCTGCCCCCAATCCCTCCCAGCATCATAGTCTTTTCCAATGAGTCAACTTTTCACATGAAGTGGCCAAAGTACTGGAGTTTCAGCTTTAGTATCATTCCTTCCAAAGAAATCCCAGGGCTGATCTCCTTCAGGATGGACTGGTTGGATCGCCTTGCAGTCCAAGGGACTTTCAACAGTCTTTTCCAACACCACAATTCAAAAGCATCAATTCTTCGGTGCTCAGCTTTCTTCACAGTCCAACTTTCACACCCATACATGACCACAGGAAAAACCATAGCAGCTTATAAAGCTTCCCTTTATGGATTCATTGGTTCTCTTACATGATCTTCTTGTCCTCTTTCTGTGTCACTTGCCTCCCAACCCTGAGGCCTCATGTTCACTGATCCAATGTGTGATTACTGAGTTTTCAATACCTCAGTTCCCACCAAGAACTCTATTAGATTCTCTCAACCTCCAAATTCTGAAAGAGAGAATTTGATTGGCCTAGCCTGGGATAAAGTGCTCCCAGTCTCTTATGGGCAACCAATCAATCACAGCCAAAGGAAAAGGACCATGTAGGCAAAACAAGCCTACAGGCATTCACTCTTATGGATGTGGGGAAATGTTTATTTCTTAAGTATCAAGGTATTTTCCAAGCTCACATTCATACTCTTTTGTTATGACATAAGGAAAAGTAGCAAATAAGGACAAGTTTAACAGAAAATGGAGATGGTTCTGTCTACTCTGGCCTTGTTTACATGAGTATTCTATGTTATGAGAAAAAAATCAAATTCTTTGTAGGCACACTCTGTGTGGTTCCAATTTGAAGCAACCATAACTGTTACTGGCAAGAAATTTTGAATGTCTTGGTAGAATGTTTTTAATCTTTAATGTATATGTCCTTTCTCCTTTGTTTTACAAAACATCATGGACACCTCCCCCAATTGTAGTGTCATAGTTGTATTAGCCATTGAATGGAAAAATAAATGATAAGAAACCACTAAGATATAAGTAATATTTCAAAAAATTTTGTATTTCAGAAATCACAAGAGCACCTATATACAGTTAGAAAATAACAAAGCTTCTATGTGTGGGATTTATTTGTTAGCAGATACTGTTTTACAGATCTCTCACAGTAGATCTGCTAATCCTCAAGGTCCATGGTTAATGGGTTGAGAACCATCAAGGCTATGCCTTAGAGAAGGAATGGCACCCTGCTCCAATATTCTTGACTAGAAAATCCCATGGGCAGAGGAGCTTTGCAGGCTACAGTTCATGGGGGTTGCAAAGAGTTGGCCATGCTTTAGTGACCAAACAACAACAAACAAGGCTATATATACTTTATTCAGAACTTTAAATGATTTGCTCACCTCTTTAGTGAATCTACATGTACGTATATATTTACTCTTTGCTGGATACACTTTGAAAAAGCAAGAGAGTTCCAGAAAAACACCTATTTCTGCTTTATTGATTATGCCAAAGCCTTTTACTGTATGGATCACAATAAACTGTGGAAAATTCTGAATGAGATGGGAATACCAGACCACCTGAACTGCCTCTTGAGAAACCTATATGCAGGTCAGGAAGCAACAGTTAGAACTGGACATGGAACAACAGACTGGTTCCAACTGGGAAAAGGGGTACGTCAAGGCTGTATATTGTCACCCTGCTTATTTGACTTATATGCGGAGTACATCATGAGAAACGCTGGGCTGAAAGAAGCACAAGCTGGAAACAAGATTGCTGGGAGAAATATCAATAACCTCAGATATGCAGATGACACCACCCTTTAGGAGAAAGTGAAGAGGAACTAAAAAGCCTCTTGATGAAAGTGAAAGAGGAGAGTGAAAAAGTTGGCTTAAAGCTCAACATTCAGAAAACGAAGATGATGGCATCTGGTCCCATCACTTCATGGGAAATAGATGGGGAAACAGTGGAAACAGTATCAGATTTTATTTTCTGGGGCTCCAAAATCACTGCAGATGGTGACTGTGGCTATGAAATTAAAAGATGCTTACTCCTTGAATGGAAAGTTATGACCAACCTAGATAGCATATTCAAAAGTAGAGACATTACTTTGCCATCAAAGGTCAGTCTAATCAAGGCTATGGTTTTTCCTGTGGTCATGCATGGATGTGAGAGTTGGACTGTGAAGAAAGCTGAACACCAAAGAATTGATGCTTTTGAATTGTGGTGTTGTAGAAGACTCTTGAGAGTCCCTTGGACTGCAAGGAGATTGGTCCTGGGTATTCTTTGAAAGAAATGATACTAAAGCTGAAACTCTAGTACTTTGGCCACCTCATGAGAAGAGTTGACTCATTGGAAAAGACTCTGATGTTGGGAGGGATTGGGGGCAGGAGGAGAAGGGGACGCCAGAGGATGAGATGGCTGGATGGCATCACCGACTCGATGGACATGAGTTTGAGTGAACTCTGGGAGTTGGTGATGGACAGGGAGGCCTGCTCTTGCTGTTGCTGCTAAGTCACGCCTGGCGTGCTGCAATTCATGTGGTCACAAAGAGTCAGACAAAGCTGAGCTACTGAACTGAACTGAACTGAACTGGATACAATCCTAGTGGTGCGTAAGAGAGACATGGTCTTTGCCCACAATGAACATCCATGATTTGCCATCAGTTGCTCATTCTCTTTAGGCCCTTGGATAATGATAACTGCTTGAGCACTTACAGAATATCAAGTTGAGTACTCATTTAGTTATTCACAAAAATTTTATGATATGGAAACTTACATTTCTCTTCTGTAGACAAGAAAAGTGTGGTATGAAATTATCCAATGATTTGGCCACCTTTATAAAGCTCATAAGTAACATGGCCAGAACTTAGAGCTCCACTATTCTCAAGGGAAGCAGACACTTATGCAAACAGAATGTTTAAAAATAATACAATAATCTTAGTCTTTCTAATACAGAATTTGACCAGATTTTTTGGGATCTCATAAACCAGAGTGACAATCTGTCAGTCTTTGCAATAGAGAGGGGCAGGGAAGGTATAACATTAGGAGACAGAGGTGGGTTTGGGTGTAGGCCCTCTCAGCAATTTTTATGACCTTCACCAAGTATTCAACCACTTAATGTTGCTTTTTTTTGTTGTTGTTAGAAAAATAGAAATAACAATGCATACTTATTTACCTTTTGTTTTGTTAAGGACTTGATATATGATAAATGTCAAAAAATATGCTAGCTTTGTTTTAGAATTATAGAACCATGTATGGAAGTTTTAATATATGGTATAAAACCAATAATTATCTTCATTATTTGTCTTTCATAATGACCTCTGCGTGTACAGAGATAAGAATTGAGTGAAGAGCCTCTTCATCTATTTCAAGAGAGTTCATTTCACTTAGGCGTCTCCAGAACAAAGAGCAGTTTTGACTCACTCTTTGTTATGGCTGTCTTTAGCTCACTGGTCTAAGAGTCATAAATATCACTTTGGCTGAGTCGCCTGGAGTCATAAAAAGTGAGGGGCTAATTTTAGGTCTTGACTACCCTATTGGCAACAAAGCCTTAATTGGCAACCAGTGTGTGAGAGGCTTTTTAGGAAAGAAAGAATAGGCTGCGTGTGCTCACTGGGGCTTAGACTTTGGAATCAGAGAGAACTTACTCTGAGAATCTGGTGTTAGAGCACGTGTTACTGTTCCTGTTCATCTGGCTGAAAAGAGAGGTTTATTCACAGAATAGATGAATTACTCTGCCAATTGTGACATTGCCATTGTTCCCAATGCCATCCTTTCTTACTAAAGGCATAATGGGCTGAACCCTGAAATGGGAGTTGGAAAGGCCTAGGTTGCAGGCTCAGCTGTGATAATTTAATTGTTTTAGATCATTTAATGAGCATCTCTGGACTTTGTTTTCTCCTTCCTAATAGAGGAAATACATATTGGAACATATTTGATGCATGCTAGTTGAAAAGCTTATGGACTATAGCAAATCAGGGTGTTCATACATGGACAACTTTCTACATGCAGAAGACAGGCATGACCTAGGCACTCATTTACCTTAGCATTTTCTTGTTAATTTATTTTCTTTCATTTTCTGATTTTGTGAGAAATGAAGGAAAGAGCTCTAAATTAATGGAGATAGGTATAGCTTGGCATGAAAATATTTTAAATATAAAATATATTGGGGATAATGAGGGGGAGGATATAGGATTTGAAGATATAGAATTTTGCTTACTGTGTTTTTTTTAATCATATTTTTAATTAATAGGCAAATCTTCAAAGGACATACCTAGGGCTCTAGACTAGATGTTATAAGCAGGAAAACAGATCTCTGCCCCTTTTTTCTCTTCAAGAGACTCAGATTCCAACATTAGAAATGGAACAGAGCTTCCAAGGTAAACAAGTAATATCCTCTATTAGGTGGTAATGTATCCTCAAACCCAATAAGTGACAAGCACATTCAGTTCAGAAGTTGAGAAAGAGGGGACAAGGGAAAGAGTTTTGTGAAGTTCAGCCCTGGAGGAAAGAAAGGATGATTCAGCTTGTCATAGATGAGAAGAGGGGTGCAGTGTGCCAAGTTAAGAAGTAACATGAGCCAAAAGGCACAATTAGATAACCACGACTAGACTGGAAAGCTCTGTGATGAAATAGTCAACAATGAGAAGGAAATATGGGTATTAGTCACCTTGGGGCTGATTTTCAGTATCAGAAAAAGAGAAATTCAACTGAAAGTCAGTGAAAGTAATTTGTGGTTTTGGCTAAGGACTTGGCCTTCAGTACCAGCTCTCCCCAGCTCACCCTTCTCTTCACGCTTTCCGTCCATTTAGACAAGGCTGATAGACACAGCCTGAACTTGCCTTTAGGAGAATGTCAAGGCAGCTCGCTTACTATTGGCCCTTCCACCAAGTCCACCAGGTTTGCAGCGGCCTCACACCGCTGGAGGTGCCCTCAGGGCGCTGCCTGCATCCCAGTGCTGTCCTGAATGCTTCCACTTGGCCTCAAACTCACCTTCCTAAGGCTCTTGTTGGCTAACTGGAGAAAATGACTGAGCATTAATGGTTAGCAATGAATTAAAAAATGAGCGCTAGACCTCCCACACATTTAGACAGTAGATGCCAGGTTTGATTCTGGTAGCAGCTCCTTTGCACAAATCCAAAGAGGTGATCCTAGTAGTGAGTAATACCAGGCAGGGCAGGAGAAAAAAGAACGTACTGACTTGTTTACCTGCAGGCGATCACAACTGGCAGTCTGCTCATGCTGTCCCTCAGCTGGGAAATCTTTCTCACAGCCTCCTGTGAAAGGCTTGCCTCCCCATTAAAAACGCTACTCTCTTTCCAAAGTCAACTGAAATGTCAGCACCCCAGAAATGCTTTCCCCACCACCCCCTTTATAAATGCAATGCCTAATAATAGTTGACTGCTTGTTCCTCAGATTATCTTCAAGAAAACATTATCTTATCTTCAATTTACAAATGAGAAAACCGAGGTTTAGTGCAGCCAAGGACGTGTTCAAAGTTACAGAACTAGCAAAGCGGTTAAGAGACTTGGGATCAAAACGCTTAATGCAACCAACTATTCCATTCAAATTTTATTCATTCCTCCTCTGTGGTCCCCTAAGAATGTTGTTTGTATCTTTACTATAGTAACAAATAGCACAGTCTGCTTTGTACTATTATAAAGTGTGTACTCCACAGTTAGCCTCAATAAATTATGAACTCCTTGAGTGTAAGTGCCATATATCATTCACCATTTTATCGCCCACAGCACTGGTGAGTACCTGATGAGAAGAATATGCTTAATAAATTCTATATGAATGATAGAAAACGAAGAGACAGTGTAACAAAATGTCCTTAAAGTTATTTTTGTTTGGATTTTTTTCACTTTTATCTGGGGGCAGGAATGTGTGTATGTGTGTGTGAATTTGTATGAAGTTCACGGAAAACATCAGTCTACATTCATGTTGAACGCCTATGTCCATGTCTCTTGTGAACCATGTGGAGGTGGTAATATAGCAGAAATGGGTACAGGAAGCCACTATTAGTTTACAGAAGGAATATCTATGGGCTATATTCATAGAAATCCCAGGTAACAAAGCTAATGAAATTTCTAACATGCATCCCTAACAGAATCCCCTGCACATTTATTATTTAGTATAAATTGTATGGTGATGCTTTTTTAAAAGCTTTTCCTGCTGGTTTCAGCTTTGAGATAAAAAGCATTTCTTGCCTGGCTCTAGTAGCTCTCAGCAAGCTGCGGGGATTTTAGAGGAATTCTAGCTTCCTTTTCTTTTTCTCTAGTGGTAAGGACTAGCCAGATAACATTTTTCATGATGGAAACATGTCCTGATCGAGGATCAAGAGAGCAATGCCCTTCTTCAAAACTCAGTGAAGGAAAATAATCTTGAAAGGATGTCTCAAGCCTTTCCTTGGTCCCCATTGCCAATCCAGACAGACATTCACTTTGTAGGATCAAGCCCTGAACCAGATATGATTTGGCAGCCTCTTGGCTAGATGCTAAGTTTATTTCACAACATCTTCAGCTGGAAAATTATTCTGAACTGTTTTTAGAAAGTGTAATGCTCCCTCTTCCCCTCAAAGCTCTCTGATTCATCTTTCTTAAAAAGAAGAAAGATGTTATGGGGAGGGAGGTGGGAGGGGGTTCATGTTTGGGAATGCATGTAAGAATTAAAGATTTTAAAATTAAAAAAAAAAAAAAAGAATAGCAATAGGCTTAGCAATAGATTGCAGGTTCTCAGATGAGTTGTGACCACACTTTATTTCTTTTAAGGAGGTAAACAATGGACCAAATGTATGTCACCTTTCAGAGAGGTAAAAATGAAGGCCAAAATCGATTTATTACTACTGCACTCTGCCTCTGTCCAGTTCAGATCCAGGCATCTTTGATATGTATCACAGGCTAAAAAGCAACAGGGAGATGGTTGAGTACATACTGTCTAATAAGGAAAGACAACTTGGATAAAGTCTTTGCTCTGCAGTGTACTAACTCTATAACATTCAACAGTTTCCTGATTTGAGTCTACTTTTATGAAATGGGTATACAGGACTTTCCCAGCGGTCCAGTGGTTGAGAATCTGTCTGCCAAGGCAGGGCACATGGGTTCAATCTGTGGTGTGGGATGATTCCACATGCCACAGGGCAACAAGGCCTGTGCGCCAGCCACCACTGCTGAGCCCATGAGCCACAACTGCTGAAGCTCATGCATCCTAGAGCCTGCGTTCTGCAGTAAGAGATTCCGCCTTGCACACCGCAGCTAGAGAGTAGCCCTCATTCTCCACAACTAGAGAAAGTTGTAGAGAAAGTAGTCTGTATGTAGCAAAGAAAACATAGCGTACCCCAAAATTTATAAATAAAAATTGCAAAAAATAATAAAATGGGTGTGCAATAGTGCCTGCCTCATGCTGGGATTGTGGGGATTAAAAGCAATGATAACAATAAAGCACTTAGCATAATAATTGTTATGCAACTTTGAGTTGTCTCAGTGTTCTCATTATAATAATCAAGGTTTCCCCATTACCATTCAAGGTGAAAAGGCAGAACGGACTGGATTCAAGTCCTCATTTTACCATGCAGCAGACGTGTAAGCTCAGGCACATTCGTTGATATCTCAGTTTCTTATTGTCTCATCTTTAAAACTAGGCTATCACAGTAACTTTGTTGGATAGTTATAAGCATTAAGTACTAATGCAAGTAAAACACTTAGTGCAAAGTCTGATTTATAATACTGCACTTAATAAATATTATCATTAAAATTTATTAGGAATATGAGCATGATTATTATTGCTGTTGTTATAATCAATTGTATGCTTTCAGAACAAGAACAGACATCTCTGTAGCATCTTTGTCTAGCTTTCCTTAACCACTCAAGTGGTTTTAGCCAATCCCAATGCTGAGGTCCTAAAGCAACAAGTCAAGTGGCATTACTCTGCCACTGGGAAAAAGATGCCACTTTCCCAGTAGGGTGGTCAGTCATTTGATTAAGAATATTTTCATGGGCATTCACAACTACGTTTCTCAGTCCTGACTTGTTCTCTCTTCTCCCTTCCTCTGTCTCTATCATACACTGGGTACATAGGTATTTATTATTAATAGGAACTTTGATACTAGGTTTAAGTAATCCCTGTTTATCTTTCCTCCAAAGAGCTCGCAGTTTCTCTGAGTCTTGCTGGCAAGGACAGGCCCCCAACTCTGACTATAGCCTACAGAGGCAGATATCTCTTGTTTGTTACATACCACTCAGAATTAGAGAAGAAAGAGACATTTGTACTCATTTGCTCTGTTTGCTCATACTCTGCTCCTCAACATGCAAATGTCTTAAAACCCTGACTCCCAATATGCACACCCACATCCAATCTTATTTTCTCAAACACCCTCTTTTCCTGGAAGCTATGGCGAAATGGGTTTCTGCTTTACCTCCCGCCTCTTTGACTGTTCCTTCTGTCTCTCTTGTGAGCTCCTGTTTCTCATCCTTATGAGAGATCCCTGAAGTTCTGCTTTTTTCTTTATGAGTGTTATGCTTCTTCCAGGGTTCCTGAGCTCCATAAATAGGTCCATCCATTTCCTTAAGCCAATAACCTCGGCAGCCTCATTAAAGTCTTATTCTTCTTACTCAAAAATGACCCCTTCTCCCACCAAGAAACCACCAAATTCTGTTGATTTTACAGTCATTGTCATTTCTTGACTCCATATACATTTCTTTTCCCTACTTCTATTATCCTAGTTTGGGTCATAATGTCACTTGAATCACTGCAATAGCTTCTTTATTGATTCTGCTATTGCTGAACTTGCTTCACATCCTTCAAAATCATTCTCCATAGTATAGCTAAGGTGATCTTCCTAGAACATAACTGTGATCACGACAGAGCAACACTTAAGACCTGTCAATGCTTTCCATACCTCTCTAAACTTGATCTATCTCCAGCCTCCATATTCCCACTGTTATGGATGATGTCAAGAACTCAGCACACATCTAGGGTCTCCTGTTTCCATACATGCCATTTGCTCACCTTTTAAAATCTCCCTTTCCTCACTTTTATACACAATGTAAGTGACTTCTCATCCTGCTAGTTTTGGTGCAGAAGGTGCTTCCTCCAGAAATCTTCTCCCATACATCTAAGTTTGGATATTATAACTCTATTATGTGCTCAGAGACTTGCCTCACTTCATCTACTCTGTCACTGTTGATTCACTTTCTGTGTTCTTCACTACATAAATATTCATGACCGACAGCAAAGAAGACCTGTATCATTCATGCTCATATATGTGTCCCCAGCACTGGACTGGGTCCTGCTCAGTAATGAAGGGAACGAGGGAGGGAAGAAAGAGAAATGGTAGAAGAAGCCAAAGACAAAGGCCAGGATGCTATAACAACATCTCAGCATAAGACTATCTCCAGGGAAATGACTTATGATATCTAAGTAAGCTTTATTCCTATAAATTCATTGCTGTTTAGCTTATTTTATCATGGCCATGTTTTACTTTTTTTCCCTTCTTGTGTTTAATTGCCTACTGAACTCTTTCTTCCAAACAAATAAGCAGATTTGCAGTTGAATAAAGTTGAAATTTCAAGCATACCTGTAAACAACATTAAATACCCTTCTGTTGATAGAAAATAACACAAAACTTTCCCTCTCATATTTTTTTTTGATTCTTTACTCAATGCAACAGAACTGTCCAAACTCTGAATCATGTGTTCCAATTATCCTGTGCTTGAAACTCAAAAAGCCCTAACTTCTGCCTGTTAAATGGTAATTATATCTTATTAGTGTTAAGTATCTTAACTTTGAATCACTGTTTTTTCAGTCCCTAATTATAAAGTTGAGGAAGGAAAAAAAGAAAAAATTAGATAACAAAAAACTGTCAACACAGAGAATTTGAATTCAGGCCACCTCCAGAAACTGAAAAAAGGTCACTGAAAAAGATGGTCATTGACCCAGGTTAGTAGTTTCAGTGAGTCTAACTGAAAAATAGGTTATGGCTGATAATGACAATTCTGATGTTGACAATGAATGGTGATGATATTAATGATGAGAATAATTCATATTTTGTAAACTCCTGTAGTATGCCAGGTAGGTTGATAATCTTTTTACTTGGGTCATTTTATCTCTTTATTGTGGTAAGCCCAAAGTAGATATACTATTAGTATTATTATCATTTCTATTTTATGGGTGAGAAAACTGAGGATTAAATTGTTAACTAATTTGCCAAATATCCTGTAGTTAATTGATGGGAAGATCAGAATTCCAATTCAGGCTATTCAACCGAAAATATCTTCTGTTTAACCTCAGGCAAAGAAAACCTCTCTCAGAGTAAGCTTAATACTGGTGGAGCCTTTGAATCTGTTAGGTTTGCAGAGTTTAGTTAGTTAGTTAGTTAGTTAGTTCCGTCACTCAGTCGTGTCTGACTCTTTGCAACCCCATGAATCGCAGCACGCCAGGCCTCCCTGTCCATCATCATCTCCCGGAGTTCACCCAGACTCAGAGTTTAGCAGACAGTAAATTACTTATTTCCTTTTCCAGTATTTTGTTCACTATTAGAATTTATTATAAGACTTCAGCAGTGGGTTGGATCTGGGGAAGAAATTAGCAGTTTCTAGTCACTGTCTTTCTTATTTCAAAATATCAGAACTCTGCATCTTAAAATTCAAGAATAATCTTTTCAAAAAGGTATTTTTCAAATGCTCTTGATAACACATGATAAACACTGAGACTTTTAAAATATAAATACTTAGGGATAATTTGATTTTACCTACAAATACTTACTTTGTTTCAGTAAAGTCAGAATTTCTCATCAGTTTTCCACAAATTATAAAACCTCTTTATGCCTCCATATTCTGAATTGTATAATACAATAATCTTATCAAACTCGGGGTGTTATTATAAATGCAAGCTGATATAATTTAAGTAAAGCATTTAGCACATGCCTAGAACACAGAAGGTGCTCAGTAAAAGCCAACTGATTTTATTACTGGAGTTTACAGATTAGAAACTCCTTTTGCAATTGACTCTGTTTGTGTGTTAGTCATTCAGTCATATCTGACTCTTCTCAACACCACAGACTATGGCTCTCCAGGCTCCTCTGTCCATAGGATTCTCCAGGCAAGAATAAAGAGAGGGTAGCCAATCCCTTCTCCAGGATATCTTCCGGACCCAGGGATCGAACCTACAACTCCTTCATTGCAGGTGGATTCTTTACCACTTGAGCCACTAGGGGAGCCCATGATTGACTCTACATAGATTCAAACAATGGTTGTTTTCAAAGGCAGAGAACAGCCTGTTGATAAATTCCTTTTGATGGCTTATCGTATATCTCAACAAACCACATCCTATTTGTTTCCGTAGAAGATTCATAACTGTAAGCTAAGGGTAACTCTGGCTTTGCTTTTCCAGTTTCTAATTGACTATAAAGGTCTGCTTTTGCTGTCACCTGCCTTGCTGATTCACCCATGGGGCAGAGAACGGAAAGCTACCAGCAGCTAAGTTTCTTCAGCAGCAGTGTGAATTCCACGACAATTTTTTAAATTAGGTTTCTCAGTCATTCTGTTCTTTTTTTTAATGACTTTTCTGCCATAGGGTGCATGTCTATTTTCTATGCTTAAAGTGTATAGGACACAAATGCACACACGCATATACATAAGCATAGCTTTTGCCATTTGGGATGCTCTGTGGGAGTGAGTTTCAACTGTTTTCATCAGAAATTGTAATCTATGACTCTAGACTTTGCTACCTGAAGCTTGGCTTCCTTGTCACACAATCTCTACATAGATTTGGGATGGATCCAAAGTCAGAAGCTCTGGTAGAGGTAGTAACTCTCAGCAACCTTCTTCCTCCAGTTAGCGTGTTCTGTCACTAGTTCTGGATGGCACGCTGGAAGAGTGGTGACATGACACTATCAGGGTGACCCAGTGGAAGTTCATGCTCAAGCCTCCCCAGTCTCGTTCTACCTCCAACAGTGACAGACAAGGTCATGAGTCCCAGATGGTGCCACTCTTAGATGGAATGTTTAATCCAACTGAATACTTGAGTCACCATAAGGAGAGCTGCTTGCTACTACCATGGACTCAGTGAGAAAGAGCTAGATAGAAATAAACCTTTGATTAGTTTATCAGGTGATTTGGTGGGTTTTGTTACTTTAACATAACCTCTCTTCTCCTAACTAAAATGAAGAATACCAGCCTTCTAGCTTGCAAATCCTAAAGCAAGAGAATATTTTCCCCAATAGTTTCAGCAACATCTTGGATAGTCCTGTTTGAGTCAAATGACCACTCCTGAACCATCACTGTGCCCACTGTGACTGATTGATTTAACTGGCTAGTCCCATCCTATGTAATGACCTACAACCTAGATGGAGACGAAAAGAGTAGCATACACAACATCATCACCTGGATTGAAAGTGACTACTATGGAATGATGGAAGAATGGTTCTCCAAAGTACACTGTATTTAAACAGCAGGGTGTTGATAGCTTCTGAGACCCATCTCTTGCTGACATGTAGTCATCTTGCTATAATAAGTGTTGTTGAGAAAGTCATACATTTGCTTCTCTCAAGTGCTTAAGTGATAGACAGTTTGGGCTTTTTACTTTTGTTGTCATCAAACACTTGACTGAGAAAGTGAACCCACGTGGTTGCGAGTTAAGAAATCTGAGAAAACCTGAGTTAGATCTACTAATATATTTCCTTCTAGAAGCTCTATGCAATGTCTCACCTCAAATTCAATTCAACAAACCCATATAAAGACTTTGCTAAGTCAAAGATATAGTGCTCAGTGATGGGGAAACATCACTACAAACAAAGTTAGTGGAGGTGATGGAATTCCAGTTGAGCTATTTCAAATCCTGAAAGATGATGTTGTGAAAGTGCTACACTCAATATGCCAGAAAATTTGGAAAATGAAGCAGTGCCCATAGGATTGGAAAAGGTCAGTTTTCATTCCAATCCCAAAGAAGGGCAATGCCAAAGAATGCTCAAACTACTGCACAATTGCAATCATCTCACATGCTGGTAAAGTAATGCTCAGAATTATCCAAGCCAGGCTTCAGCAATACATGAACTGTGAACTTCCAGATGTTCAAGCTGGTTTTAGAAAAGGCAGAGGAACCAGAGATCAAATTGCCAACATCCACTGCATCATGAAAAAGCAAGAGAGTTCCAGAAAAATACCTATTTCTGCTTTATTGACTATTCCAAAGCCTTTGACTATGTGGATCAAAATAAACTGTGAAAAATTCTGAAAGAGATGGGAATACCAGATCACCTGACCTGCCTCTTGAGAAACCTGTATGCAGGTCAGGAAGCAACAGTTAGAACTGGACATGGAACAACAGACTTGTTCCAAATAGAAAAAGGAGTATGTCAAGGCTGTATTGTCACCCTGCTTATTTAACTTATATGCAGAGTACATCATAAGAAACGCTGAGCTGAAAGAAGCATATGCTGGAATCAAAATTGCTGAGAAAAATATCAATAACCTCAGATATGCAGACGACATCACCTTTATTGCAGAAAGTGAAGAAGAACTAAAGAGCCTCTTGATGAAAGTGAAAGAGGAGAGTGAAAAAGTTGGCTTAAAGCTCAACATTCAGAAAGCTAAGATTATGGGATCCGACCCCATCACTTCATGGTAAAGAGATGGAGAAACAGTGGAAACAGTAGCTGACTTTATTTTCTTGGGCTCCAAAATTACTGCAGATGGTGATTGCAGCCATGAAATTAAAAGATGCTTACTCCTTGGAAGGAAAGTTATGACCAACCTAGACAGCATCTTCAAAAGCAGAGACATTACTTTGTCAACAAAGGTCCATCTAGTTAAGGCTATGGTTTTTCCAGTGGTCATGTATGGATATGAGAGTTGGACTCTAAAGAAAGCTGAGTGCAGAATTGATACTTTTGAACTGCGGTGTTGTAGAAGACTCTTGAGAGTCCCTTGGACTGCAAGGAGGTCCAACCAGTTTATCCTAAAGGAGATCAGTCCTGGGTGTTCATTGGAAGGACTGATATTGAAGTTGAAACTCTAATACTTTGGCCACCTGATGTGAAAAGCTGACTCATTTGAAAAGACCCTGTTGCTGGGAAAGATTGAGAGCAGGAGGAGAAGGGGACAACAGAGGAAGAGATGGTTGGATGGCATCACCGACTCAATGGACATGAGTTTGGTTGAACTCCAGGAGTTGGTGATGTACAGGAAGGCCTGTTGTGCTGTGGTTCATGGGGTTGCAACAAGTTGGACACGACTGAGTGCCTGAACTGAATTGAACTGATGGGGAGGTTACAAGCTAGTGGGACAGTCTGTTCAGTCTAAGTGGGATCTGTAACAAGGTGTAGATGTAATTTTCAAAAGAAGGAAAAACTGAAAGGAAAAATATCGCAGTCAGAGTAGACCTCAACTGATTATGAGGATGCCTATTATTAGAAGATGAATGAAGTGGCATTCCAACCTCAGAGACCAGTGTGAAGAAAGAAGTGAAAATCTGTGTGGTTGCTGGAATGATAACATAACAGTTTGAGAGTCTGCAAGTATGGTCCTAGAAGGAAACAAAAAACAGGCAAAATTCACCCAAGTAAAATTAAGATTGAATTAACTCTATTTAACAAGACTCTTAAGAGTCCCTTGGACAGCAAGGAGAAACCAGTCAATCATAAAATAAATCAACCCTGACTATTTATTGGAAGAACTGATGCTCAAGCTGAAACTCCAATACTGTGGCCGCCTCATACAAAGAGCCAACATATTGGAAAAGATGCAGATGCTGGGAAAGATTGAAGGCAGGTGGAAAAAGGGATGACAGAGGATGAGATGGATGGCACCACCGATTCAATGGACATGAGTTTGAGCAAACTCTGGGAAATTGTGAAGGACAGGGAAGCCTGGTGTGCTGTATTCCATGGGGGCGCAGAGTTGGGCATGACTGAGTGATTGAACCACAGCAGCCATGATTCATGAACTGGATAGGATCCAACCTAGCAAATAGAAAAGGCGATGGAAGGGGTGACTCAGGTGGGTTACCTCATTACTGCTAACCAGGAAATTCCAGACTGACTGGGTTAACACTGTATTCTTGGTAGAAGTTGAAGTTTGCACTTATGTTAGGTATTAACTATTGGTTTGCTAATATAGGGCTCAGCACAAGTGACTTCATTCAAGGCCTATAGTTTCTTTCAATAGGCTAAAAAGTATAATTAAAGCGAGTCTAATGGGGATTTTGCAAGATATTTGGAAGGGTTACATGAAATTATAGAACATGCCATGACAGAAATAGTAGGAAGTAATTAAGACAGGAAGAGGCAAGGGGGAAAAAAAACACCTGATAGGAATTTTGGCCTTTGAAAGAGAAATAACCCCATTGCCAACACAACCTAACAGAGACAGACAGTTCATGGAACAATGACCCTAGCCTCCAGTACTCTGATATTTCTTTGCTGGCCAAACCCAGTTGGAAGCTCAGCTGGAGTCACCTGTATAGATCAGAACCCTGGGTCTTGAAGTGGGATGGAATGATGGAGATGTACAGGAATGAGAATGAATTGAAACACACATAAAGAGAGGGGTGGAGTAAGAGATGAGCCTGAAAAGGTAGTTGGCAGCAAGAAAATGACAGGGAGCAACCTAACTATTATGGAAAAGAGGCATCCTAGGTTATAATAATTCTATAAAAGTACAAGACACATATTACACACAGTATTTCTGTAAAGATCTCTTATATGACTACTATCTCAAATATTACCAGTTGGTAGCTCAGCTGATAAAGAATCCACCTGCAATGCAGGAGACCCTGGTTTGATTCCTGGGTTAGGAAGATCCCCTGGAAAAGGGATAGGCTACCCATTCCAGTATTCATGGGCTTCCCTGGTGGCTCAGCTGGTAAAGAATCTGCCTGCAATGAGGGAGACCTGGGTTTGATCTCTGGGTTGGGAAGAGCCCCTGGAGGAATGCATGGAAACCCACTCCAGTATTCTTGCCTGGAGAATCCCCATGGAGAGAGGAGCCTAGTGGGCTACAATCCATGGGGTTGCAAGGAGTAGGACATGACTGAGAGACTAAACACAGCACAGGACACCTTAAAAACAGACTCAAAAGTTAGATAATAACTCAAGTTAATTTGGTGTTTATAAGAAAGCATTTCTTAGGTTTTTTTTGATATATTAATGTACACTGTGAATGTGAAAAAGCAAAATATAATAATGTAGTATTTCCAAAATATATTTAGCCATGAAAATTTTAAAATAAAACAGAGTTCAGTAGATCCAACTCAAGAATTACAACTCGGTACAACCTCAATTTTTCTGTTTTATGATATATTCTATACTCAAGGTCCAATACTTTGGCCACCTTATATAAAGAGTTGACTGGGAAAGACCCTGATGCTGGGAAAGATCGAGGGCAGGAGAATGGGGTGACAGAAAATGAGATGGTTGGATGGCATCACCAAATGAATGAATATGAGTTTCAACAAACTCTGGAAGATAGTGAAGGACAGGAAAGCCTGGCATGCTACAGTCCAGGGGGTCAAAAGAGTCAGATGCAACTTAGCATCTGTGTTTTTAACAATCTGTATTTTTAGTTGTTTGAGAACGGGCAGTTGCCTTCTAAAACTATTTCGATCCTAAGCACTTTGCCTATCACTAGGGGGTTGGAGATGGTGAATAGAGAAGAGATCTCCACCTGAAAATGATTAAAGATTCAAAGCAGAGAATTGAGACATGCAAGTAACCTGTAGTGTAGATGGGAGAGTTATGGAAGAACAGAGGTCAGTGAGGTGTCCATGTGTTAAGTCACTTCAGTCATGATCAGGGAGGTACACTGGTACTTTTGAAAAGTGTAAATCACAAGGAGGAGTAAATTTGGGAATTGAAGTTATATAGACCTTAAAAAGGTATGGCAGCCACAGGGAGGAAATGTGGCCAGTTTGCAAAGCTGTAAGCAGTTCAGTGGGACAAAGAACAAAAACATCCACGAGGAAGAATGAAATTCGTCCCCACAAAAGGATGCTTCTTTTTTGGTCCCAGGCTCCTCCCACATGTTCGTCTTTTATTCTAAATGTATAGAAGTTGGGCGTTGTGTTTAGGATCCATTTCCTGAAAAGCCATTTTAATTAGTGGAGATTCAGTAATTATGTTCCACTGATTGAAGGATGATGGAATAATTTAACAATGTCTTACTCAGTGATTCAGTGAAAAAAAATATGAATATATGAATTATGTACTGTTTACACAGAATCAAGTTGTCTAATCCCTTCCCCCATATTCTGTAAATGAAAAGGGTAAAATTGAGCCTGCTGAATGCCAGAAAAGTTTCCAAATAAATGAGCCAGGAAGGCAGAGAGAAGAGACACTTTTTGGAATATATATGGTTAGAATAGGGTTTATAAATCTCATCTGTCTATGCGCCATGTGCGATGAACAGACAATGGACATACAGTCTGTCAATATCTCTGTCCTCTCACCACTAAGCCTATTCCAATCCCAGCTCAGGGAACCTTCTGTGGCCAATCAAGAGCTTATCTGAAGGAGTCAGAGGGTTCTAGAACTCCCATTCCAAGGGCGAAGGGAGAGTGCATTTGGATTATAGCAAAGAGTAACCTCGGGTTTGAAAAAGCTTTCTGTAATTTTCAGGGGGTGGGGGGAGTGGGGAGGATATTGTATTGGCTGGAGCTTGCAAGTTCAAAAACTCATGCCATTTTTAGAATTACTTAGAACCTCACCTCTGGTGAGCTGTGGATAAGAGTACTTTACACTGTTAATGTACAGGTGGTTTCTTTAGACACAGCACTGACCTTGAGATGACTGAAAATTTGGAGTAAAAGCCTTGATGCAGTTCATCAAATTGGATTCAAATGAAAAGTATAATGTAGGGCTACTTGAAAATTACACAAAATCCTGTCCATGCTTGAATTCATGGATATTGAAGTAGTGGGCACACACTGGACTCAGCAAGCACCAGGGATGTTAGGGGGTAGAGGGTGAAAAAGAGAGTATTGTGCCTTCACTATATTTGTTTTTCTCCTTACTAGAGGATAGAGAGCGGATGGTTTGATGTCTGAAATAATGCAGGGTATTTCCTCAATTCAGAGATGATCATTTGCTCCTCTTTCAAATACGAACATCTTAAAAATTCTGGGTGACATCTTACAATTTCGGTAAGATATGAGAGGTCACAGAATGCTGGCAGTCATTGACTGGGCATGCACAGACTTGGGTGAAATTCCGTATGATGTAACTAGACCCCTTGACATGTCAGTCAAGAAGCTATTTAAGGATCATGTGAAGATGGAGTATATTGTTGGCTTTCCAACAAATGGTTATTGTCTAAAAACCTTACCCTATCCCTTTCTAATAACGCACCAGAATTTAATGATTAGATATTAGCAACAAAGCAAAAATGTGGAAGACAATAATGGAGCATTGTTAATTAACACATTTAATGGCACAAAGAAGATATTTTGTAAAAAAAAAAAAAAAAGAATGTTGATGAATCTGTGTCAAAGAGTGATTCCTTGAGACTGAAATAAAGCTGGAAAAAAGTGGACAAATTACACAATGAGCTAATTTTGCTATTGTTATCTGAAAGGTTTCAGGAAAAACTTGCTATCTAGAGAAGAAATGTGTCTAAACTGTACAGTGTTTAATGCTTTTGATGAAAAAAATGGAAAATTCAGCTTTTTAGGGCTATTTCACTGGTAAATTTAAGTTGAATTGCTATTTCACTGTAGATTTGTTGAGAAACAATTTCATGCTCAGTAATTTCCTCAACGAATAAGCCAGCCATCTAGTATTTGTTGCATGTCTCTTAGAGTAGCTTGATCTGAATAATTAAGTCTTTGCATGATAGGAAAATAAAAACTTCTAAATCTATAGCTGACCCATGAGGACACTAATTTAAAATGTATTAACGCATCCCAGCTTTAGTTAAGTGTTTACATGGATCTTAATTTTACTTTTCATTGATGACTGTATCATTACCCATATAAATTATTATATATCCATGGGGAAATTGCTAGCCTTTTCCAGCCCTCAGTTTCCTCATCTGTACAATAAGGAGGGAAAGAGTTAACTGGGCAATTTTAAGTCATTTTATGCTTTGGATACTTATGCTTTCCTTGTATTAAAATCATTAACATTTTAGGCTGAGATAGGGTCATTGATAAGATCAGGGATTGACAGAGTGTGTTTATAGGTGCAGTGGAAAGGACATCAGAGCTTGATTTACATGACCTTGGCCAGTTCACCAGTTCTGGGCCAGTTTCCTCATCAGTAGGAGAAACCGTACAAAGGGTCCATGAAGCTCTGAGCTACTATGAGTTTTTTTTTTTTTTAACATAAGTATAAGCACCCAAAGGGTGGTGGAAAGTTGGGAGATAGACCCTCAGGAATTTTGTCTCACTCTAGCAGAAAATAATTCTCAAGTCAAATCTCAACTTATTTTTTAAGCAAACTTCAATTGTGGGATACACAGAAAGAGTGAAATTCCTTCCTGCAATTGGTATTCTCCGTTGTTCCTTCAATGGCTGTCCTAATAGCCCTCTCCTACTGTCTGCAAAAATGAACTCATCTATTAGTAAATATATATCAAGTGCCTATTTTATGCAAGGTATAGTATTAGGAATTGGCTTTCCTAGCCTAGAGAAACACAATCTGATCAATTTATTCAAAATAAGATTAGGGACTCCTAGGAATCCTTGCAGGTTACTCTCTGTAGGGAAACAATTAGAAACACAGATGACCCTTCTGGTAGTCTGAACTCTGCTCCTTCCTGATTAATAATCTAATCAACAATATTAATTTAGTACTTAGTGTAGAGTTATGTCGGAGAAGGCAATGGCACCCCACTCCAGTACTCTTGCCTGGAAAATCCCATGGATGGAGGAGCCTGGTAGCCTGCAGTCCCTGGGGTCGCTAAGAGTCGAGCACGGCTGAGGGACTTCACTTTCACTTTTCACTTTCATACGTTGGAGAAGAAAATGGCAACCCACTCCAGTGCTATTGCCTGGAGAATCCCAGGGACGGGGGAGCCTGGTGGGCTGCCATCTATGGGGTTGCACAGAGTCGGACACAAGGGTGCAAGTATTTGTAAAGGTAATAATAAACCGGGTCAGTTTTTGCCTCTTAAAGAGTGATCATATATTTGTGTTTTTCAGTTCTTCCTGTGGGGCCATTTGGGGGCACTGAAGTGTTATTAAATTCCCAGGATATTTAAAACCAATAAACAAAATGATTTTTTAAAAAATACAGCACCCAAACTTTATATTGTTTTCAGACCAAAGAGATATTTACAAACTTTCAAATGGTTGTCATTTTGGCACTTTTAATTTCTTTTCCAACCCTATAAATATTCTAAGTTATATAACCACATAAATACTGATATTTCTACTTCTACTCTTGAGCTTAGTCACTTAGTATTCATGTGGCGCATAGGATTTGTAAATCAATTCATAATAATTAATTTGTTAAAGAAAAACACAGATGGATATTTTGGTATTCAAATTATATTGAACCCTGGTATTTCCTTTAAATATGTATAAATATATATACCTATAACTCCTAATATTTTTAAAATGTTTTCTATGAAAACTGCAATTTTTTTTTCAAACTAACTTTCCATTTCTGTATTCCAAAACTCTATCATTCTGGTATTCCAATTTTGGTGCATTTTGGCAAATAAAATATAATTTTTCTGTTGTTCACTCAGTCGTGTCCATCTCTCTGTGACTCCATGGATTGCAGCACACCAGGCTTCTCTGTCCTTCACTATCTCCCAGAGCTTGCTCAAACTCATGTCCATTGAGTTGGTGATGCTGTCTAACCATCTCATCCTCTGTCTCCCCCTTCTCCTCTTGCCTTCAATTTTTTCCCAGCATCAGGGTCTTTTCGAGTAGGTCCGTTCTTTGTATCAGGTGGCCAAAATATCTAGAGTTTCAGCTTCAGCATCAGTCCTTCCAATGACTATTCAAGACTGATTTCCTTTAGGATTGACTGGCTTGATCTTCTTGCTATCCAAGGGACTTCCAATAGTCTTTTCCAGCACCACAGTTTGAAGGTATCAATTCTTCACTGCTCAGCCTTCTTTATGGTCCAACTCACATCCATACATGACTACTGGAAAAACCATAGCTTTTACTACACTGACTTTTGTCAGCAAAGTAATGTCTTTGCTTTTTAATATGCTGTCTAGGTTTGTCATAGCCTTTCTTCCAAGGAGCAAGCATCTTTTAATTTCATGGCTGCAATTACTGTCTGCAGTGATACTACTTTATAAATTTCTTACTATCATGGAGATTCATCTAAAGGCTTTTTGATATAACCATCCACCAAGGGTAGGCATTTAAGAAGTCTCTCTTGAACAAATAAAGAATAAGTGCATTGTTTTTCCTAATGCTTTATTTCATTTTTAAAACTTAATATTCCTATAGGTTCTCTTTCCACATCTCTGAACCAAGCATTCCTGATCAGTAATAATATTACATCTCCATCTGTATCTGCCTCCTTCATCCTTTTCCTTTTCTTTAAATACAGGTATCAGGGTAACTATTGTAAATCTCATAAAATTAAGTCAGTGATATTACAAATCTAATAATTAGAGAGCTTACTTAAAGCAAAAGAAGATAAATATCATTTTATATTCATTGTGTAACATATAATAGAACATGTACATACAAAAAATGCTCATTAAAAGATAAAAATCATTTAAAATAAAGCATGACCTAGTTATACAGATTATATATTTCAAAATAAAACTGGGAAATCTGATCCACCACCTAAAAATGGTTTGAGAGAGAGAAAAAAGGGAACAAGAATCTGAAATAATAACATTACAAATAATAAAGAAAATATGACTACCGATTCATAAGCTCTTTGAAAAATTTTAAGTAAATACTGAATTATATTTTATAATCTAGAAAATCTAGAGGCTATATTGCAATAGAAGATAGAAACCTGAATGGATAAATATAGGGATGTCATAGAGATAGTTTCAGCACACTCCATCAAAAGAACCCAGTTTGTTTTGCCAGAGATACGCAACACATAGTATTAAGGATGGCCTGGTTTTTGTATTATTTAAAATTATAGTAACTGAGTAAAATTCAGAAAGAATTTTAGTCAAAGCTTGGAAAAATCATATGAACACTAATATATGAGTCCCTTTTCAGAAAAATAAGTCTTACAGACCACATGTTGAGTCACATATTACTTATATATGTACAAGTTAAAAGTAGGCTGAAAAGTGAAAGTGAAATCCTTCAGTCATGCCTGACTCTTTGTGATCCCATGGACTGTAGTCTACCAGGCTCCTCTGTCCATGGAATTTTCCAGGTAAGAGTACTGGAGTGGGTCGCCATTTCCTTCTCCAGGGGATCTTCCCGACCCAGGGATTGAACCCAGGTCTCCCACACTGCAGGCAGATACTTTACCATCTGAATCACCAATTCCATATTAGTTTAAGCTTTTTATACCTTAAACTCTAAAAAAATACACATAAAATAAATGCATACCTACAAAAAAATGAAAGATTATAGAACGTATTCCCAGTTACCCAATTTCAACTATTACATTAAGGTAAATAAGTGGCATAGGACTTGATAGAGGAAAGGCCTATTTTTATGGTTTTTAGACATTAAGCTTAATAAAACCAATAATGAATATGTCTGTTCACATACATATTTTTTTTTTAATTACTAAAAAGTTCAAGGTTCGGTTTACTAGTTACAAATCATCAGAATTAACAATTTTTCAAAAATTGCTAATGAGCAATCTCACACTCTTCAAACATCAATTTTAATCAGGTGCCATACAACAAGTCTGTAGATATGCCAAATTCACTTGAAAATAAATTAGCATTGTGGTACTTTGAAAGCAGGCATTAAATGGCTATTTTATCTTTTATTGCTGGAATAGAAGTAGATAAAATTTTCATTACTTATTTATAACTTCATTTACTTTTATAAATTAATAGTTTGAGGCAAAGACTATATCTGTACTTCTCATTTTTGGCTGCACTTTAGAAATATTTATAAAACAAAAACAAACAAACAAACAAAAAAAACCCACACACACCAAAACTGATGTCCTACCCCCAACTTTATGGATTCTGATTTAATCTAGAGTCAGGCCCAAGATTGTATAGCAAGTGCTGGGGGCTTCCTAATCACACAATGTATATACATGTAACTTTAAGATATCAGTAACTGTCATGGCTAAATTCTTCTGGGTGTGATATGCCCATATTAATATGTTCTTTAAGAATGACCCAGTTCTTCACCTTTTTCTATCCCTTGTTGCCTGTATACCTTGTCATTTTTCAATCCAACCTTGGTGAGAAGGCCATCTTAAGCACAAAAGCAAAGTAGGACATTGGACTTGATAAAAGTTCTCAGTTGTGGGGTGCTGATTCACACAACCCACATAACATTATGCTTCAGTTCAGTTCAATTGATGTATATACTTTTAGAATGCTATCAAAGTAGGACGCTATATGTAAGTATCTTATAATGAAACTAAATCTACAGAATATTGGTGTCCTTGGGTTTCAGTTTGTGAAACACAGTTAGAAATCAATGTAACATATAAATACATATGCAAATATTCTAGATAACTGAATCCAACTATACTTTAAAAATGTGACATATTATGATTAATAAGGATTTTTTCACAAAGAAGGTAAATATCACTCGGACATGACTGAGTGACTTCACTTTACTTCACTTCACTTCATAGAAAAAGCAAAGGAATTCCAGAAAAACATATACCTCAGTTTTATTAACTATGCTAAAGCCTTTGACTGTGTGGACCATAACTGTCAGTTCAGTTCAGTTCAGTCACTCAGTCAAGTCCTACTCTTTGCAACCCCATGGACTGCAGCACACCAGGCCTCCCTGTCCATCACCAACTCCCAGAGTTTACTCAGACTCATGTCCATTGAGTCGGTGATGCCATCCAACCATCTCATCCTCTGTTGTCCCCTTCTCCTCCTGCATTCAATCTTTCCCAGCATCAGGGTCTTTTCAAATGAGTCAGCTCTTTGCATCAGATGGCCAAAGTATTGGAGTTTCAGCTTCAACATCAGTCCCTCCAATGAATATTCAGGACTTATTTCCTTTAGGATAGACTGGTTGGATCTCCTTGCAGCCCAAGGGACTCTCAAGAGTCTTCTCCAACACTACAGTGTGGAATGCTCTTAAAGAGATGGGAATATAAGACCATCTTTCTTGTCTCCTTAGAAAACTGTATGCAAGTCAAGAAGCAACAGTTAGAACCCTGTATGAAACAACTGATTGGTTCAGGATTGAGAAAGGAGTACAACAGGGCTGTACGTTGTCACCCTGTTTGTTTAACTTATATGCTGAGCATATTATGAGAAATGCTGTGCTGGATAAGTTACAAGGTAGAATCAAGATAGGTGGGAGAAACATCAACAACCTTAGGTATATGGATGACACCACTCTAATGGCAGAAAGAGAAGAGGAACTAAATAAACTCTTGTTAAGGGTGAAGGAGGAGAGTGAAAAAGCTGGAATAAAACTAAATACAATTTTAAAAACTAGGATCATAGCATCCAGCCCCATAACTTCATGGAAAAAAGAAGGGAAAAAGGTGGAAGTAGTTACAGATTTCCTCTTCCTGGGCCCTAAAATCACTGCAGATGGTGACTGCAACCATGAAATCAGAAGGCAATTGCTTCTTGGCAGGAAAGCTATGACAAACCTAGAGAGTGTGTTGATAAACAGACATCACTCTGCCAACAAAGTCCCTATAATCAAGATGGTCTTCCCAGTGGTCACGTACAGCTGTGAGAGCTGGACCATATAAATGGCAGAGCATCAAAGAATTAATGCCTTCAAACTGTGGTGCTGAAGAAGACTCCTGAGAATCCCTTGGACAGAAAGGAGATCAAAACTATCAATCTTAAAAGAAATCAACCCTGAATATTCATTGAAAGAACTGATGCTGAAGCTCCAGTATTTTGGTCACCTTGTGTGAATAGTTGACTCATTGAAAAAGTCCCTGTTGCTGGGAAAGATCGAAGGCAGAAGGAGAAGAGGGCATCAGAGGATGAGATGGCTGGATTACATCACTGATGCAATGGACATGAACTTGAAAAACTCTGGGAGACGGTGAGGGACAGGGAGACCTGGTGTGCTGCAGTCCATGGGGTCTCAAAGAGTCTGACAGGATGACTGAACCACAACAGCAAATATAAGCTACTGTTAGCAAATCTACTGATGCTGCTGCTAAGTCGCTTCAGTCGTGTCCAACTCTATGCGACCCCATAGACGGCAGCCCACCAGGCTCCCCCGTCCCTGGGATTCTCCAGGCAAGAACACTGGAGTGGGTTGCCATTTCCTTCTCCAATGTTTGAAAGTGAAAAGTGAAAGTGAAGTCGCTCAGTCGTGTCCGACTCTTCGCAATCCCATGGACTGCAGCCTACCAGGCTCCTCCGTCCATGGGATTCTCCAGGCAAGAGTACTGGAGTGGGGTGCCATTGCCTTAAGAAAACCCAAATAATGTTTAAAATATTTTGATGAAATTCACCAATTTTTAGTAACTAGGAGCAGAAAAACACTATTAACTTAATAATGTCTTCCTTAAATCTAGAGCAAACCTATTTAATGAAAAAAGAATCACTGGATTTTTAAAATCAAGAACAAAAGGTTTTTTTTGCCCAAACTACTATTATTCAATAACAATAATCTTGTCAATGAAACAAAAGGATATGTGAGACAATATAGTATTTTTAGAAAGTAGCAACAGGTATATTCTATAAATAATACTAACTACTGCACTAGAAAATCTACGGGCTTCCCAGGTAGCTTAATGGTAGACTGTACCTGCCAATGCAGGAGACACAGGTTTGACCCTAGGTGGGGAAGATCCCCCGGAGGAGGAAATGGCAATCCAAATCAATATTCTTGCCTGGAAAATTCCATGGACAGAGGAGCCTGGTGGACTCCAGTCCATAGGGTCGTAAAGAGTTGGGCATGAATGAGCACACACACTCCTTCAGAAAACCTAAGAGGATCATTGGAAAAATTCTGTGAGTAATGAAGAAGTTTATTTTGGTAAGCTCCCCAGAGGCTTCCCTGGTAACTCAGCTGGTACGGAATCTGCCTGCAATTCAGGAGACCCCCAGTTCGATTTCTGGGTCAGGAAAATCCTCTGGAGAAGGAATAGGCTACCCATGGAGTATTCTTGGGCCTGCCTGGTGGCTCACTCAGTAAAGAATCCTCTTGCAATGCAGGAGACCTGGATTCGATTCCTGGTTTGGGAAGATTCCCTGGAGGCAGGCACAGCAACCCACTCCAGTATTATTTCCTAGAGAATCCCCATGGACAGAAGAGCCTGGCAACCCCTGTAGTCCACGGGGTTGGAAAGAGTTGGACACAACTGAGTGATTAAGCACAGCACACTCAGACTTAAAAGTAAAACATGAAAATGAATAGCCTTTCCCTTATGCCAGTAATAACAAATCAAGGAGCATAATGGAAAAATGAGTTCTTATTCACAGTAAAATAAGACATATGCAATAACTAGACATCAGCCAAGAAAACATTCAAGGTGTTCAAAAGAAAACAATAAATTTTATTCCTGGTGTCTAGCTGGGATAAAGTAATTGGAACTGTATTTACCAAATTGTCTTAGCCAAATAATGAAAACTGGAGCAGGGCGGAAACTAGACAAAGATTTTCAAGTACTGGAAAACAGGCAGTACAGGACACCTCCCCAGGTGAGGAACAACAAATGAAGTAAGACATATAACTGCACCTCAGCTTACACCTAGAGAGGGTTTCTAGGCTGAAGTGCAGGGAAGAGGAACGTGGGCAGAGGCTGTTGGCCTCCCTGAGTTCAGTACTGATGTTGGGTTTCCAGGTAGGTCAATAGAGTACGACTAATCATAAGAAAGAGTACCAGGCAGGAGAGAGACGCAGAGAGAGATACACAAAGAGAGAGAGAGAACAAATCATATTCTGAGATATACAGATGCCCCACCTCCCACTTATAAGTCTTCAGGTAAGTACTGATCAGAGCATGTATCTGAAGCAACTGCTCAAGGCTTGGGAAAGTACAATCAGTTAAAAAATGGCAAAGAAGTTTATAGTGCTCACAAAGGGAGAGGGATAACTGGTGTTCCAACCAGCCACATTATCAAACTCTCATAACACAGTGGGCATTGGGCAGAATACTCAGAAGAATACTGCCTCATAGGAAGATATAATAAGTTCAAGACTTATTATATCTTAATATAATCTCATATATATGCTTAATATAATCTCATATATATATGCTTAATATAATCCTCATATGAAGATACAATAAATTCAAGACTATAGGTTGCTCTGGTGCCACTTTAAAAGCAAATCTCATAAGTCATTTTTCAAATAGCTTGACTATATTCCAGAATAAACCTCAAAACATTTGAATAAGTGCATAAATAGCCAGATCCAACAATGTAAACTTCATAATACTATCTAGAAAAAAAAATAACAGGAATGAAAAGAAGCAGGAGAATACAAGCCATAATGAGGAGAAAAATATATCAATCAAAACTAACCCAGAAATAACACAGATGATAAAATTAATGGGGAAGTACAATAAAATAGTTATATTACTATATACTGTATATAAAAGAAGGTAAAGGACTATATGGTAATGGACAGGAAGGCCTGGGAGAAGGCAATGGCAACCCACTCCAGTAGTCTTGCCTGGAAAATCCCATGGACAGAGGAGCCTGGTAGGCTGCAGTCCATGGGGTCGCTAAGAGTCAGATACAACTGAGCAACTTCACTTTCACTTTTCACTTTCATGCACTGGAGAAGGAAATGGCAATCCACTCCAGTGTTCTTGCCTGGAGAATCCCAGGGACAGGGAGCCTGGTGGGCTGCTGTCTATGTGGTCACACAGAGTCGGACACGACTGAAGCGACTTAGCAGCAGCAACAGCAGTGAGGCCTGGCATGCTATAGTACATGGGGTCGCAAAGAGTCAGACACAACTGAGCAACTGTACTGAACTGAAAGGACTATATGAATATATGAACATACAACAGAAAGACCAAGTTGAACTTCTACAGATGAAAATACATTTCGGAAACAACAAGTACATTGGAATAAGTGAAAAGCAAAGAAGAAAAAGACTGAAGAAGAAAAGATGAATTTGTACATAGCAATAGGAATGACCCAAACTAAAACACACAGAATAAAAAGACACTTAAAATGTACAACACATCAATAAAGTGTGGGGCAATTTCAAGCATCCCAAACTATATAATTGATATCCAAGAGGGAGAGAATAGGAAGGATTAGGAAAGAAAATTTAATTCCAAAAGTTTTCCAAAACTGATAGAAAATATAAACCCACAGAATCAAGAAGCTTAAGAAACTCCAAGCAAAAGAAAACTATGAACATTATAATCTATTTTCTTTAAACTAGTATTGAAGAGAAAATCTTAATCCGATCCAGAGAAGAAAAGATACATATGTACTAAAGAACAAAGATGCAAATGACAATAGACTTCTCATTGGAAACAATGCCAACCAGAAGACAGTGAGAACAATTTAAAGTTCTGCTGGAAAAAGAAACTAAGAAACCCTCTGAACCTAGAATTCTAAGACTTCTATACCAGATACGTAAACGCTGAAAGAATTTAATAGATTTCACTACATGCGTGCTAAGTCCCTTCAGTTGTGTATGACTTTTTGTGACCCCATAGACTGTTTTTAGCCCTCCAGGCTCCTCAGTCCATCTAATTTTCCAGGCAAGAATATTGGAGCGGGTTGACATTTCTTCCTCCAGGGGATCTTCTCAACCCAGGGATCGAAGCTGTATCTCTTATGTCTCCTGCATTGGTAGACAGGTGCTTGTAGCTCGTGCCACAAGGAGATTTCACTACAAGAAATATTAAAGGAAATCCTTAAGGCAAAAGAAAAGAGATCTCAGATAGAAATCTGGATCCATATTAAGGAATAAAGATCACCAGAAATGGTAAATATGTAACTAAACATATCACTTTTCTCTTTATTTTTAAACATTAAATGCCTAAAGCAAAAATAGTAACAATGCACTGTTTCATAATAAATAAAAAAGAAAATGGAATCTAGAGTTCTGGTCTCAGAGAAGATGACATAAACTTATTTTTCCCTGTCGTCTGCTCAGCCCCTTCAAGTGGCCCACTACAGCTACACCAGCAGAGCAACAACTTTCCAGGAAAGAACAGCATTCCCTAAAATTCCTCAAAGTGGGAGTAGTAAAGAATCAGCCTGCAATGCAGGAGACTTGGGTTCAATCTCTGGGTTGGGAAGATCCCCTGGAGGAGGGCATGGCAACCCACTCCAGTATTCTTGCCTGGAGAATCCCCAAGGACAGAGGAGCCTGGCGTGCTGCAGTCCATGGGATCACAGAGTCGGACAGGACTGAGTTGACTAAGCACACATACCTGCATGGTAAACAGCAGACACCCCTGTCTCACTTCCTTACACATTGTGGCAGAAGGAGACAGAAGACTGACATCTCCTGGCCCTCTACCGAAGAGCAGAGGATGACCTGAGCTCCCCACCCCTAAAAGGAAAAAAGAGACACAAGTAAGCACCTTCTGTCCCCACAGTTGACACCAGCAGGGATCCAGTACAAATTTCATTAGCACTAGGCAGGCTGACACAAGAAAGCAGCCACTGAAACACAGGTGAGGCATCTCCTACCCCTCACCAGGCAGCACCAGGCACAGGTAAGTGTACTTCAGCTCTATGGGCAGCATCAGCTGGGATCAAGCAGAAGCCCCAGAGGCAGCAGGAGAACGAAGAAGACCATGATAACACAGGAAGAGTCCAAAACCAAATTGTCATTGAAACTATGGAACACAAAAGTGGGACACCATATCTGCCAAAACTAAACAGAGTTCCTACTTGCTAAAAGAGAAGATTTCAGATTTAGAATCGCCTAGATGGTGATTGCAGCCATGAAATTAAAAGATGCTTACTCCTTGGAAGAAAAGTTATGACCAACTTAGACAGCATATTCAAAAGTAGAGACATTACTTTGCTGACTAAGGTACGTCTAGTCAAGGCTATGGTTTTTCCAGTAGTCATGTATGGATGTGAGAGTTGGACTGTGAAGAAAGCTGAGCGCCGAAGAATTGATACTTTTGAACTGTGGTGTTGGAGAAGACTCTTGAGAGTCCCTTGGACTGCAAGGAGATCCAACCAGTCCATTCTGAAGGAGATCAACCCTGGGATTTCTTTGGAAGGAATGATGCTAAAGCTGAAACTCCAGTACTTTGGCCACCTCATGCGAAGAGTTGACTCATTGGAAAAGACTTTGATGTTGGAAGGGATTGGGGCAGGAGGAAAAGGGGATGACAGAGGATGAGATGGCTGGAGGCATCACTGACTTGATGGACGCGAGTCTGAGTGAACTCCGGGAGTTGGTGATGGACAGGGAGGCCTGGCGTGCTGCGATTCATGGGGTCGCAAAGAGTTGGACATGACTGAGTAACTGAAGTGAACTGAACTGAACATAAAATCTAAAATGTTCAGGATTCTACCAAAACATAATCAAATCATAACCATAACCTAAATGAGAAAAGTATATTCTGACTCTAATGGAAGCAAATTAGAAATCAATAGCATACTAGTTGGAAAATCCATCAAATACAGGATCTAAATCAAATATCTCTATATATCCATTGAGTCAAAAAGGAAATTAAAATGGACAATATTTTGAACTGAATGAACTTGAAAACACAATATATCAAAATTTATGAGATGCAAGTATAATAGCAATTAGAGAAAATTTTATAACACTAATTGTCTATTGTATAAACTAGGACTGCAGAGAAATGAGCTAATCTTCTGTCTCAAGAAATTAGGGGAAAAAAAAAGAATTAATCACAAAGTAAACAACATAAAGATAAATTAGAAGGTAAGAGCAAAAATTAATTAAAACAGAGACAAAGAAACCAAAAGCTATGTCTTTGAGAAAAATCAATCCAATAGATAAACGTACAGCCAGACTTATAAGGAATGGAAAAAAAGCAATACAAATTACCAATATGAACATAAAGAAGAGGGGGGATATTACCAAAGAGTCTTATGATGTAGAGGGGATAATAAAACAATATTATAAATAACCTAACATCTGTAAAATGGACAAGTTGCCTGCTAAGTCACTTTAGTCCTGTCTGACTCTACAACCCCATGGACTGTAGCCCTCCAGGCTCTTCCACTCATGGGATTCTGATTCTCCAGGCAAGAATACTGGAGTGGGTTGCCATTTCCTCCTCTAGAGGACCTTCCCAACCCAAGGATCAAAACTATGTCCCTTGTGGCTCCTGCATTGCAGACAGATCCTTAACCGCTGAGCCACTGGGGAAGCCCTCAATTTAGATGAAATGGACAAGTTCACTGAAAGATATAAACTACTGAAACTCAATCAAGTAGAAATAAACTAATAGCCATATATCTATTAGATAAATTGAATTAGTAACTAAAAATCTTTCCACAATGAAAACACTGGCACAGATGGTGCCACTGGTGAATTACAACAAATATTTAAGGAGAAATAATGACAATCCAGATAAATTATTCTCAAAATTAGATTTTAAAACATTTTCCACTTCATTTAATGAGACCAGAATTATCCTGATACTACAAAGATATAGCAAAACTTAATACCAGTGTCTCTCATTAATTCAGACTCAGTAATTTTCTTTCGAAATCTAGCAAATCAATTCTAAAAGTATACAAAAATTATACTCCAATAAAAATTTAAAAATGAAAGTCAACTGATCAGAAACCTTAAAAACTATAGTACATCATGACTAAGCAAGATGTTATCCTGGAAAGGCAAGTTTGGTTTAATACACAATTCATCTTTATCACCAAAATAAAGAAATGTCATATGATCATCTCAATAGATTCAGAAAAATAATTTAGTAAAATCCAACATTCATTTCTGATAAAAATTCTCAGAAAACTAGGAGTTAAAAGATCCTTTCTCAATTTGGCTCCCCTGGTGGCTCAGATGGTAAAGCGTCTGCCTAAAATGTGGGAGACCCAGGTTCAATCCCTGGGTCAGAAGATCCTCTGGAGAAGGAAATGGCAACCCACTCCAGTACTCTTGCCTGGAGAATCCCATGGACAGAGGACCTTGGTAGGTCATAGTCCATGGGGTCACAAAGAATCGACACGACTGAGCTACCTCACTTTCTTTCTTTCTTCTTTCTTTCTCAACTTGATTAAAGACATCTACAAAAAATAGTCTACAGCTAACATTATAATGTTCAAAGACTGAATATTTTCTCCCATAATCAGGGACAAGGCATAATAGTAAGAGTAATAGAGCTTCAGAGAAGGCTGAATTCTAAGACCTGCCAAGTCCCTGATACCAATATCAGGACCCTGAAAGCATTAGAAGATGAAGTTCAGAGGTTTTAACTCCAGGATTACCCTCAATCTGCAGGGTCTTCTGAAGTGCTTCACTTTTTTTGTTTACAAAACAAAAAGTAAATGGATTATAATGTCTTCTTAAAAGATAGTAGTAGCTTCTCTTTCCTTGAAGAATAAAGAGAGGCTTTATTTAGACCAGGCACTTTATAAGCCATCACTGATGGTGAGTGCACGCTCAAGTCAGTTCAGTTAAGTCCAATTCTTTGCGACCCCATAGAATTTAGCCCACCAGGCTCCTCTGTCTGTGGAATTTTTCAGGAAGAATACTGGAATGAGTTGCCATTTCCTCCTCTAGGGGATCTTCCTGACTCAGGGAATGAACTTGTGTCTCCTGAGTCTCCTTCACTGGCAGGATTCTTTACCAGAAATCCCTCACTGACAACAGAAGACAGCAAAATTCTCAGAGAAGTGACCATTCTACAGTATGTGCAGTCTTTCTTAGGAATCCACAGGGCATTGGTTCTAGGACCCTGTTGCTGCTGCTGCTGCTGCTGCTGCTAAGTCGCTTCAGTCGTGTCTGACTCTGTGCAATACCAGAAACGGCAGTCTACCAGGCTCCTCCGTCCCTGGGATTCTCCAGTCAAGAACAAACACTGGAGTGGGTTGCCATTGAACACCAAAAACCCCTTATATAAAATAGCACAGCATTTGCATATAACATAACCACATCCTCTCCTCTATTTTAAATCACCTCTAGGTTATTTATAATACCTAATAAGATGTAAATACTATGTAAATAGTTGTTAATACAATATAAATGCTTTGTAAATAGTTTCAAGTGTGTGTCAAATCTAAGTTTAGTTTTTTTGAAACTTTCTGAATTTTGTTTTCCTAGTGTTTTTGATCAGTGGTTGGCTGGATCAACAGATGCAGAAACCATGGATACAAAGAGCCAACCATATACTACACCAGCTGATGATATTCTGTGAGAAAATTCAGAAGATGCATTATTTACTAAAGTAATAATGATTGTGTTAATGAGAGGAGCATCAGAATACTGAGAATCTCACTGATAGAAGAGCTGCTGGTATGATATTCTGTCACAGAACTGGGTACCCCGATAGCAATAAAGCATGATAAAGTCCCCAAATAAGAGAGGCCAGGTAGGAGTGCCTTGGGTTTCCCTGGCACTCATTGGTAAAGAACCTGCCTGTTGATGGAGGAGACGAATTAGATTCCTAGGACAGGAAGAGTCCCTGGAGTAGAAAAATGGCAATCCACTCCCGTATTCTTGCCTGGGAAATCACATGGACAGAGGAGCCTGGCACGCTACAGTCCGTGGGGTAGCAAAAGAGTTGGACATGACTCAGTGACCAAACAGCAAAGCAGTGCCTTACCATCTAAATCAAGTGGTTACAGTGACCTCAACACTCACCAAGATCAGTGGCACAGATGTCCAACCTATAGAGAGCTATGGAGATGGTTAGAGAATATAATCTACCTAGAGGCAACCTGGATGACCATTCAAGAAGGGCACTGCTTAATTTACACAATCAAATGAAGTCACAATGGAAAAGGCTGAGGGTAGACACATCAAGTAAAAGTATATGATCTTTTAACCTGTATCCAGACCTGAGCCATTTTTCATACTTAGAACCCATAGAATTGAAGAAGACTGAGTTTTTTAAAGACTCAGAAGTAGCGCTACAAGTTAATGCAGTAATAATTTCTCAGATACCTCTTTGGTCACTTCTCAGATGAACATGTAGTAGACTAATATTCAGACACATGGATTAGACACACGATCTGAATGGAGATCAGTACCCATGACCCCAGTTAGAGTGGGAGCACATGGGATGCAGGTAATGAAGTTCTGGCCAGGTCTGACTCACAATGGATTCACTGTGCCCACACACAAACTCTGTGATCATTTTCTTGGTCTTTAAATGTATGTTTTGAATGGAAATACTTGTAGTTGTCAGAATCCTAATATTGTACATAGTGTCAACAGTGTATATGCGTCAATACCACAACTATAATGAGAACACATTGTATAGCACAGGGAACTCTACTTAATGCACTGCGGTGACCTGAACGGAAAGGAGATCCAAAAGAGAGGGAATGCATGTATATGTATGGCTGGTTCATTTCACTGTGCAGTAGAAACTGACAGGACTTCCCCGCTGGCTCAGTGGTAAAGAATCCACTTGCCAATGCGGGAGACACCAGAGACACAAATTCTATCCCTGGGTTGGGAAGATCCCCTAGAGAAGGAAATGGCAACCCACTCCAATATTCTTGCCAGGAAAATTTCATGGACAGAGGAGCCTACACAATATTGTAAAGCAACTATACTCCAATCAAAATTAATTAAAAAAAATAATCTTAGGGTTAGGGTTAGGGATGATTTGGGAGAATTCATTGAAACATGTATACTTTCATGTAAGAAATGAATCACCAGTCTATGCTCAATACAGGATGCTTGGGGCTGGTGCACATGTATGATCCAGAGAGATTATATGGAGTAGGAGGTGGGAGGGGTGTTCAGGATTAGGAATTGATGTACACCCATGGATGATTCATGTCAATGTATAGCAAAACCAATACAGTATTGTAAAGCAAAATAAAGTAAAAGTAAAAATTAAAAAAATAATTAAATAAATTAATAATAATAAATTTAATAATTTAAAAAATTTAAAAAATAATCTTAATAATGGTTTCTAGACAAAGTAAGAAGTATTGTATTGGGTAGACTAAATGAATACTTTTGATATGTAGCACCGCCCACCCACCCACCAAAAAAGACAATAATTCAAAAATAATAGTGTTCCTGAACCAGTTTCATCATGCTGGATCCACAGCAAGCGAAAACGCGGTGACTCCAAGGTTTGTAGCAAAGAATATGTTTATCCACAGGCTGCCAAGTGTAGGGAGTGGAGAACAACCTCAAATCTGCCTCCCAGAAGGCAAGGGGCTTGGAAGAAGCAGGGCAGTCTAAAGCACGATGAGCATGGGGAAAGGTGATTGGGAAAAGGTGCGGTAATTGTTCTGCGCAGGCGTAACTAATCTACAGGCATCCGCATATTCAAAAGATCACCCAGAGGACGCATGCCCAGTCGAAGGGTCAGAAGTCCTAGTCAGTCTCAAGCAATTTAGCTTGAACCAGAGGCAGCTGACTCCGGGTTCATAGAAAACAACTTGGCAAACATCTATTGTTTAGGTTACCTGCCCCTCAGAAATGCAGATCTTAAAATAACCTTAATCCTAAAGGGAGGTGAAACAGATTTGTCTAATCATTATGGATGGTTTCAATAGGCGAAATGGCACATATCGTGCCACACTCAAAGACATAAGGAAGGAAGGAAATTAGTCCCTGTCATATCTTCATTTAATTCACCACTATGGCTCTCAAAATGCAGGATGGGTCATAAGATGGGAAAGGATGTTACTGTAGAATTAATCAAGTCCAATGTGGTGATCATCCCCTCCTGCACCAGAGAAATACATACTGCTCAAAAGGTACAAGGCATGCTGCTTGGCCCTGACAGATACTGAGCTTTTGAACATGAGACATCAAATGATGACAGGGCCACAGCTGTCCATCATGAAATGAATCCTTTCAGACCAACCAAGTCATAAGCTTAACTGGCCAAGGAGCACTCTATTATAATATGGAGGTGGTGTACATTTCCCAGAAATCTACCAAAAGAAAAGTCCTAAAATTAATAAGGTCACAGGATATGAAATAAACATACAAAAATCATTTGCCTCTATATACTAACAATGAACATATGAAAAAAATTTGAACCAGTTTACAAAACTGAAAACAACTAAAATGACCCTTAGTTCAGTTAAGTTCAGTTGCTCAGTTGTGTCCGACTCTGCAACCCCACGAATTGCAGCAGGCCAGGCCTCCCTGTCTATCGCCAACTCTCGGAGTTAACCCAAACTCATGTCCATCGAGTCGATGATACCATCCAGCCAACTCATCCTGTCATCCCCTTCTCCTTCTGCCCCCAAACCCTCCCAGCATCAGAGTCTTTTCCAATGAGTCAACTATTAACATGAGGTGGCCAAAGTACTGGAGCTTCAGCTTTAGCATCAGTCCTTCCAAAGAACACTCAGGACTGATCTCATTCAGAATGGACTGGTTGGATCTCTTTGCAGTCCAAGGGACTCTCAAGAGTCTTCTCCAACACCACAGTTCAAAAGCATCATTCTTTGGTGCTCAGCTTTCTTCACAGTCCAACTCTCACATCCATACATGACCACTGGAAAAACCACAGCCTTGACTAGACGGACCTTAGTTGGCAAAGTAATGTTTCTGCTTTTGAATATGCTATCTAGGTTAGTCATATCTTTCCTTCCAAGGAGTAAGCATCTTTTAATTTCAAGGCTGCAGTCACCATCTGCAGTGATTTTGAAGCCCCCCAAAATAAAGTCTGACACTGTTTCCACTGTTTCCCCGTCTATTTCCCAGGAAGTGATGGGACCAGATGCCATGATCTTAGTTTTCTGCATGTTGAGCTTTAAGCCAACTTTCTCACTCTCCACTTTCACTTTCATCAAGAGGCTTTTGAGTTCCTCTTCAGTTTCTGCCATAAGGGTGGTGTCATCTGCATATCTGAGGTTATTCTCCCGGCAATCTTGATTCCAGCTTGTGCTTCTTCCAGCCCAGCGTTTCTCATGATATACTCTGCATAGAAGTTAAATAAGCAGGGTGACAATATATAGCCTTGTACTCCTTTTCCTAAACTATAAAACCTGATTATAAAGGAGCAGAGGGAGGTCATTGTGATTGTAGAAGAGTTATATATCTTGATTGCAGTGGTGGTTACACAAATGTACATGTGATAAAATGACACTTGTATTACACCAATGTCAGTTTCATGGTTTAGATACTGTGCTATAATTAGGTAAGATGTAACCATGGGGAAAAACTAGGTGAAGAGTTGGGGCTTCCTACTTTTGTAACTTCTTCTGAAACTATAATTCTTTCAAATAAACATTAAAACAATACCTCAAATAATGCTGGGTTTTCCTCTAAGATTGGAATTGAAACTGTTTGGGAATAAGTACAGTAGTTAGTTCAATTGTACAACAGTTTATGTGAATAAAACGTTTGTCTTGAATAGTGGAATAATAGATGACGGGAGAGGGATTTTCGCCTACCCAAGGCCCAAGGGAATCAAAAGGGAGAGTAGAGTCACATTCACAAATCCGTGTTCAGTCTGGGTCATAACTAATGATGAGTGTTGACCAAACCAGTAGGGAAAGTTGATCACAGTTTGAGCTGCCTTAAGCACTTGCCCTTGCTACCTCAAGCTCATTCATTTGTGCTCATGGTCAGTCATGCCCGACTCTTGTTGATCCCATGGACAGTAGCCCACCAGGCTCCTCTGTCCACAGAATTTTCTGGGCAAGAATACTGGAATAGGCTGCCATTACATACTCCAGGGGATCTTCCTGAGCCAGGGATTAAACCCACTTCTCTTGTGTCTCCTACATTGGCAGGTGGATTCTTTATCACTGCGCCACGTGGAAGTCAGGTGTATATATGTGAGTCTGTATAGGTTCAATGCATATTTTTCGTGACCTCATATTGCAACAGTTAGAACCAGACATAGACCACCAGACTGGTTCAAAATTGGCAAAGGAGTTCGTCAAAGTTACATACGGTCACATTGCTTATTTAACTTTTATGCAGAGTACATCATGGAAAATGCGTTTGGATACAGCACAAGCTGGAATCAAGATTGCTTTGAGAAATAAAAATAACCTTTAATATGCAGCTGCCTGGAGAAGGAAATGGCAATCCACTCCAGTATTCTTGCCTGGAGAATCCCAGGGACAGAGGAGCCTGGTGGGCTGCTGTCTAAGGGGTCGCACAGAGTTGGACACAACTGATGTGACTTAGCAGCAGCAGCAGCATGCAGCTGACACCACCCTAATGGCAGAAAGTGAAGAGGAACTAAAAAGTCTCTTGATGAAGGTGAAAGAGAAGAGTGAAAAAGCAGGTTTGAAACTCAAAATTCAAAAAGCTAAGATCATGGCATCATCTGATCACTTCATGGCAAATAAATGGAAAAAAAATAGAAACAGTGATAAACTTTATTTTCTTGGGTTCCAGAATCACTGCAGACAATGACTATAGCCATGAAATGAAGCCACGTGTTCCTTGGAAGTAAAGCTATGACAAACTAGCCAGTGTATTGAAAAGCAGAGACATCACTTTGCTGACAAAATTCTGTGCAGTCAAAACTATGATTTTTCCAGTATTCATATACAGATGTGAGTGTGTGTGGGTGTATGTGTTAGCCACTTCAGTCATGTCTGACTCTTTGCGACACTATGGACTGTAGCCCACCAGGCTCCTCTGTCCATGGGATTCTCCAGGCAAGAATACTGGAGTGGGTTGCCATGTCCTCCTCCAAGGGATCTTCCAGACCCAGGGATCAAACCTGTGTCTCATGTCTCCTGCATTGGCAAGCACGTTTTTTATCACTAGTGCCACCTGGGATAACCCACAGATGTGAGAGTCTGACCATAAAGAAGGATGAGGGCCAAAGAATTAGTGTTTTCTAATTGTGGTGCTGGAGAAGACTCTTGAGAGTCTCTTGGACAGCAAGGAGGTCAAAGCAGTCAGTCTTAAAGGAGATCAACCCTGAATTCTTCAGACTGATTCTGATGTTGTAGCTCCAATACTTTGGCCACTTGATGTGAAGCGTCAACTCATTGGAAAAGACCCTGACACTGAGAAAGATTAAGGCAGGAGGAGAAGGGAGTGACAGAGGATAAGATGGTTGGATGGCATCATCGATTCAATGGATGAATGTTTAAGAATGAATGTTCTCAAGTTTGGGAACGCATGTAAGAATTAAAGATTTTAAAATTTAAAAAATAAAAAAAAAAGATATTGAATATAAAAAAATAAAAAAATAAAAAAAAGAATGAATGTTCTCAAGATGGGTAGTTCAGGTTAAAATTTACACTCTTTCAGTGACCAGCCCTGTGACTTAGGATAACTTCTTTAACATCTTTGTGACCTAGTGTAAAGAAATCGTAATAGATTCTTTTTTTATATATAGTGGTATGATTTTATTGAAGTAGCAATATAAAAAAAAGATTTAACATATTTGCCACATAGCAAGTTCCCTATAAATGCTAGCTGTTTTAACTATTTCTCACAATCAGAATTTACAGTGATTCTCTTTTTCCTTTTCTCACAAATGAAATACAGGGTTTTGTGTGTGTTTTTCTTTGCCATTTCATTCCATATGCCACTAGTATAGTTTTGTTTTATTAATCAATTCCTTCTGGCTGTTAAAAGCATGTGTATGTGCTAAGTTGCATCAGTTGTTTCTGGCTCTTTGCGACCCTATGGACTGTAGCTCACCAGGCTCCTCTGTCCATGGGATTCTCCAGGCAAGAATACTGGCATGGGTTGTCATGCCCTCCTCCAGGGGATCTTCCCAACCTAGGGATCAAACCCACGTCTCATGTCTCCTGCATTGGCAGGCAGTTTCTTTACCACTAGTGCCACCTAGGAATCCCTGTTCTAAGCAGAACTACATGATTTTTTCCAAGAAGACAGCATAGTGCAGAGCTAAAAAAGAAAGGGAGTGAGGATTCCAGCTCTGGGAGATTGACCCAGTCATTTTGCATGTCTGAGTCTCGTCTCCTTATCTGTGAAAAGGAGCTTGGGGTACTGCTTTTCCTAAAGTCTATGGAGACCAAACCTCAGATAAGGTAATGGAAGTAACATTGTTTAAGAATAAATACAACTTATGAAACTTACTGAGGAAGATCAAAATCCAGCTCTTTCACTTACGACTGTATGTCTCTATTAGGTCAATAAGCAAAGTAAAGTGACTCATCACTGACTGTTTCAAGGTGGTTGACCAGTTTCCTTGGTAGATCAGTTCTCTGGCCTAGGACATTCTTCTGTTCATTGGCAAAGCAAAACAAACAAACCTATAATCACCTTGCTTAAGGCTTGTGTATGATAATGATGCTGAATCATCTTAGCTGAATGAGTTATGAGTTTAATCAGTCTCTGAAATGAATCATCGATTAGCTCTTCCATCTCCTTTCCCTGGCTACGTATTTAAAAACAGGAGCTGCTCACTTGTCTGTGGTTGAATGAAAGTAGACGATTTACTTAGAACCTATTGTATGCCAGATGCTTACGTTAGTTGCTCTGTCGTATTCATCTCTTTGTGATTGCATGGACTATATAACTAGCCAGGCTCTCCTGTCCATGGAATTCTCTAGGCAAGAATACTGAACTGGGTACCCATCTCCTCTTTCAAGGGATCTCCCCAGCCCAGGGATCAACCCTGGGTCTCCTGCGCCGATTCTTTACCATCTAAGCCACTAGAAGTACATATGCATGACCTCTAATTCCACTCTTGAAGGCTCCACTCTTATGATCTAATTATCTCATAAACACCCCACCTCCAAAAATATCACATTGGGTTTAGGGTTTCAACATGAATTTGGGGTGGGTGAACATATATATTCAATCATAAATGTAGACATCTCTATACTCAGTTTAGTCATAAAAAATTTTGCTAGTGTATGTATCTGAAAGGAGAAACATCACTTATAGATTAATTGATATGCATTGTCCTGCTTCATACTTGGAACTTTTCTTCTGCCTCTCGGCCTGGTGTTCTGTGTATTTGGCAGGGATTCAGTTTCCTAATGGACTGACTCTCTATGACATTACACAGCATTGAATGCAAGCTTTTACCAAAAGGAAAATAAAGATGGGGGAGAAAGGGAATCAGTCTCATTAAACAGATGATAATTGCAATTATTCACCAAGAATTATGAATCACAAATGAGGACTGCAGAGTCAATTGGGAAACAATTTGGCTATAAATACCCATATTAAGCAGCCTAATGAAATCCGCTTTGCTTTAGAAACTTCCACTCTTGTTTTCATCAAGTGCTTTGTAGAAGTGCAAATCTTGATAAATTATTCCTGTCTCCAGCAATGTAGAAAAAAGAAACAATGTTCTATAATAAGAGTGTTGTGGTTGCAAGATCTTCTGATGGTAATAGTATCACCTACAATTGAATTGCACAGAGTTTTCAGGTTTCCTTCTCAAAATCGGTATTTCATGTGGTATTCATGATACTTCATAATATCAGGCAAGAGAAATATTTCACTACAAATTCACAGCTAAGGAGAATGTTGTATAGAAACTATGATGACTACCCCAAGGTCACACAGTCAGTTGCTAGCATGGAATCTGGATCTGATAAGAATTCTTGTCCCTAAATCATATCACTTCCACTATCAGTTTCAACACTTTTAGTTTCATATAAATGAAACTTGAATGTAAATGGACTTAAACAATGACAGAATGTATTGGTTTATGTAGATCGTAAGTTCAACTGTAGATAGATGGGTATGATGGTTGGCTGGTTGGTTGGTTGGTTGGTTTAATCTAGTAGTTTGGAAATATCACCTAATTTTTTCCTATCTTTTCACTTTCTTTTTGTAATTTCTTTTTTTGGGGGGTTAAGAATGTTTCACACTATATCACAGCATAGGAGAGGAGAGGAACTACAACATAAAGAGAAAGTTACAAACACAAGTCCTTGGCTTAGTTCTAATGGGCCAATGTAATTTAAATGTACTTTTCTTACCCAAGGACTATGACTAAGACACTACCATGCACTGATTAATTTCAACTAGTGTTGATGCCCATTTATTTTTACCAATCACTAGGGCAAATAAATTATTGTTGACTGCATTAGAGCAATCAGAGTCCAGTTCTGACGTCAGCACAGAGTAAATCTTACCAAACACAAACTAGAAGTGCTAGGAGCAGGAGTCATTCCACAAAGGAAAATCTGAGTGTTATTGGAAATGGAGGTGAATGAAAATGTGACCCGGAAAGGTCACAAATGAATGTCTGTTCTATCTCCAAATGAGCCATTCATTGAACAAAAATAGAATAGAGCCTAAAGGCTGCTATACATAGACCTAGAACATAGGAGATACAGTCCATAGTTGGGGATTAAGAGGGTTGTAAATGTACATTAGTTCTCTGTAAACTCAAGATTTGAAATGGGAGAGAGAATGGGAACCAGACAAGAAGTAGTTTGAAATAAATTGATGAGGCCAGTGGTCTCATCTTTGGTGACCTTTCATGCTCTGCCTACACCCGCTTTCTTATTATTTTGCTCTATTTCTGTTTCTTGGTTTTCTCCTAACATCAGGTAGAAGTGGTAGTTAAAATGCTCACTGACAGTTGATTCAGTCTGAATACATCTGGCTGCAACCCTAGCTGTATGATCTTATAAAAAGTATTCGACTTCTCTGGGCTTCAATTTTCCCTTCTATACAATTAATGGTTTTATAAAATAGTTATAAAATACTTCATAACATTTAAGTTCCCTTCCAGGTTTAATATTCCAGTAATTCCCCTGCTCTTGAGATGGATTCATTTAGCTTGAGCATTATATTTAACTCTCCATATATAAGGGAGAAATGGAAGACGACTTGGGTAAGAAATTTCTATTTCTCATTTTATCATACATTAGAATGTCTTGCTTCACTCAGCAGAAATTAAAAGATTCCTTGTGCTTTAAAAGTGACCCTGTCTTCCTCCTTCCAGCTGGAAGCATGCAAAAGATTGTACACAAATAAATTTCCACTTTCTTACCCACTGTTCAGTTTAGTTTTTGCCGTAACGTTGGGCTTCTCAGGTGGTACAATGGTAAAGACTCTGCATGCCAGTGCAGGACACAAGACAGGGCAGTTTGATCCCTGGGTCGGGAAGATTCCCTAGAGTAGGAAATGGCAACTCACTCCAGTATTCTTGCCTGGAAAATTCCATGCACAGAGGGGCCTGGTAGGCTACAGTCAATGGAGTCACAGAGTCTGACAAGACTGGACACACAGCTTGCACATGCATTGGTAGCCTAACCTAATCAATGACAGCTGTTTTCATTGAAAAATGTTTCAGGAATTATATCTGATACTTACTTTCAAAAATTACTGGATCAACAATTGAATTACTAGCTCCACCTTTGTATCTAAGGTTTTGCTGTTACTGACAATACTTCAATAATTAGGGTTTATATTTTTGTTCATCTTATTTTAGGAATAGATTCCTAAAAGTGGCATCAACAGGAGGAAGAAGAAATAAATATGCTATTTTGCTAGATATTGCCAAATTTCTGACCGTAAGCATTATACCATTTTTCATCATCAGCATAACCTCAAAAACAGGGCATTCTGGCAAAGTTTAGAATTCTAGCCGATACATGAAAAATTGCATCAGACTGAAGTTTAATTTGCATCTCCTTTGTGAGGTTGAGTATGGTTTCTTGTGATTAAGAGTTATTTTCAGTTTGCTTTTTTTCCCATAAACTCTGTTTATTTCCTTAGCTCATCATCCTATAGGGTAAACTATCTTTTATCTTTTTAGAAGTTCTTTAAATATTAATAAACTCTTCTCTATGACCAAAGTTGCCAATGTTTTTTTTTTTTTTTTCCCCACTACATCATCTGTTTTATTGATTTGGTTACTGTGAATTTTTATTGGACACTTTGTTTCATTATGATGAAATCAATTTGGATTTATTTAGAAGCTATTTTAACTAAGGTGCTGAGGAAATGTGTCTCTGGGGAGGTAACATTAGGTCTGACAGACCTGAAGGTACATATGGTGACCAACCACCCTGGACTAAGAAACATTTCTAGGGAGGGGGATATTGAGAGCTAAAACTGGTACAGTCCAAGCCAAACCAGAAGGAGCTGGTCACTCTATGTAAACTTTGAGCTGCATTGATCATCTGAGGAAGCCAGCAAAGAGGATTTGGGGAAGAGTGAACTTTGAGGACAAAATGCTAAAGCAGAATAGAATCAAACATTCCCGAAGAAGTGCCGTGAGAGCACTGTAGAATGAACACAGGAAAAGGAAAGGACACAAATTAGATGTCTGGCTAGAAGGGCCAGATCACTCAAGATAATTGCACCATGGGTGCATTTATTCCAAAAGCGTTTGGATGTTATTAACAGCTTTAGTACAAGAGTGGCATGATCTCCTCTTGCCATTTGGAACTTGTTTATTGCTCACTAACTGAGTATTGACTTTTGGTTCAGTTTTGACTTTTTGAACTCCAGTCTCTGTATGACAGTTTTATTCTGCCATACTGACTCTCATCCTTACTTCAACATACAGGGTATCTATTGCCAGGGCCCACACAGTGATGAAAAATCCTTGTTGGATAAACAAGTGACAGAAGGATTGAAAAGTGGTCCATGTTCCCCTTACATCAATCCTGTAAAGGACCTTCTTCAGGGAAACAGCTGATGGGAAAGCTTTTAAAGGCCAGAAAAACCCTCCAATGTAATACATAGCCTTCAAATTTAAAGCACCTTCATTTTTCTGTGTCTTCTTACAGTTTAAGTGGAAGTATTTATATTTACAAGTTTACCTGATACTGAACATTTTCAATTTTATTGAGCATTATTATCCTGTTCTGATTCCCTGTGTTCAACTATATTCTATCAAACAATTCTTTCTGACCCCTTAAACACGCATCCTGGATAGATTTAAAACTCTTGTCTCAAATACATTTCAAATATCAACTCCTCCTTCCCTTTCAATGGGCCTCATTGTAGAGGACTTGAAGTGTGAATGGCACCTGTGGTTTGATTTTGAATCAAGATTCCAATATTTTAGGGATGGAGGATACAGGGCTGGTTTTGGAATCCCTCCTCTCTCCTCCCACCTCTGTGTTTAGCCCCTCCTTGCAGGGGCAGGGGATGGGGAAGAGTAGAAAAGAAGGAAGGGTGTAAGTGGCAGGAAGGTATCCATGATCTTACCATGGTTCAGCTAACTCAATTTGTTGCTGACATATCCACCAACATAGTGATTTCTGCAAATATGCTAGTGGTTTTTTGAGGTTGATGTTCTTTCAGTCTGGCTCCTCCAATACTGAGGGCACAGAGAAGAACAGCTGTATCTTTTGTCAGCCCTGAAATTTCCACATATCCATTACTTTTTCTAGGTGGGTTCCCTCCAACCTCGATGACCAAGTAGACCATCTCACATGGTCTTGACTCATAAGCCTTAACTCTATTCTTATTTCAACTCACTTGAAGGCACAAGATGCTGCTCATATATCAACCCAAACTTTATAAGTATAGGGCCCTGGCGCTCCCCCTGGCATTTGTTTCCACCCATATCCTCTTGCTGACATCACCCAGGTTTTCCTTCAGGAAACAGCTCCTCTCACACCATTGTGTAGCATCTAGGTGCTTTGGGTTTGGGCAGGATTTCCTCAATCTCTGCCATAGAACTGGACTGTGATTGGCTGAGGGTAATTAACCTTTAACTTTTCCCCATGAGAATTAGGCTGGGTGTGAGTCCCTGTCCCCTTCATGCTAGGCACACTATCCAGTGATTCCAACTTGTTCTGTTGCTCTGGGCGATTAAGCTTTCAAGCATCTCCAGGGAAAAAGCAGTCCCTTGTCTCTTTGGGAATTCTCCCCAACTCTAGGGAACAAGCGTCAGGCTCTACCAAAAACTTAAAACTCTCTCCTCTCCTTCCCAGTGCCTTAGAATTCCATAATTGAACAACTTACCAGGCTGGGAGTGATGTAGCCATTCCAAGCTCCACTCATTTCATTTTGGATGAAGAGAAATATCTCCATCCTCCATGGAGAAGAAAAGCATTTTCGATGTTCTTTCCTTTCCCCAGTCAGGAGCTAAACAATGGTGGGAAGAAACAAAGGTACAAAGAGATGGGGTGACAGAAGGCGCTTATACAGATGCTGCTCATATGGCTCCTTTTGATGAACTAGAGAAGGGATTTCCACTCTGAGAGGATGAGCCTGTGTGCACTCAACCAGGTGAGCAGGATGCAGGTTGGATTTCAGTCTTCGCTACTCTCTTGGCTGTGCACATTCAAACAATATACAACCCACGCTAAACAACTCGGGGCTATGGTCCTGACACTGCAGTGATAATCAGGGAGAGCAAGACTGGTTTGGCTACAGCTTAATAAATACTGAAGAATGAGTCTAGTCTCAACTTGTATTTGCTCTGTGCCAGCTGTGTCATGAAAATGAGAGGTCAAAGAAAATTACGATCAAACTTCCTTCTGAATAAATATAATTAAACTCTATTGGATAGTATGCTCAGTGACTTAGACTGCTGCTTGGAAAAATTGTTTTAAAATCATATCCAAGAGCAATTTGGAAAAGAAGCTATTGCTCATAATGATTGGGAGGAACTAGTCACTTAAAAAACTAAAGTATAATTTAAGCCCCATATCTTTACCTACCATATTCAAAATAGCAGGAACATGTTTCAGTTAAGACAACCAAACTCTGGAACCAAATATGAAATGAGTTGACAAAATCATGAAAAAAAGTTAGCTTGCCTTCAGCCTAATGAGAATTGTAATGTGACCAAATTCCCTTAATTTATATTCTCTTTGGTTTGTTCATTTGAGTTTTATTTTCTTTTTCTTTTTAAAAAGTACAAATGAAAAGCTACTCCGATTCCTTACCCCAGAACACTCTCATCTTTGGATTTCTCCATTTTTAACTTGTTCATTTATGTTTCCCATGTATTCCCATCATGAATAGCATTTTTCTCTGAGCTACAGACAATTATTTTAATGTTTTTAAAATATATTTGTATGTAACTTTGTAAAATGTATGGGCTTCCCTGTGGCTCAGCTGGTAAAGAATCCGCCCGCAATGCGGGAGACCTGGTTTCGATCCCTGGGTTGGGAAGATCCCCTGGAGAAAGGAAAGGCTACCCACTCCACTATCCTGGCCTGGAGAATTCCATGGGCTATAGTCCATGGGGTTTCAAAGAGTCAGACAAGACAGCAACTTTCATTTTCACTTAGAGGATATTTTAAAATTTTAATTTGTTTGAAAATATTTTATCCTAATATGTATATACTTAACTTCTATATTTCTCATATGTATTTTAATGTTTATAATATCATATAATAATTTCTATTTATCAGTTTTTTATACTCAGCCCTGTTTTTGAGATAATTCATTTTTATTGTATATGTATGATTTTTCTTCTACTTGCCACAAAATATTCCACAATTTGCATTCACACATTGCAATTGTCCTTTCTTTAAATAGTAGATTGCTTCCAACTCTAAGTATACTGATCCAGTAGTGTCGCAGATTATCTGTGTATATAATTTAGTGAAGCAGCCGCCATGATGCTCTCACACTGTTCTACATTCTCCCCCCAGTGAATGTGTGCTGTCTACTTTCACCAACAAGTATCACCTTTACAACCGGCTTGCCTTGTCCACTTCCAGCAGACATGTAGTTGAATCTACTTAATGCAAATGGTCTGAGAGAGGCTCAGATATCAGTGAGAAGCAATTGGGGTAGAGTTAGCTGCATGATGTGTGAATGCAGAGAGGATATTATAATTATTAATGAGGTTGATGGAAATCAGATAAGCTAAGTAGATTGTTAATTAACATATTGAAGAGGGTCTCATTCTCTTTCTCATTTTTTGACATTAAAAATAAGTTCATGGCAACTGTTTAAAATGATTATGGAAAAACTACTTTACAATGACATTAGAGAGAAAAATAGAATTGGAAACGTTGTTTTGTTTGGTCTATGCACATGTGTCTCTACACAGTGCTTTTCATTTTTCATTATTGTGGTAAGGAGACAAGCATCATGAGATCGATCTCTTAAACAGTTGTGAAGAGCACGGTTTAGCACTGTGGGACTTCTCAGGAGGCTCGGTGGTAAACAATCCTCTTGCCAATGCAGGAGATGCAGGTTCAATCTCTTGTCAAGAAGATCCCCTAGAGAAGGAAATGGCAACCCACTCCAATATTCTTGCCTGGGAAATCTCATGGACAGAGGAGCATGGTAGGTTACAATCCATGGGGCTGCAAAAGAGCTGGACACGACTTAGCAACTAAACAACAACAATAGTACTGTTAGCTATAAACGCAGTGTTGAGAGTAGATCTCTAGAACTTTTCATTTGCATAACAGAAACTATATGTCCATTAGTAACAATTCCTATTTCGCCCTCCTCCAATCCTGGCAATTACCCATTCCATTTTCTGCCTCTTTCTTATTCCCCTTTAAAACTATTTTCTGATCATCACAATTATACGTGCTTATTATGGACATCGGGAAACTGTAGACAAGTACTGCAATGTCAAAGATAAAATCTTATACTCTCTTCTTTATTCAGTCAATTAGTCTGTTCTACAATTTTAAAACATATCTGAGATTTTTATGGTATATTACATTTCCTACCATTTACCCAAAATGTTTCCATTTTAAGCTGGTACAATTTAAACATTTTCTTCAAACATAACTTTAAAAAGCTACTTAGGTTGGCACATTGTATAGATAAATGCAGACTTTGTCGTTTCAATGTCACTTTGGGATTTACAATTTGAAGTTTTGGCGATAACTATAAATACCTGAAATAGATAATTTATTACATCATAAAAACAAAGATGATGTTTGCTGCTGTGTAGGATTGGTCAAAAAGTTCATTTGGTTTTTCCCAAAAAATCTTAGAGAAAACCCCAAACAAACCTTTTGGCCAATCCAATATCTTTGCCTGATATCTTCCCTAGTCCAAAAATAAAGAGGATTTGTATTACTAACCTATATTCTATCAGTCCAATTCAAATTTGATATCTAGGTGGATTCCTTTGATCACTTTCTCTAAGGAGACCATCATTTAAAATGAAACATCAGGAAATCATGACAAGACCAGAGGATTAATCTTTAAATTTCATCTAAAAGCACTGAGAGAAAAGTAATGTCATCACAGAGGACTGGGGGCAGTTAAAAGGAAGTAGAAGGACTGGTGAAATCCCCTTTGGTATTGGAAAGGGGAAAGGAATGTCATTTTGTTTTAGGCTAAACTTGCCATTGAGAAAAAATATACAATTTTGATAATCTGTTTTAACTTTCTGGAGTTATAATGGAGCTACCAAGAAAGTTAGAATTTTTAGGCCAACATTTCAGAAAGCAGGAAAGCCCGGAATGGTGAGTCCAACATCCAGTAATGCTTTCCTCTGAGGCATTTGCTAATTCAAAAGCAGCAACTGAGAAGCTAAAAAATCTGAGCATAAAGTTAAAGTTAAATGATTGGCAGTCTCACAGATCCTGGGGCACAAATGGAGTCCAGGAGCCATCAGAAAGGAGGGGCTCTTACTCACAAATGAGACTTTAATTGGGAATTTGTCAAGCCACCTTGTACATTTAAGTGTGAACCAGATTTAGACCCACTCTATAAGGACTGAAGTTCAGCTTTGAATCAGCTCAAACCCTGATTAGATTAAAGTAGCTCCTCTAGCTTTATTTTCTTGGGCTCCACAATCACTGCAGATGGTGACTGCAGCCATGAAATTAAAAGATACTTGCTCCTTGGAAGAAAATCTATGACCAACCTAGACAGCATATTAAAAAACAGAGACGTTACTTGACCAACAAAGGTCCATCTAGTCAAAGCTATAGTTTTTCCAGGAGTCATGTATGGATGTGAAAGTTGAACCATAAAGAAAGCTAAGCACCGAAGAATTGATGCTTTTAAACTGTGATGTTGGAGAAGACTCTTAAGAGTCCCTTGGACTGAAGGGAGATTCAGACAGTCCACCCTAAAGGAAATTAGTCCTGAATATTCATTGGAAGGATTGATACTGAAGCTGAAGCTCCAATACTTTGGCCACCTGATGTGAAAAACTGACTCATTGGAAAAGAACCGGATGCTGGGAAAGACTGAAGGCAGGAGGAAAAGGGGACGACAGAGGATGAGATGGTTGGATGGCATTACCAACTCAATGGGCATGAGTTTGAGTAAGCTCCAGAAGTTGGCAATGGACAGGGATGCCTGGTGTGCCATAGTCCATGGGGTGGCAAAGAGTCAGACACAGCTGAGTGACTGAACTGAACTGAGCTCCTCCAGCAAAAGGCCTCTTTGATCTTCATCTCTAAACCATGCAATGCAAAATGTCTAGTGTCACTAAAAAAAAAGCCAAAAAAAAAAAAAAACCCCAAACTGAGTATCTATGATACAGTCCACTCTGGAAGCAGAAACTGTACAATGTATTCAGTAGAAATGATTTAATGGAAATGTAAGAATTGGAAGGCAGAAAGGAGGATGTCAAAATGTCACAAAGGTAGCAGATATGAAACGTGCCATCTTATTACAGCTGGATGAACAGAAAAAAGAAGTTCGAAATATTTCAACAAAGCTTGGAAGAGAAGCCCCTCGAGAGAAACCAAGACATTAGAAAGGGGTTGCTGTTAAATTCCTGGTGGCTGAAATGATAATCTGCCGGCGATGCACAGACCTGGGTTTGATCCCTAGGTTGGGAAGATCCTCTGGAGAAGGGAATGGCTTCCCACTCCAGTATTCTTATCTGGAGAATTCCATGGACAGAGGAGCCTGGAGCAGTGCAGTCCGTGGGGTCTCAGAGTCAGACACCGCTGAGCGCCTGAGCACACATGCCTGCTTCTTGGCTAGCATCATCCCTGAGCTTGGAGGAGGACTCCTGTGGAAATGAGACTCAGACTTCTTAAGAAGTAACGATGCCTGGCCAGGGCTGGAGCCTCTGAGCAGCAATATTAAGGCTGCTTCTTCATCTGAAGAGTTAGAAACTGGAACCAATTGCTTCTACTTAAGAAACACCTACTCCAAACTGAAGAAACACTGTTATGATGATACTGCTAGAACCAGGATGCAAACGTGCAAGAGAGAGTCCCTTCTCCCTGCAACCTTACTATCTCCCCCTAAGGTCTTGTATAGGCAGAGCCTAATAGGAAGAAAGTGGCCAAATCAGCCAAGTTTTCTCAGATTCCCTCCTCAGAGCAGGGTAGAGAATAGTGGGTTAGGAGACTGAGAAATTATATTTCAGTAACTGCTTTAACAAGCTTGCAAAGAAATATGATTGTTCAAGAGTAAGTGAAAAGGCAGACAAAATAACAGAATCAAAAGGGATCCCGATATTGAAGTTGTGAAGCGATTATTTTAAAATAACTGTGATTTGTGAATTTTAAAATATCTAATCAAGAATTTAAATGGAGAGAATTTTGGCAAATAACTGGCAACTATGAAAGCAAATAAAATGGAAGCTAAAAAGCATACTAACTGAAATTAAGAACTCAATGAAAGTTCAAATTCTGGTTAGGAGGTAGAAGATTAAAGACCTTCAGTCTCACCAAACTGTCAAGAAATCAACAGGAGGAAAAAAAAAAAATCACACTTTCCTTTAGAACGCTAGAAGATCAGAGAGCAAAAAGAATCTAAAAAACTGAAATTTATAATGATGAACTCTTTCTAGGTTGAGCAAGACAAAGGGCATTTTTATGCTTGGGGCAAGTTACTAATGTTGGGGGACTGCAGGGGAGATGAAAGTCTATATGTGACAGAACTTCTGATGAACACATGTATTAACTATAAACTGGCAATCAAACACAAAAATAAATTCACTCTGCCAAGTAATTATCCTACAAGGGAATTTGTTGTTTGTTTGTTTGTTTGTTTTTGAGAGGTAAGCAAATGTGAAGGTAAAACTAAAAAGTAAAAGTAGGGCTCTTACTTGTACATCTAGAATTTCAAATTCTCATAATTTCAAAGTCTTTCTGTTTTGTAAATTTACACGTGCAGATTCACAGACACGGAATCTCATGGTCTGCAGTCTCACATTTCATAGTATTGCAATATTAAAGGCTCAAGGAATTAGTCTTGTGGTCCCCAAATCTCTAAACTTTGCAAAATCATGGTCCCAAAATCTATGAGTTAATAAAGAAATTTATATTTTGTGTCTAACAAATATTTGTCTGCAGTGAACTTCTGTGGAAGGTGTGAGGACAAAGGAAAAGGCATGAAGATAGAAGGCTCAAGTGAATCAAAGCTTATACTTGGGGGTAAATTTCTCAACTGAATCTGTACTAAAGAGTACAGTTCAGTTCAGTTGCTCAGTCGTGTTCGACTCTTTGCGACTCCATGAATTGCAGCACGCCAGGCCTCCCTGTCCATCACCAACTCCCGGAGTTCACCCAAACTCATGTCCATCGAGCTGGTGATGACATCCAACCATCTCATCCTCTGTTGTCCCCTTCTCCTCCTGCCCCCAATTCCTCCCAACATCAGAGTCTTTTCCAATGAGTCAGCTCTTGGTATGAGGTGGCTAAAGTATTGGAGTTTCAGCTTTAGTATCAGTCCTTCCAATGAACACTCAGGACTGATCTCCTTTAGAATGGACTGGTTGGTTCTCCTTGCAGTCCAAGGGACTCTCAAGAGTCTTCTCCAACACCACAGTTCAAAAGCATCAATTCTTCAGTGCTCAGCTTTCTTCACAGTCCAAGTCTCACATCCATACACGACCACTGGAGAAACCATAGCCTTGACTCGACGGACCTTTGTTGGCAAAGTAATATCTCTAGTTTTAAATATGCTATCCAGGTTGGTCATAACTTTTCTTCCAAGGAGTAAGCGTCTTTTAATTTCATGGCTGCAATCACCATCTGCAGTGATTTTGGAGCCCCCAAAATTAAATCTGACACTATTTCCATTGTTTCCCCATCTATTTCCCATGAAGTGATGGGGCCAGATGCCATGATCTCAGTTTTCTGATTGTTGAGCTTCATAAAACAGTAAAAACCTAGCATATAACACCTGAGTTAGTTTAGATAATATTGATCAAGTGGTTGGTTTGACTTAGATTATTATTTTATAATATAAAGTTTAGAATTCTACACATTGCATTAAAGTGATTTACTTATTTCTTAGCCATGTGGGAAGAAAGGATTTCTCTTTCCTTTCTAGTTTGGTTCATGCTAAATCAAGTACTTTCACAATGATATTATACACAACTTTTAAAATAAGATTTAAAAAACAACAACTAATTAGCAGTTATAATATCTATTTTGCTTTATCTTGGTCATAAGTTTCACTGGGTCAGAACCATATCTTCATAATATTTAGACTAGAATATTTTAGATAATTTATAACTATATGCTGGAAAAACACTGCAGAAAAAAGTAAAAGCCACAGATATTTTTGAAATATCAACAGTTGATATTTTGAGGAAGTGTGAGGATTGGGGAGAAATATGTTTATTATTCCTCTAAGGTATACAAGCAATGTGACCAGATTAATCAAGAAAATCTAATAGTAATTGTAAAAGAGAATTTCACTAACCAATACAGTCTGGTAGATTCAGACAGTTGAGTCCAACATAAATATCCAAGATATTCAGGGCCTACCATTCAGAAGTTCCCAGTATCCAGAAAATTGCAGATTTAGGAAGTTAATTAATGTACAATGTAAAGTTTAGGTCACAAACCAAGGCATTATTTCTACTCTGTTCATACTGTCTGCTAAGTGAAAGTATCTTAAGTCATCCAGTATTCATCCATCTGTCCAACCATCCACTCATTTTTGGGATAAGTATTTGCCGAATATATACCAAGGGATGAGAACTAGGTACCAGAGACTTAGAGCTTGATAATGTAGATATATGACTGCCTTCAGGAGTTAAAGGCAAGAAGAGACATAAATCAATTAAATTAGTAGTAATAGTAAAACGTGATAAGAATGATGATGGGGCTTGATACGGATGAAAGACTAGAATTATGCCACTTACTCTAGAGGATCCAACAGGTATTCCTAGAGGAAGCTTTAGAACTGAGCTCTACCAGATAAGCAGGAATTTTTCAGTGTAAGAGGAAACAGTGAGAAAATGTTTCCAATAGAGAAAACAGTAGCTGATGATTTCATGAAGATGAAGGCTTTCTTTTATTTAGTAGTAAAAGAGTACTTAAGGTCACCTCAAGATCCTCACCAAATGGAAATATGGAGGCAGCAGCTAAAAGGCTATTTCACCTTCCTTTTATTTATGATGAACAGGAAGTCAGGGAAGTTCATCATAAGCATGAACGCTGACAGCAGCACTCTATCAAGGAAGGCAAGTGAAAACATGAAATGATGGAAGACCGCTTGTCAACTGAGAACTCAAGAAAATTCCAAATAAATTTTGGGCAGATACATGGGTTCTTTGATGCAAGGAAGATTACGGAACAAAAGAATCAAGGTTCATAAAATTAAACTCCAGAATAGGTGGCATTTATTTTGGATGCTTTGTATAACTGAGCTTCCTAATTCTTCTAAATGTCCAAGCCAATGGAGCCAGCACTCATAGGAAGGAAGAAATGTGTATGTGTGTGTGTGTGTGTGTGTGTGTGTGTGTGTGTGTGCATGTGCTCAGTCATGTCTGACCCTTTTGCAACCCTATGGGCTATATTATAGGCCACCAGATTCCTCTGTCCATGGGATTTTCCTGGCAAGAATACCGGGGTGAGTTGCCATTTTTTGATCCAGGGGATCTTCCTGATCCAGGAACTAAACCCATATCTCCCAAGTCTCCTGCATTGGCAGGAGGATTCTTTACCACTGCATAACCTGCACTCATAGAGGCAGTCATTAATGTATTGGCTACCAAACGTTCACTGATGCTCTGAGTTCATTTGCCTCCAACAGATGGGTCAGGAAAAAATGCCTTATTCTAAGACATCTTCCAATCATATTGATTGCAGATGACAACATTAGAACTCTATCAAAACTACACATTCTTATTCTCAGAAGCTCACGGCTACTCTTAAACCTCTGATAAAATAATCCAGTGACCCAAGGCTTCTGTTTGCCTCAAAACTCTTCCTTTAACTCTGAAGACATTCCTTGTAAATACAAGAATTACGGTTTGGGGATTTATTTTTTCAGATTGTCCCAGAGTCAGCCTATATATGTACCCAAACATTCTTCCATGCTCAGTTTGGGCTTAGTGTTTTGTCTGGAATTTCTCTGTCATTTTTGAATGATTCTGAACAAGGTGATGTCAAATCCTGCAGCAATGATAAGGATGCCATCCTCTTGAATCTAGTCCTTCTCCTCACTATGTTAAAGTGTTGTAGTGTTAATTCTATTCGTTTCCAGCAGCTTCTGGTTAAAGCATATAAAATAAATATAATGGTACCTTGTATGGACATTGGGAGCTAGAAATTTAACATTTCTAAAATACTATAAGAGGTTTAAAAATGTATAAGCGAATAGGAAAAAGATGGCGGAGGAATAGGACGGGAAGATCACGTTCTCCCTCACAAATTCCTCAAAAGAACATTTCAACGCCGAGCAAAATCCACAAAACAACTTCTGTAGGCTGGCAGAGGACATCAGGCAACCAAAAAAGCAGACCATTGTCTTCAAAAACAGGTAGGAAAAAATATAAAAGATGAAAAAGGAGACAAAGGAGGTGGGGAGGGAGCTCCGTCCCGGGAAGGGAAGCCCGTCCCGGGAAGGGAATTTTAAGAAGAGAGGTTTCCAAACACCAGGAAACACTCTCCCTGCCGAGTCTGTGGCGAGCCTTGGAAACACAGAGGGCAACATAACAGGAAGGAAAAATAGATAAATAATTAAAACCAAGAGATTACAAGCCCACCAGTAACTCCCCCAGCGGAAAAGCAGCACAGACGCCTGCATCCGCCATTGGGAAGTGGGGGCAGGGCAGGGACGCGCGGGAGGCGCGGGCTGCAGTGCTTTGCAAGAATCGGGCAGGAACGCCCCACGCGCAACCAGAACGATCTAACTTGGGCTAGCAAACCAGACTGTGGGATAGCTACCACGCGAAAAGCTCGAACATAAGACACCGCCAGGACTGAGCACAGAACAAAGGACGGAGCGGAAAAAGCCGGCTGCAGACCATTCCCCGCCGGGGACAGGCAGCCAGAGCCGTAAGGACTGCAAAGGGGCAATTGCAGACCCGGAGAGACTTTACTTACCTAACTGCAAGCAGGCTCCTTTGCTAAGACTTCTGGGGGTGCTGGACAGTCACAGTCTGCCTCACGGGGTGCGCCAGCGGTCCACCCAGAGAGCTGAGCGGCAGTGGCGGAAAAGGTGACAAGCCACGGCGGTTGCGCTCGCCAAACTCCTGAGCTACTCGGACCTGGGAAGGGCACAAAGCGCAGTCCCAGCCGCATTTGTGCCTCTGAGGGCTGCCTGAGGGCCGAACCTGAGCGGCTTGGACCGGGGAAGTGCACGCAGCCTAGGGCCGGCCCCAGACGGTTCCCGGCTGAGCATCGTAGAGCCGGAGCGGTTTGTGCGCCGCGAGGAAGGACAGGTCAAACGGGGCAGAGATACTGTGTGCACACGACAGTGCTATTTGTTTGCAGCATCCCCCCTCCCCACAGCGCGACTGAACTAGTGAGCCTAAAAACCAGCAAACAGAAGAAGTTAAACAGAGGGAACCACCTTGGAAGTGAGCCCACACGGCCCATAACATCAGAGAAAAGCAAGATATATTTTTAATTTTTTAATATTTTTAAAATCATTCTTTTTTTTTTGCCTTTTGCTTTTTTTTTCTTTTTTTCCGAGCTTTTTTTTAATTGTTAAGTCTTCTATTTCTCCTCTAATTTTTATTTCTATAACCTAGTATTACTAAAAAAAAGTCTTTTTTTTTTTTTTAAGGCAAACACCATATATACTCTTTGGATGGTTGTTGGTGTTTTGTTTTGTTTTGTTTTATTGTTTGTTTGTTTTTTAATAACTCTTTTTTTTTCTTTCTTCCTTTTCCTTCTGCTTTTCTTTAATATTGTATCTTTGAAAATCCAACCTCTACTCCAGATTTTTAATCTTTGTTGTTAATTTTGTACATTTAAAAACCCAAACTTCACTACCCAAGTTTACCTGAGAGCGAGATTACTGGCTTGTCCACTCTCTCCTCCTCTGGCCTCTCCTTTTTCTCCACCAGGTGGCCTCTGTCTCTTTTCTCCCCCATCTCTTCTCTATCCAACTCTGTGAATCTCTGTGTGTTCCAGACGGTAGAGAACACCTAAGGAACTGGTTACTGGCAGGATTTGTCTCTCTCCTACTCATTCCTCTCTCTTATCCTCCTGGTCACCTCTGTCTACTTCCTCCCTCTCCTCTTCCCCGTATAACTCTGTAAATTCCTCTGAGCGGTCCAGACTATAGAGCGCACATAAGGAAGTGACTACTGGCTAGCTGGCTCTCTCCTCTCTTGATCTCACCGCATCTCATTCCAGTTACCTCTAACTACCCCCTCCATCTTCTCTTCTCCTTGTAACTTAGTGAACCTCTCTGAGTGTCCCTCAAGGTGGAGAAACTTTTCATCTTTAACCTAGATGTTTTATCATCGGTGCTGTATAGATGGAGAAGTCTAGAGGCTACTGTGAAAATAAAACTGAAAACCAGAAGCAGGAAGCTTAAACCCAAAGCCTGAAAACATTAGAGAACTCTTGAATTCAGGAACATTAACCAATAGGAGCTCATCAAAAGCCTTCATACCTACACTGAAACCAAGCTCCACCCAAGGGCCAACAAGTTCCAAAACAAGACATACCACGCAAATTCTCCAGCAACACAGGAACACTCCCTGAGCCTCAATATACAGGCAGCTCAAAATTATCCCAAAACCTTTGATGTCTCATAACCCATTACGGGTCACTCCACTGCACTCCAGAGAGAAGAAACCCAGCTCCACCCACCAAAACTCCAACACAAGCCTCCCTAACCAGGAAACCTTGACAAGCCACTGATAGAACCCCACCCAAAGTGAGGAAGCTCCATAATAAAGAGAACTCCACAAATTATCAGAATATAAAAAGGCCACCCCAAACGCAGCAATATAACCAAGATGAAGAGACAGAGGAATACTCAGCAGGTAAAGGAACAGGAGAGTTGCCCACCAAACCAAACAAAAGAGGAAGAAGTAGGGAATCTACCGGAGAAGGAATTCCGAATATTGATAGTGAAAATGATCCAAAATCTTGAAATCAAAATGGAAACACAGATAAACAGCCTAGAGACAAGGATTGAGAAGATGCAAGAAAGGTTTAACAAGGACCTAGAGGAAATAAAAAGAGTCAAAATATAACGAATAACACAATAAATGAGATCAGAAACACTCTGGAGGCAACAAATAGTAGAATAACGGAGGCAGAAGATAGGATTAGTGAAATAGAAGATAGAATGGTAGAAATAAATGAATCAGAGAGGAAACAAGAAAAACGAATTAAAAGAAACGAGGACAATCTCAGAGACCTCCAGGACAATATGAAACGCTCCAACATTCGGAATTATAGGAGTCCCAGAAGAAGAAGACAGAAAGAAAGATTATGAGAAAATCCTTGAGGAGATAATAGTTGAAAACTTCCCTAAAATGGGGAAGGAAATAATCACCCAAGTCCAAGAAACACAGAGAGTCCCAAATAGGATAAACCCAAGGCGAAACACCCCAAGACACATATTAATCAAATTAACAAAGATCAAACACAAAGAACAAATATTAAAAGCAGCAAGGAAAAACAACAAATAACACACAAGGGGATTCCCATAAGGATAACAGCTGATCTGTCAATAGAAACTCTTCAGGCCAGGAGGGAATGGCAAGACATACTTAAAGTGATGAAAGACAATAACCTACAGCCCAGATTACTGTACCCAGCAAGGATCTCATTCAAATACGAAGGAGAAATCAAAAGCTTTACAGACAAGCAAAAGCTGAGAGAATTCAGCACCACCAAACCAGCTCTCCAACAAATTCTAAAGGATATCCTCTAGACAGGAAACACGAAAAGGGTGTATAAAACCGAACCCAAAACAATAAAGTAAATGGCAACGGGATCATACTTATCAATAATTACCATAAACGTAAATGGGTTGAACGCCCCAACCAAAAAGACAAAGACTGGCCGAATGGATACAAAAACAAGACCCCTCTATATGCTGCTTACAAGAGACCCACCTCAAAACAGGGACACATACAGACTGAAAGTGAAGGGCTGGAAAAAGATATACCACGCGAATAGAGACCAAAAGAAAGCAGGAGTGGCAATACTCATATCCGATAAAATAGACTTTAAAACAAAGGCTGTGAAAAGAGACAAAGAAGGCCACTACATAATGATCAAAGGAACAATCCAAGAAGAAGATATAACAATTATAAATATATATGCACCCAATATAGGAGCACCACAATATGTAAGACAAATGCTAACAAGTATGAAAGGGGAAATCAACAATAACACAATAATAGTGGGAGACTTTAATACCCCACTCACACCTATGGACAGATCAACTAAACAGAAAATTAACAAAGAAACGCAAACTTTAAATGATACATTAGATCAGTTAGACCTAATTGATATCTATAGGACATTTCACCCCAAAACAACGAATTTCACCTTTTTTCAAGTGCTCATGGAACCTTCTCCAGGATAGATCACATCCTCGGCCATAAATCTAAACTTGATAAATTCAAAAAATCGAAATCATTCCAAGCATCTTTTCTGACCATAATGCATTAAGATTAGATCTCAATTACAGGAGAAAAACTATTAAAAATTCCAACATATGGAGGTTGAACAACACACTTCTGAATAACCAACAAATCACAGAAGAAATCAAAAAGAAATCAAAATATGCATAGAAACTAATGAAAATGAAAACACAACAACCCAAAACCTGTGGGACACTATAAAAGCAGTGCTAAGAGGAAAGTTCATAGCAATACAGGCATACCTCAAGAAACAAGAAAAAGTCAAATAAATAACCTAACTCTACAACTAAAGCAACTAGAAAAGGAAGAGTTGGAGAACCCCAGAGTTAGTAGAAGGAAAGAAATCTTAAAAATTAGGGCAGAAATAAATGCAAAAGAAACAAAAGAGACCATAGCAAAAATCAACAAAGCCAAAAGCTGGTTCTTTGAAAGGATAAATAAAATTGACAAACCATTAGCCAGACTCATCAAGAAGCAAAGAGAGAAAAATCAAATCAATAAAATTAGAAATGAAAATGGAGAGATCACAACAGACAACACAGAAATACAAAGGATCATAAGAGACTACTATCAGCAGTTGTATGCCAATAAAATGGACAACGTGGAAGAAATGGACAAATTCTTAGAAAAGTACAATTTTCCAAAACTGAACCAGGAAGAAATCGAAAATCTTAACAGACCCATCACAAGCACGGAAATTGATACTGTAATCAGAAATCTTCCAGCAAACAAAAGCCCAGGTCCAGATGGCTTCACAGCTGAATTCTACCAAAAATTTCGAGAAGAGCTAACACCTATCCTACTCAAACTCTTCCAGAAAATTGCAGAGGAAGGTAAACTTCCAAACTCATTCTATGAGGCCACCATCACCCTAATACCAAAACCTGACAAAGATGTCACAAAAAAGAAAACTACAGGCCAATATCTCTGATGAACATAGATGCAAAAATCCTCAACAAAATTCTAGCAATCAGAATCCAACAACACATTAAAAAGATCATACACCATGACCAAGTGGGCTTTATCCCAGGGATGCAAGGATTCTTCAATATCCGCAAATCAATCAATGTAATTCACCACATTAACAAATTGAAAAATAAAAACCATATGATTATCTCAATAGATGCAGAGAAGGCCTTTGACAAAATTCAACATCCATTTATGATAAAAACTCTCCAGAAAGCAGGAATAGAAGGAACATATCTCAACATAATAAAAGCTATCTATGACAAACCCACAGCAAACATTATCCTCAATGGTGAAAAATTGAAAGCATTTCCCTAAAGTCAGGAACAAGACAAGGGTGTCCACTTTCACCGCTACTATTCAACATAGTTCTGGAAGTTTTGGCCACAGCAATCAGAGCAGAAAAAGAAATAAAAGGAATCCAAATTGGAAAAGAAGAAGTAAAACTCTCACTGTTTGCAGATGACATGATCCTCTACATGGAAAACCCTAAAGACTCCACCAGAAAATTACTAGAACTAATCAATGAATATAGTAAAGTTGCAGGATATAAAATCAACACACAGAAATCCCTTGCATTCCTATACACGAATAATGAGAAAGTAGAAAAAGAAATTAAGGAAACAATTCCATTCACCATTGCAACGAAAAGAATAAAATACTTAGGAATATATCTACCTAAAGAAACTAAAGACCTATATATAGAAAACTATAAAACACTGATGAAAGAAATCAAAGAGGACACTAATAGATGGAGAAATACACCATGTTCATGGATTGGAAGAATCAATATAGTGAAAATGAGTATACTACCCAAAGCAATTTACAAATTCAATGCAATCCCTATCAAGCTACCAGCCACATTTTTCACAGAACTAGAACAAATAATTTCAAGATTTGTATGGAAATACAAAAACCTCGAATAGCCAAAGCAATCTTGAGAAAGAAGAATGGAACGGGAGGAATCAACTTGCCTGACTTCAGGCTCTACTACAAAGCCACAGTCATCAAGACAGTATGGTACTGGCACAAAGACAGACATATAGATCAATGGAACAAAATAGAAAGCCCAGAGATAAATCCACACACATATGGACACCTTATCTTTGACAAAGGAGGCAAGAATATACAATGGAGTAAAGACAATCTCTTTAACAAGTGGTGCTGGGAAAACTGGTCAACCACTTGTAAAAGAATGAAACTAGATCACTTTCTAACACCGCACACAAAAATAAACTCAAAATGGATTAAAGATCTAAATGTAAGATCAGAAACTATAAAACTCCTAGAGGAGAACATAGGCAAAACACTCTCAGACATAAATTACAGCAGGATCCTCTATGATCCACCTCCCAGAATGCTGGAAATAAAAGCAAAAATAAACAAATGGGATCTAATTAAAATTAAAAGCTTCTGCACAACAAAGGAAAATATAAGCAAGGTGAAAAGACAGCCTTCTGAATGGGAGAAAATAATAGCAAATGAAGCAACTGACAAACAACTAATCTCAAAATATACAAGCAACTTCTGCAGCTCAACTCCAGAAAAATAAACGACCCAATCAAAAAATGGGCCAAAGAACTAAATAGACATTTCTCCAAAGAAGACATACGGATGGCTAACAAACACATGAAAAGATGCTCAACATCACTCATTATTAGAGAAATGCAAATCAAAACCACAATGAGGTACCACTTCACACCAGTCAGAATGGCTGCGATCCAAAAATCTGCAAGCAATAAATGCTGGAGAGGGTGTGGAGAAAGGGAACCCTCCTACACTGTTGGTGGGAATGCAAACTAGTACAGCCACTATGGAGAACAGTGTGGAGATTCCTTAAAAATTGCAAATAGAACTACCTTATGACCCAGCAATCCCACTTCTGGGCATACACACCGAGGAAACCAGAATTGAAAGAGACACATGTACCCCAATGTTCATCGCAGCACTGTTTATAATAGCCAGGACATGGAAACAACCTAGATGTCCATCAGCAGATGAATGGATAAGAAAGCTGTGGTACATATACACAATGGAGTATTACTCAGCAGTTAAAAAGAATTCATTTGAATCAGTTCTGATGAGATGGATGAAACTGGAGCCGATTATACAGAGTGAAGTAAGCCAGAAAGAAAAACACCAATACAGTATACTAACACATATATATGGAATTTAGGAAGATGGCAATGACGACCCTGTATGCAAGACAGGGAAAGAGACACAGATGTGTATAATGGACTTTTGGACTCAGAGGGAGAGGGAGAGGGTGGGATGATTTGGGAGAATGACATTCTAACATGTATACTATCATGTGAATTGAATCGCCAGTCTATGTCTGACGCAGGATGCAGCATGCTTGGGGTTGGTGCATGGGGATGACCCAGAAAGATGTTATGGGGAGGGAGGTGGGAGGGGGGTTCATGTTTGGGAATGCATGTAAGAATTAAAGATTTTAAAATTTAAAAAATTAAAAAAAAAAATTAAAAAAAAAATTAAAAAATAAAAGGGTTAAAAAAAATGTATAAGCAGAAAATATTATTAATAATAAAAGTGAAGAGAGAGCTGAAACATTTGTAAATAGCACAGCTCCTCTGAGAGGGCTAGTTCAAACCCACTTCGTTTAAAAACATTTTTAACCCTTATTTTCAGAGCATTGAATGGCACTAAATGCTACTCTCTTTATGTAACAGTGAATGTATTAGAAACAATTCCACTACATCTGAAAATACCAAAGAACAATAATTAGCTCTACTGACTTGACTACAAGTAAAACTAAATGCTTTAGGGCACTGTGCTCCAGAATATCCCAGAAGACTTTCTCCTTTTGGTAAATGTATAATAGGGTATTAGTCTAAGATTAAAAGACACAGTTTCTGGCTTTTTAACTTCCTTATTCCTTAAAGGTTCATTTGTTGCTTTAATTCTCTGCTAAAAGTGGAATCTTTTAGTCTATTTCTTCTAAGTGCCTCCCACTTACCAATTAATTATTCAGTTCAGTTCAGTCGCTCAGTCGTGTCCAACTCTTTGCGACCCCATGAATCACAGCACGCCAGGCCTCCCTGTCCATCACCAACTCCCGGAGTTCACCCAGACTCATGTCCATCGAGTCAGTGATGCCATCCAGCCATCTCATCCTCTGTCGTCCCCTTCTCCTCCTGCCCCCAATCCCTCCCAGCATCAGAGTCTTTTCCAATGAGTCAACTCTTCGCATCAGGTGGCCAAAGTACTGGAGTTTCAGCTTTAGCATCATTCCTTCCAAAGAAATCCCAGGGCTGATCTCCTTCAGAATGGACTGGTTGGATCTCCTTGCAGTCCAAGGGACCCTCAAGAGTCTTCTCCAACACCACAGTTCAAAAGCATCAATTACAATTATGATATCCTCATTTTTGGATTTCCCACCCACTAGTAATTAAGGAAAGCAATAACCTGTTCAGATTCTTCATGTAAGATACTCCTAATATTTTTATTTTACCTCTAGTAATAATATTCATCTACTCCCACAGTATCTATTATCTCTGAGGTAGAGGCATTGGAAAACATTTGGACAGAAAACTCACTTTTATAATCTGGTTTAAAAATATACAAGGAAAGGTTTGTCTGCCCACATAGGTATGAGATATGGGTAAAGACAAAAGTGTTCCAGATTTTCTAGGAATCCTGACATAAATTGCAATTGATCCATTTAGTCAACAATCAACTATTTTATGGGTACCTGTTATCAGTACAATACCATATTGAAAATTGTTGAAATTATAATAAATCACAAGATTTTGTCCTGGAAGTGCCTATAATAAAGAAACAAACAAATACTTAAAAACTTAAGGAAACAAAATGAAACAGAAACCAAGAGACACAAGACCACATTACTTGTTCAAAACAGAAAATTGGAAAATATGATATATTTCTTCCAATTCTAGTCTCTATGATTAAGAATGAACAAGTAGTATAGAAAACGTATATTTCTGAGCATTTCATTTTTCTGGTATTGCATTTCCTTTAGCATTCTTTCCTCTAATTGTACAAGATTTATATTCTATTACCATCTATATTTTAATAATTACTAAATATATGTATCAGAGAAGGCGCTGGCATCCCACTCCAGTACTCTTGCCTGGAAAATCCCATGGATGGAGGAGCTTGGTGAGCTGCAGTCCATGGGGTCGTGAAGAGTCGGACACAACAGAGCAACTTCACTCTCACTTTTCACTTTCATGCATTGGAGAAGGAAATGGCAACCTCTCTAGTGTTCTTGCCTGGAGAATCCCAGGGACGGGGGAGGCTGGTGGGCTGCCGTCTCTGGGGTCGCACAGAGCTGGACGCGACTGAAGCGACTTAGCAGCAGCAGCAGCAGCAGCAGCAAATATATGTATTTTAGCCTAGACTTTAGTCTTAACACCTAGTCTCATCTCTTACCCATTTGCAAAGTATCAGGACACAAGGGATGCATTTAGTGAATAAATTATCTGATAAACAAATGAGTTAGCTGCTATTTCCCTCATAATTTTGACTAACAGGAAAGAACAAGTTGGTGATTCAGAGGTAAAGGTATGATATTTTGAGAAAGTACCATAAAAAGGTAGGGAAAAAAAACTAAAGGAGATAAATCTGCATTCAACATTTGGGAAAAGCAGATTCCAACATATTCAGGGGAAAGTACAGTGCTCAGTCATGCTCAACTCTTTGTGACCCCATTGACTGTAACCTGCCAGGCTCCTCTGCCCATGGAATTTTCCAGGCAAGAATACTTGATTAGGGTACCATTTCCTACTCCAGGGAATCTTCCCAACCCAGGGATTGCACCCACATCTCTCTTGCTTCCTACATTGAAAAGTGGATTCTCTACCACTAGTGCCACCTGGGAAGCCCAGGGAAAATATTAATATAAAAGTCTGTAGGCAAATGCCACTGAAGGAAAGAATTCTATTGAATCATTCAGCAGTATTGCTGAGTGACTTTCTTGTGTCCATGTGTTAGGCATGGGGGCAGTTTCAGATAAAGAATGAGAGGTCCTGAAAATAAATTTCTGTTAATAAAGCTGGTTATGAGAAAGCTGATCTCTCAGATACCTTCCAGCTCTACATTATATGAGTCTCCAATCCTTTTTTATATTAGAGGTCACCACCAACAGAAGCGAACATTGTACATCTGCAAAGACTAGAGATTTCACAACCCAGCCTCTCTCAGAACTCTATGATCTATACTAGAAAGATCCTCAAACAGAGTGTTGGTGTTAGACAAGGTCAACATCACTAAATTTCATTCCAGATAACGGTTCTCCCACTGTACGATTATGCACAATCCTCTCATCTGCATGAAGCTTCTCTAGGGCAACATGCTTATGCTATAATCTTCAGTCATATTTTGATTAAAAAGACTATTGAGTAAAATTTGGAAAGTATAAAAACTTAAAGCATAAAAAGAAAACATGCAAGGCATATGCATTGAAAAATGATCTGTAAGTTTAATATATCTCATTATAAACATGTTTGTGTACTTCAGTAAAACCAAACTAGTAACATGTTACATATACTTTCTTTTTACTTAAGTAATGGTATGATGTTTTATGTACCATTTTATAACCTTTTAGAAGTGACTAAAACTATTTTTTCTACTCTACTAAAATTATTTATAAAGTTATTTTTCAGATAGATATAACTTATTGAAACAAAATATACTATGACTTAATGACTGATACCCTATTATTGAACATTTAGGTTGTTTCAACATTTTCACAGTTAAGAACTGTCTTAAACATCTTAAGCATTTGAACACATTTCTGATGATTTCTTTATGGTTAATTCCTAGCTGGAATATTGCAGGAGTTAAAGGGTATGAACGTTTTTAGGAATTTTGACGTATCTTGGCAAATTACCCTGGAAAAGTATGTACCCTATAGTCCTTTCCACACACCATAGGATTGCTTGCTACTTCGTACACTTAACTAGGGCTTTTTCAGTGTTATAGCTGAAACTGTTATACGATTTGTATTTGCCTGATTACCTATAAGGTTGACTGTATTTACATACAATCATTGGCTAGTATATGCAGGTTTTGGTTTGTTATTTATGAATTATCTGTGATGGTTGGTGCTCATTTTTAATCAGAGTATATTTCTCTTGTCTATAAGAGATATTGGAGGGTAAGGATATTAACCCTTTGCTTTTCATGTAAATTTTGATTGCATTTCAAAAGCAAATGCCATGCCTAGCTGACATTTGCTTTTGAGTTATTCTTGAATTATTTGAATTATTCTTATAATTTTAGATAAACTGACATATAATCATTTTAAAAAGTGAGATGGGACAGTGATATTTATTTACATTTACTATATGTGGGGTAATGTACCGAACTGTTTACACGCTTTACTTTTTTAACTTTAAGAAATACACAAAGTAAATGCATCCCAATGTTAATAGCAGCACTACTCACAACAGCAAAAACATGGAAACAACCTAAATGTTTATCAACAGATGAAGGGATAAAGAAGATTGTTATACAACAGATATATATACACACAATGGACTATCACTCAGACATACATAAAATAACAATGAAATAATGCCATTTGCAGCAACATGGATGGACCTGGAGATTATCACACCAAGTCAGAGAGATAAAGACAAATACCGCATGGCATCACTTATATGTGGAATCTAAAATAGAACAAATGAACTGATCTACAAAACAGAAACAGACTCACACACATAGAGAATAGACTTGTTGTTGCCAAGGGGGCTGGGGCGGGGGGTGAAGGGATAGATTGGGAGTTTGCGATTAGCAGATGCTAATGTTATGCACAGGATGGGTGGACAACAGAGTCCTACTCTGGAGCACAGGCAACTATATTCAGTATCCTGTGATAAATCATGATAGAAAAGAATTTGGAAAAGAATATATGTGGATGTGTATCTGAATCACTTTGCTGTAAGTTAGAAACCAGCACAACATTATAAATCAACTGTAGGTCAATTAAGTTTTTTTAAAAAGAGATACATGAAGTAAATATTATTATAGCACCCATCTTACTAATTCCAAAACTAAGATTATAAAGATTAAACAGTTACTCCAAATGTTGTACAGTCAGTAGGAGGCAGGTCTGGCTTTCTGAAGATCTGTCTGAAGCCAGAACCCCTATTATTGGACCTTACCTTCACATACCTTCCTTTAGCATACATTATTTTAAAAATCTTCCCCACCCAGAAATCAGATAAATGCTATCTGTATTTTATTATTCTGGTTCATTTGAGGCTCTATTTTTAACTTTTAAAAATAATTCTAGATTATGAGTTAGAAATCACCATATTTATAATTTGATAATCCAGTGTCCTAGTAATATTTACTGACAAATTAGTTCCCTGCTAATATGAAATAACTCACCAATCTTTATTGTCAGGTCAGTTTCCTATTTTATTAGGATTTGGAGCCTGGATATAGGCCTATATTCTAAGACAGAAAACTTCATTCACAAAGTGAACCAACAGTAACGACAACAAAAACGTTAACACGTTGCAGTGCAAATCCAAGGACAGATCACTTGGAGATGGTTTACTCTTTTAGGCTGGCATGGATGACCACGGATGAGTGTTCTACTGGGCTGCATGAGGATGAGCACAAGCTTTCATTCACTTGGTACGATTATGTGCCTGGTATGTTCTGCATACCTCAAGTTCTGAAGGACATTAAACCCAATGTAACATACTGAAAGAGAAAGGTAGGGATTGGGTGAGCACATTTTAGAGTTCCTCTGATCTGGGTGGGGGGAGAAGGTAAATAGAGAAAAGTAACCTTTCCATAGTAACCGAATTATTTTGAGGACAATTCTCACACGTCTGTAGGAATCACTCATTTTTAAAGCAAAATCAATTTCAATTATTGTAATCAGAAGAAGCTGAGGCACGTCAGACTTGTTAAAGGAAAGGCCAGAGTGTAAAAGGCAGGCCTCTGAGCCATTGTGACCCAGGGTCTGATCCCAGCAAACAGCTCTCTTTTTTCAGTTCTCTCATTCGGAGGCATTCCTTCTGGGAGTGCTAATATAAAATCCGTTTATTCCTTTTTATACAAGCTATTGATTACTCCAAAAAGGCAGATCTCACAAGCAAAGCATGTTAATCTGAGAAGCAGTGAGTACATTTCATTGATCATTGTCTAGAGACATGCCTTGTTGGGCCAACATGTAAGTTGAAAGGGTTCTTTCATTCAAAGGTGTAAATATTGCCAGGGTAAAATTGAAAGCTCACAGACGTAGTTTGCACATGCTTAAGAGATTTAAATCATTATCCTGATGCTGGGAACAAGCATTCCTGAGAAGACAGAAGGAAAGAGGGACAGATTGAGAAAAGGATGGTCCTATTCACAAGTAGAGAGGATGAAGGAGAAGATGCAAGGAAATGACATTGGCGTGGCTAAGGGACAGACTTTGGAACTGGTCAACTGAGTCAGTAGACCAAAGCAAGGACTGGTTCCTGTCAAATGGACATTGCTGCTTTGGCTAATTATTCCTCCTTCCTGTACCTCACCTTACTCATTTCCTCTCTGGGAAGCCTGAGTTATTTGTTCTTTCAGTCAAAGGCCTGATTTTGTTCTCTAGGAAATTATTAATAGAATGTAGGAGTTCAGAAGGTCACTATGTACCTAATAATCCTCAATTTTAACCTTGACATCATCATTTGCTACTAACCCTACCTCTGGTTAAAATATAATTACTGTGCCTCAATTTCTTTACCTGTAAAATGAGAATGATAGTACTATTCCATTAGTTTAAAATAAAGGCTAAACAAGTTAACATAATGAACAAAAATTTAACCCTTAGAAAAATGCCTGATAATTAATAATTGCTCAAGAAATGTCAGCTATTGTTACGAGTATTCTTATAACTCTTTTTCTTGTTCATATTCCATACTAGATAGTAAGTTCAAGAAGGCATGAGTTTAAATGTTCACTAGTGTAGGGCTTCTGAAACCTAAGCGTGCATACAATATCCTTGAGGATTTTATAAAATGCAAATTCTGTTTTAGTAGAGGTGAAGAAGAATCTAAACTTCTGTACTTCTAGTAAGTTCTCAAGCAATAAACGTCCTCCTATTTAGATTAACCACACAGTGAAAACCAGAGGCACTTGGAATCCAGGCCCTGGAGCATTTGGCCAGCACCACAACCCTCTACTCTCTTTTACTTGGTTTCATGAAATAACTTTACATCTATTTGAAGATGGAGGAATTGACCAATTCCTGTTTCCACATCTGAGATGACTTCCATAGATAAGTGAAGTCAGTTCCGTCAAATAGAACAGAATTGAATTAGTTTCCCATGTAATTGGTTTCCCAGACTCCTATTCAAGCATCTACTCAGTCCATCAAGCTGCTAGAGACATTGGGGGTGATGGAATCCACTCTGTGAGAAGTAGCCAGCCTGATCATCTGTACTTCTTCTGCTTCAGAGAGTAAATGGGAATCTGAGCAATGGTAATTATCTGGTCCCCTTCCAGGGAGACAGGCACACTCGCTGGCCATACAGGAGGACCTTTATGGGTCATGAAAATCATTTAGCCTGAAGGTTCAAGGAACATCACTTGACCTAGAGGCCATAATTTTATAGATTCTTTATTTGATGATTTGTGATATACTTTTCTATTGGTATTTGCTTTATGTGGGTAGGTAATGCTGATTCTATAATGATGGTGATCAAATCCAGTGTGCACAGTAACTTTCACAAATAGACAATTTAAAATGCCCTTAATCACAGTATACTGTGCAGGAACAAGAGTGAGCGTGGCTGCCTTTATAAAAGTCCTTCTGGAGGGATTCCTTGATTACTCGCTATAATCCCTACCATCTTCTTTCTCTGAATTCATATTAGTAAAATAGTAAATATAATTAAAATTTATCATTATCATTTTTTATTTCTTGATGATGATTATCATTATTTTATTTCTCATTGCTTTCTACTGTTTTCATTTTGCTTGAAATCTGGTTTCCATGACTGTACTCTAAGTCCAAAAGAGCTCTTGCCTGTTTCATTATCCACCAACATATTCAGCACAGTACTGGATACCCAAGACATTCAGTAAAGAGCTGCTGAATTTTGGAAATTAGTTCTAACCTTCCCTCTGGAAATTAACAGCAAGTACTTGATGAAGCTTTCCAGGAGGCGCTAGTGGTAAACAGCCGGCCTGGCAATGCAGGAGCGGCAAGAGACAAGGGGTTTGATTTCTGGGTCAGGAAGATCCTTGGAGGAGGAAATGGCTACCCACTCCAGTATTCTTGCTGGGAGAACCACATGAGTAGAGGAGCCTGACAGGTACAGTCCATACGGTTGCAAAGAGCTGAATGCGACTGAAGCAACTTAGCACACACTTGATAAAGCAACTAAGACTGGAATTTCCAAACCGTTTCTGTGTTTAAGTGAAAATTAAGTTCTTGGAGAGTGTACAGTACAAATATTGAATCGGATAAACCTCCAACAGAACTTTTCTGTTTAGGAAAATCCAGCTGTCTAAGGCTTCTTTCTCTAGGGACTTAAGACTTTTTCTAAACATATATGACAAGTGATGATAAAGGAATTCAGTGGCTTTGAAAATGCCACTTGAGAATTTGATAAAACATACTGGTAAATGGCATGCTGTTTTGTGTTTATGTGTTAAAAAGGGGAAGAGAGACAGAGTCAGAGAGAAATACAGAAGATATCAAATGAGTTCATATGTGTAAAAACTTCTTACATACACACATATAATATATAAAATAATTAGGTATTAATATGTATTGTGTGTGTGTGTTCAGTCATGTGTGGTTCTTTGCAAACCAATGAACTGTAGCCCACCAAGCTTCTTCTCTGTCCATGGAATTTTCCAGGCAAGAATGCTGGAGTGGGTTGCCATTTCCTACTCCAGGGGTCTTCTCAACCCAGGAATCAAACCCACATCTCTTGCATCTCCTTCTTTGGCAGGTAAATTCTTTATCACTGTGCTACCTGGGAAGACATACATGTGTGTGTGTATTTATATGTAAATATATATATAATCACTCTTTCTTCAAGTCCAAAGGGACAGGATACCAATGTACTGGTATGATTAATAGGTTAATTGATAGAAAGATGAACCCTGTTCTTATAGTACCAGTAAAACAGGAATATAAAATAAATGAGGAAAAGATAAAAACAATATAATATTCAATATTTTAAGCATTAAAACTTCCTAGATAAGCTTAGGTTTATATTTGCCTTCTTTCACCTTATTTTATTGTTTGGTTTTATTTTTGTTTGAATTACTTATGGGCTCATACTTGTTCCTATTCTCAGATCGTCTGAAGTTCTTAATAGAGTCCCAGGAAATCTAGCAATTGTAGGTTAGCAGATGGGAGAAATAAAAAGCATTAGGAACCTTTTCAGGTCATGCATAAGGAGTTTGCAGCCTGGATCCAAATTTCTTATCTGATATCAAGTGTGATATGACACAAATCACTACATTTTAGAGTCTTATTTTTATTCATCAGCAATTGAATATTTAACAATACCAATACTGATCTCTTATATGACAGAAAAGTTTTGAGACCAAAACCGGATAGAAGTTGTCATAAACATGATTTAGAAGTTAAAATGTCTATACAAACAAAAGCTCTTGGTGAGTGATGAGATGTGAGAAATTAGAGAAAAAGAAGAAGTAAAAATAACACTGTGACTTCCTACATTAGTCCTGGGAAGGGAGTAATGTCATCACACTGAATAAGACAGTGGACTCATTATAACAAATATGGAGGATTGTGCTTGACTGGAGGTGATAGGCAATACCCAATCATATTCTGAACTCTCTACACAATATGAATCTCACACATCCTTACTCCTAGAAAATAATCAAAGTTTACACACTATTGTGGTTATATTGTGAAGACTTTTGATGGCAAAAATGATCTTATATACAAGTTTTTTACAGTTGTCCAGGGACAAGGCCTCAAAATCAGCACTATTTGCTTAAATCTGGCTATTTCTAACCAGCTCAGATGATAGTCCATCATCCGTCTTTTCCTTTCTTTCTGCTTGATTCACTGTCTGGGCATTGCACTTGGGCCTGTGGTTTAAGAAAGCAGCCTACTCTCCTTGTCTAAAGGAATTTCTGTATAAAATCAGGAATTTCTTATCAGTGTACAATAAATGTGATATAAATATTAGCAATTTTTATGCCTTTTAGTAACAAGTGCTAAACCTATAGGATTATGAATTTTCCTCTGAATAAAATTTTGGCTGTTTATTATTTGGCTGCATTTTAAATTATATAATTTTGAACTTTAGTCTTAAGAGATCACATGATCAACATGCTCATTTTTAATGAGAAAAATCAGAAAAATATAGCCAGGAAGTGACTTGGGAAATATCATAGAGCAGTTTCCAAACTATGTATACAATTACACTTGGCGAAAATAAACCAGGAAAAATAATCGACTTTAACTTGTCTTTTGACTACATTTTGCAGGACTTAATGTGTATGTAAATCTATGAAATTATAACCAACTTAACTTTTACAATATCCAATAATATTCTGAATATTTGAAATAATATTTTCAAGAAAGTTCTCCTTAACCAAATAAAAATGAAAAACGAAGCAAATAAAAATGGCAAATATTGCCTTCATGATGCCCAAATGTATATGAGTTTTGCAAATTCTCACAATAAAAGTCAGTTTTTAAATTACTTGAATAATTATTCCATTTTCCAAGTGATTTTGGCAGTGTAGATATCACCCTTCCCATATTATACAAAGACACAATCATTGAAGAATTTGTGTGCTTTAATTTAATTCCTTAAATGTCAGTTCTAAGGAGAAACTACTGCCTAGTTCTAAATTCATAGCTAGAAATAGGTTCTGAAAAACCTTAGCCACTCTGACAATTCATTCTGGTTTTGTTATATAATCACTACCACTGCTTTTGGCATGGTATTTAGAGTTTTCCCTTTGGAAAAATTAGAGAAGCCACAAAGAACTAACTATGCAGAGTTTGCATGCCCTTCACAAAGTCTCCATTGGGTGTCTCATTTGGAAACTATGAACCAAACGAACAAAATACAGGTTTAATTTTGTTTCATTAGATCGTGAAGAGACCAACATGAATTAATTAGTGCTAACTACAACACGCTTCGCTAATATCCTGCCAACACAAAGACTTCCTACAGTGCCAAGATGAGAGACATGTTCAGGATGATCGGAGAGAAATATAAGTGGGTTGGTGGTGCAATTATTATTACATTTATAGCTGCAAAGAGTTCTAATTGAAACTGGATTTTGCATTTGGGGGGTAATAAGCTCCATTAAGATCTGAGGCTAGACATCTAATTTAATTTTAATGACATCGTTTTATGTTAAATGGCTGAAAATTAATTATTAAGGCATATTTATTGGGATTATTCATAAAGACAACATTTAAAAAAAAACAATAAGGGATTTTTTGGTAGATAATCCAGCCACACACTCCCTTATTGGGTTGAAGTGACCATGAAAAGAGAAGAAGCAGTGGACACAGTGAGTGGTCATTTATGTGGTGAGGGAGAGGCTATGCCCACATCAGAGATAAGGATTTACCTTCAGCTTATGGCTCTGGGCATTTAAACTTGAGCACCACTTGTTATTAAAACACCTGTTGTACAAATGATGAATTTTCCTCAACACTGAAGCTTGCTCTCACTCTATGTATTGCAGCACAAATCACAATAATGTTAACAAATTAGCAGTAATGGTTTGTCCTCCAGGTTTCCTATCCACATACAAAATACACAAATACAAATGGAACAAAGGTACAATGCCAACTAGCTGCAGTGCTAACCAACGTATACTTCTGTGTACACACTTAAAAAGTATACCTTGCAGTGATTTCCAATGATTGTCCTGTGCCTTGTAGCTCTACCCACAAAGTAATGTGATTCAGCTCTTACTCCTAGCAAGAGTTCTCTGTTGTACTTCTGTCATCCAAAGGTTGCAATGACTTAAATGGCAGAGAGAATTGAAGCAGCCCCCCCCCCCCATACACACACACACACATGCTCCATGCACATATACTATACACACAAAGCTTTGAAATACTTTCTGGTTGTTTTAGCATTCATCTAACACATGTTGAACTCTTCAGAAAGCAAGGCAGATCTCCATGGCTTGGAAATGACAGGATTGGTGGTGGTGTTCACATGTTAATAAAACAGTGGATAGAAAGAAATCTTCATAGGGAGGTGGTGCTGTGCTGTGCTTAGTTGTTCAGTCTTGTCCAACTCTTTGCAACCCCATGGACTGCAGCCTGCCAGTCCCCATGGATTGTAGCCTGCCAGGCTCCTCTGTTCCTGGGGATTCTCCAGGCAAGAACACTGGAGTGGGATGCCATGCCCCCCTCCAGGTAGGGAGGTGGTGGTGGTGGTTTGGTCGCTAAGTTGTGTCTGACTCTTAGACCCCAAGGACAGACGCCAGGCTCCTCTGTCCATGGGATTTCCCAGGCAGGAATACTGGAGTGGGTTCCCATTTCCTTCTCCAGGGGATCTTCCCAACCCAGGAATCGAACCCAGGTCTCCTGCATTGCAGGTGGATTCTTTACCGACTGAGCTGTGAGGGAAGTCTCATAGGGAGGAGTAACAGATTATATCAGTTGGGTGGTGTTCAGATCTTGTGTTATCTTGGTGGCAGATAGGAAGGGACCAGTGTATGAGGAATACATGCACACTGTGATGCTATGAAAATATTTTGTCTAATGTCTCCTTCAGAGCATAGTCACCTTCTGGAAAAAGTGAAGCTTTACTAAATGCAGCCACTGCCAAGACAGACTTGGCCTTCCAAGCACTAGTATATCCCAAAGTAAAATCTCCAAGAGTTTTTCATCCTACACTTAGTAGTAAATTTCCAAACCTTATTTCCCTGAAGGAGGATGACATAGAGCTCTCCAAACATCTACAAAATAAATAGATTTCTGTGAAGAACAAATTGCAAGTTAAATGATCAGAACCTCATTAGAGAAAGAATTTGAAAAGATCTGAATTGGTGCTGTTTGGAGAGTGGTAGGGGCCTTTTACCATCACAAGAGACCCCCACCATTACCTTCAGTTTACAAGACAGATATCAACATTGTGGTTCTCAAAATTCTATCATTTGGGTGATGGACAACTGTGTGAAACCATTTACACCCATGGATGCTAATAATGAACTGAATCTTTCGTGCTAAGATCCTAAAAATTCTAAAAGACGCAAGGATTGTCTGATGAGAAAATAACTTTATCTTTACAACTGTATATATTGTAGAATATTTTAGTAAATGGGAAAACATTTTGTTTTCCTCCCTTGAAAATATGAAAATAATACATATTAACAGATTTTAAATTTAGGGAAAAGTTAAAATATGTTTGAAAATAAAATACTTGCTCTCTTTGTATGCTAAAATTTTGCTTATTTTTACTTTATCTGTGGAGTAGTGGTTGTTACTCTTGGCTTGTTTTTCTCCCCCAGGAAATGGGTGATATTAGACAAGAGTCAGATACTTAATGGGACCTTCCTTGGTGGCTCAGATAGTAAAGAATCTGCCTGTGATGCAGGAGATACGGAGGACCCAGCTTCCATTCCTGGGATGGGAAGATCTCCTGGAGAAGGGAATGGCTTAAAACTTTGACAGATTTCAAATATCTTTTCTGTTTCAGGACCCTCTTCTTCCTCATTAGCTCAACTGATCATACATTAGAAAAATTCACTTATTGCTTTTCCCTTTTAATAAACAAATGCTCATATTCCTTACTATGTTTTTCAAGCTGATGGAAGATTTTATGATTTTTAAAAATAAATTAATTTGCTCTTTACCTATGGAACTATCCTTTTTTTTTTTTTTTGGTCCCTCAGAGATACCCCCTTTTTGCATGATTAGTTCTTAGTGGAAGAGATATGTATTTCTGCTAGTCATGTAACTAGTTCTGTAACCAAGTGAATCATGGTTAGAATTAATATCCCTATTAGATGCGGAAACAGTGGAAACAGTGTCAGACTTTATTTTTGGGGGCTCCAAAATCATTGCAGATGGTGACTGTAGCCATGAAATTAAAAGACACTTACTCCTTGGAAGAAAAGTTATGACCAACCTAGACAGCATATTCAAAAGCAGAGACTTTACTTTGCCAACAAAGGTCCATCTAGTCAAGGCTATGGTTTTTCCGGTAGTCATGTATGGATGTGAGAGTTGGACTGTGAAGAAAGCTGAGCACCAAAGAATTGATGCTTTTGAACTGTGGTGTTGGAGAAGACTCTTGAGAGTCCTTTGGACTGCAAGGAGATCCAACCAGTCCATTCTGAAGATCAGCCCTGGGATTTCTTTGGAGGGAATGACGCTGAAGCTGAAATTCCAGTACTTTGGCCACCTCATGCGAAGAGTTGACTCATTAGAAAAGACTCTGATGCTGGGAGGGATTGGGGGCAGGAGGAGAAGGGGACAACAGAGGATGAGATGGCTGGATGGCATCACAGACTCGATGGACTTGAGTCTGAGTGAACTCCGGGAGATGGTGATGGACAGGGAGGCCTGAAGTGCTGCGATTCATGGGGTTGAAAAGAGTCGGACACGACTGAGTGACTGAACTGAACTGACTGATGTGATTTGTAAGCACATTTCACATCGTCGTCCTAAGATAGAAACTGACTTCCACATGCGGAGTAAGAATCTTCTAGAACCAACTAATTTGCATTATCTAGCGTCAGCTTTATTAAAGGGGGAAAAGGGTTTTCCTATCCTCTGTGTGTGCAAAATCTAAGCTGACAGAGTCAGGAAGTGAATATGAATTCCCCAGAACTGCCGTGTGGAGGACAGACAGAGGACACAGTTCTCACGGCTGGTGCTGTCCCTTGCATTGCGGCTATGGCCTTCCCTCAGCTATTTTCAGTCACAGAGGGTCAGAAACAGAAGTTACCTTCCGACTGTAATGTCTGTGCTCCTTTTTACAACGTTTTCCTCACTGTGACAAATGGGACCTGGTTAGGCTCAGTGTATTCTGAACCCATTCCTGGTGAGTTTCATCGTTTTGTTCTTTGACCAAAAGTGCGAGTCTGAATATATATCTGTCAGGATACACTTCTACAGAGACGTTACAAATTCAACCCTAAATTAGGTGCATGCAATAAGTGAAACTGTGAGATAAATTAACTAAATACATTTTATGATGCTTAATCCTAATTTTCCCTTTTTCAGAAGAATGATTGACTTGTCAGTTTGTAAGCACTGAACCTCATGCCCAGAACCTCATGCCGCGCAGATTGCTCTGGGTCTCTTCAGCAATAAATCCTCAGTCCATAAGCCACTGATTTATGCATGTCCTTTCCCTCTGTGTGTGCACCATCTTTCTGCCTGTATTAGAAGCTGTCCTAGGGTATGGATTCTATCCTAATTGACTACCATATGCCTTCTGATGCCCTAATCTTTCTTAACCCTCTCTGTCTTTCCCCTCCCTTCACCTTATGAAAGATAGTTTTTTAATTCATCCATTCTATAAAAATTAATAGATTTCTTCATTTGCTTTCTAACTGCAGTATTTGAAGTGTTTATTTGCTTATACAACTAAGAAGAATAGGGATATGGGATAATCTCATCTATGGCTCCATACAGGGTCTTGAATAAAAAGTTCAAATGCTCTCTGTCTCTTTCTGTTTCTCTCAACTCCTGTGATTGCAGGTTCTATTTCTTTTGGAGTATGGGCCACATTGTCTTATTAAAGATGGTTTTCTCCATTTAAAAGGGGAAAATACCCATCAGAGGTTCAGCTTAGATGTCCTTAAAGCTTTAGAGTCTAGAAGAGGAGCATGTCCTTCCCAAAGCCCTCTCATAACAGTCTTAGGGAATCAACTGATTAACCTGGCCTGGTCTTATGTCCATCCCTAAATTTAAAGGGCCCAAGATCAGACATACCAGAATCATATAAAATGATACTTATGTGATTTCTGAAAGAAAGGATCCTAGGCAACACACTACAAATGGGCAAGTCCTTTTATTAGACACAGGGCATACAGAGGTGAAAGACAGGCCTGTAAGGAACTTGGAGACAAGTAAAGGAAGCAGACAAAGACAACTCTAGTTTGATGTGATAATCTCTGAATATTCTTAGCTCAGGGTGCCCTTGGAACACAGATGAAAGCCAATCAAAGGTGGTGTTACCTAAAGGATTCCTAGAGGAGCTAAATCCTACAGGATGCCTAGGCATTGGCCAAATGAGGATTGACTTGCACATTGCAAATAATTGTAACAGCATGAGGACAATGTTGCAGACAAGAGAGCCTGTGACAGTGGAAGATCTGTAGGTAGTTCTGGCCACAAAAAGGAGGGTATGTGATAAGGAGGAAAAAGAAACTTGAGGCTGGGTAGGTACAAAGACTAGATCCTCAAGACTAAAACTTAAGACCATGAAAATGGCTTATTATGGGAAAATACTGAAAGCTATAGCATAATCATACTTTTATATTAATAAATATAAGCCTAGGAACAGTGGGGAAAAAATGTGGAGGCAGAGGAATAGAGGGCATGGAGAACTGTCAAAAGGCATCTGCATTGACCTTAATGAAAGTCTAAAGGGAATAGGAGAGACTTGAACAGCTTTGGAGAGGCTGAAAGCGACAAAACTGAGTGACAAATTGGATAGGTTAACAGAACACCAATATTGATTTCAAGTTTTCAGATCTGGATGAACAGAGGAATGACAGATTGGAATCAAGATATAGAAGGCTTGAAAAGAAATATTAACCCATTACCTACTGTAAGTCTATTCTACAAGCCAGATGGCCTTCTATCCAGCACTGCAAAATTTCAAGGATTATTTGCTAAAGCTAGTTGATATCTCATTTTTTTCTTATTTTTCTGATTATCATGAAATTCAACATTTATGACCCTCAAAAATCTCAGTTTTGCTATATCTAATCTAAAAATAAGGTTGTTGTTTTGTGTTGCTGTTCAGTCACTAAGTCATTTCTGACTCTTTTGTGACCCCAGGCTTCTCTGTTCATGGGATTTCCCAGGCAAGAATACTAGAGTGGGTTGCCATTTCCTTCTCCAAGGGATCTTCCCAACCTAGGGATTGAACCCATGTCTCCTGCACTGGCAGGCCAATTCTTCACCACTGAGCCACCTGGGAAGCCCAAAAGTAAGGTTAGGTCCACATAATCAGTGCTGCTTAGAATGGTATGATCCGTAAGTGGTCTGATGGAGAGCTTTGATTGAGAGATCCTGGCAAAAGAAATCCTAGAGGTAAGGCAGAAACAATGATATGAAGAATTTGAGGGGGTGGCAAAAGAAATCACACAGTTTAAGTCGGTTCACAATCAAAGATGCAGAATGGTACCGTGGATCTACAGAAGAAATTAGAAAAATGGGAAAGAATCCACCTTTAGATTATCGATTCACTTACTAATTTACTTGACCATCGTTACTATACTTTTCTCTTTCTTTCCTCAAGATCTACTCTTTCCCTCTCAAAACTTCTCGTCATAAAGTTTCGGGTTTCTCAATGAAAAGTCAAAGACACGAACCTGTAATTTTCTTTAAGAAATAAACATGCGTAAAATAAATACTGCTGAGAGTCTGTTAAACTTCTCTTTCTCTCATTACTTTTATCTCTGCTTCTCCTATCCATCTCCCTTTCAATCCCTCTCTCATTCTTCTGAACAAGATAATTGCTTTCTTTACAGTATAAACAAGCTGAAATCCTCATAGTCTGACATCTTTCCTTGACATTCTACAGAAAAAGCAGCTATAAATCATGGAGCTGAGTTGCCTCAAGGTGAGCAAGAGGAAAAGGAAAGATTTATAGGATAATAGATCATTGTCACTGATTTCTGCCCAGGAATCATACAGTTCATGTGAAGTACCCTGTGAGCTAAGGCTGCACAGATAAGGCTAATCTTCAGATGACATTCTCAGAGCAGAAACTAAGACCTCTAAAGCAAACCAGCATCCTCAGCATCCATGGTCTAAATAAAGTCTTCGTCTAGACCTTTGACTCTCTGCTCCAAATTCTGACCTCTCTACTTTATTTAAACTTAGCTCTTCTGGGGATATCCACATGCTAGACTCCTCAACCTTCCTCCCACTGATTATGCCAATTGGTCCTTTTCTTCTCATGATATACTTTGGTCAAGGTCAGGCTCGAAGGGCACCCCTTTCAAATAATTATTTCCAATCAATTCCATCCCATTAAAATACTTTTCTAGTCAAGAATAGTTTTTATATGTAAAACCACATCTTTCTATATATAGCTATTTGTCTACTGTTCTGCATTATAGTTATAGTTCATTCATCCACAGCCATTAAACACTTGCATATGCATACAATCTCTGTGTTGATTACTGGTGATTCAGATACATGTTGGAGAAGGCAATGGCGACCCACTCCAGTACCGTTGCCTGGAAAATCCCATGGATGGAGGAGCCTGGTAGGCTGTAGTCCATGGGGTCGCTAAGAGTCGGACACGACTGAACGACTTTACTTTCACTCTTCACTTTCATGCACTGGAGAAGGACATGGCAACCCACTCCAGTGTTCCTGCTTGGAGAATTCCAGGGACAGAGGAGCCTGCTGGGCTGCCGTCTATGGGGTCACACAGAGTCGGACACGACTGAAGCAACTTAGCAGCAGCAGCAGATATATGATATCTGCTGTAAATGATATATGCTCTGGGATCTCAAGGAATTCTGAGTAAACTGACGATGTCTATCCAACAGGATAAGTTTTAGCTGGAGATATTTAGAGGGTGCTATGAGAACACAGAAGAGATGCATGGGTTTCAGACTGGAGAGGCATAAAAGTCTTTCTGGAGGTTATGGGGCCTCAGCTAAGTTTGTGAATGACATGAAGAGCTACCTGGTTGGGAGATATGGTGGGACATCCCAGAAGACTTGAAACAGTCTGAGATATTGAAGAAATGTTAAGCTAATTAGTGTGTTGCTACAGAAAAGGCATGCAATCAATTGTGGGAAACAGACCAGAGAAAATCTCAAATAGAAACTTTGATATACATCAAAATCACCCAGGGAATTTACTAGGGAAGTTTCTTGGCCAGGTCCTGGAAATATGATTCAGTGTAGCCAGTAATCTGAAGATTTAACACATTCTATTTATAAAGCAGTGTTCTGGACATTTCACTTCAGTTCAGTTGCTCAGTCGTGTCCGACTCTTTGTGACCCCATGGACTGCAACACACCAGGCTTCCCTGTCCATCACCAACTCCCAGAGCTTACTCAAACTCATGGCCATCGAGTCGGTGATGCCATTCAACCATCTCATCCTCTGTCATCCCCTTCTCCTCCCACCTTCAGTCTTTCCCAGCATCAGGTTCTTTTCCAATGAGTCAGTTCTTCACATCAGGTGGCCAAAGTATTGGAGTTTCAGCTTCAGCATCAGCCCTTCAAATGAATATTCAGGACTGATTTCCTTTAGGATTGACTGGCTTGATCTCCTTTCAGTGCAAGGAACTCTTAAGAGTCTTCTCCAACAACACAGTTCAAAAGCATAAATTCTTCCACACTCAGCTTTCCTTATGGTCCAACTTTCACATCCAAACATGACTACTGGAAAAACTATAGCTTTGACTAGATGGACCTTTGTCAGCAAAGTAATGTCTCTGCTTTTTAACATGCTGTCTAGGATGGTCATAGCTTTTCTTCCAAGGAGCAAGCGGCTTTTAATTTCATGGCTGCAGTCACCATCTGAAGTGATTTTGGAGCCCCCCAAAATAAAGTCTGTCACTGTTTCCACTGTTTCCCCATCTATTTGCCATGAAGTGATGGGATCAGATGCCATGATCTTGGTTTTTTGAATGTTGAGTTTTAAGTCAAATTTTTCACTCCCTTTTTTCACTTTCATTAAGAGGCTTTTTAGTTCTTCTTCACTTTCTGCCATAAGGGTAGTGTCATCTGTGTATCTGAGGTTATTGATATTTCTCCTGGCAATCTTGATTCCAGCTTGTGCTTCATCCAGCTCAGTATTTCACATGATGTATTCTGAATATAAGTTAAATAAACAGGATGACAATATTGTCATTGTTCTGGACAATGAAGAGCAAAGGCTGAGCAAAGACATTTGAAAGGAATCTTGAATTATGTTGGGAGTGATTGAAGGTCTTAAGTAGAAGAAAGACAAAGTCCACTTGTTGAGAAGAAGTTGCCTGACTGGGGGCGATCTAGAAGGCAGGTTCAGTAATACATTTACTACATGTAAACGCACTACGGATTGTTTAATATTGTTTTCTTTTAACCTCCAAGAGCAATGTTTCTAAAATACATGATAACATGAAGCTCTGACATATTGAAAAATGAAAATTTGGGGGCTTCCTCATTTACACTGCACATGCCAAGTTGCTTCATGTCCTGCTTTTCTGACCCATGGACTGTAGCCCATAAGGCTCCTTTGTCCATGGGATTCGTCAGGTAGGAATACTGTAGTGGGTTGCCATACCCTCCTGTAGGGGATCTTCCTGACCCAAGGATTTAGCCAGCATCTCTTAAGTCTCCTGCATTGGCGGGTGGGTTCTTTACCTCTAGCGCCATCTGGGAAGCCCTTGCTTACGTACTGTATCAGAGTTCCTGGAGTGTGACCAAGTGATCTACAGTTCAACAAGTATCACAAGCAAGTTTTATATGCCACAACTAGCAAAGTACCTCCAGAGCATCTCAGAGCAAACTGGATAGGTACCTTTCAGACCATCTTTTCGGGTTGCCACGGTATTCTAATCTGAATGTATTCCAGCATCTCATACACAGAATTCGAAACGTGCTGCATCAGCCCTAAAGCAACACTTTCTCAGAACAGGGGGTTTTGGTATTTCCAAGAAGCACTTCCTATCTCCACAGCAGTTAAAAACAAAAAAGTCCTCATGCAAGCTTTTTAGGCTTATACTGAAGGAACTGTAGCTTCTAAAAGTCACATGGAAATAACCACGTATTAAGATGTGAAACTAGAAAAAGCTGCCAATGCTTCTGTGAAGCTTAAGGAGCTTTTCCTTAAAAGAAATCAGGTAATTCGTTGTGAATTAAAGTTAAGCACTTGGCTTAGTTCTCTTTCATTTTTCTCCTTGTAAATCTCTGACTAAATTAATTAAAGCTGGTGTTTAAAGCTGGCAGCCAACCTGACACAGGAGGCCATGTAGCAAACTGCACATCGATGGTGAAATTAGAACAGAAGTTAGACTATTTTGCCCAAGAAGAGCCAGCCCGTTTTTCTTCTGCCCCCTCCTTCACCTCGCAACACACACACACACAGGACTGGCTGCCAAGACCTTCCATATTGGATGCATCATCCCTGAGTCCTGCAGCTAGCTTCTTTTTGTTGCTGTTGTTATATAAAACTTATGACAACTGCATGAGTAATAAAAAGGAAGCTTGGCCATTTTCCACTCACAAGCCTAACAGCATGAACAGTTGCAGCTAATCTCATCATCCAAAACCAGATAAAGGCATAGTCTTCAGGCCAATGGCAGCAGAGAGGACTGCCTACATCAGAAGAGGAAGTGGTCCTGAGATTCCATTGACATCAGTTATGATGGCTAATTTGATGTGTCAACTTGACTGGACTAAGGGATGCCCAAGGCAGTGGTAAAACATTTTTTCTGAGTGTGTCTGAGAGGATGTTTCAGAAAGAGTGTAGCATATGGATCAGTAGATGAATAAAGAAGATCCACATCACCAGCTAGGGGTGGGCATCACCCAATTCGATGAGGAACTGAATAGGATAAAAAGGAAGGGGAGGGGCAGATTTGCTCTTTTTGGTTGGGCTGGGACATCCCTCTTTTTCTGCCCTCAAATATTGACTCTCCTCGTTCCCAGACTTAACAGATTTGGACTGGAACTTACACCACCAGCTCTCCTGGCCTGAGATCTCTGGACCTGAACTGAGTTATACTACTTTTCCCCCTTTACTTACACACTAATTGACAACCTACCATGGGCTTGGCCCTGATCAGTCCATGGTTAGCAATACAGGCAAATTCCCCATCCCAGTAGGGACCTTGCATTCCAGTGAAGGAAACAGATCACACACAATTAGAACAATGAATGAACAAAAATAATTAAAGATTGTACACATGTTATCAAGCAGCGAAGCAGAACTCTCTATTTTGTTCGTATCTTCTCCTGTGGCAGAGGATAAGACAAGGAGCATTAGATAGGGTGGAGCTGGTCAGGAACTGGTGTGTTGGTATGGAGAGATGCTGGAGTTGCTTTGGAACTGAGACATACAGCCTAAGAAAGAGCCAAGAAACCTAGAGAGAGTGTTCCTGGCAGAAAGGCTCCTGAGATGGTACTCCAAGAATTCGAGAGGAAATTATTTGTCTCTTGAGACCACCAGCTCTATTCTTTGACATTCCTTTCAATAAGAAATCACATTTTCTAAGAGTGCTAAGTAGAAATTTCACAAGGCTCTCTCAGGGAAACTCTGAAACGAAGAGGTTGCTTTCAAAGTGACTTATTTATCCTCTTTTCTTATAAGTTTAAGACACAAGTAGCTTGAGTGCATGAGGATCAAGGCACCTAACAAAAAAAAACGCGAGTGGAAAGGGACTCCGTTGGGCACAGCTGTTCTGGGGTCATGATTAACCTTCATGCTAAGTTTGACATTCAGCATAATTCCTCCTAGAGTCAGCTACCAAAAAGGGGAAGGAATCTGCAGTAATTAGATAGACTCAGTTGTTTGAGTCCCTGAAATGTTTTTGACCTGAAGATTAAGGCAATTTAAAGCAAAATTTGTTTCGGTATGGAGCTGGGGGTGGGGGGGTCCTCAATGCTAAATTGTGGCAACTTTGAAATACCAGCTGGGTCCTGGTGGAGTGGAGACTGGGACAATCCTGGGCCACTCTAATCTGTGCCTGTCTCCATACTGCAAGATGATGTGATTTGACACCAATTAGCTGGCGTGCACACAAGTCTTTCCTTTACACAGTTAGAGGTAACCAGAGGAACACGCACCTCTTCAAACATGACACGCAGAACACAAGGCATTACTTTTATTGATGTTCATCAGGAATGACAGGCAGTGAGGTAAGACGAGGTCAAATAAGCAGACAAAATATAAGTGTATCACTTCCCCAAAGCATGAACTCAGACAGTAAACATCTGTAGACATCCTGGACATCTCAGGGGACTCATTGGTCCAGGAAGAGTAAGGTCTTTCCCAGACAACTCCCCAGCTGAACTTTCTCTTGTAGAAAAGACTGAAATGGTAGCTAATTTCCAGGGAACACTAAAGTTTGTAACTTTCTGATGTTTTTCAAAACTGAGAGCATTTTCCCAGAAAAGCAAGAAACAAACCAAAACTTAAGGGTGACTTTGATGGCCATAATCACAGTTTACAACTGTGTTTACTTATTTTTTAAAAATTACAATCCTGGCTTACTTCACTCTGTATAATCGGCTCCAGTTTCATCCATCTCATCAGAACTGTAAGCCAGAAAGAAAAACACCAATACAGTATACTAACACATATATATGGAATTTAGGAAGATGGCAATGACGACCCTGTATGCAAGACAGGGAAAGAGACACAGATGTGTATAACGGACTTTTGGACTCAGAGGGAGAGGGAGAGGGTGGGATGATTTGGGAGAATGCCATTCTAACATGTATACTATCATGTGAATTGAATCGCCAGTCTATGTCTGACGCAGGATGCAGCATGCTTGGGGCTGGTGCATGGGGATGACCCAGAAAGATGTTATGGGGAGGGAGGTGGGAGGGGGGTTCATGTTTGGGAATGCATGTAAGAATTAAAGATTTTAAAATTTAAAAAATAAAAACTAAAAAAAAATAATAATAATAAAAAAATAAAAAAATAAAATTAAAAAAAAATAAATAAAAATTATAATCCTCAGTGAATAAAAGGATGAACAAGTATCATAACAAACACTATTTCATCACACCTCTCATTGCCAGACTGATCTAAAATGCTGTTGCTTAATGCTTTTTGCCAGTCTAGGAATTATTGGTAACTCCCATTTCCTATAAAACCCCCAAATCCTCAACCCAGAATTTTATTCAATTCAGGCCTCCCTATGCAAACTTCTCCTTATGAAATCATGTTTTATAGTTCCATGGGTCTTCTTTTGTCTATGATCAAAGGAAATAAAGAGACAAAGACAAAGAAAGATCCACAGGAAATATTTCAAGGTCCAAAAGCCAAGTATAGAAAAATATATACCATACAATTCCGTTTTGTTTTTTTTTTTTCTAAAGTACCTGTTTATATACTCATTCAGTTAAAGGAATGGACAGAAAAATTGCAAGGCCTAATAAAAAGAAAAGTTTCCTTTTTTAGCTTTTTTTTTCTTATACTGCAAAATTTGGGATCATTTTTTACAGTTAGCATATGTTGCATGTATTCATGGTATAAACTTATATAGATGTATATCATTAACAAGAAACATTAAAGAGTAGTCATGAATCTCACCACATGGACCACAGCCTTGTCTAACTCAGTGAAACTATGAGCCATGCCATGTAGGGCCACCTAAGACGGGCGGGTGATGGTGGAGAGGTCTGACAAAATGTGGTCCACTGGAAAAGGGCATGGCAAACCACTTCAGTATTCTTGCCTTGAGAACCCCATTAACAGTATTAAAAGGCAAAAAGATAGGACACTGAAAGATGAAATTCCCGGGTTGGTAGGTGCCCAATAGGCTACTAGAGATCAGTGGAGAAATAACTCACTAACTCAATGGACATGAGTTTGAGTAAACTCCAGGAGTTGGTGATGGACAGGGAGGCCTGGTGTGCTTTGGGTCCATGGGGATGCAAAGAATCAGACATAACTGAGTGACTGAACTGACTGATGGATGAATCTCACAGTTCTGTAAGATCCTACCTGACATCTCAGAGAGCACAGAGGCAGGGGGGTGGAGAGGGAAGGAGAGGAGAAGTGATTTATAGATCTAACCAAAAACAGTTTGTTGGTTTAAAATGATATAGATTAATCAATCACACATCTTCCTTAGTTTCTTCAATATTTACAGAAGAATGTCAATCACTTCTTCCAATTAGGCTGAGAAATGACATGTTTAACTAGAGTCAGATGGTAGCTGTGCCCAAATCCTAAATTCAAGCTCAAAATCTTAGCTTATAAGAACAGTATTTATGACCCATTGCCTGAATGAAGTGTAAATCTGTCACCTCCCTCAATCAGCATTTCCTGTGTCTTTTGGGACATAAATCTACAAGATATCCAGTGAAGAAAAAGAATTCTTTGGTCAACCAGGTTTGGCAAATATTACATTATATTCCCTTCCATTGATTCAGAGTGCACAGCAGTGTACAAAAATATATGAGATTTTATGAAGTAAATAAAAACGCCTTGACTTACTAACCTAGGATTTTCCCAGTCTATTTTGTAAGGAAACTTTTTAAGCCAAACCTGATGTTTTATACTCAGGACAGAAATGCTTCCCCAGCTATTATATGCTCCTAGTTCACACGCCCTAGTTTACCTGCTGTGTTGCCCACTCACCTGCTATTCTATAAAGCTATAGGTCTGAAGAATCCCATGGACTGCATAGCCCATGGGGTTGCGAAGAGTTGGACATGACTGAGCAACTTTCACAGTCACTAAACTGAAATCTGTCTTGATATCATCACAATATATGCATGTACTTTGAATCATGTTGTTTTGGTTAGCCAAAATTATTGTGAAAATTGTGAAAAAGTTTGCTTATGTTAAACATAAACTCCCTAGGGGATGGATGGCAACCCCGACTCAATGGACATGAGCTTGAACAAACTCTGGGAGATGGTGAAGGACAGGGAAGCCTGCATGCTGTAGTCAATGTGGTCACAAAGAGTCAGACACAATTTAGTGACTGACAAGCAGTAAATTTTAGCTACTATTATGAATAGGCACAATGTTGAATTTCTTTTATATCTTATCCAACATATCCTCAAAACAATCCTATGAGGTTAGTGCTATTGTTTACAATTAGTAATGAGGAAAAGAGCCTGAAGAAGGTTGTATAGTTTGGCCCAAGAGAACACAGCAAAGAAATTTTGGTTTAGTTTCAAACCCAAGCAGCTTGACTCCTGGGCTCATGTTTGCAAACACTTCATGAACTCAGTGCCTAAAACAATCCATGATGGATACTTCTTTGTATTCCTCTACCAGAAATAACTTGACTCCTAAATGCTTTTACTGCTTGGTTCACTGTGTGCTATGCTAAGTCACTTCCCCCGTGTCCTACCCTTTATGACCCTATGGACTGTAACCCGCCAGGCTCCTCTGTCCAGCAAGAAAACTGGAGTGGGTTGCTGTGCCCTCCCCCAGGGGATCCTCTCCCGACCCAGGGATGAAACTCACATCTCTCAAGTCTCCTGCGTTGGCAGGCAGGTTCTTTACCACTAGCCACTTGGGAAACCCACTTTGTTGACTATATTTTATGAAATGGGTTTGTTTTTCTCTTCCCATTGGTGCACAAACAGCTCCAGCCCAAAGGCTGGCTTAGCAGATGTGCAGAAGGCATGTGTGTGGTAGACCAACCTATAAGTGGCTCCATCTGACATTTTTACTTATTTTCCTTTTGCCTCATTTTGCTTCATTTTGTGTCTCATCAGTTTTAATTTACTTTTTATTGTTATTCTGTGCATATGTTACACAAATATAAGGTGGTAAGGTAACAACATATTGCAGCTCTGGCACTTCTTATACATTCCCTATCTGCAGCAGACCTTTTTTTAATCCAGTGCATCATCATAAAATATCATTATGAAAATGAGCCAGAATTGAGTTACAGTCATAAACATACCTTCTTTACTAGAGAGCTCTAACCCTAGCTGGCAATTAGCATGCAGTGCATTGCAGGGGAGACGATTTGCCGGAAGCCCAGTTTGTCATCAACAGATAAGTAAAAAATAGTTAATGTAAACCGCATTTCCAAAGTTCATTCCACTTAGCACAGTTCAGGATGGACCTTGAGACTGAGATCTAGAGCTTGCAATGACAATGAGAAATATGATGACAACTTTTCATTTATGAGATCATCTCTCTCCAGAGAACACTTTGTAGTTGTCCTCTTTACTCCTCCTTGTTACGCTTGTTTGGTTGTTCAGGGAATATTATGAGGGTGTGGAAACCTGAGCAACCATTAGCAGCAATTCCCCAGAGTGCACAGCTTAAACTGCATTAAGAGACCTGATTCAAACCAAGCTTGTACAAATGCCTCTTGCCCTGCGTGGGAAAGACATCCGGTTCAAAGATGGCTGACCCTGTGAGGTGCTGATCTGATTCATCTGCATGGCTATATCTTAGCAACTGCATGGCCCATCAGTTTCAGTTATGGGGATAATGGAACCTAAGTTTAGACTTTGGGTTCAACTATGTAACCAGTTGTTTCGAAATAACAACAAAATCAATTTTTTAAAGACTTAAAACAATAAAGCTATGCTATAGAAAATTCTGAAAATATGGATACACAAAAAGAAGATACATAGCAACAAAATTGTTCACTGGTCCATGGGAATGTACTTGGATTTACACACACACATACATACTATATATACACAAACATACATGTATTCATGTAGGTATGTATGTGTGGCTTCACAAGTGAAGCCCAGGAGTTAGGATTCTAAACTCCCATTTAACCACCTAGTAGACTGTATTACTATTTACCATGATCTAGTTCTTCTTTCTGCAGGAAGATTTTACTTTCTTGCCACCTTGAAGTCAGACTTGACTGTGTCACTTGCCTCGGCCAATGAAATACAAGGAAACAGATGTGAGACACTCCTGTGTGAAACAGGAAGAGCCAGTGCGTGATATGCCATGATCTCTTTCTTCTCTCTCGCATGACAGCTGCCCTGTCCGCCTCTGCTTCAAAGCGATGGCAATGACAGTGCAGTAGCCAAGCCCCAACTGACTTTGTGTCATGAGAGAAAGAAATGAGCCTTTGTTGTTTAAAACCACAGAAGTCTGGGTATTACTTGTTATCACAGCATAATCTAGCCTGTCCTGATTGTCACACGATCTTAACACAAACCAATTGCAATAAACTTCAAGTGGGTATGCCAAAGCTAACAGCTCTCATTTCTTAAGAGCAGACAAAGAGCCACAACTACACAGAAAATGATGCTCAGTCACCATTTTTTAGATGATTCTCTTAGAAGACTGCGGGCTAATGTAGGAGTGTGGCTTTTGCTTCACCTGCAACATAGATTCAGGAGAGGTGAATGCTATTCTGTCTCATTAATACAGTAATAATCTGTCATCCACCAGTAAGTGGTATCCAAAACAATTCCACATCAGATGTGGCACTGAATTCTTGCAAGAATAACTGAGATGGTCAGGCCTCCATCTATCTTCTACCTTTTCCCTCCTCTCTTCCATAATAAGAGGATATTTGACCTTTCCTGTTTAAGAAGGGATGGGGCAGAAGTGAAGACCTACTTGCCAATTAAATCTGATACTGTGTTAGCATGAAGTTTGTGCGATTTCTTGTCACTGAGATAGAAACACTCAAGGTCATTCCAGTTTAGGTTTCTTATTTTTCCATGTTTCTCATTTCCTACTCTTTTACATAAAGATAAAACAAAACTTTAAAAAGTTCTGTTTGGCTGCCCTGGCAGCTCAGCAGTAAAGAATCCACCTGCCAATGCAGGAGATGTATATTCGATCCCTGGGTGGGGAAGATCCCCTGGAGAGGGAAATGGCAACCCACTCTAATATTCTTGTCTGGGAAATCCCATGGGCAGAGGAGCTTGGCAGGTTACAGTCTATGGGGTACAAATAATCAGATACGACTAAACAACAACAGTTTTGTTACTGGGTTCTGTGTCTTGAGAAAATTTATTTGAGACTCTTTGAGTTTTCACATAATGAAACTCCTTAAGTGGAATTTAAAGTTGGATAGGCTTATAGTATATTTGATAACTAATATAATAAAATCTGGCTATAATCTGTACCAAGGAGTTATATGAATAAAAGTAACCCCACATAGACTAATTATGTCAGTCATCACCTGAAGTCACTTTAAAATGGAAGCTGTATTGGAAGAATAATATTGATCATATAATAATAATATTTATTACAATACTGTGTGCTTACTGGTAATCCATTAACTACTGGTGAATGAGACCAATTGATGTTTTAAGAACTAAAAGTCATACAGCTAACACAAGCTTTGAATACATATCTGCATGACCTAAACCTGTTATCTTGTCTTACCTTGGCCTTTCAGATATCCAGAGAAAATACAAATAACTTACAAATAATAGAGATGTCATTTCTGTGGTTTCAGAAAGCTTGTGGTGTCTCTAGGCACAAGACTCGCTAACAAACACTTCATGAGATGGAAGGGAAGGGAGAGAATGTTTCATTTCATTCATTTAATCTATCAGTCAATTAGGAAGTCATTAATTCTAAAAATATTTATTGAGGCCCTATTATATGCCAGAGTTCCTGCTTGGCATTACAGATAAAATGGTTATCAACAATAGAAATCCCTGACTTTATAGAACTCAAGCTACAAAAATAGAAGCTACAAATAAATAAATAAATGGATACCAGACAATAAAGTATGTACTCTTCATGATAAGTATGGTAAGAGAGTAAACCCAGTGGTAACTGGGAATATCACAGCAAAGTAGATGGATGGGGATGGATAGAGGCATATTTCGGAGAGGATAATGGGAAAACCTCTCCGAAGAAATGACATTGAATAGAGTTGAAAGGTGAAGAGCTAGCCATGAAGAACCGGGGGAAACAAAACCTGCAGAGGAAACAGCAAAGTTCTGAAGCAGGGGACAGCTTGGAATGAGAGTGAGTGGGGGGTGGCAAAGATGGAGCCTCAGATGAGTCAAAAGGCCACTGGGATCCCGGCAGGTGGGAACTTGCAAGCTGGTGACATGAAGTGTGATTGTCATTCAAAGGTCCATGGGAAGACACTGATGTTTTAATTGAATGTTAGAGGAACGTTTCTCAAGTTGGGAGGACAGCACCTGGAAGTATTGAAAGAGCATTCAAAAGTGACATAGTGCTGCTGTGAACATTTGGGTGCATGTATCCTTTTAAATTATGGTTTTCTCTGAGTATATGCCCAGTAGTTAGATTGATGGGCCACATGGCAGATCTGGTTTTAGTTTTCTTAAGGATGGACTTAGAGAGCTTTCTTAAGGAGGGACCTACTGGAGCTAGAGAGCTTTCTTAAGGACGGACCTAGAGAGTGTTTTATAAAGTGTAGTAAGTCAGAAAGAGAAAACCAAATATCGTATATTAACATATGCATGTGGAAATTAGAAAAATGGTATAGATCTTATTTGTAAAGCAGAAATAGAGACTCAAGCATAGAAAACAAATGGAGAGAAATCAAGGGGAAAGGGGAGATAGAAGAAATTGGGAGGCTGGAATTGATACATATACACTGTTGATACTTGTATAAAAATAGATAACTAATGAGAACCTACAGTATAGCAAAGGGTACATTGTGGTGACCTGAAAGGGAAGGAAGTCCAGAAGGGAGCAGACATATGTATATGTATAGCTGATTCATTATGCTGTGCAGTAGAAACTAATACAACATTGCAAAGCAACTATATTCCACTAAAAGTTAATTTTAAGAAAGTGGTACAGGCTGGGCAAACTAGTTACAGCCAATGGATTCAAGTAGGTGATATATTCCTATGTCCAAGACATAGCATAGTATTTTGAAGATGCTCCTTTCCCTCTTTTCCCTTATCTTCTAACAAAGCAAATATCCTCAAGTCATTTGCTATATGTCCCACAATTAAAGCATCTTCAAAGTAATCCCAAATATTCCAAAATGCTGTATTTGGATTCCTTTGTCATTCTAGGGGCAAATAATTTGAGCTCCAGGATTTGTATGCATCTGGCCTATATCCATAATCATTTTTTTACAAAAGAAAACTGTTAAATATGAAACAGTTGTACAGAAAAAACTTTATAAAGATCCATCCCCCTTCGCATAACTATTTACATTTTTCTATATACACATAAAATCTCACATCATTGCAATCAGTGTCTACATACAGTTGTTTGGCATTTTTATTTATATCTTTTGTAGGCATTTTCACGCTTCTATAATTTTGGTATTTGTCATTTTTATGGTGTATACTACTAACAGTTTCATGTATCATAGTCTAATTAATTGTTACTTAAGAGATAGATATATTATCCATACATCTTCCTACTCCAAATTGGTTCCTAGACCCTTTTCAGTATATTTCATGGTCTTTCCATGTTTCTGGAGCACCTATGACCTTTTAAAATAAAAATGGAAATTAAAAAAAATGATTTTCCTAAAATGATCATATATTTCTGACATTCAAAGAGGTTTTCCCCCTCAATTCTTTTATATGTATATTTTTTACGAACTGCCATCTAACTTACTCCATTAGCTTTTAGACTTTATTTCTATAAACCTCTACTGGGTCTTTGCCCTTCTCATCAATTTTAGCTCTTTCTTTGGTTCCATTTTCATTAGACAGAAAGCCCGGAATAGCTAACACACTCAATTGTATTTCTTCATGCTTTGGAGTTTGAATTTCTTCCTTTAGGATCAGAGGCTTGCTTAGACTTCTTCCTTATGAAAAATAGACATTTTTCCCCAAAAGAATTAGAGTGGCATGTACTTTAATAACTGTGAAAAATATAGAAAAATTTAAAACAGAAACATATAGGAATTTCTACTGATTAACTATGCTAGACTGAATTTGCTGGTATAGATTCATCCTTTTCTCTGTACAGAAGTTTTACCTAGCTGTGGTCACACTGCTTTTGTAATTTTATACCACTCTCCCACTTATCACAATCTAATAAGCATTTTTCATACTATGACACTTTTTCATAGCTAATATTTTAATGGGTGCATAAACTTCCTTTGATTGCAACATGCCAAGCTTCCCTGTCCCTCACTATATCCTGGAGTTTGCTCAGACTCTTGTCTCTTGAGTTGGTTGATGCTATTCAACCATACCGTTCTCTGTCATCCCCTTCTCCTCCTGTTCTCAATCTTTCCCAGAATCAAGGTCTTTTCCACTGAGTCAGCTCTTTGCATCAGGTGGCCAAAGTATTGGAGCTTCAGCATCAGGCCTTCCAATGAATATTCAGGACTGGTTTCCTTTAGGATTGACTGGTTTGACCTCCTTGCAGTCCAAGGAATTCTCCAGAATCTTCTCCAGCACCACAATTCAAAAGTATCAATTTTTCAGTGTTCAGCCTTCTTTATGGTCCAACTCTCACATCCATACATGACTACTAGTGATATTGCCATTGGTGAGCCTGCCATTTTGTTAACCACTTCTCCATTTTTTAAATCTGCATAGCTCTCTTGCTGGAATTCAGTGGGTTACCAAGAAGTTGAGAACATTCTTAAACAGCCTTAGAGCAGTGTCTCCTTTGTTTTACCAATTGATGCCATTTTTCAGGTATTTGCTTCTTATAATTTAGACTGTATTTTCACCTTGTCCCAGCTATTCCTTTTCTCTCTTGCCCTTTCTGCCTTTCAACATAGCTTGGAATTCCCAAAGACAGGCATTTGACTTTATTTTCCCCCTGCTACAAAGCACCTTCTAATCTGTCAGCAAAGCTCATTCCTTCCATCGCTTACCCTGTGAGCTGAAGCCCAGGGAGGAATTGGTGATTGTCAAACACATCATAAGCAATATAAAGATGAGTCCAGAGGGCATTAATTCAGAGAGAGGGGGAGAGGAAGAGAGACAGGGCAGGAGCAACTCCTCTGTGAAAGAGGGGAAGAGTGATGATAAAGGGAAATGGAAGGGCAGCTTTGGTCTCTAGAAGAAACATTCTGCTGTGAGAAATGCCAAGGAATGAAATTGACCTCCGTGATGGATCATTATGCATTGATAAGAGAGACCTGGAAAATGGCATCAGTTAAACACCACTATCCATTCAGTGCATTAATGAGACAGCTTTCAGAATTCACTTGTATAAAGAGGGCTATCAATACTGGAGAAATCCAGAGGTCCTGTGGCAGATGAGAGCAGGATGAATATTTGCTATGTGCACGGGGATTTTTCATTCCGTTTCTCATTTTCCTGCATACCACCATCAAAACTCGACTGTGCCCAGAAGCCTGAGAAATCCGGTCTCATTTTTGCAATATTGCATGATAATTTCATAGTATTGAATGTGGAAAACACCGGTGGGTCTTCCATTCTGGTCAGTGTTCAAAGCTATCTGAGCATTCTGAAAATACAGGTTCCACAAAGCCTTGGAGTCAGAAACTTATTTCTCAAACAGATTGTCCAAAGACCACACTGTATCTGACTGGGAGATTTGTTGTTGTTGTTACTGTATTATATTAATAAATAACAGACATTCATTTACTATTTATATATTTAATATTTATTTATATATTGCCTAGTGCACATTCCACAAAACATTTGAGACCAGTATTAGACTATTTTAGAAAAGCTTATATGATTTTAAAAAACTGAGCTTATCATTAGTGAAATTTTATGCACTGTGATGAGATGGCTCTTATTGGTAATGACCAGAGTATTCTCTCTACTGACTTAAAATATATCCTGTTATATGTGCTATAACTAACATCAGTGTAAAGGACTTTGTGTATGTGGCTGGACACATGACAATTGAGAAATAGGAGAAGCTTAAGGACTTCTAATTGCACATATGAATTATCTTTGTGCCTCCAGGGAACTTCATAAAAATATAAGAGAATAAATAAAAATAAATTGTAAACACATAAAAGGAGCAGCAAGGAGAACGGATTTTGAGAAGTTTTTGTAATGAGACAAGTGGATGAAGGAATCAGTTTTGCTAAGAAACCTGAGTGCGTTAGCAGAGGAAGGCCTGTAGGGTATGAGCCAGTTAGAACTCAGAACTCAGCATCAATCACAGCAGCACTGAAAGAGAGAAAAGGGGGAGATGTTGGTAGGAGTCAGCACCCTGATCTATGATCTATTCTACCCAGTCAGGCAACTACATTTTCTTCACCCCAGCCAGTGCTTCATTTTAATTCTATAAAGGAATATAATCGGGAGAAGTTCCATTATAGGGGCAGGAGGCACAGTATGTAGTGGGAAGAATAAGAAGGTTGAATTGAAGTGACCCCAGCCACCACCCACAACTAATTTTTCCCAAGAATGCTGACACTGACTCCCCTATGTAACAATCAGCTATCCACACCAAACCCTCACCCTGGACTTGGCTAAAGATAAAGCTGTTGTTTTCTCTTCTCAAGAAAGGAATACATAAAATACATATGCAAAATACAGCCACTGAAATCCCCACAATGCAATTTCTAAGACTAAACGATCACTGAATGATGTCCACTCCAGATCTTCTAATCAACTATTCAGTGGCTGTTCTCTAATACAAATTTTAGAACACCAGGGATAAAAATAAGTTCCTAAAATATCCTAGCTGGCAAACAAACAAGATTACCCACGAAGGAACAGGAAAGCTTCTTTCCCATTTTAAGGTTTCAAGTCTTTTCTACTTGACCTAAGAAGCATTCCTTAACCACTACTGTTCACGATTTTCTGTCTTTCTGAAACTTAGCATGATATAAGATTTTTTAGTAGCAACATTAGAAGCTGAATGAAAATGAAGCAACGTCTTTAAAACTCTAAGGGAAAGTGTATTTCTGACATAAGATGCCATACCTGGCCAAAGTATCAATCAAGTATGAGGGAAGCAAATTACATTTTCAGAAATACAAAGTCTCATGATTTCCTCTCATGTATCATTCTCAGAAAATTACTTGAAGCTGTGTCTCTCCAAAACAAGGAAATAGACCAAGAAAGACGAAGGCACTTCATCCAGGAAACATTAGTTCAACCAAAAGGTGAGTGAAGAAAAGTCCCAAGAGGTTGGCTGTGCAGTTCAGAATGCAACCAGTCTGGAGTAGAAGTGAAGGATGGAGGGCCCAGGAGGGAAGACTATTTCAAAGAAAAGTGATTAAATAAATAGTATCTCAGCTGCCGTAGGAATAGGTATTCTAAAGGAATCTATACATCTTTTGTAGAGTTTGAAAAAAATGATTATGTATTGAAAAGCAAGCAATTTTTTACATAAAAGTAGTCAATAACTCCAATCTAGAAAGTGATACCAGACTGAAAATATAATCATAGTACCCTATTATTGAATAATACTGACATAATCATACAATGTAACACATCAACATATATTTAACCAAAACTGGATTGTAATTATATTTTATAGATGGAGGGGAGAGAAAAGGGGAAGGGGAGGTGTGGGAGGGGCTAAGACGGGGTCTAAGGATGTTAAACCCTTATTTACTATACTATCAAGTGAAGACAGTGACCATAACCAGATAGTCAACACCGAAATCAGATTGATTATATTCTTTGCAGCCAAAGATGGAGAAGCTCTATACAGTCAGCAAAAACAAGACTGGAAGCTGACTGTGGTTCAGATCATGAACTCCTTATTGCCAAATTCAGACTTAAATTGAAAAAAGTAGGGAAAACTGCTAGACCATTCAGGTATGACCTAAATCAAATCTCTTATGATTATACAGTGGAAGTGAGAAATAGATTTAAGGGCCTAGATCTGATAGATTGAGTGCCTGATGAACTATGGAATGAGGTTTGTGACATTGTACAGGAGACAGGGATCAAGACCATCCCCATAGAAAAGAAATGCAAAAAAGAAAAATGGCTGTCTGGGGAGGCCTTACAAATAGCTGTGAAAAGAAGAGAAGTGAAAGGAAAGATAGAAGCATCTGAATGCAGAGTCCCAAAGAATAGCAAGAAGAGATAAGAAAGCCTTCTTCAGCGATCAATGCAAAGAAATAGAGGGAAACAGCAGAATGGGAAAGACTAGAGATCTCTTCAAGAAAATTAGAGATACCAAGGGAATATTTCATGCAAAGATGGGCTTGATGAAGGACAGAAATGGTATGGACCTAACAGAAGCAGAAGATATTAAGAAGAGGTGGCAAGAATACACAGAAGAACTGTACAAAAAAGACCTTCATGACCCAGATAATTACGATGGTGTGATCACTCATCTAAAGCCAGACATCTTGGAATGTGAAGTCAAGTGGGCCTTAGAAAGCATCACTACGAACAAAGCTAGTAGAGGTGATGGAATTCCAGTTGAGCTGTTTTAAATCCTGAAAGATGATGCTGTGAAAGTGCTGCACTCAATATGCCAGCAAATTTGGAAAACTCAGCAGTGGCCACAGGACTGGAAAAGGTCAGTTTTCATTCCAATCCCAAAGAAAGGCAATGGAAAGAATGCTCAAACTACCACACAATTGCACTCATCTCACATGCTAGTAAAGTAATGCTCAAAATTCTCCAAGCCAGGCTTCAACAATATGTGAACTGTGAACTTCCAGATGTTCAAGCTGGTTTTAGGAAAGGCAGAAGAACCAGAGATTAAATTGCCAACATCCACTGGATCATGCAAAAAGCAAGAGAGTTCCAGAAAAACATCTATTTCTGCCTTATTGACTATGCCAAAGCCTTTTGACTATGTGGATCACAATAAACTGTGGAAAATTCTGAAAGAGATGGGAGAGAGAGAGAGGTACCTGACCTGCCTCTTGAGAAATCTGTATGCAGGTCAGGAAGCAACAGTTAGAACTGGACATGGAACAACAGACTGGTTCCAAATAGGAAAAGGAGTGCATCAAGGCTGTATATTATCACCCTGCTTATTTAACTTATATGCAGAGTACATCATGAGAAACGCTGGATTGGAAGAAACACAAGCTGGAATCAAGATTGCCAGGAGTAATATCAATAACCTCAGATATGCAGATGACACCACCCTTATGGCAGAAAGTGAAGAGGAACTAAAAAGCCTCTTGATGAAAGTGAAAGAGGAGAGTGAAAAAGTTGGCTTAAAGCTCAACATTCAGAAAACTAAGATCATGGCATCCAGTCCCATCACTTCATGGGAAATAGATGGGGAAACAGTGGAAACAGTGGTTTACTTTATTTTGGGGGGCTCCCAAATCACTGCAGATGGTGACTGCAGCCATGAAATTAAAAGACACTTACTCCTTGGAAGAAAAGTTATGACCAACCTAGACAGCATATTCAGAAGCAGAGACATTACTTTGCTGACTAAGGTCCGTCTAGTCAAGGCTATGGTTATTCCTGTGGTCATGTATGGATGTGAGAGTTGGACTTTGAAGAAGGCTGAGCACCAAATAATTGGTGCGTTTGAACTGTGGTGTTGGAGAAGACTCTTGAGAGTCCCTTGGACTGCAAGGAGATCCAACCAGTCCATTCTGAAGATCAGCCCTGGGATTTCTTTGGAAGGAATGATGCTAAAGCTGAAGCTCTAGTACTTTGGCCACCTCATGCGAAGAGTTGACTCATTGGAAAAGACCCTGATGCTGAGAGATTGGGGGCAGGAGGAGAAGAGGACGACCGAGGATGAGATGGCTGGATGGCATCACTGACTCGATGGAGGTGAGTCTGAGTGAACTCCGGGAGTTGGTGATGGATAGGGAGGCCTGGCGTGCTGTGATTCATGGGGTCGCAAAGAGTCAGACACGACTGAGCGACTGAACTGAATTGATGCATGTATATGTAACAAGAGATTCAGGAAAAAAGCAGAGTTGGGGCTAGTAAAGAGAAAGTGTTCTGTAACAGTTTTATAGTATTTTTGATTCTTAATTTTTGTGTTCTATATTTATAAATAATTTTTAGAAAAAGTGAAAAAAAATTTGAAGGGGGAAAAGTGGTAGATATTTTTATGTATAGAAGGTTAATATATTTAGATGGGGGACTAAAACAAGGAGAATTTTTTGTTGGTTACACTCTTCCCGTGCATTTCTGTATGTTTTTATAGTTTCATCGTTAAATCTATTAAGAGTTATAGTGGAGGCAGAACTTGTTGCCACTTAGCTGAATGGCTCATGAAAGAAAAGGATAAACCAGTCCCTTATTTTGAGGGTGGAAGTAGAGCCGTTTGAAGAACCAAACTTAAGGAAAAAGAATTTAAGCAATCGATCTGTTTGTGCTTTTTCCAAAGATTCTTTCCCATTTTAAGGTTTCAAGTCTTTTCCACTTGATCTAAGAAGCATTCCTGAACCACTACTGTCCACAATTCTCAGTCCTTCTGGAAATAATAGGCCTTCTCTCGTCTACGTCTGCCTTTGGTGAGTGACATTCTCTCTCTCATTCTCTGAGTTATACCCATAGTGTAGTAGGTCACACACACACACTCACCCACACACACACACACACACACACACACACACACACACATACCCACACACACACACCCACACCCACCCCCACACCCACACACACACCCCCACCCATACACCCACACACACACACACACACCCACACACACACACCCCAGTGATGATTCTCTATTCTCTGCCAGGCATGGAATTAGACACATGATCTGTTCTATTTCATTGGGTTGGCCAGAAAGTTCATTCTGGTTTCTCCATACCATTTTATGGAAAAACCCAAACAAACAAACTTTCCAGCCAACCCAATTCATTGCTGCCCTGAAGATACCAGGAACTAGGACTGAGGGATCTTACCTATCTTAATACACCATTGAGAAAACAAAACAACAACAACAACAACAACAAACCAGCCCTTAACATACAGGAACTGTCTGAGGCAGCTAGGCCTTTGTGTCCATGGGAGCTGGCTGGATATCCAGCTCATAGGTAGGCCAGGTTAGTGACCTGTTGGATATAAACAATCTTACAAAACACCAACATCAGAAAAATAACTATGAAACCAATACAAAATGAGAGAAAGCAAGGTCACTTGACAATTTTGTATATATGCCAACAAGATAAGTCTGCCTTATAACCCACAAAATGCCAAACACCCCTCCTCCACCCCAGCCTTGTATGAGTAACACTACTTCTTTACCAATTACAACTTAAACCTCACTCCAGTGTGCTTTCCCCAAAGATTAAATATTTTTACAACTTATTTTGCATTTTTTTCTTATAGTGTAAGCATCAATTAAGTTATTAAAAAGTGAAAACATACTCTATGCTTTCAAAGTTGTCTTCTGGTATATTTGGAGAAAGGAATGGCAACTCACTCCAGTATTCTTGCCTGGAGAATTCCATGGACAGCAGGCTATAGCCCATGGGGTCACAAACAGTTGAACACAACTGAGTGACTAATACTTACACTTTCTTGTTTCTGATGTATTAGTTAATGCGAATAAAAACAATACAGGGGCTTATTTTTAACTTCAGGGTTTTCTTAACATGAGAGGCATAGTTGGAGTTCTGTCAACCACTGAAATGTCTAGAGTCATGATGCATCTAACAGATTTATTTAAAATATATCACTTTTGGAAAGAAATAGGAAAATGTATCTAGCCTGATGAGATACTACAATCTTTTCTAAAGATGAAACTCCCAGTAAGATTTTTCACAGGTCTTACCAGTAGGTGGAATATTTTCACACAAGTCCTCCCACTAAAGTATCACTTGTTTCTAAATAAATGTATCAATTACACATTGGAAAGAAAGTCTCCATCTATCATTCTTCGAGATTTGGGAAGGAAGATGCAAAAGTCAGCAAGATCCACCCTTGGCAGCCATGATTAGGAACATATTGCAACCATCAGAGTTGACATTGCTAACAATTTATGCGGCTCAACCTTAATTCTGATGTACTGACAAGTGAAAAGCTGGCAGAAATACCTCGCCCAGATTCTCTAATGTTTCAGGTGTTCTGTGATGTTTTCTTCCAAAATCCTCCAACTCAATCCATACCCTAACTCTGTCTTGCAACGGTATCTTTCACAGGCTTTCAACCTTGTTTTGTTATTGTCATGTAAGAACAAGTTTCAAGTCAAAAAGATTTAAATTGATCTATGTGTCTTTCTGTTAGTACACATACATGTTTACATTTTTTATGTCAAAAATATCTATAGTAAAATCTCAGTGATTGATTTTCACAAAATAATTGATTTAGGCAGTATCTTGGTTGAAATGGTGCTTTTGATTAATGTACGAAAAAAAGGTTCCAACGAAATTAATCCACAGCAGTCATTCTCAAACTTTTCCATATATGAGAATATACTTGTTTATTTCAGAAGTTTGGGGGATGAGGCTGCATCTCATTCCAGTGAAACCTCTGTGAGTGAAAACCTGTCATCCATATTTCCAAAGCCCACTCCCAAGATGGTTCTAAGGTGAAGCCAAGTTTGGGATCAGTGATCCAAATGGGTAACTTGTGTGGAATGAAGAGCACTTGTATTAGCTGGAAGCTTGTTAGGAATGCAGAGTGCTGGAGCCCTTCCTACACATACTAGTTCAGAATCTGATCTAGACCGGGCTTCCCGGTTTTGGAGTTCTTGAAATGCAGATTTGAATTCAGTTGTTTAGTCAGAGAGCCTGAGATGCTATACTCTCAAAGAACATCCATGGTCCTGGTTCAAGACTAGTCTTTGAGAAGGATATAGCCAGTACAGCATGAGCCACATTCCTGGGTACACAGTCATCACAGCCTCCAACATAACAAGGATAACAATAGCTACATCTTTTTCAGTTCAGTTCAGTGCAGTCTCTCAGTCATGTCCAACTCTTTGCGACTCCATGGACCGCAACACACCAGGCCTCCCTGTCCATCACCAACTCCCAGAGTTTACTTAAACTCATATCCATCAAGTCGGTGATGCCATCCAACCATCTCATACTCTGTTGTCCCCTTCTCCTCCTGCTTTCAATCTTTCCCAGCAGCAGGGTCTTTTCAAATGAGTCAGCTCTTCACATCAGGTGGCCAAAGTATTAGAGATTTAGCTTCAACATCAGTCCTTCCAATCAACACTCAGGACTGATCTCCTTTAGGATGGACTGGTTGGATCTCCTTGCAGTCCAAGGGACTCTCAAGAGTCTTCTCCAAAACCACAGTTCAAAAGCATAAGTTCTTCAGCGCTCAGCTTTCTTTATAGTCTGATTCTCACATCCATACATGACCACTGGAAAAACCATAGCTTTGACTAGATGGACTTTTGTTGGCAAAGTAATGTCACTGCTTTTTAATGTGCTGTCTAGGTTTTTCATAACTTTTCTTCCAAGGAGTAAGCATCTTTTAATCTCATGGCTGCAGTCACCATCTGCAGTGATTTTGGAGCCCAAACAAATAAAGTCTGACACTGTTTCCCCATCTATTTGCTATGAAGTGATGGGACCAGATGCCATGATCTTAGTTTTCTCAATGTTGATCTTTAAGCCAACTCTTTCACTCTCCTCTTTCACTTTCATCAAAAGGCTTTTTAGTTCCTTTTCACTTTCTGCCATAAGGGTGGTGTCATCTGCATATTTCAGGTTATTGATATTTCTCCCGGCAGTCTTGATTCCAGCTTGTGCTTCATCCAGCCCAGAGTTTCTCATGATGTACTCTGCATATAAGTTAAATAAGCAGGGTGACAACATACAACCTTGATGTACTCCTTTTCCTATTTGCAACCAGTCTGTTGTTCCATGTCCAGTTCTAACTGTTGCTTCCTGACCTGCATACAGATTTCTCAAGAGGCAGGTCAGATGGTCTGGTATTCCCATCTCTTTCAGAATTTTCCAGTTTATCATTATCCACATAGTCAAAGGCTTTGGCATAGTCAATAAAGCAGAAATGGGTGTTTTTATGGAACTCTCTTGCTTTTTTTATATAGGCAGCTACTACATACCAGACAATAGGCTAAGAGCTTCTCTGTTACAAGCTCTATGAGGAAGAACTATGATACTTTACATTTAAAAAATAAATTAAGTTTCAGAGAGGTAGAATGTGGCTTAAAACTGCTCAGCTTCCCCTGTATTAAAAGCTCTCAGTGGTCAGAGTCATTATGAAGCATCCAATGTGTTTATTATGTATATAAACTATAAAACATTCTGCTTCAGCATGGTTGAGGTGAGGGGGCTCAATAATCTGTCATCATCCCAAGGGATGGTCTGAGTCCCTTCTTAAGCTTCAAATGATGGCATCCCAACTAGATGATAGGACTACAAAGTGATGCTTAATGAACATGCCAAAAGAACCCCAAAGGATTTCCACCTAGCAACTCTTTATAAGCACTGGTAAATATTCACTTAGCTGTATGCACTTAAAATTGCAAGGCATACTGTTGAAATGAATTTTTCAAGAGATGGGCTTCTTAGATTTCTAATAAATAAGAGGATACCATCACTCTGCTTACCCCTCCAGGACATTCAAAGTAAGTGGAATACACAGCACGTCTCTGAAAGCCACTTTAAGAGGAGACAGATACAAACTCATAAAGGAGTTGAGCAATAACACAAGGTGGCATATGGTAGATGCCAAATGAGCGACAGAGGCAGTATTCATAATGATAGTAGCTACCACTTCCTGAATAACTATTACATGGCAGATGTTTTATATAAATTGCCTCATTCGATCACTACAATCCAAGTAAGGTTATAATTACTATTCCTATTTTACAGATAAGGAAAAAGAAACTCAGTGAATTATGCGACTTTCCCAAGGACTCACCGATATTAAAGACCAAACTGGGATTCCAACCCTAGGTCTGTGTGACCCCAGATGCTATTCTACTTCTAGACTACCTAGTACCTCTCCTACACCATCCTACCTCCTCTGTATTCTTAGAGGTCAGTGAAAGAAAACATATAGCTACAGAGAAAATTTTGTGGAGAGATTTTTACATGAGCTATTTTCATAAAGATTGCTGGAATTTTGATAAACAGAGAAGGGCAGGAAGAGAACCTGAATCAGGAAAAGATCAGGAGAAGCATCAGGAAATGAAGGATGTTCAAATTTGCAAAGAATGTCTTGTATGGGAAGGAATTGTGGGTTGGCATTCACAAACTAAGAACATTATGAAAGACCTTTAAGATCCTCTCAGAGATATTGGTTTAAGGAGAGTGTGGTCCTAGAGAAATTTTATGAGAGGGAGAGAAATGATGACCCTAGAGTTGATAAATAAGTACCCAGTGTGATGAATAGTTTGTAGGCTAAAAATGAATGAATCTGTGAAGGACTCTAAGAAGCCACATCAAAGTTTTGTGGAAATATTAAAACTAGCAAATTTGGGGGCAGAGCAGTTTACAAAAACTGAAAACGTAAAGCAGTGATGGCAGTTCAGAACTGTAGAGTTCTAAGGGGTCAGACTTTATTTTGGGGGCAAAAAAATCACTGCAGATGGTAACTGCAGCCATGAAATTAAAAGATGCTTACTCCTTGGAAGGAAAGTTATGACCAACCTAGATAGCGTATTAACAAGCAGAGACTACTTTGCCAACAAAGGTCCATCTAGTCAAGGCTATGGTTTTTCCAGTGGTCATGTGTGGATGTGAGAGTTGAACTTTGAAGAAAGCTGAGTGCTGAAGAATTAGTGTTGGAGAAGACTCTTGAGAGTCCCTTGGACTACAAGAAGATACAACCAGTCCATGCTAAAGGAGATCAGTCCTGGGTGTTCATTGGAAGGACTGATGCTGAAGCTGAAACTCCAATACTTTGCCCACCTTATGCGAGGAGTTGACTCATTGGAAAAGAGTCTGATGCTGGGAGGGATTGGGGGCAGGAGGAGAAGGGGACGACAGAGGATGAGATGGCTGAATGGCATCACTGACTCGATGGTCGTGAGTTTGGGTAAACTCCGGGAGTTGGTGATGGACAGGGAGGCCTGGCGTGCTGCGATTCATGGGGCTGCAAAGAGTCAGACACAACTGAGCAACTGAACTGAACTGAAGAGGTTTGGAATTTTCTCCAGCAAGTGAAAAGCCATTATGAAGATCATTTTAGGAAAGAAGGAAAAAAGAAATATCTATTAGAAAACAATGAGATTTTGGTTTGAGATGTTGTTCATGGAAATGTGAAAGAAAGTATAAAAAAATAGAAATCACGACTCTACAGAAGATCAAAAAATAATGACTGGAATATTGGCAGTTTGAAAGAATGCAGAATGACTAGAAGATAGTAACACTTTGAGGATTGTGAATTGCTCATCTATTTACTTGTACTTAAAATCTGGACATTGAATTTGCAGTGTAAAGGAAACAATACCAAGTAGAATGTATTTTCCTTTCAAAAAAATCCATGGTAATAATAATAATAGCTTATGTTTATATACTCTGCTTTTACTTATAGGTTTTATTGTCTTATTTAAAAGACTTTTACATAGATTACCTTATTGAAATCTCACTTATCCATGGAGGGATTAGGGTAGAAATTATCACCCACACTTTCTATGTCAGGAAAGTGAGGCAGAGAGAGCTTCAGTCATGTACTTGAGGCCACTTGGAGTATAAAGGACCAAGCCAGAACTGGTCCCCTTGCTGTGTTTCAAGTCCAAGATCAGTCTCCTAGACAGCAACTCTTAGCCAGAAGAAAGCTGAGATGGGTGGGGGATGAGCACACAGCTTTCTGTAGCAACGTGTCACTCCTTCAGTTAGTCCATAAAGGAGAAGACAATTCAATAAAAGTAGCTAATGACTTTGCATTTTAATTGTCATTAGGCTTAAATTACAGAGGTACTTATCACTTTCCAGGAAAGTGAGAGAGCAAGAGGAATGAAAGTTGGTTAAAGGTGAGGGTTTCCTCTCCCTTTTTCGAAGGGCAAATTATCTGTGTCTAACTGTAGAACACTCTGCATGAATCACTGATACCTTAATTACTGAGTTCTAAAACTATTCATCTGCCTGATCAGAAGCCCACTCCAAATGAGGTCCCCCAGTGTCAACAACTCTCAGATACTGATCATGACCCAAAGCAGACATGGGAGTACTTAAAGTTTCTCATATGCCAATTGGGCAGGGAGGTGATGACCCTTAAGATTGCATATGCCTCTAATTACACCCAACACTGCTTTTTGAAAGGAAACAAACAAAAATGATGGAATTCTGGAGAACTGGATATACCAATCTACAGATTGCATATACCTTGAGCATGTCAATCACCCTGTGACACAGTTTATCTATCAACTAACAATAGAAGACATTAATTTCTAAATCTATCTAGTGATTTACTGCATGAATTGAAGATTTTACTATATGCCAAGTGTCAAGGTTAGTGCTAAGGAACTGCATGGGATAACATAGGTTCTAGCTTAAATGAATCTTTGGAATTACCAAGAAAAACTAATATTAGACAAATAATTGCATGTAATAACACTAACGGGCTTCCCTGGTGGCTCAGTGGTAAAGAATCCACCCACCGATGCGGCAGATGTGGGTTCAATCACTGGGATGAGAAGATCCCTGGAAAAGGAAGTTGCAACCCACTCCAGAATTCTTGCCTAGGAAATTCTATGGACATAGGAGACCGGTGGGCTATAGTTCAGAGGGTTGCAAAAGAATCAGATACAATTTAGCAACTAAAAAACAACAAATAATGCTAAGACCTCAGTGCTTATTGGGGCTTTCTAGAATGAAGAATTTCTAAACTTAAGACACAATATAAAAGCAATCAACTTTAAGGTCAGAGGAAGAAAGCTAAGTTTTAATGAGAAGCCAGTCTCTATTAGATATTATGGTTGAAACTTTACATGCATTTTCTAATTTAATCTTCCCCTCAAACCACACATTATCTGCTATCACATGTGTTTTCTCATAAAGGAACGAAGACAAGGAAGTTATTTAACTTGCCCAGATTCATTATATTGTGGTGCTCAAGAACCCAAATTCTGGAGCAAGATTACATGAGCTCAAATTCCATCTCTGCCTCTTATTATCTGTGAACTTGGGAAGTTACTTAACTTTCCCTTTACTTTAGTTATCTCATCCATTAAATGAGAACAATGGTATTATCCAGATCATAGTGGGGTTTTTTTTGAGAGTTAAATGAGTTCATTGAGCCTGGCCAAATGAAAGTGTCATACAAATATTAAATTAGTATATTATTAATATTAGGTTGTTTAATAGCTAATTTCATGTGTCAACTTGGTTAGGCCATGGTACTCATTTGTTTGGTCAAGCATCAGACTAGATACTGTGAAAGTGTTTCTTAGATGCCATGGAGGCTATTTTTCAGATGTTGCTGTGGAGGCATTAACATCTTCATCAGTAGGATTTCAGTGAAGCAAATTACTCTCCATAATGTGGGTGGGCTCATCCAATCAGTTGAAAGCCAAGACAAGGACGGAAGTTTCCTAAAGGAGAAAGGATTCAGCCCCAAGACTGCAACACAGAAACTCAGTTTTCATCACTCTCCCCAACCTTTCCCCTTTGGTAACTATAAGTTTTGGATTGACATACACATACCACTATATTTGACAGATAACCAACAAGAACCCACTACACAGCACAGGAAACTTTGTTCAATATTCTATAATAACCCAAACTGGGAAAAGAATTTGAAAAAGAATGGATATATGTATAACTAAATCACTGCTATATACCTGAAACTGACAAGACATTTTAAATCAGTTATACTCCAATATATCAATAACCTCAGATATGCAGATGACACCACCCTTATGGCAGAAAGTGAAGAGGAACTGAAGAGCCTCTTGATGAAAGTGAAAGAGGAGAGTAAAAAGGTGGTTTAAAACTCAACATTCAAAAAACTAAGATCATGGCATCTGGTCCCATCACTTCATAGCAAATAGATGGGGAAACAATGGAAACAGTGAGAGACTATTTTATTGGGCTTCAAAATCATTGCAGATGGTGACTGCAGCCATGAAATTAAAAAAACACTTGCTCCTTGGAAGAAAAGCTATGACCAACATAAACAGCATATTAAAAAGCAAAGACATTACTTTGCTAGCACAGGTCCATCTACTCAAAGCTATAGTTTTCCAATAGTCATGTATGGATGTGAGAGTTGGACTATAAAGAAAGCTGAGTGAGAAAGAATGGATGCTTTTTTCTTTTTTTTTTTATTTTGCTTTATTTTACTTTACAATACTGTATTGGTTTTGCCATACATCAACATGAATCCGCCATGGGTGTACATGTGTTCCCAATCCTGAACCCGTGTAAGAAACCTAGATGTCCATCAGCAGATGAATGGATAAGAAAGCTGTGGTACATATACACAATGGAGTATTACTCAGCCATTAAAAAGAAAACATTTGAATCAGTTCTAATGAGGTGGATGAAACTGGAGCCAATTATACACAGTGAAGTAAGCCAGAAAGAAAAACACCAATACAGTATATTAACACATATATATGGAATTTAGAAAGATGGTAATGATAACCCTGTATGTGAGACAGCAAAAGAGACACAGATGTTTGGAATGGATGCTTTTAAACTGTGGTGTTGGAGAAGATTCTTGAGAGTCCCTTTACTGCAAGGAGATCAAACCAATCTTAAAGGAATTCAGTCCTAAATATTCATTGGAAGGACTGATGCTGAAGCTGAAACTCAATACTTTGGCTACCTGATGCAAAGAACTGACTTATTGGAAAAGAATGTGATGCTGGGAAAGATTGAAGGCAGGAGGAGAAGGGGACGACAGAGGATGAGATGGTTAGATGGCATTACTGACTCGATGGACATGAGTTTGAGCAAGCTCTGGGAATTGGTGATGGACAGGGAAGCCTGGAGTGCTGCAGTGCATGGGGTCCCAAAGAGTCAGACACAACTGAACAACTGAACTGAAGTGATCCTTAAGATATAAATTCAAGTGATTTAAAAAATAATTTAAGGGAAAAAAAAAAAAAACTTGCCTGAGTTTCCAGCTTGCCTGGCCTGATCTGTAGAATTTGGACTCAAGACTAGGTCACTTCTCACCTGTGTTTCCAGCCTACTGGTCTACCATATGGATTTTGAACTCATAAACCCCTATAATAGGATATATCCTGTTGGTCTTGTTTTTTTGGAGACCCCGACTAATACCATTGATAAAGCCTGAATGTGAATCGAGCTCTGATTGCTAGGGTTAGCTCTTCATTTCAAAGTTTCGGTGGACTTGCCCGTCATTAAAAGCTGTTCAATCTGCACTGTCCTCTTTTACTAATTTGTTTTTCAAAAAACCAAACAAAGGATTTTGATGAGTTTTTACTGAAAAAAAGAAGTGGTAGTCAAGTCCAAAGAGACCTGACTGCAGGTCTTTTCTCTCTGTTGTCCAGAACGTTCCTTCCCTGAGGGCTTTGTCACAGTGAATGGGGCCACCGCTGACAAGCCATATTTCTTTCATAATGGAGAGAAAAGTTTAAAATGAGATCCTAGACTTTCATTAGTTTTTGTGCTGCCCTAATTTCTTTTCTCCTTTGCTTTCACACCAGCTGCAGACTTTAATTAAACTGTGGCAAGTCTCCTAAACTTGGCGGGCTTTGCAGAGAAAACAAGGGCATTTCCTCCCAGGGCAGAGCTTTCCCAGAGCCCTCCAGCTTGCATTTATTTCCCCCAACTGTCTGGATTAGTGGCTACAAACTTTGCATGTCCTCAAATCTTACTTCCTCCCATCTTTGATTCTCTCTCACTTCTCAGATTTCACAAAAACTTCCCTAGCCATGTATTACTGCCATAACTAATTCCAAGTAATATTTCAGGGCTGTAATTATGGTAAATTACTATACTGGTTTATCATTTTGATTCTTTACCTGAAAGCACCATTCATAGCCATAGGATAAAACCATCATATCTGTATTCACAGATGAAATTAATACATCCCTTTATTATAGACAGTGATAAAATGAGAGGTGTAAAATGAAGGCTTATTTTCTTATTAGGCTGTAGACGATGACAAATATATTCTGGCCCATCTCAAAATACTCCTGAAACTCAGTGGCTGTGAATCCTGGGCCTTGTTTTCTGCACCTGTTATGTGTTTATCAAATTGTGTAATACAGACAATTGAAACTACAATTCAGCTGTGCTTATATGACATAGTTATTTTTAAAAATATATATATATTTATTTTTTTGTGAGACTATTTCCTTCTATAGAGATTCTTGTACAAGCTGCATCACGGGACCCCTTATACCTCAAAATAATATGAGACAGTTTACAGGAAAATTATAGAAAATGTTGTTGTAAAGACACTTTGTTCAGTCACTAAGTCATGTCCAAATCTTTGCACTTCCATGGACTGCAGCACATTAGGCTCCTCTGTCCTCTGCTGTCTCCCAGAGTTTGTTCAAATTGATGTCCACTGAGTCGGTGATGCTATATAACCATCTTATCCTCTGTCATTACCAACTGAATAAATAAGGAGGGGTTAGTGACTGGATAAATGACAGGGGGAAAAAGCTGAGACTCGAAGATTATGAAGAAGAAACACATACATTTCTTTTGCTGAGGAAAGATAATACAGGGGAAATGGGAAAATGGTACTGGGAAATAGCTGAAGACAAGGTTTTAATACCAAAAGTAGCGACATCTAGAATGTCCAGGAGAGCAAGAATCAAAAGAAAGCAAAATAACCCTCTAAAACCTAATGTATAAAAGATCATTATTTATCAAAGCCATCCTTTTTAAGCACTAGATGTAAGTAGTTCAACAAATATTTACAGAGAATCTACAGTATGCCTGGCCCTCATCTAGGCACCAGGATATAGCAGTGAACAAGAGATATATGGGACCTGCCTGAGTCATGCTTAAAGTTTAATTAGAAAGAGAAACATTAAATAATCTCTTAATAGTTTATTCTACTTAGAACTGTTAGAAGTTCTATAAAGAAAAACTACAGGATATTAATAGAGCATGTCGTGGGGTGGAGGTTGTTTTAGCTAGCCAGAAATTTCAAAGCAAACCTTCCTGAGAAAGTGATATTTTCAAACCTAAACATGAGTAAGGTTATGCACTGGCTGTTCCCTCTGCCTGGAAATCCTCACTTCGCTTATTATGGCCAAGAACCTAAGTGTGAAGACAGCTGATCCTCAGAATGAAGAGTAGCAAACTTAGAGGACAGTGAGGCAGAAGGGAAGAGCCTGAGGTGAGAGGGTGAGGTGGGTCTCAGGAGGACCACACCAGGATCCACGGACTACATGGAGAATCCAAGCTTTATTATCAGAGAATGACAAGTAACTTCAACATTCAAAACTGAGGAATAGCACAACTGGATTTGCCTTTTTAAAAGATGCCCTATTTTGAGAATAGGTCACAAGTAGAAGAGCAGGGTTAGGGGCTATTGGAACATAATCTCGGTGATGGTTTGTATTGAGAGCGCTCTATATGACAGGCAATGCACTTGATGTCTTTGAACTCACATTGCCTCACTCTTTGTGGCTGGGATGGACTGGTTTTGTAGCACGTTGCAGAGGACCAGCTCGGACAACAGGTCAGAAGAGCCCTGCACTGGGGGTCTAAAGCTCTGTGGCGTCTGTCTTGAAATCCCTAATTATTTGATCATTGTGTGACTGGATGTAAGGATGGGACAATGGAACGTGCCTGGAGTTTAGAGCCTCAGCTCACACACAGTCCTGCCTCCCCTGGCTTCTCTGCCTCTCTAAGATGGGCTCTCAGCTGTCTTCTCACAGCCCCCTGGCACCCTGGTCCCACCAGCCCTCCCTCTTTCCATCCCTGCCCCATGACCACTGCCATGGCCGGGTCATGTTGACCTGGAAAGGCCTGATTTTCACCATCATCTTTGCCCCCAGCAGGGACCTCCCTGCTGCATGAGGACAGGACGGAGCCAGGGCACATGTGGCCGTCCCTGCCCACTGTCCAGGGCTGGCAGCACCATGGGGTTCTTCAAGGGTGAGGGACAAGGCCCTCATCTCCCCCAGCCCAGCCACCAAGCACATCCTGGCAGAGAATGAAAACTTTTGGAGGTCGTCATTGGCCCAGGGCTGGGAAGGCAGGCCCTGGGCAGGTGTTTGACTGGGGTATATTGCCTTGGTCTGGCAGGTGACTGACCTGCTGCCTCCTGCCCTCACAGGGTGGGGCCCCAGGCCATGTGTGAGAATCTATGTACTTCCATCCCTGAGGGTACATGAGAGGGAAGAGCAAAAAAGAAAATAAAAAACATACAAAAACACTGCCATGACAAATCAAGAGACAGACTGCAGGAAAAAAAGAAAGTTTCATATCGTAGTACCTTTAAGGGTTTATCCTGCTTTTTGAACAAGGGACCTTGAATTCATTTTGCACTAAGTTTCATAAATTATGTAGCTGGTCCTGCCCATTATTGTCACCACATTTTTCAGACATGGAAGTTAAATTTTGTGCAGCTAGTGGTGTGACACAGGGCAAGCTATTTAAGCTCTCAGAGTCTAGGCTCTCAATCACCATGTGCAACTCCCTGTTTTAGAAAGAATGGAGTTTGGGGTATATTTATTTAGGGTGCTATTGAGGCAACTAGAGGCAACTAGTAAAGATGTTATGGCAGAAATATGTGCATATATATGTATATGCATATATATATTTTAAAAATTTTTCTTGTGAAATAATTTAGACTTGTAACTCTATCACTTATCCCTTTTATAGGTCAGCATTTCAAGAAAAAAGGGCATTATATTAGGTTGAAAATCTAAATTATGCCTCACAAGAAAGTTCTGGGAGTCAATTCCGATATCAAGGACTTCGGGGATCTTTTCAATGGAGATGATCAGATCAAAAATAAACACATTGAGCATGTTATTATGTGGCTAGCCTAAAACTAGACCCTATGAATGCATTATCTCCATTTATAACTAACTTTATTATAATCTAGCATTACCTCCATTTGACAAATAAAAGCCCAAGTCCTAAAGAGTTAGGTATAATAATTTGCCAGAGGTAATACAGTTTCATTTGCAGAAATGAAGTCTGTGTGTACAATTCACAGGGACGTGAAGTGATGTCCCTCTTCCCAGGTCACCTTGTGAGGAGTGAGGGTGTCTGAGTACGACACTGCTCAGAAAGTCCTCTGGGTCCAGAGCAAGTCTCCTGGTGAATGGTACAGCTGGCTTCTCCATCCTCTCCAGGCCCAGCCCTGGCCAAAAAACTGCTGGCTTCCCTCCTTACTCTGAATGAGTGGAATATGACTATCAAGAGTTGTGCTGAGGTTCCTCACTCCAGTACACTGACAAGATGCCTTGTACTTCTCTCCCCTCATCTTGACCCCTCACTATGTGAGCAGGTAAACAAGCAAGAATAAACACAAACATATAAAACAAATACACAGTATACGCATCCTCAGTACTTCTGGACTTGTAAGAATTTCCCAAAAGACTTCATGGATAAATCAATTCAAATGACAAGAGTCATTAATTCCTGCATTCATTGATTATGAATTATGTTTTGATTGTTTATCATTCAGGGACCAGAGCCTGCTCTGGGTATGGGGGATTACAGTGGGGGAACAAAATAGGAAATGTAGCACTTTCCTGGATCTCATATTCTAGTTGGGAGGTGACAAGGTAATTAATTGGGCTTCCCTGGTGGCTCAGATGGTAAAGAATCTGCCTGCAATGTGGGAGACCCAGGTTCAATCCCTGAGTCAATAATTAATTATATGGCTAATGATGATGAATGCCATGGAGAAAAGCAAGCAGGCAAGTGCAAAAAGAAATGCAGGAGACCGGCAAGGTGCTATTTTAACAGGGGGTCAGGAAAAGCCTATCTCTCTGATATGTTTAGGCAGAAATTTGAAAGCAACAAAAGTCTAACCTATATACTTACCCAAAGAAAAAACATTCCAGGAAGTATTACTATTTCAGCAAGTGCAAAAGCCCTGAGGCTGAAGCTTATTAATCCTGTGCAAGGAAGATAAAGAAGGCAGAGAGAACAGGTAAGAGAAAATGAGGCCAAAGAGGTGATGGCAGGGGAAGCAGGGAGATCACCTGAAGCTTTGTAGGTCAAAGCCTTTACTTTCATTTGGGAAACCACCAGAAAGTTTTGAACAGTGTGGTCACAGAATCTAACATTTCAATAAGCTCATCATGGTGCTGTGCTGGGAAGAAACTACCAAACTGGGAGGGGGTAAAGTCAGAAAACAAGGTATCTGGTTAACAACTGATGGTGATGATCCAAATGAGAAATGAAGGTGGCTTGGCCCAGAGGGGTAGAGATGGAGGTGGTAAAAAAGAGTCAGCTCTCAACATTTTTTGAAGACAGATGATAGAATTTGCTGGTGGATTTGCTATGAAAAGGGGGAGAAAAAAGATCATCCAACAGTTTTTGGCCTGAGCCATCTGTGATGGGGAATGGAATTTGAGAGCCCAGTTTTGGACATGTTAAGTTTGATATGCTTATCAGATATCAAAAAGGAGGTGCTGAATAGACAAGGTTATTTATAGTCTGCCATTTAGGAGAGTGGTTCTTGCAAGAAATAAAAATAGCTTCTCATTAGAACACTAATAGTGTTTAAAGCTATCACAAAATAAGATTCCATGGGGGAAATGTACTTTGAAAGAAAATATAATTAAAATGTGAATAATGTATTTAATATACATTAGCTTAAGGAATCTTACATTATCTCTGCAAAGCGAGTGATATGCATCTCATTTTACAAATGAGAAATGCAGGAAGGTCAAGTGACTTATCTAAGTTAATTCAAGTAGGAAATGACAAGATAAGTCTCAAATCCAAGACACCTGCTTTCAGACCACACTCCTCCAGTGTAAATACATTGATCACGGTGTGCTCTGGACACCCCAGCTTCTCCTCAGTGTGTATAATTTTCTCACCTGTGTTGGGAAGTATATTTAGGTACTGAACCCCCTGTGTGCAAAGCATCTGAGAGAGGCTGCTGAAGGATAAGGATCATTGCTCTAACATCCTCAGCCCATTTCCTTCCACACCAAGTCCCCTGCCTTGCAAAGTACCCAGAAGGGACCTCAAGAAAGGAGGCCATTGCAGCTGAATGATTTTGTTGCAGAAAGAAAGAACCAAAGAGTTTTACACACATCCCAAAGTTGAATGTTCCTAAAGTTTATTGCTGATGCTAGAAGGACCGGCTTACCCTAGAGGTTGCTGTGAGCAATGGGATGCAGGACTAATAGGAGAAAGCATCTAATTCCCTGGGGGGATTTCCTGCCATATGTGGCAGGGCTGCCTCCAGCCCAGGCTCTCCAGTGGAGGCTCCCTCTGCTTCTTAACCTGGATGGCATGTGGGATTCTTGTGTTTGGTTAATTATAACTGTCTGTCTCTCTCTTATGAATGCACCACTTTTTACAGTGTTCATAGCTCTTAATTAATATAGACCTCTCTCCCTGAACAGCTGCTGGCGTCTTTAGTGAAGTTATGGATTTTCTTTCTCAATTGCTCTGGAGCCACCCCAGGGCTATTAATTTGGGCTATTAGCCTTGGGTGATTTCAAAATCCATATTGATAATGGTGAGGTTGCACTGGCAGCCTGCTACATGGGCTGTAAGTAAACAAGTAATAGCTTCGTCTGTTATTTCTGCTGCAGACTGAATTTTCTGGGGTGCTCCTTGGGACTTAAGCTAGGTCAGGTCACTGTTATAAGAATCCTGTTCCACAGACACTTGGAGCCAATAGCTGGCTTTCACAAAAGGTAAAAATGACACTAATCACAATGATAATAATGATAAATTAACATATTGGCAGACCTCAGAGACTCTGGGGTCTGTTGCAGACCATCACAGTAAAGCAAATATTGTACAAAATTTTTGATTTCCCAGCTTATATAAAAGTTATGTTTATACCATACTGTAGTCTATTAAGTGTGCAATAGCCTTTTGTCTAAAAAAAAGTACGTACTTTAATAATAAAAATCTGTTTCTAAAAATTGTCAAAACAAATAGTAACAAAGATCACTGATCACCATAACAAGCATCATGGTAATGAGCCAGCTTGAAATATCATGAGAATTACCGAAATGTGACACAGAGACACAAAGTAAACACGTGCTATTGGAAAAGTGACTCTGATAGATATGCTCAACACAGAAAGCCACACTTTCAATTCATAATAAATTCAATATCTAGAAGTACAATTAAATGAAGAGCAACAAAATGAGGTATGTCTATAGTAAATGAAATTTTATTACTAATAATGTTAATTAGTATTGATTAATAATTCACCATTAGTAAATCTACTTAAGGTAAAAGACCTGTGCTTGGAAAATTATAAGATGCTAATGGAAGAAGTTGAAGATGACACAAGCAGATGGAAAGATATACTGTGTTCATAGATTGGTAGAATCAGTATTGTTAAAATGACCATACTACCTAAGGCAATCTACAGACTCAATGCAATCCCTGCCAAAATACCAAGGGCATTTTTAAAAGAACTAGAACAAATAATTTTAAATTTAGTATATTTTAAAATTACATTTATAATAATTTTTAAATTGCCACATTTTGGTAATTCTCACGATATTTCAAGCTTGTTCATTATTATGATATTTGTTATGGTGATCTGTGATCAGCAATCTTTGTTACTACTTGTTTTGACAATTTTTAAAAATAGATTTTTATTATTAAAGTATGTACCTTGATTTTAATTTATAATTTAAAATTAATTTTTAATTTAAAAAAAAGACTTCTAATTAATGTGAAAAACTCCAAATAGCCAACATAAATTTAAGAAAGAACAGAGCTGGAGGAATCGTGCTCCCTAACTTCAGCTTATATTACAAGCTGCAGCAATCAAAACAGTATGGTATTGGCACAAACACAGACTCATAGATCAATAAAGCAGAATAGATAGCCCAGAAATAAAGCCATCCACTTATGGTCAATAATCTACCACAAGGATGAGATAATATACAATGGAGAAAGACAGTTTTTTCAGTAAGTGATGTTGGGAAAATTGGACAGCTACATGTAAAAGAATGTTAAATATTCTCTAACACTGTATACAAAAACAACTCAAAATGGTATTAAAGACCTAAATGTAAGACCAGAAACCAAAAAGCTCCTAGAAAAAATCATAGGTAGAACATGCTTTATCATAAATCATAGCAATATTTTTTGGATCTGTCTCCTAAAGCAAACAAAAGAAAAACAAACAAATGGGACCTAATTAAACTTGAAAACTTTTGTACAGCAGAGGAAACCACTGACAATGTGAAAAAGCAACCTACTGAATGGGAGAAAATATGTGCAGATGAAATGACTGAGAAAGCATTGCTATTAAAAATATGTAAATAAACAGTTCATACAACTCAAGGGCAAGAAGACAGAGAGCTTGATTAAGGAATGAGTAGAGGACATGGATGGCCGTTCTTCAGGCACAGACATGTGATAGCTGACAGGCACGTGAAAAGATGATCCACATTGCTACCATCAGGTGTTGGTCAGGATATGAAGAAAAGGAAACTTCATACCTTGTTGGTGGGAATGCAGATTGGTATGGCCACTGTGTAAGGCAATGTGGAGGATTCTCAAATACTAAGAACAGAACTTCCAAATGATCCAGTAATTCCACTCCTGGGTATACATTTGAAAAAGAAAAACAAAACAAAAACACTAATTCAAAAAGATATATGCATCCCAATATTTGTGGTGTCATTGCCTACAGTTGCCAAGATGCAGAGGCAACAGATGATGGACGTGTCCATCAGATGAGTGGATGGAGAAGCTACGCATACACAAAATGGAATATTACTCAGCTGTAAAAGGGAGTGAGATTTTGCCATATGCAATGACATGGATGGACTCGAAGGGTATCTTGCTAAGTGGAATAAGTCATACAGAGAAAGACAAAAACTGCATGATATCACTTATATGCAAAATCTAAAACAATAAACTAATATATATAACAAAAAAGAATCAGATTCATCAGTTCAGTTCAGTCCAGTCGCTCAGTCGTAGCCGACTCTTTGCGACCCCATGAATCTCAGCACGCCAGGCCTCCCTGTCCATCACCACCTCCCGGAGTTCACTCAGACTCATGTCCATCGAGTCAGTGATGCCATCCAGCCATCTCATCCTCGGTCGTCCCCTTCTCCTCCTGCCCCCAATCCCTCCCAGCATCAGAGTCTTTTCCAGTAAGTCAACTCTTCGCATGAGGTGACCAAAGTACTGGAGTTTCAGCTTTAGCATCATTCCTTCCAAAGAAATCCCAGGGCTGATCTCCTTCAGAATGGACTGGTTGGATCTCCTTGCAGTCCAAGGGACTCTCAGGAGACTTCTCCAACACCACAGTTCAAAAGCATCAATTCTTTGGTGCTCAGCCTTCTTCACAGTTCAACTCTCACATCCATACATGACCACTGGAAAAAACCATAGCCTTGACTAGATGGACCTTAGTCGGTAATGTAATGTCTCTGCTTTTGAATATACTATCTAGGTTGGTCATAACTTCTCTTCCAAAGAATGGAAGACCATATGCAGTGATTTGGGAGCCCAAAAATATAAAGTCTGACACTGTTTCTACTGTTTCCCCATCTATTTCCCATGAAGTGATGAGACTGGATGCCATGATCTTCGTTTTCTGAATGTTGACCTTTAATCAACATTTTCGCTCTCTTCTTTCACTTTCATCAAGAGACTTTTTAGTTCCTCTTCACTTTCTGCCATTAGGGTGGTGTCATCTGCATATCTGAGGTTATTGATATTTCTCCTGGCAATCTTGATTCCAGCTTGTGTTTCTTCCAGTCCAGCATTTCTCATGATGTACTCTGCATAGAAGTTAAATAAGCAGGGTGACAATATACAGCCTTGGCGTACGCCTTTTCCTACTTGGAACCAGTCTGTTGTTCCATGTCCAGTTCTAACTGTTGCTTCCTGACCTGCATACAGATTTCTCAAGAGGCAGGTCAGGTGGTCTGGTATTCCCATCTCTTTCAGAATTTTCCACAGTTTATTGTGATCCACACAGTCAAAGGCTTTGGCATAGTCAATAGAGCAGAAATAGATGTTTTTCTGGAACTCTCTTGCTTTTTCCATGATCCAGAGGATGTTGGGAATTTGATCTTTGGTTCCTCTGCCTTTTCTAAAACCAGCTTGAACGTTGGGGAGTTCAGGGTTCACATATTGCTGAAGCCTGGCTTGGAGAATTTTGAGCATTACTTTACTAGCATATGAGATGAGTGCAATTGTGCAGTAGTTTGAGCATTCTTTGGCATTGGAATGAAAACTGACCTTTTCCAGTCCTGTGGCCACTGCTGAGTTTTCCAAATTTGCTGGCATATTGAGTGCAGCACTTTCACAGCATCATCTTTCAGAATTTGAAACAGCTCAACTGGAATGCCATCACCTCCACTAGCTTTGTTCATAGTGATGCTTTCTAAGGCCCACTTGACTTCATATTCCAAGATGTCTGGCTCTAGATTAGTGATCACATCATCATGATTATCTGGGTCATGAAGATCTTTTTTGTACAGTTCTTCTGTGTATACTTGCCACCTCTTTTTAATATCTTCTGCTTCTGTTAGGTCCATACCATTTCTGTCCTTTATCGAGCCCATCTTTGCATGAAATGTTCCCTTGGTATCTCTAACTTTCTTGAAGAGATCTCTAGTCTTTCCCATTCTGTTCTTTTCCTCTATTTCTTTGCATTGATCACTGAAGAAGGCTTTCTTATCTCTTCTTGCTATTCTTTGGAACTCTGCATTCAGATGCTTATATCTTTCCTTTTCTCCTTGGTTTTTCACCTCTCTTCTTTTCACAGCTATTTGTAAGGCCTCCCCAGACAGCCATTTTGCTTTTTTGCATTTCTTTTCCATGGGGATGTTCTTGATCCCTGTCTCCTGTACAATGTCATGAACCTCATTCCATAGTTCATCAGGCACTTTTTCTATCAGATCTAGGCCCTTAAATCTATTTCTCACTTCCACTGTATAATCATAAGGGATTTGATTTAAGTCACAGAGGAGACATCCCACGTCTGAGGTCAGAACGGCTGCCAGGAGGAGGTATCTCGCGTTGGAGGTCAGGGGCAGCAGCTGGGAGGAGACACCCGCACCCGAGGCCAGGGCCGGCAGCAGGGAGGAGGAACCGGAGGAGTGGTGGTTGGTCAGGCACAGGAGGGCCTAGAGGAGCTATCCTATGTTGAAGGTCAGGAATGGAGGTCGTAAGGAGATACCCCTCGTCCAAGGTAAGGAGCAGTGGCTGTGCCTTGCTAGAGCAGCCGTGAAGAGATACCCCACGCCCAAGGTAAGAGAAACCAAAGTAAGATGGTAGGTGTTGCAAGAGGGCATCAGAGGGCAGACACACTGCAACCATACTCACAGAAAACTAGTCAATCTAATCACACTAGGACCACAGCCTGGTCTAACTCAATGAAACCAAGCCATGCCTGAGGGGCAACCCAAGACGGGCGGGTCATGGTGGAGAGGTCTGACAGAATGTGGTCCACTGGAGAAGGGAATGGCAAACCACTTCAGTATTCTTGCCTTGAGAACCCCATGAACAGTATGAAAAGGCAAAATGATAGGATACCAAAAGAAGAACTCCCCAGCTCATTAGGTGCCCAATATGCTACAGGAGATCAGAGGAGAAATAACTCCAGAAAGAATGAAGGGATGGAGCCAAAGCAAAAAGAATACCCAGTTGTGGATGTGACTGGTGATAGAAGCAAGGTCCAATGCTGTAAAGAGCAATACTGCATAGGAACCTGGAATGTCAGGTCCATGAATCAAGACAAAATTGGAAGTGGTCAAACAAGAGATGGCAAGGGTGAACGTCAACATTCTAGGAATCAGCGAACTAAGATGGACTGGGATGGGTGAATTTAACTCAGATGACCATTATATCTACTACTGCGGGCAGGAATCCCTCAGAAGAAATGGAGTAGCCATCATGGTCAACAAGAGAGTCCGAAATGCAGTACTTGGATGCAGTCTCAAAAACAACAGAATGATATCTGTTCGTCTCCAAGGCAAACCATTCAATATCCCAGTTATCCAAGTCTATGCCCCAACCAGTAATGCTGAAGAAACTGAAGTTGAAAGGTTCTATGAAGACCTACAAGCACTTTTAGAACTAACACCCAAAAAAGATGGCCTTTTCATTATAGGGAACTGGAATGCAAAAGTAGGAAATAAAGAAACACCTGGAGTAACAGGCAAATTTGGCCTTGGTATGCAGAATGAAGCAGGACAAAGACTAATAGAGTTTTGCCAAGAAAATGCACTGGTTGTAGCAAACACCCTCTTCTGACAACACAAGAGAAGACTCTACACATGGACATCCCCAGATGGTCAACACCAAAATCAGATTGATTATATCCTTTGCAGCCAAAGATGGAGAAGCTCTATACAGTCAGCAAAAACAAGACCAGGAGTTGACTGCGGCTCAGATCATGAACTCCTTATCAGATTCATAGATACAGAGAAAAAACTAGTGGTTATTAGTGGGTAGAGGAGAGGGGGAGGGGCAGGACACAGGTACAGGATTAAGAGGTACAAACTATTAAGTATAAAATGAGTAAGGTACAATGATATACAACACAGGGATTATAGCCAAAATTTATAATAACTATAAATGACATATAACCTTTAAAAATTGTAAACCATGTTGTATAACTTATATAATATAGCACATTAACTATACCTAAACAAACCATAATTTATCATTAGTATTAGCAGTGCAAATTTTAGTAAGTATGGCATCTATTTCTATGATAATTCATTTATTTACTGCTACTGGCAGGGTACTCTGCTAAGTAAGCAACATGTTATTTTCATTGACTCCTCACACTTTCTCTAGGAGAGTTTGTTAGTGTCACCACTTTACAGGTAAGTAATCTAAAATTAGAAAATTTATGCAATTTTCCCCATCACCCTGTAAGTGTCCAGGCCTTAAACCTGCATCTGTCTAAGTCCCAGACCAGTGCTCTTGGTTTTAGATGTTAGTCCTACAGATTGGCTGATTCTCAATCACTTGAAGGGACTAGTCAATATACAAATTTTCACACTCCATTCTAGACCCATTCATCAGAACCTCTGTGCAGACTCCTGAATCTGCAGTAGTAACACGCTCGCCAAATGATACTCACCTCTGTATTAATAACTTCTTTAACCACCACATTTTTCCAAGAGCAGGCTCTTAAATATGACTGCTTGGCTATGAATTCCAAATTCATTATTTGCTATATATCATTAATCTAAACTCTGCTTAGTTTCCTCATTTTTAAAGGAAGGATAATAATGATACATATTCTAATATATTGTTCAACATTTGTATTTTGAGCACTTAGTATGCGCCAGGCTGCATGTAGTCAGGATGAGGTAAATTAACACAGATGGTTTTCCATCAGTGTCAGACACAGGGTATTCGTTTTTCAAATTTCTGTTGTCAGGAAATGGCTGGTATGGGAGTTGACAAGTAGAGACAGGAAAATCTAAAAGCAAGAAGTCAAAAGCACCCATAAACACTCCCACACAAATATAAGCATTTTGGTATATCTCCTTCCAAATATTTTCTATGATTGCAAATATAATTTTTGCAGTGTCAAAGTCTTTCTGATAATAATGCTGCATTCTTATCTCACTTAATATTTGTATCATAAACACTCCCATATCTTTGAAAATTACTTAAACACATTATTTTATTGAGAGTCACAGTGTAGATGTGCCATAATTTACTCAAACAGCCTACTATTCTTTGACATTTCAGTGGTTTCAACTTTTTTGTCATTGTAAAAATGGTTACACTGAGCACAATAATGTGAAAATCTTTATCTACATTTTTATTGTTATGATATTTATGAGGAAAGCTTCCTCAAAATAGAATTATCAGGTTCCACTTCTTTAATGCTGTTGATATCCCTAATCCAAACTCCCAACAGCAGTTTATTAAAGGGCCTAGATGGATCTTTGTTGGCAAAGTAATATCTCTGCTTTTGAATATGCTATCTAGGTTGATCATAACTTTCCTTCCAAGGAATAAGTGTCTTTTAATTTCATGGCTGCAATCACCATCTGCAGTGATTTTGGAACCTAAAAAAATAAAGTCTGACACTGTTTCCCCATCTATTTCCCATGAAGTGATGGGACTGGATGCCATGATCTTCGTTTTCTGCATGTTGAGCTTTAAGCCAACTTTTTCACTCTCCTCTTTCACTTTCATCAGGAGACTTTTTAGTTCCTCTTAACTTCCTGCCATAAGGGTGGTGTCATCTGCATATCTGAGGTTATTGATATTTCTCCTGGCAATCTTGATTCCAGCCTGTGCTTCTTCCAGTCCAGCGTTTCTCACGATGTACTCTGCATAGAAGTTAAAAAAGCAGGGTGACAATATACAGCCTTGACGTACTCCTTTTCCTATTTGGAACCAGTCTGTTGTTCCATGTCCAGTTCTAACTGTTGCTTCCTGACCTGCATACAGATTTCTCAAGAGGCAGGTCAGGTGGTCTGGTATTCCCATCTCTCTCAGAATTTTCCACAGTTGATTGTGATCCACACAGTCAAAGGCTTGGCATAGTCAATAAAGCAGAAATAGACGTCTTTCTGGAACTCTCTTGCTTTTTCGATGATCCAGTGGATGTTGGCAATTTGATCTCTGGTTCCTCTGCCTTTTCTAAAACCAGCTTGAACATCTGGAAGTTCATGGTTCATGTATTGCTGAAGCCTGGCTTGGGGAATTTTGAGCATTACTTTACTAGCATGTGAGATGAATGCAATTGTGCGGTAGTTTGAGCATTCTCTGGCATTGCCTTTCTTTGGGATTGGAATGAACACTGACCTTTTCCAGTCCTGTGGCCACTGCTGAGTTTTCCAAATTTGCTGGCATGTTGAGTGCAGCACTTGCACGGCATCATGTTCCAGGATTTGAAATGCTCAACTGGAATTCCATCACCTCCACTAGCTTTGCTTGTAGTGATGCTTTCTAAGGCCCACTTCACATTCCAGGATGTCTGGCTCTCGGTGAGTGATCATACCATGATGATTATCTGGGTCATGAAGATTTTTTGTACAGTTCTTCCGTGTATTCTTGCCACCTGTTCTTAATATCTTCTGCTTCTGTTAGGTCCATACAATTTCTGTCCTTTATCAAACCCATCTTTGCATGAAATGTTCCCTTGGTATCTCTAATTTTCTTGAAGAGATCTCTAGTCTTTCCCATTCTGTTGTTTTCCTCTATTTCTTTGCATTGATCACTGAGGAAGGCCTTCTTACCTCTCCTTGCTATTCTTTGGAACTCTGCATTCAGATGCTTATATCTTTCCTTTTCGCCTTTGCTTTTCACTTCTCTTCCTTTCACAGCTATTTTAAGGCCTCCTTAGACAGCCATTTTGCTTTTTTGCATTTATTTTCCGTGGGGATGGTCTTGATCCCTGTCTCCTATACAATGTCAAGAACCTCATTCCATAGTTCATCAGGTACTCTATCTATCAGATCTAGGCCCTTAAATCTATTTCTCACTTCCACTGTATAATAATAAGGGATTTGATTTAGGTTATACCTAAATGGTCTAGTGGTTTTCCCGACTTTCTTCAATTTAAGTCTGAATTTGGCAATAAGGAGTTCATGATCTGAGCCACAGTCAGCTCCCGGTCTTTGTTTTGCTAACTGTATAGATCTTGTCCATCTTTGGCTGCAAAGAATATAATCAATCTGATTTTGGTGTTGACCATCTAGTGATGTCCATGTGTAGAGTCTTTTCTTGTGTCATTGGAAGATGGGGTTTGCTATGATTAGTGCATTCTCTTGGCAAAACTCTATTAGCCTTTTCCCTTCTTCATTCCATATTCCAAGGCCAAATTTGTCTGTTACTCCAGGTGTTTCTTGACTTCCTATTTTTGCATTATAGTCCTCTATATTGAAAAGGATACCTTTTTGGGGTGTTAGTTCTAAAAGGTCTTGTAGGTCTTCATAGAACCATTCAACTTCAGCTTCTTCAGCGCTACTGGTGGGGGCATAGGCTTGGATCATCGTGATATTGAATGGTTTGCCTTGGAAATGAACAGAGATCATTTCTTTCATTTTTGAGACTGCATCCAACTACTGCATGTCGAACTCTTCTGCGTGACCGTCCATGCAGAAGCATGCCTGCTGCAACGGATCGTGCAGAAGGGTGGCTGAGAGGACCTACCCCACATCCAAGGTCAGGGGCAGCGGCTGTGAGTAACTATCCCACACCCGAGGTCAGGGGTGCTGGCTGAGAGGATCAATCCCATGTCCAAGGAGCGGTGGCTGCACTGGCTCAGGAGGGGCTAGAGTAGCTTCTCCACATTCAAGGTCAGGAGGGGCGACCTTGTCCAAGGTAAGGAGCAGCAGCTGCACTTTGCTGGAGCAGCCGTGAAGAGATACCCCACATCCAAGGTAAGAGAAACCCAAGTAAGATGATAGGTGTTGCAAGAGGGCATCAGACGGCAGACACACTGAAATCATAATCACAGAAAACTAGCCAATCTGATCACACGGACCACAGCCTTGTCTGTCTCAATGAAACTAAGCCATGCCATGTGGGGACGGGTCATGGTGGAGAGATCTGACAGAATGTGGTCCACTGGAGAAGGGAATGGCAAACCACCTCAGTATTCTTGCCTTGAGAACCCCATGAACAGTATGAAAAGGCAAAATGATAGGATACTGAAAGAGGAACTCCCCAGGTTGGTAGGTGCCCAATATGCTACTGGAGATCAGAGGAGAAATAACTCCAGAAAGAATGAAGGGATGGAGCCAAAGCAAGAACAATACCCAGTTGTGGATGTGATTGGTGATAGAAGCAATGTCCAATGCTGTAAAGAGTAATATTCGATAGGAACTTGGAATGTTAGGTCCATGAATCAAGGCAAATTGAAAGTGGTCAAGCAGGAGATGGCAAGAATGAACATTGACATTCTAGGAATTAACGAAGTAAGATGGACTGGAATGGGTGAATTTAACTCAGATGATCATTATATCTACTACTGTGGGCAGGAATCCCTTAGAAGAAATGGAGTAGCCATCATGGTCAACAAGAGAGTCCAAAATGCAGTACTTGGATGCAAATGTAGCTTTACTGCAAATTTATTTTTCAATTATGTATTATAACCAGTACAGCCCACATTGAACCCCATCTGCAGAATTTGGGATAGAAATATATGACTGAGAACTAGATAGAATGACCTCAAGTTCGCCTATTTGGAGGATATCCAATTGACCTGATTTTTTTGTTTTCTCTCTGCTAATCTCACTTTTTAATCCATTCACTCATTTCACAAATATTTATTGGGCACCAACCAGACTCACCTTTTGATTCAGTAAATAATGATTAAAATCATATTCTGAGACAAGACACCAACCAAAATTCTAAGGCTATATAGGGGCAAATAAGACAATTATGCCCTCAAGTCACTTCTACTTAATTGGACAGGTAATTACAAATTTCATAAAGGTTAGACAAGATAAAGGCAGGACACTATGGAAGAATATAATGGGAGCTTATGATGGGAATATCAAGTCTATCTGGATTATGAAGGGTGAGCAGCAGTGGGTCATTTGAAAACTAGGAGAGAGTTATATGAAAAAGGAACAACATATGAAAAGCAGTTGAAAAAGGAAGCTTCATGATATACTTGAGGAATTGAAACACAATCTGATTAGAGCACAGAGAAGGGCAGAGCAAAGTGCTAGGTTCAGATGGAGAGGATGCTGGCGCAGATCAGATCTTACAGGCCATTTGTAACTCAACAAGTTGGCCCAAGCACTGAAAATAATTGAATACTTAAAGGATTTTAAGAAAAAGAAAATCATTAGAACTGTGTTTTCAAAAGACAACTCCAGTTGCTATTTATCACCGACTCAATGGACATGAGTTTGAGCAAGCTCAGGGAGTTGGTGATAGACAGGGAAGCCTGGCGTGCTGCAGTCCATGGGGTCACAAAGAGTCAGACACACTCAGAAATGGAGCACACACCTATGCATATGTCTGTGTGTGTGTGATGAGAGCAATTGAACTGACTTGGAAAAGGAAAAAGTTGAAAATCTAGCGGCCAGTTATCAGGTTAATGCCATCCAGGAGCGCAATGGTAGTGGTTCGAACTTCAGGATGTCTCAATGGTGATGGACAAAATGGACAGTCTTAATGTTAATAACCGCAGTGGTAAAACTCATTACTATTTGACTCTTTTGTACAGCTATGGAAAAAATCTTTCTTCTTCTCCCTTTAGGATAAAGGATCCTGATTACTACTAATTCTGTAAGATTTTTCTCTGCATAAGATCTACACTATAAAATTTCTCCTATCTTTCTTTCATGTCAAGTAATCCTATCTCTTTTTATCTTGGCTCTCAGGATATACCAGTTCCAATTCTTTAACAGTTCTTTAAAAACATTCCTTTAGGAAGTGGTGGGAAGAATGCTTCCAAGCTCTGAAAGGTGTACATTTGTCATTCTCCTATGGCAAGAAACACTTATGGACTATTTTCCTTGGTTATTGTAGAAACACTGCATATATTTAAGAACCTATTCATGAAATGCTAGAATTTTATAGTTTATAAGGCAATATATATATTCCATTTTCTACAGTTTGACGAAAATATGATCGGACAGGAGAAGTATCTACAAATGCATTTATTTTGAGACATGAATACAAGTGCTTCCTATGTTGAGCAAAAGTGCAAAACCCAGAATAACCACTTTTCTAGTTGTTTTTGCCATGGAGGTGGGGCCAGTGATGATTCCTCCTCTGACACTTCCACTGGCTTGATCTTGAATTCTCTGCCCTGTGTCTGCTAATCACCTCATCTCATAAAAGAGGGAAGGAAGTAGTAATGAGATACTCTCTGTGACTTTATACAGCACCTCAAAATAAAAGGGCTATATATATTCAATGCATTATGAATCTGATTGTGTTTATATTCATAACTTTTGCAAACATTGACTTTGCCTGAAAAACTTCCTGTTTTCTAATTCTGCACTAGGAGAGAAATCTAGTATTAACCCCATTAGCAAGATGTTTTTGTCTGATCAGGAGAAACCAGAGGCAAGCAGGCTTCTTTCATGGTTTATCTTCTCAACAGTCAACCCCTTTCTCTTTTACCAAATCATCAATCTTTGCATGTTTTCTATCATCTCAGGTGGACATAGCCCCACCTCTACATGACTTCAGAAAGTAACTATGTATACCTTAGTCACTGCTCTTGCCTTTTCCATTATTTCCACCCAACAGCTGCCTCTGCCTCTCTGTTAATTGGATTTTGGATTTGGAAATAAAGAGGGAAGGATGGTACTCAGAAAATCAAAGAGAGCAATATCTGTCTAGCCATTTGCCTCAAGACCCTGCACACTTATCCCTTTTTGAAGGCTCCTATATGGTATTTGATGTTGTCTATTATGTTATCATTAATGAAAGCACCAGGCTTAGAGTGACATTCTTCCTAAGTATGTCCAGCAGCCTGGGGTAGCACAAAGCTGCTTCCCATAATTTCATGAAGACGCCTCAACCCTGTATTTAATTGCTTTTGCAGTTGTCAGACTGACTTCCCATGATTTGAAACAATTATTAGATGTGTTTGCAATTAAGGTGATTTTGCCAGGCTCAAGGAAGATGAAAATGAGCTTCCTGGCCCTGTTTCATGACTTTTTGCAGTGCAGAACAATGGAGCAACAGTGAGGCAGGCTGGAGGTGGGTGGGGGGATGAGAGCTGAGCTTCCCCATATTCCTGCCTGGGACCTGATCTATGCCTGTGATGAGGAGGGCAGGGCCGAGCTCGACAAGTCCACAGTCACGTGTGTCACCATCCTCAGGCTCCATTTGTTCAGCCTCCTGGATGAAAGTCTTCTGTTTATTTACTTGTGATTTGCAAAACTGCACCCTTAGCAAACTGCTGGTTTGGGGAAGAAGCATATAGCAGAAACTAGCCAGTAAGTCACATAAAGACTGGTATTGCCATCCCAACTCTGTCAGCAAGAACTGATTTAATGATCCCATTTCCTTCATCAGTAGCCATTAAGACAGGGCTATTTACAAGGATGGGGCTTCCTTTGAGTGCAGAGAGAAGGGAGGTCAGTTTTCCTTCCCTTACAATTCCCAAATCATCTTTGAGCAATTCTGTGTTGTTTGTTCTTCTGACTCTTGATTCTTGACAACCTAGAGAGAAACTGTATCCTTAAGATGTCTGGGCTGCTGCTGCTGCTAAGTCACTTCACTCATGTCCAACTCTGTGCGACCCCAGAGATGGCAGCCCACCAGGCTCCGCCGTCCCTGGGATTCTCCAAGCAAGAACACTGGAGTGGGTTTCCATTTCCTTCTCCAACGCATGAAAGTGAAAAGTGAAAGTGAAGTTGCTCAGTCGTGTCCGACTCTTAGTGACCCCATGGACTGCAGCCTATCAGACTCCTCCATCCATGGGATTTTCCAGGGAAGAGTACTGGAGTGGAGTGCCATTGCTTTCTCCAAGATGTCTGGGCAGATCTCAGCAAAACCTCTTTAATATAGAGCCTCCTGTGCCTGGTCTGGGGTAGTCCATGGGGCAGGTGAACACTCTCGAACCCTTTACTGCAGCAATGTCTTCTGTGTCAAGGATAGAAATGATATCTCCTTCCAGTCCTTATCTCAAGGACTTTAAAAGGGCAGTTCCCCTGGCCCCTTTAGTAGAGAAGATGAAGGAGCAGGGGAACCAGCCCCAATCAGGAAATTAGCTTTCCAAATGAAGGAAAATAGCAAAGCTCTTGCCAGAGGGAGGGTGGTTAGGGAATTGGTGACATTTTGAAAATGTGATCTTGTCGTGTTCTTTGTTTAAGAGACACTGCACCAAGATGAGTAGTGATAAGTCCTCTTTGTCCATATTTTTCGTTAAGATTATCATTAGGACTAAAGAATGATGATGACCTTAGGTGACCCCTCTTTTTTTTCTGGTTCAGCCTCCTCTCCTTTCTCTAATTCCCTTTCACTGTCCTCTTCAAAGCAGAGATTGAGAGGATCAAGTATTCATTTAGAGGCAAGTATATCATTAATTCAAAGTTAGACTTTCTCTCTTATTGGCCTTGTAATTTTAGGAATCTCATTGATACATGGTATGGGTCTGGTAATTAAACAATGGAAGTTTTGTGTGTCATAACTATGGATGCTAGCTGGCCCTACATGTCGTCATTTGTTAAAAAAAAAAATGAGGTTAAAAATTTACCATATAGAACTAGTGTGAAGGTTAAATGAAGTAATGCATTATGACCAACATAGTAACTAAGAATACTAAAAAATACAGATTGAATGTAGAGATGGATGTGAGAGAGACCAGTACATTTTTTAGCACCAATATAATCTGGATAGCAACATGAATGCCATGAATGTCCTTCCTCCCAATATTGTCTCAGGATACTCTATCAGTTTGCTCATGACAGAGCTTCTCAGTCAGGGCTGAATTTCTGGTCTCTCTCTTTCTCTTCCTCACAGTCATCAGACCTGATATAAGTCTTACTCCTAATAGAAATCTAATGGCAGCTGGTTGTCTAGGTAAGGAAAGGAAAAGGCAATCTCACAGCCACATTAGCATTAAATTGCTAATGACCAGCACAGTTTATTACATTTTTCCATTTAGAGATATTTGCATTTTAATCAGTGCCTTAGCCAAAAACATGGGTATATGAAGGTGGCTTTTCAGGGGTCAGCATTTATAAGCTGTATCTTTCTAGATTATGAAGCAGTCATAACCCCACCTATCTCCAAGACATTTAAGGATAAAACAATTTATAAGTCAGAACATTCATAAAAAGCCTATAAGCAGTCTCTTTTATTCCTTCTTTGATCAAGAAGCCAGTTGCCAAGCTGTAGCACACCCCTGTCTACTTGAAATATACCCCTATGAGATGTATTTGGAAATTTGTCCATATAAGGTGAGGGATGGAGGGAAAGCTCTTCTTGATCAATTTTTCTTTTTTTTTTTTTTCGGTAACCAAACACATGGTCCTCTGATGACCCAAGCCACCTACCAGGAAGTGCCATCACTGCAACCATGAACGTAGACAAATGCAGAATCAGAGCATACCTTCTGACAAATAGTGGGTTTATGGGACACAGGAGCAGGATAATTGAAATCTAGACTTTACTGGAAAGGCCTGGACATGGGATTCTCCTGCACCTCTGTGTAGGTAAAGAAGCTGCCTTTATCTGACCAGATTAGACCCTGGACAGACAAATCTGGCTGTGTGCTATTAGCTACACAGGAAGGCTTAGCAGACAAAGGCATGGTCCCATGGCAGCAAACATCTCAGCAAAGGCCATGTAACAAAGGGATGCTTTTGCCCCTAATAAGGTTGATTATTTGAGGGCAGAAGGAGAAAGGGGCGACAGAGGATGAGATGGTTGGATGGCATCACTAACTCAATGGACATGAGTTTGAACAAACTCTGGGAGATGGTGAAGGACAGGGAAGCCTGGGGTGCTTCAGTCCATATGGTCACAGAATCTCAAAGAGTTGGGCATGATTTAGCAACTGAACAGCAACAAAAGTTGCATAAGGGAAAGATAGTTCTAGGGAGACACTGCATAGACCAGATTTTGCAGAAGGGGAGGTGTTTCTTGTGTTTCTCAGATGCAGATGTCTGTTCTCAAAATAGAAACCTAAGTGTAGCACTGTTGCCATTGGACCTACAGGAGTCTCCTAATCTCTCATGGCCTTAGTTTCCTCCTGTTTGAAATAACAACTGGCATTCCAGCCTTGCAGAACGGAGCCTGGGTGGGGGATGAAGCGGGGCAGAGGTAAGGCAACAGACAGGGGTAGGCACGGCTCACCCGCTGTGCCTCCCCAATCCTGAGTCCCCATCCAGTGCTCTCCCTGCCTTCACATCCATTCATGACAATGAATCCTGTTTGCCTTGCCCTCTTCTTTAGGCTGGGCATTTGCTTTAGATACCTTCCCCGATGGAGAAGGCCTTAATAATTACTGCCTGTAATACTTCTTCCTGAAAGTACTGCCAACTGCTGAGCCCTGACCTTGCTCTCTCAGACCAAGCGTGTTTTCCCAGGCCTGGCTCAGAACAGCCCACTTCATCTCCAAGATTTTGACCTTTTCCCAATGTCTCTTTGTTGGTTGCAGCTGTCCTCTCTAAAAGCTTCCTATTGATGTTTGACTCTAATAGAGAAACATAAACAAGAGATAGATAAAGGTTAACAATACCCAATCAATGCTGCCAAGGGAGGCGGCCCTGGGAGGGACGTATTGAAAGGCCAAATGTAGGGAGGGCTCTATTGACAATTTAATTGCATTCTTTCTTTCCTCCTTATACATTGAACTAATAACAAAGCTGCCTGATATTGCTAGCTACAGTGAGCGTCGTTTTGTTTTTTTTTTTAATAGATGAGAAGAAAAATTGGCATGCAAATATGTATAGCATCCTTTTCTGAATTTGTTTAAAACTTTTTCAAACATCCTCCTAGGTTGCCTACTTTCAGTGTCCTTAAGTTACTCTTCCAGTGCCTGAAGTATGCTCCCCTATCTTACCCTCACCTCTGTTAAGCTGACCCCCCGCACCCCGCCCCACCCAGGAAGCCCAGTTCCCCTGCTGGTCTCCCTGTGAAGCATTTCCTGAGGTTCCCACCTGCAAGTGCTGCCCCTTCCTCTGCCACAGCCACCTGATCACAGCTTCCATGGAATCTGTGTTCTCAGACCAAGACTATCACCAAAACCCATCGTGTGTGCAAGAAAGATGTAATTCAACAGTTGGCAGGGAAGGAAAATGAGGCTTAAAAGGGTTACATACATTTTCTGGAGTCCTACAAAATCAGTCCAGATTTGGAGTTATCAGTCTATTTTTCTATCACTTTATGTGCTTCATTTAGTTTCTGATACAAATAGCATGAGATGAGCAAGGATAATTCATGCCTGAAGGATATTTAAAACACACATAGCACCACCCCCTCAAAAAAAAAAAAGTGATCAAGAGAAAAGGCAAAAGGAAGGAAGGAAGGGAAGGAGGAAAAGGAAGAAGGAAAGCAGGCAGGAAGGAAAGCCCATGCTGCCAATGAATGTAAAGCTCACTGGCGGGATCCCATGGGCCAGGTTCCAACCTCTTCAATTAACCCCAATATTACTTTTTCATTGTAATAATTTATTGGGTCCTACCCCTTATTTTCCATCTCCCTGCCTACCTAGCTTAGAGTAGTACTCCAAGAGCCAAAAATATTCTTTTTTAAAAGAATTTGGTAGGTAAAAACCTGGTCTTGAAGAAGAAAACATAGATGGTGATTAGAAGGAGTGTGACTTATCACTACTGCCACCTGGGAAACCCCTTAATAACAATGTCTATGCCTAAATGATCCCACCTTTACTACATTTTTATATGATTGGCATTTCCATTTCCAGCATTTGATTGACCAGTTTCAAACTATAAAAACACCTATTTGCAAAAACTTAGGGCTACCGGGACAGAAAACTGTACTTTTTCTATCTTGCCCATTGAGAAGCTTGTCCATCTCTTTGAGGCTTGTCAATAACATAATGCTTGTCTAGAAACCTCACATCTCATGACACATGTACAGAATAAGCCTGTGTTTGAGCAGAGATCTTGCAAACCAGTAACTGTGGGGTTTGTTCCAAAAGTGGAGAGATAGAAATCAAGGTCTCTGTTACCTCCAGCATAGAAAAGGAGGGAAGAGGATGTCAACAATTGGGAACCAATCAGTTTTCTGTGTCCAGCTCCATTTATATGCTACAGAGAGAGAAAAACAGCAAAATACTGTTGCATCAAAGAAAAAATTGCATCAATTTTTAATTATGCACTTAGCCATCCTCTTCCAGAAGAGCAAGCCATCTTTTGTGACATTTTTACATATTTGAAGGCAGCACTGAGTAAACCTAGGGCAGGATGCTGGGTTTATTAGATGTCAAAGACAATTTCAACTGACACAAGTGGGTTGATTCAAGGGACAAGAGCTTTTAAAGCCCTGTGAGTGCCAGACGTTAAGGAGACATGCAATGCCCAGCCTCAGAATTTATTTTCCTTCATATAGTCACTCAATGAATTTGCTAAGACTAATTCTATGAGGTATAATATTCTAAAAGCAAGAGATACAGACATGAAAGATAGTACCTACTTTGAAAGAGCACACAGTGTAATTATTGAAGCAAACACGCCGATAATAAATTAAAAGATTAATGCAGGCACAAGGCAGGCTGAGAGTGCCCTGTTCTGGGGCAAGTAATTGTGAATGTTTCTGGTTTCTCAGAAAAGATTTGGAAAGCTTTAAGTAGCCTTTTGAGGGTTTTGAACACACAATATGGTTCTGTATGTCTGTTTGTATGTTTTTTCCAAGAGTGCATTTCAAAAGAGAAGGGGTGACTTCCAGTTAATGGAAAAAATTACCTTTGAAAGCCTATAGATATTTGTTAAAAGGTAACATATTAGCTTTCAGGCTAGAGATGACCAAAGGCAGATGTATTCTACAGATGTTGAATTACTTCCCACAGTTCTTTCAACACAGAATCTTTGTTTCTGTGATGCAATCGAATGCAATCAAGGTAAGATAACAGGACAAAGCCAGAATTCTTATTGTTGACTATGGTTACACTCTTGAAATGTGTTTTAACTTTAAGCTGCCTTAACATTCTTGAAGCTCCTAGTCTTGTATGTTTCTTTTTTAAAATTGTGGCAAAACATATGTAACATAAAACTTACCATCCCAGTCCTTTTTACATGCACAGTTCTGTGGCAATTAGTATGTACACATTGTTGTGCAGGTTTTACCAACATCTATCCACTAAACACTTTGCATTTTGCAAAACTTGAACTCTATCTTTTAAATAGTAGCTCCCCATTACCTCTTCACTCCTGTCCCTGGCAACCATGATTCTTTCTGTCTCTATGAATTTGACTACTTTTAAGTACCTCATATAAATGGAACTATATATTTGTCCTTCAGTGACTGACTTCTTTGGCATAGCATAATACCTTCAGAGTTCAGCCACATTGTACAATAGCACATGTCAGAATTTCCTTCCATTGTATGTACACACCACATTTTGTTTTTCCATCATACATCCATGGATATTTGCACTGCTTCCATCTTTCGGTTATTGAAAATAACACTGCTATAAAAAATAGATATAACAAATATCCCTTTGAGACCTTGCTTTCAATTCTTTTGAATACATACCCAGAAGTGAAATTGATGGATGATATAGTTATTTTTTCTCCAACAGTAAAATTTAGGATTAAGGATTAAACTAGTATCTAGGATATCTGACTCTACCCTGTGGGGAAATGTCTTGGTACACAAGTCATAAAACATGGGCTCTCACCAAATTTGTATCATTAGCTTGCCACATAATCTTGAATAAGTTTCTTTGCCTCTTGGGAACTTAGTTCTCTTGTTAAAAGAAGAAGAGGGACTATATATCATCTGAGTCCACTTTTACCCTGACATTCCAAGGTTTTATACTTGTGACAATTGTGTCTTCTCTCAGACTGCTAAAGAAACAAAATTTGGTTTATCCATTATGACGTTGCACACCAATGCTCTGCCTTCTTCTAGATAGTGAAATGTCCTATGGTGAATACTCACGAGGGCAGGGATGGGGAGCAGTCTAGCTAGAAAACCAAAGACTAAAATCAACATTTAAATCACATTATATTAGGTAGCCTGATTATGAGCTAGTACCATATCCAAGAGGTCCTTTGGCTGTGGCAATCTAGTGATGGGGAGTGCAGTTTACGGAACAAGACAACCTGGGTTTGAGTCCAAGATTTTCACTTATTAGCTGTTTGATCTTAGGCAAGTTTTTGAATTATCTTGTGCCTCGGTTTCCAAATTGTGAGACCAATACACACTCTATGGTACTGTTGTGTGGCTACAGTTCATGGGATCGCAAAGAGTCAGACATGACTGACCATGCATGCAACACAATGCTAACCCTACCTAGACTAAGTACCATGGACAGTGCTTTTCTACCCTTCAAGTGCATGCGCGCTACGTCTCTTCAGTTGTGTCTGACTGTTTGACACCCTATGGACTGTAGCCCGCCAGGCTTTTCTGTCCATGGGATTCTCCAGGCAAGAACACTGGATTGGGTTGCCATGCTCTCCTCCAGGGGATCTTCCTGATCGAGGGATAGAACCTGCATGTCTTATGTCTTCTGCATGGGCAGGTGGGTTCTTAACCACTAGCACCACTTGGGAAATCCTTCAGGGGGACTCTCAATACATACTATAGAATTGGGTGGGTGGATAAACAAGCACTTTCCTTCAGGGGTTGCCTCCTTCTTTAGAGAAGGTCAGCGATGATGCTTTCATTTTTGGAGTGTGTGCAATGCCAGAAACCAATCTATATGCTTACCAATCTTAGGCCATTTTTGCAAACAGCAGTTATCCACACTTTACAGATGAGAAATCTGAGGTACCAAGAAGTTAATTAATCTGCCAAGTTTATACAGCTGCAAATTGGCAGTGGGGAAGTTAAAAATTCAAGCAGGGTAGTTTTAAAGCCCCGCTCTCAACCACTGCCTCCTCTGACCCCAGTTTCCACACAAGTCAGCTCAAATCTCACTTTTTCCTGGTAGATAGTCTTGACTACTTTAGTCCTTTCTATGTTCCACATGATGGAATGAACACCTGCATTACAGAATGTCCTATGTTCTTCATTCCTATGCAGCAGCAAGTGTAAGCCACCAGAAGTATGAGATGTAGACCCAGGAAGGGAAAGAGTATTTTGGGTTACCATATTCTAGCTGTTCATCTTGGGTGAATTTGACCTCCGGATCTAGGTTTCTGCCATAACAATAGTTTTCTCTTGAGGTTCTTTAAAACATCCAATGAAGAAACAGAAAAGAATTCTGTAATTTTAAGGTGCTGTCCCAATATTTTTTACACTTCTCTGTCTGTTCCAAATTAGATTATGGCTCAAATTCAGGGCTATTCTTGTCTCGCCATTTATTTTCTTTCTCACAACTTTCAAAATTTTTCTTTGTTTATGACCTTTGCTCAGATAGCAGTTGCAAAGCAGAGTTGCTAAATACTCAAACATTGAGGGCCCCAGTTATTACTAGCCTCCAAAGCTTTATTTCTCAATAGGTTCTCCATCCCAAAGATGACTCAGGAACCCAACAGGTCTTCCAGCCCTGAGACACGCCTAGCCTAGCACACTGATTATATTACATGGGAGGCACCGAACACCATCTATGTTAGTCATATTGGTTTAGATTCTATTTAGTTACATCATTTAGACATAGTAAATGTACTTCTAATTCAGAATGAGCCTTGGGCAACATCATGAGGTTCAGAAGTTTCTCTTTGGTGTCTAACCCTTTCATTCTTCTCCCCTCCAAATCTGCATGTAGAATTCCTTTGATCCTTGGATCTTTAGTGTAGATTAATATTTTGATTTATGTGAATGTGTGTTACTGTGGAGCTTCCCTGGTGGCTCAGACAGTAAAGAATCCACTTGTAATGCAAGAGACACAGGTTCAATCCCTGGGTAAGGAAGATCCCCTGGAGAAGGAAATGGCAACCCACTCCAGTATCCTTGCCTGAAAAAAAAAAACGGAAGCTTAAGTTTTATTTATTCCTAGTGCAGATGAGCAATTTAATTGAAGTCTTTGGATGACTATAATTTTACATAAGGCATTAGCTCCGACAGTAGAAATGTTAGGCATTCCACTGGTGTTAGGGTCAGAGATAAAGGGAATTTGATACAGATAAACATTTGAAAAATTTGTCACAGTGACTAGGAAACATATTCCACCTGTTAATCTATAAGGCAAGTTCATTCTTGATTTAAATATTGAGAAGTTGTGAATAATTATTTCTTTTGTGAACTTTCAGAAATTTTTCTATTCTTCAAAAATGAACTGATCCTAATTTGATGTTCATTGCTGCATTGCAATTTGAATAAAGCTTCTAAAGGTTATAATTTGAGTCTTAAGCTTGAAAAATGGCACACTTAGTTGCTGTGTGTTCACTGGAGTCAATTTCACAAAACTTATTGAGCATTTATTTTGCACAATAATTCACTTAAGCTGACAAAGATGTGAATTGTCTCTCTCTAGATAGGTATGCATTAGCAGAACGGTGGGAATGGACACATCTGAATTAAAGTTTGGAAGGAAATCTTACTAATTAAATTATTTAACCTCTCACACTTCAATTTCTTTCTCTGTAAAATACAATTTATAAAACAGGATATCCAGTGTTATGAGTTACTTATAATGAGACAATATAAGAAAGTACACGATATATCATGGTCTCTTAAACAAATAACAGTTCCATTTATGTATATAATACATGGCTGCTGCTACGTCACTTCAGTCACATCCGACTCTATGTGACCCCATAGATGGCAGCCCACCAGGCTCCTCCATCCCTGGGTTTCTCCAGGCGAGAATACTGGCGTGGGTTGCCATTTCCTTCTCCAATGCATGCATGCATGCTAAGTTGCTTCAGTTGTGTCTGACTCTGTGTGACTCCATAGACAGCAGCCCAGCAGGCTCCTCTGTCTACAGGATTCTCTAGGCTAGAATACTGGAGTGGGTTGCCATTTCCTTTTCCATAATACATGGCAGATTATGATAAATTTTATAACATAAGTGCAAAGTACCACAAACCTATGGGACAAGATTAATCCTGACTGAGAGATGTTTTATTGTTAAGATATATCATTTCATCTAATGGGATCCTTAACTTCATTTGCTAGAGTCCATTAATCTCTCAACTTCAAATAGGTAGAGGGCTTGGTTTTAGAAAAATATCTTCAAAGACATCAATTTCCAACTCAGACTCTCCACCATGTAAGAGAATCTATGTTTCTAAGCCATATCCAGTCAGCTTGATGGGATCCTTGGGCATTATTCCTACCTTTATTCCTACTACCGTGTATCTCCCACAGTCAGAGCCCCTGCAATTTATAAGTTAGCCATGTTTCAAAGAACACACACATGCTCATACACACACTGAGTTCTTAGGGGAGAGGTGTGTGCGTGAGTGCATGTGTGTGTGTGTGTGTGGTGGGAAACAGAGATCATTAATTCAAACTCTTGGACTCTCAGATGGTGTTTACTATTCAGAAGACAACATAGATTATATAATATCCCCTCATTTATTCCTTCTTGTGCTTTGGGCTTTTTTAAAAAAAATTGTTGTTGTTTTCCTTTCCTTCTGTTTTTCCTATTACTTTTGGATTAAACCTGCTCTTACTGAATACTTACGTGCCCACTGTATTTTCCACACTGTTCAAGCATAACCAGGTACTTTCCGTATTTTGTCTTATTTTCAGAGAAATGAATGGCTGGCTGGCTGAAGCACATGGAGTCCACACATCAAAAAGGAGACTTCCAAAAAGCTTACATGGATTCTCAGAGCCAAAGCCACATTGCCAGAAAAGGCCCATCCTCCTTCACATGCATGCAGTTGTTAATTTATCCCTTAAAATAAAGAAGATATATGAACACTGGATTTCCCAGCAAATTCTGTGTAAGAACAGATCTAAGCATCTGCAATGGACAGACTTAACACTGTTTTGAAAAGTTTTGTTTGGGTAGACCTGAATTTGCAGTTACAATGCTATGCGCTGAAAGATATATGTGTATCTGAAATAGGGTAACTTTTTAGTTCTGTCCTCAGCCATGTTGTTTAACCTATGCTGCTGTGTATGTTTTACTATTTTTGTGACTATTAAAGTGGTTTTCTGCACACAGGACCTTATACCAAGTAATTGAAAAACAAGTTTTTACATTTTCTTTAATTATTTGATTAGTTATTGATTTACAAATAGATATGCACTACATACAGGATTTTTTAGAAAAATCTTTCTTTGCTACTTTGTGTATTTCTTGCATCTAACTGACTCTCTGCCAATTAATCCATTGAGTAACATTATCTTACCTCTGACCCTCCCCAGACCTGAAAAAGGCAATAAACTACCTAATATACAGAATGCTTGCTAGACATTTGCTCAGTGTATGTTGACCCTCTCTCTGTATCAGACCTTGCGCAGAGGCAGCTATGATGCAGTGGGATTCACATAACATCCTTGAGCCATAATGTTCTCCACTATGTCATGGAAATAACTGTTTTGAACACTTAAGAGTTAGAATGGAGACTTAGGGAGAGTTGCACAGTTTTTTTTAAGCCACACATCGGTGTATAAACATTAAATTGATATCATGTTCTTTCCCAGCATATTTTTACCTCTTCTTAAACTCATATCATTTTTGAAAGGGCAAGATTCTGAATACTTTTCAAATTCAGATATGAATACCTGCAATGACAGTCTATAGTCTTCATGGCCTAAAAAATAAAATATAGTATCTACAATAATTTCTGCCTAATGTATTTTTGGTTGCAAATGAAGAAATGATTTCAAGGAAGTTTAAGCAAATGAATAGACTTTGTGCTTATGTGTTAAAGATAAAGGGATTATCTCACAAAGCCCAAGGACAAAGGATACTGCTGGCGTAAGCAAATAACTAAAACATGGAAAGGAAAAGATATCATTAACCAAGCTGGAGCAGCTTCTCAGCTTCACATTTGGGTCTGTGGTCTGTGCTTCTGTGTGTCTGCTTCATTATTCTCTCTCCTCCATTACCATGGTGGAGAATAATGCTATACAGATCCCAAGTATATATATTTATACTACTGAAGTAAGCACACTTCAGAATTCCAAAGTGATAAATTCTCTAACAACTTGGTTCAATATCCATTCATGGCCAATGTATATGGCTGAACCTGTTCATCCCTGTTGGTAGATGAGGTGGACTCAGGGTGTGGTAGGACTGTTTTTCTAAGAAGATGGCTTCTATAAGCTTCACAGATATCTCAAAAGTTCTCTGCAACAACTATATTTCCTTCTGTTATATTTTCTAATAACTTTACCTTCCAAGAAGATTCTAAGTATGTACAGAACCATGTATGAAAGTCAGTAAGCTGGAGAGGAATATCCCTTCCTTAAGCGTACCCCACAACCATCACAGTTCACACTGGCACTGGAGAAATACTACCTAAGGTACATGGACATGCACTCTATACAGGTAAACTAGAGCAAAAGATATAAATATATATTAAATATCTCATATGTTTGGGCTTCCCTGGTAGCTCAGTTGGTAAGGAATTCACCTACAACTCAGGAGACCCCAGTTTGATTCCTGGGTTAGTAAGATCCCCTGGAGAAGGGATAAGCTACCCACTCAAGTATTCTTGGGCTTAGATTAAGGCTCAGTTGGTAAAGAAACTGCCTGCAATGTGGGAGACCTGGCTTTGATCCCTGGGTCGGGAAGGTCCCCTGAAGGAAGGCATGGCAACCCAATCCAGTATTCTTGCCTGCAGAATCCCCATGAACAGAAGACACAACCATGACAATTCACACTGGTACTGAAGAAATGCTGCAAAAGACACACAGCATGCACTCTATACAGGAAAACCAGAGCAAAATATATGAATTTTTATTAAGTATCTCATATGTTTACAAATAACATATGCAAGTATATAAGCTATATATAAATCATATTTGTATGTTTATATAATAAGCAGTGGCTGCACAGGCGCAGGAGGGCCAAGAGAAGCTATTACATGTTCAAGGTCAGGAGGGGAGACCTCATCCAAGGTAAGGAGCAGCTGCACTTTGCTGGAGCGCCATGAAGAGATAGCCCACGTCCAAGGTAAGAGAAATCAAAGTGAGATGGTAGGTGTTGCAAGAGGGAATCAGAGGGCAGACACACTGAAACTATAATCACAGAAAACTAGCCAATCTGATCACATGGACCACAGCCTTGTCTAACTCAATGAAACTAAGCCATGCCATGTGGGGCCACCCAAGATGGACGGGTCATGGTGGAGAGGTCTGACAGAATGTGGTCCACTGGAGAAGGGAATGGCAAACCACCTCAGTATTCTTGCCTTGAGAATACCATGAACAGTCTGAAAAGGCAAAATGATAGGATACCAAAGAGGAACTCCCCAGGTCATTAGGTGCCCAATATGATACTGGAGGTCAGTGGAGAAATAACTCCAGAAAGAATGAAGGGATGGAGCCAAAGCAAAAACAATACCCAGCCGTGGATGGGACTGGTGATAGAAGCAAGGTTCAATGCTGTAAAGAGTAATACTGCATAGGAACCTGGAATGTCAGGTCCATGAGTCAAGGAAAATTGGAAATGTCAAACATGGAAGAGTGAACGTCAACTTTCTAGGAATCAGCAAGCTAAAATGGACTGGAATGGGTGAATTTAACTCAGATGACCATTATATCTACTACTGTGGGCAGAAATCACTTAGAAGAAATGGAGTAGCCATCATGGTCAACAAAGGAGCCTGAAATGCAGTACTTGGATGCAACCTCAAAAATGACAGAATGATCTCTGTTCATTTCCAAGGCAAACCATTCAATATCACGGTAATCCAAGTCTATGCCCCAACCAGTAATGCTGAAGAAGCTGAAGTTGAATGGTTCAATGAAGACCTACAAGATATTTTAGAACTAACAACCAAAAAGAGTCCTTTTCATTACAGGAAACTGGAATGCAAAAGTAGGAAGTCAAGAAACACCTGGAGTAGGAAAATTTAGTCTTGGATACGGAATGAAGCAGGGCAAAGGCTAATAGAGTTTTGCCAAGAGAATGCAATGATCATAGCATATACCCTCTTCCAACAACACAAGAGAAGACTCTACACATGGACATCACCAGATGGTCAACACCAAAATCAGATTGATTATATCCTTTGCAGCCAAAGATGGACAAGATCTATACAGTCAGCAAAAACAAGACCGGGAGCTGACTGTGGCTCAGATCATTAACTCTTTACTGCCAAATTCAGACTTAAATTGAAGAAAGTAGGGAAAACCGCTAGACCATTCAGGTATGACCTAAATCAAATCCCTTATGATTATACAGTGGAAGTGAGAAATAGATTTAAGGGCCTAGATCTGATAGATAGAGTGCCTGATGAACTATGGGTGGAGGTTTGTGACATTGTACAGGAGACAGGGATAAAGACCATCCCAGTGGAAAAGAAATGCAAAAAAGCAAAATGGTGTCTGAGGAGGCCTTACAAATAGCTGTGAAGAGAAGAGAAAAGCAAAGGAGAAAAGGAAAGATATAAGCATCTGAATGCAGAGTTTCAGAGAATAGCAAGGAGAGATAAGTAAGGCTTCCTCAGCAATCAATGCAAAGAAACAGAGGAAAACAACAGAGTGGGAAAGACTAGAGATCTCTTCAAGGAAACTAGAGATACCAACGGAACATTTCATGCAAAGATGAGCTCGATAAAGCACAGAAATGGTCTGGACCTAACAGAAGCAGAAGATATTAAGAAGAGGTGGCAAGAATAAAAAGAGGAACTGTACAAAAAGATCTTCATGACCCAGATAATAACCACGGTGTGATCACTCACTTAGTGCCAGACATCCTGGAATGCGAAGTCAAGTGGGCCTTAGAAAGCATCACTATGAACAAAGCTAATGGAGGTGATGGCATTCCAGTGGAGCTGTTTCAAATCCTGGAAAATGATGCTGTGCAAGTGCTGCACTCAACATGCCAGCAAATTTGGAAAACTCAGCAGTGGCCACAGGACTGGAAAATGTCAGTTTTCATTCCAATCCCAAAGAAAGGCAATGCCAAAGAACGCTCAAACTACCACACAATTGCACTCATCTCACATGCTAGTAAAGTAATGCTCAAAATTCTCCAAGCCAGGCTTCAGCAGTACGTGAACTGTGAACTTCCAGATGTTCAAGCTGGTTTTAGAAAAGGCAGAGGAGCCAGAGATCAAATTGCCGACATCTGCTGGATCATGGAAAAAGCAAGGGAGTTCCAGAAAAACATCTATTTCTGCTTTATTGAGTATGTCAAAGCCTTTGACTATGTGGATCACAATCAACTGTGGAAAATTCTGAGAGAGATGGGAATACAGACCACCTGACCTGCCTCTTGAGAAATCTGTATGCAGGTCAGGAAGCAACAGTTAGAACTGGACATGGAACAACAGACTGGTTCCAAATAGGAAAAGGAGTACGTCAAGGCTGTATATTGTCACCCTGCTTTTTAAACTTCTATGCAGAGTACATCATGAGAAACGCTGGGCTGGAAGAAGCACAAGCTGGAATCAAGATTGCCGGGAGAAATATCAATCACCTCAGATATGCAGATGACACCACCCTTATGGCAGAAAGTGAAGAGGAACTAAAAAGTCTCTTGATGAAAGTGAAAGAGGAGAGTGAAAAAGTTGGCTTAAAGCTCAACATGCAGAAAACAAAGATCGTGGCATCTGGTCCCATCACTTCATGAGAAATAGATGGTGAAACAGTGGAAACAGTGTCAGATTTTATTTTGCGGGGGCTTCAAAATCACTGTAGATGGTGATTGCAGCCTTGAAATTAAAAGACACTTACTCCTTGGTAGGAAAGTTATGACCAGCCTAGATAGCATATTTAAAAGCAGAGATATTACTTTGCCAACAAAGGTCTGTCTAGTCAAGGTTTTTCCACTGGTCACATATGAATGTGAGAGTTGGAATGTGAAGAAAGTTGAACGCCGAAGAATTGATGCTTTTGAACTGCGGTGTTGGAGAAGACTGTTGCGAGTCCTTTGGACTGCAAGGAGATCCAACCAGTCCATCCTAAAGGAGATCAGTCCTGGGTGTTTATTGGAAGGACCTATGCTGAGGCTGAAACTCCAATATTTTGGCCACCTCATGCAAAGAGTTGACTTATTGGAAAAATCTCTGATGCTGGGAGGAATTGGGGGCTGGTGGAGAAGGGGACGACAGAGGATGAAATGGGTTGATGGCATCACTGACTCAATGCACATGAGTTTGGGTGAACTCTGGGAGGTGGTTATGGACAGGGATGCCTGGTGGTCTGCGATTCATGAGGTGGCAGAGTTGGAGACGACTGAGTGACTGAACTAAACTGAACAGATAATATATACACAATATTCATGTTAACTTAAGCGAAGATATAATGGAAATAAACCATGACTTATTTATACATCAATGTTTTCAAAAGAGGCAGAAAGGTTTTTTGAGTGTCCTTCAGTCCAGATGAAAAGGATAAGGAGAAATGCAATTGATGACCATCAATCTTTCCTGTGGATTATATTTCAGATGCCTCACCTACTATGTTTCATCATGAAAAAAACATTCATAAATTGGGGACAATTTTAAATGGCAGGAGGCTATGAACATTCAAAATTGCTTCTACCTAGAAAAATGAGGAATTCTGACCTAAGGCAAAGGTAAAGGAGAATTCAGAGAGAGTAAATTCCAGTCTCAGATAACCTTCTCAAAGGTGATATGCACATTTCAGTGTTGCTCTCCATTTTTATTGACTTGGGAATTTCCATCATGGTGGATTTATGAGACTTTAAATATTTACCACCATAACACATGCCTTAAAGATGCATTATTATTTTTTTAACCAACATTAAAGTTTAAAAACAATAAAAGCTCTGCTCCATGGTTGACCAGATTATCTCTCAGAATAACAACAACAAAAGTGGACGAACAAATCATCAGCAAAATTTAGAGTCCAGGGGGATGCAGTTTACTTTGGTTCCTTTGATGGGGCATTTGTATTCACAGGAAGAGTTTGGAGAAGCAGGTTCTGCTTTAAGTTTTGTAGTTAACTGGCTTGGCACATTTCCTTTTCAGAAATGAAACCATAACCTACAAATTAAATCAGATGACTAGTTAACTGCCGTTGGATGGGATCCAGTTTGAGCAGTACTGGCCCATCCAGTGTCTTTAAGAAAGTGAGATATTTGTCAACATTTTAAAATCTGGCCTTCTTATATTCATATTGGATTTATGGCTCTATTTTTATACTTTTCTGAATTAAGAAGAGGCTGTTGTTCCCTTTACTTTTCCTGTTCTAGGTTTCTCATATCTTGTGCCTTGACTGTCTCCTAGACTCTAAGGTTGCACACCAATGGTCATTTAATACAAGGGAAGGTATTTTGGCTCTTTTCCTAGAAGTCAATTCAAAGAAAGCAAATTAAAGCAGGTCTGAGTGACCATATGTTTCAAGAAAAGTCAGATTCAGCATGTCTCTGAAATAAAGAACACTTTCATATGTGTAGGTAGGCAATGAAGTAATATAATTTAAGTGACCACCATAAAATAAACCAAGCTGTTTCACTCATTTTTTATTAAAACACCAATAGCAATCAAGTATTTGACTCGTGGATTTATTAGAACTCTTCTAGTTCTAATGCTTTATTATTCCACAATAAATTCTGTTTGCTTTACTATTTTGACAGGTGTATCAAAATAATTTCCATATGGGCTTATGAAAATGCAAGGAAGAAAGGATAATCTTTTTCTATAGAAAGAGGAATACCAAACTAGAGATAGGAATCCAAGACTCAGGCTAAGATCCCTAGATCATAGCCCAGGATAATTTCTACTCTTTCATAGAAGAGTTAGTCAACAGTGGAAGCATTGCTGAGTTCTTTGGGTCTCCAAACTTCTTTGCACTTCAGAGAAAAAAGAAAGTACAAATCTCTTAAATGTTACAAGAATGTCCTTTTCCATTTTCTTAATGACTTCACATTTTGTGAAGATAGTGTGTGTGTGTGTGTGTGTGTGTGTGTGTGTATATATATATATATATTTTTTTTTCTTCCTCTATTCTCTAAGCATTTCTCAGATCTCTTTGGAGACTTCTCTCTTCTGAGCCTGTATAGTGTTTACTTTCTACTGTCATAGAAACTATAAGTGAATCCTTTCTTAGTTTAACAATAGAATAGGCTTGCTTCTCAAGGCACGTGGTAATTGTGTTTGGTGCAAAATCGCCAACTGCATTTTGGGCATTAGTGATTCATGATGTTTTCTAGTCTACTTGCAAATGCTGAGTTTTCTGTTTTCCAGTTTCTCCCTTTTCCAGCACGGAGGACTTCCTTGGACAGAACGCACAAAAACAAAAGGGTTCATCAGTTTCATGAAAGAGCAGGTGAGAGTGCATTTAAGGAAGGCAGTGCTTCTAAGAGTCTAAGGAAGATCCTTCAGAAAACATGTACCCACACAGGGCTTGAGAGTGAGGCTCTTCTATGAAAAGAAAACACTGGAAAGTTCAGGACTACAGGAATCAATCCTCAACTTACTGTGTGTGTTTGAAAGTGAAGCTATGCTTCATAAATTTAGGTAGGAATGTTTTTGCTGTAAGAAACAAGTGTTGAAAGAATTTCTGACCTATCGATTTGTTATAGATGATCTGATCACAGTTATTCACATTCCTCAAAAGACAACACTAAGGATTGCATTACCAAATGCAAAATAGCCAGATTCACATCTAAATCAACCAAAAGTCTGCCTGTATTTGAAGGAGTTCTGGAAAATCAAACAGAGCCCAGAATCTTGGAGCACCTAAATAATAGAAAATGTATATTATTCTCTTCTAAGAAGAGAAATTAGTGGACTTTTGGACTCAGAGGGAGAGGGAGAGGTGGGATGATTTGGGAGAATGGGAATTCTAACATGTATACTATCATGTAAGAATTGAATCGCCAGTCCATGTCTGACGTAGGGTGCAGCATGCTTGGGGCTGGTGCATGGGGATGACCCAGAGAGATGTTGTGGGGAGGGAGGTGGGAGGGGGGTCATGTTTGGGAACGCATGTAAGAATTAAAGATTTTAAAATTAAAAAAATTTAAAAAAAAAAGACCTTTGGCTTCAATTACAAAATGCACAATTATCATTTTCTTTACATAAATGTATCATGTAAATTAAGATGCTTCAAAAGCTATGTGGAACAAAAAGAATGACTATTTGCAATATATTTAGTGGATTAAAAACCCATCAGCCCATAGTCACCATAAAAGGAAGTAGCCAGTTACTGCAATTGAATTCCACACTGAAAATTGGCAGTTAAGAACACAGACTAGGAGAGGGGGTCAAGATAGTAGAGTAGGAGGGCATGGAGTTTACCTCCCCCACCAAATACATCAAAAGTACGTGTACATATAGAACAATTCTCCCAGAAAACTAACTAGAACCTGGCAGAAGATCCCCTATGCAACCAAGGCTGAAAGAATGACCTTCACATAACTAGGTAGGATAGCAAAAAAGGCATCAGGTCAGGACTGGCACCCTTGGCAGGAATCTGTAAGAAACAGAAGATACACACAGGTGGACCCTTACCTCGGGGAAGGAGCAAATAGACCCATAGTCTGGGCATCCCAGTCCAGGGATCCTGTACAGAGAAGGCAAGCCCGCTTGCCTGCTGGGAAATCCAGTGAGACCAGCAGAAGGGCTGAAGAAGCCTAGACTCTGCTTGCAAGGAGTGTCCCCATGCTGGCTTGCCAACAAGGACAGAAAAAGCCTTGCACTAGAAGCTGCCTCTTCACCACACTTCCCAATCCAAACAGGCAAACATCCCAGCCTACTCATTCCACATCACAGCCTGAAGGGAGATCAGGGGAAAGATTTAACCCAGCTGCACAGAGACAGACAGGGGCACCTGGAGTGTGATCCAGGTGGAATCACGGAGACCATGGTTAGTACACACACGGGGACAGCGAGTCGGGTCGGGGAGACACTGTCAGTGTGCTTACCAGGCAGGTGGCACCACAGAACTGGGAGTGGCCAAGCGCTGAGTCACAAGCAGACAGGCCCTAGGAGAGGACTCAGTCCAGCTCCTCAGAGACAGCCCGGAGGGCCTGGGGTGTGGTCAGGGAGGGCCGGAGCCCACTGTCAGTGTACGAGGCAGGGTGGCAGTGAGTCCAGCCATGGGAGACATTGGCAATGTGCTCACCGACACAGCACCACAGGGATGCACAGGAGCTAAGTGCAGACAGGCCCTGGGCAGTCCTCAGCAATCCCTTTCCCAGTGAGAGCACCCTGGAGCCACCCACTCCACACCACAGCTTGGTGCTGGACCTGGGGCAGACAGGTCCTGGGAGAAGTCTGTGGCAGAGAGAGCCCTGATCCCAGCTGACAGCACAGCCACCTCAATTCTTGCAGCCACAGCACCCCAGCCCCCATCTATTCCACGCCACAGGCTTACGCTAGATCTGGAACGAACACAACAGAGAAAGGGATGCAATCTTAGGCTGCGTCTAGGCTGAACTGTGGACCCCTACACAGGTTCCCTGTGATGGCAAGGGCCTCACTTGCTTCTGGAATGACCTCCTTTGGGGCAGGGCATGAACTCAAGGGAAATGGAGCCTTGAGACCTCAATGATCACCATGCAATTTGTAATAATGATTGTGGTACAGAGAAGATAAAACTCATCAAGAGACAACTGGCTAAGAGGTTGTGGTATATATGTATACATATATATATACATACATATATGATGGAATGTTTTTGCTGTTGAGTCACTAAGTCATGTTCAACTCCTGTGACCCCATGGACTGTAGCCCATCTGACTCTTCTGTCCATGGGATTTCCAGGCAAGAATACTGGAGTGGGTTTCCATGGAATATTACTCAGCCATAAAAATAATGAAATATTGTCATTTCCAGCACTGTGGATGGACCTGGAGAATATTATACTTAATGAATTAAGTCAGCAGAGAAAGGCATATGTTATCACTTACATGTAGAATCTAAAAATAATACAAATAAATCTATATTCAACACAAAGACAGACTCACAGACATAGAAAACAAATGTATGGTTACCAAAGGGGAAAGGGGTGAGGGATAAATTAAGAGTCTTGGATTAACAGATACAAACTTCTGTACATACAGTAGATAGATAACAGGTATTTGCTGTATAATACAAGGAACTATATTCAATATCTTATAATAAGCTATAATGGAAAATATTCTGAAAATATATATATAACTGAATCACTTACTTATACCTGAAAGTAACATAGTATTGTAAATCATCTATACTTCAACAAAATTAAGCCAAAAAGTAGAATAATTTTTTTCAACATTCATGTAAATGAAATAAGATAATAAAATCATTAGGTAAAAAAATAGAGAATGGGATGTTTACACAGTTTTTAAGTATTACTCCAAAAAGCAAACTCCACAGATGTACATGATTTATGTGGTTGCATAACAACTTACCACAGACATGTCTTTTTTTCTTTTTCTGCTGCACCGTGCAGCTTGCAAGATCTTAGTTCCCTACAAGAGATTGAGCCCAAAGCCTCAGCAGTGAAAGTGCCAAGTTCTAACCACTGAAACACCAGGGAATTCCAAAAACTTAGTATCTTAAAGTGGCACACAATATACAACACGGGGCCTCCCAAGACTGCCATCAGACTGTCGCAGGGCTGTACACCTTTGGAAGATACCTGCAGGTCATTGTCAGCTGGCCTGTCACAGCCCCTGTCACAATAGGACAACTCATTCAAAGACAGCAAAGGACTAGGGGAGGCGGGAAAGGGGAGTACTGTTCAGTGAGCTTAGCATTTCAATTTCACAAGATGCAAAGAGTTCTAGAGCTCTGTTGCATGACAATGTGCAGAGTTAACACTACTCAACTGTACTCTTAAAATTGGTTAAGATGGTGAATTTGCATTATATGTTTACCATATTTTTAAAATCCCTCCCAAACTGAAACACAAACACCTTTCTGATCGAAGGATTAATATTATAAGAGAGAGTTACTACCTACCTATTTTAGGTGTCTGGAATTGTCAGCTTTTATCAGCCCGTGATGCAACCTTTGTCTCAGACTCCAAATCACTCTCAATGATGTTGACTCTGTAGGGAAGGTTGTGGCTGCTATATTTTAAACAGTTAGAAGTGCCAGGAGGTTGCAAAAACCTTCCTGGCAAAGAGGTCCCCCTGCTCCCGACTGGGTCCAAGACGAGGTGGAGGTATCTTAGGCAGGCACAGCCACAATTTAACACACGTACAACCCACCTGGAGGCTTGTTAAACTGTAAATTTCTATGAAGTATGTCTAGGTGGGATCTGAGATTCTACAAAGATCTATACTCTTCAGGTGATGCTGATACTGCTGATTTAAGGGCCATACCTTGACTAGAGAAAGCTTAAAGAAATTCAAGTAATTATCAAAGGTAATTTATCAAAGGCAGGATTTACCAAGTTCATCTTATCATAAGAATCACCTGGTACTCCTGTTAACATCAATATCTAGGCTCCTGCCCTAAGGGTGATGCCCTACTTGTTCTTTAGAAGTCTGGAATTTTTCTTTCAGCTTTGTGATTGTTATAATAAGCAAATTGGGGGAAATAATAACTAAATAATCTTTAAGATGGTTTTCAATAGTGACTCTCCCTGATCCTGCTTCTCTATGTTCCTCGTAGGGTTAGCTCTAGACTAGATTTGGGTGAATACCTAGCTCCATCTTTCTCTCAATGTGCTGCTTCAGGGACCTTCACATTCCTGTAAAAAGGATCACCACCTTTTATTTTCAATAACCAAAATAAGCAACCAATATGTGAATCCACTTTCATCATTTGATGGGTAAGCTATTTCATTCAGTGATATAATTTTATTTGTGTAGCTGTGAGGTTTATTTCTCTCATTTTTGATTAAAAAATTGATAGAAACCAAATGGCTTGCTCAAGATCATGCAGATGTAGGAACTCGTGAGGTCAAGACTTGGCTCTCATTTCAGTCTGAAGCTGGTCACACTCAGACACTCAACACCTAATCACACTCAATGCCAGTCTTCCTCTGCCTGCTCGCGATGAGCAGAGCCTGCACACTGCTCATATCCTCTGCTCTTCTCTTTAATATAACGTCTCCCGTTACCTTGGCTTACGTCTCCTCCTCAGGACTTGATGTTCCCACCTTTGCCTCTGCTCTCCCCAGGTCTCCCAGCTCTAAGTAAAGACCAGCCTTGATTCTGGGGGTCAGATTCACTCTTTCTAATCTCTCTCTCTGGTATTTGTGAAGATCCACATTCATGAGGTTTAGACAAAAAGCCAAATTGTGATGCAATGAAGTTCTGATGACAGGCTCTTCAAAACAACAGTAAAATACATTGTCTGAGCTGTTCTTTAATCAGAACCAGCTACCCTGCACAGTCATGTGGTGGGCTTAGTGGATGGGGAAAGTAGCCCTCATAGGTGGTTAATGATGACTATTGCTGATTCTTCTCTGTACCTCAGTCATCATTAGTACAAATTACACAGTGATCATTCATTTAACAGATATACATTGAACACCTTCCTGACACTGTACATGGTACTTGAAGATGCAGGGCTGAGCCCAGCTGACATGGAGGAAGATAATTATAATTAAATAAGCAGAATAGGAACTTCCCTGGTGGTCCAGTGGGTATGACTCCATGCTCCCGATACAGGAGCCCAGGATTCGATCCTTGGACAGGGAACTAGCCCCACACACCACAACTAAAGATCCTGCATGCTGCAACTAAGCCAGGCACAGCCTAATAATCACAACAATCCATGTGCGACTACAAATAGAAAGTGAAAGAAAGTGAAGTGGCTCAGTCGTGTCCGACTCTTTACTACCCCATGGACTGTAGCCCGCCAGGCTCCTTTGTCCATGGGATTCTCCAGGCAAGAATACTGGAGTGGGTTGCCATTTCCTTCTCCAGGGGATCTTCCTGACCCAGGGATCAAACCCAGGTCTCCTGCATTGCAGACAGACGCTTTATCCTCTGAGCCACCAGGGAAGCCCCTGATTCCAAATAGAGACCAGGGCTAATAAGGAAAGGAATATAGACATAAAGTCTACAAACATGGTAGAAATCAGCAAAGATCTGATCAGATCAGATCTGATCTGATCTAAAGATTAATCTAAAGATCTGATAATCTCAGATCTCTGATAATCTAAAGATCTGATCTAACCTCATTTTTTATTTATCCTCTTTAGTGAAGTTGTAATGTTTATAGATGTAAAAAGAGCCAACAATTATAGAGTCATTATTGTATGCAAGTAGCTTCTTATAAGTACTTGATATGCTTTATCATATTATATCCAAACAGATACCATATTAGCCCTACAAAATAGGGTATTCCCTGCTCACTTCAGTTTCTTCCTTTGTGACTTTTGGACAGAATGCTTATGTAACCTGCCCACAATCATACAGCTAGTAAGTAGTAGGTGCTGAATTCAGCAGGATTCTATCTGACTCCAGTGCTCAAGTTTATAAACAACTGTGGATTAGTTATTGCCTTAAGGAAACATGATGATGTAGTGTATTGAGAGCCAGTAGGAACAGTAACAAGTTGTGTCATATAGTAATTGGATCCACAATGGAGAGATTATGACAAGATATAAGAACAATTAGGTAGATGAATCATTGGTTAAAAAAACAGAACCAAAGATGATTTTTTTTTTTTTTTTTGGTGGTTAACAAATAGGAAGAAAGTTTGTAATATCCTGTGTGCATGCTAAGTTGCTTCAGTGATGTTTGACTCTTTGCGATCCTGTAGACTGTAGCTCGCCAGGCTCCTCTGTCCATGTGATTCTCCAGGCAAGAATACTGGAGTGGGTTGTCATGCCCTCCTCCAGGGGATCTTCTCGACCCAGGGGTTGAATCTGCATCTCTTATGTCTCCTGCATCAGCAGGCAGGTTCTTTACCACTAGTGCCACCTGTAATACCTTGGCCCTAAAATATTTTATCACTGGATCTAGGTTAACATATGAAAGGTGAGGGTTCATTACATTTACGGATGAAAAACTGCTGGGAGTTAATATGTTGATTGACAAAATTAGTATTCACAAAAATTCCCACCAACTGAAATGAAGGTCTGCATCTCATTAAATGTGCCTCACAATAAATGTGATATTTAATGCAAATATAAGTGAGGTCTTGCCTTTTTAGTTAGGGATATCATTTTTTGTGGGCAGGATGCTCAAGATGAGGAAACAATAGAAGGTGATATGTAAAAACCTTAATGAGATCTGTGCTTGACTCTGAGATGTGCAAAGATTAGAAAAAATGTGAAAAATAAAGGCTATCAGAGACAGCATTGCTTTATCCGAGCTGACCATTTATGGAATAATGTATTCCACATGTCTTCGGTTACATATGAACCAATCATATCATTTAAAAGAGAAAAGCCAGGATGCTAAAAGCTTGGAAATAATTTCATATGAGGAGCAGTTAAAACTCAAAAGAATAAATAAAACTAGGTTGTTTACTCTAGGGCAGATATGACTCAGGGAAACTGACGAGCTGTCTGCAGTATTTGGATTCTCCTGGAAGAGGTGGCATGACATCGAGTTGGGTGGGGCTTGGGATGGGGGTTATTGATGAGACCCCTGGGCCCAGGAAGACGAAACCATCAGAGAATAACTGTTAGTCTCCATTTTACAGATGAGAAAACTGAGGTCAAGAAAGTTTCAGTAGCTTTAGTCTGAGTTAAGGACATGCTGGGTAAATCAAGAGAGACAGAGAATAAAGTAGGTAAATCTTTTTAGGGAGAATGTCAAAAAAACAATTCAAGAGTCAGTACAAAAAGTGCTTGGCAACAAAAACAATAGCTAGTAAAAATGCATAGCTCTGATTTTATACCAGCCACTCTATTAAATGATTTCTATACCTGGACTCATTTAATATTCCTAGCAATCCTTTTTCCATTTGAAAGATGAGAAGATTGAGGCTGGAGGAGATGAAGTAACTTGCTCATACAAAGCAGAATTATGACTAGGCCATATCTGGTCAGACTACAGAGGCTATACTAATACCCAACCCTTTGTTACTTCTAATATAGTTTAGAACAGGAGAAAACCAAGAGGTTGGGGGAGGACAGCAAGGGACAGCAGGGCTAGGAAAAGAGAGGTGTTGGATCTTGGGGAGCAATTGGTAGACTCTAGTATGATGTTGGGGTGAAGATGCAGGGGTCTGGATAGGCAGTGATAATATGAGTAATCATGGGTTGCTAGAATAATCAAGAGAGTGACTGTCTGGAAAGCAATGGCTACAACCAACTCCAGTTAATATCAACCTTCCCTGAGTTTGGGTCTTTCACCACGTCAAGTCTTTTGACAAAGGTCCTGTATCCAGCAGGACCTCACATCTCTGTCCTTTCAGGGCAATATCACTTGGCTTGAGTGGTGTTTTCACTGTCTCTTGCCTTGATAGGTTGTCTACATTCAATCTATGAGTTTTTAGTGAAAAGAAATCATTAAAAACTAACACGACGCAAAGTGCTTCGAACAGCAGGGCTACCATCCTGATACTGTAATTTGTATTGATGTCCTACCTCTCTGCCCAAGCTTCTCATATTTTCTTTCTTGTAGACTTCTCCATGTTCAAGGCAACAAACATTATCTTTCTCTCCAGGAGCTGGGGAAATAAAGGTCACCATGCTTTCTAATGTTAGACTTAGTCCTGGGGAAGTTGAGGCTGGTGGGATATGATTTGCGTCCTCAACATCAAAGACTAAGTCATAGAGGAAAGCCCCAAACTAAGATTCTGCTTCTCAAGGCTGTTATCTCCCCTGCTGCCCCCATACCCACCTCCCCAGATTGCTGCCTCTGCTACTTATGCCAGAGGAATCATTTCGCTTTCAGCATTTTTCATCCGGAATGTCACAAGGCCACTTCTGAAACAAGGCAGGGGGCTGTTGGTAGAAAAAATATCTTAAGCCTCTCAGGATGGGTCCTGGTAGTAGAACTCTCTCTTGCCTCCTAAGCAACAGCTGCCATGTGAGTTAATTTCTTGCTCCCTGGCATCTTGCTGTGCACTGCTTTATTAAGAGGAATTTACTCTTCAATTTCCTGTAGTGATTTTAAATCCCCAAGGTTACTGTCACACCTTAGTTTATAGCAACAATTACACACCACTCCCTAAGGTCGTAAAGGATTTGGAAATACATCCTCAGTGGAACCTTTACATGTCAGATGCCACCAGCTTGCAAAAACATTAACTTCCTCATTAGAAGCTCGAGTATGAGATGCTTTGAGGTTGGGGCGGGGCGGGGGGCAGGGGTGCGGGGGGTGGGGAGGTGTGGAGAGAAGAAGCCTAAGAAGAATAAGTAAAGGTTTCTTTAAAAATCCTAACCTTGCCTCAAAACTCAAGTGTGCCTTAAGAGAGAAGATCACAGTAATGGTTAACAACCATTGGTTTTCTCTTGCAGAGAGCAGTTTCATGCTTGTAGGGGGTCTGATTTCTTCCCTCCAGCCTCTAATCACAGAGCCACACAACTCTCCTCACAAGGGTGGTTATTTTAAATGTTTAACATTTTTCAAGGAAAGTTACTGCTGAGGCTCTTTTAATCTACAGAGCCAGTTGGTAGGGGGCCTTCATTGTGCTTATTTAATGCTACTCTAACAATTCGCTCAGGGCAGCATCTCAAAGAATCATCCGCTCTCCAAATGGGAGTTGAGGACAATGCTATAGACCATTCAGTGCAACTCCTGCATTTTATAAAGGGAAACTGACACTCTAACAGGGTAACAGTTCACACATTATTAAACTGTAAGTAAATTGGGAGAGATTTTCTTTATACTTTTATTGTCCATAAATTCCATAGTCACCATAATGAGACAAGTGATACACGGATTCACCCACAAGTTACTTCTTTTTTTTCAATTTTCAATTTTCTTTAATTCAGTTTGCCTTTATAACACCATAAATTTGGGGAATTTATGAACAGAGTAAATTAGGAGTACACACCACTGATTTTTGAAATAATTTAATCTACTTAGAAACAAAACAAGATGTGCAGTCCCCATTTATGACAATAGTTATGGAAAGGCCAAGGATTTTGAAGGGTTTCTCATCAGTATACCAACAAATAGAGATGAAAATTTTCCCACCAAACTGCAACCTTATAGAGGCCTTTCCTAGATAAGATGAAAAATGGCAGCCACCCAGATGACCTGACTTGAAATTTGTCTCATTCTTTCTTATCAGTCCATAGCCTCAGGGTATGAAATAGTGGTTTGTAGAAACATGTGTTGTTGTTGTTTATTTAGTTGTATCTGACTCTTTTGCAACCCCATGGACTGCAGCCTGCCAGGCTCTTCTGTCCGTGGGATTTCCCAGGCAAGAATACTGGAGTGGGTTGTCATTTCCTTCTCCAGGGGATCTTCCCGACCCAGAGACTGAACCTGCATTTTTTATCTCCTGCATTGCCAGGTGGATTCTTTACCACTGCACCATCAGGGAAGCCTGTTGAAACATACATTAGCAGGCAAACAAGTTTGTATTTCAAATGACCATTTTGTATTTGTAAGAACGTGTTACTTTTTCTCCTGCCTCTGCTGTAGTAGAGATATCCAAAGGGGAAGGGTCGAATACATTGAGGAATATATCAGTGATCTTCATTTCAAAAAAGTCCCTTCTAGAAAAGAAGATGACCTAGGAAATCTTGAGATCTGGATACTGGTCAGAAAGCTTGTCAAGGAACTTCCCTGGTGGGCCAATGGCTAGGATGCCATGCTCCCGATTCAGGAGGTCTGAGTTGGACCCTTGGTCAGGGAATTGTATCCCATATGCTGCAACTAGGAGTTTGCACACCTCAACTAAAAGGGATCCCACCTGCCACAACTGAGACCCAGGGCAGACAAATAAACAAATATTAAAAAAAAAAAAAGAAGCCTTGTGTAAAAATCAATTTATGTATTTATTCAGCAAGCAATTTGAGAAATGTCTCAGTCTTTGCTTTCAGATGAAAAAATGCAGAAACCCAAAAAGAACAGTAGCAAAAATCTCAAATGGGGCATAATGATGGCTTACTAAGAAATTCAGGAATAAAAGTTTAGGAGAAGAGAAAAAACCCCTACCCTGTCCAACTGGATGCTTCAACATTATCATATTTTTGTTTAAGAAAGGAGTTTAAACTCTGCAGATGTTTTGAGCAGAAAAGCTTAATTGCATTAAGTAAATTACCATGACCTCACCTTTAGGTAAGTGTGGGATTAGAATGTAGGTTTGTCTGATTCCAAAGCCTATAGCACTTTTCACTCTCTGTGCATGTTCAGTTGTGTCCAACTCTTTGCAACCCCACGGACTGTATGGCAGCCTGCCAGGCTCCTCTGTCCATGGGATTTTCCAGGCAAGAATACTAGAGTGGTTGCAATTTCCTTCTTTATCACTTTCTGTATGAATTACTTAATGGTACAAGATTCATATATGGGCGGGGTCTAATATAATCCCCAGAAGTGTTAATGTTACTTTTCATAGAGTTTCAGAGACTAAGAGATAAATTAAACCTGGTTCTACATCAAGTAATCACCAACTTTATAGGGCAACAGAACATGGACGTTACCGCCATGGGTTCTGAAATCCATCCTTGGATTTTGAATCCTACTTCAACCACTTAGGATAAAGACTAGGGAATTTGAGGAGAGTTTAATAATAGAGTTTTTCAACTGTTAATCTCAACTGTTAACAGTGCCAGGATCTGCTCCCTCTCCAGGGCTGAAGAGGGAAAATGTGGAACACAAAGAGAGAGGAGAGCTGTGTGGGGATGGCTGGCTGGCAGAAGATGCAAATTTCAGTCAAGAGATGTATCTATCCAAAGGGGACCCCACAGTGAGGGAGCTGGAGAATAAGTACTCCAACCTCACTCTTTCCCTTTCCTACAATTTCCTGCTCCCTGGTGGCAGAATTGAAACAGAAGCCAGAAAGAAGGCCATTCACAGAAGTTGGCCTTCCAAGTATTCCAACAGAATGGGAAATTATAGAGGGTGGATCTGAAAACAAATGTGCATCTATCAAATTGGGATGATAATAGTACCCATCTCTGAAAGCAGTTGCAAGGATTACATGAAAACATATAAAGTACTGAGATGGATCCTGATCCCATGAAAGTCTTAGCTACAAGTCCAGAGTTGAGATAAACTACGAATGATCTACTTTAACATCCTCATCTGATGAATGAAGACACAGGGGCCCAAGAGAAGTGACTTGCTCCAAGTTTCATAAAGAGTGACAGAGTCGAGAAGAAAATTCAGCTGTCTAGGTGCGAGAGATCTACATCTGCACTGTGTCTAGGAAAGGGAGGGCTCACACTCAATCTCAAGTCTAAAAAGATGAGAAAAATGGGCATTATGATCTGCTGAGCTTACCTCTCCCTGAGATTTCCAGCAATGTCCCTACAGTGGTCTGCATTTTGTAGTAGGGACTATGATTTCTTGGACTAATTGGTGCACGAGCTGACCTGCATTTTTCTCTCTCATGGATTCCTCTGTGTAAATAAGAATCTACATGGTAAATTTCACAGACCAATAAGCAAAGAGCAGGGACCGCTATTACAGTCCCAACAGTTTTAAAGAGCAGATCCCCTCTGGTCTGCAGTGACTATGCCAGAGTAGGAAGTAGAACCAGGACATTTCAAAAATCAACTTCCTCTTCCCAGAAATATGAGAACTTTGCAGGGGCAAATTTAGCCTAGGGCCCTTGGTGATAACTGCAGCCAATTATATCTTGACCAATCAAGTCAGTTTGCCTGGGACTGTTCCAGTTTTATCACAGCAAGTCCCTCAATCTGCAGTGACTATCCAGCCCCAATCCTGCTCTGCCTTGCCCAGTCCAGGGCAAACCAGAATGGTCAGTCATGTTAGATGATTTACAGAGATTTAAAGACTTCAGACCAGGCCTTCCCCAGCGGCTCAGCAGTAAAGAATCCATCCACAATGCAGGAGACACGAGTTCAATCGCTGAGTTGGGAAGATCCCCTGAAGGAGGGCAAGGCAACCCACTCTAGTATTGCCTGGAGAACCCCATGGGCAAAGGAGCCTGGCAGGCTCAGTCCATAAAGTCGCAAAAAGTTGGACACGACTGAGCACACACACAGGCACAGGCTCCTGACCAAACAAGAGCCCTGGGCTTAGGTTCTGGCTGATTGCTTAATTGCATCCTTTGGAATTTAAACAGTGGCATTTCTAAACAGTAACCTGCATTTGCCTCTGGGAATTCTGATAAGCATATGCTAATAAATCAAAAAGTGGTCACAAGGATAGAAACAGAAATTAAGAGGCAGCTTAAAAACAAAACAGAGGACGATCTAACTACTTGTAATTCAGAAAACACTAAATTCCAGCAAGAGACCACTCAAAGCACACGCCTATCTAGTAAGCATGGACTGGTGATGTGTCCACAAGACCAGTGGGAAATACAGAGGGTCTCAGACCCTCTACTGACTGGGGCAGTGACATCAAGGAGTAGACACAATTATTCAAGACACCCCCAGTAGTACCTCACAAGGAACTTCTGCTACTGTAGAGTACAATCCATTCTTGGGGAATTAACGAGAGAAGAAAGAAGGCAGGAGAAATATGCTGCCATTGCTATGAAATATTGATAAGGGTCTTCAGTATCACTATTTCTAGATGTTTCTGAACTTGAATGCAAGGGGTTTCCTTGGCCAACCTGCTCCTCTCCCTCAGTTCTCACCCAGAGCACTATCCAACATGCTGAGTCCCTGGAGTCCATCAGACAGAGCTGTGTACTATGCTCAGAGAGACCTGAATTATACTTGGGATGGTAAAAAAAAAAAAAAAAAATCAAACAGCCTGTACTGATCCAGCCATTTTCCTGTCCTGAGTTAGGTTGTTTGAGCTTAGACTTTATCTTTCTAATTTCACCATATGAGAGGGAACTCTGATGCCCCAGATCAATTCTTGCAATATCTGTAGTGGATAATTAGGTGAAAAGGCAGGAGGGCTGTGTTTTTTCAGAGAGTAGTTCAGTAGAAATGTGACACAGGGAGTTTTCAGTGATATTAATGGGTCTACGATTCACTTGCATGATATTCTAGAAATCTAAGTTAAAAATGAAATAATTAATGGTTAATTTTGTTGCATTAACTGTGCTTATTTTTTAAAACATGGCACCTTTATGGTATAGAAGCACATGGTCATACATATTTACGTTTAAGGTAATATTCTGCATGATACGTACTACTCATAGGACAGGAAAATTGGCTAATCTGATATTTCAAGGTCAATGAATAGCAGTTGTTTCTATCAGTGAACACAACTTACCCTGACATACATTGAAATCCACATCATGATGGATCATTCTGTTACATATTCTGTTCATATTTTATAACCTAAAATCTTATATACAATTATTGCATTTTGAAGCAAGTCTACAACATAAGCTAGTTCTGGGTAATAAAATGGTGTCATTAATTTACAGTGAATGATGATTTTTATTTAGTAAGGAAGTACACAGGATCAAAACTCCCAATGTCTGTGGCAATCCTAGCTAGGTTACTGATGGCTGTATGAGTTTTGGAATGTTAATCCACTGTTTTTAGTCCTCAGCAGCTTTGGTTTACAATATGTAAAGTCATAATCACAAGACTCAGGGTATTAGATTCGACCCTAAGTAAACCTATTGAAGTAGTTTGATCCCTGGTTCGAGACAATTCCACAGAGGAGGAAATGGCAACCCACTCCAGTATTCTTGCCTGGACAATCCCATGGGCAGAGAAGCCTGGCGGGCTACAATCCATGGAGTCAAGAAGTTGGACACAACAGAGCTACTGAGCAAGCATGCAAACCCACTGAGAAAAACGTAAAAGTTTTATACAAATAAAAAGCTATGCATTTGATGAAAACTAACTAAAGAATTAGGAAGTGTACCTAGTATTAAGTGGACTTGACTTATAGTCTTCCTGTGATGATTCAGAATCAACAAAGGCAGAGCAGACCCCACAAACTGAAGTGGGGTGATTTGGTTCAGTGGTAGTGCTACTACTTTTGGATTTGGGGATCAAGGTGGTAAACATTTTAGTTTGCCTTTAAATTTCCTCAAGGCTTAGCCTTTACTGATTTACAGACCAGCTCCCATTGCCTTTCCCACCTCCTTTGCACAAAATGGTTCAATCTTACTGACCTCTCAATTCCTAGGTAGCAATTCCTACACACAATTTCAAACCAGGCAAACCTTGCCTTAAAAATCTCAGATAAACAACCTTTAGCCTCAAGGAGAACTAGCATTTGGGAACCCTGGCAGAGAACCTCAAATGGGAGCAGGATGGAGCAGTCTGTTCCGCACTAAATTCTGCAGGATTTCTCTCTGCTCTGACCAGATGGAATGAGTAGCCAGCAGGGAGCTTTAGAGGTCAGTGGAAGCACATACTGAGATTAAGCATTTACTGTTGAGCCTCAGCTTTCTCACCAATATGAGGTAACTTGCTAATATAGCTGTTTTCAGGATAGCCCGAGATCACTTACGTTCAATGCTGAGTGAGAGGTACAAACTTTTGGGTGTAGTAAGACAGAGATGGGAATACCAAACCACCTGCCCTGCCTCTTGAGAAACCTGTATGCAGGTCAGGAAGCAACAGTTAGAACTGGTCATGGAACAACAGACTGGTTCCAAATAGGAAAAGGAGTACGCCAAGGCTCTATATTGTCACCCTGCTTATTTAACTTCTATGCAGAGTACATCATGAGAAATGCTGGGCTGGAAGAAGCACAAGCTGGAATCAAGATTGCTGGGAGAAATATCAATCACCTCAGATATGCAGATGACACCACCCTAATGGCAGAAAGTGAAGAGGAACTAAAAAGCCTCTTGATGAAAGTGAAAGAGGAGAGTGAAAAAGTTGGCTTAAAGCTCAACATTCAGAAAATGAAGATCATGGCATCTGGTCCCATCACAACCTGGGAAATAGACGGGGAAACAGTGGGAAAAGTGTTAGACTTTATTTTTGGGGGCTCCAAAATCACTGCAGATGGTGGCTGCAGCCATGAAATTAAGAGACACTTACTCCCTGGAAGAAAAGTTATGACCAACCTAGATAACATGAAAAGCAGAGACATTACTATGCCAACAAAGGTCCATCTAGTCAAGGCTATGGTTTTTCCAGTGGTCATATATAGATGTGAGAGTTGGACTGTGAAGAAAGCTGAGTGCCGAAGAATTGATGCTTTTGAACTGTGGTGTTGGAGAAGTCTCTTGAGAGTCCCTTGGACTGCAAGGAGATCCAACCAGTCCATTCTGAAGGAGGTCAACCCTGGGATTTCTTTGGGAGGACTGATGCTAAAGCTGAAATTCCAGTACTTTGGCCACCTCATGGGAAGAGTTGACTCATTGGAAAACACTCTGATGCTGGGAGGGATTGGGGGCAGGAGGAGAAGGGACAACCGAGGATGAGATGGCTGGATGGCATCAGCGACTCGATGCACGTGAGTTTGGGTAAACTCCAGGAGTTGGTGATGGACAGGGAGGCCTGGTGTGCTGCGATTCATGGGGTCGCAAAGAGTTGGACACGACTGAACAACTGAACTGAACTGAAGATACTCAAGGATGTACTGTACAACATAGGGAACATAGTCCAAACTGCAAATGGAAAGTAATCTTTATAAATTGCATAAAATATTAATAATACATTTTGATTAAAAGCCACTTAATATAGTGTAGGACACATAGTAAAGTGCCAGGTATATGTTTATCTATTATTATTTTCTAAGCCTTTAAATTAATTCCATTTTCACAGTTATAACTCAAGGAACTGGATTCCTTTGCTTCATGGTTCTGCTACTGGCTTGTAATTACACGGTCATTATTGTGATTATTTGTTTGAAATCTGACTCTCATTGGATCATCACTTCATGAGCGCAGCATCCTTGTCTGCTTTAGAACAGTACTGTAGCTCCAGCTACCAGATGGTGCCTGACATATTGTAGGTGCTCAATACATCTGTATTAAATTAATTTTAAAAAATGAGCTCCATAGAATTCATACCAATTATCACCAAGATCCAGAAAAGAAAATAAGCCAAAGTCACTATTAACCACCTATGCGGGCTAATTTCCCCATCCTACCAAGCCCACCACATAGCTCTATGCAGGATAGTTGGTTCTGATTTAAGAAGAGCTCAGACAATGCATTGTACTGCCGTTTTGAGGAGCCTGTCAGCAGAACCTCACCGCATCACAATTTGGCCTTTTTTCCAGACCCCAATGAATGTGGATGTTCACAAAGACCAGAGAGAGAGATTAGAAAGAGCGACGCTGACCCCCAGAATCAGGGCTGGTGTTTATTCAGGGCTGGGAGACTGGGGAGAGCAAAGACTAACGTAAGAACATAACGTCCTGAAGAGCGGAAGTAAAGCCAAATTAAAAGGAGACATCGTGGTAAGGAGAGAGCAGAGAATGTGAGCAGTGTGCAGGCGCTGTGACTTGCAAGCACAGAGAGGGAGATGGAACTGTGGGCGATCAGGGGTCTAGGGTCTGAGTAACCAGGCTATGCCGTGAGATGAGAGCCAAATCCTGGCTTCACGACTTCTTGCATCTGTAAGACCTTGAGCAAGTCACTTGGCTTCTATCAAGTTTTTAACCCACACAAATGAGGGAAATAATATGAAACTCAGAGTTGTTATACAAATAAAATTCTAACACTTACCCAAATCACGTAACCACCAAACCATGACAGCAGGTTCACATACGGAGAGCTTGTACTTGATTATTAAAGATATAAGGGGGTGATTCCCTCTAGTAGAAATCTTATTGATTCTGAGACAAAAAAAAAAAATACAAAAGCAAAAGGCAAAAACTAACAAAAAATGTAGATATAAAATCAATAGCTAGCCCTATGGGAAATACAGAAGAATTACACTGTGGAAAGATCATGGAAGATCACCTACTTAAGTGTTCTCCGATTGAACTGATCATAAGAATTTCCTTTTAAAGCACACAATTTCCAGACTTCCACCAAAATCAACTAAGTCACAGTCTCCTGGGGAGGAAGCTAGAAAGCTGGATTCACAAGGATCTGAGGTGATTCTTATAACCTAGAAAGCTTGCTTCAGCTTCATCTTTCCTAATTACTTAAAAGCCCTCAGGTGTGTTCCATGGACCAGAAGCAGCAGCAGCATCTAGGAACTTGTTAGAAATTCAGAATATCAGGCACCAGGGCAGATCACTGAATCAGAATCTGCATTTTAAGATGACCCCCAGCTGATTCTTAAGGTCTGTGGTCTAAGTCATCCCACAGACCCTTGCACATCTTCAGTGACGGAAAACACACTACCCCTCAGGAAATCTGAGAGGTTCCATCTCTTAGTATCTCTGAGCAGGGGCCCCCTCCTCCCCTGAGAAGTCTCATAATTGACAGTCTTCAGGACCTGAACCAAAGATGGCAACAGGGACTGGGTAGCAGCTGACGTTTCCAGGATAACTAACAACACTTGTTCTTGTTTTGTTTTTCCTTCTATGTCTCTTTTTTTTGTTTTTCCCTGTGTCTCTTCTTATATGTCTCCAAATCAGAACAAAAAGCAGTAAGACAAGTGACATTTTTACAGGTTTGCAAATCACGTTAATGTTCAGCTAAACAGAAGACAGATTCTCATATCTGATTCTGCATTTTTTCTGATGCGATATATTGTTAGATTGAAATATAAGAAAAAATGGCCACATATTGATGGGAGGAGTATTTTAATAGTCTTTGGCTAATGGTGGATATTATTTTCTGATACTGCATCAAAACTAGAGAAGTGGTAGTTTTTTGTTTTTTTTTTTTTTTAATAGCATATTTGATCCCTGGTCAGAGATATTCTCTGGAGTAGGAAATGGCAATCTGCTCCAGTATTCTTGTCTAGAAAATTCCATGGAAAGGGGACCCTGGCAGGTTACAGTCCATGGGGCCACAAACAGTTGGACATCACTGAGCACACACACATTAAAAAAATTAGTTACAATGTGGAATCTGATGCTATATTAGTGAACTTTTACTACTGATTAAAATCAGCTAACTAGTTTATCATACATTTTGGTAGCTCCTTTTATACCTTTGAATGGAAAATGTTAGATCATGGAGTAATGAAGATATTCTAAGTACAGACACATGTCATTAAAAAGTATCAAATGAATCCCATTCAAGAATATCACCACAGATCTCATCAGAAAAGTCTTAAAATTTTGTTAATCTTTTAGGTCATGGTGGTTTAAACAAGTTTTCCAGATTCAATTTTCTTAAACTTTGCATTGGTAACATCTATTATAACTTGTTTTCCTTGGAGTGACATACTTACTGCATTTCTTTTTAAAAACATGTCTGTCACAAACTTGAGATGAATAATCTTTGTTTTCCTGCGAGTTGTATTAGCCACTGTCTCTGCTCACCAAGGCGTGTTCTTGGTGAATGACAAACTAGAAGAAAATGAGTAACTTTCAAACTTCTTCACGTAGAATGCTTTCTTAAAGTGACAGTTGATGCAGAAGCCCAGCCCAAAGAAGAGTTTGAATCAGATGTACTCTATACTCTGGACACAGTGGCTCCAAGAAGGTCATCAGGTCCTTTGGGTTTGAAGAAGCACGCTTTGTGTACTCCTAGAGAAACATCTAAACAAATTCTACATCTTACAATCAGTGTTTGTATTATATACACAATTGTGGCTGATGTCTGCAGCCACGACTTACGTGGTAAAGCCTCACTAATTTTGAATAATGATGCTAATATGGCTCCGTAACAAAACCAAATTACAGATGTTTTGTTAACAAAATGCAATTTTATTACTCTCGAGTGAAGAGTGTTTTATAAACTGAGTTATAAATGAATACTATTAAGCTAAATGGAATAAGTTTATGTAAAGTTACAGCCCACTATAGGCCTACATAGCATGGTGATGGATCACAAAGAAGTCCTTTAGCATAAGAGAAATAATTGCTGTGGTAGAAAAATTGAAAACAGAGCAAAAAGGGTCTTCAGTTTATTGAATTTTTGGTTTTCAAAGCTATTACTTGTAATTTGAATATATCTTTAAATAGAACACCCTGAAGAATCAATAAAGTAATTATTCCAATATTTACCTGAAAAAGATGAACAGTACATAATTGTTGAAAATATTGAATATTTATTGTTCAGTTGCTCAGTTGTGTCCAACTCTTTGCCACCCCATGGCCTGCAGCACATCAGGCTTCCCTGTCCTTCACTATCTCCAGGAGCTTGCTCAAACTCATGTCCATTAATTCAGTGATGACATCCAACCATCTCATCCCCAGTTGCCCCTTTCACCCCCTGCCATTAATCTTTCCAACATCAGGGTCTTTTCCAGTGAGCAGGCTCTTCGAGTCAGGTGGTCAAAGTATTGGAGCTTTAGTTTCAGCTTCAGCAACAGTCCTTCCAGTGAATATTCAGAGTTGATTTCCTTTAGGATTGATTGGTTTAATCTCTTTGCTGACAGTTCAGTTCAGTCACTCAGCCATGTCTGACTCTTTGCAACTCCATGGACTGTAGCACGCTAGGCTGGCCTGTCCGTCCCCAACTCCTGGAGTTTACTCAAACTCATATCCACTGAGTTGGTAATGCCATCCAACCATCTCATTGTCTGTTGTCCCTTCTCCTCCCACCTTCATCTTTCCCAGCATCAGGATCTTTTGAAATGAGCCAGTTCTTCACATCAGGTGGCCAAAGTATTGGAGCTTCAGCTTCAGCATCAGTCCTTCCAGTGAATATTTAGGACTGATTTCCTTTAGGATGGACTGGTTGGATCTTCTTGAAGTCCAAGGGACTCTCAAGAGTCTTTTCCAACACCACAGTTCAAAAGCATCAATTCTTCTGCACTCAGCTTTCTTTATAGTCCAACTCTCACATCCATACATGACTCCTGGAAAAACCATAGCCTTGACTAGACAGATCTTTGTTGGCAAAGTAATATCTCTGCTTTTTAATATGTTGTCTAGGTTGGTCATAGCTTTTCTTCCAAGGAACAAGCATCTTTTAATTGCACCAGTCACCATCTGCAGTGATTTTGGAGTCCAAGAAAATAAAGTCTGTCATTGTTTCCATCATTTCCCCATCTATTTGCCATGAAGTGATGGAACCAGATGCCATGATCTTCATTTTCTGAATGTTGAGCTTTAAGCCATTTTTTTCACTCTCCTCTTTCACTTTCATCAAGAGGCTCTTTAGTTCTTCTTCAGTTTCTGCCTTAAGGGTGGTGTCATCTGCATATTGAGGCTTCCCTGATGGCTCAGTTGTTGTCCTAGGGACTCTCAAAGTCTTCTCCAGCACATAGTACTGAAGTGGGTAGCCATTCCATTCTCCAGGGAATCTTCCTGACCTAAGGGTCAAATCTGAGTCTCTTGCATTGCAGGCAGATTCTTTACCATCTGAGCCACCAGGGAAGCCTACACTGAATATGATGAGGGATAAGTTATTATTGTATATATAGGTCTAGGTTCTTGATGATATTCAAAGACAAGTACTGAGTCAAACAAGGTTAAATGATGTATATGGGTGTAGGAGTCTTCAAAAACAGAATATGCTAAAGCAGAGCATCTCAAACTTTCATGTGCTTATGAACTGCTTGTAGATCATGTTAAAAATCTGGATTCTGATTCCATAGGTAGGGGTGGGACCTGGGATTCTGAATTTTCCATGTGATACCAGTGCTGCAGGTCTGTGGACCACACTTGGAGTGAAAAAGTGCTTTAGTGCATCCAAACTTTATGTGAGAAAGCTGAATAGATATAATAAAACATTTTTGATTTTGCATCTTTTACAGGAGGAAGGAGAAAATTCAAAGATTATTTTATTGAACATATGATTTACCTTTACTAAGCAGGATGACCCTTTAAGTCCACCCTGCTGTTTGTTTTCTCATCTCACTTCCTCTAAGCACTTGGTAGGGGGGCTTTCCCCACTCCAATACTCTTGCCTGGAAAATCCCATGGATGGAGGAGCCTGGTAGGCTGCTGTCCATGGGGTCAGAGTCAGGCATGACTGAAGCGACTTAGCAGCAGCAGCAGCAGGGCGCCTTTTTCATTACAGTATTAGTGCATTATATTATATGGGAAGTCAAGTATAGAATTCCACAACCCCAGTTCTCTGATGTTGGCATAGGGGTCCTGTAATTGGCTGGCTTAAAAACTTTTTGAGTATTTTCTTTAGGTAAATTAATTTTAATTCATTAATACTATTTAATCATTGACTTTATTTAAAAATGCTTTGAGAAAATTAGTTGTTTTATTCAAGAGTAAAGCCAGCCACTATGGAGAACAGTATGGAGATTCCTTATAAAACTAAAACTAGAGCTATCGCGTGTCTGTGTATACACATGGTCAGTTGTGTCCAACTCTTTGTGACCCCATGGACTAGAGCCTTTAGAGCTACCGTATGATCCAGCAATACCATTCTTAGGCATGTATCTGGAGAAACCATCCTTTGAGAAGATACATGCACCCCAGTGCTCATTGCAGCATTATTTGCAATAGCCAAGACATGGAAGCAACCTAAATGCCCATCAACAGAGGAATGGGCCAAAGCAGATGTGGTACATATATACAATGAAAATATTACTCAGCCATAAAAAATAATGAAAATGCCATTTGTAGCAACATGGGTGGACCTGGGGATTATTATACTAACTGAAGTAAGTCATACTAAGAGACATATCATATGATATCACTTAAATGTGAAACTAAAAAAAAAGAATGGTACAAATGAAGTTATTTACAAAACAGAAGCTGACACAGACTTAGATAACAATGTATGTTAATGGGGCAGGGGGAAAGTGGAGAGGAGCAATTAAATAGGAGGGTGAAATTGACATATAAAATAGATAAGCAGCAAGGACCTTCGGTACAGAACAGGGAACTGTACTTAATATTCTGTAACAATCTACATGGGAAAAGAAACTGAAAAAGAATGCAGATAACTAAATACCATGATTGAACACCTGAAACCAACACTGTAAATCAAATGTATGTCCAAATAAAAAATAAATAAGAAAAGCCAGCAATTGCTCTTCAGATGTGGAGACTTATAAGATTTTAGGTTGAGCAGGTTATTAGAATGTGTATCATCTAAAAACCCTTGTTTTTCCTGTAAAAACTAGAATTTATGGTTAGTTCCTTTATTTTTAGTCTTTCTTCGAATTTTTAAAGGTAAATGTGATCCTCAGTGCTTCTTGAATTTAAACACAAATGTCATTTATCTTGTATATTTATGGCTTATGAAAATGGTCATCATATTGATATATTTGTAAGTATCTCAGTGTAGAAACCACTTTATTATTTTTCATATCCTTAAAATGTGTGCATCAAACTGTGTTACGATGAGTGATTTAACAGTCTAACATCCAATTACTTAATTTTGGCTGTCCACATTTACGTTCAGTGCCCATATGAACTTTGGTTCCCAGATAGATTTAACGGAATAGCCATATTGTTCTAGAAAGAAATGTGTTTTGGGGAGCTGTAATGCAGGTTCAGGATCACAGGCTTGCACAGCCTTTGATTATCGTCCACACAGGGCGCCGAATGGTCCCAGTAATCTGGTGAAGTATGCAGAAGACACGCTCTTCAGCTCCAGTCACTGGCCACTTAGCCCTGGTGAGCTGGCTAGGCTCCAACTCAGGTAATTGCATCCTGTCTACTCAAATTTACTTTGCAATTTCAATCAGATCCGTTATCCTCCTTAGCATGGCTGCCCAGAATGATAGTTCAGGATTCCCTTACAGCTGCTAAACAGCTGTTGTGTTCAACCCAAGAGGTGACTGTGTTTCAGTGCTGGGTAAAACGATTCCTTGTTATTCCTTTTCCGCATCACAGAGGCATTCTGAAGCTTAATTAATTTAGATGTGGACAGCTTCCGAGGGGCAAGTTAGAGCAAAGATGGTAGACATTAATTATTAAGCATTTTAAAAGAGTTCTGTACTTACCTTTGCCTCAAAGTGGAATCTGGGCATGATACGTTCCTTATATACTATTATCTGGTGTAGATTTAACAAGAAAACTACTGTCAGAAACCGGCATTGATTGAGTTATATGTTCCCTCTTTTTATCACTTTAAATGATCTTCAGAATTAACAAAGCAAACTTCTCATTTAAAACTGCATTAATAAACTTTTCACTGATGGTTCAATTACTAATTACAGACAGGGCAAGGGTGTTGATCTATTTGGTCCGTCACTTCCTAATTTTACTATATGAGTTTCTTTGCATGCATCTTTTTGTGAAAGAAGGCTTCATTTAAAAAAAGAAAAAACTATCCCCAAATTTAGTGGCTTTAACAACTATCATTTAATCATATCTTATGATTTTTTGACGAGGAATTTGGTAATAGGTCAACTGGGAAATTCTTGTGCTCCACGTGATGCAGAATAGGGTCAGCTGGTGCTTGGAAGGCTCTGAAAATCTGAGACAGCCATGTTTTGCTTTTGTTTTTGTTTTAAACATGCTCAGTGAAGACCTCGGACTTGAAAAGCCTGAGACAGAAGTTGGCAGGTCTCTTAAAGGCTGCACCTGGTAAAGCTCACTATCACTTTAATTTTATTGTACTTTCTTGGTCAAAGCAAAGCCAGGTCAGATTCAAGGGAAAGAAAAATAGGTCTACTTCTTAATGGAAAGAATGTGAACAAAATATGAGCACCTGCAATCCCATTATGCAGAAGAAGCACTGACCATTTTAATAATAGTATTCTTTTCCATAGTGGTTTCAAAGAGATCTGAGTTTTTCACAAGGGTCACCTCTACAACTAAACACTCAGATATAAGAATAGACTCTGTATCAATCTCTTAGCTTTAACCGTGGCCAAAAAGACCTTTGGAAACACAGCCAATGCAGGTATTTCTTCAGCATTAGCATCTGTAAGAGGTGCTGACCACAGTACTTCGTTTCTGCTCTCTAAATGATACAGTACCAGTCCCCCACACTATGGCCTCAAATAAGCTTGCAAAGAGTTTTAATTATTTTAAGTGTATTTATACCTAAAATACTAAAAACAAAAACAAACCACAAGAACAAAAAAACTTGCAGTGAAAATAGGTCAGATATTGTCCTTTTATTTTGCTGAGGAACTTGAAATAGAGGTAGGTAATTTGCTAAAAAGTCTCCAGGTAATGAACGGGCCACTCAGTCCAGGACTCCATCTAAGACTTCACTCCAAATTCTTTCACCCCGTTAAGATTTGACTTGCAACCTAAAAAATCCCAGGTGACATTCAAGCTTTCTGACTTCACTGTAATGACAATGCTTTTGCAAGGGAGCAAAGTTATTCTCAAGTTGAGATTCCCGTTTTCATTGAGAAATATCTAAATTGGGACCGACAGCTGCTGTTGTAGCTAGTTTGCTTTTACAAGTGTGGAATATGAGTCTTGTATGGTTAAAGAATGTTGTTTGCTTCATTTAGCCAAATCACAGCCAAAGATTCAAGACCGTTCCAGTCCTGTGTTTTCTCTTCATAAGCAAGACACATTGTCTCCATTATTCTTGCCCTTTTCTCATCCACTCAACTCTGTTCTCTCAACTGCTCTAGAAAGACTTCTCCCATTCCTTCAGTTCACATTCCACTCTTTCCCTTGAATTCAAAGAACTTTACAGTCTGGAACACGTATTATCAGAAATCAATCATATTCTTTCCTTCACTCATTAAACGTGGCATTACTAGTAAGCAACAGAAACAGGATTTAAACCCAGAACTAACTCCAGAAATTAAGCCTTGACCATTAGGTTATAACATTTTGAACTGTGTTATATGTAGGCACTTACGTGTACATGTATATGTGTGTATACAGTCATTCAGGAAAAGGTACGGTGACATTTTATCTTTCAAATGTCATGTGTAGTGGCAGGGAGCTGTGAGAGTTCAGATAGAAGCAAAATAACTTCGTCTGATGTAAGATTCATGGCATTTGACACCAGCTTACCAGCGGAACAGTGAGTAGTCTGGTTTAACGTGAGAAAGGTGTAGGTGAGCCTGAAGTATCAGAATATGCCAGGACAAACACAAAATACACCATGAAATTTAAATGTACTCATATAAGTCACTGCTAAGTTTTTGAAGGTGCTTAGTGTGGGTTGACCAGATTAGACATGAATTTCAGAGGACACATCTGTTGGCCTGAGCAGTAGGATGGATTGGAGTAGGATCTTGCTGAAGAAACGAGTTAAGCCTTATCCTTTTAATTCCTTCCAAAGGACATTATGAGTCTATTGAAACAGTCCAAGTAAAGCAAAGTAACACACAGATTTCAGTGTAAGCCTACTCTTGACTTCTTTGTTGACTGTATTAAGAATGCGGTCCTTGAATTATTACATATTAACGATAGTGATATTTTTGTGATATCCTCCTTTCATCAGATCTTCACATATACTATCCACTGTATTTTAAATGGACCACTGAACACACAAAGCTGAGGATCACAGACTAGCAATGTACTGAGGGTATAGTTGCCATTCAAAATGTTTGGCTAACTTGCTAACTTACTAATATATAAGTAGTCACTGTCCCTCTGTTCTTGGAGCCATTCTCTGCCAGGGTCCAGCCCCGGTGGATCCAGGGTGATTCGAAGGTGGGGACAGAGTCGGCGTCCTGGAAAAAACTTATTTAATTACAGATATAGAGGGAGATTAGAAACAGATAGTGTAGTAGGAGAATTAGTGGAGAAAAGAGGCTGAATAACTGGTTTACATGGAATACCAATCACCACCTACGTAGGCCACAGGCATCTTTTCATTCTCCCAAAGGAGAAGAGGCACTGAGGCCTCTCCGGTCCAATCTCAGAAGCCCAGGCAGAATTAGCAGGCTTTGTGAGTACCCACATTTCAGATGGGAATTCAGCCAGGAAAATGGGGATCAAGAAAGAAACGACACGGGGGAATCAGTCTTTCCAGAAACTGATCCGATTTCTTTATTTTTCAGGTTTGTTTATATACCTTTTTGTTATACATAGGGATGAATACAGAGTCACGCGGGGGTCAGCAGACCTGACCCTTGTCACAATCAGGTGCTTCATATAAAATTATACAAAGGTCTTATGAGTTTCATCATCTTTTAGCCATCTTTCAGGTCTGCTGACATTTTATGGCCCTTTCTGATACTGGTCAGTTAACCAGAAAACTTATTTTTCCAGGGGTGATTTTTTCTTAAATGTGGCGCCACCCTCCAAATAAAGTTGCATTCCTATAGGGTGAGGGTGTAGTGAGTTACAATCAAGAAAGGAATTTACTTAACCTAAGGTTTAACATGATTAATCTTAAAGGTTAATACTTATTTCTCCTATATGCTAGTTATATTCATTATAAGGACAGGAATATGGAGATTTAGCAGCAAATATTGGCTCAACAAATGTAAACTTTTCACCAATGTTCCCCTTAAGATCTATTTTGTTTTAAGATAGTGATAAAGTTACATTTTTGCATAGCAAGGGCACAGTGATTTATAGTGATTTATAACAAAGTACAGTGATCTATAGCAAAAGAGAAGATTCATTAACTCAAAAGTCTAGTATTGCTAACATCAAAAAACTACTATATTTCCTTTTCTATATTCCAAATACATTGATTAATATATTCCCAGGTGCCTAAGGATATAGAGGCCTGATGGCAATCATTGACTCATCAATGAAAAAAGCCCTATGCTAATACTCCAAACTCTCTGTGCTGTTTATGGTTGAGACGTTGTCACACGAGCTAGTCTGTTAGCAGAGAGGTTTGACCTGAGACATCCTTGTCACACCCAGGGCAGGGAATTAGCAGTAATTATTGGCAGGACAAATGAAAAAACCCTTCACCAATATAATTCCTAATCAACCTACTTATGCTATACTAATGATCTTTTAACTTCTCAAAAGAGTCTGTATTTAGAAAGTTTTAAAACATCCCATGCCTCTCACAGTTGGGAGGCTGTAAACAATCACATGCGGCTGGACGAGCCTGATCAGGCAGGCCAGAGAACCTTCAGAGTTTGTAAGTTGAAACACTCTTGTCATGCCCAGGAATTTTTATTAACTGGAGCTGCAAGTTAACTCCTTCTCTGAGAGAAATGGTTATGGGGGAGAGCTCCCCGTAAAGTACTCTGGTTTTGGGGGTAGATGCTCGGGAACAGGGGGTTTCCTGAGGCTTGATCACGCCTTTGCGTATGCCAAGCTTCCTTCCTCATAGCCTTTGCCATGGGCGGAGTTCCTCACGCTGGCTCCCAACAATTCTCCATGGTGTATCGACTCACAGTTATCAAAGCATAACTAATAATCACAAAAATAATGATGATAACTTCAAGTAAATAAGTTATTACTATTCAACATCTTGATTATTTATATTTACTTATTAATATTTGACATTCTTTTATAAAGAAACTGAGGCATAGAAGGATACCTAAATACCCAAGCTTATGTACCCATTAGGGATAGAGCTGAGATTCAAATGTATGCATGATGACTCTAGAGTCTCCCAAATCTAGATTGTCTAGCCTTGGTTTCCAAGTTTCTATGAGATAAGAGATCTTCCACTAAGGGCTGAAGGAAGAAAAGCTATATTTTTGTAAAAAAATATTTTTTGGACACTGTAATCTAAATAGATATTTGGTGATGTGTAATTATGTTTAGGATAAGGACCGTCTACCTTGCAGATCATAAGTTTAAACTTCTTTGTGTTCTACTGAGCGTAACATGTCTAATGGCCAAAAGGGACCTTGAAAACCAGTAGGTGGAAAGACTCCAAATTCCCTTATCTAAAATAAGACACAATTTCTAAATCCCCAGAAGGTTTTCTCCCTCCTAGTACTCGGCTGCCAGGATCAGAGCGAGTTCACCGCAGCCCTGCACAAGATTTAATGGGGTAATTAAGAAGTATGCTGAGAATTTGGCCTGGGACTTGGTTCTGTTTTTGCTCTGCAGATTTTTTTGTTGGTGGAAGCAGTTCAGGCAATCCGTCATTTGCGCTTGGCAATGCCAGTGACACAAGTCAGTTCTTGGAATGCAGTAAGGGACAACGGTACTGAAGGGGTGGCCAAGGATTGGCAGCAACCTATAGAGGTTTGAGGGGTGCTTTGGCTATGGTTACTGTTCCTCTCAGATAACTCTCAGCAGCACATGGCTGGGGAAAAATGGAACTGCCATTTCCCCAGTCTGTCTAGACTTTGCTTTTTTTTTTTTTTTTGGCTTATTGTTTCTACATCTATATGCAGACTTTTCTTCTTATAAGAAAGCTTCACATGATATTACTAATCTTATATAAGTGAGAAATAGTATCTTTAGAGCATGTAAATATATGAGTGAGATAGATCACCTTTCAAATGTTGGAGAATCATTTGCATTTCTTTTTCTATGAGTATGTTTGTTCCATTAAGCAAAAATCCACAAACTTCTGCTGGGAGCTATGAAATGGGTGCCTCCTTATGATGATTGCGCAATTTCAAATGCATATAGTGATCTGTCAATATCTAGTAAAAATTAAGTATTCTTGACAATTCCATTCTTATGTATTTATCTTACAGACAAACTCACATATGTACAACATAAGACCTTTATTGAAACATAGGTAAAATTAAGGTAGGAAACTATACACACACACACACACACACACACACATATATATATATATATAGCACCTGGCTAAATGAACTATGGGAGGAACGTCTTCCTCCAGCCATGATGGAGTAACTGGTATGAGCTAACTCTCTAAACATAAATACTAAAAGGATATACAAAATACAGGAGGCAATATTTTTGAGCACTAGATAACGGATTGTATAACTTTGGGATTCCTGAGCCGAGGGAAACTAGAAAGGTAAGGGGCAAATTGTCCAACCATCTACCTAGGGATAATTTCCTGACAATGTACAGAGGGTTAGAGCCAAAGCAGGCTGTCACAGTCCTTTTGAGTTGCAAAGGCAGAGATCAGAGTCTGGGGGAGTTGAGAAGGCTGAAATATACAGTGTGAGCTATGAGAAAGGAAGAGGGAGCTATGCTCAGAGAGCTACACAGAATCTACACAAAAGCTACATATACATTTATACTGGCAAACATCAGGGAATTGTAGTTAAAACGAGTAATGTTTACAAAAGCATAAAAAGTAGGAGACATAAGAGATGTGGGTCTGATCCCTGGGTCAGGAAGATCTCCTGGAGGAGGAGACCAAGTCCAGTATTCTTGCCTGGAGAATCCCATGGACAGAGGAGCCTGCCAGGCTAAAATCTGTAGAGTTTCAAAGAGTCAGACATGACTGAAGTGACTTACATTCACACTTAGGTGTTAATATGCCAAATACATACAATGTTTTTATTCTAAAAACTATGAAACATTATTAAGACAAATCAAAGAATACTTAAACAATAATGGATTGGAAGGTTAATTTTGTAAAGATGTCAATTTTTCCATAATTGATAAATAGATTTAAAGCAATTGCAGTCACCTAGAAGTAAATGTGCTAAAATCTATATGGGATAGCAAAGGAACTAAAATAGGCCAAACAATTTCTATAAAGAAGGACAAAGTTGCAAGTTTCACACTATCCAGTTCCAAGATTATTACAAAGCTACAGTAATTAAGACATAGATTAAACGGACATACAAGAGTCCAGAAATACACCCATACATGCTCAATTGTATGCTCAATTGATTTTTGACAAAGGAGTTAAGAAAATTCAACTTAGAAATTATGTTGGAACAACTTGAAAGCCATATTAAAATAAATGAGAGAAAGAAAAGAAACTGAGTCCACAGCTCACACACACAATTTAACTCAAAGTGAATTATAGTCTTAAATATAAACCTTTTCATAATAACATAGAGGACAATCTTTGTTACCTTGTATTAGATCAAGATTTCTTAGATAAGACACAAAAAGCATAAACCATAAGAGAAAAAAACAGCTATATTGTACATCATAAAATTAAAATTAAAGCTCTCCGAAAGTTACTATGAAGAAAATTAGAAGATAAGCCACAGACTGGGATAAAAATATTTGAAAAAAACTCATCCATTTCAAGCACATGTAAAGAACTATCACCACTCAATAGTAAACAACCAGTCCAATTCAAATCAAGTGGGAAAGGGGAGTATTTTCAACAAATAGTGCCAAGACAACCACATATCTATATGGGGGAGGGGAGGAAATTGACTGCTATATTACACCACATGCAAAAATTAACTTGAAGTGAGTCATAGACCTACCTAAATGCAAAACCTAAATCTATAAGAAACTTCTATAAGGAAACATAAGGAAAAATCTTTGCAACCAAAAGCAGGCAAGGATTTCAAAGCACACAAAAGAGCAAACAAAATAATTTTGGTAGATTGAACTTCATCATAATTAATATCCTTTTAGACTGAGCGTCATCATAATTAATGCCAGACAGAATTATGCCCCAATCCCCAACAAAAAATCCCATGTCTAAATCCCTAGAATGTTTGTGAATATTCTACATTATATGACAAAGGGAACTTTGCAGTCTCTAAATTTGGTTAACAATCAACATACCTTAAAATAGGCAGACTATCTTGAATTTCTGCATAGACAAAGTGTAGTCACATGAACCCTTAAAAGGTGAAGAGCAAAGCAGAGGGAAAAATCAGAGAAATTTGAAGTTTAAGAATAATTTAATGTTGCTGGTCAGAAGATATGGATAGGACCATGTGTTAAGGAAACAGGGAACTCAGTCCTACAACCACGAGGAACTGAATTTGAATAACCTTAGTGAACTTGGAGACAGATTCTTCCCCAGGGTTTCTGGAAAGGTACACAGCCTTGCCAACACTTTGGTGTTGTAAGACCCTTAGCAGAGAATCCAGCCACAAAGTGCCAGACTGATAACCTACAGATCTGAGAGTTAATAAATGGGTGATGTTTAAGGCCACACTGTTTATGGCAATTTGCTACACAGCAATAGAAAACTAATACAGACACCATTAAGAAAGTGAAAAGACAAGCCACAGAAAGGAAGAAAATATTAGCAAGACATAAATTGAATAAAAGACCTGTATCAAGAATACATGCAGAACTCCTGCAATTACTTAATAAGAAAACAAGCAACACAATTTAAAATTTGAACTGGGCTTCCATGTTGACTCAGTGGTAAAGAATCAGCCTGTCAACGCAGGAGACATGGGTTTGATACCTGGTCCGGGAAGATCCCACATGCTGCAGAACAGCTAAGCCTGTGTGCCACAGCTACTGAGCCTGTGCTCTAGAGACTGCAAACCACAACTACTGGAGCCCATGTGCCCTGGAGCTCACACTCTACAACAAGAGAAGCAACCGTAGTGAGAAATCTGTGCACCACAATTTGAGAGCAGCCCTTGATCACTGCAACTAGAGAAAACCCCATGCAGCAATGCAGACCCAGCAGAGTCAAAAATAAAATAAATAAATGAAAAATTTTAGAAAGCAACCGAAACAATATTTTATAGAGAGTTCATGAAAGACAATACGTAAATGAACAACAAAACCATGAAAACACCTTGAACATCATGAATCATTAAGATTCATATCAAGCACATGCTGAGATATTGATGAATATGCATTAAAATGGCTACAGTTTAACACACATGTATACCTGTGGTGGATTCATGTTGATTTATGGCAAAACCAACATAATGTTGTAAAGTAATTAACCTCGAATTAAAAAAAAAAAAAAAAACTAGCCATACCATGGATTGGAGATCATGATGTAAGTGGAATAGGTATACATTACTAGTGGAAAAGAAGAAAGCCCTACAGAGAACTACCATCCTGCTATTTCATTCTCAGATACTTGCCAAAGACAATTGAAAACATACAAATGTTCATACAAAAACTTGTTTGCAAACATACATGGAAGATTTGTTGGTAACAGTCAAAACCAGGGGGAAAATCCAAATGCCCATTGACAGGTAAATGGATTTTCATTTTGAAATTATGGTATATCTATACAATGGAGTACTACTCAGTAATTAAAAGGTAATGGACTATTGATATACACAACAAAATGGATTAATCTCAAAAGGGTGATGTTAAGAAAACCAGACCTTCCCCAAAAGTGCATCATGTCAGACTGTATTTACATGAAATTCTGTGATATGCAAACAGACCTATGGTGACAGAAGCAGGTCAGTGCTTGCCTGAGCGTGGGGATGGAGAAAGAGAAGGATGATAAAGCAGCGTGAGGAATGCTAGAGTGACGGAAATATTTATTCCCTTAATTGTGATGCTGGTTTAACAGGTATATACATACGCCAAACTTTATCAAACTGTATACTTTAAACATTTGCAATTATTGTACTTCAATTATGTCTCCATAAAGCAGTTTAAACAATTATATGGCCCACAAAGCACATCTTCCAGCCAGAGAGGCCTGGCTGTGGTCCAGTAGTTTAAATTCTCAGAACATGATAAAAGTCAGAAGGACACTGAGATAATTAGGATTTTGTTGGACTGATCCAAGTTGGGATACCTCTAAGAAGCAGGTGGGAAAAGAGGGATCTCCTCTTCCCCATCTCTATAGGTAACAAGAAAAATTAGCCTCCTAAAAAACTATTTGCTCTGGCTGGTTCCCTCGACACACTTTGTCCTGAGCCACTGAACCTTAATCAGCACCGGGTGCTGCGAAGTCAGGGGGATTTCTCAAGTACAGGACTTAGTCCTTAGGATTCTAGAAGACTATATCTTGGCCCCTGCTGTTATTAAGCATTGCCATTGAGTTTGTTAGTGGTGACTGACAGAATTAGCTAGTCACATTTCAGGGACTCCCTCGGTTTAAAAGATAAAGGAAATTCCCTGAGGAATTTTCCAGCCAGCCCCAGAGTAACAAGAGGACTTTATCACATCTGGGAAAGAAACAAAATTGCTCTGATCACATCTTTTGAATTTTTTATGCCACAGCCTACTTAGAGGCCTTTGTATCTGCTGCTTCTGCCTGGCAGGGCTAGTTTCTCAGCTCAGGGGTCCCATGAAGGCATAGCTGATTGCTGGACAGAAACCGAGGAACTGTCAGTGCCAGGGGGAATCTGCCTCCCCCAATAGAAGCACCGCAGCAGAGCAAGGCAGACCAGCCTCCATCCTTCCTGCAAAGTGCTTCAGCCCTGGCGTAGAGAACAGCCAGCTGCAGAGATGTTGATCTTCTCTCCACTAACAGAAGCAATACCAGCTGGGAAAACAAGAGGACTTAATCTCTTCTCTGTCCTTGGCAGCCAGATCAGCAGGTACCTCAGATAAGGGTCCTCATGTGACATTGTTCCTGTTTGCCTCATGAAATCCTTAGTTTCCAGCAAAAGCAACTCATTGCCTCTGAAGTAGGATAACTCATTAACCTCTCACTTCATCATTGTCCCCATCATTTTCACATTCATTTATTCAATAAATGGCTAATGGATACCTACTTTGTGTATGATTGGATGATTGGTAGGCAACAAAATTAAAATCTAGATCTGCTAGGAATTGGAACAATGATTTCTTTACATTATTAAGATTATAACCTGCTCTCTTTGAAACGCTTTCATGCACCAGCTGTATTACAGACATGATTTGCTCCCTCATAACGCAAGGTAGGTATTATAATAAGCATTTTACAGTTGGCAAAACAAAGGAATTGTTTTAAGGAATTCATCCAAACTCTCAGTTTAATAATTTGACACAAATTTAGAAATATCTCAAATCCATGCAGCTTCCGCTCTATCAGGCACCTCTGTCAGTTACTCAGTCTCTTTCAAGTGATTTTTATATGGTGATGTTTCCTGATTTATAGCACTTGTAAACAAGTTTGTGTTATTTTCTCTAGGACATTTATTGGGGCACTAAAACAGTAAAGTGACAGGCTTACTGGCTGCACAGGCCTTCAGGGAATCCCCATGGTCCATTTTTAGGTTCTCAGCCTTTAGGTTCAGAGCTCAATTTTATCCTTCATTAGAAAATAATTTTCTAAGTGCACAGGAATCTGATGTATGAGTAAGCCTTCCAATTCATTATTTTAAAAGCTAAGCAGACCCAAAGAGCAGAGAGGAATGTTGGCTATACTGACGCATCCATTCCACAAACATTTATCATGTACTAGGTGCCAGAGTGGTTCTAGATGGTGGGGATAAAACAGAAAATATGAGCAGCAAAGGGACTGCTGTCATGGCGATTACAGTGTCAGTCCTGATAATCCAGGCTGCTGCTTGGGAGGAAAACAGTCACACAGGCCACAGGACATTTAGCTTTGACTAGGTAGAGTTTGAGATGTCTAACAGTTGAGAGCCAGTTGTTTACTTTTCCGTCATTTTGTGAGCTGGTTGATGTCAGTTGGTAGCTAAAAGTCAACCATGATCAGTATATTTATGTCATGGAAATTGGCAGACTTCACTTTGGAGCACGTCTTTCCTCTCCCCATGAGAGCTGGTTGGTCCCCATGAGAGCTGGTTGGTAAAGATTTACTGGCACGTCACTGAGTAGAGGAGCAGAGGATGGATACACAGACCAGAGAGAGGCTGTGACCTCCCAGCATTCTAGAGCCTGTAGTGAAGCTTCCAGGTTAATAGAATACAGATGGTAATAAAAGTCTTGGGATAAATACACTACCCCAGGGCAGAGTGATGAAAGGAGAAGACTGAGAAAAGAGGTTAAAACACACACCCAAAACAACGGAGTGGTTAGGGGAGGAGAAAGGGAAAAACAAGGGCAAGGCAAAGAGATTTGAACACATTGGTTTGAAGTTATCAGGAAGGAGTTTTACAAAGGAAAGTGTAATAAGGCATTTCCAGAAGGAAGAGTTTTACTTTGCTCTGTTAATCTTTTAAAATTATTGTTTACTTTGGAAAGTGTCCAGGAATTTTGGTGCCTGGGATGAGGTGAATCACTGATACACTTGGACAAAGCACTTTCAAAGAGTAATGGGGAACAAAGTTAGATGCATAAAAGTCAAAAGTTGATGGGGGTGGAAGCACAAATAGCAAGGGTAACGAACCAGAGAGTTCAAGTTTGATGAGAAGCCCTTCCCTTCCGGAAAGGGGAGAGCTGGATAATCTTCCTCCAAGACACTGCTTGGACCCTCGTTCCCTTGTCTTCATGCAGAAACTACTCTCTGTTAGCACATTCCATCTTTACATGGAGGATGCAGAAAGCATCAATTTTAGCTCTGCTAAGCAACCATACTCTCCTGAGATGATGGATGAGACCCAGATCATTGAACCTGGAAGTTCAACTGCTTATCATTTAGGGTAGGTTTTTCTACAGATGGCTAATTTCATTTCCTGCATGTTGACTTTTTCCTAGCTCTTGGCTTGGAAGGGAATCTAAATTTCATGCTTAGGGAGTACCTTGCCATTACTCATGAACATATGCTTAAAGAGAGAATATTTCCTCTGTTCATTTTTAACTCATAAGGGGCAGGGAGGAAGAAGAGTATGAAACTTATATGGTCTGTCTAGCAGTAGCCATCCCACCACCTTCTCAGAGAACTGCCTCATCTCTGTGCACACCAGGAGAAACGGTCATCTCTGCACCACAATACTCCACTGGCCAGGTCTCAGCTGATGAGGCTAGAGTTGGACAATCACTCAAAATCTGCACAAAGACAGTACCTGGCTGGTTAAAAAAAAAAAAAAAAACTGCAATAATAAGATCCCCTCTATCTGAAACTTCTTTCTAAGGCTCTTAGCTTGTAGGGGCTAGAAACTTTCTTCTCCCTTACAGTTGGAGGAGCAAGCACTGGTATAGCAAGTGAAAATAGAGAGGGCTAACAGCAGGCAGAGGAAATCAGAGATGCAAGATGATAGAGATTAAGACCCTATTTTCACTGTCCCCAAATAATTCTCAGAGTGGGAAAGAGAAACTTGTGTTGAGGGTTCATTACAAATGGGAGAAAAGGAGGATTAGAAACAGCAGTTAAAGTCACAGTTTGGGGGTAGAGCATTTCTGCCATAATTGAAGGGCAGCCTGATTTTCTTGCCCTTGGCAAACCAAGGGCAGCTTGGACTCCCATAGACGACCACAGGGTGCTTGCAGCTTACCTCTGTTTCTAATCATTGGTTCATTACTATAGGCAGTGGTCATATTTTAGCCCACTTGAAAGGCTGGTTTCTCTCTCCGCTACAGAGCCATAGTCTGTCCACTACCTCTGGGTTGTAACTAGAGGGATATACTGATTTGGTCTGGATAATTCCTATAAAATGTAAATATAGTTTTCTTCATTGAGAGTTCCAAACCAAGTCACAAGAATAATGTACAGACAAGAGGCACTCAGATTAGCATTTGATAAATGGGAGCTAAGTGGGGTACAAGAATTCTCTCATATAATCCTCAAATAGTACCATGGAACACCTACTATTATTATTTACACTTTGAGATGAAAAGAAATTAAGGCTTAGTGATGTGAATTCACTTGCCAAAGTCACCAGCCAAAGGTGACAGATAAGACCCAGTTCTATTTCTGTGGTCTTCATCATTACATCAAAGAGAGACATAATATAGAAGACCCCCCTCCCACCCAAACTGATCCAGACTGCTAGCAAGAGCAAGGCAATCAGTAGTTAAAGTTACATATTCACCAATCACACTCTTAGTAGTTATGGGCTTTGGGGAGAACAGTTGCAAAGAAAAACCTAGAAAAGCCTGGATTTAAGTAAGTAAAAGATAATGTATGAGTAGATAATTTCTTTATAACATAAGGGTCCCAGGGAATACCTTCCACATATATAAATAAAAACATGAGTCTGGCTGTGTATGTATGTGTGAATATATATTCAGACCTATTGATGCAAAAACAGAGAAATTCACAGGTCTTATAACAATTATTGTCAGGAACAATGAGCTGGTCCTACTTAGCAGTAATTGAACAAGCTAAGATGGTAGTGTTTTCTTTGGCAAACAGAGATGTTAGAAACTTAATTAGCAAGAAAATCTCTCATTGTGGGAGGTTGTGGGTCATACCTCCTCTCTCCAGAAAAGGGCTCCACAAAAACCGTTTGTGCAGTGATGAAAATCTGGAGCTAAATAATGAAGCAGGTCTCCAGTCCTTGGGAGAGAAGAAGGGCAGCCTTTGAAAGTGTCAGTTAGTGTTGACTGGAGGGAGGGAAGAGACAAAGTATAAGCGTTCCTTTCACACACCAGATGTTCCCGGTAAACAATCACTCACACACCAGACATTCCCAGTAAACAATCACTTTCAAGAACGCTCAGCTTGTGTGGTCAGTAATCATTCCTGAGATTGAGGGCTTAGCAGCCACTGAAGACAACTCCTAATAGAGGCAGGGCTGTTGTTGTGATAGTCCATTACACCACAGGTGTGCCCCATCCGGAGGAGGTTGGGGTGTTAGAGAGAGACAGCGACCCCTCTGGGCAGGAGCAACAGTGAGGCATTAGCAGCCAGCAGTCAGAGAGGCTGGTGCTGGGTGCGCTGCTGTAGTCGAAGAAGTGCAAACAGGCCCAGGGAAAGGCCAGGAAATTGCTTTCATTCTCAGCTCACTGCTGCAGCAGCTGTCAGCTAGTATATTAAATTCATTACAGGATGGGGTATCTCATTTGGTACAAACAATGGCCTGATAAGACAGAAAGGGCAGACATCATTTCTCTTCAAAAATCAAATCCTATTTTATAGAAAAGGACATATGCCCAGATAGATGGACTAACTAGCCAAAGACAACCAAAGAGTGAGAAGACTTGGAACTAGAATCTAGGACATCTGACCTCAGTTCCTTGTCCATTTTTGCTACATCTCTGTCTCTTGCCCCTCTCATGGTGAAAAGGGAGAGAAAAGTGGTGATAGTACAATTCCAGGTTATAGAGCAAACACATGGGAAACAGGGAACATGGAGGAAAACTGAGCTAGACTGCTAGGAAGGCTTGCTGAGGGAGTCACAACTCGGCTGGATTTAGATGGATGGAGAGAGTCTGAGAGCTTCTCAGACTCAGGTAGTCCAGAGACTATAACAATCCTGGGTACATCTGGGGTATGGCATGTGGATCATTCTGGAGAAGGGCTAGATTTGCAGAAGCATCATTCAGCTGTGTGTATGTGTTGGGAAGAGTGGTGTAGCTCGTCTTTCCTCTCACTTATCTATGTACGCACGGCATGCCCTTTTCTAGCTTCTAAATTCAGCCGTATTTTCTGGTTGCATTAACTCCTGAATAATTGGTCCCACATGGTAGAGAGTTGCATGAAATTGCTTTCCTCCACCAGATGAAGAGGAATAAAGTTCTTTCAACTCAAGATACAGATGCTATGGAGCAATGGTGGGATTTTATAGAAATAAGATGGTGTAAAATAGGACAGTGTATCAAAAATGCCCCACTCTGGTCTCAAACACTCCTGAGAGGTTCCCAAGAGTCTCATGGGAAAAGACAAAGGGAAACCAATTACTACTTTCTTGTTCCTAAGACCTGGGCCACAAACTCTAAATGCAGCATGTTTTAAGAAACCTGAGTGATACCTGTGACTTAGCCTCGATATTTATGAAGCCTCTCTATCAACCTTTCCTGTAAGCACCAGTGAAATCACAGGATATAATGGCTCAATCTATTTTATGAAAATATAGAAAACTATAAGAATGCATACAAAAGAAGACTTTTAGCTGAGGGCCAGCCACCTCGTAGCAGCACAATGACCCAAATAATTAACCAAGGAAGTTCAACCAACCTGTGTTCTAGAATCTGAGCAATCAGACCACTTTCCTCTCCTTCCTTGAAGAGAAGTACGGACAGGGGTATCAATGAGAAGTTTCTGCCAATAAGAAACCACTAGGCTAAGCTAAGACACCAGGTAATTATAATAGTTCACAACATGCAGATCAGAAAAACAAACCCAAGTGGACAGCCTGGATTCCTGTTAGAAAACCAAAGGGACCCTGGCATGGTATTTTTGATGGGGAAGAAAGCGTTAGTGGAAAGAAGTGGATGCGGGGCCTGGTATTGGGTGCTAGGAGTTTCTACACAGATATTCTGCCTATCCAAACTTTCATCCTTCTACTTACACCTTTGTTCATTTTTATTTTTAGGACTGGGTCTTGTAGTGAGTTGAAGTGGTGACCCTCCAAAAGACATAACCATGCAGACTCTGTGAATGTGACAGATTTCTTAGCTGGAAAAGGAATCTTTGCCGATATAATTAAGGATCTTTGCATGAGATTAATCACCCTAGATTAATCAGATGGACCCTAAATCCAATGACGGATGTCCTTATGAGACAGAAGGGAGAACATACAAATGAGTCATGTGAAGATGGAGGAAGAGACTGGCGAGATCCAGGTACAAGCCAAAGAATGCCAAGAATTGCCAGCAGGCAGCAGAATCCAGGAGAGAAACAGGAGATGAAGTTCTAGTCAGGGTTTCCAGAAGGAGCCCAAACTTTGCCACACTCTGATTTTGGACTTCTCGCCCTAAAACCATGAGGGAATCCATTTCCATTGCCCTTGGTTACCTGGTGTGTGATAACCTGTTAGGGCACCCCTAAGGAGAGGAATACAGCCAGTTGGGTGATGTTCCATAGGACTATCCTTAGTAACAATGGTGTGGGTGGATGGATGAACCACCAGGATGCTGCTTGCTCAGGTACCCCAGCCATCAGAACTGGGGTCATCAACAAGGTCATCAACCAGCACTGTAACCTACACCCAAAAGTGGGGTGGGGGGGCTTCCATAGTTCCTCTGGAGCCAGCCATCCCACACACAAGATTCTGGCTTTGGCCCCCAGGTAGCTCTGGGGCTCCAAAATATCCCGTTAAACCCAGCTCAGGCACTTCTCAGGGCCCCTGGGAAATATACTCAAATGACTGAGATGTTCTCCTTTTTGGCAAAGGTCTTTCATCAAGCAATACTGAGTGTATTTTCCATCATTCTCATATCACAATGAAGAGACAAACCCTGTGAGTGTGTGTTCGCTGAGCAAGTTAAAAAAAAAAAAAAAAAGGCAGATGTAAAATGCAGTAGCTTGGTACACCCAGGGACTAGCTGGGGCTTGGAGCGTCCATGAATCTTAGCAGTAGCCGGCGAAGTGTAATTCAATCTTTTTAACTTCATGATATATATTCATGTCAGTGGCTTTAAGATAAGGAAAAGACTTTAGTGAAAAATGAAACTTCTGATGAATAACTTGGAGGACTGTTGAATAATATACAAATATTTCTTTCTTCACAGTCAGAGAGGTGCCAAATCCTGCTGAATTTTCAGCCCTGTCACTGCCATTCTTTTCTAAGGAGAACAGTTTAGGAGGAGGAAAGAAAAGAAACCTTGGCATTTGGGGAAGAGGGGAGGGAGGGAGGGGGAGGGGAGAGGCCAGGAGAAAGAAGGGGAGGGAAAAAAACTCAGCATGCCATAATTGAACGATCCTAAAAGATGCAGGAAAATTGGCACATTGTTGATAATAACCATAATAATAAAGTTAATGATAGGCTCCTGGAAGGCCCTCGCTTGATCTCAGATTTTTTATAAAGAGAAGGAGCTGTTCAGCTGGCAGGCAGGGCTGTTATTTGAAATACAGCATTCATCCTCCAAAAGCCCACCAGCCTCCTCACTGGCAGGGCCGCTTGTCTCCTTCACTGTCCCAGCCCTCGGTTTGCCTCTACAAAATTATCGCTATCTTGGCTGTTTTCTGAGACTGGACAAAAGAACAGGTGGGCTGTGGGGTCAGTGGCTGTTTTTCTAATTGTTTTCCATTGTTTCCTATGCTAGGGAGGAGAGGCAGCTCTGGGTTGACGAATGGGCTGCAGCAGGGACCTGATGGCAGAGGGGACTGAGGAACACTCCTTGGGGTCTGAGCCTTCCTGTACCACTTCTACCTTAGCAAGGAGCCCCTTGCGCCCTGACATGCAGGTGTCCTCAGTTCAGTCACGCAGTCATGTCCGACTCTTTGCAACCCCATGGACTGCAGCACGCCAGGCCTCCCTGTCCATCACCAACTCTTGGAATTTACTCAAACTCATGTCCATTGAGTCAGTGATGCCATCCAACCATCTCATCCTCTGTCGTTCCCTTCTCTTCCCGCCTTCAATATTTCCCAGCATCAGGGTCTTTTCAAACGAGTCAGTTCTTCGCATCAGGTAGCCAAAGTATTGGAGTTTCAGCTTCAGCATCAGTCCCTCCAATGAACACCCAGGACTGATTTCCTAAGGATGGACTGGTTGGATCTCCTCACCATCCAAGGGACTCTCAAGAGTCTTCTCCAACACCACAGTTCAAAAGCATCCATTCTTCAGTTCTCAGCTTTCTTTACAGTCCAACTCTCACATCCACACATGACTACTGGAAAAACCATAGCTTTGACTAGACAGACCGCTGTTAGCAAAGTAATGTCTCTGCTTTTTAATATGCTATCTAGGTTGGTCATAACTTTTCTTCCAAGGAGCAAACATCTTTTAATTTCATGGCTCCAGTTACCATCTGCAGTGATTTTGGAGCCTAAGAAAAAAAGTCTGTCACTGTTTCCCCATCTACTTGCCATGAAGTGATGGGACCAGGAAAGCACATGTGTCCTAGGAAAGCACAGAAGGGTGAGGGCAGAGGGCGTGCTCACTTAGGCCCAAACTGTCATACTCTAGATGTTTCCTATTTTATTTTCTTCACAAGACAAATGAGAAAATTGAGGCTTGGGAAGATAAGCATCTCACCCAAGACCACACAGGGAGGAAAGGCAGAAGCTGGAATTGAACCAACATGTAAGCCCTTCACAGGCTAAATCCTTCTGATAGCATCACGAGTCTGTCCCTAAATGTGGAGGCAATGCCCTAGCCATGTCTGTGGTGGGACATGATCTCTGAATTCTGAGAGCTCAGAATTCAGAAATCCACTAGATTTGGAAAACCATTATAAACATTTGATGTGACTTTCACTTCATTTTAACAAAGGGAAGTTATGTGATACACTGATAAATGCTCATAAAAAACATATACTATAAATGAAAAATTGTTTAAAGAGCAGTCTATCTTCCAAAGCTGCTGGGGCTAGTTTGAACGTGCTTACCTTCCATTTGATGTCTCCTGTGGGTCACCTCATCCAGGTTCATGGCTTCTATAGATTCAATTCTGAACCTCTACTGTCACCCTTGTATCAGATGGTCAGCTGGGAGCTAAATCTCAAGGAAGAATTTTGCTCCAAGTTTCCCCTCTTTTCAAAATGTCTTCTAGCACTAGGCAATGCCTCCCTCAAGCTGAGTTCTTCACCTCAGAGTTCACACAGAATCTCTCACCATGTTTGATAGCCACTTAAAACCTTAATTGGTGGTGTTTGGTTCCAACATTTGTTAACAACGGCAAATTACTTACAGATGGGATGGTGCCAGCAAAATTGCTCAACAAAAAAGTTTTTTTTTTTTTCACTTTTGTGAAAGAAAGAAGACAAAAGAGTAGCACAGAGCAACATAAGAGCCCATTTCTTTTGCCAAGAATCTTGAGTAATGATTTCCTGTATCTTTTTAATACTCATTGTGAAAGACCGAAGTAATTAGTTTCTTTTTCCATTTATAGAGACCAATAAACCATTCTCTCATAGATATTATGCTACCACAAGTCTCGTGAAATTATTGTGCATCTTTGACCTATAAATGTTCTTACTTTAATTGTGCTTAATAATCAGTATTGAAGAACAATCTCTTATTATTTTTTAAAAAGTGTATTAAAAAGGACTGTAATGAAATACCTGGAAATCTACTAGATCTTGAAAACTTCTATAAACATTTAATAGGATTTGCACTTTCTTATTTTTTCGAGTTATGAAGTGAACATACACTCATCAAAAACATTTGAAGTTCATGTAGCAAATACAAACTATCCTGTGCAAATAAGGTCCACATTTTTCTAAACTTCTGACTTGTTATTTTCTAGTTGTTTTTCTAGCCAGTTTCCTACCATTCCCCCATTCCCATTCATCCTCCTGTTCTGCTACTTCCCAACTTTTAGAGCTCTATCACTTTGCTAGAGAAAGAAAGGAAAGGAAAATGCTAGATACAGAGAAATGTGAACAAAGACCAACGTATTTAATGCCTAGTGTAAATGCCATTTACTTTGCTAATTCTTTCTCAGTTTTTACCACCATCCTTCCTCCGGATGGCAGGATAACCCCTCTCCATCACTCTATTAGCTCTCTCTAAACTATCAGAGCATTTTGTCCCATGAGACAGTGCTATAGAAAATTGAATACTTACAAGAACGTAAGGAGACACGGGTTTGGAGACCTGTTAGCACCCATGGAAGTGATGGCTGCCTCTTTCAAAGGGATGCATTTGAAGGGAAGGTATAAAGCCCGCCCGTTGTTAAAAAGCCTACCAAGATCTGAGTTCCACCGGACTTGAAGCTTTTCCTCCCCCTACCTGCCCTCCCTATCCCCTGAATGAGGCTCCGACTTGATCAGTAGGCAACCAACATGCCACTAATTAGGAGGCATGAGGCGTAGCAGAGGATGATTAGCTCGTGATGAGCACATGCTGCCTAGAGTTGTCTTGTTACCATTATAAATAGATTAGAAATCTGGGGAGCATCTGTATTCTCCCCTCACAGAGGAGAATCTGAAATTGACAGGTTGAAATGAGAATGTGTCAAGGAGAGCTTTGTAATTGACAAAGATTAACTTTATTTCTCTCACCTCATCTCTCTCCTCTTCTTCTCTTGGCACCCCACCCTCAGAATATCCCAGCTGCCAGTGGAAGACACCCAGCAATTCTGTAATTGAACCATAAGATTTTGGAAGGTCAGTGTAAGAAAACCATCCTGGCGTTCCAAGGACCAGATGTGTTGTTTATGGAGACAATTACGTGCTTCCCAGGTGATTCTACCTGGAAACCAAGAAAGGCAGATTAGTGACAAGAAAAACAATTCTATTCTGTCTCTGTTGCCTCTGCACAGCCTCCTTTCTCTTATATCCACCATGCTTGAACACACTCTTAACGGCAGCCAGTCCTGGACCATGGGCAGTGATAACCCTGCAACTTAAAAAAAAAAAAAAATTCACAACATGGAAGTTGTAAGTTAAGTTTTATTGGGGGTAAAATAAGGATGTTAGCCTGGGAGACAGCATCTCAGATACCTCTGAGAAACTTCTCCAAAGAGACAGGGGAAGGTTAGTATGTACATGACTTTGGCAAAGGAGGAGGACATGCACTCAAGCACACATTTTTTTTGCAGGGTTTTCTGCTCGTCACAAGGATCAGTCATTACCATGAAGGATTTTAGTGCTTTTCTAGATATGAGGCAATATAAGAATTGGGCTCACAAAATCAGCTCCTGAAAATATCTAACTATCTGAAGACCTGTTCTGCCAGGTTTTCCCAGAGCACAGACAACCTCATTTGTGCTCTCCATCCTGAACTCCTTTCAGGGGGTGTTGTAGGCCAGCAGCTGCAGCAGCATACGATTTAATCCTTGTAGAGGTAAATGGCAAGCACCCAGGGCAAGTGCCAATTAATAGCCGACAACCCTTTGCAAAAGAGAATATGCAAGAAAAGACCTTGTTGTGTAAGAAGAGGCTTCAGGGATAGGCTCCAGGAGGAGAACCAGGGCTTTCTTGGTGCGGCGAAACCCCTGGAGTCCAGCAGCCTTCAGCACATGGGGCACTCTGCCACGGTCATTTCAGCAGAAGTTTCTGTTCTTCATGGACTGGACCACATGCTTTCTCAGGAGCAAATCACTGGAGGCCCCACTGTCTGTAGTTCATTTCCAGTGGCTGCAAACAGCACCATTCCCCAGAGACTAAGCTATAATGACAGATGGCATGTGTGCCTGTCATGATCTATTTTCTTCCATCTTTGCTGACATTTTGGGAAGAATCTGTCTCTTGTGCTCACTCTCTGAAAGAGCTCTTCTTAAGCTGTGACCAGAGTCAAAGGCAAGAAACCATTTCTTTGGTACCTCCATTTATATAAAAGGTATTTTTTTTTTTACAGATAATTGTTTTATGTGATTATTTTTCAATGCATGGAGATAAACTCAATCAGTGACCCTCAGAGAGGCTTCGAGGGACAGCAGGACCTAGAAATGTAGATCACAAAAGCTTTGTATGAGAAGAGAATGCAAATAAAAAGCAAGTTATGTTATAAAGGTTGGAGTCAAAACCATAAACAAGCTTGGCCAAACGGTTTATCTCCAGTAGAGCGGCTCTCTCCAGGGCATCATTGCGTTCTGCAAGTATAAGCATGGCTCAGGACCTGAAAACCTCCAGTCTTCAGTTTAATGAGGCATTTCTGACAGTTCTGATTGGAAATGTCCATTTCTTGTCCCCACCATATAGTCCAAGTAAAATTAGATCAGTTATATTAACAGCAATAACAAAAAGCAATAAAATAAGCAGTGACTTTAGGGATCAAGGTATAAGTAGTGGATTTTAACCAAAAATCTCTTCCTCTCAGCTGGGGATGATGACATGTCAAGTAATTCTGAATTCTTTCTCTAGCAGAATGGCTCTTGGCAAGAGACTGGTCATTAACTTTTATAACTTGAGGCCAGGAAGGACAGAGGAGAAGGATCTAGCACAATACAACTAGAGCTTCTCAGATTCAATTATTTTCTGCTAAGGTCCAGTTATTTCAGGTCGGTTTACTCCAATTATTGGTTCCCTGATGGCTCAGTGGTAAAGAACCCTGCTGTCAAACAGGAGATGTAGGTTTGATCCCTGGGTCAGTAAGATCCCCTGGAGAAGGAAATGGTAACCCACTCCAGTATTCTTGCTGGAAAATCCTATGGACAGAGAAGCCTGGAGGGCTATAGTTCATGGGGTTTGTAAAGAGTCAGACATGACTTAACGACTCTGCATGAGCACTCCAATCATTCTATTTGATCACTGTTCCAGCACTTCGAGGTAGACGTCATTATTGTCAGCTTACAGACAGGGAAACCAGACTCCAATGATATCATTGTACCCCTCCAGGTCTGAGATAATTTAAAAGCAGAGCTGTCAAGTTGGTTTTTGTGGTGTTTTCTTTTGTTTTTTGTTTGTTTTGTTTGTTTGTTTTGTTTTGTTTTGTTTTGAGATTTTGAGTCTCTGAATAAATTGAACACTGGCAGAGACTCTCCTGTTTTATACACAATGTCCCATTGGTTTCTCTTTGAATGAACTGATATTTCATAATGATAATATGGTGTGAAAACACAGGCAAAGAGCAATTTAACTCTGCTACTGTAAAGTTAATGGTTAAGAAGCTAAGCTTAAGGACCTGGTGATGCAGATACTATGGGAGGTAATTGTTGGGCCACATCTGGTCCCCTTTGGCTGTAACATTGGACTGGACAAGAGAACTTGGCAGGATCTGGTATGTGTGTCAGGATGAGGCATTCTCACTGCTTATATTTGCTCTCTGGCAAGCATAATCTGAACAAAGCCGAATGTTTTGAAAGGCAAGCAGCAGGGTGTGTGAAGCTGGAGCCTGGTAGCTGTCTGTTGAGCAGCCTTACTTCAGTCCAGTGAGGGAAGCAAGGACATCAGGCCTTAGGCTGCTAAAAAGGTGGGTCAGCAGGGAGATGGCAAGTGGAGATGAGCCTTTGAATGATGAGCCCACCTGGGAAGTCAGATTCTAAAGCATTCTGTACATTATGAATATGGGGGCCATACTGCATACCCAATTAGACTCCCTGCTGACTCTCGACAAGGGCAGTTGGATCAGTTCTGCATTTGCTGAGGAGGTATGTGATGGAAATAATACTGTCCTACAATAAGGAGGATATGGATTCTATCTTCAGCTCTGCGCTAATCTGTAGTGTAGCCTTAGAGCAGTCACTTTCCTCTCTGAGTCTCAGTTTATCCCTCTACAGAAGAAGCAAGTTCACCTAAGCACTCCTAAGCACCGATCTCTAGATAACTGTGGAATTGGCAGTGTGCTTTTCACATCTGTGGAAATCAAAACTATACAGTGAGGCAGACCCATAAGGTGTTTTCCTTTTACAAATGTAGAAATTGTGGTCTAGAATGACTTGCCGACTGTCAGAGCTCTTCTAATTCCTGGCTTGCTATTTGTTGCAGGGCACAATCCATCACCACCCTGACTCAGTGTGATTTGCTTTAGGTAACTCAATCAGGGAACTTGCCCATAGTGGCAGCTGTTGCCCAGGAGAAAATGAGCAAATTTGGAAACCGTTCTCACTTCTATAGGTCAAGATGCCTTGTATCATGGTAACAGGGGCTAGGGGAGGTGACCTTTATCCCAGTGACTCTTACTCTCGCTATTTTAGTGGTAGACAGAGCAGTGATTCTCGAACTTCAGTGCTCATCAGGATCCTCAGAGAATCGGCTTATGGTGCTGATTCTGGGGCTCTGGCTCCAGAAGACTTCTGTAGGCTTACTTCTCTGGTCTGGAACTGCCTTAGAGAAGACAGTTCCCATTCACAGAGAACCCTCACCACCAGTGAGACATCCTGCATAGAACTTGCTACAAAGCCAGTCACACTCTCTGCTGTCTGCCTTTCTCTGTCTACTACCGAGCAATCTGCCAGGCCCATGCTGGTGGTGGGTATGGAGGCTATATTTTTAGTGTGACTTTGCTCAGATGAACCAGTTGACTCATTCCATTTTACCACTGTATTTCATTTTAATCCTCTTTAATCTGGTGAGGCAATTTCATCAGCCAGGACATAAAATTAACATGGGAAGAACTCAGATCTCATGGAAAGCAAAAGCCAATTCATTTAGGAAATTCTCCTTTGACTTAGGATAGGACTATTAGACACCCCACATTATTGGAGAAGTTTAAAACCATTAAAAATCCCTTAAAGATGGGGGCCACTTTATGTTATGAACCACTAAAGTTAGACCCCCAAACACCACTTCTTTAGAAGTACCATAAATGACATTCTCAATATCTGTAATTTTTTAAAGGTATGTATAACTCAAGAAAAGTTATAACAAGAAAATACATAATTTTAAAATGCATTCACAGAGCAAAAGAAAACCATCTTTGTTTTAGCCTACATCTTCAAGTGAGTTCAGAAAAATACAATTCCAGGATAGTCACTTATATCCAAAATATGGGCTACTATTGACCAAAACTTCTGGTTTTTGGGGTTTCTGGGATCCATGGAAATGTATCACATATTTTGAATACTAAAACCTTAAAACATCTAACTATAGCCCTTATTCTAGGTTTTGGTTCACTCCTTACTACCTAATATGCAGGAGAGCTACTCATCCCACCTTCCAAATTCCTCACTCAGTGTGGGAAAGAGATTTGTTGCTAGTTTCATGCATCAGTCAGAATACAAAAGGTTTTAATAAGGGATATATAACTTACTTCATTCTGTATAACAGACTCTAGATCCATCCACATATCTACAAATGACCCGATTCCATTCTTTTTACGGCTGAGTGACATTCCATTGTATATAGGCACCACATCTTCTTTATCCGCTCATCTGCTGATGGGTGTTTAGGTTGCTTCCATGTCCTGGCTGTTGTCAACACTGCTTCAGTGAATACGGGCGCCTGCGTTCTGAGGTGACCTAGATGGGTGGGCGGGAGGGCCGAGAGGGAGGGGATAGATATAGACATACATAGCTAATTTGTTCTGTTGTACAACATTGTAAAGCAACTATACTCCAGTTTTTAAAACAATTAAAAAATAAAAAGGATATATATCTTGTTGGTTTCCTCTCCTCTTTTCATTACTCCTGCTGAAATCTTTCAGACCTGAGGGGGAGTCCCACCTCTACTACTTACTGGGAGCTTGTGTCAGACTCAAAGGCCTTGGGATTATAAGACGTCTGCTCAAAAGTCCTGGCCACAAATATTTGGGATGGGAAACTTGGATCCTGATTCAAATGGGCCATCTAGTGAAAGCTCCCCATGGGGTCACAGGAAATGAATAGGTAGACTAAATTGAACTATTGTTCTCAGTTCTTCTTACCCTGCCTAGATTGGAATTATATATCCACACCTTTTGTCATGTAATTCAGTAATGCCTCGCACCAGTGTCTATTTCCCTAGGCTCTTAATATTGAACATGGCTGTACGGTTTTCCTTAATTAATGGAAGGTCAGTGACAGTAATAGAGGGGCCATTTTGAGCCAAGGCCTTAGAGGATAGCGTATGCTGCTGGTCTCACTTGGAATTCTGTGATCTACCATGAAAATAACATCCTGCGGGGGGCAGCTAGTCTCAGAATGATAAGCAGAGTTGAACCAACTGAAGGGTGCATTCAGGAGAGCCTGGTCAACCCCAAGTGAGCTCAGCCAAATCACAGCCAACCTGAAGACTCACAAGCAAAGCATCAACATCTGTTCTTAGACACCTGTCAGATTCTTTTACCCATGGAGAATTATTACAGCAATAGTTGACTGATACGATAGATCAAGACAACTGCCCAAAGAGAGAACTCTCAGCCAGGTATATAGCTTTGATGTACAAAAATACATTTATTTTCAACAATTTCAAAACCACTGTCTTTTTTTTTTTTACAGTAGAAATATTCAAATGGAACAATAAAACCAAGAACAGTATATGTACATATACTGTATATATAGATATGACTCATGCATTTGTATTCCAGTGTTTAGTACAAGTATTGCAATTGTCTGCCCCATTTAACCCTTGAAATGAAAAAGCAGGATCTTTAGAAATAGTCCTAATTCTATGCTGTAGCCAGTCCAATTTCTCGAGGTCACATTCTCTCAATGTCTCACAGAGAAGGATGTGAACAATATCCCACAAAAATGGACAGGTACAAAATGCAGCCTCTCCTCCCATATATATATACAGTATACCTTTTCTTTAAAACAAGTGTGCTCAAGCTGAGTCCAAAATAAAACAATGCTACAGCATGGTTTCAAGCAACCCTCCTAAAAAGAACTGGCATGTGAAATGTGTGAAGGGACTGGGGTGCGGGAGAACACTGGCTTTGAAAGTTACTCGCCCCAGATGCAAGAACTATCTTAAGAGAACTGAAGGCAGACATTTGACTTTAAGGAAGTTGTGTACATCTGACAAGCAAGTAGCACAGCTTTGCTAAAATCAACTTCGACTAAGATCATTAAAGGCTAGACCCCTATTTACCTGCAGGGTTTGCACGGTCACACGATTCCACTGGTGCTGGCTCCCTTCCCACCTATAACTTCTCCCAGGCTGAGGCACTCATGGACTCAACCTAGTGCCCAAGGGACTTTTCTGAGTTATGAATAGCCAGAGAATTCCCTGTAAGCATTATACAATTCCATGGAATCCAACCAGAAAACAGGATGCCATTTTTTTTTTTAGATCCATTGCCTGGCTTCTTTAGAGAAAACCTCAGACTGATAACTATCCTCAAACTCATTCTTCTGGAGGGGAAGCCTTGTTTGCCCATCTGGGTTTCAGTCTGAAGTCTCTAGTGGATTTCATCTTGCAACTTCTTCCACATCACAAATGGGACCAAAAACTCACATGTTCTACGATGTCACTCTTGTCCTCCCTTTACCAATTGTTTGTTTCAAAGAAGTACTCCCCCTCCCCACTTTATATATAGAAATAGAAACCAGTGATGGCAGGGACACAGAGATGCAAGAGTTAAGTGCGACAGACAACTGGGGAGCATCCAGAACCCAACACATCAAGCAGGCCTGGGGGTGGGTCAGCTCCGAAGCGGAGTGCATAAGCCAACAGACGCATCTTTCTTTTTTCAGTTTTCTTTTTTACTAAACATTAAATTATTTCTTAGGAAATAAAAAGCTATTTACATTGTAATTATATACAATAAGCCATCTGCAGCCTCGCAATGGACATGCATGAGGCAGGGTCTCTTCTGACAGGTGTGTACTTTCTGCAGCCGCGCTCACTCCCCACCAACCTACCTTCTGCAGATCTAACTGGGAAATGGTTTCTGTTTTAGGTGGGTGTGCTGGGAGGGAGGAGCCGGGTATTGGTGGTTTGGTGTTGTACGGGGCAGGGAGAGGATGGGAGGTTAGTGGAAAACCAACCCAACTTAAAAAAATAAAAAGACAGACCACAGGGGAAAACAAGATTTCTTGCACTATAAATGGCAGAATGAAGTGAGAAAGCCATGGGAAGATGCATCCTTTGCCCTTAGCACAAAAACAGCCATTTATTCTTCGTGGCTCATAATCAGCTAAGTATGCTTTGCCTCCCAAAGCTAAGCATCTGCCTGCTATTCATGGGGCCCTTGGTAAACAATAGGTAAAAAAGACACTTTCATTTTTCCATAATAAGAGTAATAGGAATCATCAAAAATAAAAAGTCAGAAAGATGGTTGACCACGCGGCTTGTTGGTATTAAACACTAGTGCAGTTGGGGATCTCCTTTGTGCTTTCACTGTTTGCAATGGTGGCAATTCCTCCTGCAGGGGAGAGAAGACAAAGGAAGGTAAGGATGCGCATGTCACAGGAGGATGGATCTTTGCTTTGAATGTGAAGTCACTCAGTCGTGTCCGACTCTTTGCGACCCCATGGGCTGTAGCCTACCAGGCTCCTCTGTCCGTGGGATTTTACAGGCAATAGTACTGGAGTGGATTGCCATTTCCTTCCCCAAGGGATCTTCCCAACCCAGGGATTGAACCCAGGTCTCCTGCATCGTAGACAGAAGCTTTACCATCTGAGCCACCAGGGAAGTCCAATACCAAGCCACCTTGCTGTGTGTTTATCAAGCAGGGCAGCTGGGTGGTCTATCTAATCTGTGTTTAATGTTTGCCCTCTCCCATGCCAGCACACAAGGTAGCATCAATACCTTGCCATCTTATACTCTTGTGACTCAACAGTACTAGCCAATAGGAACTGAACACTTATTATGTGGCAGGCACTGTGCTAATGACATACGCCACTTTATGATCACGACAATCTTACAAGGCAGGTAATGTTATTCCCATTTCACAGATGAGGAATATGAGGCACATATGAGAGACCACAGAACTAGCAGATTGACAGAGCAAGAAAATGAATGCAGGGCTCTCTGATGGCAGACTCCCTATTTGTGTGATTATTAGGATGCATAATCTTTGCCTTAAAGGAAAAAAAGAAAAGTCCAATAGTAATGGATAGTTGGCCTCAGCCCTCTCCTACTCAGACTCCAGCACTTTGGATCTTGATCGACTTTTAAGAGAAAAAGTTCTGCCAATTTCATGTTGTCAGAGGAGGCAGACACTTTAAAACCTGATTATGTCAGGTTTTATGTCACTGAGGCAACTGTTTGTTTTCCCACCCTCTAGACTCTACCTGAAGGACAGGCTACATGGGCTGGCTGACTCAGTGTCTGGAAGACAGAGGAATCAGGAGCTTGGGGATTCCAGTACACATACCTATGACCCGGGTGTCCAGCTCTTTGTCCAGCAGTTCCTCGGGCTCGGTGAAGTCACTGAGTGTGATTTTGGGGGCATTTTCACTTTGGCTCACTGACCCAATCATCTCCTGCTCCTTGTCGTGTTGGACTTGAGCATAGATATTAATCCAGGGTATTTTCCTACATGGGACAGGAGCAAAATCAGATTGTAATCACAGGGCGTGCCACACTGAGACAGTTGGAAATCCTGGGTGATAACGGGGAGGAGGAAGCTACAGGATCAAAGTCAGGGAAAGGGGCAGGCCACCCAGATACTGTCTTCACGAAGTCAAAGAACACAAGGAGGGACCCAGATGCCCAGGGGAATTGCAAACCACAGAACTCCCCAAGGAATTCACCTTTTTCTGGGGCAAAACCAGCAAGTGTAAAAAGAAGGGCAATACTATTGACCAGCTGTGGATTAAAACCCTTAAAATATTTACCAGTTACTACATTTATAAAGGAGCTGAACTTTGAGACTATGAGGTGGCATCATAGTGAAAAGACAGCTTTTTCTAAGTTTACATCCATTTAATTAACTCACATTGGTTTCCTTTATAAATAGGAGAGGAGATAAAAGACTTATAGCCACTGCTACCATTTTCTGAACACCATCCATGGACCAAGTATCGTAAATACTTCCATAGTCAGTTTCCTCATCTGTTCAACAGGAATAATAATAGCTTTCTCTTAGGATTGTGGAGAGGATTAAGGCAAGGATTGCTCTTCTCTGTTCAGTCACTAAGTCATGTCCATCTCCTTGCAACCCTATGGACTGCAGCACACTAGGGTTCCCTGTCCTTCACTATCTCCCAGAGTTCGCTCAAACTCATGTCCATTGAGGCAGCGATGCTATCTAAGGTAAGGATTAAGAGAAGTAACTTCCTTCAAAGACACCAAAGTAGTAGGTTTGTAAACAAGGCAGACAGACTCGAGTCTGAAGAAGCAGGAAGCTTAAGACTGAAATCTTATAGGAGTACTTATCTCCTGGCTCATCTCTGTCATTTCCTGACCCACTGTGCACCAACGTCTGTAGCCTCCTTTGATTTCTTCTAATCCCACACTCCTTAAACTTCAATGTGCTTATGCCTCACCAGGTTCCTATTAAAATGCATTTGTTGCTCTAGAGGTCTGAACAGGATGGGTTGAAATTCTACATTTCTGCCTAGTTCCCAGCTGGGTGATGCCGCTAGTCTGAAACCCAATCTTTGAGTTTCAAGATTCTAATACATCAGGCTCGTCTCCACCTAGGGGACCTTGAATAAACTGTTCCCTCTGTAACACACCTTCTAGTCTTTTTGTGATAGTGTCTTTCTTGCCTGGCAGAATTTGGCTTATAGGCCACACTGAGAGGCCTCTCCTGACCACCCAAACTCTCCCACCATAAATGTGTAATAACAGGATGGTGTCTGTGAAAGAAATGAATAGGGTGTTGGTTTAGGGTGATGGAATAGGCCATGTGTGTGGACTTCTTTTCTGTCTTTCTCTCCCACTAAAGCCCCATGTCTGCAAGGTCAACATTTTCCATTTTCAATGCTATACACTTAACATAATGCTTGGGATGTGGTTTATATTCAGTGAGTATTTGTTGAATAAATAGATAGATGGCCTCAAAGCTAATGCTCTATTTTCATTTATTATGCCTTCTAACAAAAAGACCACACTTCTATCTTAGAATTTTACAGATAGAAGAGCCCTGTCTTACCTCAACAAATGGGGGGGGAAATTGGCCTGAAGTTCAGACATTTTCATGAAGTTAATTACTGGCATAGATGTTATTAGAACTCAAGGCATATGACACCCATCCGAATACAGAACATTCTGTGAAAGTGTGAAGCAGAATCACTCTATTGCCCTAGTGCCAACCAGTTGTATTTTTAAGCATCTACGTTCCCTTCCCTGCTTCAACCCCACAACAAGGTAGAATGTGGGCATTTAATAAGGCCTTCTGTAGCTAATTTGGAAAGCCCTCAAAATATGTTTGAAACATGGACAGTTTCTATCTTTCATTGACATCCAATTTTCATGTTTTTAATGGCTGCTTTCCATACATTAAGGGAGGTGTCCCTTGACTCCTACTGGTCTAAACTAGCTTAATATAATTGACAAGAACCTTAAATGAATAGATTATGTGTGAGGCAGCAAACCACAGGCTCTCCTAATGTGAGTAATTAAAATTTCATGCTAGCCCTTACTTTCTTCTTATCTAAATAGAAAGGCAGCCTAATGACTGAGATTTCTTCTAATCATAAAAGTACATATTACTCGTAAATGTTGGGATCAACTGTAATATTTATTAGGTGCTGGGGCAGTCAAACCACTCCTGATCACACAAGTCTGGGTACTTCAGAGCTTCAGCCAGAGATCACTGTCTCCCCCTTCCTGCTTTTTTAATGTTTGATACCTGTGAGAATTTGGATATACTTGCCCTTATAAAGATTGCTTACCTTATTTGCTTCTCTGAAAACACACTTTTTTTCAATATTTTTAATAGATGGTTGGAAGAGAATGAATTTTATGTCACAATTGGAAGCATTTAATTTTTTTTTTCAAATTGCTGTTCATTTTTTAACACATCCACCTCTAAGACTTTTGAGACTATAAGTCAAGACTAAATCCCACTTTGCAGAAAAGAAAGGTGGGAAATGAAGTTTAGAGGCACGTCCTGAGCTATACATTCATATAAGTTTTAATAAGAGGATCTTAATAAGAGGAGTAAGATGGATCAATCCAAATCATCTATATAAATTTCAGCTTCTATTTGTTTGTTCCAACTATGATTAAGTGTTAGAAGCTTGTGAGAAGAATTTAGAAGAAGCAGAGTAGGCTTCACACTATCATGAAAGCCTTACTGGAAAAAAAAAAAAAAAAGACTAGAAAATACAACAACCCAAAAGTCTTCTTGGACAATAAGAAAAAAACAAATCTACAGTCTAGAAAGAAGGTGGTATTAGGCAGAATTTTCAGAAAATCACAAAATGATTTTTTATTATATTGCCAAAGATATCACAAAATAGCAGTCACTATCCAAGAATAAGATCAAATATAGTCCCTTAACAGAGGAAGGAGAAAAGAGTTACTATGATCTCCAAGATTCCTTTAAATAATTCAATTCCCCTTTTATTAAGTGACCACTTAGGATGCTGAGATTGTAGACAATGCCTGGTACAGAGCACACATTCAATAAATGTTTGCTGAATGAATTATTGGCTTAATGAATTAATGTTGGAGATGGCAGAGAGAAAGTTTGGGGTCTGAAAACAGAGCCTGTGAGTGATCTAGAAACAGAAAGAGAATGACACTTCCCCTAGCCTATGCTGTCCAAGTGTCTGCTAGTCAGCTATAGCTATTTAACTTTAAATTAATTAAAGTTAAATAAAACTGAAAATTCCGTTTTTTCACCATACCAGTGGCTACTGTATCGGGCAGTAGAGATTATGTAGAATTTTCATCATTGCAGAAAGTTCTGTTGGACAGAAATGAAAGAAGCAAAGGAGACTCTGGGAACCATGGATAAGAACCTGACCTTTACTTGCTGGCAGGCCAGGTACCCTCCCTATAGCCATCATTGGAGTTCCAGGTGGGTAGTGAGAGGGAAAGGAGAACAAAGAAATACAGGGAGATCCAATAGGACCTCAGTCAACAGGCTTGGGCACTGGAAGAAAAGCTTCCAGAAAAGTGACTAGAAAAGAAAAGTTAACTGATGATTGGTTACTCTTAACTGACTCATTGTTTATCCATTTTAACTAGTATTTGTTTCCTGTATCCTAATTCACTGCCAGGGACATAGAAAGGGTTGACTGGTATTTAAGAAAGGGTTGGCTGGTATTTAATTATTCTACAGAGGCAGAATAATTCAGAAATGCTATTACCTGGCATAGATTCAAGTATTAAAGTCTGCACATTAAGACATAGCTACATTAATAAGTTGGCTGTCTGGTGGCTCAGACAGTAAAGCGTCTGCTTATAATGTGGGAGACCCGGGTTTGATCCCTGGGTCGGGAAGATCCTCTGGAGAAGGAAATGGCAACCCACTCCGGTACTCTTGCCTGGAAAATCCCATGGATGGAGGAACCTGGTGGGCTACAGTCCATGGGGTCGCAAAGAGTCGGACACGACTGAGCGACTTCACTCACAAGAGAAGAGAAAGTTTTCTTAAGTCACAGGATACCTCTGGCCTTAATTTGGAGACACCTGACACAAATAACTCTTTGCAGGACTTCTACTGGTCCCTGTTCTCAGCAAACGTGGAGTTCTAGGAGCCAGAAGGTGATAAATCTGGTTTAGCTGATCCTCAAGCCTCAGCAACCACCAGGCATCCCCCAAACCAAATCTCTGAATGAATGAAACTGTGCTTTGTATGTAACTGAAGTATCTTCATAAATGGGTATTGCTCTGACCAGACCATCTCTATTAATATATTGAATCTTTGCTAATTGGATAAGAAGGATTTTCCCTTCTTCAAATGGAACATGGTAGGTGGGTTGACACATCATGATCCAAGAGGACATGGACCCAAGCATTAGTCTATATACTGAGAAGGACGGTAAACCCCACTTTGTCCTTCTAATGGAGAGTGTGGAAGGATTCCTGATGTTTGGCCAGTGTGTAGATGTACACTGAGTAAAACTTATTATATATATTTTTTAAGCCTGAGAAATCCACTAGCAGGGAGCTGACAGGGGCTGGAGGAAGGGAAGGTAGAGTGAAGCATGTTTACCGCTGATCTCTTCTAAAAGCATTACCTTCAGAGTTTAGAAAAATTCCAAAGCTATAGTTTCAAAATTCATCTGACAATAAATAATGATACTTTTACTTTACACAGACTTCCTGTGATGCACCTTTCTATGCCACTGATACATATGAGCCTACTATGTGCCAGTTTGTGACATAGAGTCACCTTCTGGAGGCACACTGTTATTCAAAATAGCTTAGCTTTCAGGATTTTTTTTTTTTAAATCATGAAATTATAAAATTTTTCATGAAAAATCATGAAATCTAGTACATATTATATACTAGATATGGATATTTTTGCCTTGAAAACATGTAGCAAACCTATAAAGTATTATTGCTTTTCCATTTTACATATGAGGAAATGAAGGCTTAGTTAGAGAGGCAGATTCAACTGCCTAAGGCTGCAAGCGCTAAAATAAAACTGAGTCTGTCTGATTTTGAGTTCATGCTCTTAACCAGTATATGCTTTGTCGATGCATTACATTATGTAAATAATGGTACAGAATTATTGATTTCAATTTCATGTTTTTAATGAGTATCCTATTATATCACCCCTCCTCTGGTCTTCAAAAATAAATTTTGAATATATGTGGGGTTTGGTTTTTCTGATCTATTTACCTTTAGAAATAGGGAAAATAGGGAGGAGGATTAAAAAATGTATACTTCTGCATGCAAATTTATACAGAGATACTTGATAATAACCACTATACAAGTATGTATGTGTATGTGTGTAATCAGATTTCAGCTATATTTTCTCTATTTAACATCTGAAGTGGGGCAGTGGTAAAGAATCCACCTGCCAATGCAGGAGGTCCAAGAAACATGGGTTCGATCCCTGGGCCAGGAAGATGCCCTGGAGTATGGACGGAGATTCGTGACATTATACAGAAGACGGGGAGCAAGACCATCCCCAAGAAAAAGAAATGCAAAAAAGTGAAATGGCTGTCTGAGGAGGCCTTATAAATAGCTGTGAAAAGAAGAGAAGCAAAAAGCAAAGGAGAAAAGGAAAGATATACAAACTGAATGCAGAGTTCCAAAGAATATCAAGGGGAGATGAGAAAGCCTTCCTCAGAGATCAGTGCAAAGAAACAGAAGAAAACAACAGAATGGGAAAGACTAGAGATCTCTTCAAGAAAATTAGAGATACCAAGGGAACATTTCATGCAAAGATGGGCTCGATAAAGGACAGAAATGGTATGGACCTAACAGAAGCAGAAGATATTAAGAAGAGGTGGCAAGAATACACAGAAGAACTGTACACAAAGATCTTCATGACCCAGATAATTACGATGGTGTGATCACTCACCTAGAGCCAGACATCCTGGAATGTGAAGTCAAGTGGGCCTTAGAAAGCATCACTACGAACAAAGCTAGTGGAGATGGTGTAATTCCAGTGGAGCTATTTCAAATCCTGAAAGATGATGCTGTAAAAGTACTGCACTCAATATGCCAGCAAATTTGGAAAACTCAGCAGTGGCCACAGGACTGGAAAAGGTCAGTTTTTATTCCAATCCCTAAGAAAGGCAATGCCAAAGAATGTTCAAACTACTGCATAATTGCACTCATCTCACACGCTAGTAAAGCAATGCTCAAAATTCTCCAAGCCACGCTTCAACAATACATGAACTGTGAACTTCCAGATATTCAAGCTGGATTTAGAAAAGGCAGAGGAACCAGAGATCAAATTGCCAACATCTGTTGGATCATCAAAAAAGCAAGAGAATTCCAGAAAAACATCTATATCTGCTTTATTGACTACATCAAAGCCTTTGACTGTGTGGATCACAATTAACTGTGGAAAATTCTTCCAGAGATGGGGATACCAGACCACCTGACCTGCCTCTTGAGAAATCTGTATGCAGGTCAGGAAGCAACAGTTAGAACTGGACATAGAACAACAGATTGATTCCCAAGCGGAAAAGGAGTATGTCAAGGCTGTATATTGTCACCATGCTCATTTAACTCATATGCAGAGTACCTCATGAGAAACGCTGGACTGGAAGAAACACAAGCTGGAATCAAGTTTGCTGGGAGAAATATCAATAACCTCAGATTTGCAGATGACACCACCCTTATGGCAGAAAGTGAAGAGGAACCCAAAAGCCTCTTGATGAAAGTGAAAGAGGAGAGTGAAAAAGTTGGCTTAAAGCTCAACATTCAGAAAACGAAGATCATGGCATCTGGTCCCATCACTTCATGGCAAATAGATGGGGAAACAGTGGAAACAGTGTCAGACTTTATTTTGGGGGGCTCCAAAATCACTGCAGATGGTGACTGCAGCCATGAAAGTAAAACATGCTCCTTGGAAGAGAAGTTATGACCAACCTAGATAGCATATTAAAAGGCAGAGATATTACTTCATCAACAAAGGTCCATCTAGTCAAGGCTATGGTTTTTCCAGTAGTCATGTATAGATGTGAGAGTTGGACTATAAAGAAAGCTGAGTGCTGAAGAATTTATGCTTTTGAACTGTGGTGTTAGAGAAGACTCTTGAGAGTCCCTTGGATTGCAAAGAGATCCAACCAGTCCACCCTAAAGGAAATCAGTCCTAAATATTCATTGGAAGGGCTGACATTCAAGCTGAAACTCAATACTTGGCCACCTGATGCAAAGAGCTGACTCATTTGAAAAGACCTTGATACTGGGAAAGATTGAGGGTAGGAGGAGAAGGGGACAACAGAGGATGAGATGGTTGGATGGCATCACTGACTCAATGGGCATGAGTTTGAGTAAGCTCCGGGAGGTGGTGATGGACAGAGAGGCTTGTCCTGCTGCAGTTCAAAGAATTGGACACGACTGAGCGACTGAACACAACTGAACTGAGAAAATACAACCCACTCCAATATTCTTGCCTGGAAAATTCCATGGATAGAGGAGCCTGACAGGTTACAGCCCTTGGGGTAGCAAAGAGTCCGATACAATTGAGCACACACACAGGCATTTCTCTACTTAGTCACCTTAGATGAGTGGTAAGCTGTAGAAAAAGATCTCCTAAATACTTGAGATCCTACTATAGAAACTTAAATGAGGTCTGAAAACCCTCAAACTTCTCTTCTGGAAAAGAAACTGACTTCATAGGCTACCCCTCATTTTCCTAGTGTTATGTCAGTCACTCAGTCATGTCCGACTCTGTGATCCCAAGGACAATGCCTGCAAGGCTCCTCTGTCCATGGAATTCTCCAGGCAAAAATACTGAAGTGGGTTGCCATTCCCTTCTCCAAGGTATCTTTCTGACCCAGGGATCAAATCCAGGTCTCCCCCATTGCAGGCAGATTCTTTACCATCTAAGCCACTTCATTTTCCCAATTCAACATAATTATAGACTGGAGAGATTCATATTAAGTCCATTTACTCTCTGACCCTAAAACATGTCCTGTTCTTTCCCAAAGCCAAATACAGCTTCAGGGAAAGTTAATATCACATATTTGGGATGAGTTTAGCAATGTAAGTTACAGGAAGAATCAGCCCCCAGGAACCTAGCCCCATGCCTAAAATTGAGTGACGGCAGCACATACCTTTTAAACTTGTAGATCAAAAACACAGCCAGGCCGACAAACACTACTGACAAGAGCATAAGCACGGCTGAGCTGCTGTGCCCAGCACTAGAGTCCACCAGCGGAGCTAGGAGGAAAGAACAGACTTGCTCATTCAGAAGCTATTAGCTGGGGGGAGTCTCCATTGGAGAATGAGGCCAGCTGGTCTCCAACCTTATATACAGCCTCCGATTGCCCTGCACGCTATCTGGGCAGAGGAAGCTTGGCTTCAGTGAGGATGGTACCCTGATCACAGCTTCTTAGGGAAAGTAAACTCCTTGCTCTGCCTGGGAAAGCCTGCTGTTCCTGCTGTAAATTGTACTCAGCTAAGGGGAGCAGGAATAGGGTATGAATGTTCCTTTTCTTAGACACCTGAGTGCTTGTCAATATGATTATAGGTAATAGAGTGTTTCCATTTCTTCCTCTAGTCAATTCTGGTAAAACGTGGCTGGATGGGCACATGTGGAACCTCTACATCTGAAAAGCTTTCATTAATTAGAAACAGTTAGCAAATAGGCTTTTCCAGAGAGCCAAAGGTGGGTGTTCAATGGGCCATGCCTTTTTAGAATTTCTTTCATAAATCAACCACCCAGAGCTAGTCCCTCTTTTCACTTAGATTTAAACATTATAAATTGAAGGGAGTTTTAAAGTTATTTGATCTGGTCTCCCAATCAAAATTCATTGAATCAGATAACTGTAGAAATTAAGGGAGATTGAGAACTAAACTGTTATACATAAGAAAGATAATAAAGTCAAGGCCCAAAGAAATTGCAGGTTTTCCTGAAGTTCCTCCAGGAATTCAATAGCAAAGCCACTTCTAAACATGTCTTCTTGCCACCCTAACCAGAGACCTCAAGAAAGATGTAATTAATCTTTCCTTGCCATCTACACAAAGCCATTTATGAGCATTTATCGGAAGGTATTTGGTAACCATCGCCTCTGTTTCAGGATATCAGGTCACCATACCCATCTCCCCACCCCATATGCCTTCAGGCACTTACCTAATGTCAGCTGTGTGACATACACAATGACTTGAACCCCTGGCTTCAGCTCAAACTGGACCAAGTTTTGGTTTAGAGCGTTAAACAGAGTCTCTACAATCTGGAGGAATAAAAAAAAAAAGAGAGAAGCTGCATGGGAAGTAACGTCATGTGATGGTGCCCCCTCATGGAGAAAGAAACCAGGTTTCAGGCAAATAAATAAATAAATAATAACCTATTCTGAGGACAGCATATTGGAACATTTTTATCCATTTGGATCTCCCAGCCCCTAGAGCCCTGTGAAGCCAAGGACAAGTTGGTATTTTTTGCTATTACTGGAAAGGAGAGTGAGACAGAGGTGTGTCCACAGTCACCTAGGGAATTTGAGTTGACAACAGACATAGATGCTTCATTCAACTCCCAGTTCAGTGTCTTTTCATCCAAGCCTGTATAACTTTCCATAGAGAGAGGTGTTATGGGTCCCAATGAAAGAAAGTCAACCCACCATTAGTTCTTTAATGTGAACAAGCAACACACACAGGATAGAGGCCCCTGCCAGGATTAAAGCAGGCATGTATGCCACAGCCCACTCCTCTGCTGTTTCTCTTTTAGAGACAATGGGAGGCAAACATCAGAGCAGAAGCTGCCTCCTTTTTATGGGATGATTTTTCCTCTTTCCTTTTCCCCAGCAAGCTTCAGAACCCATAACATCAATTTAATCACTGTGTAATTCCCACATGAAAGCTGAGGCAGACTGAGGCTGTTGTCCCAACTCTTATCTCACTGTCCGTGCCTTAATATCACAGCCGCTATTCATCACGGTAATTACCTATTTATCTAAATGGATGGATAGTGTAGCTTCCAAATATAGCTCACACATGCCACTTGCTATTTCAGAATAAAGAGGTCTTGTAAAAGGGATGTATGCATTAAGAAGCTGAATTTATATCTGGCCGATTTCAATATGCAGCCCTGTAATGCAAGGATCCACTTCATTTCCAGAGAAACTGACCATGATGGCAGCTGTGCAGCCCTTGGTGGACTGTGCCCAACGTGGGATGGGGTGACAGCTAGGTGAGTGGCAGAGGGACTTGGAAGATGTCTGTACATTGATTAATTCGAGAGGGAGCAAATGTGTTTGATTCCTGCTGGTTTTTAGCAGCTTCTTTCTCACTTATTTCTATTTCTAACTCATCACAGGAAGGCATGGGGAGGTAAAGCAAAGCCCAGTCAAGTAAGACCCCAGCAAGCGCAGGGAGAGAGAGAGGGAGACTTGGGGCCACTGCCACCTTCACTTCTAGGCAGGTATGCAGATCATAAGAGCTATATGTCATTTGATAAAGACAGTAAATCATGATCCCTTTGGGGAACGCTGCTTCCTTAGTCAAAGCAAGATGAGGCAATCCATCTCTCTCCAAAGACACGTGTTTAAAAGCAGTTCATTTTCTTCCCAGAAGCAGGACTTCTGTTGACCAGGATCTTTCAAGACAGGAAGCACATTTTTGAGAAATAGACAGGGAAACTCAAATTCTTCTCTTCATCCCCCACCCCACCCCCATCTCTTTTCGCCAGGACAACTCATTAGCTGGGAGATATGAGCAAGTTGCAAGAATGGCAACTGTTGGAATGAATGATTTCAGGAGTGCTTTACTTTCCTGTGTGGCTGAATGCTCCAGTGTTTGTGTTTATTCTGGGTAAAGCTGATTGCTCTCCAAAGCCCTGGTGCCAGACAATGAGTGACAGGTTGGTGGACAAATAGGAAAGGGTTCAATCTACCTTTTGGGCTAGAAATACTTTGTATTCCCTTAGAGGGTGGTGCAGGAGAGTGTCCTAACCAAGTTTTCTCTCACTTACTTGTTCCAGGTCCCCTTCATTGCCTTTCCTCCTCTCCGTCAAGTTCTTGGGGGGAAGGATGAAGAGCTCTGCAGAAGTGGGGAGGCCAGGCAGCACAGCAACTAGGATCTGGTCTTCTGGGACACTGGTTACCTGCAAAGACGTTTTGACTGAAGGGTGGGGTCCTGAAGGATCCAGCCTTCCCCAAGTCAATAATAAGGATATTGACTATGCATTTTTAATGCAGCATTTAAGGCACAGTTTCCAATACACATTCAGGCTTTCCTTTTGCTTTCCCTATAACTGCTAAGCAGAGAATTAGTTTCTCTACCTCCCCTGCTCTTCCATACATCTTTCATGAAACGAAAATACTACTATGAATGATCTGCAAAATATTGTTTGCTGGCAACATTGGCAAAAGCTCCTCCCATATTTTCCATTTTTCTACACCAAGAGGACTAGAGCTTCTGGCTAAAACATGAACAGACTGGCTGCAAATGAAGAAGAAGAAGTTATAAACAAACACAGGAAAATGCAAATTTAAAAAAGAGCAAAACAGCTCTTGTTTTCACTTACTAAAGCAGGATTTTTTATTAAGTTAAAATAGCTAATACTGGTGCAGCTTCAATTAAGAGGTTTCCTCAACTATTGCTGGCAGCACTAAAAACTGATACATGTTGCCAATTTATTTTTCAACAGGCTTACTGTAAAGTCATAAACATATTCAGACCCTTCATTCAGAAACTGTAATTTGGAGTGTTTGTCTTAAAGAAATAATCCAAAATATAGGAAAGGCCATTTGGAGGAAGAAACACTCATGACATTACTTATAATATCCAATAAATGGGAAAATATTAAATATTCGAAAGAGTTAAGTAAATAACGGTTATGCTACCATAAAGATGATAATTAGCACAGTGAGACAACATGGAAAAACGCTTAATGAGAGCTGTATTCTTTCTGATCTAGTTCTTTACATTTCCTTGGCTACAACTCTAAAAAAAATAAAAACGTATACATATGACGAATAAGACACTAAAAGTTGAGTTAAGATGCTGAAATTTTAAATGAATTTTTCTATTCCTGAGGGTTGAGTAAAAGGATTATATTGCTTTTTGATAAAAACTAAATGTAAGCTTCCATCTGAAGGTAAAATCCGCAGGAAAATAAAACTCTGAATTTTTCCCTGTAAAGAGTAGTCCTATTCTTTCCTATGTGTCTCCTGAAAGTCTTTTATCCAGAACTAATCTTTTGTCAATTCAAATATGATATACACATATGTAAATACAGTTTTTGACTTGGCAGAAATTCCCATCTCCTTCTAGAAGTCTCCCCTGACTATCTCACCTTCAATGACCTGTTCTAAGTCAGCCTCTGGCTCCTAGCACTTCAGATTTCCACGAAAGGAATTTAGATCATGCCCACAGTAAGGTATGCTTATCTGATACAGTCTTTTCTTTAATAGGGTCTTATTTTACGTCTGCCAAGATATTCAGAGGAGAGGGGGATGGTCTCTATGGCTACCTCACTGTTCCAAATGATGCCTAACAGTGAGGAAAGAATAAATAGACACTGGACTGAATATGAGTGGAGGGGCTGTCTCCCATTAGCTCAGCTCCGATTCGTATTTGGAACTAGAGATGGTGTTAACTCTCAGGGATGTGACGAAGGAAAGAGAGAGAGAGTGCCAACCTTCAGAGAACTAGTGAGTGGCAGTCAGAAGCCTGGAAAGCCCCCCAAAGCTGGGAGTCATCTCCAGGGAGCTCGAGGATGTTTTGCCAGATACCTTAGTTCGTCCAAATTAGGAGCAGCGGCTGCACTTTGCTGGAGCAGGTGTGAAGAGATACCCCATGCCCAAGGTAAGAGAAACCCAAGTAAGATGGTAGGTGTTGCAAGAGGGCATCAGACGGCAGACACACTGAAACCATACACACAGAAAACCAGTCAATCTAATCACACTAGAACCACAGCCTTGTCTAACTCAATGAAACTAAGCCATGCCCGCGGGGCAACCCAAAACAGGCGGGTCATGGTGGAGAGGTCTGATAGAATGTGGTCCATTGGAGAAGGGAATGGCAAACCACTTCAGTATTCTTGCCTGGCGAATTCCATGAACATTATGAAAAGGCAAAATGATAGGACACTGAAAGAGGAACTCCCCAGGTCAGTAGGTACCCAACACACTACTGGAGATCAGTGGAGAAATAACTCCAGAAAGAATGAAGGGATGGAGCCAAAGCAAAAACAATACCCAGCTGTGGATGTGACTGGTGATAGAAGCAATGTCCGATGCTGCAAAGAGCAATATTGCATTGCAACCTGGAATGTCGGGTTCATGAATTAAGGCAAATTGAAAGTGGTCAGACAAGAGATGACAAGAGTGAACATTGACATTCTAGGAATCAGCGAACTAAAATGGACTGGAATGGGTGAATTTAACTCAGATGACCATCATATCTACTACTACGGCAGGAATCCCTCAGAAGAAATGGAGTAGCCATCATGGTAAACAAGAGAGTCCAAAATGCAGTACTTGGATGCAATCTCAAAAATGACAGAATGATCTCTGTTCAATTCCAAGGCAAACCATTCAATATCACAGTAATCCAAGTCTATGCCCCAACCAGTAACGCTGAAGAAGCTGAAGTTGAACGGTTCTATGAAGACCTACAAGACCTTTTAGAACTAACACCCAAAAAAGATGTCCTTTTCATTATAGGGAATGGAATGCAAAAGTAGGAAGTCAAGAAGCACCTGGAGTAACAGGCAAATTTGGCCTTGGAATGCATAATGAAGCAGGGCAAAGACTAATAGAGTTTTGCCAAGAGAATGCACTGATCATAGCAAACACCCTCTTCCAACAACACAAGAGAAGACTCTTCATATGGACATCACCAGATGGTCAACATTGAAATCAGATTGATTATATTCTTTGCAGCCAAAGATGGAGAAGCTCTATACAGTCAACAAAAACAAGACCAGGAGCTGACTGTGGCTCAGATCATAAACTCCTTATTACCAAATTCAGACTTAAATTGAAGAAAGTAGGGACCATTCAGGTATGATGTAAATCAAATACCTTATGATTATACAGTGAAAGTGAGAAATAGATTTAAGGGACTAGATCTGATAGGTAGAGTGCCTGATGAATTATGGAATGAGGTTTGTGACATTGCACAGGAGACAGGGATCAAGACCATCCCCATGGAAAAGAAATGCAAAGAAGCAAAATGGCTATCTGGGGAGGCCTTACAAATAGCTGTGAAAAGAAGAGAGGCGAAAAGCAAAGGAGAAAAGGAAAGATGTAAGCATCTGAATGCAGAGTTCCAAAGAATAGCAAGAAGAGATAAGAAAGCCTTCTTCAGTGATCAATGCAAAGAAATAGAGGAAAAGAACAGAATGGGAAAGACTAGAGATCTCTTCAAGAAAATTAGAGATAACAAGGGAATATTTCATGCAAAGATGGGCTCGATAAAGGACAGAAATGGTATGGACCTAATACAAGCAGAAGATATTAAGAAGAGGTGGCAAGAATACACAGAAGAACTGTACAAAAAAGATATTCACAACCCAGATAATCACGATGATGTGATCATTCATCTAGAGCCAGACATCCTGGAATGTGAAGTCAAGTGGGCCTTAGAAAGCATCACTATGAACAAAGCTAGTGGAGGTGATGGAGTTCCAGTTGAGCTATTTTAAATCCTGAAAGATGATGCTGTGAAAGTGCTGCACTCAATATGCCAGTAAATTTGGAAAACTCAGCAGTGGCCACAGGACTGGAAAAGGTCAGTTTTCATTCCAATCTCAAAGAAAGGCAATGCCAAAGAATGCTCAAACTACCGCACAATTGCACTCATCTCACATGCTAGTAAAGTAATGCTCAAAATTCTCCAAGCCAGGCTTCAGCAATACATGAACCGTGAACTTCCAGATATTCAAGCTGGTTTTAGAAAAGGCAGAGGAACCAGAGATCAAATTGCCAACATCCGCTGGATCATGGAAAAAGCAAGAGAGTTCCAGAAAAACATCTATTTCTGCTTTATTGACTATGCCAAAGCCTTTGACTGTGTGGATCACAATCAACTGTGGAAAATTCTGAAGGAGATGGGAATACCAGACCACCTGACCACCTGCCAGTCAGGTGATCTGGTATTGAGAAATTGTTGAGAAATATTGAGAAATCTGTATGCAGGTCAGGAAGCAACAATTAGAACTGGACATGGAACAACAGACTGGTTCCAAATAGGAAAAGGAGTATGTCAAGGCTGTCTATTGTCACCCTGCTTATTTAACTTATATGCAGAGTACATCATGAGAAACGCTGGACTGGAAGAAGCACAAACTGGAATCAAGATTGCCAGGAGAAATATCAACAACCTCAGATATGCAGATGACAACACCCTTATGGCAGAAAGTGAAGAGAAACTAAAAAGCCTCTTGATGAAAGTTAAATTGGAGAGTGAAAAAGTTGGCTTAAAGCTCAACATTCAGAAAACGAAGATCATGGCATCTGGTCCCATCACTCCATGAGAAATAGATGGGGAAACAGTGGAAACAGTGTCAGACTTTATTTTTGGGGGCTCCAAAATCACTGCAGATGGTGACTCCAGCCATGAAATTAAAAGACGCTTACTCCTTGGAAGAAAAGTTATGACCAACCTAGATAGCATATTCAAAAGCAGAGACATTACTTTGCTGACTAAGGTCCGTCTAGTCAAGGCTATGGTTTTTCCTGTGGTCATGTATGGATGTGAGAGTTGGACTGTGAAGAAGGCTGAGAGCCAAAGAATTGATGCTTTTGAACTGTGGTGTTGGAGAAGACTCTTGAGAGTCCCTTGGACAGCAAGGAGATCCAACCAGTCCATTCTGGAGATCAACCCCAGGATTTCTTTGGAAGGAATGATGCTAAAGCTGAAACTCCAGTACTTTGGCCACCTCATGCGAAGAGTTGACTCATTGGAAAAGACTCTGATGCTGGGAGGGATTGGGGACAGGAGGAGAAGAGGATGACAGAGGATGAAATCGCTGGATGGCATCACTGACTTGATGGACGTGAGTCTGAATGAACTCCAGGAGTTGGTGATGGACAGGGAGGCCTGGTGTGCTGCGATTCATGGGGTCGTAGAGAGTTGGACACAACTGAGCAACTGAACTGAACTCAGTTCCCTACTGGGAGGCAAGATGGATTTATTCTAACTAGGCAGGGGAGGTAATTCTCAGAGAACAGACTGAGGTCAGATAATCAGCCAATGGAGAAAATGGAAAAACCCAGGAGTGTCATGGCAGGTGTGACCCCGTGTCCAGGGAAGAGTGGCCGCAGGGTGCATCACTCAGCTAGGGAATGTGGAAGGACCTAACTCCAATCATGCAAATCCAGCACAATCCTGGATGTCTCATAGTCAAAGGCATACAGATCAATTTCATTTTCATCCCTCTCTTTGAACAAGTTTTTGTAAACAGATATGAAGTATGGTTCTTATAGACAGCTCCTCACAGGAATGCTCTTATATTATTATCTTCTATCTATTTTTCCTCTCTGGCGGCTTCTTTTCTGTGTCCTTCCCTGGATCTTTCTCCTTTACCTTGGAGAGCATCAGCATCTATCTCTGCCCTGCCCCCTCTCCCTCTCAGGGTGGCTGGGGGGTAGGGGCAGACTTAAAGACCTCCATGACCTCAGTTCCAGCCTCACTAGCTCCTACAAAAACTTCACTTGATTTCCAATCATATCTTTAACTCTCTTGGTTATCTTTATACAGTTGTTTCTCAGATACTCCAAACTCATATAAAAGACCAAATCATCATTGCTCCCCAAGTATGTTTCTCCTACACAGTTGCCATCTTGATCAATGGCAAGGAAAATCCTCTCCTTCCTACTCTTATAATCAGAAAGCTTCTCCTTCCTTCTCATTCACACTACATTTTATTAGTCACCAGTTCTATTTCTCAGCAGGTTAAGTTAGCCTTTGGATCTTTCCTTTTCAGGATTTTATTATTACATCTGGTTTAGACAAGTGCAGTAGTCTTTTAACAGGTCATCTCCTGTGAAATCATCCCCTACCCTATTCACTTCCCACCTCTAGAGACCATCCTCTGTATTACCACAAGATTGGGTGTCTGAAATACAAAGCCACTAATCTCATCACAATAAAACCCCAAACTGTGAGCCATGTGGCAGAGCAGTTCTCCTGAGTTCCCTTACCCTACTGCTCTCCACCCAGGCACCACTTCCCAATAAAATCTCTTGCTTTGTTAGCTAAATAAATAAATAAAGTATTTTTTTTTTTACCTAAATAATAAAGAAAGAACACATTTCACACTTCCCAGAACCTACAGGATGTATGCAAAACCCCTTTTAGCTGCTCAGACCTTTCACAAAATGATCAATCCATCCCAGCATAACATCAGTCACACCTGCCCTTATAACTTATAGATTGGCTAAAATAAACTGCCACTTATCAAATATGCTGTACTTACCATAGACCATGGCTTTGCACATTCTTTCATTGTACCTGAGAGTCATCATCCTCTCTCTGTTAACTACTGTTTATCCTTTAAAACGGAGTTCAAGTATTCCCTCCAAAGACTATTCTACTAGTTCACGAGTATTTACTGGATCATGAATATGTGTCAAGCCTGAACTTTTCTGGATAGAGTGAATTGCACTTTTCTCCATGCTCCTTTGAAATGCTGGCCATGTCTCTCTCATACACCTAGTTGCACATTAGACTTAAATTTGAATTGACCATGTTTTATCCATCATCATACTCTAGCACCTAGGTCTGAGCAAATGGTTAACAAAACCATTTCAACTTGCTCTAAGGAAAATATGCTGTTGTCGTTCAGTTGCCAAGTCATGTCTGACTCGCTGTGACCCCACAGACTGCAGCGTGCCAGGCTTGGTGCTAACTATCACCCTAGAGTCTGCTGGCATGCCCTAGTTCCTAGCTTGTCACCTTCTGACTGCGACATATGGTCAGTGGAAATCTTGAAGTCTGTCTGGTTAAAAAACAACAACAAAAGGGAGGGGATATATGTATACCTACGGCTGATTCATATTTAGGTTTGACAGAAAACAACAAAAGTCTGTAAAGCAATTATCCTTCAATTAAAACACAATTTTAAAAAAACAACAAAAACAACAAACAAAAACTCTCTAAACTTTCATGGGCCAAACGAGTGAATGACATTAGTATATACTTAAGCAGTGGTCCATCAATCATTTTATTAAAGGGGTCAATCTCCTGTCTTAGAAAAATGTAGGAGAAAGATGGTGCCAATTTCTCATCCTCAAACATGGGACTGATTCTCTGTCTCTCTCTCTCTCTTCTGAATCTCTCCATCTTTCTTTTCCATCCTTCATTTCCTCTACCCTTCTCTCTCTTTTTACAGAGCAATAATCTTTATTTAACTGTAGAATGGTGGTCTGAATCCATGAAAATGCCTCCGGGACCACACCATCTGGTTCTTTATTCATGAAGATTTAAGCAAAGGTAAAGTCAACTTACTTTCACCAAAGCCCGCTTGATCACATTGGCAATATCTTGCCTCCACTCTGGAATGTCAGGATTGTGGTAATCCAGATTAGGAGAGAAAGATAAGAGCTGGGACTGGAAGTATTCTGCAAGGAGAGAGCATGTGTGAGTGAGGCTGAGAGAGGATGTGATAAGGTGTTTTCCTAAAGCACCATCTTTGTGCTTTAGGAAAAGGGCTTCCATGTGCCCTCATCTCTAATTCTGTCTTTTCAGCCTGTCTCTTGGCTTCTAAATGAAGTGGGATTTGGTGACTGGAAGTCACCTACTGGAGGTAGGTTTGTGCTCCTACCACTTTTTTTTTTTTAACTTAAGAATTTGTTTTTTTTTAAATTTTTATTTTTACTTTATTTTACTTTACAATACTGTATTGGTTTTGCCATACATTGACATGAATCTGCCACAAGTGTACATGAGTTACCAAACATGAACCCCCTCCCACTTCCCACCCCATATCATCTCTCTGGATCATCCCTGTGCACCAGCCTCAAGCATCCTGTATCATGCATCGAACGTAGACTGGCGATTCATTTCTTACATGATAGTATACATGTTTCAATGCCATTCTCCCAAATCATCCCACCCTCTCCCTCTCCCTCACAGTCCAAAAGTCCGCTCTACACATCTGTGTCTCTTTTGCTGTCTCGCATACAGGGTCATCATTACCATCTTTCTAAATTCCATATATATGTGTTAGTATACTGTATTGGTGTTTTTCTTTCTGGCTTACTTCACTCTATATAATCGGCTCCAGTTTCATCCACCTCATTAGAACTGATTCAAATGAATTCTTTTTAATGGCTGAGTAATACTCCATTGTGTATATGTACCACGGCTTTCTTATCCACTCATCTGCTGATGGACATCTAGGTTGTTTCCATGTCCTGGCTATTATAAACAGTGCTGCGATGAACACTGGGGTACATGTGTCTCTTTCAGTTCTGGTTTCCTCAGTGTATACGCCCAGCAGTGGGATTGCTGGGTCATAAGGCAGTTCTATTTGTAATTTTTTAAGGAATCTCCACACTGTTCTCCATAGTGGCTGTACTAGTTTGCATTCCCACCAACAGTGTAAGAGGGTTCCCTTTTCTCCACACCCTCTCCAGCATTTATTGCTTGCAGACTTTTGGATCGCAGCCATTCTGGCTGGTGTGAAGTGGTACCTCAATGCAAGATAATTATGAAACTCGAGGAAAAGGAGACTTTTGCTGCTACAGGTAGTATCATGCAGAGGCAACAATTAAGCATTAATAAATTGAGCTAGGTTAGAATGGAGCTTTTTCTTGTGTTTCCCTTTGTTCCATCGATACTGCTAGAAAATGCTTCAGGGGTTAGAAAATAGGTCAAAATGCTGTATCTAGGTGTGGGTAACATTTGGTGTCTTGATCTGATTGGTAGATACACAGGTCTGTCCACTTTGTGGTAATTCATGAAGCTGAAACACGATCTGTGTACTTCTGTATTTTAATTTTTCAGTTGAAGTATGGTTGATTTACAATGCTGTGTTCATTTATGCTATACAGCAAAGTGACCCAGTTTTATACATATATACATTCTTTTTTATATTTTCCATTATGGTTTATCCTAGGAGACTGGATATAGTTCCCTATGCTATACAGTAGGACCTTATTGTCTATCCCTTCAAAATGTAATAGTTTATATCTACAAACCCCAAACTCCCAGCTGCACTCCAACAAAAATGTTTAAAGTCTTCCAGGTGCCCAATAAGAGAGCCTGAACCTCAAGTTTGCAGAGTTGTAGGAAAAGGCACTCATCTGGGGTGAAGCGGAAGATAATAAACGGAGTCAAAGGATCATATACCTTAGTATAATTTTCCAGAAAACCCTGTTTTCTAGGGTTTTCTTCTAAGCTTTTTTTTTTTTTCCTATAGTGGCTGTTTCTAGGGTCTAAGGGAGGTTCATTGAATGGTGGTAGAGGCACAGTCTGATTGAAAATTAACTTAAGAATGGTCCTCCAGGATAGAGAACAGAATGGTGATTCTGTTTACCACTCTCCTGCCTTGTTTTATCCTTATATTCTTAGCCTTATTCTTATCCTTTGCAGTGAAAGATGTTAGTCTCTAGCAACAAACAAAACACATCAGTTATGTATAGTTCATCTCAGTACCTAAGCTATGAGTTCCTCAAGAGCAGGTACTGTAACTCCTCCAGCTTTTGAAATCACTGATTCGCACCTCACAAAGAATGGATGCTACACGTGTGTTAAAGATACATTGGTGGTTCAAGAGATCAAAATGCTTCAATGATAGTCTTTTAAGCTCAGCATCTCTTCAACTTATGGTTTATCCCTGTCTAATGAGACATCAGGTTGTGATGCAGACATATCACAGAAGACAAACAATGCTTATCTGTACCTATTTCTCTAACAATCTCAGTATCTATTCAAGGACAAGTAAAGAAGTACCTTTAGATACCTTTTGTGGACCTACATAATTTCCCCATGGCCTACGCAACTTCCAAAGCAGTCAGTGAATGCCACTCGGGTGGCTGGAAGGGATCACTGGGCAGAAAGGGGCATCACAGGGCTTACCGTGAACAGCAATATCTTTTGTGTCTTGGATGAGGGCATTCCCAGCGGCCACCTGGACAGTGATGGTATTAGTTCCCTCTGCTAGGAATGTGAAGGAAATGCTGCTGTCCAAGGTGATGAGGGGCTAAAAGAGAGAAGCCAAAACACTTACTTAGTCCTTTATGGGAATATCAGATTCCCTCCTTTCCTGTAAATCTCAGACTGTCACCAATCTGTGTAGCATTTGCATATCCCCAAGGGATCCTAACTTGAAGAAGGAAAAAAAAATTGCACAGCTTTCTAAATTATATAGCGAGTATCCAGGAAGCATATTAATATACTTGAAGTGCACTGTAAAATGCTAATTCTAAGAGATGAAGATAAGACTGGGTACCATGAATTTTGTCTATCATTCTGTTACTTCTCCTGGGGCAAAGTAGAAGCACCTTTTGTAATCTATTCCTAGTGACTCTGGGAATAGGTGATCACTTTCTCTTTTCCTCTAATATTTTGTGTGATTTATATTTTCATCATGTATTCCATTGGGCTGCAAGATTTTTCAGAGAAGTGACCATATTTTATTTATTTCTGAATCACCTACCTGTTTTTGGCATGTTGTCTTACATCTAGCATAATCCATAGATAAGTTGTATATACAATCATTTATTGACATTTTGTTTTATCATATTTGTGTGTTCCATTGCAAGGCATTTCTACCAATTTAAATAAGTTGGGAAACAGATAAACATGCATATCTGTGCTCACTTTTTAATCTTTTTTCTTTTCCTGTTTTCTTTCCCTGATCATAACAGATAGGGACTTGCCAAAGATAAAGAGAGAAAGATAATAAGCATATGCTTTCCCTTAGAAATTAGGATCTCAGTAGAAGCAAGGGCTTATTGAAGAGAAGAGAATGCAGATTCTGAGATTAAAGTGTCATTATTCAGTGGTTATCTTGAGGCCCATGTCCTCTCAAGCTATCTGGTGTTTGCAAGGTAAGGCACTCTAGTAGGAGGCTTTTCTAAGGCAGCTCTTGAATAGATGTCACAAGCGCAGATGAGCAGACCCCATCTCATCTCTGTGGGTTAGGATGACAATAGGATAGAGCAGTGATGTCACCAGCTGCGAGGATGCGTAGACTTGCCTTTTAAGAATGTGGATATCAGCCAGTGTTCATACAGCACATCTGTGCACCTAGATGCTGCAGAGGCTCACAGATGCAGCATTCAGACCACAACGTCCCTTCTGCAAAACTGAAATCCCTTTCTAGCTCAGAATCTTCACCTGGGCCTCTGAAACAATAATCTGATTTATTGGCTTTAAAATTCTATTGCTCTATTTTATGGCCAAACTGATGGCTGGAGTCAGACAGGATTAGACATTGCCCTAAGCTTGCAGACACCCTTTCTTCTCTGTTTGCTAAATGAAAGAAGGGAGTATGGAAAGAGTTATACTCTTTTTTATTAACTAAGGGTAAGCCCAGAGTCCAAGCATGCTTCCTCATACTTATGGTTCTGTGATGCTATGCACAAGGATGTGAACTCATTAATTAAACCACAAATGAGGTACAAGTAGGTTCTGTGATGGACATCAACTCCAACAGACCAACGGTGGCTGTTTAGTGTCCTGTGTTGAGAAGTCAAGTCAAGCTTAACACGGCAATATTGGCCATGGACATGGAATAAAGGAAAACCATATGCCACTGAGTTGCCATCGTTGGTGTAACAAGAACAGAGACTTGAAACTCTGGCTCTGTTACTATTTTAATGAATGGCCTTGGGAAAAGTCTGTCCCCACTGTGGGCCTTAGCTTAAAGTTGTAAGGACTTACTCAGCAGTAAGAACACACAGAATTAATGAATGGCTTTCGGCTAATTTTCTAGTTCCTACTAGTCAACCCGTTAGGGCTTGTCTGTCAGAATGCCTTCAACTGTTTTGTTACCTTAGTCATATTCTTTGGAAGGAAAATGAAATACATCTGTATACCCAACAGAATGACAAAAAGTTCTTTAAAAATAATAACAAATGTTGTCGAGGATGTGGAGCAACTTGAACTCTCATACATTTTTGATGGGATGTACAATGGTGCAACTATGTAGGAAAAAGTTCACTTTTATGAGAAATCGTAATAATTTTTCCAAGATAATTATGCTATTTTATATTTATAGCTTAGCAATTGCAGTCTGGGAAATTTAGTCAAGATCAAAGAAAACATGTATCCACAAACAGAAGAAAATGCTCATAGCAGTTACAGTCATAGTAGTCAAAAACTGAAACAAACCTAGAAGAATTTATCAATAGGAAAATGAATAAGCAAGCCAAAGCTCATGCATTCAACAAAATAAAAAAGCAAATATTGATATACATAAGAGTATGGATGAGTCTTAAAACCATAAGAAATTAAAGAAACCTTATATAAAAGAATTCATATGGTATGATATGAAGTTCTATTAATAGAAAAGATAGATCTAATTCATGATGGGAAAAAACAGTGGTTGGTTCTGAGGTTTAGGTGGGAATTTACTGAGAAGGGGCATGGAGAACTTTTGGAAGCAATGCTAATAATATATATCTTGATAGGAGTTTGGGTTATAGGTATGTGTATTTCTCAGAACTCAGGAAGTACAGACTTCAGATCTGTCCACTTCATGATTGATACATTTCATATCTCCATGGAGGAAAAAGTGTAAACAAGTAAAGAACTCTAGCCAATGATTCGTAGCCTGAAGCATTTAGGATAAAGCACACAGGTGTCTGAAGTTTATTCTGAAATGAATTTTAAAAAATTAAGATCAGTTGATGGCTGGATAGGAGGATGGACAGATAAATAGACATAAAACAAGCAGAGTAGATGTTAATGATAGACTATGTGTACTTTGTCCATGGGATTCTCCAGGCAAGAAGACTGGAGTGGGTTGCCACGCCCTTCTCCGATGATAGACTATAGGTGGTAGGCATATGCATATTCACTGTAAAATTATTTCATTTTTTACTTTGTGTTTGAAGTTTTTAATAATAAAATGTTGGGAAAGAAACAAAACAGCAAAGGAATAACTGATGTGTTTTTAGTTTTTCTTACTTCTTTAAATTGCTCTCTCTGACCATAACTATATCACATTACCCTTCTGTTTTGGTTACTGCCCTCAGCTATCTCTAATCTCTTCCCACTTCTCACCATCAGGATCCTTTATCCCCTAATGGTAGCCCCTTCAAGGAATCTGACTACCCACTCCAGTATTCTGGCCGGGAGAATTCCATGGACTGTATAGTCTATGGGGTCACAAAGGGTCAGACACGACTGAGCTACTTTCACTTTTTTTTTTTTTTTTCCAAGGAATCTGCACTACTCCCACATCATCCTCAGCACTCAGGGGTCTATGTGGTCCCCACTCTTCTTTCTCTGCACACTATTCTTGTCTTAGACTTAGGTGACTGGGCTGGGCAACCTAAAAGGAGAGGGATTCCTCCCGTTCCAGCAGATCTGACTTTCTCTCCTCTGGCTGCTTTCCTAGCAGATCCAGGAACCAAGAAAGGAAATGCCAGCTGAGGTGGGAGGGAGCATGCCATCCCACCAGCCAGTCAGGGCTCTGAGCCACAGCCAATTGTGTTAAATGAGCACACTTGGCCTCCAGGGTAGCAGACCACAGGCTTCCACGCTAGAGAGATGGCAGAAGCTAATTTTGTTTTTCAAATTGCTTTTGTTTTTCATCAGCTATTATGGCATCATGGCTGATTTCACCTCCCTTGCAAAGCTGGAACACTCCACAGAATTCTTGAGTTCTTCACTGGCCACCCATGTCTAGTGCACAACACTAAATTAAATCAAGTATTTTAAGGTTCATTTACTAAATCTATTAGGCAAGCAGACACATTTATTAAGCCAGACCTCTGGTAATCCCAGCAAATTGGCCTTTTCGAGCCCCACAAATCCAACATGCGGCCAATTGACTTCTCTGTGTTTTGTCCAAGCTGCATGGACAGCCCACGGCAAAGCTCCTGGCCTGCATAGGCTGTGGGTTACATCCCTGCCCACAAAGAGTCCCTTACGTGCAACAGGTCACATACTATCCAGTAAACCCAGCAAGACATCAGCAAAGCTCTCAAGTGACTACCTAGTTAGAAGATATCCACCTGAATAATGGATCCAGGAGCTTCAAGGAAATGTTGGATGCAGCCTAAACCATTTCCCCAAACACAGTAAATCAACATAGAATATCATAAAATGTCCACAGTTTAAATGTAGGAAAGTGAAAGTGAAGTTGCTCAGTCCTGTCTGACTCTTTGCGACTACCCTGATAAAAACTTGCCATTCCCAAATTAGACAGACTATGCAGTCACTACGCTTATCTCCCTTAAAAGTTTTAGCAGATTCCACAATAACATGTGCATGTATGTTCAGTTGCTTCAGTCAAGTCTGACTTTGTGCAGTTCTATGGACCGCAGCTGGCCAGGCTCCTCTGTCCATGGGATTCTCCAGGGAAGAATTCTGGAGTGGGTTGCCATGCCCTCCTCCACGGGATCTTTCCAACCCAGGGACTGAACCAACTTTTCTTAAGTCTCCTGCACTGGCAGGTAGGTTCTTTACCACTAAGGCTCCTGGAAAGCCCACTATCTTACAATATCCTCTTCTAAATATGAATTTCTATGACAGAATAAAATGTATTCATTTGTGTCATTTAAAGCCATTGGTCACCTATCCACTCCAATTTTTGTTGTTATGCAATTCATCCCAAATGAATCCTACTTTGGTAGAATAAATCTACACAGAACAAAAACATAGCCAAAGCCTTACCACTGCATACAAATCCCTTCCCTCCTTTCTGCCCCAATTCTACTGCTCCTTCAATGCCAGCTTAGGACCAGCTCCATACATGACTTGCTCTAAGACCAAGAAGCCTTGCATCCATCACCCCCTAAGCTGCTTGGCTGGGCCAATAATGTTATATTCCTATTACCATAGCTTATAGTATCTATTCTTGGATGTTAACCTCATATTCTCAAATAGAGGACTTCCCTGGTGGCCCAGATGGTAAAGCGTCTGCCTATAATGCGGGAGACCCAGGTTTGATCCCTAGATCAGGAAGATCTCCTGGAGAAGGAAATGGCAACCCACTCCAGTATTCTTGCCTGTAAAATCCCACTGGACAGAGGAGCCTGGTAGGCTACAGTCCTTGGGGTAGCAAAGAGTCAGACTCAACTGAGCGACTTCACTCACTAAGCGGAACAAATGAAATTTATACTGTTTTTGTGTTCCTCATAACAGCTAGCACAAAATACAAGTTCTTGAGAAAGATTCATGGAACTACTGACATAATTTCATATCTGCTAATAGGTTTGAAGGTATATGGGCCTACAGTTGGATTTTAGGAACACTTGATCTCTTCCATTTATGTATACATCATCATACTTGATCACCAATAACTGTGTGTGTATCCATTCTGCCTTCTTATCAGAAATGTAATTTCCTTGAAGGTGGAGACAAAGCGCTCTTCTATTCCTAAGGGCACCAAACAGAGGGTTGACAATAAATATTGGCGGGGGGGGGGGCGGGGGGAGGAGGAAGTCAACTGATTCTTTTTAAATAAAATTTTATTTATTTATTTATTTGGCCTGCACCAGGTCTTAGCTGTGGCATTTGAACTCTTAGTTGTACATGAGGAATCTAGTTTCCCAACCAGGGATCAAACCCAGGTTCTCTGCATTGGGAGAGAGGAGTCTTAGCCACTGAACTACCAGGGAAGACCCTCAACAGATTCTTACTGGGAGGTTGACTTAATTCAACCACTGGGGTGAAACTGTCCAATTCACCTGGTCACAACACACAGATATATGCACGCTAGCCAATTTCTCTTTCATCAGTGATATTCTGATGACTAAATACAAAAATGTATATAAAGACAATGATAAAAATAAATGCCCAAAATTAATATCCACTCCTTTCACAGATCAGTTTGTTGATCAAGGGCAGTCAACTAGCTTGACACTCAGAGCACTCACCAACCACCCAAAGAAACTCATTTGCCAGGAAAATTCTCACTGGATCAACTTTTCAGCACTATGGCCACCTTAATGTGTTTCCATCTTGATGCTGGAAAAAGCACTGAAAATACACCTTTTTTAACTAGGCAGAATAACCATGCTTAGAGGTGGGAGGGAAATCTGTGGAACCATGTCAGATTTGCCCCCCAAGAGGTATATCCCACTGATACAAAGGATAACCACAACAGTGACTGATATATTCAAGTGCTTAGATATGTTCTAAGTACTTAAGTACCTTTCTTTATTAATCTTCAAAGCAATACTAGAATATAGTCTCTGCTAGCCTTACTCTGACATTACAATGAACAAAACTGAGGCACCGAGAAATTACCTGCTTTGATCAAAGACATAGAACAAAGAAGGACCTGTATCAGGACCCCAAGCCAGGCTTGTCTCATTTCAATACCGCTCTGAATGCCTCTAATGTACTCTCATTCTCTTGGTTCTTTGGAAACAAAAACCAACCAGTAGAATCTTTGATATCTAAGTATTTTTACAACACTTTATGCTCATTATAGGTGGAATTCTTAACCAAAGGAATACTTCAGGTCATTGTCATTAAAAAAAAAAAAAACTATAATGGCATTCTGCAATTTTAAAATTTCCCCCTCATAATATGGCACAATATAAATTAGGCAGATAATTTCAAATAATAACTCAGGGATGTTCATGGATTAGATGTTCTTATCCTTGAGTTAGAGAAAAGTACATTGAGCTTCAAACTAACACAGATGATTATCTGAGAAATAGAAATGACCCTCCAATCACACTGTCCACTTCTCCGTTGATCAAATATTTATTAGACACTGTCTGGTATTTCAGGTCACAGAATCAACATACAAAGGAAAAACCTGGTGCCACAGAGAAGCACTGTCCTCAGTTCCTTGTGGGCAGTTGAGTAAATCATTGTGTTTATGATGGCCAAGAACTGCCCTCTGTACACAGTCATCTCCCTGGAAAGTCCACAGGTGAACAAACTCTATGAGAAAAGAACTCCCTGGCTGGACAGCCCAAACATCACATCCTCTGAGGTGAAATGAACTTAAAATCCTTCTCTTTCAGATGTTCTCCTCCCAGAAAACTTTTTCTTTTTCTTTTACCATGTTTATGTTTGCTAGTGTTTGAAGCAGAATTTTAGGGTCTATGAGCTCTTGAGCTTCCCTTGTGTCTCAGCTGGTAAAGACTCTGCCTGCAATTTGGGAGACCTGGGTTCGATCCCTGGGTGGGGAAGATCCCCTGGAGAAGGGAATGGCTACCCACTCCAGTATTCTGGCCTGGAGAATTCCATGGACTCTATAGTCCATGGGGTTTCAAAGAGTTGGACATGACTGAGTAACTTTCACTTCACTTCACTTTGTGAGCTCCCAGAGACAAACTGAGTGATGCAGAGAAAGCATCCTGGGGCTGGGAATGGTACTGGTATACACGGAAGTGAGGACACCTGGGTTCTAGCTCAAGAGTGAACCAGATGTTTGCCCTTAGAATGCTTATCTCACATAGGGAGCTTCAAGACTCTAATGTACCAAATGGGCATCTTATTAACTAACCTCCTTACCTATTGTCCCAGTGAACAATAACACTAGAAATGCAAAAGCATCATAGCTTATACTAAGAAATTAAAAGTACACGGCACAAATGATACAAACAGAAAATGGTCCTTGGTGTCCCATAAATCTAATTGTCTTTTATCAACCCATCCTAACTGCCATATTTTATACCAAAAAAAAAAAAAAAGCATCATTTAGTGAGTACCTAATCTACGCCACGGAAACATAGATTATTTTATTTAGTTTTCACAAAAATCAAGATGACCTAGGCATTAGTCTCTCAGTTTTCAGCTGAGTGCATTAAATGTTAGCTTGAACCACTTGCTCAAGCTCACACAAACAACATGCAGCACTGCTAGAAACTTAACCCTTTTCTTTCTGAACACGCAGTACATATTCTCTCCACCATATAATCAGTTCAGTCACTCAGTCATGTCCTAAGCTTTGCGACCCCATGGACCATAGCGCGCCAGGACTTCCTGTCCATCACCAACTCCCGGAGTTTACTCAAACTCTTGTCCATTGAGTCAGTGATGCCATCCAACCATCTTATCCTCTGTCGTCTCCTTCTCCTCCTGCCTTCAATCTTTCCCAGCATCCGAGTCTTTGCCAATGAGTCAGTTCCTCACATCAGGTGGCCAAATATTGGAGTTTCAGCTTTAGCATCAGTACTTCCAATTAATATTCAGGACTGATTTCCTTTAGGATGGACTGGTTGGATCTCCTTGCAGTCCAAGGGACTCTCAAGAGTCTTCTCCAACACCACAGTTCAAAAGCATCAATTCTTTGGCACTAGGCTTTCTTCACAGTCCAACTCTCACATCCATACATGACTACTGGAAAAACCATAGCTTTTATTGATTGACCTTTGTTGGCAAAGTAATGTCTCTGCTTTTTAATATGCTGTCTATGTTGATCATAACTTTTCTTCCAAGGAGCAAGCATCTTTTAATTTCATGGCTGCAATCACCATCTGCAGTGATTTTGGAGCCCCCAAAAGTGAAGTCCCTCACTGTTTCCATCGTTTCCGCTTCTGTTTGCCATGAAGTGATAGGACCAGATGCCATGATCTTAAGTTTCCTGAATGTTGAGTTTAAAGCCAACTTTTTCATTGTCCTCTTTCACTTTCATCAGGAGGCTCTTTAGTTCTTTTCTTTCTGCCATAACGATGGTGTCATCTGTGTATCTGAACTTATTGATATTTCTATCAGCAATCTTGATTCCAGCTTATGCTTTATCCAGCTCAGCATTTTGCATGATATACTCCTCATGTAAGTTAAATAAGCAGGGCACTCCTTTCCCTATTTGGAACCAGTCTGTTGTTTCATGTCCAGTTCTAACTGTTGCTTCCTGACTTGCATACAAATTTCTCAGGAGGCAGGTAAGGTGGTCTGGTATTTCCATCTCTTGGAAAATTTTCCAAGTTTGTTGTGATCCACACAGCTTAGGCTTTAGAGTAGTCGATAAAGCAGAAGTAGATGTTTTCCTGGAACTCTCTTGCTTTTTTGATGATCTTAGTTTTCTTACTAAGCACCATTATATGGTGCTTCATTTTACTTAGCACCATATAATGCTGCTTCCCTAAACAAAAGCAGGACCCACAATACTGTAAATCAATTCTACTTCAATAAAAAACATTTTTTACTTTAAAATAAGAGCAGGAATGAATCATATCCTACTCTTATCATGCAAGAGCTGAAGTTCTGTTTGTTCACCTTGAACAAACAAACAAAACTGGCATTGTTCCATTCCTTTTTGAAAGGAATTATTACATGGCAACTGAGTATTTATTTTTTGTACAGTTCTTCTGTGTATTCTTGCTACCTCTAATTAATATCTTCTGCTTCTGTTAGGTCCATACCATTTCTGTCCTTTATTGTGCTCATCTTTGCATGAAATGTTCCCTTGATATCTCTAATTTTCTTGAAGAGATTTTTAGTCTTTCCCATTCTATTGTTTTCCTCTATTTCTTTGCACTGATCACTGAGGAAGGCTTTCTTATCTCTCCTTGCTATTGTTTGGAACTCTGCATTCAAATGGGTATATCTTTTCTTTCCTCCTTTGCCTTTTGCTTCTCTTCTTTTCACAGCTATTTGCAAGGCGTCCTCAGACAACCATTTTGCCTTTGTGCATCTTATTCATTATGCCAAAGCCTTTGACTATGGATCAAATTGTGGACAATTTTTAAAGAGATGGGAATACCAGACCACCTGACCTGCCTCCTGAGAAATCTGTACGCAGGTCGAGAAGCAACAGTTAGAACTGGACATGGAACTACAGGCTGGTATCGGTAAAGTAGTATGTCAAGGTTGTATGTTGTCACCCAGCTTATTTAACTTATATGCAGAGTACATCACGTGAAATGCCAGGCTGGATGAAGCACAAGCTGGAATCAAGATTTTCAGGAGTAATATCAATAAACTCAGATATGCAGATGATACCACCCTGATGGCAGAAAGCAAAAAAAGAACTAAAGAGCCTTTTGATAAAAGTGAAAGAAGAGAGTGAAAAAGTTGGCTTAAAACTCAACATTCAGAAAACTAAGATCATAATCACTTCATGATAAATACATGGGGAAACAGTGGAAACAGTGACAGACTATTTTGGGGGGCTCCAAAATCACTGCAGATGGTGACTGCAGCCATGAAATTAAAAGACACTTGCTCCTTGGAAGAAAAGCTATGACCAACCTAGACAGCATATTAAAAAGCAGGGATATTACATTGCCAACAAAGGTCCATCTAGTCAAAGCTATGATTTTTCCAGCAGTCATGTATGGATGAGAGAATTGGACCATAAAGAAAGCTGAGCACCAAAGAATTGATGCTTTTGAACTGTGGTGTTGGAGAAGACTCTTAAGAGTCCCTTGGACTGCAAGGAGATCCAACCAGTTCATCCCAAAGGAAATTAGTCCTGAATATTCATTGGAAGTACTGATGCTGAAGCTGAAACTCCAATACTTTGGACACCTGATGCGAAGAACTGACTCATTTGAAAAGACCCTGATGCTGGGAAAGATTGAAGGCAGGAGCAGAAGGGGATGACTGAGGATGAGATAGTTGGATGGCATCACTGACTCAATGGACATGAGTTTGAGTAAACTCCAGGAGTTGGCAATAGACAGGGAGGCCTGGTGTGCTACAGTCTATGGGGTCACAAAGTCAGACACAATGGAGCGACTGAACTGAACTGAAGTGACTTTCTCGGTGTGTGTGTGTGTGTGTGTTAGTTGCTCAGTCATGTTCAACTCTTTGCAACCCATGGACTGTAGCCTCCATGTTCCTCTCTGCATGGGCTTCTCCAGGCAAGAATGCTAGAATGTGTTTCCATGCCCTTCTCCAGAGGATCTTCCCAATGCAGGGATTGAACTGGGGTCACCTTGCATTGCAGGCTGATTATTTACCATTAAATGACTTTCTTGATATTATATACCTAATGAGTAGAAAAGCTAGGATTAAAACAAAACAGAGCAAAATGAATATTAGAAAAATTGATCAGAGGAGCAAGAACAACCAGGTTTGTTAATCTTTTCTCCCTTAGGATATTTGAAGTTCCCCTATTATAGGAATGAACTTGGTGTGGGAAGGTATGTCATATTCATTGACATGGATTCCAAGCTTCATTGAGTATCTGTTATTGCCCATATACCCCTGTGCTCCCAGCATCAAATAGAAGTTAGAACATGGGATCATCTAAGCAGATACCAATCAGAAAGGGTCAAATCTAAGCAGATACTAATCGATAAGGGCCAAACCTTTGTACTATTGCCGAACCACCAGAAATACGTAAGAGTCCCCAGTTGGCTGGGCCACACAACTGCACTGATGTTGACCTCCTTATTTCTTATGGCAACAAATGGAACTCGGAGATGAACATGCTCCACAGGACCTAAAGGAACAAGGAAAACAATGTCAGTGTTTCTATCCCCGAAATAAACAAAAGCTCACATTCCCATATTCTTTATCTTTACCATCACCTATAATAAAACAACAATCACAAACTCACAGATGTTGAGATATGTGTGTGTGTATGTGTGTGTGTGCGTGTGTGTGTTTGTATGTGCTTGAAATGAAGCACTGCAAACAACAGGGAACTCAATTTGGGCTTCAGATTGAGTGACATCTAAACTTAACTTCCATCTGATGATCCCACCACATATGTTTATGAATCTCAAATCTAAGGACAAAGCTAGTTTACTGGACACTTAGCCAAAAAATAGGAAGATAAAGAGCGATCTCTTGCATATCTACCGATTAGCCTGTATCATGATTGGAGGTTGGTGCATTGTATGGAGGGCTCTGCCATTATCCTCGATTGTTAATTGGTTCCATCTTGTTCAACAATTGGCCATTGTGCCTGTCATCTGCAATACTCAGAGGGTGTCACTCAGAAGCTGGCAGGGCTGTATTATAAAAAGGAAAAAGCCTGTCTCCTTAAATTGAAGAGAAATAATGCCAGGTTCCCAAATAATAATAATTTTAAAAGCTGTTTGCCAAAAGGTGACCAAACTTTTATTTTTTGCTCCTCAGAAAACTGATGTAAGCAGTCTCAAGTTCTAAACTAGCAAGTAAGAGAATAGATTGGAATCCATTCTATGCATGATAAGTGAGAATTTTAATTTAATTCATTTTCAAAATAACATGAGAGGAGGAAAATGCTGAAGAAAAATGTTAATGAGTCAGCACTGCATTTGTGAGGCAGATATGTTATTTTTTAATTCCGTGGGATTTTCTCCCCAACCCTTACCCCTTTCTTTTTCCTTTCTTTTTTTTCCCACCCACTTCCTCTCCTCCTTTTGCTCCCTTCCTCCACTTTCCCTTTCTTACATCCTTTCTACTTCACCAGATCCAGCTAAAATGTTCTAGTTATCTGCCCACACTTCTCTGGAACACATTTTCTGGTTTCCAACATGATAATGTTGATGAGCTAAAGTAACTAAAGGTCACCGCTGTAGCAAGGACATCTCTTTATCCTTGGGACCTTGAGTTCTTCTCATAGGTGGGGCATTTTCCAGGCCACCAGGCCTTCACTAATGACACCTTGGTTATTTGGGAGACGGCTCAGTTTAAAGGGAAGAAAGCAGAAAGATACTTTTTACTTCTGCTCCTATTTAATTTTGGCTGTATGACCTTTTCTTCTATTTTACAGAACTTTGACCCTACACAGGCTGTTACACTGTCCTTTGCCTTCCTGACAGTAATAAGAATATATGAGGATATTAAAAGTATCATATGATTAGTTATGGGCTGACTATTTCCACTGCCGCTACCACACCATCATGGCTCCTGTTTATCACCGGGTTAAAGTCTCTCTTACAAGACTGGGCATTACTGTGAATCTCATTCATACCTCCCGTGTCAGAGGTAAATTTATATTGGGAGAAAAGGTGTTTGGATAGGAACTGAGATCAGATGAGGAGATCAGCCAAACCTGCTTGCCACTGTCCAGATGGTATTTTTCTGAACAATCAACAAAGTATTCAAGAATCTGTGTATCTACAGTGCGAAAACACTCTCTGCCTACAGCTCTCTCAGCTGATCCCAGGCATTCAGCATTTCAAGATTTCTTCCAACAAATAGTTTCCAACCTGTCACTTCAGATACACATTTGGCTAAAGGCTTAATTATTTTCAATTAGTAAGTCTGTTTAATTATTTTGTATGGTTTGACTGTGGGCTAGAATTTTAAAAATACAGGTGTGAAAAAATACTGACTAGTTTTCATTTCTTTACTCAATTTTAGGAGTTCATCTGGATAAACTCTCTTTGCTGTTTGTGTTTCATTGATCTTTGTGGAAGAGAATACGGCAATGGGCAGGGGTCCCTGACCAGGCCATGTCCTGGGAGGGAGATGAGAAACCAAGGTTTTACTTTAACACCTCTGAGTCCTTCTTCATGCCCACATTCAGATTTCATTCTCCCCATGATGGGAATAGAGTCCCTTTATCCTCAAGGTCAAAGCTTCTGTTTTGTTTTTTTAATTGAAGTGTAGTTGATTGACAATATCGCATTAGTTTCAGGTGTACAGCAAAGTGATTCAGTTATACACACATATCTACATACATACATATATTCTTTTTTCTATTCTAGGTTATTATAAGAATTGAACATAATTCCTGTGTTGTACAGTAAATCCTTGTTGCTTATTTATCTTATGTACAGTAGTGTTCATCTGGCATCACATACTTCTAATTTATGTTCAGTTCAGTAGCTCAGTCGTGTCCGACTCTGCGACCCCATGAACTGCAGCACGCCAGGCCTCCCTGTCCATCACCATCTCCCGGAGTTCACTCAGACTCACGTCCATCAAGTCCATGATGCCATCCAGCCATCTCATCCTCGGTCATCCCCTCTTCCTCCTGCCCCCAATCCCTCCCAGCATCAGAGTCTTTTCCAGTGAGTCAGCTCTTCACATAAGGTGGCCAAAGTACTGGAGTTTCAGCTTTAGCATCATTTCTTCCAAAGAAATCCCAGGGCTGATCTCCTTCAGAATGGACTGGTTGGATCTCCTTGCAGTCCAAGGGACTCTCAAGAGTCTTCTCCAACACCACAGTTCAAAAGCATCAATTCTTCAGCGCTCAGCCTTCTTCACAGTCCAACTCTCACATCCATACATGACCACAGGAAAAACCATAGCCTTGACTAGACAGACCTTTGTTGGCAAAGTAATGTCTCTGCTTTACAATATGCTATCTAGGTTGGTCATAACTTTCCTTCCAAGGAATAAGCGTCTTTTAATTTCTTGGCTGCAATCAACATAAGCCGTGATTTTGGAGCCTAAAAAAATAAAGTCTGACACTGTTTCCAGTGTTTCCCATCTATTTCCCATGAAGTGATGGGATGAAGTGATGGGATCTTCCCATGAAGATGCCATGATCTTCGTTTTCTGAATATTGAGCTTTAAGCCAACTTTTTCACTCTCTTCTTTCACTTTCATCAAGAGGCTTTTTAGTTTCTCTTCACTTTCTGCCAAAAGGGTGGTGTCATCTGCATATCTGAGGTGATTGATATTGCTACCGACAATCTTGATTCCAGCTTGTGCTTCTTCCAGCCCAGCGTTTCTCATGATGTACTCTGCATAGAAGTTAAATAAGGCAGGGTGACAATATACAGCCTTGACGTACTCCTTTTCCTATTTGGAACCAGTCTGTTGTTCCATGTCCAGTTCTAACTGTTGCTTCCTGACCTACATATAGGTTTCTCAAGAGGCAGGTCAGGTGGTCTGGTATTACCATCTCTTGAAGAATTTTCCACAGTTTATTGTGATCCACACAGTCAAAGGCTTTGGCATAGTCAATAAAGCAGAAATAGATGTTTTTCTGGAACTCTCTTGATTTTTCCATGATCCAATGGATGTTGGCAATATGATCTCTGGTTCCTCTGCCTTTTCTAAAACCAGCTTGAATATCTGGAAGTTCACGTCCACATATTGCTGAAGCCTGGCTTGGAGAATTTTGAGCATTACTTTACTAGCATGTGAGATGAGTGCAATTGTACGGCAGTTTGATCATTCTTTGACATTTCCTTTCTTTTGGATTGGCATGAAAACTGACCTTTTTCCAGTCCTGTGGCCACTGCTGAGTTTTCCAAATTTGCTGGCATATTGAGTGCAGCACTTTCACAGCATCATCTTTCAGGATTTGAAATAGCTCAACTGGAATTCCATCACCTCCACTAGCTTTGTTCATAGTGATGCTTCCTAAGGGCCACTTGACTTCACATTCCAGGATGTCTGGCTCTAGGTGAGTGATCACACCATTGTGATTATCTTGGTTGTGAAGCTTTTTTGTACAGTTCTTCTGTGTATTCTTGCTACCTCTTCTTAATATCTTCTGCTTCTGTTAGGTCCATACCATTTCTGTCCTTTATTGTGCTCATCTTTGCATGAAATGTTCCCTTGGTATCTCTAATTTTCTTGAAGAGATTTTTAGTCTTTCCCATTCTATTGTTTTCCTCTATTTCTTTTTTTCTATTTCTTCCTCACTGATCACTGAGGAAGGCTTTCTTATCTCTCCTTGCTATCGTTTGGAACTCTGCATTCAAATGGGTATATCTTTTCTTTCCTCCTTTGCCTTTTGCTTCTCTTCTTTTCACAGCTATTTGTAAGGCCTCCGCAGACAGCCATTTTGCCTCTTTGCATTTCTTTTCCATGGGGATGGTCTTGATCCCTGTCTCCTGTACAGTGTCACGAACCTCAGTCCATAGTTCATCAGGCACTCTATCTATCAGATCTAGGCCCTTAAATCTATTTCTCACTTCCATTGTATAATCATGAGGGATTTGATTTAGGTCATACCTGAATGGTCTAGTGGTTTCCCCCCACTTTCTTCAATTTAAGTCTGAATTTGGCAATAAGGAGCTCATGATCTGAGCCACAGTCAGCTCTTGGTCTTGTTTTTGCTGACTGTATAGTGCTTCTCCATCTTTGGCGGCAAAGAATATAATGAATCTGATTTCGGTGTTGACCATCTGGTGATGTCCATGTGTAGAGTCTTCTCTTGTGTTGTTGGAAGAGGGTGTTTGCTATGACCAGTGCGTTCTCTTGGCAAAACTCTATTAGTCTTTGCCCTGCTTCATTCCACAGTCCATGGCCAAATTTCCCTGTTACTCCAGGTGTTTCTTGACTTCCTACTTTTGCATTCCAGTCCCCTATAATGAAAAAGACATCTTTTGGGGGTGTTAGTTCTAAAAGATCTTGTAGGTCTTCATAGAACCGTTCAACTTCAGCTTCTTCAGCGTTGCTGGTTGGGGCATAGACTTGGATAACTGTGATATTGAATGGTTTGCCTTGGAAATGAACAGAGATCATTCTGTCATTTTTGAGATTGCATCCAAGTACTGTATTTTGGACTCTTTTGTTGACCATGATGGCTACTCCATTTCTTCTAAGGGATTCCTGCCCATAGTAGTAGATATAATGGTCATCAGAGTTAAATTCACCCATTCCAGTCTATTTTTTTTTTTGCTGATTCCTAGAATGTCGACGTTCACTCTTGCCATCTCCTGTTTGACCACTTCCAATTTGCCTTGATTCATGGACCTAGCATTCCAGTTTGTTATGCAATATTGCTCTTTACAGCATCGGATCTTACTTCTATCACCAGTCACATCCACAGCTGGGTATTGTTTTTGCTTTGGCTCCATCCCTTCATTCTTTCTGGAGTTATTTCTCCACTGATCTCCAGTAACATATTCTAATGCTACTGGTTGGGGTAAACTTCTAATTTACCCCCAACCTATTCCCCTTTGGTAACCATAAGTTTATTTTCTATGTCTGTGAATCTGTTTCTGTCTTGTAAATAAGTTCATTTGTGCTATTTTTTAGATAACACCCCTATTGTTAGCTTTTTCCTTCAAAATGTGCAGAGCCCATCCTCCTGGCTAGCTCATGAGAACCCTGCGCTTTTTCCACGTTGCTATGATTCACAGCACTGGACAGGCTTCTCGGTTTTCTGTTACTCAGACATCTCCACTCATCTAAGACTTACATTGTTGGGTATTTTGATGCCCCCAAATATAAAATGAGGCCTCCTTCTCCCTACTGTGCTCAGTCTTTCAGTCTTATTAGACTCCTTGTGTGTGACCTTATGGACTATAGCCTGCCAGGCTCCTCTGCCCATGGAATCTTCCAGGCAAGAATACTGGAATGGGGCGCCATTTCCTACTCCAGGACATCTTCCCAATCCAGGGATTGAACCTGCATCTCTTATGTTTCCTGCATTGCCAGGTGAGTTCTTTACCACTAGTGGCACCTGGGAAGCCCTCTTCTCACCAAATTCATGCCAAATACAAAATGGGTGGAGCCTCCATGAATTAGAACACCATCAAGCACAGCCACATATATGCCAGTTTCAGGACAAGTACTTTGGGGTAAGCATAATCTCAAGGAACAACACTAAACAGCTTTTTAGAGCAAAGAACCTGAGCCAGAAGCTCCAGGCTTCTACCTAGAGATAAACCATGGATGGGAGAGAAGAGAGCTGGGAGGATTCAGAAGGGAATACAGGAAACTCCTAAAATCCTCACTGTCAAAGAGTGTTCTTTTTAATAAAAAATCTAATAATCTGTGCGAGATTGGTTATTATGGGTGGCTAACAGCTACTTTTGTTAGCTAATGGCCCAAGGTGAGGCCAAGAGCAGTTTCCAGTATAATAACTGTCTGGTAAATGCAGCCATGATTGATTTGGAGGGAATTATGAGCATGATAAAAGTTTCAAGGAACATTTCCTCCTTCATGTGCATAACCCACAATATAAACCTGTTCCTTGTTGTTTTTCTTTTCTTTTTTTTTTTTTTTTTGCCACTGAAGTACACTGGTCTTTATGCCCAGCAGACAAGGTCCACTCGGGTGAATTAGGAACATGGGTGGGGCAGGTCGTTGGAACAGAGGAAAGTAAATTCGTTTTTTAAAAAGACCTATGTGTAAGACTGGCCCTTTTCTGGCATAAGGGAACTTGGTTCTGAGAGTGTTTCCAGTCAGCAACTAGCTGATAGGACTGGTTCACTCTGCTTAGAATTTTTTTTTTTTTTTAAGCAATAATATGATTTATTCTAGGGCTTCCCTGGTGGTTCACATGGTGAAGAATCCGCCTGTAATGCAGGAGACCTGGGTTCATCCCCGGGTCAGGAAGATCCCCTGGAGAAGGGAATGGCTACCCATACCAGTATTTTTGCCTGGAGAATTCTGTGGACAGAGGAGCTGGTAGACGACAGTGCATGGAGTGGCAAAGAATCGGATATGACTGAGAGACGAGGCACACACACATACATGGTTTATTCTGAAAAAAAGCATTTTCCTCAGGAAGTCTCGATATGTTGTGCACATTAGGCAGAGGATGGCTATTTGATCAGTCCCCAGCAGAAGCCAGGGCCACTGAGTTTGCAATGAGCTTTTCTGGTAAACAGCCCTTCATACGTGTTGCTCTAACTCATTGCTGGAGGAATTATGCATGTTCTGTGGGACTCCATGGGAGAGGACTCTTGGAAGTTTGCACTTTGTTTCCTACAGACTTTGTCCCACAGGCCTTTTCTCTTTGTTGATCTCTCTCTGCTGATCAGTGTCATGAATCAAAGTCTGAAGTATGACTATATGCTGAGACTTGCAAGTCCTTCCAGCAAATCACTAAACCTGGGAAAGGACATCTTGGGGACCCTGACACATACACACAATCCAATTTGATTCTCAGAGCCTCACTATAATCTAAATATTATAGGAGAGGGATCAGAAGTTTGTAAAGACTATGAAAGTTGACAGATATTAAACATTTCACAAAAGGATATGATCAGTATTCAAATGCAGGTCTTTTTTGCTCTAATCTTGGCTTGTAAACACCTTGCACAACACCCACCTGGGTTTCTGACCTGGTGCTGCTGGCACAGAAAGATTATAGATGGTGTGGTGTGATTATCACCACTGGGCTATTGATAGCCCATTCCTAACAGTGCTTTCCCTCCCTCACCAGAATGTAAACTCTGCAAGGGTGGGGCCATCTTTCTATTACTGCATCCCCAGTATCTAGCAATATATTAAGAACTCAACAAATAGTCATTGAATAAATTAGTGAATGACTGGATGTGTTATTTGTAATTCCTACTTACTATTGTTGCAAGAGACCTATGGAGCAAGGTACCAGTTAGAATTAAGCCATTTTAAAACTGAAGTTCAGAAGATTCAGAGAAGGAATCGTTTATCCCATGGTCCAATAGCTTGGTGTCTTTAAGGATATATCATCCAGGTCTTTCTCTATGCACTTCCCTCATCGCTACTGGTCCTTATACTATTAGTGTAACCAGAATGCTAGGAGACCAGCTAGGTCACTGTTTCCCAGGGACTTTTAAGTGTAAGGTTGTTTATATTTTTACTGAGTTGTTAATAGAAAAAGTGTTTCTTATGTTCACCTAGGTTCTTTTAAAGCGTTTAATTTTCACCATATGTAGCATGTATGAGTGTGTGTGCTCAATCACTCGGTCATGCCCCAAAGCGAGAGGCCGTGGGCTACAGTCCGCCAGCCTCCTCTGTCCAGAGGATTATTCTGGCAAGAACGCTGGAGTTTTGTTGCAATTTGCCCCCCAGGTGATCTTCCCAACCCAGGGATCAAAACTGCATCTCCTGTGATTCCTCCATTGGCGGGCAGATTCTTTACCACTGAGCCACCTGGGAAGACCATCAGATATAGCATAGCCTCTAAACTACTGTGGGGTATATAAGTAAAAATTACAGTAGTCCTTAGACCCATGATTATCACTATAAAGTATAGGAAACCAATAACAGTCCCCAAACAACATTTCCTTAACCCAACCTTTTAAATCATATTTAAGTTTCAATTTATCTAAGTCAAGTTCCAGGATATCAAATACACAAAATACATCCAGGACTAACACACTACTTTGGAACTTCAACTGTTTGGTTTGTTCCCTGGTGACTCAGACAGTAAAGAATCTGCCTCTGATGTGGGAGACTGGGGTTCAATCCCTGGGTCGGGAAGACCCCCTGAAGAAAGGAATGGCTACCCACTCCAGCATTCTTGCCTGGAAAATTTCATGGACAGAGAGCCTGGTGGGCTACCGTCCCTGAGGTAACAAAGAGTCAGATACGACTGAGTGACTGACTGACACTTTCACTTTTCAAGCAGCAGCCAACAGCCATGAAACAAATTCCAGGACAACAAAACTGCTGGGGAGTTCTTAGAATTATTTACATCTGGTATAAACTTGAAGTAACCTTGGGTGTAAGAATTAAGTTATTTTATGTGTCCAGTTCTACATTTAAAACAATTTGGGCATGTGTTTCTTTAATCCTTCTTTGGCTCTTTCAATGGAGAGAACAATTTACTTTGATTTGTGCCGCCTTCACACAGAGTAGCTTGAAAATGAGCCTGCGGCTGTGAACCGGATGACTCCTCTCTCCCTCTATCTTAGCAGCCTCCAGTGCAAGGGACTTTCACCTGAATATGTGTTTGCATGTGCACACTTATATCAGAACAGAGTGGAGCTGAAAAGGAGAGACTAGGTGGTAACACTTTCCAAACTTTCAAAATAATCCGTCTCCTTTAGCATCATGAAACACCAACACGGATGAACTCACATCTGTCTTTTGACTGGGGTTATCATTTGTGGTAGCAGTCATACCAATTCCAGCTCAGTGAGGGATCTCAGGAAGTCTGAACAGAAGAAGTAGTCAACCGGGAGCGGAGTAAGGGAGGGGCGGCTCTAGCTACTTACAAACCACATGCAGGAAGAGGACCGCTGTATCTGAGCCTAGGTTGTTCTCCGCATAGGCCGTCACCTGGAAGATGCCTGCACTCTTGTACACGTGCTTGATGCCATCCTCAATGGGACTGAAATTAGCGTAGGACACTGCAATCCCGTCCCCAAAGTCAAGTTGGATGTTTGTCCTTTGGAGATCACCCTGCAAGGGGGAATAGAAGCTGGCCTGGGCCCATTTGCATGGTCCAGCCTGACTCCTCTCTGATGCTTGGTCCTCTGCCTTTGGCATCACCCCTAGAGGCCTGAATCTCCCCCAAACACCCTCCTGAAACACTCTCAACACAATCATCAGACTCCTGTCTGATAGCTACTGGGCACTGCAAACAGGTACTATGGGTCTATTGCCCTTTTATGCCCAAACTCAGGTAGCCTGATGTGGCTGATATCATCAGTTATGGAGAAGGTAGAGCTTCTCTGAAGCTCTGAAGTGTGGAAGCCAAGGGCCTTCCTCCATCTCGCATGCACATTAATTGTTCCTCTCTTGTTTCATGATAATAGTAATAGTAGTAGTAACAGCTAACACTGATAAAGCTTCTTTTTAGTTCCAAGCAATTAGTCCCCTCATAACTCTGAAATGTAGAAAGTATTACTGTTCCCATTTTAGCAATGAGGACACAAATAAAGGAATTAGACCAAAGTCTCTGTAGCCAATAGTGGAGAAGCCAAGTTTTGAACCCAAGTAGTCTGGTGTCAGTACTCTCAACCACCATGCTATTATTAAAATTTTCCTATTTTTTAGTATCTATCATTAGGTTCCAAGCATTACGCTAATCTCTTAACACGTATTATATAATACCACCTTCAAAATAACCCTGAGATAGGGTGATTATTTCCATTCTATAGATGAATGCTGTCTGCCAGCTGAAAGCATACCTGTGCTCTGTTGATCTTGGCTTTCCCTAAACTTGCCTAAGCTTCCTCTTCCCTGAAGCATTTATTGACCATCTCAGCTCACAAGCATTTCTGCCTTGAGGGATGCCAAGAGCCACATGGGTCCACCTGAGAGATGATGTCAGTGGTTTAGTTGATCCTTAGCTTCCTAAGAGCTGATACTGAACCCCATCCTTTCTTGTACTTCATTGTACTTGTACTTGTACATTGTACTTGAACTTTCTTGTACTTCATCCCACTTTATTGGGCTGACAGTTTAGATAAATTCAACTGAACCTAACCATAAGATAAGGGTTCTAGATGAAAAGGAAAAATCAGGTTTCTCTGCTTCTTTACAAAGATTGTTGATGGAGAAGAAAAAAGAGAAATACATCATTTTGGAATTATGGTTCAATTCTCCTGCCCAGTGACTGTGCTTTCATCACAGTTTCACTGTCTCCCCGGCCATGGCAACCCAGATGTGAGTAAAATATTGATAGGTGCTACCTTGCCCCCAACACAATGTCAGCTACCCTTGAGTTTATGAATATAAATTAAAGTGGAAATGAACTGAAGGCAATTCAGATGGATAAGATCATGGCTCTTCACATCCATTCAAGAGAAGGTTTTAATAGAGCTGATCCTGGAAACTCCCTAGTGGGAATGCGATAATCACCTCCTCTGAATATTAAAGTTCTTTAATTTAAGCACCCAGTATGGATGAAGGCTAAAGAATCTGCCAACCCAGGATAAGGAGCCCTCACTGTCCTGTCCAATGTGGGCCAGACTTAAAAGATTTCTAAAGTATTCACAGTTGGGCGGGGGTAGGGGGTGTGGAACGGGGACACACTCCTGGCCTGCTTTGGTCTCTTTCCAAGATCTCAAGAGCACACAGTAATTTGCATTTAAATTTAGATGGCTTTGTAAATCAGGCAAACTTCCCTGCCCCAGCGCCTCAGCAAGGAGTGCCTGAAAACTTCCCTGGTTTGGAAACAGATGAAACAACTCATATAGGAAGCAAAGAAGCATACAGCAGAGCTAGTCTACCCAGAATGAATGAACACAGTCTGGTTTTACTCCCCAGACTGCAAATGACCTAAAAAGTGAACTAATGGAGCAGGCAGCTGATGGAAAGTCAACTCATATGGCATTCTTCAGAAAAATAAGTTTAGAGGATTGGGATCACCCTCCCCCATCCTCACACTCATACTTTTAAGACTCTCTAGAAGTCTTGTGGGCTTTTCTAATTAGTAGGGTGAAGGGTAAAAGAAAAAAATAAGGATCCTGGAACAAACAGGAAAAATGTGAATTCCATTCTGGCAATGTTTATAGTATACAGTCTAATGATAATTAAGAGTCCTTTAATGATGCAGGCCCTAAAGGGGTACCTCAAAGAATATATTCAGATCTGTGCCTGCTCAGAGACAAGGGGACCCGTTTGGCCTAGGTCTGTATTGTGGGATGAAGGGAACAGGGTCCCTAAACATCCCAAGCCCTCTTTCACCACTTCCATCTTATCACACAAGTGGTGCTTCTCACCATTGACTTTGTTTTAAGGACTAGTGGGAACACAAGCTCTTTCTTCTCTTCCCATCTGGATGTGGGACATGACCCGGTTGTGAGTTCTGACCTCAGAGGCCCAGGAGGGGTGCCCCTACCTCCTCCATGAGGATAATGAAGGTTGCATTGTGCCCCTGCTCCGCCACCAGGCGCCCATCGGTCGTCGCCACGTGGAGGCCATGTGGGGCTTTTCCAGGGCACATCTGGGCCTTGGCGGTATACTTCTCCCTCAGGCCGTCTGTGCAGTTGTTGGACACAATTCGCCGATACCTAAAGGGTATTGATCATTGTCAGTGGTGTGGTTTATCACATGTATGTGTGCTCGTGTGAAGCATGTATGGTAGAGTGTGCAAAAGAGCAAGAGTGAGACAGAGATTTCACACAGTTGCACCTGACGTCTGAGTCCCAGAGAAGACAGCCATTTAGGAAGCTAAACAAATGCTGAGAAGCCACTATCCCTTCATCTCAGGAAGAGCAGCTCTTTAAACACTATTATCGATCCTACCTGGTGAACCACAGATCAGATCAGTGTCTAAACCAGCCAAGAAAAATCAATGTCTGACTCACGCATGAGGCAGGAAGTGGCAGACCCGCTGGTCTAAAGAAACAAGAAAAAGCAGGTTCTTCTCCCTATGAGAGACAGACTTGTTTCTACCTCCCTGAGGCCAGAAAGCAGCTATAAGATCAGCCTTCTTCTAACTCTGATTACTCAGGAAGCCGCTTCCTGTCTCCCTTTGGCACCAGGACACCACCGAATACCCTAACACCTACTAGTTCTTACTTTGGAGCCACTGGATTCTTTCATAGCAGATTTTGTCTCCTTGCTAATATTTCATTTTCCATTCATCACTAACACCAGACCAGGAGCACAAGTGTGAGACTCCTATTTGATCCTGCTGTGGTAAAACTGTCTCAGAGAAGAAGCCTGCATGGGAAAATCTCCCCATAAACAATGTGACCTTCTAGGATAAGAGCATCTTTGGGCATGGTGGTGGCATGTCATCTTTCTTGACCGCTGACCCAAGCACGTGAAGCCAAGGCGAGAGCTTGCCCATAGCCCTGACCTGCATGACAGACTTTATATCCAGGCATATTACTATCCGTAAAATTGCATAAAATCAATGTTCTGGTAAAAACACATAAAATAAATGCACCATAGACACCACTACCACCACCATCATCATCATCACATCACATCTTCTTTCACTCTGTGTGTCAGGAGTAATTAACCAGTGTATCCATGTTGCCTTCTTCTGGTGGCCTTGAAAGCAAATGTCTATATGAATGATATAGGCCCTCCACTCTACCTGAAATTTCATCTTTCCCTGACCCCCACATACTGCTGAACTAATAGCCCAACATATTCATCAGGGGATCTCAAGAGGATGTCAAGCAAATGTTATATGTAGTTACTGCTAATGTGAATTTATAATATATTCTCTTGTTGCTGCTGCAGCTGCTGCTGCTGCTGCTAAGTCGCTTCAGTCGTGTCCGACTCTGTACGACCCCATAGACAGCAGTCCACCAGGCTCCCCTGTCCTTGGGATTCCCCAGGCAAGAACACTGGAGTGGGTTGCCATTTCCTTCTCCAATGCATGAAAGTGAAAAGTCAAAGTGAAGTCGCTCAGTCATGTCTGACTCTTCGCGACCCCATGGACTGCAGCCTACCAGGCTCCTCCATCCACGGGATTTTCCAGGCAAGAGTACTGGAGTGAGGTGCCATTGCCTTCTCCGATATCCTCTTGTAGACACACATTATTTTAATTGGCAACTAAGTTCACAGTGGGTCCAGAGCTACCCTGTCTAATATGCTAATCACTTTTCACCTGTGGCTACTCAGCACTTGAAATGTGGTTAGTGGTGCTTGCTGAAATGATAAGAATATTTAGTTAAATAAAATATACTATTAAATTAATTTCACTTAAAAAATTTTTCAATGTGGAAATTAGAAAATTTTAAGTTATGTATCCTTGGAAAGAAAGTTATGACCAACCTAGACAGCATATTAGAAAGCAGTGACATTACTTTGCCAACAAAGGTCTGTCTAGTCAAGGCTATGGTTTTTCCAGTGGTCATGTATGGATGTGAACGTTGGACTGTAAAGAAAGGTGAGCACTGAAGAATTGATGCTTTTGAACTGTGGTGTTGGAGAAGACTCTTGTGAGTCCCTTGCACTGCAAGGAGATCCAACCAGTCCATCCTAAAGAAGATCAGTCCTGGGTATTCATTGCAAGGACTGATGTTGAAGAAGCTGAAACTCCAATATTTTGGCCACCTGATGCGAAGAGCTGACTCACTGGAAAAGACCCTGATGCTGGGAAAGATTGAGGGTAGGAGGAGAAGGGGATGACAGAGGATGAGATGGTTGGATGGCATCATCATTGGACATGGGTTTGGGTGGACTCCAGGAGTTGGTGATGGATAGGAAGGCCTGGCATGCTGCAGTTCATGGGGTCGCAAAGAGTCGGACACGACTGAGTGACTGAACTGAACTGATGTGGCTCATAGTATAGTTCTTTCAGTCAGCACTGGTCTATATAATCAAATTTTTATTATCTATAGCTTATTGGTGACCTTTATTCATTTAGAATATACTGAGCTTTACCTGTGATAGACATTTTGGAGGATGTCACATCTTAAAGTACACTTGATATCATCCACTCTTGCTCTTAACTATGGCCAGCTGGTGGATGATTTGTAATAGAAGCCAACATTTAAATAACCTAGAGGTAAGTATAGGCATTTTTAGAGAATCTTTTTTTTTTAAGTAGTTTTTCCCTTTTATCTTCTTATTTGTTTGGCTATTAGCGGTTTTGGCACACTGAACTTGCTTACAATTGGGTCCACATATCACATGATCTGTCGTGTTGGAGAAGACTCTTGAGAGTCCCTTGGACTGCAAGGAGATCCAACCAGTCCATTCTGAAGGAGATCAGCCCTGGGATTTCTTTGGAAGGAATGATGCGAAAGCTGAAACTCCAGTACTTTGGCCACCTCATGCGAAAAGTTGACTTATTGGAAAAGACTCTGATGCTGGGAGGGATTGGGGGCAGGAGGAAAAGGGGATGACAGAGGATGAGATGGCTGGATGGCATCACTGACTCGATGGACGTGAGTTTGAGTGAACTCCGGAAGTTGGTGATGGACAGGGAGGCCTGGCGTGCTGTAATTCATGGGGTCGCAAAGAGTCGGACACGACTGAGCAGCTGAAATGAACTGAACTGATTACATGATCATACGAGAAGCCCTAATGCAATTACCTGCTTGCTATGTCCACGTGTGCTCTGGCTGAGACCTGGCCTAGCTGGTCATATATGCCTGTTACATCTCTCTTCCTCAAACTTCAGAGCACTTTATTCTCCAACACCTCATGTCTTTAAATCTCACTCTGCAGGATCTGTAGTTTGAATGACTTGACTCCCAAGACAGTCATCTACGATAAAATTACGTCAGCAGTGCTTAAACCTCAGCTCAGATCCCAAGAATCGCTCTCTAAGAACCAAATATTTGGCTAAAATAAAATGTATACTTCTCAGAGAATCTCAGATCACTTGATACATCTCTTCCATCATGTTTTTTCTTCTCTCTAGACATCAGCTGTGTAGGTAGTACTCTGGCCACTATTTTACAACCAGGTAAAGTAAAAATACTGAGATGGTGAGTAACTTGTGTGAGACGTTAGAAGATCCATCCACTGGAAGAGTTGAGACTGGATTCTAGTCCCTTGTTATTCAAAGATGAGTGCTGGGACCAGGAAAGACAACAATGTGTGGGAGTTTGTTGAAATAAAGAATCTCAATGCCACTGCAGATCACCTAAATTAGGAGCTGCCTTTTAACAAGATCCCCAGGTGATTCATAGCACATAAAAATTTTAAAAACACTGTCTTCAACCACCAATCTGCTTTCCAAACCTGTACTTGGTCACAGAAGTGGCAAAGTAAAGAGGAAAGACAACAAATCATGGAAAATTTTTTTTTCAAGCATCTGAGGAAGTAATAAGTAACAAAAAGAGAAACACACATAGTTTGACAATTACAGAAAGGGTGAAAAAAAAAAAAAAAAAAAAGAAAGGGTGCCTTGAGCTTCTTATTCCAGGAGTTGCCAGGATGGGACTTTGACTTTTCATTTCGTTTCCATCATTGGTCCACAAGAGCTTCAGCTCATCTATCACTAAAGAGAACCATAATATCTGCATACCACTTGTGTTAATTTATTTCCATCAGGGTCTGGAAAATATGGTGGCATCTCTTTCCAGAAGAGAAGACCTGACTAAAATAATAGCTATGATATTTCAGAGGCAAACAGCAAAAGGTATTGAAATCTGGGTAATCAGAAATCTCTTCTATGTTCAAAAAACCTAGGTTCAGCTAAAGAACCCCTCGACTTTCTTCAGAAGCCACCTGCTGTAAACAGACTATCTATGTTCTTTCTTGCTTCACTAGCAATGTTCCTCTGATCCCAGCTTAGTGGATAGTGAAACAGGAAGACAGTGAGTGGGGTTCCTTCAGGTAAATTACTTACCCAGTACTGTTAAAGTAGCTTTGACCAAGGCTGCAGTCCTTTGATGGAGATGCTGGATTGTACCAGAAAGCAGGGACACACTGGCTCTCTCCATGTCTCTCATAACCATAGTCACTGTCCAGAAAACAAACATTGAATACTGCTGTAGATGCACAAATGTGAAAATATCCACAAACACATATAAACACAAATATATCTCTCTGCTGCTGCTGCTAAGGTCACTTCAGTCATGCCCAACTCTGCGTGACCCCATAGATGGCAGCCTACCAGGCTCCCTCGTCCCTGAGATTCTCCAGACAAGAACACTGGAGTGGGTTGCCACTTCCTTCTCCAATGCATGAAAGTGAAAAGTGAAAGTGAAGTCACTCAGTCGTGTCCAACTCTTAGCGACCCCATGGACTGCAGCCCACCAGGCTCCTCCGTCCATGGGATTTTCCAGGGAAGAGTACTGGAGTGGGGTGCCATTGCCTTCTCCAATATATCTCTCTAACCATCCCCAAAGCCAAACACATTCTTTAAATATTCCCAGTAGGGGCAAAATTCATGCTCTGAAAACAGATTTTCAGACTCAGTCATTTGGAGTCCAGTGTACAGAAGACATAGTGGATTAGCAATGGAGAGTCCAGGTTTAAAAAGGTGTGAATGTGTAAGGTACACTAGGTTGGGTGGGTGTGTGTGAGGGATGTCATAAGCTTAAAAGCATATTTTGGGTCACAGTGGATTTACTGAAATAAAGGGACGTCAATCAAGAAGATGATTTTAAAAGTAAAGATCTATTTATGTGATATGGTTCCACACTTTATTCCAAAATGGATTTCACTGATTTTATCTTCATTTTTTCTGGAAATTCTCTCTCAAACACATATACACATTTGCATTCACATTCAAACTTTCCCCAACTATTTATAACACAAGCCCTCTGTGTCCTTTAGGAAACAAACAAATAAAAAACCCACAAAAGTTAGACTGTAACTCTTCTCCATGTTTTTGTAAAAGCCGAGCCATAATAAAATGGAGAAACGTCAGGTATGATCCCTTCTTCTTCCCTCAGCACTCCAAAATGAGGGAGTCAAAGGCCAGTGTGTGGTGTGAGAGGAGGGCTCCCATTGGAAATGTAAATGGTGTTGCCTTACTTCTTGAGGTTTTATAAAACTCCCAGAATTATAAATGCCAAGGTACAAACAGAGTAAGAAAGTAGGCATTATTGCTCTTACAACCAACCCCAGGATACTGAAGGTGGCTTCACTCAGCAGAAGTCATGCCTTTCTAAGTCAAGCATCCAAGGGTTTCCTGAAACCCACAGGCAAGGCAGACAATGCGGACCTTTGAATATTGATCCACTGAATGTTAATGAAACATGCAACAACAGGAAAATAACCCTTTCCTGACACACTCCCCCTTTCTTTTTCTACTCCCATATTCTTTGAGACATGATTTAATTAAAGATCAATGAAAATAGAGGCAAATTGTCTGTGTGGGCAACTGGGGTAGGAATGAAAGGGAGAGAGGAAGAAAAGTTTAATTCTGCATTTATTTATTACTCAGTATGTGCCCTGTCCTATGAAAGAAGGACCATCATTTCTATTCTCAAGGGGTTTTCAGTCTTTTGGAGAGAGGAAGACACCATGTCTCTAATCCAACAAAAGAACAGAGGAATACAGTCTGAAGTACAGTGTAATATAGTATGAAGCAGTACAGTTTAGAAGTATCAATTAACTGATGAGATTATATAAATATCTGCTGGGTTTGATCCCACCCTACTTCTCACCACCTCCCTCCAAACCAAACTCAAACCAATCTTTCAACCTCCTTTGTCTTTGTATGTGGTATTCCCCGGAACTTTTGAAGCACTCTACCCTTTTCTGTATTAGGCAGTTTCCTATGCATCCTTCAATAGCTATGTCTGATGAAGCCATCCTTGCTTTCTAAAACCAAATCTTTGTGGCTCTACCATTTTGGGAAACATTGAGGCTAAAATAGGACAGTTACTTCTGTTGGTTTTGTTCAGCAATATTAGGGTCTAGAATAGGACACTATTTTTTTTTTTCATTAAAATCATCTCTTCAGGTCTTAAATAAATATTTAGTGGATAAATGGTACTCTCACTGCATTTTTAAATAATCACACTAATTATCCCATTGCATTGGTCTATTTCTTCAGGGAGACTGTGAGCCTATGGTTAACTTCCCAGTGTGTACCACAAAGCATTCCAGGAGCTCAAAACACGTCTGTGGAGTGAGTATGAGCTCGAGTCATTGAAGATGGCTACACAAAAAGGTGAAGCTCAAGACCAGCTTCAATAAGGTGAGTTTAAATGAAACTGGAAGAAAAGGAGAATGGGACATGTTTGTCAAGATAATCTTTTGCCATGCCTCCCAATTAATGACTGAAGATCTTCCCCCTGAGAGTTCATATGGACTCAGTATTGTGCCAGCTGCTAACAGCCCATGAGAGCCTACTTAAAATTCCAGGCACTTTGTGAGTTAGTTAAGGTTGTTAAACACAGTTTAAATGATGATTTAAAATTTATACAAAATTTTACTTATATTCAAAAGATAATACCTAAGACACAGAAATTCCCCATTATTTTGCTGCATTTACTATTACTATATGCAATAAATACTACATATAAAATGTCATGATATAATCATTATATGCTCTTGAAATCATTTATGTCTGTGTACCTGTGTATAGTAGAAATACATGTTTTGTTTCCTAATTCTTCATTCAGTGATCTCATGTTGGCAGCATGAAATCGTATATCATGGGGATATTTACAGCAATCACCAATCACTACTAATAAGGGCTTATTTACTTCTTTGTTCCCGAGAAAATTGAAAGTTGCCCAGTTGTGTTCAACTCTTTGCGACTCCATGGACTACACAGTCCATGGAATTCTCCAGAATTCTGGAGTGGGTAGCCATTCCCTTCTTCAGGGGATCTCCCAAGCCCAAGGATCAAACCCAAGTCTTCCGCATTGCAGGTGGATTCTTTACCAGCTGAGCCACAAGGGAAGCCCAAGAATACTGGAGTGGGTAGCCTATCCCTTCTCCAGAGGATCTTCCCGACCCAGGAATCGAACTGGGATCTCCTGCATTGCAGGTGACTTCTTTACCAACTGAGCTATTAGGGAAGCCCAGAGAGACAGTAGTTAACTGTTGTCCAGCACAGTACGGAATATCTGATTTCAAAGTATTTTTTACCTGTAGAAGGATTTGGGCTGTGATGGGCCTGCACTACTAGAAAATCCCCTGATAGCTTTATATGGTAAATCTATCGACTGTCCTGTTAATCCCAGAAATATTTGTAATTGTGGAAGGAAGGGTGCTCTCCTAAGCAGCTTTATGAGGGAGGGAAATGTCATACGCTCCTTGCTCAGAGTAACCATCTTTAGCAGTAATGTTCAGCTCTGCTACCTGTTAGTGATTCAGTAATTAAGAAGGTGCATCAGCCACGCTGCTTTGCCCCAAAGAGAAAAAGCACCGCATTAATATTTAATAACATTAATGGAAACATCACTAGCTGCCCCCAAGCTGTGGCTTTCATTACCTTCTGCTAAATGTATACTATTGAATAAAATCTCTCATCCTATCCAAGTCCCCTCCCAGCTCTGAAGTTTTTATGATTTCAGCAAAGAAGCAGGGCCAGCTGCTGCTCCAGCTTCCTGGGGAAAGGTGTTTTTCTCTTGAATTGTGACATTTGGAGAGAATGTGCCAGAAAGTTCGATTCGCCTCAGGAAAGGAAGCTGCCACAGCTTCTGCAAACACACAGGTAGTTTTCTTTAAGAAGTAAGTCACCTCTGTGTCTTCTTTGACTATAAATGGGGTGAGAACTTCTAAAAGTTTAGGGGAAAATTGTCCATTTCCGGGGGGGGTGTGTCCTCAAAATCCCACCCATAGAGAAGCCTCAAACAATCCAGAGAGTGGATAGATAAGGAAAGGCTCAGAAACCAAAAAGTTTCTGCATGTTAGAAAAGGAAGGGACACTAGTACTACTTGGACCCAATCCCCTCAGTTCACAGAAAGGAGGAGAAAAAGAGAAAAAAATGACTTGCTAAAGATTGTACACAGCTGTTGGGATGTCAATCAGAGGTGATAACTGAGACTCCTGACCCCTGGCCTGGCATTAGTATAAGCCCATGAACTAGGCATTTAATTATCAGTTCAGTTCAGTTGCTCAGTCATGTCTGACTCTGTGACCCCCTGGACCGCAGCATGCGAGGCTTCCCTGTCCATCATCAACTCCCAGAGCTTGCTCAGATTCATGTCCATCGAGTCAGTGATGCCATCCAACCATCTCATCCTCTGTCACCCCCTTCTCCTCCTGCCTTCAATCTTTCCCAGCATCAGGGTCTTTTCCAATGAGTCAGTTCTCCACATCAGGTGGCCAGAGTATTGGAGTTTCAGCTTCAGCATCAGTCCTTCCAATGAATATTCAGGACTGATTTCCTTTAGGATGGACTGGTTGGATATCCTTGCTGTCCAAGGGACTCTCAAGAATCTTCTCTAACACCACAGTTCAGAAGCATCAATTCTTCAGCACTCAGCTTTCTTTATAGTCCAACTCTCACATCCATATATGACTACTGGAAAAACTATAGCTTTGACTATATGGACTTTTGTCAGTAAAGTAATGTCTGTGCTTTTTATATGCTGTCTAGGTTGGTCATAGCTTTTCTCCCAAGAAGCAAGTGTCTTAATTCCATGGCTGCAGTCACCATCTGCAGTGATTTTGGAGCCCAAGAAAATAAAGTCTGTCACTGTTATCATTGTTCCCCCATCTGTTTGCCATCAAGTGATGGGACTGGATGCCATGATCTTAGTGTTCTGAATGCTGAGTTTTAAGCAGGCTTTGAGGCCCAGTGTCATTCTGAGCCCCTTGGAGCTGGCCAAGAAGTCATGGTCTCTGCTGGCCCAGGGGTAGGGAGTATCCTACTCTCAGACCATGCACAGTCCCATCAAGACTCACTGATCTCCAGTTCTTCCAGTCTCCGATTTGGGATTTAAGGCTCTAGGATGAGTATTTCACAGATGTCTCTGTCTCATTTTAGGAGACAATAGAGTGTGGTTGATTTGGGATCAGATAGAGGTTTTTAGCAGACACAGCATGAACACTCAGCAAAGAGAAGTAATCACAACAAAAACAATGGACTAATAATAAACAAATCATCATTTTGTAATGCATAAGTCTAAATTCAGCCATAGAGATAGAAAGATAATTATATCCCAACCATTTCATAAATGGTTCAAAAAACCAAACAATCATGGCTTGAGTATTTCTCCTTATCTAACACCAAGCTACCTGTCTGCCCTTATTCCTCTATGCATCAACAGCCTTCATATAACTGCTTTCTTAGATATGCTGCTCATTTTCCTCATATTTACTTAGCAGCAAGTCTACATAGCTCCATTACCACCACCTACAGGAAGCCTTCCATCATTACTCCAGTCCTTGGTGGGCTCTTTGCTCTGAATACTCCCAATACTTTCAGGTAGGACCAATGTCGTCCTAAAGAACTTTCTGTCTGTGCTATCCAATATGGTAACCACTAGCCACATGTGGCCGTTAAGCACCCAATACATGACTAACTGAAGAAATGAATACTTTGCTGTTTTTAATTTTAATGCAAATAACCACATGTAGCTAGCGGATACTATACTGTACAGCATAGGTCTGGATCATGAGATTCAACACCCAATTATACTCTTTATTATTTGCTGTCATGCTTTCTTTGCATCCAATAACTCTGGTTTATACATCTTCGATTTTTCTACAATGTGCTGTCTATAGAAAAAATACAATTGATTGGACTCTATATACAGAATAATAAGGTTGAGTAGATTTCAGACATGCCTGAATTTATGTACAATGGCATATCCAAGTCTCTTCCCCTCACTTGTTTACATTACCACTTGATAAACGCACTCTGTGGATCTTGAGCCATAATGGACATGGAAGATAAACACTAAGACATACTGAGACTTAGGACTCTGGAGTCAGACTATTATAATTTTGAGTAAATATATTAACATTCTTTGTATCTCCATCTCCTCACCTATAAAATGCCTAAAATAACAGACTCTCCTGATTGAGAGATTAAGTGAGATTATCCATCTAAAAATCTTGGCACATAGTAGATGCTCAGCAAAACTACTGCTCTGAGAGTGGTTGGATGAGTGAGTAATAAAAGAGAATAACTGGGCATAATTTCTAGTGCACACTGGTTTCTCACTGAACAAATGTACTTGGATCTCCCGGGGGTCAACTACTTCCTAGGAGACTCCATAAGACTTGAGAGGAGACCTCTTACTCTCCCTTTTCTGACTACCCATTAGTCTGCTTACTTCTTGAGGAGGATTTGCCCCTGGCCCCTCACCAGTACCACGATGGAGGATGCTTCAGAGTGGTTCTCTACAGTAAACCTGAGGCTGGGGGATTTATGAGGCTATTAAGTAGAAACATCCGTACTTATGTAAACTGCATAGTTATTACGGACACCCACTCTGCATAGAAGAGAGAGAGTAGCAAAAGTCAATGAAAAGTGAAAGCATTAGTCACTCAGTCATGTCTGACTCTTTGCCATCCCAGAGACTGTAGCCTTCCAGGCTCCCCTGTCCATGGGATTTCCCAGGCAAGAATACTGGAATGGGTAGTCATTTCCTTCTCCAGGGGATCTTCCTAACCCAGGGATCGAACCCAGGTAATGGTTCCCTACAAATAACTGCATCTGAGAATCTATAAAGCCTTTTTACTTCAAGTAGAGAAGGGATACAAGTGGAAAACACCTTTGCTTTGTGAATCCAGGCTGCACTCCTTAACTTTTCCACCAGAATCAAGGCATTTAATCTATCCTCCCAAGTCTCCACTCCCTGCTGTCTCTCAGATTTAGAAGTTGCCTGGACCAGTCCAGTGGACATTGCCTGGTCTGATTTAGGGAAACAGCTAGGTAGAATGTGTATAACAGCTTATACTAACCAAGTTGGGCTTTTCATATTTCTTAGCTAACGATTCCTGGTAGGAAGGAGCCTTGAGAAGGAAGAAGGGCTATGAAACTATTGCCATACACGGATTTTCCAGCACAGTCATTAATGACAGACAAACTATTTTTGATGGAAAAACTGTATTTATGACTAATACTTATGCTTACTGAAGTTGACTTAAAAAGAAAAAATAAATACTCAATGACGTCCAAGATGTCATCATAACAGCAAAATATCCCAGAAATTTCAGAAATCAAACTCTCATTGCCATATTCAAAAGTAGTGCCTAAATACTTTATTAGGTCACATGATTTTTTTTTTTTGCTTTTTCTCTCAGATTATGACAACTAAGCCACCCTCAAGTCTTGTGTGTTTGTTTGTCTTATCTCAGACTCATTCTTCTATTTTCTTTTCTCTTAAAACATTTTTTAAAATTATTATTATTATTTTTTTTTACTTTATAATATTATATTGGTTTTGCCACACATCAACATGAATCCATCATGGGTGTACACGTGTTCCCAATCCCAAACCTCCTCCTACGTCTCCCCCCACACCATCCCTCCGGGTCATCCCAGTGCACCAGCCCCAAGCATCCTGCACCCTGCATCGAACCTAAACTGGGGATTCGTTTCTTATATGATATGAGGCATGGTCCCATTGTTCACTGCAGCACTATTTATAATAGCTAGATCATGGAAGCAACCTAGATGTCCATCTACAGATGAATGGATAAAGAAGTTGTGATACATATACACAATGGAATATTATTCAGCCTTAGAAAGAAATGCATTTGAGTCAGTTCTGATGATATGGATGAACCTAGAACCTATTATATAGAGTGAATGAGTCAAAAAGATGAAGATAAATATTGTATTACATGAAATCTAGAAGAATGGTACTGCAGAACTTATTTTCAGGGCCGCAGTGGAGAAACAAACATAGAGAACAGACTTACGGACACGGGGAGAGGGGAGGAGAGGGTGAGAAGTATGGAAAGAGTAACATGGAAACTTATATTACCACATATAAAATAGATAGCCAATGGGAATGTGCTTTATGGCTCAGGAAACTCAAACAGGGACTCTATCAACCCAGAGGGGTGGGATGGGAGGGAAGTTCAAAGGGAGGGGCCATATGTATACCTATGGTTGATTCATGTTGAGGTTTGACAGAAAACAACAAAATTCTGTAAAGCAATTATCCTTCCACAAAAAAAAAAAAAATTGAAAATGAGGCATGATTGGCTATAGAAAGGCAAATGTATCATATCTTATATATCTCCCCTTAGAATTATATAAAGTCTTCTTGAATGCCATATACTTATTATAATTCTAATTATTGTTGTTTAGTTGCTAAGTCAAGTCTGACTCTTTTGCAACTCTGTGGACTTTACAATTCTAGCACCAATGGCCTAAACTGTTTGATTTGGCATTGGTTTGGAGTTAATGGCACATTCTATATTAAACGTCATCACCAGCAGTTAACCTAGATCATTTGAAGATGAGTTTTAATTTTATTTATTTATTTATTTATTTTATTTTTATTTTTTTACTTTACAATACTGTATTGGTTTTGCCATACATTGACATGAATCTGCCACAGGTATACATGAGTTCCCAATCCTGAACCCCTCTCCCACCTCCCTCCCCATATCATCTCTCTGGGTCATCCCAGTACACCAGCCCCAAGCATCCTGTATCCTGTATCGAACCTAGACTACAGATTCGTTTCTTACATGATAGTATACATGTTTCAATGCCATTCTCCCAAATCATCCCACCCTCTCCCTCAGAGTCTAAAAGTCCGTTCTATACATCTATGTCTCTTTTGCTGTCTCACATACAAGGTTATCATTACCATCTTTCTAAATTCCATATATATGTGTTAGTATACTGTATTGGTGTTTTTCTTTCTGGCTTTCTTCACTCTGTATAATCGGCTCCAGTTTCATCCATCTCATTAGAACTGCTTCAAATGCATTCTTTTTAATGGCTGAGTAATACTCCATAGTGTATATGTACCACAGCTTTCTTATCCATTCGTCTGCTGACGGACATCTAGGTTGCTTCCATGTCTTGGCTATTATAAACAGTGCTGCGATGAACATTGGGGTACACATGTCTCTTTCAATTCTGGTTTCTTCGGTGTGTATACCCAGCAGCAGGATTGCTGGGTCATAATGCAGTTCTATTTGCAGTTTTTTAAGGAATCTCCACACTGTTCTCCATAGTGGTTGTACTAGTTTGCATTCCCACCAACAGTGTAGGAGGGTTCCCTTTTCTCCACACCTTCTCCAGCATTTATTGCTTGCAGACTTTTGGATTGCAGCCCTTCTGACTGGTGTGAAATGGTACCATGAGAAATGGCATAATATAGAGAAGAGAATGTGGAATTTGGCTAGATTTGCTTTTGCTCCTCATCTCTTTCTCTCCCAGGTTATATAATCTCAGTCAAGTAATTTCTATTCCAGATGCTAATTTTCTTCTCATTAAAATATCACAGTAATGACGCCGACATTATAGGGTGTTAGGTCCAGGTGGTACTTGCATTGGCGAGCTGAGAACCACAGAGCAAGGGTTCGCTTCCTCCACTTCTTCACTTATAGATGCATTTTGACAGCAGTTTCCAAAGAACCATTTAGAAATAGTTTAAGCAAAGCCATCACCACTGAAATAAATGGATAACACCCAAAGGTACAACTCCGAACATAGTGCTTATATGGATATATAAGCTCTAGTTTACTTGCTAAAAATACCTTGGGGACCACTTAACCCTGGGGTATAAGATTAACAATAACCACAACAGCAAAAGCTATGTACACCATTAGGATGAATTCCTTATTCACATTAACGATGAATATGAATTCATTTATTCCTCCCTAGGACCCAATGAGATACATGTTATTCATTTGCAGTTTATAGCCCAGGATGTGAAGTTGTAGAGATTAAAAAATTTCCTAAAGTCAGAAATTGAGCATCAGAGCTGGGATATTTTTTTTTCAGACTAGTAAACATTAAAGTAATTGCTGAAGGAAAAATATTTATGTTACAATTCTTCCTTCAACTGTGAGGTTTCCCCAGAATGGGTGAGTGTCTAACAACTCAGAGAGACACAGGAGAAAATGTGGCATGACACACAGAAAGATGTGGAGTCAGTCTGCTGAAGGACACAAGGAAGGCTGATGCTGACATTCTGAATACTCAGGTTGACATCAATATGTCATGTACCATAAATCTGAGTGGGTCACTGTATATACTGCTATGACTATTCTTCTGGACTACAATTAATAATTAAAATTATTCTTCCCAAGTATGAAAATAGCCTTTGTTTCCAAAGGGTCAAAAATACCACAGATAGGATCCTGCCATTCAAATTAAATTCAACTTAGCACAATCCATGTGGTTGATTCTTCCTGAAGTCAAGCTTTTCAAGGCAGGGATGAAGAGCAGGTTGGGAGCAGTCATAATTGTCCACTTTGCTTGCTATTACCAGTATAGTCCTAGTAGAAAGCAGGAAATGAAAGATGGATTCCCAAACAAAATCAAGAAACAAGCTGGATGAAATGAGAATGAAGGGCATGAGGCTGTTGGGCAGGGGCAGCTCTTCTGTGCCTGTTTGGACTTAATTTAGCTATTAGATACCATTAGTGGTAAAGAATCCACCCACAATGCAAGAGACACAGGTCCGATCCCTGGGTTGGGAAGATTCCCTGAAGAAGGGAATGGCAACCCACTCCAGTATTCTTGCCTGGGAAATCCCATGGACAGAGGAGTCTGGTGGGCCACTGTCAGTGGGATCACAGAGAGTCAGACACGACTTAGGGACCAAACAACAACAATAACAAAACCCTAATGCAACTCTGTCATAGTCCTGCCCCTTCCATGTTTATAGGCTGTTACCTGAGCCCTTAGCTTTATCTTTTAACCTATAATTAATATAATGAAAATATATAAACTGAACTTCAGCTTTTGAATATGACACAGAGAAAGAATTCATCCAATTGGGATTAGCATGGAATCACTCTGCAATTACTAATGAGATCACTCATTCCCACGTTTGGGAAGGCTTCTGCCTCTCCTAAAAGAAACAATATTTAGAAATACTGTACAACTGTTTTGTCCTTACATTGGGGGTGGGGGGAGGCACTGAGCATACAAAAATAAAGAAAGTCAAAAATTCCTGCACTCACAGCACTTACATTCTACTTGGGAAAGATAGGCAAATTATAAAGCAATCAAAAAACACAATCTCTCTATTTGTGATTAATACTAAGATGACAACTGAACAGGGTGATATGCCTGAGAGTGCTAGGGTAGGGGTGAGGTCAGATGGTCTCAGAAGGCATTTCTGAGCTGCAGTTTTTGCTGAGGTATGAGTGCTCCAACAGTGCCAGTCATACTGAGATTTGAAAGAAATATCTGTACTTGCTGTTTCTTTTGCTTGGAATGAGTCTGGGTTAATCAAGGTGCAGGAGATAGTGGTATGGCTGCAAAATGGTGAACGAAGAGAGAATAGTTAAGAAGTTAAGGAACAGTGCTAGTGCGTCAATAATCTACAGTGGAGCAAAGAAAGAAGGTTATATTATATTTTAAGGGAGCAGGGAAGCCACTGTAGTATTTAAAGCATAGGAATGATAAGATCTGATTTGGGTTTTTAAAATATAATTTTATCTCTTCTGCGGATGGATGGTGCTGGAGAAGACTCTTGAGAGTCCACTGAACAACAAGGAGATCAAACTAGTCAATCCTAAAGGAAATCAATCCTGAATATTCACTGAAAGGACTGATGCTGAAGTTGAAGTTTCAATACTTTGGCCACCTGATGCAAAGGGCCAACTAATTGGAAAAGACTGATGCTGGGAAAGATTGAGGGCAGAAGAAGGCGGTGACAGAGGATGAGATGGTTGGATGGCATCACCGATTCAATGGACGTGAGTTTGAGCAAACTCCAGGAGATAGTGAAAGACAGGGAAGCCTGCTGTGCGGCAGTCCATGGATTCACAAAGAACTGGATATGACTTACTGACTGAACAACAAGGATAGATTTCAAGGTGACCAGAATGGACACAGAGAGTGAATTAATAAATTGTTGGGGTGATCCAGATTGTCATGGACATGGGTAGCGGTGCTTTGTGTTAGAATGTGTTTTGGAAATAGAGACATGCAAGGACTTCTGGATGGCCTGCACCTGAGGGTAAAGGGAAAAATCAAGCTCTCTTGGGATTTGGACTGAATGGATGTCTATGTGTTTTACCAAATTTGGAAAACCTGGTTTGGGCTGGGGGGCTCAAGAGAAGTTGGAAAACTACTTCTAATAGTGGGCATTTGGGAAGAACTCTGCTTGGCAACATAAACTTTGAAATCCCTGTTACCAATTCAAGGGAAGATGGATGCTGAGTAAACAGATGGACACAAATGTCTTCATCTAAGAGGAGAGACAGGCTGGAGCTGGAGGTAAATATTTGGAAATTTGTGAGTCATTAGCTAAGAGGTGAGATCCAAAGTCATTCTCTCTGGTTGTCATTAGAGGGAGGGAAAAAGAAATGGTGATAAGAGAGTTCATTGGAAAGAGCACAGTTCGAGCTCTCGTGTGCGGAGGTGACTGCCCATGGTGGCAGCTCTCTGAGCTCTCCATGCCCAGCCCCTCCTCTTGGGGACTTTCCAGGACAGCTGCTGACTGAAGACGAGAAGTCCCCTTGGACACACCACTCTGGTAGGACAATGATCTTTCCTGTGAAAAGCTTCCCCCTCCTCCTTCTGGGGCTGTAGACATCCCATCTGGCCAGGACCTGAGGCATCCAGGCTGGCAGGCCAGCTGAGTCATGCCTACCTCCTCAACTTCATCTTCACTCTTATCCCCCAAACCAGTCCGTGTCCAGCTGGAACTGGTGATGAGATATAAAGAGACTCACCATTCAAAGTCCCAGTCAGCACAGACACAGGGTTCTGAGACCACTGTCCCTGAGGAGTCTCGGCCCAGGGCACACTGAGCTCCTGGCTTGCGTTTCTTGAATATTTTCCTTTCTCCCATGACGCAAGGCTCCCCCTTAGGAAGAAAGTCCACAGTAAGAGAGGCAGAAAAACACAAAAGACAGTGAAATAAGCCAGCATTAGTCTTTGCATTCCCTTTTGGTCACTTTATGTAGAAATCTACCTCCCAGGAACCATTCAGGAGTATTCAAGATTAGAAGACTGATCTTTTACTACCAGGCAAGAGGAACACTGGGGGAGACTGGGCTATTACTGTCCCTCCACCCAACCTGGCTAGTGATGTCTGCTTCTCCACTTCCACAGAGAATGCAAACATTCCAGTCATCCCCACAGACCACTTGGCAATTGCCTGAATTGCCATAAATTCCAGTGGAAAGTAATCCACTGTTGGCATCTTTCTCACATCATCTTCAGAGTGAAACTGAAGTGGACTCAATATGTTCCCACTCTATGATAAACAACCATGCCTGAGTCCTTATTCCTAGTCAAGAACAAAAAGAGAAGAAATTGGTACAAGTTATAGGGACTCAATGGTTCTGAAGACAAAAGAATTTTGCCTGTGTTGAATAGCACTAAATATCTGCCTTGCTAGAGTCCCTCACCCTCAGCTTTCTTTGGGGTCCTGTTCCCAGTGCTCCTGGGCCCTGACTTCAGGATGGCTTGAGAAACGCTCCCACTGTTTCCATTAGAAGGTAAAAATGATCAAACCATTAGAGGGTGTGCTGGTTGCTTCATTTTCCATGGGTAGCACTAAAACCCCAGGTCATCACTGTTGCCTCTCTTCCAGGCTGCTCGGTGATTTCAATGACTAGATCAGGATTCCAGGGTGCACAGCAGTTCCAAAACATCATATGCCCCCACTCAACTTGGTGTATGAATTCCAATCCCACCCCCACCATTCACCATTTTCCCCAGATGGCCTGCTACTTCCCTCCTCCAAATAGGAAGACCCACGGGACCAAACAGGGCTTGCAGCGGCCCCTGTTTCCAGGAGCCAGGGTTCCCCAGCCGGCATTGTACCTGATTGAGCAGGTGCCAGGTCTGATAGTCCTCCTCGCTACAGTGTCGGCTGAAGATTGATTTGTAGTCCACTTTCACCAACTGCCATTCCGAGCGGAGGCTGAAGTGGCCAAAAACTCTAAGTGTTTATGGGAGGAAGGAGAGAGACAAGCAGAGTCCCATAGTCAGTCACTAAAATGCAAAGACTAGAGAGAGAGAGAGAGGACTGAATTACAGCCTGGATTTTAATGATTCTTCTAAAGCCAACTGTTGGCAGTCCATTGAAGGTAAAGTCCACTGCCCACACAACTCCAGCCAACTGACACAGTATTCACTATGGATTTAAAATCATATATATATATATATATATATATATATATAATTGCTTTCAAATGTATATATTTTCAAAATTAATATATGTGCTTTATAGGAAGAATATGAAGTAAAACAAGGTATACAGAAGGAAAAACTTTCCCAGTTGTCTACAATCTTCTACACAAGTATTAATTTAACATATAGCCAGCCTTCTTCTTAATGCAAGCACTACTATTATATCCATTGATGTCCAAAGGCAGGGCTTCAGTTTCCTCATCTGTATAGTAAACTTAATGTGTGTGTTTTTCTTTTAGGGGTGGGGGTTGGATTAGCTAATCTAAAGTATGATCCTGCCAACTCCAAAATTCTGACTGAATCTCAGCATGTTTTAGTTGAAATTCTCATCACTTAACTCACATGAATATCACCTTCTCTCCCTCTTCCCTGAAAAATCAGTCATCTCATAAAAGGAACTCATATTTATGTAAATCACACTGTCTGCATGACTTAGATAATCAATACTGACCTTTTCAAAGTCCAGCAGTTGATAGCCCTATAAATATGAATGATCAATCGTTTCTAGAAAAATAGAAAAAAAGACTGATCACCCATACTCCACTCGGTGGCATGTCTTATAATTACAATGCAAGGCACCTATCACAGTGATGTAAAGGGGAGACCAGTCATGCCCAGAACCAAAACCCACTGAAGTCTTTCAAGGAACTGGATGGCTTCCATCCCAGTAAGACTCAATCAGAGTCCTAGCTCTGAATTCTCCTTTTCCCAAGTTCAAATATGCTTATGGTGACATCTAAAATAACTCCGGGAGTTGTTGATGGACATGGAGGCCTGGTGTGCTGCGATTCATGGGGTCACGAAGAGTTGGACATGACTGAGCGACTGAACTGAACTGAACTGAAAATACTAACTCCCCTCAAGCGACATTTCCTTCTGCTATCTGAAAGATGAGGAAGCTTAAGGAGGGGTGGAGTGGATTAAACCTGTGAAATGCAGTTAAGAGTTGTTTTGTAGATTATATAACTTAAAATACACTGTAGGAAATGACTTTTAATGTTTAAAAGCTATGACAAACCTAGATTGTGTATTAAAAAGCAGAGATATTACTTTGCCAACAAAGGTCCTTATAGTCAAAGCTATGGTTTTTCCAGTAGTCATGTATGGATGTAAGAATTGGACCATAGAGAAGGCTGAGTGCCAAAGAATTGATGCTTTCAAACTGTGGTCTGGGAAAGACTCTTTATAGAGAGTCCCTTGGCTAGCAAGGAGATCATACCAGTAGATGCTAAAGGAAATCAACCCTGAATATTCAGCTTCAGCTTCGGCATTGGTGCTCCAATACTTTGACCACCTGATGCAAAATGCCTACTCACCGGAAAAGACCCTGATGCTAGGAAAGACTGAGGGCAGAAGGAGAAGGGGGGCGACAGAGGAGGAGATGATTGGATGGCATCATCAACTCAATGGACATAAGGTTAAGCCAACTCTCGGAGATTGTGGAGGACCAGGAAGCCTGGTGTGCTGTAGTCCATGGGGTCACAAAGTATCAGACACCACTGGGTAAGACTTAACAACAACAACAATAATCATCTACACATTAAATAAAGCTTTTAAGATCTCTGTCTAAAAAAAAAAAAAGACTAAACAGACTTCGAGGGAAAGACTGGTTTTCTCCTTTAGTAAAACTGTATGGTCTTTGCATGAACCTTACCTCACTCCTGACTAGTAGGGGCTGAGGGGTTAGAATATCCTAGATTGCGTGGCCAGTACTATGCGGGGTTCCTGCTCTGCCATTCCTTCTGTTCTATCACATTCTTGCTACATTTAGTAGCAAACATATCCATGCCAAGTCTATATTAAGGTATTTCTACCATTTACTAATAGATCAGATACAGTTCATGGAAAGGTCATGAGTCAATCAAATTTCAATCTTTAACAAAACACTTATCTCTTATAAAAAGTTTCTATGTGTTTTAAGAGAGGAGAATGAGGGTAAGAGCTCATCAAAAAACAAACAGTAGAAGAAACTTTGACGAATGTCTTCTTCCCTCTTTATCCAACCTATCTAAATCCTCCCACATTTGAATGCCACCTCCTCTAGAAAGTCTTCCCTGATTGGAGTACCCTGAGTAACAGGATATTAGTGATGCTAACCAAAAAATAAACACTTCTGCCTATTCTGAATAGTTCACAGTTATTGTATGGATCACAAAATACATTATGTCAGGTTAATCACATTTCTTTCTATGGTAAGATAACTAGACAGACAGAAGAAGGAAATATGAGGCATATGATTTACCTGGATATCAATAAGGCATATACAGAGTCTGCTGCTGCAGTCTTGAAGAAAAGGTGAAAAATATAAACCAGGTGCTGGTAAAATTATGTGGCTGAACAGTATCCAATTAAGGCATTAAAATCAGCCAGGAGGGAGGGGGTGTGTAGTCAGCTGCTATCTGCAGCTGTCTGCTCTTTCTTGTTCATCATTTTTATTAATGACTTTACGACATGGAAATAATGGTCATCATTGGAAATTGCATTTTCTGATGACACAAAACTGGAAGGAACAGTCAATATGCTTGATGGCACAATAAGGAACCAAAAAGCTCTTGACAGACTAAAGAGACAGGCTGAATTTAACAACATGTGATGTAACAGGGTAGAAACTGTCAGGTCCTTCCCTGGCAACTACATAAGCACTGGATAAAAGAAATGCGACTTGTTGCAGCTCAGGATAAACAATGATGATGATGACAATGAGGATGGTAGCTTAAGAATTTTCATATACAATGCGATTAACATAAGTAGACACTTCAGAGACCAAAAACATTTAAGATAATCTTAGAATGCATCAGTGAATGAAGAATTTTGTATATTGCCTAGAACAAAGAGGCAATGTCCTGGTCTGTTTTACATTAACTAAATCACAAAGGAAAATTTTACTTAGTGTTGGGTGTCAGCTTTAATGCAGAGAATAGACTGAGTATCTCCAGAATACTTGGGGGCCTTGGTGGTGGTGGTGGTGGTGCTGGAGTTTTTATCTCTTGAAATTTTAAATACAAATATGCATTTATTGGGATGTGCTTATTTGTCTGTGGAGAAGTTATATGTCTTTTATCAGATTTTCAAAAGGGTTCACAGTTCCCAAAGTTTAAGGACCATTGAAAAAAAAAAAAAAGAGGATTAAGATGATGTACTACATTAAACAGTAGATCCCCAGAGAGATATGACCACATTCTATTCCCTGTAACCTGTTAATGTGACAGGTTAACTGCAAAAAAAGTCTTTGCAGATGTGGGTTAAGAATCTCAAGATAAAATCATCCTGGCCCTAAGTCCAATGACAAGTATGCTTATAAGAGATACAAAGAAGAGGGACATGCAGAGATGTGAAGCCTACATGAAGACAGAGGTGAAGACTGGAGTTACACAGGCAGAAGCTAAGAAACGCCTGGAGCCACCAAAAGATGGAAAAAGCCTAGACTGAATTCTATTTATTTTCCAGTTTCATCTAAACTAAGGTTTATTCTTAAATGCCACCCAGTTTGTAGTAATTTGTTACAGGAAGCACAAATAGAAGAAATAACAAAATAATAAATTAAATAATAAAAAAAGAAATAATACAAAAGGTGCTACAATTTGAGGCCAATTTTCAGCTACCAATCCAAGTGGTGTAAACACTATGGCTGGTTAACCTGGAGATGACTTAGGAAGGGTCAGGGGAGTGGAGACCAATAAACAGGTGCTCTGGGGAGATGTCTTCAGTATTAAAAAATAACAGAAAATAAAATTTCAGAAGTTTACAAAATAGGAGAGATTGTTCTAATAAACAAAGTTGCCCACACAGCAAAGGAATAGCTCAAGAGTTGGTAACCAGAGAATCTCACCCTCAGACTTCATCATTTCCCAGGGCTGATGCTGAGGAGGGTGCAGGCAATATCCAAGTACATAGCTGAACTGACACTGAGCCTCTAAGCAGGTCCATGGTGTTGGTCTTCCCAACACTTTGGGATATCTGTTTCTGATCCCAGGGTGCTCATTTCAGAACTGAACACAGTAGGTGCCCAGTTGGGACTTGGGGACTAATTCAGATTCTTTCTTCTGCAATCTCAGCAGGTCACGTCCTTTCACCTACATTTCTTTGATTTCTATGACAGATTTCCTGTCCCATTTTTCCTAGGTCTTTCCCCAACCTCTAAATTGACTCACTAATATTTCCATTTGAAAGTTGGCTATTCTGCTTCTCCCATGTGCCAGATGAAAAATTTTAAACATTTAATGCTAGCATTACTAGCTTTATGCATTTTCTCACTGGACCCCAACTAATCTCTTGGCAACTTTCAGACACTGATGTACTTCCCATCTCTCTATCCATTATCAGTTCATGGTGGACTCCTTCCTGTGGGGCGTGAGGGACTCCGATATAGGGTCTCTCTTCTGCAGAGATGTGGCTTCCCTAGCTCTGTTCAATACTGAATTCACTCACTGATCTTCTGATTAGAGTCATGGAAGATGAAATGACAGAAGCACAGCAAACTAAGTAGGAGATAAAATAAAGACTTACTGAATTTCAAGCATTTCTCAACCCTTTTTCTATCTAACCTTAGAACATATGTTAGTATTCACAACGGGATCTGTAGAAGTGAGAACCTAGTAGAAAAGTCAGTTCAGTTCAGTTCATTTCAGTCGCTCAGTTATGTCCGACTCTCTGTGACCCCATGAATCACAGCACGCCAGGCCTCCCTGTCGATCACCAACTCCCAGAGTTCACTCAGACTCACGTCCACCGAGTCAGTGATGCCATTCAGCCATCTCATCCTCAGTTGTCCCTTTCTCCTCCTGCTCCCAATCCCTCCCAGCACCAGAGTCTTTTCCAATGAGTCAACTCTTCGCATGAGGTGGTCAAAGTACTGGAGCTTCAGCTTTAGCATCATTCCTTCCAAAAGAAATCCCAGGGCTGATCTCCTTCAGAATGGACTGGTTGGATCTCCTTGCAGTCCAAGGGATTAGAAAACAAGCCCCTCACTCTGGGGTGATAAACACTAATTAGATCTACTTGGTCCTAGATTGGAGAAAAAGAAAGTCTAGACTGCTTTTAAATAATAGTACAAGAACTAAATTTCTCAGATAAAAACTCCTCACCTCCTTAGGGAAATATTCCCCTGAGCTTATGACCAATAAACTAGGAATAGCATACTCATCCCACTTGTGGTAACTTTTTGGGAAACAAAAAGTTTAATTTAATTGTATTTAATTTTCTTATATTTTTGGTCAAATTTGTATCAATGAGTTAGAAAGCTCCATAAAGCTGGGAAGGTTCTTGTACTTCTTTGGACCACATAAAGCCTTTCAGTTGTAGTTGCTTGACAAAGAATGGCTGACTCCTGAGTACTAGTGGATCAAGGCAGTTCTAGAGTGTGGCTTCATTTTCAAGTCTGACCGAAAAAAAAGCCAATTCCTAGCACAGTCAAACAACGGTCATCCACAGCCATACTTTCTTGCCATTATCAAGATAAACTATTCTGACCTCTTTTTTTCAGAAATGTATTCCTAGTCCCCCTTAACTCAAAGCATATTTTCATCAACATAATCAAAACCCTGAGATAATGTATGGAAATATCTTGAAAATCCCAGTTGATAATAAGTGTTCATTCCTGTCTCCATCATTCTCATTGTTAGGACCCCCACAGAGTCATACTCAAGGCCCTGCTCATCAAGAGGTTTCAATAAGGTTGGCTCAAAATTCCCTTTCCAAGGTAAATACTAACCTCTAATGCAGGGGCTTTCTTTGTCTTGTGTGTGTGTGTGTGTGTGTGTGTGTGTGTGTGTGTGTGTGTGTGTGTGTGTGTGCGTGTAAGACATCTTCTATACGGCCTTGGAGAAAGTAGATAACTCATACAAAAATACAAATGACTGTCTGGAAAGGGTAGGCTACTCTCTAGTTCCTCTGAAGAAGTTGCTCCCAACAATAGAACAAAATAAATGAATTCTCGGAGACATTTCTCACAATATGGATTTTCAGGAAAAATCAATTAAAATTTATTACTTGTGTTTTTCTTTTTCTTTTTTACTTTGTCACCTGTTTTGTTTTTCTGTTGTTGTTGTTGTTGTTGTTTTTTCATGAGAGTTTTCGGCTCCACTCAAGACTCACCTTCCTCTTGGGCTTTACAAACCTGAGAGCGTCTCTGTCCTTTTTTAGCCTCCTCTGTTGCTATGTCTGTGCTGCTGTGACTCTGGTCACAAAGTGTCCTCCTCCGCTCTTGGGTGGTTGTTTACCTTTTAACATACAGGTAGTCTGGGCATGGCGAAACCAGGTAAGGAAATAGAAGACGTGTCTTTTCCTAGCCCCTGTCTACTACTAAATGAGTGAGGTGACTTTGAGCAAATCACTTCATCTCTCAAGCTTTCAGCTTCCTTACACAACATTTTTGTTCAGTGACACATATACTGAAAGGGTGGGATGCAAAAATTGTCTAGATGAAACATGGCTCGTTAAAAACAATTTCCAAGAGTTTATTTTCTTTTAATCCTTATGTCTACTTTCAGGTGAACGAACTGTCTCCTGGTGACCCCATACACAAAGGATTTAACAGTTAGAGCCATTAATCTTTGTCTCCACTGGCACTTCGTTCATATAACAGATGCTCAATAAATAGTTCTGGGTTGATGGATGGGTAGAATTAATCTATCAAAATTGTCTACTTCTTCCAAAACTGGGGTGATAGCTTTATCTGGCCTTATTTCTGGGCCGAAGAACATGGCTGAGTTGTATGTCCTTTGGGGTTTAAACAAAAACAATCTCAGGGAAAATAGCAGCAGTATCTCTACCTCTTGTTATCATGGACTGTGCTAGGATTTCCACAAACACCTGTGATTTGCTGGGACCCTAAATAACACACCTTGTCTAATCCACTATCCAAACCTGAGCAGGCCTTGTGGGAAGGGAAGTGATTAATTTGAGGGAGGGAGGTAGTTTATAAAAGTAAAAGACTTCATTAGAATTCCATCCACACAGAGGGTTAGCTACTCATTAATTAAATGATTTCAAAGGGGATCTTGGTATATAATTGCTATAATTTAGGTGGAAACAATGCCACACTAAGTGTAATTAGAGGAGCAGGCTCTGTAAGGATATTTTCCTCTTTACTGGAGAGCAACTCTGGGTCACCTGATTCTCCCCTGCATAGTAACTGGGTGCTTTTTTCAACCTCCAAATGCACCAGCTTTATATACAGTTATGAAAGCGGAAAGAAATTTCAAGAAGAGACTGGTTGACCACAATTCTTCCAAGAGGAAAATGACAAGAATTCATTATTAGGAAACCACTGGAAATATGTAAACGAACGAACAGTTCTTGGGGAGTCAGATTAGCAGGCATGTCACTGCAGACTGACTTTTGAGGAAACACTTGATTGAACTCAACTAAGATAATATTATGCTGTCATCAACCTGCCCCAGGACTCCCTTCCTTTATCTTCCTCAGTGACCCCAGCACTAGCGCCTTGAGTTCTTGGAACCACCAGCTCTCTATCTGTTATCTGCCTCAAGAAAGAGAACAAGGCCAAAACTGACTCTGTCAGTTTCTTCCTAATTTTCCTCTTTCTGTAAATATTAGGCTAGAAACCTTTGCATTAGCCGAGACTTAGCCCTCAGCCTGTCCTCGCTCTTAAACTCTAGCCTAGCACTCCATCCTTTCCTTACATTTCTACAAAATCTCTCTTTTGCTGTCTCACATATAGGGTTATCGTAATTAACCTCCAATTAAAATAAATACATTTATATTTTTTAAAAAATCTCCCAAATCCACCAACTTCTGTATTCCACTCCTATGCTTTGATAACCAATAACAGCCACCATTGACGGCTACCACTGATGACATGCTTATCAGATTCCAGGGACTCTGCTGAACGTTCCTCAGCTATTCTCATCCTGAATCCTCCACAGAATACCTGAGAATCTTAGGCACAGCCATTTCAGATGAGGAAAACTGTGGCTCCAGGATCATGCTCAAGGTTAATACTGAGCTGGGAATCAAGTTGACATTCATGTGAAGCCAAAGCTTTTACTGGCTGTGCTTCTTCCTGCTGAAGACCATATTCCAGGCTCTCAGTACCTCCTGCCTCACTAGTTTACACCTACGTCTTCATGAAGGCTATCCCCCACCTGTTCCTAGACCGTTGTCTTAGAGCATTATTTCAATGACACTACATAGAGTCCCATGGACTGCAAGGAGATCCAACCAGTCCATTCTGAAGCAGATCAGTCCTGGGTATTCTCTGGAAGGAATGATGCGAAAGCTGAAACTCCAGTACTTTGGCCACCTCATGCAAAGAGTTGACTCATTGGAAAAGACTCTGATGCTGGGAAGGATTGGGGGCAGGAGGAAAAGGGGATGACAGAGGATGAGATGGCTGGATGGCATCACTGACTCTATGGACAGTGAGTTTGAGTGAACCCCGGGAGTTGGTGATGGACAGGGAGGCCTGGCGTGCTGCGATTGATGGGGTCACAAAGAGTCAGACATGACTGAGCAACTGAACTGAACTGAACTGAACATACCTACTCAGAAATCACAGGTTATAGAATAGGGACCACATTCCTAGAACTAGCATTTCATCCTATGCCATTCCATCGTATACCTTTCCAAAAATCTTCCTTCTCCCCTCTCTGTCCTAGCCAAACTGGTCTCTTTCCCTTTCTACAGGTGCCTGCTCTACATAGGTAGTTGTGTTTGTGTGTACACACATGTGCTGATAATAATAGCTGTGGAATGCTTATCAGAGCCTCTAGCAAACACATATACTTACAAACATACACACATACACACACCCACATATACTCCTGATTATGCACTTTGTTTTTTTCCATGTTTTTCATTAGAAATATCCTCCTATGGTCTCTGCCTGCTCTAAAACCAACACAAGCTCTGACTTAAAGGCCACCTCCTCTTAAAAGTGTTCCTTATGTATTCAAAGTCTAAAGGATCTCTCCTCTAAACTTCTGACTTCCTGTATGAACAGATGGTAACCTTCTCCTCCAGGCAGAGGGCTTCCTCGATTTTTCAAACACCATACTTTCCACCTCCCCGTCTCTAAGTATACTTCTCTCCTCGCCCCTCTTCACATCTCTGCTGGTAACTTAAGCCTTCTTTTTCTCTGTCCCTACACTTGGCATTTGTGCTTCACATGTGGGTCAAGAGGTCCCCTAATGTCCTTCTATAACACTCATCTTTTCAACTTCTATGCAGAAAACTCCCAAGGCACCTACTCTTGTTGTGAACTCTTACAAGATTTAGTCATGAATATGACACTAAGAACTGTGAATTTGCTATAAGAGCCTCCCTATCTACCTTTGTAGTATTATGTCCTGCTACTTCATAGTGTTCCTCATGTTCAGACAGAATTCCATTTGTTCCAGTAAAAGAAACATGACTTCCTAGTGCCTGCTCTTCTTCTGCCTACGAGGCCTCCCCCAGCATCTTATCTTATATGTCCAACTCCTGCCCATTCTGCAAGCCTCAAGGCAAATAATATGCAATGTTTCTTGGGAGGGAGATTAAGGGGGAGGAAAACTGTTCAAATCGAAGTATTTTGTAGTGACCATGTTGATTTCACTTTTCAAAAATAAACAGATGAAGGTTTTAAAATTTATTTTCTAATCACTTAAAGATTTTGATAAATTTGTAATGTTTAAAGAGAACATAATCTCAATGATATCAGTTCTTTGGAATTAGTCCAGCCTTTCTATGTGACCCAGTATGTAGTCAATTAAAAAAATATATTAACTGTTTACTCTAAAAATGTATTCTCTATTTGTTGTATGGAGGGTTGTATACAGTTCTTTTAAATCAGGTTTCTTAATAGTGTCATTCATATCCAAAATCACATGAACTTTTGGACTGCTTGCTCTATGTGAAGTTTATTAAACTATCCCTCTATGATATTTTAAATCTTCCACTTCTCCTTTAGTCTTTGTAGATTTTTATATTGTGTAATCATAGCACTCTATAGATTTTGAGATTTTTCTGTCTTCTTGATGGATTATTCTTTTTTATTTTAATTTAAAGGCTAACTTTTTGCTCTCTGTATCTTTCTTCTTCCTCTATTCCTTTCTTATAAGGAAAAAATTATCTCTTTACTTTGAATTTTTGTAGCATTTTTTTCTGTTTTGAGTATCATCCTTAGCACTTCCAACAGGTATCATAATTCATAAAATATGTCCCTATATATAGTATTGCCTTCACTAGATTTTAAACTCTTACAAGTCTTCAACTTACACAAATTTTCCCTTGCACAGTACCATGTGTTGTCTGGGAAATGGTCCAACATAAAAGATGCTGACTTCATATGGGCCAGTATGTGAGCCCCAGTCCTGGACCAATGGGAAGTTCTGTATACATATTAATTAGACTTCAGTTTTCTCATGTGCAAAATGAAGATAACAGCATGACCTAGCAGAATTCTGAGGTTTAAATGTGCTGTATGTTTATAATATTTAGTAGAAATTAAGAAATGAGTACTTTAACTACCTTTCATATTTTATATAATAGGACTTAAATATGATAATTAATTTCATATCTTTTGTTGGATGCCTGAGGATTTGTGGGCAGATCGTACATCTTATGCTTCTATATTCCCACTATCTCTACTTTAAGTCGTTGCAAACAGTAGGTATTCTAGCAGAAGTCAATCAAATAGCAGCAATAATAATAAAAACACCAATATTAGTGATCATTTATTGAAACATAGACCAACCTAGATAGCATATTCAAAAGCAGATACATTACTTTGCTGACTAAGGTCCATCTAGTCAAGGCTATGGTTTTTCCAGTAGTCATGTATGGATGTGAGAGTTGGACTGTGAAGAAGGCTGGGCGCCAAAGAATTGATGCTTTTGAACTGTGGTGTTGGAGAAGACTCTTGAGAGTCCCTTGGACTGCAGGGAGATCCAACCTGTCCATTCTAAAGGAGATCAACCCTGGGATTTCTTTGGAAGGAATGATGCTAAAGCTGAAACTCCAGTACTTTGGCCACCTCATGCGAAGAGTTGACTCATTGGAAAAGACGTTGATGCTGGGAGGGATTGGGGGCAGGAAGAGAAGGGGATGACCGAGGATGAGATGGCTGGATGGCATCACCGACTCGATGGACGCGAGTCTGAGTGAACTCTGGGAGTTGGTGATGGACAGGGAGGCCTGGCGTGCTGCGATTCATGGGGTTGCAAAGAGTCAGACACGACTGAGAGACTGAACTGAACTGACCTGAATGTGCTGACCACTTTGTGTGAATTATCTCATTTATTGTTCCCATGTAACAGATAGGGAAGCTAAGGCTCAAAGAAGCTAAATAGCTCATATTAAAAGGTTATGCAATGAATAGGTGTTGGAGCCAGGAGTCCAATTGACATGATTGCTGCTGATGTTATAACATGGTTCTCAGCACTGTGCTTTCAACAAGACTTCATATCCCTTTCCAAGCATTTTGTGACTCATTAGCAATCATCTGACTGCACTGCTTGGCATAGACGTATGGGTTTGGGGGTCTATTAGACTGCTTAAATAAAAGACAGAAACACCATGAAATATATAAACCTGAAAGCACAGTTGTTGCAAATAAGAAAAGAGAAATAGGCAGAGAAGGTGTTATCTAGAGAGCTCCAATTATGGTCCAGTTTGTCTCAAGGTCTAAAGCATTTACTCCATGGAGAATACCTGTACCAGCACTATGACAGTCTTCATTGGCTTGGCCTCAAGTTGAAAGTCCCTGGGGCAGGAAAATGAACAAACCAAGCTATAAAGTCTTAGTGCTCGAGACTAAAGGTCCTTAGGGATAAACCTTTGGCTGAAACCCTTCACCTGCTAACTGGGGAAACCAAAGCCTAGGTAGTGGTCTGCTCACTAACATAAAGGAGTAGAGTCCAAGTCACCTGAACCCCAAGTCTTTCTCCTGGCTGACTAACTGTTCTCCATGGGAAACCTCTGCATCTTGCAGGATGAGCCATGGAGATATCATATATGACAATAGTATCATGAGTAATTGCTGGAGGAACACAGGGGAGGAAGGTGATCACATCTGGAGCTATGGTTGACCAGGGAAGGCTTCAGCCAAGAGCCACTTTTCACACTTTGCTGGCTTTTCCTTAAGGCTCTCGTATCTAGAAAGTTCTGGGTTTCCCAAGCTCTAGCCTACAACTCTAGAACTATAAACTGAGCTACTAGGTTCTTCTAAGAGAGCATTATCTTTGATGTGCTAAGATGTGGCATTCCTCTGCACAGTCTAACAGATCAAATGAGTCATCAGAATGACATAGACAATGATGTATCCTGGTCTCTGGGAAATGAGCTGAGACAGTTTAGCTGCTCTCATCAAGCTCCTAAGGTGAGTGACGGTCAGAGATACTAGGGAGGGTGACAGAATCTAAATTGGACTTCATGGATGGTCGGCAGGCTAGAAAGAAGACATAAACCTTCGGTTCACAAATGAGGGATAATCCTTGTGGGTACTTTGGCAAGAAGGATGCTCCACTGGCCCAGGTGTTGCCTTCACACTGACATGTAGATAAATATGCCCCAAGTCAAAGGTGGGTTTCCCTGGGGACTCAGCTGGTAAAGAATCCATCTGCAATGTAGGAGACCTGGGTTCAGTCCCTGGGTTGGAAAGATCCCCTGGAGAAAGGAATGGCTACCCACTCCCAGTATTCTGGCCTGGAGAATTCCATGCCTGTATCTGTGGAGTCACAAAGAGTCAGACATGACCGAACAACTTTCATTTCACTTCAAGTCAAAGGCTCTGCAATGACAGTCTGGCTACTTGCAATTGCCCCTATTGACACACTGGATTTATTTCTCATTCTTCTAAGTAAACAATTAAACCAGCTGTGGATTCCGGTGAGTCACACACCATCTTCTATGCCACCTCCGTCCAGGATTCAGAATTAGCCATTGCTAGGAAACCGCAAATCCCAACTCAAACCTTTTACCCTGCCTTGACGACTTTCACTGGCTGGATGTCATTAATTTGAGGGCAAATTATTAGAAACCTGGAAAACAGTTCTGAAATACCTGTAGATTTATGATGAAGTCATTTCACAAAAGGTCACAGGCAACCCTGCTATAATTAAATCTTTCATTAATTTTTAAAATACACAATAACTTACAAATGAAGCATAAATTAACCAGATGACCTTGAAAAAATTATTTAGAGCACTGCTTCATCCAAAGCCACTATCTAGTAATTTCCTAAATTTTTATTTTACAAATAGGATTTATCTTTTTCCCTTCTTGTCTTTGATAGATTCTAGTAGCTTTCTTATTTGAAATGACTTAGTATTAATTTACTCAGAGCATTAGTTAGCACTGAGGAGTGATAGTGGGTAGTTAAGACTCTCCCTTCCCTTAGGTCATGACCTCAAAGGTATAGTAAGTGTAATGCAAATAATCATCTACACATGCCTAAATGCAGCCTCTATTCTTTCATTATCTGGAAGCTACTTTTTATTTCATGAGTACGTTTTGATAAGTGATTTCCATTTTCTCATTATAAAAAGAATGCACTCTCATTATAAAAATTGAAAACTATAAAATCTATAGATGGGAACATAAAAACCTCACTAGAGGTAAACCACTTTTAATATTTTGTGATATTCCCTTCCATTCACTGACAGTGTTGTTCTTTCTCAGACTAAGAGATAAGCAATAATCACAGTTCTCAACTAGAGTTAAAGACCTCGGAAATTAGAAGCAATCCTGAAATCTCTCTCCCTACCTGCCTCTCTCTCTGTGTAACACACAGACACACACACACCACCACCACCGCTACCACCAGCATCACCACCACCAACATTAAAAATTTGATTATGGAGAATATTCCATAAATACTAGTGCTGACATAAACCTCATACAAATTTGTTTTCTTTTATAGGGTGTAGAAGAGGCTGTAAAACATAGCACCTTTTCATCAGCAGAGACCTTGACTGTACTGTTTATGCCTTAGCTCAGCTCCTAGAGCACTTAGAATAGTGTCTACCTTGTAGTGGGTACTCAATACATACCACTGAATAAAGAAATAGTCAATGTTCTTGTATAGCAACTTGATACAGGTGGATTCCTGTGCGCTTCTTCATGGGTTTCTAGAGAATTCAGTTCTCTCTGAAAGACCTAGGCTCCCTCACCTCCTTTGCCTCCTTGCCTCCATAAGCCCTCCTCTCTGCTTCCATGGAGGAAGCTGCCAAGGACCAATTTCAAATCAAAGCAGAAAGAGCAGTGCCCTAGAAAGGTGAGGCTTGGAGGCCAGCAGTTGTTGGTCTCCCAAAATTCAGGCCACATCCTTGACTTTCTGAGTGCTTCCATGCCACCTGATACTTTTCCCATTAGGGAGCAGAAGGGATTAATGGTAAAAGAGGTCAGCAGCTACAGAGAAATTGAGTAAAAGTGAGACACAAACTAGGCCTTAATAGAAATTGACAGCGGATCAGCAGCAAGGAATTCTGCATGCAAAGCCTGTGTTAGTTACACAATATGATGATGAGTGAGATGGTGAAAACGGGCAGGGATTAAAAGGTTTGAAAAAAAAACCCAGAAGAGAAGAAGGGGAGATTGAGAAAGAGACTAAAAGGCTTTGGGTCTGAAGAGGCAAAAGAAAGAAGGTTGATTTTTAAATGCATTGAAAGAAATAATTCAATGTCCAAACAACTTTGACTCTTTTCTCAAAATTTAATAAGCTCCTTCAATGGGCTTGAATGTTTAAAGTCCACAACATTGGAAGTGTGTTCCATGAACCTGTGAGAGAGAAGTCAGGAGTTAGTGATGAAGGAGAACCCAAGAGATGGAACCAAAAGGGAGAAGATGGGTGTTCAAGATAAATTTTGAGAGAGGAGGAAATATCTGGGAATCAAACAAGCCACAGGGAACAGGGTAAGGAGGGACCGGTTTTCCACTGGCATTTCTCAGTCTCCTACTTTGTGTCAAATCCCGAACCAAGAGGTACCAAGAATCAGGAAAAATTCAGCTCCTATCCTTAAATAGATTGCAGTTCTGTCCAATAATAGTATTACTCACTCTTTACATATCTGCTGAGCCCAATTATGCACAGGCATCCACAGTCAGGGTGGTGGAGGATGACAAATAAGACAGTTGCCAACCTCACGAATCTTTCAGACTAAAAAAGACCTCACGCTATAACTGCAGAGATGACCAATATGTAAAACAGTTAGAACACGGTGAAAAATAAAAGTGACAACACCAATTCACCATGAGCCAGCAATTCCATTTTTAGGTGTGCAGCTCAGAGAACTTCTGTGTATGCATTTGGAGACACATATAAAGATAGGACAATATTGTTTGCAATAGTGCAAAACAGGAAAAAAACTAAACATCCATCGATAGGAGAATGGAGAAATAAACTATGCATATTCATATCACAATAGAATGCCACAGCATTTATGTGTCTGTATCAGACGGATTTGGTAATACTCAATGACAAGACACACAGAGGAATAATAGCATTTAGATAATTAGACATTTAAAAAAAAAAACAACAAAGAATACCACATGTATTTCTACAGATAATTAAATATATACTCCAGGCAAGAATACTGAAGTGGGTTACCATTTCCTTCTCCAGGGGATCTTCCCGACCCAGGGATCTAACCCAGGTCTCCCGCATTGGAGGCAGACGCTTTAACCTCTGAGCCACCAGGGAAGCCCCAAAAGTATCAATACCCTTACTAGAAGGATATACACCAAATTCTCAGCAGTCGCTGATTAGTGTAGGAAACAATGGGAAGGGGTTTGGAAATGGGCAACTCCAAGGAGACCAACTCTACCTAGGATCAGTTCAGTTCAGTCGCTCAGCCATGTCCAACTCTTTGTGATCCCACGCACTGCAGCACGCCAGGCTTCCCTGTCCATCACCAACTCCTGGAGCTTGCTCAAACTCACGTCCACTGTGTCAGTGATGCCATTCAACCATCTCATCCTCTGTCGTCCCTGTCTCCTCACACCTTCAAACTTTCCCAGCATCAGTGTCTTTTCCAACGAGTCGGTTCTTCACATCAGGTGGCCAAAGTATTGGTTTTAGCTTCAGCATCAGTCCTTCTAATGAATATTAAGGACTGATTTCCCTTAGGATGGACTGTTGGATCTCCTTGCAGTTCAAGGGACTCTCAAGAGTCTTCTCCAATACCACAGTTCAAAAGCATCAGTTCTTTGGCACTCAGCTTTCTTTATAGTCCAACTCTCACATCCATACATGACTACTGGAAAAAACCATAGCTTTGACTAGATGGACCTTTGTTGGTAAAGTAATGTCTTTGCTTTAAAATATGCTGTCTAGGTTGGTCATAGCTTTTCTTTCAAGGAGCAAGTGTCTATTAATTTCATGGCTACAGTTACCATCTGCAGTGATTTTGAAGCCCCTCAAAATAAGGTCTCTCACTGTTTCCACTGTTTCCCCATCTATTTGCCCTAAGTGATGGGACTGGATGCCATGATCTTAGTTTTCTGGATGTTGAGTTTTAAGCCAACTTTTTCACTATCTTCTTTCACTTTCATCAAGAGGCTCTTTAGTTCTTCTTCACTTCTGCCATAAGGGTGGTGTCATCTGCTCATCTGAGGTCACTGATATTTCTCCCAGCAAACTTGATTCCAGCTTGTGCTTCATCCAATCCAGCATTTTGCATGATGTACTCCACATATAAGTTAAATAATCAGGGTGAGAATATACAGCCTTGATGTACTCCTTTCCCAATTTGGAACCAGGCTGTTGTTCCATGCCCAATTCTAACTGTTGCTTCTTGACCTGCATACAGATTTCTGAGGAGGCAAGTCAGGTGGTCTGGTATTCCCATCTCTTTAAGAATTTTCCACAGTTTGTTGTGGTCTACAGTCAAAGACTTTGATGTAGTCAATAAGGCAAAAGTCGATGTTTTTCTGGAACTCTCTTGATTTTTGATGATCCAGCAGATGTTGGCAGTTTGATCTCTTGTTCCTCTGCCTTTTCTAAATCAAGCTTGAACATCTGGAATTTCACAGTTCACATACTGTCGAGGCCTGGCTTAGAGAATTTTGAGCATTACTTTGCTAGAGTACCTAGGATACCCTGCATATTTATTTTAGAAATATAAAGCTAAAATGGTAATGTGTTAGTGTTTATTACATCCCAAGGGGTTGGTACACTAGTGTTTATAATACTATTCTTTGTGCTTTACTATATTTTAAAAACTTTCAAAAAGAACTATTAGGAAAAAAATAAAGGTATAAAATTAAGGATGTAGAGTCGATATTGGGAATCACAAACCCAAAATCATATAGGAGCCGGGGGTCAACTTAAATGAACAATGAGTAAGCTGATACAACTGGAGAAGATGTACACATCAGATGAGAGGCGGGCAAGAAACAGCTTAACCAGTGGAAAGTAGGCAGCTTCCACGTAGCTCCAGCACCCTGTAGGATGATGGGCATTTGGGCTCAATGCCACAAGATGCTTCTGATTTAAAATTTTAGTTCCATTAAGAAAAATGTAGACCAAACTATTTATCTGTGGTCCAAACCCAGAAGCCTAAGGTAGGAATTCAATGAAAGAAAATAAGTAAGAGCTGGAGGAACTGTGGAGGGCTTCCTGAAAGAGGTGAGATTTGTCTGTATGGCTAACATAAGAAATGAGGAAACTTCCTCAATGAGGAAATGAGAAAATCATTTCCAATGATTTTTCAATTCAATATAGTTAGCCCAACGTATCTGCCGGTTCCACATCCACAATTTCAACCAACCATAGAACAAAACATAAAAAAAAAAAAAAATCCAGAAAGTTCCAAAAAGCAAAACCTGACTTTGCCATACACTGGGAACTATTTAATAGCTTTTATATTGAATTAAATATTATATCAGTAATCCAGAGATGATTTAAAATATGCAGAAGGGTATTATACAAATGCTATGTCATTTTATATAAGTGATTTGAGCATCTATGAATTTTTGGTACCCACTGTGGTGAGCAGTGTCCTGGAACCAACCACCAGTGGATACTAAGAGATCACTTCCTTCATAAGCAACTAAAATGGTTTATGGATAGGGGAAGCTTGCATAAATCATTTTAAAAATTCAGTATTTGTAACAAAAGATTAAACTGCATGTACCGTCTTGTTCAGAGTCAACAAACTATAGCCAATGGGGCAAATCTGGCCCAATGCCTCTTCTGGATGGCCTATGAGCAAACAATAATTTTTATACTTTAAATGGTTGGAGGGGAAGGCAAATGAAGAATCATATTTTATACCACGTGAAAATTGTATGAAATTCAAAGGTCAGCATCTATAAGAGAATTTTCATTGGAAGACACTGCATGCTGTCTTCCGTATCGCATGTCCATTCACTGCTTATTGTCTGTGGTGGCTTTCACACCGGACCAGGAGAACCAAGCAGATGCAGGAAAGACCCTGCAAAGTCTAAAATCTTTACACGGAGAGTCTGCTCACCTCTCCCCTAGTTGGCTAAAGTTCTTCCTGCAGGTGGCCCATTTCTTGATCATTAGACTATGGAGACTGAAAGCATCTCAAATGTCACTCAGTGTTAGTTATTTCACTTAATTCTCACATTCACATGAAGAACCCAAAGCTAAGAAAGGTAAGTAAGACATTTAAGATCAGAGGGATGGTAAGTGGTGGTCCGAGACCTGTCCCTGGAGTGTGACTCCACAAAATCTATGCTCTCAGCCACCACTCATCCCACACAGCAATCTACTGGTCAACATAAGCCTTTGCTTTCCAGGCTACTGCCAGCTTCCAGTATCTCCCAGAATCATCCAAAGCCCTTTGGAGTATCATCCAAAGCCACTACGTAGGCGTGAATTCTGCTTTTTTATTCCTTGGCTCCTACTCAGCAGGCCTCTGAATGGATGGCAAATCTGGTGACAACCTGAAGGACCTGAATCCAGCAACCAGCCTGAGAGGCGATGGTTTAAGAGTTCCACTGGATTTGCTGATTACTCGAATGACTTACTTTGGGCAAAGTAAAATCAGATTCTTCCAGCAAACAACAGAGAATTGAAAAACAGATCGATGGAAGCAGTGCTGGTTAATTTCCAATGACTTTATCGGATGCAGTTACTAGAGGCTAAACAATACATTTAAGCTCAGGGCTGGGTCTCTGTGTTACACCAGGGCTGTATTTGAGAACATGTTTCTTGCTAAGCATGCAGTCACAGTCTCTTAAGTAGAAAGAAGGTCTTTGCTTTTTTTTTTTTTTTTTTTTCTTTAAAACCTCTGCAGCTTTGGGGTTTGCATAATTTTCTACAAAACTGTTATCTCTTTCCCTTCACTTCGGCTATTAGTTCTGCTGGTGGAACAATGGATCAGAGATTTATGCCAATTAGAAATGGATTTATACAGGGACTCAGCGAGGCAATTGGCCCTAGACAATTTGCTGAGAGCATCTCTGGCCCTTCCCATTTCTTGCTTTCCCCTCTTCAGGCCAAACAAGTTCTTATTGTTCCATGTGCGCTCATACTCTCCTTCCACCTGGATACCTTTGCTCCCCCATCTCCGCAGAGACACAAAGCTGAATCTATTCTATTTTAATCCCTTCTTTGATATTTAATGGCAACTGCAATTTGTCCCACCCCTTTACCATTTACTTGTTTTCTAGTTTTCATGTGTTTGTCATATTTTTTCAGAAAGGTTGTGTTTGAATGGGTCTGTTATGACTTCGTGTCTGGCATCACAGTAAGTAAAATTCCTGGAGAATAACATCCCTGCCCTTCTTGTCCCAAACACCGTGATCCTTCAGTGAACAATCCTTGGAGAATTCTAGTACCTTTCTTCAAATTTCAGTTCTGAGCCTAAAGTTTGAAACTCACATTCCTTGCTCTGCTTTCCTCTTACTGAATGTATGAGCTGAGCACTTAATTTCTCTGAGCTTCAGTGTTTTCCCTTGCCCAAGGACAATAATCCAATCTACCTGGTGGGATTACTGTGAGATGTCAGTGACATCAAGTGTGAGAGAGAGTTCAGCAGACAGCTGACACAAAGGAGGGAGTAGAGCAGATGCAGGCTGGCTGACACTTGCTCCTGCTAGGGAGTATCTGCTTTCTTCCAAGGAAGCTGAACCCCTCCCTTTGGGGGTTTCTTTTCCCCTGACAGGCTGCCAGGTTCTCCTTGGCCCCTGTAAAGGATCAACTGAATCACAACCAATTGGTTAAAATATTTCATATCAAGAAAGAATTTCAAATGTTGCTTTGAGACTGCAGAAAAGCTGTGTTTTTCCATCTGATGCCACATCTGAGCCAAGCAAAAAAAGAGCTCTCCTTAAAACACTAATTTGGGGGCCAATAGCGAACCAAAGAGAAGGCAATGGCAACCCACTCCAGTACTCTTGCCTGGAAAATCCCATGGGTGAAGGAGCCTGGTAGGCTGCAGTCCATGGGGTCACGAAGAGTCGGACACAACTGAGCAACTTCACTTTGACTTTTCACTTTCATGCATTGGAAGGAAATGGCAACCCACTCCAGTGTTCTTGCCTTGAGAATCCCAGGGACGAGGGAAGCTGGTAGGCTGCCGGTCTATGGGGTCGCACAAGAGTCGACAGGACTGAAGCGACTTAGCAGCAGCAGCAGCAGCAGCGAACCAAAGAAACACAAGTGCTCTAACAGCCACGGGCATCTCTTTGACTGGAAAGCCTCTGCCTGAGACGGCAATAGGCCCTCCAGCTTGTCAATCACCCAGCCCCGTTCTAAGCCTTAAGTAATAAGAATGGTCACATTTCACTGTGAATTAGACTAGACTAGATGATTCCTGTCAAGGTTACCTGGGGAATGTTGAAATAATAACCTTTGAAGAGACAGTGGAAAAAAGAGCAATAAAAGCAAGCAAATCCCATGCCTGCAAGCTGGGGACTGTCTCCCCCACACAAATTCCTCTAAAAAAGCACGGTATTAGAAAGTTGCATGCTCCTGAGCTTTGGCTTCTGGTAGAAGTGGAAGCTGGAAAGAGTCTGTGGATGGTGAAGGAAATAAGAAATTTCTAGAATGTTCCTTATTCTCTAACTGCCTTTCTGTGCCCATTGCCATTCTATCCACCCTGCTTCATCATCGCCAATACGCACATTTGCACAGAGACATGCACCACTCAGATTCCTCCCCACCTCCAGGCTCCCATAATTTGCAACTCCTGGATTCTGATCACATAGAGCACATCAGAATATCTGGGGTCTATAACGTTCATTTCTGCACTCAATCAATCAGTACATATATATGGTTAAATCCTCAGTGCTAGTACAAAACCAATGCAAATGGCAGTCAAAGAGTAAGGTAACAGAGATCTTCCCTCATGGGAACTTCAAGTTGTGTGGTGTGTGTGCGTGTGCTTGTTTGCATATTTGCCTGTGTGTGTGTTTACATGTATATACCTATCTTTGTATCTTAAAGGTATGAAGAGGGAGGAGAAGCTACTAAACCAACTGCCACTTTTGTTAATATGTATTGCCTAAAGTGTTGTGAAGGAAAAAATATATGAGGTAGGACTACGTATAACATGGAGCCTAAACCTTTTCCAGTGGGCTAAAGGAAGATGTGCCAGAAAAACTAATACATAAGCTGAGACCTGAAGGATACTTAATTAGAAGCTTAGTTATTCAAGTAGGGAAGACAGGTATATTCCAGAAGGATACACAGACAAAGACCCCAGGGCAGGAAGGTACCAGTGAATCAGAGAAGGGAGGTTAGCGCATGGGGGCCAGAAATGAGTTCTAAACATGGACTCAGTGTAGGCATTTGTAGACCCTTCAGTGAGTTTGGACTTTATCTGAAAGGCAATGGAAAGCCTTCCACTTTGAAGAAGTTTTGAAGAAGGGTTTTGAGAACCCACTTTTAAGAACACTCTGAATATAAGTCAAATTTCTAAATATAACCTAAGACCCTTCATAGGTTCTACTGCCTAATATCACTTAATCTCAGGCATACGCTCTCATGGTTCTTTCCTTTGCTTTGAAGTCACCCATTCTCTCAACCAATAATTATTGATTTCTACTATGCACCTACTCCCATTTTAGGCACTGCAGTTACGGTACTCAGCAAAACCATTACAAATGTGTGCTTTCTTTGAATGTACACTCTACTACCTACAAATTGGTTTTCTACTGGTGAACTTCCAGACTGATTCAGTTGTCACCTTTCGTATATGTGAAGTTTTTACTTCCTTCTACTTATATCCTGGTTTTCTAACTAGGATTTCCTGAAGATTGTGTATCTCATTTTCCCCCACAGCAACACACTGGACTGAGAGCTCCTTAAAGGTAGAAAGAGTTATATTTACCTCTTTAATAGCCCTTAAAAGAGTCTAAAATATATTAGAATCTCATTAAATGTTTTTGAATTAATTAACTATGTAGTAGTCAGGGCTCTCTAGAGAAACAGAGTGAATAGGCGATAGCAATAGCAAAAGACACAGAGACAGGGATTGGAGAGAGAGAGAGAGACTTACTATATGGAACTGCCTCATACAGTTATGGGGGCTGACACATCCCAAGCCCTGCAGAGTGGTTTAGCAAGCTGGAGAGACAGGAGGGCCAGTGGTGGAATCCCAAGCTTGAACCTCAGGAAAAGTGGAAGTTTCACTTGGAATCAAAGGCAAGAAAAAGCCATGTCCCATTTCAAATGCAGCCAGGCAAGAAGCATTCTCTCTTGCCCAGGGAAGAGTTAGCCTTTTAGTTCCTTCTAGTTCTATCTAGATTTTCAACTGATTGGATAAGTTCCACCACATTAGGGAGAATGATCTGTTTTACTGGGTCTACTGATTTAAATGCTAATGTTACCCAAAAACACCTTCACAGAAGCATCCACAATAATGTCTGACCAAGTATCTAGGTACCTCATGACCTAGTCAAGTTGACACATAACATTAATCATCACAAACTTATAAATATTTAAATGAATGTAACAGGATAAGGCAATAAAACCTCAGTGTGAATGAGTTAGCCTTTCTTTCTGCCTGACTCTAGTTGAGCATCAGAGTCAGGGTTAAACAGAAACAGGAAAGATACAGAATTCAAATAACCAACATCATTATTTGAATTACATCATTAGTAAGTTTTTGGTTAAATGGCAAGATTAAGCAATCTTGTCCCCAAATGGACTTCCTGTCCTTGAAATTCGTAAGAGATATATACAATTTTTTGAACTCCTGCTTCAGTCTTTGCATGGCCATTCCTTGAAGAAAAGCAGTGGTCATCCTAGCGGGTCACTTGGTTTTAAAGTCCTTTTTAAACCTAAAATTGAGACAGAAATTGCCTCTTGGCAATCATTCCAAAGACTACCTTTCTGCTATCTAAAGGGCCCTGGGTCATTTTCATACTATAGAAACTTTGATTTAATGAAAACTTAAAAATAGGAAGCTTGAATTGTTTATAGTCAGTTCGGTGTTTGCTTCCAAAACTCATCTTATTCCATTAAAGACAAATACCTGCCTGTCTCAAATCCCATATAAGAAACTTATGCACTATTCTAGTTCCTTTTCTGCTTACTAACATTTAAAAGATCTTGATAAGCAAGGTAGAAGGGGGACAAAACTCTACCACACTCCTTGGAGTCTTATTGGGGAGGAAAGGAAAACAGAAGGGCTATATCATCTTTTCAGTAAATGATTTAACCCTGAAGTCAACCTCCTTCATATCCGTGTGACCAACTAAACCCCATCTGAAGTTAAGAAAAAAAAATATTACTGTTTATGATTAGATAAATACAGAATTTAAACTATGGCCTTAAAGTTGCTGAGGAGTGCCAGGTAATGTACAGATTGGTGTATAAGCACTATTATTCAAAGGAATGCCCGAGAGAAGCATGAAGCGAGTTCAGTGTGGCCACATAGGGGAGAATGCAGGGTATATCACATAAAGAGATGAGAGCACAGAATAAAAGGAGGACTAGTATATCTCTTTGCTACATAAACAGGGAAAAGCTAACCTGAGGACCACTTATATTGTCACTGCCCAATCTTCTAGAGCTGTATCAATTTTCTAGGGCTTGTCATCAGGTCTGAAAAGCCACATCTGGCTTGATAAATTCAAAGCAGATTGCACAATCTAATTGAGTGTAAGTACCTTTGCCTTATAGAACTTGGAACTCATAACTTAAAACTCTTTAGTGGTTCCATTACAGGAGGTTCTAGAAAGGAAGGCATTCTTTTCATAGCTAGCGACAAAGTATGGGAAATAATTTGGAAAAGTCAGTTTACAAAAAAAGAAGGTGGTATTCCTAGTAGTCTGTGATATTCTTCCTGGAGTTCCTATGAAAATAGTTTAATCTCTTGGCAGACTATCCTGCATAACATGACAGAGTCATTTGTTTATTTAATGCACAAGTATGCAAAGTCCACAAGGACAGGGGTTTCTTCTTGATTTGCTCATCAATAAGAGTATCTGGCAAAAAGGTACCAATAGTTTTTTAGTAGTATAACTTTATAAAAGTTTTGCCACAATCCCAGATCCTTGGAATTTCTCTCTAATTTGTGTATCTCTGTTGTCTAAATCTCTCCATACATACATGTGTATCTATGTGTACATGTATATGTGTGCATATGTCTATATACAAAAATACTTGCACATACATATTCACTATACAAATATATCTACATATTTCTCAAATCATTTATATTTTAGAAATAAAATTTGTATGATGATAGTGTCTTTGAATATTTAGTCCTTGTGTTTATGCAATACATCATTGCTGTGTATTCACCAAATGATGAAGCTTTAGATGCTAAGCATTAATCAAATCTATATCTTAAATATTGTCTATGAACAGCTAAACTTGCATACAATATTGTTTAGTTTAGTTCAGTTCAGTCGCTCAGTCGTGTCCGACTCTTTGCAACCCCATGAATCGCAGCACGCCAGGCCTCCCTGTCCATCACCAACGCCCAGAGTTCACTCAAACTCACATCCCCCGAGTCCGTGATGCCATCCAGCCATCTCATCCTCTGTCGTCCCCTTCTCCTCCTGCCCCCAATCCCTCCCAGCATCAGAGTCTTTTCCAATGAGTCAACTCTTCACATGAGGTGGCCAAAGTACTGGAGCTTCAGCTTTAGCATCATTCCCTCCAAAGAACACCCAGGACTGATCTCCTTCAGAATGGACTGGTTGGATCTCCTTGCAGTCCAAGAGACTCTCAGGAGTCTTCTCCAACACCATAGTTCAAAAGCATCAATTCTTCAGTGCTCAGCTTTCTTCACAGTCCAACTCTCACATCCATACATGACTACTGGAAAAATCATAGCCTTGACTAGATAGACCTTTGTTGGCAAAGTAATGTCTCTGCTTTTGAATATACTATCTAGGTTGGTCATAACTTTTCTTCCAAGGAGTAAGCGTCTTTTAATTTCATGGCTGCAGTCACCATCTGCAGTGATTTTGGAGCCCCCCAAAATAAAGTCTGACACTGTTTCCACTGTTTCCCCATCTATTTGCCATGAAGTGATAGGACCAGATGCCATGATCTTCGTTTTCTGAATGTTGAGCTTTAAGCCAACTTTTTCACTCTCCTCTTTCACTTTCATCAAGAGGCTTTTTATTTCCTCTTCACTTTCTGCCATAAGGGTGGTGTCATTTGCATATCTGAGGTGATTGATATTTCCCCCGGCAATCTTGATTCCAGCTTGTGCTTCTTTTTTTGTTAACTCTTAATTAATCAAGTGACTCACCAGCTTACCCACAGAGTTCACTTGTTATCATAGAAACTTTAATCAGAAATTTAGATGGTAAGATATCTGTTTTAGAGGATATTTTAGGAGAATGAAAAGAAATTGCTGTAAAACTCATATTAAAGCTGTACTTCCTGAGTAACAAATTCTACAGGAAATCCTCACACTGTGCAACAGAATTGTCTAGAGAAGTCCTGTCATGGCAAAGGTTTGCAGCTAACGACACCAGTTGCAAATGAAATACATCCACTGGGAAGATTTATAGTAGCAGTTCCTCGTAGGGTTTGACATCATCTCTTTCACTTTCCAGCCATAGAGTCTATGTGCCAAACACAAACAACACGCTCAAAAATGAGTGTTAAGGCTTTAAAAGACACATTTCACAAACCCTTGAAGTTTGAGACAGGTCTGTACAGGCAATTTGGAAAATTCAGAGAGAGTTAAAGATAATTTAAAATTGCTCTTTGCTGCATTTGTTCCAAATAATTTTAAAGACATCCTGTGGAGCCAAATTTTCTGTTATGAACATTTTTGAAATAATGAGGACATTGAGAATCCTATAAGACTCTTGCTGTAGACAAATCCTGTAGATAAGAAACCCCTTTGTAGTGTTTCTGCTGAATTTCTTAGGGCTGGACTTTTGTCCATTTGTTCTGTCTGCTTGTTTTCCCCAATTTGTGCACCATTTTCCATCATGGCTGGGTTCTTTCTGTGTTTCTGAAAGCTCAGAGAAGTGGCTGGACTACTCTCTGGATATGAGGATGGAAGTAGAGGTGAGGAACATGGTAAAAGTGGTCCAGTCTGGGGCTAGATTATAACATTTGATCAAAACTGCATATCCACAGTTATGAATAATTTTTTAACATCACTCTGGGGGAAAAGCAAAGCATAGGAATTAGCCATTTGCCTCCTCCTCAAAGCTCATCAGTCTCCTTGGGAAGACTGATTCTAGCTATAAAGAAATTAATGAACACAAAGGTTAAAAGAACAGCAGTCCCTCTTAGAGTAAAAAGACAACCTTCCCCCAAACCAGTCCGGAAGCACTCCGTAAGCCTTTCTGTGACAACTCCACAGTACAGCAAATTCCCCTTAATCTTGCTCAGAGACTCCCTTCATTCTGTCCAGTGAATAATTAAAGTGTGAAGTATTCCAGTCTCTTGGGAGTGGGGAAGGTGAGGAGCAGTGCGGTTTGGTATTACTGGTGAAATATTACCGTAACTATTCCCCCATGCTCCTCTACATACACAAGTGCACACACACACATGGGTCATCCATTTTTTGAAAATTAGATTTTGATATATTTTTAGAAAACATCAAGTTATCTTCTTTAATATTCAGAAAGTACTTTGGGGCTTTATATAGCTTTCAGGTATATATCCCCACCATCTATTCACACTGTGAAGGACTGTGGAAATTTTTCACAGCAAATGCCTCTGAAGCGGAACAGCAGAAACTGTGTGTATGCGTCTCACAGACGCCAGGAGGCTCCTATAAACATTCCCTGTTTTCAGTAAGTTGGCTGTTTCATTCTCTCTGTCCCCATCTTTAGTCCTTTACCGGGCTGTTTTGGAAAGAGAAAACACATCTGAAGCCTTAAGTTTTCTGTTTGCTTAGGTTTTGGATAAACGGAAATTTGTTACAATACTATAATTCTATGAGAGACCCTAAATTTTCTATTAGAAGCCCAGCTTCTGTAATCCCGTCAGTGGCCGTTTGAATTGGTGGGTGTGAGCATCTTACAGATGAGGAAACTTTGGCCCAGAGACTGAAAGGCTTCAGTGTAAGCCTCCCTGGGGAAAACCCACGGCCTCCCGTGGAAGCAGAAACCAAGCCCCTGGATTCCGCTCAGCCACAAAGAAGTACTCACGTCATAATCTGGGTCTCCACGCCTGCCTCCACCAGGGCCCCATCCACAAAGAGAGGAACCGAAGTGAAACCGTACTTGTCCCAGGAGTGGCCCTCGTCAAAACTCACCCTGGGTTGGAAACAAGAACATGGAAGAGACAGCTGAAGAGAAAACCACACTCTTTCACAACTGCTTTTCAGTTATTAAATTCTCCTCTTATCTCATTTTATGGCAGTCTGGATTATCAATAGGCATTAATCTTCAACATCTCTCTATATTATTATGAGATTTGATCAAAACAGCATTTCCTGGCCCAGGCAGAGACAGCCCCAAGAACTGCAAAAATATTTCAACATCTTAGAATTGGGGAAAAAAAAAAAACAAAAAAACAAGCCAGGCAGGAGGGCTTAGTGGATGGAGTGTCACGTTTCAAGTACTCAGAATGAAACCTGAGGTGCAATTACGGCACAATCAATTCAGTCTCGGAGTTTTTGACACGGATAAATTGAGTAGTGTAGGGTGTACCATATGGGAAGGGAGGTGTGTGTCTTTCAGATCAGAAAATAGCAATTTCCTATTTGTTCAGAATGGATGAAGCATCATTTTCCCTCCCTGATGTCACTTTAAGGGGCTTTTAGGAACAAGTACTGAGTGCCTGAGACCTTCTGGGCAACACTTTTCCATCTTTTGACCAGTGAGAAGAGGAAGGCCTGGCCCTTTGTGGACATAGCATCTGAAACTCTTTAAAAGGATGCTGCTTAATAAAGAAGATTTGAGCAATCTTGAGCGGTCAATTCCTTAATAATATCCCTTTCTTGATATTATGGAGTTCCCAACTGTTGCTTGATTTAACCACAGGACAAAGTTCAAAGACCATCTTCTCTGAGAAACTTTACTCAACACTCCTCCTTCCCAAAAGAAGCTTTACTTGCTTCATTTTCTGCAATCCTTTTGCCTGGTTAGTTCTTAATTCTTCTCTGACTCCACAACACACAGTTCTCTGAGTTCAACTGTAGAAACTCTATTTTCCTACAACATTCAGGCCTTCCCCTATCATAGTGCTGAGTGATGAATTCTTAACTCACCTGGAATCCCTCTGCTCAACATTATAATCGTGTGAATCCAGGGGTCACATAGGTTATATTCATTGTCTGACCACCCCCATCCACTTGATATCACCTTTATTATAATGCTTCTTACCTGATGTTACATACAGTTTTAAAACATGTCTGACTCTCTCAATGAACTGTAATCTTTTTGAGGTCAAAGACCATACTATTCATTTTTGCATTCCTAGTAATTAGCAGAAACATTGGCACAAGGTACTACATAAATGTTAAATGAATATATAAATTTTTTAAACAAGGAATGATTAAGAAAACTCTCCTAATCTATCTAGGCACTTTTCAAGCATGACTTATGCTAACATCCATGAACTAACATCCATACAAATCTCTGTCCCCATTACTAGTCAACCTACTCAGTCCAGTCTCTGCAAATTTGTCTCTCTATCTTATTCTCTCTTCCCAAATAAACTGATCTTAAAAATAAGAAAGTCAATCTCTCTACTCAGCTAGAAAAACTAGTCTGTCATGAAACAAGTTTTATATTTCTGGTATACCTAGGCCTGCTTATAAACAAAATCAGTCAGCGGTCATAAAAATTTTTCAGTTCAGTTCAGTTGCTCAGTTGTGTCTGACTCTTTGTGACCCCATAGACTGCAGCATGCCAGGCTTCTGTCCATCACCAACTCCCGGAGCTTGCTCAAACTCATGTCCATTGAGCTGGTGATATCATCCAACCATGTCATCCTCAGTAGTTCCTAAATTATCAGCATCAGTCTTGACTTTTATTTTCTCTTAAACAACTTTACTGAGATATCTTTGACATTAAAAAATTGTACATATTGAAAGTGTAAAATGACATTTTGATAGATAGATAGAGATATAGTGAAAGGTTGGTCATAATGAAGCTGATCTCTGAGGGGGTGGGAATGGAGAATGGGCAGGAGGGAGAAATGGTCAAAGGTACAAAGTTTCAGTTATGCAAGATGACTGAGTTCTTGGAGATCTAATGTACAGCACGATGATGATAGTTAATCTTATTTCAACTTTTGCGGATTTGGCTTATTTTTTTAATAGGCTGAGGCTAAATAATCATTGATGTGGAACCAGAGGAAGTTGGGCAAATCTGAACTGCTTCTCATGGAAATGAGTTTCTCATTTTAAAAGTGAAAGGAGAGTATAATTAGGAATGGGTTTACCTTTCTTGCCATGTATCCTCTTGGTCTGATTCCTAATGAATCACAGGTGCTTCAAAATATGTCAAAAAATGTATTTATTTAGCTCCTGCTTTATTTTGACAACTTTGGATTGACTATTGTCTTGATAGGAAAACATCAAAGTAGTTATTAAAGGCCTCTGTCCTGGTTTCATTCTCAGTTTCCTTAATGATGAAGGTCAGCAGAAAAAAATTGCCGTGAGTGCCACCAGCATCCCAAGGAAGGAGAAGCCTTCAAATCACTGCCATTAATAGGGCAGAGGACAACCATCTTTACTTTATACATGAAGATAAGATACCACAAAGTAAAAACAGAGGGACCATTCACAGCCTTCTGAGCTCTGAGTTCTGAGATGGAACTTCCAAAGAAAAACTAAGCCCAAGGTGAAGAAATAGTTTGTTGGAAAATAAAAGCATGCGGCATGAACTGAATCCGCATGAAGGATCAAAAGCATGGATTAAATGGAAGGATAGGATCAGCCAAAGAAACTAGGAAATGCCAACATCCAAGTGGGAAGACTAACCTAGACAATAACCAAAGTCTACAGATGATACAAAATGAGCATAAACAAGGAGAAAATCTCCAGAGCCAGGCTGAGGGATGAATGCTGTGACTATAATTTACAGTCTGTGTATCACTAGGAAGCCCAAGTTTGTGCCATTCAAGTGACTTTCTGAGATTAGTAATTTCTAGCACCCAAATTTCTCAAACTGAGGTAATTATTAAAACCAAAACTCCTGAAGAAAATCCACAAAATACATTATAAAAATTAATCTCTTCAGTATCAGAAATTTGGGTCTGCCATTTGTGAGAGCTATTCTTTCAGATAATTAGGAGCTTTTAATGTTCTGAAGTAACTATATTGAATGGTAACCCCACAGGACCCACCTTCTCCTTCCCAATTCATAGGCTCATTAATGGGCAAGACAAAGGAACTGGGAATTCTTTTAGGCGTACAGGTAAAGCTGAAATGATAAGATCACCAGTACCAGGGAGAAAAGAGTAAAGTTACCATTGACCTCTAAATAGTGACAAGACAGGGCCATAAAACATAAAATTCACCTATAAATATTTAATTATATGCTTGGTCTGGCAGAAGCCTATGTGTAGGGATAAGCAGTGAACAAGAAATGCCCTAGTTTCTCTGCAATTATATTCTAGTTTGAGGAGACAAACAACATGTAGATAAATGGGCTAAAAATATGTTAAAAATAAGTATCATGAAAACAGTTAAAATAGAGTGATATGATAGAGAGTGAAGCTACTTTGCATTGAAAATTTAAGAGAGTCCTCTCTGAGGAGGTGACATTTAAACTGAGATCTGAATGATAATAAGGAATTTGCTATGCAAAGATCAAGGTGAGAGCCATTCTGGAGGTCAGATCTGGTGTGAAATGGAGAATAGAAGGCCAGTAGGTAGTTGTAGATTAGTGGAAGAGGAATTGACAGGAGGAAATGGAGTCAAGAAAATAAGGCTGGGGCAGATTACAAATAACTTTGCTTTCAAATTGAAATGAGAAGAGAGGATCTGATTTAACCATTACAAGATAACTTTGATTCCTTTGTGGTGAGTGGACTGTCAGGGCCCAAACAGGATGTAGGGAGATGAATCAGTGTGTGTGTGGGCGGGGGTGGGGGTGTGTGGGGGTGTGTTGGGGCTAAGGGGAGGTGTGGTAATTGTAAGAGGCCAAGTAAGAGAAGGGGCTTGGACAGAGGTTATAATAGTGGATATAGAAAGAAATGGAGAGATTGAGGCTATTCTTACAGGGAAAGTCAATAAGACTTTTAGGATATTTTTACAGATAAAATCAATAGGCTTTTGCTTGAACAAAAAGAAATCACAGACAACATGAATTTGAGGGGTTAAACAACTGAGGTAGGGAAATGGGAAGAATAGGAGAAGCAAAGCTTTCTGTTGTTTTGTTTGTTTCTGCTCAGTCCACCTCGGCTGAGATGTGCTTTGGATTTCCATGCTGTAACACTGTCAAGAAGTCCTTTGGATGGATGCATCCAGATTTATGGAGAGAGAGCAAAGCCAGGGATGTAGAATTGGCTGTCACTTATAAGATAAGACCAACTTAAAGCAGAATACTTCATTTAAAAAAAAAAAAAGCAAAGATTCCCATAGCCAGAGAAAGGAAAAACAATAACTCTCATGAGAAGCTCAAGCTGAAAAAAAGAAAAAAAACAAAAAAAAAAAACTTAAGTGATTGTCAATCACAAGATAAATATTTTCCAGCAAGGTCACTTTGTGATAATCAAGTCATTGTGAGTCTAGGATGTGTTCACAGACAGCTAGCATACGCAAGAGAAGAAATTATCCTTTCACCAGATCCTAAACACTATGTTCAGTTTCAATCATTGTAGAAAACTGACAATCAATGTGATTAAAATTAAGAAACAAGTTGTTCTAGAAACAGATTCTATGAATTGAATCAAGCTTAAGGGAAAGAAGAATAAGAGCTGAATAATTTACCATCGCCTTTTAACTTTTTAAGTAAGAAAGATCCAAATAGTTCAGCACACAAAAATAATTGTTGCCTACAGAAAAGGGGTAATGTCTGCAAATGAAATTAGAATGTGGATAGATGCGTGAAAATATCAGTTTAAAAATACAGATAGAATAAGGTAGAAAAGATTTGTATTCTCATAGTTGTTCTTAAAAAGAAAGTCAAATATATGAACAACAACAACAACAAAAAAATGAGTATTCTGTCTTGTCCTTTGGCATATCCCAACCCCTACACTAATACTGGAGAAATAGTATAGGCTCAATGAATAAGTGAGAAATAAATGAACAAATGCATGGAATCAGTCTTGAATTGCATATCTGATCACTTTCCACAACTTAGAAAGCCTAGACAGAGCCATCTCTTTCAGTCCTTTCCAAGTGTAGGACTCTAAAATTCACACCCATTTCTGGAACAGAATTACTCTGCATAGGTCTGGGCAGCAAAACAAGGACTGACACACAGAAACTGCAAGTAGATTCATTACTGTTCAGCACAAAGCTAACTTTCTAACAACTAAAGCTGACGTACAAGGTGGGCATCCATCTGTAAGCTGGTCAGCTCTGTGTTGTCAGAGAGGTATCTGCTGTACTATGTCTCCTCAGGACCCTTCCTAACTCCATGCATTGGTGACTTTATCATACTGAGATGAGAGCCACTAAAAGGAATAAAATCTCTCAACAACAATCAGAGTCCTCCCCTGAATACTCAAGCACAGAGAGAGAGTTATAATGGTCATCGATGATCGATGTTCGTCCCTTGGGTTAGGTGTATTGCTCCATTTTACATTATCCCAAACGCAAGAGGTGATGGCCATGAAGCTACATGGGAGTCCTTAAGAATAGCACATGCACTTTCACTTCTCAGAGGCACACACTGGTTGGAACTATTGTTTTCGTGTGAATGTTTCTCTGAACAAAAACGCCAGTGCTCATAACCACATATAGAAGAGCAAAGGAACAAAAATGGCCAGGTGCTGTTTTGTTTTCAGTTTCCAAGAGCATCCTGTTGAAAGGAGACACTGACAGTTTGTCAGGGCTAAGCAAATAGGAGGATCCCTGTCTACCTGTTGGAGAAGGCAATGGCACCCACTCCAGTACTCTTGCCTGGAAAATCCCATGGACGGAGGAGCCTGGTAGGCAGCAGTCGATGGGGTTGCTAAGAGTCGGACATGACTGAGCGACTTCACGTTCACTTTTCACTTTCATGCATTGGAGAAGGAAATGGCAACCCACTCCAGTGTTCTTGCCTGGAGAATCCCAGAGACAGAGGAGCCTGGCGGGCTGCCCTCTATGGGGTCGCACAGAGTCGGACACAAATGAAGCAACTTAGCAGCAGCAGCAGCTGTCTACCCACTGATGAGTAACTCTATTATAAGTATTCATTAGAGCATTGCATTCCATGGGGCTCTATTATTCATTTCACTCTAATGCTTCTAAGGTACAAAGGTAATACTAATAATACTGGATGGAGGGCTTACCTGAAATAGCACTTAAATTCTCATCTCAATGGATCTAAGTGTACACAGTCACAAATGGATGGGTTCATTTGTATGCTGTTTTGTCTCCATGCATATCTAGCTACCTATCATTTCAATTTATAGGAAACAGCATGCCTTGTTAGCTGAGCTAAAGTTTCCCCAGCTTTTCAATTATTGCTCCATTTTTTTCTGAAAGATGATATAGCTATTATTTAAATTTGAGAGCCAATATACCCTTGCAGGAAAGTGGGTAGGCCAATGTCTTTTTCTTATGCAAATATATATACATCTGTGTATGCTGCCAAAATAATGTCAGTCTGAGACCTACTACAGAAAAGAACAATGAACTGATTACTTAACCTTTCTTCCACTTAAAATAAGCTATTTGTTTACCTTGAAGGTTGTAACTTAATTAGAAGCTACTGGTGATGAAGAAATTGCATTTGAGTTTCACAAACTTGCAACTCATAAGCCAGCCAGAGACAAAGTCAAGAAGTTTATAAGGAAATATTGATGATAATGATAAGGTCAGGCCCTTACAAAACACTCACTCAGCTTTTAAAGAGGAGTGCAAAGAATTCTTGAACGAGCTAAGTGCCACTGTTGTCTGCTGACACACTCAGTAGCTGGCATTTAACCATTGCAAGGACTATTTCAGAGAAGGGCATTCATTAGTAGACAAGTAAGCAGACACCATGGGTGGTAACTAACTTTAGGGAAATATTTGTAGCATTTACGACAGTATCAACATCCTCTAAATGGAAAAAAATTTTGTTTCAAGAGCTTAGTTTGAACAATCATCTTTAATATTTTGTAAATTGAAGTGAACAAAGTGAACAAATTGGGGTAATATCATTACTATTATAAGAGAAAATTCAATAGGAATGTAGCTATTTTTTTTTCTGAGCTCTATAAATATTTTCCCAACAAAAAATATATTTCATGGAATAAGGGAAATATCAAACTTTGCATTAATGACTTTGAGAAGCAACATTTGATCCTGTTACATTTTCCTGAGTGAATATTAAATAATTTTCCCAAGCTGGATAGCAATGCTTAGAATATAATGATAAGGGCTAAGAGATGTTACTTTTCTTGGTTAAAAAAAAAAAATAACTTAATGAACTTAAGAGTCAAGCTGTCCTCTCTAGAAGTGTAAGCCCTACTCAGTCCTCAACAGAGCGAGCTCTTCCTACTACAGAGAGAGAGGTCTTGGTACTAGAAGGAATTATCTATGGATTCTACCCAAATGCCTTAAACTGTGTTTTAGTTCTTCTGAATCCTACCCATCCTTACTTACTCACTTTCTTGATTCCAACCAAATACAATCTTCAGAGCACTCCCTATGTCTCCTGAATTCCAGGCTTGGTCAGAGTTTTCTTGTCCCTTGGCTTTCCTCCCATCACTTCTACTCCTGCTCATGGCATCCTTTCTTCAAGGATCAGCCCTCATGCCACCTATGGTATGAAGACCCCCACCCCTGCTCACACACTGGGGGTATGGGGGCTCCATCCAGCCTCAGGATTCCAGCAATGCACAGAGTCAGCATCCTTGTGCAGGCATTGCTTAGATTTGTGATAATATGTAGACAATCTAAACTTCATATCTTGATTATGATCTCCCAGAGGACAGAGACCATGTAATAACACTCTATGTGCTTATTAAAGTATCTGGAAAATTAGCAGGTAAAAGAGAAGCATATTGATGACAGAAACCCAACTTGGTGCTGCCAAGTACTAGCTGTGTAGCTGAGTAATGTATTTAATATGTTTGCATTTTAATACTATTCATTATACTTCCTCATCTAAATCATCTGGTCTACTACTGTTACCTAAGAGTTGGATGATGTAATGTACATTAAATGAATGGGTGGATAAAGAAATGGATGAAGAAATGGGTATAAAACCATGCATAACAACTTGTCCTAATAATTTCCACTGAAGAGCTTTTCATTAATAGGGTAGGAAGCTGTCCTTACCACAAATGCCTGACTGGCAGAGGTGTGTGTTTCATGGCCACGAGGGCGCCACCCCAGTCTAGGAACCAGACATTGTACTCTTCATCAAAGATCTGGAACAACAACAACAATAACGATCATAGCAACACCTTACATTTGCATGGTGCTTGAAAGTTTACAAAGTTTTTCACATATATTGTTTCATCTAGATTCTGAGCCTTCCAACAATCCTATCAAGAAGTTTGACAAGCGAGGTCATCCCCATTTAATAGATGAAAAAAATGGGCTAGCAGAGAACAAATAACTGTCAACTGTCCCTAATCCACTCAAATGGCACTTCCAGGGTTCTTTCCCCTAGTACTGTGAGTCAGTGTGCCACAAGAAATTCAGGCAACAAGACCCATGCTCAACTAGATAACCCAATGGAAAACATAGCTGCAAAACACTTTTTCATCTGAGTATGTTACTAGTCAGCTTTCTCTTTCTCATCTTTTCAAATGAGACATTTGCTAATTTATAAATGGTCTGTGTCTCATTCAGTCATGTCAGACTCTTTATGACCCCATGGACTGCAGCATGCCAGGCTTCCCTATACTTCACCGTCTCCCAGAGTTTGCTCAAATTCATGTTCATTGAGTAGGTGATGTATCGTATACTAGGGTTATAAACTTTCTAGGAACTTAAAAGACAATCCTTTTTAGATATGGAGACATTAAAGTCTACATGATAACTGAGTTCTCAGACTTAGTCACCACATCCTAAGTTCCCATGCTAGTTGAATGAAGACTTAAGTTTAGTGCTTGGGGATCCTTACACTAAATGTTCAATGAGACACCATGCTTTCTGAGGTGCAGAGTTACTCATTCTTTGACTCATTCTTTTGTCTATTACCTATCGATCCTTCCGCTCACTCATCGATTTATTCAGTGATCCATCCATCTATCTGCATAAACATTTACTAAGCACCTAAGATGATGCAAGTCTCAGAGCCTTAGCTCAGACCTAACCCCGCATACAGCAACACTTCTATAATTTATAACTTTGAAGTCTTCAACCTAAGACAGAAAAAATTTTCTCCACCAGAGAACAAGTTCTTTCCTCTAGATCTTCTAGAGAAAAGTGGAATTAGAGAAATTCCTCCAGTTCTTACAAGCTGGATGGAGAGGTTGCGGTGGTGGGTTAAGTGAGACGTACTAGAAGGGGTAAAAAGATATAAGCAGAGTTAAAAAGGAGGGGATAGGAGGAATAGTGTCCCCTGTAAATATGACTCCGAGAACACCATAGAGAAAAGGAAATGGACTCTTGGGCCTAAGCCTTTCAATTGGTTTTCTTTCTCATATTTACCTTTAAATGTCCCCACTAATGGTGAGCTTTCATGCACAGAAGACTTAAAGATTATTGTTTTTTATATTCCAGATATAAACATAGACTCTGAGTTGAAAAGTGGACTCTATAAATAGAAGCGCTGGATCAAAGTCTGAGAGTAAGGACTACAAGACGATTCTCAGTACTGAGGAAAAGAAAAAAGTTACTTTTCTTCATACTATTCTCTCTAAAATATTTTTCTGGCCACTTCTAACTCTTGCCCTGTTCAGCACTGTAGTGGAAGCTGGAATGCTTAGCTGTTTGGGAAAAGAGACCAGGAAACCCAAGTAGAGACAACACAGGAAGGAATGTTGCAGCAGCCACGTGGCCAGGTGAGCTAGTCCTTGTATCAGGGACAATATTTTGTCTGTCGTGAATTTCTGGACCAGAAGAATTTACGTTCCAGTTTCTATCCCATTTGGCACTTATAAGAGAATATCTTATGTTTTGAAAGTATGTTCTTATTTATGTGTCTGTTCCTCATCCAGTTGATTCCCTTGTGGGCAGGAATCTTAATTTATTCTTTGGAGTAGGCCTTATAGTAGTTAATAGAGGGGTCGTGTCTAGTATGTCCTCGGTAACTTTTATTTATTTATTTATTTATTTATTTTGGATAAGTGGTAGTAGTGGAAGTGATGGCAATGGGGGTGGTGATGATGATGATGATGTTGGTGATGGTGATAATAATCCTCACTAAGGGACCCAAACAGAAAGTTGTGCAAGTAGATTTCAGATAGTTGCTTCATCTTCATCATTAAGACATTCAATACTCATCCTCTTTCTTCCTCAGATAGAAACCTTCTCATTTTAAGGTTTAGTAAAATGTCAACTCTTCTCATGAAGTCTTTCCCAGTTTGCCCAAGTGAAATTAATTCCTTCCGTTTCTCTGCAAGCTAATAATGACACTAAAATAACACAATCTAACTACAGTTATTTATGAACCCATTTCCTCTACTTAATTTTGAGCTTCATGGGAAAAGGGACTCAAAAGTATTCAATGGCCTCATCAAGTTTATACTTGACACCTGGTTGACACTATATAAGTTTGTGTTGTCCAATATAGTAGCTACAAGAGACAATTTAAATTTAAATTGATTAAAATAAAATTAAAAATTTGCTCCTCTGTCACCCTAGCCATATTTCAAGCGTGCAACAAACACAAAGGACAGTATATATACAGAACATTTTCCTTATTGCTGAAAGTTCTATTGGACAGCACTACAAGCAAAAATGTTTGTAAAATTGAATTAATTTTTCATATGGTCATATATCTATTAAGCAGTCTCATCCTTAACTAAGGTTGGGCCCACATATTACTTAAGGCATCACAGATGGCTTAAGCCACTTCCGTGGCTTTGCTGGTCTTAGTATTCTATACCCTTAACCTTGTAGATAGCTTCCCTGCTGGCTCAGAGGTTAAAGCGTCTGCCTCCAATGCGGGAAACCCGGGTTCGATCCCTGGGTCGGGAAGATCCCCTGGAGAAGGAAATGGCAACCCACTCCAGTATTCTTGCCTGGAGAATCCCATGGACAGAGGAGCTTGGTAGGCTACAGTCCACGGGGTCACAAAGAGTCGGACATGACTGAGTGACTTTACTTCACTAACCTTGTAGATAAAGGAACAGACCTAGAAAGGTAAAGAGACCTGCTTGCCAAGATCCTGTGGTGCATTAATGATACAAAATTGTTTTATTGATTGTATCCCCTCACACAGGCATGGTAATTAGCATCTGGTGACTGTTCCATACCATTTGCTGAATGAAAGAATGAACAAACTAGGGAAACCCCAGTTCTTCTTATTCCTTGCCCAGCTCTTCCCATTTTACCCCATTGCTCATTGATTCTTCCAGCTACATTGACCAAACAGAATTGCTGCTTTAATTTTTTGGGTTTTTTTTTTACAAACAAAAAGTCACAATGAGCCTGAGAATCCATAGATAAGAGAAATATTGGCAGAATTTGCCCTAAATATCTCTTCTCTGTTCCCAAATCTCTTAGTTACCTGTCTCCATGTGTTGCCCCCATCAGAAGAGATGAATACACTGATGTCAGTATATGAGAGCTCCGGACCAATGTTGCCTAAAACAGAAGCAGATTATTTGAAAATGTCAGGCACTTTACAGATTACGTGTGCTTGGGGTTGAGGAAAGGGGTAGCAGAGAGTAAAGGTTTTCCAAGTAATGTTTAGAATATATTTATGTAGTTTTCTCTTGGTGTCATATCAAAACCCCAGCAGGAAGAAAACCTAACATGGAAAACAACAAATAAATAAATAATACAAGAGGGATGCCTGTTTAAAAGGCAACACCCAAAGACCAAATATTGATTAGCTTGGATCTCTTGAACTATTCATTCTGTATATCATTAGTCTCTCCAAAATTGATCTTGATGATGGCAAAGATCAGAAGAGTAAACAATTATGCTAGCCTAGGAACACCTTCCTTCTCATATGTAATTTTATGCTAAGAAAAACTGGTGTATGTGTGAGTATGTATATGTGTGTGTGAGAATGTATATGTATGTATGGGTGCATATGTGTGTCTGTTTCCAAGTTAAACCTGTCAAAATATTTCTTGTGTGCCAGGCCATTGAATAAACCAATAGTACAGGATATGTAACCAAAGTGATAGAGTTTCCAGAAGAAGAGGACAATATTCAGCAGACCATGGTCGTCAAGTACCTGGAGAAGGAAATGACAACCCATTTCAATATTCTCACCTGGAGGATCCCATGGACAGAGGAGCCTGGTGGGCTACAGTCCATGGGGTCGCAAGACTGTGACTTAGCAACTAAGCCATGGTCATCAAGCATGGTAGGAGAAGTCACCTGGATCACACCTGGGCTGACCACAATTCCTGCCTTATTCCTTCACACCTTTTCCCTGCCCCCTTCCTTTTCTTCCCTTTGTATCACTTTGTGGTTATATTTGTATAAACAAGAAAGTAGTTAAGAATTTCTAGCCTACCCATATTGCCCAAGTTTACCCACAAACCCTTTGGTCCCAGAACAAATGTCCCAAACTTAAAAGAGAGCTGCTGAACAAATAATTGTACAACAGATGAATGAGGAAACACGTGATTGAATTATGTCATGATGCTGATGTGCATTTGGGGAGGTCTTTAGAAGCAGGAAAGTGCCCTAAACATGTAAGAATTTATCACTGAGGCTGATATTTTTTCTTTAAAAATAGCAGGAAGGGAATGTTAGCTCCCACACATCTGTAGCCTAAATAAGAGCACAATAAAAATGCAATAATGAAAATGTTAATTGAGCTCCTGACATTTAATGCTTCAAAATGAGAAATTAAACCCAGGCTACAGCTTGTCAAGCTCACATCAGCATCAGGGAGCACACAGCTAGCCAACTTGTTTTGACACTCAGACTTCCAAAAATAACCCTAGGGCTCAGGGCTCAGGCAGTCAGTACCAGTGGAGTGGGGAGCAGCATGGTGAACAGTTCTGAGGAGCTATGTCTAGAATCTGGAATTCAGCTCTTCAGATCCAGGTTTCGGAAGACACAGAAATGAAGAAAGTAAAGAGGGACATGACAGAGAATGTCAACTCGTCCTTTAATCATGCCACCTGGAGCATTGTGCTAAAGATTCTGAGCCCATGTTTGGTTTCAATAGAATAGAGTTTGGTGATTGATTAGTAACATCTACCGAGGGTGGTTGTTACAGGTTGGCAGGGGTATAGTCCCCCAAGAGCTAGAATTTGCCAGCCCTGTCAGGGCTTAGCATCTGTTACATCCTCTTTAGGAGCTGGTTCTGCCTATAACTTAAACCTCTCTTGCAAAGCTCAATGAGATTGATTTTGGAGGTATGGTGATGATGAGAATCCAAGGCTCCCAGTAAAGCTTGTTTTAGAAATATCTTGGGTCAATTGAAAGGATCCCTGAAAGAAACGTTACTGATCACAGAGACCAAAAGTCAGTTCCCAGAGGAAAGGACAGAAAAGGGGTGTCCAGGATGACTTGATCTTTGAACCCATTCAGTCCCCAATTGGACCTATAGGAAGGAAACTTCTGAGAGGGAGAGTCTGGATTATGGTGTAAGAGAAGGAAGATCTGAATGCTGTGCCTCACTGGTTAAAGCGAAGCTGGAGGAGGGCTCCCAGGGCACCCCCAGGCCAGGTGAGAGGAAGAGGCAGCTGGTCCCCCTTGGAGTGGTGTGATAGGAGGGAGAAATGGGAGAGCCGTGGAAAACAGGGAGCTCCTCACAACAACAGCTTAGCTGGTCAATCACATGGGTTCTGTTGCCCATCTGGGCAGCTGTCAACAACATGCTTTTAGCCTCATGTCCTCCCAAGGTACATTTCTCCCAAGGCTTTATTTAGACACTCCCGGAAAAGAGAGAGAGAGAGAGAGAAACACAAGAGACAGGGGAGAATTTTAACATGCTCTGAGGTTAGAGATCCTTCTCTCACCACCACTGATGTCCAATCAGGGTAATTAAATGGAAGAGGAAGCAAACAGTACAGGAAAGCACCTCCATGGAGGGGGGAACATAAGGGTATGAACATTCAGAGTGTATAGGAAGCATGGCAGGGAGCTTGGAGTGGCTGTGGGGCTGGCAGGTGAAGGTGCTTGGGACTAGGTCTGGCCGAATGGCTACTGGATGGACTAGACTTGGAGGCAGAGGGGGTGTGAGTGAGGGCAAGATACCTGTTCCTCCTGCCCTCCACCTCTTCACCCATAAATCTACATCATAGGGCCATTTGCAGTCACAGCAGGAAAGTGCTCTGTACACCTTAAGGGCCTGGGAGGATGTACGGTCTCGAGGACCAGCTTGAAACCACAGTGTAAGGATACTTAGTACTCTGGTGCTTCTGCTGCTAAAAAGCAGTTGCCAAACTCTCCAGACTGGAACTCCATCTGCCTTCAGAGGTGGCCTCAACAGGCCTAAGAGATGAATCCCAGCAGGCACTTTCATCCATGCAGCTTCCCCGCCCCCTGGTCTCAGTGGGAGATGGGAGCAGGCAGTGCGGAGTGAAGATGAGAGGGGCCAGGGCTACTGACACCTGCAGGCAGGGGACACGCATGGATCTGGAAGAGGGTTCTGGAGAGACAGGTCCATCCAGACCACGGAAGGCATCCTCGGCTAAGTTCATTATTTTTCCGATAGTGAGACGACCTTCAGGGAGAACAGGCAAGCAGGGTAAGGAGAAGCCGGGAATAAGGAGGCATCTGTCAGTGACCCAGTACCGGCTTTTCGTGAGGATCTTGTCAGCTGTGTTATGCCCCTTTCAATGCACTATGCAAAGTTACAAGAGTTACAAAGGGGAGATATTAGTAAATTCTCATACATATGGGCAAAAGAAGTTTCAGAATCCAGTCTTGAATGTCTATGTGTTTGTTAGCTCATAAAGACTTAGAGTAATTTAGATGGCTGTAGGTGATAACGGCCACAACTAACCCTCCTGACTATGCTCTGAGCCCTCAGCGGGATCTTGTAGGCACACTCTCCAATCTCTAATTCTTACAACACCCTCACAAGGCAGGGGAAGATAACTTGATTTGCAGATGAGGAAAATGAAGCACAGAGGTTAAAGAACTTGGTCGAATTCTTAAGGCTCATTAGTGTCAGAGCTCAGCTTGGAAAGCAGGCCTACAGGGTTCCTAAGTGCGTTCATTCATTCTGGAGATGCACACTGTATGCACATCATTTGTGGATTCTATTGAAAGAGGTGCACACATCATGTTCTTCTGGTGCATAAGAGCAGTTCTAGATTTTTGTAATATTAATGATGATATTATAAAATGTATCATGTATTGAGCATTCAATATCTCCTAGGTACTGTTCTGAACACTTGAAACCCATCACTTTATTTAATAGTCCAGTTCCTTTATGTCAGTACTATTTTTCCCACTGTCAATGAAAACACCAATGTTTAGAGTGGTTAAGCCACATAAGGCAATCCTGGCTACATAGTTAGTATTTACATAACGATCACTTTTATTATTCTTTTTCCTTTTTTTACAATTTATTTTCATTGGAGGATAGTTACTTTACAATATTGTGATGGCCTCTGCCACACATCAACATGAATCAGCCACTGGCATACATGTGTCCCCTGCCTACTGAACCCCCCCGCCACCTCCCTTTCCACTCTGTCCCACAGGGAACCCAAAGTCAGTGCTCTATAACTTTTATTATGGATTACTGCTCTCCAGTGTTCCTTCCACTCCAGTCCAGGGCCTCCTATAGGCCTGGAGGAGAGGCAAGGTATAGCAGTCCCACAGCTGGGAGGCCTAACAGGCATGGGTGATGGAGTGTGGGGGTCACTCCCCCTATCAGGAACATAGTACCAGAGCCTGCCTTCCACACTCACTGTGCTGGGCTCCCTGAAGCCAGTGGTGTTAAATATGGTGGATGCAGTTTCTATGCGTGGAGAGTTGACTGAGGTATCTTCAGAAGGCTATGCTAGCTGTCACCCCAATTCGAGTGGATGGTCACTGGTGGTGATTAAAACTTCATGCAGTTGAAGGGTTGGAGAAGGAAGTCATGGCTAGCAGAGCAGTAACTCCAGGGCCTGGAGTTTCAGGTTGATAAGTTTACCATCTCGACAAGTCTCTGTGAATTTATCTACTTCCATTAGAAAAAAAACCTGCCTCATACCACAGCTCTAACTTCAAAGATTAGAGGCCTGCTTCACTTTATGCCATTAATGTATTCCTGAAAAGGTGTATGGAAATCAAATGCATGCTAATCAGAGCATTTTCCCCAGGAGACTTTCATTTTCATCTCGGAGTTGTTTTATCTTCATTTCTGATTGATGTTCAGTGGACAGTGGTTCCAACAATGCAACCTGGAGTTTTTCTGCCCTTTCCCCCAGGCCCTCAGCCAAGTGGTTAATCATGTGTAAACAAACCTTTACACGCACCAGAGACCTCCTGATTAAAAACAGCTCTGGGGTGAAACCTTTTGTAAAGGTTCTTTTGTAAAGAATCCTCTGTGCAAAGAGAAAACTACCCCAACTTATACTTGGTGAGCTAAGAAGTTCATATATCACGTTTTCTTAAAGTGAGAATTCCCTATTACACCTATAAACAACCTTTCTGATCAGTCAGACGACTTGAAAAGGAACTCTGGCCTCTATCTAACATGGGGGACTGCCCTATGACCACGTGAAATGTTGCATTTACCAAGAGTTACAAGGTTCTGGAGCTCTTTGCCTGGGTTATTAGATTGGCCTTGCAGTTCCACAAATTCTGCCTGTTTTCCGGGATGAATGCCCACAGCTTTTATCTGATGCTCAAATGATTACAAAGAGGTCATGACATATGCCAGAAGCCCTCAGCAGGGAAGAAGCTCAGTCTTCCTTACCTGTAGCCACCACGAGCCCTGGAGCTGTCTCCTTGCTGGAGATTCTTCCTGAGGAATATGGATTTTCAGAGATCTGCAAGTGTAGGTGTAGGGAGCAGAAAGGCTAAAATGGAAAAGAAGAAAGTAGTTTCATTCCTGGGAACTTCATTCCTGTCAGGGAGCTCCTGACATGCATCCCTGCCCCACCAGATACAGGGCTCACAGGTGCCAACCTTCCAGGAGCAGCGAGGGTTAGGTGTGAGTCACTCACTCACTGCCCCAAGAGATGACCTGGGGCAGGAGTCATCTCTCCTTGAACAGATGATAGAATCACATCAGAACCTTCCCTGAGCACCATCCATGGGCCCCTTCCTGTCCCTGCTCCCACCACAATTGTATCCTTCCCCTCCCTTTCCCACTCCCACTCTATCTATCCAGGTCCAGTTCATGGTCAGCCTCATGAAGCCTCCTGACCATTCCGTCCAACCCACAGGATGACACTGACCTGCTCCCACCTTTGACCGTGGCCATCACACTCTGCTTCTTGGAGCTCTGTGGGGCCACTGGGAGCAGTGGAGGGGGGAGTCAAGAGAGACAGCCTTGACTCTCTACCCTCTTCTTCAATCAGATGGTCCCTCTTTCTGCTTCATGGGTTTGGTTCCTGTTTATAATTTTACTTTGAATTTCACTTAAAATGTCTGAAGCCATTATCTGAAACTTGTATAAGTTTGTCTTCTTTACTTTTTTATCCCTAGTTGAGTTTCTTTAAAAGGATTAGGGATTTAGAGAGATGTAGACACATAATAAAAAAATATATTTAAAAATTGTGAAATTTGGGAAAGGAGAAAATTAGGTTAATAAAATAAGATGAGTCCGTGGGTAAGGTTTAGGGAGGGGAGAGTTCTTGCTGTGACCAGTTCTTGGACACAGGCAGGCATATGTCTCTGAGCTTCCTAGTACCCCAAGCCAAAAACATGGAGCTGGACTGAAAACTGCAAAAGGAAAAGGCCATGTTAATCCTATTTACCACCATACACTCAGTTTTTAACATCATGTCCGGAATATTCAGTTCAGTAGTGAAAAGCAACTTTTTTTGCTAAGGGGAAACATAATCATTTCTGGGACTGTAGAAAGGTTTCTCACATATGTCCTCTTTAAGAGGGCAATGAGGGTTGTGAATTTCACTGTTAATGATCTGTCTTCCCTCCTCATTTGGAGTTGCAGCCCCTGAGAACAGAGATAATGTCTTATACATTAGATTCTCTATGTGCCTATGTCAATATCCCATAGAGCTGGAACCCTAGGAACGCTGAGAGATTAACTCTTGTCCATGTGGACATACCAGCCTGCATTTCTCGGGCTTCTAATGCAACTTTTACTTACCTTGCCCATTTTCAAGCACTTATCAAATGGTATCATATCAGTATCAGCTAATAGGTATTTATCACTACTGAGCTCTGCCTGGGACCCTTGGGCACAGGCTTTCTCTTATGCGTCTTTCTCTTACTAGAAGTGGTAGCACATAGTATATTCTCAAGTAAAAGCTTGTGGAATCCAACTGAACTTTCCATCCAGATGATATGGCAGTCTGAGTCCACAGATCCATACCCTAGCAGTTGTAGGAAATCCCTGCCCAGAACCAGGAACATTCCTAAGGCCTCTTTGGTAGAATAAGGCCTCTGATGGAGCATCCCCAGGTAAGTAGTCTGCCCTGTGGTCTCACATGAGACCAGGACACTGACCAGCAGGCAGTGTACTGGGTTCCCTCTCAGGTCCATATCTGGAGCTTGCAGGAGGCGCCAATCCCTGCCTTTGTTGTAGGTGATGTATGTCTTCACCTGGTCATCCACCTTCTTGTTTGCCAGGAATATCCCTTTGATACCGGCTACCTAGGAAAAAGGGCGAGAGATGGAAAACCATGTTGGGCCAAAATGCTGATAGTTTTGGAAAAGCGTAGGGAGGCCGTCTATGGAATCGCACAGAATCAGACATGACTGAAGCGACAGCAGCAGCAGCAGCAGCAGCAGGGAGAAATGCCCCAGGATTGTCCACAGTGTGTTGAAGTGCACAAGAGGAAAAGAGGAGGAGCATGGTGAGAAATGTCATATTCCACATGGTCTACAGGTGAAGTTTAAGCTCATTATTCTTGCCTGGAGAATCCCAGGGACAGAGGAGCCTGGTGGGCTGCCATCTATGGAGTTTCACAGAGTCGGACACGACTGAAGCGACTTAGCAGCAGCAGCAGCAGCTGGCCTCCACACAACCCCCAACTCCCTCAACCACTTCCCGCCACAAACCAGATATTCCATCCTCCTCTTACTCATCTTCTTTGCCCCACTCTACACATCTCTGTACTTTGTTCAGAGGACTTTACCCTTAATTAATTTATTTATCCTTAATTAACTACCAAAATTTCCTCTGGGGTGGGAGTAGCTGATAACAACCAAAGTAGTTACCCTAGAGAACATTTGAGCTAACCAACATATACTACTATATATAAAATAGATAAAGAAAGACCTGCTGCATAGCACCAAGAAGTATATACAGAAGTATATACAGTATCTTACAATAACTTATAATAATGGAAAAGAATCTGAAAAAGAATACACACACACACACTCATATATATATATATATATATATATACATATGTGTGTCTATTTTATATATATATATATATATACACACACAGAGATATGTATATAACTGAATCACTTTTATGTACACCTGAAATATTGTTCAGTTCAGTTCAGTCACTCAGGCGTGTCTGACTCTTTGTGACCCCATGAACTGCACTACACCAGGCCTCCCTGTCCATCACCAACTCTTGGAGTCCACCCAAACCCATGTCCATCGAGTTGGTGATGCCATCCAGGCATCTCATCTTCTGTCGTCCCCTTCTCCTCCTGTCCTCAATCTTTCCCAGCATCAGGGTCTTTTCAAATGAGTCGGCTCTTCTCATCAGGTGGCCAAAGTATTGGAATTTCAGCTTCAGCATCAGTCCCTCCAATGAACACCCAAGACTGATCTTCTTTAGGATGGACTGGTTAGATCTCCTTGTGGTCCAAGGGATTCTCAAGAGTCTTCTCCAACACCATAGTTCATAAGCATCAATTCTTCAGTGCTCAGCCTTCTTTATAGTCCAACTCTCACATCCATTCATGACTACTGGAAAAACCATAACTTTGACTAGATGGACCTTTGTTGGCAAAGTAATGTCTTGGCTTTTTAATATGCTGTCTAGGTTGGTCATAACTTTTCTTCCAAGGAGTAAGTGTCTTTTAATTTCATGGCTGCAGTCACCATCTGCAGTGATTTGGGAGCCCAGAAAATTAAAGTCAGCAACTGTATCCACTGTTTCCCCTTCTATTTGCCATGAAGTGATGCAAACAGATGCCATGATCTTCGTTTTCTGAATGTTGAGTTTTAAGTCAACCTTTTCACTCTTCTCTTTCACTTTCATTAAGAGGCTCTTTAGTTCTTCCTCACTTTCTGCCATCAGGGTGGTGTCATCTGCATATCTGAGGTGATTGATATTTCTCCCGGCAATCTTGATTCCAGCTTGTGCTTCTTCCAGCCCAGCGTTTCTCATGATGTACTCCGCATAGAAGTTAAATAAGCAGGGTGACAATATACAGCCTTGACGTACTCCTTTTCCTATTTGGAACCAATCTGTTGTTCCATGTCCAGTTCTAACTGTTGCTTCCTGACCTGCATATAGGTTTCTCAAGAGGCAGGTCAGGTAATCTGGTATTCTCGTCTCTTTCAGAATTTTCCACAGTTTATTGTGATCCACACAGTCAAAGGCTTTGGCATAGTCAATAAAGCAGAAATAGATGTTTTTCTGGAACTCTCTTGCTTTTTCATGATCCAGTGGATGTTGGCAATTTGATCTCTGGTTCCTCTGCCTTTTCTAAAACCAGCTTGAATATCTGGAAATTCACAATTCACATATTACTGAAGCCTGGCTTGGAGAATTTTGAGCATTACTTTACTAGCGTGTGAGAAGAGTGCGATTGTACGGCAGTTTGAGCATTCTTTGGCATTGCCTTTCTCTGCAACTGGAATGAAAACTGACCTTTTCCAGTCCTGTGGCCACTGCTGACATTGTAAATCAACTATATTTCAATAAAAATTAAAAATAAATAAAACCAGAGAACATAGAATTTTGCTCAGAGGGGGCTTATAGACAGGTTTTCAAGGCATCAAGGTATAATCTGTAATGGTAGTAAGTTGAACTGTCCTGATTAGTAGTGAAGTAGATGTTCTCTTAATAAGTTAATCAATAAGATAATTAAGGATAAAGGATCACAACAAACTGTGGAAAATTCTTAAAGAGATGGGAATACCGGACCACCTGACCTGCCTCCTGAGAAATCTACATGCAGTTCAAGAAGCAACAGTCAGAACTGGACATGTAACAACAAACCGGTTTCAAACTGGGAAAGGAGTATGTCCAGGCTGTATATCGTCACCCTGCTTATTTAACTTCTATGCAGAGTGCATCATGCAAAATGCCAGGCTGGATGAATCACAAGCTGGAATCAAAATTACCAGGAGAAATATCAATCACCTCAGATATGCAGATGACACCACACTTGTGGCAGAAAGTGAAGAAGAACCAAACAGCCTCTTCATGAAAGTGAAGAAAGGACTGTGAAAAGTTTGGCTTAAAACTCAACATTCAAAAACTAAGATCATGGCATCTGGCCCCATCACTTCATGGCAAATAGATGGGGAAACAGTAGAAACAGTGACACACTTTATTTATTTGGGCTCCAAAATCCCTGTAGATGGTGATTGCAGCTATGAAATTAAAAGACACTTGCTCCTTGGAAGAAAATTTATGACCAACCTAGGCAGCATATTAAAAAGCAGAGACATTACTTTGCCAACAAAGGTCCATCTAGTCAAACTATGGTTTTTCAATAGTCATGTATGGATGTGAGAGTTGGACTATAAAGAAAGCTGAGCACTGAAGAATTGATGCTTATGAACTATGGTGTTGGAGAAGACTCTTGAGAATCCCTTGGACCACAAGGAGATCTAACCAGTCCATCCTAAAGGAAATCAGTCCTGAATATTTATTGGAAGGACTGATGCTGAAGCTGAAATTCCAATACTTCGGCCACCAGATGCGAAGAACTGACCTGTTGGAAAAGACCCTGATGCTGGAAAAGGTTGAAGGTGGGAGGAGAAGGAGATGACAGAGGATGAGATGGTTGGATGGTATCACTGACTCAATGGACATAAGTTTGAGTAAACTCTGGGAGTTAGTGATGGACAGGGAGCCTGGTGTACTGCGGTCCATGGGGTTGCAAAGAGTTGGACACGACTGAGTGACTGAAGTGAACTGAGATGTTTTCTGTCTCAGATGACCCAGCTTGGTGACCTGGCCCCTATCATTGGCTGTGACGCCAGTTCACTGTGGACTTTGGATAATTCTTATTTTATCTTTGGTCTCAGCCAATTGTCACTTTTAAAAAGGTGGAATAAAACCTTCCCTTTCTTTTTTTCCTCCGTTGGTTGGCAAAGGACACCACAGATAATGTAGACACTCTTGCCAGAGCCCCCGTGTGTTGGGATTTGCATATCTTCGATATTCTGAAGGAAGAAGAGCATCGCCACAACACAAGTAGCTACAGAGTGAGGAGATTTATCATCCAGACGGTTCAAGAGTAAGCACAGATTTGACTCACTTTTATTACTTCTCTGCCCACATCTGAGGAATAAGAAGAGATATTTAGAATGACAGAAATCTATGTTGTCTTGACTTTCCATTTAAGTTCCAAAGGAAAGGTAATTCAAATTGTTTAGACACCATATAAACAAGACTTCAGCATGTTTTCTAGATAACACTCAGATATCTCGATATTTTAATTGTATTCATACCTACCCCCATTCTTTGAGGGTCATCGTGAATTGAGGTGTATTGCAGTTCTGAGAGGATCCCAGTGGGAGCAAAGGGAAAGACTTTCATAGAAGTCAGCTCTTCTGGTTTTTTTGTTTGTTTGATTTTTAATGACATAATTTAGCTGATGAAATGAGAAGTACTTTTTTTTTTTTTTTAAGTAACCTGACTGGCCTTGAAAGAGAATAAAGAATGCCAACCCAAATACAAAATAAATAAATAACAAAAAATGAACAGAGCATGTCTGGAGGAGAACAGACTGGGAAGGACACCACTAGGGGAATTTGACAAAGGGCCAAGGATGGAATTGATTAGAATCCTATTGCGAACAGAGGATGGGAAAGGACAGAAGCCAGGGTTGGGTGAGGGACAGTGGTGTCAGCGTTACACCCTTTCCCAGTGGTACCTTCCCTGCCTTAGCTGCTCAGAGACAGTGTCATTTCAGGAAGGCTGGTACCTCATATACTCATCCAAGGTCTGTGAGGCTCTGCGATCACCTCAGTCTTTAAAACCAACTACAAAGGTGTCTGTCTCAAACCCAGTTACTGATAATTCCTCACAGGGAATCGACTCTGAGTTTCCTTAGAACCTTCTGCCTAGTGGAGGCTTTTGTTATTCTCTTGAGATGCAGGGCTGGTGCTTTTTCTGGTGTATTACCAGTTAATAACGCCATCTCTCTCTCATGCCAGTTGCCCCTCTCCATCATGCACCTGGGGCCTTGCTGTCTAATTTCTAGAACACAAACAGGTCAGAACCAGCCTCTCGTCTGTCACCTGCACCCCTGCCTCCTGCTAGTTTGGCGCATTCTAGCATGAACCGCTGGCCACTCTTCTGCTTCTCGTATGCTTCTGGATAAGCGTGCTTGGAAAGCATGCGCCAGTATTACATCAGCATTTCTCCCCTAAGAGCCCCACCCCTCAGGGGGGTATTTTCTGTGTGCCTCGCTTAGTCTGGGAGCAAAATCATAAGAATGGAGACTGAAAAGATGCAGAAAGGAGAGATTTTGAGGGAACCCAGATGCATCTCTGAGGGTGTTCCTCCTGTAGCTGCACATAATGCCCAAGAAATCTCAGTCTTTTCTGGGGGAAAAAAGGAACACTTTCCATTTGTATTTGGATTCTTCTAAGCCCCATCATTGTTGCTGAATTGCTTTTTGGCTCCGTCTCTTGAATAAATGAGCTGCGAGTTTGGAGGGCGCTTTGCTTTCTGTATCCTAGGCCAATAGCTTTCAAACTTTTCAAGCACAGCCCAAGTATGAAATCCATTTTCGTTGCCACCTAGTAGACTCATAACCATATATGCATATATGTGTACACATGTAGCTACATATATATATATATATATCCAAAACAAAAGTTCCATGAAATACTACTTGCCTTCACTACATGCAGTATAAAGAAACTGGAGAATAAGACACACATTTTAGCTTCTCCATTCAAGGAAGCATCTAGAATCTGATAAACTTAAACATGCTATGGTCCACTGTGGTTTGAAATCAGAAGCATAGCTGCTGCTGTTGGCCTCGAGAGCTCAAGGAGAAAGGTACCAGCTTGTGGCAGTCCCCACAGAAGAGGGTCGTACTGATACAAGATCTCAGGCCTGCATGACCCACTTTCCCCCTGGGAATCAATCTGAGGTGCAAAGGGACACTGGCAGCAGCCCCTTGGCACAGCACTGAGTCCAGGTGGCCTGCTCTTCTGTCGCTCACTCCCCTGGGCCCTCAGGACAAGGAAACCAGGGTTCTGCTGAGAAAAGCAATTATCATGGCGTGCCTCGGGCTGTCCCTAGAGTTGGACCTGTGGTGAGGAGCTGAAGAAGATTAGTTTGGGTAAAGTGTCCCCATGGAGTCTATAAGTAGTTGTCCATCTGTCCAAAGAAGGGTAATGTAAGGTCAAGATAAGGCAGTGGGTGGAGGGCAGTCACTGGAGACAAGGAAAGCAATGAAATGTCAATAATATGGGCAAAGAGGCCAGAACACTAAGGGTGGCTCAGAGTTTCGTTTTATCCATCCAACCAAGTATAGTGAGGTCAAGATAGAATTAGTCATTAGGAAATCTAAACAGAACTAACAAAGTACCACTAGGCCTCTAAAAGAATGTCTAAACACACACGCATGCCACACACTCCCCACCTCCCCACCCCCACATGCACACACACACCTGATAATACCAAATATTGGTAAAGATGTGAAGCAGCTAGAACTTGTTTTCATCTCTGGTGGAGAACAAAATGACATTGCCAGTTAAGAAATGGCTTGGTGGCTTTTTATAAACATAAACACAAACACATCTTTTGAGAGTCCCTTGGAGATCAAACCAGACAATCCTAAAAGAAATCAATCCTGAATATTCATTGGAAGAACGGTTGCTAAGGTTGAAGCTCCAATACTTTGGCTACCTGATGTGAAGAGCTGACTCATTGGGGAAGAGCCTGATGCTGGGAAAGATTGAATGCAAAAGGAGAAGGAAGCAGCAGATGATAAGATGGTTAGATATCATCATCGACTCAATGGACATGAACTTGAGCAAACTCTGGGAGACAGCGAAGGACAGAGGAGTCCATAGTTAGACATGACTTAGCAACTGAACAACAACAAACACACACATTGGACCTAGCAATTCTACTTCTAGGTATTTATCCATGAGGAGGAAACACTTAGGTTCACATGAGTGTTTACAGACATTTCATTCATAGTCACACAGATCTGGAAATAACCTGAATAACTGGCAAATAACCTTCAACTGGCAAATGAATGAACAAACAAGAATACACACAGGCAATGCAGTGCTATGCAGCAATGGAAAGAAAGGAACATCTCCTGATACTCAGTAACATGGGTGGATCTCAAACTAATAAGTGAAAGAAGCTAGACTCAAAAGACTCCCTACTGCACAATTTCATTCATATGAAAATGGAGAAAAGGCAAAATTGGAGGGAGAGAAATCATATCGGCTTGCCAGTGACTTTGGATGGGAGGAGAGTGATCACAAAAGGGCCATAAGAGGGAATGTTTGGGGACAATATCCCACATATTCAGTGTTCTATGTCTTGATTATGGTGGTAGATGCACATACCTCTGTTAAGACTCATAGAACCAGAAAGGTTAAATTTTACTGCACATGAAGTATCCCTCAATTTAAAAAAATGAATGTGAAAAAAAAAAAGTGTAATAGGAAGAGGCTGAACTTTTGGGTCAAATGGACATAAGTTGGTTCACAGATAGCTTCTCCCTTTTACTAGCTGTGTGACCCGAGTCAAGTTACCAAGTTCTCTACATCTTTGTACTCTCACAGGCACAATAGGGAATAATATCTACCACATGGAGATACTATAATAGATAAATAAGAAAAAGTATACATATACATATATACATATATATATACATATATCTATATATATATATATATATAAAATTAAGAGTTATGCTGTCCAATACCATAGCCACTAGCCCCATAGGGCTCCTGAACACTTGAAATGTGGCCAGTAGGACTGAGAAACTGACTTTTAGTGTTATTTAATTTTAACCAATTTAAATATAAATTTAAAACTGATATCGGATTCAGTTACTGGCAAACTTCTAAATATGTTTGGAATCACCAGGGTATGTGAATCTACCTTTTCTACTATAAATTTTATGAAATGAAAATGCTGATGAAGTATTTATGCTGAAAATTTAGCATATGAATTGAGATGCTTGGGAAGTGTAAAATGCACCCAGGATATTATAGACTTGGTATGACAGAAATATAAAATATTTCATTAGTAATTTTTCATATTAAATATGTACTTAAATGATAGTATTTTAGGTTTTTAGTTAAATAACATTTAACATTATAATTAATTTCACCTGTTTCTTTTTTACTTCTTTTTTCTTGATTGTAAAAATGCCTGTGTAACTTGTGTTATATATTCATTCAACGAGGGCATTTAAGGAATTATTTGGTATACCATCATTATTACTGTACAGATTTACAAGTTGGAAAATACTGAAGAAAATGCAGCAGCTCAAAGCATGTCTCCATAATATAATTGAGACTGTTGGAAATAATATTTGTAACTGGATTTATCAATGGAGAACATCTAAGAAGAAACACAGTTTATATTTAGAGAAATGAAAAAACAACAACAGAACTCTACATGGAAAGAGTGTCATAAGAGTAATGGTGAACACACCTGATGAGCTACACTGATTGCCAGCATCAACCTTGGATGGAATGGGCTCTGTCATCTTAAAGAAGGGATTATTATTTGGCCTTCAAGAAGCATTTTCTCCCCTGATTGTACAATTACAGCCATGCCAATACTGCACTCTGAGGCAGGGAGTGGACAAGAGTCCCTCTTTAGCAGTAAACTGCTCCAACAGACCAGGAAATGAACAATATTTCCCTTTAGAGTTTACGGAGTTGGGTGAGATTGATCCCCATTGGTCTCCACGGTCTCTTAGCGCCAAAGACTAGAAGGTAAATTTCTCAAATAAATTCTTACTTTCTTTGTTCCCTTTCCAATGCCAAGAAGAGGTTCATGTAGAAGACAGAATGATACACCAGTAGCTCCAAGTGGCCATGGGCAGCTCAAGCCACTTCACATCTGTGTTAACTATGCACATCTTAGACAAAGAAGAACAGATGGGATACCCTGTTACACTAGAATGTAAATCTTTGAATTAACTTGGCACAGGGACTAAGTCATGCATATATTTATTTGCTAGATGTAAAGAGAAAACAGAGATATAGTAGCCTGGAGAATAAATGTCCAACTCTTTAGTCAAGCTCTTTCCTAGCATCTTTAAATTTTTATCCCAGTTATTTTCCAAGGTCATCTCACATTCTAATAAAATGGACCCCTACTCATCAGACTCTGGTTCTCTTCTCATGCTGGGACTCAGGCATGCCTTACTCTCATGCTCTAACAATTCATCATTTAAACCAACTCATCTGCAAGACTCCCCAGATTCATCAAATTAGAATGTTTTACTCTTACAGTAATTCTATAACATACAGGAATTATACCTCTAATACAAACTGGACCATGATCACAACCCTATTAGAGTCACTTACATCTTTCCAGTAGATGGTCTCATGCACCAGTCTCATCAAACAAAATACACTTCACAAAAGTGTGTTAATTTAAATGAAATTGAATGTAAAAGTATGCTGTTTTTTTCCAGCTGTATTACTCAAGGGCATCTAGAGTCCACAAAAATTATAGTCTCTTTGTTAACTGGCCATATGGTACACAATCTCAGTTTCTATGAGAATCTCCAGTGAAGAAAGTTAAAGTCTAATGATCCCTAAAGACCAATTAAATTGAGCTTTATCTCCAGATCACAGAATGCATATCCAGGTGCAAAACAGGATCACCCTATAAAAATCTTCAATATGGTCATGGTCCAGATAGTGTCAAGATACAATTTATTCCCTTGGTATTAAAAGCCTTTTAGAATCTGAACCCCAACTTCTTATCCAGCATTCATTCTTGTACCTGACAACCATCTATTCTACACAATTAGACTGGCTAGCTCACAGACTTAAAAATTTATACCATCTCTCTAACTCTTGGCTTCTGTCTTTCTTGACATTCCACTTCTTCCTTTCTTCCTCCTGAGAGCAAATGTATTGATAGTCAGATCGGTAACATTGAGAAAAAGAACTGGGCAGGCACAATGCATCCCTAACTCAACTGTTCTTATAATCTGCTTGCAGAGATCACATCCTCTGTATCACAAGGTTGTGGTGTTATGAAGACAGGCTTCCATAAGAGAGCTTTTGATTCACAGTTTCTGCCTGAGACTGGATGGATGAGTTCAATTCTGGGGAGCAGTATTACCAAGAACACTTCCTCCTTCATGCTTTTAAAGGCAATAAAGCTGGTATCTGATCTCCTTTTGTCTCACCTTTTGCTTCTATCTCAATTGTTTTCACTCTTGGGCAGGAAGAAGAGGAAATTCATTTATGGACCCCTTCAAAGCCCAAAAAACTAGATTGCAAGCTCCCTGAGGGGAAGGACCCTTGTCTTTCCTGCTTTCCTCATGGACTTGAACACAATACAGGGATACAATCAACCCTGATAAAAATGAAGGAAGAACAAGGACAACAGAATTGGCTCTAGAGAAGTTACCTTGCCTGATATATCTTGCTTCTATGTGAACGCAATGACACCATGTAATTTTTTCCCCCTCAACAAGACCAACTTCAGCAAGATTTAAAAAAAAAAAAAAAAAATCACATGTATCTTGGCACATTCTTCATTTTGATTCATACTCCAGAGCAGAATGTCTCATTGTTCTAAATGGCCAAGGAATTTCAGGAACCCTTTTTTTTTTTTTTTTTTCAAGGAAAAGGAACAGCACAGAGGCAAAATGCACTCATACCATATCAGCAGAGTCTGAGAAATGGATTTCTCAACTAAAGGTCATCTGCAGCAACGTCTACCTCTCTTAATGGGCTCTGACCACAGGAGCATGAATAATCCTCTTACCTCTATAGGCTTACTTGTGCAAACAGGAATGGCCTCCATCCTGGGAACATTCATCCAAACCTTCCCACAGATGCGACTTACTGCACAATAACAAAGGTATAGTTCTGCCTCCTAGTGTGATTAGAGGCATGAAAATGTAAGCTTCTCAAAGCCATTTACACTCTTTAGTCATCTCCAGTGGGGTCTTTACAACTTTGGGAAGAAATCTAGGTCATTTCCCAGGCTGGAATCTTGTTGCTAAGTGAATTATTTCAGCACCAGTCTACTTCCTAGAAAATCAGGGTATTTCTTCCCTGACATTCATGTCTCTCCTTCTTTTTATATACTTCCATTCACCCCCTGCCTTTTTGCAATCCTCCTTCTACCTTGTAAAATAATTGGGATCTTATATATTTCCATCACTGTTAGTAAATGAGCAACCAACTTAGATACCAGAGTAGGGGATCCTGGAACTTTGACATGAGAAGCTCAGAAGAGACCACTGTAAAGCAGAAGTCCATGCACCCACCTCTCTGTTTTGACAGCCACTCCCACTTCTCAAAGGGGAAAAGTCACATGGAAGCAGCTTCTGCAAGCAATCTGCAGCTACCACCCCCAAGAGGCAACTGTGAATGAACGACCTCCACCAGCACAGTATTTAGGGGTCTGACCACAAGTTACTAGTAAATGTTGGAGATAATGAGACATACCTACTTTGCTAAAATCAATCCATCTAGTTGAAGTAGTCAGTCAAGCACTTTCACTGAGAAAGATCACATACATTGTTACTAGAAGTACAGACATACAATATATCATTAGGGTTACTGAAACAATTAGGTTGCTTTCTTAATATAGTCTCTAAATGGAGTCACTTAGTTTCCTAGATAAATTATTCTTTAACTGGTGTGTGTGTATATATGTATATCTATAGATAGATAGATATAAACCCAATGAAGGTTATCATATTTAAAAATAGGAAAATTTCAGTGTTAAGTCAAGGCCAGTTCTTTCCCATACATAGGTGTTGGCATCTGGTAGCATTTTAGAGGAACCTTCACTCCTACCACTGATATTTGCTTTCTTCTCTTATAAAGTTGCTCATAAAACATGATTTTCCAAATAATTTAAAGCATATAAATAGTACTAATCCCTCCACCTAGAGTTCATATAAAGAAGCACAGATTTGAAAAGGGTACTTCAGAGATCACTGATGTCAAGTACCTTCACTTCTGGCCTAAAATCATGCTATATTTAAGACATCGACTCTAGCTACCATTTGTTGAAGGCTTATTGAGTCAACTACCACACAAGGTGCTTTACAAAAATTACCCCTCATTCTCACAATAATTTTATTAGATAGATGTTTTATCCCCATTTTACAGGTGAGGGAATTGAGGCACAGAGAAGTTAAGTCCCTTGCCCCAAATCACAACGGCTAAGTACACACACAGCTGATATCTGAACTCAGAACTTTATGACTCCAATGCTTGTGTTCATATTGTTAGAACTCATGAAAAAGAGAGACAGATTCAAGTGCAGGATAATGTTGGCTACATACCTCATACAATTCAATAATGATGTTTCCCATCAGACCTCGGCTGCTCTTAATGTTCTCCATGGCCAGCGTGAAGTAGATCCCGCGTGTGTCTGAGATGTAGAGGTTGTACGTGTCATTCTGGTTCCACTCCTGGACCGCTGCAAACACTTGGTTCTCATTGGTACTAATGATGTGCATGTCCTGGAAGAAGATGGAAAGCCCGTAAGGCAGCAGATCTCCATATCACCGTGCCCACTGGGACCCAGAGTAATTACCATGACTTATGAAATGGCTGAGGAAAAGCTTGAGTTATAGGCAATGTTAAACAATTCTGTGTTGGGCGAAGGCTATAAATTATGAGCTTCGTGATTTCTGCTCCTTGCTAAGTGACAGTAAGATGGGTGTAAGGGGCTTTGGTGGGTATCATTTTCCATGGCTTCAGGGGATTTATCCACTTTCATTTTTTATTTTTATAACTGAAAAGTGGTGTTAGCGCTAACAGAGACATACAATCTTGCGTGAGGAAACCCACACATGAAAAAAAGACAGGGCCTCTCCCTTCACTCCATCTTAATTTATGGTTTCAACATTTCTAGGATAGTGGTTTTCATGCCTTTCTTGGGAATCTTCAGATGAGGATTGGAAGAAGGGTGGCCCAGAGGCACAGCCAATGGGTGGGGCTCTGGGTTTCCAAATCTGTTTCAAACATACCAGCACTACTTAGATTTGTTATATCATGGAGTTCTGTGTAATGTTTTAGGAGTAAAAGGTTACGGGGGAGGGGGGAGGGGAAGGGTTCTACTGCTAATAGAATAATATTTGAAAACCACAGATTATAGAGGAAAGGATATTTAACCTTGAATTCAGAGTTCTGGGTCACAATAGTGTTCTACTATAAGTCAGCTGCATGATACTGAACACGTCAGCTTCCCTGAGCTTCCAATTTCTCACTGAACAGAGTGAAGAGGTTAAGCTAACAATAAAAATAGCTAATATTTGGGCATACTCTAAACACATTATTTCAATTTTAAAAATCCAAATAATTCTACAGTGGAGGTAGCATGATTATTTCCATTTTACTAAGAAATTAAATAAGGCACACAGAGGTTTACCAACTTGCTTCAGATTATATACCTCATAAGTAGCCAAACCATGTTTTGAACCTCTGTGACATGACTCTAACCTAATTGTTAGCTTCTAACTAGTTGTATACATAACTGCTAAACCAGAAGTTGCAAATGAATGACCCGTGAAATGAATGTGAATCATAATTGTTTGGTCTGACTATTATTGTTATTGTTGTTCAGTCACTAAGTCCTATCTGACTTTTCCACAGCTCCATGGATGGAAGCCCACCAGGCTCCTCTGTCCATGGGATTTCGCAGACAAAAATATGGAGGGGACCGCCATTTCCTTCACCAGGAGATCTTCCTGACCCAGGGATTGAACCCACATCTGCTGCACTGGCAGGTGGATTTCTTTACCTCTCAGCCACCAGGGAAGCCCTTGGTTTGACCAAAGCCTCTACCATATACCTGAGAGTGTAGTATTTTAGATGGAGTCAGTACTCATTGAAGTCTTAGCCTTGCATACCCAAAGATTCCTATTGTCTGCTTATATATATATATATTAATGTTACCTTCTTGATCCCTGAAGCCACTTTAATTTGTATTTGTAATTCCTAATTCTAATTGTATTTAGAAATTACTGGGTCATTTCTAAAATCATTTCTAATAATTCAGAATTCAAAATAGTTTTCAAAACCCAGTTTGCATACTGTCAGAAGGAAATGTTGACCTGGATAAACATTTGACAAAACAAGAGTAATTTTTAAAATGAATAACTATGAATATACAAGTGTATATGCCAAGGAGTAATAGCATGCTGGAAAAGCAAAAGAGAGGCATCCTTGTCACTGATGTGGGAAGCACAGTGACAGGGACACAGGCGAGTGAACTAACAGTAAGTAAACAAGTAGGCTGGATCTAGCCTTTACCTTATTTGACCCACCTTTCCCAGAAATGGTTTCAACAAAACAGGAGCAGCCATGCCTATAATATCAGAACCATGGAGAGCTCCTCCGAGAGGATTTTTCAAAAGAAGCAAACATTTGATTTGGACAGCTGGGAGGTGGGGAAAGTAAGAAAAGGAGTCCTGGATCTTTTTTATTGGAGATCCTCTGTGAAATCTCAGCCTCTAGCCTTGGACTTCCGAGGTCACCTTGACTAAGACCTCACTTGCTCTGCTTGTTCGTGTTTACACACCTTGTAGAGTTGCAGGTTCCTGCTGAGGTGCTTGAAAATGGAAATGAGGCTTACTCTTAAAAACCATCTGATGAAGTCATGTTGTGCTGGTGTGGAATGAAAGCCCAGGAACCCAGTAGGAGGGGAAATAGCAGCTGCAGGAAATTCGGATTAAATTCACTTACCCTGTTAAAAATGCAATAGAAATGCTTGGCTTTCCCCAGATGTTTTGGTCATAAAAATGAATGCGCTAAGTTATTTTAGACTAAACTAATGTAAAAGAAGTGTTGGGCAGGGGGGTGGGGCAAGGAAACAACTTAAAACACTGGGGCACGGTCAGAATTAGAAGCAGCCAGATTTGCTGTGAGTACATCTTAGACCTGCTCTGGGACCGTGTCACCTGGTGAGCAGTAATTCCAGGCTCCAGGATGAGGGACTACTCTCTACTATATAGAGTTATGGGATTTCTGCTTGAGAATTCCTTAGCTAATCAAAGTCACTTAGCTTTGATTAGTACATTACCAAGATTTGAGCCTAAGACTACCTAGAGAGGTTAAACTCCTTACCAATGGGTGTATAATGCAGTGTGCATCGGTCTGACCTGGAGCTCCTGATAGCATGCAGACTCATGCGACCCAATGCCTGAGATTCAGATTCAGTGTGTCTGGTGTGGAACCTTGGGTTCTACCACCTGAACAACCCTCCAGATGATGCTGGTGCATGCAATTTGGGGCATCAATTTTTGAAAAACTCGGAACGATGTGTCCCCTCTCTTAACAAGTCTTAGAGTTGAACAGGGGTCAACCAAGAATCAGAATATTAAGTCTTCCAGAAAAACAACAACAAAAAAGCATTGTTACTTAAAACTGGCCCAATAGGAATATGAATGACAATAAAATTTCTTTCTTTCATCTTGCTACCCTAATCTAATTTCAAAGCATGTGTCACTTCCTTATTTAAATGATTATAAATAACACTTCCCCTACATCCTCCCAATACAGTCACTAGGAAGAATCATAGTTGCTTTTTGAAAAATCTAAGCTTACAACTTCCTGCTGCTGCTGTTAAGTCACTTCAGTCATGTCTGACTCTGTGAGACCCCGTAGACTGTAGCCCACCAGGTTCCACCATCCCTGGGATTCTCCAGGCAAGAACACTGGAGTGGGTTGCCATTTCCTTCTCCAATGCATGAAAGTGAAAAGTGAAAGTGATGTTACTCAGTCATGTCAAGACTCTCAGCGACCCCATGGACTGCAGCCTACCAGGCTCCTCCACCCATGGGATTTTCCAGGCAAGAGTACTGGAGTGGGGTGCCATTGCCTTCTCCGTTCAGCTTCCTAGATGAACAATAATAAAAATACCTCTGTGTTATTGAAACATTTTATTTAATCTGGGCCCAATATAACTTCATTCTTGTGCCAAACACCATAATAAATACAGAGAAGAATAAAACGTAGGTCCTGACTTCAAGAAGATGCCCACTTGGTGGTGGAGATATCACAAACTTGTGTAGCCTTTTGTGAACTTGACTAAGGACTACAATAGACATCCCGAAAATGGTGAAAGGAGTACAAAGGCTTAGAGGTGAGAGAGAGGGTGGAGCATTCATGGGATTGTATGGAACCTAGAAGAGCCTGAAGGCCATTTTTTGCTGCGGAAGATGAAGATAGAGAGTGGGCACATTACTAGGGGTTCTGCATGGCACAGTGAAGTTCTACCCTGAAGAGGGTACAAAGTTGACATAAGATTTGAAGCAGAAGGAGAAGATTAGAGTTGGTCAATGCATAGATTTTGTTTAAGATGATCAAATTCTTTACATGATGATATTCAGTGTGGAAGCACTGTGAAGAGTGGATTTAAATGGGGCAATGCTAGAGGCAAGGAGAAGGCTTAAAAGGTCATGGCAACCTTCTAGGCAGGAGTGTACAAGGGCTGAACTGAGGAAGTAGATTCTCTATAAAAACCCTATGGAATGAACTGCTGAAGTAGTAAGGAGGTGGCATCTACAGGGGCTAAGGCAGAAGGCCATACCTTTAATATCTCAGATATCTGAATTGCAAAATTTTCTATTTTTTCTTAGAGTATTCATTACAATCAAGATTAATAATCACTTCTATAATTATTTGTGTGATGTCTGGCTCTCTCTAGACTCTAAGCTCCCAGAGAGCGGAAGCTATGTCTCTCTTTTTTATTAGTCTATTTTTAGCACTTACCAGAGTATCTCGGAGAAGGCAATGGCAACCCACTCCAGTACTCTTGCCTGGAGAATCCCATGGACAGAGGAACCTAGTAGACTACAGTCGATGGGGTCGCTAAGAGTCGGATATGTCTGAGCGACTTCACTTTCACTTTTCACTTTCATGCACTGGAGAAGGAAATGGCAACCCACTCCAGTGTTCTTGCCTGGAGAATCCCAGGGACAGGGGAGCCTGGTGGGCTGCCGTCTATGGGATCGCACAGAGTTGGACTGATGCGACTTAGCAGCAGCAGCAGCAGCAGACCATCTAGCGTGTGGTAGACATCCAACACAGCCTCCTGAGTAAATCAATGAAGTAAGTAAACGTGTGAGGAGGAGGAGACATAAAGGACCAAAGGGAGAGACTCTGAGCTCAGTTGTTGAATGGGACCTTGAAGGGGAGGTACCTCTAACAGGCAGTTAACAATGCCGTTCAGAATTTAATGCACAGATGCGCACAGGAGCTGTGGATACAGAACTCATTGGTATGAAGAGAAGGAATGAGGTCACTCAGGAACCATGAAGGATGCAAGGAGAACTTAAGAACATCAACATTTTAAGGATAGCAAGGGAAGGGGATCCAGGAAAGGAAATCAGGAAAAACAACAACAACAATAACAACACTGCCAAAGGGAATCTACACACCAAAAATTAATTTTTCTCCCACCAATGTCAGATGCTCCAGGGAGGTTAAAAAAAAAAAAAAAAAAACAGAAAAAGATAAAGATATGGAGATGTCTGGTTGGATTTGGCACGTAGGCAGTAACAATGGCTAACAGATTTTTAGTGGAATAGTGGAGAGATGGATGTGGGACAGCTAAGGAAAACTAGCAGCAAGTTCAAGAGTGAATGAAAGGGAGAAAAGAGGTTAGAACTACAGATGACTCTTTAGGAAGTAAGGCTGTGACACAGCAAGGAAGGCTAAATCAGCATTTGGGGAAATGCAAACATTAAGGAAATTAAGGAAATTAAGGAAAAGGTTAATATCACTAGCATTATAATAAATTATCTGAACTTATTTCCCCCCTCCTCTTTCATTATTCAAAGTGGGATTAACTGTGGGATTTATGCAAGCAGAACTCAGGAACATCAACATTTTAAGGATGGCAAGGGAATAGGATCCAGGAAGGGAAACCAGAAAAAAAAAAAAAAAAGTGCGGTTTCTACTGTCAGAAACAAACCCAGACTCAGGTAAGGAGAGGTTTTATTTGAAAACACTATTGTAATAGCAAAAGCACTCTGATCAAAATATCTGCAAGCACCCCCAGAGTGAGGGCAGAAAAGAATCACTTGTATTGGGAGAAGTGAAACAAGGCTGGAATGAACTGTGGGGAGTGATGTGAATAGGTAGACAGGAAATTGTTTTCCTTAAGGTCAGGTGATTCTCAGAAGAAAAGTCAGACTTAAGTTTGGTCCAGTTGAATTAACAAGCATTTTATCCAGATTGGTCGGTGGGGACAAATGATTCAGCTAATCACTTACGAGAAAAAGGACAGGAATCTGAGGTCTTGCCAAAGGTAAACGAAAGGAACATTTAAGAGAAGGCAGGGGTGGGGGGGTTTGAGGTCACCATGTTCAGGAACACAAAAGGGCAGGAGGATTTCCTAAACATTGCTGTTTCCCAGGAATCTGGATCTCAAGTCAAGTTCAACATTGTCATCAATGTTCCACATAAAAATAAACCAGCAAAAAACAATTTTTTCTCTTGCAGAAATGACTGTTAGAATAGGAAGTCAAGAATAAGTCCAGAATCTAAGAGACAAGTGGAGGTCTATGAGACTCAGAGTGGTCCAGTGAGGCAAGCAACTCTGAAAGCAAGAGAAGCCTGGGATACGACCCCATCAGGAACTCACCTGGCAGATTAAGAGCATCAGTAGTATTTCCCCTGATCACAAGTGTTGCTTAGACTTGCCCAGCATGTTATGCTTTACCAAAAGCAAGTCATTTGCTGCATCCTCGCAACTTTGCCACATGGTATTATGATGCCCATTTCACAGATGAGAAGACCTGGGCTCATAGATGAGCAGGTGGCAGAGCTGGAAGGAAAGGCCTGCTTTCTGTTCATTCTCTTCATGAGTTCCATTGTCTTTTCCTGAGGCTGCCAGGGCTCCCATCATCTGGCTCCAAGCCCTCTGCTGATGCGTGCTTCTCATGACAGTGGCCTGAGAGCGCCAACTCGATGCCCAGGGGCTGGGTTATGGAGGACGCAGCACAAGGTTGCTGCCCCTAGTAATGCTGCCCATTATTAATGGCCTTCACTTCCTTCCCTGCAAAGCACTCCAAAGCCAAGGAGTGCCCCAGGAGAACATATTGTGAACAGACTGGGAGTGGAAGTGTGAGGGCAATGATGGCAGGGAGCTTTTCTGTGTTTTTGTGTTTAAGCAAGATGCCCAGCAGCAGCTGCGGCACTACATGGAATGGCAACAACTTGCTTAAAAGCCATTTCAATTTTTAAACAATGGAAAGAACCAATCTCCTTCCGCCCACTCTGTCCTCACATCCTAGTCCGAGGTTACAAAAATCCAGGTCAATGCCGACTAATAAAGGGGATCAATAACCATCCAGCTATTTTCACAGCAGCCCTCATATTAATGAGAAGCTGTTCTGGATGAAGTTCCATCAGAGGAGCCGCGTGGATGGTAGTCCATCACAGTAAATTGCCATGGGGCTGCTAGTCATTAATGGAGTGTTCTAGGGTTGTGATCGATGCCAGGCTTCATTTGTTCCCACCTGCAGCCAAACTGCCCAGGGGAGCAAACTGTTTGTTTTCCTGAGAAGGTTAAAAATACATAAAATAGGCATACATAAAGAAACAAAATAGGTGCTACGTGGAGAATGTGGTTTAGAAAGATCCTGAAACTCTTTTCCTGGGCCAATACATGGAAATCACCAGACCGCTGCTAAAGGTCATTCTCATGATCATGAACTTCCCCTTCTTCATGTTCTGCAAGAAGGGTATCTCTTTCCTGCTTGGGTTTAGAATAGCTGATGGGTACATCCTGCAACCATGATCCTATAAAATGGTCCTATAAAGTCAATCACAAAGACATTACAGAAAGTGAGAGATTAATGCCTGTGGCCCCTGGGGCTACTTACTATGATCCCTGCCAACGTCTCCATCTCTTCTATGCAACCCTGCCCCTTAATGTGGCCTTCTAGTTTGTTAAACATATGCACACGTGTGTGCATGCTAAGTCACTTCAGTTGTGTCTGACTCTTTAAACCCTATGAACTGTAGCCCACCAGGCTCCTCTGTTCAGGGGATTCTCTAGGCAAGAATACTGGAGTGGGTTGCCATTTCCTCCTCCAAGGGATCTTCCCAAACCAGGGATCGAACCTACATCTCTTACATCTCCTGCACTGGCAGGCAGGCTCTTTACCATTAGCGCCACCTGGGAAGCCTTGTCTTAAAATAGGGCCAGTGTGTGTATTTTCTACCAGCTTCCTGAACACTTATTTGCAGGGTTAACTCCTCATCTTCCTTGAATCATCTTAAGCATCACTTTCTTAGAAAACTGGCCCTCACTACCCATATTTGGTGAGCTTGAACAGTATGAAAAGGCAAAATGACAGGATACCAAAAGAGGAACTCCCCAGGTCATAGGGTGCCCAATATGCTACTGCAGATCAGTGGAGAAATAACTCCAGAAAGAATGAAGGGATGGAGCCAAAGCAAAAACAATACCCAGTTGTGGATGGGACTGGTGATAGAAGTAAGATCCGATGCTGTAAAGTGCAATATTGCATAGGAACCTGGAATGTCAGGTCCATGAATCAAGGCAAATTGGAAGTGGTCAAACAAGAGACAGCAAGGGTGAAAGTCGACATTCTAGGAATCAGCAAACTAAAATGGACTGGAATGGGTGAATTTAACTCAGATGACCATCATATCTACTACTGCGGGAAGGAATCCCTAGAAGAAATGGAGTAGCCATCATGGTCAACAAAAGAGTCCGAAATGCAGTACTTGGATGCAGTCTCAAAAACAACAGAATGATCTCTGTTCGTCTCCAAGGCAAACCATTCAATATCACAGTTATCCAAGTCTATGCCCCAACCAGCAATGCTGAAGAAGCTGAAGTTGAACAGTTTTATGAAGACCTACAAGATCTTTTAGAACTAACACCCCCAAAAGATGTCCTTTTCATTATAGAGGACTGGAATGCAAAAGTAGGAAGTCAAGAAACACCTGGAGTAACAGGCATATTTGGCCTTGGAATGTGGAATGAAGCAGGGCAAAGACTAATAGAGTTTTGCCAAGAAAATGCACTGGTCATAGCAAACACCCTCTTCCAACAACACAAGAGAAGACTCTACACATGGACATCACCAGATGGTCAACACCGAAATCAGATTGATTATATCCTTTGCAGCCAAAGATGGAGAAGCTCTATACAGTCAACAAAAACAAGAGCAGGAGCTGACTGTGGCTCAGATCATGAACTCCTTATTACCACATTCAGACTGAAATTGAAGAAAGTAGGGAAAACCACTAGACCATTCAGGTATGACCTAAATCAAATCCCTTATGATTATACAGTGGAAGTGAGAAATAGATTTAAGGGCCTAGATCTGATAGATAGAGTATCTGATGAACTACAGAATGAGGTTCATGACATTGTACAGGAGACAGGGATCCAGACCATCCCCATGGAAAAGAAATGCAAAAAAGCAAAATGGCTGTCTGGGGAGGCCTTACAAATAGCTGTGAAAAGAAGAGAGGTGAAAAGCAAAGGAGAAAAGATATAAGCATCTGAATGCAGAGTTCCAAAGAATAGCAAGAAGAGATAAGAAAGCCTTCCTCAGTGATCAATGCAAAGAAATAGAGGGAAAAAACAGAATGGGAAAGAATAGAGATCTCTTCAAGAAAATTGGAGATACCAAGGGAACATTTCACGCAAGGATGGGCTCAATAAAGGACAGAAATGGTATGGACCTAACAGAAGCAGAAGATATTAAGAAGAGGTGGCAAGAATACACAGAAGAACTGTACACAAAAGATCTTCATGACCCAGATAATCATGATGATGTGATCACTAATCTAGAGCCAGACATCTTGGAAAGTGAAGTCAACTGGGCCTTAGAAAACATCACTGCGAACAAAGCTAGTGGAGGTGATGGAATTCCAGTGGAGCTGTTTCAAATCCTAAAAGATGATGCTGTGAAAGTGCTGCACTCAATATGCCAGCAAATTAGGAAAACTCAGCAGTGGCCACAGGACTGGAAAAGGTCAGTTTTCATTCCAATTCCAAAGAAAGGCAATGCAAAGAATGTTCAAACTACCGCACAATTGCACTCATCTCACATGCTAGTAAAGTAATGCTCAGAATTCTCCAAGCCAGGCTTCAGCAACACGTGAACCACGAACTCCCTGGTGTTCAAGCTGGTTTTGGAAAAGGCAGAGGAACCAGAGATCAAATTGCCAACATCCGCTGGATCCTGGAAAAAGCAAGAGAGTTCCAGAAAAATATCTATTTCTGCTTTATTGACTATGCCAAAGCCTTTGACTGTGTGGATCACAATAAACTGTGGAAAATTCTGAAAGAGATGGGAATACCAGACCACCTGACCTGCCTCTTGAGAAATCTGTATGCAGGCCAGGAAGCAACAGTTAGAACTGGGCATGGAGCAACAGACTGGTTCCAAATAGAAAAAGGAGTACGTCAAGGCTGTATATTGTCACCCTGTTTATTTAGCTTCTATGCAGAGTACATCATGAGAAATGCTGGACTGGAAGAAACACAAGCTGGAATCAAGATTGCCAGGAGAAATATCAATAACCTCAGATATGCAGATGACACCACATTTATGGCAGAAAGTGAAGAGGAACTCAAAAGCTTCTTGATGAAAGTGAAAGAGGAGAGTGAAAAAGTTGGCTTAAAGTTCAACATTCAGAAAATGAAGATCATGGCATCTCGTCCCATCACTTCATGGGAAATAGATGGGAAAACAGTGGAAACAGTGTCAGACTTAATTTTTTGGGGCTCCAAAATCACTGCAGATGGTGACTGCAGCCATGAAATTAAAAGATGCTTACTCCTTGGAAGAAAAGTTATCACCAACCTAGATAGTATATTGAAAAGCAGAGACATTACTTTGCCAACTAAGGTCCGTCTAGTCAAGGCTATGGTTATTCCTGTGGTCATGTATGGATATGAGAGCTGGACTGTGAAGAAGGCTGAGCGCAGAAGAATTGATGCTTTTGAACTGTGGTGTTGGAGAAGACTCTTGAGAGTCCCTTGGACTGCAAGGAGATCCAACCAGTCCATTCTGAAGGAGATCAGCCCTGGGATTTCTTTGGAAGGAATGATGCTAAAGCTTAAACTCCAGTACTTTGGCCACCTCATGTGAAGAGTTGACTCATTGGAAAAGACCCTGATGCTGGGAGGGATTGGGGGCAGGAGGAGAAGGGGACGACCGAGGATGAGATGGTTGGATGGCATCACTGACTCGATGGATGTGAGTCTGAGTGAACTCCGGGAGATGGTGATGGACAGGGAGGCCTGGTGTGCTGTGATTCATGGGGCCCAAAGAGTCGGACATGGCTGAGCGACTGAACTGAACTGAACTCAAACTGTTATGTCACAATGGACCTTGAACTTCTGTGCCTATAACACCTCTCATCCCCACAATTGCTTGTTTACCATCTCTACCAGAATACAAGTTTTATGAAGGTAGGGAATGTCTGTGTCTTATACCACTCTAACCACAAAGCTTAGTTCAATGCATGGCACTGAGTAAAAACCTAAATGGAAAAAAGACAAGATCAATGGGTGAATAAAGAAAGGGGAAAAAAATGAGTGAATATGTGCATGATTATATGAATAAATGAATGGATAAAAGCAACTAGGGGTGGATGGTTATCTATCTTCTTATCTCATAATCCCGTCTACCTCTGTACTCACTTCACTTTTTATGATATGCTTCTTAGCACTGGCTTGGAGATCTAAGTCTTTGTAACTTTACATTTGATATATGTCCAATCTGAGACTTTGCTTCTTTGCCGACTCAATAATGCAACTGAGGCTTTAATGCAATCAAGGCCTGCCCATGTTCACACTGAGGTTCTAAGACCCATCTTCTCCCAGGATCCACTGTTTATAAGGGATGAGGTCCACAAAATAAATGTTATGATTTTCCAAAACAGGAGTTAAAATGCCATGATTCGATATTAACATTATAGTAAATTATTCCTTTTTAATTGCTCATTGTGGCAGAAGGGAATGGAAGTACAAGCAGTGCATTTATACTTAGCATTAAAATGTAGAAAGAAGCATGAAAGACATGGGACTCACCTGTGCACCTTACATATATGTAAGTATATGTAGTCCCAGGGGCCACGGGCATTAATTTCTCATTTTCTGTAACATCTGTAATTGACTTTATAGGACCATTGTATAGGATCACAGTTGCAGGATGTACCCATCAGCTACAGTGTCTCTCTCTCTCTCTGATGTACCCATCAGCTACAGTGTCTCTCTCTCTCTCTCTCAGACACACACACACACACACATATGTGTGTGTACATATAAAGTTTCTACCTAGGCCATTCTGAGTCTGGCCTTCTATTCATCAAACAGGCCCTTGTGAAAGATAGGGACCCACAGAAGAGATTTCAAAGCTAGTGTTCCTTTCACTACCAGTCCTGGGAAATGACCCAAGGTTATACTGTATGTTTGAGTGATAGGAAATCAAAACTCTTGCCTGGATATCCTGCTGGGAGGGGAACACAGAACCCAGATTCACTGACATGAGCAGAGGCCAAACCCCCAGTGGTAAGTCAGGCTGAATGCCTGCTGTCTCCCAGAAAGGGATCAAACCTTCCACAGCCCAACAAGACAGCCTCTCCCTGCTGCTTTGTCTGGAAGGACCCAGGGCAGCAGGTGATGAATACCTTGGGCAGTGAGTACTTGGGCAGCTTTATCTGAGCGAAGGCCTCTCTTCGGTAGGACACGTAGTAGCTGGCTCTTCCACCAGTTGTTACCTGGATCATGGGGAAACACAGAAAGGTCAGATGGGGATACAGATCCAGTGCAAGGTGGAAAGTAGTAGCCTCTCCATCAAAAACCACAGTAGGTTTGTGACAACCTTAAAGGGAATATTCCCTGTTGCCTTTGATCCTCCAACCCCACAGCACCCTAAGTTACTCCCATGTCATAGCACTTAGACAATAAGTGAGCAATTCCAGAAGTCTTTCCCCATGGCTGGTGATATCTGGGGGAGCAGGGGCTCTCTACTTGGTCGCTATGCTCTGAATTCATACACAATAAACATTTTCAACAGAAAACAGATGGAAGCTATTGATATGGGCTATATTCATGATCTACATATTCTATTCTTTTTTTCTTAAACAGTTTTTAATCCATTACCATGATGACATGATTATCAAAGAAACTTTTTTTCTGAATCTGCTCAAAGTTCTTGTTACTTTGCAATTAATTTCACTTCCCATCTGAGCACAATTTTTTCCCCTTTATTTTTACAAATCCATGCACTGAACAGATACTTGTTGATTCTTTCCATATGCAAGTTAATTAAAGGCATCAAAAGTCAAAGAAAGAACTGTGGATTTGAAAATCAGAAATCCAAAGCCTGAATCTTAGTTCTGCTAGTTCATGACTGGCGACGTCAAGGTCTGGAACCTCACTAGAAGAAAGATGGATTCTTAGAGGAACCCAGAAACCACAGCAAGAAATGGTCCTCTGGCCTGCACTTGCTAGAAAGCCTGCCAAATTGCACAGCTCTGCAGATGGCTGCTCTTGGTCCAATTACCCTAACTCAGGGGAGATTAATATTCACAGGAGAAGACAACATAGCCTGTTCAGAGAAAATAGCAGGGAGACAATAGCAACCAGGCTTCTGTGCTGAGGAGGCAATTACTAGGGCCACGGGCTCTGTGCTCACTAAGACCCCAGCACTTGCTGGAGACAGGCCAGTCCCCTAAATCTGCTCCAACCCTGGTGCCCATCCATAGCGGCTGCTGAGAGTGGGAGGTTGTTACATTTCTAGTGAAAGCCACCCATCGCTCCTCACTCTGAGGCATGGCATCTCCTGTGGTTCCTCCTTAACCTCTGCAGATTGGAAGCCCACAAAGCAGGCACCACGAGCTGCCAGGGAGAGCAGATGTTCGAGTCAGTGCGAGGGCAGAGCTGTGAAAAAACCTGGTGCAAAGACTTAGGCTGGAAACCAACAGGAGAGAGCAGCTTTCTCCCTGATGGTCACTGCTCTCTCTATTTTCTAACTAGAATCACTCTTGTCTCGTATTCCAAGACCTTTTTTTTTTTTTTTTCTGGGTAAGACATCTGTTCTAAATCTATGTTGTTCTATGTCGGCTTAGAGGTGGGATGTTGACAGATTAAGATCAATGAGTTCCAGAGAACTTTTTTTTTTCTTTTTAAAATAAATCTCAACTGCACAGAATCTGGTTAAAATGTAACCCTTGGTTCTAAACACAGTCACCATTAATCCTGGCAATTATTTGCTTCTTTAATTTGCTATTTATTTGCTTCTTTAATTTGGTTTTGCTTTTCATTGTAAAACCAACACACGCAAACATACCTGCAAACCCAAGAAGCAGATCAGTAGTTTTGAAGTCTCAGGATGCACCAGCATCACCTGGAAAGCTTGTTAAAACTCAGACTGCTGGGCCCCACCCATGGAGCCTCTGATTCAATCCGTCTGGGTGGGGTCCAAGAATTTCTTTTTCTAATAAGTTGCCAGATGATATTGATGCTGCTGGTCTGGGGACCACACTTAGAGCAGCACAGAAGCAGAACTTAAATGCCAGCTGACATACAGCTCTGTGCCTCTCTGCTCCTCACCTATCTTGAACCCTGCCTCCCTCTCAGATGCAGCTATTTTCCTGAATTTTGTGTTTAGTGATGACAGAAAAATTTTTTTAACCAAGGTGAGATTCATATAAGAGAAAATTAACCATTTTAAAGTGTATAATTCAGTGACATTTAGCATATTCACAGTGCTATACTACCAACACCTCTTCTAGTCCTAAATCATTTCTGTCACCCCCACAAGAAGACCATTTACCCAGTGATAAAGTTTTTAAAGCCCAGAATACATCCTCTGGTTACCTATCAAATGCTTAAAACTCAGTTCTCTACAAGACACCCTGAACCTCACCATCCTCACCTTTAGTGAATGAGCCCAGCATCAGAAGAGACAAATCTCAGCACTAACGCCAACCAGGACTCAGCAACTAAAAATGCCTTTCCCCAGGAGATCCAGTCACCTCCATAGGGAACAAGACGACAGCACCGCCAGACTTCTCATCAGTAGCAGAGAGCAAGGTCAGCGGGGTTTCCAAATTACCGAGGGTTGAAGGAAAGCAAAGTGGTCCCCTTGAGTGTGTGTTCAGTCCCACTGACTCTGGAACTCAGTCTAGCTGTGCCTGTTATAGCGCTATTCAAGCACAGACTCCCTTTCTCTTTCTCTCTCTCTCTCTCTCTGTTAAGCTCACACATACCACCCGGGAGAGTCTGCACTTAAGTATATCATAAAGATGGAACTACACTTCAGAAATGCCATGGGAAAGTATTAAATGCATTAAATGGCTGCACAAAGCCCAAGGAACGGAGGCTCCCTGCTGCCTCTGACATCACAGCACCCCCCAGAGACACCCAGGGGCTCCTGCAGCCCTCCCTCTGTCCCAGTCATGCCAGTGGCTGTACTGCAGGATCCAACCTGAGGCTTCACACCTCATGTAAGGCCCAGGAGTTCACGGGCCTTGGTGTGGACAGCACCATGCTAACTTCTCCCTCCTCCTAATTCCTGAATTTTGTTATTTCCACTTCTATAGCACTTTCAACATTTACTCCTGTGGTGTACATATACCTATAGTGATCCCTCCATGTCCTATTATAAAGTTATAACTTCTTAATTCCTAAATAATGCTGGTCTCATGGCAGGCAATCAGTGGATGCATGATGATAAAAATAATGATAAAATTGTCATCAATTGGGTTCATCTTTCCTGTTCCAGAACTGCACGTAGCCCTTATATAAATTATCTATTAATAGTTTAACCCCACCGACAACCCTTCTGAGTCTACGGAACGACTTGCCCAAGTATAAGTATATGAACCTTTACTAGGTTCATAAGACAAGTATGAACCTAGTAAAGTTTGGCTCTAAACCTGCTCTCCTCCTCCTGTGACTGACAATCCTCTATTCATCTTATTCATGTCACCAGTGGTATTGTAATTTCAGCACTATATTTCCTTGATTCCAATGTCTTTAAAACATGTTCTTTTAAATTTCGGTAATTGATGTGTGTGTATATGTTTACAGTCCCAGAAAATCTGTCATGGCACTGATGCTGCAGCTTAAAAATGATGCCTTCTTAGAAGAGAAGTGGTGAGTTAATAAAAACAAGAAGAGCGATAATTACCACGCAGTGAAAACTTTTAACATGGAAGATGCTACAGTAAGCAGTTTCTAATCCATACTTCACTTACATATATACATACACACACACACACTATATTATATATTCCTGACCCATAGAGTAAATGGCCTCTATGGGTCAGGAAATAAGAGGCTAAGAGGTCACTAATTTGTCCAACAACATACAGCCCTTCACTGACCTAGCCATGTACAATTCCAGCCTATGCTTGGACATATAACTAGGAATGAATACATCCCCAAAAATGTCAGGCATAGGGCAGGAGGTCAATACTTAACTGACTAACTGAACAATGAAATGTGATTCATTCACTTAACTGGTGAGCCTTCAGATTCGATTTTCTCTGTTGTTTAGTGGCTAACGAACAGTGGCTACAGAGAAGCACCCGCCATCCCTGCCCAGTGCTTGCTGGTCCCAGGGACTCAGCTCCACACAGAAGCCCTAGCGCTTCCCTGGGGAGCAGAGTCCTCCCAGCACTGAGTGATGCCAGCCTAGTGCATTCGCTGCCTCTCTGCTATTATTTGTGTGGTTCCCTGGCAATCACACAAGGAAGGAATAAAGTTTAGCAACTATTAATCTATTTTGATGAACTTTTCTCTTCCTTACAAGCAAATTTGCTGGCACTGTAAATCCCAGAGATTATTACCACTTTCCTTTTCAGTGACACCTTTTATTTTACATTTGATGAATGTCATCCAATTATTTGCTCTGGGCCCATCTGTCATGCTAAACACAGAATTAGCTGGGTCTTTTCCTCACTAATGACTGGCTCGTTAATCTGATTTTCTGGATTTCCATTTTACAGGTTTAATTGGGCTCCTGGCCAGTGAAAATGATTCCTTTGGACAAATGCATTGGCCATTAAACACATCTGTCTCTTCTGACTTGTTCCCAGGCCTCCGTAACCAAGTCTAAACCGACATATCCTTTACTTTTTCCATTTCTCCTTGCTTCTGGATGATTACTTGTCTTGGAGGAGAGAGAGAAGTCTGCCCCTCAAAATTGGAACCAGAAGGCCTTGAGTCATATTGAACTTTTTTCTGTCACAGAGAGAAGGAAACTTGTAATGTCTCTAGAATTCATAAGTGGACATATGGCTTCTGAGAAGAGAAGTAGAAACTAACACGTTCAAATACCTATCATGTGATGAGTGCTTCAGATTCATTTTACTATTCAATATCCACAATAAATATTACTATTACTGTTATTATTATTAAAACCATTATTAGTACCCTTACAGGGTAAAACTATTGATAAATTTTTTGAGCATTTATTATATGCCAGGCACTACTCTGTATGAACCAGCTTTCCGATTTTATAATCAGGTGAGAAACTGAGGCACAGAGGCATAGAGGCGGCATAGAGGAGGCACAGGGAACTTATACCATATGCTCAAAGACACACAGCAGGTAAATGCTGGAACTGGAATTTGAACCCAAGTTTATGTGACTGCAAACCTTATTCTGGTCTCTCAGACTATGTGGGGTTTCCATACCTCTCCATGGAAAAGAATGAATCCTGGTCACTCAACTCCCAATTTCCCAGTTAAGATACCCACCAACAAGGTAGGTCTTTCATGTCAGTTCCCTATCCCTGAGAAATCAAGGTTCTATTGTTGCATAGGAGTCAATGGGGTTGCTATTGGAACTGGTGAATAAAGAGGGATAATGGAAATAAATTCAGCTTACACCAGGGCTGTCACCTTCACAGGAGTTGACATTTAGAAGTTTTTCCAGCTAGAGGGCCTTGCTAGGTCCAGGAGGATGTGAAGAATCTAAGACAAGAGAAATGACTACCTTTATGGGCAGACAATACTTATTTCTCTTGCAGCCTTTGCATTGTTTCCTCCTGCTTAGAAAATGAAAGGCGACAGTCGAGTTGTTAAGATGCACAATTAACTTTTCCAATTTCTTTGCTCATTAATTCTATTCAGATTATTTAAAATACACTTTGACGTTGTTAGACCTTCTCTTCTTCTCCTCCTACATAATTCCTTTAAAGATCATATTTCTTCTTCAAGAACAAAGAAAATTCTGACTACCAGGTCACAAGAGTCAATAAACAGCCACTGGTCTCATTAGGATGTGGCTCTATGTGTCAGGCTGGCTTGGGAGCTTCTACATGGTAGGTTACATCACCTCTGTCATCTTGAGCTCATTTTCTGAAAGCTTTCTGCTAAGGCACTGCACTGTGTGTCTGAACCAGAATTGGGTACGGCATTTGGAACAACAAGACACCTATCAGCAAGCCATCTCCCCTGCTAGACTGTTTGATGTTGAATTTAATGTTTGTCAAACTGGTGTTTGCTTGTTTTATGTCCTGGGGGCTCTGGTCTACTAATGAAATATGCAGTTTTATCTGCCTGTTTCTAGAAGGAGTGGGTCTAATGCCTAACAACACTCCTGCTGAGGCTGAACCTTTTTGAAACAGATTTTCCCATAAAAATTTTTTATGGGGGCCCTAACGTAGCCCCCCAAAATAGCTTCATCAAGAATAGATTTCGGATAAGACAGCTGATGTGAAGCCAGTATTGCTCTGTGTATGAGTGTGCGTGCACACACACGCAGAGGGGCAGTGTTGGAGGAGAGGCATGTCCACCGCACAAGTGGTCAAAACACACGACAAGTCAACTGCACAGTCACCAGCCCTGCCAAGAGACTTCCTGGAGCCTTCAGCTATGGGGAATGCTAGCAAGGCGCAGAACAGGGGTGGGTTAGAAGAGCATGTTACAAAGACCATGTCTAGACCACACACAACACTACAATAAGAATCAGGAGCCTAGTTCTCTGGGATTGTTTTTCAAATATAATAAAGGGGTTAGACTTGATAAGTTTCCAACTATCTATTTTCAAGGAAGACTCTTCTGATTGTTAAGCGTTATAGTACATCAGTTGGGATCTCGGACATGTGTTTGAATCCTGCTTCTGTCATATGCTGGTTTGGTGACCTTGAACAGGTAATTTAATGTTCCTAATTTCTTCTTCTGGAAAATGGAGATATTAATGTTGAGTTCATTTCAGCTGCTCAGTCGTGTCTGACTCTTTGCGACGCCATGGACTGCAGCATGCCAGCCTTCCCTGTCCATCACCAACTCCCAGAACTTATTCGAACTCATGTCCATTGAGTCAGTGACACCATCCAACCATCTCATCATCTGTCGTCCCCTTCTCCTCCTGCCATCAATCTTCCCCAGCATCAAGGTCTTTTCCAATGAGTCGGTTCTTTGCATCAGGTGGCCAAAGCATTGAAGTTTCAGCTTCAGCATCAGTCCTTCCAATGAATATTCAGGACTGATTTCCTTCAGGGTTGACTGATTTGATTGTCTTGCAGTCCAAGGGACTCTCAAGAGCCTTCTACAACACCACAGTTCAAAAGTATCAATTCTTTGGCACTCAGCTTTCCTTATGGTCCAACTCTCATATCCATAAATGACTACCAGAAAAACCATAGCTTTGACTAGACAGACCTTTGCTGGCAAAGTAAAGTCTCTGCTTTTCAATATGCTGTCTAGGTTGGTCATAACTTTCCTTCCAAGGAGTAAGTGTCTTTTAATTTCATGGCTACAGTCACTATCTGCAGTGATTTTTGAGCCCCCCAAAACAAAGTCTGACACTGTTTCCACTGTTCCCCCATCTATTTGCCATGAAGTGATGGGACCAGATGCCATGATCTTCGTTTTCTGAATGTTGAGCTTTAAGCCAACTTTTTCACTCTCCTCTTTCACTTTCATCAAGAGGCTCTTTAGTTCTTCACTTTCTGCCATAAGGGTGGTGTCATCTGCATATCTGAGGTGATTGATATTTCTCCCAGCAATCTTGATTCCAGCTTGTGCTTCATCCAGCCCAGCATTTCACATGATGTACTCTGCATGTGAGTTAAATAAGCAGGGTGACAATATACAGCCTTGACGTACTCCTTTCCCAACTTGGAACCAGTCTGTTGTTCCATGTCCGGTTCTAACTGTTGCTTCCTGACCTGGATAAAGATTTCTCAGGAGGCAGGTCAGGTGATCTGATACCACCATCTCTTGAAGAATTTTCCACAGTTTGCTGTAATCCACACAAAGGCTTTGGTGTAGTCAATAAAGCAGAAATAGAAGTTTTTCTGGAACTTTTTTTATATTTTATCATGATGATTGAATCCACCATGGCATGTAAAGAGTTTAACCTTTAACCTGGCACATGCTAAGTACTCAATACATATTACCTGTCCCTGCTGAAACAGAGGCACAGGTGCCTGTATCGGTTTAATATACTGGAGGGTTCATGGTGACTGGCCATGGTGACAGTTGACATGCAAACTGGGGGCTTCAGGAAGAGCTGAGGTGGCCATGTGGGCTTCCTGGTCAAAGTCAACCAGGTATAGAGGACTGAAATTCTTCTTGCCGTCAGCAAGGATGACTTTGTGGAAAATACACTTATAGAGTCTGCCAACCCAATGTGCTTTGTGCCAGATATTTGACCATGAATGGTCTTCATGTTCTAGCTTTTATGATTTAAAAGGAGTGAAAGAAGTTCTTGGGATGTTCCCTTTACCCATAAAAATAGAAGTTCATTGCTTTTCCTCTCCTAGTTTTGTTGGTGGATGAAAAGGCAAAGATGGTAAGTGCAGCAATAAAACAAATTGATATGGATTTGAATTGTTATCCTGGAGTACAAAATTTGGGAGCATTTGAATACTCCCGGTTAATATAGTAATAGTTGAAAAAAAAAACAAAACTAAAACTCAGTCAGTCTACATTGAGTGTTCTAAATCACGATGCCAGAGCGTCACAGAAAAAGGAAACACTACTTAGGGAAAACTTAAAGACAAATATTACAACTTACTATCAAAAGAGTCCGACTTCTGTTTTCACAAATGTTCCTTGTACACCATGAGTGTAGTATGGTTTCATAGAAGATAGACTGAGAAAGGGCTTGAAAAGATATTTCAAGGAGTCAAGCTTATACAGTCTTCCTATACTTATATATAAGTTTTTCTCTTTGAGATATTACATAGGTTATTTCCTTTATACTGGTAGATATTATGAGGTCAATTAACTGGCTAAAATATTCCCAATCGACACTAGCCTCTGTCTTTTATATAACATTCCAGGATTTCAGAAAATTAAAACAAAAGAATGGGAGAGGAGAAGGAGGAAGAAAGGTAAAAGGTACCAGTATCTGTAACATTAGTGATTCCAGTTTCAGCTCAATCATGTATCAGGCATGCATGTATCAGGCATGCAATTTTAGGCATAGTAAATAGTCTGTTGGAGTTTCAAGGTTATTTTCCTATAAAATGGAAATAATAGTTACTCTTCTCTTACGGAAAGTAAATGAGATAAGATAGTAAAATGTTTTCATGTTATCTGTAAATTATTCTACGAGTACAATGAATAGGATGTAATGATTGACCTGTTTATGTATCCAGGAACCCAAAGATTTTAGAAGTATTTTCACTGACAAATTGCTATAAACTGAATTTTTGTATCCCTCTGTAATTCATATGTTGAAACTGAATCCCCATTGTGATGGTATTTGGAGGTGGGGCCTTTGGGAGATGATTAGGTCATGGGGGTGGAGCCCTCATGAGGAGACTAGTGCTCTTACCAGAGAGACCCCAGATAGCACTCTCTCTCATACTACACACAGGACACAAGGACACAAGTCATCTACGAGCAGACACCAAATCTGTCAGCGCCTTGATCTTGGACTTTCCAGCTTCCAGACTTGTGAGAAATAAACTTCTGTTTTTCATAAACCACTCAGTCTACAGCTTTAATGGCAGCATTAATACAGAAACCAAGCTGATGGTCTAGACATGCCCAGTCTATAGATTGTGTAGGGCATTAACATTTGCCACTGGGGCAGAAGCTGCATATACCCTGTGGGGTTATAGTTGTCTGCAGACTGAATGAAAGGTTAGAGGCAGTATGGAATATGGAATCCAGGGCAGAGCTACAGAACAGACGTGTCTTCAGCCACATGGGATAAATGGCAGGTGCACATGGTTGCTTACAGAATGACTAATTTTACTGATATGTTCACAGTATTTTAAAGAACTTAAAAGGGCAAGGCAAACAAAGCCATTAATTTTCTAGAGAAGCAGGGATGTGTCTTTGAGATATGGGATTTCTAGACAGACTTGGAGATACGTGGGCTGCTGGATATAACAGCCAAACTTCTCCAACATGGGATTTGCATCCCTCATGAGTGAATTTGTGGACAGCAGTGGATAGATTTAAACCATCTGTCAACCTGTTTTCTTCAGGAAACATTGCCACTTCCCCAAGAGAGCCATGAATACTTGTAAAATGCCAACTGCTATTTCTTGGAGCTTCCCCATTGTACTATGTCATTCTTGTCCTGTCCTCCACCAGCAGAAGCATCACTGTTGAAAAGTCAGACTTGGTGCTCACCTCTTGTTACGCACTGGCTGCCCTCACGCACAGCAGCCTTGGTGGAGAGATACTGTACAGCCTAGCTTTACTGATAAAGTTAATGATATGCGTAAGGTCACTCAGCTTCAAAGCAGCAGAGCCTGGATTTGAACTTGGGTCTTTAAATTTTGACAATGTCCACTACCCTGTGCAACCCTGAACGAGTCTAAAGAGTCTACTGCAGAGCCTCTCCAAAGAATAGCTAGTTTAGGACCAGTTTCCTGAAGGGATTCATCCTGACCCAGATCCTTAGAAATACCAGCATTAAGGAAATTCACACTGGCTTACGTCAAAAGCTACCTCCTTAAAGAATCCTCCTCCATCTGGATTTCCCAGCTGGAATGCAGCCTTTCTTCTCTGATTCTCAGGGCTCTCTGTAGCTCTCTTGTCGTACTTATCAGCTGCTGAGGAGAATACTAGAAGAGGGTCTCTTGTATCATCTTAGAGGGGAGATAATATGTCCTATTCCCATTTGACTGCCTCTTGGTTGCTGGCACCCATGTCACAACTCATATTTTTAGAGCATTTTGCTTTGTGCCATTCGTTTTCATCACTGGACTGAATCTCATTTGGCCAGAGCACAAGCATGCCAGGGAGGTCTAATTATCAATACATTCCCATGTTAGAATTCAGGGGCCCTGAGGCCCAGACAGGCCCCACTAGGTCACCTTGCTACTAAAAGGTAAGGCTCACAGCCAACCTCCGAACTTCTGACTTGAAGCCCGAGGCTCTTTTCATGTTGCTAGGCTGCATCATTCTGTGTTCACTAAATCAAGATTAGAAAAACACAAAGCAGAGATAATTGCATGGATTTCTACAAGTGGGTCTTGATTTTACATCAAATACTCCTTTGAGTGGTTGGCAACACCACAACATGGAAAACCAGGGGCCATAAGAAAGAGTGCTTTCCTGTGGGACATGAAGAAGCAGATTACAAGATGTTTTTCCCTATCCACTGCTGAAACCACAGATTAATTAAAGGTCTGGCCAGATTCACATCATTCCTCAAACATTAATCTCATTCAGACACCTCATTAGGGATATCAGCCCCAATTCTACTACATGTTACATTGATCAATCAATCAATGTATTTACTTATTCAGCACTTTTGTGCCCAGGCTGTGTTAGATGTCACAGGAGTCATGGGCTGTGACCTCATGGAGTTCACCATTTCTTTGCAAAAATAAGCCAAACGTGTAAGATGTACCAACGGCAATGCAGAGTGAATGCCAATGCCATGGTACTCTGAGCAGAGCAAAAGCTAAGAAGTATAAAACAGAGAAACCCCTGAAGGAGGAAAAGACAAAACAGGTTCCGTCTTGAAAGCAGGACTCCATCTTGGGCTGGACTGTGGACTTTGAGCTATGTGCCCTGTATCTATGGAAACGACATACAAACTGGAAAATCAGAACCCCCCCCCCCCAGATGGGAGAGCCTCAGGGCTTGTACCCAGACTCTCCATCGCCTAAAAAAAATACCACCCTAATTATCTGTGCAACCAAATAGAATCATAAATTCTATTATGCTTATTGGGGTATGACCACAGGCCTATTGATAATTGTCCACCATTAACTACTTAGGCTTAAAGCATACGAATCACGGGTTTAAGGCATACAAATCACGGTTTAAGGCATACAAATCATGGGTTAACTTTGATAGTATCTTTCTTTTCCTTCGTTCAGACTAGTTTCAGCGATTTGGGGAGGTGGGTTTGACATGTACACTTAGGATATATAAGGTTTTCACAAAAACTGGTCGGGGTCCTTGGCTAAGAAGAGACTCTGCCTTGGGCCTGCACTCCACTATCTGCATTGTCCTTCTGAGTGAGTTTGTTTCCCAGAACGTGTGGCTACAACACCCCTACCCCGGAACCACACCACAGCGTATTCTCATGATCCTTCTAGAATTACAATAAATCAATACTGGGCACTGCGGAGTCCATACTCATCCTATATCATTTTATACATAACATGACTAATACATGGAGATGGAAGAGTGACAGCTGGTAGAGGGCTGAGCTTGAATTGCAGCTCATACCTGCCTGACTCCAAAGATGTAGGCATAAGCCTTCTTTATCACCCTCCACGGTGTGGTGTGCATGTGTGTACATACACGCCAATAATAATTGAATGAAAAGTAAAAGTGTTAGTTGCTCAGTTATGTCTGACTCTTGGCGGCACCACGGACTATAGCCCACCAGCCTCCTCTGTCCAAGGAATTCTCCAGGCAAGCATACTGGAGGGTGCAGCCATTTCCTTCTCCAGGGGATCTTTCCCACCTAGAGATCAAACCCTGGTCTCCTGCATTGCAGGCTGATTCTTTACTGTCTAAGTGTTATTTACAGTCCCACTGCCTTAGGAGGAGAGGGGATTCTCACATTGAGGGACATCTTTGGCGAATGAGGAGATGGATTTGAGGACAGAAAACTAGAGAAACCAGATCACAGCTGAACTGAGCTACACACCAAAGTGAGATGGGGAGAGTAAAGACAGGGGTGGACCTGGCCAGAAGAGCTGGAGAGGCAGCAGGACAGGAGATCCACGTGAGTGGATCAGTGGTGCTTGACTGGTTCCACAAGAGGCACTTTGGGAGACGGGCAAGGAACAGTGGGTGTGTGTAGGTTTTATTAAGGGTTTTTGCCATTCAATATCTGACATAAACACTCTGCTTCATTTTTACTTGACACTTTCAACAAAAAGTCTATACTATACTGCTCAATAATCTTATTAAAATTTTATTTGTCTATCTCTGCAGAGGTGGTTCACGTCAGGAATGTGATTCCCCTTCAAGGAAGCATCCAAGAGTCACAGCTGGGTTATTAGGGATTTTATCTTTTGGGGTTACTGACTTAGTTCTTTGTTATGAAAATTTATGAAAAACATCAGAGCAGAAGCTCAGACATGGATGCCAAACTTTCCCCAGCCCATCAGCAATTAGGACTCTTTAAGAAAAAGCACTTAACTGCCCCACACCCCAGTTTTACCTCAAAGCAGATAAAAACCTCAAAATATAGGCGCAACACACACCTGACAAAAAGCAGAGACTCAAAAATGCCACATCTCTGTGGGCCTCGTTTCACTTCCTGGTCCTGGTTTTCTCAGCATGAATGTTTTCTTCAATTTCCATCTCCTAAGAGGAGATCCAACCAGTCCATTCTAAAGGAGATCAGCCTTGGGTGTTCTCTGGAAGAAATGATGCTAAAGCTGAAACTCCAGTACTTTGGCCACCTCATGCGAAGAGCTGACTCATTGGAAAAGACCCTGATGCTGGGAGGGATTGGAGAAGGGGACGACAGAGGATGAGATGGCTGGACGGCATCACCGACTCAATGGACGTGAGTCTGAGTGAACTCCAGGAGTTGGAGATAAACAGGGAGGCTTGGCATGCTGCAATTCACGGGGTCACAAAGAGTCGGACACGACTGAGCGACTGAACTGAACTGAACTGAAGATCCTATGCTGTCAGTTTCTTTCTTTCTAACTTTTTATTTTATTTTGGATATAGCCAATTAATAAAGTTATGAGAGTTTCAGGTGGACAGCAAAGGGACTCAGCCATACGTGTACATGTATAGCCATTCTCCCCCAAATTCTCTCCCATCCAGGTTGTCACATAACATTGAGCAGAGTTCCCTGTGAAATACAGGGGGACCCTGCTGGTAATCTGTTTTAAATACAGCAGTGTGGACATGTGATCTAACTCCCTTACTATTCCTTCCCCCACCCTTGCCCCCTGCTGTCAGTTTTTTTTTTTTAATTTAATTAATTTATTTTACTTTACAATCTGTGTGCAGGCCAGGAAGCAACAGTTAGAACTGGACATGAAACAGACTGGTTCCAAATAGGAAAAGGAGTACGTCAAGGCTGTATATTGTCACCCTGCTTATTTAACTTACATGCAGAGTACATCATGTGAAATGCTGGGCTGGATGAAGCACGAGCTGGAATCAAGATTGCTGGGAGAAATATCAATAACCTCAGATATGCAGATGACACCACCCTTATGGCAGAAAGTGAAGAGGAACTCAAAAGCCTCTTGATGAAAGTGAAAGAGGAGAGTGAAAAAGTTGGCTTAAAGCTCAATATTCAGAAAACGAAGATCATGGCATCCAATTCCATCACTCCATGGGAAATAGATGGGGAAACAGTGGAAACAGTGTCAGACTTTATTTTGGGGGGCTCCAAAATCACTGCAGGTGGTGACTGCAGCCATAAAATTAAAAGACGCTTACTCCTTGGAAGAAAAGTTATGACCAACCTAGATAGCATATTCAAAAGCAGAGACATTACTTTGCTGACTAAGGTCCGCGTAGTCAAGGTTATGGTTTTTCCAGTAGTCATGTATGGATGTGAGAGTTGGACTGTGAAGAAAGCTGAGCGCCGAAGAATTGATGCTTTTGAACTGTGGTGTTGGAAAAGACTCTTGAGAGTCCCTTGGACTGCTAGGAGATCCAACCAGTCCATTCTGAAGGAGATCAACCCTGGGATTTCTTTGGAAGGAATGATGCTAAAGCTGAAACTCCACCTCATGCGAAGAGTTGACTCATTGGAAAAGACTTTGATGCTGGGAGGGACTGGGGGCAGGAGAAGGGGACGACAGAGGATCAGACGGCTGGATGGCATCACTGACTCAATGGACGCGAGTCTGACTGAACTCCGGGAGATGGTGATGGACAGGGAGGCCTGGCGTGCTGCAATGCATGGGGTCGCAAAGAGTCGGACACGACTGAGCAACTGAACTGAACTGAACCTACAATATTGTATTGGTTTTGCCATACATCGACTTGAATCTGCCATGAGTGTACGTGTGTTCCCCTTCCTGAACCCCCTCCCACCTCCCTCCCCATCCAATCCCTCTGGGTCATCTCAGTTTATTTTTGTTGTCGTCATTCAATGACGCCATAAACCTGTTTTAAGCATCTACTCTGTGTTAAGCTTTCCACCCCTGCTCATGCCCTCTTACACAGTTCTTGACCCAATTTACTTCAGGCAAACAAGGAAGTTTAAGTTGTGACTCTTATTTGAACAGCAGAACAAGAGCAGAGATTGAGAAAGAAGGCTCTACTATCAGTCTGCCTAGGTCAAATCTCTGTTCCACTCTTTGCTGGCTGTGTGATCTTGGGAAAATGACTTAACTGCTCTGTGCCTCTTCTCTGAAATAGAATTAAGAGCAGGACTCTCGAAATACGATGCCATAACAATTAAATTCATTAATAATATGCCTAGCTCATACTAGCCTCTCAGGAAATGGTAGCTGATTCTTTATATACAATTGTTTCTCCAAGAACTATAGATCATCCAATAAGAGAGAAAATTAGATAGGAGATAAAACTTGTGGAGGAAGGGCAAGGACAAATCTTAAGAGAGAAAATGCTTACATAGAAGAGGTACATTCAGTCCGCTTCATAGGACTCATCTCAGATATTTCAGAGGAAGTAAGAAAGTCACTGCTTCTACACCTTCCCTCCCTGCCCCCACAAACACCTAAGAAGCAATTACACAGCGCCCTGAGATAATAAACACAACATACTAAGAGCCCTGGGATGATTTCTCCATACTGCAGTCTGGAAGCAGTTGCCACCTGGGGCAGGCAGTAAAACTGCAGGCGTTTATTCTGGAGAACCAGACAGAAGGCCTTGGGCATGGCTTCCTCTCCATTCTAATTGCATTCGCTGGAACTGCCACCACACAGGATCACTAGGTACGCATGCCTTCCAAAAACATTTTTTCACAGAAGAAAGTGGAAGCAATCTAGCCCAGCCTCGAGAGGTTCCAAGGCTAGAGGGAAAGAGGGTAAGTGTCTAGCTTCCTGCTCCCATTATACACAAGCTGGATTAAAAGGAAACAAGGGAGGAGGAGGAGAGAATGGGGATCAAAGAATCAGACAATTTTAAAGCCCAAGAAACACAGTGAGAGAAGAACCAATCAATTTCCTTTTTTTTTTTTTTTACAACAGATGTTTTGCTTGCAGTTCTGAATCTAACAGCAGTTGATGTAGTAAGGATGAAATAGGAGGAGGAAGAAAAGAAAAGAGCTTAAAAGGAAGGGAGGGAGACAGTCAGGTTGGCAAACAAGAAGCTGATCCCTAAGGCCTCCCCTCTTCCCAGCTTCACCATGAGAGGTTTTACCCACTGGGAATAACAGGGTGTCCCACTGCCTCACCCACCCCCGACCTGAAGGCATTTTTCACCAGGAAGGCAGGGGTAATCAGGCTCATCCTTTAAACATCTTCATCCTATTACTTTCATAATCAGCTTCTAAAGTTCCGTTCAATAGATGTGGGGTCGACCAGACTGACGGCTTGAACAGCTGCTCAGGCCATGGAGCTATTCTCTCTGGCATTGATCACAAAGACAAAAATCAATCCTGGCTAAGGAGAAAGAAGTTAAAAATAAATTGCAGGAATTGATTTCTGTTCAGACCTTCTGACTCCCAGTTTAGGAAGGGGGAAAAATGAGGCTGCGTGAATCCGCCTGTCATGAAAACCCTTCACATGTCCCGGCCTCAAAAGCAAAATCAGGGAATGTTTCATACCCACACACAAGCACACACATACACAATTTTTCTTAATTTATACTTCTACATTATTTTATTTTTGCCTCCTAATGACTATCAGAGATGAGAATCCATCTAAATTGTAAGCTCCCATGAGAAGACTAGGGTCGGTCTTGTGTTCACTATAACATCTCAACAGTGGGGCTCCATGCTTTGTGAGTGGTAGTAACTGCCGAAAAATGTGTTGAGGGACTGTTGGAATGAAAAAAGGAATGAAGTCCCCTCCTTGCTATTATTGGCTCTTACATTTCTGCACAGATTTCTCACATTTGCAATTATTTTTCTTCTTTATTGTTTTGCTTATATATTCTCTCCCTCTCTCCCACTAAATACAAACCCTCCCATGGCAGGAACTTTTGGGCTTTTCTGCTGTTTAATTTTTGACCTGCTGCACTATCTCCATACTGAGCCCTCAGTGAATGGATGTGAAAGGAAAGAGAGGAAGAATGATTCAGCAACTCTGTTGAGGAATTAGCTGTATCCCAATTTAAAAAAGGTTTTTTCTGACACTGGAGAAATGAGTTGGGAAATACTTCCTAATAGTAGTCCTTCTCTGGGTCTGAATCAATGGACCGCATGGTAGAGTGAGCAGTCTTGTGGAATTTTACCAAGAGAAGGGAATTTCTGGAGTCATATCATACAGTCCACTGCCTTCCAAACTGGATTCTATGGCATTCTAGAATTCTACAGAGATACTGTGAGAGTGTCTGTAAAAAGGTGAAGAGGAGGCTGGGTGGATGAGAGAGCTGATCTAACTCTTCACTCGCTTAGAACAGGACCCATTCCACCTGCATCTGTTTTACACATCGGAATTCCTTGAACATTGTTGTCTGAAAAGTGGTTCCCACTGTTAAGAACAGCAACAACAAAAAGTCTGAAAGCTCTATTTGGATGCCATCTTATCATTTTGTGATAAGGCAACTGAGTTCCAAGGAGGAAAAATAATGACCCAAGGTCACAGAGTGAGTTATGGTGAGACCAGACTTAAAGGCAGGAATACATGCCACCCCTTCCCCAACCGCCTACTCCACACCATGGACACTGTCTCCTTCCATGAAACGTTTCTTTTCTTTGGAGCACTGGCTAGTCCTGTAGATAGACTCCTCAAATCAATTCCCTTCTTTGGGAACTGGCTTGAGCCTTGCATTCTCTAGAAAATGCCCCTGATCATAGTATGCCTCATGGGTCTTTCTCTCTCTGGGAAGGAGCCTTACATACCTTAGCTGCTTTGAGCATCGCTCATGGAGACTGTCAGGCCATCCAGTCCTACCTCTTCATCTAAACCAACAAAACTGAAGACAGCCACTTTGTCAGTCTTGTCTACCATTACACCCCTTTCATCGAGCACAGTAATAGGAGCATCTTAAGTGCTCAGTGAATGACTGTTGAATGAAAATGAGTGAATGAATCTACCAAACAACACTTCAGTCTCACACAGCCTTGGGTACATAGCAAGCATTCAGTCAAATCAAGCTGATTATTTACCCACTGGCTCCACTACTATAAAACTCCAAGAAGATCTTATTCTGACTGACCCTGAGGATTTTCAGAATCTGAGTCTTAAAAGCTACTTGCAGAAATCCAAAATGTCTGTTTACCCCATTAGCTAGCAAAGGAGTTAAGCAAATAGTGATTAAAATTTTTAAAAGCTGAACCTCTGAAATATATATTCTGGTTAGAATGGTGATGGGGAGAGAACGGGACTTAATAGTCTGCTTCTCAGTTAACAGTCCGACTACCTTCATTATCAACACTGTTGTTTTTACAACAGTACAATTATCTTTAATAGAAGGCCTCAGAAAAGGGATCCTCCTGGGAGCTGGGCTTAGCAGAGTGTGTGGTAGAGCCCTGCAGGAACTTGAAAGGGCAGGATAACAGGGAGACCTGATCGGGTCATGATTCCATAGTTCTTCCACACCCTGGAATGGAATACAAGAGACACAGCTTCCTGAAATATACCGTGGAAATTGGATCAAGCATCGGAGAGGTGCAAGGCAAGTGGGGAAGGCTGGAAAAGAGTGGAGCTGGGGATGGCAATGATGATCAACCATGTTGTCACTCACCCCCTTGGCACCCCAGTGATGAGTATTTGAACAATCCTCTAAGTGTATCTGAGGGACAACTCTCAGAGATGCAGGCATGATTACCTTGTACTGAATTCCATTAAGCCTTTCTTTGGTTAATGATGCAGAAATTTTCTGATCTGAAGTAAAATTGAAACAGATCCTGACAAACAGGCCACTGAACTAGGAGTAGTAGAATGAAGTCTTCCTGCCACTGCTGTCTCCCAAGACAGGGGCAGCATCTGTCTATTTCACCTTTACAGTCATCCAGAAAAGGTACTGAGAATACCAGCATACTCAGTGCTAATGTGAAGATCTTCAGGTTGGAGACATGAATGAGAGGATCGTGGCTTGGTTTTGCCACGCTTTATGAACCCAGGCAGCCCTGAGGTCAGATCCTCCTTACTCTACCATTTATTAAGCTATACAACAAAGGGTGAGACTCTAAAATTTTCTGAAATTCAGTTTCCTCCTTTGCAAAATAAAGATGATGCTATGTACCATACTGAAATATTATGAAGATAAAGTAGAATAAAGTAAAATAAAATGCACACATGCCAGGTAGGAACTTGGCACTAAATAAACATGAGGTCCTTTTCCAACAAAGACAACAGTTCTTCCAGTTTTCTCATTGGTGGGTAAAAAGTGGTGCGGTGGCTCGGTGGAAAATCATTCTGAAGAACCACTGCTTTGGAAATAGGAACTTGCAGATTTCCAAATAGCGGAAGAGATATGAAAGTTGTGGAGCTGATCTCATTCCTTTGAGCTGAATTTAGAAGTGTTTGTGGCCCTGGACAGTATACCAACCTTCCAGACCAGAACACACAGGTTGTATGCAGCCACATGAGGCTCCTGGCTAGCAAGACACCGACTGTCACTCTCCCTGTAAGATACACTGCCCAACAGACACACCACCACTGCCCTCTCATGCCCATGGAGATACTGTTAATTAACAAAATCAGTCTTTCCTACAGAATCACAGTAACAGTTTTCTATGCAGCAATTACCAATTACACAAAATGAAAAAAAAAATGACACCCCTAAACCAGACATATCCCATCCATGTACTACTAAAAAGGCAAATACTTAGGTTCTAATACGTAGCTAATCACAGAACAATTCTCTGAAATTAAGGAAAAACACTCCTTGCTATTTCGGCCTAGCAAGCAATAAGCACTTGTATTTAATAACTTCCATGAAGCCTCAGCAGATCTCCTGGGAAGAAGCAAACTGGATTCACTTATTAGAGACAGGCACAGCAAAGCTTTGAATAGAGTGAAGAGATCGCCATGCCAAAAAAATTGATGGGCATCCTGAAAATAAAGAAACCCTCCCCAGAGCCACTCTGTCTCAGCAGGAGACACTGGGGAATCATCAACATCTGGCTGGTAACTGACGCTCTGCTATAGGAATAGATGGGAGGGAATGATCACAGGGAAGAAGCGAGCAGAGAGAAGGAACCTAGTGAGGGCCCTGAAAAAAGACCACACTTAAAAGGTGGGCAAAGGAAGAGGCACCTGTGTAGGAAAGGAAGAAGAGACTGAAGGGGTTCTGGGAAGAGATGGGCTGCACATTATCAGAGAGGCAAATGAGAGAGGCTGGTTCGAGGAGGAAGGAGTAGTCGGATTTCAAAGCTGCAGACGAGTCCGCCAATGTCATTATTGAGGGGTGTTGTCCAGATTCCATTCCAAACTACCTTTGATGAACTTGGCAAAGGTAATTTTATTGAAGTGGCAGATGCAGAAGTCAGACTCAAGTGGGTTTAAAAAAGAAAAAGATGAGAAAAAGGCATAATGAATGTAGACTGAGCTCAAGAAATCTGGTTGTGAATGAAAGATGGGTCATTTATAGAAAGGCGTATAGGGTTCAAAACAACCTTGTTCTGTTTTGTTTTAAGGATGGTAGATACTTTAAAATATTTAAATGCTGATGGAAAATCAGAAAAAGGATTGAATAAGCTACAGTTAGAGGGAACAGAAGAATCAGCAATAAATCCAGGTCCCTGAACAGTTAGAAGAGATGGGAATGAGTGTTTGGATTGAGACATTTTATACAGGAATGAGGGTGATTCTTTCTGTTTGTCTTGTATTGTCCATCTGATCTGCAATCCTAGATGCATAGTTCAGTTCAGTTCAATTCAGTCACTCAGTCATGTCCGACTCTTTGCGACCTAGATGCATAGCAGGGATTCAAAGAGAGTCTTTCCAAGTGGTCCTGAGTTGGGTTCCCCCCAAAATTAGAGCCTGAGACAAAGGCTTTTGTGCAGATTGTTTGGGTTTTGTTTTTCAGGAAGTTTCCTAGGGACCAGGAGGGGTGGAACTAGAAAGCAGGAGACAAGGAGGGAGAGAAGCCACCCCAAGGTCATTACTGTAAGCCACTGGGCTGCTCTACTGTGCACTCTGTAAAGACTCAGAGGATGAAGTTCAGAATTGCCCTTCTGATGCAGGAAGAGAGGAGTGCTTATCCACTGGCCCATGACTCTGCTTGGTCAAATCATTACAGAGGACCTTGACACCCTTGCAATTCAAGGTAGGCACCTGCACCAGAATGACTAAGGTCTCTCATTAGTCTCCTACTTAGGAACAAATCAGCCCTAGGACAAAAAACAAGAGGTCCAAAGAACAGTTGAGACAAGGTGATATTCTTTGCAGCAGAAGATGGAGAAGCTCTATACAGTCAGCAAAAACGAGACTGGGAGCTGACTGTGACTCAGATCACCAACTTCTTATTGCAAAACTCAGACTTTAATTGAAGAAAGTAGGGAAAACCACTAGACCATTTAGGTATGACCTAAATCAAATCCCTTAGGATTATGAAATGGAAGTGACAAATAGACTCTAGACATTAGATCTGATAGAGTGCCTGAATAACTATGGACAGAGGTTTGTAACATTGTACAGGAGACTATGATTGAAATCATCCCCCAAAAGAAGAAATGCAAAAAGGCAACATGGTTGTCTGAGGAGGCTTTGCAAATAGCTGACAAAAGAAGAGAAGCAAAAGGCAAAGGAGAAAAGATATATCCATCTGAATGCAGAGTTCCAAAGAATAGCAAGGAGAGATAAGAAGGCTTCTAAGTAATCAATGAAAAGAAATAGAGGAAAGCAATACAGTGGGAAAGGCTAGAGATCTCTTCAAGAAAATTGGAGATACCAAGGGAACATTTCATGCAAAGATGGGCTCAATAAAGGACACAAATGGTATGGACCTAACAGAAGCAAGTAGAGGTGGCAAGAATACACAGAAGAACTATACAAAGAAGATCTTCACGACCCAGATAATCACGATGGTGTGGTCACTCACTTAGAGCCAGACATCCTGGAATGTGAAGTCAAGTGGGCCTTAGGAAGCATCACTACAAACAAAGCTAGTGGAGGTGATAGAATTTCAGTTGAGCTATTTCAAATCAAAAAAGATGATGCTGTGAAAGTGCTGCACTCAATATGCCAGCAAATTTGGAAAACTCAATAGTGGCCACAGGACTATTCCAATCCCAAAGAAAGGCAATGCCAATGAATGTCCAAACTATTGGACAATTGCATTCATTTACATGCTAGTAAAATAATGCTCAAAATTCTCCAAGCCAGACTTCAAAACTACATGAACCAAGAATTTCCAGATGTTCAAGTTGAATTTAGGAAAGGCAGAGGAACCAGAGATCAAATTGCCAACATCCATTGGGTCATAGAAAAAGCAAGAGAGTTCTAGAAAAACATCTATTTCGGCTTCATTGAATACCTCTAAAGCCTTTGACTTCATTGAATACGCTAAAGCCTTTGATTGGATACACTAAAGCCTTTGACTGTGAGGATCACAACAAACTGTGGGAAATTCTTGAAGAGATGGGAATACCAGACCATCTTACCTGCCTCCTGAGAAATTTGTATGCAAGTCAAGAAGCAACAGTTAGAACTGGACATGGAACAATGGACTGGTTCCAAATTGGGAAAAGAGTATGTCAAGGCAGTATATTGTCACCTTATTCATCTAACTTAAATGCAGAGTACATCATGCAAAATGCTGGGCTGGATGAAGTACAAGCTGGATTCAAGATTGCTGGGATAAATATTAATAACCTCAGATATGCAGATGACACCACTGTTATGGCAGAAAGCACAGAGGAACTAAAGAGTCTCATAATGGTAATGAAAGAGGAGAGTGAAAAAGCTGGTTTAAAACTCAACATTCAAGAAACTAAGATCATGACATCCAGTGCCATCATTTTGTGGCAAATAGAGGGGAAACAATGGAAATAGTGACAGACTTTACTTTCTTAGGCTCCAAAATCACTGCAGATGGTGACTGCAGCCATGAAATTAAAAGATGCTTACTCCTTGGAAGAAAAACTATGACCAACCCAGATAGCATATTAAAAAGCAGAGACATTGCTTTGTTGACAAAGTTCCATCTAGTTAAAGCTAAATAGGCATGTATGGATGTGAGAATTGGATTATAAAGAAAGCTGAGCACCAAAGAATTGATGCTTTTGAACTGTGGTGTTGGAGAAGACTCTTGAGAGTCCCTTGGACTGCAAGGATATCAAATCAGTCAATCCTAAAGAAAATCAGTCCTGAATATTCACTGGGAGGATTGATGCTGAAGCTGAAGCTCCAATACTTTGGCCACTTGATGTAAAGAACTGACTCACTGGAAAACACCCTGATGCTAGGAAAGATTGAAGGCGGGAGGAGAAGGGGACAACAGAGGATGAGGTGGTTGGATGGCATCACTGACTCAATGGACATGAGTTCGAATAAGCTCTGGGAGTTGGTGATGGACAGGGAGGCCTGACGTGCTGCAGTCCAAAGGGTTGGACATGACTGAGCAACTGAACAATGTCTTTATTGGATTTCTTTTGAAGATCATCTCTGAAACTCTTTTTTTTTTCTTTAAACTCCTGTGTTGTAAATGTATCCGTAATGATAAAATTGCTATTTATCTAACATTCAAAATCTCTCCCATTAAGACAAAATTAACATCATTTAAAGTATTGCCAAATAGTTTCTCTTTGAATGATTACACTCTATTAATTTCTGCCTCAGGGCTCTTTTTTTCTCTCAGAAAGATAAAAAATTTATTAGGGGATATAGTAGCCACACATAGAGGCTTTTCTACCACTCATGTGGGTGTATAAAGCAGGCTCTTAAAGAAAGTATCAAAACCCAAGCAATCTGGGGACCAAGATGCTGCAATAAGGTACTCAAGAATCTTGAAAGACAATTAAGTGCCAGAATATCTACAGTTATCTATACACAAAAGTTTGTTTCTTTGAAAAGGGTATGGAAGGTATGTGGGATGAGCTTCTCATGCACACGTGTCCATATATGAGTTGAAACCATGAATAATTAAAGGATGAATGTGAGGAAAAGATTAGTAATCCTTTATATGCTAGGCTTATAAAAACCTTTCAGCGAGGACGTGCACAATAGTGACACTGATTTTTGTATGTAGATTAGTCTCTTGAACCTTGCATTTTACAGGGCTTGTTTTCAAAGCATTTCAAAGCCATTATTATCTTGCTCGATCCTCACAACAACCTTCCAATTTAGGCAGAGCAACTGGCATGATTCCATTCTACAGAGATTAGGAAATTAAAGCTATGATCATCCAAGTGATTTGCCCAATGTTCGTTCTCTGACTAGTAAGTGGCAGATTCCTGATTACAACCTAGGTCTTTGAGTTCAGGATTCATTTCCCCACATCAGACCAGCAGCTTTCAAATCACAAAGTACTTGAGAGGAGGGACAACTTCTGTCTCTTACATGCTCTGCTGTTTTTACTTCTAGCAGCTCAACAAACACCTGTGATTTGGCTACTTCTACTTGTTAATTGCTAATACTTCTAGACTGTCTCAAATAATACACGGGAATAATAGAATGGTGCTATTTTTCTATATGTATACACAGAACTCTTAAAAACTAACAGCAACTTGTATCCAAACTACCTGCTGGCTTCATTGTACTGTTAGAATTATATGAGAACCACCTGTATGTATGGCATTGCTCCAGTCTCAGATTCTCTTGCTATAGAGGGGTCTTCGCTACACAGTGTCACCAGCAGATGAAAGTGGCATTAAGTAGCAGAAAGATCTACATTAAATTACTGGTCTGCTTGTGGATATGGAGAAGGACCTGGCAGGGCTGGAGTGGCCTTCCTTCCTTTGAATTTTTGGCTTTGTCCACCCCTCTAGAGTACTTTATTTGTATCTTAATTATGGATTTTTTTTCTCTTATACTTTAGACATTTGAAGATAGGCCAATATCATACATTCTTTTTAAAATTCAATCGCATGTAAAATTAAAGCATTCAATGAGTGGCTGAATTCATATTACATTCAAGGCTACCTCCTGTGCCAGAAGAGAGGAAAGGACCAGGCTTCATACAACTCAGTTAAGAAACATACAAATCTCTTATGATGACTTATTAGGGTGTGGCTCCTGTTTCTTTAACACACTCCCTAAGAGCCAGGGTATGAATCATATCAATGAAGGGATTTTACTGCTAACCACTGCTGAGCTACCTATTCTCCAAGATAATCACCAGAAAAGCTATTCCATAAGGAGAAAAGACAGGATTTCCAACCATCTTGACTCAGAACACAGAAACCAACTTATCTCTCTCTACCCAGCCCCGACAGAGGAAAACTGATTTCTCTTTTATCCATGTGGAACGAAGGCATTTCAGGCAGATACTTTCCCATTAAAACAAGGGCTCTTCTGGGAAGGATTAACTCCTTTTGATTTCACTATGAAACTCTAGGCCCTGGGCCCCCTGCACAGAAAAGGCATGGACAGATGAACACATTTCACAGCCTCCTGTACATCTCCAGCTCAGCTTCCCCAGCAGCAGGAGGTCACATAGTAGGTTCCCCAAGCAAAACCACCAAGACAGCTACCTTTACCTCCTTGTTGATGAAACAGTAAAAGGTGAGGCAGGATGTCTGGGGTCTCTCGAAACTGTAGGAGCTGAGTAAGTACATGGACCCTTCTCCATACAAGATACAGGATCAAAGCTAATAATGTGTCTACAAAAAGGAAATGAAACAGGTCATGGGAAGTTTACCTGTAGAGGGGCAAATGAGAGAGGGTGAATATTTTATGCAAAATTAATATTATGAGAAGTACATTATGAAGAGGTAAGCTAGGTTTTGGGTTATTCAACCCACTCTCTCAAATGTCTATACATTTGTATATAATGATTCACTTTTGGGTAAATAATTTTGCCTCAAAACCATGCACCTCATTTATGAGTATGAAGAGACAGATGCAGACCTGGATATTACTTGAATTCCTAGTGGTTCAGTTGTCCACACACAAAAAATGCCTGAACTTGACCTACACAGTCAGCAGCTACAAAATCATCCGTGGATTTCAAACATTTCTCAGTGGCAGATTCCTTTTGCCAAATAAAAGCACTAAGAACCTTGATACACAGAGCAAAACAAAGCAGAAGTACACTTTTAAGGAGGGACTAAAGAGTCCTGGAACCCTGCCCGCCCAGACAACCGCTTCCATTTTTGTGAGCATCAAGAGAAGTCTTCTAAGAGCCAGTGTACAGACTCCCAAGAAACACCTGGGCACATGAAGGCATGAAAGAGTGAAGGGACAGACTCGTCTCCTTTTCGTCAAGGCTTTGTTTGCTTTCCCCCTTTGGAATTCTACCTCTGGTGGCACTAAACAAAATGTAAGATATCAATACTTTAAAAAGCTAGCAGATTTAGGTGGGAAGTCCCTTGGAATTGTGAAAAACCAAAGCCACTTAACACCTGTACTACTGTTATTTAGCTCCTCAGGTCATCGGCATAGAAGTAAATAATCTGCCTTACGAATGGAAAAGAAAGCTGTGGTACATATACACAATGGAGGATTACTCAGCCATTAAAAAGAATACATTTGAATCAGTTCTAATGAGGTGGATGAAACTGGAGCCAATTATACAGAGTGAAGTAAGCCAGAAAGAAAAACACCAATACAGTATACTAACGCATATATATGGAATATAGAAAGATGGTGACGATAACCCTGTATGCAAGACAGCAAAAGAGACACAGATGTATAGAACAGTCTTTTGGACTCTGTGGGAGAGGGAGAGGGTGGGATGATTTGGGAGAATGGCATTGAAACATGTATAATATCATATATGAAACGAATCGCCAGTCCAGGTTCGATGCATGATACAGGATGCTTGGGGCTGGTGCACTGGGATGACCCAGAGGGATGGTATGGGGAGGGAGGTGGGAGGGGGGTTCAGGATGGGGAACACATGTACACCCATGGCAGATTCATGTTGATGTATGGCAAAGCCAATACAATATTGTAAAGTAATTAGCCTCCAATTAAAATAAATAAATTTATATTTTTTAAAAAAAGAAGTAAATAATCTGCCTTTACAAATCTCCCCTTCGGAAGTCAAATATGGAAGGAGGACAGACCCTGTCAGTGGCAGCATAATCCTCAGTGTCCAGCTCTGCTTTAGGAAGACTCCACGGGATGGTACCCGTGAGCGCTGGGCTGGACCCAAGCCTGGGCGAGCTATAGCTGTTTCTCCCAAGACTGTTCTTTGACAGACTTCTAGCCACTATAGAAAGAATACAACCTATCCCAAACCCATGATAGTTTGATCAGATACAAATCTGTAGGTTCAAACTTTGGGGGCTGCTGGTGGTCTCTGAGGGTTTACTGCTCTGACACAAAGATCTTCTGAAGCAGCTTTATCTCAACAAACAGAATGAAAAATCTTTGCTCTTTCCTTGCCTCGGAGGTTGATATTCATCCACTAAAGTGCAAATCTTACCTTTTCCATAAAGCCCTTCCTATCTAGTCAACTATCAAGCAAAAATATAAAAAACAAAAAACAACTGAATAAATAGAAGAGAGGTACCAAGCCATCAAAAATGACCAGTGGTAAGGAAAACAATATCATAGAGCTTAATTGGAAGCTGCTGAAACTGACACAAAAATTAGTTTTGAAGTTTTTAGCAGCTGTAAAGAGGGAAAAACAAAACTACCGATATCTAATGACAGGAAACAGAAAAAGTTTGCCTCTCCAGGACAGTCCTCTAGTTTATTTTCCAGCCACTTCATTCCCTCCTACAAGTGTCCTTAGACAGAGGTCCTGATACACTATGGGCTCTCACTTCATTTCCCCCTGCCTCCCCTGCCTGCAGTGCCCTTTGTCCTTCACCTGTCTAACTGATACTTTCAGCCCAGCTGCCAGGAAGCTTGCACTGACCCAGGGCAGGCTGAAGAGCTCTTTCCTCACTCTGAGAGCAACATGTGCTTCCCACAAATACATCTCTTATCACACTTGATTATATTTGTTTCATTGTCTGTTTTCCCCACCGGGCTGAATGTATTTTAATACATTTAAATGAATGAATATAAAAAAGACACTGAATAACATAATGGATAATTCCTGGACAGCAGTTCTATAAAGATACAGAGACATTCTACAAACGGTCATTTCTTATGCAGTGAGCAATTGCCAATCACTCTAAGTTGTCTTCTATTGTTAGTTGGAGAAACAAGACTCCCTTGTTTTTTAAAAAGATAACTAACTACACTCCCTGGGAATGAGGACGGTGTCTTATCTTCTCAGTTCAGTTCAGCTTAACAAATATTTATTGAGCACCAGTCATGACGCCAAGTGCAGGAAAAGCAATGATGAATAAGACGTAGTCTCATTCCTCTTAAAGTTTACAAAACTTGTTGCAGGAGGCTTAATGCACATACATAAGTAATCAGCATAGGATCTGACTGAGGGTGTCAGGGAAGATACCCCATAGGAGGCATTGCCTAAGTTGAACCTTAAAGACTGAGTTAGTCTGATGAAGGAACATTCCAAGCTGGGAAAAGCAAAGCAAAACAAGAAAAGCATATTAGGCAAGAACTGACATAGTACAAAAATGACATGGTGCATGAATAGAGACTAAAACAGTTTATTTTTATTGAAGTGTAAAATACGAAAAAGAAAGTACATGGGGGACAGTGGTGGAAAAGGAATTCACAGAAGGCCGATGCAGGAGGCACGATCCAGATCACAGAATACCTTACAGGCAATGTTAAGGAAATTGGATTTTAACCTATAGATGATGAGAAGCCACTGAAGGCAAGGACATTGATTTTTATTTTAAATAAATTACTTTGGAAGGAGTGTTGTAAACTGATTGGAGGTGCGCTGATCTGGGAGTAAGAAAATCATTTATTGCAACCTTTCAAAAAATATAAAAGGGTTTATAAATGGTTTTTAATAGCCAAGTGATAATGGTGCTTTCCCCTATTCTTTCATAAATCATCCTGGAGCAACAAGGAAAACATGCAAAAAGAAAAACACAAATTCTATACTTAAGGAAAATATAACCCTGAAACACTATACGTGGAAATGAAGCCAAAGGCAGTGAAGGACAAACAGGGTACAGACAGGCACCAGAGCAAAAATGCCTGCAGCTACAATCTTAGATCAAGCTAGAGAAATAGAGTTCTCTAAAGATATTTTCAAAGGAGCAAAACTAACAACCTATTATTTGGAGCAAAGGTAATTGTTGCCCAGGAACTGGCAGTGGAAACGTTCCTGGAACTGGTTGGAGACAAGAAGCTGGAGAGGTATGGCTGGATGAGAAACACTCGGGTGGTTTTACCTTATAAGAAAAATCCACTAAAAGACTAATACTATTCACTTTTATGGGATTCCTTGATGGCTCAGTTGGTAAAGAATCCACTTGCAGTGTGGGTAGACCTGGGTTTGATCCCTGGGTTGGGAAGATTCCCCTGGAGAAGGGAACGGCTACCCACTCCAGTATTCTGCCTGGAGAATTCCACGGACTGTATATTCCATGGGGAGTAATTGAGCTTTATAGAAACTTACTGAGAACCAAAGGGGACTCTTATCAAGCTGAAAAAGAACCTTGATCAGAGCCCTGATCCCCAAGATGAACCTCCTCAAATAGTTCAGCTGGAAGAGCTCATATCATTAAAAAAAAAAAATAGGTAACTATAAAAAACATAAAGATGGAGAAAACACAGGTTATAAAACAACAAAACTAAAGAAGAGAGGAAAAAGAAAAAACACAGAGCAGATATAGAAAAAAAGTGTTTCCATGAAGTAAATAAAAATTGTGATTACACTGGTTAATTTTAATGATTCAAAATAACTCACATGATGAGATTACCATTATAAGAGAAGAGGTCAAAGCCTAAATACAAGAGCTCAGGAGAGATATGTTGAGACAACAAAAACAGATAAAATATAAGCTGGCAATGTGCATGAAAACAACTTAAAAACAACAGGAAAAAAGGGAGAAAGAAGCTTGTGTGTGCTAGTCACTCAGTCGTGTCTGACTCTTTGACCCCATGGACTGTAGCCCTCTAGGCTCTTCCGTCTATGGAATTCTTCAGGCAAGAATACTGGAGTGGGTTGCCATGCCCTCCTCCAGGGGATCTTCCCAAACCAGTGATCAAACCCAGGTCTCCCGCATTGCAGGCAGATTCTTTACCATCTAAGCCACCAGGGAAGCCTGCTGCTGCTGCTGCTGCTGCTGCTGCTGCTGCTGCTGCTGCTGCTGCTGCTGCTGCTGCTGCTGCTAAGTTGCACAGTATCCAACTCTGTGCAACCCCAGAGACGGCAGCCCACCAGGCTCCCCCGTCCCTGGGATTCTCCAGGCAAGAACACTGGAGTGGGTTGCCATTTCCTTCTCCAATGCATGAAAGTGAAAAGTGAAAGTGAAGTCGCTCAGCTGTGTCTGACTCCTAGCGACCCCATGGACTGCAGCCTACCAGGCTCCTCCATCCATGGGATTTGCCAGGCAAGAGTACTAGAGTGGGTTGCCATTGTCTTCTCCGCCAGGGAAGCCTGGACTTGGCTAAATACTCATGCAAGGATAGTATGAATAAAATTGTTTGTATAAATCTCATTTTGCTCAGGGAGTTAAACATACTGGAAGAAAAATTTGATGTCTCCCCTTTGCTTTTTTGTCCACTGTACACATTCTAAGTGTCTAGAAGAAAGACAGCTAAAACACAGAAACTTTTGAGAAATTAAAAAGGAAGGAGAAATTGAGCCAATTAAATGAGATACATTCCAGCGGAAAGAATCAACATAGTATTACCGACCATAAAACATACACCAATAAAATAAAATAGCATGCAAATATATATATATATATGATCTTTACATATCAAGGGCAAAAAATACATAAAGACGCATAGAAAGCAAAAATGTGAGACTAATCACAGACAGTAACATTCCATAAGTTAACAAAACAAAGTTCTCATGGAAAGTAAATAACACATAAGTTTTATACTTAAAAGATGATATTAAAGCATAAAGGGGATAAACAAACATATTTTTGGCATTCAAGAATTCATCTCTCTTGAAGACTTTACTTAAAGACAAATTTCAGACAACCAAGAAATAAATGGGAAACTCTAGTAAAAGGACGGATGGTGAGCACTGAATTCATTTACCTATAAAACTAAAATAAAAATAAATGCAGGAATTCTGGTTTGAGCAGAATATAAATGTTCCAAATGATTTAATTAGCAAACTGAGGTTGTATAGAAGGGAGACAAAAGGCGATCATAAACACACATACTATTTTTTTCTACCTGTTTTCAACAGTGCTTAATAAAATATTTAAACTAATAGCAACTTGCATTTCAAGATAAGAAAGCAAACACTAAAAGATAATATAACCAATCAAAACTGGGTGGTAGAGGAATTAAAGAGAAAGCGGAAGAACTAGAAAGGCATGGCAATGCACTAACTTTTAAACTGCTCACAGGAGGAAATCAATAGATTATATGAAATAGAAGATGCAGTTTTTTTGTTTCATTTCCTTGTATTGCATAAAGTTTTCTGTAACTGCAGGCCAATATCTATATTTGTTTTCTAAATGTTCTCATATACTCTTTTTTTAAGAAAAATATTATTGTTCTGGAAACCAATAGAATTTTTTACTCTTTAATCGGTATTAAAACTTATTTTGAAAGAGATATGAGTTCCATTATTCAATAAAGTTTATTGATTCCGTATTACATTGCAGACCCCCTGTTTTAGATGCTGGGGTAAGATATTAAACAGATCATATAATTTTTTTTAATAAACAATTATAACTAAAAACTAAGTATACACTGTCAGAACTAAGAGATATCTCTCACATTGATCAAAATCAACCCTCAAACCCACCTATGAGGAGGAAAGGACTCTGATTAAGTACTGATGGGCAACCTACTTACATCTGTACCTGAAGATGTATATTATTGTTTACCTGCAATCCATTGACTTTATTTCATTTCATCCTACCTGATTGATAGTTGGAAATAACAGTATTTAATCCATGTTTACTTCATTATTAATGAAATTCAATGTTTTGCTCAAGAGCATTGGTCTTTTGCATTATTTGGAGCATTGTAATTTTACTGTTTCCCATTTCTTTCTTATTATTTAGTAATAATAATAAATCCTTAAAAACTCTTCAAGACTCTGTGGAATCTACCAGCCTATGCCTTTCTGATGTCATCTCTAAACTTTCCAAGTCTCATTTGCCACTTCCCTCATCTCCCTGAACTCTATATATTGAAGTGCCCAATGGCCCAGTGTTTAGATCTCTTCTCTTCTCTATCAATACTTACTCCTTTAGTGACTTCAATGTTGTGGCTCAAAAGTATCAATACACTGACACCGTCCCAATTTATATCCCCAGCCCCTAACTTTCCACCATTCCTGCTTCTAAACTCAGCCTCAAATTTCTACCTGCCTACCCCACATCTGTATCAGGGGCTCAAGAAACCATAGAGCACAAGAGACCTGGCTCCTCGTCCCCCTCTGACTGCACACTCTGGCCATTCTCTCCCTGATCACCAACCAAAGAGGTCTCCCCAGGTCATCCTAAATAGAAGTATCTACAGACACCCAAAATTCATGGCCCCTCATTTATTTTGATCCATAGCACTTCCATTCTCTGATATATTCTATAACTAAATTAATAGATGGTATAGAAGATAGATAAAGAGAAAGCAACATTTATATAACATTGTTTTGGTGCTTTATAGATTTAACTGACAAATGTCATCCTCTTAGCAACCCATGAAGTAGATAGTACAATTTTCCTCTTTTTATAGATGAGTCTAATGAGGTAAAGATCATTCAGCTGTTTGGCAAGGGGCTGCCATCTATGGGGTTGCACAGAGTTGGATACGACTGAAGTGACTTAGCAGCAGCAGCAGCAGAATAAATGCTGGCTGTCAGGCTCTAAACTACAGGTCATTAGCCACTACCCTTCATGGCCTTTCATATCAGTGTGTGTGTATATATATACATATATATATATATATATCAGTGTGTGTGTGTATATATATATATATATATACACATCATCTACATATTTTTCCTGTCTCCCATTAGCATGTAAACAGGAACTCTATTGTGTTTAATATCTTACCCCAGCACGTAAAACAGGGGGTCTGCAATGTAGTAGGGAATCAATAAACTTTATTGAATAATGGAACTCATATCTCTTTCAAAAGAAATTTTAATGCTGATCAAAGAGAAAAAAATTCTATTGGTTTCCAGAACAATAAGATTTTTTTTTTAAAAAAAGAGTATTTGAGAACATTTAGAAAACAAATATAGATATTGGCCTGCAGTTACAGAAAACTTTATGCAATACAAGGAAATGAAACCAAAAAAAAAAAATGAACATTTTAAGTTCTAAGTCATATTTCCCAGAAACAATTCTGCCATGTTCGTCATTTTATGCACTATTAGCGTTAAGAAAAGGGCAATCAGATTGGTAAATTCATAAATCATCCCTGTGCTTTTACCTTAAAAAATTAACACTGAGAAAATAATAATAAAGCCTTAAACTGGGGCCATAAATAGAATGGGAATAGAATGAAAGGAAACCCTTGAGAAATAACTAACAGTGATATTAGCAGAGGCTGTGGGTTCATTTAATTTTAACTGATGACATCCAGGTTTCTACCTTGAATGATCTGGCAGAGTAACTCAACTTAACCATCAACTACCCTATCCTGAGGGTAGTTGAAATTCAAAGGGGACATGGCAATTATATTTTACCTACGTAATAGCTACACTGAGACGGCTGTTAGATATGTAGGCCTGCTGTACATGATAGAGGTCATAGCACATTGACTTAAGAGTTACCAGAACGTGGAGAAGATGCTAAAAACCATGAGATTTCCCAGGCAGCGGCGTGCGGGGTAGAATGGGGTGGGTGGTGGTGGAGCTGGTGGTGGTTAAGAAGGTCAAAGGCAGAAAGTTAGGGAACACCAAGCGTAGTGCCTGCTACTGTGGATTGTGCATGGTATGTATTCAATGAATGTCTAGGAATAAGAAAATTGTAGTATCAACGACCTGCCAAAATTTAGGAAAAAAGTTCCTAAAATTCTGGCTTTTAATCAAGCTGAGAAACCAGTGATTATGTAAACACAAAAATCTCTCTTTGACTCCTTCTTTTGAGCTTGCTTTTGAATGGCTGGCTACTTTTCCTGTATTATGCATGCACGTGTGCTAAGTCACTTCAGTTGTGTCTGACTCTTTGCGACACTATGGACCATAGCCCACCAGGCTTCTCTGTCCATGGAGATTCTCCAGGCAAGAATACTGGAGTGGGTTGCCATGCCCTCCTCCAGGGAATCTTCCTGATCCAGGGATCAAATTGGTGTCTCTTATGTCTCCTGCATTGCCAGGAGTGTTCTTTAGCATGAGCGCCACCTGTGAAACCTCTCCTGTATCATATTAGACCTCAAAAATCTATGCAGCTAATTTGTAAAAAAGAAAAAAAAAGTAACTGCTACATGTAGAGTCAATCAATAAAACAAGTAGTCATTGAGCATCCTTGATTTGCAATGACATCTTGTTAGGGTGAAAGTTCAGTGTAAAATGTGTGTATAAAACATTGTCCCTATTCTCAGAGAGTGCAAAACACAATTTGGAAATAGACAACTCCACTAAGACTGAAGTAACAATGCCTAATAGCCTATGTGCTAGAGGAACAGCAGATAATAAGAGCTTCACAATTTCAAGGAAGAGTCGTACCCAACTTGGAAATACACAGAAGGTCTCACAGAGAAGATAGTCCTACTACGGACAGAGAGGCCAGGAGTGAGGCAGAGAAAATTTACAGAAATTTCAAAGGTCAAAGGTTCCTAAAGGAAGCAGTCTGGAAAACAATGGACTGGAGAAAGGTGGAAAGGCGGGGATTGGGAGGAATCAAACTTGCCCTCAAATCCAAGTATGATTTATCTCAATAACATACACACACACACACACACACACACACACACACACACACACAGAGTCCATCACTCAGTAGAGCATCTTCTTTTCTTTTCCCTCATTTTAAAATCTATTTTGCATCTCCTTCCAGTGAAACTCAAAATCTAAACCAAGGCTTCCCTTGCCTGCCTAAAAATGTTAGTTACATCCAGTTTTCTCTAAGAGTCATGGAGTTCTTGGAGTCAAGAATTTGGGGCTTCACATTTGAGGGGGTGGTAGGCACTGGAAAGGAAGGGGAAGATTTAGTGAGACCTAGATTTTCACAGAAACAAAATCCTAGAAGGCTTAATTTCTTGGAGATTTTCATTCCCACATTAGACAAGTCACTTTGGACAGAAATAGAATGTGGCTTTGATAAATTACTTATCTCATCTCTGATTGCTCATTTCTAATGAGACTTGATTCCAAGTAATCTCAAACCCCAGCCCAAGTCCTGGTCATTTCAACATCCCAATGACAGAATAAAATGGCAATTCCACCACAGGATTCAGAGGGCCACTAAAGTTCCCTGTAAACAATAATGACCCATAACACCTTCATCTTTCCCCAGAAGTCTGGGGTTTCCCCAGGGTACTGGGTACCCAAAGCAAAGAAGGGACAGCACCCCAGCTCCACAGCTTTACAGCCTCTGGAAAGCCATCCTCATATTCCTAGTGATCAGTTGGACTTCACCCATGCATCTTCCCTCTACCAGTGATGGTGTACCTGGACTCACCTGAATGAATATATATTCATCCTGGACCACCAGGGAACTGATGTCGATGGAGCGGGCAAAAGGCCCACTCCGAGTAGTCTCAGCACATTCCTGGATCCTGCAGGTGAGGTAGTGAGCATCTGCAAGGGGAGGGAAGAGCAACACTTAGACACAGGGGAAAATGGTCAGCAAAGCCCTCAGCACACAGAGCTTTACCTCCTGGGAACAATGATGCAATTTAAAACAACCATTATATTGCATTTTCTTGTCCACAGAATTTGTAATAATTTTTTTTTAAAAAGAGTATCTAGTTCAGGCAAGGGAGCAGGAAAGAGTTAATTTTATAGCCTACCAGTTAAAGAGAAATTGGTACAGATTTCTGGAGGAACAAATTTGAAATATCTATCAGAATTTTAAATGTACATATCTTGTACCAATAATGTTAACTCAAGTGATGTTTTCTAGAGAAATGTTCATATATCTTCACAAAGAGGCAAGGGCGAAAATGTTCATTGTGGTATTGTTCACAGCAATGAAAAACCGGAAACTGGCTAATGTACATGAACTAAGGAACATTTAAATAATCAAAGGTACAGATATAACAAAGTACCACACTGCGAATAAAAGAGACCCCCAGATGGTGTCGCGGTAAAGAATCCACCTGAAATGTAGGAGACACAGGTGACGCAGGGTCGATCCCTTGGTCAGGACAATCCCCTGGAGGAGGGCATGGCAACCCACTCCAGTAGTCTTGCCTGGAGAATCTCATGGACAGAGGAGCCTGGTGGCCTACAGTCCATGGATTGCAGAGTCAGATACCAGTGAAGTGACTGAGCATGCACGAGCACCCGTGGCATGATCCAATTGATGAAAAAAAAAATCAAATAAAGATGTCTTTATAAATATAGGTTTGTGCCATAACTGCATGGAAATAAAATGTTTTAAAGAATACCTACATAAATGAGCTATGATTAATTCTGGGGAAATGAATGGGCTTAAGGAGACAGAGTTGAAGTGGGGCCTTTCCTTTTTATATTATGCACATCTATATTTTGTCTACAATAAGAATATATTTACTTATTATATAATTACTTGTAAAATCTTCCTCAATCAACCCCTGAAATCTATACACTGAATGAGGAATCCAGGAGTCCATAGGTGTATTTCTATAAAGAAACCTCTGCACACACTTGCTTTAAAAATAATGGTGTTTAAAAATAAATGGGTCAAAGTAAAAAGTAAAGGTCACTTTAGGGTTAAAAGCAGAGAACTCTTTGTTACTGCCTAAAATAACATGCATTACTACATACATCTAATGCATTTGCCCACTTAAATATGTACAGGTGTGCATGAGTACTGGAGGAGACACTGGAAGGAGTGGTAAGCAGCAGAGACAAATGAAGGCAAAACTTTAAATGAGCAAAAATTTATAACTGAGTTTATAACGAGGGTACTTTAAACTATCCCTAATTCTTGTTCTTTAATTAAGTGATTGATGGAATGATCCCGCAAGTACTCCTTGTGTGTATATAATGTAGTGGATATTATTTTAAAAGCATCAGGAATATGGCAGTGAATGAGGCAGAGATTTTCTATTCTGAAAGGCCCTGCTGTCTAAGAAGGGGTTCACACATATCTTTAGCTAGATATTACACACATTTATTAATGAACATGATGCTAATTTAACAAAAAATGTGTTTTGGTAGGAAATAAATTCATTACATGTGACAGCCCTACTTTTTAAATGTCTGTATCTGGGCAAAGTCAATTTTCTTTGGTTTCCTAAACCCAGACACATCAAACACTGATTTCATTCTCTCCATCAGCAGTCTCATCATCTGCCCAGCAGCTCAAGCCTCTTCACTTTTCTTTCTTCCACATGACATGTGACCCAGCTGGTCCAAACCTTGAATTCTGTCCCTAAAGTGCTTCTAGAATCTCTCTTCTTCTATCCGTGACCCTTGCCACTTGCCTCAACAAGGCCTCCCATTTCACAACTGCTACTCAGGTGCAGGATGGATTGGAAACTGGCTGAACCTGAGGAAAGGAGCCAACATCATCTCTCAACCCTAACCTCAGCTAATCCCTCCTGGGTCAAAAACCAGCAACAGTTCTGACTGACAGGGGACAAGGCCCAGATAATTTTCTGTGAAATAGAAGGTCTTTTACAACTAGCCTTTGAAATCAGATGTCTAAGGGGCCAGGTGAATAACATAAGAGGAAACTGAGTTGGGAAAGCTGATGAATGACAGCTGGCACATGGCCTCAGTGTCTGGGATCACTGCGGAACAGCTGGGACTGTAGTAACATGGCCAACACTTGCCTCTTTATGGGGGAGCTGCTTCTCTGCATCAGTCATCACTGAGATGCAGGAATAAGATGTTCTGAGTTTCTACATAAAGGTAAAGGTCCCAACTTTTTTAATGTGAAATTTCCTAATGTTTAAAAAATTGACAGCTAATTTAAATTTAAAATATGATGCAAGCCAAACAGTACAAGGCCAACCAAAACAAACCTATAGCCCAAACAAGCCCAGGAGCCATTCCTTTTGCATATTGATTCTGTGGTTTGGTCCCTCCCTACCCTCCAAAGACACTGCCCCATCCCCCTATGCCTGATGCATTAGCAAGACCAGCTTGCTTCCCGTTCGTGAGTGCAGCCTGCAGGCCCCTTCCCCTTTGTCTCTGTCCACACAGGAAGCCAAGAGTGGCCTGGCTTTGCACCACTGGCTGGGAGGACAGGGAAGGCAAGAAGCCCAGGCTACCGTTTGGAGCACATGGCTGTCCACCAGGAATATTGTTGGCCCCACACTGCCTGAGTAATTTGTTCCTAGAATAAAGCACTGAAACCCAGCAAAACGCTGTAAATACATGTAAAGAAACCACAAGTGTTGACATGACAACCTGCTTCTTTCCTGCCAGCGAGTGCCCTGGAAAGCTCCTTATACCAGTAATCAAAGGTATGCACAGGAGGACAGCTGTTTATCCCTCCCACGGGCTCATTTCCTCCCTGTCTGTTTGTTATTTACTCCCACACTTGGACACTTTGAAAAAAGAATCAGGTGCATTCAAGGCCACCCCAAACAAAACCAAAACCTACCTAAACCTTGGCCCCTAGTAGGTCAGCTATTATGCCAAACTTACCCTATTTGCTGGCTCCCACCCTGATTGCCACTGCCTAGCATGGAACAAAAGGTCCAATTCAACAGGAAAGCAGCACTAAAATGAGTTTTAAAAGTCAGGGGCCTTGTAGTTTTTGGTCAGACTCATATCTGAGAAGTCTCAATACTTTTATTTTCCAAAACAAAGAGACATAATAATAAGTGCTTGCACCTGCTGCCTGGGGAGAACCCAAAATGGGGAGGCTGGGGAGAGGAATGAGTCAGGCGGGCCAGGCTACCAGGTGAAAGTGACCGGAGGTCACAGCACATTGTGGGTGTCATAAGGTGAGCAGGAGTCACCACTTGGCTCAAGCCTCTAATTTGCCAAATGTCTTAAATATGGACTTGGGACATTATCTCCAAATGAGGCCGAATAAAGATTCTATGATGAAACTGAAAGCAAATATTTATCATATAACTTGAGATCCCCAAATAGGCTTCTAATGACTGTGACACTTTTTTAATAATTTATTCATTTACTTTATTTTTGGCTGGATTGGTCTTCATCTCCACATGCAGGCTTTCTCTGGTTGTGGTGTGATGGCTTCTTACTGCAGTGGCTTCTCTTATTGAAGAGCACAAGCTCTAGGATGTGCAGGCTTCAATAGTCACTCTCCAGCTCGAGAGCACAGGCTCAGAAGAAGGGCTTAGATGCCCAATGGCATGTGGAATCTTCCTGGACCAGGGATCGACCTCCTGTCCCCTGCATTGGCAGGAAGATTCTCAACCACTGGAACACCAGGGAAGGTCTATGCCTGTGGCACTTTTGTATGCTTTAATAACACAAGATACCAGATAAAAAGGAAGAGGTCCAGGTCTCTGAAGGATATTGTGGTGTAAAAGAAAGGCCTCTGAAGGTAGAAAATTGTTGTTAAGTTGCTCAGTCATGTCTGACGTTTTGCAACCGCATGGACTGCAGCACACCAGGCTTTCCTGTCCTTTCCCAACTCTGGGAGCTTGCTCAAACTCATGTCCATCGAGTCGGTGATGCCATCCAACCATTTCACTGTTCCCTTCTTCTCCTGCCTTCAGTCTTTCCCAGCATCAGGTTTTTTTCTAATGAGTCAGCTCTTTGAGTTAGGTGGCCAAAGTATTGGAGTTTCAGCATCAGCATCAGTCCTCCAGTGAATATTCAGGACTGATTTCCTGTAGTGTTGATGGGTTTGATCTCCTTGCAGTGCAAGGGACTCTCAAGAGTCTTCTCCAACACCACAGTTCAAAAGCATCAGTTCTTTGGCATTCAGCCTCCTTTATGGCCCAACTCTCATATCCAAACATGACTACTGGGAAAACCATAGCTTTGACTAGACGGACCTTTGTTGACAAAGTAATGTCTCTGCTTTTTAACAAGCTATAAGGAAAAGTGAGAAATTCAAATCCTGAACTTGCTACTTGCTGGTTATCCTTGGTTAAGCAGTAGTACCACTTTTCATCTGTGAAGTGCAAACAAGCTCGTATTTGTCTCTCAGGACTGTCATCGGGATTAAATAAGATTAGTTATGAAATATGCTTAGTTGAATACATTTTTAAAAACCAAAAATTTTAGTTCTTTTTATTATGAAGAGAAAAAGAAGGGGATTTAACACTCAGTATCTTTCATAATTCAATTAATAGCAAGTAATGTTGTGCTTTATTGTGGAGAATCAAAAGACCATGATAGCATAAGTCCTACTAGTAAAGTCATACTCTGGACTGACATCACTGATGATTTTCTCTAAATGCTATAGGTGGTCAGACAAGAAAAAGCATACCTGAGCTGGAATAATCAAGGAGGACTTGAAGATGGAGAGAGTGCTTGTGTTTAGCCTGGATGGAGAAGTGTTCTATGAGAGAAGGGAATTTTTAAGAAAGAGAGTAAAAACTGTATGTGGATGTTTAGGTAGGGAAAGCCCTTGGAAGGTATTATATAATTACATGATAATTGGTGGACATTGATACATCCTTATTTTTTGAACTTAAAACCAGAAAGACTAGACTGAATGAAATTCTCATTTGGTTACTCTTGTGGTAAAACCTGAGAGGGATTTCCCAAATGGTTGAGAGCAACATAATCTTCATGACTAGTGTATTTCTAAATATCAAATGCCCTTATAAAGTATTTCTAAGATTTGGTACAGTCACTCCTCCACTTACAAAAACTAAAAGTCAAAGGCTTTGTTCCTTGCCCCGTGAATAGAGATCTGCTTCATAACTTTATTGATTAGTTATAAGGTGGTACCCAGAGAAGGCAATGGCACCCCATTCCAGTACTCTTGCCTGGAAAATCCCATGGATGGAGGAGCCTGGTAGGCTGCAGTCCATGTGGTCGCTAAGAGTCGGACATGACTTAGTGACTTCACTTTCACTTTTCACTTTCATGCATTGGAGAAGGAAATGGCAACCCACTCCAGTGTTCTTGCCTGGAGAATCCCAGGGACAGGGGAGCCTGGTGGGCTGCCGCACAGAGTCGCACAGAGTTGGACGTGACTGAAGCGTCTTAGCAGCAAGGTGGTACCATCACACCACTGTGCCAACCTCATGCCTCCCCATCTAGCAGATGGTGGCCCAAGGGTCTTATTTGGTGAGAAGGAGTGACTTTAGATTCAATGATTCGTTTCTTTTGTGTTTGGTCAAGGTGCATAGAGAAGCTGCATGCATCCGACACTCCCTGAGGTTCCAGAAACCTGAAAATATAAGTCTGATTCTTGCCCCAGAGGAATCCCAGGCCAGTGACAGAGATAGAATATTTACACAACTGAACATGCCTGGCATCTGTGCTGCACAGAGGCTAATCAGAGAACTTAGGAATTCTGAAAGAGTATGAAGAAGAAACCCCAGCATCCTTAGTCTTCCCAACAGGCTGCATCTCCACCAGGAGTTTTGTAAGGCAAGCTTCTCATCCATCTACATCAATGAGTTTCACAGTGAAGTCTAGCATTTTTCACTGTGTCAAACCTTTCCAAAAGGATCACCTCCTTAGAAGCCTGGATTAAAGTCTTGTCATCTTTGCTTCTCTCCTAGCACTGACTTTATAAAGCTTCAGTAAATGCAAAATGCCAAAGAATGCCCAAACTACCATACAACTGCACTCATCTCACACGCTAGTAAAATAATGCTCAAAATTCTCCAAGCCAGGTGTCAACATTACGTGAACCATGAATTTCCAGATGTTCAAGCTGGATTTAGAAAAGGCAGAGGAACCAGAGATCAAATTGCCAACATCCATTGGATCACCGAAAAAGCAAGAGAATTCTAGGAAAAAACATCTACTTCTGCTTAACGACTGAGCCAAAGCCTTTGACTGTGTGGACCACAACAAACTCCAGAAAAGTCTGAAAGAGATGGGAATACCAGACTACCTGACCTACCTCTTGAGAAAACTACATGCAGATCAGGAAGCAACAGTTAGAACTAGACATGGAACAACAGACTGGTTCCAAATAGGAAAAGGAGTACGTCAAGGCTGTATATTGTCACCCTGCTTAAACTTACATGCAGAGTACATCATGAGAAATGCTGGGCTGAAAGAAGCACAAGCTGTAATCAAGATTGTCGATAGAAATATCAATGACCTCAGATATGCAGATGACACCACACTTGTGCCAGAAAGCGAAGAACTAAAGAGCCTCTTGATGAAAGTGAAAAGGGACAATGAAAAAGTTGGCTTAAAACTCAACATTCTGAAAACTAAGATCATGGCATCTGGTCCCATAACTTCATGGCAAATAGACAAGGAAACAGTAGAAACAGTGACAGACTTTATTTTGGGGGCTTCAAAATCACTGCAGATGGTGACTACAGCCATGAAATTAAAAGATGCTTGCTCCTTGGAAGAAAAGTTATGACCAACCTAGATAGTATATTCAAAAGCAGAGACATTACTTTGCCAAGAAAGGTCTGTCTAGTCAAGGCTATGGTTTTTCCAGTAGCCATGTATAGATGTGAGAGTTGGACTATAAAGAAAGCTGAATGCTGAAGAATTGATGCTTTTGAACTGTGGTGTTGGAGAAGACTCTTGAGAGTCCCTTGGACTGCAAGGCGATCCAACTGGTCAATCCTAAAGGAGATCAATCCTAAGTGTTCATTGGAAGGACTGATGCTGAAGCTGAAAGTCCAATACTTCGGCCACCTGATGCAAAGAACTAACTCAATGGAAAAGACTCTGATGCTGGGAAAGATTGAGGGCAGGAGGTGAAGGGGACAACAGAGGATGAGATGGTTAGATGGTATCACTGACTCAACAGACATGAGTTTGTGTAAGCTCCAGGAATTGGTAATGGACAGGCAGGCCTGATGTGCTGCAGTACATGAGGTCGCAAAGAGTTGGACCCGACTGGGCAACTGAAGGGCAAGTTAAGCTGAACTGAATTACATTACATTTTTGTTACATTCAGATTTATGAGTATGTTTTTCTTTTAAGAGTGTTAAATATTCAAACTATCCTAAATGTCATGCCTCCTTCCATCTCAGAGAGGAAAGAAAAAAAAAAAATTTTCCATGATTCTCTCAACTTCCATCCCTTTGGGTATACACATATTGTCAAAATTTTAAAAAGTGAATTAAAATTGTGAACAAAAAGCAAATTCTGCTCTTCAGGTCTTTTCTTAGAGAAATACTCAGGAGCTATTTATTTTAAATAAACAGCATTGTGTTGGGGAAGACTCTTGAGAGTACCTTGGACTGCAAGGAGATCCAACCAGTCCATTCTAAAGGAGATCAGTCCTGGGTGTTCTTTGGAAGGAATGATGCTAAAGCTGAAACTCCAGTACTTTGGCCACCTCATGCGAAGAGTTGACGCATTGGAAAAGACTCTGATGCTGGGAGGGATTGGGGGTAGGAGGAGAAGGGGATGACCGAGGATGAGATGGCTGGATGGCAGCACCGACTTGACGGACGTGAGTTTGAATGAACTCCGGGAGTTGGTGATGGACAGGGAGGCCTGGCGTGCTGCGATTCATGGGGTCAAAAGCAAAGAGTCGGACACGACTGAGCGACTGAACTGAACTGAACTGAACTGAACTGAACTGACTGAACTGAACTCTCAAATGCAAATAAGTGAAATGGAGCAGATTTCAAGAAACTCTTAAAAAATATTTAGCTTCCAAAAGCCTCCCTTTTTTCACCTGGGGAGTGGGGCTAACCTATTTGTAGGCATAGTGCAAAACAACAGAGACTGACATTTTCAAAAAACTGTCCAATACAGCACCCGAGACAAGGTAGGTCCTACAAAGCAGCAAGAAAAGAAAAGACAGCTACCATTCCTCCCTATTGTGCTTATGGATTTAGAGTTCTGTGAAACTTCTTTGTACCCACATGAAAATTCTAGTGTTTTTTCCTTCCTATGGCATGAGGGTAGTCTCACAGAGTTACAGCCATTTAGAAATCATAGCAACTCTGAATGCCTTAGGATTCCTAATGCTCCATTCAAGGCTCTTTCTGCTCCACCCACTAAATATACTGACTGTGAATATGATGACTAGGTGGTAATGATGATGATGATGATAAGAAGTAACATTTTTGAGCCTTCACTCTGTTGTCTGGTTCAATAAAAAAAATATGTATTAAACTGATTATTACAAGAAGGTAAGAGCCATGTAGGAATTATTGCAACCCAGATAAGAAGTCACAACTATTATGATTTCTTTTCACAGATGAGGGAACTTAAGCAATGATTAAGTAAATGTACCTGAATTCCATGGCTCTAGAAGGTGACAGAGCTGGGATTTGCACCCAGGCAATTGGACACCAGAACCAGTAATCCTAACCATTGTGTATTTAAACTGTGAAAGGAAAACCAGGTTGAGAATCAGACCAGAATCCATATTCTGGTTCTTTCCGTCACTGACTATCTACCTGTGATCTTGGGCCAATTGTTACATATTTTGGTACTTTTTGGAAAGTGATACAATTTGAAAACTGCAAATACAGTCCAACTATTTTCTTTTTTTTAATTCTGAGATCCTTTTTCAAGCAAAAGTTTATCTCACTTAGTCGTGTCTGACTCTTTGTGACCCCATGGACTATATAGTCCATGGAATTTTCCAGGCCAGAATACTGGATTGGGTAGCCTTTCCCTTCTCCAGGGGAATCCTCCCAAGCCAGGGATCAAATCCAGTCTCTCCCGCATTGCAGGTGGATTCTTTAAGGCAAAATTATTTGCCTTACTAATGAAGCCTGAATGCTCTGTTAAGGTGTAATGGGTTTAATCTTGGCTTAGTGAGAAAGTACAGTAACTCATGAAGAGTTGATAATGGTTCCAAGACAAGGAATGGTACTACACATGCTATGGGTTTTGATTCTAGAAATGTGAAGTGAAGCGAAAAGCCAAGGAGAAAAGGAAAGGTATAAGCATCTGAATGCAGAGTTCCAAAGAATAGCAAGGAGAGGTAAGAAAGCCTTCTTCAGCGATCAATGCAAAGAAATAGAGGAAAAGAACAGAATGGGAAAGACTAGAGATCTCTTCAAGAAAATTAGAGATAACAAGGGAATATTTCATGCAAAGATGGGCTCGATAAAGGACAGAAATTGTATGGACCTAACAGAAGCAGAAGATATTAACAAGAGATGGCAAGAATACATAGAAGAACTGTACAAAAAGGATCTTCACGACCCAGATAATTAATCACAATGGTGTGATCACTCATCTAGAGCCAGACATCCTGGAATGTGAAGTCAAGTGGGCCTTGGAGAGCATCATTACAAACAAAGCTACTGGAGGCGATGGAATTCCAGTAGAGCTATTTCAAATCCTGAAAGATGATGCTGTGAAAGTGCTGCACTCAATATGCCAGCAAATTTGGAAAACTCAGCAGTGGCCATAGGACTGGAAAAGGTCAGTTTTTATTCCAATTCCAAAGAAAAGCAATGCCAAACAGTGCTCAAACTACCGCACAATTGCACTCATCTCACATGCTAGTAAAGTAATGCTCAAAATTCTCCAAGCCAGGCTTCAGCAACACATGAACCATGAACTTCCTGATGTTCAAGCTGGTTTTAGAAAAGGCAGAGGAACCAGAGATCAAATTGCCAACATCCACTGGATCATGGAAAAGCAAGAGAGGTCCAGAAAATTATCTATTTCTGCTTTATTGACTATGCCAAAGCCTTTGACTGTGTGGATCACAAACTGTGGAAAATTCTGAAAGAGATGGGAATACCAGACCACCTCACCTGCCTCTTGAGAAATCTGTATGCAGGCCAGGAAGCAACAGTTAGAACTGGACATGGAACAGCAGACTGGTTCCAAATAGGAAAAGGAGTACCTCAAGGCTCTGTATATTGTCACCCTGCTTATTTAACTTCTACGCAGAGTACATCATGAGAAATGCTGGACTGGAAGAAACACAAGCTGGAATCAAGATTGCCGGGAGAAATATCAATAATCTCAGATATGCAGATGACACCACCGTTATGGCAGAAAGTGAAGAGGAACTCAAACGCCTCTTGATGAAAGTGAAAGAGGAGAATGAAAAAGTTGGCTTAAAGCTCAATATTCAGAAAAAGAAGATCATGGCATCCAGTCCCATGACTCCATGGGAAATAGATGGAGAAACAGTGGAAACAGTGTCAGACTTTATTTTTGGGGGTTCCAAAATCACCACAGATGGTGATTGCAGCCATGAAATTAAAAGACGCTTACTCCTTGGAAGAAAAGTTATGACCAACCTAGATAGCATAGTCAAAAGCAGAGACATTACTTTGCCAACTAAGGTCCATCTAGTCAAGGCTATGGTTTTTCCAGTAGTCATGTATGGATGTGAGAGTTGGACTGTGAAGAAGGCTGAGCACCGAAGCATTGATGCATTTGAACTGTGGTGTTGGAGAAGACTCTTGAGGATCCCTTGGACTGCAAGGAGATCCAACCAGTCCATTCTGAAGGAGATCAACCCTGGGATTTCTTTGGAAGGAATGATGCTAAAGCTGAAACTCCAGTACTTTGGCCACCTCATGTGAAGAGTTGACTCATTGGAAAAGACTTTGATGCTGGGAGGGATTGGGGGCAAGAGGAAAAGGGGATGACCGAGGATGAGATGGCTGGATGGCATCACGGACTCGATGGACGTGAGTCTGAGTGAACTCCGGGAGTTGGTGATGGACAGGGAGGCCTGGCATGCTGCGATTCATGGGGTCTCAAACAGTCGGACATGACTGAGTAACTGAACTGAACTGAACTGAACTGAGCTCATGTACAGGTGTACTTATTTCAGAGTCCTACAAGGCACACATATAGCTTATGCTTGAGAATTTCCAATGAAGAGAAACTCACTATTTCACAAAGCAGTCAGCATCATTTTGGGGTTGCTTTAATGGTTACACATTTGTTCACTGAATTGAAATCTTCTCATTGTAAATTTTACTCCACATAAGAATCTTGTTAGACAATTGATGAAAAAATGATACCAAAAAAATATTGCTTATATTTGTTTTCTCAAACGTGTGAAACACTGGAAGATCACAGAAAGGTTAGAAAAGCTTGTCTAAGGTCAAACAGACTCTGACAGGGTTAATTCCCCAACTTAACTCAGTGAAAGTCACTCAGTTGTGTCCAACTCTTTGCAATCCCATGGATTATACAGTCCATGGAATTCTCTAGGCCAGATGGAATCTTCCCAATCCAGGGATTGAACCCAGCTCTCCCGCATTGCAGGCAGATTTTTTACCAGCTAAGCCACCAGGGAAGCCCTAACTCTTAGGGCACCACATTAATACTCTAGTAACCCTCAGTTATCTCTTGGATGGGGAATGTGTATGTGACTGAGCAAGTGCATGAAGGAGAAAGAAAGAGAAGAGCATGAATAGGAATACTCACAGGGAACATTGATGACATTCAGAAAGAGATGATTTCCAGAAGCGCATGGGAGGAAAAGTCATTTGAATCTTTAATCTCGCAGCAGAAACAGGCTTCACACTGTTATTAACCAAATTGGTTGGCAGAACTCAATGGTTTTAGTTTAATCTGGAAATCTGACTGCCAAAGAGGAGGCCCAGGATTGGGGAAGAGTGGAGATTCTTACAGTAAACAAAGAAAAGGGGCCTATTCATGTTGGATTTGTTCCGGAGTGTGGGGCCAAGTTTAGAAACAGGATTGTCAGTGCCACACCACGGCACTGAAGAGCCACACGCCCTGATGCCACACCTGCAGTCCCTTCATTCCAGGGCAGTGCTGTCCAATGCGCACACAAGCAGAGACGCTGTGCCATGCTCAGTCACTTCAGCCGTGTTGCTCCGCAGGTGCTACAGAGCCGAGTAATTCCCGACCCCAGTACCAAGGCTCCTTCTCCAGGCTTACTGAGGACAACTGCCCCTGGGCTGTGACTTCAGTACCGTGCAAGGTACAGAATCCACACAGCAGTGTTGCTGAATAGGCACCTGGATAAAAATCATATTGGGAGTGTGTGTTTCATAATATGGAGACTCCCAGGTCCTGTATCAGACCCCCTAAAGCAAAACCTCTGGGGGGACCCCAGGAATCTGCAATGAAAACTGCTCACCAGAGGATGGTCATGAATGCTACCTGTTGAGCAAAGTGGCCATGTGAACTGTGATGAAAGAAGATGAAGAGAAATAGAATTTACTGTTCAAGATCCCTTTGACTATAATTTTCAAAACAGCAATTGGCAAAGGTATAACATAGGGTTAAGGGTCTGAAACAGGCTGATTAATGAGCAGGCTTTTCAATATGCCAGTAGAAGTGGTATAATGAAGCAACGTCTGAGGAATTAAAGAAAAAATAATTATCTAAGATCCACTATGTCGTCTGATTTAAGATTGTTAGAGACATTATTGTTCTTTTAAATATATGAATTACAAAAGGACTCAAGGGATCTCGGGATTATTTAATATAGAAACACAAATATTTGTGTTTATTTGTCACCTTTATATTTTCCTTGGTAAATGTTCTGTTCAACCTTTTTCCCATTTTTTAATGGGTTGTCTCTTACTCCTATGTTTTAAAAGTTCTTTATGTGTTCTGGGTATAAGCCCTCTGCGAGTTATATGACCTACAAATAGTTTCTCCCACTGTCTTTACTGTGTCTCCTGAACAACAATTTTTTTTTAAAATTTTGATGAACTCTAATTTATCAGTCTTTTACTTTATCAATTTTTCTCTTGGTGTCAATCTAAGGTCAAAAAGATATTCTCCTCTATTTTCTTCCAAAAGCTTTATAATTTTATATTCTACATTTAGAAATAGGACCCATTTTAAATTAAATTTTCTATAAGTTGTAAATCACAGGTAAAGGTTTGTTTTTCCCATATGGTTGCCCAAATTTTTCCAAAGCCATTCATTAAAAATTATTATCCTCTCTCCACTCAATGTTTTGTATCCTATAACCCTGCCTTACATATTTGTTCTAGAAGCTATCCCCTCCAGATTCCTTGCGATATTCTATAAAGAGAACCATGTCAATGAGAATAATAACAGTTCAGTTTTTTCCTTTGTAATCTATATGAATTACATTTCATTTTCCTACTTGTCATGCACTGATTGGACTTTCAGCATAATGTTGAAAGGAGAAGTTAATAGTAAACATCCCTGCCTTTTTCCTACACTTATGAGGGGAAGCATTCAACACCTCATTATTAAATATGATGTTAGCATTGTATATTTCATCAGTTCAGTACAGTTCAGTTCAGTTGCTCAGTCGTGTCCGACTCTTTGCGACCCCGTGAATCGCAGCACGCCAGGCCTCCCTGTTCATCACCATCTCCCGGAGTTCACTCAGACTCACGTCCATCGAGTCCGTGATGCCATCCAGCCATCTCATCCTCAGCTGTCCCCTTCTCCTCCTGCCCACAATCCCTCCCAGCATCAGAGTCTTTTCCAATGAGTCAACTCTTCGCATGAGGTGGCCAAAGTACTGGAGTTTCAGCTTTAGCATCATTCCTTCCAAAGAAATCCCAGGGTTGATCTCCTTCAGAATGGACTGGTTGGATCTCCGTGCAGTCCGAGGGACTCTCAAGAGTCTTCTCCAACACCACAGTTCAAAAGCATCAATTCTTCTGTGCTCAGCCTTCTTCACAGTCCAACTCTCACATCCATACATGACCACAGGAAAAACCATAGCCTTGACTAGGCGGAACTTAGTCGGCAAAGTAATGTCTCTGCTTTTGAATATGCTATCTAGGTTGGTCATAACTTTTCTTCCAAGGAGTAAGCCTCTTTTAATTTCATGGCTGCAGTCACCATCTGCAGTGATTTTGGAGCCCCCCAAAAAATAAAGTCTGACACTGTTTCTACTGTTTCTCCATCTATTTCCCATGAAGTGATGGGACCAGATGCCATGATGTTTATTTTCTGAATGTTGAGCTTTAGGCCAACTTTTTCACTCTCCTCTTTCACTTTCATCAAGAGGCGTTTGAGTTCCTCTTCACTTTCTGCCATAAGGGTGGTGTCATCTGCATATCTGAGGTGATTGATATTTCTCCCAGCAATCTTGATTCCAGCTTGTGTTTCTTCCAGCCCAGCATTTCTCATGATGTACTTTGCATGTAAGTTAAATAAACAGGGTGACAATATACAGCCTTGAGGTACTCCTTTTCCTATTTGGAACCAGTCTGTTGTTCCATGTCCAGTTCTAACTGTTGCTTCCTGACCTGCATACAGATTTCTCAAGAGGCAGGTCAGGTGGTCTGTATTCCCATCTCTTGAAGAATTTTCTACAGTTTATCGTGATCCACACAGTCAAAGGGTTTGGCATAATCAATAAAGCAGAAATAGATGTTTTTCTGGAACTCTCTTGCTTTTTCCATGATCCAGTGGATGTTGGCAATTTGATCTCTGGTTCTTCTGCCTTTTCTAAATCCAGCTTCAACATCAGGGAGTTCACTGTTCACATATTGCTGAAGCCTGGCTTGGAGAATTTTGAACATTACTTTACTAGCATGTGAGATGAGTGCAATTGTGTGCTAGTTTGAGCATTCTTTGGCATTGCCTTTCTTTGGGATTGGAATGAAAACTGACTTTTTCCAGTCCTGTGGCCACTGCTGAGTTTTCCAAACTTGCTGGCATATTGAGTGCAGCACTTTGACAGCATCATCTTTCAGGATTTGAAATAGCTCTACTGGAATTCCATCACCTCCACTAGCTTTGTTCATAGTGATGCTTTCTAAGGCCCACTTTACTTCACATTCCAAGATATCTGGCTCTAGATTAGTGATCACATCATCTTGACTATCTACCTGGGTCATGAAGATCTTTTTTGTACAGTTCTTCCGTGTATTCTTGCCACCTCTTCTTAATATCTTCTGCTTCTGTTAGGTCCATACCATTTCTGTCCTTTATCGAGCCCATCTTTGCATGAAATGTTCCCTTGGTATCTCTAATTTTCTTGAAGAGATCTCTAGTCTTTCCCATTCTGTTCTCTATTTCTTTGCATTGATCGCTGAAGAAGGCTTTCTTATCTCTTCTTGCTATTCTTTGGAACTCTGCATTTAGATGCCTGTATCTTTCCTTTTCTCCTTTGCTTTTCACCTCTCTTCTCTTCACAGCTATTTGTAAGGCCTCCCCAGACAGCCATTTTGCTTTTTTGCATTTCTTTTCTATGGGGATGGTCTTGATCCCTTTCTCCAGTACAATGTCATGAACTTCATTCCATAGTTCATCAGGCACTCTATCTATCAGATCTAGGCCCTTAAATCTATTTCTCGCTTCCACTGTATAATCATAAGGGATTTGAATTAGGTCATACCTGAATGGTCTAGCGGTTTTCCCTACTTTCTTCAATTTAAGTCTGAATTTGGTAATAAGGAGTTCATGATCTGAGCCACAGTCAGCTCCTGCTCTTGTTTTTGTTGACTGTATAGAGCTTATCTTTATTAGTTTATCTTTATTAGAAGTTTTCTTTCATTTGTAGTGTGTTGAGAGTTTTGTGTTCATGTTTTTATTCTCTCATTAGGCTAGCCATGTCAATTTGGTGAAATTCAAGTCTAAGTCAAATTCAAGTTTAAACTACCACATCAGGGTGAGGGAGAAGGAAATAAAGTATATTTTGTGCCATGTGCAATGATCAAAAAGATAGAGATGTATGTATATACGTGAGTGTGACTGCATGAGTGAATGCATAAGAAAGCATTCACCACATACCAAAGAAGAAAGAAATCATGCATTTCATTAGTGTACGCAAAATAAAACATCCCCAGTTCAGCTCAGTCTTATGTGCACTTTCTAAATAAAGGGGGAGGAGGGTTAGAGCCAATTCACTGAGTTGAAAGATGATTCTTTGAACTGTTGAAAAATTGATTTTATAAAAACCTAAAAAATCACGCAGAATTAATATATACCATACTTTAACATAAGTGTGGCACATGACATTTATCCCTGTTTATATTTCTGTCTGCTGAGAAATGGAGTGTTTCCTGCTATATCAGTACACAATGATTTCACATCATCAGCAATTCTAGCCCTCCAAATGTGAATTCTTGAGCTCTAAGAGCACTTAGCATGGAGGAGAATACCTGTGATCTGGCAGGCACCAGGCTGCAGCCACTCCCTATGGTGAGCACTGAGGAACTCAGGATGTGAAAAACACAGGATACTGGCCCCAGATATGAAAGGAGTGATTTCAGTGAGCCCAGACTCTTGCATCTTCCCATATGAAGAAAAGTGCTATATTCATTAATCTGGCTTTTCTTTAATTCACAAAATACTTTTGATGTTCAGACTACCTGCCCTTTGTTGCAGAATTCTATATAACCTGACTACTCCCCCCACCTCCTCAGATCAGCTCTCTCAGAGTTACTTGAGATGCTGTCTCCCAGGCATGATGTCCTAAAAATTCCCACCAAATAAAACATAAGTCTCAACTTTAGGTTGTGAGTATTTTTTAAGTCGATTCTGCTTTCTTCAATTTTTGACAAGAGGCCAGGAACTTTATGTGTTTTGCATTTTTAATCTTATAAAATTTCACAGCAATCCGGTGCTATAGGCCTTATTCTAATGTGGACCAGAATTCTTGAACTTTCAGAAAATAAGTTTAAGCTTAATGTAAGAAATTACTTTTTTAAAAAAGGGACAGAAACTTTGCTGTTTGTCCAGCAACAGAAAAGGATATGTGTTAAGCCTGAGCTCATGGAACCTGACGACACACTGTAAGAGGTTACTGGGAAAGGGATTTCTGGATCAGGTAGAAGGTCACACAGGCAGATACCACAGATCACATATATGGCTTAAAAAGGCTGACATGCAATCAAGGCCAGGACCGGGTTTGTCCTGAAAACTGGTCTGTGGTTCATCTTCTGAGAGCTGCTGTCTTCCCCCCTCTGGCTCCTCTACTTCACCCCTTCAAACCCCTCCATCTCATCCTTCCTCCAGTGTTCCAGTTTTGTTTTGTTTTTTTGTTTTTCTCCTCAGCAGTAAGAGTAATTTAGAATTCAGGTTTCACCACACTTATGATCACTGAATTTGAATATGTGGCATTATCTCCATAAATCTTAAAAAGCTTTTCTGTTAAAAAAAAAAAAAGAGTGTGGGTCATCCCTCATCCTTGGATGCTTCAGAGACTTACATTTACTCAAGATTCAAAAAAGAAAAAGGAAGGCAGGCAGGAAGGAAGGAACTCAGTAGACTGACAGGCATAGAGTAACATGGCAATTGCCTTCTAACTCTTTTGAAAATAAAAACAAAGCAAATAAAATATATTCCCCAAAGTGCATGTTTCTATCATACATCTGTGTTTGGCCTCAAAAGTGGTAGATTTCCCAAGGACATAGCTCATGCAGCTTCTTTACTTAATGTATCCTGAATGATATCCTAATGTCAGCATACAGGCCAAACACAATCTCCTTATGTTTGTACATTCAACCCATAGCCCTGAGGTGAGCAGGGCAAGGATGAGTGTCCCCAGATAACAGGCAGATGGAGAACAGAGAGGTTAGGGGGTCTCGGTCTCATAGCTAATGGGTAGCAGAATCCAGGACCTCAACTCACAGTATGGTACTTTGATCTGCTGCACTATTAGGTCACTGTTATTTTCATTTATTATTTGGGTCTATTTATGACCTAGAATATGCTAATCAGTTTTCATATATTTTACATATTTCATGTATATCATATATATAATTTACATATTTAATATACTTTAAGTTGATCTTTTTTTTATTGGACAGGAAAGGCCCCCTATGGATACCTTCAGTTTCAGTTTAGTCTTAAGCTGGTACAAAATGATACTTTATCAGTCAAATTCTGTTTAAGATGCATATAGGTGCGTGATGTACAAAGGGGTGAAATCCTGGATTACATTGCTAATTTGCAGGGACAATAGAGGCCTTGCTCAGCATGGTATTTCCAGGGCTGAGAAATTTGCCTGGCACACAGTAGGCCATCCCTAAATATTTGCTGAACAGACAAACAAATAGTTTTGCAAATAATTTTTCCAGTTGCATTTTTTTCGTAATCTTGACTATGTAAAGGTTTAGTTATTTTTAAAGCTTGCAATCCCTGCAATTCACCACATGAATGCAAAATACCACGATGAGCTGTGGACATTCCTATTCGAATTACACTGAAGATGCCAGGAAATTCATCTCATTAACTCCCATCCCCAGAAAATTCATTCCTGAGAGTTTATTTCAATGAAACGTCTCCCTGGGGACTGAAGGCCTCTCCCCCACTCTAGGAAATAAAGATGGGTATGGCGGTAAGGGAGCTCAGGGCTTTTCATCTTCCCAAGTCATTAAAATGCAAATTGTGGGGGTGGAGGAGAGAGGCCTGCAGGCAGATTTCCCCGCCGGCTGGTGGCCCCAGCACTCACATCCGTCCGCTGTCCGCACCTCCATGTGCACCAGGTCTGCCTCCTTATCCAGTCCGGCCACTGACCTGGGGAGGAAAGGAGAGTCAGAAGCTCAGTGACCGCAAGGACAGCTGACAACAATGTGGGGAGGCGTTCGGGGTTATTACTCAGAAAGCTGCTTTCTAAAGGAGGCCTGTCTTGTACTGAGGACCCACAGAATATAGTGACTCCCAGGCCCTGCAGAGTGGTGGCCTCTGGCAGCTGCCACCTATAATGGTTACAACTCAGATGTCCCGGAGCGCTGCCAGGGAGTCAGAAACTCTCAAAAACATAGAAACTAAAAGATCACAGAATAATGTGCCGCATAGTAAAGCTGGTCTAAACTTCCGTCATTGACCCTCTACCATCTCGTACCTGACTATTTCTCTGACTTCCTTTCCACCTGAGGTGCCATATTCCATACCGCTTTCTTCTCTCTGGGGAAAGTGGTTAACCCTCCCTTCTGGCTGTTTGCTTCCAGACACTCCTGCCCTCCTGAGTTTGGACTTATCTACCTTTCCTTACCTCTACCTTGTAAACAATAAACATTTGGTAACAAATATTCAATATCTGGTCTGACATGGACACAATTCTGGTGATAGGAACGGGGAACCTTAGAATTCTATGGCCAACAGCCAGAAAAAGGAAGGCTGAGAATCTTTACAATCTAATTCCTGTGGGCCTCCAACCTTCCACATATAGAGCCCAGTCTTGCATAAGATATCCAGGTGAGAGTAGGACCCAGAAAGTCAGCTTAGAAAGGCAACACAGACATGAAAACATTCACATACTAAAGACATTGCATAACCCACTCTCTCCAGCAAAATTGGACACTTAGTCTTTCTACTCTTATTTTCAATCTCATTCAAAGATTGGTTTTCTGTTTTTTCAGTTCTGAATAGATAAGAGGCAGCAAGTTAGAAAGGAGAAGTCAAATTTAAAATAATAAGAATCAACAGCTGGTACCCAGATAGCAAGACAAATAGAAAACTTATGAAAAACAGATCAAAGAACCCAAAACCCAATCTTCCACATCATAAATCTACTATGCGTCTTCTGGTCCTAAGGCCCTAACTGTTATTATATCACAGTTCACTATCTGACATCTGCGCCAAGAGGCTGCAGGCAGAGAAAATGGGAAGCAGGGGACTAATGATATCAGTTAACTCAGTTTAAGAAAATAGGGCTGCAACTGACCTATGTTGGGAAAAATAAAATGATTTTTGTTAATGATTATTGTGTTGAATGGAGAAGGCAATGGCAACCCACTGAAGTACTCTTGCCTGGAAAATCCCATGGATGGAAGAGCCTGGTAGGCTGCAGTCCATGGGGTCTCAAAGCGTTGGACACGACTGAGAGACTTCACTTTCACTTTTCACTTTCATGCATTGGAGAAGGAAATGGCAACCCACTCCAGTGTTCTTGCCTGGAGAATCCCAGGGACGGGGGAGCCCGGTGGGCTGCCGTCTATGGGGTCGCACAGAGTCGGACATGACTGAAGCGACTTAGCAGCAGCAGCATTGTGTTGAATGGCTAAACTTCAGTTACTTAAAAAGTTCATTTATGTGGGCTTCCCTGGTGGTCCAGTGGTTGAGAGTCCACCTGTCAGTGCGGGGAACATGAGTCCAATCCCTGGTCTGGAGGATCCCACACGCTGCCAGGAAGCTAGGCCTGTGTACCACAACTGCTGAGCCCCACGCCCTAGGGCCCGTGCTCCACAACATAAGAAACCACTGCAATGAGAAGCGCAAGCACTGCACCTAGAGAGTAGCCCCTGCTCACTGCAACTGGAGAAAGCCTGTGCTCAGCAACAGAGAAGGCGCACTTACGTGAAACAGTTCTTTCCCCAAAGAAGCTGAATGAAAGAGGTTTTTACTCTAGTGCTTTGTTTTTTGCTTAATGATCATCAATATACTATCTTTTAATTTTTCCTCATCTCATTTGACCTTAAAGCAAAACACTTATGGTAAGAAGAACAGTTATCATTAGTTATATTTGAGCGAATGGGAAACTGTGGCACAGAACAATGGGGATGTGTCTAAGAAGACACAGAAACTAGGCCAGAATTAGACAGACTGATTGACTTAGCTCTCCGTTGAGAGCAGCTCCCAGCTGTCTTGACTCCTCTCCCTTCTGCCTGCAGTGCCCTTGTATCCAACCCTCTCCCTGCCCCTTTTCTTCTCCAAATACCTCTTACCATTCCTTCACTGCTTAGTTGGCCTCTTCCCTCCAGCAGCATCCTTCCCTTCAGCAGATAAAGAAGAACTTTCTCTGCTTCCTTACCTTGGTGATTCTCAAACTTGGCTGCTTGTAAGAGTCACTGGGGAGCCTTGGAATATCCAGAATCCTGAAGCCCTGCCCCAAACCAATGAAATCGAAACCTTTGGGGTTGGATCAAGGCATCTGCATGTCTTAAAGCTCCGAGATGATTTCCATGCACAGCAAAGTCTTAGAATCACTGCTTTGCATGGTTTAATCACATCACTTATGCAGTTGCCCTTGTATGTCTTCCATCAGTTCAGTTCAGTTCAGTCGCTCAGTCATGTCCGACTCTTTGCGACCCCATGAATCGCAGCACGCCAGGCCTCCCTGTCCATCACCAACTCCCGGAGTTCACTCAAACTGATGTCCATCGAGTTGATGATGCCATCCAGCCATCTCATCCTCTGTCGTCCCCAACTCCTCCTGCCCCCAATCCCTCCCAGCATCAGGGTCTTTCCCAATGAATCAACCCTTCGCATGAGGTGGCCAAAGTACTGGAGTTTCAGCTTCAACATCAGTCCTTCCAATGAACACCCAGGACTGATCTCCTTTAGGATGGACTGGTTGGATCTCCTTGCAGTCCAAGGGACTCTCAAGAGTCTTCTCCAACAACACAGTTCAAAAGCATCAATTCTTCAGTGCTCAGCTTTCTTCACAGTCCAATTCTCACATCCATACATGACTACTGGAAAACCATAGCCTTGACTAGATGGACCTTTATTGACAAAGTAATGTCTCTGCTTTTCAATATACTATCTAGGTTGGTCATAACTTTACTTCCAAGGAGTAAGCGTCTTTTAATTTCATGGTTGCAGTCACCATCTGCAGTGATTTTGGAGCCCCTCAAAATAAAGCCTGACACTGTTTCCGCTGTTTCCCCTTATATTTGCCATGAAGTGATGGGACCAGATGCCATATCTTAATTTTCTGAATGTTGAACTTTAAGCCAACTTTTTCACTCTCCTCTTTCACTTTCTTCAAGAGGCTTTTTTAGTTCCTCTTCACTTTCTGCCATAAGGGTGGTGTCATCTGCATATCTGAGGTGATTGATATTTCTCCCGGAAATCTTGATTCCAGCCTGTGCTTCTTCCAGTCCAGCGTTTCTCATGATGTACTCTGCATAGAAGTTAAATAAGCAGGGTGACAATATAGAGCCTTGACGTACTCCTTTTCCTATTTGGAACCAGTCTGTTGTTCCATGTCCAGTTCTAACTGTTGCTTCCTAACCTGCATATAGGCTTCTCAAGAGGCAGGTTAGGTGGTCTGGTATTCCCATATCTCTCAGAATTTTCCACAGTTTATTGTGATCCACACAGTCAAAGGCTTTGGCATAGTCAATAAAGCAGAAATAGATATTTTTCTGGAACTCTCTTGCTTTTTCCAGGATCCAGCGGATGTTGGCAATTTGATCTCTGGTTCCTCTGCCTTTTCTAAAACCAGCTTGAACATCAGGGAGTTCATGGTTCACGTATTGCTGAAGCCTGGCTTGGAGAATTTTGAGCATTACTTTACTAGCATGTGAGATGAGTGCAATTGTGTGCTAGTTTGAGCATTCCTTGGCATTGCCTTTCTTTGGAATTGGAATGAAAACTGACCTTTTCCAGTCCTCTGGCCACTGCTGAGTTCTCCAAATTTGCTGGCATATTGAGTGCAGCACTTTCACAGCATCATCTTTCAGGATTTGAAATAGCTCCACTGGAATTCCATCACCTCCACTAGCTTTGTTCATAGTGATGCTTTCTAAGGCCCACTTGACTTCACGTTCCAGGATGTCTGGCTCTAGATGAGTGATCACACCATCGTAATTATCTGGGTCATGAAGATCTTTTTTGTACAGTTCTTCCGTGTATTCTTGCCACCTCTTCCTAATATCTTCTGCTTCTGTTAGGTCCCTACCATTTCTGTCCTTTATCAAGCCCATCTTTGCATGAAATGTTTCCTTGGTATCTCTAATTTTCTTGAAGAGATCTCTAGTCTTTCCCATTCTGTTCTTGTCCTCTATTTCTTTGCACTGATTGAGGAAGGCTTTTTTATCTCTCCTTGCTATTCTTTGGAACTCTGCATTCAGATGCTTATATCTTTCCTTTTCTCCTTTGCTTTTTGCTTATCTTCTTTTCACAGCTATTTGTAAGCCCTCCCCAGACAGCCATTTTGCTTTTTTGCATTTATTTTCCATGGGGATGGTCTTGATCCCTGTCTCCTGTACAATGTCACGAACCTCTGTCCATAGTTCATCAGGCACTCTGTCTATCAGATCTAGTCCCTTAAATCTATTTCTCACTTCTACTGTATAATCATAAGGAATTTGATTTAGGTCATACCTGAATGGTCTAGTGGTTTTCCCCACTTTCTTCAATTTAAGTCTTTGTTTGGCAGTACGGAGCTCATGATCTGATCCACAGTCAGCTCCCGTCTTGTTTTTGCTGACTGTATAGAGCTTCTCCATCTTTAGCTGCAAAGAATATAATCAATCCGATTTTGGTGTTGACCATCCGGTGATGTCTATGTGTAGAGTCTTCTCTTGTGTTGTTGGAAGAGAGAGCTTGTTATGACCAGTGCATTACTTAGATACAAATTTCAAAGAAGTAGGATTCTATTTTTTTTTTAAATCCTTGGTGACATCCTTGGTAGACCATCAACAAATATGTTTTAAATAAATGATTACAACACTTTTCACTCAGGCAAAACAAGTAAGGCCCCAAGTAAGCCCCGAGCTCACTTGTGGGTCTTAAATAAAACTGTTCTTATGCTCAAACAAGATCTCAGTTTCCCGTCTATGTCCCAGAACATTTTTTATCAAGAAAATTACTCAACTGGTGAGAAAACAGAAAAAAGTCTACACAGACCTGAATAATGTGGGAAGTGGTTTCTTCCTGGGAATATTTAGTTTTATAACAATTACCAAACTCAGCATCATCACAAAAGGATCATTTGAAACCCTAAAGGGGAAAGATAGGAATTCTTCTTCAAAATTGAGAATTCTTGATCTGAGCAAGGACCAAGGACACAGGGGACAAAAGGACATAAGAAGCTACAGCCAAGCCTCCAGGGAAGAAACTGAAACTTCATGTGGCGCCTGGAACCACATGCTCACAGGTGCTATGATGGAAGTGCAGTTGCTACTGATGGAAATACCTGAAAAAGGCCAAGCAGCTTTCAAACCTATTTTTAGCAACTGAATTCTCTGTTCATATACAGTCTGCAAGTTCTAACATGTGCAATAGATCAAACAGGAACTTATCAGGAACCAGAAATGGCTCACCCAGACAACCATGCCCAAGAGAGCTGGGTGCAACAACTGTGAAACCATGATCTCATTCAGCCCCTTCACTAAGCAGATGAGAAAACTGAGCTTCATACAACGGTCCAAAGACACACAGTTAGCCAGTGTTACTTGGCTCTAAAATCCAGTTTAGAACTTCAGGACAGCCTCTTTGTAGCACATGGGCTGCTGTGAGGAAGTGACAGAGCTAAACTTTGGTGTGTTTTTCTCTCCTTGTGGATGTGAATTCTAGAGAAAAATCTTCCCCAGAAATAAGAACATGAGGGAGGGAGGTATGTGCATGAGGGAGGTATTAAGGGGACAAAGGACAAATGCTTGACAAACTGATTTGCTAGACTCTTAAATTTCAAGATAATCTTGTCTCAACACATTTCTCCAGCTCACACCACCAATATTCTCGTCCTTGATGTTTTGGCTCAAACTGCCCCTCCACCTGGAATTTTCCTTCTGTCCCACTCTGCATCTTCCCCACTTATGGTACAACTCAATACCACTTTCCATGAAAGCCTCCTGATCTTGACTAAACATTATAATGCCATGAGAAACTTCCTGAAAATACTGAATACCAATGCACAGGTCCCAGTCCCGTAAATTCTGGTTTCACTGGTCTGGAGCAATAGTCCTCTCACATTTTAGCTACATCAGAATCTTTTTATTAAAACAGATGCTAGGCTCAGCCCTCTGAGTTTTGTATTTGAGAGGTCTGGGGTAGGGCTCAATAATTTGCACTCTTAGCAAACACATAAAACATATGATGTTGATAGTCAGGGGACACACTCGAGAACCACTACCCTGGAGTATCATCCAGGAATCAATAGCTTTTAGATGCTCACGGGTGATAAGGATGTGCAGTCAGAGTTGAAAATCACTCATTAGAGACTGAAATGCAACCTTCACAAACCAAGCTGAACTATCCCTTCCTTTTCATATATCAGTGGGGTAGTTAAAAGCATACATTCTAGAATCAGACACTCCGAGTTAGAGTCTCGGCTCCATCACTCAGTTGCCGTGGGATCACAGGCAATTAACTCAATCTCTCCTTGCTGCCTTTTTCTAATCTGCACACTGGGGATATCATAGTAGCACCCTTTTCAATGTTTTTATGAGAACTAAATGCATGTAAACATTTCAAATAGAGGCATACATCAACACCTAACTCTATGTAATGCTTACTAATATAGAGCTCACATTATGTGGAACTAATATTTTTTAAGTATAATATTTATTGAGTATCTAATGTACCAAAAATGTTACCATCATCTTTTTTTGGCCATGTGGCATGTGGGATCTTTGTTCCCCAAGCAGGAATCGAACCCACACTCCCTGTAGTGGAAGCACAGAGTGCTAACCACTGGACCTCCAGGAAAGGCCCCTTTTATTATTAATTTAATATGTCATCTCTCTTAATTCTTAAACAAACTTTTGAAATTGGCAGTATAATTTTTTTCAGATGAGGAAATGAAAATTTTGAGATGCAAATGGCCTAATCATTGGTACAGAGTGAGAAAGAGATGGATCTTAGATTCATACATAATTTGCTTTATGCCACCATCAATTATCTGTGTACCTCAATTTTTTTCTCCTTCTTTATTGTACTGTCCCTAAAGATAGGATTTAGATCTGATTAAATTATTTTTCCACTAGCGCCTAGCATTGTGCCTTCTTGCTCTGTATTATTAAATATTGCCTGAGTAGATAGATGAACACAAAAACCAAAGTAGTAATAACCCCAACAGTATGTTTAGGATAAATGTTGAAAACGGGTCCATAATACAGTGGAACAGATTTCATCTGTTTAATTAATCTCTAGGCAATTAAGTAAATAAAGTCTTCATTTTCCATTATTATGCTGTTATTTTCACCATTTATCCTCAAAGCAATATTGGATCTGTCAAACACAGTCATCTGTGATTTGCTTGACAAATGCACGACCATCCTTTGAAAACAGTAGGGCCACAAAAATCCAGGGATCTTATCTAGCTCAAATGAACACGGCTCCTCTAGTGGGCACTCTGGGAGCTCTCCTCCTACATCACAATAATCCCTGCCTCAGTCAACTGCTGGCTCCTCCCAGAGCCACAGATTTCTAGGTGTAGAACCCTATGCCCGTATTGTACTATATGGTTCTGTCCCTGTCTATAGCTGATTAGACCAGAGTAGATCCTCACTGAAGCTGGTTCAAAGACACGTTTCCCAGACTCTAGGACTGCCTTGAGAAACTGTAGCATGAGACTCAGAGAAACTTGTCTTGGACACCTTCAACTATTTAGCCAGAAAGAAGAGAGAAGCAGAGACGAGAGGAAAAAAAGAAAGAAGGAAAGAAGGCCCTTTGTGAGGTTATGGGATAGGGACCTTTGTGAGGTCTAAATGCATTCCCTTTCTGGGATTCTATTAATGTCTCTCTCTCTCTCTCTTTCTCTTTGTCTCTAATAAGCACAGAGATCAAACCAGTCAATCCTAAAGGAAATTAACCCTAAAATATTCACTGGATGTGGAGAAGGCAATGGCACCCCACTCCAGTACTCTTGCCTGGAAAATCGCATGGTTGGAGGAGCCTGGTAGGCTACAGTCCATGGGGTCGCTAAGAGTCGGACACAACTGAGTGACTTCACTTCACTTCACTTTCACTGGTGCTGAAGCTGAAGCTCAAATACTTTGGCCACCTGATGAAAAGAACTAACTCATTGGAAAAGACCCTGATGCTGGGAAAGATTGAGACAGGAGGAGAAGGGGACAACAGAGGATAAGGCGGTTGGATGGTATCACCAACTCGATGGACATGAGTTTCAGCAAGCTCTGTGAGAGGTGAAAGACAGGGAAGTTTTGCATGTTGTAGTCCATGGGGCCACAGAGAGTCGGACGTGACTGAGCAAGTGAACAACAACAAAATTAGTTACTGTTTCCCATACCCAGAATCATTATTAATATGTTCTCTAAAAGTTGCTCAGCATGTGCAGAGCCATTTCTGGACATAAGGGTTAGCTACTGTCCCTTTAGCATTCTGATTCTCCCAGAAAATTAAAAGGGCTACTGATTACTTTATCAGTGTCTCTCTAACAATAGGCTATGTTCTACTGGTGGATTGTAAAATACATCTAGCAGATCAAACCCCAATTATTTTTTATAAAATATGGAATGGAAGTCTCAGAGAGCATCTCATGTGGTAGACTAAGTATTTTTCATAACATGTAAAGATATATAAGAAGATATAGGTTTATCCAGGGACATAAGTATAGTATTCCTTACCAGAGGAGCAGTATTGAAGGAAGGGAGGTAGGAAGGGAAAGAGAGAGAGAAGGAAGGAGGAAGGAAGGGAAAGAGAGAGAGAAGGAAGGAGGAAGGAAGGGAGGGGCCAGGGAGGAAGGAAGGAAAGAGAAACTACATGGTCTAATTTAATATAATACCTTTCTAAATTCTAAATGGCTAGAATGAAATTCAGCAGTCACATGAACTATTTTCAGGACAAGGCATACACACATCAGGAGGTCACTTGCAACAGATGAGGAGTTTGAACTCAACTGAAAAATCTCAGTGAACCATAGCTAATATCACGCTCATGCTGGCAGCAGCGATTTGAAGCTAAGCTTTGGTCACTGGGGTTTGTGCTAATATAGTCACAATCCATGAGGTTTTACCTGAATACAACTGAATAGCTGGTCTGCTAGGAATACAACCAGTAATCCGTTCGCAAGTACTGAATACTCACTATGTGTGAGCACTTAGGCAGCTGCCAACCATTCTACCACACAGCCCATTTGTTTTCTACATACATATGGGCTATAGATTAGCATAGCTCTAGAAAACAAGATCATGTCATATGATCACAGCTTAAGGAAAGGTTGCTCATAGAAAACTATTTGAGCCTATTAAACAGACCAAACACATTGCCTCATTTATAGAGGGACTGCAGAGAACAGGCAATGCTCTTATTCCCAGCCTTTAGATTTTGGAATGTTCATTCTCAGACCCCACTACCTATCTCCTGAGAGCACCTTTAATAGGTATTTATGGGGAAACACACAGAGGGAATTTCAGTCTTGTTGGAAAGGTGCAGTGGATCAGGTAGGCTTTCACAGCAATGGGGATAAAAGGAGCAGGCTTGAAGAATATGTGGGATTGGAAAGCCAGAAAGGAGAGAGCGATGATATGGCCCAAGGCGTGATGGTGCAAATAGGCATGATGGGGAGGAGACTACTGAGCAGCAGTCGTAAGAGACCATTTTGGAGACAGAATAAGAAAGGATCTGAAGTCAATGAAAAGCCACCATGCCGGGAATTATGAATTGCTTCCTGCAAACTAAAATCTGTGACATTCCATAACATTGGACAAATTCCTGTCTTTCTGTAGGAACATTCACTCTATTTCTTTAGAAGTTAATTTCTATTAAAACATCTTTTATGAACTGTTACTTAGAAAAGTCTATACTTTTTAAAAATGTTTTATTGGGAGATTGGGACTGACATATACACACTACTATGTATAATAAAATAGATAATAAGAACCAGCCATACATCACAGGGAACTCTACTCAGTACTCTATAATGGCCTATATGAGGAAAGAATCTTTTAAAAAAGAGGATATATGTATATGTGTAACTGATTCACTTTGCTGTCCAGCAGGAACTAACACAATATTGCAAATCAACTGTAAGTAAAATGTTAGTCGCTCAGTCACATCTGACTCTTTTTGCAACCCCATGGACTACAGTCTGCCGGACTCCTCTGTCCATGTGATTCTCCAGGCAAGAATATGGGAGTGGGTAGCCATCCCCCTCTCTAGGGGATTTTCCTGACCCAGGGACTGAACCTGGGGCTCCTACATTGCAGGCAGATTCTTTACCATCTGGGCCACCAGGGACAACTGAATCAACTGTACTCCAATACAACTTTTTAAAACTTAGGACAACCTAATAGTGTTGCTTTATCTTTATTTATTTTTGGTTTCTATGGGATATGCTTAAAATATCACAACATGTGTTGTGTGACCCCCAAATGGCAGTGCATTGTGGGGATCCTCTCATGTCCTCATTCACTGAGGTCCTGAGCCAATACCTGAAACTTCCCAAATGCTTCTTGTGTGTCCAGCATGGGCCTCAGCAGAAAAATGAGGGTCAGGGGCCAGACGTAGTGGAGGGGTTCGAAAGTGGGGTAGGATATAATTTGAGAGAGAAATAGGTAATAAATATATAATAAAGATGTAGAGATCAGTTAAACAAAACAATTCAGTTCAGTTCAGTCGCTCAGTCATGTCTGACTCTTTGCAACCCCATGGACTGCAGCGCGCAAGGCTTCCCTATCCATCACCAACTCCCGGAGCTTACTCAAACTCATGTCCATAGAGTCGGCCATGCCATCCAACCATCTCATCCTCTGTCATCCCTTCTCCTCCCGCCTTCAATCTTTCCTAGCATCAAGGTCTTTTCCAGTGTGTCAGTTCTTCAGGTGGCCAAAGTATTGGAGTTTCAACTTCAACATCAGTCCTTCCAACGAATACTCAGGACTGATTTCCTACAGGATTGATTGGTTTGATCACCTTGCAGTCCAAGGGACTCTCAAGAGTCTTCTCCAACACCACAGTTCAAAACCATCAATTCTTTGGTGCTCAGCTTTCTTTATGGTCCAACTCTCACATCCATACATGACTACCAGAAAAAACATAACTTTGACTAGACAGATCTTTGTTGGCAAAGTAATGTCTCTGCTTTTTAATATGCTGTCTAGGTTGGTCATAACTTTCCTTCCAAGTAGCAAGCATCTTTTAATTTCATGGCTGCAGTCACCATCCACAGGCAGTGATTTTTAAGCACAAAAAAATAAAGACATTCACTGTTTCCATTGTTTCCCTATCTATTTGCCATGAAGTGATGGGATCAGATGCCATAATCTTAGTTTTTTGAATGTTGAGTTTTAAGCCAACTTTTTCATTGTCCTCTTTCACTTTCATCAGGAGGCTCTTTAGTTTTTCTTCACTTTTTGCCATAAGTGTCATCTGCGCATCTAAGGTTATTGATATTTTTCTAGGCTCTCTTGATTCCAGCTTGCATTTACCCAGCCTGGCATTCTGCACGGTGTATTCTGCATATAAGTTAAATAAGCAGGGTGACAATATACAGCCTTGATGTACTCCTTTCCCAGTTTGGAACCAGTCTGTTGCTCCATGTCCAGTTCTAACTGTTGCTTCTTGACCTGAATATAGATTTCTCAGGAGGCAGGTAAGGTGATCTGTTATTCCCATCTCTTCAAGAATTTTCCAGTTTTTTGTGACCCACATAGCCAAAGGCTTTGGCATAGTCAATAAAGCAGAAGTAGATGTTTTTCTGGAACTCTCTTGCTTTTTTGATGATCCAGTGGATGTTGGCAATTTGATCTCTGGTTCCTCTGCCTTTTCTAAAACCAGCTTGAACATCAGGAAGTTCACGGTTCATGATTGCTGAAGCCTGGCTTGGAGAATTTTGAGCATTACTTTGCTAGCATGTGAATGAGTGCAATTGTGTGGTAGTTTGAACATTCTTTGGCACTGCCCTTCTTTGGGATTGGAATGAAAACTGACCTTTTCCAGTCCTGTGGCCACTGCTGAGTTTTCCAAGTTTGCTGGCATATTGAGCACAGCACTTTCACAGCATCATCTTTTAGGATTTGAAACAGCTCAGAGCCAATTAGGAAGGAACAAAAGTCTCACCGCAGGCTGGGGGACTGGAGAAGGAGAGAGTGGGACAAATAGAGAAAGTAGCATGGAAACATATAGATTACCATATGTAAAATAGATAGCTGGTGGGAATTTGCTGTGTGACTTAGCGAACTCAAACCAGGGCTCTGTGACAACCTAGAGGAGTGGGATGGGGTGGGAGCTGGGACAAAGTTTCAGGAGACAGGGGACATATGCATACCTATGGCTGATACATGATGATGTAAGGCAGAAACCAATACACTATTGTAAAGCAATTATCCTTCAATTAAAAGTAAATAATTTTTTTAATGAGAAAAATCACTTTATCTTATTAAAAAAAGAAGTCTCACTGCCCCACATCTCCTAAACTGGAGTCTGGGATGACACAGTCAGTGTTTATTGGGGTTGCCTGATTACACTAGGTATTATTTTTAACTCATAATCTGTTTTTAGGACAAGAACTTGTCTCTTCTATGTCCAGTGGTTAGGAGCTTTGGAATCATCAGTCCTAGGTTCTAATCCTGGCTCTATATATATTAGCTGTGTGACTCTGAGCAAGTTACTTAACTTCTCTAAACCTATAATTTTCCATAAGAGTCAAAACCTCCTTGTTTTGTCTTTATGAACAAGAAATAGCATATGCACATATTTAGAGAATATGCCCAATGGTTCCTGGCATCTTACATTCAAACACACACAAAGATGTGCACACACACATACACTCATCTGAATACCACTGATTGTGTAGAAAGTGAGAGAGTCATTTCCTAGGCAGGTTGGTAAGAAGTCTAGGGGTCCCCAAGGAGAGAGGGGTCTGGAATTCTCAAGGAGGAAGAAAAGACAAACTTTTCTTTCCTCTACATTCCTTAGGATTCTATAACAATAATGTATCCTGCCTGAGGACAGTCTCTGGATTAAACCTTCTGGCTAATCCTATTATCTTAAAATGTAAATTATGGGAGTGAAGTGAAGTTGCTCAGTTGTCCAACTCTTTGGGACCCCATGGACTGTAGCCTACCAGGCTCCTCTGTACATGGGATTTTCCAGTCAATAGTACTGGAGTGGATTGTCATTTCCTTCTCCAGGGGATCTTCCCAACCCAGGGATCAAACCTGGGTCTCCTGCATTGTAGACAGATGCTTTACCATCTGAGCCACGAGGGCAAATTATGGGAGTAGGTTTGGTCTCTACAAGGATTATATAACAATGTATCCTGCCTGAGGACAGTCTCTGGATAAAACCTTCTGGCTAATTCTGTTACCTTAAAATGTAAATTTCATACTGTTCATGGGGTTCTCAAGGCAAGAATACTGAAGTGGTTTGCCATTCCTTTCTCCAGTGGACCACATTCTGTCAGCTCTGTATATTGTCACCCTGCTTATTTAACTCATACGCAGAATACATCATGAGAAACACTGGACTGGAAGAAACACAAGCTGGAATCAAGATTGCCAGGAGAAATATCAATAACCTCAGATGTGCAGATGACACCACCCTTATGGAAGAAAGTGAAGGGGAACTAAAAAGCCTCTTGATGAAAGTGAAAGTGGAGAGTGAAAAAGTTGGCCTAAAGCTCAACATTCAGAAAACGAAGATCATGGCATCCAATTCCATCACTCCATGGGAAATAGATGGGGAAACAGTGGAAACAGTGGAAACAGTGTCAGACTTTATTTTTGGGGGCTCCAAAATCACTGCAGATGGTGACTGCAGCCATGAAATTAAAAGACACTCCTTGGAAGAAAAGTTATGAGCAACCTAGATAGTATATTCAAAAGCAGAGATATTACTTTGCCAACTAAGGTCCGTCTAGTCAAGGCTATGGTTTTTCCTGTGGTCATGTATGGATGTGAGAGTTGGACTGTGAAGAAGGCTGAGCACCGAAGAATTGATGCTTTTGAACTGTGGTGTTGGAGAAGACTCTTGAGGATCCCTTGGACTGCAAGGAGATCCAACCATTCCATTCTGAAGGAGATCAGTCCTGGGATTTCTTTGGAAGGAATGATGCTAAAGCTGAAACTCCAGTACTTTGGCCACCTAATGCGAAGAGTTGACTCATTGGAAAAGACTCTGATGCTGGGAGGATTTGGGGGCAGGAGGAGAAGGGGACGACCAGGGATGAGATCGCTGGATGGCATCACGGACTCGATGGACGTGAGTCTGAGTGAACTCCGGGAGTTGGTGATGGACAGGGAGGCCTGGTGTGCTGCGATTCATGGGGTCGCAAAGAGTTGGACCCGACTGAGCGGCTGAACTGAACTGAAAATGTAAATTATGGGAGTAGGTCTGGTAAGGTCTTTACAACCTCCAGAGATTCTTTGGATTCATTAGAGGGTATATAACCCCATTGCTAACACTAGTAAGGGGGTATTCTTTCTGCCCCCTTCTGATGTCTGTGTCAGAAGCTTTCTCTATCTCCTTTATACTTTAATAAAAGTTTAGTACACAAAAGCAATCAAGCCTCATCTCTGGCCCCAGATTGAATTCTTCTCCTCCAGAGGCCAAGAATCCCGGCATCTTTACATGGTTCAACAACAACCTTTCAAAAGTGTCTAAGGAAAACTTGCATTGGGGTGTAGGAGAAAAAGCACTGGGCTGGGGCAAAGACCTTAGTTCTGGTCACAGTCTAGCACTGTGGCTTTGGCTATGTCACTTGACCCCTCTGGGCTCAGTTCCTCTCTCTGCAAATCACAGGGCTTGCCTGGTGTGGGGTAGGTGATGCTGGGATTCCCTCCCCTTCTGCTCTCTGGCACTGAGAGACTCTGTGGCTGTGGAGGATGGAGGTACATGAGCTCTTCCTTTGTGCTGACCATTCTTACAGCCCTGTTCCATCCTGCTCTGCCTTCCTTCTTTGAGGCAGGGGTGGGATATCTTTCTAATCAAGTGAGTGCATCAGAAGGGAGAGGAACCTCCTGCTGGGAAGGTCCCTGAGGTGTCGCTGGCCACCAGCAGGGTGCAGCTGCAGCTGAAGAGGGCTTTTCTCAATAGTCTTGTGCCACCAAATCCCATCTGCCCTGCACCTCTATGGGGACCAGAAGACCGGGTGGGGGGGGGGGGGGGAGGCAGGAAGACAAAGTTACTGCTGGGGACCAATGATCTGGAGGGCCCCACATGCAAGAGTTTACAGAGCACTTTCCCATCATCCTCCTGTAATCCCACTGCTCTAGTCCTAGCAGGTATTGTTCCCATTTTTCAGATAATCAAACCCCAAGCCAAAGTCACTCAAGATAACCAGGTGGAGCTGGGATTCCCACCAGACTCTGCTGACTCTGAGCCCAGAGCTCTGGGTGCTGTGGGCTTTCCCCAGCTGCTTCCCCGTACATCAGCACGTGCAATTAGATGCATGATTGTGTGGTATGGACTGGAAGTGCTGGAGGAACTAAGAGAGTTAATTTGAAAAGGCAAAGGGCATTAAGGAGACAACTTGGGCAGATATTTTGTAGAAATTCTAGAGAAGAAAGAGAAAGGAACCAGGTATATTTATAGACTAATAATGTGCAGAAGGGGGGAAAAATGTGCTGCCTCTGGCAATTCTCATCAAGTTAATGGATGTTGCCAATTACTGTGGTAACATTTTTAATTGTATCTTAGCTCTGACGAGAATAAAAACAGAATTTCCTGATCTTTGCCTCAGGACTGTTAGGGGCACACATTCTGGTACATTATAGTAGCATGGACATGCTTGCTCAGAGCCTACAAAGACAGCCCACTTCATGGGAAAGCCTTACTAATGGCTGTGCCAGACCTAACTGGGGCTGAAAGGAATAGTTAGAGAAAAGGGTCTCTGCTTTGTACACATGGGTTTATGTGTATAAATGTGTCTGGAAGACAACCAGAAATTATGAGGGGAAAGAGGCTGTAATCACATGGGACCCTCATGAAGACGGTAACCACAGCATCACTGATGCTCATGTACTGATAGCCAGTGTGTGTGCTATGTTATGGTCCCTGTGATATGAGGCAGTGTGTGTGATACTATTTAAGACTCATAAGGATTGGTGTGGTTATTTGAATAATGCCTGCCTCTCCTCGAGAATGTAAGTTTCCTAAAGGGAGGGGGCCTTGCCTGCTTTGTCCACCACGGTGAATCCACTTCCTAGCATAAAGCTGGTACTTAATCATGAGGTTCAACCAATGATCAAAACTTCTAATTTTTGTCTGCATTTCATTAGCCAGGGACTACAGGCTCAGAGGAGCTAGGTTGGTGGACTGTCTAAGTCTTCACAGCTAATAAATGGCAGCTCTCAGATTTAAACCCAGGTCCACTGGACTCGGCCCTGGAGGACATTCTATGATACACCACGGAGCCTGCCTTTCTTCAATGGAAAAAGAAGGAGGGAGGTGAGAAAATGACCAACACGTGTTTATCAGCTACAATGTTCCAGGCACCTCATTTCTTTACATCATTACATCATTTAATTCTAAGAAGAAATCTATGAAGCATGTATTGCCCAAAACTGAAAATGCATAAATGTATAAAGCAAGCCAAAAGGTATACAAAAAGATGTTCAACATCAATAATCATCAAGGAAACACAAAGCAAAATCACAGTGAGACATTACTTCACACTTGTTAGAATGGCTGTTTTCAACAAGACAAGAAATAACAAGTGTTGGCAAGGATGTAGAACAAGAAAATTTTATTGCACTGCTGCTGGGAATTAAATTGCCAGCACTATGGAAAACAGTATAGAGGTTCCTCAAAAAATTAAAAACAGAGCTACCGCATGATCAAAAATAAATGCATAAATAGAGATCCTGAGAATTTAAGTGGCTTACCCAAGATTCCTCAGGTGGAAAAGGAGATGAGAGAAGATTCAAACGATCCCATAAGTTAACCTCAACAGAGCTTCCTTTTACTGCATGTGTCCCAAAGAGTGACACAGTGACACAGATCAAACTCATCCTAGAAACACAAGGCATGGATGCGTGGAAAATAAAAGAATATGGTCTCCTGTTCCTGCAAACAACTCGTTCAGGGACAACTTGGGGACAAACTGTGGCACAGGCAATTCTCTGATGATCCCTCCCACCCCCATCCCCAATCCCCAGTTCCCTTTCTGTACTTCTCTGATTTCTACATTCAGAGGTCTCATGCTTCTCACCCTGCATGTGTGCCAGGACCCAAGACAGTCATCTATCTAACTAGGCCTGCCCTTCCTGAATAATATCCTGGGATCTAAAATCAACCACCAGCAGCTCATGGCAATGTCCAGACCCTCAGCCAATAGTAGCCCCAAAAGAGTAACTGAAAGAATGAAAAGATCTCCTTCAGTAACAAGTGAGGAGATCTAGGGAGGAGCAGCAGAGCCAATGAATGCTAACCAGCTGCACTTAAGATGCAAGGATCAGTCACCTTTGCCTCATTCTCTAAGCAGAGGGTATACGACTGAATTACCCCCTTTCCTAGGCCTGGAAGGGAACACAGCCTACGTACTAACAGATTTGCAAACACTGTAAGATCTCTGCACCTGAGACCTGCACAGAGAGCTCATGCCACATGCCCAGGCTTCCCAGTTTAGGACGCTAAACCTGGCTGATCTGAGTATCAGCCATTTCAACTCAAAGTCAGCACCAGCCCTTCCTGCCTCTTCCTCTCCCGCATTTCTATCTTGCTCAGTACATTTCACTAAGAAGCAGGGACAAGAGGGGGCTTTGCAGTCCAAGATCTCTCTGATTCTAGCTTCCCCACCAAGTTACCTGACCTTGACACTCATCTGACCTCTCTGAGCCTCAGACTCCCCTTCTCTGTTAAGAGAATAACAACATACTTACTTCTAAGTGTTGTTGTGAGGATCAAAGTTTGTGATAGTAAGGCTTTGATAGTAAGACATTCCTAGGCTTGAAAGTGAAACTGAAGTTGCTCAGTTGTGTCCGACTCTTTGCGACCCCATGGACTGTAGCCTACCAGGCTCCTCTGTCCATGGGATTTTCTAGGCAATAGTACTGGAGTGGATTGCCATCTCCTTCTCCAAGGGATCTTCCCGACCCAGGGATCGAACTCAGGTCTCCTGCATTGCAGACAGACGCTTTACCATCTGAGCCACCAGGGAAGTCCCTCCTAGGCTTAGGAATACTCAACAACTCATGTCAGGTCTTCCCAGTGTATTGTCAGTCTTTGACTCCCACTTCTGTTTCAAGCCCCCACACTCCCTTTTACCTCCATAGACACTGCTGGAGGCACATCTCCTGGCTAAGAGGAGAAACAGGTAAAATCACCAGCTTCTACCTAGGAGTTAGAGTTATTTCATCTACCCCCCCAAACCCCAGCACATTCCAGAGGCAACACATGAAAACTCCCAAGCCCTCGAAACTGAGACGGAGGTGAGGACTCGGAGCCCTGGCACAGGGCAGCGTACTCCTCTGAGACGTCACTCACACCTGCATCTGCCGGCCTGGAGAAGGGCTGCCTGGGGGAAGAGCAAGAAGTCAGACCCTCTGGGACAATTACAATTAAACTGAACCAGATGCTCTGAATTCCTCTCCTGGGAGCCATTCTGCTTGGTCCAGGGCCGGAGCAACATCAGTTAATAGGCCCTTTTTCATCTTTAATTTCTCTGATTCAGAAAGTTTACAAGATCAATTGCTAAGAGGGCTAATGTGAGGAGATGAGGCAGCAAGTTGCTCTGGGCCCAGAGTCAGCTAATTCCTTAGCTTCTAACTAGAGTCCGCAGGGACTCACTTATATAAAGCCTAAGAACTCGCCTGGCTCAATAGCCCCTCCCACCCACAAAGCCCCTCTAGATAAAGAATTTGAATTGTAACCCAGCAAAAATTGGGGCTTCCCTGGTACCTCAGCTGGTAAAGAATCTGCCTGCAATGCAGGAGACCCCAGTTCAACTCCTGGCTTGGGAAGATCCCCTGGAGGAGGGATAGGCTACCCACTCTAGTATTCTTGGTCTTCTCTGGTGGCTCAAACAGTAAAGAATCAGCCTGCAATGTGTGAGACCTAGGTTCGATCCCTGGGTTGGGAAGATCCCCTGGAGGAGGGCATGGCAACCCACTCCACTATTCTTGCATGGAGAATTCCCATGGATAGAGGAACCTGGTGGCTACAGTCCACGGGGTCACAAAGAGTCTGACATGACTGAGTGACGAAGCACCAAGAACAGCTTATCAGCCTCAAGCCAGCCAACACTTCCCAGGAATCTCAGGAAGATCTTGCTGAATATACTCCTGCTCTGGCCCAGAGCAGGGCTCCTGAGCATGGAGCCTGCCCTGCTCAGTCTTCATGTCTAGCATGCCAGGGACCCTGATTCTTCAGACTAACAGAGACAATCCAACATCATGACCACATCAATGGGAATTCAGACTACGTGAGTCTAAATCCCATGTCTACCCCTTTCTAAGCCTTGGTTTCCTCACCTGTAGATGGGAGTAACAGTACAGGTTTGTGGGCGTATAGCTAAATGATGCCAGTAATGTGCTTAGTGTGGCTCCTGCACTTGCTAAATGCTAACTATCACTCACTGTCCCTTCTGCCTGGGGCATCTGGTGCCAGCACATTGTGGTCATTCAAGGATGAATTCAAAATGGGCCAACACTGTGAATCATTTGTGTTTCATGGGGAAAATAGGATTATACTCAGACTTCATTTTAGCCAGTGTTCTAGTAGTAGCCACTACATCCCTGAAAGATGTGACAGCCTTTTCATTTCACTATTTTCCCTATCTCCTTTATTGTTATAGTAAGTTAATCCCTCCCCTTCTCCCTCCCCTCCCCACAGGTAGCCACATACAGGAATAATGCTGGCTGATGACAAGTTTACCAAATGATTCTTGGAAACAGCATGGAAGAAGGGGAAAAAAAAAGAAAAAAAAAAGTGCCTCCCAACCGGGGCACATACGTTCTCTGAATGGAAAAACAAACCAGAAGGGGACTAGCTCCTACCAACTGTTCTGGAGGACACATTCTCCGGCATCCTTCATTTCGTTAACAGGACACTTGCCTCACTTCCCCCAACATGTCTGCATATTTTCCTTAATGATGGCAGAATTAAACGGAACCTTTTCTGTATAGCTAGCTCTGGGGGATTCTAGAAAGCCCAGGAAGGAAGTTTCAATTTGTGCACTTGCTGAGAATGAATTCTGCCTCATATAACTCCTGACAAATTGCCATTTTTAAAGGGTTTGTTAATTTCCAATGAGCAAATGGCACATCAGATATCTTGTTTATTCAACAGATGCTCCTGAGCTAAACAAATGGTTCTTGTTTAACAAATATGGAAACATCTTGTCAGCTTTGCTGAGATCATCCTGTGTAACCATCAAGGAAGGGTACTGTAGTTTGTGGAGAAAATACAGGCTGCCTCCCTCCCATGCAGGGTTCTCCAAAGGGCTGGGGATGGAGGTTCCATTGAAAGACATGATGTGAAGCTTCTCGATCACAGACTGGGAAGCGGCCCTTAGACAGAGGTCCTGGGATTTCACCCCTCCTGTGAAGATGTCAGGTATTTCTGATTCAGGTCTATTTGATCCAGAAATCTCCTTCCTGCTGAATCTGAAAATAGCCTTGAAGGAGATAACCATCTGACACAGAGAGGTGGTATAGGAATTGTGGTTAATATCTCAGCTCTGGAGTAAAGCCTAGGTTGGATTCTGATGCTGCCACTTGGGAACTATATGAACTTGGGCTGCTTACTTGACCTCTCAACTTAGTTTTCTCTTCTGTGAAAGAGGGCTAATAATGGCATGAAAGGCAAAGATGCTAGTGATAATAATAAATGTTCATGCTATTAATCCTAATTACATTTTTTTTAAATGGAACTGAACCCAAGAATGACTCTAAGGGGCAGATAAAAGGTTGGAAGGTCCCTGTTCCGTGTCCTCCATTGTCTGGGAGCAGTAAATATGGCATCTTTGATACTGTGACGGCTTGATGACTCTCATCAGAAATGAAATCTAAACAGAGAATGAAGTCCTTCCAAGTCTCAAAGCTCCAGCTGATATCATAATTAATTTCAGCCAATGAGCTAAGGATCTGGCTAGACTAAGAGGTAGGGTATGATGAGGAGGGCTGGGAAAGAAGGAAAGGAAAGAGGCCAGCTTGTCAGGAATACCCAAGGACATGTAGAGAGAGAGAGATGAGGGCTGACCTCTGTCAAGTCCAAATGTGCAAGGATAAATCCCATCTGCTGATGAGCACAGCACAGTGCATAGTACTAATTATAAGAAGGGTGTTATTTCAAAGCCTCCCTGCTGGGAAGTATCATGGAAAATTATCTTGAGACTGCATCTAACATGCTGAAAATTAATTTACTCCACACTTGAGGTGCTTTGGAGAGATGCAAAGTGAGGTTGATCCCAGATGAGCATGGTATTACCATGTACTGTCTGAAGGAGCTGCAGACATTAACGGACCTGACCCTGTAAAAGGACTGCAGAAGATACCCAGCCCCAACCAGGCATGGTTAATTACCTGACACATCTCCACAGTAACTCTATAAGCTAGAGAACAGCATGATTATCATCGTTTGGTTGATGAAGAAACTTAGGCTTAGAAAAATGGCCCCAAATATCAGAACTTCTAATGGAGAAGCCAAGACGCCTATCTCAAGAAACATGTCCATCTTAGGAAACATGCCCTTAACATCTCTGAAAATGAAACGGGAAAGAGTTCAGGTGGTTTCAAAAGTTAGGTAACTTTTGAGCAGAATTTGAGGAGATGTTAAGTAGTTTGTCTGGAACTGCAATGTTCTGCTTCCACTATCCCGGCAAAGGGAAGGCATGACTGGAGACCTGGAGGTAAATGATCTCCTGGTATGTATGAGACGAGTGATAGGTGTAGAATGTAAGTCAGTAGGTGAATGTGAGTTTGGAAAGATGTTTCAAGTATTTGGTGTGAGAAGGCAGTCTACACCATGTTAAAGGTTTGGAATTTAATCTGTAGGCTAGCCAAGACATGGAAGCTACTCAAATGTCCATTGACAATGAATGGATAAAGAAGATATGGTACATATACACAATGGAATATTACTCAGCCATAAAAAGAATTAAATAATGCCATTTGCAGCAACATAGATGGAACTGGAGATTATCATACTAAATGAAGTAAGCCAAAGATAAATATCATATAATATCATTTATACTTGGAATTTCAAAAAAAAATGATACAAATGAACTCATACACAAAACAGAAATAGATCTACACAGAGGGAAAACAAACTTATGGTTACCAGAGATGAATGTGGGGGTTAAGTTAGAAGTGAAGTGAAGTGAAGTCGCTCAGTCATGTCCGACTCTTTGCGACCGCGTGGACTCTAGCCCACCAGGCTCCTCCATCCATGGGATTCTCCAGGCAAGAATATTGGAGTGGTTTGCCATTTCCTTCTCCAGGGGATTTTCCCAACCCAGGGATACAACCCAGGTCTCCCGCATTGCAGGCAGACGCTTTACCCTCTGAGCCACCAGGGAAGTTAGAAGCTTGGGATTAACATATACGTGTGTGTGTGCTCGTTCATGTCTGACTCTTTGCAGCTCCACAGACTGCAGCTAGCCAGGCTCCTCTGTCCACTGAATTTTCCAGGCAAGAATACTGGAGAAGCCAAGACGCCTATCTTGCCTTCTCCAGTATTTGGTTGCCATTTCCTACTCCAGGGGATGTTCCTGACCCAGGGATTGAACCTTCGTCTCTTCCATCTCCTGCAATAGCAGGCAGATTATTTAAAACTCTGCTACCTTTGATCCTTACTCCTCAATATAAAGTAGATAACCAATGAAGATTTACTGTATAGCACAGAGAACTATATTCATTATTTTGCAATAACCTACAAGGGAAAATAACCTGAAAAACTATATATATACATATATATATATATATATACACATATATATAAATATACACACACACACACTGGAAAAGGTCAGTTTTCACTTCAATCCCAAAGAAAGGCAATAATACCAAAGAATGTTCGAACTACCACACAATTACTCAATTGCACTCATCTCATACGCTAGCAATGGAGAAGGAAATAGCAACCCACTCCAGTACTCTTGCCTGGAAAATCCCATGGATGGAGGAGCCTGGTGGGCTGCAAGTCCATGGGGTCATGAAGAGTTGGACATGACTGAGCAACTTCACTTTCACTTTTCACTTTCATTCATTGAAGAAGGAAATGGCAACCCACTCCAGTGTTCTTGCCTGGAGAATCCTAGGGACAGAGGAGCCTGGTAGGCTGCCGTTTCTGGGGATGCACAGAGTCGGACATGACTGAAGTGACTTAGCAGCAGCAGCAGCAGCACATGCTAGCAAAGTAATGCTCAGAATTCTCCAAGCTAGGCTTCAATAGTACGTGAACCATGAACTTCCAGATGTTCAAGCTGGATTTAGAAAAGGCAGAGGAACCAGAGATCAAATTGCCAACATCCACTGGACCATCGAGAAAGCAGAGAGTTCCAGAAAAACATCTACTTCTGTTTTATTGACTACACCAAAGCCTTTGACTGTGTGGATCACAACAAACTGGAAAATTCATCAAGAGATGGGATTACCAGACCACCTGACCTGTCTACTGATAAATCTGTATGCAGGTCAAGAGGAAGCAGTTAGAATTGGACATGGAACAACAGACTGGTTCCCAATCAGGAAAGGAGTACGTCAAGGCTGTATAATGTCATCCTACTTATTTAACTTATATGCAGAGTACATCATGCGAAATGTCAGGCTGGATGAAGCACAAGCTGGAGTCAAGATTGCTGGGAGAAATATCAATAACCTCAGATAGGCAGATGACACCTCCCTTGTAGCAAAAAGTGAAGAAGAACTAAAGAGCTTCTTGATGAAAGTGAAAGAGGAGAGTGAAAAAGTTGGCTTAAAGCTCAACATTCAGAAAACCTAGATTATGGCATCCAGTCCCATCACTTCATGACAAATAGATGGGGAAACAGGGAGAGACTTTGGGATTCAAAAATCACTGCAGATGGTGACTGTAGCCATGAAATTAAAAGATGTTTGCTCCTTGGAAGAAAAGCTGTGACCAACCTAGACAGAATATTGAAAAGCAGAGACGTTACTTTGCCAACAAAGGTCTGTCTAGTCAAAGCTATAGTTTTTCCAGTAGTCATGTATGGATGTGAGAATTGGACTATAAAGAAAGCTGAGTGCTGAAGAATTTGATGCTTTTGAACTGTGGTGTTGGAGAAGACTATTGAGAGTCCCTTGGACTGCAAGGTGATCAAACCAGTCAATCCTGAAGGAAATCAGTCCTGAGTATTCATTGGAAGGACTGATGCTGAAGGATTGATGCTGAAGCTCCAATACTTTGGCCACCTGTTGCAAAGGACTCATTGGAAAAGACCAACGACCTGGGAAAAAAGACTGAAGGCAGGAGGAGAAGGAGATGACAGAGGGTGAGATGGTTGGTTGGCATGGCTGACTTGACGGATATGAGTTTGAATAAACTCCAGGAGTTGGTGATGGACAGGGAAGCCTGGTGTGCTGCAGTCCATGGGGTCACAAAGAGTCAGACATGAACTCATGGCACTAGTGGTAAAAAAAAAAAAAAAACCTGCCTGCCAATCCAGGAAACATAAGAGACACGAGTTTGATCCCTGGCTTGGAAGATCCCCTGGAGGAGGGCATGGCAACTCACTCCCGTATTCTTGCCTGGAGAATCCCATGGATGGAGGAGCCTGGCAGGCTACAGTCAAGTGGGTTGCAAAGAGTCAGACACGACTGAAGCGACTCACACACACACGTGTGTGTATATATAGCTGAGTCACTTTGCTATACACCTGAAGGTAACACAATGTTGTAAATCAACTATACTTCAATAAAAAGTTCTCTAGGCTAGTTTTTCTCAATCTTGATTCCCTGGTTATGTTTATCACATAAGACAGAATCTGGTGAGTACACCTTGATTTTGACACTATCTCAAATAATCTTTAGTAAAATATTGCCCAACAATGATTCATGTTTATGGCATCTCTTTATGGATTGTCCAAAAAGGCAGATGACTATGGGCAGTAAGACAGAAATGACTGGGGACACATTGGCTGTCACGCAATTGATTTTTGTTCATTTAGGAGTGCAAGTGTGTAAAAATGACATAATGGTACTGGTAACCTTGAATTGCCTCAAATTTACCAAAAAAAAATGAAGAAGTGATAACTCATCAACATCAGTTTTTATTATTGGTCACAAAATTTTTGTGACACACTTCGCATGTAATCATGACTCACCAGGGTGTCATTACACTTTTATTTTAAATTATTTTACATATCTCTTTTAATTTCAACAGCAGTTTTTAACCAAAAGGACAACATCATTTTGTCTGCATTTCGAAACTTACAAGGCAACATTAAGATTCTTACTCAAGAGGAGCAAAACTGGAAGGCAGAGAGGACAGAAAGGAAGCTGGGCTAGGCGAAAGATGATGAGGATATGTTTTTTTGGGGTTTTTTTTTTGTGTGTGTTTTTTTTTTTTATGCCCATAGGGATGATAAAGACGCAGCTGAAAAATATATCTTGCAAGTATCATAAACTGTCATGGGTTCAAGAGGTGGGGATTACTGAGAGAATGAATGGAGTCCAGGTGATTTGAGATTTCCATGTTGGAAAAGATGGGTGGTGAGATTGCTTACTAAGATAATCCAGGAACTCAAGAGGAATGATTTTAACTAACCTGGGGAGGGAGGAAGGCAGTATGCTCTGTCATGGAGATTTTGGGCTTTGAGGTCTATGAGGAATATCTCACTAGGGCTATCCCTCAGTGTCTGAACTGAGTAGACAGGGTAGGGATGTCTAAGTGGGGCATGGAAAGCACAAAATTCTGGAACGAGTAGAGTGGGGGAAGGATTTGGTGATCGTTATAGGAACCAACAGTCTCGAAGATAGTGGGTATGCTTTTCTGGGGAAATGAATCTTTTTTAAAAGCCCACAATCAAATGGTGAGGACATCCTGGAAAGATTGACATTCGTGGGGTCCCCAAATTAAGAGGAACCAACAAAATACAAAAATGGGAAGGTCAGAAAGACAGAAAGAAAAAAAAGAAACAGAAGTAAATCACAGTGACCAAGGAAGGACAAACTCTAGAAGGAAGCTGACACCAGTGAGAATATTGCAGAAGTGAGGAAGAATGAGGAATGAAAAGAAAGCACGGGATTCAACACTAGGAGTTCCCCAAGGATCATGGTCCAAGGAGTAGTGGTGCAGAGACCTGACTGAGTGGGTTTAAAGGCGATTTGAAGATGAGGAACCACACTCATTATACACAGTTTTGTAAAATTTGGCAATGGAGAAAAGAGACAAATAGAAAAGTCACTTGAGTGGAAAGGACAGTTCCGTTTCCTTTTTTTCTTAGATGGAGGAGAATTAATGATCTTCTTACTGCAAGGGAATAAAGAGTTTGAAGATACTGGACCCAGAGAGTAACTGATGAAGTAAAACTCCTAAAACGTTGGAAGCGACAGGATTAAAGGTGTAATTGAAATTTAAGTTCACTAAGAAGGTACTATTACTCTTCCAGCACAGCAGAGAAATACAGAGAAAGAGAAAAGTTCTCAGGGAGAAGGGCAAAGGAAAGTAGAATGCATTTATATGCAGTAGTCTCTAGCTTTTGGTGAAACAGGAGGCTCAATGATTGCTGAAAGTAAGGGACAGGGAAGGATAGGAATGAAGGCCAGTGGTGAAGGCATGGTAGAGCTGGACAAATCCACATCAGGAACAGTAAATTAAAAAGCACTCTGTGGCAAGAGCAAGGGCTGTTTGGCTAATCAAATAGGAGTGGAAGGAAGCAAGTCATGGCTGGTGTTGAGCTATTGTAATTCTCTTTGTCAAGAATGGAGTGACATGCAGTGGTGCCTACCTAATGAGTGGCAGACAATGATGACAGAGCCAGTTAGGTCTCTAGGAGTACTGATCTGAACGCGAGGTGGCAAGTCCACAGCCCCATGCCAGCTCTGCTCCTGGCAAGGGAAATCAGCCTTCTGTGACCAATGCGACGAAGCCCCAGGCTGTCCTTAATCTAGCCCCAGCTCTTTCAATCTCTAAACCTAGACCCTTCTATTGTCCATCTCAACTTACTCAAGTCCACTGTTTCCTAGCAAGACCATAAGTCTAGAATAGATCCCCTAAGGCCTGAAGCATTGGAGAAGAGAGCCAAGAAATTGAGGTTCACAGGGAAAATTTCAGGGGGCAGCAGGGAGAAGCTGCTTTTTAGTAATAATGTAGGTCTTTTGTGCAACATGGTCACAAAATGTCAGCAGTGCATGGTTCCACTGGAAAAGTCCCTGAATATTAATTTTAAAAAACCGTTTCTGAGTATTAGCTTTTTATAAAGCACAATGTTTACCCAGGGGACCATCCATAACACTGGTTAAACAGAGACACTCTAATTCATTGTGTTTCCAGGATCTTGGGAAATAGAAATCCTTTAAGTACCTTTACTCTGCTTCATGGGAGCTACTTTTCAAAGTTTAAATTGCTTATGTTTCAAACTACTCACTTCCTAAATTCCATTTATAAATCAAAGTAGCTTTTGAGCAGTTAGATGGGAGTGAAATGGATTAAGAAAGAGCAAACATACTGGGTCATTTGAGTTTATTGGATTTTTTCAAAATTTTTACTTCTAACCTCTTCTGTGAAGATGCTCTAAGACCAGAGCTTTGGCTTGGAAATCAAGTATGTTGCCAGAGAAGGACACGTTGTGATTGTCCTCTTAAACCACCAACTCCCGCCTCCAGAGATATCATGTCTTCTTTACTCTGGAGTTGGCCTGGCTAATGTCTGAGAGATCTAGCTGCAGGAGAGTTCTTTCTAGAATAACATCTTCTCATTCATAATCACTCAACTCCAGGCTCTAAAACTCACATTGGATATTTTATAACAGTGATCTAGAAGTTTCTACCCTCATCCAATTAAAACCAAAGGCTCTCAGTGCCAGAAGGGTCCTCAGAGGTCATCATGTAGAGTTGGTTTTCAAACCACTTGTGAATGAATAGATTTTCCTGAACTATTACCAAATGATAATTTTATAAATGCAATAAAAATTTAAAAAAAAATCACAGAACATCAAACTGCCATATATGTCTCTGAAGATTCACAATGAATGTGCTTATCTTTACTTGTCTGATCACAGATCAGTAGCAGTTTGTGGACTACTGCTGGTACCTGGACTGTCCCTTGAGTAGCAGTGATGCTGGTAAAACCTTCCTCATGTACATAATGAAATGTAAGAGGAAGAGGCAATTAACCACAAACACAGAATGTCATTGCGGGAGAGCTAGGTTAGGACTGATGCTAGTCAGAACCACTGCACCTCTCCTGTTCACTCACGCAGAGATCAGAAAGATGGACGCCTGCACGAACAGTCCTCATTACCTGCACCCGACATAGTTTGATTTTAAATAGATTTGTTTATCTGACAAGTTCAGGTTCCTTGTTATATGTACACGATTAAGGCAGGCTCTTCAGACTCCCAGACTAGCTTAGATCTCTCGGTTTTACCCTCACATTACAACCTTTGCTTTTACTTTTACGAGTGCTTTCACTAGAGTAAGCAATTACATCTTTATCTGATTATTTCATTACCATCTGCTTCCTCTGTTAGGCTCTGAAGACTAAGAAGGTAAAGACCATGTCTGTTTTGCCTACCATCGTAGCCTGGTGCCTAGCATAGTGCTTCACCAGGAGCAGCTAATGAACATGTCTGTTGAGAGAATTCATTGGAGTAGTGAAGCATGCTAGGGTAGCACTCTGGGGCCACCTGCAGGCACCACAGGAGCTAGCAGGATGCCCAGAACTGCCACCACCACAGGGGCGCTAGGACTGCTCCGAGCTGAGCCTAGCCAAGTCTTTTCCAGGGCAGCTGAGTTCTTCATGCCTAGTAACTTCTCCAGGCTTATTTAAAGTGGCATTTTACCAATTCATTTCTTCCTTCTCTCCTCCTTGTAATTATTTATTTAATTATTTCAGTGTGAGGCAATGTATACAGGGATAAACTATCTGGCAAGACCTCTGCCGAGCAAGTTTAAAATATAGATGGGGGGAGAGAGAAGAGCAAATGATCAGCTGATGAGAATGATAAACATTAAAACGACATGAGTTCTAGGAATTTCAACTCCTCTGCGCAGGTTCTGAGCCCTTCGCAATCAGATGGCATGCTACTTGGCCAAGGTGTATTTGGCATGCAGCAGAAAGTGCAAAGCTTTCTGAAAGTGCAAAGCTCCAAAACATCACCCTATTTCTGTCTCCAGCTCTCAGCTCCTGCTGTGGCTCTGGCTGAAACACTCTCCCTCGTTTGGCTTTGCTAGATCTCACCTCACCAGATGTAACTCAAGTGCCACCACCTGTGAGACCGACCCCACCCTTTAGTTTCCTGAGGCACAGATTATCCAGATCATACAGGTGAACACTGAAGCGTTCAACACCTGATGGTCAGGCCCCCAGTTGATGATAAGCTCTTTGAAGGAAGGGATTGTGGCTGGTATCTAGTCACTGTCCCCAGAGTACTTCAAATCTGAAATCGTGAATGTTTCAGTAGAAATAGCTAGAAAGGCCAAAATGACTTAGTTTTAGGTCACTGTACTGAGTCTACCATCACCTAGCACATGTACAAGCAAATTTAGGGCAAAATGCAAGTCAGTGTCATTGGAAGGCAACACAATCTATCTCAGACGTGGCTGTGCTTGAGGTAATGACAAGGGAGTTTTTCAAGACTCGGTTTGTCAATTATAAAGTGGGGACAGTTAGTCCAACTGGGAATAATGAGAACAATATATAATTAAGAGTAACCATGGTATGAGATAACAGGGTCACCGCACCACTGTCTATACCATGATTCTTAGTGAGTCTCTACCTCTCTGGGCCTCTGTTTCCTTATCTGTAAGCTAAGTCTGCCTTCTCAAGACTCTCTTTCTGCTTTAATTGTCCAGGTGTATCTTGGAAACCAGTATGTCTCACCTGGGTTCCCAAGGTCGATGGCTGTTTCAGAAATGACTGCTGATCTCTTCTGAGCAGCCGGAAGGAAAGGTTCTTATTCATTACATACCCCCATCAATCACCTGGAGTCCAAAGGATGTTTAATATGGAATCACTTAATTTAATAGTCATTTTGACATAAGAAATTGTTTTCTTAAAGCAAGAACTGGCTGTAAAATCTCAAGTGATATTTTATGGCTGCTGTATAATAAAATCATCCAGCAATTAGTGATTAATGACATACAACAGTAAGTTTCTCCGTGGTTACCTCCCCGCACTGCTGTCTCTCTCTGGTCTGACCCACTTGCCAGTCCAGCAATCACACCAGCAGTGACAAGCCTCTTTCTATAACCAGGGTGGATTTCTGAGCCTAAAAAGTCTTCATCTCCATCAAAAACTGTCCAAAGAAGCTCGGAGCCATAGTGGGGCTGAATGAAAGCATTTATTAATAAATAAGACACATTCCGTGGCATGGGGGAAAAGTTAGAAAACATGGAACTCCCTCAGACAACCACAGCTAATGTTCAAAACAAAAGAACAAAGTGTTGGCTCCCTAGGTTTCGTTCTTCAGGGGTAGGGCTTTTGTGAGAAAGGCACGTAGACCCTGTGAGCTGCTCATCTCCGGCCGTCTCCTGCCGCCACACAGCCCTCTTGGCCCTGACCCTCCCGCTCCACAAACACCAAACACCCTCTCACTGAGCAAGGTCCCGGCTATGGCATCCATCTTTGGCCTATCCTCTCACAAATACCAAAAATTAAACTTGACAGTGTGGGATTTTAACCCAGAAAGATCATCCCCCCACCCTTTCCTAGTTCATAACACTCATCCATACAGTCTACTGGCCCTAATCTCATCTTACTAAGGAAGAAACTGAGGCCCTGGGTGTTCAAGAACACACGGCTAATATATGGTACAATCATGATTCCAACCTGGGCGTCTGCAGTCAGTGGACCCACTGCATTGTTCTGCCTGTATGCCTGTTAACAGATAATTGCAATAATAGGTTCCATGAATGAAGCACATTACTTGGCCTAGCCAATAAATGAAAAATTATGATATTCATTGTTACTTATTTCACAATGCTGTTTATGACCGCCTTGTTATTTACTGCTATTATTATCAAAACTCACTTCCCTTTAGGAACGAGGACAGGATTTGAAGTAACTTCTGTGCCCCTGCTGTATGGATACAGTGGTGTGCCATCTAGACCCCACTCTCTTCAGGCATTCACTCCCCAGTGTTAGAAGTGTGAATGGCTGAGTCGCTCTCTGGAATATTCACAGCTGATGAAAACCCTTCACCAAGGGCACACTTTTCCCCAGTGGTAGCCCACATCTATGGACGGTCAATGCGGAGGTAGGAAGGCTCCGTTCCTTGGCTCAAGGCTGGACATCTCTGAAGGACCATCCCAGCTCAACAGCTCCCATGGGACCAGCAACCGCACCCGCGTCACAGGACACCTCTCCCCTGACCGACACTGCTCCCCTCACCCCTCAAAGGGGTGTTATTCCTGAGCTCCAGCAAACCTCCTGCCACAAATTCCTGACTCAAAGTCTAGTTGTCAAGGGAGCACTGCCTATAACATCCACCTCCCCAGAAAACTACACAAACAACAAATACAGAAACATCAGAGAATATTGCTTCAGTGCCTTTTTACACTAGGGGAAATTACACCCAAGTCCAGAGTATGGTTTTCCATGAAGTGTGCAACTATCATGCAGAATTTAAATACTCATTAAAAATGTATCTGTAAAGTCTTGGAATCTGTGGTCACTATAACTTGTTGATTCATTTCCAAGTAGACCTTGAGTTTTTAGATATTATGAAGACAGGAAACAACATTCTAGAATGGGAGAAGGAATTAGACTAATTTTCTATCCTTCAAGATGTTCTTTTTCTTTTTTAATTGCAAAGCACATCTTCCAGAATTTCCTGAAGTTCCATCTCCTCTTCCAGGATTTGCCACTCCCAGTAATAGCCTTTTAATAGGCCACCTGGTCCCCGGCATTCCCTTTTATGATTTGCCCTTCATCCCACTGCAAGGATGACCTTCCTAAAGGCTGAATCTGAGTATGCCCATCACTGAGCAGAGCCCTTCAATTGTATTAACTGCAAGCTGGAATTTAAAATCTCTAAGTTATCACTTTAATCTTCTTTCCCAGCCTTATCGGCATCTCTTCTGTGAGCATAGAACTTGAACCTCCTGATAGACTGAACTATTAACAATTCTCTGAACACACCCTATACTCTCCTACTTTCAGACTTTCCTCCTGATCCTTTCTCTGCCTGAAATGCCACATTATGTTACACTGCTGCTGCTGCTGCTGCTAAGTCGCTTCAGTCGTGTCCGACTCTGTGTGACCCCATAGACGGCCTCCCACCAGGCTCCCCCATCCCTGGGATTCTCCAGGCAAGAACACTGGAGTGGGTTGCCATTTCCTTCTCCAATGCATGAAAGTGAAAAGTGAAAGTGAAGTTGCTCAGTCGTGTCTGACTCTCAGCGATCCCGTGGACTGCAGCCCACCAGGCTCCTCCATCCATGGGAGTTTCCAGGCAAGAGTACTGGAGTGGGGTGCCATTACCTTCTCCGTTATGTCATACTAGAAGGCCCATAAGCACAAACATAGGTCTGCCTATGAAGCCAACTGTCAAGGCTCCTCTCAAATGCCACCTCCTCCATGAAGACTTTCCTGATGCCACTTCCCCTGGCCACAGTAATCTCAGGTGGTACCTCTGTTGAGCCACTTCACCACTGTCCTTTGTACCAGGCACTTGTCCATTTGTCACAACTTCTTTTTGCTCTACTGTTATCAGTAGCTTTTGCTGCATCATAACCCATGCTAACATGCAATAGCTTACAACAGCAATGATATATTTTGTTCATACATCCAGGGGATAACTGGGGAATTTGTTTAGCCTGGGCTGCATAGAAGGCTCTGCTCCAAACTAGCGACTGGGGCGGAGCTGGGCTCTGCACAGAGGTACAGGTGTAGGTGTGCCTCTTGTTGTTCATTATGGAACCCGGAATGAGAGGATCACAGCTACCAGGGGATGGTAGAGGCAAAAGACACACGCCCCAAGCAGGAAGGCACTTTAAAGCTTCTGCTGTGCTACATCTGCTAAATCGTGTCAACACACGTCAAATAGATGAGCCATAGCCAGGCTGAGAAAGTACCTGCTGCGTACAGTCAAAAGGCATCATAGAGTTAAATGGCAGTGAGTTTAGAAGTACAATTCTATTACTTAAGAGATAATTAAGCATTGAAACAATAATCCACATCTACTGTCCTTTGTATGAATACACGATGCACAGAGTTAGGGAGTCCAAACAGTCTCCTGAATAGAAGTCCTTAGTAAGTACAATGGATGTGGATAAAATCCATAATCTCATTTATGCCACAGTGTTAATAAAAACTAGAGGCATCATTTTAATAATGACTAACATCTATACAGCACTTAACAGTTACAAAGCATTTTAATAATGCCTTACAGCTTTCAAGCACACTTAAATGTATTATCTCATTTAGCAGGGAGTGTTTGCATTTTTAAAAGATGCCTGGAGGTGGCAATGTCTTCACTGGTTGGAACTACTCTTTCACTGTGGATGTCAAGTACTGAGGAGAAAGGAAAGAGGGTCTGGTAAGGGAACTTTGGTAACCCCAGTCTGCAGGACCCAAAGCACAACACCTGGGACCCTACTACCAAACCTCTCTGTTTTCAAAACCACTTCCTAACTAACTCCTCTGGTTTCTAAACCTAACATACAAAGAAACTGCTGGGAAAGAGTGCCGAAACAGAGGTACCTGAGGCCAGGGTCTATTGATTACAACTGAGGGTTTCAGGGTGGGGACCAAGAATCTGTGCTTTAATGAGCAGCTTAGGTCAATGCACTTCAGGTTCTCCCTTGACTACCATCTGAGAAGCAAAATTATCTCTGTCAGAGGACTGACAGGATCTCCTCTCCTGCCACCACTTAATGTTGGAGATCAACATTCAGGCTGCAAGAGGATCATCGATGCCTAGGAAGAAAGCATTGAACCAAACCTTTAAGACCTTCAGCTCTTTGAATTTTACAGATGAGTATGTAGAAAGTGACAGGAATCCCATGAGCACCCCAGGCTTGGCCACTACCCAGTGGCAGAAATAGAATTATATTCAGAAGCGCTGACTCCTTCTCAGACTCTTTCCACTACACCTCACAGGTCAGAGATTTGCTCTTCCTAATGTACTGAGTTTCTCTCAGCTCTGGAAAATCCTAAGAACTCTCATATTAAAAGAATAAAAAAGAAAAGAAATTACAAAAGGAGACAAGGCATCACTCCCCTTATTATGTCATTTATGTTTCAAATCTCTGCTTCCATGAAAGTAGAAAATAGTCACAAAACCCAACTCCATTCGTTCTATTCGGCTGTCACTTCTTTTAGCAACACGTGTTAAACAAGGGGGCGGTGATGCTAAGAAAGGTTAGGACTCAGGATCCTGGACCTCTCATTCCCAGCATCGCTTGGACAAGTGCATGACCACCCATTTTAAATCCCCCAGTGCTTCTGGCCCAGCTCCTTGGCAATTATTGCACACTTTGGTGCTTTTTATAGATCAGACTCACTCCAGGGTCTGACCTTTGCAACGCTTCAGTCTCCCCACATCCATATGAAATGCTGAGTGGGCAGAGCAAGGATCCCCCTGGGGCTCTCTCTCTCTCTCTGCCTCCACTGTGCACCGTTCTGCCCAAATTACTTGACAGCTTGTCTTCGACATTGTGAGGGGAAAAGGTTGGGATGTCTGAACACGACACGGCTGGCCAGTTGGGAGATGAAAAGGGGAGGGGCACGCCCTTAATCCATCATCCAGTCCTTTCGAAAGAGCAGATTCAAGTAAGAGGCCCAAAGGTGGAGAATGTGTTCTGATTTGGGAGAAACTGAGGAACTGAATGACAGTTCTGTCCCTCATTGTATTTGTAAACGAAGGGGATCAAGGTGGTAGCATACGTTAGTTGCTGGATTCAGAAATACACAAACATGTACATGGAAGGAAAACTGCTGCCTTCGAAAAGCAATTTGTTGACAGCTGAAAAAGCGTAACTAACTAAAGAAATTTCCTGTTTTAAGCATTCCTGGTGGCTCAGAGGGTAAAGCGTCTGCCTGCAAATAGGGAGACCGGGGATCGATCCCTGGGTTGGGAAGATCCCCTGAAGAAGGAAGTGGCCACCCACTCCAGTACTCTTGCCTGGAAAATCCCATGGACGGAGAAGCCCGGTAGGCTGGTAAGCAACTTCACTTTCACTTTCACTTTGAGAACAAAACAAGCTAGGGTGTAGTCACAACACCCAGGCTCAGTGTCATTTATCACCAAGTAAATGAAAGTAGACATTTTTTTCAATTCAGTCACCAGTCTTTCACCCACTCTCACATCTGGTTCTATGAATTATCACTTAACTTGTCAAAATCATTTTCATGTGAATGTGGACCTTTATCTTCTCACCAAAATACACTGAGCCCATTGATAGAGTGGAGGGTCACCAGACAGTATCCTCATTAGCACAATAACTTAGGTACTTTGGCAACATTTTAACCATTCAATAAGTGTCTGCACTACAGAACTGAACACTTCAGGGTAGTGCAAGCACTAAGGAAGATAACCTTTAGATTATTATACCAGTATGCAGCTTATGTAAAATGAAAAGATTAATCTAGATCAGTGATTTTATAAATATTTTTGCTTCTTCATTGAATGGTCTTCTATCTTCAAAATAAATCTTATGCATAGCCTAATATATAAAACATTAAGTAGCTGAGTAGTTCTGACTGAGTGAAACTGATGGAGCCAAAGAACTGATCACTAAGCACTCCTAAAGTTTCTCTGTATATCAGGTAGTTCCTGGGGCAGTTTGTCACCCTTCTCATTTAACTTATATGCAGAGCACATCATGTGAAATGCCAGGCTGGATGAAGCACAAGCTGGAATCAAGATTGCTGGGAGAAATATCAATAACCTCAGATATGCAGATGACACCATCCTTATGGCAGAAAGCAAAGAACTAAAAAGCCTCTTGATGAAAGCAAAAGAGAGTGGAAAAGTTGGCTTAAAGCTCAACATTCAGAAAACTAAGATTATGGCATCCAGTGCCATCACTTCATGGCAAATAGATGGGGAAACAATGGAAACAGTGACAGACGTTATTTTGGGGGGGGGCCTAAAAATCACTGCAGATGGTGACTGCAGCCATGAAATTAAAACAGTTGCTCCTTGGGAGAAAAGCTATGACAAATCTAGACAGCATATTAAAAAGCCGAGACATTATTTTACCAACAAAGGTCCATGTATTCAAAGCTATGTTTTTTCCAGTAGTCATGTATGGATGGATGTGACAGTTGGACTATAAAGAAAGCTGAGCATAGAAGAATTGATGCTTTTGAACTGTGGTGTTGGAGAAGACTCTTGAGAGTCCCTTGGACTGCAAGGAGATCCAACCAGTCAATCCTAAAGGAAATCAGTCCTGAATATTCATTGGAAGGACTGATGCTGAAGCTGAAACTCCAATACTTTGGCAACCTGATATGAAGAACCAACTCATTTGAAGACACCCGATGCTGGGAAAGATTGAAGGTGGGAGGAGAAGGGGACAACAGAGGATGAGATGGTTGGATGGCATCACCGACATGATGGACATGAGTTTGAGTAGGCTCTGGGAGTTGGTGATAGACAGGGAAGCCTGGTGTGCTGCAGCTCACAGGGTCTCAAAAAGTTGGACATGACTGAATGACTGAACTGACTGAATTTTATCATGCAATTTATCGAACATGCTTAGAACTTCCAAGAGCACTAGTGAAGAAATCACTAGACCAGGGTGATTAGTCCTGGTCTAATCACCTCTTAGATGTCTAATCACCTTAGAGCTAGAATCACCTCTTAGAACTTTCAAGAACACTAGACCAAAATCACTGGATCTTTTAGGGTCCTTTCCACTCTAACTTTTCCATATTTCATTAGTATAAAAGAGTTTATTAATTCAGTATGATACTCTGCCACCATGAATATAATAATTATAAATACTCTGCCTATACACAGAAAATTGTTTCAGTTAGGAAAAAGTGAAAAAAAGACATAAATGGGGAAACCTATTACAACTATATTTTTGTGAAAAATTACTTTCATGTGTACAAAAATTGGAAGAGGACAAGAATAAAATGTGTATTAAAGTGATTGCATCATTAGTTCAATAAAAATCTATAATGCTGTTGTATTGATTAAAGTATAAACAGAAATGAATTATTTAAGAATATATACTGTTTATATTTTTAAAAGTCCACAATTCCATACTTTTTCCACTGGAGGAGGAAACTTGGGATCAAGATACATTAGAGGAGCTGCATCTGTCTTGAGAAAAATCAGTAGCTTATCTATTGACAGAGAGCTGTACAGAATGCACTTAAGCATCACAAGGAAAGTGCCAAATGTTAATAAATCTTCATAAAATATGAATATCATGTCATTTCCCTGCACAAAAGATGAATTCCCTCCATTAGCCAGAGAGAGATGTCTAAATCACTTATCCAGTATTTGAAGCCCTTCACAGTCTGAATCTAGTCTATATGTCCAGCTTCATTTCTCACTGTCCCTCAACACAAATCCTATCTTCCTAGCACAGTGATTCCTAATCAGGGGTGAAGATGCCCCTCAGAGAACATTTGGCAATATCAGAATATTAGAGATACTTCTGGTTTTCACAACTAGAGGGATACTGTAAGCATTTACGGAATAAAGATCAAGGATCCAGCGAAACCTCTCACAACTCACAGGATAATTATCCATACCAAAATGGTAAAAATGCTGAGGTTGAGAAACACTATTTCAGCAGATATACTAACTGCTCTCCAAATATCCCATGACTTCAGCTTTGTTCTAATCAGCTTCCCTTTGCAAGAAAACCTGTCTCCCTTTCTTACTTGCCAAGTAAACCCACTCTTCAAGGTTCATCCCATTTCCTCTAAGAAACCTTCACTTGGTATACCAGGCTAACCTGGGCCCTTCAACTTCTGAGCAATCATGACATTTCTTACTCATATTCCATTGGTGCTTCCCATTTCTAGCCATGTTCCACTCACAATCTGCATGGACATGTCTCAACATTTGCATCACATCTGTTAAAGTACACAGGATAAGATACAATACAATCTTTATGGTTTTATGAATTTTATTAACATCAAACTAGAAATATTTTCCTCTAAAAACAGCTTTAACAAGTATAATAATAAGACATATCCTGATAGCTGGAGAAACAGATCAGAAATATGAATACTGACTATTAGGTAATGAATGGGATTTGAACATAGAAGAAAAATAAGATATGCAGATGCACTCAACCTTGCTCAGTTTCAAAGAGATGCTAAGTATTATCTGCCGCTAAATTAATGAGGATGGTCATTTCTTCCAATTATCTTCTCATAAGTTGTTTTATTATTAATTTTCTATCTAATATTTATTGAGCACTTATGATGTTCCAAGCTAAAAAGACTGACATTTAGCCAGGAGGCAATAGCAGGGTATACTGATGTCCCACCAGTCAGAAAGGACACCAGCTGATTAAGTACCATTGCCCCATCTCATACAGCTATTAAAGGCAAAGCTCTCCTCCTATTTAAATTCCTAAACTCCCACAGGAATGAATCTGTAGTCATATCACACTCTCTTGATCACTTAAAAACCTTAAACACATTTTCTTTATAATATAAAGAATCTTAGGGCACCAACTATATATGCATTATAGATATACCTCTGTGGGTTACAGATTATAGACACACTTCTTATATGTATACAAATTATATATACACTTCTAACTGAATTGGTTACCCAATTCAGTCATGCCAATCTGAATAAAGATGTTACATACAAAATATATTTACTTATAATAATACTAAAAGTGAAAATTCCTAGAAATAATATTAACTAGAAATATGTAAGGCTGATATAAAGAAAACTATACAATTTTTACTGAGAAACAAACAAGTAATATAAAAGGAGAGACAAACCATATGGCCAAAAATGAAAACTGGATATTGAAAACCATTCAGATCTTGCCAAATGAATTTATAGCTTTGCCACAATTCTAACCAATAATCTAAATAGCTGCTTTATAGTGGTGGGGGGAAGCAGGACACTTTGAAACATGACAAAGTGATTCTAAATTTATTTGGATGGACAGATGAGTAAAATAAGCCCAAGAATATTTGGGAAAAGAAGAAAAGGTTCTATTTTTGTTTTATGATTTGCTACGTTTTGCGAGAGGAGACTTGCCCAGTTAGGCACTATGCTGTTCTATAAACAATCACTAAACAGTCGGGTCTGGCTCAGGGCGCAGAGGACCAACCAATCCAGCAGGATAAAGGCTGGTGACAAGTGTTACCAACCTCAGTGGTCCCTAACTTCTGATCAGAGTTGCTCCTGCAGGAAACCATCAGAGGAAGTAGTCAGAAATATGGGCACAGAATTAAGTAGGAAGATGTTCAGGAGATTTTAATTACTTAAAAAATTAAAATCCTAAAAATTCTAAAAATATCTATCCAGCTAAACTCTAAAAATCTGGATAAAATGATCATAAAATGATTAAATTATAATACAGTCAAAAGATGAAATAGACAATTATCAGTATGAGATTTCTGAAGCATAATATAGGAGAATACAGAGTCTTTTAATATATAGAATCTGGCAATGCAAAAGAATGCTCAGACTACCACACAATTGCACTCATCTCACAGGCTAGTAAAGTAATGCTCAAAATTCTCCAAGCCAGGCTTCAGCAACGTGAACCGTGAACTTCCTGATGTTCAAGCTGGTTTTAGAAAAGGCAGAGGAACCAGAGATCAAATTGCCAACATCCTCTGGGTCATGGAAAAAGCAAGAGAGTTCCTGAAAAACATCTATTTCTGCTTTATTGACTATGCCAAAGCCTTTGACTGTGTGGATCACAATAAACTATGGAAAATTCTGAGAGAGATTGGAATACCAGACCACCTGACCTGCCTCTTGAGAAATCTGTATGCAGGTCAGGAAGCAACAGTTAGAACTGGACATGGAACAACAGACTGGTTCCAAATAGGAAAAGGAGTATGTCAAGGCTGTATATTGTCACCCTGCTTATTTAACTTCTATGCAGAGTACATCATGAGAAACGCTGGACTGGAAGAAACACAAGCTGGAATCAAGATTGCCAGGAGAAATATCAATCACCTCAGATATGCAGATGACACCACCCTTATGGCAGAAAGCAAAGAGGAACTAAAAAGCCTCTTGATGAAAGTGAAAGAGGAGAGTGAAAAAGTTGGCTTAAAGCTCAACATTCAGAAAATGAAGATCATGGTATCCGGTCCCATCACTTCATGGGAAATAGATGGAGAAACAGTAGAAACAGTGTCAGACTTTATTTTGGGGGGCTCCAAAATCACTGCAGATGGTGAGTGCAGCCATGAATTAAAAGACGCTTATTCCTTGGAAGAAAAGTAATGACCAACCTAGATAGTATATTCAAAAGCAGAGACATTACATTGCCGACTAAGGTCCTCCTAGTCAAGGCTATGGTTTTTCCTGTGGTCATGTATGGATGTGAGAGTTGGGCTGTGAAGAAGGCTGAGCACTGAAGAATTGATGCTTTTGAACTGTGGTGTTGGAGAAGACTCTTGAGGATCCCTTGGACTGCAAGGAGATCCAACCAGTCCATTCAGAAGGAGATCAGGCCTGGGATTTCTTTGGAAGGAATGATGCTAAAGCTGAAACTCCAGTACTTTGGCCACCTCATGCAAAGAGTTGACTCATTGGAAAAGAGTTTGATGCTGGGAGGGACTGGGGGCAGGAGGAGAAGGGAATGACCGAGGACGAGTTGGCTGGATGGCAGCACTGTCTCGATGGACGTGAATCTGAGTGAACTCCAGGAGTTGGTGATGGACAGGGAGGCCTGGCGTGCTGCAATTCATGGGGTCACAAAGAGTCAGACACGACTGAGTGACTGAACTGAACTGAATGTATAATGTATATGTATTTTATATACTGTTTAATAAAGGCGCACAGCAAATCAGAAAACTCCAGCTAATATTTGCATGATCACGGTTGAGGGCGCAATCTAAACATAAAGTAATAGAAGATATAACAGAAAAAATAAAAAGATTTGAGCAATTTTTTAAAAGTATGTTTGATATCATAAGCCAATTAAAATACAAAGAACAAACTGGAGACAACATTGAAACAAAATGAGAGACTAAAAAACTTATGATAAAGAAGCAAAAACAGATGGTCACATAAAAGAAATACAATGGCTAATAAATATATGAAAACTTGTCTAAGCTCACCAGTCTGATAAGAAATGCAAATTAAAACAAGGGAAATCCATTTTTGCATATTAAATTAGATTACTTTTTTAAATTAAATTTTTATGAGGTGTTGAAATGGCATTTCACTAGTTTGAGTAGAAATTGGTATATACTTTCCAGAGAACAATTTGGCATGCTAATATTTATATATATTGTTTTGGTAGTCTATCCTTAAAAATCATAATAAACCAACCTTGGAAAGATAATTACTTAAAGGCTTTCAAAATAACATTCCAGTAACTTCCTTAATAGTAAATGTTTAGAAGCAAGAACAATGTAAAATAATAGTAGAGTGATTAAATTACTATATAGCCACCAGTTAAAATACAACTCAAGTAATAGAAATTTTAAATTATGTTTAGAGAGAGTACAGAATAGTACAGGAAAATGTTCAAGTGTGTTTTAATAAGATAAAATTTCATAAACAGCATGATTTCAATTGTCAAACAAACTTAAGTATATTGAAAATTATACTACATTACAGGGAAAAGTCTATGAAAAAGTACGTGATTTTTTTTAAGTGATGTCTTCTGGGCAGTGAAATTAGAAGTAATTATTTTCTTTTCATTTTCTCACATTTTCTTGAATGTCTATAATAAGATTGTGTTGATGCTACAATCAGAAAAAAAGTAGTACATTGTGTTTGTATCTTTTAAAAATTGTTTTTGTATTTTCGATATTGCCTTCCCATCTATTCCTACAAGCCTGAGGCACTTCTGCTCCAGGATTCTTCTTAGTGAGAAGTTCTCTGGAAATTTTGCATTTCTTCTCAATGTCTTCCCTGCTTTATCAAGCTGTAAACTGAACTGTGCTCCCCACCCCCAACTCATCCTCATTCACATGTTGAAGCTTTAACCTCTAAAGTAAAAGTGAAAGTGTTAGTTGCTCTGTCGTGTCCGACTCTGTGTCCCATGGACTATAGCCCGTCAGGCTCCTCTGTCCATGGGATTTTCCAGGCAAGAATATTGGAGTGGGTGCCATTCCCTTCTCCAGGGTATCTTCCTGACTCAGGGATCGAACCCGGGTCTCCTGCATTGCAGGCAGATCCTAAGGCAATGCTAGGCATTGCTACCTGAAGAGAAGACCTTTGGGAGGTAATTAGGGTTAGATGAAGTCATGAGGGTAGAGTCCTCATCATGGCATTAGTGTCCTTATAAAAGGCAATAGCGTGAGAGGACACAGCAAGAAGGTAGAAGGCTACAAGCCACAAAGAGGGCTCTCTCCAGAACCATGATGGCACTCTGATCTCCTCCCAGCCCCCAGAAGTAGGAGAAAACACACGTCTACTGTTGAAGCCACCCAGTTCTATGGCAGTTTGCTATGGTAGCCTCGGGTTAATACACACTCTTAAGCCAATCAGAAACAGAGCAAGCTTAGATTCCCTCAGTGAGGAAAAGGGTGATTCCTCCTGCCTGTAACATTGTCTCCAACCTGCATATTAAACAACCTCCAACCCTTCAGCTGGGGCTTCCCTGGTGGCTCAGAGGATAAAGCCTCTGCCAGTAATGCAGGAGACCCGGGTTTGATTCCTGGGTTGGGAAGATGCCCTGGAGAAGGAAATGGCAACCCACTCCAGTATTCTTGCCTGGAGAAACCCATGGACAGAGGAGTCTGGTGGGCTATCATCCACAGGGTCGCAAAGAGTTGGACATGACTGATCTGATAGATAGAGTGCCTGATGAACTATGGAATGAGGTTCGTGACATTGTACAGGAGACAGGGATCAAGACCATCCCCATGGAAAAGAAATGCAAAAAAAGCAAAGTGGCTGTCTGGGGAGGGCTTATAAATAGCTGTGAAAAGAAGATAAGCAAAAAGCAAAGGAGAAAGGAAAAGATATAAGCATCTGAATGCAGAGTTCCAAAGAATAGCAAGAAGAGATAAGAAAGCCTTCTTCAGCAATCAATGCAAAGAAATAGAGGAAAACAACAGAATGAGAAAGACTAGAGATCTCTTCAAGAAAATTAGAGATACCAAGGGAACATTTCATGCAAAGATGGGCTTGATAAAGGACGGAAATGGTAAGGACCTAACAAAAGCAGAAGATATTAAGAAGAGGTAGCAAGAATACACAGAAGAACTGTCCACAAAAGAGCTTTATGACCCAGATAATCACGATGGTGTGATCACTCATCCAGAGCCAGACATCCTGGAATGTGAAGTCAATTGGGCCTTAGAAAGCATCACTATGAACAAAGCTAGTGGAGGTGATGGAATTCCAATGGAGCTGTTTCAAATCCTGAAAGATGATGCTGTCAAAGTGCTGCACTCAATATGCCAGCAAGTTTGGAAAACTCAGCAGTGGCCACAGGACTGGAAAAGGTCAGTTTTCATTCCAATCCCAAAGAAAGGCAATGCCAAAAATGCTCAAACTACCGCACAATTACACTCATCTCACAGGCTAGTAAAGTAATGCTCAAAATTCTCTAAGCCAGGCTTCAGCAATACGTGAACCGTGAACTTCCTGATGTTCAAGCTGGTTTTAGAAAAGGCACAGGAACCAGAGATCAAATTGCCAACATCCTCTGGATCATGGAAAAAGCAAGAGAGTTCCTGAAAAACATCTATTTCTGCTTTATTGACTATGCCAAAGCCTTTGACTGTGTGGATCACAATAAACTGTGGAAAATTCTGAGAGAGATGGGAATACCAGACCACCTGACCTGCCTCTTGAGATATCTGTATGCAGGTCAGGAAGCAACAGTTAGAACTGGACATGGAACAACAGACTGGTTCCAAATAGGAAAAGGAGTACGTCAAGGCTCTATATTGTCACCCTGCTTATTTAACTTCTATGCAGAGTACATCATGAGAAATGCTGGACTGGAAGAAACACAAGCTGGAATCAAGATTTCCGGGAGAAATATCAATCACCTCAGAAATGCAGATGACACCACCCTTATGGCAGAAAGCGAAGAGGAACTAAAAAGCCTCATGATGAAAGTGAAAGAGGAGAGTGAAAAAGTTGGCTTAAAGTTCAGCATTCAGAAAATGAAGATCATGGCATCCGGTCCCATCACTTCATAGGAAATAGATGGGGAAACAGTAGAAACAGTGTCAGACTTCATTTTTTTGGCTCCAAAATCACTGCAGATGGTGACTGCAGCCATGAAATTAAAAGATGCTTACTCCTTGGAAGAAAAGTTATGACCAACCTAGATAATATATTCAAAAGCAGAGACATTACATTGCCGACTAAGGTCCATCTAGTCAAGGCTATGATTTTTCCTGTGGTCATGTATGGATGTGAGAGTTGGACTGTGAAGAAGGCTGAGCACAGAAGAATTGATGCTTTTGAACTGTGGTGTTGGAGAAGACTCTTGAGGATCCCTTGGACTGCAAGGAGATCCAACCAGTCCATTCTGAAGGAGATCAGGCCTGGGATTTCTTTGGAAGGAATGATGCTAAAGTTGAAACTCCAGTACTTTGGCTACCTCATGCGAAGAGTTGACTCATTGGAAAAGACTTTGATGCTGGGAGGGATTGGGGGCAGGAGGAGAAGGGGATGACCGAGGATGAGATGCCTGGATGGCATTACTGACTTGATGGACGTGAGTCTGAGTGAACTCCAGAAGATGGTGATGGACAGGGAGGCCTGGCGTGCTGCGATTCATGGGGTCGCAAAGATCAGACATGATTGAGCGATTGAACTGACTGAACTCTACTGAGCGACTTCACTTTCACTTTCAGCCCTTCAGTTGGATGCTTTCTCCTTGGGCTGCTCAGCTCAATATCCTTTTCTTTCTTCTCTCTCTGGCCCTCTCCTTGACCCTCCAATTCTCAGATTCCCTAGTCAAGGCCACTAAACACAGCACATCTATCTATCAGTGGTTCCACTGTCCCCACTTCTTCATATAGGGAGAAGAAGCTAAAAATGGACAATTTGAGTTTCAGGCAGATTAGAGCAGTCTAAGTGCTTTACTCCATGTGGGTCTCTCCTGGCCTCTCCTCAAAGGATAGTAACCTCTGAAATCTCACCCACTGTGAGAACAATCACATTTCATACCCTCTGAAATTTTATCAGTGAGATCCTCCTGTCTCTGAGCTGAAGAACTATTTCTCGTGTTTTCCACATAGTCATGGGGTGGAAGAAGCATTTGGAAGCCATGTGTCTCTAATTCCAGAGAAATCATCCAAGAAGCTGGGAAAAAAAGAAATTATGTTTCCCGTTTGTATCTTGGGATTTTTCTTAGACTGGATTAAGTAAGTGGATGCATTGCCTAATTCAGTGTTTGACTTCTCTGCTTGACACACAAATCTTTTCAGAGTTCCCAAGGTGGGGTCAAATATGAAACCTTCTCTTCACAGTAAAGAGCTCATAAGTCTATAGCCTATAACTACCTACATCTCCTTGTTTACCCTCCTTCACAGAACTCATATGTGCTTAGGATAATTATTATGAGTCCAACAGGCCTTGATTTCACCAGAAGAGGTGAGCTTTCTGTTTTCCTCCGTGCACTGGCTGACAACCATGAGTAGCTTTGAAGTGCTGCATTTGCTCTCAGCACTAAGATAGCTCTTCCAAGGCCAAGACGCAACCAGACATACAGCATACAGGTGGCCCCATCAGCAAAGTAGAAACTGATTTCTCCTTGCGAACTGAGCTTTCACATCTCCCCTTCTGACCTTGCATGTATTATTCTGAATGTAATGCATTTTTAAATTGCTGCACCATTTATAAAATGTAAGGGAAAGTTGAATTAAATATTATTTGTTTCGTACCCTGGTTTGCAAAGGGCCTCTAAATCTGATTCTATCAGGTCGATGCCTAAATCCCATTATTCGAGATTGCAAATGACTGTGTTTGCAAAATTGTAGAGGCAGCTTCAAAAATTCCGCTCATAATGGTAACTTTGTTTGAAAAGACCTTGATTTTCCAGGAAGCAATCTCAGGCCATTCTGCCTGTCCCTTAACTCTCCTTCTGTCACGGGTAATGTATTAACAGACAAAGGATGACTCGCCATGCAGTTCCTCAGGAACCAAAGTTTAGGAGATTATCCTTGAAGCAAAACACAGAACACATTCCAGAACAGGTGAGATCTCAGAGTTTAAATTGAAGTAAAGATGTAAGAGGGTTCACTAGCCACATTATCTCAAGGTGATCATGTCCCATTTTCACCTCCTGCTTCTCTGCTCTATGTCTTCCACTCACACAGCCACTACTAGGCTGAGCTAGGTAAGCCTAGGACTGAGATAAATGGGATTTTTGTAAGTGAGATTAACACTTCTCTGAATGGGAATGTGCACACTGGGCTCACCCTCACACATACACACACAGGCATCAAAGAGTATACTCAGAAAGCAAAATCATGCCATCAGAATGCAAAACAGAATAAAATGGAATAGAATGAAACAAGTTCAGACAATCTCACTATAAAACCTAGCAGCTAAAAACAAGTGTGTATTGTTTCACAGTTCTATGTGTCAGGAGTCTGGGCATGACTCCGCTGGGTGCCTCTGTCTCAAGGTCTCTCGCAGGCTTGATGAGCTGGCCAGAGCTGCAGTCTCCCCTGAAGGCCTGACTGTAGAAGGACCCGCCTCCCAGCTCACTCACAAGATTGTTGGCAGGATTCAGTCATTTCTCGCTAAAACCAAGCTGTTGGACTGAGGCGCTCACTTCCTCACTGACTACTGACTGCAACCTCCCTCAGTTCCTTATCATACAGGTCTCTCCATAGGGCAGCTCACAAAGCAATCACAAGAAGGTCCCGAAGACAAAAACTTTTATAGATGAATCTCTGAAGTGGCATCTTTTCACTTGTGCCTCACTCTAGTCACCAGAAGCAAGTCACTAAAAGGAGCTCCAACTCAATGAGAAGGTTCCCAGAAGACAGAGGGCACTGGGGACCATCTGGAAGCTGCCTGCCCCAAGAATGAAGTCAATATTAATTATAAGTAGACTCATACTTGCATATGTTTTAGGTGAGAACATAAAACAGCACACAATTGACATTTCTAAAGAAAGGTATTAAAGATACTCAAAATGTATGTATTTTGATGTAATTAGTCTTCTTTTAGTAGTGATTAAACCAAAGTTATTGGACTCTAACAATCACCAGCTCCCCCTCCTACATTTTCTAAGGGCTGTGGGGCAAAGATTGATTTCCTGGAGGGAAGGGTAAGAGTGACAGATGGTGAGATGAGCTTTTCTATATAAGAAAACCTGATGATACCTGGGGAGGAAGGTGTGTGGGATACAAGGTATTCTCTGGAAGGGGCCGTGCTGTGGACAATGAACCTCTGTGACTGAGAATAGTTTTAGAGCCCATGGAAAGAGAAGGAAAAGAAGAGACAGTAACTACCATGATGATCAGGATCTTGGACTGTTAGATATGGACAAACTAAGTTTCAGAAAGACTCACTGTGTGCTGTGTGATGTGATGCTTGTTTGCAACTCTTTTAAGAAAACGTTCAATAAAAACTTTATTTCCCTAAAACGCTTCAGTGTTGAATTTTGGTCATTCCATTTAAATGTGACACTCTGTTGAGACTGAGACAAAACACAAGTTTTTATTGGGGCTACCAAGGACACTTGTCCAAGGAAAAAATCCTAGATATTAAGGGAATATGCATAAAATATTAAACTATTATTTATGACAATGAAAAATATGAAAATTTCCAATGTTCAATAAAAACAGAGTTATAAAATATGTCTCTTTACATAATGAAGTGTTGCATAGACAATTAAAATGATTGTAAAGATTTTATAATATCATAAAACTATTATAATAGAACATTAAAAGGGGAGAAGGCAGATTACACAAATTCATGTGCAAAATCTTTGGGCTATGTATAAACGAGCATATGCATACAAAGAAACTGGAAAAAACAAGAACAATGGAAGATTGGAAAGGAAGTATTGTGATGAAAGGAGTTTTTAGTCCACACCCTTCCTTTCTTCTTTAAAAGGTATATTCCTAGGACATTCTAGCTCTACATACCAGACGAGACATGTTTTGCTTTAACATTTTTCCTACCCTCCCTAATGACCTTTCTAAAAGAAGAAAATAGAAGCTGCTGGCACAACCATCATTAGAAATCTACAAAGAGTAAGCCAAATTAAATCAAAGGACAGTAGAGGTGTGAAGCCCATCCTGACTGTCCCTGCATGCCAGCCATTCTCAGCCTGCAGCCAGGCATTGTTACAGCTTCAAAGAGCCACCCATTAGGAACCCTCTCTCCTTCAGCGCCCTGAAGTGGGTTGATCTAGAGCTTGTTCCACACCTGTTGACTTCTTATAGGGCTTTCTTTTTTCTTCTACTCTGAAGACCAGTCCATTTTACAGCCCAAAGACCCCAGAAAAGGGGTAAGAATTTAAGTTCCTGGCAGCTTTGGGTGTATTACTTTATCAGAACATTTTCCTGCAGTGACATCAAGGAAAAACAGAGACCTTGGTCTTCCAGGAGAGAGAACAATTAAGGGGAAGTCAGTAAGAAAGAGACATAGGAGACATTCTTTCTCTTGTTCATGATACTACACAAACAAATGCTATCAGGGATCAGAGGCACTTAGAGGCCAGCCCAGTTACACAGAGAACTCAGCAAGGCCTCACATCCCTGTCCCCTCATTGAAAAAGAAGCCAGAGGAGGGTGAACACCTAGGGAGACTGAGGGGCCACCGAGGTAAAGCTGTGAACCATAACAAGTATTCAAATTGGATGTGCAATGAAAACAATCTTCCCACTGCAGAATGTGCCTGCCTGTTAAATATCTCCCAATGGAAGAGTGGAGGTACTAGTCATTTGCAGCTCAGTAGGCTACTAAACCAAAAACCACTTTTCCCTGTGATACCCCCGCCCAAGCAGAGACTAGAGAAAGATTACAGTAGGATATTTAGCTACTCCTATGTTGCAACCCACTCCAGTATTCATGCCTGGAAAATCCCATGGACCGAGGAGCTTGGTGGGCTACAATCCATGGGGTTGCAAAGAGTTGGACATGACTGAGTGACTTCTGTGTGTGTGTGTGTTCTCCCTGCAAACTAAAATTGCTAAAGCAACTGGGGTAATGAATAGGGGCATAAGACAGGGCTAGTAATCTGCCTGTTAACCACATATCAAATGAGTGAAAGGGTCATATATAAAAGAGTTTGCATGTCAGACTGATGCTCAGAGCATGATGGTGGAGTCACTCCATAGTGCAAGATTCCTAGGGGACCTCTCTTGATGGCATTAGAACATCTGGAATTCATAAAGAAAATTTTACCTCTAACGAATCTTTTATTATTAATGCTAATATTATGGCCCATGGGAAAATTATGGCCCATGCCCTAACTCATAGGCACTGTAGGGCACAAAGGAGGAAATGAATAATGATGATACCCCTTACAGTTCTTGATGCATTTTCACAGCCATTACACTGATCATCATTGTAGATGGTTGATTCTTCTGCACCCTTGGCAGAAATCATTTCTATATCACAGTGTTCTTCCCCACAGGTCCCCTCTAGGTTGCTACTTTCCACCAACTAAAGGCAGTATGGGAGAAGAAACCTAGCATTCATTAAGGATCTATCCTGAGAAATTTGAAAATCTCTAAATTATAGACAACATTATTTGGGCAATATTCTGTCTGGGTTGCATGTTTACTCTATTTGTCTACTTACTGCAAGATAAGTCTTTTACTTCAATTTCTTGTTTTTGGCATGACTGCCCTTCCCTCCATGTGGCCCTATCAGCCCCAATACGACTTCACTCTGCATCATCCCTCAAAAAAGAAGCAGTTTTAAGGCTTTTGGCTGTTGATTTGTCTTGTTTTTATGACATCAGAAAAATCAAGATTCAAGAAAGAGTGAGGACAATAAAGTTAGCTTGAGATGTGGCTTCTTGGACCCATTCAGTTGTTAGTAGATGTGCACAGGAAAAGTCTCACTGGGCATAGGATTTTCTGGATCCCAGAAAAAATGACAAATCAATTACATGTTATGGTCTTCAGAACCTGATGCTGGGAAAGATAGAAGGCAGGAGGAGAAAGGGACGACAGAGGACGAGATGGTTGGATGGCATCACTGACTCAATGGACATGAGTTTGAACAAGCTCTGGAGAATGGTGAAGGACAGGAGAGAAGCCTAGCAGGCTGCAGTCCATGGGGTCGCAAAGGGTCAGACATGACTAAGCAACTGAGTAAATTCAGAACTACTAATAAATATAGTAATTAAAGACATAACTTACAAATTATAAATCTGAAACAGAGAAATAAAATTGCCAAGAGCCCAATTCTGAAAGGATGATATCTTGTCCTTTCAATAACTATATGAAGTTGACAGGAAGAATACTGTTCCCATTTATATGGATGCAGAGACCAGAGCCCCGAGAGGCTCTGTCTTAACCAAAGCTGTGTTCTAGACCCTGACAAATGCACACTTTGTCTTTCCTCAAGGAGGTATCGAGTTGATATTTCCACTCCTAACCCATACAAGCCAAGTCTTTTCAGCATAAGAGCTTTCCCAATCATGATTCTATCCATGGGAGAAAAAAAGGTCTATGTAAAATGAGTTCTTTCTCTACAATTCCAGTGACACCTAAAAGAATAATTGTGGCAATTATATATCAGAAACAGAGAAGTGATAATTACAAAAATGGAATTTTCAGCTACTACTTGGATAGCCAGCACAGGCACTAACTTTTATGTTTCCCCATGGGGGCATATATGAAAGAAGCACAGGGTGGAAAAGAAATGAAACATAATCATCAGGACCTGGGGATTTACTCTTTTTGCTCTATAAAGGAAGGGAGAAAGCAGACAAAAGCTGGAACATTCCCTTCTTGCCCTCTGCAAATAGGAAAATGCTACCCTCCATCCACTTAATTTCCTTCAGGAATGATGACAAGGCTTATCCAGTCTACAGTACTTCTCTTCTGCATCAACTTGACTTCCTAGTCAGCTAACTGCCTTACCATCTCAAGAATTTGTTCCAGAAATAGCAGAGGGCTTTGTTTTTTTTTTAAATTTTTATTTATTTATTTATTTTTAGGGACTTTTGAGTGATGGTTGGGCTTCCCTGGTGGCTCAGCTTGTAAAGAATCCGCCTGCAATGTGGGAGACCTAGGTTCGATCCCTGGGTTGGGAAGATCCCTGGAAGAAGGAAACAGCTACCCACTACAGTATTCTGGACTGGAGAATTCCATGCACTATTCTATGGGGTTGCAAACAGTCGGACATGACTGAGCAACTTTCACTTTCACTTTTCACTTTCTTTTTGAGTGATGGAACACTGAGAAACTGGTCCATCTTAGCTGAGCCAAAGGCAGCAATTATATAACTAGCACATCAGAAAAACAAATATTTCCTTTTTCTGTCTCAGTCTATTGAAAAAATCTTAATATAATTCTAAATACAGACTAAATAATAATTGAAATAGTAGTTATAGAACAAATAATAATTGGTCTGCAAAGGGAAAAATGACTGGGAATAGTCCAGGCATTGAGGTAAAAGCAGTACTACCAGTTCCCTTTTTCCTCTGAGTAGTTTGTATATAATAAGACATAGTTGATTTTCACAGTGTGCTTCAGCAATCATCATTTTACTTCTGAACATAGTTCTGTAGGTGCAGAGGGGATAGGGTGAAATGTTGCTTCCAAAGAGGCTGGCATGGTTGTATATATATATATGTTCAAAGAAGCATATATGTACCTCCCCCCAGTGCCCCCCAACACCACCCCCACCTTGTGGAAGGCATGAAGGGTCATTTCATGACTCTTTAAGAGAGCTAAGCTAAGGTATTTAATATGAGACATGGAATAGGTATTACTTTTAAGTACTGTTAATTTTGTTTCTGTTTCTAATTAAGCACATAATTAAGCATACTATACACTTTGGTATATGCTTCCTACATACATCCCTAGATATATTTGGCTTTGCTTCTGCAGAAATGAAAGCATGATACATGTTAGAAGCATTTCATATAGCTAGGAAGAGTAAAAAAGTAAACATTATACCAAACCAAGTTTACTCTGCTACAACTAAATTAACAATAGAATTTGTGTATAAAAAATACCAGTTAATAACACTTTCTGAATAGAGGAAAGGGCTAATTTTCCAGCTGAAACATATTCACTCCTTGAAAAGCTAGTCAAAATGTGCTCCACAGAAGTTGTTCTAAAAGATGATCAGGTATGACATGAGAAAGGGATTCTAGAGTAAAGTGAGTTTGGGAATCAGTGACTTCATGTTTGGCAGCTTCCTTTACTCTGCATTTCTCAGAGGCTCTAATATCCTAATGTGAATCCTGAGTCTCCACAAGGGCAGAGTTGGATAACTGTTACCTAAAATTATGTGACCGTAGAAACGCTTTTGGAAGGAGAAGCACTGCGTGAAACTAGTGTTCTTCATAGTACATTTTAGGAAATGCTTGCTTTTTAGAATAGGTTCATAAAATATCTACTTTTTACTAAAAGAGGGGAGATTAATACATAGCTAAGAGCACCCAGTCATGACCTTCCCATGAAGCTCTCTAGCCCAGGGCTTCTCACTTCAATGTGCACATAAAATCACCAGAGTTCTGCTTAATATATGCAGAGTTCTGCTTAATAAGTTTCAATGGGCCCTGAGATTCTGTATTTCTAAAACTTCCCAAGTGATGCTAATGATACCAGTCCATGGCATGAACTAAACTGAGTAGCAAAGGGCTACGACACACAATGACCTGACGTGCTGAAGGTATCCAGAAATTGCCAGAGTGCCATGTTGCCTGATTCCTATCCAAGAGAGTGGTGAGACTGTGGATGGGGCTTACCAGTAAAACCTGTTGGGTGTGATGCGTTCATGCATGAGTTGCCACCGTCTTCCAAAGTCCATGGAGCTGTAGAGCTGCAAAACAAGGAAGTGAGCAGAGCATAAGTATCAAGGGACGCTGTTTAACAGAAACATACGTGCCATCCTTCTGGAGATGAACATTCCAACCCACCAGAGTGCCTAACACACTCAAGTAGACATCCATCCTATCTAGATAAAAATATTATGAACATGACTGTGCTATGCTTATCGTGGGGTCTTCTAGCTCAATATATAGCCAATCAACTGAGGCTTTTAAGTTGAGTGCAAACTATTTCTGATGCCACCCATGTCCCACTTTTAGAGGTAAAACCTTTAATAAAATTATATCTTTCTATTTTCTTCAAATTCCATGAAGTCTTTAGCTATATCTAAAATAATTCAGCAACACTAACTTTAAAAATATTTACTGAACAGCTCTTACATGAAAGGCACTCTGATGGATAAGAAGATAAGAAAGAGGTAGATTCTGTGCTCATAGGAAAAATAAGACACATCGCTCATCAGCTGATACCTGAGCCAATATTACATGCAAAATATTGTACTCTCAGCTTTATCTCTTACTTTATCAATCTTTCCTAAATGAAATGGACCTTTCAATCCCACTCAAGATATCAGGCTCATTCACACTCTCATGTCTTTGTAAGATGGCAAGGATAAGACCACTCTTGTGCCCCAGAGTGCACACAGGGCCAGCGTAAGTGTGGCTTCTTCCCCAAAGCTTTTTCTGATCTTTAGCCCACTCACTATTCTTCCCTTTCCATTCACTGCACTCATCATTTGTTTCCACTGAGCACTTATCATGGGTAAAATATAGCATGTCTTTCAGATTTGGTTGTATTATTTAATTGTATCTATACTCCTTGAATACATACAAAGTGTTCACTAAATATGTATCGCCTAAATCAGTAATTAAAACAGGTAGGTGAAGACAGGTATCAACTCATGGAATGAGAAAAAACAACAGCAACAACAGAAGACCCCCAGGACTTTGGAATTAAAAAAAAACAACAAAAAACCTCTGCAAGGCCAAATGACTCAGATTGCACATTCTCTTATTTTATGAATCCAGAGTCTGATCCTTTATAACACAAACGGGAAAACACAACATCCCTGTAAGAGACTCACCAGGAGCATGGAGTTTATTTTTAATTGAATACCTAAAAGCATAATATCTGAATGTGACTGATAGTGGAATAATAATGATGTTTATCATCACTTATATATTATTATTACTAATGTCTGACAGTGTTGCTCTTTCACATGCCTTCTAGCCTTACAAGGACATGGAAGGGAAAGCAAGACAATTCTTACTAATGGAAAACCCTGCTCTCAAACATTCTCTGATCCACTCAGGCACAGTTAACCACTTCCTCACAGTGTCACCAGGGTACATACTAACTGCCTCCAAGAAGCCGTTCACACTTGTTCATTACTGGTTAGCTCTCCCCTCCCTAGAGGAAGAGTCAATAAAGGGGCAGTGATCATGCCTTATTCACCTCTGTGGTTACACAATGCCTGGTATATAGCCAAAGAACACACAAACCTGTTTCACAGTTAATGAGACAGTCCTAGAGAAATGACATTTTGGTCAAGTGAACTATTAATAGGATTTAGGTTTTGGAGGCCCTAGCTCATATCTCCTTCCATGGAATCACAATGTCTAATCTATCCTGAGAATTCCATCATGTTTACACTTTTCCACAAACATCTACAAGTGGGGAAACTGAGTAAGGCAGAAGTAGGTGGCCTTCAGGTTTACGGGAATAGGGTCAGGAGAAGGCCATACATGTAATCCCAGGTAGCTGCTGACCCACAGTGCTCTCCAGTGTACCACATCTGGTAACGTTTCCACCTGTAAATTGTGAGCCCATAATCTCACAATGCATACAGAATTAGCTTTTGTATGAACTTCTGGATTGGAGAAGGAAATGGCAACCCACTCCAGTGTTCTTGCCTGGAGAATCCCAGGGATGGGGGAGCCTGGTGGGCTGCCATCTATGGGGTCGCACAGAATCGGACACAACTAAAGTGACTTAGCAGCAGCAGCAGCAGCTAGATTTGTTATAGCTTTTCTTCCAAGGAGAAAGTGTGTTTTAATTTCATGGCTGCTGTCAACATCTGCAGTGATTTTGGAGCCTCAAAATATAAAGTCTCTCACTGTTTCCATTGTTTCCCCATCTATTTGTCATGAAGTGATGGGACGGGATGTCATGATCTTAGTTTTTGAATGTTGAGCTTTAAGCCAACTTTTCACTCTCCTCTCTTACCTTCTTGAAGAGACTCTTTAGTTCCTCTTTGCTTTCTGCCATGAAAGTGGTATCATCTGCCCATCTGAGGTTATTGATATTTCTCCCAGCAATCTTGATTCCAGCTTGTGGTTCATCCAATCTTAAATTTCACATGATGCACTTTGTATATAAGTTAAATAAGCAGAGTGACAACATACAGCCTTCACATACTCTTTTCCCAACTTGGAACCAGTCCATTGTTCCATGTCTGGTTCTAACTACTGCTTCTTGACCTGCATACAGATTTCTCAGGTGGCAGGTAAGGTAGTCTGGTATTCCTGTCTCTTTAAGAATTTTCCAGTTTGTTGTGATCCACACAGTCAAAGACTATTTTAGTCAATGAAGAAGAAGTAGATGTTTTTCTGGCATTCTCTTGCTTTTTCTATGATCCAACGGGTATTGGCCATTTGATCTCTTGTTCCTCTGCCTTTTCTAAATCCACCTTGAACATCTGGGAGTTCTTGGTTGATGTACTGTTGAAGCCTAGCTTGGAGAATTTTGAGCATTATTTTGCTAGCATGTGAAATGAGTGCAATTGTGTGGTAGTTTGAACATTCTTTGGCATTGCCTTTCTTTGGGAATGAAAACTGACTTTTTCTAGTCTTGTGACCACTGCTAAATTGTCCTAATTTGCTGGCATACTGAGTGCAGCACTTGCACAGCATCATCTTTTAGGATTTGAAATAGCTCAACTGCAATTCCATCACCTCCACTAGCTTTGTTCATAGTGATGTTTCCTAAGGCCCACTTGACTTCACATTCCAAGATGCCTGGCTCTAGGTGAGTGATCACACCCTCATGGTTGTCTGGGTCATGAAGATCATTTTTTGCATAGTTCTTCTGTGTATTCTTGCCACCTCTTCTTAATATCTTCTGCTTCTGTTAGGTCCAAACCATTTCTGTCCTTTATTGTGCTCATCTTTGCATGAAATGTCCCTGTGGTATCTCTAATTTTCTTGAAGAGATCTCTAGTCTTTCCCATTCTATTGTTTTCCTCCTTTTCTTTGCATTGTTGACTTAGGAAGGCTTTCCTTTTTATTCTTTGGAACTCTGCATTCAAATGGGTATATTTTTCCTTTTCTCCTATGACTTTTGCCTTTCTTCTTTTCTCAGCTACTTGTAAGGCCTCCTCTGACAACCATTTTGCCTTTTTGTGTCTCTTTTTCTTGGGGATTGTTTTGATCACAGCCTATTGTACCATGTTACAAACCTCCATCCATAATTCTTCAGCCACTCATGTATCATATCTAATCAGATCTAATCCGTACATTGGAGAAGTGTTTGGGTGGAAGGAGAGGGTTTTTGAGGACCCCACCATCCCATTGGGAATAATACACCTACGTAATTTATTGCAAGGACCGAGTATTCCACGCAGGGTTTTAAGAAATGGGATCACCCTCTTTCGCATGGCATTGCCCAAACTTAAGACAGGTGTTTCTCAATTAAAATTAGAAGAGACTTCAGTTGGTGCCCTCTGTCCAAAGATATCAATCAGACTCTCTGTCAAAACAGAGTCCAAACAGAGAAAATAGAACCCCAAATTCCTTCAAATAAAACCCAGCATTATTGTGTCTTCAGAGCTGCAAAATCTAGTGACAAGTCAGGGAAAAACCTTGAAGGTCACATTGATGCCACTGGAGTCTTAATCCCCCAGAAAATCATCAGCCCTTCCATCACCGGGGACCCTGCATGTGGCAGAATGCAACCCCCCCCACACACACACACACAGCTCCTGCTCAGGCATACCCTTGGGAGAAGCATGACTCCTCTTATCCCATGCTCTTCCCAACAGAAAGAACAAGAGCTCAGCTGCCGATCTCCTCATCTAAGCCTGTTCCACTTACTGCTTCCCGTCTCTGGTTTTGCTTTTTCAGCTCTTCATTTTGATTGATGGGAGAAAAATTAAATTGAATTCTCTGTCTCAAGGCTGATTTGAATGAACAGAAACAGTAGGCTCCTATTCATTAAGTGCCTTGGGTTATCTACCTTGTCTTGCAATCTACAGTAAGTTGCTGAGTCTGAAACTAATTTTATTCTCCCACATGCTGGATCTTTGCAGCCTCTCCAATTCATTCATTCACTCATTCATTCACTAAAAGTGTTTCAAACAATTGCTATGCTTTAAGCACTGAACTAAATTCTGGGATTGCAAAGGTTAAAAATATTATGGACAGTGGAAGACAGAAATTCAGACAATTACACTGCTATGAATTATATGTCATAATATTAATACTAATTATCTCTGCAATGGTAAGATTGTGAGCAATTGATATTGTCTTCTTTTGGTTACTGGGATTTTAAAAAATTATTTCAAACATCTATTACTTTAGTAATTTAAAGAATAGAAGCTCTAACACTGAGAGACAAAGTACATAGGCAATCATTTAATAGATGGTGCTAAAAGATTTTTTAGTAATATAAAAATGCTCATAATATGTTATTTAAAATGTTACAAAACATGCATATATTGATGCTAATTATATTTAAAATATTGCATACTTTGAAATATATTTGAAGAGTATATGCTAAAATATTAGCAGTGGTTATCTCTGAATTGTGGAATGATGGGTAATTTACATACATTTTAAAGTTTCCCATCATTTTAAAATTTATTTAAAATAGATATATGTTATATTTCAATAGTAATATAAACTTATGCTTTCTTCTATTTCTATTTTTCTAGTAATTTTCTATCTATAATATATATATTTGTCTATTTTTGAAAAGGCCAAGGATTAAAATTGCAATCTTTCCACTAGGGAACTGGAATTAGAGAGAGCAATATGGGATTTTCCATAAAGTGGTATTTCAGAGAGATTATCACAAATAGTGGTGAATCCTTCCTAGGACAGGCAACGTATTAGTGTTTATATAGTCCTGCATGGCTTCAACCCAAAGTGTTTCATGCAACATTAAAATAAAACGTATTTTCCAAACAGCAAATATATTTAAAACATTCTTACTTATACAAAGTTACATATGAGACTGTGTTCTCCATATCTTGCCTTATGATGTCCCCTTCCTGCAACAATGTCATTCCTGACTTTTACCAAAGAACAATCCAGATCGTCTTCTCTCCCTTCTTTCACTATATGACATGGTCTCATCTCTCTTAACAAGCACATATTCAGTAGCAACACACACAGCAACTGAAATGAATCATCAGCACAGCTGGAAAATATGAAAGAGCACACTCTTTTCCTTATTGATTCAGTTATTTGTTTCCTAATTACATCAGCCTGCCAGGGAAAAGCATCTGATAGCTGAAGAACTAAAAAGGCAATTTAAGCAATGTTAAGGAATGTTCCTTAAGAAGAACAGCATGTTGTATATAGAAAGCTTAAGTTTGAAGAATAATATGATTGTGTTAGGAGGTTATGGGTTGAATTATGCCCCATCTTCCTCCTCCCCCAAAATGGTCTGTCAAAATTCTCACCCTCAGTATCTCAAAATGTGACCTTATATGGAAATAAGGTCTTTGCAGATGCAATCAAGTTAAAATGAGGTCAGGCTGGATGGAGCTTAATCCAGTATTCTCCTAAGGAGAAATCTGGACACACACATAGACACAGAGGGAAGACGAGAAGATGCCCAGAGAGAAGACCACATAAAGACAGAGAGTTTTAGTGATATACCTACAAGCCAAGGGATGCCAAAAACTTCTGGCAAATTACCAAAAGATAGGGAGAATCAAGACTCCTCTATAAGTTTTAGAGGGCCCATGATCCTGCTACCAACATCATTTTGGACTTCTAGTCTCCAGGATGGCAGTACAGTGGACTTCTATTGCCCCAGCACATCCAGTCTGTGACACTTTATTATAGCATCCTCTTACAGCTGATACTAGGGGTAATAATGACAGATTATGTTACACTTCTCTGTTGTTTTCTTGTCTCCACTACTAGGTATTTAGTTGTAAGGCCAGAAGTTTTGTTTAGGTCCAGATTGTTTCATTTGCGGTTGAAAGCCAAAGTCTCATTTCCCTTTATTTCTCTGTCCTGTGTATCTTTACCACACCCTTAAGGGTATTTTCTAAGAATATATTTGAATTCATAATGACCATATGGCAGTAACCAGACATAATCAGAAGAAGCTACAAAACACACATTTTATAGCAGCCTTTGGTATTCCAGCCAGATTCCCTACAGCCAGCAGATCTTCCATATACAGGGGAGGATGCTTTGGAATACATTTACACAAAAGCTCTAGTCTATAGGCAAACTCAAACTTACTGCGTAACTGCTCTGACTTTTTTCTTCAAAACCCTTATAGTTTATAAAGCATTCTGCTGAATTCTGGTCATGACAGCCTGATCTTCCTAATAAACTGAGAACTGGTTTCTGCTCAAAATAAGTTCTCTGAATCTGTTTGCTTGGTAATCACAGAGAGAGTGGGAGGGCTTAACTGGGCTACAAAGGGCTACAGGAAAACCCTCCTGGGTTGTGGCAATAATTGCAGTAGACAGGAGAAAAACCAGGATCTCATAACAAGAGATGGCACTTTCCAACATGTGCCCTAATGTGAGAGGGCACACACATTAGGTGGGATAATTCCACCTAATGTCCCTTTAAGCTCTGGGAACAGAGGCAAGAACTTTTGTCCTCAGCAACCATTTTCCTTTGCCCTTGGGAGGTACAAGACATCTACACCATAGAGGTATTTATTAAAAAAGAGAGAGAGAGAGTCACCTAGTTGTGCCATTCTACTGGAGATGGCAACATTTTTCTTCACTTTTTGAAGACTTCTAGCCACAAAGGTTTTCTCTCTCTCAAATGGTTTACATCATCCATTTCTTCATTTAACAAATATTGATCAAATACCTATTAAGAGCTAGCCCTGATCCATGGGTTTAAGGTATATCAGTGAACCAAAAAGACAAAAAGTCTCTGCTGTCAGGAATCTTACATTCTAGTGGAGATCAAGAACTCAAATGCTCTCAAGTATGTTGTGTGAATATGTGAGGGGAGGTATAAGAGAAACAGGACCATTACTTGTATTCTTTAGATGCAGCCTAATTTTGCTGGCACTTAAGGCACTAAGGAAATTTCTTTGCTTATCCAAGAAGATTTTTCACTTTTTATTGAAACCCTTGACACTCTTAAGGCTATCTTTTCCGTTCAGTTTAGTCACTCAGTCATGTCCAACTCTTTGCAACCCCATGGACTGCAGCACGCCAGGCTTCCCTGTCTATCACTAACTCCCAGAGCTTTCTCAAACTCACGTCCATTGAGTTGGTGATGCCATCCAACCATTTCATCCTCTGTCATCCCGTTCTCCTCTTGCCTTCAATCTTTCCCAACTCATTGGTATTTTCCAATGAGTCAGTTCTTCTCATCAGGTGACCAAAGTATTGGAGTTTCAGCTTTAGCATCAGTCCTTCCAATGAATATTCAGGACTGATTTCCTTTAGGATTGATTGGTTTGATCTCCTTGCTGTCCAGGGGATTCTCAAGAGTCTTCTCCAACACCAAAGTTCAAAAACATCAATTCTTTGGCGCTCAGCTTTTTTATAGTCCAACTCTGACATCCATACATGACTACTGGAAAAACCATATCTTTGACTAGATGGACCTTTGTCAGCAAAGTAACATCTCTGCTTTTTAATATGCTATCTAGGTTGTTTATAGCTTTTCTTCCAAGGAGCAAGCATCTTTTAATTTCATGGTTGCAGTCACCATCTGCAGTGATTTTGGAGCCCTCCAAAATAAAGTCTGTCACTGTTACCATTGTTTCCCCATCTATTTGCCATGAAGTAATGGGATCAAATGCCATAATCTCAGTTTTATGAATGCTGAGTTTTAAGCCAACTTTTCCACTCTCCTCTTTTACTTTCATCAAGAGGCTCTTTAGTTCTTCTTCACTTTCTGCCATAAGGGTGGTATCATCTGCGTATCTGAGGTTATTGGTATTTCTCCCGACAATCTCGATTCCAGCTTGTGCTTCATCCTGCCCGACACTTTGAATGATGTACTCTGCATAGAATTTAAATAAGCAGGGTGGCAATATACAGCCTTGATGTACTCCTTTCCCAGTTTGGAACCAGTCTATTGTTCCATGCCCAGTTCTAACTGTTGCTTCTTGATCTATATACAGGTTTCTCAGGAGGCAGGTAAGGTAGGCTGATATTCCCATCTCTGTAAGAATTTTCCACATTTTGTTGTGATCCACACAGTCAAAGGCTTTGGCTTAGTCAATAAAGCAGATGTTTTTCTGGAACTCTCTTGCTTTTTCGATGATCCAGCAGATGCTGGCAATTTGATTTCTGGTTCCTCTGCCTTTTCTAAATCCAGCTTGAATATCTGGAAGTTCAAAGTTCATGTACTGTTGAAGTCTGGCTTGGAGAATTTTGAGCATTATCACTTTTCTCTTAACTCTAAGGAAAACACCATATGTGACGTTCGACAGGTGACATTTCCCCACAATCCTGGGGAGAAGCAGGTAGTCCTGAGAGGTCATGCTCCATCTGAAAATGGGCTCAGTTATTCCCTAGCTGGACAGGAGTGCTGAGCCAATGTGTTCAGGTTTTACAACATTTAAGAGAACTTGAAAATTCTGATATTTTTAATGGAAATTTTCCATATTTTTTCAATTTTGGCAAAAATTTAAAATGTACCAAAGGACAAATAAGATACGTTTTAAACCAAGTGACCAGGTGCTGCCTGAGGACTGCCAATTTGTGAACTAAATCTTAGTGTAGACTTACAACTGCCTGCAGGAGTGAAAGCCACTCAGTCATGTCCGACTCTTTGCAAGCGGGATTCTCCAGGCCAGAATACTGGAGTGGGTAGCTTTTCCCTTCTCCAGGGTATCTTTACAACCCAGGGATCAAATCAAGGTCTCCCACATTGCAGGCAAATTCTTTACCAGCTGAGCCTCAAGGGAAGCCCAAGAATACTAGAGTGGCCTGCAGGAGAGAGTAGGACTATTTGATCTTAGAGTAGGATTGCTAGATTTATCAAATAAAAATATAGAATGCCCAGAGAATTCAAATTTCAGTTAAAAATGAACAGATATTTTGTGTAACTGTACACCATGTAACATTAAGGATATGCCTATTTTTTAATGTTATTTATCTGAAAATCAAATTTAATTGTGTTTCCTATAATTTATCTGACAGTCTTACCTTGAAGTCCCTCCCATTCCATTTCTACAAGTCTAGATTATAAGATGCATTCCCTTACATTGGGGTTCTTTACTCTTGAACACTGGATGCCGAGTGAATGAAGTGAGTAAAGTCGCTCAGTCGTGTCTGACTCTTTGTGACCCCATGGACTGTAGCCTACCAGGCTCCTCCATCCATGGGATTTTTCCAGGCGAGAGTACTGGAATGAGTTGCCACTTCCTTCTCCAAAGGATCTTCCTGACCCAGGGATCAAACTCAAATCTCCCACATTGTAGGCAGACACTTTACCATCTGAACCACGGGGAAGTGAGTAAAAGAATCTCGAAATTATTATAAATATTCTCTGTAATCAACTAGTTCAAACCATTTCACTTTATCTATTTAATGTCAATTGAGTACTGCTGCTGCTGCTGCTGCTAAGTCACTTCAGTCATGTCCGATTCTGTGCGACCCCATAGATGGCAGCCCACCAGGCTCCACCATCCCTGGAATTCTCCAGGCAAGAACACTGGAGTGGGTTGCCATTTCCTTCTAGCATGTGCTAAATTCAGTGCCAGGTATGATAATACAAAGGTGAATAACCCAAGGTTCCCTGATCCTGTGAAATTCAAAGCCTGGAAGATACGATGGATGTGGCAATAGCTAAGTGCATCATGACACAAGGAGACTCCTGCCAATGGAAGCAGAGGAGAGCTAGGAGAACTCAAAGGAAGGAGTGGTCAGTTCTGCTGGGCTTGACACTAGGCCAGGAGCTGAGTCAGAATAGATGAGTAGGAGTTGGCCTGAAGGATAAGTTCCCCCCGAAACATTGCAGCTAACAAAGGTGAAGATTTCTGGACATTAGAAAAGATGTTGGAAATAAAACAAACATTATCTCATCCTCTTACAAAAGTAAAAATCATTTGGCTGTGGATCAGTGTACATTGGTTTAGCTGTCACATCTCAAAGGAGAAAGCAGAGATGGAAAAGGAGCTGAACAAGGTCATGTAAAAGATTCAAGAAGAAGAGGAGAAAACAATTCCAGAAGAGTGAGTGTGAGGAGTAAAATGAAGACTTGAAGATGGGCTGTGAGAGTGAAGGCTATGAAAGCAGAGAGATGTAAGTAGATACACACTTTTCTTATCAAATTTGAAACATCCTTCCTTGAAACTTAAAAGAGTTAAGATTACAACAGCAAAAATGAAGGACTACTTTTAGAAGCAAGTTCATAAATTTCATTACTCTAAGAAGTCAGTGAGGTAAGCACAGGATGTCCTATAAACAGTTTAAGACTCAATGCTTTCCAAAGTTTTTCATCAGAACACTTCTAATGGCCAAAGGGAATAAAGCATCCCGCCAGGAATCTGGGGATTTCCCAGGTGGCACTAGTGGTAAAAAATCCATCTGCCAATGCAGGAGACATAAGAGACACAGGTTTGATCCCTGAGTCAGGAAGATCCCCTGGAGAAGGAAATGGTAGTAACAGGTTTCTCTTATAAGCTTTCAAATCACTTTTATGTAATCCATCCAACCATTAATCTGGTCATTTGTTCACTTAATGCACCATAACTTCAGGCAATCTCTTCAAATAAACTAGAGGCCCTTGGCTGACAGAAAGCCATCTGATATCATGATCCCTGTAAACAAACTTCTACTTAGCTGCTTCACAACAGAGAATCAGAGAATAATATTTTTATAGCTGAGAGTGGCCAATTCTTTTTACACATGGAGAGTCTAAGGCTCAGAAAACCTACAGGACTCGTCTAGTGCCACACAGCTAGCTAGTTTGAAGCTGGAATCTGAACCCAGGGTCTTTATTCCCAACCCAATGCTCTTAGTACTGTGCTGTATTATCTTTTTTTTGGTGGGGGAGGGGGCCGGTAACTGTTTAATCTAAAAGCAAAACAAGTTCACATAACCTCACAGGAATGATGGGTCATTTGGGTATACCATGCATGAATGACACTGCCTTGAATCTATTCAGGGCTTTTATTTACAAATCATTTTCACAATTCATTTTATCCTCTTTTATGCTGAAGAGTATTTTCTGAGCTAACAGTCATATAAAAAAATCTTGTAAACAATTCACATATTATTTATCAAAATTTATTCTTTTGTCTCCATAGTCTTATTCTCTTGACCATTTTCCTTTGCAATCAGATTCTGTTCATTTTTATGCATTATGATTCAGAAACATCTCATTTTAAGCAGTACCTTTCGAACACAAATGTTGATATTCCTCCTCTAACAGACTTATACCTATGTTCTTTCTCCTTCGTCTGCTTTGGTCTCACATCACATCCTACAATTAATATCCTCTTTATCACTTATTTTCCTGGCTATTCACTGCATTCAATTTGTCTTTAACTCTTTTCCAAGTTCAAATTTGTTTTTCTTTCCCCAAGCCTGAATCTAAAAGAGATGGGAAGAACGTATTATTATTATTATTTAGTTTCAGGTCATTTAATTTAAATTGCTTTCTTTAAGTATCAAAACAATAATACCTGCTTTCAACATGAAAGAGACAAAGACGTCACTAAACCTACCGTATGAAACACCATTTGAAATATATTTTCAGGTGGACTGTTTAAAGATGTTCATGATATTAGTATTAACATGTGGCCAGAAAATCTAAGAGTTCATCAAAACTCAAGACACTAAAGGCAACAATAGTGTGTACTTCAAAGTGTTCTTTCAGAAAAATAATAATAAAGACAAAAAGAAACCAACATTTATGGAGGATCTGCCCCTGACAGGCATTTTTGTATACAGCCTGACTGATTCAAAATATACTGTTTGATGTTTATTTCTGTCCATACTTCCTGGGGGGAGAACGTGGAGGCCCCATGGGTGTAATGGACTTGCTCAAGATCCCAAAGTAAATTCCAAGCCATCTGATTCCAAAACCAGTGTTCATTCCAAAACATATACTGCCATTGAAAAAATGAGTGTTATCAAGGAAACAACCTGAATCGTAAGAGAACTCAAACTCTTTCCTTAGAAAGTTTTAGAAACTTGGGTTTGCAACACAAAAAACTGACCAAGGAGGCAAACTCTATCCTAGAAAAGTTGTCAGAACTTGGGTTTGTGATGCAAAACACTGACCAAGGAGCAAAGAGGTTTATAATTGTTTTCAAATAGGGGGAAAAGTCGTTCTGTGGAAGGACAATGAGACTTTCTCCTGCTGTATCAATGGGCAGAAGCAGGACCAGAAGGTGATCTAGACAGAAGTAAGTGTTGGCTTGACATAAGAAATAATATTTTAATGGAAAGAACTCTCTAGTGCTGAAAGAAGCTGTCTCGGGTGGCAAGAAGTTCTCCAGGGAGTTACTGGATGTGTTTAAGTAGAAAATGGATGAGCACTTGGATTAAAGTGATACCATCAGAAAATTAAAGTGTCAGATGGGATTTAAGCCAATGAGTTCTTAGGTCCCTTTGGATTCATGATTTTTGATTCTTATTTCATGAGCAAAATCATGGAAGAGAACTCAAGGGAATATTCATTTATGATGCTCCCTAAACATTTGTAAAAGATGACAGAGGACCATTTTTCAAAGGTACTCAAATGTTGGAAAGGCCAGGACACTATGTGGCAGCTCTGATGAATTCATTCAGCCTCCCTGTTTCTAAAACCTTTGCAAAAGGATTCTCAGCCCCTCCCTTCAAGAACTAGTCTTTATTTCTTCACCCCTTGTTTTGGCATCAGAATGCAGTAGAAATGATGGTCCTGGTTCTGAGCATGGTCCCTAAGAAGCTGTGAACATTTCCAATCTTTCAGAATGCTGCCACCGTAGGTGAACAAACCCGGGCTGGCCTGCTAGGGGATGCAGGACCACATAGAACAGAACCCAGTCTACAGCCATCTCAGACCTGCACACAGCCAGCTGAGCTCTAACTAGAAGAGAAAGCCCACCCAAGATGAACTTAGCCACAGTGGACCATGGACACGTGAATGAATCTAGCTGAGACCAAAAGAAAAAAAAAATCCACCCAACTAATCCACTGAGTTGTGAGTCATAATGAAGGTTTACTGTTGAAAACTTCTAAGTTTAGGGAGAGTTGGTTACACAACATTAACTACCTGACCCACAAACCTTAGATACAGGCCTTGGCTCTCTCAATGGCCTAACTGAGCAATTTTGAAGAAGACTTTAAATCTCTCAATCTCAGCGTTCTTATATAACGAAAAGCTTTCTCCACAATAGCAGCTCTCAAATTGCTATCAAGTTACTCAGATGTCTTGTTAAAAGAAGTATATTTTGCACACCTCCTAAAAATTCTGATTCAGAGAGTCAAGAGTGGAGCCCCAAAATAAGCATTTTAACAAGATATTAGATAATTCTAACATAAATGCAGAGGAATGATACATGGAAAAACTCTGTTCTAGATCTTTCTTATGGGAGCTTGGACATTTGTAACTAAGCTCATTGGGCTGCCTTCAGTCAACCTCTACCTTCATCACAGGTCAATGACGCCCAGCTGACTATTTACAGCTCCTCGGAAATAGGAATGTCACCACTACTCTATGGCCCATTAGAGAAGAGTGATTTGTCCTAAAGTCTGACACATTTTGACTCCTGGGAAACCTACTTCTAGCGCCATCCTAGAAACCAGAACCTTGGAAAAGGAGATGGGCAGACTGTTTCCACTCACAATGTTTCTGTCCAACTGCCAGTGTTGGAACACAATTAAACAGCAAACAGCATAGCCTCAGCTAAAATGCACAGTAACAGCTGGACTGTGTGCCCTGAAAGTACAATGCATTTATTACACAGATAATTAGATTTCCTTCTAGATCCAAAAGTCATACAGTCTGGGCATTAAGCAAAGGGGACTTACCACAGTCTAGTCAACCTTTTCCCAGAGTGCACAGAAAAGTGCTGATCCCTGGGTCCTAAAATGAGTGGGGAGGGAGCTGGGATAGAGCCAGAAGCCAGCAACTGCTCCAATGCTCTTCTGTTCTTGGCTTTAGTGACCCAAGTCAGTGGTTCTCAGCTCTTCATTAGAGTTGCCTAAAAGTTCTAAACAATACTAATACCTGGGCCCTATCTTGGAAAACTTAAATCAGAATCTCTAGGAATAGACTAGCTAGGCAAAGGTATTTTTAAAGCTCTCCAAGTAACTCTAATGTGAGGACAAGGTTGACTACTACTGGTCTAAGGCATAGATTGGCAAACCATGATCCACATGTTTTCACAGAGAAAGTGTGACTGGAACCCAGCCATGCTCATTTGTCTATAGTTGAGTGTTGCAACAGAGATCACATGGCTGGCAACGTCTAACATAATTACCATTCAACCCTCTGCTGACCACTGCTCTTGGGTACTGAGGTTAAGAGGTCCCAATAGAGAAATTTTATCCTGAGTGCCCCTCGCCTTGGTTACACACCCTTTAACCTTATTTTTCCAACACCAGGAGCCCGAAGTACTTGATGATAAAAATAACAACTAATGTCCAACAAGCACTTATTATATGTCAGGGATTAGGTTTGCATCAGTGTGTTTAGACCCGAAACTACCCTGAGAGGAATTCCAGTTAACATCATCTTACAGAACAGAAAACAGAGCTTTGCAGAGAACTAAGTCACTGGTCTGAAAACACAGAGTAAGTGTAGAGGTCGGATGTAAACCAGGCTGTCTGATTCCATGGCCTGTGTGCTCAATAAACACATAAGCCAAGATTCACAACATGGAAATGTGGAGCCTCTGATCCAGACAGCAGCATGAGCTTGGGCAGGTTACTTCCATGGGCAGAGGTAGGGCAGTTCTAAGAAGAGATGTCTTACATAGTTATGGTAAGATTAGGGGTAGCATGATCCATGCCTACTAAAATGATGTCTGGAAGACCAAAACTAATTTTTGTCAAAATTTTTTCTGGAGACATTCTTGACAATATTTCATTAATTACCTTCATCCATCGAATCACTCAGTAATTTAGTGAACACTCTACCTCAACCATGTGTGGTTCTATATTCTAAGGATTCAGCAAAGAACAAGATGCTGGGAAACACAGCTGTTAAAATAAATACTGGGACTTCCCTGGTGGTCTAGTGGTTAAGAATCCACATTTCTACTGCAGTGAGTGTGGATTCAATCCTTGAAATAAGATCCTACATGTGAAGATGTATTTTAAACATATTTTACCCACCTGCTGCCCATTTGTTTCCGCTACCATGTAAACTCCATGATATGAGGGGTCACCAGCCTTTTGTGCTTATGAACAGTAGACAGGTCCCTAGTACTCTGCTTGGGTTCCATTGTAAATAGTGAAACCACCAAAGAAAAGCACAAAAATACACACACAAAAAATGGCACAAAACAGTTGTTTATACTCTGAGAGTTCAACAAGAAGGCAGACCATTGCCTTATTCAACCTCTGTTGGGAACATGCATATCAGGTGACTCAATTTTTTTGCCACTCAGCACAGGTTTCCAAATGTCCAAAATTCTGAGTATTGATTTGGGGGTTAGAAATGAATTTTAGCGAGTAGATAAATTCACATATTCACAATCTGAATCAATGACGATCAGCTGTCTAACATCATGCAAAGATAACTGCTAAGAAGAAAATCAAAGCAGGATAAGGGGATAAAGCAAGACAAGTGGTACTATTTCTGTGAAGGCAGTCAGGGAAGACCACTCCAAATAGCTAACATTTGACCAGAAACCTGAATTGAATGAAAGAGCAGGTGATATGAACATCTGAAGCGTGACCTAGGATGGAAGGAGAGTGAGGGTGAAGGTCGTGAAGTGGGAACGTAGTAGTGTGTGGGAGGAACAATCCAGCCCAGTGTATCTATAACAGTGAGCATGAAACAGAAGCTTCAGGAGACAAAGTCAGAGAGGAAGCAGGGAGGACTTCATGTATACGGCATGTCTGTCTTTAATAGGATCTGGGGTCTTACATGCATGATAGAAGTGTACAGAAGCATTTCAGGAACAATCTGCCATAAGTCTGATTAAAGTTTTAAAGATCATTGGCAGAACGTGGAGGAACCACAGAGAAGAGACTATTGAGGTGGCTCAGGGAAGAGGGACATTGCCTTGAATTAGCCTGTGAGTGGTGAAATTGGGAAGGTGAGAGATTTGCAAAATATTCTGGAGATAAAGCCAGAAGATTTGGTGATGATACGGTTGTGAGATCTGAGAATAAAAGAGGCATCACGGACAACTCAAAAATTTTGGACTCCTATCAGTTGAATAGTGGAGGAAGATGAGTGAAATGATCATATTCAGGATATATTTTGCAAGTGGACATTACATGATTCGCTGTTGTACTAGCACCAAGCTTGAGAGAAAGAGACAATTCGGAAATGTTGAGCCTTTAGAAAGGAGTGTCATTTATTAAAATTCCAGTCTGGAAAAGGAAAGAGTATGTGGGGGGTGTCAAGAGTTGCATGCATTAACTGATCTATTTGGGTTTTTATGTGTGTGTGACAGACAGAGAGAAGAGTGAAAATAATAAAGAAGTAATAGATACCCATCAAACGTGTATAAATTACCTATTGGGTATACTCTGCTATACCCAATGGTATGTGGTAAGGACCTCACAGAAGCAGAAGATATTAAGAAGAGTTGGCAAGAATACACAGAAAAACTGTACAAAAAAGATCTTCACGACCCAGATAATCACGATGGTGTGATCACTCACCTAGAGCCAGACATCCTGGAATGTGAAGTCAAGTGGGCCTTAGAAAGCATCACTATGAACAAAGCTAGTGGAGGTGATGGAATTCCAGTGGAGCTATTTCAAATCCTGAAAGATGATGCTGTGAAAGTGCTGCACTCAATATGCCAGCAAATTTGGAAAACAGCAGTGGCCACAGGACTGGAAAAGGTCAGTTTTCATTCCAATCCCAAAGAAAAGAAATGCCAAAGAATGCTCAAAGTACTGCACAATTGCACTCATCTCACATGCTAGTAAAGTAATACTCAAAATTCTCCAAGCCAGGCTTCACCAATACGTGAACCATGAACTTCCAGATGTTCAAGCTGGTTTTAGAAAAGGCAGAGGAACCAGAGATCAAATTGCCAACATCTGCTGGATCATGGAAAAAGCAAGAGAGTTCCAGAAAAACATCTATTTCTGCTTTATTGACTATGCCAAAAAGCCTTTGACTGTGTGGATCACAATAAACCGTGGAAAATTCTTAAAGAGATGGGAATACCAGACCACCTCACCTGCCTCCTGAGAAATCTTCATGCAGGTCAGGAAGCAACAGTTAGAACTGGACATGGAACAACAGACTAGTTCCAAATAGGAAAAGGAGTACGTCAAGGCTGTATATTGTCACCCTGCTTATTTAACTGAAGAAGGCAATGGCACCCCCACTCCAGTACTCTTGCCTGGAAAATCCTATGGATGGAGGAGCCTGGCAGGCTGCAGTCCATGGGGTCGCTAAGAGTCAGATACGACTAAGCGACTTCACTTTCACTTTTCGCTTTCATGCATTGGAGAAGGAAATGGCAACCCACTCCAGTGTTCTTGCCTGGAGAATCCCAGGTACGGGGGAGCCTGGTGGGCTGCCGTCTATGGGGTCACACAGTCGGACATGACTGAAGTGACTTAGCAGCAGCAACAGCTTATTTAACTTATATGAAGAGTACATCATGAGAAACGCTGGGCTGGAGGAAGCACAAGCTGGAATCAAGATTGCCAGGAGAAATATCAGTAACCTCAGATATGCAGATGACACTACCCTTATGGCAGAAAGTGAAGAAGAACTAAAGAGCCTCTTGATGAAAGTAAAAGAGGAGAGTGAAAATGTTGGCTTAAAGCTCACATTCAGAAAACGAAGATCATGGCATCCAGTCCCATCACTTCATGGAAAATAAATGGGAAACAGTGGAAACAGTGGCTGACTTTATTTTTCTGGGCTCCAAAATCACTGCAGATGGTGATCACAGCCATAAAATTAAAAGATGCTTACTCCTTGGAAGAAAAGTTATGACCAACCTAGGCAGCATATTAAAAAGCAGAGACATTACTTTGCCAACAAAGGTCTGTCTAGTCAAGGCTATGGTTTTTCCAGTGGTAATGTATGGATGTGAGAGTTGGACTATAAAGAAAGCTAACACTGAAGAATTGATCCTTTTGAACTGTGGTATTGGAGAAGACTCTTGAGAGTCCCTTGGACTGCAAGGAGATCCAACCAATCCATTCTGAAGGAGATCAGCTCTGGGATTTCTTTGGAAGGGATGATGCTAAAGGTGAAACTCCAATACTTTGGACACCTGATGTGAAGAGCTGACTCATTGGAAAAGACCCTGGTGCTGGGAGGGATTGGGGCCAGGAGGAGAAGGGGATGACAGAGGATGAGATGGCTGGATGGCATCACCGACTTAATGGACATGGGTTTGGGTGGACTCCAGGAGTTGGTGATAGACAGGGAGTCCTGGTGTGCTGCGGTTCATGGGGTTGCAAAGAGTTGGACACTACTGAGCAACTGAACTGAACTAATACTCTGCTAATTACTAGGGATGGTGGTGATGGTTTAGTTATTAAGTCATGTCTGACTGTTGTGACCCCATGGAATGTACCTAGCCAGGCTCCTCTGCTCATTGGACTTCCCAGACAGAAATACTGGAGTGAGTTGCCATTTTCTTCTCCAGGGGACAGGCATAAACAAAATACAGCCACCATGGAGGAGCTCAAAATTTGATGGGGGGAAACAGACAAGTAAACAGATGATTATTCTGTTAATAAATCTTTTTTGCAATAAAGGTTCTAAAACCAGAGAATGACAGGCAATGCCCAGAGCAACACAGAAAGAACACTGGCGATTCAAAAATACTAATCTGCTGAAAACACCAAGTTATCCAAAGAAAGACCAGAGAAATAATGACTTTGCTAGTCTCATAAATACAGTGAAGAGTTTATAGCTCAGCTGCTGATTAAATTTCTACCCTGGCAGGCCAATAGTTGCCATGACATCAAGTGGCACATAAATGTCTCCTTGCTCAGAGGGCAGCCTCAGCTCCCAGAACTGGTACCCCAGGTTCATTCATTCACCTGCTGAGCTTGTTGCCTTCAATATGTAACCAAGAGCAACCTTTGGATAGAGATGCCAACAAAACTCAAAGTCCTCAAGCAAGGGAAATGCCTCCATAACCAAACAAAACACAGTTTCCTCCAAAGTTTGAGCAAGGGGAAAAAACCTCTCTTGAGGAAAAGCTCTGCTGAAAGTCATATTCTTTTCCCTCTGAGTATGTTTCTATCTTTCTCTCTGGTCTCAGTGCTGACTGAGACCAAACTGAAAGAGACAATCCTTTCCCTTAGACCCCACAGTTCAGCTGGTAGAGGCCAGCATTTTCAAAAAGAACTTACTGTAGCAATGTAAGAGGGAAATAAACAAAGAAAATATAAAAGCCATGAAATTGTTGCACTCCCACAGCAGAGGTTCCTAACTCCATCATAGCTAAGAATGTTATCAGGCACACAGGCTGTTTTGTTACACATTCTGTCTGAAAGTTCTACCTTTAGAAAATGGCTCTATTATTGCTCACACACACACACACGCACGCATACACTTTTATACATACTCCTTGACCACTTCTTTTCTAGATAATGCGTGCAACTTTTACGCTAGTCCAGAAGCATGAAAATATGTGGGTATTGAGAATGCTGAAGCCCCCCTTCAAGGGGAGTGAACAAGGCAAAACTCAGATTCCTTGAAACATAAGACAGCTAAGACGGGGGGTAGGTAAAGACCTGATCCCCTCTTCTCTATTTCTCCTGCCCCTATCCTGTTTCATGAAAACTTTGCATTTCAGGGCTGGAACCATGCAGGAGCACCCTATGAACCCAGGGATGGGCATATTATATTTTTGTCTGATGGTAAAGTGGCCCCACACCCCTCCATTGTTGACATTTTGTACTTAAAGAATAGTGAAGGACAACCAACAGTCAAATGCATTCTCAGCTACATCAGAAGACACCAGAACAAGAAAGTCTGTATAATCTTTGAGGGAAAGCAGTAACACAAGGGGCTACGCAATGAGCTCTCACCCAGAGGTTAGTTTTGTGCCACTGTATATCATATAGCCATATACAGATACAGATGCCATTTTGTTTTATTTTTGATTTTAACATTATTGCACCGAAAACACTAAATTCCAACAGTGTTGTCATGATATGGTCAAATTACAAAAATGAAAATAATGAGGAAAAGGGAAGGCTGGCTACTCCTTGAATTGGAGATTGCCCAGCTCCTGTCTGCCTAGGTAAGAACACAGAAACTACCCTGCCCGTGAGCTCCTCCTCTCGTTTGAAACTGGATTTTATAGTTTGCTAATTTATTGCTCTTTGCCCCCTGCTCTCCCAGTCCTCAGTGTTCAGCATTCATAATTTTGCCAGGAAACTTAGAATTTATTTTCAGTTTCTTTCCCACTGCATTCCTCATCAACTACTGAAATACTTCAGACTGATTTTCCAATATTGCGCTCCCACCACCACTGTCCCCGGGCGAGGGACAGAAGTTCCTACTGGACCCATCACTTGGATGTGCTCATTCTCTGTGGCATGATTTATAGAAAGGCAGCCTCAATTACAATTTATCTTACTGTTTGCGTTGATGAAATGCTGAAAACACAGAATTGCCAAGACGGCACGGTACACAGCCTCCAACGCAAACAGCTTTCTGCTGACAGCCTCAGGCACACACACACACAAAAAGCTGTGGCACAAAAAACAAAGACTTAATCCATCAGTCTCAAAGACGGAAAGACCAGGGGCTGTTTTCCTAAGTCAGAAAAGTGGCCCCAGCACAACCGTCCTCTCTCCAACACTGGGAACGCTCTGCTTTTTCTTCTGGCAGGAGCTTAGAGGCAGCCACCAGTATGGGCCAACCAATTTCAGGAATGGCAGCCAGCAGACAGGAATCGGGAGAATAAAAAAATAAATCTGCATATGTACTTCTATTTCTAGCCCTTGTTTACTCACAGTAATAATAATAAAAAATGGAACCAGTAACCGAAATAAAAACAAATAGACCCATTTATCTACTAGCTTTGGTTTTACTTTTACTCTGTCAATTTGAAACTGGTGACAACTCCATGATAGTGTTTCACTCAACAGGAGAGTTTGTATAAATAGCTTATCCCAGTGCTCCTACCAGAAGTGAACCTGGAATGGGGGAGAGAGAGGGAACTGTAATATGTTTCATTGGTTGGTGGAACAAGGAGCATTTTAAATACAAGGTCATTCTTGGACTAACTACCCACAGATGCTCTATTCTTTTTTTTTAATCCTGTCTCTTCTAAAGACTTTTTATTACAGACTTAATGATCATGACATCTTAGAAATAATTGCTTTAAAAGTTCTATGTTTGGAAAACGTGCTCAAGGGAATTAACCGTCGTTTTGGCTTACCTAGTCTACTCTCCCAGAGAAGGCGATGGCACCCCACTCCAGTGCTCTTGCCTGAAAACCCCATAGACGGAGGAGCCTGGTGGGCTGCAGTCCATGGGGTCGCTAAGAGTCCGGCACGACTGAACAACTTCACTTTCACTTTTCACTTTCATGCATTGGAGAAGGAAATGGCAGCCCACTCCAGTGTTCTTGCCTGCAGAATCCCAGGGATGGGGGAGCCTGGTGGGCTGCCATCTATGGGGTCGCAGAGTCGGACACGACTGAAGCGACTTAGCAGCAGCAGCAGCAGCAGCAGTCTATTCTCCATCTCCTTAACCATAGAAATCCTTGCAATGGCCTTTCTCTAACTTCCCACGTTGACCAAAAAGGATTGTTTTGGGTAAAATATCTAAGAAGTCATCTCTTGACAATTGGGATATTTTAGTGTCTTAATTATTCAAATTAATGATTACTGATTATTTTCTGGAGTACTTTTAGGTTGCTGAAAAACAGGTGGAAATTCCCAGACAGCCTCTCTGTTTCTCACTATTATTAACATCTTGCGTTAGTGTGGTAGATTGGTTATAATTAACTAAAGCTCATTGTTTTCACTCTTTGTGTACATCCTCTGAGTTCTGACAAATGTAGGAGGAATGATATATATCCACTGGTGGCACACAATAGTTTCAACTGCCCTTGAAAATTCTCCATGCTCTACCTTTTCATCCTTCCTCTCTCCCTAGTCCTTGGAAACCACTGATTTTTCACTGTCTCCATAGCTTTGCCTTTTCCAGAATTTCATATATTTGGAATTATACATTATGATTTGTAGCTTATACAAATTGGCTTATACATATTGGAAAACGTAAATGTCTCCCAACTTTCTCTTAACTGTAAGCTCTGAACCAGATTGGGGACACCATGAAAAACTAATCAAACAAAAGCCTAGTGCTTCCTAACATTATTAAGGGCAAATTCACAAAGATGCATTTTATATTATCCAGTGTGTTTATAGATATGTCAAGTGAGTCAACTGAAATTATCCCATCTCAGGGAACATTATTACAATTACCGGTTATTAGAATTATTCATTATTAAAATGAGAATGTGTCAGAGTTCAGGTGGGAAAATAAAAGAGTGTTTGAGCTCTATAAAACAGCACAGAGAGAAAGTCATGCAACTGGTTGGTTAATTCTATTTTAGTGTACACACACGCTGATGGATCAAGTACCAGCCAATGGGTGTTACCCGAGACTCTATTTATGACAAGGCTTTGTGCAATGCACTTTGGACATATGGATGTCTAAGACACATGCCCTGCACTGTAGTAGCATATCATCTCCTGGGGGAGAGCGTTGCTAGCAATAATTAACTACAATGTTGGATATTACGTGCTGGAGTAACAGAGGTACAGATGAGTATAATGGGAGCTCAGACAAGGGAGATGCTCTCTGACTGACTGATAACTGAGCTGGTAGCTCTTCAGCAAGGGCAGAAACTCATATATAAGCAAGGGTATAGTGACAGGACAGCATAAAGAGGATGAGGGAAATGATGACGATCAGGTGCCCTGTCCCCAACTCTGTAATCCAAATCCAGCTTTTGTAACTTCATGTGGAGCGTTTTGGGGGAGGAAAGGGAGTTGCTTTGGTTTATTTGTTTGTTTGCTAAAATAGCTCTTTAATGAGTTTGATTATCTTTAAGCAGGGCATGTTCACATCAATTTACTATAGTCCAAAACTGTTATTTCTATGATCTTCCCATACTTAGTGTGTATCCAAGATACATCCAATGAATAGGGTTTGCAGAAAGAAGCAGAGGGTAATGCATATATGCTATAAACTGCATAAAGGTTGAATTCTGCGGTTACAAACTTGTACTTCACCCTGACAGCAAGGGAGAGCCATTCGAGATTTGGCAATTTCATTTGGAAGAAACTATCTTATATGGTCAACACTTATGAGACCCCTTGCCTTAAAAAATTCTCATCCCATAAAGAGCAAATCCCATATCATGGACATCCAGTGACAAGTAAATATGAGCAACCCTGTGGATTCTAATAACAGATCCAGAAAGCTCTCTGGTACAGCAATAAGACCATGGATGCAAGGTATTTAAAACAAAATAGTGGATTTTCCAAGAGAGCAAATTTGGGCTCTGGTTTAGTCACTTGGGCTTCCTTTGTGGCTCAGCTGGTAAAGAATTCATCTGCAACGCAGGAGACCTGGGTTCGCTCCCTGGATTGGGAAGATTCCCTGGAGAAGGGAAAGGCTACCCACTCAAGTATCCTAGCCAACAGAACACCATGGACTGTATAGTCTATGGGGTTGCAAACAGTTGGACATGACTGAGAGACTTTCACTTTCACGTTAGTCACCTGAGTTAGGTGAAGTCAAGAAGTATTAGAGCTCTAAGGCCTTGACATTCAAATGCAAGTTGTTGGTGCTTCTGCAAAATTCAGGTAAGAGAAAGGAATGCCTTTCTATGGTAACCAGTCCCATTCTGACATAAAACAGAAAGATCACCTGCCACTTTCATCAGGAATAACGGACTCCTGCATCAAGCTGACCTTTAATTTAGAAATAATTGCATTCCTTCATTTATTAACTCTTTCATCCATTCAACAAATGCCCACTGACGATCTCCTGCATGCTGGGTATTATTCTGAGTAATGCAAAAGTAACAAAGATGACAAGATGGATTGACTCCAGCATGGTTATTAGATACAACATAGGAATGGGCATCTTTGAGCAAGGCAGAATAAGTAAGGGCTTGACACAGGATGTGGCTCAAAGTACACACCTGATAGCTAGCCACCCTTGGTACTATATAAAAGGATGAAGGAACACCAAAACTCAGAAGTAGCATGACCACTTTCCGTTGGATGACTAAAGGAAGCACTTGGCAAATGGTATCTACTCAAGGATTAGCATGTGGGTTGGGGAGGTGAGAGAAGGGAGGGAAAGAGGCAGAACAGCAAATTTTACAGAGGTGAACAGGACCCATATGTGTCTAGAATGTGAAGTACATGAAGAGGAAGAGTAGAGATGGAAGGTGCAGTCTAGACGGGAAGACACGAATGCTAACTCAAAATATGAGCAATGGAGAACAACTGGTTATTCTCCTGCGTGGGAATGACATATGACCTGCACAATACCACACACTGACTGCATGACACTCTACTGTCACCTTGATCTCTTTTCAGTTTTAGTGCCTGTAAAATGAGGAAAGGGTAGAGATGACTTCTACAGAATGATCAAATATGTTATTCTGTAGGAATTTTAACTCAGGTCAGTGCATAGGAAGCAGGTAGAGACACTGAAAGACATCTGAAAAATTAGGAAGCCACTACAGGTGTTACAAAACAAAGACAAAAATTGAGGTGGTAACAGTGGGAATAGAAAAGAAGTGAAGATAGTGAGAAGACAGTATGATTCAATGATTTCAACATGGGTGACATGGGAGAGAAGCCCCAAACTTAAGTGACAGGAAGAATGTATGGGGCATTGGTAGAACAAGGGAAGAAAAGAAACAAAATTAAGTTTGTAGTTCAACAGGTAAGGTGGAAGAAATTAAATAGTTCCTTGGTGCTCTCATGAACAGAAGTTTAAGATACAGAGAAGAAGAGAGAAACTGAGTTTATAGTAACTGTAATTAGTCAAGGGAGAATCTAGATGAACAGCTATGGCTCTTCCAGACTCTACCAAGGGAAGCAATTCAGCTCAACTGTGTTGAGTCTGTATTATATCAAAACTGTGTATTCTGTTAAAATTAGAAGAGATAAAAGAGGAAAATACAGCCTCACATGTAATAACCTCCAAATGCAGTGGAGAAAAATGCCAAATCAACATAAGACTTGTGTCTGTTGCTTTGCTACTCTGCTCATTTGTACAGTTTCCAGTAACCCTGAAATTCCCTGGCACCACTTGTCCTCCAACTAGTTCATGAGATTTGTGTGTGACTATTCCCCCATTCTCACCTTGATATCAGGGTCAACATGTGATCTAGACCTAAGCCAAATGTAACAGCCTTGGTGATTAGTTTTGGGGTAGGTGTGTGGCACAGCCAGAAGCAATTGGAGCTAATATTAAAAGACTTTTTCCACCAGGGGTGTGAGAGACTAGGACGGAGGCATGGAGTTGCTGGCCACCACTCTGCAGGGCAAGCTTACTTCTTAAGAACAAAGATGAAGTCAGAAAAAAGGAAGAGCTGAAAGACACAGGAAAAGAGAGCACTGCCAGCATGTTTTGATCTCTTAGACTCAATCACACTTGAGATCCAGTCTTCTCTTGAATGTCATACCTACTTACTCCACAAATTCCATTTGCTTATGTCAGTTTGAGATGGGATTTCATTGCTTCCAAACAAAATATTCCTTACTATATATAATATATATCCATAGGCAACACTGCATCATACAGAAACTAAGTCTGTATGTTCTGTAGGCTATGCTAGTCAGTGAATACTTCGTGCAAAAGGCCAGTACTTAGAGGTTGGTTTGCTGTGCTTTGGCTAATGACATTTTTTTTTTTAATGACATTTTTATATGGCACTGAAGGAAATATAAAAAATTATCTCAATGCAGCTTTTGCTTATTGGGGGCCTCATGATTTCATGCAGGAAACAGCTGCATGCCAAATTCAACAAATGAGTGAACAAAGCTTAAGTAGACGAAGAGTGGAATCTAACAGAGAAGGACCCATCCTTTTGAGACAAGTGAAATTAAAGAGGACTGTGGTGTTTCTTCAAATGAAGCATTTATTGAGCAACATTCTGTGTGCTAAAACTTCTCATATTTACTGTCTCTGTAGTTCTGTTCTCAAAAGCATCAGTAATAATAATAATATGAGCCATAAAGTCCATGACTGCTTCCCCTATTTTGTTTCAGACTGGACTATGTAATCTAAAATCCGTGCTTTAACCAGTAAGCTATACTACCTTGCAACCTCTTGCTGCCTGGCTGATCCAGCTGGCCTTTCTGGTTAATCTATCCTCTTTACTCCCCTGAGTCTGCAGACTCTTCACTTCACTTCTGGTAGTTAGAAGTGACTACTGCTACTGCTAAGTCGCTTCAGTCATGTCTGACTCTGTGCGGCCCCATAGACGGCAGTGACTAACTACCTTCCTATTGCTTGATTGCTTCTTGGAACCCTATGCTCATCCAAGTTAGGACCTTTCTACCACTGCCATCATGACTGCCCCTACCCTGCCTCTGGCTACACACATCCTAGCAGCACAACAATTTCATGCAGAGACCAGCAGAAGAAGCAGAGGGCTCTCACAAAAAAAGTCCCTTTCATTACAACAAATAGCTTGATAATTATCCAGAAGCGGCAGAAAAAAATATTACCAGCACAAGAAAACAAGCGGCTTAATCTTTAAATGAGATATAATGGAGTTTCTAGGACCACATCAAACTCATTGTTCAAAATACTGTTCTCCAAATGAGAACACTGCTCTCCTGATTCCAAGAGTCAAACTGGTTCAAAAATTTCTTCCTTGAGACAGTTTTCAAGATTAAAAACAGTGTATATGTTGTTTTATGCAACTTTCCCCACCCCACCCCCACCACAACTTGAAATAACATTTATTTTTTGAGCTTTGAGCAAACATGCTGAGTGGAGAGAAAAAACAACTTTCACCAGGGATGTCAAGAAACTGGAGTGGCAGGCAGGAATATCACTGGCTACAGTCAAAGTCCACCTTTCAGACAACGTGACAGAGCCCTCAGAAGGTCTTACCTTTTATGATAATAATTTATGTAAGAGGGAGCACAAAAAAACTGATGACTACTTACAAAAATAGTTACAATAATAAAAGTGACAGCGATTAGTCAAATACATGGTGCTAAGTTTATTTCGCTTTACAGTTTCTTCCCAGTGCTATTTCTCAGTTTTTTAAAAAGTCCTGTAAATATTTTCTTCTTATAAAATATGTAGTATTTATAATATGCAATTATGTAACATAAATGTAAATTTTGAAGCACAACAGAATAAATACCTGTGATTCCCTACTACTGAATGTTAAAAATTAGAACCTCACCTATTGCACTGAAGCTATCTATGTGCTCCCCCTGAACCCTAAAGGTAAGCACTCACCAGAATTGGAGTTTTATTGTCCCCTTGATTTTAGAAGTAATTCTATTCCATAAGTATGTAACTCTAAACACAACATTGTTAGGCAGTGTTTCTTTCTGAAATTTAAAAATGAAGCCGTTACTGTTTAAAATCTACTTTGATAGGATTTTTTTTTCTACCCAGGATATTTTTCCAAGGTCCATCCATGCATGTTGTTCAATGCAGTTTTAGTTTGTTGATTTTCATGGCTGAATAATATTCTATTGTGTGAGTATAACACAATTTATTTGTCCATTTGCCTATCAATGGATACTTATTTCCAGTGTTTTTTGCTGTAAAAAGCAATTATGTATGAACATTCATGTGTGTGTCTCCTGGCAAGAGTTTCCCCAGGGTTTACTCCACGAGTTGATTGTTTAGTTATAGGATTTGCATGTAGTTGGTGTCAAAGCTACTGCCAGACTCTTTCCCAAAGTGATTATTCAAATTTAAGCTGTTACCCAGGATGTACTAGGATTCTCAATGAACTTCAGCCACCCTCATACTTGAAATGATGAGGTGTCATAATTTTGCCCATTTGGTTGGTATTAAATGCTATCTTATCGTCATCTTAATTAGCATTGCACCAATTACTAATGAGGTCGAGCATTTTTTTCATGTTTATTTTCCATTAGTGTATCCTCTTAAATGTTATGCCTTGTCATTTATTCTGGCAATTATTCTGTTAATTTGCCTGTGATTCACTTATAAACTTACACTTTTTCTTTATAAAAAATAGATCCTTATCCTTTGATAGAGATATTGCAAAAATTGCAAATATCTCCTCCAAGTTTGTGGCTTGTATTTTCACATACCATTTTTGGCATTTTTAGTGAAAAACTATTCCTCATTATTATGAACTTTAATTAATATAATTTGAATGTATTTATTTTTAGGTTAGCATTTTTAGGGTCTTAATTAAGAAGCCCTTTCCTGTAATAAAGTGTAAATTAAGACTTTCAGAATTTTCTCTTAAAGATTAATATTTTCTTTCACATTTAATTCTTAGATTCATCTGGAATTTTACTTTTATGTATGTTAAGAAGTTCAGATCCAAATATATTTATTTCCTCTGAATAAACAATTGTGCCGTAATCATTAAACAGTTCATTCTACACCTACTGTTCTGTTTTGCCAACATTGGTATTATTAACTTGCCATATGTTTTGCATGAATCTTTTCTGAGCTCTATGTTCTGTAACCACTCGTCAATATGCCTATGTCTCTGTGTGTATGTATGTGTGTGTGTTTGTGTGTGTGTGTGTATATGCATGTATAAACTGAACAGGGACACAGAATAAAACTGAAACTGTTGATATCTGATAACCCAACAACATACACTTTTTTCTCCTTTAGGTGAATCTGGGTTATTTTTAGGCCTTTGCTGTTTTTCATGTATTAGAAAATCAACTTAATAAGTTTCTACAAGCATATGTTGTTATTTTGATCAAATTATATTAAAACAAAACAATTTGAAGAAATTGCCTTTTTTATGCTACTGAGACTTCTATTAAGTGTGCATGGTATATTTTTCCATTTAGTTTGCTTTCTTTTAAAGTTTTGAAGTTTTCTCCATAAAGGTCTTGCACAACTTTACTCTTATTGGAAAGTGAAACATGTTACAAATTGTAAATTATGTTTTTAATTATGTTTTCTAACTAATTATTGTGGAGGAATAAAAATCCATTTGATATTGATAAGCTTTATTAAGTTTAATAAATTGTCTGTAGTTTGAGTCTTAAATGTAGAGAATCATATTATCAAAGGATGACATTTTTTTTCTTATCTTATTATGATCCTTAAGATTCCCAATGCAACACTAATTCAAAGGTATAGTAAGTAGGTATTTTTGTCTTAGTCCTGATTTTAAAAGAAATATTTTTAATATTTAGCAATTTAAAATAACATTCATTACATTTTCTCATTGATAATATGTATCATGTTAAAGAAGCACTCATCTTCTACTCATTTGCTAAAGGTTTTGTTTGCTTTGTTGTTTTTGTTTTGTAAATCACTAGTGGATGTTGAATTCTATTCAAGAATCTTCATGAGTCAACTGAAATGTTAATGTAATTTTTCTCCTTAAACCTTTAATGCAGGTAATTTCATTTTTCTAGCATTAAATGATATTGCATCCTAAAAATAAATTATATTTGAGAATAACACATTTTCTTTTGCATACGCTGCTGGATTCAGTTTATCCCACTGAATCTTCACATTATGAAATAGGTGCTTTACAGTCTCCTTACAGAGTGTCATCTAGTAGTGATATGATCAAGGGTAAAGGTAGAACTTGCCCTCGAGCCTGTCTGGTTGCAAACTCCAAGATTTTAACCATCTGCTATAGCTCTTTGGATCCTTTGAAGTTTACAACTCATGAAAGTGCATCAACATACATTTGCATAGTGTCCACTAGTCTAGCTTTTTCCTCTTGAGACAGTAAGATCCAACAGGCTGATGTAATTAAGCTGATGGACCTTGAAAATCAACCTTTTAGATGTTTGAGTGTAAAAAGAGGAAAAGATTATTGAACTTCTGGTATTAACATGCTCTAAGACAAGAGGGATAGATTATAAATGCAGACTCAAATGCCTTTTAGGTCTATTAAAGGGAATGATTCCAAGTTTATCAAGTTACCATCTTAATAGGAAGGGAGGGACCTCATCTCCTTCCCATTTATGTATTAATAGATTTATGTATCTATCAAGTTTATTTACCCAAGCCCACCTGCACTTACACACTTCCTCATCAGAACTTTTATCATTGTCAATCATTCAATACAAAAGACATTCACTGGGAAAAAAAAAAAGAAAAATGACGAGCTTTCACCAAACCATTCAATGTCCAAAAATTAATTCAGATCTCCTCTTAACCATGTTTTTCCTTCACTTTGAACATGTATGTTTTCTCAACCTACTCCAGTTACTCCACATCCTTTTCTAAATTCAGTCACTAGAGCCAAACACCATAGAGAACCCAAATGAACTGGAAAGAACCTAGGTCAAGGGAGGAAAATGCTTTGGAAAATTCAAGAATGGGTGTCAAGAGGCTCTGTCCCTTCGGTGCTATTAAAAGCCTGCCCACATTCGAGAGATCATGTTCCAGGCATTAATGGTCTGCTGGAGATCCACAGAACTGACTGGAATCTCTGCTCTGGAACTTTGCTTCTCTCACACTGTCTTGATGAGGCCTCTCTGGACCCCCCTAAGTTGCAGCTCTCCCACCCTGACTCTCCCTAATCTTTCTTATGCTATTTTCCTTATAGCACTTATGACAATAATTAACAACACAAGTTATTGTTAGACCAAGTCCAACAATAGTTAGCCAACTACAGTTGACCCTGAACAATGAAGGTTTGAACTGCCCAGGCCCACTTACATGCAGATATTTTTCAATAGTAAATACTACAGGGAGGGCTACATAATCAGTGGCTGGTTCAATTCATAGATAAGAGGAACCAAGGATACAGAGGGCTGACAATAAATATGCACGGATTGACCCCCACATTGTTTAAGGGTCATCTGTATATCAAGAGTTGGCCAACTATACAAACCCACGATAACAATAAATGTTATAGCACTCTATTTTTAATTTGACACGCATGGAAAGTTTCACGATGGGAGAAATTTTTTGTCTGCTTTTTGTTTGTTCCTTAATGTACTCAGGTGCCTAGAGCAGTGCCTGGGACATCGTCACTGTGCCATGAATACTAATAGAAAGAGAAAAGGAAACTGGAATGGAGGGAGGTAAGGGGAGGAAAGTGAAAGTGAAGTCGCTCACTCATGTCTGAAGTTGGCCTTAATCTCTCACTGTGCAACCTGGATTGGGACATGCTGACCACCACTGTTGGTCACTAGAGCAGTGTCTATACTCCTAAAATGTGGAGACAAATGACCTCAGCTCAGATATGCATAGAGAGTTTCCCAAGTACAGAACCAGCAAGAATAGCCATTTAAAGGTTTAAGAGCTGTGTTAACCTTAAAACACCAAAATCAATAGAAAGCACTAGAAAGGAACACACTACTGATATGCACAGTGACATGATGGAATCTGAGAATCCCTGTGCTTAATGAAAAAAGCCAGGCACACAAATGAAGTGGGCATTGTATGACCCCATTTGTGTAAGATGCGAACTAATCTACAATGATAAAAAGCAGAGTAGTGCTGGCCTGGGGCCATAGATGGAGGGAGAAATGGACTTCACAGAGGCACGAGACACCTTTGGCAGAGGTGATGGAAATGTTCTGCATCTTGGAAGTGGTTTTATAGGAGCTTATGACTGTCAAACCCCATTGAACTGTGTACTTTAATAAATGTGGTTTATTAGACAGAAAATATTTTCCAATAAAGTTGATAAGGAAAATAATACCATAACTAGCACAGGAAGAGGCAGATGGCTCTTTAGCTTGGTTTTCTATCCAAAGAACAACAGCAACCAGACCTCTGTATAATCATCAGTCCAGATATCTATGCAATCTCAATTATTTCTCTCACTTGCCCTGCCCCCTCTTCTAGCCATCACTCCTCCTCCTGATATGAAGAAATCCTGAAAAAGTATATCAGCATACACAGTTCTGCTCCATCCATCTCAGTACCTGTGTGGCCATCCTAGATGTTGTTTGTACCGCTTGTCACCATACAGGGTTTAGCAACACTCCATTTGAACCAAGGCAGCCATAATCCCCAGCATCTCCCTAGAGATTCACCCTGACCCTAACCTCCCCTGACTGTCCTTTTAAAAGTGTTTAAAGATCAGGAAAGTACCACAGAAAGAAAGAAAGAAAGAAAAAAAAAAACAGAAAATGTACTTCCAATAGAAAGATTTTTCATTTAAATGCACCTTATTGCGTGATGTATTCCTTTAATTAAAGTGTGTGTCTGGGTGCATTGGTTGCTATTACAGTGCAATTCCTCATGTTTATTGAATGCAAGAGTAGCCAGGGCAATGCAGTGGAAACTCACACATTAGCTAGAATGCAACTTAAAGCTATAGTTCCCTGATCTTTTGAGCTTTTAAGAGGCAGATAATCTTCAGGGTTTGTGGTTCATTGCAATGAGATGCTCTCTATCAATTTGCATAGGTCTCTTCTGAAAAAAAAAAAAACAGTGTTTATTTCCAAAAACCTTATGTGGTTCACTTTGTTGTCTCACCGAGATTGCATCTTTCACCCCTAGAAGAAACACAGAACCAGGCAGAGAAAGGGCAGATGCTAGACAGTTTCTATAACCTTCAAAATATGAGATAGGGATATTGCTAACACTCCCATCATCCATGTTACTTTATGGTTTATAGAGAAGTCCTCCTAAAGGGCTTGTGAAGTGTTATTACCTCCCATTCTGACTGTGAAACTAAAGTCAGAGGGTGAATGAGGTACCAAGGTGGTACAGAAAACAGCAGAGATGTGCCAGACCCACGCCTCTGGCTCCAAGGCCGGTGCTCTTTCCACCACCACGGAGCTGGCACTAAGGTGGCTGCTCTGATTCTGCCATGAGTCATGACCAGCTTTAGAACAAATCCTGGAAACTCTCTGGGTTTTAGTCTCTTTATCTGTGATCAGAAGGGATATTTCAACATCCATTTAATTCTTAAATTCTAATAGTCTCTTAAATATTCTTTCATAAACTGAGAAATGGGAAACCAGAGAAAAGGGAGTTTTATTTCATGCTTATAGGAGAATGGTTAGTTTTCTTCCTTGTGAGGGCTCTGCAGCAGCAGAGCATGAAAAAAGGCAGCATTTATTTCACTGTTGCTCCTGCCTTTTTCTCAAACATACTGAGAAAAATGGCATCATAAAATATCAGACCTTTAAAAATCAGTTATTAGTCAATTAACCCCAATAGATCAACTGTTTTTATTCCCTCATAATCTCTGACAGGTCTCCTCAACATACATCTATACATTTCCATGCTGATAGATTATCTCACTGCGATTTTTTACAAAGAAGAAGGTTTATCCTTTTATTCTTCTTTAGGGCAAATATTGCACCTCTTGAATATTTTTTCTCTCCACCTGGATTGTAAGCTTCTTGAGGGCAGAGATCCTAAGTAACACGTCTTCACATGTGCCTCAGTATTTTTATTATTAGTAACACTAAAAGCGTTAATAGACATTTTAGTATGTTCTTCTGCTTCTTGAATTTGTCTTTCCACAATTAAAGCTCCTCTTTCTTTTTCCCATTTCCCTAATAAAGTCAATTTGTCATTTTGGCTCTGGCATCCACTAGCTTTCAGTATAGAGGCAAATCACATACTTCTCTATGACTTATTCTTAATTCTTCAATTTCAAAATTGAAAAAATTACAATTTCAAAATTAAAAAAATTACCAATTCACCAGGTAAATGTGGCATAAAAAGTACATGGAAGCACTTAGCACAATACCTAGTATATAACAAGTACTCAATAAACATGTGTTAGACACAAGAATACAAAACAACATGTGTCTATGTTTATAGTTCCCCTTAGAGTTCAAGCGAAAAGAGAAGAAGAAAAAGAAGAAAAAAGAAAAACTATGCAGTCACAACTTGATCAAAACTACTCACCATTATTCCGTTAGTAACATTCAACAAGATGGACATCCTCTAAAAACACACTGACTATAAAGTACTCACCACAAGCCTCTTCTGATAACTCAAATGCAACAAAACCATGTTTCAGGTACCAAAGGATAGTTCAAAAATACATCAGAAGCATAAATGCACCCATAACATCATTACAGCCTTCAAGTTCATCCAGATTGGAATACATTCAGGACTGCTGATGGGAAAAAAAAAAAATGTCTCCATGGGGAATTTCTACTGGATATCAGGAAAATACAGACCTTCATCCAAGAACTGATTACTGGATATTTAGTATATGCTGGGCACTAGTGATTGTGGAGAAGGCAATGGCACCCCACTCCAGTACTCTTGCCTGGAAAATCCCATGGATGGAGGAGCCTGGTGGGCTGCAGTCCATGGGGTTGCGAAGAATTGGACATGACAGTGGCATCACTTTCACTTTTCACTTTCCTGCATTGGAGAAGGAAATGGCAACCCACTCCAGTGTTCTTGCCTGGAGAATCCCAGGGACGGGGAAGCCTGGTGGACTGCCGTCTATGGGGTTGCACAGAGTCGGACACGACTGAAGCGACTTAGCGCCAGCAGTGCTTCACAAAGGGACAAGGATCTTCTCCACTGTACACAGTCTATGCAAAAAAAAAATAAATAAATAAAAGGATGTTTATAAGATGAAGCTGTACCTGTGCAAAACCAAAAAGGAACCTGAATTTTACATAAGGCAGTTGGGGAAGGCATTTTTTAAAAAATAGGATTTGAACAGAGACTTGAAGGCAACGAGAACCTAAGTCAAGTGAATACCCTACATCCCAAACAGAGTGACAGGAAAGAGGGTTGAGCTAGGATTGTACTTGGCAATGGAAGCCTGGGTCATGGGGGCTCTGAGAGATGGAGATGGGCCCAGGGAAGGGGATGAGCAGGCACACAGGGAAGACTACATGTGGTGTGTAGGCCATGAAAGACTTTCAGGGTTTTACTGAGTGAGGTGGAATCTACTGGAGTTTGTGTTTTGTTTTGTTTTTAATTGAAGTAACATTGGTTTATCAAATTATGTTTCATGCATTCAGTTCAGTTCAGTTCAGTCGTTCAGTCATGTCCAACTCTTTGCGATCCCATGAATCACAGCACGCCAGACCTCCCTGTCCATCACCAACTCCCGGAGTTCACTCAAACTCATGTGCATCATGTCGGTGATGCCATCCAGCCATCTCATCCTCTGTCGTCCCCTTCTCCTCTTGCCCCCAATCCCTCCCAGCATCAGGGTCTTTTCCAATGAGTCAACTCTTCACATGAGGTGGCCAAAGTACTGGAGTTTCAGCCTCAGCATCAGTCCTTCCAATGAACACCCAGGACTGATCTCCTTTAGGATGGACTGGTTGGATCTCCTTGCAGTCCATGGGACTCTCAATAGTCTTTTCCAACACCACAGTTCAAAAGCATCACTTCTTCAGCACTCAGCTTTCTTCATAGTCCAACTCTCACATTCATACATGACCACAGGAAAAACCATAGCCTTGACTAGACAGACCTTTGCTGGCAAAGTAATGTCTCTGCTTTTCAATACGCTGTCTAGGTTGGTCATAACTTTCCTTCCAAGGAGTAAGCGTCTTTTAATTTCATGGCTGCAATCACCATCTGCAGTGATTTTGGAGCCCCCCAAAATAAAGTCTGCCACTGTTTCCACTGTTTCCCCATCTATTTCCCATGAAGTGATAAGACTGGATGCCATGATCTTCGTTTTCCAAATGTTGCACTTTAAGCCAACTTTTTCACTCTCTTCTTTCACTTTCATCAAGAGGCTTTTCACTTTCTGCATACAATACTATATTTCTACTTTTGTATACTGTATAGCATGCTCAGCACTAAAAATTTAATTTCCATCTATCACCATCACATACAGTTGATTCCCTTTACCCATTTCGCCCTTCCCTCCACTGGCCCCTTCAACTCTGATAACTACTACTCTCTTATCTATACCTTAATGTTTGTTTTTCTTTGATTTAGTGTATTCATGACTTTTTCCTATTTGTTCATTTGCTTTTTTATATTCCATATATGAATGAAATCACAAGATGTTTGTCTTTCTCCATCTGACTTATTTCACTTAGCATAATACCCTCAAGATGCATCCATGCTGTCATCATGGATAAGTAGCATTCCATTCTGTATAAATACCACATCTTTTTCCATTCATCCACTGAGGGGCACTTAGGTCATTTCTATAACTCAGCTATTGTAAATAATGCATGTATCTTTTTTGAATCAGTATTTTTGTATTCTTTGGAGATTTTTAATCAGGGATGACATAATACTTACATTTAGAAGATCATTTGGCTGCTTTATGAAGCCAAAATTGATAGTAGGTTGACAATGAAGGAAGAGAAAGTGAGGGCAGGATGATGGTGCCACAGAGCAGTCTGGAGCAGTGGAGGAAGGCCTGGGCACCACTGGGATCCTATATGTTTCAGAAACAGAGCCAAGATGACTTGCTTAGGGATGGATGGTGGAATATGAAATAAAGAGAAGCTCCAAGACTCTATTTTCCCTAAAAATCTGAAAGAATGAAATGGTGAGAGTGGCAAATTTGTGAAGGGGAATGAATAGAAACCATATGTTTATTCTAGGATGGAATATTTGGCCCATTTATGAGATACCTATACTGAGAAGTTAAGTAGGCAGTTGACGATGAACAAATCTTGGGTACAGAGGAGAGATATGGGCTAATCATTAGGATAAATAAATGATATTTTAAATCATGAGTCTGGATGAGATCATAATGGGAATGAATGAGGACAGAGATGGGAAGAGGTCCAAGAATTGTGCCCAAGGGCTCTTAAGTATCTTGAGCGGTCAGAAAGATGAGGTAGTGTCAATAAAGGCTTCTGATAAGGAGGAGCCAGTGAAGGAGAAGATACAGTGTTCCTTCTTCCATATAATTCCCCGCCACCCCTCACTCCTCCTCCTACTGAACACTCTTCACTGGCATTGCTGTATAACTTCAATCCATCTTCCAAATCTCAGCCTTCATACTAAGTTCTCAGAAAGGACTTCTCTAATCCTCAATGTAAAGTTTTCTCTAGTAATCACATCACATTGGTCTTTGCCCTCTTAACACTTTGGGTATGAGTCTGTGCATATATTTCTTTATTAATAGAATTAGATATGACAATTTATATCATTCCATGTTTGTTTACCACATGGTAAACATGTGGTATACCACATGTATACCACAATGAATATCCTCCTTCTATTGGACTATTGGTTATCTGTATGCAAGCGAAAAGTGAAGTCACTCAGACTTGTCCGACTCTTTGCAACCCCATGGACTGTAGCCTACCAGGCTCCTCTGTTACTGGAATTGTCCAGGCAAGAGTACGGGAGTGGGTTGCCATTTCCTTCTCTAGGGGATCTTCCCAACCCAGGGATTGAACCCGGACCTACCGCATTGCAGGCAGATGCTTTACCACCTGAGCCACCAGGGAAACCTTCTGCATGCAAGCACACAGTCTAATCCCATTCACCCCAGGGTGCAATTGTTGAATTAATGCAAGAACAAACATCAGACTCCTTGCTAGGTGTCCTATGTTCATTATCTAATAATAGCAATACTGTGATGTTTACAAAATTACTCCTACTTTGCAGGCATGAAAACAAAGTTGAGTAACTGGTTGAAAGCCACCTTGCTAATAAGCAACTAGACCAGGATTTAAAAGAAAACACAAATCTATCTAATTCCAAACAGATGCCCTTTCCAGTTTGCCCCTACATCATAGCAGTTCAGTTAATATATGATGCTGGTCCATTTAGAAAGTAGTCAATTACAAATGGTAGAAGAAGTGAGGAGACTTGTTAAGCTCAAGCTTCATCTCCCCGGGTCATTACCCCATACCTCTCCTCAAGTTCTCCACCTTTACTTACTCACTACCTCACAGACTACACCCTGCACGTCTGTCTATGCTGAAAGGTCACCATTTGGCCTTCCTCTGGAGCCACTTTCTGCCATTCTCTGGCCTGTTTTATGATCTCACAGGGCCCACCCACGTGGACTGCGTCAGCCCACCTGGCTCCCTCACCTTCTAGGATTCAGCCAAAGGAAAGCACCTGCAGGAGATTGGCAGGTAGGAAGACGAAGATGACAGGATGTGTCTTTCCCACTTCCTGCCTGCCTGCGTGGCCCCACATTTTCAGCAGGTGCTCCCTCTCCTGTGACTTCAGCTGTTGGATGCTGCCCCAGACCACCTCAGCTCGCTCCAGGAATTCAAGTGTGCTTGCTGCTCCAGGCCCTGTGGTCTGGCAGCTCCCCACTGCTGCTTCCCACTGCTGGCTCTGAGGGCCTTGGGCTGCACTGTTCCCTCAGGCTGCACACCCCTCTGAAGAGTCCCTTCACTCTGTTCCCACTGGAATTCTAGCTAGGGCCAACCTCCTCCTCCGGGCCTGAACCTTGGCTGATACAAGGTCAAAGCACACCCCTTCTTGGTGCCATCTTGCTCTGGCCCAGCCCCTCCCATCTTCCTGCACAGCCCAGACTGTCAGGCAGCCACTGTACCATGTCCACTCTGATTTTACAGCCATCCACAGTCCCATAAAAATCAATGGAACAAAAACCCAGAGAATCTTTATCACATCTGAGAAATTTCCCATAACTGCCCTGAAATTGTCCTGGATCTCCTGTGGTAAAACTTAAAGAGATGAATAAAAGAAAAAGAAGGAAGAAGTTTTGACATCCAGGTGTAAACAAGCAGTAATTCCCATCTTTTCCATGACTGGATGAGAAATGAAGTGCCTTGGAGGTGCTTGGCTGTTTGAAGATAGAGATAATGCCTCATGGGCCTCCAGTTCTGAGGGCCACACTGTTTGCATAAACATTTTCCAAACCCCAGCTCACAATTCCTCGGGAGGGAGTCCTCGGCATCAAATAGAGCCTGGGCAGTCAGAACAGTGTGGGGGACAGGTGCCCAGCCTGAGTTCCCGCCTCTGCCTGCTCATGCTAGGACACTGGGTAAGCACAATTAATGACAAAGAGGTTTGTACAGTTTATGTAAACATATTAAGACCTTGCTCTGCACGTTTATCTGACATTAAGTGATTAACCAGCTGCATAAGCTAATATTTATACATGACTTGTAATTGTGCAATGCAAATTAGGCCCCATTTATCAAGGAATCGGAGAATTTAGAAAAGGAAACAAGAGTCCAGGGACATTCTAGTAAACCCTACATGTTCTAGGTGAGGAAACCAAAGCAGAGAAGGGGACTGATATGTCCATAGTGGCGAAGAGCAAGGGGTAAGGGTCCAAGTCTCCACTAGGTCTATTTCCTGCTTTTTTTTTTTTTTTCTATTTTCCACTCACAAGGAGAACACAGTACCAAATTCTTAAAGAGAATACAAATTCGAGTTTTTCTAACTTCTTTGAAGGCCAGAATAATAATAACTAACATTCTGTCAGCTCTCCCTCTATGCCAGTCAGATGCTAAGATCTCCATGGAGTAAAATGATTGAATCTCCCAACATCACTATGAGACGGATGCCCTTGTTAGGAATTTAAAAGATTGAGAGCACAGATTCTAGATCTTAGGTTCACATCCAGCTCTATTAAAGAGCTGCTTCTGTCCCTGCTTTTACATCTATGAAATGGCAATGATGGCATTTATATCCTAGGGTGGTTGCATGATTAAGTAATAATCAAATAAAGCAGTTACCATGGTGCCTAAAACATAGCAAGCACTCTTAAGATGTTCCCTATTTTGTTGTTAATTATATTCTATATTTTGTAGATAAAGGAAGAAATACAGAGAGATATTTTTTAAATGTGCTCAAGGACACACACAGATTTCCAGCTGCTAAAGGACAAGGCCAGGTTCCAATCCAGGCCTTCTGTTTCCAGAGCCAGCATTCCTTCTCATTGATACTGTCCAATAGCACATTCTGTGGAAATGGCCTACAGGTGTGCTAACACATACACTGGGTACCAGCTGCATGTGGCTACTGAGAACTATGAAATGTGGCAAGGGCATCTGGGGAGTGGGTTTTTTAATCTTATTTATTTGTAAGTAATTTATAGCCTTGTGTGAGTAATGACTACTGTATGGAACAGCTGACCTCTTCACTACCTTACTCATTTTGGAGTCTTTACACCTAGCTTAGTACCTGACCTATGGGAGGCACTCCATGCACTCTCTTAGATATAAACCCTTATCCCCGCCTTCCTGACATTAGGGTCTTCACAAGGCTGTCCTCTATAAAGGGCTATATAACTAAAATAAATGGATGAATAAATAAATGAACTGCCACCTCAGTGAGGTCGAAAATGGCTCCATGTGAAGCAAGGAGGGTCTCCTGGTCTCCCCTCCTCTGTCATGATGAAGATCCCTTACTCAGCCTGCAGCCTGTCAGGTTTTGTCTGCTCTTAAGGAAAAACAAGTGGCCAGATTCAGAGGCCATAACGATCCTGAATTATTGGTCACTTGGTTCCTACCTGGGCATACAGTTGAGTGTCTGGAGGAGAATTTGGAACGCACTGATCTCGCATTTTGATTCTGGTGGACATATCTCTCCATGTGCCTAGAGAACTTTCAAAATGCACTTATATCCTATTTGGGACCTGAAAAATTAAGACACCTCAGCATGCAGTCTGACCAGCCTCTGTTTGAATCCCAGTTCTGTTGTTTCTAGCTTGGGTGTGTTGAGTCTATTGATGCTGTAAAACCTTAGTCATCTTATCTTTAAAATGGGAACAACAGGGCCCTTCCCCAAAGGGTGGAAAGACAGGCTGAGTATGAAGAGCTTAGTGCAATGCCCAATGTGTTGTACTTGTTCAAGAAACGATGTCCTACATCTCCCTGCAAGGTTGGAGTTATGGCAAATGCCTCCTCTAATTGGCCTGTCACTAGCCCATCCTTCCTTTCAATGTTTTTCCCTTGAGGGGATTCTACAGGCAACATTTCAAAGAAAAAGAATATACAAAGAGTGAGCATAATGCTGGACCCGATCCACATTTTTGCATAAATTTTCAAATGGCAAATGCAATTTCAGGGAAATTTTTGGATAATCACCATCACCATCAAAAAGCACTTAAGCACCTCTTCATAAGTAGTACTGAAGGAAGAGGACAAGACCACAGAGTCCTGCCCTCCAGGCACATTTCAAAAAATCACTTAGACACAATCTGTTCTGTTCAGAAAATCTCCAAACCCAAAGGCTTTCTCAGCTCTTCTCCCTCTAACAGCATTTGATTCTCATTGAAACCTGGAACCTCTCTCCTTCCTTATAGCATCGGGCATTTCTGGTTTTCATCCTGCCTCAGGAACATCCAACGTTATTCTTTTGTCTCCTTGGCTGGCTGTTACTATCTCTGTTCTGCTACTTACTGCCCATGTGACCTCTGAAAACTAACCTAACCATCCTGAACCTTGACAGCACTATCCACAAAATCAATGTAACGATACCTACCTCAGAAGGTTAGTTTGAAGATTATATAGGAGAAACAGTCCATAACTAAACCAGATGGTATTTCATCTCTTAATAAGACCTTTGATGTGATAAATAAAATAAAACTCAGAATCTTAAATAGCTTCCCAGCTTGGAAGGAAATTCCAAGGTATCAAAATCAAACTGAAAACTCAAAATCAAAGTTATAATCAGGAACTGGCTCAGTCATGATCTATGGTAAATATAGGCTCTTGGAACTGAAGGGTGGGTTCTAAGATCTATCCAAGGAAAAGAGAAATCTTTGTATCCTACAAGGTAAATAGTTGGAAACAGCCCATTTAAAAAGTCTGCAGTGTTATCAGACATGAGACAGAGCCTTAAAATATGTTAGTGTCTGGACAACCAACAACAAACTGCCTACTGATCAAAGTCTTGGATTAGAGTGTGTGAGAATAGCCACCAAAAGATAACAAAATCCCAGGCTAATTACTGCTATGGATCTGGAGTTTGAATTCATATGACCTGCATGAGAGATACACAGATAGACATAAAGATAGATAGATACGGCACATCCATTCATATACTAAGGGATCAAACAGAGGCAAATGCAAAACCACCTATGGGGGATATTTTACAAGCCAAGGAACCTCTAAGAATTCAGAATAGAAAACTCCATGTGAAGATGAACTAATTACTTACAACACATACATAATTCCCACCCCCAAAACACATACACACACACAAATAAAACTCTATGATATCTGAAATTAATGGAATGAATGAATGAGTCAGAAAGAGGCTAGATTATTAAAATTAGTATAAGTAAAACAGCACAATGCTTAGTATATAGCAGGTATTCAACAGGTTCAATTTACCCACCCTCTTCTCTTCTGCATCCTAAATATTGCTTCCAAAAGTCTGCCCTTGTCTCCTTGTGTGGGACATTTAGTTTTGCATTTGTTATAGTTTATTCATTCATTCATTCAGCGAAGTTGCCCATGAACAGACCTGAGCTTTAGGAAGACTGTCCTTTGTGCTACCACCAAATTGACTCAGACACCAATGCAAAAAAAAAAAAAAAAAAAGAATAAAATAATTGAAGTCAATAATGGAGAACCAGGGACCAAGACAGAGGCAGGCAGTTCAAGGGAAAGGCAATCTATCTGTCTACAACAAGAGAGTAGCCATGTGGTTAAAAAATATATATAAGAGAAGGAGCTAGTGGGATAGAGCAGGGAGCCACTTGAGGAATCTTCAGTGCCACTGGCGGATTCTAATGGGTTGGGTCCCCAAGCTTAGGAGCTTAAAGCATCCTTCCAAGCTTTGTGTGTGTGTTTTAAAGGCCAAGAGTTGGACCATGGAAAAATGAATCCTCCTGATCCCCGATTATATAACAGGGCTACAGTTCAGGGTTTTCAGAAGTTACTCATGGAGCAAGAGACGTTCACCCTGGAGGGGACAACAGTAACTGGAGCAAGTACTAAGCTGTGCTACCTATTTGAATGGTTTTCACAAGGAGAGAAAGAGGACTTCTGAGCTTTGGAAAACAGTGTTTGAATGAGGTGGTACCAAAAGAAAAATTATTTCCAGTAGATAGAAGAGTAAAGGAAATAGATTTTTATTTTAATGTGATAAGGCCCTAGCTAATAATTAGAATTCTCCAAAACCAGAATTGGCTGCTTTAAGAAAATGAGCTCCCTGAAACTGGAAATGTGTAAACAGAAGCTCTGTGGTTGCTGTCAGAGCTAATATACAAAGGATTTGCAAGCTAGACTAAAGACCTGTCCAGCTCACAGATTCTATGAGAAGAGCCTAAGAAGATAAAAGGCAAAGAAAAATGGTTAAAAGCAGCAGCAAACACCCTGCAAAAATATTTACCAATGAGAATATATAAAAGAAATTCCATATCTAGAAGTATTAATGAAAACAAAAAGAATTTAAATAAAAGACAATAAGAGTGTTTTTCCTCTCTTCCTCTTTCCTGTTTCAGAACAGAGGGTGAGTACTCATTCACATACGCAATCCAAAGGAACAGCACCCAGTGACACTGGCCCAACTGCAATGCTAAAAATGTCATCGTTCCCATGCTGTCCTCACTTCCCTCCTCTGTGTATATCTCCGTGAGAAAGAGCTGGATCGAGCTCTGCTGTCTTCAACCCTTGTAATTAGGGAACATGGGCCCTGATGCATAGAGTCATAATCCCAGCTTGTGGCTTAAGGAGCAAAAGATAGCCCAGTCATGGCCATCCACACTCCATACTAATCAAGGGCTGATGGTTTCTCCTGGGAAACTGTCCTTACTGATATACGGTCCTATTATCCAACGACTGACCAAGTGGCCCCCTTGGCCTAAGACCTCTGGCCTTTTTAGTTTTGAGTCTGGAGAAGTGGGCATTAAGGAGATTGAAGGATCAAAGAACCTTGGGAGGTAACTCCACTCAAGAGAAAATATCCTCTGAAGTCCTAGAAAAGTTAAAACTCAAGATAGTAAAAAAAAAAAAAAAAAAGGAATTTTTAAAAAACACAGAATAAGAAAACAAACAGAAAAAAAAAAAAAACCTGCCAAGAAGGATAAGGACAAACAGAGGCCAAATCACATGGAGATCAGTATCATCTGGTTGACTGAAGGCCCAAGCAGAGAGCTCACACTGGAAAAGGACTTGGCGCAACTAAGGATCCTTTACCTACAGGAATCTCATGGTGCACCCACGAGCTTTATATCAGGATTCTCGCCTACACAGAATGAAGTAAGTGCAGAGATATAAAGTCGCATACTCTAGGTCACACCACTGGGAAGAAAAGAGAAGCATGGAGTTATAAACCCGGGTCTTTTGAGTCCAAGTTCAGTTCTCTCCAGAGCCTAACTCTGTGTCCCTCAAGAGGGTCAACTTTCAGCTATTAACTATGAATTGTCCTCTAAACTGTTTCCTTAACTGAGCCTTTTTCCATAACCTATCTGTCACCAAGCATGTGTCAAGTACCTAGTAAGTACCCCAGTGGGTTTCCCTCCTTGGTGAAATCTCCCTCATCCTTCAAAGTCCAGCTAACTCCTTCCCTCAATATTCTGTAGTCTCCGCAGTCCCTTCCCTGCTGGTGGTCTCAGAAAGTCATTCGTTTCTTAGATTCCTATGTCAACATCTGTGACTAACAGTTCATTACTTTTTCTCTCTCATTAGACTGAGCTACTTCGGGAAGGTCTGAGTCTGATTCATCATTATATCCACATAAGCACTGTACACAATTATTTAAACCTTTGAAGTTCTCAGTGAACTTTTGTAGAATGGAAAAGCAACCTCCAGCATAAGAAAATGAGGGTCTTGTTACAGAGCCAAGCTGTACACATGAAACAGACATTGAAGAAAAGATCATTACATGCTACACTGTGTATTCCAGATTTTAATTACTGCAGAGATAATCCCTAAGGGACAGTCCCCTGAAAACAAAAAGCACGCATATACCTCTCTCCCCTCCAACTCCAGATGTGCTTTCTCCTCCCAGAGATTGGAAGCATCCACAAAGGGTTGTTCCCTATGGCTATAAAGACAGGTCAGTGTCTAATCAAGACTGGATTTCTTGATATGATTATGGAAAGTTCAAGTCTCACACCAAGAGAGACAGAATTGGACAGAAAAGTACACATACTAAATTCTAAACGAAATTGAAAGTCTACATGAAGCTGATGAAAGGCAAAACTAAAGATTATCTCTAAGTTTTGAATAGTTTATGGTAAAGAAATGATGTACTCAAATAGCCTTTGCTATTTTAATATAGACAGTTCCCAACCTCCAGGTGAACTATGGCAAGAAGAAATCACCTTCACAAGATTACTTAGGCTTTTTGCATTAGCTGTAATATCTTCCCTGTACGGTAATCTGAGTTTCCAGGAACCATCTCTGGAAAAAAGCCATGTTTTTCATTTTCCATACACCTTGGCTGCATCTTCCTTCACTGAAATACTGAAGTATTTACTTTCATCTCTTCACTGGGATATGAGGGCAGAAATTTGTACTTATCTGACATTTTAAAGTTACGTTTTAGTAGTAAGGATTTTTTTCCTCTATTACTAACTCTTGTCTCTCAAAGTTCCTTTAATGGCTTCAAAGCATCTTCTCTTACACTAGGTAATTTTCATACTTTTCTGAAACCAGTTAAAATAGTTCTATTATACAAGCGAAGAGGTACAATAAGTATGCTCAGTCACAGAGGAACACAGTATGGCCAATCCTGGTTAAGTATTCTGTGTGTACTTGGGAAGAATGTAGTCTGCTTTGCTGGATGAAGTATTCTATCAATATCAGTTAGACTAAGTTGCTGTGTTGTTTAATTCTACATCCTTACTGATTTTTCTTTCTACTTGTGCTATAAACTAACAAAGAATCAAAAATTAAATTTTACTTTATTATTATTATTTTTTTACTTTACAATACTGTATTGGTTTTGCCATACATCAACATGAATCTGCCACGGGTGTATACGTGTTCCCAATCCTGAACCCCCTCCCTCCTCCCTCCCCATACCATCCCTCTGGGTCATCCCAGTGCACCAGCCCCAAGCATCCTGTATCCTGCATCAAACCTGGACTGGCGATTCATTTCCTATATGATATTATACGTTTCAATGCCATTCTCCCAAATCATCCCACCCTCTCCCTCTCCCACAGAGTCCAAAAGACTGTTCTATACATCTGTAATGCTTAGGGATAAATCTGGCAAAAGAGATGCAAGACCTATAAAATATTTATATAAAATATTGCTGAGTTAGATTAAAGAAAGCCCAAATAACTAAAGAGAATATAGTCATGAATCAGAAGACTTAAAATATGTAAAATGCCAATTATACTCAAATTGACCTATAGACTTTCTGTAATCTTAATAAAAAATTCCAGAATCTTTTTCTGGAGAGGCAAAATTGACAAGTTGATTTTCAAATTCATATGGAAATTCAAAGTACCTAGAATGACAACAACTTTTTGACAAATAAGAACTTTAACAGACTTACTCCCTGACTTCAAGACATTATAAAGTTACAATAATCAAGATATTGTAGCACTGGTGTCAAACAGACAAATAAATGGTTGAAATGGAATAGAGTCCAGAAATATAACTGTATGTATATGGACAACTGATTCTTGACAAAAGTTCAAAGGCAATTCAATGGAGATGTTATGATCTGTTCAATAAGTGGCATTGGAATAATTTGGCATCCACATGCAATAATAATAAACTTTTACTTATACCTTGCATCATCTGCAAATTTAGGTCAAAACAGACCATAAGGCTTAAATATAAAACTTAAAACTATAAAACATGTACAAAAGGGCAGAGGAGAAAATCTTTGTAAACTTGACTTTGGCAAAGATTTCCTAGATATTATACCAAAAATATGATCTAAAAACAAGTAACTGAAAAGTTACACTTTATTAAAGTGACAAGAGTTTCTTCATTGAAAGACACTGTTAAGAGAATTAAAAGACAAGCTATGGTATGGGAGAAAAATATCTGGAAATCCTATATCTGATAAGGGACTTTCATTCAGAATACAGAAGGACTCTCAATACTCAATAATAAGACAAAAACAACCAAATTTTTAAATAGGCAAAATATTTTCACAGTGATATCATCAAATAAATAATATAGAAAGCAAAAGAGCACATGAAAAGATGATCAAAATATCCTTAGTCACTGAGAGAATGAAAACTAAAATCACTACATCACTACACACCTATTAGAATGATCAAAATGTTTTAAAAATAATTATAACAGATGGGAGTATATCAAACTAAAAAGTCTTTGCAAAGCAAAGAAACTATCAACAAATGAAAAGGCAGCCTACTCAGTGGGAGAAGATATTTGCAAATGGCATATCCAACAAGGGGTTAATATCCAAAGTGTACAAAGAACTAGAGACCTCTTCAATAAAATTTGAGATACCAAGGGAATATTTCATGCAAAGATGGGCTCGATAAAGGACAGAAATGGTATGGACCTAACAGAAGGAGAAGATATTAGGAAGAGGTGGCAAGAATACACAGAAGAACTATACAAAAAAGATCTTCATGACCCAGATACCCATAATGGTGTGATCACTCACCTACAGCCAGACATCCTGGAAAATAAAGTCAAACGGGCCTTATGAAGCATCACCACCAACAAACTAGCGGAGGTGATGGAATTCCATTGAGCTATTTCAAATCCAAAAAGATGATGCTGTGAAAGTGCTGAGCTCAATATGCCAGCAAGTTTGGAAAACTCAGCAGTGGCCACAGAAGTAGAAAAGGTCAGTTTTCATTCCAATCCCAAAGAAAGGCAATGTCAAAGAATGTTCAAACTACCGTACAATTACACTCATCTCACACACTAGCAAAGTAATGCTCAAAATTCTCCAAGCCAGGCTTCAACAGTACATGACCCGTGAATTTCCAAATGTTTAAGCTGGACTTAGAAAAGGCAGAGGAACCAGAGATCAAATTGCCAACAACCTTTGGATCATTGAAAAAGCAAGAGAGTTCCAAAAAGCCTTTGACTGTGTGGATTACAACAAACTGTGGAAAATTCTTGAAGAGATGGGAATAGCAGACCACCTGACCTGCCTTTTGAGAAATCTGTATTCAGGTTAAGAAGCAGCAGTTAGAACCGGACATGGAACAACAGACTGGTTCCAAATAGGGAAAAGAATATGTCAAGTCTGTATATTGTCACCCTGCTTATTTAACTTATATTCAGAGTACATCATGAGAAATGCTGAGCTGGATGAAGCACAAGCTGGCGTCAAGATTGCCAGGAGAAAAATCAATAACCCTAGATATACAGATGACACCATCCTTATGGCAGAAAGTGAAGAACTAAAGAGCCTCTTGATAAGGGTGAAAGAGGTGAGTGAAAAAGTTGGATTAAAGCTCAACATTCAGAAAACTAAGATCATGGCATCTGACCCCATCACTTCATGGCAAATAGATGGGGAAACAATGGAAACAGTGGCAACTTTATTTTGGGGGGCTCGAAAATCACTGCAGATGGTGACTGTAGTCATGAAATTAAAAGACACTTGCTCCTTGGAAGAAAAGTTATGACCAACCTAGACAGCATATTAAAAAGCAGAGACATTACTTTGCCAACAAAGGTCCATCTAGTCAAGGCTATGGTTTTCCCAGTAGTCATACATGGATGTGAGAGTTGGACTATAAAGAAAGATGAGTGTCGAAGAATTGATGCTTTTGAACTGTGGTGTTGGAGAAGACTCTTGAGAATCCCTTGGACTGCAAGGAGATCAAACAAATCAATCCTAAAGGAAATCAGTCCTAAATATTCATTGGAAGGACTGATGCTGAAGCTGAAACCCCAATACTTTGGCCACCTGATGTGAAAAGCTGACTTATTGGAAAAGACCCTGATGCTGGGAAAGATGAAGGCAGGAGAAGGGGACGACAGAGGATCAGATAGTTGGATGGCATCACCGACTCAATGGGCATGAGTTTGAGTAAACTCCAGGAGTTGGTGACGGACAGGGAGGCCTGGTGTGCTGCAATCCATGGGGTTGCAAAGAGTCGGACATGATTGAGCAACTGAACTGAACTGAACTGTAGCCTGCCAGCCTCCTCTGTCCATAGCATTTTCCAGGAAAGACTACTGGAGCTTATTGCCATGCTCTCCTCCAGGGGAACTTCCCCACGCAAGGATCGAACCTGGGTCTTTTATGTCTCCTGCATTGGCAAGTGGGTTCTTAACCCCTAGTGCCACCTGAAAAGTCCATTCATAACATATGCAAATGTCAAATCATTAAATCATTACGCAGTATACCTGAAACTAATATAATATTTTGTCAATTATTTTTCAATTTAATCTATTAATTAAAAATTAATCATAACCAGTGTTGATGAGGAGGTGGCACAACTGTAACTCATGTTCTACTCTTGGGAATGTAACATGACATGACCACCTTGGAAAACAGTTTGGCATGTTCCCCAAAATTTGAACCTACATCTATTGTATGATCCAATCATTGCAGTATTAAGTAGTTGTCCAAGAGAAATAAAAGCATATATCTGTGCAAAAACTTGTGCAGGAGTGGTCATAGCAGCTTTATGCATAATAGCCAAAACCTAGATTAATCCATTAATAGGTGAATGGATAAACCGATTGTGGTATAGAATTGAACACTCCCCAGACAAAGTAATAATAAACTACTGATACATGCAACGTGGATGGATCTCAGAATACTATGAGAAGAGAAAAAAAGCCATGCAAAAACAGAGTACATTCTGTTCCTTTTATACAAAATTCTAGAGAATGTATGCTAACCTATAGTTGCTGTCAGCAAACTCCCAACTGTGAACACTGTGAGGGGTGGGAGGAAGGAATTATGAAGGAGCATAAGGGAGTGATATATATGCTGATTCTCTTGACTCTAGTTATGAATACATGGGCATGCTGGTGTCAAAACTTATCAAATTAGTACACTTTAATGTGTGCAGTTATTGCACATCAATTATGCCTCAATAAAGTTGTTTATACACACCTGAAAGCAACTCATAGAGTGACCTTAGTTTTACTTTAAATAATGTTTTATGAGCACTTAAAAATGTTTAACTCCAAAAGAATATCTTAACTTTTCAATACGTATATCTTCAAGATATCACTCTTCAAATGCCAAATAAACCATTTTGAAGCTAGCTCAGACCTTTTCCCTAAATACGTTTTCATAATGATCTAGAGTTCTATTTTTGTCATGCCTAGTATTTTCACCATAAACACCTTTGGGACATGCAATTTCACAGTGCAACTATTCAATAATTAGTTGAAAAGTAATTTTGACATAAAAGATAGAATAACGGATTGGCAATTTGGTTTCATTTCACCATTGACATGCTACTCCTATTTTTATATTATATAAATTTTAGGTCTCACATGGTCTATACTGTGATGAGTGGACACGATGGCCTTAAATTAGAGGCTAACAACTCTGGTCTTAGGAAATATGGTGCTAAGAAAACTTACAGGAAGTGTGAGGCAAGAGAGTATAAAGCCAGTCTGTACACTACTAGAAAATGATAACAAAACAGCCTGCAAATCTTTCAGGAAACCCAGCCACCTGCCCACTCGTCAAAACCAAGCTACAGCAAATGAAAGAGAGGTTGCTTATGGGAGCTTTAATTATGGAGTCTTTGGCTGATTTAGATACAATCGCTTGTTCACTCATGACATCTTTACCAAATTTATCACACAACACGAGAAACTGAAGGCAAGGAAGACAAATCAAGCTTCCCCTATTCCCCCCCAAAAGACACGTTACATGATTTCTCATGAACTTAAGTTTTTGAAAATGATAAAAATTCTTTGCTATTTGATAGTATATAACATGATGCCCACAGAATGCCAGCATTTGATATGGAAATTGGCTTTGATGATTTGGTGAAATATAAGGACTGGGTATGTGATGGAACATTTAACTGAAATCCACATATGTTCTGCCAGTTATGTACATTACACATACTGATGGAAAATAACAGCATCCCTCCTCTGTTTTCCTTCCAGGGAAATCTGAAGAGATTTACAGCAGATTTTTCTGTATCATGAACAATTTATGTCCAACATTAGATCCTGAAGCCTTAACAATCAACTTTGAGAAACAAATTATCATAGTTTTCTTTAAGGTACACCCACATATGATGATAACCATCAGTGTACACATTTTAAATGTATTCAATATTTCTTATATTTTCATTTTCACAATAAAATATTTTTCTAATTTTATTATTTTTCCATGTTTCATTGTGTTCTTTTAATGCCCTTCTTTTCTTTTATTTTCATTATTTTATCTTTTACAGAAAATTATCTTCTGGTCAATTAGTTATGCAGTGAAACTGCCTGCAATGAAGGTAGGGAAAAGATTCAATACCTTGAACTCTATTTTGTAGACTTATCATCATTGCCATCAATTACTCATTTCATTAATGCTTCTCTGTCCATGACAGGAGAGATAATATCAGTATCCTTCATTATTGCATCCCTAGGTGATGGTACACAGTATGTGCTCAATAAGTACTTGTGGACTATAATATCTCTGACCTGTTATCTGGGTGATTAAGGAGGAGGTTGTTGATACTTTCAATATACTAGAAAATATGAGATAGTTTTTGCTCTCTAAGCTTTTCTTCATTTTCCCATTTATTCTGTCAATATTCATTTGAGAAAAAAAAATTATTTCAAGATTCTAAAACATGAATCTTTGTAAGAATGTGTTAGGCCCTGGTATCTGTTAATAAGTTACTTGGGAGAAAAAAAAAAAGACATACATCATGGCATACTTTTCAGTTATTTTTAATAATTAAGTTGTGATACCTGTAATGGTGATTAGGTGAATAATATCAGTTGTTTACTTGATTTTTAAAGTGGTATTTCTCAGCATCAAAAAAGGGAAGAGATTGTATAAACCTGAGGGTAAACAGATTATATCAAGGGTAATGATCTACTAGTGAAACTGGAAAGCTCCCTTCAAGGGCTGGAGCCTCTGGGGTAGAAGGTTCCAGAAACTATGCTTGCCTGAGATAAAAAGAGGAGAGAGTAGATACCTCAGCCACCTTCCAGCATCTCAATTATGAAAACACTCAAGTCCAATATTAGTACCACAACACTGGAAGAAAGAAAAGTTAATATATCTTTTCTCCTTCACTCATTCCCCAGCTGCTTATTACAAAGCTCTGAATGATGATCCCTGCTATCTCTACCAAGCGCTTGAAATCAGAAAGTCCTCATTTTAAAAAGACTGTTTCAATAACTTTCTCAGACAGATTCTGCTGGATGCTGCCTTCAGTGCTCAGTGCAGCCAAGGGAAGCAACAGGCAAAATGTCAGAAAAGCAGCTGAATGGAGAAGCAACCACTAAAGAAGGTCTTTGCCCCTTCCATGCTACACCTTGGTGGCAACACCCACCAGGGCCTTCCCTCTCCACTCAGTGTGTTTGAGAAACAGGTATCTCCTTGGTCAGGAAAGAAATGTGCTATGGGCACAGCCTTAGATATTTTTGAAGGCAACTATACTATCAGATCAGTGATGTCCCTTTGATCTCTGTCACATCAGGGTTATCAGGCACCCCTCCTCCCTATAACTTCTACACAATCATCAAGTTTGCTATTTTCAAATCCCTCTATAATTTGTCTCCTTTATTTTCAACTCCACAATTATTATCTTAACTCAGGTCTTCCTTATCTCTTGTCCAGGGACTTAAAATTTAAGATCTTTGGATGTCCTAAATACTGAGAAACATTTTGGCCTCTCCACCCCTCGTGTACTTAAAAGTATGTAAAACCATAAAATCAAAACGTTTCAAGTATGCTAACATGAAAATAGCTTTTTTTCTAAATTTTTCTTATAAGTTGGGATAGTTATATTTCCATAGATAAGGTTGTCTAGGGAAAGCTTTATCTCAGAAGTCATATTAGCACTGAGTTGTAAAAGATAGAGATAGATGACTAGATAAAAAAGGAGAAAAGGACTCCCAGAGGGAAGTATCTATGCCAAGGTATTCTGGGCTGAACCAAGAGGACACATTTCCCTATTACATGAGTGAACAAAAGACTTGGAGAAAGGGTTAGAAAATGAGACAGCCTTCAAATTACAATTATCTCTCTGCTGAGCTGACTTTACCTTCTAAGCTATGGAGAAACATATTACAATGATGAATTGTAAGAAGATGTGTAGGTTTCCCTGGTGATTCAGTGGTAAAGAATCCACCTGCAATGCAGGAAACGTGGGTTTGATCCCTGGGTTGGGAAGATCCCCTGGAGGACGGTATGACAATTCACTCCAGCATTCTTGCCTGGGAAGTCCCATGGACAGAGGAGTCTGGCAGGCTACAGTCCATGGGGTAGCAAAGAGTTGGATACGATTCAGTGACTAAACAGCATGTGTAACGTCTTCAAGTCATTTAAACCTCTTTCTCTGAGGTCTACTGACATTTTCAAATGCAAAGAGAAAACGAAAATCTTAGACATCAAACCAAAAATCAAACACAACAAATCCAGCTTATACAAGCAAATACCCATGATTCTCAAAATAAGTTTCTAGCAGAGATTTCTTTCAAACTGTTCCCCTATGTTCTCCATGGCCTGAGCGCCATCTTTCCTCTCATACCTTCTATGATTCCCTAACCCAGAGTCAAAGCCGAAGACCGGTTTGAGACCTTCCTGACTAGTCTCAGGAACTCTTATGAGCATTTGGTTTTCATTCCAGGGATAAACCCCACCCTTACTTCCTTAACTGCCCACCCCAGTCTCCTAACACATTATTTCTGGTGGCTGGTTATGTTCCACTTGCCTCAGAAGTAACAGTGCTACACAGAGGAAACTCTTCAGGTCCGCACAGACCCAAAGCACAGCAAGATTTTTATCACTTAGCAACCTGGACATGCATTTATCAGCTGAATTGTATCTCCTCCAAATCTATTTGTGGAATGCTAATCCCTAGTACCTTAGAATATGACTACATATGGAGATGAAGCTTTTAAAGAGTTAATTAGATTGAGCCCTAACAAAATACGTTACTATAGGAAGAGGAAATTAGAACACAGAAAGACACAGAGGGAAGATTTTGTGAAGTACAAAGAGAACAGCCATCAAGAAGCCAAGGACAGCATCCTCAGAAGAGACCAACCACACTGACACCTTGATCTAAGACTTCCAGCTTCCAAAACTGTGAGACCTTCCATTTCTGCTGTTTAAGCCACCCAGTCTGTGGTACTTTGCCACAGCAGACCTAAAACGAATACAGTATGTGACAAGATGGGGAACAGGTTTGTATTTCTTTTCACCGTAATTCCTCTTAGGAGGAACTTTTCTTATTTCAAGATGGCATGGATCAATGTTAAGAGAAGTCAAACATATGACCTGTGTCTGGAACTCTGGATACCTGGGCTTCCAGGAAGCAGAGCCAGGTAACTAGAGGATTTTGCCTGCTGTCAGACAGAAGATGCACTGAAGCTGGGGGAAGGTCAGAGATTGTGTTAGCTTCCTCTCGCAGCTGTAACAAATTACCACAAAGGTAGGGGCTTACAACAACTCAAGTTTATCATCTTATATTTCTGGAAGTCAGAAGTTCAAATGAGTCTGACAGGGTTAACACCAAAGTGTCAGCAGGACTGTCTTCCTTCCAGAGGTTTTGGAGAACCCATTTCCTTGTCTTCTCTAGCTTCTAGAGACTGCCTGCATCCCTTGGCCTGCGGCCCCATCTTCAGAAAGCATAATTTCAACATCTCCTCCTTACATGCTTATTCTTCTGCCTCCTTCTTGTAAAACCAAACCCCTGATTACACTGAGCATACCTGGTAATGCAGGATACCCTCCTCATCTCAAGACCCTTAATTTCATCACATCCACCCTGTCCCCCTTTGCCCTTTATGGAAATGTATTTACAGGTCTAAGGATTCAGAGATGGGCATTATGTCGGGGGAGAGGATATTATTTGGTTAACAACAATGAGGAAAACGAGGGTGGCACAGCCCAGAAGGGACTTAAGAACGCAGAAATGTCAAAGGAGACTTGCTTGTGTCCCCTGTCCTTCCCTTTAGAAATCTTCAGATACCACTACCAAAATCACAACACGCTTGTCACAGTTGGTTAGAGTTCCCCCAGGAGCAGACACTGAGATAAGAACTAAGTAGTGTATTTGGGAAATAGTATGGGAGCACAGAAATTATAGCCAATGGAGTGTAGAAATGATATGTTATAAAGTCAGCTATCTCTGGGCAACTAGAGCTTAATTCCATTGGGACTTCTGGGGGAAAAAAGTGTAAAACTCTTTGGAGTTGTTCCACATGAGAAGAGAAGAAACTATCTCTACACCAAATTCTGTTGGTCATTGGCTGAGGGCTGCTCCTACATGTTAATTCCACGGCACTTCTATAGAAATAGATTGAGCAACCTCAAAAGGCTTCAGAGAAAGCCCTCCAGCAAAGAAATGCAAATCCTGCGATCAGAAGTCAATAGGACCATTGCCTTTACACCAAATGGATATGGGCAGGACTGTCAAAATTAGATTTTTCAAGGAAATCAGTGACATGGCTGACTTTTGCATCCTTATTGATATGGTTGAAACAGTCCATAAATATGAGATAACAGCGGACACCTGGACTGCACAGAGCAGAAGCATCAACAGAAAGTGACTTCTGTGCTTGTCTTATACCTATAAACCTGCCACTGCTGCAAGTCACCGTACAGTCTCTGTCCCTAAAAAACCAGCCTTGAACTCATTTGTTATCTGGCCCCATTCAGGACTTCTGTAGAGCCCTGTTTCCAGTATTTCCCTGGTCCAAAGCCAATTCCTGCCCCCTCCCCAGACTCCCACACTTGGCTTAGACAGAACATCAATCTGCAGTGCTGCGCATCTCTATTGCTCTTTTGAGTAGACAAAAATATATTGGATAGAGTTTCCCTCCACCTACTACTTCCTCCCTTCATTAAAAAAAGAAAATTAAAAAAGAAATTACCAAAAAAAAAAAAAAACCCAACTGTTATTTTCTCCTTTCATTTCCCTCCCAAGTCCTCAGCCCTTCCTCTCCATTCTCAGCCATAAATCAGGCCTTTCTGGAGGTTCCATATCCAAACGCACAAGGACAATATGCATGTGGGTACTTTTCAGTAAGAAGTCAATGTTCTATAATTTAATTTTCTCCTCTGACATTAAACCTGCCATTCTTTGCGTAATCGGAGTGATAAATGCAGAGTCAGACTTCATCTTCCTGACATTAATACCTATCAGGACTCCAAATGTAAACAATTGTGACATTAGACTTTATAAAAATTACCAAGCACACCAACTTCACTTAATTAAACCATTTAAAAGCTGCTTTTGTTACACTTAATGAATGATATATTATACTGCAATGAAACATGCAGCAATACAAATACTTCACAATGGTCCCAATTAAGACTCACTTCACTTATGCCAATTGACAACACAAGTATTCCACACTTCATTCAGTTCGTGCATTTTAAATGAACTGGTTAGTGAGAAGGGTGCTTCTTTGCTAATGAGTTTTGTAATCAAGGCATCTATTTTAATTTCAAATTGGTTAGATTGGGGGAAATTGCTAGACTAAATGACTGGTACTAATTAGGATTATAAAAATATTCATCATGCCATGGAATTAACATGGGGGTCTGATTTTCCTATATTTGCATACTGCTTGAGTTTTGGGGAAAAAATCTCGACAAATTGTCTTCTCTTTAGCAAAATGAACAAACACTATATCTGTTTTAGCCTTTCTTTTCATTTAAAGCATAATACATATTCATGGTTTGTAAATGAAGTTAAATGATTTCAACTTCTATCTTCATTACCATATTAAAGATGTCTCTATAAACTTCCTTAAAAAACCCAGATTATAGTATTACCTATTTGAATGGCAAAGACTTATTTAATCTATACGTTAACTCAAACACTGGAGCAAATGGATGGGAAAAGTGAGCCAAACTGCATAAAGCCTGAAACACACACACACAAAACTGCTCTGTTGTTTATTTTCTGTCGGGGCGGGGGGGGTGGAGATTATTCAGTCCTATGACTTATCAGGAAGCAGTTTGATGACTTTCCTATTCAAGGCCCCACCTTGGCAAGTGACATCAGCTGAGGGATGTGCTAGAAGTAACTGGATTCATGTGAAGATCTGGTCTCTGCCTGGGTGATCTTGTTGTGTCACTAGTACAGTGTTCTCTGAGGCTAAGGTTCCATCTAAACTGGCCCCTATGGGATTCTGCCCCAGGAGGCGGAAAGTCTGTCCATCTACTAGTCAGCGTCAGGTGTGATGGTCATAGCTGAGGGTCTCAGCCAGATGCAGAGAGCAGGCCAGTCCCCTCACTGTCAGGGTGACCTTGAGCAAATGGATACTGCTTTCAGGAGTCACATACTCTCCTATTAACTTGGAAATAACAATACCCACTTTGCAGATCCCTATGAGAATTCAATGTAACCATGTATATAAAGGCACCCACTGGTGCCCATACACAGGGATACCTAAGGACATATTTGCTCTGTTTCCAAGAAGCACTTACATGTTCAATACCGAGTAACATAACATGAGGAATATAAGAGTTACTAAGCACAAATACCAATTCACTGCATATGTCTATACCTCTTGGCTCCAGAGTATTTGTTTCCATTAAAGCTGTCAAATCAAATAACCAAATGCCAAGTCAATTTTAGGATACAGTCACAAAATTCATCTGAAAAACCACCAGAAGAAATCACTTTCTTAATATCTAACTATAGTGGGTGCTTCTAAATAATAAAACCTGTATCTATCACTGAGTTGTAAATAATATGGCTTGAGGTTATATCCAAAAAGAATATTTTTTTGTTGGAAAAAAACAATTCCTTGAGTTTCACAGTTAAAAAGGGACCATAGTGAGAAGCAAAGCTAAAAAAGAGAAAAACCTCAGACTTGATATATTCCTAGTCCAGGGAAATTTTCCTTTATAGCACACAACCTCTTGAAAATATAGTTAAATTATAACTTGAAGTGATTTTGCCTAAATTAACCTTATTCACACTTAAAATCTTTTTTTAAAGATCATTGTCTTATATTTGGGACTAAAGTTATTCAAGGCAGCAAGGAGATCCAACAAGTCCATCCTAAAGGAAATCAGTTCTGAATATTCATTGGAAGGATTGATGCTGGAGCTGAAACTCCAATACTTTGGCCACCTGATGTGAAGAACTGACTCATTCGAAAAGACCCTGATGCTGGGAAAGATTGAAGGCAGGAGGAGAAGGGGACAACAGAGGATGAAATGGTTAGATGGCATCACCGACTCAATGGACATGAGTTTGAGTGAACTCCGGAAGTTGGTGATGGACAGGGAGGCCTGGTGTGCTGCAGTCCGTGGGGTCGCAAAGAGTCAGACACGACTAAGCAACTGAACTGAACTGAACTGAATCATAAAAGTAATCTAACGAAATAATACAAAATCTAAAAAACAAATGGCATTAAAAAAAAAAACCCTAAAAACAAACCCATCATCTCAAGAGAACTCAGGTAATATTTGGCAATATCTTCTACCATTTTTAATTTTTTTCTTCTTCCTTCCCTCTTTGCTTCCTTCCTTCCATCTTTTATTTGTTGCATACTTATACTCAAAGCATACTACTTAATTTTCTATGAATCGTGTAAGAATTTATATATATATATATAATGCCTATGAGATTTATAAGTACTAAATAGATATTAATATGTATCCATGTTGCTACAAGGTCATCATAATCACCATTTTAATGGCTGCATAATATTTGGGCAAATGTATATACCCTGATTTAAAATTCCTTAGTGTTGGACACTAAGTAAATTTCTTTTTTCTTTTTTTTAATTTATTTATTTTTTAACAGTTTAGTTTTTTATTTTTTTAATTTTAAAATCTTTAATTCTTACATGCGTTCCCAAACATGAACCCCCTCCCACCTCCCTCCCCATAACATCTCTCTGGGTCATCCCCATGCACCAGCCCCAAGCATGCTGTATCCTGCGTCAGACATAGACTGGCGATTCAATTCTTACATGATAATATACATGTTAGAATGCCATTTTATGAGTGATTTTGATAAACCTTATTATGCCTAAATCTTTTTGGTATTATTCTCTTAGTTCAGTCTCAGAAGTGAAGTAACTGAATCAAGTTATGAAAACGTGTTTGTCTTCTGATACGTTGCCAAGATGTTTTCCAGGAAGGAAAACTCATTTGCATGACCATCAATACAATTTCAGAATAAGAGTTTCACCAAAACTTTGTCAACACTGGATGTCTTCCTTATGGCAGAGAAAGGAAAATATATTTAAATTAAAACTTACTAAATTAATTTTAAATGAGCATCTTTTGAAAGTTTCCTTATGAATTCTCTGGATTAACTAGACTTATTGAATGTCAATGAATTCTTGCCTTTGGCTTACACTAATTCTCTAATGCTAATATTTTTCAAGTCTCCTTGTCTGTCAGTTACCTCACTTGCTATCTTCCAACCTTTCTTCGAAGGAATTCATCTTGAGTCTATTTCTTTACCAGTTTAGCCAGCCATTAAAAATGACCCTACTGATAGCAGCTGGACTTGGGGGGAAGGTAATAACTGAAAAAGTACATAAAGGGGATGATGCTAGGATTCCAATCATGTTATGCTTCTTGATCAGGGTGCTGGTTCCATAGGCGCATTCAGTTTATGAAAATTCATTAAGCTCGTGATATGTGTACTTTTCCGTATATATATTATACTTTGATTTAAAACATTTAAAGACTGACCCTGACTTAAGGTCAGGTACCAGAGGGAGGGGTCAAGGTAGAGGCAGAGAATGGAGGGAGGATAGGAGATTTGGCCAGGTCAGATCAGCCAGATCATAAGCCCAGAGAGGCTTGCAAAGGAAGGAATAAGCAGAAGAACTCCTAGATTCAACTGGAAAACTGGAAACCTAGGGTCAGAATCAGGCAAAGGGATGAGAGTTAGGGCCACTGGGGAGCAGTGTGAGCACAAAGGACCAGCGCACATGTGAAGGTAAGGTCACTCCATATAGGAAGGGGTGGAGGAACACAGAGAAGGCTACATGCAATCAGAAGAGACTGCGTCACACAAGCCCTTGCCCACCTATTCTATACTCACCTCTTTCACCAAAGGATTACCAGAAATCCTCATGAATTTCTATCATGAGAGCATTACTGCTTCAGGAAAGGTGTCATTGAGAAGAAATACCTGTATACCCTTCTTAATACATATATATGCTGCATCTTCCATTAATTATTTTAGCAAATGTTCTTTTCCTGACCGAAAGGTGTCAGGTTACCAAAAGGGACACCTAGAAGGTAGAGGCAGGGACCTGAAGTCTGGGACACGGTATAGAAAAGGCAGGCTTGGGAAGATAAAGACTTTTGCTGAAGTCTGTTCCTTTGAGCCAGCATCCTTAGAGCAATGTTGCGAAGACTAGAGATCCTTACTGCACCACTCTCACTGAATGCAAGTTAATATTGTGCATTAAACCAGTTTTGTCATTCAGAACTCAGCTCGAATAGGTTAACGCTAACATTTGAATAACACAGTGGTTGTGCCATCTTTTTTAATACAAAATAGGGCCATTTTCTCTGAGTCCACTGTTTTTGTGTTCACCTTCAGGAAAGTGGCCTCCTGGAAACTGGTGTTTCTATGGTGATGGAGACAGCATGTTTCTATTGTATGGATGAGACATCTGTGAGAGCAGTGTGAGCTCACCCTAGGTGAGTGGGGCTATGGATTTTCCTTTCTCCTCTTCAGTGACACACAAGTGATTTTATAGGCATGAAAGAGGACCCAATGAAAATGCAGTCTCTCTCTCTAAATAAAAGGTACCTTTTGTCCCAGTCTTATTCCACAGGGAATAGGCTTCAACACCACAGCCAGCCCAAGGTAATTCCCAACAGTGTCGTCCCCACCAGCTGGGGAGCCATGAAGCCTTTCTGTCACGACTACTGAGGAAAGTTACCATCTCCTGCTAATCCTGAAGGCTCTGAGCACAATTACATTTCTAATCAGAGGGTTTTCATGAGAATATAAACGAAAGAAACATCTTCATTTGTACCAGCATTCCAGAAGTACAAATTTAAACTTCCCTTTGAGTTTTCAGGCCTTCTACACACTAGAAATGGCAACCCACTCCAGCGTTGTTGCCTGGAGACTCTCAGGGATGGCGGAGCCTGGTGGGCTGCCGTCTATGGGGTCGCACAGAGTCGGACACGACTGAAGCGACTTAGCAGCAGCACACACTAGATACACCCTAACTCACTAGTGTCTGCTCACATGTGGCAGCCCATCGCCTCCACTGCAGACCCTGTTGTGCCAGTGACCACGCCCAGAGGAGCCTGGTGAACTACAGCTCATGGGGTCACGAAAGAGTCAGACATGACGTAGCAAGTAAACAACAATTCCCAAGATGGCGTCAGTTTCTTAACCAGCTTGTCACTCTGTCAGCTGCTGCTGAACTTGGTGTGTGGCCAGCAATAAAAACAAAACACCCAGAGCTGCACACCCACCTCCCTCCCAATTACCATATAGCAACCCTTCATTATGTGTGCCAGTGTTTCAGAAAGTAGTTTCTACATTGAAATTTCAGGCAATTCTAGACTAGTCTAGCCCAGAAGCGTCTGAACAACAATCATGTCTGAAATCCCATTGAGATTCTCATCTCAGATGGCCAAAGCCAGGTAGGTGTGTTAAAGTTTCATTTTGCCAAGAAGACAAATGATAACAGAGAACCCTGCAATCCCACCTCTCGTGCAGGAAAACAACTCTTACCAACTCTGCATCTCTGCATCTCTGTGTCCAGGTTGTATGCATCTGTGAATACATGAGCATGTGCCCATTCAAAAAACTATACTGAGTTCCTTGTCAAAATGAGGGATTGTTTTTAAACATCAGCTTTCTGTAACTACAAGAATAACACCTAGCTTTTTAAAGGACTGTAATGTCCTCAAAACCTATCTCAAAATCTTTTCAAAACTTCTCGGTTTCAGTAAGATTATTGAGCCCTTCAGCTAATTCAAAATATCACAAAGTGAGTTGTTTCAGTCGTTAGCAAGGAAACAGTCTGATGGAGGCAAGAGAATACTGCCTTCTAAATAACTGGTAAATACACAGCTGTCCTAAGATGTTCTAGAGCTTTGGTTCTGAGAGGAGAGGAGTAGCTTTTCTTTTATTGTTTCCAGTGTGGTCAACCATAACATTATTTCTGTTGTGCTATTTTTTAAACCACCAAGATTCTTATTAAAACATCTCCAAGATTCTTACACAAAAGAAAGAATCTCATCTTTACTGAGTCAGTTAATGTTAAAATGCAAGATGGCAGGAGAATCTGTAAGGCAGAGGGGAGCTGGCATAGGAGGTAATAGGACCCAGAGTATAGTCGGAACAGAAGGACTTGCTCAAAGGCCCACGACACATTGAGACGGACACAGAAAGAGTCTGAGACTGGGACGCATCAGAATTGGAGAGGCATGAGTCTCCCACAGGGTCAAGTGCAAGGTGCATTTGCCCCACCTCCCCACCCTTTCATAGCTTTGGAAGTTGGAAGGCTTGGATCTCTTTCACCGCCAACCTGGCCCTGACCAGCACAAGGTAGCCAAGTTCCCCAGGGGATTCGCAAGCTGCCAGCCAATATCTCAATGAACACAAGATTATGTGCACTCTCAATTTCTAGACACAATTTTGTTCTCTCCAGAAGGTATTTCCTTAATTCTCCAGCAGTGCCTTTATTGAGTGAGAGCTCCTGGCAAGTTTCCTGCAGCTTTGGGGTAGCAATTTGGAAGGTAGAGCAATTGGATATTGTCCTTTTAAAATATCATTCAATTAGGTCTTTTGTAATACATACAACGTAAAGAGATAGCCTTACAGATCCTAAAGAAATTGCTAGTGCATTTCATCAAAGGCACAATAATGGAAACATCGATTCTCTCCTCACCACACACATCTCCCTTTGATGCTGCAGTTACCTTAATACAAGCACTTTTCATTTTCTTTGGAAGAAGCCCGCGCCTCAATGTATGCATGTCAGAGAAGGCTGCAGTCCGAAACGAGACATTTGTATATCAATCTCGGCCACCCTTGAATCTTCATTTCCTGCTCCAGAGCATCCCTCTCCTTGACTCTAAACCAATATATTACCCCCAAATAAAGAAAAACTCTGCTGTAACCTGAATGCCTCAATGATGTTTCATGGCATCTCTACAAATGTCGCCAGGGGCATCATCAGCCTTCTCAGACCATTTATTTAAAAGAGTAGCAGGGCACCAGTTAGAAACTTTATGGGCCTAAAGAACATTCAGCCACTTCACACAAAAGATGTCAACAAGAAAGAGAACTTCAGGAAGAATGCATCCAGAAATGTTCAGTGTGGTTAGGAAAATCCATCAGTGCCCACTGCCACATCTGCAAATATTTTCACCAGGTGAAAAAGCAACCACCGAGTCAGAAACTATCTTGAATGTATTATATCTGTAAGGGTACTACACGAGCAATGCTGTAGATGTTCTCAGTGCTCTGGAGCTAAAGAAAAGGAATATTTCTATATTGCATTTGGTTTATCAACCTCTTGGCATGAGATGTCTGCTGCCTAGCTTGTCTAACCTAGCTTGTCTCTGCATAAATAAAAACATGGTTTAAGAGTTCTGAGTTTCATCTAAATAAATTATCATACAGCCATTTAATAACACCTAAATGATTTATTTTTTTCAACATATATTCAACATTCCTGGCTATACTAAGCATTTAAACAGAGACTATCTGACATTTGGCTAAGTCTTTCATACAATATCCACCTGATGCCATGAAAGAAACGTATTTGCAATGGTTTTTGCTCTGCAAATGTCATGTGGGTGTCCTTAGGGGATTGCATTTAGCACCTGATGCCCACCTTGAGACTCTATTAATGAGAGATATAAAGGTTATGTTGAAATTATTGTTTAAAGGTGCTGACACCTCATACACACACACTCATGTTTACAAACTACAGATTCAAACATATAGTGAGGAGCAACTGTTTCAGGACTTGAGAGAACAGAGACAAGAAGCTATTTCAACAACATTATTCTGTAGACAACTCTATGTAAGACAGTACTCATAAGCATCCATCCCCTTTCACTGATTGATTCCACAACATTGTGACATAATAGTTCGTCATCACACACTGTACTAAGGTTCTGGAAAAAGCAGGAAATACAAAGAACAATCTAAATTCTCTTCTCATAAATATAAATTGATCAACTATAAAGGGCTCATTACCATAGCAATGTACCCATCCACTAATTCATTTGCTTAACAAATATTTGTGCTGTGCTTAGTAGCTCAGTTGTGTCTGATTCTTTGCGATCCCATGGACTGTAGCTCTCCAGGCTCCTCTGTCCATGGGGGATTCTCCAGGCAGGAATACTGGAGTGGGTTGCCATGCCCTCCTCCAAGGCTCTTCCCAACCCAGGGATCAAACCCAGGTCTCCCGCATGGCAGGCTGATTCTTTACTGTCTGAGCCCCCATGGAAGTCCAAACTTTATAACAAATATTTACTGATCATTATTAAATGGCAGGCACTGTCCTAGAGACTGGTGCTAGAACAGTGAGTGAAAGTAGGCACAACCCTGCTGTCCTGGAACTCGCAATCTAGGGAGAAATGCAAATGATGCCAAGTGCACGTCAATCCACAGGAAAATCTCAACCATGACAGGTACTCTGAAGGGAAGTGTGCAGAGCCTTGTAAGAAACAACATCGAGGGGGATTTAACTTTGTCAGGGAGCTTAGGGATGATGTCCTGTGGAAGTGATGTCTCAGACCTGACAGTGAAGAGGTTTACTGTATGGAAGATCCCAGGCCCAGGAAAGGCAGCAAGGGAGACAGCTGTGGGGAGGGACTGAAGATGGTCATTGAAGTACTAACAGTGAGTTAGAAGAGAGAAGGAGGGACCAGACCAAGCGGGTGCTATTTATTGCAGCCTACTGAGGACTTTGGACTAATCTGTGAGCAAAGAGAAGATGCAGAAGGAATTTAAGCAAAGGCATGAAATCTAAAGATTTACATTTGGGAAATATATAGTTCAAGTTATAAGATGAACATATACTGTAAGAGCTATCGGGGGTACCTCCTGGGTTTCTGACTTTTGCAACTGAATGAATATAATTAGGGAATACTGGAAGAGAACTAGCTTAGATGTGGGAAGATCAAGAGTTCGTCTTTGGAATATGTTGAATTGAAACGCTTCTGAGACATACAGTAGACAAAGCCAAGTACACAGCTGGATATATGTATGGATCTGAAGCTCAAAGGGGAGGACTCATGGGGTACTCTATCTTGAATGTACTTTTAGAAAACAATGAAATGGACATGTTTGAGGCTTTCCTCCTTTTGCTAAACTGAGAACAATGATACATTATTCCAGTTCAAGGCAGCATGGTGTGACAGGATATGCCTAGACTTGAAGTCTGACAAAAAGCTTCCAAGTTCTGGCTCCTCTAGCTACCACGTGAGTGGTTTTGAACAAGTACCTTGGCTTTTCTGCACCTTTGCTTACTTCAGTCTCCATAAAATTATTTTGAATACACATTTCCCATTTATAGCACAGGGTTTGTTTTAAAGGTTAAATGAGTAAAATCACACAAAAAGCCATCTTAAACCTGTGAAATGACAAATGGCATTGTCATTAATGAAATAGACTCACCTGCATATTTTGATATTAAAGACTAAAAAGGAAAGTTAGATGCTGCAGACACAATCAATGTAGTTGGAACAAAGCAATGCCATTGAATACCCTCGTATATATGGACTGAGTAAATAGGCAAGTGCTTTTCACGGGGTGGTACCTGGGTGACAGGATGTGAATGAAAACAGAATTTGTTCACCTTTTGATCCAAACTATAGGCCAGTACCCAGTCCTCTTGCTTGGGGTGAAAGAGCAGACTCTGGATGTAGAAGGTGAGCCGGTATTTCTGATAGGTTGCCCCTTCATCTGAGCTGATCAATATGCTGCTCTCTATCTCAGGATCACTAAGAAGCATGATCTAAAGAAAGGAAAGGGAAGAAAATATATACAGAGTCACTAGCAGAGAATAAACACAAGAAATTAAAGCATAAATATAAAGTCATTTCTACTTATATATCACAGCACAGAAAAGGGCATCTGGGTCTCTAGATGAAATACTGGTATTTTTTTTTTTTTTCCTGATTCGGTCCTTTATTGGTGAATTGAGCTAAAATACTGTGCAAGGTTAGGTCTGCATACAAATGAGGCTTCATTTTTCTGATGTCCATCTTCTAAATACTTTTATTTTTGATATTTATACTTGTACATATTGGAAGTTTATGCTTATGGTCCTCTGTCCCTTGACCTCGGGACCGTCACACCTCTGTCTTTTCGTCTTCCTTCTGTCAATTCTCCACATCACTCTCCATCACTCTCTTGCTTTTAAGTCGTGAAAAAGATCCCACTGTTTTGTTCCTTCTGAACAGTTTTAGAGATTTAATTGATTTAGGTGGCTTCATGATCCCCTTGCTCTAGTTGTTTTCCAAAGTACATATCCCTGGAGGCCATTTTGGAGAAATACTGATGCTCAAGAAAGTCTATCCTTCCCAAGCCGAACACACAGAGTGGTGTAGTGAACAGACATCTGATACAGCAAGTCCAGGTCTCAACACTTCTCTGCATACTGTCACCTTGGAACATTCCTTAACTTGTATAGGCCTTGGTTTCCTCAATAATAACTGAGTCTGATCATACCAGAACTGGCTTGAATGCTTGGCATAATGCATATTCTTGACAAGTGATAGCTATGGTTACTATCAACCTCTCAGGAGTCAAAAGTCTTCTCATAGGACCTCAGTGGCATTGGTCTCACTAAATGTGTGAGTGACTTTTCAGTATTTAAATCCGATAGATACTCAGACCTATCTTTCCCTTAGTTAAATTCTTGGCAGTCTTTGTGGTCACTGACAATTCCATCCTTCTGGAAGCATTTTATTCCAGGGGCTTCTGTAACACCATACTCATCTTGGTTTTCCTTTCTACCTCTTTTGATTACTTAACTTTCTCTGATTATCCTTATAGTATAACCATTCCTCAACCCTCAGTTTTGACCTTCTCTTTTCACTAGATACATTGTTCCTCAGTGACCTCTTCTACTCTCATTTTTATTTATTCTTTCGTTACCACTTTTCTGGCGACAATTCATAAATTAAAAGTTAATCTAAGGTCTCCTCTCAGTTTCAGACTTGAACACTAAGTGTTGTGGCACTTTGTTCAGTTTGAATATCCCACAAGACCTAAAACTCAGCATGTCCCAGGATACCTCATCCAAGCCCCGGTCCCCATCCCTAGTGTTTCCTAGTTCCGTGAGTGTTTCCACCAGCCACCCATGTGAAGCTAAATGCCCGAGGTTCATCCCTAACTCTGCTTTTTCATTCACCTCCTATAATTAACTAGTCTCTAAGCTCTGCATGTTTTACTTACTAATTAACTCTAAAATCAGATCCATTCTCTCCCTGCCCATTGTGGTTCTGTTAGTCCAAAATGTGACCATTTCTGTACTGGATTCCTGTAAGATACCCCTAGTCCATCTCACAGATTCAACCAGTATTCCTCCAATTCACTTTGTATACTGTGGCCAGAATAATCTAAAACCATTCAATGACTTATCTTTGATTTTCCTATATCCTAAAATTCTTAAAATGGGTTGACATAATCTGCCCTTGTGTTTGTGTTTCGCTCCATCATTAGCACTGGAGAAGGAAATGGCGACCCACTCCAGTGTTCTTGCCTGGAGAATCCCAGGGACAGAGGAGCCTGGTGGGCTTCTGTCTCTGGGGTCGCACAGAGTCGGACACGACTGACGCGACTTAGCAGCAGCAGCAGTCATCATTAGCACAGCTCTTTTGATCTTTATCATCTAGCTCAACCCAACTTCCTTGAGTTTCTGTTTGTTAAGTGACTTAATGAGCAAATGAGTTTATTTCCTCTTGTAATTTGTCCTGTCTTGGGCTGTACTGCCACTAGTTGTTAGGGTTACAGCTACACACAGTATGTACCGTGGGGTCCAAAGTACCAAGTAAAGTCAAAGAAACACTTCCATATGCTTCTAAAATGAAACTCTTGAAGAGTAGAGTTAAAAAAATTTACCAATAGTATATATCAGTATTATAAAGTAAGCTTTACACAAATTCAATGCCTTTAACTGCTAAGATTCATAGTCATTTTCCTTTTTCACTCCTTTATAACTTCCAAGACAAGCTTACTTTCTTTTTCTCAAATAGTTGCTTTCGCTTCATTGACATAAGTTATTACTAGTTACCAGCAAATTTTTGAAAAATAGGTGCGGTATAGGCAGTCTAGCTTCTTCTTTTTTTTTTTTTTTTTTAATTCATGTGTGAATAATCTAGGACAAAAGCTCTTAGACCCGTAGACAGAATAACCGTCTCCTCCCTTGGCACTGTGAAGGGTAAGGACTAGTGGGAAAAGCACCCCTGCTGACCTTGAAAAAACCTCAGAGGATGCATCCATGCTCCTTGAAGACTGCGAGGACAAATATACTGGGAAAGAATGAGGCTTTCATAACTACTCTCCCTCACTTCTCACCAAGTACTGATGGGCTACATAACAGGCAATGAAATCATTTCTCCCCTGGTGCAGAGAAATTAAACTGCTTCTTTTATGCAGGTATAAAGAAGTTTCATGCCCATGATTTTAATTAGAAGATAAGACCAACATCATAAATGAACTTTATTTTATATGCCATGAGTAACAATAAGGGCTACCATCAAATATCTAGTGCAATGTACTCTCTTTTTCTAGCCCTGTTTCTTCCTGTGCACACACTCCACTCTTGCATATACAAAGCACATTAATCTCCACACAACACAAACGTTACATGCATGTGTACACACATATGCTTACGTACACACCTCTGTGGCACATTTATGCACACATACGTACAGAAAAGCAATTGTATATAAGGTGTATTGACATTGTCAGTTGGTTTTAGGGGACCCTTTTTGGCAAGAGTACATTTTTATTACAATCTTTCTCTGAAATCCTTTTATATACTTTGATATCACTGGCAGTGTCTATATTCAATCTAGTGTCTGAGAAGAATGGAAGGAGGGATGTAGAAACCTATATGTTTTAGATTTCTGACCTATGCTGGGTATTTTGCAGGATATTTTATTGAAGCCTCAGACAAATTATGTGATGTATCATTATTTGTGTTTTACACGTAAGGAAACAGGCTCAGAGGAGGAAAGTAACTTGCCTATTACCCCCTCTAACAGACTCAAATGTCACCACCTCGAGTCACATACACACATACTAATGCTAATGCTTTGCTACACCTTGAAAAGCACTTTGTCATCTTTACCAAGGGACAAGGGGAAGTCAAAGAAGCAGCTTTTTATTCTTTTTTAAAGCATCTTTAAGAAATTGGCCCAGTGGTAAAGAATCCGCCTGCAACGAAAAAGACGCGGGTTCAATTCTTGGGTCAGGAAGATACCCTGAAGAAGGGAATGGCAACCTACTCCAGTATTCTTGCCTGGGAAATCCCATGGACAGAGAAACCTGGTGGGCTACAGTCCATGGGGTCACAAAAGAGTTGGACATGTCTTCGTAACTAAACAACAACAAGAAATCTACACACAAAAAAAGCAGTTTCAAAAAACCCCCTTTCCTCCTCTGACTCATTCAACTTTGGTCAAGAGGACATGAAGAATTAAATGAATAGGAATCCAAAGGGACGATAGAATGTTAATGCTTGAAAAAGAAAAAAAAAGAAAAAGAGAGGGAACCGTAATATTAACATAAATGGAATCAGAAAGCAAAGCCTCAGTAGAAGTTAAACCTCAAAGTAAAATATGTATATTTTGTATCATCACTCCAAATCTTTGTTGTGACGAGACAAAGAATTGAGGAACATACACTCACATGACAGTATGACTCCACATAACAACTTCTATACCTACATATATAATGAAAATCACTCCACGTCCACCCAAATTGTTATTGGGAAACAGGGATTTCAAAGGTAAAGAAAGGCCTACAAGGACAAAGCAGGTAAACTAAGTCAGCAGAGCAGCTAAAGCAAGACAAGAAGCAGTAAGTACTTTGTCAACATAGAGAGTGCACACATTTCCTTAAAATGTTTAAAATAAGACTGTTACCAAAAACATTTATACTCACATTAAATATCGTCTGTGGACTAAATTTGTAATATAGGCATGTGACTCTTGGCATAGTTATGAGAGTTTCATCCTACAAAGAAATTTACAACCCTTGCCTTTGAATCCATAATTGTAGGTATATATGTAGAAAGCCTATGGCAATACAGGTTCAGACATCTGTGAATTCTGTATTTATGTGATTTTGATAGAATGAGCAGGAAAGAGTTCCCACTGGAGATTTTTTTGTTTTGTTTTATTTGGCTTTTGCTTCAGTTTGACTTTGATTCTTTATCCAGCTTGTCCTGATACAAGATATGCATGCATTGGGTATATACATATGCTGGAAGAGAAGGGGGCCTTTCAAACATGAACAGAGTTATCAATGCTATAGGCTCTGGGGCAGCTGTCCTGGGCTCACATCTCCAGTCTGCTACTTTATGTGTAAACGTGAGGATTTTACCCAGTTTTTCCAATCAGTTACCTCATCTAAGAAAAATACTGATAATAATCATGTTTAACTCACCATGCTATTGAAAGGATTAAACGAAATAATGATTAAAGAGCTTAGCATAGGCCACAACTGCTAAATAAACAGGAATGTTTATCTATAAATTACCCAGAATAAGAACATAACTAAAGGCAGAAGTAATGCCAAACAGGTTGGAGATTTAGGTATTATTTGCCTCTGTCACGATTCCCCTTGTTCCAGAATTTTGTTGATAAAAACCTAAGGGATGAATGGTGGGGGTATAGGTATAGGGGAAATGCTGCTCAATGAGCATAAAGTTTTAGGCCTGCAAGATAACCAAGTTCTAGAGATCTGCTGAACGGCATTGTACCTGGAGTTAACAATACTGCAATGTACAATTGGAAGAGTTTGATAAGAGTATAAATCTCACATTGTGCATTATCACAATTTTTAAAAAAAAATGTGAAAGGATGGGGGAAAACAAAACTACATTTTACACTTATTTTACATGCATTCTGCATTCTTGGCAACATTTTAAGAAAAGCACACTCTATTAGCAAATATAAAACACCACCAAAATGGACACCATCAGTAAGTAATTGTCAACTCATTAAATACAATTGCACTTGGAATAACCACTCTCATCTCTTCAGTGGGAGGCTCTGGCCTGTGAAGAAACTAAACATACCTTAGGGGTAAGAACATAACTGAACATTCCTTAGGAGTAAGAACCTCATACAACCTATCTCTTTGAATTGGATTATTCCCTGTACATGGGTTGTACCTCAGATTAGAGATTAACAAGTTTTACAGTTTATCAATATACGTATGGTCCTTTTATCTTTTAGTAGGAAATTCCTGGTAAAGTTGAATAATGGTGGCCCTAATTTTAATGCTGAGTTGCAAATTACAAGGGACACAGGTGGAAGTCATGAATCAGGCAGAGATTTTGCTTCACTAACTTAGATTTTCAAAAGCCTATAAAGCTTGTTTGTGTCTAAATCAATCAAAATCAGTACTGGAAATGATAAAATTCTCCCCAGAAATCTTTCTAGAATGCCTACCTTCCTGCTGCTGGGTAAGTCTTAAAGCACCCAAGCTATAAAATTAATGAATATGTTACTTTGTTCCATTGCCATACTCTGCTTCTCCCGTGTATGGTCTACAAACTGGGATGAAAGCTGTAGGTTTCTCAGCCTCTCACTCTGCCAGAGTTTCCAGAAATGCAAAGGAAACAAATTGTAGTTCAATGCTTTGAAAACAGTCTCTGAATAGGAGTAAGCAGACTTCCTCTGAATAGAAAAAGAGAAATGCTATAATTTACTGTATAATTGAGTCCTAATGGGAGACTCTTAAGAGCTCAGTAAGAAATAACAATAATATCAATATAAGCTCACAAAGAGTATAAGAGACATTCTTTAGGCTGACCTCTAAACCTACTGACATAATCAATATGTTGTTGAATATTGGTTTACACACAAATAGAGCCTGTTACAGATAAGGCTTTTAATCACAACATAACAATATACTATCAGTATTCACCCCCACCACCATCTACCTATTTACCTCTCTCACATTTCCTCTTATAGCAGAGGTTATAGCTGGCAGGAAAAGGGGTTGCTCCCAGGGGATATCCAACAATGCATGGAAACATTTTTTTGTATTGAATCAAATTAACATACAATATTATATTAGTTTCAAGTGTAGAACATGGTGATTTATATTTTTATACATTCTGAAATTGCTTCAGTAAGACCAGATACCAACCTGTTACCATACAAAGTTATTAGAATATTAATGACAACGTTCCTTACGTGTACTTCACTTCCTCCATAACTTATTATTTTATAGCTGGAACTTTGTACCTCTGATCCCCTTCACTTATTTCATCCATTCCCCATCCCTGGAGACATTTTAATTGTTACAACTGCAGGGCAGGGAAGAGAGTAACTGGCATTTAGTGGGTAGAGGCCAGGTATGCTGCTAAATAATTACAATGCACAGGACAACGCTGGACAACCAGTAATTATCTAGGCCCAAATGTCAATAGTGCTGCTATTGAGAAGACTTGTTACCATATTTGTGCATTTATAAGTGTATGTATATATATATATACATACACACATATGCACACATATACTATATATATATCCTATTTAGGGGAAAATATGTAAACTACATATACATTCTTCAGATAGAACATCAATGCATATTTATGCTTATGTGCATGTCCCTTTCACTCATTACCATTTACACATGCCATTCTCTTTACCAAGATTAGACTCCCCACCTTTTCAGCCCTACCCATTATATTAAGTATCTTTCTACTTATCCTTCAGAAAGTAACTCAAGCATCACCAGTAAAGCAACAATCATTGAGGCCAATCAGGAAAAAATATATAAAAATAACAAAATCAACAACAATAAAAAATAACTCAACTAAAAAATGAGCAAAGGACTTCAGTAAACATTTTCCCCAAAAAAATACAAAATATATTTTTGATGGGGATTTAAGGAAATTGGAATCCTTGTGCATTGCTGATGGGGATTTAAAATGGTGTAATTGCTCTGGAAAACAGTATCATAGTTCCTCATAAAATAAAAAGTGGAATTACATATGATCCAGGCTTTTCCCTTCTGGATATATAGCCTAAAGAACTGAAGGCAAGATCTTGGAGAGATATTTGTACACCCATGTTCATATTATTATTATTAACCACAGCCAAAATGTGGAAGCGACCCGTGTCTACTGATGGAAGAATAACCAAAATGTAGTATATACCTATATCGGAATATTATTCAGTCTTAAATAGGAAGGGGACTCTGACACATGCTACAATGTGGATTACACGTAAAGACATTATGTTAAATGGAATAAACCAGTCATAAAAAGACAAATACTATATGATTTCCACTAGAGTGATTATACTAGTCAAATTCATAAAGAGAGAAAGTTTAAAAATTACAGCCAGGAGCTGGGGGGAAACAGAAAATTAGGAGGTGTTTAATGGGCATAGTCTTACAGATAGAAAGCGTTCTGGAGACTGACTGCACAATAATGTAAATTGCTTAACAATTCTGAAATGCACATTTTAAAGTAGGTATGTTAAACTATGTGGTATGTGTATTTTACCACAATTTAAAACACAAAATTAGATACGAAATGAGATGAAACACTAATCGGACATAAACACTATTCATTCAACCATTATTTATAGAGTCTCTACCTTATGCCAGGCTCTACTATAAAGTCCAGGATAAGAGCAGTAATCAAACCAAATGAAAACTCTGCCCTCAGAAAGCTTGCATCCAAGTGAGGGAAGAACAGAAAATAAGTAAATAAATAAGTAAAATATATAGCTTATCAGATGGTAATGAGTACTTTAGAGTAAAATAAATCAGGAAAGGAGACAGGAAGTGCTGAAGTCGGTGGGGGTGGGGGGGGTGGGGGGGTCTGAAATGTGAAGAGCAGGTTCAGGAAAAGCTTCACTGAGAAGGTGACATTTCAGAAAGGATACAGGAGTCCAGAGAGCTGGAAGAGAACAAAGGCGGCAGAGTGCTGAATGTGGGGGGCAGTAAGTGATACGAGCACCCTGGCTTTACCCCAGTGATACGGAAAGCATTGGTGGGCTTCCAGCTAGGCACTGGAGCCTACGGCTTGTATTTTGATCCTTTCACCATGGCTGAATAGAGCACTGTGAGAGGTAGGGAACAGCAAGGAAAGAATCAGAGAGACCAGTAGCAGGCCACTGAATCCAAGAGGGAGAGACTGTCGACACAGGGCCAGCTCAGTAACTGAGATGTGGTCCATCTGTGGGTATAAAGGAAAAGCCAACAGATGAGCTGTAGGGAGTAAGAGAAGCTGGAGAGTGCATTAGGAAGCTTCATACCCGTATGTTCATCTCTGTGTTGCTTATCATGATCAAAAATCCAAAATAACTCAAATGATCAGGCAGATTTTTGGTCTGAACAAGTGGGAAAACAGAACTGACCTTTATGAGACAGGAAAGCTCATGGGAGGAGTAAATTGCAGGCTGTAGAAATAAGGAGTATGATTTTGAAAAGGCTAGGTTTCAGATGCTTAATAGCCATCCAAAGGGGCTGAGGAGTAGACACTAGATATACAAGGCTGGTGGGCTGCAGTCCATGGGGTCGCTAAGAGTCAGGCACGACTGAGCGACTTCACCTTTACTTTTCACTTTAATGCATTGGAGAAGGAAACCCACTCCAGTATTCTTGCCTGGAGAATCCCAGGGACGGAGGAGCCTAGTGGGCTGCCGTCTATGGGGTCGCACAGAGTCGGACACGACTGAAGCAACTTAGCAGCAGCATCAGCATACAAGTCTTATTTTCAGGAGATGGAGCTGGCCTGCAGATAAGAATTTAGGAGACATCAGTGTTTGAACAGCATTTAAAAATATGAATCTGGACATCAGGGAGACATGATAAAGATACAAAAGAGCCTGAGAACTGGGTTCTAGCATGCTGCAGAAGAGCCAAAGAGATAAGGAGAGGCCAGAAATGGAGTGCGTGAAAGAGGAGAACCCAGAGAGTGTTGTGCTCTCAAAACCTTGAAACCAAGGGAAGAAAGTATATCTGAAAAGACAGTTGTTCAACTGTGTCAAATGTAGCTGACAGTTCAGTAGAATGAAATCTGGAGAACTGACCACTGAATCTAGCAATGCGGGGGGCGCTGGTGAACATGGCAAAGGCAGAGAGCGAAGCGGGCAGTCAGTGTTGATGCAAGTATAAACTGGCGTGAATGTTCCGAAAAGCAATGTGGCAACAGGGAACAGGACTCATAAATATTCATAATTTTGACCCTATAATTTCTCTTCTAGGACTCTGTCCAAGGAAACCATCAGGGACCCAATAAAAGGCTTATGCACCTGTGTGTCCATCTCAGTGTTATTTATAACAATAAAGCATTGGAAACAACTCAAATATCTGATAGAATAATTAAAGTAGGCTAAATCCATTCAATGGAATATTATGCAGCTATTAAGTATGAATTCAAATAGCTTTATGAAATGTGAAAAATAATCATATGTGGAACCAGTACAGAGGTGAAAAGATATGAGGCATAATCTCAAATTTGTTAAAAATGGTTTTCTATCTCATGCCCATATATATATGCACAAAAGAACTGGAAGGAAAAACTCACTGCATGTTTAACAGTAGCTATTCCTGTGTAGCATGATCATGAGTAATTTTTTTCTTTACACTTTCCTATTTTTTCTAATATTCTGCAATTACCTTTATAATGACAAAATGTTTCTTTCTATGCTCCCCCCCCATACACAGATATTCATACACACACACACTCACATATTCACTCTTTCCCACTAGCCCTTTCAAGAATCCCAACAGAGTTATGCTACCCATTGTCTGCCCTTGGAAAACCTGAGAACCTGGACAAATATGTCTGCACAGCGTGACCTCTGTTCTGAGAGCAGAACAGGCCTGGGTGACGGTCAGGTAGAGAGGGTACCTCACTGTTGAAGCAACAAGAGCATCTCGCCGCTCCGAGAGTGGATCTCCTCACTGGAGCAGGAATCCCTGGTGTCCGACCCCACCCATGCTCTAAACCATCCACCCGCTTTGCACTGCATGATGGCTCCCCCCGGCCCCCAGCACAGCTCTGATCCTGACCATGGCATTTCTTCGCCATAAGAAATTCCAGTCCCCTCAACAGGTCATGAACATCAAGCCTGGCACCTCAGACATCGTATAAGTGGGTTCCTGTGCTGTTCTCAAGCTTGATCTCTACAACATAGCCATAAATCCTACCCAAGAATTCTCTAAAAGTTTTTTTTTTTTTTTCCCCAATCACTATGCCCACTCCTCTAACATTCCTGTCTTTGCTAATGTTCTTCTCTGACCTAGAAAGCCCAGCATCTTCCCTCGTCCATACTTTCCTTCCAGGCCCATTTTAACTCTCTCCCTTCCATGAAGTTTCTCCAATGCTTCAGCAGAACGGTCTCTACTTTCCAGCAACTCCACTGGAAAATTCATTGTCACGGTGAACTATGGCTTCATGTTTAAAATATGTGAAAAGTTATAAATATATTCATATATTTTGACTTAGTTAAATTTTGTTTCACTTGTATTCATAGCACTGTGCCATCTGGATGTTAAGTTCCTGAAAGAGAATGTCACTGATATCACATGCCCTGGTCCTTCTGGGGTTCAAGGAAGCACATACTCAATAAATACCTGACGTGTGGTGAGTGAAGGTCACTCAAGGGTTTCAAAGTTTGCTTGACCAAATGTTTACTACATCGGATTTGTGGTTCACCAGTGCCCTGGCCAGAGAAGCCGGCTTCATCTCAGTAAGAGCAGTCAGCAAATCTTTACGGAGAGCACTGTCCACGGGCAGCCCACCCCGCCCCAGCCCCACCTGTGGCAATGATTTCTCGGGGCAGTGGTGTGTCACTCTGGTTCGTCTTGTCAAAGCCTAATGCAGATCAGTACATAGATGGATGACCATGTTAGTCAATAAACTGATGGCCATGTTATTTTTCTGCAAGATGTTTAATTCCAATATTTTTAAGAAGGCAATTCTATCCCTGGAAGAGAAGGAAAAAGAAGTTTCATGATTAAAAAAAAAAACAAACCTGAAATCTGTAAGACTGGGTTGGAAGTCATTTTCATTCCTTTTGTCAAACTGCTTTAGTGTTTTGTTATGGTTTGATTTGAGGGTCTTTGGTTTGCTTGTTTGGTCTTTCTTCATCTTAGGAACACTAAAGAAAGATGCAAAACCAGACATGCATACCTGAGATCAGAGGGAGGGTGCTGAGATACAAGTTAGAAGGCAAAGGATTTGGTACAATGTTTACAGAGCCATCAATCATAACCAGGTGTAGTGGGAAAGATCTTGAGAAATATCAAGCTAGCTGAATTAAGATCATCCACATTAGTTATTGTTTCAAGCCTCCAACTTGCTACTGTGCACATCTGGGACCACAGTGGAGCCCCAGAGTTAAGAATCACTGTTCAAAATCCTAAAATCAGAAAGGCAATGACTATATGAAGAGAAAGAAAAAATGCTCACCAGCCTGCATATTATCTACCATCTACCACAAAACAAACCTAATGTATAAGCTATCTTGTTGAAGCCATGGGTGACAAAGATTCTGAAACACTCTAATGCACAAGGGATGGTAAATGGAAATTAATTGCATAGTACTCATTATGACTAATTTTAAAATTGCAGATTGTCATTGATACAGTATTTATCTAGCATGGTAGCTTTCGTATTTCATTCTGGGAACACTATAAAAAATATGGAAACCTGCTAAACTGTTTTTCCCAATAGATCTTGAATTCTTTATATGATGAGCCTTCAAAACCTAGGCAGTTTTCAGGGACTTAATCCTACTGGGATTAGCAGTTTGGGAATAATTATTCTTGTTAAAAGAGGCAAGACAAGTATTAGCTTATGCCAAGGAAAACAATTAGGGGAATAAATAGGCTTGGAAATGTCCTATGTCCTGATTTAGTTGGAAGAGACTATGCTATAGAGAGCTTCATTAGCATCAGGAACAAATCACTCCATTCCAAGAGCACCTCCTTTTTTAAATTAATTTATTTATTTTAATTGGAGGCTAATTACTTTACCTAACAAGAATGAGAAGCACATGAACACGAGTTAGAACTCAACTCCTCATCCCCATCACCATTTATGCTTCTGAGGGACAGGATGGGCTCCCAAACAGCTAAATGCTGGATGTGATCAACAGGGAGCAAGGTGACTTTCTGAAGAGCAGCCCTTGGGCCAATGGACCATCTGAAAGCCAGTCTGTCCCAACTAGTGGAGCCTCACTGTCCCTCAGCAGTGCAGGAACCATCCTAAGAAAGGCAACGGTGGCACTGAGTCCAGTCTCTCAGACCAGAGACACTGAGCTTCCAGAGAGAGTGAAAATGAAAAAGAACCAGGCTCTGCAAGGAGCTGGAGGCCCTTGATCTGTGATTTCCACCTCTAGCTCAAGACATCTGCTCTGCCTTCCTTCACCTTCAAGTGGAGTTAGTATCAAGGCCTTTGAGTGGCATCACATCTTATATTTTGCCAAGTCCTTCCATAGCTGTTTTCTCCTCAGTCTGCTCCCTGAGGAAGGCAGGGCTGGTATCGTTACCCACTGTATTAGTTTCTTGTGGCTGGAAACAAATTACTACAAGCTTAATGGCTTAAAATGACATAATTTTATTACCTAACAGTACGTCAAGGCTGTATATTGTCACCCTGCTTATTTAACTTATATGCAGAGTACATCATGAGAAACGCTGGACTGGAAGAAACACAAGCTGGAATCAAGATTGCTGGGAGAAATATCAATTACCTCAGATATGCAGATGACACCACCCTTATGGCAGAAAGTGAAGAGGAACTAAAAAGCCTCTTGATTCATCGCAGCACTGTTTATAATAGCCAGGAAATGGAAACAACCTAGATGTCCATCAGCAGATGAATGGATAAGAAAGCTGTGGTACATATACACAATGGAGTATTACTCAGCCGTAAAAAAGAATTCATTTGAATCAGTTCTGATGAGATGGATGAAACTGGAGCCGATTATACAGAGTGAAGTAAGCCAGAAAGAAAAACACCAATACAGTATACTAACACATATATATGGAATTTAGGAAGATGGCAATGACGACCCTGTATGCAAGACAGGGAAAGAGACACAGATGTGTATAACGGACCTTTGGACTCAGAGGGAGAGGGAGAGGGTGGGATGATTTGGGAGAATGACATTCTAACATGTATACTATCATGTAAGAATTGAATCGCCAGTCTATGTCTGACGCAGGATGCAGCATGCTTGGGGCTGGTGCATGGGCATGACCCAGAGAGATGTTATGGGGAGGGAGGTGGGAGGGGGTTCATGTTTGGGAACGCATGTAAGAATTAAAGATATTAAAATTTAAAAAATAAAAAACTAAAATTAAAAAAAAAGAAAAGAAAGTGAAAGAGAAGAGTGAAAAAGGTGGCTTAAAGCTCAACATTCAGAAAATGAAGATCATGGCCTCTGGTCCCATCACTTCATGGGAAATAGCTGGGGAAACAGTAGAAACAGTGTCAGACTTTATTTTTTTGGGCTCCAAAATCACTGCAGATAGTGACTGCAGCCATGAAGTTAAAAGACGCTTACTCCTTGGAAGAATAGTTATGACCAACCTAGATAGCATATTCAAAAGCCAAGACATTACTTTGCCAACTAAGGTCCGTCTAGTCAAGGCTATGGTTTTTCCTGTGGTCATGTATGGATGTGAGAGTTGGACTGTGAAGAAGGCTAAGCGCCGAAGAATTGATGCTTTTGAACTGTGGTGTTGGAGAAGACTCTTGAGGGTCCCTTGGACTGCAAGGAGATCCAACCAGTCCATTCTGAAGGAGATCAACCATGGGATTTCTTTGGAAGGAATGACGCTAAAGCTGAAGCTCCAGTACTTTGTCCACCTCATGCGAAGAGTTGACTCATTGGAAAAGACTCTGATGCAGGGAGAGATTGGGGGCAGGAGGAGAAGGGGACGACCCAGGATGAGATGGCTGGATGGCATCACAGACTCAATGGATGCGAGTCTGAGTGAACTCTGGGAGATGGTGATGGACAGGGAGGCCTGGCGTGCTGCGATTCATGGGGTCGCAAAGAGTCGGACACGACTGAGCAACTGAACTGAACTGCACTGAACAGTCCTGGATGTCAGATGCCCAAAATGGGTCTCACTGGGCCAAAGCCAAGGTGTCAGCAGGTCTGCCTTCTCTCCTGGAGGCTTAGGATGAGACTCTTTTCCCTTGTTTTGTCCAGCTTTTATAGGCTACTCCCAACCCTGGTCTCAAAGCCCCCTTCCATCTGCAAAGTCAGCAATGACCAGTCCAGTCTTTCTCACATCACAACACTCTGACTCCTTCCCTCTTACAAACTATCAACTAAAAAGAGCACAACCTAAAAGCTGGGAATTCTGTTTTATTCAGTGAAATTGCTGAGGACTTAAGCCTGGGAGGCATTCTCTCAGATAGCTCTGAGGGATGGCTGTGAAGAGGCAAGCCAGGAGCCAGGATGCAAAGGAGTTTATGCAGCAAAATCAGGTAGTTAGAACACCAAAAGACTGCTGTTAATTAAAGAAAACTCAAACATCTCACCTTAATGAATTCAGCACTATTCTATATATGAGAAGATGCAATAGTCTGGGCTCATTGAAATCATTCCTTTGAGATGAACCCTACCTTTCCAGGACCAGTATCCTGTTTTTTCTCCTGCCTGAATCTTTTCAGGGTGCACAGCCAGGGTTGACAGCAGCAGCTTGATGGTCATAACCGCATTTACTTACTGAGATGGCAGGGACAGTCTTTGTCCACACCACTTTTAAGGACCATTCCAGAGTGCTCCCCTGGCAACTGAGCCAGGCAGTTTCTCTCTGTAACCATCACCATCCTAAGCCAGGCAGTTTCCAGACAAGAAGGGGAAATAAAGCCACAGTAACAGTGAAAAATTTTAAGGCCAGCAGATGAACAACCTTAATTCCACCTACAATTTGAGTCCCCCCTTATCATGTAACCTAACGTATAAACAGTCCAGGGATTAGGATTTTTCCAGGCAGCCAACCACATTCCTTTCTAGGGGCAAGGAAACTAGGAGCCTCTGATGAGCAACTTGCCCAAGGTCACATCTGGTCACCGAGTGTAAAAACGGGGCTCAAACTCAGAACCTGATTTCCCAAGTTGAGAGCTCTGTCCTTGCTGTTCTGGAAAGTGAAAGGACACAGCAAGGGAACAGAGTGAGTGCAAACACAGGAGCAGAAAGGAATCAGAGCTGGAGAGACTCCTTAGGTCTTTGTCCACCATCCGCCTCCCAACCCTGCCCTGCTTTGGTTTCCACCCCTTTAGTTGCAAATTTGACCCCCTTCTTCCCAAACAAAAGAGCCCTTGGCAGAATGTATTTTTCTTTTCCTTTTGGGTTTTCAGGGAGTTGGGTTGTTTGGTGGGGCTTCCTCTCTTTCCCAACATGAAGCAGGAAGGGAGGGGACCAAGAGGCAGCAATTTTGCCAGGCAGGTATTCTCTGTAATGATCCATCACGCTGCGCTGGGCAGTCCCCAGACAGGCAGGGGAGAGAGAGCCACAATAACCAGTAATAAACAGAGAAGAGGGTCTTCCAGGGAGCAGCATAGTGAGGAGACCCAGCTGCTGCAGTCGGGGAGAGGGGGTCAAGGCAAGAGAGGAAAAACTGAAGTGGAGAGATGGAGATGTCCAAAGGTTGTCATTTTATATTTTGCCCCAGTGACTGCTACTCTGTGTATGCGTGTGCACGTGCGTGAGCTTGTGTGTGTTTTCTCTCCCCATAGCTCCAAGGAAGGAAGCACCACACACACCCTCACAAATTCTAAGTTGTTGTGAAGGATGAAGCAGCACATTTGTCAAAAGGTCCACCTGCCACCTCAGATTCCAAAGCTTGCAAAGGATCCACCCCTATGGTGATTTAGATTAATCGCTTCTCATTAAGAGCCAATAAACAAACTGCACCAAGAGTGCTCCTCTCAGCCACAGCCCACTGTCGTGGTGTCTAATTGCCAAGCAAGAGCAGAGGCCGACCGGAGAGTTGTCAAATGTAATTTATAGGTTTTTAAGATCTAATCATTTTCTATAACATTAGATTAAATGACAGTTTGTATTAAAGAGGAAATTACATTTCGGCTCGCTTTCTTCACTTTCTCCCAGCTTTTCTAGCTATGGTTTTCAAAGAGCTCTAATTCCACAGCACAGGACCAGAAAATGCCCTTGACAGTGTACTTCAAAAGCATCAGTCCAAGGGCTTTCCTGCACCCAGAAGTCTGTCCGGAGAAAGGGGACCAGAGCTAAATGGGAATATTCTCTTAAGTGAAGCCCCTGCATATAGGACCACCGTAAAGTCAGCCCCCCTCAACTTCACCAGAGCTGTGCTGTCTTACCCTGTGACCACCCTCAGCACTGAGGCAAGGAAAAACTTGTACAAATAATATACCTACATTCCACTCCCAGGTATATATCCAAACAAATTCAAACCAGATACTCAAATACATGTACATTCCTGCTCACAGCAGCACTATGCGCAGAATGTAGCTAAAACATGCGGAAACAGTCCAAACATTCATCAACAGATGAATGGATAAGCACATTCTGGTACATATACAGGGTCCATTCAGTTCCGTTCAGTTCAGTCGCTCAGTCATGTCCGACTCTTTGGGACCCCATGAACTGCAGCATGCCAGGCCCCCCTGTCCATCACCAACTCCCGGAGTTCACTCAAACTCACGTCCATCGAGTGGAAGAAGTCCTGATAACCTGTCACAATATGGATGAAACTCAAGGACATTATGCTAGTGAAAGAAGCTGGTCAAAAAAGGTCACATATTGTATGATACCATTGGTATGAAATATTCACAAAAGGCCAGTCCCTAAAGATAGGCAAGTTGGTGGTTTCCAAGGACTAGCTAGGGAGGAACAGGAAGGGACAATTTAATAGTTACAGGGTTTGGGGGACGGTGATGAAATGTGTTGGACAAGATAGAGGTGGTGGTTGTACAGTACGGTGAAGGTATTCAATGTCACTGAAGTGTTCATTTTTAAATGGTTAATTTTATGTTATGTGAATTTCACCTCAATAAAAATACAATAAATGAGCTACAGCCAGCACTGGTTGTCTCCAGTCTCCCCTGGGCAGGCCAAGAAAAACTAGGATGACAATATTAAACCAAAGTTACTAGTAAGCACAAAACAGACTCCACCTGGCTTGTAAAGTAAGTAGTCTCCTAACAAACCCCTCTCCTTGATGAAAAATAATAATAATATAGTTGGTCTAAACAGCTCCCACAGCCCACTGCCATGAGGAAAGCCTGAACAGCTCTATTAACCCTGAAGCCCACTACTGGCTTGTGAGTCTCAGCACTGGTCTATTTTCTTCCCACAATGTCCAACTGCAGCTCTGGCTGAAGAACCCACATGAAGAACTCATGTGTCCTGCTAAGGTAAGGAACAGTTCCAGGCTGAAGACCACTCCCAGGAACAAATCCCATTCTAATCATCTCAAGCCTCCTCTTCCTATTTCTTGAAATTAACACTACCAACAGATTTAATTAATAAGCAGAGGCTCCTTCATGCCTAAATACCATGCTTGAATGCTCTCATTTTAGAGGATGGTGTACAGGTGCTTGCTTTATATAGCTTTATGAAGCATGTGTTATAAAACCACCTCACCCAATATGGCTTTTCTATACCATGGCAGTCCATTCATTTCAATCCCATAAAATCCTAGCAATATTTAAGTGTTAAAGGTGACTTTCACTATGATATTTATTATCGGATAATGAAAAATGGGACAGATAGCCTTCAAACCGCCAGGCAATGGAATGAACCACGTCTCTTCTAAGCTTTTAATAACAGGACTACCATATTTCCTGGAAATGACACAAATTCCCAGAGTCCCCCTTGAGATTCTCATTTGGCAGCATGAATTTTCTTAACAGTTCTTTTTATTTTTACTTTAGTGGAGACCAAATCTCATATCAGTCAGAGGAAAATCAGTTAGTTGAATATTTGGATCTGCTTTCTCCATCAGACTGGACATTTTTAGCATAGCCCTGCCCTTCCCATTTGGCCAAGAATTCCCTATGACTCATGTCTCCCCTTGCTGTAGATACCCCCATAGAACTCAACAGAGAGAACTGTCAGAACACAGCGGGAATTAACTTTTGTCACTGTTCCCATCTCTGGACCCTCCTGAATCCTATGTCCTGTTGCTATTATATGAGTTAGCCTGCTTATGGTCTTCTATAACTCTGTATGTTTGTGTCTTTAGCAGAGAATAGTGACACCTGACTTACCTGTCTATCCCTGGCATTCAGCATAGTATCTAGTATGTTGCAGATGCGAATAGCTATACCTGAGTAAAATAATAATTAACTAACTCTGAGAAAACTATTAGGGATATGATCATCAATCACAACTATATCAACACATAGTTGAGAGCACATGAAAGATACAGCAATCTTCTTAAAATCCCACAGTTGTCAATGATATAATTGTTAGCCAACGGTGGCACCATGGAAAAGACTATCTGAATCCTCTAAAACCTCTGTTAAACACTACATCTTCCTACATCCTTCCACAGATATCCCAAATTGGGATTTCGGACTCAGGAAGCAGACCCCTGAACTGACCTTATGACAAACACTGAGATTATTCTAATGCATACACGGGTCAGCATCTCCCCTTTAGAGTGTCTGCAGCAAGAACATCAATTTTCCTCCAGTTTCTCACAGAACAGAAGTAAACTGCTAGTGTCTGATAGCCCTGTATTAAGGGGGTGGCCATGGAAAGTCTGAAGGACTCACACAGATTAAAATGGAGCATGAAATGCTGAGGCATCCTTTGCACAATGGGTTAGAGTTTCTGGACTCAATGGGAAACCAAGGGCTGCAGATGAGAAGGAGGTGGTCCAGGGCCAGAACCAACCACAGCAAGGGAATCATGGCAGCGATGATTAATATGCTCCTCTGACTAGTCTTTAACCCCCATTACTCTGCCACAGGCCTTCCCTGGTGGCTCAGATGGTAAAGAATCCGCCTGTAATGCAGGAGACCTGGGTTTGATCCCTGGATTGGGAAGATGCCCTGGAGAAGAGAACAGCTACCCACTCCAGTATTCTGGCCTGGAGAATTCAATGGACTGTATAGTCCATGGGGCTGCAAAGAGTTGGACACGACTGAATGACTCTCATTCATCTGTCAGAGGTGGGATCCCCAGACAGCCCCCCTCATAACTCTATGTCTTCCTCCCTAAAGAGCCTACATTTTCGGCTTTCTAAACATCACCCACTTATAGAACTGGAAAGAAATTAGCATCAACTGTGTAGCAATGAGCTGCTTTCTACATTTAGTTTCTGGACTAGAAATGAGCAGGAATTAGCCAGCTTCTCTCCTCATTAATAGGCAATAGTTGCCATCCCTGCTAATTTGCAACATGTTAACACAACTTGAGCTACTCCCTGGCTGTCGTGACTAGCTTAAGGTGACGTCAAAGGGAAACACATAGTATTTGGTGTCACTGTGTGTGTTCATTTAGGCTAGAGAGGCAAGGATGTGGGAATGCAAACTTGAATTTGATCAGAATAGAGTAAGCACAGCTCTCAACTCAGTCCCAAGGTGGAAAGCAAGAGGACTTTCAGCCTTTGTTCCTGCCCCATGGTTTAATGCAGACCCTAAGGGTCCTGGACATCTAGACTAGGAAGGGCCAATTTAAGTCAAAGGGGAGAAAAAGATATAGTTGACAGCAGTGAAGTTCAAGCTTGAATATGTTCATAGATCACCAAAGATTGTATTAAAATACACATTCAGGTCCAATGGGTGTAGTGATGGGTATGAGACTCTGTACTTCTAATAAGCTCCTAACTTAAGCCAATGCTTCCAGGTCTACAGACCATATCTTAACTAACATGGACTTAGAGAAAGTAAGGGCTCTGAGATAGAAGTGGTGTAGTCTGGTGGTGCTTAGGCTTCAGCGTGCCTCAGTCTCCCCTAAAGAACTTATGGAACCACAGATTGCAGCCCCGCACCACAGAGCATGATTCAGGGACTTAGTGGGGGAGGTCTGAGATTTTGCATCTCTAAGAAGTTCTCAGATGCTGCTGATCCTGTGGTTCAGGAATCACACTTTAGAAGCACTGGAGTAGTAAAAGGACACTAGACAGAGAATCTGGCAGCCCTGGATTCAGACATCACTGTGGGGCCAACTCTCTCAGCTCTCAGAACCTGGTGCAAAAGCAGATAATAATAACTATGGGTTGGTTCATTGGTTTGAGCGGGTGTTAAATTAATGAGATATTGTACATAAAATTTTGATCATAATTTGTTAGCCCCTCAACAATGGACAACAGTGAACTTCCTTCTGGTTGTCAAGATTAGACAGAAGGAGGAATGTCTATATGATAAGACTATCCTGGGATGTGGCTTCACCAAGATAAGAATTCACATCAAAAGCCAGCTTTGCCCAGGAGTCAAGATAATCATGAATCTATATATTGTGCCTGCTTTGATTTGCCCATGTCTGACCTTCCACCTCTGATATGTAGACTGTTCTTTATTTTCTTGGGCTCCAAAATCACTGCAGATGGTGACTGCAGCCATGAAAGTAAGACACTTACTCTTGGAAAGACAGGCTATGACAAATCTAGACAGCATATTAAAAAGCAGAGATGTTACTTTGCTGATAAAGGTCTGTCTAATCAAAGCTATGGCTTTTTCAGTAGTCATGTATGGATGTGAGAGTTGTACTATAAAGAAAGCTGAGTGCTGAAGAATTGATGGTTTTGAACTGTGGTATTGAGAAGACGCTTGAGAGTCCTTTGGACTGCAAGGAGATCCAACCAGTCCATCCTAAAGGAAATAAGTCCTGAATATTCACTGGACGAACTGATGCTGAAGCTGAAGCTCCAATACTTCGGCCACCTCGTGCAAAGAACTGACTCCGTGGAAAAGATCCTGATGCTAGGAAAGATTGAAGGCAAGAAGAGAAGGGGATGACAGAGGATGAGATGGTTGGATGGCATCACCGACTCAATGGGCATGAGTTTGGGCAAGCTCCAGGAGCTGCTGATGGACAGGAAAGCCTGGCATGCTACAGTCCATAGCGTCGCAGAGTCAGACAGGACTGAGAGAATGAACTGAACTGATGCAAGGCAGTGTGAAAGATGCCTCTGCAACTGGGGACTGAGCTAGATGGTTTGTACTCTCAAGAAATGTACAATCTCACAGGGAACATTCAGTCCTAAGTAGTAAGAATCTGGTCTGTTATGGGAAAGACATTTCACAGGGAATATGCAAAACAAGGAATACAGTGAGTAGAATTAGTGACGACTATAAAGTAAATTATCTGTAAATAATAAAAAATAACCAGAAAATGGAAATACTGCTAGTGCCCTCTGTAGATGTCTGAAGGGCTCAGTAAAGGAACAGCTATTCCTTTGTAGACAGGAAAGTCCAAAAAGCAGACTTTCTTCAAAAACACATTCCACTTAAGATACCCCTATTACACTATTACTTTGTTGAAATCGTTTATATTTAAGACCCAACCTTTCAGTTATGAGACCACTGACAGAACAGTATTTACATATCAATTTTGAATTTTAACTTTAGTGTATATAAGAATCACCTGGAAATTTTGGCAGACCATCCGCCATCCCATGCTACATGCTCTGGAGATGCTGATTCTGAAGTTCTGAGGTTAAAACATAAACCTCCCAAGACCCCATTTTTTTCCAAGACACCATTTCTCCAGGCTGAGCTGAAGAAAAATGTTGCTTTTCCCCAAGCTCTGCTATTTCAAATGGAAATTTCCAGCGGGTTTTCTCCAAAACTGATTTATAAAACATTTTTGTAACTAAACCAGATCTATAAAAATAGCCTTAAAATTTTAATCACAATCATAATAGCTAATATTCCTTGCTCTTGCAATGTGCCAGACTGTATGCTAAGAATTTTTTACATGCAGCGTTCACTTAACCCTCACATGGACTCTAGGAATTAACACTCTTTATTGACCAGTTTTCAGAGAAAAGTCCAGAAATTTGAGGAAACATTTAAGATTGTACAGCTAGGAGGTAATGTTGCAGGAACAAAAATTTGATGTTTTTAACCCTTAAATTTATTATTGTATACTAGTCTAAAATCAGTATTTGGTGTGTGTGGTGGTGGTGGTGGGGTGTCAAAAAAGGCAATAGGCAGTATCTCATTGACTGTGGGTAGTGATCCCACATGGCTTCATTTCAAAAGGTGACGTTTTGAATGGGATAGAAAGTTAACAGGAAAAAGAGCAGAGAGTGTTGCAAAGAGAGCGCAGTGTGTAAAGGCGGGGGATGCCCAGAGCAGCCCTGGTTTCCCTACCCTGCTTGTTGCTTTTATTTTTATTCCGTCTTTACATCTCCTATTGCCCTGGCTTCTTCCTCTAAATCTTATACTGATGTTTACTGTAACTGACCTGACACCTGTACAGGTGGTCTCGTGCAGCTTGAACAAAAACTGCACACAAGCTAAACTTGTGCATAAACTGGGAGTTTGGAATTGACATATAGTAGTGCTATATACAAACCAGATAACCAATAAGGACCTACTATATAGCACAAGGAACTCTGCTTAATATTCTGTAACAACCTAAATGGGAAAAGAATTTGAAAAAGAGTAGTATGTGTATATCTGAATCACTTTGTTGTACACCTGAAACTAATGTATTATAAGCCATAGTCCAATCTAAAATAAAAATCATAAAAAATTAAATGCATAAATCAAATCTTATTCCTCCACTGACTTAAAGTTTCTTTTAGGTTCTCTGCCACGTAGCTAATGGCCTGTGAATCAACAGTGAACTATACCAAGGCATTGACCAGTAAGCTCACTATTTGCTCCTCCACTCCCACCTCCACACACACACACTCAGAGCCCACCTATTTTATTTTATTTTATTTTTTTAAAGTGAAGTCGCTCAGTCGTGTCCGACTCTTTGCGACCCCATGGACTGTAGCCTACCAGGATCCTCCCTCCATGGGATTCTCGAGGCAAGAGTACTGGAGTGGGTTGCCATTTCCTTCTCCTCACCTATTTTAAAATTCAAAATATTTATATTGAGGGTTTTCTTAAAGGGAACATGAATTTAAGTATACATTTGGTTCTGCTCAAAAAGTCACAATGAACAAAGGCCCAAAACTGGGACTGTGCCAGATGACTGCTCTAAGGTTCTCTTTATTACATAAGTATATGGAATAAAAATAGAATGTATTTATGAAAGGCTGAAAGAATTTCCAAGAGATAGCAACAAGTTCCCTAAGAAGTAGAAGATGGAAGTCATACTTAACTTATTTTCTTAATATGCTATACTTTGAACCCCTTAGAGAATGCCTACTCTGTTAAAATGTTTCACTCTCTTACTGGGAAAAATAAATCAGTTCATCTATCATTTGCCTGAACTGCCAATTCCAACTAAAAGCCTGACTTCCCAGGCTTGAATTACTTTCCAAACTATTTCACTTTCCCTACGGCATGTAAGCAAAAAAGCTCCTTCCACCATCCGTGTCTCCCCACTGACGCCCAAACACTAATATAGTATCTGTGGAAAACATAGAAGTTTAGAAACAAAGTGACCATAGCAATTTTAAACAAAGCCAACTCTCAATTTTCTGCCTCTGGAGTGAGCGGAGATTATATGTGCTCAAGGAACCTACTGATGTTTTAAACATGGAAGAAAAAAAAAAAAACAACTTGACTTTAACAGTCAAAGCTTGGTTATTCATAATGTGAAGAAGACCTGGAAGGGTGTAATCCCAAGTGGTGACTTATTAAAGCATTTGTATCCTGGATGGTGGTCCTTTCTGCAACAAATTAGCTTGAATGAGCTGGGGCTACTATTAGCATGGATTTGCATTCCTTGACAAAGTAAGTAATATTTAGTGGGTGGTTGGCAGGAATGAGGGTGGTAGCAAATGCGACAGGGTGAAGAGTGGCCTATCATTAAATACTTTACATAGAGACACAACTATGAACAATCAACATTACAATAATGGACTTGTCTGTCCCATCTATTAACTCCTAAGAGGCAAATCTGATCTTCATTCATTCATTTCCTATGTGTTCTTCCTCTTGAGGAGGTTTCTTTCATTGGAGACCCTTTCTTTGGACTCATGAGGCATGTTGGGTCAAAGAAAAGGAAAGTCACTGATAGACACCAAACTGGACAGTCAACAACATGAGGACAGGGCTATATTAAGATTTTAACTACTGTGTCCCCAGGCTTGGCACCCTGAAGATGCTGTGAAATGAATTTTTTAAATTAATTAACTTATTTTAATTAGAGGTTGATTATTGTACAGTATTGTGGTGGTTTTTGCCATACAACATGAATCAGTGATGGGTGTACATGTGCCCCCCCATCCTGAACCCCATTCCCACCTCCCTCCCCACCCCATCCCTCTGCATTGCCCCAGAGCACTGGCTTTGATTGCCCTGCTTCAGGCACCGAACTTGCACTGGTCATCTCCTTTACTAATTGTAATATACATGCTTCAGTGCTATTCTCTCATTACCACCCCACCCTTGCCTTCTCCCACAGAGTCCAAAAGTCTGTACTTTCCATCTGTGTCTCTTTTGCTGTCTTGCATATAGGGTCGCCATTACCATCTTTCTAAATTCCATATATATGCACAATGTACTGTATTGGTGTTTCTCTTTCTGACTCACTTCACTCTGTATAATAGGCTCTAGTTTCATCCACCTCATTAGAACTGACTCAAACGTGTCCTTTTTTATAGCTAAGTAATATTCCATTGGGTATATGTACCACAACTCTCTTATCCACGTGTCTGCTGATGGACATCTAGGTTGCTTCCATGTCCTGGCTATTGTAAACAGTGCTGCAATGAACACTGGAATGTGTGTGTCTCTTTCAATTCTGGTTTCCTCGGTGTGTATGCCCAGCAGTGGGATTGCTGGGTCATATGGCAGTTCTATTTCCAGTTTTTAAGGAATCTCCACACTGTTCTCCATAGTGGCTGTACTAGTTCGTGTTCCCACCAACAGTGTAAGAGTGTTCCCTTTTTTCCACACCCGCTCAGGCATTTATTGTTTGTAGATATTTTGATGGCAGTCATTCTCACTGGCATGAGATGGTACCTCATTGTGGTTTTGATTTGCATTTCTCTGATAATGAGTGATGTTGAACATTTTTCATGTGTTTGTTAGCCATCTGTATGTCTTCTTTGGAGAAATGGCTGTTTAGTTCCTTGGCCCATTTTTTGACTGGGTCGTTTATTTTTCTGGTATTGAGCTGCTTGCATATTTTAGAGATTAATTCTTTGTCAGTTGTTTCATTTGCTATGATTTTCTCCCACTCTTAAGGCTACCTTTTCACCTTGCCTAGTTTTCTTCGTCATGAAGTGAATTCAGTTCAGTTCAGTTCAGTTCAGTCGCTCAGTTGTGCCCGACTCTTTGCAACCCCATGAATCGCACCAGGCCAGGCCTCCCTGTCCATCGCCATCTCCTGGAGTTCACTCAAACTCACATCCATCGAGTCGGTGATGCCATCCAGCCATCTCATCCTCTGTCATCCCCTTTTCTCTTGCCCCCAATCCCTCCCAGCATCAGAGTCTTTTCCAATGAGTCAACTCTTCGCATGAGGTGGCCAAAGTACTGGAGTTTCAGCTTTAGCATCATTCCTTCCAAAAGAACACCCAGGGCTGATCTCCTTTAGAATGGACTGGTTGGATCTCCTTGCAGTCCAAGGGACTCTCAAGAGTCTTGTCCAGCACCAGAGTTCAAAAGCATCAATTCTTTGGCACTCAGCTTTCTTCACAGTCTGACTCTTGCATCCACACACGACCACTGGAAAAACCATAGCCTTGACTAGACGGACCTTTGTTGGCAAAGTAATGTCTCTGCTTTTCAATATGCTATCTAGGTTGGTCATAAGTGAATTAATCCACGTCAGCTAAGTTCCCAGCTGGATCACTTCTTTCATGAGAAGTCCCTCCTTCTATTCCACTGAACTGCACATGCGGTCCTTGCCCATTTCCATATAAATCACTTCCATACCCACCCATCCTCTTCAATTTTCATGTCCAGTTGGATGTCATATAATATCTGAATTTGGATTCCCAGATCTTTGATGCTCATTTCTTTATCTTATATAATGCACCCATATCTCGGTTTATTGGTAATGATCTACTAATTTGGTAAAGTCCTCATTCCTGGGCTTTGCATGCTGTCCTTTGTGACTTCCACCAGGCACAGTAGAACCCTGGGGATGGACTTAAATGCTAAGGGGGAACACAGCTGACCTCTGGAAGTAAGCAGAACCCATGGGCACTCGGTACAGGGCTGGACAGGGGTCAGGATCCTGGATCAGTCAGAGAGGTGGAAAATGTCCATGTGGGAAAAGCATGCAGCTTGGATATGTGTTATTTGTTTCTGAATTCCAAGCCCATTTTTGGTCCTGCTGGGAGTTCTCTATAAGGAGTTCTTTAAACGTTCTCACTCACTTTTACAATGACAAAAATAGACCTGGTCTCCAGACAAAAGCAGTTTTATTTTCCAAATGCTTATGTTCAAGGTGTTTAAAAACCATAAAAGACAGCATTGGGTCAGGAAGTGGGTCTTGGTAAGCAAGAAAACGGGGCAGACAACTCTCTGAGTTGATGGGATAGATGTGTTGCTACGTACGTCAGCCTCACTGTCCATAGAGGGATGGCATCCCTGTTCTGAGAGAGCCTTGGTATTTCTAGAATCACTGAGCCTCCCTCAAGAGGAGACAGAGCTCTTCTTTCTAAAACCCAGCATTTCCTAATCCTCCCTCAGTCCTAGCTGGAGTGCAGGATTCCAAATCGTACCCGTTCTTCTTTCAGATATTGATAGAGAAGGAAAAACTTTCCCCAATCCATGAAAACTGCAGCAAGCATGGATCATACTTCTCGTCTCTGCCAGAGAACCTTTATTTTTCAAAGTGAACCTCTCTCCAACAGCCTTTCCTTGGTCAATCACATTCCCTCCTAGAAGAGGAAACAGAAGAATTCTTTACATGTGATCAAAAGAAAAAGCAATGTGATGGTGAGGATGGGGTGGCATGTTAGACTAAGTATCAGTGCTAACCTCAACAGGCCGCACCGTGGCTTTTTCTAAAACACGAGCCGCCATCGCCTTTCTCCACCTCCCATGCCAGGTGCTGTAGACAACCCCAACCTGTCACCCCAAGAAGTGAGTTTGGCTTCAACATAGGCTGCTGTTCCCTGCAATCCTCGTTCCTTCTACATCTGCCTTCGCCTGTTCCCACACAAAAGGGACGGGCGGAGAGCTCAGCGGGAGAGAGGGCTTCGATTTCTCTAGGATGCAGAAACCCCACCAAGAACAGATAAAACTATTAACTCCAAACAAAGAGAAGCTGCTCTGATGCCTTCACTGCCTGGGCCACATGTGATTGGTTCTCCTGCAGAAGAGGGGAAGGATAATGGGCTGTGTGATCCCAGGACGTGGGAGTGCTCGCTGCTAGGGGAAACAGAGAAACCACGGAGTCAGAAAAGCTACTGATCTGCAGCCAACTTCACCTCTGAGCAGAAGAGGGCTCCCAGCATTCACAAAGAACTCTGAATGTCCCATTTCCACGTCAAAGCCCAGTGATTGTCTAAATACCACAAAGCATTTATCGAATGATTTTGGTTTCTGCTGATACACGAGAAATAGACTGCTTCCATTATAACCATACCTACTACTTGGAGAAAGGGAGGAACTATGTGACCCAGGCAGGGGGCAGTGTGGCTGGAATTTACTAAACTGCTGCAAAACAGTAGAGGAGTGGGGCAGGGGGAGGGGGGTCCAAAGGAGAGAGAGCAGGGGAAAGGGGCCTTGAGCAGGAGAGCAGAAGGAACCAGCCTGGCAGTCTAGGGTTTGCAACTCTTTATTCTCAATCCCCTACAGGCATCTTACACGGCCCCCTGTTCCCTTCATAGCCAGTTGTATATAAAGAACTTGTGGTCCCCACCATCAAACCTGTCAGTTCTTGAGTACATATCATATGCCAGTCACTGTGTGAAGCATTTTCATGAGCTGTTTCATTTCATAACAACACTCTAGAGGGTAAGTATTAACATTATTCCCATTTCATAGATAAAAATACTGAAGTTTTCAGAACTCAACCTACTCATTCAAATAACACTGGTAATAAGAAGTTGTAGCACCTAAAACTCAAGTCTGCCTGAAACCAGCATGGGAGTCTTAAAAACCACACTGGATAGCTGTAAAATGTCCCATTCCCATAGCCCCAGATTGGGTCTCCTAAGCCACACAACTTCCCCAACATGACTGAGGATTCACTGGTCTGAAGATAAAACACAGCATGGAGCAAACACCCTTTCCTTTTTGTTGGGAATAGGTATGTGCAGCAAATTTTTTCAAAAAACTGTGTGCTGCTCAACAGAGCAGCCATGCTCCCCATTTTAAATCAAAATGCCTCCTTAACATCACAAAATAATATTATGTAAAGTATTGAAGTCAATATATACAGAGTTCACAGATCATTAGGGTGCAGCCTGGTGAATTTTAACAGGGGAGTGTGCTATACATATTTACTTTCGACATAAACAAAAAGAACATTTAGCAGCCACTCAGAAAACCACATGCGCCCACTCTCTTCCCAAAGTAGCCCATATTCCCTCTTCTACAAACACTCATTAGTTTTGACCATTTTTAAAATGCGGTATCAACAGAACTACACTTGTTTGCATGACTCCACCTTCTATGAGATGAACCCATTGTGTTGCTTGCTTATCAAGGTGCTTTCTCCTTTCCTTTGCTGTACAGTTTTCCATTGTACAAATATTCCACAACCTGCTTGTCCATTTGTCTGTCAGTGGACATCTGAGTCGGTTCCAGATGGTGGCTTTTATTGGTGTGAACAATAATGTTGGGAAGCTTTATGATTTCAACATTCACATTTATATCTGTAATCTATCAAGAATGACTCTTTGTAAGATAGGAGTTCAGAATCTTCTTTTAAAAATAATAGGATATTCAATAGACCAAGTTACATTTTTTTAAAAAGAACATCCTCTTTGTCACAGCATTTCACTGTTATTTTTGTTATACATCAAGAAGCTATATATATATATGTATATATGTCTACTTCTGGGCTCCAGTCCATTGGTCTATTTTTCTATCTTTGTGCTAATATCATATTGTCTTAATTACTGCAACTTTAAACAAGTCTTGATAGCTGGTAGTGTAATTCCTCCAGTGTTTTTTTGTTTTTTTCAAGATTATCTTATATATTCATGGCCCTTTATATTTTTCTGTAAATTTTAGAATCAGTTTGTCAAATTCTACAGAAAAAGTACACTGGAGTTTTTATTGGGGTTGTTTTGAATTAATAGATGAGTTTGGGAGAAAATTAACATGCTTATAATATTGAGTCTTTCTATTCATAAACATGATTTTATCTCCACTGTATTTAAGTCTCCTTTATTTTCTCTCAGCAATGTTTCATAGTCTTCTGTATCAAAATCGTGTTCACTGTGTACTACAATTCATTACCTCATTATAGTTACCTATTCATTTATCAGATATTATTTGATGTTATTACACAGAACCTTTTTAATATTTTTTATTTTCTATTTGCTTACCATCACATAGAATTTTATATAAAATATATAAAATATAGAAATATAGCATATACACACATACAAAGACATTATATTGAGTGATCTTGCCATATTCACTTATTAATTCTAGTGGTTTTTTTATAGACTTTCTTGAATACTCTACATAGACAATGATGTTATCATTTCCTTCTCTTCAAACCTCATACATTTCATTTCTTTCTTATCTTTTGTACTTGATAGAACCTCAATTATAAAGCCAAATAAAAGAGGTGAAAGTGGACTTCCTATTCAATTGTTAATCTTAAGGGAAAAAACATTAAAAATATCACCATTAAGCACTATTGCTGTTTTTTTTTTAATGTATGTATACATACATACACTTCCTAATAGTAAGGAAATTCTCTTTTCTAGTTGGCTAAGGGTTATTGATATGAATGAGTGTTGAGAATGTTGAAAAGTGAAAGTCATTCAGTTGTGTCCAACTCTTTGTCACCTCATGGACTGTAAAGTCCATGGAATTCTCCAGGCCAGAATACTGGAGTGAGTAGCTTTTCCCTTCTCAAGGGGATCTTCTAACCCAGGGATCGAACCCAGGTCTCCCGCATTGTGGGCAGATTCTTCACCAGCTGAGCCACCAGGGAAGCCCAAGAATACTGGAGTAGGTAGCCTAGCTCTTCTCCAGCAGAGCTTCCTGACCCAGGAATAGAACCAGGGTCTCCTACATTGCAGGTGGATTCTTTACCAACTGAGCGATCAGGGAAACCCTGTGAGTGTTGTTATCAAATATTTGTTCTGCATCAACTGAGATTATCATATGATTTTTCTCCTTTATTATGTAAGTGTGGTGAATTATGTTTCATTTTTAATATTAATGTCACCTTGCATTTCTGAAATAAACCCAACTTGGGTATAATATATTATCCTCTTTATATTTTGCTGGCTTGAATTAGCTAATGCTTGTTAAAGATGTTTGCATCTATGTTTACAAGAGGAACTAATCTGTAATTTTTTATTTACTTTAATGTCATTCTCAGGTCTTGATATTCAGGTTATGCTGCCCTCATAATAAGCTGGAAAGACATCCACCTTTTTCTATTCCCTGAAGAATTTCTCTAATATTCCTTCTGTTTTTTTTTCCCAAACATCTGGAAGAATTCACTGCTGAGGCCATCTAGGCCTGGTGACTTTTTGGTGAGAAGACTTTTCATCACTGATTCAGTTTCCCTAATAGACACTGGACTCTGCAAATTTTCAGTATTCCAAAATATTTCAACGATTTCTCTAAGAAACCATGGTATTTGACTCCTAAGAGTTCTCAGAAAATGCTCCGACACATCCCACGGTCAGGTTCCCTCCGCAGTGGTCAGGCTCTCCTTCCTGGGTCCTGATCTTCTAGTCTGATCTTGCTGACGTTCATCCTCTCTCGGCATCGCCTCTCTGATGAAGACAATGTTTTTATCGCTAAAAAAGAAAAGAAAATCCCTGTCCTTGCAGTAGGGTGATTTATCGAGAATTTAACACAGCAGTATAACCTATTAAGACAGAAACACTGTCTTCTTTCTCAACGCTCCAGACTCATCAAGCTGGAACAAAGGCTAGGTCCCAATTCCCCACGTCAACTTTCCCAGACAGGCAGCCAGGGCTTGGTTTCCAAGTACTGGACTCTCTTTCCCCCAAAGGAGACTTCACAGCTTTTTTGTTACTGTGTTTCAGAGCCAGAGTGAGAAGTGAAAGAGGCTTGTACTTGGAAGTCAGTGCTAAAATCATCTTTGCTTGTTTCTCCAAGGCCTAGACCAGTCCAGGGAAGTTAGTCAGATTTGTTGAAGTTTTGGTGCTCTGGTTGAAAAAAGTCCAAATCACTGGAGTCTATTTCAATAACAGTAAGAAGAATTGTTTGTTCTCTTAGCCAGACAAACAACATTCAGAATGGCAAATACTCACATGGGGTTGTCTGTGACTACTTACTGTATATAGACTATGAACTAAGCCTTGGGAAGGGGTGCACAACTTGATTCAACAGAGGGAGTGAAGATGACTTTGGAGGGAGTCACGTCTGAATGGGCCAGACAGACACCTGTCAAGGGCCAAGTGTAGTGAAGGCCATCACCAAATGACGTTAAAGCCATTCGCATTCTTCCCTGGGCTGTGTGACAGCCAGCATTTTTACATGACCCAAGGGGGGAGAGAGCCTGAAAGAATAACTGATACGAAATAGATAAATATAAGATACTATCGTAATTAAGGGCTCTAGTCCCCAATTTCTTTTTTCATTTTTCAATTAAAACAAATTTTAAAAATGTTTAATGTTTCCTATCTTTTACTCTCCAAGTGTTATGGAACAAGGGGAATCCATGCCTGTATTTCTTTGGACATTTTGGAACAGGGTCACTGTGGAAACTGACCAGGAAATTAATTTTCTAAGTAGGTTTTTGGTGTGGGCAGTCACTTCACAGAGCCTCAGAGATGGTTTGGCCTGCCTTGACCTCCTTCTTCCCCAGTGGTACTTCCACCCAAAGGACAGAGATGTCCCCTAAAGTTGCAGGGTATGTTGGCAAGAGTGGCAGCAGGAATGTGATATGAGGTTGGATGGTTCATCTGCTTTGTTTGGGCACTTTCTGAGGTTATCTTCACTCCATAATGGCTTATTAATTTCAGCTTAGTTAAAATGAATGTCTATGCAGTGCCACCCACTGTGTTAGGCACCAGGAAGCCTGGACAGATAATGCTTGGTTCTGGCCCTGGGGGTCTTCAATGTTTATCAGGGGAGACAGACAGGTGAATGGCTAAACGACAGGGAGATTTATGCTAGGAGAGGATAAACAGAATGCTGTAAAAGCACTAGGGAGGGAGTAATCAATTCCACCACAAATGCTCCCCTCGCCTTCCTCATCTCTCTCCCCCCAGCAGAAGGTGCTAGGCTCTGGATTTTGGCAGAGGATGCTGGTAAAAGATCATAAGCTATAACAGCTGGAAGCCATTAGTCCCGATGCAATGACAGGAGAGGCCAGCAGAAGGCTGAACACAGGAGGTGCGTCCAGGATGAAGCAGCCAAACTCAGGTGCCATCTGGATCAGGAAAGCACATAGGGAAGAGAGAAAACCTGAAGCAAAAGACCTCTTGCTTAGTTAACCCTCTACAGGCCATGCCCAGAGAAAGGCTGAGAACCATCGACAGGTGACTGAGATCCGGCTATACTGGAAATGCCCTCAACACCTGCACCACGGTTTCTGTTCAAGGCAGCAACAAGAATGCTGTTTTCTGAGAACTGGAGACCTTGTGTCAGGCATTCTGATGGGTACAGGAATGGGAAAACTCAGCCCAGGCCCCAAAAGAGCTAGCCATGTTTCTACAGAGAGAAACATTAAAAACAGTATGTAAAGTGGAAAGGCCAGTCAATGCAGGAGGAAACACTGGGTGAGTTGATAAGTAAAGGTCTCAAGGAGGAGATGACTCTGCACAGGGCCCTGAGGATGGTTAGAATCCAAATAAGTAGAGAGGCAGCATGAGGAGGAACTTCTAAGAAGACATTGTGAGCCCAAGCATAGGATCTGCTGGAGAGATGAAAGGGAACATGGAGCATGTCTGAATTCTACGAGGGTAGAAGAGTGGGCAGGAGGAAATATCTGGTGCAGGTAAGTGTGTTAGCCACTTAGTCGTGTCCAGTTCTTTGTGACCTCATGGACTGTAGTCCTCCAGGCTTCTCTGTTCAAGGAATTCTCCAGGCAAGAGTACTGGAGTGGGTAGCCATTCCCTTCTCCAGGGAATCTTCCTGACCCAGGGATTTGACCCAGGTCTCCTGCGCTGCAGGTGGAGTCTTTACCATCTGAGCCACCAGGTGAGGGAGGAGCTGTAATACCTTGCTATGGACATTAGCCTGAATCCTGAAGCAATGGGCAGTGGCTAGCAGATTCTGAGCAGGGTGGGGACTGCATAAAAGCAAATTAACTTACATCATATTTTTCCCTGAAAAACAGACCTCCCTGCCCAATAAACACCATCTGATTGCAAGATGTCAAAGTACAGCCTAGTCTCAGATTATAAATTTACCTGCCAACTACTGAGAGTCATATCAGCTTGAGAAGGTTTGGTCTCTGCACTGGATTTATTTCCCAGTCAAAAATGCAAGGCACTAATAGCAGTAGAGAAAGAGGCAAGCTGAGGTTGAGTGGGTTCCCGGAGCACAGAAAGCCCCGGAAGTACAGAAAACACACTAAAATGTAGCAATATCAAAGGGCAAGATGGGAGTCCAAACTCTGCCACTCAGTCATCCTCTACCAGGTCAAGCATCTACTACTTGGCTGGCTTCCATCCCCACTGGTGCTCAAATGTGAACTGGTCCTTACTGCTGTGCCTCATAATTCAAGGTAGAAGTACACACAAGCACCGCCAAAGGAGAGCGACCAAACACATGGGAAGCATCATTTGGAAGTGCCTGGTGGTGTGGCAAGGTACATGCAGCAGTGGGATTCCGCCACCACTTTGCTAAATGACCTTCAATAACCCCCTGGGCGGTGAGAAAAAGGTTGCATTAAAGCAACCAGGGGCATCTGCCTGGAGCATAGGGACGGGCTGTCCATCCAAAACCCAGGCTTGACTTGGCTGCGATGAACAGGAGGGAAAGAAAACATATCACAGGCACCATCCATATTCAGGTATTCAATGCTGCTTTGCCTCGTGGTCAGTGAAGGGGACATGAGCTATTCAGTCAGAGAGAACTTAAACTGGCTTGCAAAACATGTGTTCAGTTTTAGCAGTCACATAGAATGGAACTTGAACTTTATAGTGAAAGCTTCTAATGGATTTAATATTCAGCTTCCTGGGATTCAAATTAATACCTACTTTTTTCTACAACATGCCTTCTAAAGTGAAATTCAACTGCAACCACTAATCCATTTGACAAACTCTCTCATCTTTTAAAACTTAAGTCAAACATGACCTGTTCCATGTCTTCTACTAACCACTCTCAGTAGACTTAATCACTTCTTTTGTTACCAAAGCATTTAATACACCTCTATTATAATGTATTTCCCTGAACAAAGACCAAGTCTTGTTCATCTTGGTGATTCCTGTGCCTGGCGCTGTGCTAACCACAGAGTAAATTTTTAATAAATGTCTGCTTTTTTGATGCCAAACTGCGTTTATTTGCTCTTAATCCTATGTTCAACAACAAGAACTGAAAACATACTTTATTGTTGAATTCATCTTTGTTTGCCAAGACTTACGTGTGCTCTTAAGTATAAGCCTGTCTCCTAAGATCTAGACCCATAAATCCAACTGCCTAAAAACTTTCATACCTGGATGTTCCATGAGGTCAAACTCAACATGCCCTAATCAAACTGATTATCTTTTGCCCAAAACCTGTTCTTTTTCTGTAGTTCATCCGTGTCTAATTAATATCCCCAATCCCCACTCATTTATCTACTCAGCTGAAATTCTGAGAACCACCCTAAAACCTTTTGTATTGCAACATCCAAATAAACTCTAACTTGAGTTGACTCCATGTCTTTAGCCCTTCTCAAAGCCAACCTTCCTCTCCAACTTTCCACCACTGCAGGAGTCCAGGCCCTCAGCATCCCTTGCCCAGAGCACCACGTCAGTCACTAGCGTTTCACTTGCTCTATTTCAAATACATAGCTCTATAACTTCTTTTTTTCTAATATATAATGAAGAACTTTTCATATCAACAAACCTAATCTTTAATTATTACATGATATTCTACCACACTAATGCATTTTAATTGACTAATACATCTCTCATGGTTGGGCATTTAGATGACTTCTAATCTTTTAGATAATTATTTCAAATAATAGCAATTATTTTAATAATAATTTTTATAAGGCAATGTCATACTGGATTCTGATGTCAATCTCACCATCCTTCACCCTTACCTCCTGGAGCGACCTTTCTAAGCAACAGATCTGATCCAATGACACCCTACTCTGTATTCTGTTAAGAACAAAACAAAACACTCAACTGCCTAGCCCAGAACAGGAGACCCTTACTCTGCGGCACTTTAACACCTCTCTTTCTTCCTCTGCCACCTCCCTACATGGGCTTTCAGTCTACCCCCTGCAAAGTTCCTGGGGCTTCCTGAGCATGCTTCATGCACTCACACATCTCAGCTTTCATGCACGTTATTTCCTCCGCCCAGAAACCCCCGCAACCCGCCCCCACCATGAGTCCTCAGGAAACCCTTCCTGATGCACTGACCTGGCTTCAATATTAGGTTCACCGTGAGCCCTCCTGCCCTGCCAGGTGGAGCCAGCACCTCCTTCCTCTGTGACCCAGAGCATCTATCACCCTCCTGGACAAGCCTCCATGAAAGCAAAGGCCAGGGACATAAGAAAGACACTCCAACATATTTGACAGATAAATGATTTTTTCTTTCTTCCAACTAGACCAGTGGTTCTTGACGCATTTAAAAACTTGTCCCAGGTCAAAGAACTGATGCAGTTGAGCAGGACAAAGAGAAGCGTGGACAGGTGAGCTCAGAACCTGTAAAGGTAAATCACACGTTGGTATAGACTTCTGCCCAGTGATGATACTGGGCAGATCATGGAAGTTTCTGAGTAAGGAATGCCATGATCAAAGTGACAATTCCTAAAAATAAATGATACATTCTGACTGAAATCATTTTTTGAAAGGATGACTGGGGTAAGGGTCTGCTTTCTTATCACTTCCTCTCCCTCCATCGCTTCTAGAAGTTGATGGTTCAGACCCTAAGTACACCTGAGGAGTTCAGGGTAAACTCAGCGTGCATGAGTTCATACACAAGCAGCTGGAGGTTTCCAGAGAAAGCATCTTTATAGCTACTTGAGAGGAGAGGGTGATGCAGAGTACTTTAAACCATTTATAGCTGTCTTAGGGTCCAGCAGAGGCAAGATGGGCTCTCCAGACAGCCGCGTCATGAAGCTATTATTGTTGAGGAAATCTTCTTCAAGAAATAACTTTTTACAACCTTGCGTCTCCAAGACTGCTCTCCTCTGAGCTATGGAATGCTGATGCACTGTGATTTGGGATCAAGGCAGGGCGGCTGAGACCAGGAAGCCAGTGCTTTATCACTCCAAGCCGACTTTCTGGAACTAACCTGTGTGCTAAGAGTCTGCTCTGACATCAACTCACTCCTCTCCAAAGGTCCAGAGTGGCGTCAGGAAATCATCCATGCATATATCTCCTGTCACTGTCTCCCCAGGGATGATTAAAGATCGGAGGTCCAGGCCAAAGACCACTTTGGATAATTGCAGCCTATCTCTCTGCTACTCTTCTTCTGTGCCGGTCCTTTTTGTCTGGCCTGGCTTGACTGTTTTAATCAGTCAAGTGCCTCTCCTGCTACCATCCCCCAACAAGGGAAAAGGACCCTATGAAAACAGGCTGCCAGTAACATCACAGTCTCAGGAGCCCGTGCCCAGGCTTGCCTTGCACCCCTGTCCTCCAGCTCTCTTCCCTTCAGGCTGGTCTCTCCATTAGGGGTCTTTTCTCATCCTCTGGACTGTAGCAACTTGGACCTTTTCCCTCTTGGTTTAGCCTTGTCTCAGACTCTCTGATTTTTCTGCTTTGGCCTGCTCTGGATCCAAGATGACCTTGGGGACCTTACCCATAGCCAGATGTCCTTGGGAGACTCCCCACCTGAGTCACCCTGGTCTGAAAGACTGACTTAGCCCCTTCTGATCCCAGTGCCCTGCAGGCTCTCAGTTTACTGGACACACAAGAACCTCAGAGCTCCCAGCTGTCTGCACCCTCCTTGGCCACCCGTCTACCTAGATTTGTCAGCACTGGGCAGTGCCTTCTGTGCCACTTCACAAGAAGAGAACTGGGCTTGAAACCAGAACTCTGAGGTCCAAAGCCGTGCAAGTGAAAGCATTAGTTGCTCAGCTGTGTCCAACTCTTTGCAATCCCATAGACTGCAGTCCACCAGGCTCCTCTGTCCATGGGATTCTCCAGGCAAGAAATTTGGAGTGGGTTGCCATTTCCTTCTCCAGGGGATATTCCCAACGCAGGGATCAAACCCTCATCTCCTGCATTGCAGGCAGATGCTTTACCATCTGAGCCACCAGGGAAGTCCTTAGTTCTGCCATTATGGGTAACCTTGGGTATATGAGAGTCTTCTCATGGGGACTTAGTTTCTGCATCAGTTTGATGAGAGGCTTGAACCTTCAAGTCACCTACTAGCTCTGCACTGCTCCAAACTGATCACGTGGTGCCCAAGAAGACCCTGAGTACCCAGCTAGGACGAGGGCCATTTGTTAATGGGCAGCCCCAGCACAGGATTGCCCCTTGTTTATAGGCATTAGTTGTCCTGACATCAGGGTGATGGTAAGAGTAATAGTAGTAGGATTTACTAACTTTGACACCTGGAGCCAGTCACTGGCTAAGCATGTGCAAGTATTTTTCATTTATTCCTCCTCTCAGCCTATGAGGTAGGTACCTGCATTATCATGATTACACAGACGAGGAAACAGAAGCTTAGAAATGGTTAGAGAGGTAGAGCCAGGATTTGCACAAAGTGGCTTCTTGACCAAACAGTGCCCTGGGGACCAGCTAGCCTCGCCCTGTGGGGGTTCCTGGTGGGAATGCCAGAGCAGACCCTGGGATGCCAGAGCAGCTCCCTCCTGGGAACTACTGAATGCTCAGGCACCTTCTGCGGGTGACATGCCACTCCATTGTCCCTGCACTGTTGTCTGTCTGACTTTGAAGGAAACTCAGCACCCCTGCACTCCTCTGACTTCTCCTCAATACAGGAAATGTTTGCATAACTTCTTCGCACAGGGCCACGGCACTGCATAGCAACACTAGTTTAGATGTGTTAAAGAGGTGATTCTGGAAGCTCAGAGTGTCCATCTAAGCCAAGGGGGGCCAATAAGCCATTGTATTATAGAGCTCATGTTTCCAATTTGGACAATCTGGGTTTGAAACCTGGACTGGCCTCTCTGCAGCTGCGAGACCTTTGTCTTTTTGCTTCAATGCGCTCTCTCTCTCTCTTTCTCCCCCTGTGAACACCCACATTCATTCTCACTCTGTTGCCTTCCCAACTTTCTCATAAAATGGAGACAATTTTCCATTCTAGCAGTTGCTGCCATAACTGCAGCTCCTGAGGTCTCACACCACCCACTTCTCTCCCAAATCTCAGTCCTAAATGAAAGTTCCACTTAAATACAATCTCTGCCTGTGCGGGGTCCAGGCCTGAAGTGCCTGTGTGCTCCCTGGGCCTGGCACAGAGCCCCCACAAAGCAAGGAGCTCCCCAGACGCACAGTGTTGAGACAGATCATCTGTACACCACCAAGAGGGAGCAATGAGGCTGCGTGCGCGTCTGCACAGATGGAGATGGCTTCCGTGGGGTTACAACGCTGGAGAGCTCTCTGGGGCTCTGGAGCCAGGCCGACCTGGATGCAAAGCCCTGTTTCACCAGCTCTATGTGCCTAATGGTGCTTGGGTAATAATGGGTGGAAACTTGCTCTGCACATACTGCCCAAGGCTGGCAACCATCACTTTTAATTTATACTCCATTAAGAGAGATAGAAGCAATCAATGGATCAGTGAGAAAGTACACAAGACAGGTGGCTGGATAGAGGGAGAAATAGAAGGGATGCAGAGGGGACATTTACTGATGTTTTAGAAGTTGAACAGACTTTGTCTAATGCTGGCTTGAGAGAGGTAGAGATTCCTTTTCCCATGAAAAAATCAGCTATCAGAGATGGGCTACCTGGAAACTGGGAGGCATCGCTGAGCACAGGGGAAGCCAAACTGAGGTTCCTTTAAGTTGGATGGTGGTGGAAGGGGGTTGCAGTGTTGAACATCTACTCTTTGCACCCTTATGTAAATTATCTCCTTCTGAGGTTTGCTTCTTTAACCCCACTGTGAGCCCCATCTACAGATGGGAAAGCTATGGTTTAGAGAAGGCAAACAGTGCATCCAAGGTCACACAGCCAGGCGTGGAGTGCACTCTGAAGCCCTTTTCTCCATATCAGAGCTCCTTGCTGGGCACTAGGGAGGAATAGGAACAGTGAGTAAGTTTCTAAACCAAGCTGCACTCTGACAGCTGGGAGATCGTCATGTACATTTCTCGCACCTCTGTCCTCTCTGGTTCATTTCTTTCCTCAGTTTGGTCATCATAAGACATCTTGGGCCATTCCTCCAGGTTATGCTCATGCTGTAGAGGGACAGGCTGTCTGTCTGCTCCTGTACCCAGGGCTCTCCACATGGAGGTGCCAGCACAAGTTGGGTGCCCGTTTGTCGCTGAGGTCAGTGTCTCACGTGCACTAGCTGGTCTGACCCCAACTGCAGGGGCCGGGCTTTGCTTCCTCCCAATCTGCCCTGGAGTTATTTGGCAGCCAGAGGATCCCAGGATGCTCACCCCTCATGCCTGGACATGCCTGCCAGCTGAGCATGTGCTGAACACTGATGTCTATCATTCTGACCTTGGGCTGGTAACGGGGGGACAGGCTGGGGGCAAGGCATGTGTGCCAGGAGCAATCTCTCTGCTTGGCTGAGCACACCAAGAAAGAAAACGATAGTCATCTCGTTCACTGGTGGTGATGGCTGTTTTTGTCACAGACATCTCTACCTTAGGGGCAGTGAGACCCATTTGCTATGTAACTGTGCATCAGAACATTAGGAAAAATATTGTCTCTTGTCCGTGATGCTCAGAAAACACAACCAGAAGGTCCGGGGAGGACAGGGCAGGGAGAAGAGATGGAGTAGGATGCCCGACATGGGCACCTCATCAGCCCAAGAGGTTCTTGTAAGCCTTTCTCATGCGCAGCTCTCTTACTATCAGCCCCCAGCTCAGAAGCCTGCTATGGCTCTCCATGCCCTTTTGCACCGAGTTCTGACTCCATTCCTGAGCTTCGACGGGTCTACAACATCTAGCCCCATCCATCCCTCTCCAGACTTGCCACACTGCTAAACACAATATGCCTCTCAAGACCTCCAATCCTTCTTTCCCCTATGAGATTGTAATTTCTTCCCTCTTCAAATCCCAAGCTTTATTCCAAAAGTCTACCTGATTTGCACCTTTATCTCTCACTGGCTCAGACTATACCACAGGATAGCATCTTTCTTCAAGTCTGGCACAGTATTAATTCTTCCAGTTATTTCTAAAGTGTGCATAATGTTCTTTGTTGAACATCGTCTATACACACATAGATGCATTTATGCATCTAAAGAAACCCCAAACCAATAAAAACAAAATTATAAAAAACAAACAGGTTAGGCAAACATAAATCATGATGAAGTACAGTAAAGAGCTAATTTTTATTATTCCTCTTAAATGCATGAATAATCTTAGTGCAAATCATATCTTTATTTTTAAAAATATGATATACTCAATGCAAACCTCAAAGGGCACTTTGGAGAGAAGCCAGGCTATAGGTTTATATTCTTCCCATTTTCAAATAAAATGCAAAAGAAAAAAAAACTAGTAATCATTTTAATGACCCTTTAAATAAATTTTTGGCTAGAGCACACTGCACTAATTTATACAGGGGACCACATGCATATATTTGCTGAGAAAGGGACTTTGTGGCTAAAGAGTGAATTTCCAAGAATCACTCTCGATTCCTTTCCTTTAAGTGATTAGCTTGAATTGAACCACACTTCACATCCACCCCGTCGTTGAGCCACACTTGCAAAGGCAAACGGAAACCTGTAAACCAGTGTCTTTCCCCTCATTGATTCAACTCTCTTTTGATTTCTTCTTTCCTTTATTCTGATTTCTCAGTCCCTGAAGTTAGACACTTTCATTCTTGAGGTTTTACTTTCTGGTTCTTTTTCTGAACATACCAAGAAAAGAAAGGTCTGGAGTTGGAATCAGTTATAAATGAAGACAGTTTGGTCCAAGTTCCGTTCTTCTCCTTTTTTCACTCCTTCCTTTCACACATCTTCCCCTAAACTCATCTCCCGAAACACTGCTCTAGCCTCTCAGTAACTGTTAATTTATGAGGCAAGAAAAACGAGCTGGTTGTGAATTAACAAGAGTGGGACCATTTCTCTCCATCAGCAGAATAATCGACCTCTCTCAGGCAGGCAGCAGATTTGGTTTTAAAAGACAGGGAAGATGATTGGAAAAACACAGGTGGTGGTGTGCCTCCTGAACAGGGCAGGATGTAAGGCTTTCAAAAAACCAGGGTTCTGGGATCTGCTTCCTCCCCACCAAAGCCAAGAAGCAGGCAGCCCAGCAGTGGAGGTTCAGGAGCCCTGCAGCCAGCTCACGGGGCACCTGGATTCCAGGGTGTGGTCCTGGGGGGCAGCTTCTTCTGAGGGCTCCTTTTCTGTAGCTGGTTTCCTCCAAAACAATACTACCTTTCCCATTTTATTCTAATTATGGTCCTAGGAGGAGGGGACAAGTAAACAGTCTTTTATCCCCACTTTACAGCTTAGGAAACAGAGGCTCAAGCAATTTAAGTGACTTGGTCAAAGTTCCCCAGCTACTGCAGAGAGAGGCCTAAACCAGAATTCCCATCTGTTTTTTTCTTGACACTCTGCCCCGAAGGACCCAGTCTAATTTCTCTGATAACTGTTTGCCTTGGGCATACTTTTCAACCATTCTGTGCTTCCAATATGCTAGAGGTGGCCTGGATTCCAGACCCTTGATTTCTCACTCAGGTTCATTTGAGACAGAATTCCAGCTGAGATATCCCTCAGGCTTCGAGACCAGAGACGTGACACGCTATAGATATTTGGATGAAGCCTGTAGTTTGTAACACACGCTGACTGAGATGGGTAGGAAGTACATATTCCCAACTGCTCCCCACCTGCACCCACCGTGGAACCCAGTCGGGGTTCTCCATCAGATCTGTGCGCTCTAGCTGTCAAGAGTTTCCGGGCTTGGCAGAGAACGTGGCTCAGCTGCAAATGACTTCATGACCTTGGGCAAGTTCCCGAGTGGCCTCGTCTGTTTAGTGACAGCCTTCCTAGACAGTCTCTGAGGGCCCTTTTATCCCGGATACACATTGAGTCTAAGAATTAAGCATGAGTAAAAGTGAGTTACATGAGCACATTAGACCAAGGTAAGTGACCACCAGCAGACAAATCTGAATATGTCACTGACCTCTTGGTGTCAGACTTCCATCGTTTGTAAATGGACTAATGATAGTACCAACACCCTACAGTTGCTGGTGAAGTATTAAATGGGTTAATTTATATAAAGCACTTAGAATAATTTTGGCACACAGTGAAACTTCTCAAAAGCTGCTGGCTGGTATTTCACCTTCTTATCATCATCATCAATGTCATTATTATTGCCATTTTATTACTATCATAAACACTTGTTACTTTTGTTTTTTAAGTTATTGTTGTTAAATTTTTATTTTATTTTGAAGTATAATTGATTTGCAATGTGTTTTTAGTTTCAGGTGTATAGCAAAGTGATTCAGTTACATATATCCATTCCTTTTTAGATTCTTTGGAAACAGAAACAAATATTAGGTCTAAGAGGGATTTCTCTTATTTGCTTTTAAAATATAGCTTATTATGCTTCTTATTCTGAAGGAAGAAAGCAGGGTCAACAGAGATGAGATGCCTGGTTGAGACTGCAGGAAGTAGGTGGCTGTGAAGGAAGAAATATGGCCCAGAAGAGCTCGTCCCTTGCCTGCTATTTTGATATGCGGTGTCCTCGCATCTGGGTTGCCAGAACAGATGCAGACAGCTTCTCCAGCTCCCTTTCCTGCTGGAGGAGGGCTGTGCATGCCTAGCTGAGAAAGTGATGCTCAGGAAAATTGCGTCAGCTCATGCTGATGGAGTTCCTCAACTGTGCCATGGAAGATGCTGCCGTTTTGAGTTCCACCAGCAGAGACAGTAGGTTGCAGGGAATCAGCCACCTTCTGAACACAGAACTCTGACTTCAGAAGACCTGGCCTGAATGACAGGGCTTAGCTGGCCAATGAAGTGAAAGTGTTAGTCGCTCAGTCGTGTCTGACTTTTTGTGAGCCCACAGACTACAGCCCACCATGCTCCTCTGTCCATGGAACTCTTCAGGCAAGAATACAGGAGTGGGTAGCCATTCCCTTCTCTAGGGCATCTTCCTGAATACATGGCCATAAATCCAAGAGCTCTGGGGATCACACCTTCCAAGGACTACCCACCTGACTGCCACCAAACCCAAAGTCCACAGATCATCACATATCACCATGTAGCCCTCTGGGAGGCATAGTCCAATTGGTGGCCAGCCAGACCATCTAAGCAGGAAGGAGCCTCAGAAAGTGTAGGCCCCACCCTAGCCACTAAGGAAATGGATGCTCTGCGAGGAAGCTCACTTATTCAAGAACACTCTGTAACCCAAGTGGAGAACCAGGACCATGAAGAAGATGTCTGCCTCCTCCATCTGTCCTAATGGTCTTACCCTTACCTGATGTGAAAGTCCCTCTGCCCTGCTGAACCTACTATGTGAGTCCTTTGAGTCAAAGGGAGGGCCCCATGAGCATTGCTCACCTTAGTTTCTCTCTCACACAGATCATAAAAGCAGCACTGTAGGGCCCCAACAACAGCAGCTTCTATGTGTCATCCTTATCCTGTTGCCCCAAGGACCACACTAAATACCAGCTTTTTATCTGGAGACTTACTACTCAGAATATGACACATGAGGCCAATTGGGTCCAAGGGATTCAAGCAAATTTGGGACACCCTGCCAGGTCCCACACACTGAACTCCACATCTTAGCCTATCTAAAACATTTCAAAATAAATAAATTTATAAGCAAATAGGCAGAGACAAATCTCCTAAGGAAATCAGGAAACAGTGACAATGACGGTGTGGCTGCTCTAAGCCTTTCTCCTCGCATGAGGACAGTCACCAGGAGCCTAGATTACCGAGCGGCCACGGCAGCCCCCACCTGGCCCACACCTCTCCTGGGCACTCTCTGTCTGGCCCTGGTCTGCATTCACATTTGAGACCCTAGGTCTATGCGTGCAGCTGTTTCCTGTGTGCATCCTATCTGGCTGAGTAGATTCCATATTTCCGAAAGCAGGAACCTCCCAGGCAAAATACTTTGCTCAGAGCAAGACACTTAACAGATGGTTTAATAAACTAAAATTATCCTTTTTTTTTTCACATTCTTCTTTTGCTTTGCTTTAGTGTAAGAGATTTTAATATCTGTGAATTGAAAGCATACTACCTTAGAACTGATTTTCCCTGACCCTCCAGCAATCTCAGGAGACACGGTCAGGGAAAGCAGGGGGTCCAAGATTTTAAGATTCTGTGTTTTGTTTAGAGGCTTCCCATTGTGTCAAAGAGAGCTCAGGGTTATGCTGCTGTATTGAGAAGCTGACGTGGAAATAACCAGCATCTGATCAGACACACAATGCCTCTTAACAGCTTGACAGAGACAGCCGGCTCATCAGAGAAATCTGAGTGGTGATTCCCACTGTATTTCTGCAGGGTAGCCTGGAAGTAATTATTCTTCTCACTGGTAAATCAATTAGGAAAGGAGGATCTAATACTCCTCTCCTCCTCCAAGAAACTGATAATCCTCTAACAGTAATGGGCAGAAAGCTCCAGGCAACAGAGTTACTATGCATCCAGGGATGAAAGCAACCTGGTCTTTGTACCTGTGGCAGGGGCAGCCAAGCTGAAGCAGGTCGGAGTAGAGAGCATGGCCTGCATGGTCAGACAGAGGTGAGCAGAGATCCTGAACCCCCTCTTACCAGCTACTTTAGAGAAAGCAAATGGCTCATCTGCCTGAGCCTCAGTTTCTTCACCTGCCAAATGGGAATAAAACTACCAGGATTCAGGGGATTAAAAGAAAAACTAAAAACTGAATGTAGAAATGAGCTTAGCCCAGTGCCCAGAACTTATTAGGAGCTCAGTTTAAAAAAGTCTTCATTCTCTTCTGATTATCAGTGCTTGCCACCTTCCCACATACCCCCTCACTCCATCCCCACACACAGGCACACACACCTCTACCCTGCAGCAATTTGATCACATTTCCTGGCAGTCAGGACTTTCTGTGCTCTCTGTCGTTTCCAAAACACTGTTTCCAAATCTGCAGGTGGCAGCCGCTTTCGAGCCAGAGCAATTAGGCCATAACCCGCCTGCATTTCTCCATTCACTCAAAGATTTGTTCTTAAATAGACACCCATGATAGCTGAGCCCCTCTCTTGTTGAGGCACAAAGACTTCAGCCTGCTTTACGAAGCACAGTGCCGGTAAATGCAGGCTTTTAACCTTGACAGGTGTCATTCTGCATGGGTCTGTAGACAGAGTCAGCTGACAATAATGAGTTCCAGGAACCCAGCGATGTTTATCTCCTACAAAGGGAAGGGTAGGCTGTGAGCTGGAGCTCAGATGCCACCAGAACAGAGGGCTCCTCCAGAGGCAAACCTCACACACACGCATCAGAAACTAATGCACTGGTCTTCAAGCTCAAAGTGGCAGGCTCAGACATCACCCAGGAAATGATCAGAGAAAGGCAAACAGCAAGAAATGCAGAATCACATCAAATGCAACTCGTGCAGATCAATGCCATTAAAACAATGCTGGTGCCACCACGGGATGGTCTAGAACAACTGCAACTCAAGTAGCTCCCAGCATTTCGCATCTGTACTCTATTTAGATACAACTAGTCCAAATTGCAGCTTCCTTAAGGGAGTATTTTTCCCTGGTGGTTCAGATGGTAAAGCATCTGCCTACAATGTGGGAGACCTGGGTTCGATCCCTGGGTCGGGAAGATCCCCTGAAGAAGGAAATAGCAACCCACTCCAGTACTCTTGCCTGGAAAACCCCATGGACGGAGGAGCCTGGTAGGCTACAGTCCATGGGGCCCCAAAGAGTTGGACACAACTGAGTGACTTCACTTTCACTTTTAAAGGAGTCTAGCATTGCCAGACGGAGAAGGCAATGGCACCCCACTCCAGTACTCTTGCCTGGAAATTCCCATGGACGGAGGAGTCTGGTAGCTGCAGTCCATGAGGTAGCTAAGGGTCAGACATGACTGAGCAACTTCACTTTCACTCTTCACTTTCATGCATTGGAGAAGGAAATGGCAACCCACTCCAGTGTTCTTGCCTGGAGAATCCCAGGGACGGGGGAGCCTGGTGGGCTACCGTCTATGGGGTTGCACAGAGTCGGACACGACTGAAGCAACTTAGCAGCAGCAGCAGCATTGCCAGATGTTTCCTAATTCGTCCCCCAAATTTGTCCCCCAAATAAACCTTTATTTATAAATAAACCTGGGAAGACTCTTGAAGATTCACCATTTACAAGTATAGCAAGCATGGTGTGATTTACAGAAAGGCTCTTTCCTTATCTTGCCTGCTTTCTAAAGTGGTTGAGAGGACTGGCAATTATACAGATAACGATCCTAAAAAGAATCTGAGCATAGTAGATGCTCAATTAATGCTACCTAAGATTAATACTAGTAGGAGACTCTACACACATCAATATTTCTACTTTCAACCTAATAGCTTATTAGCTATCTACACTGGGAAATTTTATGTTGTCAAAAAAATATTAAGACATCAACAATTAGCTTTGGGAACAACTATATAAATACGAGCACACTTTACTGTCTTGCTAAGGGTGACAGAACTCTGATGAACTCACAGCCTCCAGGGAAAGCAGTAGCCATCTGTTACATAAGTAACTCATTAGGTGAAAAGTCACTACTTCAACAAGATTAACTGAAAAATCTGCTAGAGACTACTGCCATTAGCCGCTTGATGAACATCGGGAGCTACAGATAATTTGAATGCTGAGAGAATCAAAAGAATCTTGCTTAATTGAAACAGATGAGAATTCAGATGACCACTGGTTTAAACTCTGAGATACATGTAAGACAGGACCTTTTTAGAAAGTTGCATTACAAGGTCATAATGACCCACACATCACTAGACCAGTAAAGAAGCATACAAGGGTATTTTAATTTACATCTATCATTTTTCCTGAGTGGCTTGAGAAGGGTAGGTCTAGTAAACCTAAACATTCTGGTTAAGAGAAAGTCACCACATAGAATATTTGTGCATTGCCAACATCTTGAGGCTCAGGATACAATCAAAAACACTTAACAATAAAATGAAACAGAATTTAGTTTCATCCCTCTCTGGATGATTCAGAAAGCACTTCAGGATCACCCAGTCTCCTTATGAAGTCAATTTCAATCGCTGGTTCCAAAATAAATAAATCAGCAAATCCATAGCACTAGCCTATTTTTTGTCTCTTCCTGATCTGAGTGCAGAAAATATCTGCACTTTTAGCTTTCTGGGTGACAGTACCTCTTACGTGGGATTTAACTGCGTTTCGGTGGTGTTTCTCTGAAAACACAGGCAAAATGGCCTTTTGGAAAGAGTTTGGGAGTTTCTTACGAAGTTAAAACGTATGTGCGTGTGTGCGTGCTTAGTCACTCAGTCAAGTCTGACTCCGTGCAATCGTATAGACGATAGCCCACCAGGCTCCTCTGTCCATGGGATTCTCCAGGCAAGAATACTGGAGAGGGTTGCCATCCCCTTCTCCAGGGGATCTTCCTGACCCAGGGATTGAACCCACATCTCTTATGTCTCCTGCATTGGCAGGCAGGCAGGTTCTTAACCACTAGCGCCACCTGGGAAGCCCATAATTGGCTTAACCTTTGTTAACTGGGCAATAATTCCTCTGAGAAATTGTTCCAGAGAGCCCATGATCTCTGGGATGGGGAAATGGAGGTGCCTTCTGCCCCAGTGGATATCAAAGCCTAGCTTTATGTCCTTTCTAACCCTCAGCATTTGTCTTATCCTCTCTTTGTCTCCCACATGACTGACCACCTGTAGGTTATACTAAGAAGAGAGAAACTAGGAGTAGAGAAAAATGGCAGAAGACTGAAAGATATGTTATGAGTAGGAGGCTAATGGAAAACATATGTGGCAGACGACTACCAGAATGGATGCAAACAGGCGTGACTCTTCATATGCCCCTTGGGAAAATCCTTACAAAGATAGCTGACCTATCATCTCCATGAAGAGATGATTACTTTTGTTGTGGTCCAGACATAGGTGAGAGATCATTGCTGAAGGACATCTGCCATGTGTCAAACACTTACTTCTTTCTTCTCCCAGAGTGCAGACACTCCTTGTGATTTCACCTGACCCCAAGTCACTGTGTGGGCGGGAGGAGCTTTATGTTGAGAGTCAAAAACAAACTGCCCATCCTGCCGTTGACTATCTGAGCGACATGGGAAGGACCTTCGTCTTCCATTGCACTCAGCTTCCTTCTTAATAAAAGGATAAGGCAGAATGGAGGATCATGGCCGACTTGATTCAGTCAAGTTTAATCACGTGTCCATCATGGACATGGCACTGAGCTTAAATTCCAGATCATGAAGCAAGCTGCCTCAAGCTCCCAGGTCAGAACTAGACCATTAATTCTAGAGCCCGGGGCTGTGGCCGTATGGAAGGAAAAGGAGCAAAATATGCTCTGAAGCCAGAAAACCTGGACTGAGCATCAGGAGCCCTCGGCTCTTACTCTGGCTCCTTTTTTTACCTGGCTTTGGGGGCTTTTCTGGTTTCAGATTCTCATCTGGAAAATAAGACTATTGTTATACATGAAAGATTCTTAACCAAGACTCCATGGACATCTTGGGTCAAGAGATGGGATTAAGGATGTTCATTAACATCCAAAAATTCTTAGCAAAATTTTGTGTGTGTGTGGGGGGGGGGTATGTGTCTAAGAGGAAATCTAGAGCTTTAAACATATTTGCTGAGGAGTTGCAGTTCAAAACCCATCAATAACTGCTTGTTCAGATGAAATCTATGATCCTTCCCAGGTCTAACATTCAATAATTCAAATAACAATATGGAAAAATGGAAAAATGACAACCCTTTATGATTAAAAAAAAAAAAAGAGAGAAACTACTCAGCTAAAACCAGGAACAGGCATGTATGCAGCCATCCTGATTATCAGGTTTTTGGCACCTGGCTGGTGGGCACACTCCCAGGTGTGGGCACCCCTGGATCTGCTGGCCACCAATGCTGAACCAGGAGGCCGACACCAATTCTGCTCCTCCCTTCACTGGGGATAGCTAGGTGGGAGTGAGAAGGGTTGGCTCTGGGTTATGATGCTAAGGGTTTGAGTCCAAGTTGCTCTGCTTTGAGTAGCACTGGCAATCATTGCTCTCAGTCATAGCTTGGACTCTGCCAGGTTGGAATCAGAAATCAGGGACACCTGAACAACGGGTTGAAGATCACCTCTGCGCCTACCTCACTAAAGAAAAGGTTTGCGAAACCACTGGCGAGTAAAAATCAGATGACAAGGGGAGAGCTGGGCAGTGCAATGCCATTTTCAGTCCTTTCAGTTCAGTCGCTCAGTTGTGTCCAACTCTTTGCAACCCCATGAATCGCAGCATGGCAGGCCTCCCTATTCATCACCAACTCCCGGAGTTCACTCAGACTTGTGTCCATCGAGTCGGTGATGCCATCCAGCCATCTCATCCTCGGTCGTCCCCTTCTCCTCCTGCCCCCAATCCCTCCCAGCATCAGGGTCTTTTCCAATGAGTCAACTCTTCACATGAGGTGGCCAAAGGATCGGAGTTTCAGCTTCAATATCAGTCTCTCCAATGAACACTCAGGACTGATCTCCTTTAGAATGGGCTGGTTGGATCTCCTTGCAGTCCAAGGGACTCTCAGGAGTCTTCTCCAACACCACAGTTCAAAAGCATCAATTCTTCAGCGCTCAGCTTTCTTCACGGTCCAACTCTCACATCCATACATGACCAATGGAAAACCATAGCCTTGACTAGACGGACCTTTGTTGGCAAATTAGAAACCCTGAAAAGGCCTTTCGTAACTGTGGGATATCTCCTGGGGCCAGGCCTGCCTAAGTTTCTGAATAGGAGTGCCCCCCTCGCTGGGGAAAGATCACATCTCCCCACAGCCAACAGATCGTACAGCACTTATTTTCTATAATCATCCATCATTCTGTGGAACCCAGGCCCCCTTCTTCCAAGACGTCTCTGTGAGCAAAGTCTGACCTTACGCAATTTCACCCAGGGGATTTTACAGACCCAGGTATAGAACCCACATCTCTTAAAAGCCTCCTGCGTTGGCAGGCTGGTTCTTTACCGCTGCACCACCTGGGAAGCCCAGAGTCAAGCCAACCCATTCTCAAATCCCAGATCTGTTAATCACCATACTATCTGTTACTGTCTGGCTTTAGGCTAGAAAGTTACTTAAACTCTCTGAGCTTCAGTTTCTTCCTCTGTAAAATGGGGATAGTAATCATTTGTACCCTAGAGATTCACTGTGAGGTTGCATGAGATAAAGTGTGTAAAGCACATAGCACAAGCCCTCCTTGGCACAGAGAAGCTCCTAAAATAGTTACGTCGTTTTACCATTGCTGTTGTTGTTACCATTGTCGCTACTATGTCAAGGCAGTTGTTTGAATTATAGTGCTTATGGTGTTCTTGACATATAAAATAGACATTCTGCAAGTGAATCCATGGCTACTGTCTTCTTCTTAACTCTTGGCCTTTGGCTTCCCCGCCACTCCACAGGGAGTGCTCAGGACCCAGGGATCCCCCTTCTCACCTTCCTTTTGTTGGTGGGGTTGACGTAGAGGTAACTGAGGACAGTCTTCAAACCCACTTTGTCATTCAGCTTTTCATAGGTGGTGCCATAATCTGTTGATCTGCAGGTAAGAGAGGAAGAAAGAAAGGAAAAGACTGTTTTAATGGGGGATTGTGTTTCCAGAGGAGCCCAGCTCTACCCCGACCTGCATCTTTGTTCCCAAATTACATGAGTGCTTAAAAAGTGTTCCTCTGAGATAAAAGGCCCCATTGATTTTAGAACAGCAATTAGACTAATAATGCATCTGCTTACTACCTAAGCTTGCTCCCCTTTGTTCCTGGCCTTTCTCAGAGACCTACTTTCCTGCCCTTTGTGAAGTGGTGCGGTGACAGGTAGGCTGCCTCCGGTGCTCAGCGCTCTGTCCTCCCAGAGCTCTGTGGGGAGGCCTGAGTCCCTGCCGGGGGAACAGTAGGGAGAAAGGCCAGACCTTCTCCTGAGGTACAACCACCTTCACGCCCCTCTACTGAGCCTGAAACCAGAAGACCCTCAGAGGGGCAGGAAGTGCACATGCAGGAACCTCATGGGATCCAACAGCCAAACCGGCCACACCCAGCAGAGTCCGATGCTTCCCACAGGAGCAATGGTGCATCAGGGGGAAGAGCCAGCAACACTGACCATTCATTCCGCATGCCAGCGATCCTGCTGCCTACTTGTTCCTCCTTTGGGTGCTCTGACCTTGCACCAAGACCACGAGCCAGGGCTCTGAGAACAAAGGTAGGCCAACCAATCCACAGGCTCCTTTCTTTCCATCCTGCCTCTCTCCCCATGTTGGAGGGAGAGCCAGTACCCAAAAGTGGATTCAAGAAGCCAAGCTTCCTGCTGCTCCCGCCTTGCTTCCCCTCCCCCACCCCACACACCTCCCTCCCTTTTCAGGACCAGTATCATCAGGTTCTCATCTGTCTGCCATCACCTTCCTTAGCTAGACTCAGGAACTCTCTCCCACTGGAGCTTCAGAAAGCCACAGAAGACTACTCATCGTCTCTATGGTCAGGTGACCCCAGGGGTGCCTGCATTCCAACTCTGGCCCTGCGCTCTCCTAGTAACAGCAACTATCTGCCCTTGCCTTTTCCTTGATTACCTTCTAATCTAATCTCCCTTGATTTTCCCACCTTCTAACTTTAATCTGCTTCTGCCTTGGCCCACAGCTTAGCTTTATAAGCCAAGTGTCCCAGGCCTGGATTAAAGACCCACCCTCACCTCTGATAAGGCTTCACTGGCCTTCTCCCGGTTGCCGCTCATTTCTCCTCTGCACAAGTACAAAGTTCCCCATCTGTTGTACGCCCAAGGCACATACTGTACATGAAATGTACTCTTTGATTTTCTGATATCGTCATGATTAGTTTCCTTATATTCTGTTTCCCTCGCCACAACATAAGGTCCTCAAGGACAAGGAAATTCAGAGAATGCTATGGGAAGAGGAAAGAACATGAACTTGGGCCAGAGCAAACTCTAGTTCCCTCTTAGATGGGCAGATCCCTGGTTTCATGACCAAGTGCAGGTTACTTCACCTGCTGGAGCCTCAAATTTCTTACTCAAAAAAATGGGCATAATCTAATCTTACAGGGCATTTACGAGGATAAAAAATACAACGTGTTGGAAACTTCCTAACAGGATGTAGGCATTCTGAAATGTCAATATATATATATATATATATATATATATATATATAAATGAAAATACAAAGGACCTTCATGTCTTCTTCCAAAATGTACAGAACGTCTTACACATCGTGCACACTTGGCACATTTACTGAATAAACAAAACGTCGGTATTTCTAATCCTTCCTTAGGTTACAGGCCCCACATCGTCATTGGTTATGCTAACTTTAATAATCAGCATCCCCCAAAAACTGAATTCTTATCTTCTGTCTCCTGTCTACCTTAGGCACTAGGAATCACTGCCAATGAGAGAAATCATTGCCTTTATCTCTCGAACCCAGCTTAGTCTCTAGGTCTTAATGATTCTATCTCCTAAATAACTGAGACCTCTGATCGTCTCATCCTCATTCCAATGCAGTGGCTAGCGCATCATCGTTTTTACAACAATCCCCCAATCAGATGCTCTTGTTCAACCTTCTCCCCCTCCCACCAATCTCCATGCTGTCATCAGGCTATATATCAACCACACGGACTCTGTCCACCTTACTCCCTGGTAGTAATCACCCACTGCCTACACACAGTGAAGTTGTATCTTTCAAGCTTAGTCTTGTAAAGTCTAGGTGTAACTTCCCTTACTAGGCCCATTTCCAGCAACTGACTCCTCTACCCCTTCCTCTCCAGCCTCATTCAGCTCCTGAATGTCCTGAATCTTTATTGCCTACGTTTCTGGCAGAGCAGTCCCTTCTGTCTGAACTATCTCTACCCCCTATTTCCTTTACTTAGTAAATTTCTCTCTAATCTTTATTCTCAACTCTATTATCACCCTCCTTCCAACTTCCTCACTGGGGAATTAATCACCATTCCCTTTGTGTTCTTGTACTGCCTCACACATTTTACTGTTCTAGTGTTTATCCTATTGTTGTGATCATACTATTTTTATTCTGTAATGTTTTCCTCAACTATACTTCCCCAAGAGCAAAAAGCCATTTCTTATAGCAGCCCAGTGCATTGCACCATACATGGTACTAAGTAAGTGCTGAAAATCTACTGATTTCTGCACTCTTTTGCTTTGTTTTTATTTGCAAGGGTTAATGAATACATGAATCTGTCTAAATCTACTCACATTTTCTCAAACACCTGCTGATGTCCAATCACAACTCAACAGAGAGCCACACCTAGAAAACATACCTGATACTTCAGATGCTGGCACAATTTGCAGAATGGTAAAGTCTTTTAGCATCTGGTACCAGGGAAGGATCTAGCATCAGGTTAAATGACACTAGAAGTAAGGTTAAATGACCAGTCATTCTAATCTCCTATCCTACCCAGGGCAGGGGAGAAGACATATCGTAATCTCGAGAGACTATCAATAGTATATTTTTCTTAATACAAATAAAAAATTTTTATAGAACAAACTGCTTCTTGATTCAACCAGTTTTGAAGGCACAAAGATGGCACCAGGTGGGGAAAGAACATTGAACTTGGAATCTAGAGTAAAGAACTGACTCTGAAATGTACTCAAAGTGTTACCCTGGAAAAGTCTTCTCTAAGTCTGTTAAAGAAAGAATCATCCTGACATTTCTTAAAATGGCAAGGCAGACATAATTCAGGACTATTGCAACAGGTATAGGGACCACAGTAATGAGGTTTTGAAATAAGAGATGGGAGATTAGGCCATACTTCAAATACACCAAGGAAAACGTAGGAACTTAAAGCCAAAGAGAAGGATGGGGATCAGTGGATAGAACATTACTAAGAAGGTATGGAAATTGTTTGCTGACTGGCAAGATTCTTGCTGAAGGCAGGCTGAGGTGATCAGATGTCACCTGGGTTATGGTTGGGGATGAGGACTTTGATCAGATATGGACTACAATGAGATATTGTAAGGGGTGGTGGGGATTCTGGCTAAACTCACTTAGCAGGATTGTTGCTAAAAAATGGGCTCTTGAGGACGTATCTAAGGACTGGTCCTAGGTGAAAAGAGCTCAGAGGATCCTGACTGGAGCTTGGTTAAGAAGAGAATCTTTCCCAAGCCCCATTCTATCTTCAACACAAGAGGTTTAACGCAGATAATCATAAGGCCTCTTCTGGACTTTTAAATCTTATTATCCCACCAACACAGCGCTAAGCTGTTTCCAACTAACGAGTTTTCTTCATGCTATATATAGCAAACATCTTGCTTGTAAGAGCTAAATTCTCAGGTCTCCTTTCATGACTGATGTCACAACAGACTTCCTTCCAGAATCCAAATAACCCTCATCAAAGGTAGTGTACTTAACATGACACATAGTCTGTCTTTCTGGATGCAGCACAACCAATTCACATTGTCTTTGCTCTTTTCCAAAAGTGGCTGCTGAGGGTAGGAGCTTCCCAACAAATGATATGCCATGGCTCAGCTTCCTTCGCTTCTGGGGCAGTGGCTGCTCAAGCAGGCACACAGACACAAGTCTCACTCAGTGAGGGCCCCTCAAGGAGCCAGTGGGCCCTGGGGCCTAAGGAGGCCTAGACTCTGCCCTTTCTAGCATGGACACTGCACACTCCACTGACCACAGCATGCAGTGGGCTTCCTTCCTGTGGGCTAGGGGCAGCTGGCAGAAGCCTCTGCACCATTGCCAGAGCCAGCAGTGCCAGGAGAAGTCACCTTGACAAAAAAGCAGATCATCCTTCACCTCATGATTCGAGACATCTGCCGGCAGGGTCACTTAGAGGAAGCAGGCTCATTTCCCCTATTTTAAAGCTAACTTCCCAAATCCTGATGCTAAATTCCTAAAGCTGAAATGTCCAGAAAGCTGGAGACACTGGGCACCTGCCATGTGCTGGGCCCTGGGCCAGTTACCATTTGGAACAGCTCAGAACATACAGCTAACCTGGCAGGCAGCACGTGAGAGGTGCCCAGCCACAGCGCTCCCAGCCTCTGTGTCTGTGCTCAGATTCCTCCAGTTCCAGAAGGTTATTCCACTGCTCTGTGTGTGCGTGTGCGAGCCTCTTGTTCTTCTGTTGTCTTTCATTATGAATTATTTCCAACATACTGAAAACTATAAGATGCCAGTCATAAATCTACCACTAGATATATATGTTGTCCATCAACACAAATATTTGATGATCTTTTCAAGTGTTTTTACATGTACATAAATGTTATCCCACAGGATATATATTCTGCAGCTAGCTTATTTTGTCCAACATTCAGTTTGGAGGATTTTATGCATGTTGACACACTTAGCCATAATCCATTCACTTTAACTGCTACGGAGCATTGTAGTTTACCAATAAACCATTGTCTATTTATCGTTTCAAACTCTGATAAATATTTTGTCTTTTAAAATTTGCTGTGATAAATATTTCAATCACCATTTTTACACAAGTCTTTTCTAGAGAGACACCTTGATGTGAAATTACGACTCATCCCCCATGCACAACTCTCATACCCCACACTTAACTTCTCTGCTGGTTATTGACAGATTTTTCTCTAAGGGGACTGTACCTTCAAAGAGATACTCCCTTAGTCTCCAGCTCCAGAAACTGAGTCTTTCTTTATTGCCAGGGTCTGAGTCCACAGCTCCTGACCAGTCTTGTCCCAGCTCTCTCTGTGTCCAAAATCTTCAATTCCAGAGCAACTGAATCCAGTTAGTAGTTGGACCCTGAGTCCTGGCCTCAAGACTCTACCATTTGTTTTCCCATTTGCATCACTGTTGGTCATCTGCTCTGTGGCTCCACCCTGCCCAGGGACCTGCTTGTTGTCAGGTTGAGCCTCCCAGCTGCCAACTACTCACACTCCTCCCCAGGTACCCCAGGCTCACTGGTAGACTAGACGTCCACCCTCTTCAACTCCCCCAGGACTCCTGGGTTTGACTCGTCTATTTAGGAGCTCCTGTCCCATCCTGACAAGCCTCCAGAAAACTTCCATGTGGGCCAATACACTCTGGGAGCAGCCTCTTATCTCACCAACCTAACCTGTCATAACCCAGGTAGCTATCCAAGGCCACTTTCTCAATGACAATTTCCAGAGCTGAGTTGTGAATATAGTATACTTTCATCCACCCAGCAAGCTCCCATTCCTCTGATGAGCTTCTAGTGGAGAGGCTGGTGGCAACAAACATATGGGCTGCTATTTTAAAAGTAAAAGAACAGAAAAGAAAAACTTCTAGCCAACGCAGCCAAGTCGGCTTCCCATTAGAGCTGAGCTGAAGCTCAGTACTCACCCCCGCCCTCACCCCAGCCCACTCTGCATTCCCAGCACCACGTTCCTGCCAGAGGTGAGAGGGCTCTGCAGGGCATGCTGCCAGTTCTTATGGGGCCACCAGATGTTCAGGATGGGGCGGACACACTGCTTTCCTAATCATGCCAGCTGCCTTCCCCTGTTTGCCACCTGTGCTCCTCAGTTCCCACCCCCCCCCTCCAAGGCTTGTCCCTGAGAAGGAACTAAGAAATATCAAGTTTTTCACTCTTCGATTCTCTTATAAGTCTTTCATCTTCTCAGTGGACTCCCTTCTCTGTGATACTATCTAAAATTAGTAAACCACCTCAGTCCTGATAGTTCCTTTTCCTGTTAGCAATTTTATTTTATTTTGCTTAGTTCTTCATGCATATCTATCTGTATTATGGCATTGACTATGTGCTAGATACTGGCCTTGCCCTCTGCTCCACCCAAGTCAGGGGCACTTATGAGGCAGTTTAGCACAGGCAGTGAGCTGTTTCCTATAAAAGGGCCAGAGTGTAAGTATTTTAGGTTTTGATGATTTCTGTCAAAACTACTCAGCTCTGCTCTTGTAGTTCAAAACAAGCCACGGAGGATAGCCGATTGAATGGGTGTGCTGTGTTGCAATAAAGCATATTTACAAGAGCATGCAGGGCATAACTTGTCGGGCACTAGTCTAGCTGACTGCAATATCAACCCCTACCATCCCTACCAACAGCCAGGCTTCCATCTCACTGTTGTCTCTCAGACAGCTTCCCAAGATTTCAGCCAAGGTATTTGATGCCCTGCCCCACCATTCCCTGCCTGGTTGCCATCAGGTCCAAGTGTCTGCCTCAGCCTGGCACTCAGACGTGTGTAGTCTGCCCCCTTTCCTCCCCTTTCCCACTCTCCCAGTGAGATTATGGCTGGCAAGTGTCTGGATTTCCTCCTTTCTGACTCCCGGGTCTAGTACTAACTACATCGTGGAGACTTTTCCTACAACTTCAGCCCACACCCTCCCCTGAATATATCCACAGCATTAGGAGTTCCATATTTATTCTCTGAATACGCATATGTGCTCTTTTCAGAAATGACTAAAAGCTCCTTAAAAGAAAAATAACAAATAAAATAAATATATTCTGAAACTCCAAAAGTGCAGAGCACTAAGTAGAGAAAACAAGGAAGATAGAAGCAGGGCAAAGACAACTATACACAGGGCTGGGCAAACTAGACCATGCGCTCTTCACTTCTCTGAACAATAGGGTCGCTATTGTAAGCACTCCATAGAGAATAGTGAGAAACTTAGTTTAGCACCTGATAAACCCTGTGCATAAATGTGTATGGCTGTCATTTTTATGACTACTCACCCAGATTGTATTTTTCTCAAGGACAATCACCTTGTTTTTTTCCCTTGATTTATAAATTCCTTGCTCTTAGGGGGTGAGGCACATGGATGCCCAATTAATCATTAAGGAATTTTTGGCTACTGTTTCCAATTGTACCATGAAAATACACTATGGCCCAGCTGCTGGGGAATCAAAAGGCAGGCCCATGCTTCCCAGTGCCAGACCCAGGGAAGTGCCCTACCCACAACCATTCCGCCTGAGTGTGCTCCACTGACCTACACTACACTGAGAACAGTCAACAGTCAAACACCAGAGGCAATGAGAGGCTCCAGTGTGCAGTGAACCTCAGCCCACTCTGCAGGCAGGTCAGGAGTTTCCACAGTGCAGCTCCAGACCCATGGCTTCCCAGAGAGTCTTTACCATCCAAATGGGAAAATCACTGATATTCCCCTCTAGCCTGTTCCACTCCCAGTCTTAGGGCCAGTGTCTAAAGCCACATTAATTCATGTCTTTGCAGTGGCAGAAGCCCAACCTGACCACAAATAACCAGCCAGAAACCTAATTCCAGACTCCAAGCCAAAAGCAAGTGATTTAAATAGCTTCCCTCCTAAGTGGGTACTGGCCCTATCCCCTACTTCAGAAAAACCACAGACAGGCTGAAGCCCAGGCAGAAGCTCACACAGCTCTCCATAATTCTTCATGTCATCTGACTCCACAGCCTCATTATCTCGTTTCACAAAGAGAGACACAATGATACAAAATAATTAATGTTCTCCTGCCCCAGCTATCTGAATGAGAGCCATCATAGTGTTCCAAGTACAGGGAATTGAAGGTTACCTGACTCTGCAGACCAGATCATGCAGAATTCATAGTTTATATAAAACAAAATATAGACCCACCAGCAGTACCATTCCAGCTCAGATCTAGGAGGGAAGGATGGGGTGTGGGGAGTTAGACAAAACATTCAGATCTTTGGTCTTTCACATTGAAGTATGAACACCTCAGTTCTCACTGAAGAATCTCAGTTCAGAAAATAAGGCTGCTGGATTGTTATTCTGAGGACTGAAAATGACAAAAGACCTCAACATTATCAGCCAAGAGGCCTGTTTGTGACATATGGGTGAAGGAGGAAAGAAGTCCTCCAGAGAGAGGAAAGCGCATGAGCAGAGCTCTGAGAGGAGGTGGTGTCCCATTGATCACACCTTTATTCACATGCGTATAGTGTATTTTATACAACACACATACACATACACTATACAATAGCATTAAAGAAGCAGGTAATATCAAGATTATTGACCTAGAAACGTCTCTAAGACATAACTAAATGAAAAAGGCTGCTGAATAATAATGCATTAAAGACACAAACAGTGTACCCAGACAAAACAAACCGATATATTCCCATTCGGTTTAGAAGTGCGAATACAAGTGTATTTTAAAATTTCTAGAAGAAAACACAAATGCATGGTAATAGAAGTTACCTCTGATTAGGGGTCCAGGGTGGGTTGGTTGGCTATAAGAACTAGAGTTTATTTGTAATGTTATAATGTTTTCAAAACAAAAATATATCCATGTATCGCTCATGCAGTTAAAAGTAATCACAATAAAGTGATTTGTTACAGAACAGTTCCAAGGCAGATCAGTAAATTAACACATCTGTAGAGAAACTCTATTATAGATAAGCATTTGCATTCTAAAAGGCAGCCCTGGCATAACCATAAGAGGATTCGTTTCAGAGTCAAGCAGATTTGGTTTCAAATCCAGCCTGTGCAACCTTAGACTAATTACATAAGTCTCCTATTTCATATCTGCTCAATGGGAATATAAATATCGCCTTCACAGGATTACCATGAAGCTTAAATAGCCCTAATATCATGCAGTTCACTTCACTATCAGTTGTTAGGAGACCTCATGGTGGAACAATAATGTGATCATTGGAGGAGAAATCGTCTCATACATCTCTCAGCAAATAGAAGGTAAGTTGTAGTTACATAAGCACCAGTGGGCAGGCTAAGGCCATCTCATTCCCACTATATAAGCAATCAGCGACCATAAGGCACATGGGAAGATGGAGGGGTTGCTACGCATAATCAAAGATAGCCTCCAGCAGGTAGAAATTAAAGTCCAGGGAAAACAGACTTCACTTTTTTTCAGCAAGTTTTCCTGGGGAAAAAAATAATGAGGCACAAACTAGAAGGTTCTGGACAGTTTTAGCAAGGCATTTCTATCTGGGGAGTAGATGTTTACCATTTCCCTTTAATATTACATGCAGCCAGTTGAGTCCCTGTGACATGCACGCAATTATGTCTGCTGTGCACAACTAGAAACCCCCAGGATAAAATGGGTAGCTGCCTAATGGAGAGATGTGAACTCATGGAGAGCCTTCAGACCATCCCTCTACCCTGGAAAAGCTAAACTCTGTGCCTCATTCATTTGTAAATCGTTTTCTTCTCTGGCATAAGCATTATACCTTCTATGTGGTAAGCACTCAAGGCATTAATTAATCAGTCAAAACAGTCTATTTCTTCTCTGAACAACCAACCCTGTAGAGAAGACAGTGGTTCCTCTTGCTTCCATCTTCCTCCGAGAAACCTCTCACCTTTCCTGCCTCTGGTTTCTAGCACTCAGCATCAGCGTCACTGTCAGGGAGCACCGTATCTACTCCCTGGGGATACACCTCTTTTCTCCTCTGCAGTTGTTTTATGTCATTATTTAACTTTTTGTGCATGAGGCTCCTTTTTCCAGAGAGAATCAGTCCTCTGAGGTCAAGGAGCTACTTGCCTGTCTCTTTTAACCCCTACTGCCTGCTGAATAATGCCATGCAGTTTAGATATTCAGGCTGAGCAAATGTGTCCCAGGGACTGAAATAGTCACACTCAGATTCCCTGCTGCTTGTGAAAGGTTCTCCTGGGAGAGACTGACAGCTAAGCAGATGTTGCTTCAGGCAGAGCTGGTTCTATCAGTTTATCTTACTGGTCATTTGGGGAAGAAAGACGACTAAAGCTATGCCGCACCTGACATTGCCCAGCCCAAGGAAGAAGAGGAAATTCCCAGATACCCAGGAGTGAATCTCAGGAACCACAGGCACTCCATCTCCTCATGGGCCCAGAAGTCTGAAATCTCACTTCTCTCTTCCCCTAAAAGAATTATATGTTAATGGCTATGCTCCCTAAGTATTATTTAAACATCACCCTGTCGAGCACCACATTCTACACTCCACATGCCCTTGACATGATCAGAGCTGTAGGGCTTGAAAACCAATCTCAGTTTTTTAAAGCTTTCCTTAGAAAGGTTAAGTAAGAAAAATAAGTAATTAGCCAGAAGTTGGGTTTGTTCTCAAGTCACAGAGTATTTCTTAAACCATCCTGCAGCCCTTAAAGAAATGCTCCTCTGAGACCAGAGGCAGGGCTCATTAAGTCCAGGTGACATGGACTGCCTCATCAGACTGGTGCCCATGGCTTTAGGGAAAATGAATGCCATACTCTGGCATTTTTAGAATATATATAAAAGGCCTGAAAAGCAATGATAGAAATATTGTAGAATACAGGAAAGAATAATGTGCAACATGGACATCAATTATAGCCATGCTATACAGAGAAAAATCCACTTAATATTTTAATATTTTTTTTCTCTAATCTCTGTGTATGTGTATGTTTACAAAATTGGGAATCATTCTCTGTATACAGTTTGCTGTCCCACTCTTCCACTTAACATAATATTTAAATATCTCCCCATGCTGCTACATAGCCTTCCAAAATAATTTTCAAAGCCTTACAGCATCTCAATGTACAAACATATCATAAATGACTCTAAATGCCTTCTTGGTCAGATGGTTGGTTTCTGGCCAAATGTTTACATTAAATAACTTTAGTGTGTATTCTTCTACATAAATCTTTATGTGCATCTTTATCTGTTTCCTTAAAGTACATTCATGTAAGTGTAATTACTAGTTCAAAGGGTAAAGATTATCATTAACATTCTTGTTATAAAATATTCTATATGACATAAAAATGCTGGTCAATCTGTACTTCCACTAACAGTACGTGGAAGTACTGGTTTCACTGGATACTGGCCAATATTGGGCATAACTATTTTAAAATCTCCAGACATAGGTGTGTTGGCAACAATGTATTGCAAAAATATAAGCCCTTAAAGAAATAAAAGGAATCCAAATTGGAAAGAAGAAGTAAAACTCTCACTGTTTGCAGATGACATGATCCTCTACATGGAAAACCCTAAAGACTCCACCAGAAAATTACTAGAGCTCTTCAATGAATATAGTAAAGTTGCAGGATATAAAATCAACACACAGAAATCCCTTGCATTCCTATACGCTAATAACGAGAAAGTAGAAAAAGAAATTAAGGAAACAATTCCATTCACCATTGCAATGAAAATAATAAAATACTTAGGAATATATCTACCTAAAGAAACTAAAGACCTATATATAGAAAACTATAAAACACTGATGAAAGAAATCAAAGAGGACACTAATAGATGGAGAAATATACCTTGTTCATGGATTGGAAGAATCAATATAGTGAAAATGAGTATACTACCCAAAGCAATTTACAAATTCAATGCAACCCCTATCAAGCTACCAGCCATATTTTTCACAGAACTAGAACAAATAATTTCAAGATTTGTATGGAAATACAAAAAGCCTCGAATAGCCAAAGCAATCTTGAGAAATAAGAATGGAACTGGAGGAATCAACTTGCCTGACTTCAGGCTCTACTACAAAGCCACAGTCATCAAGACAGTATGGTACTGGCACAAAGACAGACATATAGATCAATGGAACAAAATAGAAAGCCCAGAGATAAATCCACACACATATGGACACCTTATCTTTGACAAAGGAGGCAAGAATATACAATGGAGTAAAGACAATCTCTTTAACAAGTGGTGCTGGGAAAACTGGTCAACCACTTGTAAAAGAATGAAACTAGATCACTTTCTAACACCACACACAAAAATAAACTCAAAATGGATTAAAGATCTAAATGTAAGACCAGAAACTATAAAACTCCTAGAGGAGAACATAGGCAAAACACTCTCAGACATAAATCACAGCAGGATCCTCTATGATCCACCTCCCAGAATTCTGGAAATAAAAGCAAAAATAAACAAACGGGATCTAATTAAAATTAAAAGCTTCTGCACAACAAAGGAAAATATAAGCAAGGTGAAAAGACAGCCTTCTGAATGGGAGAAAATAATAGCAAATGAAGCAATTGACAAACAACTCATCTCAAAAATATACAAGCAACTTATGCAGCTCAATTCCAGAAAAATAAATGACCCAATCAAAAACTGGGCCAGGGAGGGAGGGAAAGATGGCGGAGGAATAGGACGGGAAGATCACGTTCTCCCTCACAAACTCCTCAAAAGAACATTTCAACGCCGAGCAAACTCCGCAAAACAACTTCTGTAGGCTGGCAGAGGACATCAGGCAACCAGAAAAGCAGACCATTGTCTTCAAAAACAGGTAGGAAAAAATATAAAAGACGAAAAGGAGACAAAGGAGGTGGGGAGGGAGCTCCGTCCCGGGAAGGGAAGCCCGTCCCGGGAAGGGAATTTTAAGAAGAGAGGTTTCCAAACACCAGGAAACACTCTCCCTGCCGAGTCTGTGGCGAGCCTTGGAAACACAGAGGCAACATAACAGGAAGGAAAAATAGATAAATAATTAAAACCAAGAGATTACAAGCCCACCAGTAACTCCCCCAGCGGAAAAGCAGCAGAGACGCCTGCATCCGCCATTGGGAAGTGGGGGCAGGGCAGGGACGCGCGGGAGGCGCGGGCTGCAGTGCTTTGCAAGAATCGGGCAGGAACGCCCCACGCGCAACCAGAACGATCTAACTTGGGCTAGCAAACCAGACTGTGGGATAGCTACCACGCGAAAAGCTCAAACATAAGACACCGCCAGGACTGAGCACAGAACAAAGGACGGAGCGGAAAAAGCCGGCTGCAGACCATTCCCCGCCGGGGACAGGCAGCCAGAGCCGTAAGGACTGGAAAGGGGCAATTGCAGACCCGGAGAGACTTTACTTACCTAACTGCAAGCAGGCTCCTTTGCTAAGACTTCTGGGGGTGCTGGACAGTCACAGTCTGCCTCACGGGGTGCGCCAGCGGTCCACCCAGAGAGCTGAGCGGCAGCGGCGGAAAAGGTGACAAGCCGCGGCAATTGCGCTCGCCAAACTCCTGAGCTACTCGGACCTGGGAAGGGCACAAAGCGCAGTCCCAGCTGCATTTGTGCCTCTGAGGGCTGCCTGAGGGCCGAACCTGAGCGGCTTGGACCAGGGAAGTGCACGCAGCCTAGGGCCGGCCCCAGACGGTTCCCGGCTGAGCATCGTAGAGCCGGAGCGGTTTGTGCGCCGCGAGAAAGGACAGGTCAAGCAGGGCAGAGATACTGTGTACACACGACAGTGCTATTTGTTTGCAGCATCCCCCTCCCCACAGCGCGACTGAACTAGTGAGCCTAAAAACCAGCAAACAGAAGAAGTTAAACAGAGGGAACCACCTTGGAAGTGAGCCCACACGGCCCATAACATCAGAGAAGAGCCAGATATATTTTTAATTTTTAATATTTTTAAAAATCATTCTTTTTTTTTTTGCCTTTTGCATTTTTTTTCTTTTTTTCCGAGCTTTTTTTAATTGTTAAATCTTCTATTTCTCCTCTAATTTTTATTTCTATAACCTAGTATTACTATTTTAAAAAAAAAGACTTTTTTTTTTAAGGCAAACACCATATATACTCTTTGGATGGTTGTTGGTGTTTTGTTTTTTTGTTTGTTTGTTTGTTTGTTTTTAATAATTTTTTTTTCTTCCTTTTTCCTTCTGCTTTTCTTTAATATTGTATCTTTGAAAATCCAACCTCTACTCCAGATTTTTAATCTTTGTTGTCAATTTTGTACATTTAAAAACCCAAACTTCACTACCCAAGTTTACCTGAGAGCAGATTACTGGCTTGTCCACTCTCTCCTCCTCTGGCCTCTCCTTTTTCTCCACCAGGTGGCCTCTGTCTCTTTTCTCCCCATCTCTTCTCTATCCAACTCTGTGAATCTCTGTGTGTTCCAGACGGTAGAGAACACCTAAGGAACTGGTTACTGGCAGGATTTGTCTCTCCTACTCATTCCTCTCTCTTATCCTCCTGGTCACCTCTGTCTACTTCCTCCCTCTCCTCTTCCCCGTATAACTCTGTAAATACCTCTGAGCGGTCCAGACTATAGAGCGCACATAAGGAAGTGACTACTGGCTAGCTTGCTCTCTCCTCTGATCTCACCACATCTCATTCCAGTTACCTCTAACTACCCCTCCATCTTCTCTTCTCCTTGTAACTCAGTGAACCTCTGAGTGTCCTCAAGGTGGAGAAACTTTTCATCTTTAACCTAGATGTTTTATCATCGGTGCTGTATAGATGGAGAAGTCTAGAGGCTACTGTGAAAATAAAACTGAAAACCAGAAGCAGGAAGCTTAAACCCAAAGCCTGAAAACATTAGAGAACTCTTGAATTCAGGGAACATTAAGCAATAGGAGCTCATCAAAGCCTTCATACCTACACTGAAACCAAGCTCCACCCAAGGGCCAACAAGTTCCAAAACAAGACATACCACGCAAATTCTCCAGCAACACAGGAACACTCCCCTGAGCCTCAATATACAGGCAGCTCAAAATTATCCCAATACCTTTGATGTCTCATAACCCATTACGGGTCACTCCACTGCACTCCAGAGAGAAGAAACCCAGCTCCACCCACCAAAACTCCAACACAAGCCTCCCTAACCAGGAAACCTTGACAAGCCACTGATAGAACCCCACCCAAAGTGAGGAAGCTCCATAATAAAGAGAACTCCACAAATTATCAGAATATAAAAAGGCCACCCCAAACGCAGCAATATAACCAAGATGAAGAGACAGAGGAATACTCAGCAGGTAAAGGAACAGGAGAGTTGCCCACCAAATCAAACAAAAGAGGAAGAAGTAGGGAATCTACCGGAGAAGGAATTCCGAATATTGATAGTGAAAATGATCCAAAATCTTGAAATCAAAATGGAAACACAGATAAATAGCCTAGAGACAAGGATTGAGAAGATGCAAGAAAGGTTTAACAAGGACCTAGAAGAAATAAAAAGAGTCAAAATATAATGAATAACACAATAAATGAGATCAGAAACACTCTGGAGGCAACAAATAGCAGAATAACAGAGGCAGAAGATAGGATTAGTGAAATAGAAGATAGAATGGTAGAAATAAATGAATCAGAGAGGAAACAAGAAAAACGAATTAAAAGAAACGAGGACAATCTCAGAGACCTCCAGGACAATATGAAACGCTCCAACATTCGAATTATAGGAGTCCCAGAAGAAGAAGACAGAAAGAAAGATCATGAGAAAATCCTTGAGGAGATAATAGTTGAAAACTTCCTAAAATGGGGAAAGAAATAATCACCCAAGTCCAAGAAACACAGAGAGTCCCAAATAGGATAAACCCAAGGCGAAACACCCCAAGACACATATTAATCAAATTAACAAAGATCAAACACAAAGAACAAATATTAAAAGCAGCAAGGAAAAACAACAAATAACACACAAGGGGATTCCCATAAGGATAACAGCTGATCTGTCAATAGAAACTCTTCAGGCCAGGAGGGAATGGCAAGACATACTTAAAGTGATGAAAGACAATAACCTACAGCCCAGATTACTGTACCCAGCAAGGATCTCATTCAAATACGAAGGAGAAATCAAAGCTTTACAGACAAGCAAAAGCTGAGAGAATTCAGCACCACCAAACCAGCTCTCCAACAAATTCTAAAGGATATCCTCTAGACAGGAAACACGAAAGGGTGTATAAACCCGAACCCAAAACAATAAAGTAAATGGCAACGGGATCATACTTATCAGTAATTACCTTAAACGTAAATGGGTTGAACGCCCCAACCAAAAGACAAAGACTGGCCGAATGGATACAAAAACAAGACCCCTCTATATGCTGCTTACAAGAGACCCACCTCAAAACAAGGGACACATACAGACTGAAAGTGAAGGGCTGGAAAAGATATACCACGCGAATAGAGACCAAAAGAAAGCAGGAGTGGCAATACTCATATCCGATAAAATAGACTTTAAAACAAAGGCTGTGAAAAGAGACAAAGAAGGCCACTACATAATGATCAAAGGAACAATCCAAGAAGAAGATATAACAATTATAAATATATATGCACCCAATATAGGAGCACCGCAATATGTAAGACAAATGCTAACAAGTATGAAAGGGAAGTCAACAATAACACAATAATAGTGGGAGACTTTAATACCCCACTCACACCTATGGACAGATCAACTAAACAGAAAATTAACAAAGAAACGCAAACTTTAAATGATACATTAGATCAGTTAGACCTAATTGATATCTATAGGACATTTCACCCCAAAACAACAAATTTCACCTTTTTTTCAAGTGCTCATGGAACCTTCTCCAGGATAGATCACATCCTGGGCCATAAATCTAAACTTGATAAATTCAAAAAATCGAAATCATTCCAAGCATCTTTTCTGACCATAATGCATTAAGATTAGATCTCAATTACAGGAGAAAAACTATTAAAATTCCAACATATGGAGGTTGAACAACACACTTCTGAATAACCAACAAATCACAGAAGAAATCAAAAAGAAATCAAAATATGCATAGAAACTAATGAAATGAAAACACAACAACCCAAAACCTGTGGGACACTATAAAAGCAGTGCTAAGAGGAAAGTTCATAGCAATACAGGCATACCTCAAGAAACAAGAAAAAGTCAAATAAATAACCTAACTCTACAACTAAAGCAACTAGAAAAGGAAGAGTTGGAGAACCCCAGAGTGAGTAGAAGGAAGGAAATCTTAAAAATTAGGGCAGAAATAAATGCAAAAGAAACAAAAGAGACCATAGCAAAAATCAACAAAGCCAAAAGCTGGTTCTTTGAAAGGATAAATAAAATTGACAAACCATTAGCCAGACTCATCAAGAAGCAAAGAGAGAAAAATCAAATCAATAAAATTAGAAATGAAAATGGAGAGATCACAACAGACAACACAGAAATACAAAGGATCATAAGAGACTACTATCAGCAGTTGTATGCCAACAAAATGGACAACGTGGAAGAAATGGACAAATTCTTAGAAAAGTACAATTTTCCAAAACTGAACCAGGAAGAAATCGAAAATCTTAACAGACCCATCACAAGCACGGAAATTGATACTGTAATCAGAAATCTTCCAGCAAACAAAAGCCCAGGTCCAGATGGCTTCACAGCTGAATTCTACCAAAAATTTCGAGAAGAGCTAACACCTATCCTCCTCAAACTCTTCCAGAAAGTTGCAGAGGAAGGTAAACTTCCAAACTCATTCTATGAGGCCACCATCACCCTAATACCAAAACCTGACAAAGATGTCACAAAAAAGAAAACTACAGGCCAATATCTCTGATGAACATAGATGCAAAAATCCTCAACAAAATTCTAGCAATCAGAATCCAACAACACATTAAAAGATCATACACCATGACCAAGTGGGCTTTATCCCAGGGATGCAAGGATTCTTCAATATCCGCAAATCAATCAATGTAATTCACCACATTAACAAATTGAAAATAAAACCATATGATTATCTCAATAGATGCAGAGAAGGCCTTTGACAAAATTCAACATCCATTTATGATAAAAACTCTCCAGAAAGCAGGAATAGAAGGAACATACCTCAACATAATAAAAGCTATCTATGACAAACCCACAGCAAACATTATCCTCAATGGTGAAAAATTGAAAGCATTTCCCTAAAGTCAGGAACAAGACAAGGGTGTCCACTTTCACCGCTACTATTCAACATAGTTCTGGAAGTTTTGGCCACAGCAATCAGAGCAGAAAAAGAAATAAAAGGAATCCAAATTGGAAAGAAGAAGTAAAACTCTCACTGTTTGCAGATGACATGATCCTCTACATGGAAAACCCTAAAGACTCCACCAGAAAATTACTAGAGATCATCAATGAATATAGTAAAGTTGCAGGATATAAAATCAACACACAGAAATCCCTTGCATTCCTATACACGAATAATGAGAAAGTAGAAAAGAAATTAAGGAAACAATTCCATTCACCATTGCAACGAAAAGAATAAAATACTTAGGAATATATCTACCTAAAGAAACTAAAGACCTATATATAGAAAACTATAAAACACTGATGAAAGAAATCAAAGAGGACACTAATAGATGGAGAAATATACCATGTTCATGGATTGGAAGAATCAATATAGTGAAAATGAGTATACTACCCAAAGCAATTTACAAATTCAATGCAATCCCTATCAAGCTACCAGCCACATTTTTCACAGAACTAGAACAAATAATTTCAAGATTTGTATGGAAATACAAAAACCTCGAATAGCCAAAGCAATCTTGAGAAAGAAGAATGGAACTGGAGGAATCAACTTGCCTGACTTCAGGCTCTACTACAAAGCCACAGTCATCAAGACAGTATGGTACTGGCACAAAGACAGACATATAGATCAATGGAACAAAATAGAAAGCCCAGAGATAAATCCACACATATGGACACCTTATCTTTGACAAAGGAGGCAAGAATATACAATGGAGTAAAGACAATCTCTTTAACAAGTGGTGCTTGGAAAACTGGTCAACCACTTGTAAAAGAATGAAACTAGATCACTTTCTAACACCACACACAAAAATAAACTCAAAATGGATTAAAGATCTAAATGTAAGATCAGAAACTATAAAACTCCTAGAGGAGAACATAGGCAAAACACTCTCAGAAATAAATCACAGCAGGATCCTCTATGATCCACCTCCCAGAATTCTGGAAATAAAAGCAAAAATAAACAAATGGGATCTAATTAAAATTAAAAGCTTCTGCACAACAAAGGAAAATATAAGCAAGGTGAAAAGACAGCCTTCTGAATGGGAGAAAATAATAGCAAATGAAGCAACTGACAAACAACTAATCTCAAAAATATACAAGCAACTTATGCAGCTCAACTCCAGAAAATAAACGACCCAATCAAAAAATGGGCCAAAGAACTAAATAGACATTTCTCCAAAGAAGACATACGGATGGCTAACAAACACATGAAAAGATGCTCAACATCACTCATTATTAGAGAAATGCAAATCAAAACCACAATGAGGTACCACTTCACACCAGTCAGAATGGCTGCGATCCAAAAATCTGCAAGCAATAAATGCTGGAGAGGGTGTGGAGAAAAGGGAACCCTCCTACACTGTTGGTGGGAATGCAAACTAGTACAGCCACTATGGAAAACAGTGTGGAGATTCCTTAAAAAATTGCAAATAGAACTACCTTATGACCCAGCAATCCCACTTCTGGGCATACACACCGAGAAACCAGAATTGAAAGAGACACATGTACCCCAATGTTCATCGCAGCACTGTTTATAATAGCCAGGACATGGAAACAACCTAGATGTCCATCAGCAGATGAATGGATAAGAAAGCTGTGGTACATATACACAATGGAGTATTACTCAGCCGTTAAAAGAATTCATTTGAATCAGTTCTGATGAGATGGATGAAACTGGAGCCGATTATACTGAGTGAAGTAAGCCAGAAAGAAAAACACCAATACAGTATACTAACACATATATATGGAATTTAGGAAGATGGCAATGATGACCCTGTATGCAAGACAGGGAAAAAGACACAGATGTGTATAACGGACTTTTGGACTCAGAGGGAGAGGGAGAGGGTGGGATGATTTGGGAGAATGACATTCTAACATGTATACTATCATGTGAATTGAATCGCCAGTCTATGTCTGACGCAGGATGCAGCATGCTTGGGGCTGGTGCATGGGGATGACCCAGAGAGATGTTATGGGGAGGGAGGTGGGAGGGGGGTTCATGTTTGGGAATGCATGTAAGAATTAAAGATTTTAAAATTTAAAAAATAAAAAACTAAAAAATAAAAAAATAAAAAAATAAAAAAATAAAAAAACTGGCCAAGTAAATAGAGAAAACTAAAAAAAAAAAAAAAAAAAAAAACTGGGCCAAAGAACTAAATAGACATTTCTCCAAAGAAGACATACGGATGGCTAACAAACACATGAAAAGATGCTCAACATCACTCATCATTAGAGAAATGCAAATCAAAACCACAATGAGGTACCACTTCACACCAGTCAGAATGGCTGCGATCCAAAAATCTGCAAGCAATAAATGCTGGAGAGGGTGTGGAGAAAAGGGAACCCTCCTACATTGTTGGTAGGAATGCAAACTAGTACAGCCACTATGGAGAACAGTGTGGAGATTCCATAAAAAATTGCAAATAGAACTACCTTATGACCCAGCAATCCCACTTCTGGGCATACACACTGAGGAAACCAGAATTGAAAGAGACACATGTACCCCAATGTTCATCGCAGCACTGTTTATAATAGCCAGGACATGGAAACAACCTAGATGTCCATCAGCAGATGAATGGATAAGAAAGCTGTGGCACATATACACAATGGAGTATTACTCAGCTGTTAAAAAGAATTCATTTGAATCAGTTCTGATGAGATGGATGAAACTGGAGCCGATTATACAGAGTGAAGTAAGCCAGAAAGAAAAACACCAATACAGTATACTAACACATATATATGGAATTTAGAAAGATGGCAATGATGTCCCTGTATTCATGACAGGAAAAAAGACACAGATGTGTATAACGGACTTTTGGACTCAGAGGGAGAGGGAGAGGGTGGGATGATTTGGGAGAATGGCATTCTAACATGTATACTATCATGTAAGAATTGAATCACCAGTCTATGTCTGATGCAGGATACAGCATGCTTGGGGCTGGTGCATGGGGATGACCTACAGAGATGTTATGGGGTGGGAGGTGGGAAGGGGGTTCATGTTTGGGAAAAAGAAAAAAAAAAAAAGTAAGTACCCAACTGAAACATGGGCTTGGATTTAAAAGAGTGAAATAATGCCATTTGCAGCAACATGGATGGACCTAGAGATTGTCATGCTGAGTAAATTAAGCCAAGCAGAGAAAGAAAAATGTTGTATGGAATTCCTAATATGCAGAATCTGAAAAAAATTGATACGAATGAACTTATTTATGAAACAGACTCACAGTCTTAGAGAATGAACTTATAGTTGCCAAGGGGAAGAATGGTGGGGAGGAGTAGTTAGGGAACTTGGGATCTCTATGTTCACTCTGCTATATTTAAAATGGATGACCAATAAGGACCTTCTGTACAGCACAGGGAACTCTGCTTAATGTTATTTGACAGCCTGGATGGGAGGAGAGTTTGGGGGAGAATGGATACATGTATATGTATATCTGAGTCCCTTTGCTGTCTACCTGAAACTATCACAACATTGTTAATCAACTAAACTCCAATACAAAATAAAAATTTTAATATAAAAAATATATATATAAGCCCTTAATCGTGTCTTCACACTAAAATGCTTGGTCTTTAACAGTGGTTCCCAAACTTTTATGACTCAGGACTCCTTTATACTCTTAAAAATTAATTCATACACTACATTCACAAATTTGCAATTTTAGAAATTACATCTGGCAAAATTTTACAATATTAATTTATTTTAAAGTAATAAATAATTTTTTATGATAAAGAAACTAGAGTTTCTCAAGCAAAAATAATTTAGTGAGAAAGCACTGCACTGTTTTACATTTTTTGCCTAGTCCCTTAATATCTCACTTAACGGAAAACAGTTGGATTATATCTGCATCTGTGCTTAATCATTATATCACATATGTCATACAACTTCTAGAAACTCCACTGTACATTTGAGAATGAGAATTTTTTTAAAAGCCCATAACATTTTATTATAATTTAAAAATAGCTTTGACTTCATTAATCCGCTGATAGGGTCATGGACATTCCCCAGGGTTCCCAGGATCGCACTTTGAGAAAATGGCAACCCATTCCAGTGTTCTCGTCTGGAGAATCCCAGGGACGGGGGAGCCTGGTAGGCTGCCGTCTATGGGGTCGCACAGAGTTGGACACAACTGAAGCGACTTAGCAGCAGTAGCAGCAGCAGCTCAAACTGGGTCCCAAGAGGACTGCAACTTACAAAGAGATAGTTTCTAATTTTAATAAAACCTATGGACTTCTTGCAAATGTTCTCCCTTCATTCTTCTTCCACCAGACCCTGTAAAGTTCAAATCCCATCTCCTGCATAAAGCCTTCTCATCTAACCTGCCTTTCAGTGATATTCCCTTTCTCTGATTCTTTACTGCTTTTATATCACTGCATAACAATCTGGCTTACACCCTCTGATGTTCATAGCCTCTTGTCCCCACCAAAACCATAAGCTTCTTAAGGTTGGGGATCAAGTCGTTGGCACACACTTGGGCTCAATAACTGATTTCTCAGAAGAGAGCTACTCTAAGTCACTGTGGCATTTAAGGAACTAACATTTGCATGATACTTTACACAAAACACTTTCTCTTGAGATATTTTATTTAATTCTAACAAGGACCCTTTGACATAGACATTTCATCTTTGTCATAAAAATGAGGAAGTAGAGACTCAGAAAGGTTAAGTGACTAAAGCAAATGACAATACTGAAACTTGAACCTTGGTCAACAGATTCCAAATCCCATGCACTCTACCCCAGTGCTTGGCTACTAACTGGCAGCAGTGGTGACTGAGCCCCACAGTGTCACAGAGTAGAGATTTCATAGACTCATCCTTTCAGGGGAACTCCAAAGACATTCCTAAGAGGAGGTACTACACAACCATTAAAAACAAGAGTGTCTGAAGTCAAAACTAAATTGGAATTCCTATCCTCCCACCTACTAGCAATATCACACTGGCACATTTCCTTAGCTTTCTAGGCCTCACTTTCCCCATCTCTAATACAGGCATAATTGCCACCAGGCAGAGTTGTTGAGAGAACCCAATGAGAAAATCTACATAAAGCACAGTGCAAGAATCAGCTTCGTTCTTGGATATACTTCCATTCCTTCCTAAAACCATCACCATCATCCCTTATTTCCCCTCTGGAAAACAAGGATTTCATGAAATGAAGATAGGCACTGCCTAGAGCCTAAGCAATCTATTGAAAAGGAAAATACTTCATCCCAGACACCTGGGTCTGGAGTCTTTGGAACACGGAGGCTGCAGAAGCCCAGGCCAAAAGCATCACTGGAAAGAAAGGATGGCGTTTTGTACCAAAGGACACTCACTGCCAATCCGTGTGAGAGACTATGTGGGTCTTAGCTCTGGAAGCCAGCCTGCTCCTCTCAGCACACACAGACTCCTCAAGCTCAGGTCCCCTAGGAGTCTCTGGAACTCAGTACCTCTCCGGACATAGGTTGCTTCTCTGGGGAAAAGGTAGTGCTCAGTTGGTCAGGTCAAGATGCTGAGAGGAGACAGAGGCCAGGTTGGGAACAGTGCCTCCCAGCCCAGCAACAAATACCAGGACTGGCAACAACACAGTGTGCTGACTATCTCCAGTGGCTCAAACTTCAGCATTCAGCAAGTCCCATAAGTTATGGTTGACTGGGTTTCCAGAATCCTGTGGTTATCGACACTCCTTGTTTCTAACCAAAAACAATGATCCACAGTTTGAGTACTTTTCTCTTTTGTAAAATGAGAGGGTTGAAATCAATGATCTCAAAGATTCTGCCATCTTCACTTCTGTGCATCTGATCAAGCTCCAAATGGCTTCTGGCTGCTTTCAAAATGCAGATCTATGCTCTAAGGATGCAAATCTGTCATCACCAAGGGCCACTGAGGTCCTGCAAAAGACTGCCTGAGGTCAGGCATGTCCCTAGAATAAGTGTTCAGCTTCCCAAACGTCTATGAGCCTATGGGTCACCTAATCTAGACAACTAAGGAATGCTCTCAGAAAGTGTCATGTGGTCTTGGGGAGACAAGATCATTTCTCACTAAATAACTAGGAAGCGTGGCATGAGTCAGTCTTGGAAGCCAAGGGATAATATGTGTCATTTTAAACACAACATCTGAACCATCACGAAATGATAGGCAAAATAATATAGCATATCAGTGAAATTTTGATACAGCCCTCTCCTGGAAAGATTAGGGAGGAGGCAGAAGCTCAGAGAGAGGGACAATTAGTAAAGGGATTCAAAAAAGCAATTAGATAAAACTCTGTGAGGACAAAGGTCCTACTAAGTCCCCAGTGTCCACTCCCTGGCCCTCAATCACTATTTTCAATAAATAAATGAATAAAGGACAAATGAGTAGGAAGCAGTTAGAACAAATTCAATAGGATAACAGTGTTGTTAAATGAACACATTTTGGAGTCGGAGACACAGCAAAGAGTCGAATGTGACTAAGACAGACAGACAGACACACACACACACACACACACACACACAGGGACCTATAAATGTGCGTGCTCAGTTGCTTCAGTCATGTTCGGCTCTTTGTGACCCTATGGACTATAGCCCGCCAGGCTCCTCTGTCCTTGGGATTCTCCAGGCAAGAATACTGGAGTGGGTGCCATGCCCTCGTCCAGGGGATCCTCCCAATCCAGTGATTGAACCTGCATCTTCTGTGGCTCCTGCATTGCAGGTTGACTCTTTACTGCTGAGCCACTGGGGAAGCAAACAAACCAAACTAAGTACTGCACAGGGTTATTTGAGAACTTAGTGATAACTCAGTGAGGAAAAGCGCATAAAACATTTATCACAACGTCAGGCTTATTATATGTGTGTGTGCTCACTCACTCAGTCACGTTGACTCTTTGAGACCTCATGGACTGTAGCCCACCAGGCTCCTCTGTCCATGGAATCTTCCAGGCAAGAATACCAGAGTGGGATGACATTTCCTATAGGGGATCTTCCCAACCCAGAGACTGAACCCACATCTCTTGTAGCTCCTGCACTGGCAGGCAGATCCTTCACCACTGTGCCACCTGGGAAGCCCTAGGCTTATGATTACTTAGGTTTTTAATATTGATTTTGGCATATGATGGTGATGACGAAAATGATGCAGATAATGATATTCATTAGTGCTAGCAGGCTCAGAGAAAAGGAAGGAAGATTTTATTGAAGAGGTGAGCTTTGAAGGAAAAGATGGAGAATCAGGAGTCCAGAGGAAGACAAAGGCTTGGAACCTAAAACACATTAATATTTTCATAAAATAATTAGGAATTGAGCCTGATCTGAAAGAAATATTCTTACACAGGCATAAATGAGCATAAGTTTTTATAAGTAGAATAAGATTTGGTAGAGGGTCTTGAATATCTGCTAAAGAGCTTGAACTTTATCTTACAAACAACAGGGGCCCTCAACGTTCTAGAATCTGGCAGAGACACAACAGAAGTCCATTTGGAAAGACTAATTGGTCGCTGATGGATATGATGGGCTGATGAACCATGTTCTTCTAGAGGTAGAAAGAATTATTAGGAATCCATCTCACTAGCTTGATGACAGTAGGTTGTAAGAAATGAAGAGGGACACAGAAGAAGCATAACGTGTTTACTCACTTGGGGCAGAGATGAAGGAGAAGAAACAGGTAAAGACAGCTTCAAGATTCCAAGCCTGAGTGCCTAAGAGAATGCTGTTACCACCGACAGAAACAAGAGTGGAGCTGACATCTCTGGAGCAGCTTATAAAGGGTTTTTGAGAAAACAGAAAAACATTCTAGGCTCAGTTGCCTAAAACCAGAGTGTCCTTCAGTTGTGTCCGGCTCTTTGCAAGCCCATAGACTGTCCATGGAATTCTCCAGGCCAGAATGCTGGAGTGGGTAGCCTTTCCCTCCTCCAGGGGATCTTCCCAACCCAGGGGTCAAACCCAGGTCTCCCGCATTGCAGGCAGATTCTTCACCAGCTGAGCCACAAGGGAAGCTCAAGAACACTGGAGTGGGTAGCCTATCCCTTCCCCAGCGGATCTTCCCGACCCAGGAATTGAACCAGGGTCTCCCAGAATACAGGCAGATTCTTTACCAACTGAGCTATCAGGGAAGCCCTGATTGAGGGAATGCTTGTAGGCAAAACCTAATGAAAGAGAGGGAGGCAAGACAGGTAAGGGGCAGCAGATCATCGGGGTTGAGGTTCCAGGTAAAGCCTGATCCACAGGGGGGCTCCAATGAGTAACTCTCTCCATAGACTTGACCCACTCTAAGGCAAGGGGCCAGGATTTTGTGCTCCACACCAGCCAGTTATTGGCCATCCCAGATGTGGGAAGTGGTGACCTCTGGAGGAAGTCATCACATCTTGCAGCTGATGGGTGCCTAAAGGGAATGTTAACCTAAATTTAACCTAAGGCTTATTGCATGTAACTCTCAGCATTTGCCTTCTATCATTACTGAGATTGTTAGCGTTGAGAAGATGGCAAGATATCCAACAAACTTGATGAATGAAAGAAAACAACACTGGGCAACTACAGTCCTCTGCCTCTGTACAACTTTCATCTGAGAATATCACTTCCCCTTTATTTTCTGACCTGCTTTGTGTAAGCAGCAGATAGCCTAGTAGCTGTCATACTCCAGAGTTTCAACATTAGTCTTCCAATTCATCACAGGTGCAAAAGCATGAAAGAAAAGCTAGGTGAGGCTTTCTAAAAGTGGAGGAAAGATAGGCTGTTTCTATTTTAAGCACTTGAATATGAATGGGAAAACCTCTGAGCCCTTAACATTCTCTTCAAGTTCGTATATCCTGGCCTAGAACCGTCTCTTCTGGATGGAGCCCATCTGCAATGCTGCTGTAACACATCTCGAATTCTGTATGGCTGGATTTTCCTTGTGTGTGGTAGGAATCTCTCCAAAAGGCTGTGTATATATTTAAAGTTAGTTTTAATGTTCCAGTCAAGCTGAACTCTCTGTTTAAGAGCTGTATACTAAATCCTGTAGTAGAGAATCACCCCCAAATGTGTATTTCCTCTGAAACTAAGATCTAACAGAAAACATGCTTGCATTTTATTGGAAGCTGGGCTTCAGTCTTTGACCCAGAAATCAACAGATGTTTATCAAATGCTCATAGTGTGACAGGCACTATGCTAGATACCGTATACCTTAGGAATAGTAAAAAGACATTCTGGCCAGAGAACAAAAGTGAATATAGGAAGAGAAAGGCTGGATGTGCATTCCAGAGAGTGTATACATTGAAGCATTAGCTGCAGTAGCAAACACCACCAACATGTCCGTGACCTAACACTGTTAGTGTACTTCTGATCCACTTCATAGCCTATCACAGACTAGCAGTGAGGTGCGGGCAGGAAGGGGCTCTTGTTCTGCACCATGATTCAGAAACCCGGGCTCTTCTCATATTAAAATTCTGCTATCTTCTAGATATATTAGGAATTCTCAGTTGAACTGGTGGAAAGAGATATGAGTGAGAACTGTTTTTTCCATGAACGGAAGCGGCATCCATCCTTCCCAGCCTCTCTCTGTGTGGGCCAGGATTCAGTCATATGCCTACGTTTAAGGAAAGGAATGCTGCTCAGTCACAAGTCATGTCCAACTCTTTGCAACCCCCTGAGGTGTAACACTCCAAGCTCTGCCCTGTTCTTCACTACATCCGGGAGTTTGTTCAAACTTAGATCCATTGACTCAATGATGCCATCCAACCATCTCATCCTCTGCATGACTGACTAAACAACAACAATAACACACACACACACACAGAGATATATATATATACACATATATACACATGTATAGATGTACACACACACTCACAGATATATATATGTATATATATGTATATAGTGTTAGTCACACAGTCATATCCAACTCTTTGCGACCCCATGGACTGTAACCCACCAGACTCCTCTGTCCATGAAATTTCCCAGGCAAAAATACTGGAGTGGATTGTCATTTCCTTCTCCAGGGAATCTTCCTGATTGAAGGCTGAACCCGGGTCTCCTGCATTACAGGCATATTCTTTACCATCTGAGCCATCAGCATTTGATTATATATATATATATATACACACACAAGTAAACAATGAAATAATATTTAGCCTTAAATAAGAAAAAATACTGCCATTTGTGACAACATGGATGAGGCTGGAGGGTATTATACTAAGTGAAATAAGCTAGTCAGGGACAAATACTGCATGATATGACTTTCATGTAGAATCTAAAAAGTAAAAATAAATCAAAGAATCAAACTCATAGAAATAGAGTAGAATAGTGGTTGTCAGGGGCTGTAGGTAAAGGAGATAGAGGCTTGCAAAAAGACACAAATTTTCAGTTTTAAGACTGAAAGGTCTTCAAGTCTGAGGATCTAATATTATGGCCACTGGTAATAATGTGTTATACAATTTAAATTTGCTAAGAGAGTAGAATTTAAGTGTCCTGACCCAATAATAATAATAAAATTATTCAACAAACTTGACCCCCCATGCAGTTAGAAACCTGCGCTCTAAAATCTATGTAAGTTCTGGGAATAGGTTGTGGTGATTATTGTACAACTTTGTGAATATGCATAATGCTATTGAATTATGCCCTTAAAATGTCTAAAGTAGTTCATTTTATATATATTTCTACCATGATTAAAAAAAAATGTTCATTAGAAAGAAAGGGAAAAACAGCTAGTCTCGATGAGCCCAAGTGGCTTGCTCTAGGTCACATGTCTGCCAAGCCGCGTGGGCGTTTGGAGCCACGTCTCCTTGACTTTAGAACACAAGTCATTCTCTGAGCCAAAGAGACCGGCAGACGACTTGGAAGAGGCCATTAGAGCCCGATCCTACATCTCCTCCTCAATGGTGCTGAGGAGCATATGTGTGACCAGGGAGATTTCGCCCTCTGTTCTCCACCTCCATGAAAATGAATGAGCTGAACTGAGTGTGAGAAGTCAGGATAGGCGGCACGTATCTGAATCTGTGTCCCCAAAGGTTAGCTGGCAGGCATGAGTGGGGCTACTCCACTCAACATTTGGTATTCTTCTGTTTTTCAACCATTTAAAAATGTGAAAGCTGTCCTTAGCGCACAGGCTACACATAAACCAGAAGGGAGGCAGGGTTTGGCTCATGGGCTACAGTCTGCTGACCTCTGCCTTTGGCCCCTGCCTTCTTGCCCCCTCCCCATTATTAGCTCCCTAACACCTTACTGACCTAGAAGCACTAGCACTCAGCTTACCTCCTAGACCAAAATCTGCACTCATACTTCAAGCCATGCCTTCTCTGAGCTGTGCCTTGCCTGAACCACCCCAGTCCCAGGGCAGCATCCTGGACTTTGTCCTTGGTGGCTAGAATGCTCATCTGGCTCATGCTAGCTTTAGTAGTGGGAAAGCAAACAAAAGGGCTGCTAAATGCTGTGCTTCTTCATGCCTTCAAAATATCTGCGTTTTAAAAGTGGCCAAGCTGCAGCTTACCCAGTGGACCAACATGCAGGATGCCCAAGCGGGGGTTCTTCCAAAAGTGAACGGGAAGCACCCGCCACCTCCCTTTCTTTGCCACAAGCCCAGGGATAAAGCATGTGTCCTGTGAGGAGGGGAAGTGACAACCCCTGCAGGGGAAAAGATGCACCAAACCCATCTGGTCAGTGCAATCTGGCCAGGCCCATGCGGCTAAACTCATGTTGCCTAAAGCAACAGTTTACCTCCAGGTTGGAAAATGGCAGCAATAAAAATATAATGGAACCCAGCCAGAGAGATGATTCTCAATAAAAAAAGAGACTCTGCATAAGGAGAAATGGGGGGAAAATATTTATATCCATAGAGAGAGAGACATTATCTTCTTCTCCAACACATTTTTCTGAAGTTACAAATCAATGGTTTCTATTTATTCCCATTGGAGGGAAAAACAAAAACCCTGAGATTTATGAGCAGTGTTGTTTATTTATAATCCAAAAACTCTTCTCATACCATATGGTTGGGAAATTTACAGAGATACAAAGTGAGAGGAAATTGCCTGCTTAATTCAATGGTCTTGGCAAAGCTAGCAGGCAGAGAGAGCATCCCAAACTCTTCCTCCGACACATGTGTAAGCGTGTACAGGCGAGGAGGCCTGCATGCAGAGAGCAGAGGGAGCCTTCCCTCACCAGAAAACCCACAATGTAATGTAGTGGGAATACGAGCAGCTGATGAGCTCAGCTGAGAAGGACAGACTCATTTCTCTATTCCAGCACAGGTCAGAGAAAGGAATACTGAGAAACAGACCAGAAAGGAGGGTGAGGGCTAAGAGATGTAGGAGCAAGCAATCTTCTGGATAAGTAAAGAGGACGCACAGCACACAAAGTTTCTCGGGAAGGCAAAGTGCACACAGCTTTCTACTACATTTCTGTTCAATCATTTTCCTTCTCCATGCTAGTGAGAAATAAGCAGAAATTTCTGATTCCATCTCTGCTGCTCAGCGTGCTCTACAGAAAGGCAATCACTCACTGCCTTTAGGGAACAAACACAAGTTTGCCCTGGACACCTTCGCTTCCTCCATGGTCTACCCTCCCTTTCAGAATGATGACAAACAGAAAGAAAGGAAAACACTGAGGCTAAAGATGATTAATACAAATGAAAATAGTGGCCAGATACGAAAAGGGATTGAAAAGCATGGAAAAGGATATAAATGACCCAGTGGGGCAAAGGAAAGTTCACCTTTTTGAGAAAATCCTCCCTGACGATTCTGTCCATGGGGCTCCATCCACTGAGTGTCCACAACCCAGAGGACCTACTCACACCACACTAGGGTTCCACCTCTGCTGCCTGCAATACTAGCTACCTTTTCATATGCATACAACTGCTCTCCTGGTTCACCTGCCACTTCTGTTTGGATGATTCCCAAAACTTTTCCTGCTCCAGCCTCTCCTGTGAGCTCCAGTCTCCCATTTCCAAATGCTGTGCAATGAGCCATTGGCACTTCAGTTCCAGGACACTAAATCTGAGCTCAGCACTCCTCCACCACAACACTGTTCCCGCTCCCCACTTCCTCCCTCCCTTTCCTCTTCCATTGCCCGCTTCTGTAATGGGAACCCTCCCAGGTCTGAAAGCGTATAGTCATCATGACAATTTCTCCTCCTCACTCTCCTCTAATCGCTGTCAAGTCCTGTTAACTGTGCTTCAGAAATCTCTCTTGCACTGGTCCTTCTTTCTCTCTTTCTGAACAACCGAAGTTTAACAGGATGGGCTGCCTGGGCAGCTATAATGCTCCACCAGATCGCTGTCCCACCTCTAGACATCTTTCTCCTCAGCCCGGGGTTCACAGTGGTGTCCAGGCTACCTTCCTACAGCATAGCTATAGGCAGTCATTTTCCAGCTCAAGAACCTCATGGTTTCTAGTTACTAAAAGCTATAATTCTGGTTCCATATTCTGTCTCACCGTTAATCACCACTGTTCACCCCAACTCTAGGGACTCCACACAGCTGAATCTCAGTAATTGCCTGATGGTGTCTGATGAATGGACAATACACAGAAGAGCAACGCTTTCTCTCTTCCCCTCCATGACCATTTGGGAGAAATGCTGCCACTGAGAGGATCTGTTGGCTTATAAAGCTGAACTGATTTGACAGTTACAAGTGTGTAAAACAATGACAAGAAAGCAAAGGGTGGATGAAAAAACCAGAGTTCATGACAAATAACAGGGAGGCAGCCTAGTTGGTAAGCAGATCAAATAATTAAAGCAAGACCCCAAAAAGATCTGTGAATAAAACAGAAGGTCCTGGGTGAGTGAGGAGAAGTAATTTATTGATGAGGAGTAGATGTAGCTAAACAACGAAATGAATTTGTCGGGGAGGAGTGTTGCAGGAAGGGAGGAGGAACAGGTGCGGGAGGAAAGGCATAAATTTGCCATGGGAGAAAACCCAAAGTCCTTATCGGAATGGGTGAAGGGGTGTCTCCGAAGAGCAGAAGGCTGACCAGACTACCAAGTTGACAGGGCCTGCCTGAGAAGGAAATAACTGGAGGGAGCACAGAGCCATTCATCCCGCCACGGACGCTGCTGGCTCCTCTCGGCATGCAGAGCAGGCACGGCAAGGAGTCTTGGGCACCTGGAAGGAAAGGAGCCCTAATTCAGAGAAACAGACTCCACAGAAGCACCTGTTAAAGGCCTCACACAGGGAGACTGGGCAACCAAAATGGGACAAGACACAAAAGGGGACAAGAGGGACACAAGGCGTGTCACATGTCAGAGGCGCTGGAAACATCTGGTAGGTAGCACTGATAAAATCTGATAACCAAAAACAAAAAAAAAAAAATCTGATAAGCAGGAAATCACACTATGAGTGACATCAAGCTCGAGTGAACTATGCCCTACCTTGTTCTGATTGCCAGAGCTGACAGTGCCGACAGCGTGGGGATTGGATGGCATTGCCATCAAGTGCTCTATACCCAGAATGAGGTTACACTTTGTACCCAGTGGTGCCCAGAAGACTGACTCACTGCCTTTGGAGATTCTACTCCACAAGTTCCTACTGAGTATCTCCATCAGCCTTTACGACATTATTTATAAACGCAAATCCCAACAAGTGGAAACCACACATTTTCCCATTGTCTCATCATCTAAATCAACCACTCCAGGAGGGATAAAGGAAATAAGATCCTAGCTCTCATCAATCTCGCTATCTAAAATAAAAACAATAAGCCAGTGCAATAATAAATTCAAAAGCTAAGATTATGAAGGATGCTGAAGAAATCAAGAGGGACTAGAGAGAGAGACCAGTAGGGTGCAATATCTTCTAAGAGGAAATGTCATTTAGGCTGGATCTGAAGCATACAAGCATGCGAAGTGTGGAATAAAAAGCATCACCATGAGAATGGTATGTGTTAAGGTCCTGTGGCAGGAAAGAGGCTGACCAGTTTAAGGAATTAAAGAGAGGTAGTAAGGCTAGAGCATAGTGAGCAAAGGAGACAGAAGCACCTTTGTTGTCCAGTCTCATGTTCCACACTGGGATGACACAAAATTGGAGAAAATAACATGTATTGATTGCCTTCTATGTCTTCTATGTGGGATGAAGACAACCCACAGTGATCGAAGACAACAGACAATGGTTTCTGTTTTTGCCTGCACAAGCTTATAGAAAGGACACAGTCAATCACAATGGAGATGTTTTCATTGGTCTTGGTTTGGCAAGAACTTGTAGATAAGACATAATCTCATTTTGCACCTTTAGGCAAAATAACAATCACAACTACCCTGATGCCTCTCCTTAAACACAGTTTTAGTACGTTTTTTATATACTTAAAATGTAAGTTTCTTAGCAACAGTGATGGGCAGAACCCTGAATGGATATCTTAAACATCAAACTGAAATTTTTTGAAGGGACACATCAATAACACGTACATATTTTTACAACATCAAATAAAGCTGTAAAACTTAGAGCAAGAATCTTCACAAAATATTCATGCTGACACACTGTCTGCATATTCTTCCTGAGAATCACAACCCTGTCTACAGAAACATGTGTTTGACAAACAAGAATCAAAGAAGTAGAATTCCATGAGATTCTGTCTAGGATTTCAAGTTTAGACGATTAAAGATCCAGTGGCCAAATAATTACATTTGGAGGTAACAGTTGCAGAGTGTAAAATGACTAAAAGAGGAGAAACATGGAAGAAAGAAATCTGGGATCCAAAGTCAGCTTTGCCTTTAGACTAGTTGAATAAACCTTAAGTACCATTCACCTCTCTGGACGTTGATTTATCAGTATAAACTAAGGGATGCTGCTGCTGCTGCTGCTAAGTTGCTTCAGTCATGTCCTACTCTGTGCAACCCCATAGACGGCAGCCCACCAGGCTCCCCTGTCCCTGGGGTTCTCCAGGCAAGAACACTGGAGTGGGCTGCCATTTCCTTCTCCAATGCATGAAAGTGAAAAGTGAAAGTAAAGTCGCTCAGTCGTGTCCAACTCTTCGCGACCCCATGGACTGCAGCCCACCAGGCTCCCCTGTCCCTGGGGTTCTCCAGGCAAGAACACTGGAGAGGGTTGCCATTGCCTTCTCCAAACTAAGGAATAGGCACTACTGATTCTGAACATGATGGAGTAACCAGAACTGAATCTACCTTTTCACATGAAATGACTGTAAAGTAAAATAAATAAACAAAACAATTACTTCCAAGTCACTGGACAACAGGCAACAAAAACCAGGGATCCCCAAGAGATTGGAAACAAGTGAGGTTAGTCTTACAATTGCCCTGGATCACTGCATGGAAAAAGTTTCTGGGCTATATGGTTATATGCAAAGTAAAGTATTCATATGAAACCCAGTGATCTCCCTGAGTTGAGCTGATGAAATGGGGGATCTGGCCAGGCAAATGTACCTAGAATTTGCAAGAAATAGTACTAGAGAAGAGACAGCTGCAGAAGCAGAGAGAACTCTAGAGTAATGCAGAGCACCCCCCTCCAAGTCATCAGCTGAGTGTTAATCGGTTCACAAAAATGAAGAAACCAAAGGATGGAGAAAGAATCACCTAAAAGGACCAGAAGGAGCAAACTCAGAAGCTCGTTGTATTCAGTCACCTTAGTCATGTCCAACTCTGCAACCCTACGCACTGTAGCCCACCAGGCTCCTCTCTCCATGGGATTCTTCAGGCAAGAGTACTGGAATGGGTTGCCATGCCCTCCTCCAGGGGATCTTCCCAACTTAGGGATTAAGCCTGTGTTTCTTACTTCTCCTGCACTGGCAGACAGGTTCTTTACCACTAGTGCTACCCTAGAAGTTTACATAACATCAATAACCATCACTGTGCCCACCAGCCAGGGTGGCAACCCTCATAAATCATGGAATGAATACCTCAGAGAAGTTCTGCCTTAGTAGTGGGGCAAAATCAATCCTAAACAAAATGAAGTTCTGATCCCAGCTTATAAAGCTTAAAATTAACACCTGAAAGAATTCAAACACCCCCAAGTAACAAGTGTGTCCCAGAACGAGGCTCAACAATATTCACTGGAATTCAAAAATATCTAGCAATGAGTGAGACAAAAATCTTAGTATCTGGAATTAAATAAAAATTATCTGGCATTGTAAGAAACAGAAAAAAAGCATGCCCATAATGAAGAGAAAAATTAACCAATCTAAACTACTAACTCTTAACTAGGGGTGATTTCCTACACTCTCCAATTTGGCAATCAAGGAACATTAGTCAATGATGAGAAACATCTAACTGTCAAGACTGAAGATGCTACTAGCATCTAGTGAATGGAAAACAGGGATTCCACTAAATACCCTACGATACACAGGAAATACCCCCACAACAACAATAACAAAAAGTTAGCCAATCTAAGGTGTCACTACTACTAGTGTTGGAAACATTATTCAAAACCATCTCAGAAATGATACAAGTTATAGAATGAATAAATAAGGAAATTAGAACAGTTATTAAAACTATATTCCATATGTTCAAGAAGCTAGAAGAAAAAGCATATATGTTAATTATATACATGCAAAAAATAAAAAGTAGATACAAACCAAACTTTCGGAGAGAAAAACTGTAATGTTTGACCCTAAAGTATGCTAAATGGAATTAATGGCAAATTAGACAATGCAGAGGAAAAGGCAAGTGAAAGTAAAACCATAATAACAGAAACTGCATGAATGAAACACAAGAGAAAAATGGGGGGGGAAAGGCATCAGTGTGCTGGAGGACATCAGGTGTGACAAAGAGTTCCTGAAGAGGCAGGGAACAAAACACATTTAAAGAAGTAATAGCTGAATATTTTCAAAAATTCATGAAAACTATAAAGCAACATCCAAGAGAAACACAAAAATCCCAAGTTATGAATAAAACAATATCAAAGTTCATCATAATCAGATTGCTTAACACCAATAATAAAGACATAGGTAAGAGAGAAAAAGGGTATGTCACAGTGAGAGGAACAAAGATACAGATGTTAGCAAATCTTCTGTTAGAAACAATGTAAATGACAAGAAGTGAAGCAATATTTTCAAATACTGGGAACAACAACAACAAATGCTATACCACATGGAAATCTTGATCTATGTGAATGAAGAGCATGGAAATGGTAAATGCATGGTTAAATATAAGTGATTCTTATTATTTAAATACCTTTGATAGATAAATGATTGCTTAAAGCAAAAATAACAATGTATTATAAGGGTTATAACAGATGAAATAAAATTCATGGCTAAAATGACTGAAGAAAATTATTTCATGAAAAGATGGGCACAATAAAGGACAGAAATGGTATGGACCTAACAGAAGCAGAAGAAAGAAGATCACTCACCTAGAACCAGACATCCTGGAATGCAAAGTTAGGTGGGCCTTAGGACGAATCACTACAAGCAAAGCTCATGGAGGTGATGGAATTCCAGTTGAGCTATTTCAAATCCTAAAAGATGATGCTGTGAAAGGGCTGCACTCAATATGCCAGCAAATTTGGAAAACTCAGCAGTGGCCACAGGACTGGAAAAGGTCAGTTTGCATTCCAGTCCCAAAGAAAGGCAATGCCAAAGAATGCTCACACTACTGCACAACTGCACTTATCTCACACACTAGTAAAATAATGCTCAAAATTCTCCAAGCCAGGCTTCAACAGTATGTGAACCATGAACTTCCAGATGTTCAAGCTGGATTTAGAAAAGGCAGAGGAACCAGAGATCAAATTGTCAACATCTGCTGAATCATGGAAAAAGCAAGAGAGTTCCTGAAAAACATCTATTTCTGCTTTATTGATTATGCCAAAGCCTCTGACCGTGTGGATCACAACAAACTGTGGACAATTCTTCAAGAGATGGGAATACCAGACCACTTGACCTGCCTCTTGAGAAATCTGTATGCAGGTCAGGAAGCAACAGTTAGAACTGGGCATGGAACAACAGACTGGTTCCAAATAGGAAAAGGAGTACATCAGGCTGTATATTGTCACCCTGCTTATTTAACTTATATGCAGAGTACATCATGAGAAATGCTGGGCTGGAAGAAGCACAAGCTGGAATCCAGATTGCCGGGACTATACCAATAACCTCAGATATGCAGATGACACCACCCTTATGGCAGAAAGTGAAGAAGAACTAAACAGCCTCTTGATGAAAGTGAAAGAGGAGAGTGAAAAAGTTGGCTTAAAGCTCAACATTCAGAAAACGAAGATCATGGCATCCAGTCCCATCACTTCATGGCAAAGAGATGGGGAAACAGTGGACACAGCGCCTAACTTTACTTTTCTGGGCTTCAAAATCACTGCAGATGGTGATTGCAGCCATGAAATTAAAACACTCTTGCTCCTTGGAAGAAAGTTATTACCAACCTAGACAGCATATTAAAAGGCAGAGATATCACCAACAAAGGTCCATCTAGTCAAGGCTATGGTTTTTCCAGTAGTCATATATGGATGGGAGATTGGACTATAAAGAAAGCTGAGCACAGAAGAATGGATGCTTATGAACTGTGGTATTGGAGATAACTCTTGAGAGTCCCTTGGACTGCAAGGAGATCCAACCAGTTCATCCTAAAGGAAATCAGTCCTGAATATTCATTGGAAGGACTGATGTTGAAGCTGAAACTCCAATACTTTGGCCACCTGATGCAAAGAGCTGACTCATTTGAAGAGACCCTGTTGATGGGAAAGATTGAAGGCAGGAGGAGAAAGGGATGACAGGATGAGATAGTTGGATGGCATCACTGACTTAATGGACATGAGTTTGAGCAAGATCCAGGAGTTAGTGATCGACAGGGAGGCCTGGTGTGCTGCGTCCATGGGGTTGCAAAGAGTCGGACAAGACTTAGAGACTGAACTGACTGACTGATAATACTTTAAGGACGCAAATAGGTTAAAGCTAATGATAGGGGAAATGATGCAAAAAAATGCACCAATCAAAAGACAGCCAGGGTGGATATACTATTATCATGAAATGTGGGTTTTGGAGTAAAGAATATTACCATGGATTAAGAGGACCATTATACCATAGTACAGTAGTCAATCTCTCCAGAAGACATAAGAATCCTACGTTTATGCACCTCCTAATAGAATTTCAAAATAGATAAAGTATAATAAGGCATAAGCAGGGCTAATATTCAAACATAATAATGTTAAAATAATGGAATTTGGTAAATTAATGATTTTCCCAAGCCCCCTAAATATCCCCAACCATCACTGCTGCTCCCCTAAGATCTTCACACAATTCTGTACAAGAGGAACATCTGTACCACATGGTGCCTCATTACCCTGTTCCAACCCTATTGCCTGCATCTACTCCGATTGATTTAGTATTTTAAATATAATTTCTGAGCTTAGATAAAGGTAGTATCCAAATTTCCTGCCTCTTATAAGGTTTTACCACTCCATGTATTCAAGTTGACTCAATACAGAGAAAAGAGCAGGTGCTGAAGGGGTGATTAGAGCAAAGAAACAAGAATGGGCGTCTTTATTTTGCATTGGTGGTATATGTAGAATACAAGTTTAGAGAAATATGAAACAAGGGCCTCCTCCACTTCACATTTCTCACTAAACACTACAAGGTCTGGTGCTCTGTAGGGAAATACAATTCAGCTCAATTCTTGGTATCAACTAGCACATAAGTCTCTTTGCCCAACCACCCAGACTGTCATTTTGCTCTGGGATTTATGGATTTGATTTCAACATTTAATTCTCAGTTTTATTCTCAGTACCAAGGGAATGAAAGAGTAAAATCGTTTAAAAGAGGTTAAGTGTTACAATTGTATGAGACCCTAAAAAGTGAAAGTGAGGGGAATGGTTTTACAGTGCTCTCTAAAAGAAATCTATGATGTCTCAATGCTGTAAGCAAGAAGAAAAGAGGGCTGAGGAAAAGCATAGCTTCCCAACCACCTCAGAAAAGGTGACCATAAACCCACAACTCTTTGTTTTGTTTTGTTTTATTAATTAATTTATTTTTTAATTGAAGGATTAATAGCTTTACAGACTTTTGTTGTTTTCTGTCAAACTTTAACATGAATCAGCCATAGGTATACATATATCCCCTCCACTTTTTAACCTCCCTCCCTTCTCCCTCCCCATCCCACCCCTCCAGGTTGATACAGAGCTCCTGTTTGAGTTTCCTGAGCGATACAGCAAATTCCCATTGGCTATTTTACATATGGTAATGTAAGTTTCCATGTTACTCTCTCCATACATCTCACCCTCTCCTCCCCTCTCCCCATGTCCATAAGTCTGTTCTCTATGTCTGTTTCTCTACTGCTGTCCTGTAAATAAAATCTTCAGTACCATTTTTCCAGATTCCATATATATGCTTTAGAATATGATATTTATCTTTATCTTTCTGACTTACTTCACTCTGTATAACAGATTCTAAGTTCATTCCCCTCTTTAGATCTGACTCAAATATGTTCCTTTTTATGGCTGAGTTATATTCCATTGTGTATATGTACCACAACTTCTTTAGCTATTTATCTGCTGATGGACATCTAGGTTGCTTCCATGTTCTAGTTATTGCAAATAGTGCTGCAGTGAACAATAGGGTGCATGTGTCTTTTTCAATTTTGGCATAAACTCCCAGCTCTTAATAGCACTCATATAGGTCTCAGGCTGTCTCCATGGGCTCACTCCTCTCCATGTTGCTGGGAGGGCACAGGAGATGGGAAAGATAGCCTGGCTTTTACTAAATGTGCAGGCATCTGTACTTGTACACCCCATGTAGATCTGGCCACTGTACATCATGATAGATACAGCAGAGCTTAAAACATACACAGAAACACAAGTAAGGCAATCAGGTAACAGATTTAGAAGATATAAGCACAACTCTCAAAAGCAGTACCATTTGAAAATAATTCAGTTCACACGAAATCTAGGTAATTTTCTGAATGAAAGCTGCATGACATCAACATTACCATTACCACTTGGAGATCTTGGGGCAGAGAGGATGCTGAGGTAAGCACCCATCACCTAACCCACAGTGGCAAGTCTAGCCCTTCCTATCACTGGACTCTTGTATAGGGGCTGTATTCCATGTCACAAGCCTACAGCAGCAAGTTAAGCTCCTTGGTGGAGCTTTTAAAGCCCTCTAGGTCCTACATCTTCCCACCTCCATGTCTGTTACCATGTCTCTGATTATTCCTCTGCAGTCCCTCTCTACACCAGCAGGAATGAGTGAGTCCAAGTAACCACAAAGCCATGCTCATTTCTGATCCAAGCCTTTTCTCATGCCAAATCTTTTTCTAGAATACCCTCCATGACTTCCATGCCCAGCTCTTTCCTAGCCATCTTTTCTGCCTTAGCTCAAGCTGCTCCCACTCAAGTTCCCTTTCCCAAGCACTTCAGTCTGTAATGACTGTTTCTTACTCTGTAGTCCGTTAGCATTTACAAACAGTAAAGTGTCTATGCCCTTTGTTCATAGATGTTTTCCATTTGCATATAATTACTGCTTATGTGAATTTTCTAGCTTGCCCCAATTAAATCATTGCTACTGCTACTGTTACTGCTAAGTCACTTCAGTCGTGTCCGACTCTGTGCAACCCCATAGACGGAAGCCCACCAGATTCCCCCATCCCTGGGATTCTCCAGGCAAGAACACTGGAGTGGGTTGCCATTTCCTTCTCCAATTAAATTATAAATTCCTATAAAACAGACACTCTAAAATAAATAATTTTCCCTACTATGTTTAGGGAGATATTCATTAAATTACTTGCAAAATGAAGAAACTTGAATATCTAGGATTACTCAGATGTTCCCACCTAAATATCACTTTTGGAAAATTCTGCTGTCAACCTGCACTGCACCTCCTAAGCTCACAGATAGGAAAATTTTTAAAAAATCATATATTACAAATTCCAATCAGATTACTCAAAAAGTTGAGCCAAGAAGATGGTGGGTAAACTGTGAAGAAAAAAAAAAAAACCTCTAAGCAAGACTGAAAGCTATCACCATAGATAAAGTGTAAACATTTTAATTCAGGAAATCTAGGGAGAAATATTTTCTCCACTATATTATAAATTTTATATATTATTTTAAACAAATAGCTCAATAGTAAATAGACTCTATCTGACATGTCATTTCTAGCTGATACCTAACTACTGTCCTGAGTTCTAATGCAAAAAATATTATAATTCCTAACTATATCTAGAGAAAAAATGTACATATATACACCACCATCAGAATGAATTCAGCTTTTTGGGCTTCTCAGGTGGCACCAGTGGTAAAAAAAAATCTTCCTGCAGTGCAGGAGACACAAGAGATCCAGGCTCCATCTCTGGGTTGGGAAGGTCCCCTGGAGAAGGAAATGGCAACCCACTCCAGTATTCTTGCCCGGAAAATTCCACAGATAGAGGAGCCATGAGGTCACAAAGTCAAACACGACTGAGCACACAGCACCACCATATACACATACATTATTGTATAAAATATACACTATACGTATACATAAATATACGCAATTTTTTACTTATATGGTGCCAGGGCACATTCTGTGTAGGTGCCTATTCTGAACAAATGGAAATTTATGTAAAATTAAGTCCATAAAGTAAGTGCAATGAATTCACCATTTATCATTGTAACAAGATATTTAAATTCAATTTCCAAGAATATTGAAAAGAGAGAAGCCATATTTGACAAGAATTTTGGGACTGCTGATGAGAATGAGGGGATCCAAATAGACTTTGCTGCCTCCATACAGGGATGACCAATCATTATGTATCATAATCCCCAAAATAAAAGTCTCCACCCCCAATCCATTATATAAAACTCTGGATCAAGTAATCCTTACTAGGGGAAAAAAAAATAACGATGTATTTAAAGACTATGGGACAGGGAGCCAAGAGACATAAACGTCCTTACACAACTACTACTAGCTAGGAATCTATGAGATCATCGCCTGATATTTCTGAACTCTCAGTTTCCCAGTCTGTTAAACAGGAGGAAGAACTGTGATGTCTTTTCTGACTCTGAGGTTCTTGCTTTACTGTGAACATTACCAAATCACCTGTCACAGTGACTAGTTATAGCTATGCTCTCTCTTTTCTCACTATTCTGCTGACATTGCTCTCTTTGCTATTTCACGTCATATCATGCAAACTAAGAAAAATTCTTGGAAATATTGAGAAAAAAAGTAGAAATCGTAAAGCTGAAATATTTTTGCAGTAAGTTGCATTCAAAACCTTCCCAGGATATCAGGATAGCCATCCTATGTATGTTCTGTCAAATTTGATGGAGCATCTGCTTTATAGCAAACACTTCATGTAAGTAGGCTGGTACGGGAGTGGAAGAGAAATAGAAAGAAACAAACCAAAAAGGAATTTCTTGGTTATGCACTTTATTTTTAAGGGAGAACCTTTTCTCCTAAGCCTTAATAACCTGCAAGCATTTTAAAAGATGGTGACCATTAACCTTTTTTATAAGTCCAACAAAATTAAAAAAATAAAATCCTGCTGAGTATTAAAGACCATATTGCCACAAGGACCACCTATACAGCAGGGTCTCTGGAATAGAAAGAAATGTTTTGAACATCTTTAAAGTGCTTCTTGGGCACTTGAGACATAAGTGTGTGCCCTCAGAAATCTAGGTCTCCTTGGCAGCATAAACTGAAATCTGTTGTCCTTGAGATCTTTGTTTACATGATCCTAATAAAGGCAACGGTTTGGGTTCCAAAAAGTCCAATAATAGACATTGTTGCCATAGGAGACAGCAGTGCATTGGCTGTGCCTATGAGCACCCACAATGGAACATGGAGATGATGCTTCCTGCATGGGCAAGCAGCAGTTCAGGTCTCTTTCATGGTCCGGGTTTTAAAGCAGAGATTAGCCTGTTAAGTGTATTCCCAGCTCCCAGAACTTGGGGGATTCTCAGAAGCTCTGTTAAAATACTGACTTGGATATTTACTACTAGTCCATCCACAATTTCCTGATTTCCTACCAACTTTGATGAAACAGAAGAAATAGAATTAGAAAATCTACAAACAAGAAATACAAGAGGCGCGCTGGGAAAGTACCTAGTGCAGGACTACTATAATTAGTAGCAAGGATCTGTGGAGGAATGTGGGAGAAAGAAAACCTAGAAATGTCTACGGAACCATTTTCTGGAGAGCTTTACTGATGGGCACCTTCTTTCTCCTCAATTGATACTTATAGGAGTTCAATACTTCTTTTTGGAAATGTCTTCTTTTCCTTATACCTAAATGTCCCATTAAGTGTGATGGATTTTGTTCCATTCTATTTATCAAAAAGGTCATCTCTTGTCTATATCCAATGGACCCTACTCCTTCTTTTCTAAGACCAACCTATTACATACATCTCATACCGTATCACCTGATTATTTTTCCTAACTTCTATTTCTAATCTTCCTACACCCCCTCAAAAATTTCAACAGCCCCCCAAGATCTGATGACTGCTTCCTTAATCTGCTATCCAAAGTTCACCATCCTAGCTTCTCTGTGAACATCACAGTACTTAAAGGTCTCTGATAGAACATACTGATTTTTACATTGCAGATCCTAGATGTTAGATTGCTTTATGTCACTTGTCACATCTTACTTATCTTTTTATCTGCCCCAGGGTAACCTAGCAGGTGGTAGCCTTCCATGTCTGAGGAATGAATTAAATAATTAAGTCATCAAAGCATACTTGTGTTAAATATCTCTGCTCTTTTCTGAAGATCTGTATCACTTGTAGAATTGCAAACTAGAAGCTTATGGGCTAAGTCTTCCTGGTTGTGTTTGATCTAGCCTGCCAAGAAGTATTTAAAAATCAGAACCTGAATGACTTCAGGGGGAATGTAAATGCTCCTGTTGACCACAGGCTCTACCCTCTATTATCTGTTCTGATTTATCCATTTGTTCTCCTCCAAATATTTGATTCTGCAATATTTGACTTCAAGTTTATATACTCTTGAATTATGACAACAACCGGCTTTTATTGGATATTCACTTGTGCCAGAACTTGTTCCAGGGATTTTCATGTACTACTGCATTTAAACAATCTGAAAGTCAACAGTAATGGCCTGGTGTTAGGCATTCAATAGTTCAGTGGTGCTAGCATTATCCCCAACTGGACAGCTGGATCAACAAAAGTAGAGGCTGGTCCCTGCTGTGATTCATATACAGAAGGAACTTAAGGTATAATTACTGGCTGCTCACAGGAAAGAAGGCATGCCTTCTTTAAGAAGTTCAGGGAAGCTCGGGATAGTGGAGCACTGGTCTCAGGGATTACAGTAGCAAACCCAACTCCCTGTTTTCTCAGAGGAATAGAAATTGAGTTGCCCCAGTTTGGCTCTCTAATACTTGAGAAGCTCCAGGTAAAAAGATGTCCACCTCCTTTTAGAGTCTTCTAATGCTTAGTAGGATCACCAATAAGAAATAAGACATTTCTGGGAGTTCGGATCAACATGTACACACTACTATACTTAAAATGGATAACTAACAAGGACCTGCTATATAGCACATGGAACTCTGCTCAATGTTACATGGCAGCCCAGATGGGAGGTGAGTTTGGGGGAGAATGGATACATGCATATGTATGGCTGAATCCCTTGGCTGTTAACCTGAAACTATCACAACATTGTTAGTTAATCAGCTATACCCCAATACAAAATGAAAAGTTAAAAAAGAGAAATAAGGTGTCCCCCATAGATTCCTGCCCCAGTTGGCTGCTCTGTGCAACATCTCAGCAAGACTTGACCCAAAGAGCCATTTTTCTCAGTTCAGATTCTCCACCAAGCTTTTTATGATACTAATAAATGAGGTCGAGTCTAAGGTTTTGCCTTTAAAAATACATATTTCAGAGTTTTCTTATCTTCCCTTCATTGCCAATGAATCCTTAACAGGCTTCTCATAGCCTTTGTGCAAAGGCACTTAATCTTCTCATCTAATGACACTGTCTACAGAGAGAAGCCGCTGTGTCTCCATTCACCAATAGCCAGATCAATCATGTGTCTCTAAGAAAATGAAGTCATACCAAGCTGGGTTTTAACATCAGTGAGGGGTGTCATTAAGACCTCGGAGACTGTGTCTGTCGACAGGCTCTGAGAGCTAATGATTAATTAGGTAACTCTTTCCCATAGACTCCCACCCTGCCTCTGCTGTCAAACCCACTCACCCAAAAGTGGAGACTCTTGGGCTCCCCAGGCCCTATGGCAAGCAATTTGAATGAGGTCCAGGAAACTTGCCCACACTCACTGTTCTGATCTGGAGTAGATAAAGGAAGCTTCTCCTTTTTCTGCTGAGAATGAACCAAGCAGATGGCACAGCCACCTGTAAACTTAAAATGTGTGCCCTTCCTCCCCGTGATTCTGTGATGTTGCTCTCCTGAGGACCCGACGCTTTCTTCTTGACTTCACTGTAAATAAGCCGCATTCTCTTTGAAGTAGAAGAGATGGGTCAACAGCGTAAATGATGTCTGACAATGAAACGGAGAATTAGCATTCTTTTCTCTAGCCCAACTGTTCACTGGCCTTTGTGATACTGGAAAAGATTCTCTCATTCAAGGCTGTGGCTGGGAGGGGGCAGTGGATGGGGCTACTGGGATAGGTTATTATAGGCAACTATAGTTTGGGACTAGGCAGCATCAAACTGGAAGGTTGTCCAAGGAGATTTACAAATCACAGTGTATATTATGGACAAGGGAGATGCTCTTGATCTCAAGCATGATCTTGATCTGGATGCTCCTTCTCTAAATAGGAGGGTTGAGTCAGATCCATGAACACATTTCCCAGTGGGCTTTTTCTCTTCAGGCTTCAGCATACTGATTCATAAAATGGTTCCATAGAATTCTACAGTTCTGGGAGGCCATGCTCTTTACCATCATAAACAATGAGGTCATATTCATCAGGATTTCCCTTCAAAATCATAGCATTCTGAGCATACTTGCTTCATTAGCTGATGCTCTCATACTCATTTCTCCTTTCCCATTCCAAATATTAAGCTTTACCCAAGAGTGTCTGAAGACAGGAGGTTTCTTTCGACTCAGGACATAGTCACACTTTCCATCTTGTATCAAAGCCAAACTGAAAAAAAGTGATTTGGGAACCACTTTTATGATAAATCTGGGCATTTCACAAGTGGTCAGATTGAGAATAAAGCAGAGGTAGAAAGTAAATCAGGTGGATCTCCATCCACAATTTATTGCAAATGGAAATTCAGATTTTTTTCCTTTAACTCTACAAAAGTAGGGTATTAATCAGTGACAGTAATCTGTTAAAATTCTTCAAAGGAGAACCTAAAATTTTCAAAGAGAAATCTACCTACCAAATTCCATTGTGCATCCACTGTGCATCCCCTGTGGCTTCAGATCCCATATGGAAACTCACTTTTTTTCCCAATGTGAAACAGAGATACCTGCTGACTGCTGAAGAGGCAACGAGCTTTTATCACATTAAGTATACCTGAAAAACATATGAATTCTTTAAGATAAGTATTGATGCTCCCATTTTACCAGTGAGAAAACTTGAGCCCAAACAGTGTGGTGGCTCAGCCAACGTCACAGAGCAAGCTAGGGATGGAGGTAGATCTGGCATTCAAGTGCATCCAGCACCATGCATTGTGATGATACAACCCATTCCATAGCCTTTCTGCTACGCTACTCTACTTGTGGTGTTTTTTTGTTTGTTTGTTTGTTTACAAAACTACAATACTCTTCCTCAATCACCAGTGAAGCAAAGCTTCTGCCTTTATAGCTGTCAACGTGCTTACTTATACATATACATATATATATAAGCAACTGAAAAAGTGAACACTGCCCATCCTTCCATTCTTAATATGAAGTTCTTTAGTCTGTTGCTTTTTTCCCTATTGAAAGAATTCTCCTTAATCAAGGAAAAAGACTTAGAATCTGTCTGCATGTTGTAGGTTCCCTCCCAAGCTTGGTCTCTGCATCTGAATATTTCCGTTTAAATGCTCCATCAATTCAATCAAAATGTTAATATTCTGATTACAAAGTATTGCTCTATGCATTTTTAACATGTTTCTTTCCCACTTCTTTCCCTCAGCAAAGAACAGAGCTGGAGTTCACAAATAGGCAGGTCATTTTGGCTTAAAAGGGGAAATTTTACATATCACAATGCTATAGTAATTGATCAGTAGAAATATTTTGGCAGATTAAACTACAATCTATATGCACCCACCCATATTCAAATCACTTTTGTACTCTGCACACAGCTCCACAGTCGCTAAACCTCTGTGTGTTTATACTGATCAGGGGGACCAGTAAACTAGCAGCTATCCTTTTAAATCTGCATTAAAAATGGGTTTAGTGATGTGATTATGAAGTGTAACTCTTTTTTCATATTTTGCTGCATAAATGATGCTGACGTTGGAGGAAATAAATAATCACAGTTTCAACTTCAAGACATTATCTCTCAGACTACAGAGATTATATATTTTAACAAGTCAGATACACAGAACCATGTCAAGAATTTTAAAATATTAATCTCTTTCTCCCCTGTATGAAGAGCGGCAAACATGTGGTTTTGAAATCCAATTGTGGTTCACATCCTGACATTACCACTGCAAAATGGACAGCATGTAATTGGAGATCCGCTTAGTAATGACCCCATCAACATGAGCTACCTCTCAGCTCATCTGCATTACAATATTACAGAGCAAAGCAGGGAGGCCAGGCTGGCGGAAAATGGGATTTCTAATAAGGGGTTGGAGACTGTGCTTCAGTGTTCTGGAGGAAGGCTTTTCTCCCCATGGCGGGTGAAGGGGTAGTGTAGAGGGGGAAAGGCTGCTAGAAGCATTGGTGGAGGAGGTGACAACCACACGGATAGGTGCTAGAGGCACCAAGAAGCCCCTGACCCCAGAATGCTTTTCCTACCTACTCTGACAAATCTTTTAACACAAAGCAAAAATTTGAATCCTGTAATTAAGCATCAAAGATACATATCCTGAAAGGATACAGTGATAGACTCAGTAACTGCTAGCAGATTTTGACAGAGGAAAGGAAAGGCAGAGAGTATGCAGCAGCCAAACCAGAGGAAGAGAGATCTCAGGGAGAAAAGGAGTGTTTAAGGAAGGCAGATAAGCTCTGTGTTGCCATTACAAGTCTCAAAGGTCTTTAACAAGTCCTACCACATTTTATCTCAGCCATTGGTTCATTTAGGCTCTGCATGTCATTAAGTATCTAATAATGAGGTTGAGCTACAGTGAATGCAAGGAGAAGAGAATGAAGGCATGCTGCCATCCAGGAACTTCCAGCCTGGTTGGAGAGGTGATATATAATTATTTAAAAGTATAGATGAAACTATGAGCAAGTGAATCCAGGGTGGCTTGGGCCCTGGGGTAAAGGATCTGAGCTGTGGGCTCCTCACCTGCCCCAAGGCATCGCCCTGGCTAACCACCACAACCACCGCTGTCCTGTGAAAGAGGTAGTAGGTAAAATTCACTGGACTTCAACACTTTTTTCTGGATGTCTCCATCTTTTGACCTTGCCTACAGTCTTTGTATAGTGTTCAGCAGGTTAAGGACACTGTGCCAAGGGAGAGAGTGGGCCCAGTGTATGTTCTGCTAGGCAGGCTGTGAACCTGTTCAGTGGGACAGGCTTGGGGTTAAGGTTAGAGGAACTTCTCCAATTCCTGTGCACACTCTATCTTTTTTACCAAAGGGCTGTGTCCAACTAGAGGAAGTAATTCTGTGCACATTAGACTAATGTGTATGCTAGACGATAGGACAGTAGTGGCCTAGCCCTACCATCCCTTGCGTGTACATTGTGGTAGGAAGAATAATGGTCCATAAATTGTCCATGCGCTAATCCCTGGGATCCATGAATTCATCACCTGCAAAAGGGTCTTTGCAGATGCATCTACAGATTTCAGATAAGGAGAGTATCCTGGATTACTCAGGTGGGCCCAACCTAAGATGAGTCCTTAAAAGAGGGGAACTTTACCCAGCTGTAGTAGATTCAGGGTAACAGAGCACGAGAAAGCCTTGATCTGCCATTCTTGCCTTTGACACTGGCAAAGAGGATCATTAGCCAAGGGACACAAGCAACCTCTAGAAGCTGGAAAAGCAAGGAAACAGATGCCCCACTGCCCCTGTTGAGCCTCTGGAATAGCCTGTGGAGACCTTGCTTTTAGCCCAGTGAGATCTGTCTCCAACTTCTAACCCACAGAACTGTGAAAATAATAAACATCTGTTGTTTGAAGACATTAAATTTATGATAAGTTGTTATAGCAGCAATACATAACTAATAAAGGCTTGATCCATCATAGTCTACCTATCCTAAAACTCTCCAAACAGAGTCCCAATGTGCAGCAGAAGTCTTGGGGAAAACATGTTCCAAACAGTCTTTTGCAACAGGCAGCTGTCCATGAAAACCAGCAACTTTGCTGATGCAAACTGATGACACAGGTTGGTGTTTCCCAGAGGTTCCTAAACGTCTGTCATCATTTCAGAGTGAGCCCTTAAAAATATCCATTATGGTGCTGCATTTCTTTTTCTTGGGGATGGTCTTGATCAGTGGAGAAATAACTCCAGAAAGAATGAAGGGATGGAGCGAAAGCAAAAACATTACCCAGCTGTGGATGTGACTGGTGACAGAAGCAAGATTCAATGCTGTAAAGAGCAATATTGCATAGGAACCTGGAATGTCAGGTCCATGAATCAAGGCAAATTGGAAGTGGTCAAACAAGAGATGGCAAGGGTGAACGTCGACATTCTAGAAATCAGCAAACTAAAATGGACTGGAATGGGTGAATTTAACTCAGATGACCATTACATCTACTACTGCGGGCAGGAATCCCTCAGAAGAAATGGAGTAGCCATCATGGTCAACAAAAGAGTCCAAAATGCAGTACTTTGATGCAATCTCAAAAATGACAGAATGAACTCTGTTCGTCTCCAAGGCAAACCATTCAATATCACAGTTATCCAAGTCTATGCCCCAACCAGTAACGCTGAAGAAACCGAAGTTGAACGGTTTTATGAAGACCTACAAGATCTTTTAGAAGTAACACCCAAAAAAGATGTCCTTTTCATTATAGGGGACTGGAATGCAAAAGTAGGAAGTCAAGAAACACCTGGAGTAACAGGCAAATTTGGCCTTGGAATGTGGAATGAAGCAGGGCAAAGACTAATAGAGTTTTGCCAAGAAAATGCAATGGTCATAGCAAACACCCTCTTCCAACAACACAAGAGAAGACTCTACACATAGACATCACCAGATGGTCAACACCAAAATCAGATTGATTATATTCTTTGCAGCCAAAGATGGAGAAGTTCGATACAGTCAACAAAAACAAGACGGGGAGCTGACTGTGGCTCAGATCATGAACTCCTTATTACTAAATTCAGACTCAAATTGAAGAAAGTGCAGAAAACCACTGGACCATTCAGGTATGACCTAAATCAAATCCCTTATGATTATACAGTGGAAGTGAGAAATAGATGTAAGGGTCTAGATCTGATAGAGTGCCTGATGAACTATGGAATGAGGTTCGTAATTGAAAGGTAAGGGCAAGGTCGGACATGTTGGGACATGTCCCGGCAGAGAGCCGCAAACAAGCCCAGGAGGTGGGCCGACAACCAAGCCATCCAATCAGGAAGCCGACACAGAGCCCTTAGACACCGCTGAAACCCGCGCTTTCTTCCTTATATGGGAACCCAGCCCTAGCTATAAAACCTTTCCTCACCCCTCCTACCTCGCAGACTCCCTTTGTCTCCTTGCTCACCTTCCCCCGGGAGTTCTGCCCGAGAGCGACCGCCCAATAAAGGCCTTCACCAACGGTCCATAGCGGTGGCTCTTTCTTCCCGTGGCGTTTCTTACAGTACTATTGTACAGGAGACAGGGATCAAGACCATCCCCATGGAAAAGAAATGCAAAAAATCAAAATGGCTGTCTAGGGAGGCCTTACAAATAGCTGTGAAAAGAAGAGAGGTGAAAAGCAAAGGAGAAAAGGAAAGATATAAGCATCTGAATGCAGAGTTCCAAAGAATAGCAAGAAGAGATAAGAATGCCTTCTTCAGCAATCAATGCAAAGAAATAGAGGAAAAGAACAGAATGGGAAAGACTAGAGATCTCTTCAAGAAAATTTAGAGATACCAAGGGAACATTTCATCCAAAGATGGGCTTGATAAAGGACAGAAATGGTATGGACCTAACAGAAGCAGAAAATATTAAGAAGAGGTGGCAAGAATACACAGAAGAACTGTACAAAAAAAGATCTTCATGACCCAGATAATTATAATAATATGATCACTAATCTAGAGCCAGACATCTTGGAATGGGAAGTCAAGTGGGCCTTAGAAAACATCACTATGAACAAAGCTAGTGGAAGTGATGGAATTCCAGTGGAGCTGTTTCAATCCTGAAAGATGATGCTGTCAAAGTGCTGCACTCAATATGCCAGCAAATTTGGAAAACTCAGCAGTGGCCACAGGACTGGAAAAGGTCAGTTTTCATTCCAATCCCAAAGAAAGGCAATGCCAAAGAATGCTCAAACTACCGCACAATTGCATTCATCTCACATGCTAGTAAAGTAATGCTCAATATTCTCCAAGGCAGGCTTCAGCAATACGTGAACCGTGAACTCCCTGATGTTCAAGCTAGTTTTAGAAAGGCAGACGAACCAGAGATCAAATTGCCAATTCTGCTGGATCATGGAAAAAGCAAGAGAGCTCCTGAAAAATATCTATTTCTGCTTTAATGACTATGCCAAAGCCTTTGACTGTGTGAATCACAACAAACTGGAAAATTCTGAAAGAGATGGGAATACCAGACCACCTAACCTACCTCTTGAGAAATCTGTATGCAGGTCAGGAAGCAACAGTTAGAACTGGGCATGGAACAACAGACTGGTTCCAAATAGGAAAAGGAGTACCTCAAGGCTGTATATTGTCACCCTGCTTATTTAACTTCTATGCAGAGTACATCATGAGAAACGCTGGGTAGGAAGAAACACAAGCTGGAATCAAGATTGCCAGGAGAAATATCAATAACCTCAGATATGCAGATGACACCACCCTTAAGGCAGAAAGTGAAGAGAAACTAAAAAACCCCTTGATGAAAGTGAAAGAGGAGAGCGAAAAAGTTGGCTTAAAGCTCAACATTCAGAAAACGAAGATCATGGCATCTGGTCTCATCACTTCATGGCAAATAGATGGGGAAACAGTAGAAACAGTGTCAGACTTTATTTTTTGGGGCTCCAAAATCAGTGCAGATGGTGACTGCAGCCATGAAATTAAAAGACGCTTACTCCTTGGAAGAAAAGTTATGACCAACCTAGATAGCATATTCAAAAGCAGAGACATTACTTTGCCGAGTAAGGTCCCGTCTAGTCAAGGCTGTGGTTTTTCCAGTGGTCATGTATGGATGTGAGAGTTAGACTGTGAAGAAAGCTGAGCGCCGAAGAATTGATGCATTTGAACTGTGGTGTTGGAGAGGACTCTTGAGAGTCCCTTGGACTGCAAGGAGATCCAATCAGTCCATTCTGAAGGAGATCAGTCCTGGGATTTCTTTGGAAGGAATGATGCTAAAGCTGAAGCTCCAGTATTTTGGCCACCTCATGCGAAGAGTTGACTCATTGGAAAAGACTCTGATGCTGGGAGGGATTGGGGGTAGGAGGAGAAAGGGACAACTGAGGATGAGATGGCTGGATGGCATCATGGACTCGACGGACGTGAGTTTGAGTGAACTCTGGGAGATGGTGATGGACAGGGAGGCCTGGCGTGCTGCGATTCATGGGGTCGCAAGGAGTTGGACACGACTGAGCAAATGAACTGAACTGAACTGAACTGAACTGTACAATGTCACAAACCTCCATCCATAGTTCTTCAGGCACTCTATCAGATCTAATCCCTTGAACATATTTCTCACTTCCACTGTATAATCTTAAGGGATTTGATAAAGGTAATACCTGAATGATCTAGTGGTTTTCCCCACTTTCTTCAATTTAAGTCTGAATTTGGCAATCAGGAATTTATGATCTGAGCCACAGTTAGCTCTAGGTCTTGTTTTTGCTGACTGTATAGAGCTTCTCCATCTTTGGCTGCAAAGAATATAATCAGTCTGATTTCAGTGTTGACCATCTGGTGATGTCCATTTGTAGAGTCTTCTCTTGTGTTGTTGGAAGAGGGTGTTTGCTATGACCAGTGCATTCTCTTGGTAAAAGTCTATTAGTCTTTGCCCTGCTTCATTCTGTACTCCAAGGCCAAATTTGCCTGTTACTCCAGGTGTTTCTTGACTTCCTACTTTTGCATTCCAGTCCCCTATAATGAAAAGGACATCTTTTTGGGGTGTTAGTTCTAAAAGGTCTTGTAGGTTTCCATAGAACCTACAAGTTCAACTTCAGCTTCTTAAGTGTTACTGGTTGGGGCATAGATTTGGATAACTGTGATATTGAATGGTTGCCTTGAAACGAACAGAGATCATTCTGTCGTTTTCGAGACTGCATTCAAGTACTGCATTTCAGACTCTTTTGTTGACCATGATGGCTACTCCATTTCTTCTAAGGGATTCTTGCCCACAGTAGTAGATATAAAAATCATCTGAGTTAAATTCACCCATTCTGGTCTATTTTAGTTTGCTGATTCCAAAAATGTCAATGTTCACTCTTGCCATCTCCTGATTGACCACTTCCAATTTTCCTTGATTCATGCACCTACACATTCCAGGTTCCTATGCAATATTGCTCTTTATAGCATCGGACTTTACTTCCATCACCATCTGGGTGTTGTTTTTGCTTTGGCTTCATCTCTTCATTCTTTCTGAAGTTATTTCTCCACTGATTTCCAGTAGCATATTGGGCAGCTACCAACCTGGGGAGTTCATCTTTCAGTGTCTTATCTTTTAGCTTTTTCATACAGTTCATGGGGTTCTTGATGCAGAATACTGAAGTGGTTTGCCATTCCCTTCTCCAGTGGACCATGTTTTGTCAGAACTCTCCACTATGACCCATCCGCCTTGAGTAGTCCTACAAGGCATGGCTCACAGGTTCACTGAGTTAGACAAGGCTGTGGTCCATGTAATCAAACTGGTTAGTTTTCTGTGATTGTGGTTTTCAGTTCTCCTGCCTTCTGAGGGGGAAGGATGAGAGGTTTATAGAAGCTTCTGGATGGAAGAGAATGACTGACAGGGAAACTGGGTCAACTAGGTCTTGTTCTGATGGGTGGGGCCATGCTCAGTAAGACTTTAATCCAATTTTCTGTTGATGGGTGGGGCTGTGTTTCCTCCCTGTTATTTACCTGGGGCCAAACTACGGTGAGGCAATAAAGATAATGGTGACCTCCTTCAAAACGTCCCATGCACACACTGCTACAGTCAGTGCTCCCAACCCTGAAGCAGGCTGCCGCCAACCAACGACTCTGCCAGACAGTCCTGGACACTCACAGGCAAGTCAAGGTCAGTCTCTTGTGGGGTCACTGCTCCTTTCTCCTGGGTCCTGGTACACACAAGGTTCTGTTTGTGCCCTGCCAGAGGGATTAGATCTGACAGACAGAGTGCCTGAAACTATTGACAGAGATTCATAACACTGTACTGGAGGCTGTGATCAAGACCATCCCCAAGAAAAAGAAATGCAAAAAGGCAAAATGGTTGTCTGAGGAAGCCTTACAAATAGCTGTGAAAAGAAGAGAAGTAAAAGGCAAAGGAGAAAAGGATATACCCATTTGAATGCAGAGTTCCAAAGAATAGCAGGGAAAGATAAGAAAGCCTTCCTCAGTGATTAACGCAAAGAAGTAGAGGAAAACAATAGAATGGGAAAGACTAGAGATCTCTTCAAGAAAATTAGAGACACCAAGGGGACATTTCATGCATAGATGGGCTCAATAAAGGACAGAAATGGTATGGACCTGACAGAAGCAGAAGATATTAAGAAGAGGTGGCAAGAATACACAGAACTATACAAAAGAGATCTTCATGATCCAGACAATCACAATGATGTGGTCACTCACCTAGAACCAGGCATCCTGGAATGTGAAGTCAAGTGGGCCTTAGGATGAATCACTACAAACAAATCTAGTGGAGGTGATGGAATTCCAGTTGAGCTATATCAAATCCTAAAAGATAATGCTGTGAAAGTGCTGCACTCAATATGCCAGCAAATTTGGAAAACTCAGCAGTGGCCACAGGACTGGAAAAGGTCAGTTTGCATTCCAATCCCAAAGAAAGGCAATGCCAAAGAATGCACAAACTACCGCACAATTGCACTCATCTCACACGCTAGGAAAGTAATGCTCAAAATTCTCCAAGCCTGGTTTCAACAGTATGTGAACTGAGAACTTCCAGACGTTCAAGCTGGATTTAGAAAAGGCAGAGGAACCAGAGATCAATTTGCCAACATCCAATGGATCATGGAAAAAGCAAGAGAGTTCCTGAAAAACATCTATTTTTGCTTTATTGACTATGCCAAAGCCTTTGACTGTGTGGATCACAAACTGTGGAAAATTCTTCAAGAGATGGGAATACCAGACCACCTGACCTGACTCTTGAGAAATCTGTATGCAAGTCAGGAAGGATCAGTTAGAACAGGACATGGAACAGACTGGTTCCAAAAAGGAAAAGGAGTATGTCAAGGCTGTATATTGTCACCATGCTTATTTAACTTATACTCAGAGTACATCATGAAAAACATTGGGCTGAATAAAGCACAAGCTGGAATCAAGATTGCCGGGAGAAAGATCAATAACCTCAGATATGCAGATGACACCACCTTTATGGCAGAAAGCGAAGAAGAACTAAAGAGCCTCTTGATGAAAGCGAAAGGGGAGAGTGAAAAAGTTGGCTTAAAACTCAACATTCAGTAAACTAAGATCATGGCATCTGGTCCCATCACTTCATGGCAAATAGATGGCGAAACAATGGAAGCAGTGACAGACTTCATTTTGGGGCCTCCAAAATCACTGGCAGATGGTGACTACAGCCATGAAATTAAAAGACACTTGCCCCTTGGAAGAAAAGTTATGACCAACCTAGACAGCATATTAAAAAGCAGAGACAATTACTTTGCCAACAAAGGTCTGCCTAGTCAAAGCTATGGTTTTCCCAGGAGTCATGTATGGATGTGAGAGTTAGACTATAAAGAAAGCTGAGCACTGAAGAATTGATGTTTTTGAACTGTGGTGTTGGAGAAGACTCTTCAGAGTCCCTTGGACTGCAAGGAGATCCAACCAGTCCATCCTAACGGAAATTAGTCCTGAATATTCATTGGAAGAACTGATGCTGAAGCTGAAACTCCAATACTTTGGCCACCTCATGGGAAGAGCTGACTCACTGGAGAAGACCCTGATGCTGGGAAAGATTGAAGGAGAAGGGGACAGCAGAAGATGAGATGGTTGGATGGCATCACCAACTCAATGGACATGAGTGTGAGTCAACTCTGGGAGTTGGTGATGTACAGGGAGTCCTGGCATGTATGGGGTCCATGGGGTCGCAAAAGGTTGTATTCAACTGAACTGAACTGATGGTGCTGCAGTCAGGGTTTCATGGTAGCATCTCTGACCAATTCCCCCTGCCCTAAAATCTTCCAACAGGTTGTGTAAATTCCTCCAATTCTCGGTATGAAAACTGTCGATACTTGTAACACATAGAGTATATTCCACAAAGACTAAAATATGAATGAGGAAGGTAAATTTTATGCATTCACATTCTAACCCATATGGTTTTATCAATTTTTTTACACAAGTATTTTATCATTATTTAAAGCCCTTTGTCAAATCACTTAAACGGTCTCATAATATTTCATCACATTATATAAAATAAGTTACTTAACCATTTCAATCGAGAATTCTCATCTTTTCCTAAATTATGCATACATGTGTACACTCACAGACACACACACACATAGATGTTTATAGTTAAAGACAAGAAACACAAGAGGCAATAGTTCAAATTCTTCATGCTGCTGCTGCTGCTGCTGCTGCTGCTGCGTCGCTTCAGTCGTGTCCAACTCTGCGCAACCCCATAGACGGCAGCCCACTAGGCTCCCCCGTCCCTGGGATTCTCCAGGCATGAACACTGGAGTGGGTTGCCATTTCCTTCTCTAATGCATGAAAGTGAAAAGTGAAAGTGAAGTCACTCAGTCATGTCTGACTGTTCGTGACCCCATGGACTGCAGCCTATCAGGCTCCTCCATCCATGGGATTTTCCAGGCAAGAGTACTGGAATTTGTGCCTTCTCCACAAATTCTTCATAGGTTTTAAGTAAATCTCCTTGAACATCAAGTACCAAGTCCTTTGCTCAAAATGTTCGTATAATGGAATTCTCCACAGCCCTACCCTCACCACATCCCTTTCCTTATCAAAGTATCTTCTCATTTCTTTCACAGCATTTACTACCAGCTTTCCTTACATTGCCTATTAATTTGCCTGAGTTTTACAGGCTTCCCTCACCAGCACATTGGCTTGCCAGGGGCAGACCATGAATGTTCTGTCCAACATCATCCCGAGAGCACAGCCCAGTTTCAGCAACAGAGTGTAGGCACAAGATACCAGTTCTCCATGGAAATCTCCAAGGCTATACTCTTGTCCCTAAGCTAGTGCTCAATAAAAAGACGAAAGAATTTCATGAACATATGCACCTGGTATTTCTTTAAAAGCTAGATCAACATGACTATCTTGATGACAGTCAACATACTATCAGGTCATCTGAAGTCCTTTCTGAAAAAATGGTAAGTTATAAACAAGCAAAAATTTGTCAAAATATAAGTGTTATTACCAAAGAGACCTCTTTTTAAGAAAACTAACTTTATAACACAGAGACTATAGAAGACTTTCAAAGTCAATGATAATGACAAAATTACCTTTTGAAACTGGAAACTGTAGATAACAACAGAGCAAGGGCATCCTGTGTGGTATCTGATTCCTTCCCAGGAGATCTTCTTGCCCTCTCCCTGTATAATTAGCCTTCGTCTCCTCTCTTGGCCTGTTTTCTGCCCCTTATATAGCATTTCTTTATAAGGTCTTGCCTTGAAATTACTTGTGAACTTCTTTCCTTGGTTCTGAGACTCTTGAAGATGTGTTCAGATCATAATTTATCCCCTGTGCCCAGTCCACGTCCCTACACACAAGACTTGAGGGAATAAATGACAATAAGCTAAATTAACAGTGACAGGAAATTATTTATATTGAATATCTATAATAAGTCAAATACCTGTGTACTGACTACTGACTTAATCCTCATAAAAGGTATGATAAAATTGTTTCCATTTTATAGATGAAGAAATGAGGGATCAATAAGATTGTCCAAGGTCACATATATCACTACGGGTTGGAAAGAAGTGCGGCTAGGCATTGAAAGATGGAGAAAGTGAAAAAGACGAAGAAAGGAATGCGAGACATTTCAAGGTCAACAATAATGTGGGAAACGACAGGGCATGCTGGATGGTGGGGGTGGGTGGTGGTGGTGAAGCAGGGGTTAGAGTTACTGAGAAACTGTAGATGTTGTGATCAGAACAGCTGGACCTGGACTGGGGTGTGGTGTGCATTTTATATGCCAGCGCTCAACTGCCACGCAGAGTTGGGTGGCATACAGAGGAGGCATTCTTTTCATTCCACAATCTGCAAGAGTCAGACCCATGGAAAGCTCCACCCAAGCCTCCTAACCTCCAACTCAGGCTCTTTCTTCTACAGCAAATTGAAAGTATTATTATTTTCTAAAAGGGCCCGAAGGCCTTTTGGAGTCTCTGGTGTCATGCTCATAGAAACAGGTTTTTAATTGACATGCAATTTCTATCATTTGACAGATTAATTTGAAGGGCACATAACTAAAAAAATATTTTAGAACCTGACTTGCTTTGTTAATAGGTACAAGAAAATGCAGAAACCCAAAGAAAAAGAATAACCTTATGAAAATAAGCACCACTCCCCATTGACCAGGAAAATCAAAGCAAGTAACTAACATCTGATGATAATGTTATCCAGGACAAACTGGTTACAATAGGAGATGATTACAATCCTTAGAATACACTCCCTTTCAGGAATGTTGCCTGCTCTTTGTGACTTAAAACAACTGAAGCCACATCCTCCTTCGTCAGCAGCTTTGCTGTTTTTCTTAAGAAATGTCAGGTCTAACAACCACATTAAGGTGAGAAATACAATCTGCTACTTATTGGCATTTGACCTTGATGTATGGAGTAATACTAATGAGAGAGAAAAGACATGGTTCAAAAACTCCCCAATAAACTTGAGGAGTCTACAGTTTATGTTTGGCAGTGTTGTGTGAAAAACAGCCACTTTCCTTTTGCCATGTGAGCCTAGCCATTCTAAAGTGTTCCCATCACTGTTATAGTGTCTAGAAATTCAAAAACACTAATAATTATGTCCACTGTAAAGTTCTGCATTGACCATCAGCCTGGCACTTATTCACTCAGACAGGCATGTAGGTTTTACAATTTGGAAACATTTCTAATATGTGCCATTGAGCTCATGAGACCATCTATTTTTTCATGGACGTGGGCAGGCCAGCAGCAATAACTAACTAGGAATTTCATTAGAGCAGCTGGGTCTCAGTCACAATTTATAGACTCAAACATCTTCAACACTTTAGAGCTGAATCTGAAATTTCAGAGGTGCATCTAGGCAAACCCTGATTTGAAAATTGAGCAGGTCAGTGACTTCTAGTAATAACAATTAACATTTTTTAAAGAATTTACTAAGTTCCAAGAGCTATGCTAACCACTTTACAAATATTTATTAATGTAAACAACACAATTAATTTACAAGGTGGACCCTATCATCATGCCTCAATTTTTTAAATTACAACACAAATATATTTCTTAGGACAAATGTCACACATTTACATGATGCAAATAAAGTGGTGATAATTAAGTTTTCTCTTTGGGGTACCACCGTGATTATGTGGTTTGAATGAGGGTTAATGCCACATGGGGAATTTGCAACCATGATGAAGACAGCATAGAAAATGCACTTGGGGAGAAAGCTAGGTATGTGACAGGTTGCTAGGAAAAAATGAAAACAGGAATGACAGAAGCATATATTCTTTTATACACAAAATGAAGACCTCGAATATGATTTGCTGAAGTAGCCATCCACAAGACATTAAACTATTTTTCCTTTCCTTTCCTTAAAACAGTCTAGGAATGACAAATCAGTTCCCCTTCTATAAATAGCATATAAACACAGTGATAGGACTACTTCTAGGAGAAAATAATTATCTTTTAAGAAAAGAAATTAAATTAGTCTTAAACTAAATTAAACATTTACCAGTTAATAAGTTTCTTAAAAAGGTACCATCTTCATCCTACAATCTTGGGCATAACACATACACTAGTTTAAAAAATAAAATTTATCCCACAATAATAATAAGTGTTAATGCAATGAGCTGGAAAATGCAATTAATGTATCTTAAAAAAAATCCTAGCAACAAAAAGTAAATTTTAAAAACAGACATTTTGGGAAGATAGTACATTCTAAAAGAATTAATACTTTATTACTGGACATAATTCAAACTATTGTTGGTATTAATATTTCAATATATTCTTAAATAAATATTTAAAAAGAAGTTTCATACCTCAGAATTGGAACAGCACTTATAGTTTCATTTATGGCTATGAAAATGTAGCCAAGTTCCATTTAAAACTGTAGCCAGTGATGAATATACTTCAAAAACATAAACATTTGGTCTGAAAATTTTTACTATTGGTTAAAAACAGACTGATGTTTGTTGCTGATGGAAATAACTTTAATCCAATGTGCAAAAAATGTGCAGATATTTGTACTTAAGATACATAAGACCAAAGCTTCTGTATTATTTCTACATTTAAAAAGATTTTATTTGTTTTTATTTTTTATTTGGATTTATTTTAATCGGAGGCTAGTTACTTTACAATATAGTATTGGTTTTGCCATACATTGACATGAATCCACCATGGGTGTACATGTGTTCTCCATCCTGAACCCCACTCCCACCTGTCTCCCCATCCCATCCCTCTACACACTTAAAAAGATTTTAAACATAATGATTTCAGGAAGGACACTGCATCTCCTTTATGGATAATCATGTGTTACAGAGAACCCAAAAGCTTGATGACATTCTTTTAAACTACAGAAATGTATCCAAAGAGGCATACCTGTTTCTGTCCTAATTTTATCCTAAAAAACAAAAATCCAACTTCAAAAGCAATTAGGAATTATTTTGATTGAGGAGATCTTGGAATTGTTACAAATGTGCAAACCTGGTCTCTGAGATCTAGGTTCCAAATATGCCTCGTTTTGAAGATGGGAAAGTTGAAGCTGAGATGAGTAACTTGCCCAAGGTCACACAGCTATTTAGTGGCAGAGCCAGGACTTAAAGTCAAGATTGACTGTTCCTATAAACCACTGCTGGGGAAAAAAAAGTGCAAATAATAGTTTACGTGCCAAGATGGCATCTTGACCCAATGTACATCCCAAAATACAAGGTAGGGTATAATTTTCTTGATTGGTCAAATGTTCTTGACTTTCTGGGAAAAAAATTTACATATTAACAAACATTCATTGATCATTTATTTGAAGCAAAGTACTGTGTATGTAGAAAATATGATTCTTGTCTTTGAAGAAGACAGTGTCTTAAGCATGATAGGCCATGTGCCCTGAGAACTTGAAGGTAAGGAGGAGTTGAAAAAATGAAAGACATCATGTATTCAAATAAAAACACAAATTCAGCAGACATAAAAGTATGAGAAAATTGTAGAAGAAAGAGAATGTGATCAGAGAGGCAAATTTCAGGGTTAACATTATTATAAAAAAGCAGCTTCAAATGATAATGAGAACCAAGATTTGGTAATGCTAGTAGGTGGTTGAAAGAGAGAGCTGAGACTATGAGGTCAAAGCACTGATAGTGACTTCCATTATAAATGGAGAAGTCATCACAGAGGATAGATATTAAGGGACAATGATGAGAAGGAGAGTTATAACCAGGGACATGGGAAGGAACATGGCAAAGCAGACTTGAGGCTGTTACAAGCTGAAGGGTCAGTAGGTAGTAGTTGTCCTCCATTATGACACTTTCACAGAGTTGGAATAGACAGTTCAGTTCAGTTCAGTCGCTCAGTCATGTCTGACTCTTTGCAACCCCATGAATCGCAGCATGCCATGCCTCCCTGTCCATCACCAACTCCCGGAGTTCACTCAGACTCATGTCCATCGAGTCGGTGATGCCATCCAGCCATCTCATCCTCGGTCGTCCCCTTCTCCTCCTACCCCCAATCCCTCCCAGCATCAGAGTCTTTTCTAATAAGTCAACTCTTCGCATGAGGTGGCCAAAGTACTGGAGTTTCAGCTTTAGCATCATTCCTTCCAAAGAAATCCCAGGGCTGATCTTCAGAATGGACTGGTTGGATCTCCTTGCAGTCCAAGGGACTCTCAAGAGTCTTCTCCAACACCACAGTTCAAAAGTATCAATTCTTTGGCACTCAGCCTTCTTCACCATTCAACTCTCACATCCATACATGACCACAGGAAAAACCATAGCCTTGACTAGACAGACCTTAGTCGGCAAAGTAATGTCTCTGTGTTTGAATATGCTATCTAGGTTGGTCATAATGTTTCTTCCAAGGAGTAAGCGTCTTTTAATTTCATGGCTGCAGTCACCATCTGCACTGATTTTGGAGCCCCAAAAAATAAAGTCTGACACTGTTTCCATTGTTTCCCCATCCATTTCCCATGAAGTGATGGGACTGGATGCCATGATCTTTGTTTTCTGAATGTTGAGCTTTAAGCCAACTTTTTCGCTCTCCTCTTTCACTTTCATCAAGAGGCTTTTAGCTCCTCTTCACTTTCTGCCATAAGGGTGGTGTCATCTGCATATCTGAGGTTATTGATATTTCTCCCAGCAATCTGGATTCCAGCTTGTGTTTCTTCCTACCCAGTGTTTCTCATGATGTACTCCGCATACAAGTTAAATAAGCAGGGTGACAATATACAGCCTTGACATACTCCTTTTCCTATTTGGAACCAGTCTGTTGTTCCATGTCCAGTTCTAACTGTTGCTTCCTGACCTGCATACAGATTTCCCAAGAGGCAGGTCAGGTGGTCTGGTATTCCCATCTCTCTCAGAATTTTCCATGGTTTATTGTGATCCACACAGTCAAAGGCTTTGGCATAGTCAATAAAGCAGAAATAGATGTTTTTCTGGAACTCTTTTGCTCTTTCCATGATCCAGTGGATGTTGGGAATTTGATCTCTGGTTCCTCTGCCTTTTCTAAAACCAGCTTGAACATCAGGAAGTTCATGGTTCATGTATTGCTGAAGCCTGGCTTGGAGATTTTTGAGCATTACTTTACTAGCATGTGAGATGAGTGTTTGAGCATTCTTTGGCATTGCCTTTCTTTGGGACTGGAATGCAAACTGACCTTTTCTAGTCCTGTGGCCACTGCTGAGTTTTCCAAATTTGCTGGCATATTGAGTGCAGCACTTTCACAGCATCATCTTTCAGGATTTGAAATAGCTCAACTGGAATGAGTAGCCATTCCTAATTTCACCCGTCCAAATTACATATCAGGTCTGTTTTCATTTATTAAGAAAATTACCTCTTGGGAGTTTTAGAAGCCCTCCATAGTTTTGATGCCCCAAAACTTTGATGAATTAGCCAATCTACACTAATCAAAAAGTATAGGTAATAAACATTGGAAAGGGACCAAGATACATAGTCCAGGGAACATTAAGACCTTTAAAATCCTTCTCATAATAGTTAAAATAGCCCTCGGCAGCACATATTCCCAACATCAACCAGAATAGCAACGTGTGCTGGAGTGTTAGTCGCTCAGTAATATCTGACTCTTTGTGACCCTGTGGACTGTAGCCCACCAGGTTCCTCTGTCCATGCAATTCTCCAGGTAAGGATACTGGATTGTGTTGCCATTTCCTCCTCCAGAGGATCTTCCCGACCCAGAGGATCAATCTCCCAACCCTTGTCTCCTGCATTGCAGGTACATTCCCCACTATCGGAGTCACCAGAAAAGACCTGTGTGTCGTGGAGACAAGATAGCAAAGGGTAAACGGAGGAGAAAAGAGAAACTCAGCAGGACGTTTGTGCCTCTCAGTGGCAGATCAGAATGGCAGATACCTACAGCCAAACCAGGAACTATACGGAAATGTCTGGCATTCTGTCGTTTATCAGAATTTGTCAGCATGGCCAAACCCTCTCACTCAAACAAAGAAGGAGGGTTTGGAGGAAGCAAATCAGATAAGCCCGTGGCATCCTCACCCCTATTAATGTGATTTCTTTGCGTGGCCTTGTTCAGGACAAGCTCCCATTGCTGTGCTCACCTCACCACAGCAGTGAATTTTTAATGCAAGTAAACTGTCCAACAGTATTTGTACTACAATAATAACCTGGAAGAACTTGTTTAATATCGGAAGACTTACTGGAGCAGATGAATAGGTGCAACATGATATTCACAGGATAGAAATTCAATTAGAAGCTGCAAGTAGTGCTGGAGAGAGGTGGTTATTGTTCAGCACGTACCACAGGGCCCTTTGCCGGAACACAGCTATTAGCTGAACTGGTTGAGAAATTCTGTTTTCCTTTATGGCAATCTGTTAGCGTGTACAAAGTTAAATTAATAAATACACCAAGCTGCCTCTGTGGTGGGAGAGCAGGATGAGGCCAAGGGCTAGTCACATATTTTATAATTATGGATTAAGTGCATTATGCCATGCAAATTAAAGATATGCCACAATTATAATAAAAATGAGAGACTGTGCATCTGCAAACAGTGATTGTATGACTACTGCATCCAAAAGAGAATGCTGGAGCCCTACCTGCAAAAAGCAATTGTTTCTGCTCTAAAGGAAAAAAGGGAGGAAATTACTTTTCAGGCACACTTTCTTTCTGAATAGGCAAAACAGTACTTCTAAAGACAGTCAGGTGAAAGTCAAATGGGGCTCTTGACTGTTTCTACTCTGTGCTCAGAACTGGATCTCACTGCTCAGAACCTATACTGTTCAAGGGCGGGGGGGCACCCTGGAGTAAGTGGAGGTTGTCAAGTTAATTTAGGAATGAATGGATTCCCAGCAACTAAGGAAGAACGGAAAGCCAGGGGTCTTATTCCACAGAGGGAAAGTGGTCCAGGAGAAAAAGACATCCAGCATTCCACCCCCCTGACCGCATTTTTGCCTCAGAAGAAGCCCTTGCTATGTTTTCCTATTTTCTTTTAGTTTTGAAAAGAGGAAGCAACAGTCCTTCTTGAGAAAATGACTGACACATTGGCATCCCCTGCTCCTTGCTCCCTGCTGCAGAGGGCACAGATTCCTTGGATTTTTTCTTACCACATTTGCTGTGTGGGAGCATACTCAAGTGTATGTGTCTGTGTGCCTGTGTGTGCATGTGATTATAAATCTCATTCTGCAAACAGAATATCAGTCCTTCGAGCCATTCGAGCCATAAGCTCTCACGCAAGGCAAATGATGATGCTTTCAGCACATAACACAATTTTCTTTCTGCCAAGATTCCAGCATATTGTGCTTTTCAGAAAACAAACTTTTCAACCCATATTGTTTGTAATAGTGCATGGGAGTGGGCGTGCGCCTGCACATTTGGGCAAGCACATGAGATGCACACAAAGAAATGGAACTAAAGAAAGGACACTCCTCAGAAACCCAGACACCCCAAAAGGAGGTGTCCATGCAATTAGCTGTTTCCTTCACTCCTGTATTATTCTTCTCCTATTTCTGGGGTTCCCAAATGATGGCTTGTGGACTAACCCCTTGGGATTTTTGCAAAAGTATGAGGATTTTGAGGTCCAATTTCACACTTCCTGGACCAGAGTCCCTGGAAGATGGGAGTCAGAAGGTAGAAATCTTAGCAAGACTGTGATCTGTCATGGCCCGATGATACTGATGGACACTCAATTTGAAAAGCAATCATCTATTTTCTTGTCCAGACAAAAGACCCCAATATGCAGATATATTCTCAAAAATACTTAAGTAGGAGTGTCATCAGACACAGTCCCCTCATATTCCAGACAATGAAGCTAAAATCCAGGAAGGAAAACCAACTTGCCCAAGGTCACAGAGGAGTCATTGCTGGAGTTCAAGCCAGGTTGGCAACAATCTCTGCCATTTATAAGTTAACATATAATTTAAGAGCACTTTGCCAATTACCATCACAGGCATTGCTCATGGCATCTTATGAGTTTCATGCAGGAGTTATATTTATATGACACATTTGGGTACAGAGACTTGGAGAAGGATGTGGCTGACCAGTGTATAAACTTTGCTTTATTCAGCCACAGACCAGTGTCTGGCTACATGATTTTAATTTGAATCAAATGATCAGTGAGCAGAGCAGTTAGTGTGGGACAGAGCAGAAGTCACCTCCTTGCCTAAAGTATAGCTGTGTTCCAATCAGTTAAGACTCTAATCAGAAATATGAGGCAAAAGAATAAAATAAAGACCTCTCAGCAGGGTGGGAGAGTGCCAAGCAAGCATATCCCACAATCCAGAGTCTGTGCATCCCTGGGCACTCCCTACACTCCCCTCCCCTAGGTTTCCAGGAAGAGCAGAAGCAAGATTCCAGTTCAATTGTGTCTTAGGGGCAGGCGCATCTGGGCTTCAGCTCACAAACACTGATAGAAAGGATTCCAGCAAGATGGCTCAAATAAAAATGGATCAAGGATTCAAAACCAATTACCAAAGTATAATCTCACTCAGATGGGCACAGTAAGAATAATTACTCTCCGTAAGAAAAATGTCTGTTGTAGGCACATTGCAGAAGGCTGCATAATTAAATACAGCTGCCAATTCTCATTTATCTTCCTGGCGATTTGCACTTGAGGGTCCACCTGTAATCCCAGAGGCCCGTAGCCAGCACACAAAGCGGAGCTGAGAGCAGGGACCCCACATTTCTAAAGGAATGGAACTCTACTGAAGACACTGCACCTTCAAAGAATCCTGACTCTGAACATCAGCTGGCATCACCAGTTTAGTTAAGGGGATAACATACATAGACTGCATGTCTTTCCCCCGCCCTTCCTGGAAAGCTGTCACCAATCTCTTTGCATAATTAAATCCTAGCCATCCAGCAAGGCCTAATCTACACTGGAGCTGGGTTCTCTGTGAAGCCATCTCTGTGCCTTTATCTCTTTCTCTGCAGAATGTGGATCATGAGAGTAGTCACCTCCTCAGACTGTTGTGAGAACTTAATCTACATGTAATTTTTGAACAGCACATGGCACATAGTCATCTCTCAACAGATGCGACTATTGCTTTATCCTCACTCCTCTGGCCAACACTGGCTCACTTCTTCTGACTACTCCTGTCCCTAAGAACGCAGAGGATCCCTTGAGCATGCAGGGCTGTTTTTGCTCACCTTGATCTCTGCTCACTCCTGTGCTTTGTGTTGGTCTCTAGGCTCCTTGAGGGTTAGCGGCCTTAAATTCTTTGGCCTGTCACTATATAAGCTGCTCAGAAGACAGGCCGGCAATAGAGTCAGAAGGATGCCTTAGAGGTGGGCTCCTTGCAAGATTCCTTCCAAGTCAGACATCCAGGGAGGGTAAGAGGAGCAGTGGCTAGAGCAGATGGGTGTGGGACAGGCATGCCTCATCCAAAATAAGCTGGGCACAGCCCTGCAGGGCCACTCTCAACATGGCAGGCACCATCCCCACTATGGCCAGCTTATCCCTCTCCACCGTGAACTTGTTGCTCCCTCTGCTCCTCTGGTCACTCTGAGCTCTGCCCTCTCAGCCAGCTGTCCTATGCCCTTTGCTATCCCCAGGACAAAGGTAGCCTGAATCGTCACACCTTCCCTGGTACCTCATCAAAGTCTCTCTCAAAACTTTCCCTCACGCTGAGGTGCCAGGAGATGACAGCAATTATAGGTATTACTTTTCTTTGAATTAATATAGTTTTAAAGAAGAACAAAAATATTTATTAGATATAATAATGATCCATCAGTTTCATCAAGGAGATAGCACAGAGCCTGGCACATAGTGGGGTTTAACAATGTGTTCAATAAATGCATGCATGCATGAGTGAATGAATGGCTCCCATTCATTGCCACTTACTAAAGGTGGCTCAGTGCTTCGCTTTCCCAAGGATTTAGATTGGCCAAGAAGGGGAGGTGCAGATGATAGGCTCAATATGGAAAAAAATAAATAGAAATTGAATTGAGTGCTTTTGTTTATACATATTTTATCTGAAAGATAAAAATAGGGTAAAATTTATGCCATCCTTTGAGAGTTGTTGCAACTTAGGACATGCATCTACTATGCATCAACCATAATAATAATAGGAATACTAACAACAACGATAACAATGACAAGAATCTATAGCATTACTAGAGCTCTTTTGATGTGCCAGGCAGTGTTAACAAGAACCCCCTATTTACTCCAGAAAACAACTCTATGTAGTCGATGCCTTTATCATTATGCCCATTGCGCAGATGACGACACCAAAATAGAACAATGGGAAAGGATGTGCAGCTAATAATGAGGAGGCCAAGCAAGAGCACCGTGGCAGTCAGCACTACGCCACATGTGCGGTGATCACGCTTCCTGATAGCCCAACTGAGTTCTGAGTTCAGACATTCAATCTAACACATTCGAACATGACACATGGTATGTTCTGCTTCAGGTTTGAGGAAAGACGGCTGGTAGCACTGCCTAGAAGGGCCTGAGAGATCCATCAGGAAGTCACAGGCAGGGGAAAGATCGCTGGACTGTCTGGGCAAAGTCTGTCCTGGAAGCCAGGGCCATGGACTAGCCAGGTTAAAAGGACCTCTGTATGAAGTGAAAGATGCAAGTGAGCATCCCTGGCAAACTGCATGAAGCATGGGAGGTGGGCAGTCCCATGAGAAAACAGCTCTACAACAGCATGAGATTCAACCGGGGGATGAACTCCTACAGAGTCCACATCAGACAGAGTAAGACATCAGACAGAGCTCAGGAGTCAGAACTTTCCTCATAGTTTTAGAACACTGCAATGTGGCATTTCTCAATGATGTGTTAATATCACTAGTATGTTTTAAATTAATGATCTCTAGATGCGCATGTTATTTATAAAAAGATATTTCTCCAAGAAAGCAGCCAAGACATTTTCCTTCGGTCAGAGAACAAGCCCCTGGAGCATTCTGAAGTTAGAGTAAAGGAAAAAATGGATGGAACCACAAGGCTCCTCAGCAATTAAAAGCAGCCATATTATGAAAAGAGGAAACTAGGGGGGGGGTGGGCGGGGGCAGCGGGGTGGTGTTTCTAAGAACCACCCAGGGCCAGATCCCTGTGAGCTAATGAATGCAGAAAAGCTTGGGTTGTAAAACAAGATGAATACCACCCCTCATTAGTGCTGCATTTGATGGCTGTGTAAAAGGAAGAAAATGATCCACTTAAAAAGGGTCTTTAACATTGATGGGTCAATTTTGGCAATTACAGGATTTACGCGGCTATCTTTGCACCACACTGAAATAAGCCACAGCAATAGCAATCTTCACTCACATGCTTAGCTGATGAGCATGCAGCTTTTTGAAAGCTTGCCTGCTCGTTAGCTTTTAGGTCTTAGCTCAAATGTCAATCCGTAGGCAGGGCTGTTGACCAGCAGGAGATAGGCAAGCAGGGTGTCTAGGGCACAAAATGTAAGGAGGCCCATGCAGGACCCTAAAAGTGAATGCCTCCTTAAATAATGCACCCCGGGCACCTCACCTGCCTCTTCTGTCTCATCCCAGTCCCAGCCCCTCTTGTAGGTGAGGTCATCTCAGACCATTCTAATAAATGTGCCCCTTGTTGACTGAAGACACACACACACTATGACAGCTGTGAGTTCAGTTTTATTTGGGGCTTACTGAGGACTACAGCCTGGCAGACAGCCTCTCAGATAGCTCTGAGGAAGTGCTCCAAAGAGGTAAGAGGAGAGGCCAATATATATGAGTTTAGTGAAGAGGATACATGCAACCAAGCACATATCTTGGTAGAGGTTACTGCTAGTCACAAGCAGCAGATGTCTCTGTGACTGATTTTAGAGCTTTTCTAGGTATGAAATTGCATTCACAAAATTTTCTCCTGAAAGTATTAATAACGATCTGAAAGCCTATTCTGCCAGTTTTTTCTAGAACACAGAGTACCTCATTCCTGACCTCCACCCTGATCTTCTTTCAGGGTGTGTTAAACATCAGCTGATGCAGTCACTAGCAACTAATTCTCATAGAAACTGATGGTGAGCAACATTCTTTAGTTGGTCCCCTCACTACTCCTCCCCTCTACCCACTGACCACACACCCCTGTGGCACTCACCGTATTCAGTTCTCACTGCTACGCATCTACTTCCTATTGTCCCCACTCTTGTGTCCACTCCATGAGAGTAGCGACATGGTCTGTCTGTCTTCTCTACCCTCGCCAGGAGTCCCTATTGCTTCAGTGTGTCCAGAACATGGTAAGGAGGTTGCTGGGAATGTATGTGTTAAATGGGAATAAAACAAGAATGTTAAAGCCTCCTAAGAAAATGGTATCCAATGACTCTAGACAACCCAACAAAACCCTCCTAAATCCTTTTTTTTTTCTTCTCATATTAAAGTTTACAGAAGGAACTAGTGGTGTGGGTGCATGCACAAAATTGAAATCCTCCCAAAGAGACTTAGGGTGGGGGAAGCACCCGAGTTAGTAAAGAGCAGTTCAGAAAATATGAACTTCCCAAGCATTAGAGTCACATTTTCCCAAAATGTTGACAGGAAAGAAAATAAACAATAAGTGAACAGTCACTTATAGTAAGCACTTTCAGATTATTTCAATTAATGCTCACATTAACCCTCTGAAATAAACTTTGTTCCCATTTTCCAGATGAGGACACGAATATGAAGATTAAAGAGGTTACGTAATCTGTCCATTATTTTACAGAGAATAACCGAAGTACCCAGTGTTCAGATCCAGGTTTCCAAAATTATTCCTTCACATGGCTGCAAAAAGCATCTAGATTGATCTAATTTCAAGGACTCAGGGTATAAACATAACAAATTCTGCTGGTCATGGTCTTCGAAGGTGGCCCTAGTGGTAAAGAACCTGCCTGCTAAGTCAGGAGATGTAAGAGACATGGGTTTCATCCCTGAGTCTGTAAGATTCCCTGGAGGAGGGCATAACAACCCACTCTAGTATTCTTGCCTGGAGAATCCCACAGACAGAGAAGTCTGGAAGGTTTACAGTCCATCAGCTCACAAAGAGTTGGACAGGACTGAAGCAACTTAGTACACACACACAGTTGGTCATGACTGTTCCTAACTCTGGTTATTCTAAAGAATTCCTGGATCAATAAATCCAATAAGCCTATCCCGAAAGAGCAGTCAGCATGATGAGATAAAAAATTTTTTGGAAGTATATATCTTTTTACATGTTTTAAATATCTGTTGCTTTCCACCATAATTTCCATGAACTTCTACTATATAAGTCTGCCTTGCCTTAATCTGTGTCCGTTTCTTTTTGATCAGACCTCTCTGCTAAGTAACCATGAAGTTAGGTCAAACTCCCTCAAAAGAAAACACCAACAACTGTGTCCCTTTTCCTTCTCAGACCTCTTTTCAAATTCACTGTTCACTGTTTTAGCTGTATTTTAAATGTATTTTCTTGCTCCCTCCCTTTTCAAATTTCACGGATAATACATATGAGGTGTCAACCACAAGCCGATGAATATCAAAAGTGAGCAGAGAACTATTGTCTGATCCCTACACATCTGTTGGCTTCCCAGGTGGCTCAGTGGTAAAGAATCCATCTGCAATGCAGGAGATATGGGTTCAGTCCCTGGGTCATGAAGATCTCCTGGAGGAGGGCATGGCAACCCACTCCAGTATTCTTGCCTGGAAAATCCCATGGACAGAGGAGCCTAGCAGGCTACAGTCCATGGGGTCACAAAGAGTAGGAAGGGGCTGAGTAACTAAGCATGCACTCATGCTACACATCTGCCTCCCATGAAGACTCGTGACCAAGGACAGGAGCAGCGCAGTCAGCCTCTAAGTTGAGCACAGGTCTGCAGAGAAGGTGCAAGATGCAGGAGCCTTGCCACCTGGTCAATTCCGGGACAGAGCCGGACTTTTTCATGGTTAGGTGCACTGTGCTCAGCTTATAGCTTCGCTTCAGGGAAAAGAAAAAAAGCCAAGATCCTCTCAGAGAAAGGCCTTTCAGACCCACAGGTTTCTCCTGGGTGAAAGCCCCAGCATTTGATTTCCTCCATGTCTTCAGTTTCCCACTTCTATTCAAAAGCAAAGGGTTGAGTCACAAACCCCTAAAGACTGGACTCCTAAGACCTTACAGGGATGTCTGCTTTCCATCTGAAAGTGTGCTGGTTTCAGCTTTGGTCCAATGTCTTGCTCCAACCAAGTGACATGAAGTAAGTCACTTCCTTTCTCTGAACCTCACTTTCAGGAGGGAAGGCTTAATGATGTATTTTTCTCCTACAGGAAGTATCAGCAATCTAGTTGAGAGAATGTGTAAAGGAAGAGATCTACGAGGAGTTATATCAAGAACTGCCATCCAGGGAGCTGAGACTCTCATGTCAACCTGTCTGCTTTGGCTTCTGCCTCCCGTCTCCCTTCTCGCTTCCCTCCCTTCACATGGTTCCCATCACGTGCCAAGCACAATGCTTGGAAGTGAGAGAATGTTGTATGATACAAACACATTCCCGCTCTCAGTGAAGCTCTGTTCAGTGGGAAAGGTAGCACAGAAGTGAAATAATTAACCGCTGCGTAAGACATAAAACCAAATTCTGTTGTGCAAGATGAAGTTGTGTAATAGTTAGAACTGTTAGACACTAAGAGACAGGCCAGCTCGGAAACCTCTTTTAGAGAGGCTGGCCGAGTAACATCTCTCTGGAGAAGAGATGCTCAGATTGAAGAAATAAAAAGGTGAAGAAGAACTAGACTTGCAAAAAGTGTAACTGGAAGCAAAAGGAAAATGACAGTATTTTCCAGACAAGATGTGAACTCCCCAGGCAGGAAGAAGGACGCTTTGTTCTAAAGCATCTGAGAGAGCACCAGCTTGCCTGTGGTGAGATGGGGCGGCATTCACTATCACTCCACTAATTGCTCTTAAGGTCTAGAGAAACTTGGTGCATTCATATTTTATCACTGATGCTGTAATAGTGGACAATGAGGAGCAAAATCATAGGTCCAATACTATCTCTGATGCAAAGATGTTGGGAGTACCCTGGTCCAGCCCTCACTGGCTGAGGCTGTCCATCATAACACACACCAAAGGGCATGAAAGATAGTACAGCCCAGTGAGATCCTAACGAACAAACTTCCTGGAGCTTGATACCAGGCACCACTCCAGCATGTCTTGGCCACGGGAGTGAGCCGAACCCTGAAGGGACTGCATGTGGCTTTGGCACCCCTGTGTATGAAATGTCACTGAGGTTTGCTTAGATGCCGAAGGCTGGACAGGCCCCTCTGTGCTGCGTCCATCCAGTGACTGCAGGGAGGCCATGCTTGTGAGGGCTCTGAGGTCGTGGCTGCAGTAAGTACTAAGCACTTCCCAACTCCTGCAGAGTCCTAGCAGGGGAAAATCTTTTTTTTTTTTTAATTTTAAACTTAAGACTTTTAAAATCATGTAATAATTCCTGACTTCTCTGAGCAAGATAGCAAACCCAGAACTCCATTCCCACACACGCAGAGCATCCTGCTCAGCTCATACTACACCCAGCACGTCTCTACACATCTTGCCATCAAGATGTTTAGATTGTAAATAATTTCAGAAAGTACCTATTCCTGGTGCACAGCAGCCATTCAGATATCTTAACAAATATGGAAACAGCCCCTAAACATATACTGCCCTCACTTAATCCCCCACTCTCTTGGAAATTTTCCTTTTGTCAAGCCCGATGAAACAATCTGGCCACTGCCTCAAAATGGCCAGTGAATTTTTATAACTGTGGCATTCTGTGCGTGTCATTCTCAGTTTTCAGCTGGCTGGCTTCCAACACATGCTGTCACTCCAAAATAGCCATTTATCCCATCCCACACCATCTAACTGTGACAAAGGACAGGCTCCAGAGCCGAAAACACTGCTACTACAAAGCTGGTGACCGTAGAAGGGGCACCAGGAACCTAATGTCTGCTGGGGTCTGCCTGGCACTTGCAGTCACTGCAGGACCTGAGGCTACCGGGCACAGCCAGGTTTTCAATAGACCCGCACCAATATCAAGCACACCCAGGTGGGTCCTGGTCCTCTGACTACCCAGAAGACATCTGTTCAACACACAGACACCCAGAGCACATAGCCAAGTGCTGTGGGTGGTCTTAGGAAGCCATACATGGTAAGACCAAGCAGCAGGTAAGTGGGGAGAAAAGTAGATTCTGACGGAGTCAAGAGAGAAGAGAGTGCTGGGCTAGGGTGCTCAACAAAATAGAGCATACATCCTGAAAGTGGTTAGCAGGAGAGAAAAGGGAATTCCAGAACAGATGGGGCATAAATAAAAGCAGGGCTGTTGGGAAATGAGGTAGTAACCTGGCTAGAACAAAATCTATGGAAGCATTTTCTCTGCTGGGTATTTCCTAGTTTCCATCTGTGAAGTGGGTACTAAGCTCTGAAGTGATAGGGTGAAGGCCACCCAAGATACCACTCGAAGCTTGTAGTGGAAAAATTCCTTAGTTATGAATAAGTCATGAGTCTGTTCTTCTTGGTTAAAAGTGAAAATTACCTGTGTGAACTTAAGCAGATTACTCATTTTATTAAAAACTCAGTTTCCCCACCTTCAAAAAAGAAAAGTAATAATAGTCGCTACTTCGTAAATTTTGGTGAAGGACTGGATGAGATAATTGAGCACAAAACAAGCAGATGTTTTCCCAACTGAATGTCACAGCTTAGCACACCATTTTTAGCACACATTTCCTAAATAGGAGATAGATGTGCCATTTCATAAGAATAGATTAAAAAGGTAAGAGCTCTTCAATCTTAATAAAAGTAAGAAGGAATGTGATTTTTTAATAAAGATTAGCAGATTTGATTATTTACAAAATGTAAAACTTGTTCATGAAAAGCAAAACTATGATAACAGGAAAAAAGAGGATGGGGGAAATATTGGCATAAGATTCAACAATGTTTTCCATTTATATATTGTATTAAAAATTGTATAAATGATAAGGCAAGCAATCCAACAATAGATAAACATACAAAATGCATAAAAAGAAAAATGCATAAGGGATTACAAGTGAACAACAAAACAAAGAAAAAACTTCTACTCACAATAATACAGAATCTGTAATTTAAAAAATTAAACAAAATTCCAATAATAATAGTATTCATTAAGGCTTCGCTGGTGGCTCAGTAGTAAAGAATCCACCTGCAGTGCAGGAGACCTGGGTTCGATCCCTGGGTTGGGAAGATCCCCTGAAGAAGGAAATGGCTACTCACTCCAGTATTCCTGTCTGGAAAATCCTATGGACAGAGGAGCCTGGTGGGCTACAGTCCATGGGGTCGCAAAGAGTTGGACATGATGTAGCAATTGAGCGCACATACCAAGTATTCATTAAATGATGGCACACTCCTGCTTAAAGCCTTCTAGGTATCTTCCATGTGCCCAAAGTAAAACCCGTGTTTTTAAACAGCTGACCAGACACCACAGGTGTGCCTCTTGTCACCTCCCCGCAGTTGATAGGCCACTCCTCACTTACTCACTGGCTTACTTTGGCTTCTTGAAAAGGGAAACCCCCAACCACCACATAATCTTTGCACAGGGCTGCCCGGAATGTTTCCCCTCTCTCCTCTCCAAGCCCTCGGCTCCCGGTTAATTCTGTCTCATCTTTCAGCCCCAGCTATGGGCACCTCCCAGATGTTATGGGTTGACTTATATTCCCCACAAAGATGCACATACTCATGTCCTCTCCCCAGTACCTCAGAATGTGACCTGATTTGGAAACAAGTTTGTTGCTGGTGTCATTAGTTAAGATGAGGTCAGATTAGAGCAGGGGAGAGGAACTAATCCAACATGACTAGTATTCTTATAAGAAGGGGAAATTTGGATGCACGCAGGGAGAAGGCCATGTGAGCATGATGGAAGGGACGGGGTGGTGATGCTCCCATAAGCCACAGAGCTCTGAAGACTGCCAGCAAATCACAGAAAGTAGCGGAGAGGCATGGAGCAGAGCCTCGCACAGACCTCAGAGGCAACCATCCCTGCCCATACATTGTTCTCAGACTTCCAGCCTCCAGAATGATGAGGCAATAGGTTTCTGGGGTTAAATCACCTACCTTGTGATATTTGTTTCAGTGGCCCTAGGAAAGCCTTCCACGATCCTTCCCCCTGGAGCAGCTCCCACCATCGCAGTGCCTCAGGAAGCCCGTGCTTTCTCTCACCCTCTGTGGAGAATCCTGGGTCACTGTCTGCCTCCACACTGGAGGAAAGCAGGAAAGGAGCAGGCAGCAGGCCTCTCTGCTCCCTTTCCACCCATGGAATCGCGTATGCGGCGCTCCGCACAAGTATCTGCTGACTGTGTCTGGGAAACACGCAAATAAGCCCTGGCAGGCAGGAGACTGGATTGAGGGATGAGGACAAAAGGCAGAGCAGTCCAAGGCTGAACACTCACAGAGCGCATGTGCCGTGAGCCAGGGTTCTTCCAAACATGTCACCACGAGTGACACGGTGGCTCTCGGCTGCCCAGCGAGGTAGGCACCGTCGTCACTCCTACTTCAGAAATGATGAAGTGGGGCCCAGTGAGGCCCAGAGAAGTTACTGCCCAAAGCTCACAACTGGAAAGAGCTGAGACGTGAACCTTGGCAGTATGCACTCGAGTCTGTGCTCTCAACCTCTGCGTACAGCGATTCTCAAGAACATAGAGGCAAGCAGGTACAGATAATAGGAAAGACAGAACAGAACATATAAGTTTCTGCTCAGCAAGTCCCTCAAGGGTTAGTAAGAAAATTGTGGACATGAGACCTATTTCAAACCTTTACAGAAGGGAAGAGACTAGGCCCTCCAGTGTTCCCACCCTTGATGATTCCATCACAGATCACGCCCTGAGTTGGAGGAGCTGTAGGTAAAATCCAGTTGGAACTCCCTGTAGTCTCCCTCCTCCACATGAATCTTGCACCAAGATCTTGCATTAAGAGCATTATAAATCTTAGACTGGTTGGAACCTCTGTAACAACTTCCAACCTCAGTCAGGTCATCCTTAGTGGCTGTCTAGACTAGGATGAAGTGCCCAGGCTCTAGCATCCAAGCATTTGGATCCAAATCCCAGCTCTACCATCTGCTAAGTGCATGACTTGGGAAAGTCATTTAAATTCTCTGGCCTTGAGCTGTAAAATGGGGATGACAGCACTCTTTAACTAACCAAATTTTTATAAGGCTGAGTTAAACATATGTAAAGCACTTCGATCAGTACCTGACACATAGTGCTAAGTATGAGTAGCTACTTACTGTGGTTGCTACTATTTTCATCTTATCAATGCAGATGGGTCTGAATACACTCAGTGAGCAAGAGACATGTATATTCTTCTTGGAGACTGGGATACATCACTTCCCAGGATCTTACTATCCAATTTTATTCCAATAATTTTACAATAATTTAGGCACACTAATTATCCTAAGGCAAGTAAATATATATGCAATATTCATATATTACATACATATATATGCACCCGGTAACTGTGTTAACTTTTCTCTTTAAATTTCAGAGGCCTCTTTTTCAGCATAAGAGGTTCAGAAATACATCTTTTTCATAACCAACTCAAGTGTGCTGAGACTTATAATTTCTCCTCTAGAAGTCTACCCTAAGAAAATCATCTAAAATGCTGACAAAAGCAAAGCTTTATGTATCTAGATATTCATGGCAACATTTTTAAATAGTGAAGAACTATATGACAATCTAAATCTCTAAAAATAGAGGAATAAATATAGTTAAGTAAATTACAGAAAAGCAATACAATACACTATTATGCAAACATTAAAATTATGTTTGCAAACCATTTTGAATAACATAGAAAAATGCTTAGTCAAATGTTATAAGAAAATAAGAAACAAACCTGTTTATACAAGAGAATCACAATTATGTAAAATTGTATAGGTAAAAAATGGCTAAGTATATTTGTTAAAACTTAACAATAGTTTTAAACAGGATTATATATAGTTTTTATAGTACTCTTCATTTTTAAGTTTTGAAAAATATTTTATTAGTGAAATTACTGCATGATAATGTAAATATGTAAAAACTATTTTAAAAAAACATAGACGCTTAGGAGGCTCATTGTTACTTCCTTGTTGGCCACACAAAATCTTGTATAACAACTCTATTCTCAAGTCCTAGAGAATTCAGGCAGATGTTTTTAAAGAGAATGCCAATATAAGGCACCAGAGTAAATCAGAATTTGGTCCAATTCCAAATTCTTTGCAGTCTGTATTGTTACTATTCAGTCTTCCATATCCCCAACAGCAAGTTATGAAATGGAATAATAATCTTAGGAAGTCAATCACTTCCTTTGTCCTCTGCCCCATGCTTTCAGAATGCAAAAGTTTGAACTCTGTTTGAGTACAGGAAGGCAGTAAGGCATGTCTAGCTCCTGATGGCTCTTCATCAGGTCCAACTTGATAAGCCAGTCATCGGATTCTAACTTCAATGGTATAGAACTTATGTTTATATATCTGAAAGCCAGTCAGACACTCAGGGGGGTGAAGAGGAAGTTTCTAGTTTCCTTCAAGCAAAGGGATTTTAAATTTCAGTTTCCTGCCTTCCTCATTCCTGACCCATTAAATACCATTAGAATATTGGGCATTCTATCAAGGTAAGCAAATAAATAAGCACAGAAGCAAACGTGTGTATGGATGGATGGATAGAGGTAAAAAGCAGTAAGAATGTCACAGCAGTCTCAGAATAGATCATCCTTGCCTATAGCTTTTTTTCCCACATTAAATCATATTTTCTAAACATATCTTTCTAAAACACAGCTATAACCCCAAATTTTGTTAATGTTCATACTACTCAAAATGATCTACAGACCACTGCAGTCCTTATCAAATCCCCAAAGGCATTTTACATAGAAAAAGAAAAAATTCTGAAGTTCATACAAAACCATAAAAGACCCTGAAAAGCCAATGAAATACCAATGAAATTTTGAACAAAAAGAACAAAGTTGGAAGAATCACACTTCCTGATTTCTATATACATTACAAAGCTACAGTATTCAAAACAATAAGTACTGGCAAAAAAAAGTCATGTATTAACCCTGAATACTCATTGGAAGGACTAATGCTGAAGATGAAGCTCCAATAATTTGGCCACCTCATGCGAAGAGCCAACTCATTGGAAAAGACCCTGATGCTGGGAAAGATTGAAGGCAGAAGGAAAAGAGGGTGACAGGATGAGATGGTTGGATGGCATCACTGATTCAGTGGACATGAATGTGGGCCAATTCCAGGAGATGGTGAAGGGCAGGGGGACCTGGCATGCTGCAGTCCACAGGGTTGCAAAAGGTCAGACACAACTTGGTGACTGAACACAAGACCAATGGAATTAGAATAGAGAGTCCAGAAGTAAACCCACACAAACACAGTCAACTGACTTTTAACAAAGGTGCCAAAAACACACAACAAGGAAATGACAGTCTCTCCAACAAATAGTGTTGCGAAAACTAGGTATGCACATGCAGAAGAATACAAAAATAAAAATAAAAAATAAAAAATAAACACTCAAAAATGGATTAAAGGCCTACATGTAAGACCACTATAAACTCCTAGAAGAAAACAAAAGGGGAAAAACTTCTTGACATTGGCCTTGGCAATGATTTCTTACATATGGCACCAAAGCATAAGCAACAAAAGCAAAAATAGACAAGCAGGATTACATCACATCAAAAACCTTCTTCACCGCACAAGAAACAATCAACACAATGAAAAGGCAACCTACAGAATGATAGAAAGTACTTTAAAACCATAGATCAGCAGGATAAAGGCTTAATATTCAAAATACAAGGAACTTCCACAATTCAAGAGCAAAAGAAATTTTTTATTGGGCAAAGGAATTGAATACATATTTCTCCAAAGAGGATATACAACATTAAACATGGAAATATGCTCAGCATCACAAATCATCAGGGAAATATGAATCAAAACAATAATGAAATAGCACCTCACACTGTTAGGATGGCTGTTATCAAAAAGACAAGAGATAACAAATGCTTGTGAGAATGTAGAGAAAAGGGAACACTAAAATTATTGGTTGGAATGTAAACTGCTGGGGCCGCTATGGAGAAGAGTAACAAGGTTCCTCGAAAAATTAAAAATGGAACTACCATATATTCAACAATACCACTTCTGGGTATATATCCAAAGGAATTGAAAGGATCAAAGAGATATCTGTACCCCCAAGTTCATTGCAGCATTATTCACAACCATGAAAATGTGGATGCAACCTAATTGTCTATCAACAAAAGAATGGATTTTTAAAATGTGAAACTTTGCACCCTTTGTACAATGAAATATAATCCAGCCTTAAAGTGAATGAGACTGAAGGATTTCATGCTATATGAAATAAACCAGACACAGAAGGATAAATACTACACAGTATTAATACAACTTACATGAGGAATCTAGTGAAACTTGTAGAAGCAGAGAGTACATTGGTGACTGTCAAGGGTTATTGGTGGAGATGAGAAATGGGGAGGTATTAAAGGGTACATAGTTTCAATTATACAAGATGATTATGTCATAGAAATCTACTCTACAGCACAGAGCGATAGCTAACAATACTGTACTGGATACTTAAAATTTTACTAAGAGGGTAGTTCAGTTCAGTCACTCAGTCATTTCTGACTCTTTTTGACCCTAGTAACTGCAGCACACAACGCCTCCCTGTCCATCACCAACTCTCGGAGTCCACCCAAACCCATGTCCACTGAATGCCATCCAACCATCTCATCCTCTGTCATCCCCTTCTCCTCCTTCCCTCAATCTTTCCCAGCATCAGGGTCTTTTCAAATGAGTCAGCTCTTTGCATCAGGTGGCCAAAGGATTGAAGTTTCAACTTTACCATCAGTCCTTCCAATGAATATTCAGGACTGATTTCCTTTAGGATGGAGTGGCTGGATCTCCTTGCAGTCCAAGGGACTCTCAAGAGTCTTCTCCAACACCATAGTTCAAAAGCATCAATTCTTTGGCACTCAGCTTTCTTTATAGTCCAAGTCTCAAATCCATACGTGATCACTAGAAAAATCATAGCCTTGACTAAATGGACCTTTGTGGACAAAGTAATGTCTTTGCTTTTTAATATGCTGTCTAGGTTGGTCATAACTTTCCTTCCTAAGAGTGTCATTTAATTTCATGGCTGCAATCACCATCTGCAGTGATTTTAGAGCCCATAAAAATAAAGTCAGCCACTGTTTCCACTGTTTTCCCATCTATGTGCCATGAAGTGATGGGACCAAATGCCATGATCTTCGTTTTCTGAATGTTGAGCTTTAAGTCAATTTCTTTATCACTCTTCTCTTACACCTTCATCAAGAGGCTCTTTAGTTCTTCTTCACTTTCTGCCATAAGGATGGTGTCATCTGCATATCTGAAGTTATTGATATTTCTCCCAGCAATCTTGATTCCAGCTTGTGCTTCATCCAACCCAGTATTTCTCATGATGTACTCTGCATATAAGTTAAATAAGCAAGGTGACAATACACAGCCTTGACGTACTCCTTTTCCTATTTGGAACCAGTCTGTTGTTCCATGTCCAGTTCTAACTGTTGCTTCCTGACCTGCATACAGATTTCTCAAGAGGCAGGTGAGGTGGTCTGGTACTCCCATCTCTTGAAGAATTTTCCACAGTTTATTGTGATCCACACAGTCAAAAGCTTTGGCATAGTCAATAAAGCAGAAATAGATGTTTTTCTGGAACTCTCTTGCTTTTTCCAGGATCCAGCAGATGTTGGCAATTTGATCTCTGGTTCCTCTGCCTTTTCTAAAACCAGCTTGAACACCAGGGAGTTCGTGGTTCACGTGTTGCTGAAGCCTGGCTTGGAGAATTTTAAGCATCACTTCACTAGCATGTGAGATGAGTGCAATTGTGCAGTAGTTTGAGCATTCTTTGGCATTGCCTTTTTTTAGGATTGGAATGCAAACTGACCTTTTCCAGTCCTGTGGCCACTGCTGAGTTTTCCAAATTTGCTGGCATATTGAGTGCAGCACTTGCACACCATCATCTTTCAGGATTTGAAACAGCTCAACTGGAATTCCATCACCTCCTCTAGCTTTGTTCATAGTGATGCTTTCTAAGGCCCATTTGACTTTACATTCCAGGATGTCTGGCTCTAGTTGAGTGATCGTAATTATCTTGGTCATGAAGATCTTTTTTGTACAGTTCTGTGTATTCTTGCCACCTCTTCTAAATATCTTCTGCTTCCATTTCTGTCCTTTACTGAGCCCATTTTTGCATGAAATGTTCCCTTGGTATCTCTAATTTTCTTGTAGAGATCTCTAGTCTTTCCCATTCTATTGTTTTCTTCTATTTCATTGCACTGATCACTGAGGAAGGCATAGGGTAGATCTTATGTTAAATGTTGTCATCACAGAAAATAAAAATAAAGAGGGCAGTACAGGAAAATTTCAGAGGTCATTTATATGTTTATGGCATAGATTATGGAGATGGCTTTGTGGATATACACTTATTTCCAAACTCATCAAGTTGTATACATTAAATATGTCTATTTTCAATCATATTTCCTCATGTGTTTTTTTTAAAAAGGGCAAAATACAAACAGACATTTCACCAAAGAAAATACACAGATGGAGGAAAAAGCACATGGAAACTTGTACAACATCATTGGCTGTCAGGGAAATGCAATTTTAAACCATAAAAAGCTATTATTGCCCATCTACTCGGAGAAGGAAATGGCAACCCACTCCAGTATTCTTGCCTAGAGAATCTTGTGAGGAGAGGAGCCTGGTGGGCTGCAGTCCATGGGTTCGCTAGGGGTCGGACACGGCTGAGCGACTTCACTTTCACTTTTAACTTTCATGCATTGGAGAAGGAAATGGCAACCCACTCCAGTGTTCTTGCCTGGAGAATCCCAGGGATGGAGGAGCCTGGTGGGCTGCCATCTATGGGGTCGCACAGAGTCGGACACGACTGACGCGACTCAGCAGCAGACCATCTACTGGAATGGCCAAAGCCAGTTGTCGTGGTCCCTGGAAATGTACAGATCCATGATATCCTATGGTCTCTGGAGACGCCTAGGATTTTGCTGTTCCTGTGGTTTTGTTGTTATTTCTTCCTCCAAATGTTGAGCTATACCAGTATGTTTCCTATAAATCCTATATGTGGCCCAAAGCCAGTGATGATTTCTGCTGCTTGTAAATAAAAAGTATGAATAAAAAGCCTTTCAGAGTTGCCTGAAAACCATCCCCATTTGCTGCACTTTTTGATCCAAAGCCTAGACTTGCAGCTGCCAACTCACCCTTACAGATTTATCTCAACACAATTCCATGGAGAGTAGCACCTTATAACCATTCTCCTATGGCACCAGTCTCTGAAATCAGTGTTAATTGCCCAATTAACAAGCCTGATGCTGACAGAATGTGAGCTAACTAATAAGTGCCAAAGCTCATTCCAATTACTAACCTTTTCGGTTGTCATCTATGAAGATGAGGGTACAACTATGTATTTTTGCATGAATGATTGCGTTTGTCATTCTGAGCCAGCCAGAAGGAAAAATGGGTAAGAGGGCAAGAGGGCTAGGGAGAAGATTCTGAAAAATAAGTCTTCACAAGCATTTAAGAAATAAAAATAGCTATGAAGTCTCCGAGGTCAGTGGTCATCTCAAAATCAAGTGGTGAGCTCTTTAAAACCATAAGTTCTTAGATCTTGATCCCAGAAATTGATTCAGTAGGTTTGGAATAAGGCCCAGGAAACTGGATATTCTTATATTTCCCTGGTGATTCTCATGAACAACCAGAAATGAAAATCACTGAGACAAGTGTCCAAGGAAACCCATTTCTGGTCCCCGAAGTTGTCCCTTGGTCATAGATCTCTTAGGAAATGTGAATGGTTGCTGAGCTGGAAAGGCCAGGAGAGCGTGATTACTAATGAAAGAGCAAGATCATGAGGCTGCTGAGAACTGGGAGGCCTAGATCTGGGTACCAAATTTGAAACCACTGACCACCAACCTACTCAAGAAATTGAGTTATTCCACCTGTAAAATTACACAGGCCTCCCATTCCTCCTAGAAACATGAGACATGCTATGTATTCATGTGGGCAATGACTACAAATATTATATCAATTTAAGATATTAGAGCCATTGAAAGGAAGATCTTTTAAAATATAACTATGTATTGCTTTATTTTTTTTAAAAAAAATTTGTCTTTAGTTGGAGGATAATTGCTTTACAATATTGTATTGCTTTCTGCCATACATCACCATGAGTTAGTCATAGATATATGCATGCCCCCTCCCTCTTGAAACTCCCTCCCACTTCCCACCCCATCTCACCCCTAGGTTATCACAGAGCACCAGATTGGAGCTCCCTGGATCATACAGTAAATTTCCACTGGTCATCTCATTTTACATGCAGTAATGTAATGTTTCAATAAACTCTCAGTTCATTCCACCCTCTGCTTCCCCTCCTGCCCACAAGTCTGTTCTCTGTGTTTATGTCTCCACTGCTGCCCTGCAGATAGTTTCATCAGTACCATCTTTCTAGACTCCATATAAATGCATTAATATAAGATATTTGTCTTTCTCCTTCTGATTTCACATTTTAGCTTTAATTTGGGCACAAACCATTTGGAAGCAAAAGTAAGCAGTGAAATGTTTCCCTTATAAGTTCAGTGATTTCTGAAAAGAAAGCTCACAGACACGTAACATAAAGAAGAGGTCTTTTTAACCACTTTATGGCTCCCCAAATAAAGTCTAGGATAGTGGTCTTCATGGGAGAAGTTGCCAGAAGCCTCCTAATGACATTTACAGTCCATGTCCAATAAAGTAATTGGCTTCCAAAGGATGAGAAAGTAACTATGAAAGCTTGACTACCTAATCTTTATAGTCATTATATATCAATATATAAGCAGGAATGGAGTACATAAAAATTCACTCTCCTATAAACTTGAAAGTCGCTAGGCTCTGTGTGTATTGAAATTTTTCCCTTTATTTGTGGGGGGGACTTCAAATCACATTCCAAGGGCCCACCCATCCTAGTTTTACACACGTGGACATCTGGCAGGAAAAAAATTAAGGCACTACCTGAGAGAGTTGCGGGGGAAAATCCATTTATAAATGTTACTTTAGAAGGAACTGTCTGATCCTGTTTACTTATTAACTTCATTAGAAGGCTAATGAATCTACTGCTGAGAAAATGAGAGGGAGCTCAGGGTGAGGAGAAGGATGGGCAGAATTTCACACCCCTTCTCCCAATGGTGAGGTTATTTATGATTGTGATAAAACAGCACCACATTTGGAAGGAAGGGAAAAGCAACATAAAATAACAATCAACAGGCACAATCCGTACGAAAGGATTGCGTTCTCTCAGCCACTGGACAAAAATCAAGATTTATACATGTCAGGATGGAAGAAAAAAGACTAGGCCATAAAAAGAAACCTTTTTCCCATAATAAATAGGAAAATATTAAATCTGCAAACAAGATCTGTTTCTCCAGTGTTCACACTGCCCAATTCTCCAGCAAAGTTAAGGTGTCTAAGGTTTCAATATTTAGGGCAAACTCTTTTTTCATTCTGTTTTTTGGGGGAGAAAAGAGTTTACAGCTTGGATGATGCTATTTATGTTTAATGAATTTAAATTCAGTAGTTAGAACAGGTGTTCTGGCTAACACCTGCCCCCTGGCTACTATCTGTTCATGAACAGCACATGAGTTTTCCTTAAGGGGGATGGCTTTGCTCACAATGTTAGCTCATAAAAGGTACCTGTTGGCCATCAAAAATCCTGTGTGTGTTTCTTGTTTAAATTCCCAGGTTGACAGCATCTGTGGACCTGGAGTGGAAAGGGACTTGAGATCATTTCATCTAATATCTTTATTTATGAGGAAATAGAAGATGGCATGAATTGATTAGTTAGCAGATGATTAATTAGCAACTTCTCACAACCAAGATAATCATGATGGTATGATCACTCATCTAGAGCCAGACATCCTGGAATGTGAAGTCAAATGGGCCTTAGGAAGCATCACTACGAACAAAGCTAGTGGAGGTGATGGAATTCCAGTTGAGCTGTTTCAAATCCTGAAAGATGATGGTGTGCAAGTGCTGCACTCAATATGCCAGCAAGTTTGGAAAAACTCAGCAGTGGCCACAGGACTGGAAAAGGTCAGTTTGCATTCCAATCCTAAAAAAAGGCAATGCCAAAGAATGCTCAAACTACTGCACAATTGCACTCATCTCACACGCGAGTAAAGTAATGCTCAAAATTCTCCAAGGCAGGCTTCAGCAATACGTGAACCGTGAACTTCCAGATGTTCAAGCTGGTTTTAGAAAAGGCAGAGGAACCAGAGATCAAATTGCCAACATCCAATGGATCATGGAAAAAGCGAGGAGTTCCAGAAAAACATCTATTTCTGCTTTATTGACTATGCCAAAGCTTTTGACTGTGTGGATCACAATAAACTGTGGAAAATTCTTCAAGAGATGGGAATACCAGACCACCTGACCTGCCTCTTGAGAAACCTATATGCAGGTCAGGAAGCAACAGTTAGAACTGGGCATGGAACAACAGACTGGTTCCAAATAGGAAAAGGAGTACATCAAGGCTGTGTATTGTCACCCTGCTTATTTAACTTCTATGCAGAGTACATCATGAGAAACGCTGGGCTGGAGGAAGCACAAGTTGGAATCAAGATTGCTGGGAGAAATATCAATAACCTCAGATATGCAGATGACACCACCCTTATGGCAGAAAGTGAAGAGGAGCTTAAAAGCCTCTTGATGAAAGTGAAAGAGGAGAGTGAAAAAGTTGGCTTAAAGCTCAACATTCAGAAAACCAAGATCATGGCGTCCGGTCCCATCACTTCATAGGCAATAGATGGGGAAACAGTGTCAAACTTTATCTTTTGGGGCTCCAAAATCACTGCAGATGGTGATTGCAGCCATGAAATTAAAAGACACTTATTCCTTGGAAGGAAAGTTATGACCAACCTAGACAGCATATGGAGAAGCAGAGATATTACTTTGCCAACTAAGGTCCGTCTAGTCAAAGCTATGGTTTTTCCTGTGGTCATGTATGGATGTGAGAGTTGGACTGTGAAGAAAGCTGAGAGCAGAAGAATTGATGCTTTTGAACTGTGGTGTTGGAGAAGACTCTTGAGAGTCCCTTGGACTGCAAGGAGATCCAACCAATCCATTCTAAAGGAGATCAGCCCTGGTGTTCTTTGGAAGGAATGATGCTAAAGCTGAAACTGCAGTACTTTGGCCACCTCATGCAAAGAGTTGACTCTTTGGAAAAGACTGTGATGCTGGGAGGGATTGGGGGCAGGAGGAAAAGGGGACGACAGTGGATGAGATGGCTGGATGGCATCACCGACTCGATGGAACTGAGTCTGAGTGAACTCTGGGAGCTGGTGATGGACAGGGAGGCCTGGCGTGCTGCGATTTATGAGGTTGCAAAGAGTCGGACATGACTGAGCGACTGAACTGAACTGAACTGAATTAGCAACTGAGGCAGTCCTAGAACCCAGGCTTCCTCTGAGCTCAGTGGCTCCCAGAGCTCAGTGGCTCCCAGTCCTACCTGAAAATCAAATATAATCATGGGGCTTTTAAAAGTATACATCCTGAGTAACCACCAGCTTTACCAAACTGGAATCCCTTGGTTAGGGGCCAGGAATATAGATTTTTAACACAATCCACAAGTAATGCTGAGGATACACCAAATTTGAGAAACCGGATGACCCCAGAATGCCTTCCATATTAATTATGTAGGAGGTAAGAAAGCACTTCAAGAGGCTTATACCCCCCAATAGTTGCAGTAAAAAGAAAATAACCAGCAATGGATGAGTTAACTCAACACTATGTTCAGGGAACTTAAATCAGATTGTGCTTTGCATCCTACACCCCAAATCAGCAGCAATAGCTGATGTAGAAAAACCAATAAATATATTAACCTTCCCCCTTGTGCCAAGCACAGATAAATATCTGAAGGAAAAGACTCCAGAACATTCTCTCAAAAGAAATGTAACATTTCCAGGCACCACATGCTTAGGATTCTAAGCTTGTCCTGCACCTCAACCTCCTAAAAAATATTAGCACAACTGTCCTCTGGAGCTGGTAGAAGCTGCTGGGCTAGGAAGATATGGGCCTACGAACAAACAATAATTATTACATAAAGTACTAACTAAATAGTACGCATTTTTTGCATTCCATGCATTATCTCACTGAATCCTCACAAAGCTTCCATGAGATCTGTCTTACTGTCATCTTTCTATACGGATAAGTAAACCTAGACATAGAGAAATGAAGACATCGCTCATGGTGGTACAGTTAGCAAGCAGTAGATCTCAAATTTATAACCAGGCAATGTGAAATCAGAACCTTTAACCACTACACATGCACTATCCCATCTGTGACCAGGCGTTTCTGAGAACTATGGGAACTACTAGTTCTCATATGAAGCAGTCTTTCCTCTTAAAAGTTTCGTATCCTAATGGAGAAGTTTAGTTTCATTGAAAGTGAAGAAGAACTAAAGAGCCTCTCAATGAAAGTGAAAGAGGAGAGTGAAAAAATTGGCTTAAAGCTCAACATTCAGAACACTAAGATCATGGCATACAGTCCCATCACTTCATGGCAAATAGATGGGGAAACAGTGGAAACAGTGTCAGACTTTATTTTTATGGGCTCCAAAATCACTGCAGATGGTGACTGCAGCCATGAAATTAAAAGACACTCCTTGGAAGAAAAGTTACGACCAACCTAGATAGCATATTCAAAAGCAGAGACATTACTTTGTCCACAAAGGTCCATCTAGTCAAGGCTATGGCTTTTCCAGTGATCATGTATGGATGTGAGAGTTGGACTATAAAGAAAGCTGAGCACCAAAGAATTGATGCTTTTGAACTGTGGTGTTGGAGAAGACTCTTGAGAGTCCCTTGGACTGCAAGGAGATCCAACCAGTTCATCCTAAAGGAGATCAGTCCTGGGTGTTCATTGGAAGGACTGATGTTAAAGCTGAAACTCAAATACTTTGGCCACCTGATGTGAAGAACTGACTCATTTGGAAAGACCCTGATGCTGGGAAAGATTGAGGGCAGGAAGAGATGGGGATGAGAGAGGATGAGATGGTTGGATGGCATCACCAACTCAATGGACATGGGTTTGGGTGGACTCTGGGAGTTGGTGATGGACAGGGAGGCCTGGCGTGCTGTGGTTCATGGGGTCACAAAGAGTCAGGCACGACCGCTCGAGCAAATGAACTGAACGGAACTGAATGGAGAAATAAGACGTTTTATATTAAACAGCAAAACAAAACATATGAACAGCATTGATCATTCCTCTAATTCATTCCTAGAATTGCTTTACATCCTCATACAGTGAGGTGTGATAATAATAAAAATATAAGTACTTCTGCAGTAGGGCCACTCATCACAGAATACAATGTGTTTTGCATGTACCTATATATACTTGCATATGCCTGACACTGTTCCTTGTATGCATTAATCTAATCTTTCAACCGAACTAAACGTTCCTTGAGAATAGCAATCACAACATACTTATTCCGCATCCCCCAGCAATAAGCACAGGGCTGGTTACATAAAGAATGCTCAGTTAATATCTGTTCAGTTGAATGCTCTGTGACCAATACAGGAGTTTTCACCAGATTCATTACCACTGAAAACAAACAGAAAAAGGCCCCAGTTCTAGAGGGAGGATTTCACAGCCTGTATCCACCCAGTCTTCAGGACCTCACATATGAAAAGCCTAGCGAATAGGATGGAAAGCTTTTAATTAACAGCCTAGAAAAAAAAAAATGTCATTCCACTCTGCAGTTTTGTTTCCGTTAATTCACTCAGATTCAGCAGGAATTCCACTAAGGAATTGGGATGAACAGCTGTAGAGGGAGGGAAGTACATAAATAAATCATGAATGTCATTAAAATTTGTAAACTAATAACTTCTGGGAAGTCGTGGTAATTATTATCAGAGTTTTCTTGGCAAACAAAAAAATTAATAAATCCAAAGGTCTCCACTTTCTATTAAAAAAAAAAAAAAAACAGCATCCCCCAGAAAGGTCACTGACAGAACAATTAGAGGAGGAAATAAATGGTCCAGACAACAGCTTGCAAAGCAGATGAAGAGTCACAGGATTCCCCAGTGGCAGGGGGGATAAGATAACTCAATACAAGGAGAGCAACAGGATAAGGCAAGGCTGGGGCTGGGATTGGTTTGGGGCAATTGGAACGTCAGTTCAGTTCTTTCAGCTTTTACTTAGTGTAGCCCAAGTGCTGGCAGTGTAGATCCAGAAACAGAAAGGGTGCTGGTCCCTGTTCTCAAGAGGCTCCCAGCCTGGGAACACAGTGTAAGGATGAGACATTAGTGGGAAGCAGAGGAGGCACCCGGCCCAGGGAGGAAGGAGAGGGAAGGCATCCAGGAGGATGTGCCCAGGAGGTGGGCACGTAAACCCCCTAACCAGGAGCCCCTTGATCTGAAGTCCCCTTGCTGTGTGGGCCCCGAGACCAAGCATATAGGAGGAAGGGCTGAGCATCCTTGCTGCTTTTCCACGAGCATATTAATTCTCACACTGCCGGGGGGCAGAGGTGGGGGGTGGATGAAATGGAGTAAGAGGGGAAGAGAAAACTGAGGGGAAATAGCAATACCAGGGGACAATCTACTGCAAAGGACTCTTGGTTCCTCTTATGCCCAGAAAACTGCAAATTTGTTTAGCTCTGTGAGGACCCCTAATCCAATAGGAATTCCAGATGAAAGCTCGTGTGGAGACCTCACACCCAATCAGAAGCTGGCCACTCACAGACCTTTGCCAGAGACTAGTGCTTGGGATGGACAAATGGAAGCTGGGGGATTGCCTGCTAGCTCATCTACCTCCATAAAATGGGACCTTAAAAGCAAATTTTTTGAGGAGAGGGCAATGGGTTTATCAATCCAAGTGTTAATGTTTAGGACATGGAGAACTGAGTCCAAGAAGCTATTTGCCAGTCCGAAACATAAATCCCTACCATGACTTACATTCAAAACTAAAGACGCAAAAACCTCAAGCAGTGGCTTAATCAGTCTTTTTACAGGGACCACTTCCAAAGAAAAGTGGCACCCTTGCTCCAAAATCAAGGACCAGGAATGCCAGCAAGCTCAGCACAGATACACAGACCCACGTGTGCAGAAGGGCATGAAGAAGACACCAAAGCATGTGCCGCACGCCACTGTCATAGGGATAAGTGAGAATATGACCAGTCTCTGGATGTGTGATGCCTGCACACCATACAACAATGGTCTATTCTCAGTTGACAATGGAGGAGATGTGAAGACTCTCTAAACAGACTCACAAACTTGAGAGAACAAACTTTTGGTCGCCAAGGGGGAGAAAAAGGAGGGAGGAGAGTGATGGAGTGGGATTTCAGGTTAGCAGATATAAACTATTATACATAGAATAAACAACAAGGTCATATATATAGCACGGGAATTATAGTCAATATCCTTTGACAAACCATAATGAAAAAGCGTGTGAAAAAGGAGATGTACATATACACATAAAACCAAGTCACTTTGTTATACATTAGAAATTAACACAACATTATAAATCAATTATCAGTTCAGTTCAGTTCAGTCGCTCAGTCGTGTCCGACTCTTTGCGACCCCGTGAATCGCAGCACGCCAGGCCTCTTTGTCCATCACCAACTCCCGGAGTTCACTCAGACTCACGTCCATCGAGTCAGTGATGACATCCAGCCATCTCATCCTTGGTCGTCCCCTTCTCCTCCTGCCCCTAATCCCTCCCAGCATCAGAGTCTTTTCCAATGAGTCAACCCTTCGCATGAGGTGGCCAAAGTACTGGAGCTTCAGCTTTAGCATCATTCCTTCCAAAAGAAATCCCAGGGTTGATCTCCTTCAGAATAGACTGGTTGGATCTCCTTGCAGTCCAAGGGACTCTCAAGAATCTTCTCCAATTAAAAAAAAGAAAGAAAAAAGAAGAGGGCTGTCTATCCAGTTCCAGAGTTTCCATTTAGGGGATGTGTGTGTTCATGGAAGGAGATCAGGAGCCAGGGAACCCTCTTTATTTTTAATTGGAGGCTAATTACAATATTGTGGTGGTTTCTGCCTTACATTCACATGAATCAGCCATAGGTGTACATGTGTTCCCCACCCTGACCCTCCTTCCCATCTCCCTCCCCATCCCATCCCTCAGGGTCATCCCAGTGGACCAGCCCTGAGCACCCTGTCTCATGCATCGAACCAGGTCTGGAGATCTATTTCACATATGATAATATACACCTTTCAATGCTATTCTCTCAAATCATCCCACCCTTGCCTTCTCCCACAGAGTCCAAAAGACTGTTCTATACATCTGTGTCTCTTTTGCTGTCTCGCATATAGGGTCATCGTTACCATCTTTCTAAATTCCATATATATGCGTTAATATACTATATTGGTGTTTTTCTTTCTGACTTACTTCACTCTGCATAATAGAGGAGCCAGGGAACACTCTTAGACTTCTTATCCAAGAAACTCAGCTAAAGTGTCTTCCTCTCCCTGAACTCACGTCCTTACCTTTGAAATGATAAGATTCTGGGGCTCAAGGAGAATGTTTGCTATGATCCTTTCTCACCCCAAGTCTCTTCGACTCTACGGTCAATAGCCATGATTATTTCAGAATTACTAAGAATCATAGTTCAAAGACCTAGGAGTTCTGGTGGCAAGTTTTCTGTTTCTGTGGACAGATTTCCACAGCCCTTGTTTCATTTTAGATGACCAGAGTTTTAATATGGATCAGGTTAGCCCTTGACATTGCCCATATTCCAAGTATCATAACATTATAAAATAATTTCCTTCCAGAACAGGTGGAATTTTTTACCTTTTGTCCTTTGATGAAACAGACATGCATTTCTATAGTGAAAAAAGTTTCCCGCCCCCCACCCCACCCAATGAACTGATAATATTTGAAAGAGAGATTACTAGACCTCTACTGGGCACTATGGTATACAACAGCCATATTTAACTATTAAACAAACTGTGGCTGCATTTTGTATGTAAAATTGAGATATGCCCATTCAATTTAAAAGACTTATTACAAAAATCTAATGCAAAATTGCCCATTAATAATTTTATTGATTGTCTATTGAAATGATAGTTCTATATAACTAGGTTAAAGAAAATTTATTAGTAAAATTAATCTCCACTGTTTCTTTTCACATTATTGACTGCTAGGAAATTATGTGGCTCCTATATATTTCTAATCAGACAGTGCTGGACTAGAGAGCATCCATCTCAATTACAGAAGGAATATTTTAGCCTAGAAGTTGAAATCCCAGCCCAACCACTCGAGGGCAATTTTCCTACTCTGGGAACTTCTCCCTCTTCCACTTTCCATATCACCCCAATCTTCTACTCATAAAAAATTATCTTATTCTGGAGGAGTCCATGAACCCACTCTTGCCCAGCACCAGAGCCAGCACACAGGGTGGATGAAGACAGGCTCAGGGTTCAGTAGGATTCCCCCTACTCGTTAGTTTCACAATCTGGGGCACATTGTTTAACCTCTGCAGTGCTCAATGTTCCCATCTGCAAATTGAGCCCAGTGATACCCGACTCTCAAGTTTCTCGCAAAAGATAGAACAAGACAGCTCAGGTATAGGAACTCATAGAGAGAAGCAGCTCAAGTTGCAGATCGTACGATGACAACTAACTCTCTCCGAGCACCTCCCATGCATAGGTGCTGCAGGGCAGGCATGTTTCAAGGCAGTTGACATAGTTCATTTCAATGAAATTTCAAAACAACTGTATGTGGTAGGTGTGGCTACAACCTTCATGGGACAGATAAGAAAACAGAGGCACAGAGAGATGAACGAATGTGTTCAAGATGACTCAGTGGCTCAGTGGAGGAATGTGGCCATCAGTCCCAGGGCTTCACTTTTAATTACCTTGATGAGGAGGAAGCTGATTAGATCTGAGCCTCCTGATCTGGACTCATTGCTCCTCCTTGGGTCTGGCCTCTATAAAGTCTGATAGAGTAGGTCTCTGGTATCACTCCTGATGGATGGACAACCTCCAGGCTTGACACACTGTGGACTGAAAACACCCTAAAAACAAATTCCTGGGTCTTTGTAAAAAGTCACTCCCCAGCCTCATTAATTCTACAGGCTTGACACTCCATATGTAAAATGTCCTTTGACTAAAGGATGCCAACAGATGGTTGTGCTAAATGACCAATTTATGCACCCATTCTTGTGCTGGTGGAGAGAAAATATTTTGACCACCTCCAGTTAATGGCACCTAGGAGTTCCAGAAAGGGTGTCACCAAGGACACACGCTACCGCTATGCTACAGACTGCTTTTAAACAGCCTTTTGTCTATTCAGAAGTAGATGGCTTCTGAATTATTAATTCAGTGAGACAAATAATTATGTCATACTGCAACCTGGCAGGGCACGTCATCTTGTCATGACAGCTGCTGCTCCAGGCGCCTCTGCTGTACAGAAAATTGAAAAAGAATCACCAAATTCAATTTCAACTTAGTTAAGCATGTTGGACCAAATCACAGAAATGAAAAGGTGTGTGTTTAATTTTGTTTCTTTTCTCTGCTCACTGTATTAGTAAGGAAGATCATAGTGCTCTAGGCTCTAACTGAAAAATACATCACTAACAGCAGAGAAAAGAGGATAGGGGCATGGATCTTCAGGGATAAGGATAACAATAAGAAGCAAGAAGACACCTGGTGAGGGCCCAGGAAGTTGGAAAGTTTCCACAAAGTTTAGGATCAGTCCCTTTCCTCAATTGTCCTCTCTGCAGGGGTTCCTAAGCTGGGCTTTATCAGACCTGTGAACCTTCTGGATAACACAAATACATACTCACATAATGCGTACCCATAGGGAATGCCTATAACATCTACCAGCTTGTTTCAAATCCCTGAAAGGTCACACCATATATACTCTGTTATCTACAGCCTATGCTAAGTAACCCCCTTTGGTTTGGCCCCTCCTGTGAACCTGATGAGTCCTCCAACACTCCTCCCTACCTAGTCCAGCACCCAGCTGCTCTCCCTGCCTCCTTTCTGGTCCCCTTATCTCCTACAGCCTCGCTTTGCCTGGCCTTTGCCCTGTGCGAGGCACATTTTTCCACCTTCCATTTGCCAAACTGTAGCTCACCCATCACTCCAGTAGCCATTCAGAGAATCTTTCTTGCAAAATCACATCTCCAACTAGGTAGAAACTGCGATTCCAAAGTCAGCATGAGGAAAAACGTCATAAATCACGGTTCTCCCCTCCCTATCCCCCTACTAACACCCTGGAAGGTCTGTGATAATTCCTAGACAGCACAGAATACAACCCTGTGCATGCACTTATAGTTTCCATCCCATGGATCCCTGCATTAGTGGATTCTTACAAACAAAACTATACAAATACACAGGGTTACAATAATCATTAATTATTACAATTAACTGAGTCCTCTCCACATGTAACTGTCCTAAATGTTTGCACATTTAATATTTCATTTAGTCCTTACAATCCATCCATGAATTTATTCATCAAGCAAACATTTATTAAGTGCCTCCTGTGTGCCAGACACTATTTGAGGTATTGAGGATACAGCACTAGAGCAAAATGAAAACAAAAATTCTATCTTTACAAGCTTAGATATTAGTAGGTGTTAGGTTGAATATAAATAAATCAATAAGTAAATATTTAGCAGCTAGAGGGTGACAGGCTCCAGGGAGGAAAATGCAGCCCAGTGATGAAATGCCAAGTTCTGAGACTAAGGCCTCACTGATGAGGTGAGCAGAGAGGAAGGAGCTCAGACCCAGGAAAAAGCCGAGTGGAAGGGTCCTGAGGAAGATGCTGGCTCGTCCGAAGAACAGCGAGGACAATGTGGCTGGAGCAAAAGTGGGATTTGTACTGTCTCCAATTTACATTCAGAGAAACCGAGATTTACAAGCGAAGTGGGTGGAATGGCAGTGCCCCTATCAAAATATGTCCTAACCCCCAGAACCTGCAATGGAATTATCCTTGAAAGAGCATCTCTGCAGATGTAATTAAGCTAAGAATCTGAAAATGAGAGCATCCTGGATTATGGGGCTGGCCCCTAAATCCAATGGCAAGTGTCCTTCTAAGGGACAGAAGAGGAGAAGACAGAGAGGGGAATACCACAGCCCAGGGAATGCTGACAGGCACCAGAGGCTGAAGGAGGTGATGAAGGATTCTCTCTAGAGCCTCCAGAGGGAGGGGGCCCCAAAGACACCTTGATTGCAGACTTCCGGCCTCCAGACTGGAAGAGAATACATTTCTGCAGTTTGCAGCCACTCAGTCTGTGGTCCTTGATTCCAGCATCCCCAAAAACTGATCCAGAGAAGTTAGATAAAGTGCCCAAAGTCACAGAGCTCTTTGGGTGGACAAGCTAGATTTTGAATCTTAGCAATGGGACATCAGGGTGCCCTTAGGGCCATTCGGCCATCTGCTGTCCTTGACACACATTAGTGAATATACTGACTCTTATGTCCATGGGGCACACACTCTGTCCCTTACTGGGCCTCCAGCATTAAGCATCTGGCCTTGGCTCCTGGCTTTGCCTGGTTCACCCTTAGAACTACCAAACCTTTCCTGAAATATGATATGGGCTGCCAGGTATAGCTGTCTCTCACTATAAGGACAGGATTTTCTGGCTTATTTCATTATTTGCACCAAGCAGACAGCACTGGAGTCAGGCTTAAAGGATCACCACAGCATCACTGTGATAGGGCCTGAGGAGATGGTTTCTGAGGCTCTCGTTCCCCAGGAGTCCTGTGTGAGTGGAAACAGGCATGCTTTCATCTGTGAGAGGCAGCCTGGTTACTTCTACCTCTGCCAGTTTCCACTGAGCACCAAATTAGGTTTTGGACATCCTGTGCAAATGGAGGCAGGCCCCACCGATATGAGCAATTAACCCCTAAATATTTAATAGACGCTTCGACTGCTCCCCTCCCAAGAGAGAGACTCTGGTTGGTCCTCTGCAAACAGGTCAGATAAAGAAGCAGCCAGGATCACAGATACTCATGCCCCAGAGCCCTCTGCTCCAAGACCCCAGAAACCCTCAGGACAGGTGCTGGGATGAAAGACACCACCAAGTGAATGGCCTTTTGTGACCATGTTCTCCCCAGTGTTTACAAATGACAGAGTAAACAGGATAGACACACAGCCCTCTTGAGGCCCACGGATGTAATAAGCAGAGCATGAAGCGCCGACTCAGAAAGGCTGATGAAACTCACTGGGGCCCTGGGTGACTGCCAGCAGCATGGCTGGAATAGCAAACTGGCATGTGAGGAGGTGTATGCAAGGGTGAGTGTGTGGTGTCTCCTGTCCAGAGAAACTGTCAGGTTCAAGGCTTCCTTAAAGCCCTCTCTGACTTAATCCACTCACATCCTTCTCCCCATCCCAGCTTCCTGTCAGGGCTGATTTATTCAACAGACACAGAGACATAGAGCCTAGGGTTCACAAAAATGCTGTCATTTCTTTTAAAGTCAAAACCAAAGAATGAGCATGTTAGGCTGAAAACAGGTTTTAATATACAATATTAATATATTTGTTTTTACTTCAATGTAGTTATAAAATATATTTTTAATATTATTTTATGAAAGAAGGAGTCCAGGAAGGCTAGAGACCACAAAAGTCATCACACAGATCCAATTCTCATGTGTGTTTATGCCCAGAAGCACAGGCTTCTCAAGTCACAGCAAAGGACAATGAGAAACAGTCCTTAGGCCGAGACTCACGCCAAGGCTAGCATCCTTCCTATATCAGGCTCCCTTATCCACAGTCTCCTCTTGCATCAGATATGCTCTGATCTATCTTTCATTCATGTTTGTTGAGCCAAAGGAGACACAGCATGAATGCAGAAGCAACCACAACGCCAAGGAGAATGTGTAACAGGCCCCAAGCAAGATCAGAAGAGAGCTAAGGATTTCACAGATGGAGGCCATCATCGCCACCGGGGCATTAAAGTGGGCATCCAGGAGCAGGAGCATCTTCTGCTCCTTTCAAAACATGCTCTCCAGCAGCTCAGTTGGTGTTTCTCATGTGAGCCCAGCCAGAGAAGCTAGTGAAGGACCTCTAAGCCACTTACCTCCAAAGTGAGCTCTCTGTCACGCTCCCCAGGTTGAAGTCATACAGCTTCGTCAGGATAAGTATAACCTGAGAGAGGGATGCGGAGAAGGGCACAGGAGAGGAATGAGAAGGGGGAAAAAAAAAAAAAAGAGGAAGTCAACTTTAGTTTGTGCAACAATATTCACTGCATCTCAAATCACCCAGAGGAGAACTTAGAATTTATCCGTTGAGTTGAGGGGTATTATAGGATCAAGCATGGGGGAAAAATTATTAACTTAATGCTACCTCATAACTGGTAGCATTTATTTTAATCCTGACAGTGCTTTGCACTTGAAATAAAACGTGGCAACAGGAATTAACTGGATATCTACAGTTGTCTTCCCACATCTGTCCTCCTTCAAGGTCAGGCACAGGCTGGCTAGCTCTGTTCACTCAGATGGCCACCCAGAGATCAGAGGATGGGCTTGCCTTTGATCTAGAGATGACTCTGACTTACAGACGTGGACCTAGAAGGGTAAGAAAGAACTGGGCCTGATTCTGTCTGTCTACAGACGGGTTCAAAGAGATTTCATGTTCCCACGCCACCGCTAGCACCTCACAACCATAAAATCTCGAACAACAGGCAAGCCCAGCCACCAACGCTCTCTGATGCCATCTGTCTTTCTCTGTGTCCCATCCAAGCAGACATTAGACTCCACTGGACTCCAGGACCACTCTCCTGACTCCAGTAAAAAGAAACCCAGAAGAAAACTGCACACAACAAACAGCTGGACAGCCCGTAAAAGGGTCAGCAGTTTTCTGAAATGAACTTTTATTGGCCAGACTACTCCCAGTCCCTTTAAACGTTTACAGCTGAGGACTTGGATCTCAGCCATTTCCCTGCTGCCCCCTCATGCGCCTGGATGGTGGCTAAGGCACAATCCCATATCTACAAGGATGCAAAGTGCATGCACCTGAATCTATTTTAATCAAAACACAGGTGCCTAATATACAGCGCCTGCCTGCACACGTGATAATCCAGTTACTCATAATTGTGTTTATCTAAATTTAATGCACAACTCATTTCACTTTTCTCAACTCCTTCCCATTCCACAATTTAACTTCCTCCAGTTCATTTGCACAGCAGCCATTAAACTCTTTCCAAGATAATGAATTTCTGCTACCAAGATGGGACTCTTGCATGCTAGGTATCCATTTAAGATTAAAGAAAAATAATCAGCCATTATATTGAACATTTTTATGGCATTTAACCAACTACAAGACACTCATTTTGAGATTTATTCTCATCGAGCACCCCATGGGGTCGGTCAGCACCATTTCCATCTCTTTTATGTAAACTAAGAAAAAATTAGAGGCAAGGATATGTCCCATTTATGGGTCAGAGAGAGTCCCTGAAAAACCTGACTTGGAAACTTCAGCTTCTCTGCAAGGTTACGACTGGAGGGTTCTTTAGGTCTCTTCCCAGATTTTGTCCTGTGATGAGGAGTTGTAGGTTGGAAAGAAACAGCCAAACCAAGAAGAACATCAAAGATGCAACTATTTTAAGAACAGTAGAATCTACCAAACCACCTGACCTATTGGTACCAAAAACGCAAGTTTGTGTGGCCGACACACAATGGGGCCAAACATACCAAATAACCTGAGTTTGGAGCAGAGAAAGGTTTACTGCAGGGCCCTGCAAGGAGACAGGTGGCTTATGCCCTAAAAACTCTGAACTCGCCGAAAGCTTTCAGCAAAACCTAGCTTTTCTAGCAAACGTGAAGGAGGGGTGTGGTTAGCTGTGGCAGACTTTCTGGTGTTGGATCCTTTGTTCTTGAGGTCAGGTCACGGTCAGGTAACGACGTTCCTGTAAATCTCTACCAAATGAAAGTTATTCTCTGTTCTGACAAGAAACGGCACAGCTTTTGCCCTCTGAGGTCCGGGTCCTGGCTAAGAGGCAGACCTCAGTTAGCAACTCCCTCTGGGCCAGGTCCCCAGACCCTGCCCAGCTTTCATTGCTGAGGGAGCCAGGCACCCATAACCCAACTGATCCTCTGGCTCCTCAGGCAACCCCAATGGTGGGGGCAGGTCCTGTAGACTGCATCCAATGTGGACAGCGGCTGCCATTATGTCACAAAGGTGGAGACGGGGGAGCAGGTTCATGGTCACCTCAAGGCCTGGGATGAGGCCAATGGGTGTCCCCAGCAAGGGCTCTGGAGCCCTGCAAGACACAGCTCCAAGGCTGTTCCTTCCAAGGCTGTTCCCTAGGACCCCCCCAGCTTCCCTGCTGACCGGCAACCAGGAGCGCTGGCAGGCTCTAAGGGAGAAGGCTGGATCCAACTCTTACCTCACTCTCCACCTGAGGACCACCATTCCACTGACAGTTGGCTGAATGACCCACTAAAGGTCGCTCATTGACAACTGGCCACTTGTGGGCGGGGCCCACTGTGGTGCTAACCAATGGCTGAGCAGAACCACCAAGAGTCGCTCATTGACAGATGCTTGCTCGGGGGAGGGGCCAACTGTGGTGCTGACCAATGGCTAAGCGGGACCTCTAACTGCCACTCTAACCTCCCACAGGTCTTCTGGTAATTAGATAACTAACCGTTGCCTGGTAATGTGTCTTGAGGTAATGGCACCCAGCAGCAGCCTTGTGCTAAGGGCTGCACACGCCCCCACTCTATTACACTATTCAGTTCAGTTCAGTTCAGTTCAGTCGCTCAGTCGTGTCCGACTCTTTGCGACCCCGTGAATCGCAGCACTCCAGGCCTCCCTGTCCATCACCAACTCCCGGAGTTCACTCAGACTCACGTCCATTGAGTCAGTGATGCCATCCAGCCATCTCATCCTCTGTCGTCCCCTTCTCCTCCTGTCCCCAATCTCTCCCAGCATCAGAGTCTTTTCCAATGAGTCAACTCTTCTCATGAGGTGGCCAAAGTACTGCAGTTTCAGCTTTAGCATCATTCCTTCCAAAGAAATCCCAGAGCTGATCTCCTTCAGAATGGATTGGTTGGATCTCCTTGCAGTCCAAGGGACTCTCAAGAGTCTTCTCCAACAAGCAAGGAGCATGTATCCTATGCAAACTATTGCACTCCATGCCTTTCCCATTTGCTTCCTCATCTGTTAAATTCAGGGGCTAATGGAGACAGGATTTGTCCAAACCTTCTCCAACCAAATGCCTAGCAATGTGCCAATAATTCCTATTTGTTAAATTAATTCAAATGCATACACACCAGATTTCTCTTCATTTTACTGCTTTCATTGATGAAATCATTCTTTCACAGTCACTAGGTAAAACATGTGGAGAAGGCAACGGCGCCCCACTCCAGTAATCTTGGCTGGAAAATCCCATGGATGGAGGAGCCTGGTGGGCTGCGAAGAGTCCATGGGGTCGTGAAGAGTCGGACACGACCGAGCAACTTCCCTTTCACTTTTCACTTTCATGCATTGGAGAAGGAAATGGCAACCCACTCCAGTGTTCTTGCCTGGAGAGTCCCAGGGACGGGGGAGCCTGGTGGGCTGCTGTCTATGGGGTCGCACAGAGTCGGACATGACTGAAGTGACTTAGCAGGTAAAACATGAGTGCTACGTGTAGACCATCCCAAATTCTGGAGAAACCCAAAACTATGTTCTTCTAGAAACAGGTCAGAACCCCTTTAGTGTCTGCCGGAGCAAGTCAGACTACATCAGTGTCTTCCGATATCAGGCTTTCTGGGGCACCAAGCAACTTCCAAAAAGTGCAAAGCCCATAAGGGGAGAAAAGAGATGTTGAGGGTAACAGTCCTACTACTTAATAGAGGGTCTAACAAACAACTGAGAACCCTTCTAAGAACCCAGAGCTGTTCTCATTCTATCAGCATTTTTACCCAGTGCTTAGACCACTCTCCTTCCCTCCCACCATCTTCTCAGTCTTTATTGTGTTTCTTACATATCTAATTTCTTTTCGGTGTCTGCTTCTCAGAGGATCCAAATAAATACATCCTTCCACAACTCCATGAATTTAATTTCTGCCTTCATAATAGATAGTTTCAATTTTGCTCTTAATACACATACTTTTTTGGTTAGAAGCCTTTACTGGATCCTCTGCCTAAGGCTGAAATCCGGATTCCTTACCTGGTATGTAAGGCACCCTACAGTCTGACTCACATACTGTCTCCAGGCACTTTTCCATGGATCACAAGAAACTGCCCTCTGCTTTAACAATCCAAGTCCCCAAGGTGCTGCGGATAAGGAAACCCATTCTCACGTCTCTGCTTTCCTTCTTTCCTGCTGTCTTCTTGTGTCGTTGCCTGTGAACAGTCCTTTCATTCCTGCCTGAACGTGCCTACCTTTTTGTTCAAGAAACGGCTCAGGATCCATCTTCCTCAAGTAGCCTGAAGTCCTATTACATTCAAAATTGCATTACATAATTTGCCACAGAGTTAAACACTATCTAGATAGTTTCTGGATGTCACAGGATCTGCCTTCCCAGCTCGATTCTGAACACCGTGAGGCGGGTTTCACGTTTTCTACTCTGTCTCCCAAGAGACAGGCTCAGTACATCAAAGGTTCCCAAAGATCATTATTTTTGAGTCAGTGAAAGATAATGGTGTCTTAGCTGTAAAGCATAGTCTTCAGAAGGGGATGGTGTCAATCCAGTCTATTATCCCTGTTTTACAGATGAGGAAACAGACAAAGAGAGACAAAGTGACTCAAGTTAAAGTTCCAACAGTGTGTGGCCTTGGTCAAGGGCCCAGGGTACTGTCCCTCCCACATTATGAGCAAAGTTGGAGCCTAACTGTCACTGGGGAGCCTGCTAAATGAAGATTCCCTGCAAGTCTGACTCGGTGAGTCTTGGGGAAGACCCAGAAATCTTCCTGTGGCTATTAGAGGACCAAGCTTTGAGAAAGACTCCATCACACCATGATTCCTCTCCCAGGTTCAGGCTGCAGTGACACTGCCGTCCAGCGTGGTGGATTCCTGATCTAGAAAAGCAGTCTACCTTTAAATTGAGCTGAATTTTGCAAAGAAAACAGGTCATAGGAGATGCATGAGGATGATGCTTCCCAACAAAATCACCCAGGCATTCCTCCAGAGGAAAAGTCCAAACACAGAGAATTAGGACCGGAAGCTTCCTTTTCCCTGGAGCCAGCAAAGAAGGACAAGAATAAAGTTATGAAGAGATGATAATGTAACCTTTAGCCCAACATATCCTGTGCCTAGCAAAGAAAACCAAGATTGAAAAAAAGCCCACCAAATCCTTGCTTCTCTCACCAATCAAAGCCTTCCAAAGGCTCTGAGAAGGGAATCACCAGGGAAGAAAACTGAAAGCAGATGCAGAAAACCCACTAACAAGCCCCAGGCTACCTGGGAGAGGACTCAGATCAGAAAGGAGTGTGACCAAATAATCACCAGTGGATAGATGAAGAAGGATGGAGGAGCTAGCCTGGGGTCCACAGCAAAGCTTGACATGACTCCTCTCCAGCAGATGTCCCCAGATGAGAGGTGCCAGTCCAATTCAAAGAAGAAAAAGCAGGGACCAAAGATTAACCGAACATTGCTATGTGCTAAATACTACACTGGGTGCTTCTCAATTCTCACAACAAACTGTTGAGACTGAGAAGACATAATATAGTTAGCACTCCATTTTACAGATGAGGAAAGTGAGGCCTAAAAGTTAAGCAGTCTGCTCCCCAGTGTGCACAACTAGCAAGGGCCCAAGCCAGCATTCCCACCCAGGGCTATGAGACTGCCGCCCATGCTTGCTCTGCTCTAATACGATGCATCCTCCGTTTAGCAAATGTTGATGTGACGTTTTTGTGTGCAAGGCAATGGGCAGGCAAACTGAGCAGAGAAAAACACATTCCTGCCCTCAAAGAGTTTATCACTCAATCATGAATTCCACAAATATTTACTGAGCTCCTCTTATGTGAATCAGACACCTGCTGAACTCAGGGAATCAGAGAAAGAGCCAGAGCTCAAGGCCCACAGATGAAAGTAACTTTTGTTTTCTTTGTTTTTGGAGAAAGAAATAGGAAACAGAGATGTGTAATGAAATGACAAGACAAATTGTTGAGAGACCCAGGTTTGCCAAATATGCTTTGTCAAGGGAGGGGACATATGTATACCTATGGCTGATTCATGTTGAGGTTTGACAGAAAACAACAAAATTCTGTAAAGCAATTATCCTTTAATTAAAAAAATAAATTAAAAAAATTTCCTTTGTGGCCAACAGGCTATAATCCTAGGGGGATTTTAGACAGATGAGAAATTAAAATAAATTGGAATTATTCATGAGTAAATAGCACCTCTCTCTTAATATAAGCTACACACAGGCACACACACAGAGTAGTAAAGCCACCTAAATAAAAGCTCCTGTGTACAGGCACATATAACCTTAAATTAGCATCAGACATAATCTCTGGAAGAACATTTGCTCATACATCTCTTATAGTTTTTATCAAATTGGATTAATGTGACATCTCCATATGTCTCATCTGTTAGATTGTGACCTCTTTGAGGTCACAAGTCAGGTCTCATTCAATTTTGCATCCCCAGTGCCTCGCACAACACCTGACACATGGCAGGTGCTATACAAGGTCCGGCGAATGAATTATAAATGAATGACAATAACAGGAGGGGTGAGAAGATAAATGTATCTGAGAGGTACAGATAACTGTTTATGAGGGAAAGATTATATGAGCCAAAACTCGAAGTATCAAGAATTTGGATATAGAGAAATGAAGCTCACTCCCTGGCTTGTCTGGCCTCTTTATTTCCCCCTCCCTCTCTTTCTTTCCTTCGTGTTTTAATTGGACAGCAGTAGATAGAAAAAAGCAGGGTGGAAAGGTGCCACTTTCACCCTGCTTGGTGGAAAAGACAGCATGAAGGTGGAGCTAAATGGGCCATCAGAGGCAAGAGCAGTCATGCGTTGAGTGCAATGTCATGGGGGCACCAGCCACTTGGAGACACAGTCCAGCTGCACAAAGGTGGGAAAGAAGGCACAAAGGATGACAGAATCATGCATCAGGGACAGAGGAAGTCCAACCTACCACCAACTACAGGTTGATAAAGTTTGATAAAAATGAAGAGGGTGTTTACATAGAGGGACTATACTGTAACAAGAGACTTACTATGCATAAACACATAACATATATAATATTAATATATAATGTATATTAGATGACTAAAGTATAACAAGGGACTTAGCGTGTATGTGTGTGTGTATACACACACATATATTATATATACACATATACATATATATATATATATATGTGTGTGTGTGTGTGTGTGTGTGTGTGTGTTGCTGTTGTTTAGTCACTAAGTCATGTCTGATTCTTTGTGACACCGTGGACTGTGGCCCGCCAGGCTCCCCTGTCCATGGAATTCCCCAGGCAAGAATACTGGAGTGGGTTGCCATTTCCTTCTCCAGTGGAGCTTCCCAACCCAGGGACTGAACCCACATCTCCTGCACTGGCAGGTGGCTTCTTTACCACTGAGCCACCAGGGAAGCCTATGAGCAAAAACAAGTGCCTGTGTGCTAAGTAGCTTCCGTCGTGTCCTACTCTTTGTGACCCTGTGAACCGCAGCCTGCCAGGCTCCTCTGTCCACAGGAGTCTCCAAGCAAGAATACTGAGACTCATATAATTAGTTGGCCGTAAGGAACATGGCTTGCCTCTGACAAAATCAGAGGTGCTGTCCTTGCTGACCATCCAATCTCCTTGTCTCTAGGAATCTGATGACTTCTACTGCCCCCAGATGCTCAGACCAGCCCTCAGCCAACTACTTGGTCTTTAGACACACATAGTGCCAGTAACTAATGTCTTTATTCATCACATGCCCTCTCCCTTTCATTCTTCTATTCCTGCCTATGCCAAACACAACATAAGATTCTTGGTGATAAAGTGATCAGAAGAGAGATGGCTCCTCCTTTAGTAAGACTGCATATTTCATGAAGACAGAACCCACTGGGTCCAGCCGTCTGCCTCCTGGATGGGGCTCTCCTGGCAGCATGGAAAGAGCACTTGCCACTAGAGGGCTGCACTCAAAACCCAGTCTCACCATATGCTACCGGGCAAGCCTGAGCAACTTATTTACGTTTTCAGAATCTGTTCCAATTTCCTAAAATGGGGATAATGATTCTCCTTCCCCTGCCAACCTCACAGGGTTTTTGAATCAAATCAAATAAGGAAAGTTGACCTGCTTTAGAAGCTGTACTATGCAAATATGAGTTATTAGTATGATAATTATTCTTCAGGAGGCAAGGCTTCCAAGTTATCCTTATTGATGGGGGGAAGGAGGATTCAGATACTAGAGTTGCTAAGCTCCCTCTGAAAAATACCCACACGTTCTAGACCCCAGTTGTGATACAGGACGCTACAAATCAGATGTGATGTGTTCTCTGGGCTCCTCTACTCAGCTTCAGCTTCAGAAGGAAGGCAGGAAGCCCTGGGGGAGTCCTGTCCTCTGAAAGGATAATGCATAATCTGCAAATTCATAAATCACTGGGATGCTCTGGCCCGTGAGCACATTCAGGGAAGTGAGGACCTTTAATGCCTGTAAAATTTTACTCTGAAGGAAAATTACTTTAGTTCATTAAACCTTCCTGAAGCCCTGATGTCTTCAAATCCATCAGGTTCTATGCATGCCCCCTGAAGTTCCCCCTCATGTCTCACCACCTCATTCCTGCCCCTACCTGATAGTTCTTTGTTTCCAGCCAATTAAAATAGGGACCATGGCCTTTACTGAAAGTGACTAACAGTGGTAATGTAGTAAGGATGCTAAAACATACCCCTCAGGGACTGTACACAAGAGTACATTTTTTCAATTTCAGCAGAGTCTAAATCCTGGAGTCCTCATCCCAACTCACGAGGCACTCCCCCCAGGGAACAGAAATTGAGCATTTGTAGTCCACAGCTGATGCTGGGAAAGATTGAGGGCAGGAGGCAAAGAGGGTGACAAAGGATGAGATGGTTGAATGGCATCATTGACTCAATGCACATGAGTTTGAACACACTCTGGGAGACAGTGAAGGACAGGGAAGCCTGGTGTGCTGCAGTCCATGGGGTCACAAAGGGTCAGACACAACTTAGTGACTGAACAAGTCCACAGCCCAACTGATCCCCAATCTAACAATGTCTGGGCACCAACTTGATATCCCAAACTGTGCTAGGTATGTGCCAAGTTCAGAATAACATAAATGGTGCTCCCACCACGAGTTTACAATCTAGCTGAGGACAAGAAATGGTACAAGAAATACTAACTTTATTACCTTGTTCCAGTGCATGAAATTTCACAAAACTGCTACACCCTTCCCTATGTTTTAAAGGGCAGATTGTCAACTCTGTGGTTTAAGAAAGAACCTCAGCATGACTCCTTATCCCACCCTCATCCCACATACAGCAAACAAACACAAAATCTTCTGAAATGTACGATAGCCCACTGAATCATCCAATTTCTGATTCTCATAATTTTTTCATTCACCCACTAAGCACATATGTATGGAATGTTTCCCACTGGCCAAGGGCTATGGGTTCAGCAGTGAAGAAAACAAACCAGCTTCTCTGCCCTCAGAGAGCTTACATTCTGGCAAGGAAGATAAACAAACAGGTAGGTAAGTAACATAGTAGTCAGATGATGGTGAGTGTTATGGGATGGGGATGGGGAGGGGCAGGCGGATAAACAAAAGGAGAAGAGCAAGTCCTAACATGCAGGGTAGTCCGGGGCTATGCAGCTGCAGCAGAAAAAAAGGAGCCCAGGAAAACGATGAAAAACTGACACTCGAGCAAAATCCTGAATGAGGTGAGGGATGAAGCCATGTAAGAGACAACAAATGCAAAGATGCTGAGGCCTTTCATATTCAATCAACATCATGAGGACCAATGAGGATGCAGCTGAGAGACAAGACAGAGCAGAAGGAGATGAAGTCTGGGAGATTTGGGGAGGCTTAGATCTTGCTGGGACTGGTGAAGGACTGTGAAGATCCTGGCTCTTTCTGAGTGAGACGAGGAGCTGCTGCTGCTGCTGCTAAGTTGCTTCAGCTGTGTCTGACTCTGTGCGACCCCGTAGATGGCAGCCCACTAGGCTCCTCTGTCTCTGGGATTCTCCAGGCAAGAATATCGGAGTGGGTTGCCATTTCTACTGGAGGATTATAACACAGGACTTCAGTGTTCACAGGGTGACTCTGGTTGCTGTGTTAAGAAAGGCAGAGTGGGGAAAAATGCGAATTTGGATTGTGTTGTAACCAACCGGGTGAAAATGGTCCAAACAAGCATGGACAGGAAAAGAAACATGGTCTGAACATACTTTGAAGGTAAAGCCAGGAAGATTTGGTGAAAATTTGGATATGGGGTGTGAATAAAAGAGAAGAGTCCAAAATGACCTTCAGATTTGGGACTAAGTAACTGGAAGCATAGAGGTGCCATTTTATGAGATGAAGACTATAGCAGGAGGAGGTCGGGAGGAAAGTTGAGACGTATAGTTTTGGACATTAAGTTTGAGATGCCTAAGAGAATTTAAGTGGATGAGTCAAATAGCTGGATTAATGAGTCTGGAGTTCAGGGCAGAGAGTCCAGGCTAAAAATATCGATATGGGAGTTGTCAGTGATTCAGTTCAGTTCAGTTCAGTTGCTCAGTCATGTCCAACTCTTTGCGACCCCATGGACTGCAGCACACCAGGCCTCCCAGTACATCAACAATGCCCGGAGTTTACTCGAACTCATGTCCATCGAGTCGGTGATGCCATCCAACCATCTCATCCTCTGTTTTCCCCTTCTCCTCCCACCTTCAATCTTTCCCAGCATCAGGGTCTTCTCCAGTGAGTCAGTTCTTCACATCAGGTGGCCAAAGTATTGGAGTTTCAGCTTCAGCATCAGTCCTTCCAATGAATATTCAGGACTGATTTCCTTTAGGATGGACTGGTTGGATCTCCTTGCAGTCCAAGGGACTCTCAAGAGTCTTCTCCAATACCACAGTTCAAAAGCATCAATTCTTCGGCACTCAGCTTTCTTCACAGTCCAACTCTCACATCCATACATGACCACAGGAAAAGCCACAGCCTTGACTAGACAGACCTTAGTCGGCAATATGCTGTCTAGGTTGGTCATAACTAGGTTGTCAGCGATTAGATGGTATTTAAAGACATGAGACTAGGTTAGATCGCCAGGACATGGAGTTTGAATAGAGAGATGAAGATTGAAAGTTGAGCATTTCAGTATTGAGAGATCAGGGAAATGAAGAAGGGAAACCAGTATGTGCTTAAACCTTTTGAAACTGGCACAGTGAATATCTGTGTCCTGTACGAATATTCACCAAATGGTACTTACTACAGAAGAATCTCTCAATAAGTAGATGGAACAAGAAGGCCTTCTGTTGAGGCCGGTAAGCCTTTCTTTCCAGAATGCCCCCATCTGCTCCATGGGTTCTTGTGTACAGTGGCTACTGTGGCAGAGAGAGAACCTTTGCCCACATTTGCCATGTGGTACCAGTGAACCAACAGGAAAAGAGGAGGCTACTTACAAACAGGGGATGGAGATGTACACTCACAGTAGCTAAAGGGGTGGACTATGCTGCTGTTTACTCTAGGCTCAGCCCACTTTCTTGCCTAATTATAGAAGGTAACCAGGACCCTGAGAACTGTATTTCTAAGACTCTCCTGACATGTGGCATCTGATTCTGCCAGTGGGGCTCGGGGTACTTGTGGGGATGTGGACAAGGGAGAAGCTACTCCCTTCACACTTCTGTAGGCAACAGATCACCAGCAGCAACACGGGGTCCCAGTGACATGTGAGGCAGGTTCCTGGGCCCTCCTTGTGCAGCTCAGCACACCCACAGGAATCACAGTGGGAGAGACCCTTGGCCTTCTGTACTGCTTTTCTTCCTCCCGGGCAAGGGGGTTAATAGTTTCTGCAAAGTTGAGAAAATACATTTTCTCCTTCTTGTTCCTCCAGTCCTGCCAGTACACTTGCAATCAATTCCTGTATTTGATGGCTTCTCTCTAGAAATACCTAGAGTCGGGGACCCTCACTGACACAGAATGGTCTGTGAGCTTAGAGGAAACTCAGGGAAGTGTGTGTTCTGGAAGCCATGCAAAGAATGGGTTTCAAGAAGGAAGGAGTGATCAGCCATGAGAAATGTTGCTGACACCTCATGTGCAAGGAAGATGAACCATTGGATTAGCTACTAGCTGACTTCAGGGGCCTTCAAAATAACTGGTTGACTTAAGTTCTCCCCCTTCTTACATCCTTACACCAGAATGACCTTTCTAAAGCAGAGGCTGAATTCCATTGCCTATACATTGTCAAACGATCTATAGTGGCTCCAGGCTGCCTTTCAGATCAAATTCCCCAGCACAGCATAAAAGGTCTTTCTCAGCTTGGCCCCCATTGACATTGTAACCCCTCTCTAGAGCCACTTTCCCAAAACAACATCTAGCTTCTAGCCACATCAGAATACCCATGTTTCTCCCTGTTCCATGCTCCCACACTTTCACACAAGCTCTTTTCCATCTTCTGAAAGCTCTTCTCTCACTCTTCACCTGAGGATCTTTTTCTTCAAGGCCTAGCTCAAATACCATCAACACTCTGATGTCTTCCCTGTCCTGCAAGACAGAAAAGATCCCCCCTCCCATCCATGCTCCCTTGCCTTGTTGCACATACTTCCAACTATGCTACTCACAGTGGATTATAATTGTCTATTTGCATAGGTATCTCCACCATAAGGGTATGTGCTCCTTCAGGACAGACGTCGTTTTTCTCATCATTGTACTACAAGATTATTATCACACTCTCCATTGGCATGCTGCCTATTAGCCAACAGAGATATGACGCATTCAGGGAATTCAAAGTGTTGCCACAGGCATTCAAAGGAGGAGAAAATGAGTCTGGGCTGGGGTGATCAAGATGTCCTCATAACGGATGAGAGGCATAAGTAAGGTCATAATAGATGGGCGGAAGTGGAAATTCCCAGATGTCTTCTTTCTGGAGTATCTCAGGTAGTTTTTCAAAGGTATCTTTGTTATGCTCCGAGCCCGTATCTCCGAACCGACCGAGAGAGCAAGTCCACCACAGTAATGCAAAAACAAGAAGGGAGTTGGAATCCGACAAGAGCCCCGAACAAAGAAGTATGGCGGCTTATGTACAGGCAGTTCTTGGTCTCAGTTACAGGAGTAGCTGGCGTTACATGATTGGCCAGGCAGGATGAGCGCATATCCTGTCTCTTTTTGGTAAACATGACTCAGGTCCTAGAGACTGTCATTTGGTCCTTAACAATCTTTTTCCCGGATAAATTAGTCTGCCAAGTCTCCCCAAAAGGAAGAATTCAAAGTGACTGTGAAAGACCTTCAAGAAGGTCCAGAGGATAAAACAAAAGGAACACAAGGCCAAGCAGGGAAGATGGTGAAAGCAACCTTCCTATACGACTGCATGAAGTTGTTGGGTTTTTTTTTTTTTTAGATTTTTTTTTTCTGTGGACCATTTAAAAATTTTTATTGAATTTGTTATAATACTGCTTCTGTTTTATGTTTTGGTTTCTTTGGTCATGAGTCATAAGGGATCTTAATACCTGAACCAGGAATCAAAGACTCACCCCCTGCATTGGAAGACAAAGTCTTAACCACTGGACCACTGGAGATATCCTTATGACCATATTAAGTTTTAACGTGATTTTACTCTCTAGGGACTTCTAAAGATGACAAAGATACATACCTATGCCTGACTGGATGTAGATGAAAGAGAACAGTATGTTTACAGTCAGGAACATGACTAAGTAGAGTAATTTAGACAAGAGAAGAACAAACACAGAAACGGTAGAGGTGGCAATGCTAGTACATGCTGCTAAGTGGCTTCAGTCGTGTCCGACTCTGCGCGACCCCATAGACAGCAGCCCACCAGGCTCCCCCGTCCCTGGGATTCTCCAGGCAAGAACACTGGAGCGGGTTGCCATTTCCTTCTCCAATGCATGAAAGTGAAAAGTGAAAGTGAGTCGCTCAGTCGTGTCCGACTCTTAGCGACGCCACGGACTGTAGCCTACCAGGCTCCTCCGTCCGTGGGATTTTCCAGGCAAGAGTACTGGAGTGGGGTATACACTGAGCACCTACAAAATGCCAAGCGCTGTGCTTGGTGTTCTGTGTGCATTACACAGGTAATAAGCATAACCACAGTGAAGAGCGGATATCATCATCCACATAGTCCAGATGAAGAGACTGTCCAGACCATGCTGCTGGAGAGAGGTAGGAGTCAACAGCCAAACACAGGCTTGTCTATTCCTATATGATCCAAGAAAGAGATATGAGATAAAGAAATTAATAGACATTAGTCATCCCTAATTAAAATGGGACCACTGTTAAGAAGGAACTTTGCAGCATGTGGCAGCTGAACAAGGCAAGTGGCAGATAAAGGAAGCAGAATGCAGCGCTGTTGAAACTAGGAGCTGGTGAAAAATGGCTGTTGAGTAGTGGGAGGTTGTCCTGGTTTTGTGTAACGAGCCATTAAAAATGAATTAAAAATCCATTCACTTTCATTTCCTAAGGGACACTGAAAAGGAAGGAGACAGCCATCTCTTAGAAATGATTTAGGTAGCATGCAGCCCAGTAAGGGGGTGGGGCCAAATGACCCCAGAATTCCCTGCCAATGTCCATATTCCATGATGAGAGATCACCAGAACTAGAGTTAATTAGCTCAAAGTGTACCATTAAGTAGGACGCTGAGTCCATACCTTCCTACATGTCCATCACTCCTTCCATCCAACCACCACCAGCACCACTCTCATGGGGAAGCCAAGGGCAGTAACAGGTCTAAACAGATGAAAACCATGGCTCCAAACCCAATTGGTGTGAAACTTCTAGAGATAATCATCAATACAGAGGAAAATATAAGCAATCTGTTACCTTGGTAATAGAGCAAATGCTCTGACCCAGACAGTCTTAGTGTAGAGTTCAGGCTCTGCCATTTACTCTCTGTGTGACCTAAGACAAGTAGCTTGCCCTATGGAGTCTCAGTGTCCTTATCTGGAAAATGAAGCCAATATCATTCACTTCACTGGATTGATGTGAGGATTAGAATTATGTTCCAGGCACATGGTCAGGCCTCAGTACACATTAGGTTCATCTGTGAGCAAACCAGGTCATTTGACCACCCAAGTAGGAAAATGGCATGCCACAAGATGAAGCATGTCACTTCTTTAGTGCTGACAACTTGAAGCTCAGAAAATAAAGAGCAATTTCACCAGGCCTCTCACTGATGTAGAGATGAAAGCCTGGAGTGCTCCCTGGGTGCTGGTGCTTACTTTGAGTGGACATACATTGATAGCCTCAGCAATGGGAAGATCACAGGCTCATCAAGTCCATTTTGACTAGTGTGTGATCCTACCCACTTGTCACTTTTCATTTCAGGGTCTTTCTCTGCTTTTCTGGCCTATAGGAATGCACACTCCCCTTCCTTCCACCACTCCTGTCAAGGGGCATCATTCCCTCTTAGAGCTCAGGAACTGAAAGAGCTCTCAGCCAAATCATTGTAGCTGCTGAACCAAAGGGGATTTACAAGGGATAAGCAAGTCCTCAGATTGGAAGTAGCTAATACCCCAAGAGACCCATAGTAGGGACTTGACTAGAATGTAAAATGCCTCAGGGCAACACAATGGTCTGTCCTATTTTTCACAATATCTTCAGCACCTGGGACAGTACCTGACGTGTCCCAGATTCTCCGTATAGAAGCGTGGAATGAAAGACCTACCTTATAATCCCATGATCTGATATTTCTCTGCTCAACCTGACAAATTACTACACAGTTTCTCACGGTCAATGTGTACATGTGCAGTCGCTCAGTTGTGTCCAACACTTTGTGACCCCAGGGACTGTAGCCCCCCAGGCTCCTCTGTCCATGGGATTATCCAGGCAAGAACACTGGAGTGGGTTGCCATTTTCCTCCTTCAGGGGAACTTCCCAACCCAGAGATCAAACTTGCCTCTCCTGTGGCTTCTGCATTGGCAGGCAGATTCTTTACCACGTGGGAAGCCCTCTTACAGGCAGTGTACCATACTAAATGCTGTGGAGGATGTAAGGATGAAGGACACAATGTTCCTGACACTTTCAGTGCAACCAGAGATATACATTTATGCAACCGCCTTCAGAGAAAGTTGCAACCACTCTGACTTGCACCCGCTTGTAAGTCATTTCACCTTTTGTCTCTTGGGAGTCTCACACTAAACCTGCAAGGTTGATATGTGATAGAAATGAGTGATTTCCTCACAGGGATGATGTAGAGGATAACCCTGTGTGAAAATGTTTACAAGAGTACTATTTGAACTGGCTTCATTGAGTAGGTGAAGAAGGCGATGAGCTTTTCAGGCTAAGGATAAGCATGGGAAATTTCAATTGGGCTGAAATTTCCTGTCATGTTCCAGGTTTGGGGTGGAATTGGCGGGGCAGGGTGTCTGCTGAGGGCTTCAGGTGTGTGGAGAAGGAGATGGAGACCAGGTTGGAGTCAAACAACAATTCTTTTAACTACTAGGTATGTAAGTTTCCAATTGGATGTAACAGATTATTACAAATAAAGTAGCTTAAAACAACATAAATGTATTATCTTACAACTTGGGAGATCAGAAGTCCAAAATGGGTTTCAATGACTAAAACCAAGGTGTTGGCAGGGCTGTATTCCTATATCCCTTCTGGAGGTTCTACGGGAGAATCTGTTTCCTTGCCTTTTCCAGATTCCAGAGGTTATATGTGTTCCTTGGCTCCTGGTCCCCATCCATCTTCAAAGCCAGCAATGACTGATTGAGTCTCACACTGCATCACTCTAATTCTGACTCTTCTTCTTCCTTCTCCCCCATTGAAGGATCCTTCTGATTACATTAGACCCAACCAGATAACCCAGGATCTCACTTTATCTTTTACTCAACTCATTACAGCCTTATTTCCATCTACTATCCTAACTCCCCTTTGCTACGCAATCCAAGGTCCCAGGGATTAAGATATGGATATCTTTTGGGAGGACACTATTCTGCCTAGTACATCAGGTTTTTAAGAGTTCCAACTCTTCTCAGGAAATAACACACAAATGTCTACTGTGCTTGAGCAGGTGAAAAAATCAGTTGGCACCTGCATTTTGGAAATAAAACAGTCAGGAATATGAAGGGTGAATCAGTGAAGATGAAAAACAGGAAGTCAGGTAAGAAGGATATTACAATAGTCCCAATGTAAGAGATAAGAGAACTGAACTAAGACAATGGTGATAGAAAAGGAAAGAGGGAAAGTAGTGGGTGGGAGCCCTAGGAAAATTGTTGCTAAAAATTGCAAACAGAGCACAATAGAAAAGCATCGAGTCGAAGATACCTCTGACGTTTCCAAGAAGTTAATGTGCTTCATTTTAATTCAAAGGCTTGGGCTTGAAATCCAGCTCCAACACTTTCAGGAGGACCATCTAATATGTTTCCACGGCCTAACCCTCTCATGCCCCTGCTTGGTTGAATGGGTTTTTAGCTTATTTCCCTGCACCTATGCATTCTCTCTTTGTTGGAAACATGTTTATGACCAATTTGTTCCTTCTGCCTCACCTTTTTCTTGTTCATCTGCCTAGAGGACTGAAGGCCATGTTTGTTAATTACTATCTGCTCAATGCTTGAACTTCTGAGAATCTTCTTCCCTCAATTAACATTTCCTGGCCTCACTCACATGGCTGGTTACCTCTTGAGCTGCTTTAGCAGACTGCTTGCCTGGATCTTACCCATGGGTTGTCAAGAGAATGGACCATGGCAATCAAATACCAAGACCTAACAGATGAAGCATTTATGAGGTGGGGAATGAGGAGGGGGTGCCGATTTTAATCCATTCAAGCTCCTGGACAAGCACTTGATCAAAACCCCAGGTTCTAAATCATATAGTAAAAGGACCATCCATTCAGGCAAGAGAATGCTCATAAATCCTAGACACTAGAGGTAAAAAATATTTAGGGTATAATCAGGGCCATGCCAGACCTAGAGAAGAATTGTTCTCCTCCAGTCTCCTGTAGTGGCCAACATTCCTCTAGCAGCCAAACCAATATTCCCACTAGAAAGTTATCCGGATTGCCTAAAATAACACCAGCCTGGACTTCGTCTCCATATAACACCTTGGAAAGGAGCAGAACCTCCAACGGCTGATGGTAGATGATTTAAGAGCCCTCTTGTGTGTAGCCTAGGACATAATAACAAAGAACACACAATTTATTTGTATTGATTCACCAGCACACATTTGATCATATCTCTTTGTCATTCTTTTGGCTAAGAATCCATGGCCACAGCCCTTAGAAATTTATCTTTCACAAAATATCTCTGTAAAAAATAAGTTCCTCACATATCTTAGCTACAGCAGAAGAGTCAGGTCAGAGAGGCTTGCCAAGGAAAAGGGGGAAAGGAGCCAGCAGCCTCCTTGTGTGCTGACCCTGTTCTAAACAATCTCCCTCCCGCACACAAGGTGTGCTTGAAAATTAAAGCTTCAGTTCTGGGACAGGGACCATCAGATCCAAAAACAGAAATCAGTGCCAGATCAGATTACTGCTCTAGAAGAACAAGGAGCACAGAGGGATGGGTTGGACCTTGAGACAAAGAGAAGGAATGCAAAATAAGGAGCAGAAACAGGTCTGGACCCCATGTGAGACTCAGTGCCCAGATGTTCAGCACTACTTTCACATAAGGTTGAATGAAGGTTATTCATCCAGATAATCTTGTGGTGGTGGTTTAGTTGCTTACTGGAGTGGGTTGCCATTGCCTTCTCCGTTAGCTGCTCAGTTTAGTTCGTCGCTCAGTCGTGTCCGACTCTTTGCGACCCCATGAATCGTAGCACGCCAGGCCTCCCTGTCCATCACCAGCTCCCAGAGTTCACTCAGACTCACATCCATCGAGTCAGTGATGCCATCCAGCCATTCTCATCCTCGGTCGTCCCCTTCTACTCCTGCCCCCAATCCCTCCCAGCATCAGAGTCTTTTCCAATGAGTCAACTCTTCACATGAGGTGGCCAAGTACTGTAGCTTCAGCTTTAGCATCATTCCTTCCAAAGAAATCCCAGGGCTGATCTCCTTCAGAATGGACTGGTTGGATCTCCTTGCAGTCCAAGGGACTGTCAAGATTATTCTCCAACACCATAGTTGAAAAGCATCAATTCTTCAGTGCTCAGCTTTCTTTATGGTCCAACTCTACATCCATACATGACTACTGGAAAAACCACAGCCTTGACTAGACAGACCTTTGTTGGCAAAGTAATGTCTCTGCTTTATAATATGCTATCTAGGTTGGTCGTAACTTTTCTTCCAAGCACCCCCTTACTACCCTCAAGTGTCAGCTCCAATCTCACCCCCAGCAGAGAGCCATCCCTCCTTACCCCAGTCCCCACTCATCTCTCCATCAATGGTCAACGTATTTCCCGGGATCTCCCATCCTACATGTTTATCTTACAATTTAACCTCGACACTCCTATTGACATAGAGGGAGTTCATGTCCCTCCCTTGAAACTGGACCTATCTTTGTTATTACCTTAACCAACAGAGTAGAGGGGAAGTGGTGCTAAGTGACCTCCGAGGCTAGCTTGTGCACTCAGGATGGTCACTCTCAAGGTCCCAACGCCATGTGTGAGGATGCCCAAACTGGTCCACAGTGGGAAACACCACACACAGGGGCCACAGTGTTTCAGCCCACAGCCCAGCTGAGAACCCAGTGGGGAGCAGGCATCGGCCACCAGCTCTGAGGGGGCACATCTTCAGAGCCTGCAACCCCCACTTTTGGGTCAGCCTCAGTTCTGGCTCCTTCCAGTGGAAGTTTCAGACAAGGTTTACCTAGTGCCCTGTCAAAACCCTTGACCCACAGAATCATGAACATAGTATGTTCATGAACATGTTTTCCTTTTGCACTACTAAATTTTGGGGTGGTTTGTCATGCAGAAAAAGTACCTGGAACACACGCATAAACCATGTGCACCATTTAAGGCTTCCAGTCATTGTGCATGTGGAATTAGTTTTCTGATGACTTAAGTTATGTAGATCTAATTTCCATAGATAGAATATAAACTCCTTGAGAGAACAGATTAAGACCCTATCAGTCAACTTCCAATGGGTATACTAAATACCACCTGCCCTAAAACATGTTCATCAAGAACCACTCCGACTTGCCCCCTCCTTTGGGAATGCCACATCTTAAAGAGGGCATGATCACCCACTCCGTCATCCAGGCCAAAAGTGAATCCTGCTATATTCTTCTGCACACCACACGCAAACCCACTCCATTACTCTTCCCCTGCTATTTGTGTCTCACTCTTCCATGCGTGGCTACCAGTCCTTCCCAAGTTCCAATTCTCATCCTCTCTCATGAGCTCTGTTTTATCTGCCTCCTTACTGGGATCCCTGTCTCTAGTTGCACAAGTCCTTCTTCCACAAGGTGCCAGGCTGCCTTCTCAACAAGCAAGTAAGACCATGTCATTTCTACAAATCCTCAGTGACCCCCTACTGCCTACAGGGTAGAATCTAAAGTGACCGGCATGGCACAAAGGCCTTCTCAACCTTGCCCAGCCTAGGCCTCTATCCTCATTTTCTGTCACTAGCTCTTAACTTTGGCTTCTACTCTCTGTATTACTCTGAACCACAGAATGGAGAAAACTATTTCTGCAACTTTTTCAGTTAGTTCCCCCAAATAATATATAACCAGGGCATTCTGGCTTAATTTATTTCTCTCTCTCTCTCTGTTTCTCTCTCTGTCTCTCTCTCAATCATCTTTCATAATCTTTTCTAGACTCTAGACCTGTGCTTTCCGATTAGCACTATAGGCATTAGCTACACAGCAATCACTTAAATTTTAAAAATAACTATTACTAATTCAGTTCTTCAGTCACACTAGTCACATTTCAAACACTCAACAGTCACACGTGCCCAGTGGCTACCATATTGCAAATAGTCGATTACAGAATATCTCTATCATTGCACAAAGCTCTGTTGAATAGTGCTGCTCTAGAGATTCTCAACTAAGAGTTTTTCTTCAACTATACTCTGTTCTCACTTGCCCCCCACTTTTTTTCTCATCCAAATTACTGGTATAATAGATAGCCAGATTCTCTATGGGTTTCCCTGGTGGCTCAGAGGTAAAGAACCCACTTGCCAGTGCAGGAGATGTGGGTTCGATCTTTGGGTCTGGAAGAGCCCCTGGAGAAAAGAATGGCAACCCACTCCAGTATTCTTGCCTGGAAAATCCCAAGGCAGAGGAGCCTGGACAGCTACAGTTCATAGGGTTGCAAAAGAGTCAGATATGACTTGGCAACTAAGCAACAATAAGATTCTCTATGCTGCCCAGAATCCATGCTCTCTCCTCATGGGAACAATATCACTTTGGGGAAGCAAGTCTCCCCATGATAAGACATGTGGTTCAGATGGTATGGACCATGCACTGATCCATCCTAAGTTTAAGGAGTAGGCTCTGTTTGGCTCTATTTCACTCCTATGGCACAGTGGTTGGCTTAGGGGGAAAAAATATGTTACCTAACTAGAATGAAATGAAATGAAATTCAGCTTGAGTCTTGCTGGGACTTCTGGTAGAGAGGACCATCCTCTTTCAGGAAACACCCTAACAACCCCACTTCTTTTGATAACATTGAATAAAGAAATGAGTTCCAGAATAACTACAACCATTTTGCTGTCTTGAAGGGAGCTTCTGAAGTTGCTGAAGGAAGACAAAGTAAAATCAGCCAACAATGCACAACCCAGTAGAAATACTAAGGGAACCTAATTCCTTGATAATATCATTTGAGCTGCTGGATCAAGCCTGACCTGAAGCTATTGACCTCTAACCTTTTATGTTATATCAGTCAATAAATCGTCCTTTTGTTTCAGCACACATATTTCATTAACTATTATACTTGAAATACTACTCTCATATTTTAAGCCTCAAATCAAAGTTATCTTTTGCATAAAGCCTACCATGACTCTTTCAGCAGACTCTGCTACTCATTCTTTTATATGTCCCTCAATGCATCCCAACATTACATCAATGTTTCACTGAATTGTATTACTGATATTTTATTTTCTTTCTATATTATGAAATATGTGAGAGCAAGTTTTGAGCCTCTTAATCAGTATTATAAATAAATAAACTAAATTAACTCACTAAACCCTAACATAACCCTACCTGATATATAATAGATGCTTAAAATATCTGTTAACAAGTAAATAGAGGACAAATAGTAGTCAACTGACAAATTTCAACTAATTATAATAATAGAAATAGAAGTCAATATTCACATCTATTTTCACCTTTAATCCTCCAAACCCTATGAAATGTGACCACCCCTATTGTCATTTTTTTTTCAAGGATGAACCAGAGTCTTTTTTAAAAGTATTCATTGAATTTGTTACAATGTAGCTTCTGTTTTATGTTTTGGTTCTTTGGCCATGAGGCATGTGGTATTTTGGCTCCATGACCAAGGATTGAATGCATACCCCCTGCATTGGAAGGTGATGTCTTAACCACTGGACTGCCAGGGAAGTCCTGAACCAGAGTCTCTAAAAGATTAAATAACTAAGTAAAGTCCCACAATATATAAATGGTAGTGCTTGGTATATTCTTTCCTCTGAAAAATCTAGCCCTGTTCCCTCCCAATGTTTTATATTCCACCTCCTTCCTGATTAAGAGCATCAATTAACTCAGCAATATCAGTGCCACTAAAGTTCCCAAGGTGGCTGGGGTACATTAGAACCTCTGCTGAATCTCTGCAAGACTAAGTTCAAAGTAAACCCAATGAAATTCTCAAGAGAGGACCACAAAGTCAACCTCAAGCCAACTCTTTATTCCAAGCTCAGGGCTCCAGGAAGACACAGCAACTGGCAAGTGGGCTTCCAGAGCTGTTTGAGCAAGCTCAGCTCTTCAGGAGTGAGAATTGACACTCCTTCCACAGGTCTGGCCACCTCTCCACTCTCCTGAAACCTAAGCTCCACCCTAAACTTTGCATCACAGCCCACACTCAGGTTCTTCCTCCAGGCCACCTACCTGGGCACAGGCTCTGGTTTTTCTTCTAAAGTTGGAACTTTGACTCAAGAGAATAGGTTCCCTGTGAGTAGGAGGTGACCTGGGGAAAGGAAAGGGGCATGCCTACTATCACTGTACAGGACTCTGAAGGGTCCAGGTGGAGAGTGCTCAGCTCCACTTCAAGCAGAAATTAACCCAGAATCACAGCAGAGATGTCATTCAACCAGCTGGCAGGTGCCAATACCTAAAACATGCCACTAGCTTCTCAGGTATTGTAGGCCTAGGAGGCAGGGAGCGCACTAATACAGGTGAGCGAGTGGAAGGCTGGGAATGGGAGAATGTGTGGGAGAGGGTCAGAAAGAAGCAGGCGTATGTATGTGTGTGTGCGCACACCTGTGTACAACACAGAACATGTAAGAACCTCTCTAAGTGTGGCTTGCGGACCATATGAATCAGACTCATCTGAGCAACTTACAAACATACAGATTCTGGATCCCACCCTTTCTACACTGAGTAACATCTCTGAGAGCTGGGACTGGTCATCTGCCTTTCACAGGCCGTGCCTGTAGCCAAGGCAGCACCGGACTGACTCCCGCAGAAATAACAAACCTCCTCCGGGCTTGGGAGCAATGGACTCACACTGCACCCAAGGTCAGGGAAAAGGGTCCATGAAGGTGCACACAGAGATGCTCACCTGGAATCTGGGCAATGTGACATCTTGGTACCCAAGCTGAAGGCTTGGCCGCTCTGCAACTCTGACAGCTGAGTGCCTCCAGGGCTGACCTGTGCCTGGGGGGGGCCTTTCTTCAGCAACTCTCTGTGCTGCAGGCTGTTACAGGGCTCTGTTCCCACACAGACCTAAACTGTCTACAGGAGCCTCCAGAGGAGGCCAGAGGACACAACTGCCTCTGGGGAAACTGGATTTGTCTCTAGAACTATAGTAACTCAAGACAACCAAGAATTATTAATACATGAGGAGTCCTTCCAGAAGATACTGGGGCTGGGGGGTATGGGAAATACCAGAGTAGGGCCAAGGTGATGGGAGTCTTATAATGACTTTAATGTTTATTCCCAATGGGCCCAGAACAAGGAAGATGAATCCCCCTTTTAATGGCCTTTATGCAGTCAAGATCTCTGGTTCAGCCAGGAGCCTCCCTTCTCACATATAAGCCTCACTCAAATTCTCCAGTAGCCTCTAATTAATCCAGCCCTGAGCAGTGGAAGCATCACATCAGATAACCAGTATGGCAGGATGCAGCCACGGGACACCTACAAGCCACCATTTATGATACATCCTGTGCTGAAGAGTGGACAGCCGCACCAGAGGAGCTCACCCCCACCATGCAGCCAAGGTCTGCATGCTGAGGCCCCCTGCATGCTGAGGAGGACAGAGTTCTCAGGATTAAGTCCTAGGCTCTCTCACAGCCAGTCTGGAGGAGGCAAGCGCGTCATCACATCACAGCTGTATCCTGGCTCCTGGACCAGGGACTGGCATGAAAGAGATACTCAACAAACAAGTTGGCTGAATGAAGGCAGGAGCAAAGTCACAGGTGGTTAATGAGCTCCTGGGATAGATATTATTTAACAGAGAAGAATTACCCAAGAAACTAAATGTATGCTAGAAAGTGAAAAGTGAAAATGAAGTCGCTCAGTCCTGTCCAACTCTTTGCAACCCTATGGACTATAGCCTACCAGGCTCCTCTATCTGTGGGACTTTCCAGGCAAGAGTATTGTAGTGAGCTGCCATTTCCTTCTCCAGAGGATCTTCCCAACCCAGGGATCAAACCCAGGTCTCCCACACTGCATACAGATGCTTTACTGTCTGAGCCACCAGGAAAGCCCCAGTGCATAGTAGTCAAGCCCTGAATCACAGAAAGTGAACACCCTTGGGTTTGCTTACATCCTGGGTTACATCCAGCACCACCACTTCCTGCATATCCTTGAGCAAGTTATTTAATCCCCAGAGCCTCCCTTTCTGCCCCTGCACACAGGCACACAGCCTTCATAGGGCTGCCATAGGAATAAAGAAAAAAAACTGTCAATCAGAACCTAGCATCTAACACATAGAAGGAAGTTAGGCAATGTTAGCTGGCATTAGAATTAGCTCCCAGAAAGTCCCAGTTCTCTTAAGAGGTAGAGGAGAGAAGATATTCTAGAGAAACCCTCCAAGTTCAGGCATGTTCTCCCCGTCATCCAGCTGAGGAAGCTCAGGCTCAGAGAAGCTAAGAAATCTCCCCTGGTTACACAGTGCAGAGTCAAGACTCAAGTCCAGGTGGAACCTCAAGGCCATTGATCTTTCCTCAGTGTAGTTTTTAAAAGTCTCTTGTGGGTCTGGAAGATGACCTGAGGAGAACCAGGTCCTGCCTGGCCCCCTGGGCACAGTTGGGAATCCATTAAATTTACCAATTCCCTGCCTTCGAGTAGCTGTCATTCCTGTAATGTGGAAACATGCTGTCAGGGAAAGAGCAAATACAAGAACAAGGAAAATGACTGGCAAAGCAAGGAAGCTTGGTTGTTTCTCCTTATATTGGAAAGGATAACTATCTGCTGGTCCAAGACTGGAAGCCATGCTTACGGACACGAGAGAGAGACAGAGATGGCTGCAAGCACAGAAGAGGTAGTTTAGAAGGGGAGAAAAGCAAGTGCCCAGCAGACCATCTTCAGCCAATTTCTAGAAGAGCAAATTAACTCACTTCTGAAAAGCTGGGGTACCACTTGAATTAGCGAAAGTTAATTCTGAATTTACATTGGGAACACGTGTACACCCGTGGCGGATTCATGTTGATGTGTGATAAAACCAATACAATATTGTAAAGTAAAAAATAATAATAAATTTTTTAAAAAGAAAAAAAAAAAGACATACTAAAAAAAAAAGAAAGAAAGAATATCCTCCTGAACCCAGAGGACAAAATTCAACACACACCAACCTGAGTGATAACAGTTGACAGTAGCAGTACTGAGTTGTCTCTGTCTGGGTCGGCCTCAGCACTTGGAATGAGTTAACTCACAAGAACCTTTCAGGATGAGAGTAGTTATCATTCCCCCATCATACAGATCTGGAAATGGAAGCTGAGAGGTGGTTGAGTCGCTTGCTTGAGGGCCACTCGGACAAGCAGTGCTGGAGCAGGGTCTGGGCACGTGGGTTCAAGCACCTACCCCCCTGCTCTCCCTGAAGATGGGCTAAAGGGCCTGGGAGTGGCCTTTGTAAGTAAACTGAGAGAGTGGGTGGGCCTAGAGCTACTCAGCACACTAGCTGCTGTCTTGTGGTCTCTGCAAACTCAGGATATGCGGGAGACACAGGCTCAATACTTGGGTCAAGAAGATCCCTTGGAGGAGGAAATAGCAACCCAGTCCAGTATTCTTGCCTGGGAAATCCCATGGACAGAGGAGCCTGATGGGCTACAGTCCACAGAGTAGGACTGGTCACAGGTCACAAAGTAAGACATGACTGAGCACAGAAACCCTCCTGGGGATGCTAGCCCAGCCTGCTAGAGAGCATTCTAGCCAAATGACAAAGCTATTTATGCCATTAACCAGCTAATTCCACTTCGGGTAATATACTCATATTCCAAGGAACGCATTCAGGAAGAAAAAGAAAAAAAGCTATTTGTATGGAAATGTTCACAACACTGCTCTCCATCACAGGAAAACACACACAACAATTAACCCCACAGTACAGACATATTCAAGCAATTAGTAGCATATTCTATGATGGATTCCACATTGCTATTACAAATTAAAAACTAAAACTATATGGTCTACTTTAAAACAGGTGGAAAAGGTAGAAACATACTTATATTACAAATTAGACCAAAGAGTGCATTCAGGGTTATTAGAGCTATATGCAGATACGTATGTGCACCGATGCTGGTGTTTGATGTCAGTGAGATTACACACAAACACACACACACATTTATCTATATGGGCTTCTCAGGCGGCGCTAGTGGTAAAGAACTCACCTCCCAATGCAGGAGATATGAGAGACACGGATTTGATCTAAGGGTCAGGAAGATCCCCTGGAGAAGGAATGGCAACCCACTCCAGTATTCTTGCCTGGAGAATCCCATGCACAGAGGAGCCTGGTAGGCTACAGTCCACAAGGTCACACAGAGTCAGACATGACTGAAGCAACTTAGCATGCACACACATATATGCACTGAAAAATTGTTTTTGTTTTATGCATTGATTTGCCTGAGATCTAACTAACATGTAACCGGGGAAATGCTAATATATTTCCCTTTACACATGGCCAGAAGTGATAATCAGAATAACATCTTGATCATTAGGATCAAGATGACTGTACTTTGAATCTTAATTTAAAACCTTTATTTATTAATAGCTTAGTGTATTCAAGTATGTTATGTTCCAGGATACCCAATGACTGACTTCCAAATTATTGTTTGCTACTGTGGTTAGTTATTATTAATCCCTGAGGCTTAGAAGATGCACCAGCAATAACCATGTACACAGATCCTTCGTCTGTTAATACTGTTTGTCTATCCTCCCTCTTCCTTCAAACTGCAGGCTTTTGATAAATAAGGATTGTGTCTTCCCGCTTCTTCCAAGTGTATCCATAGAGAGCATCTTTGAAGTTCTCATTCACAGACTGGATTATCCGTTAGAATTCAATGATACAGAGGAAGAGAAAAGGGAGAACCATAATTATCAACTGTATTTAAATCTATAATAATGTTGCTGCTGCTAAGTCACTTCAGTCATGTCCAACTCTGTGCAACCCCATAGACAGCAGCCCACCAGGCTCCCCAGTCCCTGGGATTCTCCAGGCAAGAACACTGGAGTGGGTTGCCATTTCCTTCTCCAGTGCATGAAAGTGAAAAGTGAATGTGAAGTCGCTCAGTCGTGTCCGACCCTCAGTGACCCCATGGACTGCAGCCTTCCAGGCTCCTCCATCCATGGGATTTTCCAGGCAAGAGTACTGGAGTGGGGTGCCATTGCCTTCTCCAGAGACTTGAAAATAGGATCTCACTACAAATAAGCAACTTGCTGTGTTTTATTTTGGCATAGGACTTGAAACAAATAAAATGCTTTCCATATCCATTAATTAATAAGCAACATCTAGTATTCCCTAGTGATGTAAAGATAAATTAGACCCAGTCCTACCCTCCTCTAGAGTGTTTCACAACTAGTGAGTTAGATACATGAACACAACAATAGTAATCAAAAAAGGATGCCTTTAATAGAGGTTATTTAGCATGAGGTGCTGTCAGGGAACAGAGAAGGGCAGTCAGGTCAGGCTTCCGGGAGGAGGAGGAGTGACATCTGGGCTGAGTTCTAGAGGATGATTAAGGAGGGGAGGTATGGAAGGGAGGAGGGTGGTGGAAGAGCAGGATGAGGGCAGAATTCCAGGCAAAGTGAAGAACGCCTGCCAAGGCAGAGGCATGATGATTAAGAACAAACAGATCTCAAACACAGGGTTTGAGTCTAGGGCAGCTGAGGCTGCGTGACTACAAACGCCTGGCTTTTGAGAAGGGTCTTGCTTGATTATTTGGGGTAGTATGTGTCCTAGGAATGGGAAAGGAGAGCAGAAAGATGGAAAGAAAGGAATACAGCAAGTGACACACCTCGCTGCAGCTAGGCAGAAAGAGAACTTTCTGAACCCCATCTCCAATCTAAAGGAAAGTAGATTCCACTTCCCCAACATGCTGGGACACTCAAAACACCACCACTTCCCCTGCAGTGAAGAACTAGCAACTCGGAAGCTATTCAGATAAGAGATGTCCTAGTGGAGTGTTACGTGATTAAGATGGGAGAGAACACATACAAATTTCTACCTGGTAAGTTGCAAAGTTATTCTGGAACACAGTGAAAAATAATCTTGAGTTTTCTTAAATTACTTCTAGAAACAACAACAACAACAAAAATTGACTCCCCCAAATATACCTTATCAGTGAGAGAATTTTCCTGTACGAAGAAATAACTTTTAAAATTCCCAAAATGTTTGTGACAATGATAGAAGAAAATTATCTTCTCAGCAAACCCATCAAAATGCTTTTGTCCTGATTACTAATTTTGTTTCAGAGATGAATTATTTATCTTTAATGAAATCTCTTCCTACCCAGAGCATCATCAGTGAAATATTTTCATTTGGGGCCATTAGTTTGACTCATGGAAAGAGCCAAGGATTATAGAAAGGACTGCCATGGTCAACCCTGAAGACAAAGCTTCCCTACCCCCAGGATATGTGGTGTGCTCACATCCAATTCACCCTGGAAATGTGTTGATGAGGCCACAGAAATGGGATGCCTCGGGTCTGACCATTCAGTAAATATTAATCAACCCTCTTCTATGTTCCAGCCACTGAGTCAGGTGTGTATTATATATGTATATATTAATGTATGTTCAGTTCAGTTCAGTTCAGTCGCTCAGTCATGTCCGACTCTTTGCACCCCATGAATCGCAGCACACCAGGCCTCCCTGTCTATCACCAACTCCTGGAGTTCACTCAGACTCACATCCATCGAGTAGGTGATGCCACCCAGTCATCTCATCCTCTGTCGTCCCCTTCTCCTCCTGCCCCCAACCCCTCCCAGCATCAGTCTTTTCCAATGAGTCAACTCTTTGCATGAGGTGGCCAAAGTACTGGAGTTTCAGCTTTAGCATCAGTCCTTCCAAAGAAATCCCAGGGCTGATCTTCTTCAGAATGGTCTGGTTGGATCTCTTTGCAGTCCAAGGGACTCTCAAGAGTCTTCTCCAACACCACAGTTCAAAAGCATATAAATATATGTAGGCTTCCCCAGGGGCTCAGCAGTAAAGAAACTGCCTGCAATACAGGAGATATAGGTTAGATCTCTGGGTCAGGAAGATCCCCTGGAGGAGGGCTTGGCAACCCACTCCAATGTTCTTGCCTAATGAACATTCCATTAACAGAGGAGCCTAGCAGACTACAGTCCATAGAGTCCAAAGAGTCAGACACTACCGAAGCAACTGAGCACACATATATAAATACGTGTGAAAGTGAAAGTGGCTCAGTCGCGTGCAACTCTTTGTGAACCCATGGAACTGGGGACTATACAGTCCATGGAATTCTCCAGGCCAGAATACTGGAGTGGGTATCCTTTCCCTTCTCCAGGGGATCTTCCCAACCCAGGGTTCAAACCCAGGTCTCCCGCATTGCAGGCAAATTCTTTACCAGCTGAGCCACCAGGGAAACCCAAGAATACTGGAGTGAGTAGACTATCCCTTCTCTAGCAGATCTTCCTGACCTAGGAATCAAACTGGGATCTCCCACATTGCAGGCAGATTCTTTACCAACTGAGCTACTGGGGAAGCATAAATATGTCTATATAAATATACATAATTAATATATATAAAACATACACTGCCCTTGTCAAAGAAATGAATATGTAATTACAAATTATAATGATGTTCTCTGAATTATAAAATAAATATGTATCTGTATATCTTTCACTTTTTGAGGTCAGAAATGTTCTTTCCAAACGGTGAATGAATCATGAGAAGTAGCTAGCCATCTGAAGAAGCAAAGAAGGAAAATCACTGAACTCACGTGGAACACTAGTGGTGAAGACTCAGGCTGAAAATACTCAATGCCTTGGAATAAGAATCAAAAAGGAAGTCATCAAGGCTGGAGCATGGCAGATAAGTGTGAGCTGGAGTTAAGAAGGTGGTGAAGCAGACAGAGGCTGTGTAGGACATGGAAAAAGAAAACTATCCTAAGGATGATTTTGGAGCTAAAGACCAAGGATCGGTGTCCTGGAGTTAGAGGTGAATATAATCATGGTTCTGTAGGAAAGAAAGAGATGGGCTCTTCCTTCTGTTGCCAGATAGATAGACAGAGATATAAAATTCAGATACCCACCACCCACCTATAACACCCTCATCAAAAGGAAATGGAAGTCAAACTGGCCCATACTTCCCCCAAATACCACTCTGCTCATCCTCTGGGAGGCTCTACAAGCTCCCCTTTCCCAGCTGATTCTCAGGGAGCACTGCAGTGCTCCCTGCTACCACCTCACCCGACCCCTGCCCGCAAGCCACCTACGCGCCTGAGCTGAAGCTGGACCATCAAAGAGAGAAAGCTGTTTCCCACCAGAACAGCCTTGGTTGGGGGTTGGGCCTCTCAGGTCCCCTTCTTTCCCATCCTTACTGTACTAGCACCACTATATCACTCACTGGATTCTTTCAACATTGAGTGCTGTTATTATTTAAGAAAACAGACCTTTTATTTTTGGAATTGCAAACTGAGAGTAGAGATTGAAAGTAGAAAGGAAATAATATTTGAGTCAGAGAGGTTTTGTTTATTTGCTATTTTAACTGAAAGAATATAACAAAATCTAGGTCAGAGTTTTTTCTATTGCGACTGACTCGAGCAAAAAATTGCTAGAGCCAACAAAACCCTGGAATAACTAGGAATGGGTCTAATGAGTCAAGAACTGAGCACCAGGCTATCTGCACCAGCTTCCTTTCTTTAACATGGAAATGCCATCTTTGGAAGCAGGACAGCTCTCCAAGGGGAACGGGGTCTCCACCTACCCCTCATCTAATCACTGAAGGTGTCACTTTGGGATTAATCCTTTCTGATACACACCTCCCAGCAGGCAACTCCCTTGTTCTCAAAATATCAATGGCTTCTCTACCAGCCAACTAAGGCCCGGAGTCCTGAGGTTAGAACACAGGGCCCTCTGACATCTGGCTCCCCATCACCTCCCTGCATCACTCCCCAAATGAACATCAGGTCTCCTACGCAGAGCTCTGCTTCCAAAGCTCTTCCCAGGAGACGCTGCACTTCGGTCATTCCAGCTCTCCCTCCTCCTCACTCCATAAGGCTCATCCCGACTTCCAGTGCCTCTCCAGCCATCCAGTGACTGGGACAGTGCGCACAGATCTAGATGGATGCTGTGACTCCACTTCTAAGCTGGATAACCTCGGGCCACTTTCCGAACCTCTGGAAGTCTCAACTTCTTCCCCCGTAGACCAAGCAGGAGGCCCCTGCCTTTCCAGGCACTTGTGAGGAGTAAATGAGGCTATTTTTCTTTCATGTCTTACATCAAACTCTCTCTTAACCTCAACTGCCCCAGGCAGACGCTTTCCTCTTACGTATGCATGTTACAATAATTACCATGTTGGTGGTACCTGCAGGTCTGACTCTCGTGCTGCTGGGGTCTCTTAGAGAAAAGGCACTCTGGCTCTTCATCTTTGTATTCCCAGGAAATGAACAAATGAAAGAATGTGTAAAACACCTGGCCCAGCTCCCAGGGCATAAAACATGCGATACATATTTTCCCTTCCTCTATGGTATCTTAATATGTTGTCTTATGCTGTAATTATCATACACATATCTTATCTTTTTCACTGAATTTTAAGTTCCTTGGAGCTATGGGCATGTCTTAGTCATTTTTTTAAAGTTCTTTTTTAAATTTACATACAGTAAAATTAACTTATTTTGGTGCACAGTTCTATCAGTTTTGACAAATGCATAAAGTTGTGTAAGTACCTTAAACATTTTTATTCCTCCTATTCCTCCTGGGTACTTTCTCTCTCTAGAAATGTTTAATGAATAAATGAACGAGTCACTGAGGGAAGGAAACAGTGAACAAATGCTTGCTGGGAAAGTTTCCATAATTGCCACCCAGATAGGTTTTGAATCAAAGAAAATTCAGAAAATGAGGTTATAACTGCTATGGCACTTTTCTGCAAACTATTTCTTAGTATCTATTACAAATCTTTTAAAACGTGCTTATACCCTCCAGCCCAGTATTTCTATTCTAAGACTATGTCCAGAGTAAATAGTCAGATGCCCACGGGAAGGATATAACAGCATTATTTATAGTAGCAAACCATCTGAAACACTGTATATACTGCACAATAGAGAAAGGTTAATTAAGCTGTGATATTTCCATATAAGATAAAGTCAGATCTCCATAACATCATTTTATAATATTGCATATAATGTATCACTATATAGTGTCAAGTACAAAATACAATCTATAAAATAATACATAATACTAACAAATGTTTTTTTAAATATATGCATATGTGTATAGTCTATATAATGACAATGTTAAATTAAAATTTTTGTATAAAGTGTCAAGTATATTTTACAAAATTAAAGCACATGCATGTTGATATAACCATTCATGAGCAATAGGTGATTTTTATTTCCTTCATCATACATTTCAGATTTTCTAATTTGTTACAATAGATACTCCTATTTCTTTAATAATCAGAAGGAAGTTATAAAAATAGAGCTGAAAGGCCTTTATTTCTACTTTAAAAAACACTCATAACCTTTATTTCATCTCTAGATGATTCAGCGGTGGCTAAATTCTAACATTCAAGATGTGACATATGGCTGTGCTTACAGGGAAACGTGCTTTCTCTCTGAAGCGTGTTCAGAAATAGCCCGTCCCACTGGTGGGTGACACACTTCCTGCACACCTACAGGAAGCAGCCTCTGTCCCAGAGGGCTGAGGCTTCAGCAGTCGTTACAGCAGGAGGATGTCAGATGAAGAACACCACGCAGGGTTGGGGACGTGTGCAGTAACTTCACCACTAAAAGAACCACAACTTTCTTTAAGCTCAAGTTAAGCTGGGAGTATGCTTCATTCACTTCTGTATTCACAGCAGCCAGCAGTGGCAGCCTCCGCAACAGACAACAGGATAACGCTTGTTACACAAGGATGAGCAAGACAAGAGTGAAAGCTGAAGGTGGAGGAGTGGAGATGCAATCTGAGACCATAAAGTCAACCTGCTTCCCTGGAGGACACATTTATGGCCAAACGCCTGCAGCAACAGACCCAACTGTCACACCTGCCGGTACCCAGGCTCATTTCCAGTTGTGACCTGCAGCTTCTCCCATCACAAGTCGAGGTCTGCCTCTCCAGCCTTTGGATCTGGGATGGCTTGTGATTCGCATGCCCAAGAAGACCACGGCAGAAGAATAGCGTTCCAATGCTGGGCCCAGGTCTCCAGACATTGCTTGTTTCTATTTGCTCCTTTAGAACATTGCCTGGCCCCCATGAGAACACCCTGGGTTACCTGGGGACGAGACTCAGGGCCAGCCGCCCGCCAGGAACAGAGCCACCCAGCTCACCAAGACCAGAACAACCTGGCCCAGCCCAGCCTGCCAACTCACAGAATCCCAAAGCAATTAAATGTTCTCTTAAGCTATGAAGTGTTAGGAGATGAATGACAAATGGACTTTCATTTCTGCTTTTAAATCTCTATTTATGTATCTTAAAGGCACACATTCTTAAATAATTCACATTCTTTCTCCCAGGACCTCTAGTACTCTCTGAATGTCATGACTAGCCTTCTCATTACAAGTGACAAGAATCTAGAAATCATCCTCAGATCCTTTCTTGTCCTCCTCCACATTCTTCTATATCCAACTGATCATTAAGTTCTGTCGATTTTGCCACCTAAATACTTCTCAAATCCATTTATTTCTCTCAGTCTTTATCATTAACACTTTTTCAAGTTACCATCAGTTCATTTCTGTGTGGCCTCTGACAAGTCACTTTACTGTTCTGAGCCTTCGTTTTCTTGACTATAAAATGAAAATAGCGCTAGTACCTACTTCAGAGGTTGCTGTGTGTATTAAGCGAGATTATCTAGGTACGTAAAAGAAAATCTAGCATAATGTAAGTGTTCAGCAAATGTTTGTTTTCCTTAATAATATATCATACAGTGCCCATTTATTTAGGGCCTCAGTCTTCTTATCTACTGACAGTTCCTACCATCCTACTTACACAAAGGCAACAGCAAAGCATCTTCACCCATGTCTAATAATTCTCTTCCTTCCAGGCCTTTACACATGCTTTTCTCTTTTTCTGGAATGTCCTACCCCACTATTTATCATGAGTGAACTCCTATCCATCCTTTAAAACCCAAGCCATATTTTACCCCCATACTTTCAGCTTTCCCTGAGCCCTCAGTAGAGTTAGTCCGTCCCTCTAATCAGACCCTCTTATATGTAATCTCTGCGTTCCATACATGCTTCTACTGAATTGTACATTATCATAGCTAATTCATCCCCATCCATCTTTACTGTAAGCTAGTTGAAGGCAGAGGTCAAGGTCTTCACATCCTCAGCACATAAGACAGTACCCAATACACAATATGTTAAAACTCTGATGCTGGGAAAGATTGAGGGCAGGAGGAGAAGGTGGTGACAGTGGATAAGATGATTAGACAGCATCATCGACTCAATGGACTTGAGTTTGAGCAAACTCTAGGAGATAGTGAAGGATAGGGAAGACTGGCGTGGTGCTGCTATCCATGGGATCACAAAGAATCAGACACAACTGAGCAATCTGAACAATAACAACACAGTAGGTGCTAAATAAATGCTTATTGAATGGATGAATAAATAAATGAAAATCCACTCGTACACTTTCCACCAGCTCACAAAGGCAAAACCTACCCTGAATCAACAGAACCAACTTCTGCCTCGGGATTCTTAGTCCTTTCAGTGCCAAAGTAACTGGCATCCATGTGGAAAATATTTGCTGTCACTCCCCCACCCAGATTCCAAATTCCAGTTCAAAGCCAAGTGCCTGTCTCCCTGCCAGGGCAGCCCACAGCTTTGCTGCAAATGTTTCCCTCCGCTCTCCTCTGCACATAACCTTAGCTGCATCATTTACTACCCTAAACACCAGAATATGTATTTAAATATGCTGTAAAGGTCAGACAACTGAGCCATACCCCTTCCCAGGAATCCATTTCACACCATGGCAGAGCTGGGCCTCCCAGCACTCACTCAAACTCTGATTTGAAGGTAAATTATGAAGGCTTTTTTCCTCATGTGAGGACAACCTCATCATGCATCATATTCTATGGAATAATAGCTATAAATCCATCTGTTGCAAGCTGGGAGAGCAGCAAGTGTTGGGAGCCACAGAATGTTTTTAACTTCTGGGCTGTCACCCTCATATTTAAAAAGTTCAGCTATAAAAATCAGCCTCAAGTGAAAAAAAGAGCGAGAGAGAGAAGAGATAGAGAAAGCACTTGGAGGACAGGGACTGCTTCCCACCAAAACAACTGGAGATGCTCCCAACACGTGATTTTTGAACTTTCAGAAGGTTACTCCTCCCCCTTCTGGTCTAGGCAGCTCTTTCTGTCCTTGCCATGATGACTTCAAGTCAGTTCTCTTAAATTGAAAGCCTCAAAGAGGAGCTCTTAGAGAAAATGATTAAATGATAAATATTTTCTCCACAGAAACATATACTTCACATAATATTTTCTACTCAATAAGAGGATATTTGTGAATTCCCTAAAGCCTCTCTATGGACCAAGTAACTTCAAAAAAGAATTTGTTCTATATTGGCCATCAGCTGAGACTGAAAGAAGAAATAGTGGTAGGATGAAGTCTCTAAACACCAAGCAGAGCAACAAACGCATAACACACACAGACACAGACACACACACACACATCCCACTTTCTCTCTGTCACACATACACACTCTTTGTGGAGGAAACTTAGCTAAAAGGTTATTAGTGGGAGATAGTTTCTCAAGGGTAACAATTCAGAGTGTCTGAAAATGCTTCCTCGGAATGCATATCATATGAGATTTTCACAGAGGTGTTCAGAATGCAAGAAGAATAAAAGGTGTAGGATGTCAGCTGTGTGGAATGTAGATCTGTCCAAAAAGCTCCTGAGGTTTAGAGGACTTTTCCAGTGTTTGTCAACATCCAACATGGAAAGGGAGACCTAAGCTCATCTCAACAGCTCTGAGAAAACCCTAAACCCTTAGTTTTCTTCCACATGCTTCATTATGAAAACCACAGCACACCAAAGACAATTTCAGGAAGAAGAAAAAGCATCTATAAGCATACTTCAGTACCGTCGCTCAGTCATATCTGACTCTGCGACCCCATGGTCTGCAGCAAGCCAGGCTTCCCTGTCCATCACCAACTCCTGGAGCTTACTCAAACTCATGTCCATCGACTCGGTGATGCCACCCAACCGTCTCATCCTCTGTCGTCCCCTTCTCCTCCCACCTTCACTCTTTCCCAGCATCGTAAGCACACTAGCCCCTTCCTATTTCTATCCCTATTTCTCTTCTGGTAGGATGAAACGTACACCTTTGCCCAGACTTGTGGTCAAGTACACACAGCATTTTCAGCTCTCCTTGCATTTTCACCTAATCTATCATACTCCCCCTTTGCTCTAACTGAAGTCTTCATGTGTTAGCTGCTCAGTCGTGTCTAACTCTTGGTGACTCCATGAACTGTAGCCCACGAGGTTCCTCTGTTCATGGGATTTTTCCAGGCAAGAATACTAGAGTGGATTGCCATGCCCTTCTCCAGGGAATCTTCCTGATCAGGGATAAAATCCAGGTCTGCTGCATTGCAGATGGAGTCTTTACCACTAAGCCACCAGGGAAACCCTAAAGTCTTCATAATGATCACTATTATTATCAGGGAACACACCTTAGTATGTTTTGTTTTTTTAAAATGTGATTTTTTTTCATGCATTTAGCATCTTTTCACTGTCAGACAAGTCCTTAGGATAAATTCCAATGTGTGATATTACTTAATCATAATCAAAAGTCATTATTCTTATTATAGCTTTGGGTATATCCTACCACACTGCTTTCCAAAACAGTTGGTTTGATTTACAGTGTCACCAGCAAGACCATTCCAGTTGTACTGCTACTGAAGAGGTTCTAGAGCTTACAGTACCATTAGCCAGTCAGAAACATCATGCTGCTGTTATTTGAGGTTATTATTCATATTCCTACTGTCTCACTTGTAACTAAGCTTCCCACCTCTCTATGCCTATTCTTACCCTCTGGGCACATAGGAAACTGACTCAGAGGAAATAGCCCAAAATGGAAGAAACACCTAGCCTGAGATTGAGTCACAAATATTTCGCTTAGATTCCTAATGCTACTAATAACTAGCTGTGCGATCTTAGCAAGGATTCTTGGCCCCTCTGTGCCGCAACTCCCTCACCAAGAAGCTAAAGACAACTTGACCTACTTTACAGGAAGTTTAAAAGTGATTAAAAAAATTATCATATTCATCTGCAAATGTTCTTAACTTTTTTCCAACTACCACCCTCATTCCATGGCCTTTACAACAAAGACTGACATCATCTGCCTTCAGACAAGCATCTGAGACAGAGGTTTAAAAAAATAGTCTGAAATGTACTCGTGAAAAAGAGAGAGGAAGAAAAGGTTAAATGGTGAGAGGGGATAGGGACCAGGAGGAAGAGAGGGTGAGGGTGCAGAGGGCATGGAGAGGGGGGGTTGGCCCTGGGCTGCTGAAAGTGAAGGATGATGGCCATGTGGAGGGTGGAAGGCGATGGGAATTGGGTGTCAGCTAGAAGGAAGGGCATTGTGCTCATCCGTCATGTTAGGTCCTTTCTGTGTACTCCCTGACCCAAATTCCACCCTCCAGAAGAAAGTGATTGTGACTGGTTTCGATCTTAGAGCCTTCTCACCTCCCATTACCCCTTACTCCCTACTGCTCCAAGAGAAGCCCTACCCCCTTAGGGTGACTCTTCAGCCCACTTCAAAATTCCTGAAATGGACCCCAACTCATGTTTGGTACTAATGTCTTCTAGCCAAAACCACTCTAAAACAACACTGGGAAAATTGAGATTTTTCTGACTATTCCTTGCATTTTCCTCTTTTGAGCCTTGCGCATGTTCCCTCTTGATATGGCTCCTATTCCAGAAAGCCTCCTTCTGACCTTAATCTCATTGTCCCCCGTGACTTTGCACAATTTCATTTCTGCTTCTTCTATACAGAAATCACATTCTAGTTGTATTAGTTCAGTGTATGCGTGTCACTTTCCTTATATTCAAGGGTAAGAAACTGAAGTGCAAGGACCAAAGTTTGTAGCACCCTGACCACTCACAGAGTAGGTGCTTATTACATCTGGATGGACCTCCTGAAAAACAGTTCCACATAGCACCTGAGAACCAGCTAAGGGTGATACTCAGGGTTTGTCTCTCCCTATCTATCTATCTCCTCATCTAAACCCTACTTATATGAATGAATAATGACTAAATCAATGTACAAATGAAAGGATGAAACTTCAGAGTGTCTAGACTCAGACCTTTCCTAAGGCACACAAGAAGCTCACACCTACCCTTCTGCCCATTTCTGGCAGAAATCAAATACATTTGCCCAGTTCATATGATTTGGCCTCTATTCTGGCTTCAGGAAATGACATCAGTGTTCAAATCTTATCCTATCTCTACCCGGATCTCCAGTAGAGAAAAGATTGGATCTCTGTTACAATCTGAAGATTGAACATCAACATTTAAAATATATGCATTAATGTGCCGCCTTCCATGATGCAGTTCATGGGAAGGGAGGGCACTAAGCTTCAGACTTTGCTGTTAATTATACGACAACAGTAGAGTCACTTCATCTATTTTAGCCTCTATATCCACAGCTGTATAATACACAGAACCATGCCCTGTCCACTGCCAGGGCTGTGACAGTATATGAAATAATGTAAGTGAGGTCACTTTACAAAAGCATCAGGTATAATAATAGAGGAGGGAAACTAAAATTTACTTTGAGCTCTTCCTTTGGAACAAGGACCATGAAAGAAACTTTCAACATCCTGTTCTATCCTTTCTATAATCCATATTACCAAGAGTTCATATACATGAAGGGTGAGGTTGAAAGAACTGAAATCAAATCTTGATTCTGCCACTCAGCAGTTGTGAGGCCTTGGGCCAGGTCCCTTGACCTTTGATTACCACCTGTATTCTCATCTTTAAACTGAGGATGGTGAAAATCCTACCTTCCAGGTGCTTGTTAGAATCACACAAGATACTCTATGTGGGGAGAAAAAAATTGGAAATATGTGGAAATTGGAAAGCACTAAGCAATTTCAAAGTATCATTACTAAAACAGAAGAACACTTTGCCCTTACAAGGTAACCAGATAACTAGAAATAAATGGGTGATGTATACCCAGCAACTTAGGGACTGGAATCCCAAAGCAATTTCTTGGCATTGATTTGGGTCCTAGCATTGGGTGGTAAATAATGATATAATGGCTCTTTCCCTGGAGTTTAAAACAGGCTTTGGCCAGGAGTTAGAGACGATCTCTGAGACAGCAGTAAATTTAGTCAAGGAGGGAGACCTTGAGTCCTGAAGGAGCCAGAGGACCCTCCAAGGAAGAGCTGGAGGAGAAAAGGATTAAGGGAAAAAAATACTGCTTTTCAAGAAAATCCAGAAGCAAAAATGGGGTCACTCACCTGTATTAAGTGCTTGAGTGAGTAAATGAGCCTGGGGACTCACAGGGAAACAGAAATGCATTCTTCACAAACAGCAACCCAGAGACACCCAGAAAGGGAGAGAGGTGATGAGATAGAGGGGAAAAACTGCTAGTGATGGGTAGAACAGAGGATTATGAAAAGTGCTTACTGCAGAGGTTTTCAGAAATATTTTAGCCTAGGAAATCTCTCTTTAAAGGAAACTGATGTGAAAACCCAATGCATAAAATAAAGTAAAATCAAGATGAGGCATTTGAGGAGGGGTTTGCAGCCTGAAGGTGCAATCCCACAGCTTCTCTGTTCCCCTTTAGGCGGCTTCCGTGAGGAATGTGAGGAACCCTGAGGGATATGACAGCAGAATTAGATGGCCACTGACTGAATAAGGGACGAGATCTGTAACAACACCAATGTGCTTCCCTTTCTTCCTTTTAGAACTGGAAATCCTCTCACCACATTTTAGCCTTTATCTTACTAGAAACTTCATTTTCCAGCTTCCCTTGCAACTAGAAGTGATCATGAGACTAAGTTTTTTGTTTTCTTCCTTTTCTTTTTTTTTTTTGCCAAGAGAATGAGAGTGGAAGTGACCTATGCAATTTCTGAATTAATTCCTCAAAAAGAAATGGACAGCTCTCTTCTTCACCACCAATACGGACATAGTAGTAGCTAGCTTTGAGCATGTGGGAAAGATAGAGAGGCCAGTAGAGCATCAAGATGGAACAAGTCCGGGTCTCTATAACCTTGTGGTCAGAGTCGTCTCCCCTCCCTGAACCACCCAACACCTGGACATGGGAGAGAAATCTCCACCTTGTTCAAGCCTCAGTACTCTGGGTACCATGGTAACAGGTGTCAGTGATCTAACTAACCACGTCTGCAGGACCTAACCAGGTCCACGCACCAAAAACTCAATTTGGTGCCTCCTATCCACCTCCAAGATCTCCTCTGAGCACATGACTTCCAGCCCTAAAACCAAAATGGTGACCTCTCTGACCTTCAGAAGTTGGCAGCAGCTTTAAATGGTAGCAGATTCTGTTTATGCTTCATTGTTCAGGGAAAAGTATTCTGAAGATGCACAACAGATCCCAGCTGGATCCTTAGACCGGGCTATGGCAGCACAGAGTTCCTTTCCCGCCTTTGCTTTCACTCAGTGCCTCAGAACTGGAACTAGGATTTCACAGTCCTGCTCACTCTCCATTTCCTGACACTGCTGCTTCCAGGCTATTCTCAGGATGAGCTATTACTTCCTAGAGGAAACCACAGCCTAGTATCTAGTTCTTTAAATCCCAAAGTGATCTATCAGCTCTGACTGAAAAGTGCCATCTCAGTTCTAAGAACTATTACAGGATGTTGAGAAACCCCATAAGGTTTTATCTCTGCTGAGGCTGTTTTCGTTTTTCTTCTTTCCTATTTTCTCCTCTTGGATGATCCAATTGTAAAGCAAAGGCAGAACCCTCTCTTGGCTTCAGGAATCCATAATCTTTGTGAAACCACCATTAAATACTAGGTCATTACTGAAAATGATGATGTTGAGGTATATAAAAGAAACGTAATGCATAGGAATATAAGAGCTATTCTAATACTACATCTAATTACCAAGAAGAATGATTCACCCAAATATTTAAAATGTCTTAAAATATAATAGAGTGAAAAGAGAGAATGTGAGCAATTACTTCAGTGTGCTGGCAATGGGAAGTAGCTCTCAGAGAATACAATTCCCATTTTAGCATCAAAGCAGCCAGGATCTTTCAAAATCATTGTAAAGTCTATTCTTATCAGTGAACTTTAGACCGTCAGAAGTGGTTAAAACTTTTGAATTTTTTAAGTGTGTCTGAAGCTTGCCCTTGACATATACCACAACGACTCTGTAAACTTCTACATATTTATAAATTTTTGTACAATTTTGCTATTAGAACTAACTGCATCCCTTAATGTTTTAGTTCCCCCTTTCAGGCTCTGCTTCAAAACAAACATGACCAGATGAAAGTTCCAAGATGTAAAAATTATGTTCACAACAGATTTGTATCTTACCCTCAAAGATTCCCTCTGTGCTGCATGGCAATGCGTAATTCATTCATTCACACAGTCATGTTTCCGGCAGCATGAGTGACAATAGAAAAGGAAAAAGTGTGCTGGCAGAGCCAGGGGTGGTATTTTTCGCCCTCAGAATTACATGACAAAGTAGGTATTTTTCCTTTCATTTTATAAATGAGAAAATTATGATTTGAAAAGGTTAATTTTTCTAAGATCAAAATCAAAGATCCTCAAGGTTGCAGAGCCTATCCTCTGTCCTACTCTATCTTCTTCCAAGGGAGCAGGGAAAGTGGAAAAAGAATAATACAAGCTGATCTGCCCTAACTAAAGCTCCATATGAGACAGCCCCTCTTAATAACCCCATGTTTGCAGATGAGGAACTCTGGGATGAGGAAGACAGGCTCAGTGACTTCCCAAGCTGACACCAACAAGTGGTTGAAATGAAATTTGAACCCAGGCCATCTGACTGTGCCCCTCACCACCTCATTAAAGCTGCCTCTGTATACTAAAGGAAGTGAAAAGACATGAACACGAGGTGAAGGGAGGTAATAAAAGAGTCACTAATTTCTAAAATTAGGGGAGAAGTCAGTCCTGGCTAGCTGAATCAGGGAAGGCTTCATAGTAAAGGCATGAGAGGATGATTAGCACAGCCATGAGGGGAACCAGAAGTGATGAAGGAAATTTACATAGTCAGGTTCTTTCAGTGATTGACTCAGTTTAGCCTCAAAACCATTGCTTTTCTTTACTCTTAGTTTTGTATATTCACTGGGTTTTGACAAATGTGTAATGACCTGTATCCACCATGATAATATCATGCAGAATTCTTTCACTGCCCTAAAAATCTTTTTTTCTTCCCTTCCCCTTATCCTCTGGCAACCACCAATCTACTTATTGTCTCTACGGTTTTGCCTTCTCCAAATCGTCATATAGTTGGAATCATACAGTATGCAGTCTTTTGAGACTGGGTTCTTTCACTTAGTAATATGCATTTTAGGTTCCTCTATGTCTTTTCACAGCTTGGTAATTCATTTCTTCTTAATGTCAAATAATATTCCATTGTATGGATGTACCACAGTTTGTTGATCCATTTACCTCCTAAAGGACATTGTGGTTGCTTCCAAGTTTTGGCAATTATGAACAAAGCTGCTATAAATGTGCATACGCAGGGTTTTGTGTAGACATATGTTTTGAACTCATTTGGTTAAGTACCAAGAAGCATGATTGCTGGATCATATGGTGAGAGTATGTTTAGCTTCGTAAGAAGCTGCCAAACTGTCTTCCAAAGTGGCTGTACCACTTTGCATCCCCACCAGCCATGAACGAGAGTTCCTGTTGCTCCACATCCTCGCCAGCATTTGGTGTTGTCAGTGTGCTGGATTTCTGCCATTCTCATAGGTGTGTAGTGGTTTCAAAGTTGCATTTTAAAAAGAGCTTCCCTGCGATTCACATGCAGATGGCTCAAAGTTTTGAGAAATATGAAATTTATAGAAAAAGAAGCTCTTACCATTTGTTTATACTTTCTTATATGAAGGTTACCAGGGCTGATATTCAACAGGAACTCACTGGTATAGCCACACCAGTTAAAATATTGACATACTCTCAGCCCCATTGGTTAAAAAGGTTTTGCTCCAAGCTACCATCCAGACATGCTGCTTAGACCTTTCAGCTTTACTCATATCCTATAACTAAGTCACTAAGGCTTGGCATGAGAGGATCTCTAAGATTCCACTTCAGCTATAGCAAAGGTCCTTTCTGATTAGGCAGAGCACAGCCCTTCTCTGGTCATTGAATATTTTTAATATCCACTAGTATCAACCATGGGATTGCCCCATGAGATTATGCACTGCTTCCCAAACGTTCCTGATGACTATAAGCACTAGCTGAGCTTGTTTAAAAGATAAGGCCTGACCCTTAGAAATGCTGATTCAGAAGATCTGAGTTGGGACTCAGAAACCTGTGTATGTTTGTTCTCTTATTTTTTTAATACCTAAGATGATTTTTTTTTGCAATCTCCCAAGTGACATTCTTCTCTTGTCATTGAGAGAATTTTACAATTAAAAGGAGAAGGGGATATTTACACCCAGTCTAGAAAAAGGCAACTGAGTCCAAAATGCATTGACTTTGGATGTAGAGAGAATAGCTGGAGATATGAAATTCCAATCCTTGTCTCACCTTGCTTGCTGTGTGACTTTGAGCAATTAACCTTAAACTCTCAGAGGCTGAAGTTCTCTGAAGTTACAGTTTGCTATTGAGACTAGGTGAGATAAATGCATATGGCACATAGAAATTAATCAAATGTTTACAGCCAACACATTTTTAGATTCTCTCTATATATATTTTTTTTAATCAGGTTTGATTCAGAGCTTTCTCAGAAAAGAAAAGTTGGCAAAGGTTGGCTTAGCAAACAGCTTGGCTCCATCAAACCAACGGCAAATGCAGCTCCTTTGATCTTATTTATGTGATGGGCATCTGATCTACATTGACATTTGTTGTTTTACAAAAACATATTTGGTGGAAAAAACACTTTTAGCTTCATTCTGAGTTAGAAAACATTTACCTCAATCATTGTCATTAGTCACTAAAGGTTTCAACTTACAGACTTCTTAGCTAGGCTACTTATTCTTCTCTTTATTTCTTACAGAAGCAAATACTCTTGGTCCAGCTTCTTGCTTTGTTCTAGACTGCCGGGGGCGGGGGGGGCGGGGAGGGTGGTGGAATGGGAAATGCCTCCTTTCATGGAAATTTACCTCTTCTAAACCAGAATGATTCTTGGGAATCTCAGCCCATCCCATGTCATTAGGGATGGATGCCACCCTGTCATAAGTGCTAGGCTGCAAAGAGTAGAGAAATGGGCAGATAATGAAATTACTGAACACTCAAAGTGTCAGAGACTGACAGGCTGAGGCCATCCATCACCGATTATATGAGGCATTAACATGCTGCTTCCCTACCCAGAGACAAAGACAGCAACAAGAATAGTAAATAATCTGAAGTAAGTCTGTGAAAGAAACCAATAATTTAATGAACTGACAACCCGCCAATATCCTGAGAGTATGGCTTGCCTCTGCCCCTGAACTTGTTTTACACCCAGGCACCAGCCCCTCAACTGACACAAGATGGCAATACTTTCTAAAATTCAATTCTACACACACCACCGTCTTTTCAAACTACATCTGTGTAACACCTGTGCTAAATGTACTTCTTTAAACTGGCTCTTCTTTTTACTAAAATTAATTGATGTTGAGAGAAAATTTGGTATTACTACCAAAATGGAAAATCAGTATCACCTTCCATAAATGTGGAGTAATCATGAAAATAATTACAAAGCAGAGAAAGCATGGCCATTAAAGTCTAGTCAATACTGTCCCCTGCTGTGGGCTCTGAGCCTGAAGCTTGCCCTTTCTTTGTCAAAATAAGAGATTATCAAGTGTTAGAAAGGTGTTAAAGACACGCCAGCCCCAAACTGAGATTTTCTTCTTGATATCCTAAAGGGATTGAAAGCAGATTGAGAAAGGATTAATTATCTCACCAAATGAGCCAATGTTACTTACTGCCACATCCATGTACCAGATGAACTCCTACAAGCATCACATTTTGGGAAATACTGTTAAGCACTTTGGCTACAGAAAGCATCACACTGACAGGCTTTTCACAAATACAGAACCAGCTATGGAAATCACAGGCCATGCTAAATCCAAATCTGAGAAAACAACTGCATTCTACCCAGCTAAAGGGTAGACAACTAGTGAAATCCTTCTTTAATGACTTTTCAGTGAAACATCTTAGAAGTAAATATCCTGCCCTCCTTTTGATAACACCAATAAGGTTCAGCCAAAGCAACATCACTGATCAGGTTGGTTCTCAATTCAAAGCAGGGCCAGATCTAGCTGTCGGCCTGGCTGTTGCAGACATAATTCTTATTGCAGGTAAAACTAAACTTGGTAACTAGAGTCTTGGATCAGGAATCCATAATGAAATAAGGGTCACAGTGGAAGTAGGACTTGAAATTAACCAAATTCATAGTAATCTGAGTTTCCTTAGTGGGTCAGTGTTAAAGAATCCACCTGCCAGTGCGGGAGACATAGGTTCAATCCCTGGGTCAGGAAGATTCCCTGGAGTAGGAATGGCAACCCACTCCAGTATATCTTGCCTGGAGAATTCCATGGACAGAGGAGCCTGATGGGCTATGGTCCATGGGGCCGCAAAGCAACTAACACTTCACTTCATAGCAATGAATGACTCAGCAGGACCATGGACAGCTCCTCAGTGGTACCAAGCATTAATCATACGGGATAACTGGAGTTCTTCAGTTCCCAGCAAAAATGGGAGTCTTTTCTGGATCCCACCAAGTCTAAAATATGATTCCAACAGAAGAGCTACTGACCCTTAGGAGGCATTTTGAAAATTTGGTGGGAGATGGGCAATACTGGACTTAGTGGACAGAGGCACAAAAGCTAATCACTCTATACTGTACCACGGAAAAATGATACCATATCCCTGAATAGAAAACAGTCACTGGACATTCTTGTAGAGAAGACCCTGTTGGTTATTAACCAAGCCCACAGCCTAAATTCTTTTCATCTATAAGAAGAAAATATTTTTGTACAGGATCAATAGACTAAATTTTCTAGGTATAAAACTACCTTATACGTTGAGGGAAGATAGCCTTTTGTTTAATAAAGAACTTACCCAAATTAGGCATCATTTTTAAAAAATCATCATAGTAAATGGAAACACCATTTATAGTGTTTGAATTTCCAACACCACACACTTGTGTCAGACTGCTTTTGTAGCTGTCTTATTCATGGTGATTCTGTGATGATGTCATTAAACTTTCCAGCATAGTCATACCTCAGGATTTAGTGAAACACACACTGTTTCGTTATAAATTTCTATCCATCTATTTTTCCTTTACATTACAGTTAGGGAATTGTGTTGATTTTAATTATGTGTGTAGGCAGTTTATATTTTCTCTGAATTTCATTTCAGTACTGTAAAGCAAGGATTTCAAAATATTTTTTTACAAAAAGGGAAACTAGGTCTGATATGCCTGAGAATGTTGTTCTCAGACATCAGGCCCACTGTGGTGTGTTTTAAGCATCTCCATGTCCCCCACTGAGCCCATCAAGAGCCTTCCTGAGGGTAGAGAAAAGCAAGCTCTTAATCCTCTCTAAGCCCAAAGTGGGTGTTGGGCTATGACATCCAGAAGGACAGTGTATTTGCCAGGGAATTCAGCATCAGAGTGGTCCCTCCTGAATCCTCTTGTTACCACAGGAATCTCCTTGTCCTGGCAGAAAAGCCTGAATAAGATATGTAGGTATATATTGTCTATTGAAGTAACTTTCCAAATCTTTTCCTCTTCAACTATGCTGGATAAGAATCAATCAATTTCTGCCTCCCCCCACTGCCACCTCCTTACCTCTCTCTCTCACACACACACAAACACACACACACACACACACACACAATCTATCTTGATATCCCACCTTAAACTTTTGCTTAAGTCATTCTGATGGAGGCTCTTCATGTCAACTTCCCCTTGGATTCCTGTAGCTATTTCCCCTCTGGGTTTCTAAAAGACTCCCCACCTCAAACCACAGGCATCTACTCTGAGCCCCAGAACTCCCTGTATTTCTATTTGTCCTTCCCATCTACAGCAGCCGCTGTGAAAGAAAATGTCCCAACCATCAGCCTTTGAAGAAAAGTCAGGGCACTGGGGAATATCATATGCTTCACTCCATAGAGCTGATGAGCAATCCATGTACAACATTTTCCAGGCCAAAAACCTGGACACAAAATCTGACAAAAGTATGGGCATGAATTCTGACAACAGAACAAAGAATCTGGAATCATGACTGTCTCAGAAATTCAGGGATGAGTGATCCTGACAGGGAAGTCTTAGAAGTTTTTAGACAGAACTGCATGTTACTTTTCTCTGGCCAGGAAACTGAGATGAGACAAAGGCCCAGTCCTTGCATTTCTAACACTCTGTGGGCAACTTCTCCATCTTTGTCACTGCTGACCTGCCTCACTCCACCCCCTTAAATTGTTGTCACTGCCAGAGTCCTATCTTCAACCGTCCCTTTCTCTCCATACTCTATTCTTGGGAAATTGAATCCACTCTGACTGCTTCATTACCACCTAACTTCCAATGAATCCAAAAACTCCCTCTTTCATCCAGAGCGCCCTCCTGCTCCTTGGTCCTATAACCCAACTGCCTTCTTGAAACCTCCAAACTTTTGAACTACTGGGGGTGGCTTAGTTGCTAAGTCATGTCCAACTCTTTGCAACCCCATGGACTGTAGCCTGCCAGGCTCCTCTGTCCATGGGATTCTCCATACAAGAATACTGGAGTGGGTTGCCATTTCCTTCTCCAGGGGATCTTCCTGACTCAGGCATTGAACCTGGGTCTCCTGCATTGCAGGCAGTTTCCTTCATTGTAGGCAGATTCTTTACCCACTGAGCCACCAGGGAAGCCTGGTGAACCACTGGTTCTTCAACCATAGCATGTCAGAATCATACATGTTCTCCTTCCCTCACCTTTGCTGAAGAAAATTCCTGTTCCTCTATCTGCATTCGTGTTTGGATTAACAGTGTCAGCAGGAAACTTAAAGTCATATTACTGATCGAATTGTTCCCCAAACTTACTTAATCATTGCTAAGTCCTAACAACACTGTCTTGGCAATGATAATTTGTTATCACATCCTCTGTGTTCCCACAATTTCCATCCTGATTGTTATCATCTTTTACCTGGAATACTGTAATACCATGGATTTTAACTGATTCTACTTCCTTCTCACAGCCTCCCACCCATCTCTCAACCTTCCAACAAGAATGTCCTAATAAAATATATTGTCAAATCTCACACTTGGCCCCTCATCAAGCATTCAGAGGTCACCTGTGGTGCAGAATCCAAATTCCTAAACACAGCCTTCCATTATTGTTCCCTTTCAATCAGGAAGGACTAGAAGCACTTGAATCAGGCAGACCTGAGATGGAATAAAAGGTTCACAGATTACTGGCTCTGTGACCTTGGGCAAGAATGAGAGTTCAGGCTCATTATTTTAATTATTCTAACTGTAGAGCCTATGTTTATTGTACATGGAGCTCAACTTCCTATTCAGCCACTCAAGGTTAAAAAAAAAAATTCACCCATATGTGATGGGGTTATGTTGTCTGATATTCAAAGTAACTTGCTTCTAAAGTGATAGGAATCTCTCTTCTCTCAAAAACAGAGATAATAGCAATGTTATTATAAATCTGTTTTAAGGACTAAAAGAGAAAATATATATATGCAGAGTACATATATCACATAATACATTTGTTCATATATTCATAAACATATATGTTCATATGCATATGCATTTATATAAACATATATCATATATGCATATACATTTTATATCTATCTATATTAGAGCACAAGTTCCAAGGCTCCTCTCCTCATCTGCCCCAACAAGATACTGATACCATGAAATGCTTTTTTTTTTTTTTTTAAGAAAGATGTATCTATCTATTTTTTTATTTTTGGCTGTGCTGGGTCTTCATTGCTGAGTGTGGGCTTTCTCTAGTTGTGGCAAGTGGGAGGGGCTGCTCTTTGTTATGGTGCTCGGGCTTCTCACTGTGGTGGCTTCTCCTGTTGCAGAGCACAGGCTCTAGGCACACAGGATTAAGTAATTATGGAGCACAGGCTTAGTTGCTGCATGGCATGTGGGATCTTCCCAGGCCAGGGATTGAACTGGTGTCCCTTGCATTGCAAGGCAGATTCTTAACCATTGGACCACTAGGGAAGCCCTGAAACCCCTTTTTAAGATATAAAACTTGGGATTTAAGTGATCCAAAAATCATTCAGTGCCAAAGCAGGGACACTTGCCTCCACAAAGCCCTTGTGGAAGACCCAAGGATCCTACATTCTACTGAAGCTGGAAGACATGAAAAAAAAAAAAAAAGGATAATGCACAACCTACAAACTGCAGGAGTTTAGAGAAGGAAGCATCACCACAAACAGAACTAGTGGAGGTGATGGAATTCCAGCTGAGCTATTTCAGATCCTAAAAGATGATGCTGAGAAAGGGCTGCACTCAATATGCCAGAAGATTTGGAAAACTCAACAGTGGCCACAGGACTGGAAAAAAAGTCAGTTTTCATTGCAATCCCAAAGAAAGGCAATGCCAAAGAATGTTCAAACTGCTGCACAATTGCACTCATCTCACACACTAGCAACGTAATGCTCAAAATTCTCCAAGCTAGGCTTCAACAGTATGTGAACTGAGAACTTCCAGATGTTCAAGCTAGATTTGGAAAAGGCAGAGGAGCCAGAGATCAAATTGCCAACAGCTGTTGGATCCTAGAAAAAGCAAGAGAATTCCAGAAAAGCATCTACTTTTTCTTCATTGACTATGCTAAAGCCTTTGACTGTGTGGATCACAATAAACTGTGGAAATTTTTTTAAGAGATGCGAATACCAGGTGACCTTACCTGCCTCCTGAGAAATCTGTATGCAGGTCAAAAAGCAACAGTTAGAAACCGGACATAGAATAACAGACTGGTTCCAAATTGGGAAAGAAGTACGACAAGGCTGTATATTGTGACCCTGCTTATTTAACTTATATGCAGAGTACATCATGCAAAATGCCAGGCTGAATGAAGCACAATCTGGAATCAAGATTGCCAGGAGAAATATCAATAACCTCAGACACGCAGATGACACCACCCTTATGGCAGAAAGCAAAGAAGAACTAAAGAACCTCTGGATGAAAGTGAAAGAGGAGAGTGAAAAAGTTGGCTTAAAGCTCAACATTCAATAAACTAAGACCATGGCATCTGGTTCCATCACTTCATGGCAAATAGATGGGGAAACAGTGAGAAACTTTATTTTCTTGGGCTCCAAAATCACTGCAGATGGTGACTGCAGACATGAAATTAAAAGGCACTTACTCCTTGGAAGAAAAGCTGTGACCAACTTGGACAGCATATTAAAAAGCAGAGACATTACTTTGCTAATAAATGTCCATCTAGTCAAAGCTATGGTTTTTCCAGTAGCCATGTATGGATGTAGAGTTGGACCATAAAGAAAGCTGAGCACCGAAGAATTGATGCTTTTCAACTATGGTGTTGGAGAATAATCTTGAGAGTCCCTTGGATTGCAAGGAGATCAAACCAGTCAATCCTAAAGGAACTCAGTCCTAAATATTCATTGGAAGGACTGATGCTGAAGCTGAAGCTCCAATATTTTAGCCACCTGATGTAAAGAACTGACTAATTATAAAATACCCTGATGCTGGGAAAGATTGAAGGTAGGAAGAGACGGGGACAACAGAGGATGAAATGGTTGGATGGCATCACTGACTCGATGGACTTAAGTTTGAGCAAGCTCCGCGAACTGGTGATGGACAGGGAGGCCTGGCATGCTGCAGTCATGGGGTTGCAAAGAGTTGGACATGACTGAGTGACTGAACTGAACTGAAGAACTGTAGCCATTCTGATACCAAGAATATTTAGAAGTTCACTTTCCAAAGCAAGAATTGTTGCAAAAGCCATAGTATTAACCATCCATTGTATTTCTTCTAACTGCCAGGAACAGCATAAATGCTATATGCAATCCAAGGGAAATAAAATACTCAATGCCTTCAAGGACCAAACAGTCTTACAAAGTAATTAACCTGCTCAGCCAGTGAAGCAAAGCAAAATGGGATGCAGTTGAGAAGAAGAACTAACCACATACCATAGGAAGATGAGACTATAAATAACATCAAGCTACACTGATAAATAGGCAGCCCCAGGAGTGTGAGTGTAGCGGTTCCATCACCCATTCTCTCTTTTTCCCACCGAGCCCTGTTGCCCAGGTAACTCTAACAGGACAGGCCCATGATGTTTTAGGATAACTCAGACTTTCTGGATCCCTGAGTTTTGAATTCACATCAGAACCATTCCCCAGACATGAGCTTTTTTTTTTTTTTTTTTTTTACAGGGAATGTAGACACTAGTCCAGGCTTCCCTCTACACTTATGCCTCTGATCTAGTTCCCTCCCTTCTTTCTTATTTGATTCTCAAACATAAATATAACACTCTGGCCTCAACAAAAGATTTTCATCATTGGTTGTATTATGGAAACAAGGTGTGAAAAATATAAATATCTGTTCTGACCACAGCCACCAAAAGACTCCCAATTCAAAAAGATCTTCAGTTTTCCCCGAGTTTTAGAGAACTCTGGATGATCCGTTAGCTACCAACAGAAGAGCTACGTGTGATGAATAAAGAAAGGAGGCCTAAGGAGACACTCTGGAGTCTGTGCGTCTGCAGTTGCTCCAGCCCCAGACCCTCTCAGACCAGCATGGGCAACCCCTCCAAGTCCTCCTGCATTACCCAAGCACAGCAGCCAGGATTCAAAGGCTTAGCCACCAACATTCCCATGCTCCAAGGTGAAGGCCAAAGGGGTGGCTTTAGTGTCAGTCCCTGAGGACCGGAGTTTCAACTGAATGAAGCACCTTCATCAGAAAGAATGTTCATGAAATGGTCACTCTGCACACTGAGGATCACCACAGGGCTACCATCAACCAGCAATCTCTTCTGAGTAGTTTTAGACACTTAAGCCCCTCTGAGCCTCTCTTAAGTCACCAGTTAAATGGAGATATCTTTCCTTTTCTCCTTTGCCTTTCACTTTTCTTTTCACAGCTATTTGTAAGGCCTCCTCAGACAGCCATTTTTCTCTTTTGCATTTCTTTTTCTTGGGGATGGTCTTGATCCCTGCCTCCTGTACAATGTCATGAACCTCCATCCATAGTTCTTGAATCTGTTTCTCACTTCCACTGTATAATCGTAAAGGGTTTGATTTAGATCATACCTGAATGGTCTAGTGGCTTTCCCCTACTTTCTTCAATTTAAATCTGAATTTGGCAAATGAGTTCATGATCTTAGCCATAGTCAGCTCCTGGTCTTGTTTTTGGTGACTGTATAGAGCTTCTCCATCTTTGGCTGCAAAGAATATAATCAATCTGATTTTGGTGTTGACCATCTGGAGATGTCCATGCGTAGAGCCATGAAATTAAAAGACACTTGCTCCTTGGAAGAAAAGTTATGACCAACCTAGACAGCATATTTTAAAGCAGAGACAATTACTTTGCCAACAAAGGTCTGTCTAGTCAAAGCTATGGTTTTTCCAGTAGTCACGTTATAGATGCGAGAGGTGGGACTATAAAGAAAGCTGAGTGCCAAAGAATTGATGCTTTTGAACTGTGGTGTTGGAGAAGACTCTTGAGAGTCCCTTGGACTGCAAGGAGATCCAGCCACTCCATCCTAAGGAAATCAGTCCTGAATATTCATTGGAAGGACTGATGCTGAAGCTGAAACTCTGATACTTTGACTACCTGATGTGAAGAACTGACTCATTTGAAAAGATCCTGATGCTAAGAAAGATTGAAGGCAGGAGGAGAAGGGGACTACCAAGGATGAGATGGTTGGAAAGGATGGATGGTCACCAACTCAATGGAAACGAATCTGAATAAACTCTGGGAGCTGGTGATGGATAGGGAGGCTTGGCGTGCTGCAGTCCATGGGGTTGCAGAGTCGGACACAACTCAGCAACTGAACTGAACTGAAATGGAGATAATATCCTACTGGTATGAAGGCAAGGGACTGGATCAGATAGCTTCCTGAGATACATTCTAGTTCTAACTCACCAGCTTAGCAACCAACAGAAGCAAAGACTGGCTTTCAAGTTTGACAAGGGACTGATTTAAACTAATTAGGGACGCACATAGATTTGTTTGCAGAGCTCTGAGTCCATGTTGCCTCCAGTGACCAGTTCCAAATGCAAAGTAACCAGTTAAAAAAGATCTACCTAGCCCAAGTCTCATTCCTCTCACTCCATTATGGGCTTCCTCCTTCCTTCCACAGGTTCAATATTTCCTTTCTTAGCCTTCCTCAGACATACCTACCATTCCACTGGCTTTGCTTTGAATAGCTTGTGCATGCTCTTTCTTTAGTTCTCAGTGCACGTAGGAGTTACATACCCAATGTTGAGGGGCCAGGGCTACTGCCAGACTCTCCAAACCCTACTTATTCATCTATGAGATGACCGGCCAAGAGAATGATGTTTGTAGACTATAAAATCAAGCAATAAAACAGTTGCCTGAGTTTCAATCTTTATGCAAACTAGGAATGTCATCTTATGGAGGTCAAGTAGTCACGGACCTCAATTTCCTAATCCTTAAAACAGGTCAGAGAGGGTTCAGTCTTGTTCACTCAATAGGGACCGCACGTACACAGTGCAAAGACCTACACATGAGTCTCCTAAAGGTAAATGCCTTAGTGCTAAGACCACATTTTTCTCAAGCACTGGGAGTGGTATATAATAAGCGTTCAGTAAAACAGTTGCTAAGCTGTTGCTCACCAAGTCATAATCCCTTCCTTCCGAGATCTTATATAAAGTGAAAGTAAAGTCACTCAATCATGTCCGACTCTTTGTGACCCCATGGACTATAGCCCACCAGGCTCCTCCCTAACATGGACACAAATAACCACCATCAGATCAGTTCAGTTCAGTCGCTCAGTCATGTCGGACTCTTTGCGACCCCATGAATCGCAGCACGCCAGGCCTCCCTGTCCATCACCAACTCCCGGAGTTCACTCAGACTCGCATCCATCAAGTCAGTGATGTCATCCAGCCATCTCATCCTCTGTCATCCCCTTCTCCTCCTGTCCTCAATCCCTCCCAGCATCAAAGTCTTTTCCAATGAGTCAACTCTTCGCATGAGGTAGCCAAAGTACTGGAGCTTCAGCTTTAGCATCATTCCTTCCAAAGAAATCCCAGGGTTGATCTCCTTCAGAATGGGCTGGTTGGATCTCCTTGTAGTCCAAGGAATTCTCAAGAGTCTTCTCTAACACCACAGTTCAAAAGCATCAATTCTTTGGCGCTCAGCCTTCTTCACAGTCCAACTCTCACATCCATACATGACCACAGGAAAAATCACAGCCTTGACTAGACGGACCTTAGTCGGCAAAGTAATGTCTCTGCTTTTGAATATGCTGTCTAGGTTGGTCATAACTTTTCTTCCAAGGAGTAAGTGTCTTTTAATTTCATGGCTGCAATCACCATTTACAGTGATTTTGGAGCCCCCAAAAATAAAGTCTGACACTGTTTCCACTGTTTCCCCATCTATTTAATCACCATAAAAGGTCAGAACTAAGAGATGAGTACTGAAACAGAGTACTCATCTAACTACTTACCTCCTAAGAGAAAAAGCTGTTTTCATCTGGAACATCAGGGAAGGCTTCTGGAGGAGGTGGCATATAAGCCACTGAATGAGTAAACCATTAGACTGCAAAGATAGGGAAGAGCTGTGCCAATAAGGCAACGGGTGGATCCTCCGATGGTAATCAGTCTACCTGGGGAATACAACTCAAGACCACAGGGCTTCCTCTCACACAGTCCTAAAAAGGATCTATGTCCTTTTTTCCCTTCCTTTTCTCTGGACTTCTTTCCAGTATGACCTATTTTCTGCTACCCTCTCCTATTTCCCCACCCACTGCAAACTCCTCCTTGAAAGTGGTTTGTTAATTTTCTTCTTGTCCACCCTAAGTTAATGGGCTTCTGGCTAAATACTTGAATTTATGCACCTTACACTGTCTTTTCAGCATTGTTTTCAGTAATTTATAGGAACGGGTGTCTGCTGCATTGTGTTATTTAGTACTGCATGTGGTTCTTGGGTGTAGTCTGCACACTGGTCTTCTGCGGGAGGGAGAAGCAGTGTTATATGGAACTTGGACGGACTCTTGATCTCCTGTTCTGAGGGAAAAGCTCCTGTATGGGTGAGTTCCCAAGGAGAGTTATGGCAGCATTGGCACAGAATCCCTTGAGTCATGCCAAACCATTAAGAAGAGACAGGATAAGGGAGAAAGTCCTGAATTATCTGACAAAGTTGACCACTGGGACAGCCAAGGTTCCCACTAGTCAAAGGAAGCCAGACAGAGGAAACGTCACCCCAAAAGCCACAGAGCCAGATATTCTTTACATGGAGGAGGCAGCAGAAGGCTCAGAGCAGGACCATCTAAAGTACTCACTTCCACTTACAACTACACTTTCGAAGGGCAATCATTACGCTCTTAATGATTATCAAGTTCTTATTCTGAATACATGCTGTACTAAGAATGATTTCCTTGTTAATTTCATTTTCTCAGCAATTTTGTTCTAGTTTTCACTTTTCCTGTCACAGAAATGTACCCTGAGAAGAAAGCCTCCCAGTTGCAATGTTTTAAACCAGTAAAACCCTGTATGATGTAAGTTTTTGAAGAACAGCCCAGGGCAGGATATGTTCATCTCTGCCCTGATTAAAAGGTGAGTACGTCCTCAATCTCCAGGAATCTGGTGTCCAATACAAGAACAAGATGCTTCTTCAGTAACTTGGGGCAGAATACACAGACAGGCAGAAATCAGATTGTTTCCTGGCTATCTGGTCAACCTTCCTCTATGGACTCTACACCAACACCCTGGAGGATCCTTTCTGACTAGAAAGGCTTCTGTCAATCATTAGCAAAGGGGATGTAGAATCCCCCAGACCTTGAAAAGATATGACCTGCAGATTTTTTCAAGCTGAATTTGATCCAAGAGGGGCATGCCACTCTGGTTGCCAAAGACCTAGCCACTTCTACTGCGTCCGACTTGGCCATTCCAAACATTTGTGTTACCCCTTTGACCCTGATTCACAGGAAAGAAACGCTGAGAGCTCCCAAGAAATAGACCACCCACCCTATACCTGCTGAAAAACAGCAGGACAGAAGAGGCAATGAGCCCGGGTGGTGGAAACAATGATGTCATTAGGAAGGAAGCTTGAGCTTCTAATAAATGGCACATAACAAATTGGTGTGGTATAAATGCAATTTATGTGGACCATAATGTACTCAATTCATTCCCATAAATGAAGGTAAAATCGTACCTCACCTGACAGGTTCTAGTTCTTACTTATCATTAGCAGTGATAAATCCCACACAATAATGGGAATTCCTGGAGACAACTTTTCATTTCTGGGTAGCTTTGGTTAGTCACATTCAAACCACAATTTGCTCATCCTTCCAAAAGCAAACCTTGCTAGGCATTATTAGATTTGAAAATCATTTTTTAGCCTTAAGTGATTTTTGAGAAAGTAATACATGCATATAGGGGGAAAAAATCCAGAAGCACAAAAGGATTTTCTACAACCAGCTTTCTTGCTTCCCTTGGTCTCTCCATGAAATCCTTCCCTAGTGGCAAAAATTATTATAAATTTCTTATAAGTCATCTCAGAAATCATCCTTGTAGATGTAAGGTACATATTTAGAGATCACTCTTATACAAATGGTAGCATGCTATATACAACGTATTGAACCTTTTTTTAAAAAAACTGTATCATGGAGACCAGTCCTTATCAGTGGAAACAAATCTCCCTCATTCCTTTTAACAGCTGCATAGTATTCTATTTTATGGATGGACCATAACTGACTTAGCCATTTACCAACTGATGGACATTATGGTTATTGTTCCAGTCTTCTGACCCCACAAGGCAGCAATAAATGGTCTTTTGGCTCCATTTTCATTTCTTTCAATGCAGCTACTGCCCGATTCAACTTCTCTGCCTTCTTCACCCAGATTCAGGAGCCTCACCCGAGAGACAGAACAAAGTCTCTGCAGAGCTGTGATTCTTAGCAACATGAAATAAAATAAAATCTTCTCTCCAAAGACCCATCTGGAGGGAGTCGCTATGAGAAGAACCTGTAAGAATAATAAATTTCTTTTGACACAAGAGCTGCAAGGAAGCTGCCCAGGCCGCAGCAATGGGCTTCTCAGTTTGAGATGTCGACAGCTATACTGAAAGCAGAAAATGGAGCCATATGAGTCTGTAATTGTAACCCCTACTCTCACAGGCAGAGAGCTGCCTGCTTGTAGCTGCTTCTCATTACCTGCTTACAACGGTAATTTCTGTGTGGTCTTTTTCCCTACCCTGTGGTTCACTGGGAATTCAGAGCTGCAGTAGTGGTGCTGAGCATTTTGAAAAAGAGAATGAAAAGGTAACAATTATGGAAAAGCGATTTCTTCTTTTGAATCCAACTGCTATGGACTTCACTGCCCCTCTTCAGGTGAGAACATCACAACCTTGTGCAGACACAGATTGTTTCTGGAAAAAGAAATCCCACCTGCCTGTCCTGTGAGAGGGTCAGATGGCTAGGCTGCATCGTAGCTGAGTTCAAAGTACTCACTGGCTCAAACAAACAGATCAACTCATCTTCCTCCCAGGATGCCTATAGTACGTGTCCTAGCAAGAAAGAAGGAAGCTAATCATTTTATTAGATAAATCATGGAGCCCAAATGATATAGGAAACAGAGGTAACTGGCATTAACATGATTCACTGCAAAGATGTTCATCTTTCTGCAAAGTTCTCCCTCTACAAAGACTCACACATCAGTGAGCTCCATCAATAAGGACATGTGATCAGAAAAGACAGCCTTAACCCCTACCAAATATATTGGTAGGAGCTGTGGGGCTGTGGACTATACCAGTGAGACAATTTCTAAAACTTCAAAGTGAGACCCTGTGTCCTCTGTACTTTACCTATAACAACTATGGAAAGTCACTCAAGTGGATTCAGCTCAGCAGCGGACACTGAAAAGGGAAAATGGGCAGTGCTGCCCTGGGGCCCTGGAAGCTTTGGGGCAATTTCTTAAGGTGCTTCTCAGGTCAAGCATGAGTCCAAAATAAAATACCAGGCATCAAGCGGACCCTGCCAACCCTGCACAATTCTTCCATCCCAGCAGCTGGACCTTAGACCAGCTATCCCCTATTGCTGAGAGAAGAAAGAAGAGAGTTTTTTTCATCTTTGACTTCCCAGTAGGTGGTATTTAGTTCCTCGGAAACAAAATAAATATGTGTTAAATGTATGAATGAGCTAAAACAACAGGCGTTACTAACTTACTCTGTTAAATTATGATTCCCTAAGAACAACAGCTCTCTGAGGTGAGGAACTGAGGTGCTCCTTTTCTTGTACACCCCAGTGATGAGGCTCAATGCAGACCCACAAAAGTAGCCACCATCTCTAAGGCGTGTCCCCAAAATGAACCCTGTCAAATCCTGAGTTTGTAAACACAGACCACCATGCACCACCTCGAATCACATGCAAAATTGTGTATATGCATCTGTATGCATTTTTCTGCAAGAAGTTCCTTTGTTTCCGTTAGAATCTCAAAGGGATCCATATCCCCAAAGAGCTTGCTGTTCACTGACTTACAGAATCAGAAAGCACGGAGCAGTCTTCTGCCCTCCCTGATGCGGAGGTGAGGGGTGGGGGCGGGAATGGAGCGGGGGAGGCTGCAGGTGTGAGTTCTGCTGACTAACAAGCATCATTGCTCTGCTTTATGGAAACAGATAAATCACCAGGACTTAAAGAAGCTCAGTCCCAGGAATGCTCTTGTGCTTGACAGCAAGCACATTTTCTTCCACCAAGTCAACATCTCCAGAAAGTGCAGCCAAGCCCTGTCGGTTCAAGAAAAAGAAAAGAAGCTTGGAGCAAGATTAAAGAAATAAATAAACCACAATCTGTAAGCTTGGAAAATAGGCTCATCCTATAATGGTGCTAAATCGCTTGATTCTGGAAGGGAGGACAAGAACAGGTGATACGCCCTGTCAGCTCAGATCCCAGAAGCTCAGCAGTGAGAAGGCGTCTTTTTCATCTCTTCCCACACCGGGTACTGGGGGAGCTGAGTGCTTCCTCTGGGCATGAAGGAGTGCTCAGCTCTGGATTTGTTCGGTGGTGTTAGGGGAATATTACCTGGGTGCATCTCCTTCTGCATTGTCCAGTAAACATCCTTCCTCATAAAATGCCTGGCTGAGTATCAGATTTTACAGCGTCTTGCCCTGCATTTAAACAGACCTGATCCTTGCCTATCTCTAGAACAGTTTCTCCGCCTCGGCCCTATGGACATTTGAGTCCAGATATCTCTTTATCGCGGGTGACTGGCCTGTGCATTTAGGATGTGTAACAGCAACATCCCTGGTATTTACTCAGTAGATGCCAGGAGCACTCTCCCCACCAGCTGGAACAGCCCCAAGACGTCTCCCGACTTTATCAAAAGTCCCCCATAGAGCAACATCATCCACAGTGAGAACTGGTGCTCCCATTGGGTCCTGGGGAACATCAGATCTGAGGGATGTTAACAGCTGTTACTTAGAGGAAAACAGGATACTGTGGTCAAACAGTCTGGGAAACCCTGGATTAAACGAAGATAAACCGGGACTCCTCCACGATGGATTTCTCAGAGTCTGAAATACATCAGGGTGCACCGTGAATCTATAAGAGAGAAACATAATACCCAGCATTCTCCCAAAGGCATTTGGCTGCAGAATCCTTTTATCTCAGAGCCTTCAGGATTAGTATTCTGGGGGATTTACTTTTGGAAACACTTCTGTAAGGCAAAATTGGAAATATACCTCTAAGCAAACACACTCAGAGGAAGAGATGGGGAAGCTGAAGATGCTGAGAGCAGGCTGTGCACACACCATGACTTCCGGGATGCAATTTATCTTAGAACCCCAGACTCCATCATTAGACATTCGTTTTTTGAGAACAGGTTTAGATTTTCAGGCTTCAAAAGTGCCAAATATTTTGGAAGCTATTAAAACATCCTCAGCTAATGCTTCATAAGCAGGGTAAGGTTATCAGAGAATTTCCCAATGGTGAGAGCTGGCTGGGTCCAATGGTCTGTGGAGAACGGCAAACCACAGAGGGACTCAGAGTAGAAAAGAAAGTAACATAGGAAAGAAAGTAAGGGAAGAGGACATCAGAACAAACATCTTTCAGTTCACTGTTCTGGCCAGGGCTCTCTCTGATGCAATAATCACAACGTGCCCTTGTGGACTTTAAAAAGATGGGAGACAGTAGAAAGCCTGTCTTGTAAGAGGGGGTTGAACTGTTTTTGTAAAATAGATTTACAGTAGTATTATTTTACTAAACAGACCTCATGGTAATTTTTACAGATTTCCATGACCCTAAAAAATTAGAGCTAGAAAGATCCTTGAATCCTCTATTTCTATTTATTTTTAATGTGTTTATCTATAAAAGTCATTTATTCAAAGCCAAAAACACAAAATGCAAAATCATAACAATTCTCTTTTAGCATGACTGTCCCCGCCAACACTTAACCCCCATATCAACCTTCTTTGCAGCCCCTGAAGAACCTTCCAGAAACCCCAAGCTGCTCGGAGCACCATCTGAAACACAGTCCCTCCCCCTCCCACTTCACAGCCAGAGGAAACTGAGGCCCAGACAGACAATGGCACTTGCCTGAGGTCCCACCTTCCGGGTAAGAGAGTCAGGAGCGGAACCCAGGTTCACACCCGGGTGAGCTCAGCACATCTCCTGTCTCCCTGCATGCTGAGTTGGGTGCTAATAGATAACAAGCTGCCTTGGAATGCAGCGATCACCTCATTTCTGCAAGTATTCAAGAATAGCTGATGACCACTTGTAAGGTCACTGCGAATCTTTCATGTGAAAGATGAATTAGACATCTTTGCAATCTCTTCTTAAAATCTCACTAGCCCTGCCCTGTCCTCCCTGTAATTAGCGACAAGGGTGCGTGGGGAAGCCTGTTCTTAGAGAAGAGACACAGCCCCAGAGAAAAGAGTGGCCACGATCACTGCCCATCCCATCTGGCTCCCGAGCTCCCGCCTCCTCCTGATGGAAGCAGACCAGCTGAAATGAACAGTGTGGGGCTCGGCGCGGGTGAGCGGTGCTAGCCAGCCAGGTGACACGTCCCTAAACCAAGTCAGCAACTGCAGGCTCAGTGTATATCAGGCAGAAATATGACAGCGACTGTCAATCACAGGAAATATCATAAAAGAGGTTTAAAATAATAGAGCTGCCTCGGAACTGCTAATACAAATGATCCATGCACAAGATGGCAGGCCCTGCTCCAGATTAGTGAGTGTGGAGGCATCTCTGTGAGTGTGTTTTAGGGGGGGCGTCCACAGGCACATACACACACCTGCACCTCACAATACACATAGAAAGAAAGCTGGAATTGTGTCTTCAAAACTCAGTAACTAGCCTTATTCCATCTCAGTTCTTCTACCTGAAGGAGACGAGTGATGGCGGAGAAGTGAGACAGACCCAGTGGACCAGGAAAGAGGCAGGAAGACCCGCCCTGATTGAGGCCAAAGCATGGCATAGCACAAGGTGGCCAGCCTGGGCCTGATGATTAGCAGGAGGAAATAGGGGCACCCAGTGAACCTGTCAGCATTTTCTATTGCTTTTCTGGAATCTAGGAAAGGATATCTTATTGTTGTTCAGTTGCTCAGTCACGTCTCACTTTTTGTGACCCTGTGGATTGCAGCATGCCAGGCTTCCCTGTCCTTCACTATCTCCTAGAGTTTGTTCAAACTCATGTCCATTGAGTCGATGATACCATCCAACCATCTCATCCTCTGCCTCCCCCTTCTTCTCCTGCCCTCAATCTTTCCCAGCATCAAGATATCATCTAATGAGTCGGCTCATCGCATCAGGCGGCCAAAGAACTGGAGCTTCAGCTTCAGCCTTTTTGGAATGTAGGAAAGGACTTCTGATATTCGGCAATGTAGGAGGCACAGTGACAGCCAGAAGTTCCTCAGGTTTGCACTTCCTATTATTGTCTTGTTTGCTCCATATGTTTTTCATCTTTTTATTTTGGGGTGTGTGTGTGTGTGTGTGTGTGTGTGTGTGTGTGTGTGTGACTTTTGCATTTTCTCCAGGAGTCACGATGCCCTCCTCACACATAAGCTGACAAGTGGCTCAAAGCTATGTCCTCCAACAAGCTGGTGCCTCTGAAAGGCCCAGAATAAACCCAGCTCTTCCTCATATGCTGCCTTTCTGTGAGGATCAAAGGAAGTGACTGCTGTGGAAGGACTCTGAAGTATAAGGCACTATGAAGCACAGGAATAGACACGATTCCACAGGGCAGGCAGCTGCGGCGGGTGAGGAAAGTCCTGGGCTCAGCATCACAAGGGGTTCAATCCCCAGCTCTTGTACTTACCAGCTGTGATATAAGCAAGCTAGTTAACTTCTCCAGGATGCACTTGACCATTGTGAAGTTCACGAGAGAGATAAAAATGGGCTTCCCAGGTGGCGCAGTGGCAGAGAATCTGCCTGTCAATGCAGGAGATACAAGAGACTCAGGTTCAATCCCTGGGTCAGGAAGATGCCCTGGAGTAGGAAATGGCAACCCAACCCACTCCAGTATTCTTGCCTGGAAAATTCCTTGGACAGAGGAGCCTGGCTGGCTAGAGTTCATGGGGTCACGAAGAGTCGGGATACAACTGAGCAACTGAACACACATGTAGTATAAAACATCGTTGCGTTAGATATTAGAATTACCACAGCTGCTTCTAGAGCTCTCTGCTCTGTAATCCCCAGGGATACTCATTTTATGTCCAAAACATATCTCACTGGTCTAAGTGTGCTCTCCATTCATTGCTACTAATAGTGGTTGTTACTGTTGTCCAGTTGCTAAGTTGTGCCCGATTCTTGCAATCCCATGAACTGGAGCCTGCCAGTCTCCTCTGTCCATAGGATTCTCCAGGCAAGAATACTGGAGTGGGTTGCCATTTCCTTCTCAGAGGTTTCTTCCTGACCCAGGGATCGAACCCAAGTCTCCTGCATTGGCAGGAGGATTCTTTACCACTGAGGCACCAGGGAAGTCCAGCTAACAGTGGTATGCACATAAGAGAAAGCTATGTAATGTATCTCATAAAAATTATAAACTGCTCTATGATATTAGAGAACAATATATTTCCTAGCAGCACTGGTAACATCAGTAGTCTATCACTAGAATATTCTATATTCTATAGTGTGCTATTATTCTCTCCCTAAGAAGGCAGTGAGCTAATGAGCAGAAGTCTTATTTGACATTTCTGTGTCCCTGCAAGATGAGGATCACCCAGCAGACATTTAGCAAACGTTTGATGACTGACAAAAGCCGCAGGCAAACCTGGTTGATGCCATCTCAGCAGGCTCTGGCCTGGCCTCCCCGTAAAGGTAACTGGTTTCAGAGCATGAGTGCAGCAGATTCCAGCAGAGATGGTTCTCATCTCCATCGCACCCAGAGATCCAGTTTCAAATCCCCTTACCCCACAAAAGGAAAGTCTGCTTTGGGCTCAGAAGCCCTTCCAGATCCAAACAGGGACCAGAGCAGAACAGGACTCCTCATCTAATGAAATAGCCCCTTTGGAAAGAAGGTCAGTGACCGAAGGCTCAAGTCTCTAAACCAAGCAGGCTCAAGTCACCAGTCTGGATGAAGGGACTATGCAGGGAAGGGTTCAGTGTGGGAAAGAGGTGAGAACATGGGGGGGTGGGCCTAAGATTTATTAATAACTTCCCTCTCTTCCATCCCTCCTCTTCTCTCTCTCTCTCTCATCTCAGGGTGACCTCCATAAGTCACAGCACGACAGAACATTTATTATTATTATAATTACAGTGATCATATTGGTACATACTCTCGCAGATGCCTCTGAACGTGTGACGTGCTAATTCTCCTGCATTTCCAATTCATAGTGTCCCGGAGCCAAAAATACTCCGCTCTCAGAAGATGTTCAGCTTTTCTTTTCTTTTTTTTTTTATCTGCCTCTTTTCTCAGGGCAACTCTTTCCAATGCTGCAAAATACAGCCAGTTCTCTGTACCACCCCCACCCCTCCCTCCCTCCTCCTTCCCACAAGTAAAACTGCACTGTGCTTAAGGTTAATATGCCTGTCAAGACTTCCCCCAATGAACAACAGGTTAATGATGTGCACATCTCCTTAAATAATTCATACTTCTAATAACCATGTTAGTCAGCATTTACACAGCCCATCAATTGATGTGGGGTAATGCAGGTGGAGGCTGGGGAAAGTGGAGGCTTGCATGGCACAGACGGGAAATGAAGAGGGACCTCACATGCCATCCTATCTAATCAGAGTCATAGGGGAGACAGAAGCAGCTTCCAAACACGAAAGCCAACAGCAGGAGCCACTGAGCCATGTGTGAAGAGGAGAGGGCAGGAGATCAGATGGAAGGCTCAGCATCTAAGGCTCAAAGGATCACTGGGCAAGAGAGATGGGTTTTTTTCCAAGATACCACAATGTCAAGGGCCCAGCTGCCTTCCAGCTTCCTCCCAGGAATTCCCCCAGATTACCAGTACCAGATGGGAAGGAACCTCTCTTATTCTCAACTGTTTCTCTCCAATGTTATTATTTGCTCCTTGATGCAAATCCCCCTGCTTTTTCAGTTGTGTATTTTTCTCTTCTAACCAGCTAGACATCAGACGTCTGACCTCCCTTTTACCACTCAATTTCTACATTTGAAATAATGTGGATGGACCTAAAGAGTAATGTTTAGTGGAATAAGTTAGGCAGAGATATGCTATCACTTACAGGTGGAACCTAAAAAAATAAAACAAATGCATATAGCAAAACAGAACCAAACTCACAGAACAAACTGATAGTTATCAGATGGGGAAAGGGATATGGGATTAAGATAAGACATTCAAACTACTATGTAGAAAATATTAATAAGCAAGCAATAAGGATATATTACAGACAGAGCTCAGAGAAATATAGCCATTATCTGTAATAACTTTGAATGGAGCTGCTGCTGCTGCTGCTGCTGCTGCTGCTGCTGCTGCTGCTGCTGTTGCTGCTGCTGCTAAGTCGCTTCAGTCATGTCCGACTCTGTGCAACCCCATAGACGGTAGCCCACCAGGCTCCCCCGTCCCTGGGATTCTCCAGGCAAGAACACTGGAGTGGGTTGCCATTTTCTTCTCCAATGCATGAAAGTGAAAAGTGAAAGTGAAGTCACTCAGTCGTGTCCGATTCTGAGTGACCCCATGGACTGAAGCCCACCAGGCTCCTCCGCCCATGGGATTTTCCAGGCAAGAGTACTGGAGTGGGTTGCCATTGCTTTCTCTGTTGAATGGAGTACAACCTATAAAACTATTGAATGGCTATGTTGCACACTCAAAGCTAGTATAAAATGGTAAATCAACTCTAATTCAACAAAAATTTATTTTAATAAAAAATTTTTAAGAATTTCTGGATAGAAAACCATGGTAAGTGTATAACTGTCCTATGGTTGCTCTAACAAATGACCACACATTTTGAGTCTTAAAAACAACACAGATGTATTCCCTTAACGTTCTGAAAGTCAGGAGCCTGACGTGGGTCTTGCAGGGCTGGTTCCTGGGGGCTCCAGGGGAGAAAGCACTTCCCTGCCTATTTCAGCTTCAGGAGGCTGGCAGCCCTCCTCAGTCCATGACCCCTTCCTCAAATCACTCCAACCTCTGACTTCCAGAGTCGTGTCTCCTAGTTCCTCTCATCTCTTGCTTTCTTGTGATATCACCCTCCCTGAGATGATCCAGAATAATTTCCCTACCTCAAGATCCTTACCCAATTACGCCAACAATCCCTTTCACCATGTAGGGTAACATTACAAGGTTCCAGAGATAAGGACATGAACATCTTGGAGGGGAGCTAGTATTCAGCCTACTATCCTTAGGGTACCTAGAAAGTGCCCCAGCTATTTTTTTTTTTTTAAAAAAGAGGCTGCTATGAAGCTACATAGAAAAGATATGATAAGAGCATTGAACATGACGTCTGGATGGTAAGCTGCTGATGACTGGTAGGTCTTCTTATTATCCAACACACTCGACACGTCAGACAGATCTGAACACTCACTGTCAACCATGAGCTTTGACGCACCTCATCTCACTGCATGCTCACTGCAAACCCTGAGATGGATGTGGTCATCCCTCTTCAGAGGATGAGATAACACAGCTCAGAGAGTAAGTGACATGTCCAGGGTCACATAGCTGACAAATGGCAGGGCTGAGGTTAAGATTCAGATTTGGGCAAAAATAAATATTTGACCAATACTGTTACCTAACCCACTATGTATAGAAATGGGTTCTGGGTCAGAATCACCTTTGAAATAGAGTAGCAATAAAATTTCCAATCCTGGAGATTCTGACTAAGTCTATATTGAGTTGGGCTTGCAATATATCTTTTAACAAACTAGATGTATAATTTAAATGCTTGGGCAAATTTATGAAATAGGAGCCTAATCATGGTGACTGAGTGGTAAAGAATTTACCTGCCAATGCAGCAGATGTGGGTTTGATCCTTGGGTCCGGAAGATCCCTTGAAGAAGGAAAGGGCAACCCACTCCAGTATTCTTGCCTGGAGAATCCCATGGACAGAGAAGCCTGGTGGGCTACAGTCCATGGGGTTGCAAAAGAGTCATATACAGCTTAGAAACTAAACAATAACAACAGTTTACCCCCAAAATAATATCAGGGTCCTCCCTGTAGTCACAGTGAAACTCTCGTCTCTTTTAAATACAACTCCTTGCCACACACACACACTTACACGCAAAATCAGATACACAGAGTTTCTCAACAACAGCACGACCGATGTTTGAGGCCAGATAATTCTTTGTTCTGGGATTTTGTCCTATGCACTGCAGGATACCCAACAGCATTCTTCGCCTCTACCCACTAGATACCAATAACACTCTCCCCTCGGTTATGACAAATGTCTCCAGACATCTCTGAAAGTCCCCTGGGAGGCAAAATTGCCTCTGGTTGGAAACCACTGTGATGAGGGGAAGGGTGATGGCAAAAAGAATGGTTATGACAGCAAAGTCACTGCCTGCAGAGACTTGGGGTCACTGGTCAGCTCAGGTGAGGACGAGGCACTGGGAAGTGCAGCACCTGGGCATCAACAGTGCGGAGTTCTTGTCCCACCGACCAACCCAGGGCTCATCACTATGACCTGGGCACGTGCAGTGAACCAGAAACAGCCCCAGTCCGCACCACCCCCATTTCTCTCCGTCCTTGTAAGTCTTTCTCTCTGCCTCTCTATCTCCACTGCCATATAACAAACAGGAACTATGCAGGGCTTTGCGAGGCTTTACTCTTTTTTTTTCCTTTGCTGTGGAATAAGCCCAGGTACTTTTATTTTTATTATAGTTGATACCTTCAGCAAAGACCATACAGAAAAGTTCTGAGACCTGAGATGTAAGATTATTACAGTTTTGCCTGCTCCAGGATCTCAAAGAGGGATGAGCTGAGACAGCAGTCTTGTGGAAAGACCTAAGAACAGGCTGGTTCTAGAGGTGGGCATGTGTTGGGATCCTGCACTGCCCTTTAAGAAAAGATAAAAAGACAACCTTCCCTGCAAACTACATTTGATATAAGTTTTTGGCAAGAGTGTCCCGCATGGAACACAGTTAATTCCATTTCAAATTAATCTTATTTCATGAGCAGAGTGTGACCTGAAAAAGAAAGAAAAGGTTTTAAAAAGCAGCCAACAACAAAAATACCCAAATTATTAAGCAAAAATGTGTGATTTTCAAAAGGCAAATGCAATTGACTTTTAGATGAGGGCTTCATGCCAACACCAACTATCCTTGCATTTTCCGGCAACATTCGAGCAGCATGAACAGAAAGAATCCAAAAACAGACAGGAAAATTCCCCCACCTTGGGGAGTGTTAGTACTCTGTGGGCTGAAGGAAGACTTGAAGAAATAGCACAGAGCTCTAATTCCTGCAGAAAACCTCCCCCGACCACCATGGACTTCCATGAACTCCTTCATACACCTTGGTGCAGCCCCTGCCCCACACATCCAGGCATGCTATCACCTCTTACCCCCCAACCCTAGCTCCCATACTCTGTCTCAGCATCCTTAGTACCTACAACACCTTGCTGAGCACAGTAGCTTATATGTCTGCTTCCCCTTCAGACTAGAAGCTTCCAGAGGCAAGAACCAGGTTCAGTCACTCAAAGACCCATAGCATACAACACTATCAAGTGTTCAATATCTAATTACTCTATGAAAGAACAGGAAGGAAAGACTGCCATGAGGGAAAGCGCTACAGTGACCGTGTACTTGCTGGGGTGGGAAAAGCCATGATGTATCTCTGCCTCTAGGTTCTTGCTATTCAGGTGAGCACACCTTGTCTCCCAGTTAAGTAGCGACTCCTGGCTTCAGGGGCTGTATAGTCTCACCTGTAGAAAGAAGCCCAGCACACCACCTTGGTGCCAGCCCAGCACTGGAAAGATGGACACCAACACTGTTCCGTCCAAAAGACTTCAAGTTCAGTGCTTCCAAGAGAGAGATGGTCTCAATGCCACGCCCTAGCCCAAGGTAGCACTGAAGCCTGTCATCCTGCGTTTGCAGAGCTGGTCTGGCTTCATTGCGTCTCTATTTCCTATCACCAGGAGCACACCAGCCACTGGCTTTCTAGTTCGTGACTCCAGAAGTTGAACATGTTTACTCTGAGGTCCTGATGACTGCATTCCTATCCCAAGTGCTGATGGATGCCCCATCACAGACTGGGTGTCTGTCTGCCTGAAGCTTAGACAGTGTCTTGCAGGCAAGAAACCCCTGACCTGCATGTATCTTTGTGTTCCTAATACCTAATCAAAGCCTGGCACCTAACAGGGAAAGGAGGCACGTTTATCGGCATTTCTGTGTCTCAAGCATGATATGTTATAGGCTCTAGGCTCATTCTCTCATGCATTCCTCAAAGAGGAAGGGACTCTTTATTTCCTCATTTTATAGGTGGAGAAACTGAGACACAGAGAGTTTAAGCACACGCCCAAGGCCACAGCTAACAGCAAATCGTAGATTAAAATCCAGGTTTCCGACTCAAATTCCTATGTTGCTTCCAGTGTAGAATACTTCATCCCAAGAGTGGACGTTCAATAAATGCTTGTTGAGTTAAACTCAATTCCCAGAACACTCTAAAATGGAACACACACGCAGACCAGGCTCCTCACAGCTTACTGCTGCTTGTTAAAATTATTCTTAGCTAACAAGAAATAATTAGAGTCCCTGGAGTACAGTCCATTAGAAATACGTCCTTGGGAATTAGAACATAAAACAAGCCTAAATAGGAATGTCTCTGCTTGTTGATGAAGTTCATAAAGTCACAGAACCTCAGAGCTAAGGGGGACCTCAGTTAGATTACCCAGTTCAAATCCACCCTTCTTTTAAAGAAAGGTACGCGGAAGCAGAGATGGAAAATGACTGGCTCAATGTCATAAGCATGTCAAAGTGAAGCAATGACAGAACCAGAATTCTGAATGGTCCCTCGTGGTGCCCTTTGTGCCCTGGGAATGAATGTATTCATGGCTCAGTGGTGTCTGACTCTTTATGACCCCATGGACTGTAGCCTGCAAGGCTCTTCTGTCCATGGAATTCTCCAGGCAAGAATACTGAAGTGAGGACCCAGGGATCAAACCTGGGCCTCCCACATTGCAGGCAGATACTTTACCGTCTAAGTCACGGGGAAGGTTTAAATATCCTGGGTGTGACTGCTCACTGCCCACCACCCTCAGAATCCAGGCTCACAGATGGACTCTTGGCCAGATTTCTCTCTGTGGTCAGGTGACTGGGACTCACAGCCACAGATGGAAGCTGCCACATCACCCCAGCATTTAATCACCCGCAAAAGCCATTTCCCACATCGTTTGCCCCATGGCCAGAAATATTATCCGCAAATAATCAAGACACAGCAGATACCCTTCAAGGCACAAGACTGTCTTCCTCTTTTCCCGAGGATACGCTGATATCAGCACAGCCTGCAGAGAAAGAAGGGGCTGCTGCTCACTGCCACCCGCTCAGAGGCTGAGGGGTAACAGTGCAGCCTCCAAGATCCAGTCATCAGTTTCAGAGAGCCTCCAGGGAGGAGGACAGCCCTTGTTCTGCTGTGATGGACAAGCTGGGCCAGTCTGTCTAGTCAAAAGGAAAGAATGATCTCCAGCTGAGAGCACTGAGAGCCAGGGTAGGGAGGGGGAGGGATGACTTAAGCCAACAGAACAATTATTCCTGGAGTTTACCCTGTACAGGAAGGTATACATCTCACCTTCTTTCGAAAGGATGGGAGATGGCTTGTGAAATTAACCACCACAGAGAATATCATATTACAGAGTAAAAAAAAAAAAAAAGTTTAAAGAATAATCAAAAACAATGCAAAAGGAAATGAGAGTAGGTATTTCCAGTTGTTGAGAGATAGGAGAAACCAGCTTGGTTTGGTTTGTCTGCCCTGAACCGAGGACACTTCGTGGGACACATTTCTGGTAGCCATACTCTCAAATCTGTCTCAGAATTTCCATCTGACCAATAAGGAAACTGAGCTCAGAGAGGCTAAGTTACTTGACTGGCAACACACAGCTGGTGTTCATCTTCCAATTCTGAGTTCCAGCTTCTCCCCTGCTGCTGCCTCCTGCTCTGTATGCCTATGCCCAACCCTGAGTCAGCTGGCAGGGGTGTGCTGGGAAATGTTTAAACACAGGCTCACTGAGAGGAAAAATAAGAACCCTGATTTATATAGCATTCACCAATTTCCATAGTGTAAATATTGTCATCGTGGCCAATTTCAAACCATCCATGTGCATTAACCAGCTCACAAAATTTCCCAAAATGTAACTTTCAGCTCACAAAGCCACTCGGCACCAGCAACCACTGCTGCTGAGGAGGAATCAGAGGTGTCCGGGTGCAGCCCCTGCCTGCAAGGAGCCCACGGCCCGGTTATGAGATGTGGACAGATTAACACACACGATGCTATGCAGCAGAGAGGTGTGCTGGGGCGAAAATCTATGCCTCCATGGACTGGCAGGACTTGACCCGTGCCACCTTTCTGGCCTCACCTCCTTCCAGAAGCCTCCAGGCTCACAACTATGCTGTTTTACTGATTAGCTCACAGCCCCTTCAATTCTCATTCTAAACGTTGCTTCTTCAAGAAAGCCTTGCCTGACACCAGGTCTCCCTGGAAAGCATTCCGATAGCACCAAGATTCAAACTACAACCTGTTCATTATGATATGATATGTCTGCCCTCCACCCAGGGATCCCAGGACTCCTTTACAGGGTCAGGGGCCAAGAGGCCACTGCCTGAGCCAAACTGTATCCACGTTTGCACATGGGATCCCCACTTCTCACATCAGCAGCGCTTATTAGCTAACTGTATGCTCACAGAATTTGAGAAACAGGAAATCTTGGAATTAGAAGGCAACTCAACTAACACAGCTTCTCAAACTTTAAGGTGTACAGCTTCTCAAACTTTAAGGTGTACAGAATCCCCAGAAATAGGGCATTAGTAAATAGGAACAGGGGATATCCTCCTTCCAATAATTCAATGCAGATTCCGATTCATACCTCAGGTGTGAGATTTTGCATCTCTATCAGGTCCCCAGGTGCTGCTGATGCTGCTGGCCTTTGGACCATAGGTGGGGTGACACAGAGCTCAGAGATGTGCACTGTCCAAAAGGACTCCCACCAGTCCCAAAATCTGTACCAGAGTTTGAAGGCTTAGTAGGAAAAAAGGACGAAAAATATCTCAATAACTTTGTTGATTACATGTTAAAATAATATTTTGGATCGATTAGGTTAAGTAAAATAAATTATTAAAAATAATTTCACCCATTTTTTACTATTTTGAACGTAATTACTAGGAAACTGTGCATTCCCTATGGTGCTCATGCTGTATTTCTACTGGACAATGCTGTCACGGAACCTCCCAGTGAACACAGGCAACTCCACAAAGGCAGCATCCATGGAAGTGCTTCTGCAGCTTCATCAGAGGAGTACTCCTCTCCTCCCATGTCCAGTAAAGTCCCACACTCCACTCTGGAAACACTGCTCCTGCTGCTGCTGCTGCTAAGTCGCTTCAGTCGTGTCCGACTCTGCACGACCCCACAGACGGCAGCCCACCAGGCTCCCTCGACCCTGGATTTCTCCAGGCAAGAACACTGAAGTGGGTTGCCATTTCCTTCTCCAATGCATGAAAGTGAAAAGCGAAAGTGAAGTCATTCAGTCGTGTCTGACTCCTAGCGACTCCATGGACTGCAGCCTACCAGGCTCCTCCATCCATGGGATTTTCCAGGCAAGAGTACTGGAGTGGGTTGCCATTGCCTTCTCTGCTGGAAACAATAGGTTAATCAAAATCAAATTGCTTCCTTCTTCATCAGATTCCCCAAAACCTTTATTGGGCTCCTCTGCTTTGTGAACTTCACAAGACCCACTTGAGAACAAAGGGTCTAGTGTGCAGTATTTCCCAGACTTACTTGTTCTCTCTGTAGAAGCACATGACTTCAGACTTATCAGGTAAACTCCCAGGTCCCATCCCAAGCTGGTCAAATTAGAGTTTCTGGAAGTAGGGTCCAGGAATCAATTTTTTAATAATCAGATGGTTCTTATAACATTACTTTGGAATGACCAGAAAGAATCCTTTGACTGCTGTTGATTACCCCTAGAAATAAGAAGCTCATCACCTTATAAGGCAGCCAGCTTCACTATGGGGCAGCTAATACTCTTGTAACAATCCTTACCCCAACTGGTGATATTATTACCAGCATTATCATTATCCCAAGTGTCCCCCCAAAGAAAAGCCATCTGACCAAACTGTACCTCTTAAAATCTAGAGGACTGAGGGCTCTCCAACCTCAAACCCTTCGTCTTTCAGATAAGGAACTGAGACTGCAGAAGGGCAATCCTATCCTAGGTCACACACATGGACAGAATCAAACTCGGAATCAGTGGCTAATTCCCGAAGCCCTGCCTCAGACCCCTGCAGCCCAAAACCCCTCTGGCTTTGACCAGAAATCCCAGCCCTGCTGGAGGCTGGCTCCAGTTCCTGGTGGACCTCCCTTAGTTCCAGCAAGTTGTCTTGGAGGACCATGCCACCCCTCCCCCTGCCCCCGCTCCCTTTAGGCACCAGACTGGAACCCTGTTAATGCCTGCCAGCCTCTCCCATCAGGTGCTGAATCTTACAGCCAGCCCCAGCTCCTCAGCAGGCATCTCACCACACCTGGGCACACTCCCCAGTGCAAGGACCACAGCCGGCATCACTCCTTGGGGTAGGAATGTCCGTGGCAGCACTCCAAATACCCCACCAGACATTTATGTTCTAAAAATCTTTCCAACAGTAGAGAGAGCCGGCAGCAACCCTGTGGGCACAGTGCCCAGGAAGGCCTCTGGAGCCAGTCCCGTGAACTGGCCTCACCCCGGCTTTCCCTCTAGCTATATGCTGGTGGCAATGGAGAGACCCCCAGGGTGTCACTGCTCCCACACTCTCTGTTCTTCCTGGTGGAGTAGTATAAAGCCTGCAGCTGGTGACTCCCTCATTCCTGATGAACCCACAATGTTTCTCAAGCCCCCTGAGAGATCCACTTCCTTAACTGCAAGTAAATGAGTGGTTCTCTGACCCTCCTGTCACTCAGGAAAATGGGAGAGCAGGGAGGCTTGGAAGATGGGCAGGGAGGCAGGCAGGAGATGCAGTAGCAAGGAGGTGACAAAGTGAAGCCCAAGGTCAAGGTTCCACACTTGAGTGTCTCCTTAGGCTGAGACACTCTCTCAAGCTGTGTGGATTCTGTCTGCACAGTCAGCAGGAATCTACGAGCTGCCCTCGGCCCTCACCTCCTCTGTGCCCAAGTCCTTACACACTTATCTACATGCTTTGTGCAACTCGTATTTTGCCTCCACATTAGGTCACTTCAGTGTCACTCAGGAGCAGGAGAGCCTCCAATTAGGCAGAGAAGAAGATGCCTCTTGCATAGAAAACTGGATTGAAAGGAGCAAGAGGTGACTCCTGATTCATGAAGCTCCTGAATAGCAAATTCTCCAGAAGCTTCAACAAGCACTGAATGGTTAACAAACACCACAAGAGAACTAAACACCATCGCCTTCAAGTGCCCCAATGACTTATTATATAGATGCGGTTTGGTGGCCATGGAGACCACACTGTCGAACAAAACAGAAAATTAAATAGGCAAAAAGATTTTTTCCTTTCCTATGTATCAAGAGCTCCTCTCCTCCTTTCACTTCCCTTAGCCCCATCTCAAGCACAACTTCTCTTTAAATATTCTTTGCATTATAAAATATAATTTACAAACAGAAAAAGTAGGCTGCTGGGCTTTTTAATGTAACACTCTCAGAGTTCTCAAAAACTGCCTGTTCTCCACCTCCTCACTACTTAACTCCAATCCAATGTGCCTACTTCCCTCCCCTAGAAGAAGGAAGAGCTCCCGCACTAAATGACTCTCAAAGTTTAATGCACATAAGAATCAACTGGGGAGGTTGTAAAACAGTGTGGATTCAGAGTGCCTTCCCAACAGACTCAGATTCTATGCTTCTGCTTCTGAGCTCAGGCAACCATAATTATAACAAGCAAGGCAGGTAATTCTGAGGCAGTTCTCTGAGTCACACCTGGAGAAGCTCTCCTCAAATAACAGTTCCGAGCCAGGTCAAGGAGAACATTATTTAGAGGTTTATTTTCAGAAAACATTTGATGTAAGTGCTAATTCTGCTTCATCCAGTTTAACCCCTGGGTGCTAGCTCCCTGAATCTGTCCTGCCCTGGAATGCCACGAGCTTTGATGGGCTCCTCATGAGTAGTAAAATGATTCGGAGAGCAGCGCCTGCTGACCATCTTTTATATTACAGCCAAGCTCTACTATTGTGAATAATTTTTGTAAAAATGAAAGAGGAGAGGGCCACAATTCTATTTGCTGGTCTCTCTGGTGTCTAATTTCCGCCCTGACACAAGGGGGGTGGTGGTGGTCACTTTTTTTAGGCTCGCTTGTTCAGGATTGCTTTGGGGAGGGAGGAACACTGCAAACAAATACCCGTGGCGTGTGCTCGCGGTGATTCAGCCACACTGGGTTTGCCCCGACTCACGGCGTGTGTGCTTCCCCAGTCTACACTGCTCAGGCTCTAGGCTGCTCTGCCGGGAACTGTCTGGTGCTGGCCCTGGGTTGCATGAACTCCCCAGGTCTAAGCCGCTCAGCTTCAGGTTCTCAGGTACTCCACAAAGGTGCAGACTCGGCTGGGCCTGCGTTTTGTGCCCGTCCCAAGTCGAAGGAGCTCAGGTGACCAGGCGCTTGGTGAGCGCTGTCGCCCCCAACTGAAGGCTGTGACTTATCGCCTCCCCCGTCCCAGCTGCTCGGTTTTCTGGGTGTACAGCAGGTGCGCCTTCTCAGGTGGGCCGTGTGTCTCTTCTGGGGAGCTGAACTCTGACTGCGACCCTCCCGGCAGATGTCGACCGTCCAGAATCCCAAGAAGTCTTGGTTAGCAATGAAGCTTGCTTGCAGTTTGGTACAGGATGCCTCCCTGGGGCCGCGATTGCCCCCTTCCAGCTCTGGCTGCCCTCGCCTGCCCGTCTCCAGCGGCGGATGGGCCCGTCCACAGCCCGCCAGCTCTGCTCAGTCCTTTGTTCTGTGAGCAGGCCTGGCGGTGTCTTAGGTTAGAGCTTTTTGCAGGATAGCTATCCCACAGTCTTGATTGCTATCTCAAGCTAGTTCCCTCAGATTGCCCTCGGGGCATTCAGGCCCGGTCCTTACCCTAAGCAATGCAGCTCTCGCCTCCCTGTCCAGCCCCGCTTGCGAGTGGGGGATGCAAGCCTCTAGGCTGCTGCTCCGCTGGGAGTTGCTGTTAGGCACATAATCTGTGGGGTTTAATTTTTTTTTTTTTTCCTCCAGGTTATTTTGCCTTTTTGAGATTCCAAGGCTCACCACAGAACCACCAGAGAGAGTGTTTCCTGGTGTTTGGAAACCTCTCTTTTTTAAAAAATTAATTTATTTATTTTTTATTTTATTTATTTATTATTATTATTTGTTTTTTTACTTTACAATATTGTAAAGAAACTTCTCTCTTTTTTAAGACTCCCTTCCCAGAACGGATCTCCATCCCTACCACTTTTGTCTCTCTTTTTATCTTTTATATTTTGTCCTACCTTCTTTTGAAGACAATGGGCTGCCTTTTCTGGGTGCCTGATGTCCTCTGACAGCATTCAAAAGTTGTTTTGTGGAATTTGCTCAGCGTTCAAACGTTGTTTCAATGAATTTGTGGGGGAGAAAGTGGTCTCCCGTCCTATTCCTCTGCCATCTTAGGACTGCCCCTAGGGCCACAATTCTAAACAGAAGCAGTGACACTCAATTTTCAGAGCAGAGCCTAAAAGCTTGCCACAGGCAAGTCCTCTGGATGCAGCATTACAAAAGGTGTTATTTCTGCAGGGCTGGCGGATAGGGTTTCACCTGTATCTCAAGGTGGGATTTCATCAAGCATGCCAAGGGTATAGGCCTGGGATCCCGAAGCGCCTCAGAGTTTTTCATTTACTCAGTGATTCAGAAAGCAAACCCTGTCAGCCTCTGGGGAAGATCATTTTCTTAGCTGCTCCAGAGCAGAGGAAGTATACAAACATTGCCCACTAACTCAGCAAGTATTTACGCATCATTTGCTCTGTAGAAATCCTGGGTTGTGTCAGAACAAGGCATGGAACCAGCTCTGTGCAGACTTACACTTAAGTTGGGAAATAAGATGTTGAGAGTCAGAATCACATTTAATCAGTGGTCAGGGAGGACCCAGGGACACTCTTCTCCAAAAATACTGAAGAACATGAATCCAAGGAATGGCCACTTTTTGCATCTTTCCTCTAAACCCAGAAAAACTAGAAACCTGATAGTCATTACCTAGGAAATAATGGGTCTTACCCATAATACTGGAGGATAGGGAGTATTTACATTACATCAAACCCACGCAGGCAGTCATGGTAGATGGAATAATGAGAGAACGCGTCACAGAAAGCAAAGACCCTCCTTTGAGGAGAGTACAGAAAGGAAGCAGCCACCTTTCAGCAAATAATTCAAGTCACAGTCCAGAGTTATGTTCTTTATACACTACGGCCCCACAGCTTCTCGATCCCATTGTGCAGCATCCCCTCCTCCTTCTATCAATGACCTCCCCAAATCCTGACTCCATCATGGCCCTTACAGCAAGAGAAAGTCAAGGTGAGCACTCAACTTGCCACCATGAAGGAGGAAAGCCTCCTCCAACAGTCAGAGGTATGAAGGGCCCTTCCTGCAACCATTCTTTCATTCATTCATGGTTCATATAGCAGCTACATGCCCTGCCCTATTCCAGTGCTTGACATGCAAGAGGGGACAAGATGACACAGCCCCAGCTCCTCCCACACGGCTCAGACAGGACATAAACAAGTGAACAAGCACTGTGAATGTAATGTACTAGAGCAAAGGCATGTAAAGACGCTGCTTCACTCACTGCCCACAAAGCACCACTCCACACACGAGAGTTGGGGTGTGCGTCCAACGTTGGCTTAAGGAGGCAAATACTGACCAGATCTGGGGAAAGCATCTACTCCATCGGCACCCTCCTGACCACTCTCAGCTCCACTCATGGAAGCCACCGCAATCAGACCACACCTCACCTTTGAGATTCTCTCTGGTTTGACTTCACAGCATTAGGGGGTCCTTCCCCAGGCTTCATCTCACTCACTTTCTCCCATCTGGACTATTTCCTGGGTCATTTCTCCTAAAATCAGCAGGATGACACCAGAATCGAGGAGAAGTACTGCTTCCAGAAATTCTAGAAAAAACAAGGACTCCTCCAGGAAACAAAGCAATTTCTAACATCTGTGAACTCAGATGGGAAGTTAATGGCTGTGGATATTAGGGTGTCCCCCCTCGCAGGGCTAGATGAAGCAGCATGGCATGGTGGCTGAAACACAGACTGCACAGCCATCCTCCCTGGGTGGGAACCCCAGCTCTGACACTCACTAGCTGGAGGATCTCGAGAAACATACTTAATATCTCAGCGGTTACTTCTTTATCTGAGAAACAGTACTTAATTCACAATGTTATTATGAAAATTAACTGAACTGATATCTATAATACACTTTGAATTACAGCTGGCACAGAGAAAGAGTCTTGGAAGTTTTTGTTAAAAAAGATCCTTCTTTCTCCCCATCCAATAGCATGTATGAAGGTTATCGGAAACTCCATGTTAAGTCTAGTCATAACCCTCATGCTATGGCAACACTGTTTAAAAAAAAGAAGTATTGCATGCAGAGTGTCAGCTAGAAGGAACCAGCATTGACTAAATGCCTGCTGTCCACCACCCACTGGGCTGGGTATGCCCACATACATTATATACCACTCAATCTCCCAACAGCCTTGAGACATCAAAATCATTATGCTCAGTTTCACAGATCTGGAGACAGAGGTTCAGAAACTCCTCTGACCTACTGAGGAACTAGAGCCTAGCTCCATGACTCTCTAGCTCTGTGAGGGTCCATAAACCTCTTAACTGCTTCATGTCATTGTTCCTCTATTTCCACAGAAAGAGTAGGAGTTGGGTCCACGAGAGAATGGGGCTTATGAGGAAAAGTGGAGCTGGGGAGACTGCCCTCCTCTCTGTCCAAATCTATAGAGAAAGAAATTATAGAAGATGGAGGAAGTGTGGCTAAGGTAGAGAGAAAAGACTAGGCTCCATGGAGCCATGAGGAGAGAGAGGTGGAGTTGGGAGCCTAGAAAGAAGTCCTGGAGCTTCATGAGAGGAATTTCTGGAAAGATCTCTGATTCTTGGTAGAGATTCAAACTTCAGTCAATCTGGCTTTAAGGACCAGCCCACCACTTACCCTGTCCTCTGTCAAAGGACATCAATAATCGACCACAGCACTCATGCCTTTAGGCCTGGAAAGAGTTTCAGCCTTCAGACTCCAGGAAGCCCTGCCAATCAATCAGAGTTGACTGCTAGATAAAATCTATTTGTCATGAATCCATTCACCATGCTATCAAAAGAAGTCAAAGAAGTCCCCTGTCTTTGAAGTGTGGACAATCTACTTAAGGAAATGACAAGGACAGAGGAAACAAGTGAAAATACACATTCCTAGAACCTGCTGGATGAACTTGGTTAAAAATTCTGGACAGAAAAAAAAGACCACCCCACCCCATGGGGCCAGGCAATGAAGGCAATTAGCTGTGCTTTGAGAAACTAGTAAGTCCTTGCTTTCTTAGCTTAAACTTCTAGAATGCTTTATGATTTACAAAGCAGCATCACTTTGCTCTCAAAACTACCTCACCAGACAGCTGGGCACCTTGTAAATGCATAAAGCATTAAATTCTTAGCAGTTTTAGTGGTTCATAAATTTTTTAAGTAGGAAATCATTTTTGCAAGTAATTTCCTTTACAAGTCTCATGCCCCTCCTTTCTATTTTCCTATTTTGTTGCACCAGCCAGACTCTCAGAGCCTCGCTACTCAATGTATGGCCTATGAACCAGCAGCAGTGGCCTCCCCTGGAAGCTGGCTGAAAAGGCAAAATCTTAGGCTCCATCTCAAAATTCTCAGAATCTGCACTTAACATGATCCTCAGGTGATTCGCACACACATTAAAATGAGAGAAACATTACTCTGTGCCTGCTAAGTCATCTCAGTCATGTTCGACTTTTTGTGACCCTATGGACTGTAGCCTGTGAGGCTCCTCTGTCCATGGGATTCTCCAGACAAAAATACTGGGGTGGACTGCCATGCCCCCGTCCAGGGGATCTTCCTGACATTGGGATCAAACCAGTGTCTCATTATGTCTCCTACATTACAGGGGGGTTCTTTACTGCTAGCGCCACCTGGGAAGCCCAAGCATTGCTCTACCACCTACTAAAAAAACAGAAATTGTAAAGCTCTCCTTATTTTTGCTGATTGTAATGAGAAGGTACCTATTCAGATGGTAAAGAATCCACCCACAATGCAGAAGACCCAGGTTTGATCCCCGGGTTGGGAAGATCCCCTGGAGTAAGGAAATGGTAACTTACTCCAGTATTCTTGTCTAGAGAAGACAGAGGAGCCTAGTGGGCTACAGTCCATGGGATTGCAAAGAGTCAGACACAACTGAGCAATTAACACTTTATGATGCTTATTACAAGTTTTTGACAGCTATCCGGTATCAGTTAAAGCAGAAATCTCAATGTAAATATTAATTAACTATGAAAAAATTAAAGTCTAGAGAAGTTGGGTCTCCCACAAGATGACCCAGCTCATGAGTGACAGACTAAGCAGAAATGTCCATGTCTGTGCTGTCGCGATGCTGACCACCATCACAGGGAAAGACAGACTAATAAAAAATTATTCACACCTAGCATGAGGTTCCAGAGAAGGCAACAGCACCCCACTCCAGTACTCTTGCCTGGAAAATCCCATGGATGGAGGAGCCTGGAAGGCTGCAGTGCATAAGGTCGCTGAGGGTCAGACATGACTGAGCGACTTCACTTTCACTTTTCACTTTCATGCATTAAAGAAGGAAATAGTATATACAAGCAACTTCTGCAGCTCAACTCCAGAAAAATAAACGACCCTATCAAAAAATGGGCCAAAGAACTAAATAGACATTTCTCCAAAGAAGACATACGGATGGCTAACAAACACATGAAAAGATGCTCAACATCACTCATTATTAGAGAAATGCAAATCAAAACCACAATGAGGTACCACTTCACACCAGTCAGAATGGCTGCGATCCAAAAATCTGCAAGCAATAAATGCTGGAGAGGGTGTGGAGAAAAGGGAACCCTCCTACACTGTTGGTGGGAATGCAAACTAGTGCAGCCACTATGGAGAACAGTGTGGAGATTCCTTAAAAAATTGCAAATAGAACTACCTTATGACCCAGCAATCCCACTTCTGGGCATACACACCGAGGAAACCAGAATTGAAAGAGACACATGTACCCCAATGTTCATCGCAGCACTGTTTATAATAGCCAGGACATGGAAACAACCTAGATGTCCATCAGCAGATGAATGGATAAGAAAGCTGTGGCACATATACACAATGGAGTATTACTCAGCCGTTAAAAAGAATTCATTTGAATCAGTTCTGATGAGATGGATGAAACTGGAGCCGATTATACAGAGTGAAGTAAGCCAGAAAGAAAAACACCAATACAGTATACTAACACATATATATGGAATTTAGGAAGATGGCAATGACGACCCTGTATGCAAGACAGGGAAAGAGACACAGATGTGTATAACGGACTTTTGGACTCAGAGGGAGAGGGAGAGGGTGGGATGATTTGGGAGAATGACATTCTAACATGTATACTATCATGTGAATTGAATCGCCAGTCTATGTCTGACGCAGGATGCAGCATGCTTGGGGCTGGTGCATGGGGATGACCCAGAAAGATGTTATGGGGAGGGAGGTGGGAGGGGGGTTCATGTTTGGGAATGCATGTAAGAATTAAAGATTTTAAAATGTAAAAAATAAAAAACTAAAAATAAAAAAAAAAAAAGAAGGAAATAGCAAGCGACTCTAGTGTTCTTGCCTGGAGAATCCCAGGGACAGGGGAGCCTGGTGGGCTGCCGTCTATGGAGTTGCACAGAGCCGGACACGACTGAAGCGACTTAGCAGGAGCAGCAGCAGCAGCATGAGGTTCTAGCCATCAATACATATCTGTTGAATGAACAACTGAACGAACGTCATTGTGCTTTTCTTTCATAAAACGGTACATTTCTGCACAGCTGAATGAACATTAAGTGTTAGATCCTTGAATATTTGTGAGCCACATGACTCAGTGTGCAAGAAGAAACTCTATTTTAAGGTACTCTGCACTAAATCCTGTCACAAAGAGGGAAAAAAATAGCCTGCTTCATGAAAATGTACTCCTTAATAGATTTTAATCAACAAGTGTTGATTGGGTGCAGCTGTGTGCCTATAACTGTCTATAGTTCTAATAAGGATTCAGGAGACATATGACAGAGGTTCTCACAGTCACCATGCATCAGAATCACCTGGAGGGCTTATTAGACCACAGTTTGCTGGTCTAACTCTCCTCCTCCTTGTTGCTTATCCAGTAGGTCCGGGGTGTGGGCCAAAATTTAGCACCTCCAATAAGGGACAGGATAATGTTGGAATCGGAGGGGAAGAGCTTTGTCTATCTGTCCCTCCCCCAAAAGGTCAGGGACAAGCCTGCAGGAGCCATTTCTACAAGATCCCTGTACTCAGAACTTTTGTCCTGGATGTTTTCGCTCTGGTGACTGGAGAAGGGAAAGGCGAGAAAAAGGAAAAATACTCATGAATATTTCATATGGTGCCTCAGCTGACTTTTTAGTTCCCTGAACACCTATTAAAGTGCCACTGTAATAATGTCATTGTTCACTCGTCATTTTCTACCTGACTCTTAGGGAGGAAAAAAACAGAAATAATAATTCCTGGCTCTGATTGGGAGGTCGCAGGAAATCATCTACCGCTTGTACTAAGGCTTTTGAAGATCAATGGGCTAAACAATCACATTTTCAATTGTGTGGCATCATTTAAGGAGGCAGAATTCCATAGACGTACATTTTTTTTTTCAGATAAATGAAGCTTATCCTTAAGCATTAGATTTGTTTTTGAATTTTAACCATTTCAAATGCAAATAATTTCAGAATGGTACCTACTTCCCTGTTTTCTCAGACAAAATACGTGAAGCAAAATGTACTTCAGAATCCTCATTGTAAACGGCTTGTATCTTCACTCTGCTCTAATACGTGATGTCCCAGCTTACTGTCACGCTTAGGGCTGCTTGCCCCAAAAATAACTGCTTCACACTGATGAGTTCTGTTTGCCTCCAGTGTCAATTCCCCACCCCTACTTACTTCCCAGATAATTCATTGCTCTAAATTTTCTAGGAATTGGGAAACTTAACAACCAACATCATTACAATAGTATGTAAAAAGAGAGTTAATAGGCTCCAAGCAAGGGCCAAAGACAGTGTTGGCTATGTAAGTTATATGACCTTGAGCCATCTTGCCTTGACATCTATGAACCACGATTACTTATTTATTGCTTCCTGATGCAGCCTGGATAGTAGGGTTTGCCTGAGAAGCAATACTTAGATAAACATGTTACTGTTTGGAGATTTTTTTATTAGCGTGTGTACATACAGGTGTTTAGTCATCCCTTCAGCATGCGTGTGTGTGTGTATAAAGCACTGACTGCTAGGTATGGTCTTGACAAAGGTACGGAATCCTCTCCACATGAACTCAGGCTAGTAGGAGTCTACTACTTCTTGTCAACCCCACCCACACTCTCCTGCTCTGCAGCCATTCTCCAACCACTGCAGCTTGAACACACCAGGCCCGTTCCCTCCTGTGGGTCTCCAGACTTTGCTCTTTCCTCCCCTGGTGCTCTCTTCCCACAAGTCTTTGCAGAGCTGACTCCTCCTATGCTCACAAGTCTCACTCAGCAATCTCTCTGTCTGAGAGGCCTCCCTGACGGTCCCATCTCCAACCGCCTCTTGCTCCCTTCTAGTACATTACTGTGTTTTATCTTCTTCACAAAGAAGATGCAAACAGCTGTGTCTTTGGAGAAGACCCTCATGCTGGGAAAGATTGAAGGCAGGAGGGAAAGAGAGCGGCAGAGGATGAGATGGTTGGATAGCATCATGAATTCAATGGACACAAACTTGAGCAAACTCCAGGAGATGGTGAAGGACAGAGAAACCAGCCATATTGCAGTCCATGGGGTTACAACTTAGCAATTTGGGGACATGGGGACACAACTTAGTGAATAAACAACAAAAACAATCTTCTCCATAGAAGCCTCCATGATCTGACATGATCCCATCCAGTAACATCCTGTGTGTCTACCTGTCCCACTTCTGCACAAGTATCCCCAGCACAAGGGCCTCCGTGGTGTCAGCCAGCAGCCCAGGCTCCCCGGGATAGCACCAGGCCCTCTGCGGATCACCTGGTGACCCAGCTAAGCAGCACAAATGGTTAAACGACAGCAGGGTAAGTTCTGGATAAGGAGAGCAGAGAATACCCACCTGAGCCTGGAAGGAGGAAAAGACAGCTCAAGGAGGTGCTATCTGAGTTGGACTGAGGGTATTCCAGACCAAAGGACACATGCAATAAATGCGTAACCAGCAAAGACCTACTGTATAGCACTGGGAACTCTGCTCAGTGTGATGTGGCAGCCTAGATGGGAGGGAGTTTGGGGGAGAATGGATACAAAAACATGTTTGGCTGAGTCCCCTTGCTGTTCACCTGAAACTATAACATTGTTAATCAGCTATATCCCAATACAAAATAAAAAGGTTTTTTAATAAAAAGAACATATGTAATAAATGTACTAAAAATATGTATTAAGATAATCCCTCCACAAAATCTCAAGCTAATGATTTAAATATTGCCCCGAACTCCTCCACACTGCTGGATGGGCAATAAGGAAGATGAAGCCCCTCCACCACCATCTCCCTCTGGGTGATGCATTCCCTTCTCAAAGTGGAGTGAGTGCGCGAGCACACACACACACACACACACACACACACACACACACTGCACATGGAGCCTGGATTAGTCAGCTCAGGCTGCCAGAACAAAGTCCCATAGACTGCACGGTTACACAATAGAAATATATTGCCTCACAGTTCCAGAGGCTAGAAGACCAAGATCAAGATGTGGACACGACTGATTCCATCTGAGGGCTGGGAGGGAGAATCTGTCCCATGCCTCTCCCCTCACTTCTGGTGGTTTGCTGGCAACCTTGGGTGTTCCTGGGTTTCATCACTCTGATCTCTGCCTTCATCTTCACATGGAGTTCTATGTCCAAAGCTGCCTTTCAATAAGGACACCAGTCATCCTGGGTTAGGGGTCCACCTTCTCCAGTATGACCTTACATTAACTAATCATATTGGCAATGACCCTATTTCCAAATAAGGTCACATTCTAAGGTGCTGGGGATTTGGGCTTCAACATATATATATATATATATTTTAGGAGGATACAATTCAACCCACGGCAGAACCTCAGACTGGAAACCAGCTTCCCTATCAGGGTCTGCGTCTGTAGGATGAAGACATGTCTGGGGTCCAACCGGGAACCCTATGGAGGCATACTAGCCTTGTCAGGCCACTAAGAGTGTGAGAGTGTGTGTGTGTGTGTGTGTGTGTGTATGCACGTGTGCACACACACACATGCACACACGTGCTCAGTCATGTCCAACTCTTTGCGACCCTAAGGTCATTAGCCCACCAAGGTCCTCTGTCCATGGGATTTTCCAGGCAAGAATACTGGAGTGAAGGACCATTTCCTCTTTCAGGGCATCTTCCCAATGCAGGGATCGAACTCACATCTCTTGTGTCTCCTGCAGATTCTTTACCACTAGCACCACCAAGGCCACTAAGCGGGGAACACAAAGCCAACAGGCCCCTGGCTTTGAGGAGCCGCCTGAGAGAAGACCTGGAGGACGGATGTGAGCTCTGTTCACACCCACAGTCCCCTGAGTACCAGGCTGTTTCTCTTAACAGCTTAAAAGCCCCTTGAGGTCCGAGCTGTCATTTTAAAGTGATGAGGTCCAGGACACTCAGGAGATAAGAGATCCCAGAGCCTGGACCTTGGACACAGGCTGTACAGATGAGGAAATACACACTGTTTGCTCATCTGCAAAATGTAAAGTTGGACCCTTCTTGCTATGTTGGTCAATGGTTCCAGGCTGTAGTGTACTTCATACCTGGCAGCCCTTGATGAACATTTATCAAAGAGCTGAATGACAGAAGGAATAAATGAATGAGTCCAGAGTCAAGACGATAAGGATAAGGTGCAATAGCCATCACAGCGGTTAACCTCAATCAAAAGAAGAAAAAAAGAAAGGATCAGAAACAAATCTGGGGTAAAGATCCTTGCCCTCTGGAAGTAGTTAAAAATCAAATAATATTGTAGCCACTGCAAAGGAGCAGAGCAATCACACCCAGGATCTAATTAGACTTCTGAATACATATACACATTGGTCTAGCCAGAATTTCCTTTGCCTCAAAACACAGATCTCAGACCTTTTCTCCCCGACCAGGACCCGTCTGTTCCAGGGGCTTAGTCTCAATCGATTCATTAGTGCTAAGGTTCCCAAACAATCCAGTCCAAGAAGTGATTATATTCTTTCTGGGGCCAAGAATTCTCCTGCTTCCACATCCCAGCCTAATGTGAGTTCTTCCCGCAAAGGACTGAGAAGGTACAGCCAAGAATACAATCAAAGAGAAGGACAACCTGTAATCTTAACTTTCCCTTTGTACTTCAGACAACCGCGATCAGCATCAAGGCAGCAGGAAAAAAACAACTGCCAGTGCAGAGAGCAGGCAGACACCTGTGTGGAGAGACCTTGCCCACATAAAATGAAAGTGCCTCCCTTTAATGCCAGAGTTTAAGAGGAGAAATCTCTTCAGAGATGAGAAACACAAAAGAAAAAAGGGAAAGAGAAAGAAATGGAGAGAATTCACGCGTCCCACCAAATTGAATTTCAAACCACCACCACAAAGCAAGAGCCAGCTCAGAAAACCAAGAGGAAAGTCGATTCTCCTGACAATGAGCTGCAGCCCTCCAAACACGCAGGAACACAGACACATAGGCAGTGCAGCCAGAGCTGAAGTGTAAACAAGAGGCGCAATCTCTGGGAGCAAAACCAGCCAGAGAAAGTGGCCCCGGAAGCCAGCTCTGTTGCTGCACCTGCATGGTGTCTGAAGGACAAGCATGCCCAGTCCTGCCTCAGAGAACTTTGCAAATGAGATGCAAAGCAGGCTGCAGTGGGACTCTGCAGGCCCAGAGGACGAGAGCTAATGACAATTATTGAGTTTTAATAACTGGGTAATTGCTGAGCAGACCAGTAGAGGCCGAAAGGCCAATGCCTTTGCTTTGCCAAGAAAACCAAGGGTTAGGTGTTAACTGCATAAAATTAAGTGTGTGACTCCCCTGGTCACTTGTAATTGGGCTCTGCTGCCACATGATGTGGGGACAGACCATTTGGGCCTCTGGCAGACCCACCTGGACAGAGCAGGCACAAACTTTTGTGAACTGTCATTGGGCTCCAACACCTCACCTTGGACAACAGCAGCTGTTCAGTGCTGGAGTGAGTGAGAGTTGTGAAGGTATAAAAGTTGTTCTTGAACGTGGATTCAGACCTTCCAGCTTTAGAAACCAAGAGACTATCTCAGGAAGGATCCTGAGAGCAGGTGGAACTGTTAGGAGGTCAAGTCCTCAGCACTGAGTTCCAGATATCACTAATCTGAAAGTCAGGAAGGTTTCCCCAGGCACCAGCACAGGGCATGAACATCCTGGCTCAGGCAATGCACTGCCAGCCACTTGGGAAACTGAGGTGCTTAAGCTCCTAAGGGATCTGACTTATATCACTCTGCCCACTCTCAGAGGGTTGGTGCCAGGTGAGGTCCACTCTGACTCACAGCATGCTCCATTCTGCCTGCTCACTCCAGGCTCCAACTCTTCACTGGTGCTCTCCACTCTTGGAATGCTTCCTCCTGTTCCAGCCAAACCCCTCCTGGTACCTTCTAAGTTTCATCTTATTCCTGCCCCACACCCCGCTTATCTACCAGGAAACCCTGTTTATGAAGAAGGCACTGAACAAGCATCACCTGCCCTTCACAGTGAGTTACCCGCTGAACTCTTTGAGCCCTCAGTCAATTCCAAGCCCAAAGGGTATTTAGAATAATCCAGCCCAACTTTGTAGATAAAAATAAACTAAAGCCTTGTATATCAACTATAATTCAATCAAAAAAGAAAAACAAAATTAAAATAATTAAATAAACCAACCAAACCCTCGGCAGGTAACCTAGCTAATCCAGACATCCTTTTGTTAATTTTGGATTAATGTATGGGAATCTCATGGGTCTTATATGCTATCATATATCTTAAAGACAGAGCTCTTACATTATCCTATACATTAGTCTTTTATATAACCACATAGTATTTAACATACATGGAAGTAGATCCTTAATAAATGTCTGCCCAACACTGGTCCTTTTCCTCTGTGGTCCACTGAAGACCTAACTCCAGGAAGAGTACTATGGGGTTCAGAGTGACCTTACCTTCCTCTAACCCACTGATGAGGAGTTATGTAACAACCTAATAACTTTATAGAAGAGCAAGCCACTTCAGCTGTTGTTCTAAAGGCAGCAGGCAACAAGAGAGGGAAGAGAGATTGGTTCCTCACCTTCATCCAGAGAGATCTCTACTAAGTCCCCACACACTACCAGGGTACTTGCTATTTCCCAGCTGTGTGTAAAGTAACAGTACTTGAAAGTTAAAAAAGACAGTCCTTGCTCTTGACTTTCAATCTAAGGAAGAAGACAGACAGGAACACAGATCATTATGACTCCATGTGACAAAGTGAGATGACAGAGAAAAGGCAAAGGAGTATCATTCTAGATTCTTAAACGAAACTCCATATGTCTCTCAACTCAGCAGTATGTTCCCTGTGAACACAGGCGGAACGGCTTGACTATCTGCCAAAGTCCCCAGCACACCTCTGCTTCTAGGTTCTCTTCCATCCCGCCCTCCTCACCCCAAATGTCCTCACTTCCCCTGTAAATTTAATACATCTCAGAAACCCAAGCTTCAAATTGAATCCTAAACCTTTAGGATTAGTCTTTTCATCCAGGCTTTCCTTAACTACCTTACCACTTCCTTTTTGCAGCACTTATTTTGTCTCGATAGTATTTCCTGTCCAATTCTTATGTCCTTACTTAACTCTCATGCGATCTTATTATTGATCTAAATTTTCAAAAGTCCTTAATAGTAGGTCTCAAGTTCTCTTCTGAAGAAAATTCACATATGGGAAACTCTCAGATACACAGCAAGAGATCAGCATATCTCCTTGCAGAATAAAGGCACAAGCAAATGAATGCGTCATATTACTAGTCAGGTTTCAATTGTCCGTCAAGAATTCCAAATAAATCTATCCTCTTGCAGTCTTCTCACCTCCCTATTATACACTAACACAGGGAGCCATGATACTCTTTTGGGTCAGCCAGAATGAGTTCACCTGGAATGCATTAGCCACAGATCTCTGCTAAGATCAGCCAGATTATTTTAATAGTATCTCTTCTAATTTAATTTTTTCTTTGGCATCCCCCTCCATCCTGCCCTGACTCCATCTGGATTTTTTTTTAGTGCTTGGGGAAAAGGAGAAAATGAGAAAATGAGCTGGCAGGAAAAGAGTATAATTCAGTGGTTCAAATTGCCATCCTCTAATGAGTGGAATAAATCTTTATTGATGCTAATAAACAACATGGCAGAACATGGGCATGGAGGTCAGGGTCCAGCCTGGTGGGGCCCCAGCAGAGATTGATTTCTATAATCAGTTTTCATTCCTCTCTGAATAACCCAAGTTACAAGTGGTCTGGATGGGAACCATTTCCTGGGTAAATTTCCACATACAAGAACAAGGCCATGAGCCCAAACACTGCTCTCACCACCAAGCCCAGGGAAGCTTATCGATCTTATGATGTCTCTCTTGACTTCTCCCTTTACAGCACCTAAAACCAGAAATGCCACAGGAAAAGAGTTTCACCCCACTATTTTGAACTCTGTCTCTAAAATATGCTGATAGGTATGAGACAGAAAAGGTCCTTCTCTCTACAGTAGGGGATCTCCCATCTCTGAGCTCTAATGCTTGATGATCTGAAGTGGAACTGATGTAATAATAATAGAAAAGGGCACAATAAGTGTAATGTGCTTGAATCATCCTCAAACCATCCCCACCATCCCAAGTCCACAGAAAAATTTGTCTTCCATGAAACTGATCCTTGGTGCCAAAAAGGTTGGGGACCGCTGCTCTACAGGGTTACATCTAAGGCAGGCAATAATGCACAGAGGACCCAAACCTGGCCACACGTTCAGATCACCTAGAGAGTTAGCTAGCAACAGCTATATAGATTCTGACTCAGTGGGTCTTGGGTGGAGTCTGACAATCTGAAGTTTAACAAGAGCCCCTAGAAACCAACCTGTTAAGTAGACTGGTAAACAAATGGAAACACTGTGTAAGGTGCTTTTGAGTCAGGTGGTCTAGGTTGAAGTCTCACCTCTACTATACACTGCAAAGTGGGGAAGAAGTTAATTAACTTCTGGGTAAGAGAAGCTTCTTCAGAAAGCTGCTGTAGGCTTTTAAGCACAAAACACTCCCAAAACTAGCAGTGTAGAGCCAGACCTGTGGCAGAATTTTTGTAAATAGAAACTGCCCACAAAGAGAGTTGGACAGTCTGGCCAGTCCAAATGTCACTAAATCATATTAGGTCTATCAAATTAAAGCTCTGTATTAGGATGTAAGTATGATTTAATCATTTCACATACATAAATTCTCAATGAGAATAAAGTACAGTTGGGGTTTTTGAAAATACAGTCAACCATAATGACAGCACCGAATTCCACTGCCTCAGCCTTGGACTTTTAGATCATTGATCTCTGAAGAATGTCATAATGATGCACCTCATTCATAACATGGGACCATAACATAAACTCCAAGGACAACGTCATACTTGAAAATAAGATCGTCCTTCAAAATGTCTACTACAGAGTAATAAAAGTTAGTATCTTTAAAAGCCACATTTAGAGGGAACAGAGGGGATAAAGAACAAAAGATCAATGAAGTTGCACATTACAATGGTTCTTATACTTGCATTATCAAGGTTAATCATTTGTATAGTATTAGGAAATGGGTTCTTCACTAAAGCTAAGTGTTGCTATCAGCAAACACTTGCATTCCTTCAGCAAACACTTATATTCTTTCTGTTCTTATTTTTTACATACATTCAGTATTCAGAGTACCTTTCAGAATTTGGCCTTAAAGGAAAGGTGTGAAAGACTTCAGCATTTGATTTTTCCTCTTGACATAACTCAACCCAGTCACTCTACATGAATGTAGATCACTTATTTCTTGGCAAGAAAATTTGCTGGTAAATATCATTTAACCTTTCTCAAATAGTGAAGGTGGCCCTGGTTCCATCCATCAAACAGATTCCTCACTCTTAATTTAAAATATTAGAAGGTGCCCTAAAGCTTTTTCTGTGGGAGAGACCCAAGCAAATCATATTTGGATAGATTCCCCATGGTTGTCTATAGTCCGTGCCAGATTCTTAAAAGATACCCAGCCAGGTACAGCATTTAATTAAAGGAAGGTCAGGCAATGGGGTGGACATACTCCTGCTTGAGCATTTAATTGCTAGAAAGAGTTTAATAAACTATTTTTGGAGTCAAACTCCCTGTTTCCATGAAGGTTTAAAGAAAAAAAAAATCCTCACTAAATCCCACTAGCAAGATCTTTCCAGGTTGTTTAATAATCAAAGACAAACACTGTCCATAGGCATTCAGTACAGTTCAGTTGCTCAGTCATGTCCAACTCTTTGCGACCTCATGGACTGCAGCACGGCAGGCCTCCAGTCCGTCACCAACTCTAGAGTTTACTCAAAGTCATGTCCATTGAGTCTGTGATGCCATCCAACCACCTCATCCTCTGTCATGCTCTTCTCCTCCTGCCTTCAATCTTTCCCAACATCAGGGTCTTTTCCAATGAGTCAGCTCTTTGCATCAGGTGGCCAAAGTATTGGAGCTTCAGCATCAGTCCTTCCAATGAATATTCAGGACTGATCTCCTTTAGGATGGACTGGTTGCATCTCCTTACAGTCCAAGGGTCTCTCAAGAGTCTTCTCCAACACCACTATTCAAAAGCATCACTTCTTCGGTGCTCAGCTTTCTTTATAGTCCAACTCCCACATCTCTACATGACTACTAGAAAAATCATAGCTTTGACTAGATGGACATTTGTTGGCAAAATAATGTCTCTGTTTTTAATATGCTGTCTAGGTTGGTCATAACTTTTCTTCCAAGAAGTGAGCATCTTTTAACTTCATGGCTGCAGTCACCATCTGCAGTGATTTTGGAGTCCAAAAAAATAAAGTCTGTCACTGTTTCCACTGTTTCCCCATCTATTGGCCATGAAAGTGATGGGACCAGATGCCATGATCTTAGTTTTCTGAATGTTGAGCTTTGAGCCAACTTTTTCACTCTCTTTCACTTTCATAAAGAGGCTCTTTAGTTCTTCACTTTCTGCCATAAGGGTGGTATCATCTGCATATCTAAGGTTATTGGTATTTCTCCCGGCAATCTTGATTCCAGCTTATGCTTCATCCACCGCAACGTTTCTCATGATGTATTCTGCATATAAGTTAAATAAGCAGGGTGACAATATACAGCCTTGACGTACTCCTTTCCCGATTTGGAACCAGTCTGTTGTTTCATGTCCAGTTCTAACTCTTGCTTCCTGACCTGCATACAGATTTCTCAAGAGGTAGGTCAGGTGGTCTGGTAGTCCCATCTCTTGAAGAATTGTCCACAGTTTATTGTGATCCACTGGAGAAGGCAGTGGCACCCCACTCCAGTAGTCTTGCCTGGAAAATCCCATGGATGGAGGAGCCTAGTAGGCTGCAGTCCATGGGGTCGCTAAGAGTCGGGCACGACTGAGCGACTTCACTTTCACTTTTTTACTTTCATGCATTGGAGAAGGAAATGGCAACCCACTTCAGTGTTCTTGCCTGGAGAATCCCAGGGATGAGGGAGCCTGGTGGGCTGCCGTCTATGGGGTCGCACAGAGTTGGACACGACTGAAGTGACTTAGCAGTAGCAGTAGCAGTAGCAGTTTTGTGATCCACACAGTCAAAGGCTTTGGCATGGTCAATAAAGCAGAAATAGACGTTTTTCTGGAACTCTTTTGCTTTTTTGATGATCCAGCAGATGTTGGCAATTTGATCTCTGGTTCCTCTGCCTTTTCTAAAACCAGCTTGAACATCTGGAAGTTCTCAGTTCACATGCTGTTGAAGCCTGGCTTGGAGAATTTGGAGCATTACTTTACTAGCGTGTGAGATGAGTACAATTGTGCAGTAGTTTGAGCATTCTTTGGCATTGCCTTTCTTTAGGATTGGAATGCAAACTGACTTTTTCCAGTCCTGTGGCCAGTGCTGAATTTTCCAAATTTGCTGGCATATTGAGTGCAGCACTTTCACAGCATTATCTTTTAGGATTTGAAATAACTCAACTGCAATTCCATTACCTCCACTAGCTTTGTTCGTAGTGATGGTTCCTAAGGTTCACTTGACTTCGCATTCCAGGATGTCTGGCTCTAGGTGAGTGATCACATCATTGTGATTATCTGGGTCATGAAGATCTTTTTTGTATAGTTCTTCTGTGTATTTCTGCCACCTCTTCTAAATATCTTCTCCTTCTTTTAGGTCCATACCATTTCTGTCCCTTATTGTGCCCATCTTTGCATGAACTATTCCCTTGGTATCTTTAATTTTCTTGAAGATATCTCTAGTCTTTCCCATTCTATTGTTTTCTTCTATTTCTTTGCACTTTCTTATCTCTCCTTGCTATTTTTTGGGTATATCTTTTCTCTTCTCCTTTGCTTTTTGATTATCTTCTTTTCACAGCTATTTGTAAGGCCTTCTCAGACAGCCATTTTGCTTTTTTGCATTTCTTTTTCTTGCAGATGGTCTTGATCCCTGTCTCTTGTACAATGTCACGAACCTCCATCCATAGTTCTTCAAACACTCTGTCTATCAGATCTAATCCCTTGAATCTATTTTTCACTTCCACTGTGTAATTGTAAGGGATTTGATTTAGGTCATACCTGAATGGTCTAGTGGTTTTCCCTACTTTCTTCAATTTAAGTCTGAATTTGGCAATAAGGAGTTCATGATCTGAGCCACAGTCAGCTCCTGGTCTTGTTTTTGTTGACTGTATAGAGCTTCTCCATCTTTGGCTGCAAAGAATATAACCAGTCTGACTTCAGTATTGACCATCCTGTAATGTCCATGTGCAGAGTCTTCTCTTGTGTTGTTAGAAGGGCAAACCACTTCAATATTCTTGCCTTGAGAACCCCATGAACAGTACAGGCATTCAAGATCAGTGGAAAATATATAACCTCTCTAAAGTCCATAGTAACTATCAGAAACCCAAGAGTAACTTCATTATTATACCCTGCCCCATTCCACACTATGAGATTTTATTTTTAACATGAAATATTCAAATGCAAGTAATTAATTCCATCTAAAGGAATCAAATACTAGTGAAAGGAAGATATATTTCAATCACTGAACAGATAAAAGAATAATCACAATGGAACGCACCAAATACCATTGAGATCTTATTCTCAAAGAAATGGAAAAGGGGAAAAAAATAAATGGAAAAAGGTAACTAAACGAATCTATGATCCTGCCAGAAAGCAGGCCCGGGCCACAGCACAGCAAAACAATTTAAATGTGCCCTTGAGGTCCTTCCACTTTTTAAAAAGGAAAAACAAGGCTTATGGTGATTCTCCATCCCCCTACATTTGCCAGCTATTGAACTTTACTCAACTTTGCAACCCAATGTCCTCATGCTAGAAAATGATCTTTCCTTTCCTTAACACCAACAATTTCTTAAAATCCTGTGTTTAGCTGGAACTTGCATAGGAAATTAATGAAAAACCTAATTCTCTATCAATTGCAGTTTAACATGTGGACCTTCCATTAGCATTTTTATGAGAACATATTTAAAGAAAGAGGATGAGGACTTAATTCAACCAAATAAAACCTGAAGGGTGAAATTCCAATTTTTGTATAAAGTCACTCCAGAATATGAGAGAATTTACCTGGGAAGGAGCCACCTTCATGTCCCTCCTCATTTCACATTATTTAAGAGGGAAGTCATAGAAGCATAAATGTACTTTCCCTAAAACAGGATTACTGTAGCTTGTTCTCACCCCAGGATGTAATGAATGAAGAGATCCTGATTCTTGCCTCTCATTTCACAGCTGAGGAAGCTAAAGACCACAGCCATTTAATGATCTGCCCTAGATCACACAGAAAGCTACAGTCATCTTATTTACTTTCTGCTTTATATGGGCTTTGGAGAAATAGATACACCCTACTTCTTCTGCATCTACTTAACCTTTACATTCAGTTGCCATGTTTTGTATCACCTGGAAAATCAGAAATAGCCTCCTAATTAGCCTCCCTGATTGCATGGCAGCATAAGTCTTACAGGGTGTTGAGAGTCTCTGACACTCGAATGCTTAGTCCCCACATTGCAGGACACACCAGTAATCTTACAGGAATGTCTTTTGAGATTCACCCCATGTGGTCTTCCAACCCAGCACTGGTAACTTCCCATAACAGAAATTCCATAACCTCCCAAGAAAACTCATCTCATGACCAGGCATTTCTATTTGGAATGTATTCATTATTTTGAACCCAAATCTGTCTCCCTATGGCTGCCAGAGATTAGCATGAATTCTTCAATTTGATACCATATTAAACAATCCTAATAGCTGTTGTATTTGATACTCTTACAATATCTGAGGGCTGCTATCATGGCTCTTCTTTGCCTTCTCTTTCTCTTTTCTATATAAATAATCCCCTGTTTCTTCAAACATACCCTATATGACGGGTTTGAAGTTTGGTCATAGGGTTTTCCTCCTACACGTCCTCCAATTTGTCCATGTCCTATTATGTATCCACCAAAACAGGAAAATTATTCTAAACTGAACCATTACAAACACGATATTCCAAACTTAAATGTGCACAGTACAAAGAAATCACCCCTATTCTCATTGTAGATTACACATCTATAACAGAGATTAAGGTTTCATGAGCTTTTTGGCTTATTATATCAGAGTTGACTCACAGTGAGCCATGAGCTTACTGTTTTTCAAGCCACTTGATAACATTTTACTCATGCTACTAATTCTGTGAAACATCTCCCTCATCCGATTTTGTGCAGTTTAATTTTGGGATTTGTAGAACTTTACATTTATCCCTGCTACATTTTGTTCTGTTAGAGTTGGCCCAGATCGCTGGTCTATAAATATCATTTTATATCCTGTTTCTGTCTTAGTATTCACTGTCTCTCCTGTCTTTGTATTATTTGAACATTGGATGAATTTGCCACCAGTATCTTCCCCAAGCTGAGGGAAACGATGCCTGCATCTCAGGCAGAGTAGACAGCAGGACCAAGGACAGCAGCTTACAGCCCGTTACTGGGTGATCTCCAGGTTAACTTACAACCATGGTCAATATCCCTTGAGAACAACTGCTTGAACAGTTATTAGTCCATTCAGTTTCCATTAGATACAAATATAAATCCATAAAAGAGAAAAATTATGTATATTAATGCATCTGTGTGGGACCTAGGGGCTTCCCAGTTGGCGCTAGTGGTAAAGAACCCCCCTGCAGTGCAGAAGACATATGAGATGTGGGTTTGATCCCTGGGTCAGATCTCCTTGAGGAAGGCATGGCAACCCATTCCAGTATTCTTGCCCGGAGAATCCCATGGACAAAAAAGCCTGGCAGGCTACAGTCCATGGGGTCACACAGTTGGACATGACTGAAGGGTAGTTAATTAGCATACACACACCCATGGAACCTAGAAAAATGGTACTGATGAAACTATTTGCAGCAGGAATAGAGATGCTGATATAGACAGCAGACTCGTGGACACAGTGCTGGAGGGAGAGTGTGGGACAAATTGAGAAAGTAGCAATGACATATATACACTGTGATATGTAAAACAGATAACTAGTGAGAAGTTGCTATATAACACGAAGAGCCCAGCCTGGTGCTCTGTGATGACCTAGAGGTGTGAGATGGGGGGTAGTGGAAGAGAGGATGAAGAGGGAGGGTGTGTGTGTATATATATATATACAGTTATGATAAAGGCTATGATCTTTCCAGTAGTCACGTATGGATGTGAGAGTTGGACTATAAAGAAAGCTGAGTGCTGAAGAATTGATGCTTTTGCACTGTGGTGTTGGAGAAGACTCTTGAGAGTCCCTTGGACTGCAAGGAGATGCAACCAGTCCATCCTAAAGGAGATCAGTCCTGGGTGTTCATCGGAGGGACTGATGTTGAAGCTGAAACTCCAATATTTTGGCCACCTGATGTGAAAAGCTGACTCATTTGAAAAGACCCTGATGTTCAAAACATTGAAGGCAGGAGAAGGGGATGACAGAGGGGGAGATGGCTGGATGGCATCACCGACTCAATGGACATGAGTTTGGGTAAACTGCAGGAGTTGGTGATGGACAGGGAGGCCTGGCGTGCTGCAGTTCATGGGGTCACAAAGAGTCAGACACGACTGAGCAACTGAACTGAACTGATGACTGATTGGTGTTGTTGTATGGCAGAAACCAATACAACATTGTAAAGCAATTATCCTCCAATTAAAATAAGTAAACAAATTTTTAAAAATCTGTATTAATCACAAAAATATCACAAGGAAGTTGTTCAAATATGTTCCTGAGATCTTTTCTGCTCATGTTATTTTTTTTCCTCACGTAATAGATTATTGACCCTTACAAAATAAGCAAAATTGACTGCTTGCCTCAGACCCTTGCAGCATCCTGGTTATCATCAAATCCTCCTCATTATTTTAATATAACCTTCTAAATCTTGCTCGTGGTCATTTTCAAGCCCACTGCTCCAGAGTGTGACATCCATCAGCTGACATTTGTCTAGCTCATGCTTGAAATTAGTCAGTCTTTAACAGTGATCTCCAAGGTAATGTTTTTCAGAGCACTGGCATAAAAATGCTCCATGATAGAAGACTTGGACTTATTTAAATCAATATGATATTTTACCAGTCTCTTCGCATACCTTACATGGCTTTTCTCATTTTTCCATGTTCATTTACACACGTTCATTCTACACCACTGAGTCCAGACATTTACCTTGACCCAGAAGGCAAACTTAAAGTGAAAAATGATGTACTCTGCTTTCTCCCTGTTATCCATAACTTCCTTAATATCTATGTCCTAATATTTACAAAAATCTCACTCTTGCCCTTGTGTATTTTTTAACTATAAAATATTCTAAAATTTGGCCTTCCAAATGATTATTTTAGGTCAGTGTCATGTCACCCACTCGTGTATATTACACACACTTGGCCTTTGAACACATTTTCAAACATATTGCTTAAAAACTATGTCTGATGCTGATCAAGACAAAATAAAGTTATATGGCCATGTAATAATGTAATTTTTGTTATTTGATGATTTTCAAAGAACAATATTCATTCTCATTTCTTTGCAAGGGACCTATACTTAGTTCAGGCTCAGGAAATATCAGTGAAGATATGTTTTAAAAAACAATAAAAATCTTTCCATGTGGAAATCAAAGAAAGAAAACAGACAGTATCAAATATATAAAAAATAAGCAAAATAATTTATAATTTACTAAATCCTATAAAAATTAAAGCTAAGATCTGGGAGAAGCACAAGCTGGAATCAAGATTGCCGGGAGAAATATCAATAACCTCAGATATGCAGATGACACCACCCTTATGGCAGAAAGTGAAGAGGAACTAAAAGCCTCTTGATGAAAGTGAAAGAGGAGCGCGAAAAAGTTGGCTTAAAACTCAACATTCAGAAAACGAAGATCATGGCATCTGGTCCCATCACTTCATGGCAGATAGATGGGGAAACAGTGGAAACAGTGTCAGACTTTATTTTTCTGGGCTCCAAAATCACTGCAGATGGTGACTGCAGCCATGAAATTAAAAGACACTTACTCCTTGGAAGAAAAGTTATGACCAACCTAGATAGCATATTGAAAAGCAGAGACATTACTTTGCCAACAAAGGTCCATCTAGCCAAGGCTATGGTTTTTCCAGTGGTCATGTATGGATGTGAGAGTTGGACTGTGAAGAAAGCTGAGCACCGAAGAATTGATGCTTTTGAACTGTAGTGTTCGATAAGACTCTTGAAAGTCCCTTGGACTACAAGGAGATCCAACCAGTCCATTCTGAAGATCAGCCCTGGGGTTTCTTTGGAAGGAATGATGCTAAAGCTGAAACTCCAGTACTTTGGCCATCTCATGTGAAGAGCTGACTCATTGGAAAAGACTCTGATGCTGGGAGGGATTGGGGGCAGGAGGAGAAGGGGACGACAGAGGAAGATATGGCTGGATGGCATCACTGACTCGATGGACGTGAGTCTGAGTGAACTCCGGGAGTTGGTGATGGACAGGGAGGCCTGACGTGCTGCGATTCATGGGGTCGCAAAGAGTCGGACACGACTGAGCGACTGAAGTGAACTGAAGATAGCACAGCATCGATACTTAAGAGCATTGGTTTGGGGGTTAACAAAGCTGAGTTCAACTGCTTTTGTTCAGTTCACACTAAGTGTGTAATCTTGAGATACTTACTTATTCTTTCCAAGACCCTATCTTCCTCATTTGTGAGATATAGCTAATCCTAGTGCCTCCCACTTAAGGGGCTTGGAGGATTCAGTGAAAAAGAAGAAATAATCGATTTGTTCAGTTATTGACGTACAACAAGCACTCACTAACTGCACAGTATATTATATGCTCCCATTTAAAATCCACTTTTAATATTGACTACTTGAGCCAAAGATGCCCTAATTTTTTAAGGAGCATGAAATATGAGGTAGATATAAATAGCTTAGGAGAAAAGAAACTAGGAAAACAGCTGACACAGAAAACACAATCATGTTCAAGTTGATAAAGTCATACCTGTCCGGTTCTGGCCTTGCACTATAACTTCCTCAAGGACAAGGTCCTTGAAATACATTTCTTTGCGACCACCACGCGTGCACGTGCAGGCACACACACACACACACAGCCACATCTTGCACAGAGTGAGGTACATGGCACGTGCTAAGTAACCATGCTTGACTGAGCAGGGAGCTCCTCAGAGTCAGAAAACAAGACGTCAATTTACAACACTTCAGGCTACATACAAATCAACTGCAGTTGCTGTTAAATCACCAAGTCATGTCTTGACTCTTTCTGACCCCATGGACTGCAACACGCCAGGCTTCCCTTCACAATCTCCCGAAGTTTACCCAAGTTTACACCCGCTGAATCAGTGATGCCATCCAAACATCTCATCCTCTGTTACCCTCTTCTTCCGCCTTCAGTCTTACCCAGTATCAGGCTCTTTTCTAATGAGTCAGCTGTTTGCATCAGGTGGCCAAAGTATTGGAGCTTCAGCACCAGTCCTTCTGCAGAGTATTCAGGATTGATTTCTTTTAATATTGACTGGTTTGATTTCCTTGCTTTCCAACTGTAGTAGACATGCTATATACCCAGGTTCCCTTTCCCTGGGAACTACCTCGCCCACATCATGAGGTGGCCTCCCTGCAGTCATGTTTCTGCTGCATAACCCTGCCCCTTTGACCACAGCAGACAGGTTTCATGGTGGACACCTGACCACCATGAGTGGACAGCTGGGAAAACTGGCTTCTCTCCCCTGAGGGTCTGTTAGGACTTTAGTTACACTCTTGGTGGAGACTTGGAAGGAGGGTGTGCAAACTCCTGGCTCTGAAGCCTTGGATTTGCTTAATCCCCACCCTTTTTTTCAAGTCTGGTCACTCCCTGAAATGCCTGTGGTACTATAGTATCTTTCCAATGAATTTCATTTTCTTGCTTAAGTGAATTTCAGATGGTTTCTGTTGTCTTTAGTTTAAAAATGAAAACAGAACCAATACACTGAGGAAAATGAAGAGAAAGAATTCCAGTTACACCATCAGCCTGGCCTTGCCTGTGGCTATCGATGCGTTTGATGGATACAAACAATCAAAACAAGATCTAATAGTTTACTAATGTGTTAGAACAGAATGAATAGAACTTAGGAAAGAGATTATGGAATCATATTAGCAAAATGTATCTTCAAGGTCCATAAGAGATATAGACTTTAGAACTCAGATCACATAAAATCAGAAAAAAGCCAGAATTTTCCAAGAGAGAATCATATTAGCAAAATGTATCTTCAAGATCCATAAGAGATAGAGACTTTAGAACTCAGATCATATAAAATCAGAAAAAAAGCTAGAATTTTCCAAGAGAGATATTTTTCTTAGACGATTAATCAAAATTATGTGGCAAAATAAGAGCCAACACTGGCTGAGTGCTTCCTATATGGCAGCCGCTGCCCCAAGTGGTTTTATGTGCATATACTCACCCCCATGACAACTCTGTGACATGGAGCTACTAAAGAGAAGGAAACTCAGGGATTGAGAGATAAAGGATCTTCCCAAGGTTTCATGACTAAAAAGTGGCAGATGGAGGTTTCAAACCCAATGCTCTTAACAATGGCAGTGGGCCATCTTGCAAGCTGACTGCATTCTTGCTGATGCTGGCATTTTTGGTGCCGAAATGTAAAGGCAAAGAGAGGAAACTCTCTGGCAGGAGCTGTCTGACATTATCCACGTGAACTTGTTCATTCATTCAGCAGGCTTTTCCTGATGCTCCCTACCTGCCAGGCACTGTGCTAGGTGCTGAGAACAGTCCCAATGACACCTCCCTTATAAAACATGGTGCCCAGGGTTACAGGACTTCCCAGGTGGTGCAGTGGTAAAGAATCCACCTGCCAATGCAGGAGACACAAGAGGTGTGGGTTCGATACCTGGATGGGGAAAATCCCCTGAAAGAGGAAATGGCAGCCCGCTCTAGTATTCTTGCCTGGAAAATTCCATGGACAGAGGAGCCTGGCGGACTACAGTCTTTGGGGTCATAAAGAGTCTGACATGACCAAGCCTGTAAACACACATACACACAGAGTCATAAGATGTATGCACAGTCTATTTATGGGCACAGTATATACAGTGCAATATCTTATACTAAGTAGGCATTCAATAATCTTCAAGAAATAACCTATGCTCCACACATGGGAAGCATTTCTCACCTTCTTACAAACTCCAGGTATGTCAGCACCCCTCACAAATTCTCTAGGGACCTTGTGTCTCTATCACAGATTTCCCACAGTGCTTTGGAAATATCTGTGTGTCTGTTCAGGCCACTACAATATAAGCTATTTACACATATGACTGCACTATTCACCTGCCTCACTAGGGCCGGGAAGAATTCCCAGCATATGGAGGTGCTCAGCAAATGTTTGTTGTATGAATGGACTCCTCAGGGTGACCTAGTACCTCTCCAGAAGGCCATCCTTTGAAAACAAAAGTCATGTCAGGACAAGCGCTCTGAGCAGCTGGTCCTTTGGCAGAGTTGAGCTTGTTCTAAACCAGTTGTTCTCTTTCCTCCTGTCTTCTTTCTGACAACTTTCCCCACTGGGACGTGGCCAGCCAGATGCCTGGTGCAGCTGAGCCACAGGACCACGGAGCAAGGTTCCTGGTGAACGACACTCACAGCACTAGCATCACTAGTTCAGGTCTTCGGTCACTTAGGGTGAAGTGTCCCACTCAGCAGAGCAAGCATCAGACGTAGAGGTGAATGCCTGCATCTCCACCCAGCACACGGGTAACTGTGAACAAGCAAACTTCTCTGAGCCTTGATCTTCTTTCTCACTTAAATACTCACCTTAGGGAATCATCTGGAGGATTAAATGGGCATCACACAAATGAAAGTGCCAGAACACAGTAGAGATCAATAAAGATGAATAGCCCACCCCCAGTGAAGATAACATATCTCTTAAAAGTATACACGGATCCTTTTAGACATTTTATGATCTATTTTTCTACCTCCTCCATTTTCATCTTTCTGAGTCAGTAGACTTTTCAATGCAGGGGTGACAATAGGGAACAGCAAGGCAACAACAATGATTAAAAAGAAAAACCACATCATTAACTGAGGATGATAGACTCATTAATTTATTTTACTGTAAAATCTTGCATGGGAAGCCCCCTTGAAACCTCTCAAGTCACAAAAACCAAAGGCTTGTAGCCATGTTCACTGAGCAAATGAAACATCACTCCTCAAACCACAACTAATTTTATGTTTAACTTTTTTAAACAAACCGTAACAAATACTAAGTGTAGCTAATCATTTCCTGATTCCTTTGGTATTCATTGTAATAGCACTAATTACGATAAACACATTTGGAATTAATGTGCATGTCATATGCATATATCAATTCCATTCTAATTTGCCATTGATTAACGCCTGTGAAGTGAACATGGAGTCTTCAGTTTTAATACACCACTCACATCTTGAGGCAGCACAGCCTTAAAAAGGGGTCCCAGGCAAAGTAACAGCCTGCTGCAGGCAAATGTCAAGAGAGGCATTGCAGGAAGAAGATTCTAAGTGTCTTTCCCTTCTCAGGATGATGCATTCTGGGGGTGCAGGCAGAGTTCAAGTTTTGCAAGCACAGCATTAGAACACATCAGTTGGGAGAAAATTGAATTTGGGGGTTAAAGACTGGGCTTGGAATCTGATCTGGTTTCAAATCCTAGCTTTGCCCCTTGAAATTGTTAGCTGCTCAGTCGTGTCCAACTCTTTGTGACCGCATGGACCCGAGAGGCTCCTCTGTCCATGGAATTCTCCAGGCAAGAGTACTGGAGCAGGTTGCCATTCCCTTCTCCAGGGGATCTTCCCAACCCAGGGATTGAACTTGGATCTCCCACATTGCAGGTAGATTCTTTACCATCTGACCACCAAGGAAGCCCCAGTTTTGCCCCTTATTAGCTGGTGTATTGTTTTAGGCAAGTCAATCATTCTCTCTAACGTTCAGCTCCTTCATCTGTAACAGTAGAGATAACATAGGATAGTTGTAAGGATTAATAAGAAAAAGTAAATACTTCACTATTCTCAGCAAATGGTTTGTGCTTTAATAGAAAAGCAACGTTATTATAATTGATAATGATCACCATAAGTATAACAGAAAATTTGCTATTACAGCTAGGAATCTCATTCGACAGAAAGCACTGGCATAAATAAATATCCCCCAGGCAGGTCCAGTATGTCAGAGGTCTAAGAGTGAGATAGGGAAGGGAATGCAAAGATAACTCTGACTGTTTTCAGTTTTTGTTTGGGGGGGTTTTTGAATAAGACTGTTTTAGGGTTTGAGTTTAGAGCTCAGGGTGGAAATGGGCGAAGGGGAGCACCGAAGGAAATGGCAACCCTGTCCAGTACTCTTGCCTGGAGAATCCCCATGGACAGAGGAGCCTGGCGGGCTATAGTCCATGGGGTCACAAAAAGTCGGACATGACTGTGCAGCTTCACTTTCTCTTCACTTTTCACTGGCATGCGGAGGTTGCCCCATCACTCTCTGCCAGCCACCGTGCACAAGCCCATCAAGCTTTTAAGAGCTGGTTTCTTCATTTGTAATATGGAGATGATAATATCTATCTCACAGTGCTGTGAGGATCAAATGAGGTGATGAAACGGGTAATGTTGAAAGCATCATGATCAGGGTTTATTACTATTATTATTGGCTTCATTATCATCACCATGAATGAATGAAGGTTTAGGCAAGCCCATTCTGAGATCCTTTTCTTGGAGCCCTAGCCTTTATGCCTGAATAAAGGATGCTTCTCACTGTCCTGTTCCCAACCTCTCTTCCAAGCCTCCACTTCTACAGCTATGCCTGGTCTACGGACCAGGCAGACTTTCTGCGGTTTTCACTCCTAGCCTGCTACCTCACCAGAGCAGGCTCGTGTGTGCGAAGGGACTTAGGACAGCACAGAGACAGCTCAGAACAAACTCATCCCCTCTCAGGAAGTTAGAATCGAATCCACCACTTCCTGAGAGCCCACTCTCAATAATACTGACTTACTGAAGAGAACATCTTGGACACAGGTTATAAGGCACCCAGCTCCTGCTGGACTCCCCCACCCCCATGGTGAGGCACTTGGTCAAGGAACTCCAACACAAGGTCAATGCCTCTCACAATACATCCTCTGCCTTGCCTCCCACTACACCATTCAAACTTTAAGCTTAACCTCCCCCTCACCCCAGAGCAGGATACCCTTGAGTGGAGAGGCCATTTGAAGAAAAAAGGCTTTTCCATACCCAACCTTGATTATAGGCATATGGCAGATGCTTAATTTGAAAATTTTAAAAATATATCAAAAGATTGCAAGAGTTGGTGAGGTTGTGAAAAAGAACTGGAACACTTGTACACTGTTAGTGGGGATGTAAAGTGGTACAGCTGCTGTGATAAATAGTACAGAGATTCCTCAAAAAATTATAATTCATTAAACTAATTAAAATAAAACTACTGTACAACCCAGAAAATCCCACTTCCAAGTCTGTATCCAAAAGAACTGAAATGAGGATCTTAGAAACTGATATCTGCACTCCCACATTCCTGACAGCATTATTCACAATAGTCAAGACAGGAAACAACTCAAGGGTCCAATGGCAGATGACGGGATAAAGAAAACGTGGTTCATGCACACAGTGGAATGGAATCAGGTCAGGCCTTCAAAAAGAAGGAAATCCTACCATTTGCAAAAGCAGGAATGCACCGGGAAGACATGAAGCTAAGTGAACTAGGTCAGTCACAGAAGGAGAAACACGGCACTACTCCTCTTACCCAAGTCACCTCAAATAGTCAAACAGAGAGAGGCTGACAACAGAAGGTGGTTACCCGTGGATGGGGGAAGACGACACGGCGGCTGCATTTCAATGAGTATGAAGTTAGTCACACAAGAGGAACAAGCCCCAGAGTCCTGCTGGGCAACAGTGCCTTAGTCACCAGCATGGTGCTGTGCACTAGAAACGTGTTAAGAGGGCACAGCTCATGCCGCATTCTTATCACGAGACAAACAGAGACGCAAGAAAACCTTTGCAGGTGAGGAATGTTTATTTCCCGGATTGTGGTGACGGACCGTAAGTATATACAGATGCCCAAACCCACCAAACTGCATAAACTAATTATGTGCAGTGTTTCATACACCAATTATATGCACTTCAGTAAAGATGGGGGAAAAAAAGAAACGTACCAAAATGCTACTACTGGTTACCAAAGGAAGGTGGGATTGGATAGGAGTATATATGCAGTGGATGAGGGATAGTGGAGATTATTAGTATTTGCTTTATAACCATTTAATTTTTAAATCTAAGATATATTTTAACCACAAAAATGATGAGGACTAAAATTTCCCCAAATTTGGCAAAAAGACACAAACATAAAGATTCAAAAAACTTAGCAAACTCTTAACAGGATAAACCCAAAGAAACACACACCAAGACATATCACAAACTACTGAAATCTAAAGAAAATTGAAAAAAAAAATCTAGAAAGTTGCAAGAGAAAACACCTTACCTACAAGGAAAAAAACCATTTAAATGACAGTGAATTTCTCATGAGAAGTGAGTGACATCAGGAAAAATGGCATGACATTTTCTAAGAGCTGAAAGAATAAAATACTGTCAACCCCAAATTCTCTATCCAACAAAAACATCTTTTAGGAATGAAAGGGTAAATGAAAACATTCTCCAAGAAAAGAAAACTAAGAAAAAAAAATTTTTTTTACCAGTAGACCTGTTACAAAAGAAGGACTAAAGGAAGCTCTTGAAACAGAAAATAAAAAGTGATCAAAGAAGAAAACTTGGAAAATAAGGAAAGAAAACACCACAAGAACGGAGCACAGGAGAAAAGCAATCACAAGGATACTGCCTAGCTTGCAAACCAGAAATGCACCGTGAAATCAGCAGACACAAGGATCACTGTCAGTGCAAGTGGGGTGGATGAACCTGCTTCTGGAGAGTACCTGGGCTGAAACGCTGTCAAAGGTTACAGACGTGTGGATGAGTTACAGATGTGTGGATGAGTTGTGAACAAAGAAGTCATCATGTTAAAAGCCTGAACACCAAGCAAGACAACAAATAGTAAAGCAAGTTTCCAATTCAAAAAGTCAAAAGAAGACTAAGAGAGGGGAATATTTTAAAAGAAAAATTTCCCTTGAAAACAGTACAAGGGAAACAGTCTTCAGAAGGACTCATTCCCCAAAAGAGAATATAACAACTATTTAACAGAATAAACTACAAAATCACCAAGGTCAGAAAAATTACTATAATGCTAAAGCTCTTTCAGAATGCCACCAATAATAACCGAAAACATGAATGCTGAATTCATCAATGTCAATTTAAAATATGTTTCTAAATCTTGACAGAATAGTGAAGCATCAGTGTGCTCTCTAGAATGAAGCCCTCACTTGCAACCAAATACACGTGTACAGGTGCCAGGATGTGTCTGCCCAGGCATGCGCACTTAGAGGGTGTTCATTATACCTGGGTGTTTGCTTCTCTTAGGAAGATACGGAACATTATAAAGAAAACAAACCTTCCACACGAACAAGAAATGGCTTTGTTTTCCACAAGCTCACCCCACTCCCACGGCCTTATTCCTTTTCCTCCTTCTTCATTTGAAGTCAGACCCCCAACTTCAGGCTGTCTCAGCTCCACCCAATCAATTCACAGGAGGGTCTGGCTGGGGGCAAATGACTGGCCTGTGAGAGATGACACTCACAGGCCCGAGGCCCAGGAACTCAACATTGAAAAATTAAGATGACAATTTAGTCCAGTCACAGGAGGACAATTAGGAAGGCTGACTGGTTTGTTTCATAAGTGGATTCCTGGGCAGCCCAAGTATGACAGCTGTTTAACACCAGCCCAAGGGGATAAGCCAAGATGAAAAAGAAAATGAGTTCAAGCAAGCCTCATTCTGCTATTAAAAAGAAGAAACAGAGAGAGCAAATGTATTTGACTTGACTTTGAGCTATGACTGTATTGTGCTTCAAAGACTGTATTTTTCCTTGAGGGAGGGGGTGGTCAGATTAGAGGCCACACTTCGAAAGAAAAGAAAACTGATTATTAGGGAGCATTTCAGAACTGGCTTCAAGAAACTTGGGGCCTGGCTGGAGTCTATGGTACATGCAATAACTGTGTCCCAAAAAGAAATCCTTACTGGAATGCTCATCCCCAAAGCCAGCTTCAATTGCTGTCTTTTCATCTCAGCAGTCATCAACAGGCCAAAAACTCAGCTACGGCTTTCATTAATTTCCACCATCACCACTGATCTCTGCAGCTTTAGTCAGGGAGGGAGCTGAAGGCTTTGTCTTTTTCATAGGTAATTTACAATTACAAGGGCCAGTTTCCTTGAACCCTGCAGTGGGGCAGAGGGGCTTGGGTAGCAAGCTTCATTCTCTCCCAAAGAAACAAAGGGATGTGTTTTTAAAAAAAAAGCAGACGATGAGAGCTCATGAATACCCCAGCTCTGGCTCCAGCCAGAAATAAACATGAAAAATAACGTAAGTCCTGAAAATGAACAGCTGAGGATACATCTCCGGCTGCATTCGGGGGCAGCTCTCAAAAACCACCTGGAGTTTCCTGAATCCCGAGCAATAACTTTCAAACTATTTCCTAAGTCAATTTTTTGAGAGCCCTGAATGGCTGGCATAAGTGCCAAGAACAATGCAGTGGCACAGCTTCCACCAGAGCTGCCGGGCCCCCTGCCCGCCGCAGACATTCACCAGGCAGGAGGGCCGAGTGAAAGGCAAGCTGCAGGGGGACAGCCCCCTCTGGAAGCCCTTCTCTTTCCTGATGCTCTTCACCAACTCTTAAATTTGTACTCCACCCTTTCTGGGGAAAGACTTTTTTTTAACTGACAACCTTAAAGGGGCAGATTCTTCTACTAACTATATATATATATATATATAAAAAAAAAGTCTTAAGAAAGAGAAATCTAACTTGCCAGGCATATTAATAAGTTAGTAACAGACCCTGTATATATATCACCTAACACTCCTATCACATGTACAAGGTCACTGATGCTTTTATCTCTGATGATGAGAGGTTAAATCATTCAGTCAAGGTCATAAAGCTCAAAAGTATCTGTGTACGTGTGTTCTAAGTTGCTTCAGTTGTGTCCAACTCTTTATGATCCTATGGACCACAGCCTACCAGGCTCCTCTGTCCATGGAATCCTCCACGCAAGAATACTAGAGTTGGTTGCTGTGCCGTCCTCAAGGGGATCTTCCAAACCCAGGGATCAAACTCACGTCTCTTACGTCTACCTGTATTGGCAGGCAGGTTCTTTACCACAAACACCACTCGGGAAGCCTCAAGAGTACCTGTGTTGGGATTAAACCCAGCTAGCTCCATTCAAAGCCTGCTGCTGCTGCTGCTGCTAAGTCACTTCAGTCGTGTCCAACTCTGTGCGACCCCATAGACGGCAGCCCACCAGGCTCCCCCATCCCTGGGATTCTCCAGGCAAGAACACTGGAGTGGGTTGCCATTTCCTTCTCCAATGCATGAAAGTGAAAAGTGAAAGTGAAGTCGCTCAGTCGTCTCTGACTCTTAGCGACCCCATGGTCTGCAGTCTACCAGGCTCCTCCGTCCATGGGATATTCCAGGCAAGAGTACTGGAGTGGGGTGCTATTGCCTTCTCCAATTCAAAGCCTATGGATGTACTTTTCATTGCAGAATGTCATCTCTCCTGTCAAGCGGTCCTGAGTGGGATCAGTAGAGGCGATGAAGAAAGTTAATAGAGGTGAACCCTTCTGCCCACATGTGGACCCTCAGGTGTCATTCATCACCTTGGTGATGGTCACTAAGACCATCATTGCCTGCATAAGGGTGCAACCCACACACTAGACAATAGATCTTCCTGGGGTCTTATGCACAGGCATGGGGTCTCCTGTGCTCTAGCTTCTTAAGAATTTTGCTTCTTAGGGAGAAATGCATACTCTGCCTCTGAAGCTCTTTCAATCTACCTGGGAAGATAGGACCACGGTCAGCTCTTAACTGAACTATGAAAAACCAGCCTGCCGTTTGTGCCTCAACTTTCTCCACTTCCTCTGCCCTTAGCCTTCTCGTGTCTCCTCTTCACCTTCAAGGGCTGCAGGATACGCTCACGGCTGTGATTGCTCCTAGAGCTAAAAGAAAAGACCACTGACCAACTCACATCAAGTGCACAGAACTGCAGATGTTCATCCTTATAATAAACAAGTATATTTCTAATGATAAAAATTATCCTTGCATGCTGGACTAGGAAAAAAATACATTTCTAGGGAAGAGATCTTTCTAGCATCCATAAAAACAAACTACAGCAGTAAACAATGCTTTTTTCCCACACTTCAGATTAAGCCAACCCAACACATGCATATTCATACAGACACACATACGTGCACAGGCACACAGAGAGACATGAACTTAAATACACTAATGTTTGTACTCCAGCTCAATCCAATTAGTATATGCTGAGAGCCTACTATTGCAGTGAGAGCCATGAAGGTAGGCTGCCCAGCTGAGCAAGATACTAGGATCCTTAAGAAATTTATCATCTGTCTGGGGACAGACGTCCATCTAGGCATCGCTGAGGGGACATCACAGCCCCATTCCTCTGCTTTTGTGTGCTTAGTTACTCAGTCACGTCTGACTCTTTGTGACCCCATGGACTCTAGCCCACCAGGCTTCTCTGTCCATGGAATTTTCCAGGCAAGAATACTGGAGTGGGTTTCCATTTCCTACTCCAGTGGATCTTCCTGACCCAGGGATCGAACTCATGTCTCCTGTGTCTCCTGCATTGCAGACAGATTCTTTACCCACTGAGCCATCAGGGAAGCCCCCTTTGGTTTTGAGGAGATGATAAAAAAAAGATCAGCCCCATGTAAATGGTGTTACCTTTGCAAACTCACTCAAAAGAGGGGGCTCCTCTCTTCCTCCCCCACTACAAAACAGGGATTGAAAAACTCGAAACCTCTGGACATTACAGTAAAGCACCGAGTCGGTGCCTCCCAAGAGAAACTGATGGGGAAACACTGCAAAGCTGCTTTATTGAAATGCATAAACTATCGGGATTATCTGCAGGCAAGCCTCAGATCTCCATATTTATTAAACCTAAGTCAATGCCTGACACCAGAAATGTGCACGATATTTGCTGAATGAATGAATGAATTGTAGAAATCAGGGAGGCACCGGGTCCAGTTCCTTAGGGTATAGTTGCGTGGTCTTAAGCAAGCCCTTCTGCCCTCCTCATCTCTGCTGAGTGAGTAGCAGTGCCAGCCCTCCCCACCATCAGGACCCCTGGGAGCAGCGTAGGAGCTCACGGACTCCAGAGCATTTTCAGAAGCATAAAGCACTCTGTAAGTTCAAGGGCTGTTATGATTCTTTTGCAGATGCCCATGCAGTCCATAGCTGCTCTTGTAGGGAAATTGAATTCATCCCTGATTAATCAGCCTGTTTACTGCAGGCTGATGGTAGCCTGACTTGCCCCCACTCTGGCTCCGGGGCACTCTTCTCCGCTGTTTGCTGCTCAGCCCCTCAACCTTCAGACACTAGAGCCAGAAATAGGGCTTGGAGGGGCCTCTCCTTCTCCCCTGTAGGTCCCGCCTGCATGGGGTCCTTACCCACCTCCATTCTGATTACACCAGGCTGTGCGCAGAACGCCTACACAAAGCTTCCCAGCTCGACAGCCCCTTTGGGTGTCAAAGTGCTGCTGCAACCCTTCTTCCTTGTCTGTCCTGCTCATTCCACAGCTATTTATTCTCAGGGAAGCAGAGAAACATCTCTGCTCTACAGTATGACATTTAGCCCAAGATAAAGGCTTCTAAACAGCAGCCAACAGCAGCGTGTGTGCAAAAGCAGAGGCTGGTCCGAAGTTAAGGAGACTGAGACTGGGGTTGGTCTTTCTAGTAATTTGATACCCTCTTTCCTCTGGGGGCCCCTGCAGAGATACTTGGCACTAGGCGTGTTTAACTTCCTGCAGTGGAGCTGGTTCTATGTGTTCCTGTCTCACAGGCATCTAATACCATTTTTAAAAGCAGTGTCTTCCTGGAGTGAGTGATTCGCCTTTCAAATACAAGTGCCACAGTTTAGGAACATTGTGTTCAGAGACAGCAGAGAACACTGATGTAACAATGGCCCTGACGTCATGGTCCTCTGGGTCTCTCTGTAGCCATAACGTCTGCTATGAAGCCTCTGAGCTAGCACAATACTGTTAAAGCAAAACAATATCCTATTTTATTACAAGTGTATCAGACCCCTATGCAGAGTCCCTTCTTGCTCTCTTTGTCTATGACCCCTAGGGTCCTTATCCAATAAGCAATCAAGATGGATTCACCAAGGGACAAGGCAACACCAAGTCAGCAGTAGCAATATAAGTCAGGGTCCTGCCCTCCTGATAGACACACTAGAGCAAGCTAGGATTCTCGAGCACTTGTTGCAACTAGTTAAGAGTGTTATGTTCATTCTCTCATTTAAACCTCCTTAAAACCCTATGAGACATTCTGCAATGCTGAAGAAACTGTTTTAGAGAATTTAACTAATGTACCCATATTAGTGGGAGGGCTAAGATTTGAATTCGGCCTCTGATTTCTAAGCCCACATCCTGAAGACAGCATCAGTAAAGCACCAACATGAAGCAACCAGGGAATTCTGAAGGGCTAAATGGTGCTAGCCAGCATTCATCCCTTCATTGTTCTCACTCATTCTTTCACAATATCTACTGAGCATCTTCAGAGTGCCAGCCACATTCTAGACACAGGAAGCAATGTCCCTGCCCTTCAGTTACTCAGTTCAGCCAATCTGTACAGGCTTAGTGACCCAGGCAGGTCCACAGAAGAGGGAAGACTCCAGGGTAAGACTTGGAAAACTACAAAAGTGTAAGGGATCACAGTGGAAGAAACAGTGGGAGCCAAGTCCTAGAGGCTGGAATGTTCATAGATGAAAGGTGACAGGGAAACTGAGGCTCCTAGTACCAGAGCTGAGAAAGACTCAGGGACTAGGTGGCCAGTTCTGGAAAAATCCTGAGCAGTGACTTCTGGGAAGGAGACGGTTTAGGATTAGACCCCAAGCCCTCCTCTTTCTCCCAAAATAAACAATACTCCAGTAAATGAAGACACAGACTAAGAAGATACATCAATTAGCATCTCTGTCTCTGGCTGGGACCCAAGAAAACCCTTTGAAAAGGTTGCCATGATGCCCCCATGGACCACTTATTATGGTGGCAGAAGCGAATATGCGGATTGTGTTGATGTTTCTCCAAGCCTCCTCCAGGCCTCTTTCCCATGCAGTCAGCTCAGCAGGAGCCAAGGAATGAGGGGAATAAAGGGGGTGCTCTACCAGATAGCCAGACAGCAGCCAGCTGCCCTGGGAACGCACTCACTCACTCAAAGCCCATCTAGTCACTGCCATCCCAATCATGATGAAAACATACCACATCCAACTCAATCTTGGCCCCTTGACCCTGGGATCACCCTTTTACTGGGTAGAACAGATAGCTGGACTCACCGACTGTCCAGCAAAACACCTAAAGGGCAGCTGAGGAAAACAGGTGAGGAAACTGGGAGGCCGATGAGGTGCCTCAAGAGATACAACCTAGCTGGTCTGCAGCTGGTCTTGGACTCAGACTCTCCCGGCACCCAGTTCAGATGGATTTCTCCACTGACCGCAAAGCATGCCCCCCTGACCCCCTGCCAAGTGTCAGTGCTCTAGAATGCAAGAGATGCACCATGGCAGTCTAGACAGGGAGGCAGAAGGTCAGGTTCCAGATCAACTCCGTCCCTTTCTAGCTATGGAGCCTCGGTCTAAACACATTTCCTTAAGCCTCAGTTTCCTGATCTGTGAAATGCCAAAAAAAAAAAAAAAAAAAAGTTCCCTCCTTCACAGGGCTATCCAGAAGGGCAAATAAGATAATCCAAGTAAAGCCCCCTGAACAATGTCTGGCAGATAGTACCTGCTCATCTCTCATGCCTCCAAGTCCACGCTTCTCCAGACTGCAAATCTGGGCTTGACATGAATTTCAACTCTTAGAATCTTGACCACTCTCCTATAGCAAGGACAACAAAAAGAAGTCCAAGATGTGCCAAGCAGTAAGTCTGAATGAAGACCTGTTCTAACGGATGTTCATGAATTATACTGTTCTCACAAAACATGATATAGATAGCTCTTTACTGCTCCATTTTACAGATAAGGAAACTGAGGTTCGGTGAGACTAACACATTCCCCAAGGTCCACATAGCCTGTCACTGGTGGATTGGGAAGTCCCCATGTTCTTTGCCCTCTAGCATGCTGTCAGCCTTTCATCTCTCTCAAAAGTGCTGTGCCCAGAAGGAGCCACCTCATTCCAAGCATTCCAGAACCAGTGACGGGGAAGGACTTTTTCCAGCCTCATCACAGGTTCCGTAGTTCCATTCATGCCACTTGACACACATTGAACTTGAAAATATATCTTCTGAAATATGAGTAGTCAAACCTCCCCCTCCTGGCCTTGTGCAGCTGTTTCACTTTTTTTAATGCAAGGTTAAAACCCAGCAACATGACCCTATTAACCATCATTTTAAGTTAAATCAAGTTCATTTTTCCAAGCCTGAACTAATCATTTTAGATCTGAATCTTTTCATCCAACATATCTATTATCTCTCCCATCTTTCTTTGTCATTGATTAAAGGAAATGTTAACAACACAGGATAAAGAATAGAACCTCCTGACTCCAGAAACCTGCCTCTGGCTTGAGAATTGCTTCATTACAAAGTATTCCAGAGATTGGATACATTTCCCTATGCTATACAGTAGGACCTTGTTTATCCATTCCAAATGTTAACTTTTGCATCTACTAATCCAAAATCCCAATCCATCCCTCTTCCTCTCCCTCCCTCTTAGTAACCACAAGTCTGTTCTCTATGTCTGCAAGTCTATTTCTGTTTTGTAAATAGGTTGATTTGTGCTACATTTTAGATTCCACATATAACCATAATGGAAAGAATATTTTAAAAAAGAATGTATATACATGTATAACTGAATCACTTTGCCATACAGCAGAAATTAGGACAACACTGTAAATCAACTATATTTCAATTTAAAAAACTAAATTAAAAAAAAAAAACATACTCTGAGGATACCATTCCATGAATAACTGATCCAGCCCAAAGCCTTCTGTCTTGAGCCCAAGGTACCCTGAGGAGCTTTCCAATGCCTTGTTGAAATCAGGACATACCATGCCTACTGCGAAGAAGGAAAGAGGTTAGCTAAAAAAGACTCACTCCTCAGTTAGTACATGATTATTCCTAGTGATTACTATTTGTTTTTCCAAGGTTACACAATCCCTCTTTTAAATACTCAATTTTAGACTCTTGCCCAGGATTTTCAACTAGCACATGAATTTGTAAACTACCTTATACAGACCATTTTGAAAGTCTGAATAATTCCTTGTCTCCTTCTGGAACATTCCCACTCTGCAATGATTTCCTCAAATATCATCAGCAATATTGTATTACACTAGAATCTGACATCTAACCCGGGATGGGATCTTTTGAGATCGAGAGACTTGAGCTCATTTAAAGCAGATGGAGCTTTATTCTAATCGAATCATCAGGGCTGGTGGCCCACTCTGAACAGTCCTGATCTCCCCAGGCTTGTGACCCACAGGACTTGTCTTCCATTGAGCCTGGACTTCTGCTGCCACTTGCTAAGCTCAGACAAGCTGGAGCTGGGAAAGATCAGCCAGATACTGGGATTTTCCAGGGCTTATATTGAGACATGCTTTGAGCCTACAAGCCTCGAGAGAGCCCCATCACAGAAACCAGTCCTTGACTTCTGGTAGGACAGGTGTAAAAGGCTTTCTGCCTGGGGTAGTATTTATCACTGTATGAAGGTCCTCGTATGCAGTGTAACATAATCCAAAACGTCAAAGGTCTTTGACCTGATATGACCTAGTCTGACTCTTCACACTGCTCTAACCTGGTCCCAAATCCTTTTCTGGTCTCAGCCATCTTCATATTATCATCTCAGGTACACATGCTCCCAACATCCAGATCCACCAGAAACAGAGTGAATTCTCAGCCTTGCCTGGGTTTTCTCAGTCCTGCAATAGAACTCAGTCCCCTCAAACTTTCATTGTTCAGGTCTAAGAAAACCATTAGAAGCACAAGGTCATGGCTAAAGCTGAGATCAAAGCAAGGTTTAACCTCTAGAGTTCACTTTCTCTTTTAGAGGTAACCTGAGAAATACAAGCTGCACCCTGACTTTTAAAATCACTCAGAAGCCTTTGACTCAGAAATTCTATCCCTAAGGATTTCAAGGAAATAATCAAAGATGGTTAAAAAAAAAAAGACAAAGCCACATGAACAAAATTTATGAAACAAACCTACATGTTCAAGAATGGGGAATTGATTTAAAAAAAAAAAAAACAACTACTCGTACAGCCACAAATGGAATGATGTAGACAGACAGATTATATATAATGATAAATATATGATATATAAGCATATATCCTTTAAGGATTCTGATCATAGGATATTTGATTGCATGAGAAAAAAATGTTCATGATATATTGTAAAGGGAAATATCAGATTACAAAATCATATGTACATAAGATCTTAAAGCGATATATAGACAGAAAGATAGAAGACGACTGGAGAGACAGATGGAAAGGAGAGACAGGAGACATTGGAGGGACAGGCAAAAAGATATTAATAGTGGCTATTTCTGAATAGTGGGTTTTCAAGAACATGAGTGTGATTTTCTATTTCTTACACATTTTTCTGTAAAAACAAAATGGACGTTTATTATTTTGAAATTAATGAAAACCCACCAGTGTAGTTATGACATATCCTCTCACTTCAAGGATATAATTCATTCTCCATTCATTCATTCAGCAAATGAGATCCAAACACCTACCTTCATCACACTTTTGATGAAGAGACAATAATGAACACAAACACCTATAACAAAAGACACTATAAACAGCCAGTGCCACATGAATATACAGACGAATACTGGAGCTCACAGACCCAGCAGGGAACTGGGCAGGACCCTTAAATTGGGCTGAATTCTAACAGATGGAGATGGTGTAGGGGGTGGATGACCAACCCATCCTGGTTCACCAAGACTTCACCAGCTTGAGCATTAAAAGTCCCACAGCCCAGGAGAATTGAGACAACTGGTAACCCACAATGGGAAATGCTCTCTGCAGGAGAAAGGGATCAGGCAAAGCTTTCTCAGTAGACGGAAGGCAGCCCACCTAGAGGAAAGGTGAATAGGAGCCAAGCTGAGGATGACTCCAAAGTCTAGTCAGAGGAGATGGATATTAGTCCATCTGGCAACCAGAGGAGTAGCAATTTGGGAATAATAACTGGGCAGGAGTCCACTTGGCAAACTAGAGGAGAGAAGGAATCAAGGTGAGTTCTCAGAAAGGTGCCCAAGGGAGTCTGTCTTAGGGGAAGTGTGTGGCAGGATGGTACTAAGGCCATTTATATGCAAAACATGCAAAATAGTTGCTCTAAGTTACATCAGATTCCACAGTTCCTAATGCACATGTCAGCTGTCATTCTCAAACCACCACCCCCCTCCACCACCTCACCATATTTGCAGAAAGCAAGAGTCTAGATGAATAAGTGTGGTTTTTATTCCCAGCAAAAGCAGACTGTCTAACAAAGTAAAACTCTGTTTGCCAGCAAGCGCCTTCACAGTCATGAAGAAACACCAGGCACAAGCGTTCGGGAGAGGACCAGACCAGGTGGTCCTCTGAAAGTCCCCAAGAGGAAGGTGCTCTCCACACTGCAGGGGTTCCTGGAACTGGGAGCCACTGAGCACTGAGGGAGGTAAACTGGTCTCTGCTGGCTTGAACTGCCAGGCTTGGTTACTCTAAAAACCTCTCTGCACAGAGAGCTCGGCTGGTTGATTGTCTTTCTGACACTGTCTTACGCACAAGAGGGGAAAAGAGAGATCTTTTGTGAGACGTGACTTCCCCGGCCCTAAGGACACTAAGATCCAATTTCATGGGTTTCCCTCACCCCAACACACATGCAAACACACTCCTCCAATCTCAATATGAGTATAATTCCCATGGTTTCTTGCTCCCAACAAGCTTACCTTCGTGCAAACACCGGGAGAAGACCCAGATGATTTCTGTCCACTTAAAATAACAAAAACACCCAGCTTTTCACCCTTTTCTGTGTAGTGTGTTTACCCTTTCCACTGTCCTTTATATCCACTGTCCTTTATCCTCATGACAATCCTGGAGGCAGGTATAAATGATCCCACCGCCCCCATTTAACAGAGAAGGAAACCGAAACGGAGAGATGAAGCAATTTAGCCTAAGGTCAGACAGTGATACATAATAATGACTTTCCCTGTGTTGCATCGACCATCATTCTCCGCAACCTCCCCCACTGTGGAGAGGGCCTGAGTCAAGGAATACAGAAGTAAAGGGATGTAGTTCCAGCCTCAAATTACTTACATTCCACCACACTGACAAAACCTAAAACCTAAATTAACCAGCCCACATGTGGACACATATACACTAAACACTCAAGTACAAAGGGCACACAAAACCAAGCGACACTTCTATCGATGAAGAAATAAAAGAATGGGGACTTAGAGAAAGATACTCTTCTAGATCTGAGCTGTTCAATACAATAGCCGTGTGTATTAACTGAGCACAAGAAATGTGTCTAGTCAGCACTGAGATGGGCTGCAGGTGTTAAATACACACCAGATTTCAAAGACTTAGTATGGAAGAAAACTATATAAAAGCATCATTAATATTTTATATCTACATGTTGAAATGATAACACAATAATTGGCATGCAGTGCTGGAAAGGGAGCTGAGATGATAAAACCCTTCCCTGGAGACCCACCCATCACACATCCCACACCCCTTCTCTGTTTTTGCTCCACAGCCCTTGTTGCTTTCTAACATGCTGTATGATGAATATACTTTCTAGCTGACTATCGTCCACTAGAGAGTAAACTCCACGGGGCCAGGGGTTTTGCTGTTTTAATAACTGCTATATTGCCACCACATGGTGCTTGCTTTCACTGAATGAATGAATCAGTTTGGGCCTCCAGGGATTTTAGGTTACTCATGGGCCAAGAACACTGTGAAAGTCTTGGGCTGAAAGCAGCAGGGCAGCAGTCATCTTTCAGCTGTGGGCATCTTCTCAGAGAGGAAGGTTTCCTACAGCACAATAGACGCTTCCTTTGTGTCCTACACCCGAGCATGCCGCCAGGCTCTGGGATTGCTAGCAGCTGGCCTGGGACCAGAAGGACAGCCTCTGCCTCCTCAGCCTCTCTAGCCCTTCCCAACCGGGCTCACTGAGCTGAGAGAACCATATATGAGGGTGGTCTAGAAAACTGCATTGTGCTAATGTCTTCATTCAGCAGCAAAATCATTTGATTTCACTGAAGCTTGTCTTTGTAAGGCCAACCAAAGCTAGACTGACAGACAGCCATTAAGCACACTAACTAGGAAGTTGTTTGAAGAGGTGGTGAAGCAGAGCTGTGGGGGAGAGTCAAATGACTGGGACTGGATTCTGGCACAGTTATACAGTACTTGCTGTGTGGCATCTGGCAGGACAAACAACCTCTCTGAACCTTCCACGTCCTCGTCTTTAATAGAGGAGTAACATACTGCTATCTCACAATGCTGCTATCTGGTTTTAAGGAAATGATGCATATGAAAAGTGTTTCGTGGCATGGGAAACACTCCCCAAATAGACTTGTTACTAGTTTATGATTGTTATTATTGGAAGAGCCACAAGAGTAAGAATGAGGGGGAATTTAGGTGTTGGAGATGCAGGGAGATCAAAAACCTAGCCATGAATGGTCACTTGGCAATTTGAACTACATGACAGGCCTATCACAACAAGCCTGGGAAAGCAGATGAAACACAAAGATTTGCTCCCTCCCACTTCCCTCCACACCTCCTCTAAGCCCAGAATCCACAAGGCAGCACCCTGGCTCAAACACCCTCATCTCTGAACCATCAAGTATCCAAGAGCCAGACATGGGGACCCGGACTTGAGAGAGATTCTCTGAGCTCAGAAGCCCATGATGCTTCCAAAACGCTTCCAGTACAAGTCCACGGTCATCCCCAAGGACAGTCTTAACCTGGGATCCCAATTTCTGGAGAATCGCTGGGGTGAAGAGGAGGCACGGCTCGATGCTGGAGACCTGTCCAAGGCTGCCACTGGCCTAGGTCACTTCTGCACCCTACACAGTGGGTGTGGCCTGATTGGGCTGCCATGGGAGGGCCAGCCTGGAAGAGCTTGAAAAACACAGATTTCAGGTCAGAGATACCCGTGTTAACCCTGGCCTCTGCACAGCTGCCCAATTATGTCACCTTGAATAGAGGCTTGGCTCTCTGAGCCTCCATTTTCTCCTATGAGGATGGGCAAGAGCCCTTTGGTTATAACTCTTCCCATGGTGCCTGTCCCATGTCATGGTAAACTGTATGTGTTTAATCCAAGACTGCCCAGGTTCCAAACCCAGACAGGATACTCAGAGGGTATATCAATTATCAGTTTCTCTGTGCTTGTGTTTTCTCAGTCAAATATGAATAATAAAAGAATCTACCTCTTAGGCATGTTGTGAGGATTAAAGTAATTAATCCATGTAAAGTGCTTAGAACAGAGTTCAGCATACTCTAAGTACTCAATTGTGACAGCTAATATTTGCTTAATAAAAATAAATGATAATAATAGTAAATGACTGCTGATGATGTTTAAAACCCAAAACAGTCCTGGCTTAGCCCATACTGGCGCTAGTGGTAAAGAACCCTCCTACCAATGCATGAGATATAATAGATGCGGATCCAATCCCTGGATCAGGAAGATCCTCTGCAGAAGGGCAGGGCCACCCACTCCAGTATTCTTGCCTGGAGAATCCCATGGACAAAGGAGCCTGGTGGACTACAGTCCATTGGATCGCAAAGAGGCAGACACAACTGGAGCAACTTAGCATGCACGCATGCACTAGCACATAATAGGAAATTAATCAACATTTTCAGGGAATGATTCTGGGGACTTCTAATCTCCCCACATTGGTGTGTTCCATCTACTCATAAAATCTGTTTCTAAGCCAATGGCTAGTGGAGGTGATGGAATTCCAGTGGAGCTGTTTCAAATTCTAAAAGATGATGCTGTGAAAGTGCTGCACTCAATATGCCAGCAAATTTGGAAAACTCAGCAGTGGCCAGAGGACTGGAAAAGGTCCGTTTTCATTCCAACCCCAAAGAAAGGCAATGCCAAAGAATGCTCAAACTATCACACAATTGCACTCATCTCACACGCTAGTAAAGTAATGCTCAAAATTCTCCAAGCCAAGCTTTATATGTTCAAGCTAGGGTTGGAAAAGGCAGAGAAAACAGAGATCAAGTTGCCAACATCCACTGGATCATCAAAAAAGCAAGAGAGTTCCAGAAAAACATCTATTTCTGCTTTATTGAATATGCCAAAGCCTTTGACTGTGTGGATCACAATAAACTGTGGAAAATTCTGAAAGAGATGGGAATACCAGACCACCTGACCTGACTCTTGAGAAATCTGTATGCAGGTCAGGAAGCAACAGTTAGAACTGGACATGGAACAACAGACTGTTTCAAAATAGGAAAAGGAGTATGTCAAGGCTGTATATTGTCACCCTGCTTATTTTACTTATATGCAGAGTACATCATGAGAAATGCTGGACTGGAAGAAACACAAACTGGAATCGAGATTGCTGGGAGAAATATCAATAACCTCAGATATGCAGATGACACCACCCTTATGGCAGAAAGTGAAGAGGAACTCAAAAGCCTCTTGATGAAAGTGAACGTGGAGAGGGAAAAAGTTGGCTTAAAGCTCAACATTTAGAAAACGAAGATCATGGCATCCAGTCCCATCACTTCATGGCAGATAGACGGGGAAACAGTGGAAACAGGGTCAGACTTTATTTTGGGGGGCTCCAAAATCATTGCAGATGGTGATTGTAGCCACGAAATCAAAAGACACTTACTCCTTGGAAGAAAAGTTATGACCAACCTAGATAGCATATTGAAAAGCAGAGACATTACTTTGCCGACTAAGGTCCGTCTAGTCAAGGCTATGGTTTTTCCTGTGGTCGTGCATGGATGTGAGAGTTGGACTGTGAAGAAGGCTGAGCACTGAAGAATTGATGCTTTTGAACTGTGGTGTTGAAGAAGACTCTTGAGAGTCCCTTGGACTGCAAGGAGATCCAACCAATCCATTCTGAAGGAGATCAGCCCTGGGATTTCTTTGGAAGGAATGATGCTAAAGCTGAAACTCCAGTACTTTGGCCACCTCATGCGAAGAGTTGACTCATTGGAAAAGACTCTGATGCTGGGAGGGATTGGAGGCAGGAGGAGAAGGGGACGACAGAGGATGAGATGGCTGGGTGGCATCACTGACTTGATGGACATGAGTCTGAGTGAACTCCCGGAGTTGGTGATGGACAGGGAGGCCTGGCGTGCTGCAATTCATGGGGTCGCAAAGAGTCGGACACGACTGAGCAACTGAACTGAACTCCAAGATGAGCATAAACCTCATGGGTCTGCTGTTCCCTCCAGCTCAATGCTCTTCCCACTTCATTCCAGCTTTTCTCAGCTGTCACCTCCCAAGAGACACTCTTTGAATTAAGTGCTCCAACATTCTCCATCCTTTATCTTGCTTTGCTTTTCTTCACAGAATTTTTTTTTTTTTAGTTTTTTATTTTTTAAATTTTAAAATCTTTAATTCTTACATGCATTCCCAAACATGAACCCCCCTCCCACCTCCCTCCCCACAACATCCCTCTGGGTCATCCCCATGCACCAGCCCCAAGCATGCTGCATCCTGCGTCAGACATAGACTGGCGATTCAATTCACATGATAGTATACATGTTAGAATGTCATTCTCCCAAATCATCCCACCCTCTCCCTCTCCCTCTGAGTCCAAAAGTCCGTTATACACATCTGTGTCACAATTGCTGATTAATTTCTCCTCTGTCTCCTCCCCAAGGGAAAGGCAGGGAGACTCACCTCTTTTGTTCTCTGCTGAGCTTAGAACAGTGCCTGACACACACACACAGGAGGTGCTCAAGAAATATTTGCTCAGTGAATGAAAGAAGCAGAGGTCATCTCCTGGCAGACATGACCACCAGCAGTCTGGGAAGGACTGCAGAGTTGACACCCTTCTGCCAAATGTCTTTTCTCAAGCCCAGAAGGATGGGCTGAGCTGGGTTGTAGGGCAAAGAGAACCTGCAAACCCAGGTCCCAACTCAGTTCTTTCAGGTGGAAAGTAAGACTTTGACTGCCTTCATCTGGAAAACACACGCCGTGACATTCCATCATTCAATTAGAAAGTTAAAGAGTTGCAACAAAATTAATTTCTTATCACCAGGGAAATTAAAATGTCTGCAAATAAATCCTACCCCTGCAGCCCAGTTTCAGGTGGTTGATACATCTGATGTGTTGGCAGCAGTAAGAACCAAGAGGGAAGCATTGGGAAAACTAGTTTCTAGCTGGAAGGGAAGATTTAAGAAAGGTAAAAAAATAAAATAAAATAAGGAAAACTAAAAATACACCACCACCACCATCAAAAGCAACAACAGTAACCACTGCCACCCAAGTTTGTGTTTGTAATGTCTTCTCCAAAATGTGCAAATGATTATGACTTAAGGACCTAAAATGCAGGCTATCCAGTTAACATCTCATTCTCAAGACCAGAATTCAGACATTAATTGTTACCCCAAATGACTTGAGTTCTACCATTTTAGCACGGTATTTGAGAATATGGGTTTTGCAATTAGATACTGCTGCTAAGTCACCTCCCTCGTGTCCAGCTCTGTGCGACCCCATAGACGGCAGCCCACCAGGCTCCCCTGTCCCTGGGATTCTCCAGGCAAGAACACTGGAGTGGGTTGCCATTTCCTTCTCCAATGCATGAAAGTGAAAAGTGAAGTTGCTCAGTCATGTCCGACCCTCAGCGACCCCGTGGACTATAGCCTTCCAGGCTCCTCCGTCCATGGGATTTTCCAGGCAAGAGTACTGGAGTGGGGTGTCACTGCCTTCTCCGATAAGCCTCTTACTATCAGTGTGGTCTTGGGATACATACTAACTTCTCTGATCCTTGAGTTCCTCACCTATAAAATAAGGATAATAAACTTAATCTCCTGGATTGTTAAATAATGTATAATTGTACATGACGCTTCCCAGGTGAGGCAAATGGTAAAGAACCCACCTGAATACAGGAGATGTAAGAGACTCAGGTTCCATCCCTGGGTTGGGAAAATCTCCTGGAGGAGGGCACCGCAACCCATTCCAGTATTCTTGCCTGGAGAATCCCACAGACTGAGGAGCCTGGTGGGCTAAGGGTCACCCAGAGTCACACTACTGAAGCAATTTAGCATGCTTTAGATACATAAAGCAAAGTTGGTGCTCAAAATGTAAAATACATTTTTATCATTATATCAATACCATTAATGCCAGAAATGTTAAAAATAATGATATCAATAATAAACATAAAAGGTAATTTCTCTCAAGTTTATACATGGGGATGGTACATATCAAAACACAGAACAGGTCTGGCAAGAAATCTCATAGGGGCCTATGGTTCTCTTGGAGCTCTCCTAGAGCCTTGTTCAAGACCCACTGTGACATTCCTGTTCTAAGTGGGACACAGTGAGATGGCCTGGAGTGATCCCTGGAGACTAATGGATTCCATGCGACTCATTCAGTGACCCACACACCCAATCCAAACCTCCCCACTCTTGTTACACCCAACTCCTACCCCATCCCCCTCCTTCCAAACCCACAGAAGGTGTATGCAATTAAAAAAAAAAAAAGAAAGAAAGAAAGAAGGGATTTATGAAAGCATCCAGGGAGACAGGAGTGAGAGACTAGAGGTCTAGACAGAACTGCTCTCAACCCCAAAGTAAAAGTGAGGACCCAGGCCAGACAGGGTGGGACAGAGGAGGATGGGTGGATGAGCCCACTGCACTCCAATGTGTCTCCATCGTGGTGATTCGAAGGGACGGGCAAGCCCTACTGTCACCCTCCCTTTGTGATATGACTCTGTCTCCCTGGAGTCACCAGCAATTAAAGGGCTCCGTGATTGCCTGAGGGACAGGAGTAAGGAATGAGCTGGAAAAGGCATCCTTTTCCATCCAGGAGAAATAATCCTCCCAAATAAAGAAAAATTAAAACAGGGAGGGGTCCCCAACCCCCGAGCCACGTAGCAGGTGTTCAGGGTTAGGTTTAGGATGTATTTGAAACAGCTTCAAATCTCCACACATTCTGGATTAAAGTCAAAGCACAATATTATCTTCAGTTCAGTTCAGTTGCTCAGTCGTGTCTGACTCTTTGTGACCCCACGAACCACAGCATGCCAGGCCTCCCTGTCCATCACCAACTCCCAGAGTCTACCCAAACTCATGTCCATTGACTTGGTGATGCCATCCAACCATCTTATCCTCTGTCGTCCTCTTCTCCTCCTGCCCTCAATCTTTCCCAGCATCAGGGTCTTTTCAAATGAGACAGCTCTTGCCATCAGGTGGCCAAACGATTGGAGTTTCAGCTTCAACATCAGTCCTTTCGATGAACACCCAGGACTGGTCTCATTTAGGATGGACTGGTTGGATCTCCTTGTAGTTCAAGGGACTCTCAAGAGTCTTCTCCAACACCACAGTTCAAAACATCAGTTCTTCGGTGCTCAGCTTTCTTCGTAGTCCAACTCTCACATCCATACATGACCACTGGAAAAACCATAGCCTTGACTAGATGGACCTTTGTTGACAAAGCAATGTCTCTGCTTTTTAATATGCTGTCTGCTACTGCTACTAAGTCACTTCAGTCATGTCCGACTCTGTGCAACCCCATAGACAGCAGCCCACCAGGCTCCCCCGTCCCTGGAATTCTCCAGGCAAGAACACTGGAGTGGGTTGCCCTTTCCTTCTCCAATGTGTGAAAGTGAAAAATGAAAGTGAAGTCGCTCAGTCATGCCCGACTCTTAGCAACACCATGGACTGCAGCCTACCAGGCTCCTCTGTCCATAGGATTTTCCAGGCAAGAGTACTGGAGTGGGGTGCCATTGCCTTCTCCAAATATGCTGTCTAGGTTGGTCATAACGTTTCTTCCAAGGAGTAAGCTTCTTTTAGTTTCATGGCTGCAATCACTATCTGCAGTGATTTTGGAGCCCAGAAAATAAAGTCAGCCACCGTTTCCACTGTTTCCCCATCTATTTGCCATGAAGTGATGGGACTGGATACCATGATCTTAGTTTTCTGAATGTTGAGCTTTAAGCCAACTTTTTCACTCTCCTCTTTCACTTTCATCAAGAGGCTCTTTAGTTCTTCTTCGCTTTCTGCCATAAGGGTGGTATTATCTGTGTATCTGAGATTATTGTTATTTCTCCCAGCAGTCTTGATTCCAGCTTGTGCTTTCTCCAGCCCAGCATTTATCATGATGTACTTTGTGTATAAGTTAAATAAGCAGAGTGACAATATACAGCCTTGACATTTATTCTGAGATGGCCGCAAAAGCACTGAAAGCCTGCTTCCTTTCCCAACATCCTATCTTTGTGAGGCAGGGCTTTCTGCAGTGACAGCAATGAGATTCCAGAGTAGACTGGACAGAGCAACACACTTCAGGTGTCACCGTCTCCCATCGCCCCAGATGGGACCATCTAGCTGCCCGAAAACAAGCTCAGGGCTCCCACTGATTCTGCACTATGATGAATTGTATAATTATTTCATTATATATAATTCAATAATAACAGAAACAAAGTGTACCATAAATGTAATGTGCTTGAATCATCCCAAAACCATTCTCCTCCCCCCAGTCTGTGGAAAAACCGTCTTCCATGAAACCAACCCCTGGTGCCAAAAAGGTTGGGAACCAGGGAAAATATGGTGACTAAAGGAAACCCAAGTCATTCGGGGGCGGGGGGTGGGGACTGATGATAGAGTTTAAAAAATGGTCATCTCAAAGCTAGCAAGTTCGGGGTGGGCAGGAGGGATTTACCAAAAAGCATAAGTCAGAACCAAACCCTTTTTCTCCAGCTCAGAATCCAAGCATTAATTTTTGCTGGCCGTATGCACCAAACAAGTTATCATAAGCAATTTAGCAACCACTGGAGCAAAGATAAATGGACTCACTCTCCCCTTTTTACTAAATTCTCTAGCCATACATCTTTCACTGCACAAGGGCTCACGTGAACTATAGGGAAACTCCCTTACTTTGCTCCCTTGAGCCTCTTGGGAAGAGGAGGGGCCAGGACTTGAGCTGGTAAACTTCTATGCTCAAGGGCAAAGGCTATGGCGGGACGCAAAGACTGCAGCAGGTGACACTGGCGTGGTCCATATTCATTCACAGCTGTGGGCGGGTTTATCCAGGGTGCCAATTATCTAATTGCTGCTAATGTTCCCTCTATTTACTCAGCTGCAAATTTGCAAGTTGGGGCCTGACTCAGAAGGAGGGGATAATAATGGGAGATATATTTCCATTTGAAAATTCATGAATAAGCAGCAAGAGCCCTGTTTATTAAAATTTAGATGCAGATAAACAATAAGTATAGTTCTAGGAATAATTGCAGGGTTTCCACAGTTACAGAAAAACCAGCCCTTTTGTCAACACTTCATTGTTCTATTTATACCTTGGGAGATATTGCACTGAGTTTCTATAAATACAGTGAAAACTCATTCATCTCAACCCCCGCTCACGTGGAAAGCCTCAACCTTGTCAGCAATAAAAGAATAGCATCCCGAGTGTGTCTGATGTTAGGTCTCAGGACTGTCATAGACGAATCCTTCCTAATAGAAGGGATAAAGCAGAACAGGCTTGCATTGGGCTGGGCAGGGGGGAGGGGAAGCAACAGGCGTTCTGGTCTGGTTTCTGAAATCGACATGAAGCAGCTACATCTTCAGGAGCTCTCAGCTCCTGAGTATTAACAATCTCAATGATTAAAAGCAGAGGAAACAAACTGGCCAAAGCATCTCGATCCCTCCTCAGGATGGAAGCTCATCAGGGACAGTCATGTATACGTTTTCTCTGACTGTGACTCTGTCTTCCTCTGGGGATATTAGGCCCCTCTGTCCTATTATATTACAAACCTCTATCACAGCAATCTTGAAATCTACTTTTTCGATCCTCCCACCCCCAAAGTACTCAGCACTACATTTTGTACCACCGAGTCTTAATCAGCAAGAGTCTAGTTCAAAAAGGCCTTCTGATCCCAAATAATCCAAAGAAACACCCCCATAGCAGGACAAGATTGTGCTGTCCTGAAATACAATGAATATTTATGAGAAGATCACATTTTTAAAGTGTTTTACCATTTGGCAGGCTCTGTGTGAATTACTTTCCAAATAAAAATCTAATCATCCCACCAGCTCAGTGAAGGCAGCCCTATTACTCTTTTATTAAGGACTAAGAAGGAAGCAATAGGGTACATTCCCTGAACACATAGTGAGTTAAGTACCAGGGCCAGGACTTGAACCCAACACCCATCTGCAACTAGAATATATGCTCTTGGCCATTGCATCATGCAAATTTTCTGCTTCTTAGATCCAGCCTCAGACTGTATCACTTAGTGGATAAGCCCCTGAGTGGCCTGTCTTGGCCACTAGGTCAGACAGGCTCTTCTTCTCAAGACTTCTTCTTCAAGACTATAGGCTTCAAGACCCAGGCTCACTTGGCCATGGGTCAGACAGATCTTCCTTCTATTAACTCATTAATCACTATACACACACACACACACACACACACACACACACACACACACACATAGCTTTAGTCTCTCTCTCTCTCCATAATCTTTCCTTTGCAATAGCTGACCCTATATCCACAGCAATTTTCCATGTGCCCACATTAATCTGTCTCATGTTTAGGGAAGAGAAATCACTTTATATACAAGGTACATAGTAAATACATACAGTAAATATATATATATATACATAACATATATATAAAAACGAAGTGCGCACACGTATGCATGTGTATCAGTTTCTTGCTGCTGTCTCCATACAGGTAAGGTAAAATTATCTACAGGGAAAAGGTCCTACACCAGAAATGGGGCCCTGATGTATACACTACACCCCTTGCCAGCTGGCGTACCATATGCTGCAGTGGAGCCAGATTCATTAAAGGGATTTACATATACAGAATTTTAATACAAATGACGTCCTTCAGTGGTCTATCTCTCTAGAAACTCTAGTCCCTGAACACTTCACAGGTTTCAGAGCCAAAGTAGAAGCGGCTGAAATAAGAAGCAATGGCACAGAGGGCCCCTAAGGGAGTGCAGGAGACATTTTATCGTTTGCTCATCAGTAAGACAGCAGCTGTGTCAGAAGGTAGGGCAGGGGTTTGGGGAGCCAGCTGGCAGGCTCATCCAGAAATCTGTGCCCTGTTCATTGGAGAGAGATTTCTCTTCACAGTAATATTCTGCAAATGGTAGGGAAAGTTCCGGCCTTTTGATTTGAGCCCAGCATCCCTATAGCTAGTTTGTCCTGGTGGCTTAGACAGTAAAGAATCTGCCTGCAATGCAGGAGGCTCGGGTTTGATCCCTGGGTTGGGAAGATCCCCTGGAGAAGGGAATGGCAACCCATTCCAGTATTATTACCTGGAAAATCCCATGAAAAGAGGAACCTGGGGGGCCACAGTCCATGAAGTGGCAAAGAGTCGGACAGGACTAAGCGACTAACACACTTTTCCCTATAGATAGAGGAGATGCCTAACTATGAGTTCAAGCATCAGTGATCCTGAAAAACGCATATCCATCAAAGTTCTCTCCTTCTCTTACTGGATTGTTCACACATCCATTTAACAAAGTGTTCAACATATACTTGACCCAACCACTGGACCAGCTCAACCAGGTATATGCTCCCTCAACTGAGTTTTGCTTAACCAACCTGCTGGATTAACTGCCATTCTCCATTCTGTGTTGCCCGCCTACTAAGTGAATCACATGTTACCACTCAACCATTGCTTCTCCCACCAGCCGATATATGTGTTTGCAACAGCTAACTGTGTTCTCAAAACTGTATAGCTGTCATACTTGTTATTATATTATTTAATTAAATAGTATGTAAATCAACAGAAAAGAGTACCCCAAAATCCATGTCTCCATAAATACTTATTTGAATGTTTTGCAAAGATTTGATAAAGGTGAGTCACTAAAAAATACAGGTTAATTACATGTGAGGAGGAGAAGAATAAAATACTGGATGTGGGGAAGAACCTAGTATCTTTGAATGGCTTTCCCAGTGTCTTCACACATCATAAAAAACAAAAATCAGAAACTAGAAATTACAGATAACGTATTAGAGGTATGATTTTAAAGAGAAACGTGATCTAGGACTCTAGTCAGCAGAATATAAGACAGAGTCTGCCTATATCAAATAATGGATCAATGAACATACAGCTCTCAGTTTTCAGGTAAAATAATATATTCAGCAGATGTATGAACTTTATTTTTTGTGTGATTTCCCCCAAATGCCAGACAAATGTCTCAATTACTAGCAACTGGTCTCCATTGTAAGATACAAACAACCACAATCCAGTGAGTGTGGGCTGTAAGAGAGGCAGGTGGAGTAGGAAAGGGAGGGGGGAAGATGGAGAATCTCAACCAGGCTTATGGTGGGAAGAAGGAAAGAGGAAAAGGAAACACCTTCAGGGGAAGGAACATGTGTGTATAGTCTTGAAGAAGAAAAGCACAGAAGGCAAAGTGGAGGCGAAAGGTATTCCAAGCCCGCAGAGCAGCACCCGTCAGGCAGCTGGTGCGTGTGTGGGACCCAGGTGAGTTGGTGTGGCTAGAACACTGAACATGCGCAGCAAAGCTGATTCTTTCCACGCTTGCTGTTTGCCAGGCACCATACTAAGATCTGCGCTCGTACAACATACCGTCTTGTTGCTCTGTGGAGACACAGATCTATCACACTGCACAAAGCTTCTCTATGTACACTCTCCAGAAATCTGATCCTCGGAAGGTTAGAACTCAGTCTGCCTCTGCTTTTGGTCCTACTCGCCCCCCTCTCACCACCACCACCACACACACACACACACGCACACACACACACACACACACACACACACACACACACAATCTCTACCCCACCTCTGACTTCCAACCCAATGCAGAGCACAAACTTATTCCTCAGTAAATACCATCAAAATGAACCTGGACAGGCTATCACATCTGACCAACAATAAATTCACACTAGCCAACAGGAGCCAGAATTGAAAATAACCATCTTATTTTCTTTTCTGCTGGTGCTATTTCCTTCTAAATTGTAATGCTTATCCAACCACCCAAACACCACTGAAATAGGTGGCAGATTAGATTATGTGATACACCTCTACACCCTCCAAGAACTTTCCTAGTAATCAGAGTAGCTGCTATTTTTTTCCAGTTGGTTGCTGACAACGTTTCAAAATGAATCCTCCTACACTCTTATTTTTACCCTCAACTAGCTGACTTTAATTGTAAGGTTTATAGCCCAGATGGAGCAGAAAATCTCTTTGATTTCCTTCAGAAGTGAGGTTTGGTAGAAAGCAGCTTCATCAGGCTACTCTTAAACATTCTGTTTTCATTCTCTGCCTGCCCTCACCCCCAACCTTTATCATTTGATCTAAGCTACTATTCCACTGGCTTTCTTGAGAGTTCAAATTCTAAATAAAGAGACCAAATTTCTCCTCAGTCTTTGGGACAATCTTTGTTTTAAAAGGTCAGGAAAATCTAACTCATGTAAAATCAATCAACACGAAGTTTTCTCTCCGTGGTTGTTCAGTTCCTAAATCGTGTCCGACTCTTTGCAACTCAATGAACTGCAGCATGCCAGTCCTTCACTATCTGCCCGAGTTTGCTCAAACTATATCCATTGAGTCAATGATGCCATCCAGCCCTCTCATCCTCTGTCACCCCCTTCTCCTCTTGCCCTCAAACTTTCCCAGCATTAGGGTCTTTTCTAATGAGTCAGCTCTTCACATCGGGTGGCCAAAGTATTGGAGCTAGTGAACTGGATCACTTGAAGATAAGCTCGGTAAGCATTTGGTTTACCAGTACATCCCCTGTGCTGCACTTAGTCACTCAGTTGTGTCCGACTCTTTGCAACCCCATGGAATATGGCCCACCAGGCTCCTCTATCCACAAGAATCCTCCAAGCAAGAATACTGGAGTGGGTTGCTATGCCCTTTTCCAGGGGATCTTCCCAACCCAGGGATCAAACCCAGGTCTCCTGCATTGCAGGTGGATTGTTTACCATCTTTACCATCCCTGAGCCACCAGGGAAGCCCAGTACATCTCCAATGCCAAGCAGAAGATACAGTGAGAAGCAGGTGCTCAATACAGAGAAACTGAATGAAGGGTAATCCTCAAAATCATTCTGCAGAGTAAGCAAGTTGAGGCAAGTTGAGGATAGATTCATTCAAGTGAAGCAATTTGTCTAGGCTCCCTTATTTGAGGACCCCATCAACATTTGTCTGGTGCCATTTTACTAGACCATATTCCAGCATGTTCCACCAATAGAAAAGGAAGATTTTTGCTTCTGCAGAGCTGAAATCAGTCCCCCAAGTCCAGTCCAAGACCCACTGCTCTTAAGAAGGAAATTAAGACACTGGAAAAGGGGTTCTTGGAAACACCACTTAAAACTGAATCCTGTAGCAGAACTCTGCCAGAAAAGGAGATGGATCATGATGGAGGCTATAGAAATACTGAAAGTACAGTGTGTTTCAGCTGTGTCCAGGCAGAGGAGTCCACATAGACTCCAGCAGACTGTGTACACAAAGGATCTGCAAACAACTTCCAAGGGGCCAAGTCTGGACCTCCATCTGTGTGTGTGTGTGTGTGTGTGTGTGTGTGTGTGTGTGTGTGCTTAGTCGCTCAGTTGTGTCCAATTCTTGAGACCCCACAGCCTGTAACCTGCCCAGCTCCTCTGTCCATGGGATTCTCCAGGCAAGAATACTGGAGTGGGTATCTGTTTTTGTAAATACAGTTTTACTGGAACAAAGGCTTGCCCATTCATGTACATATTGTAAATGGGGGCTTTCACATTACAACAGCAAAGTCAAGTAGTCTACCCTATATCCCACAAAACCAAAAATCTTTACTGTTTACCTTGTTACAGAAAAAGTTTGCCAGCTCCTGGTATAGACTCAGGAAATAACAACATGAGAACCAACAGCAGCAGAAGAAATGAAATAAAATATTACTCATGTTCAAAGAGCTGGAAGCATCATTTTTTTACCCAACACCAAAAAATAAAATCCACATTCTCACATACTTGATACTTGGAAGCCTTTTGTCAATAATATCTACTCTTGCCTGAGCTTTTGAACCAGACACCTACTCCCTTCAGTTTGACTATATTTAGGATCAGCAATCAGTGGAGAAGCTTAGAAAGCAAACTTTTTTACTGTATTTTAAAAGAAAAAAATAAGAAAAGTGCATGTTGAATGCAATGCTACAATAAATGGAAACTCAGCATGCCTTGTAAAATGCTCTAGATCTCACTAAATGATTCCTTGGCTATTATCCTTTGGGCTCACCAATGGATCTGAATGGATTCTCCAGTGAAAGTGGAATGTTTAAGATGTTACTCTTTTGAAAGGAAATAGCATATTGGAACCATAAATGATGAAGACCAATTGTTAGGAAGACTGATTTCAAATTTGCTGAAAAAGTTATGCTTTTGAACTGTCGTGTTGGAGAAGACTCTTGAAAGTCCCCTGGACTGCAAGGAGGTCAAACCAGTCAATCGTAAAAGAAATAAGTCCTGAATATTCATTGGAAGGACTGATGCTGAAGCTGAAACTCCAATACTTAGGCCACCTGATACAAAGAACTGACTCATTTGAAAAGACCCTGACGCTGAAAAAGATTGAGGGCAGGAGGAGAAGGGGATGACAGAGGATGAGATGGTTGGATGGCATCACTGATTCAATGGACATGAGTCTGAGTAAACTCCAGGAGTTGGTGATGGACAGGGAAGCCTGGTGTGCTGCAGTCCATGAGGTCGCAAAGAGTTGGACACGACTGTGCGATTGAACTGAACTGATTTTCTATCTTTAGACTTTGCCACTGATATTCCCTTGTAAACCACTTAACCCTCCCTATGCCTTACTTTCCTACAACTATTAAATGAAGAAGATCATATCCATCTTCTACCCCTTATCTGCCTCCTCCTAACCAGTGGTTTAAGAAAGGATGCATAAGACAGCATTCATTATGAGCTTTTTAAAAGACTTTCTCAGGTAAGTGCTAAACCACTGCTACGTGTGTGCTCTCCAAGCCCAGGTTGTTTTCCAGGGAGGTGGAACTCAGCAAATACAAACGTGAAGCAGTAGAGTAACTGCCAGAGACGAAAGGGCAAATGACCTATCAACTCATCTCCCACCTTATTCCAAGCGTGGAAACGCAAGAAGAAAGCTTTCCGGTAAATTCTAAGGAAGGAACTTCAGCATCTTCATCCTCCAAAGGCTAAGCAATTGTTGCTTTCTATCAGGATGAATAACTTTTTTTGTAAATTGGGACAGAAATTCAAAGGGTTAAGTCACTTTCTCCAGCCTTAAAGGGCTAGGGTTGTGGTTGGCTGTGAGATACAATAGGTCCCTGTCTCTGATGGCCACATCCTTCGCTGCAGTCCAGGCTAAAATGAAATCTGAGCCTGAGAGTGTGGAGCAGAGAACATCTCAGGCCATAAGATCAAAGAGTCCCACCTCAAGATGCCAGCATCATCTGGTACCACCTTGATCTGAACCTCTCCCTCTCCCTCCCCCTCTCCCAGTCTCTCTCTCTCTCTCTCTCTCTCTCTCTCTCTCTCTCTCTGGTCTGGCCAGCACCACTTGCATTTTAAAACTGTTCCTCTCATTCTATTTTATTGTAATAAGGAGGCCCATCAGAGAGTCTGACTCTTCAAGCTGACCAGTCATTGGTCCAGAAGTTGGGGTGGGGGACACATGAACCAAATGGGCAACTTTTTCATAGACAAAAATTTAAAAAAGGAGAAGAGAACCAAGAGGGGAAGGAACAGAGAGGCTATCTCTCCTTCAGTCACTGCAAGCTCTAAAATTCCATCTTTCCTACTGCATGGAGAGTGCCTCCTACAAAGCAAAGAAGCTGAGAAGGAGGACAGCAGACTTGGAAGAAGAGAGAGGAAAAGACAGACTCAACCCCGCTAAACCACTGGATCTAACCTCAACTGAAAGCCACATCCACTCCAGAGCCCTTAATTAAGGTTAAGTTTTTAGTCCGGTTAAATACTTTGGATTAAACTAATTTTGAGTTTAGTTTATGTAGCTTCCACCCAAAGCTTCCTGACCAGTATGGTGAATGCACATTTCAAGTCATCTCATTTGCCTTCACTAAGGGATCAAGGGATAGGCTGTGGGTGGCTCAGGCAAACCATCCCACCCCTGAAATCACAGCTCAGCATCTGCCCAGCCATCCGTGTATCTGAAACACCTAAAGCAGTATTTTCACTTCATTCTGTTTCATGGCATGCTACATTTGCAATTTGTCAACAGCCTCTTGAACGGGTATTTATTACACTTTCATTTAGAACTGAGTGAGAAAATAATTTGTACGTATCTCAGAATACATTAGTTCTAGAATAAAGCTCATATTGCATTCAGATAAAATTACCCTAATGAATAAAACACTCATCCTTTAAGAGGGAGGGGACATGTGTACCTGTGGACAATTCATGTTGATGTATGGCAGAAACCACCACAATATTGTAAAGTAATTATCCTCCAATTAAAATAATTTTTAATTATGTTTTTTAAAATCTATTATTCTTACTTTTTTTCTGATAATCATCAATTTCCTGATTGTCTTTGTTATTTGCTTTTCTTGATTTTAACTTCTTAATACTTTGCACCCAAATTCTTAAGGCCTTTAAACTGATATGAAAGACTCCCATATTAAAGCCCCTTTCTGCTCCCCCTACCTGATATCCACAAGCGCCCTGCCTTCCAGAAAAACTAGTCCACTTTATCCCAGACAGACTATTACATTCCTGCTGCTTTGAATCTGAACAGACAATTCTCTTGACCCATTCACCTTCCACTCATTCATCTAGAGATCCCAAGATTAGCTTCTCTTCAAGAGTCAGTTGGGTCTTATGTCATCTTTGAAACAGTACTAGATATCCTAGCCCAGTTACCTCTCTCATCTCCAAGTGTGTACCTGATTCCTAGCTGACATTTATAGATATCTGGTAGAACCGTGACCCATATGCATAATTAGTTCTACAGTCTTCAGGAGGCTTCTGAGTACAAGTCTTCCTTTCACACCACCAAGACTTTCCCTCAAGAGCTCTGTACACATGGCCAGTGGTGATAATGATGATGAAGACGTAGGGATGATGACCAGGTAATCAGAGACCAAAGCTAAAGCCCAAACGATCCACCTATGAGATAATTTGGGAGTCCAGGCTTTTATCCTTTTACACCTAAACCCTTGGGTCTTTCCTATGCAAAGGGGTCCCAGTAACCAGTGATTTCAGCACTCTAGAAACTAATAATGGAGAAGGCAATGGCACCCCACTCCAGTACTCTTGCCTAGAAAATCCCATGGATGGAGGAGCCTGATAGGCTGCAGTCCATGGGGTTGCGAAGAGTCGGACACGACTGAGCGACTTTACTTTGACTTTTCACTTTCATGCATTGGAAAAGGAAATGGCAACCCACTCCAGTGTTCTTGCCTAGAGAATCCCAGGGATGGGGGAGCCTGGTGGGCTGCCATCTATGGGGTCGCACAGAGTCGGACACGACTGAAGCGACTTAGCAGCAGCAGCAGCTGCAGCAGCAGAAACTAATAAACAGGACTCAAAGCAGCAAGATGGATCACATTTGCTTACAAAGGCCCAACATTTCTCATAGAACCTCAAACACTTGGAGTTCAAAAGGTCCCAGAAGATTGTTCCTTTTCCCATTTCCTTCATCCAAGCGCTACCTAGCCTCCAAAATCTTTCTGTTGTGAGAATAAAAAGACCCATGCTGTTTCCTGACTCCTCCATACCACAGTGACCCCACTTTCTCCAAAATCATACTGAAAGGAGAACGTTCATGGCCCATGATGGATAACCAATGGCATGTTTCCCTGTGTTATTTAACTGTCTTCCCATCTTCTCAACTAGACTGCGGGTTCCCCAAGGCAGGGACAATTCCTTCCATAGCTTGGTATCCTTCCCTTTGTCCAGTCCAGAGTCACACAAGGTAAGCATTCAATAGACATTTTTTCAGTGAGAAGTCTAATTATGTTGCCTTATAGTGAAACTACTCCTTTTTTGTTCCTAAAAGGCTTGTGGCTAATTTGGGAGAGCTGATACAAAGGAGGGTATATGGATACCTCTGCTAAAGAGAATGACCAACAATGGTCTGAACCACGGGAGTGACAATGGTTCGCTGTGATGGTGGAGACACAGTCAAGGCCTGTTGACAATCAAACGCAAAACAAAATCCTAAAAATTATCACCCAGAAATCGGCACATACAGATTTAGTTTGGTGCTCAATGTGATGTATGTAAGCATACACAGGCTGTGTGGACACAATTTTGAGATATCCTGTGGTTATTTGTAGAAAGAGACTGAAAGGAAATTTCATACAAAACAGGAAGTCTAGGTCTGAGATCCTGGTCTGATCACTGGTCCAGTATGACTTTGCATAAGCCAGGCAACTCTGACCCTCAGAGTTCCATCTTTAAACTGGGGCTACTAGTGCCTGCCCTGCTCCACAACTGCATGACCCATGGGTTGCTCCAGTTAATGGTCCTTGTGAACTCGAGGTCCCCTGAACTCGAGGCAACATAGTGCACTAAACCCTTTAAAAGTTGACCTCCATTAGAGCATACTGGAGACACTGGGCTCGCTCAGACTTCTGGGTGAAGGAATTAAACGACAGACAGGCCTGTGAATACACTGAACAGCATCATTTAACTAGGCCCTTCACCTAGATACACTAATAGGGCTAGATCCCCTACTGTGTCATGGAGAGTGTCCTGGATGCATCTGAAAATTAACTCCTCATAGAGGATCCTTTCTGATGCTTATTTACATGTTGGGTGCTTAGCATCCAGTGATGCGCCTGTTCTCTTTGAATAGCCCCTTGTTGTGTGAAGCCTGAAACACCTGTGAACATTTTAGCAGACTTGGGCAGCAGCCCTGTGATAATCTGCAAATGGGCTCAGATTAAATTCCATACCCTAAAACTACAAAGGAAGAAAAGGACTACCCTATCTTCAGCACACAGGCGAAGCACACCACCAGGAAAAGTTGTCTGTGACATAAAAAGGAATGGCCAGCAGGACCTAGACAATCTGGCCAGAACAAACTTTCACCAAGGACATCAAAGAATCCTAGTCCAAATGTATTCATGATGTTCAATCTCTTCTGAAAAATCAGTGCCAAATTGTGTGCCAAGGAGAGTCATGCACCTATAATCTCTCATCAAGCTGTACTTTGCCTTCAGTTCCATTTGGCCATTGATAACTCAGCCCCTATTGTGTATTCAGACTGGTGCAAGTTGAGGATCATATGTTTAAATGGTATAATGGGTGTTTGAACAAAGGCTATTCACTGAAGTTTTACTTACTATATCGAAAATCTTGAAACAACACAGATATCCACCAATCATAGTCATCTTAAATAAATTTTACTGAAACCATTCAGTAGAGTATTGTGTTCGTGTACAGCTCAGTCGTTTCTGACTCTTTGCGACCCCATGGACTGCAGCCCACTAGGCTCCTCTGTCTATAGGATTTCCCAGACAAGCATACTGGATTGCCAGTTTCCTTCTCCAGGGGATCTTCCCAACCCAGGGATCGAACTCACATCTCTTGCATCTCTGGCTTGGCAGGCAGGTTCTTTACCACTGGCGCCACCTGGAAAGCCAGGAGAGTATTATGCACTAGCAGAAAAGAATGAAGTAGATCTATATGTGCAGGTCTGAAAAGATACTCAACTACATAAGTGAAAAAAGGCAATACACAGTAGAATTAATAATCAGTCAGTTCAGTTCAGTCGCTCAGTCATGTCCTACTCTTTGCGACCCCAGGGACTGAAGCATGACAGGCTTCCCTGTCCATCACCAACTCCAGGAACTTACTCAAACTCATGTCCATCACGTCGATGATGCCATTCAACCATCTCATCCTCTGTCGTCCATTCTCCTCCCACCTGCAATCTTTCCCAGCACCAAGGTCTTTTCCAAGGAGTCGGTTCTTCACATCAGGTGGCCAAAGTAGTAGAGTTTCAGCTTCAGCATCAGTCCTTCCAACAAGTGTTCAGGACTGATCTCCTTTACGATGGACTGGTTGGATCTCCTTGAAGTTCAAGGGACTCTCAAGAGTCTTCTCCAACACCACAGTTCAGAAGCATCCATTCTTCAGTGTTCAGCTTTCTTTATAGTCCAGCTCTCACATCTATACATAATTACTGGAAAAACCATAGCTTTGACTAGATGGACATTTGTTGGTATAGTAATGCTTCTGCTTTTTAATATGCTGCTGTCTAGGTTGGTCATCCTGGAGAAGGAAATGGCAACCCACTCCAGTATTCTTGCCTGGAAAATTCCATGGACAGAGAAGTCTGGTAGTCTACAGTCCACGGGGTCGCAAAGAGTTGGACACGACTGAGCAACTTCACTTCACTAGGTTGGTCATAGCTTTTCTTCCAAGGAGCAAAAGTCTTTTAATTTCATGGCTGCAGTCACCACCTGCAGTGATTTTGGAGCCCCAAAAAATAAAGTTTCTCACTGTTTTCACTGTTTCTCCATCTGTTTGCCATGAAGTGATGGGACCGGATGCCATCATCTTTGTTTTCTGAATGTTGAGTTTTAAGCCAACTTTTTCACTCTCCTCTTCACTTTCATCAAGAGGCTCTTTAGTTCTTCTTCACTTTCTGCCATAAAGGTGGTGTCATCTGTGTATCTGAGATTATTGTTATTTCTCCCAGCAATCTTGATTCCAGCTTGTGCTTCATTCAGCCCAGCATTTCAATAATAGGATCTTACTTATTCAGCATATATACATACGTATACACACACATATGTTGCTATAAATCTGTATGCATCTGATCATACATGTATAGAGCAAAGTGGAGGGCTACATGTCCTAAATGTGCGATAGTGGTTACCCTGGAGGAGTGGAATTTGTGTTGAGAGCCAGAGATGGAGAAGGGCCTTTCACTTTTTATATTATACATTTCAGTAATGTTGAATTTCTTCCCATTCCTTTTATACTTCTGTTATAATCATCCAACAAAGATGTTATTTTAAAACAGGATACTAAAAGCTTGTAACTATGTATGTGCTGTGCTGTGCTTCGTCACCATTAACTAGACGTATTGTAGTGATCATCAGTACAATATACTCAAGTAACAAATCATCATGTTGCACACCTGAAACTAATATACAGTTAACCTTTGAACAATGTGGGGGTTAATCTCAATATAATTTATAGTCCGTCCTCTGTATTCTTGCCCGAAGAACTCCATAGGCAGAGGAGCCTGATGGGCTACAGTCCACGGGGTCAAAAAGAGTCAGGCATGACTGAGTGACTAACACTTTCAGTTTTCACTCTGTATCCATGGTTACTCTGCATCTGCAGACTCACTCAATCACATAACTGTATATAGTATTATAGTACTGAAAAATATCCGCAGATAAGTGAACCCAGGAAAAGTTCAAATATCCAGGAAAGTTCAAACCCTCACTGTTCGAGGGTCAGTGTAATGTTATATGTCAATTATATTTCAATTTTTTAAATGGCGTACTAAACTGTTTTCTCCAGCATCATAACCATTCCCATTGGTAACCATCACCCAAGCTCCTTAACACTCCAGCACTAAGAAACCACAAATACACTCTTAGGGACACACACATGTGCAGGCACACACACACACACACACACACACACACACACACACACACACACACACACTTGGAAGACTGAAAGACCCGGTTTAAAGGATAATACATTCCCTCTTCCCTCTTCCCTCTTCCTTCTTCCTTCTTCCCTCTTCCTTACTAGATTTAGAACACTTCTTTTCCTTATTAATTCCTCACTAAAACATTAAGTTCTTCCTAAATGGGAAAATATCTTTGTGAAGGTCCTCCACGGAACATGTGATTTCTTTTTTTTTACTTTTTATTTTGTATTGGGGTATAGGTGTTGGAGAAGACTCTTGAGAGTCCCTTGGACTGCAAGGAGATCCAACCAGCTCATCCTAAAAGAGATCAGTCCTGGGTGTTCATTGGAAGGACTGATGCTGAAGCTGAAACTCCAATCCTTTGGACACCTGATGCGAAGAGCTGACTCATTGGAAAAGACCCTGATGCTGGGAAAGATTGCAGGCAGGAGGAGAAGGGGATGACAGAGGATAAGATAGTTGGATGGCATCACCAACTCAATGGACATGGGTTTGGGTAGATTCCGGGAGTTGGTAATGGACAGGGAGGCCTGGCGTGCAGCGGTTCACAGGGTCGCAAAGAGTTGGACACGACTGAGCGACTGAACTGAACTGAACTGATAGCCAAGTAAAAATGTGATAGTTTCAGGTGAACAGCAAAGGGACTCAGCCATACATATACAGGTATCCATTTTCCCCAAAACACCCCTCTCATCCAGGCTGCCACATAACAGTGAGCAGAGTTCCCTGTGCTATACAGTAGGTCCTTGTTGGTAATACATTTTAAACATAGCAGCGTGTACATGTCTATCCAAAACTCCCAAAATATCCCTTTACCCTCTCCTTCCCCCACCCCCTGGCAACCATAAATTCATTCTCTAAGTCTGTGAGAGAGAGCCTATGATTTCTAGCAAAACTTTAAAGGCCCACAATGATAAAATTCTAGGAAACAAAGCAGATCTGAATATCACAGACCACATCTTATAACAAAGTTTGACATGAATCACCAAGAGGGCTTCCTTCATAGCTCAAAGCATTCCTACTTTCACTGAAATTTATTGAGCCCTGATCATGACTGTGTAGTCAATATGTTTCCCAAATACAGAAAACTTCCTTGAAATTTTATAGCTATATATTTTATAAAGTTTCAAAGCTAATAAAATGAAAGCTACATTTACAGAGGACCTACAGTTTTTCAAGCATTGCACTAAGCACTTATATCAATGATCTCAAGTAATTATTGCAAGACAGGTGTTCTTAGGTTGGGATCCTAGGTCTCTACAAACCAAGATTTGCATGCAGGAGGGTTTGGCGGCGCAGGGGGTAGTTAAGGGGAAGCTCAAGATGAACATCTGTGGGGACGGGAAGGCTGCAGGACTCAGCAGAGGGAAATGAAGCCCCACCTCCATGAAAACAGAGGGACGATGCAGCCACAACAGAGGCCTCCCTCAGCCCACCCCAGGAGCTCTGGAGTTATCTCCCCCTGCATCAAGATGGCAGGCCTTTACACCTTTGACATGGACACAGCCTACCTCAAGGGAGCGGGCATGACCTTGGATTAGGCAGCTCTCAGGCTGAGGGCCATTTCTAAGAAGGACTCAGCTGCCAACACTCCCAGAAGCTAGGGGATGAAGACTGATCCTGAAACGGCACGTCTTCACAATGCAGCCCAGCATCTACTGCACAAGCTATGATCAAATCCACATTCCAGAAATGAGCGTGTGGCAACAGAGAAATTAAATCACCAGTGCAAGACATGGTTTGGTGGCAATGTGGCATTCCTTCTTCCAAAACTCCTTCCCTAATGGCAGTGACAGAGGATGAGAGAGTTGGATGACATCATCGACTCAATGGACACGAGTTTGAGCAAACTCCAGGAGACGGTGAAGGACAGGGAAGCCTGGCGTGCTACAGCCCATGGGGTCACAAAAAGTCGGACATGACTGAGCAACTGAACAAATGCCATGCTGCCTCCCCAAACCAAGCACCTACCCACGTGGAGCCTCTGGTCTCAGAGAAAGGTAGTTTCTGGTCTGCAGCTCACCGTTCAAATCTGATCTTTTACGCAGTAAAAACAGCCATTTCCCACCAAAAGGAAGGGAAGAAAAGAATTCTTGAATTCAATGATAAAAGGAATCTACCAAGCCAAAGACACCTGTCACAAATGCAGGTAACCTGCTTAAAATGCAGGTTTCCATTCTTTGAGTTACAAATATTTAAAAAAAAAAAAAACCTTATTGTTACCAGGGGTAAGGGGTGGGGAGGGAAAAATTGGGAGATTGGGATAGACATGTACACACTACTATGTACAAAATAGATAACTAGTAAGGGTCTACTATATAGCACAAAGAACTCCACTCAACTCTCTGTAATGGCCTATATGGGAAAAGAATCTAAAAAAGAGTGTGTATATGTATAACTGACTCACTTTGCTGTACACCTGAAACTACCACACACCGTAAATCAATTACACTTCAATAAAAATAATTTTTAAAAAGCATATTCCCAAGACTGTTGAGTCAGAATCTCTAGGGTTTGGGTGAGAAGCTGCATATTTAAACAGATCTCAAGATGATTCAGATCCTAAAAGATGATGCTGTGAAAGTGCTGCACTCAGTATGCCAGCAAATTTGGAAAACAGGACTGGAAATGGTCAGCTTTCATTCCAAATCCAATGAAAAAGAATGCTCAAACTACCACACAATTGCACTCATGCCACACGCTAGCAAAATGGCTCAAAATTCTCCAAGCCAGGCTTCAACGATACATGAATTGTGAAATTCCCGCTGGTTTTAGAAAAGGCAGAGGAACCAGAGATCAAATTGCCAACATCCGCTGGATCATTAAAAAAGCAAGAGAGTTCCATAAAACATCTATTTCTGCTTTATTGACTATGTCAAAGCCTTTGACTATGTGGATCACAATAAATTTGTGGAAAATTCTTCAAGGGATGGGAATACCAGACCACCTGACCTGCCTCCTAAGAAATTTGTATACAGGTCAGGAAGCAACAGTTTGAACTGGACATGGAACAACAGACTGGTTCCAAATAGGAAAAGGAGTACATCAAGGCTGTATATTGTCACCTTGCTTATTTAAATTATATGCAGAGTATATCATGAGAAATTTTCGGCTGGATGAAGCACAAGCTGGAATCAAGATTGCTGGGAGAAATATCAATACTCTCAGATATGCAGATGACACCACACTTATGGCAGAAAGTGAAGAAGAACGAAAGAGCCTCTTGATGAAAGTGAAAGGAGAGAGTGAAAAAGTTGGCTTAAAGCTCAACATTCAGAAAACTAAGATCATGGTATCTGGTCCCATCACTTCATGGCAAATAGATGGGGAAACAGTGGAAACAGTGACAGACTTTATTTTGAGGGCTCCAAAATCACTGCTGATGGTGATTGCAGCCTTGAAATTAAAAGACACTTACTCCTTGGAAGAAAAGGTATGATCAACCTAGACAGCATATTAAAAAGCAGAGACATTACTTTGCCAACAAAGGTCCATCTAGTCAAGGCTATGGTTTTTCCAGTAGTCACATATGGATGTGAGAGTTGGACTAGAAAGAAAGCCAAGCGCTGAAGAACTGATGCTTATGAACTGTGGTGTTGGAGAAGATTCTTGAGAGTCCCTTGGACTGCAAGGAGATCCAACCAGTCCATCCTAAAGGAAATCAGTCCTGACTATTCATTGGAAGGACTGATGTTGAAGCTGAAACTCCAATACTCTGGCCACCTGATGCGAAGAACTAACTCATTTGAAAAGACCCTGATGCTGGGAAAGATTGCAGGTGGGAGGAGAAGGGGACGACAGAGGATGACATGGTTGGATGGCATCACCGACTCGATGGACATGAGTCTGAGTCAGCTCTGGGAGTTGATGATGGACAGGGAGGCCTGGCGTGCTGCAGTCCACGGGGTCGCAAAGAGTCGGACACGACTGAGAGACTGAACTGAACTGAAAGTCTGAAGGCCGCTAAAATACAGTTATACTTTACAGTCTACATCACCTGCCATGGTCATGACGTCTTTTCTTTTTAATTTCCCCGTTCCCTGGCTCCATACGTCCCAAATAGTCACTCGGCAGTCAGCAAACCCTTATTGGAAATGTGTAGTCTATTGATGTCCCTGGGGTTCAGCAATCCATGGAGAGACGTTCTGTTATCTCAGGTAGAGAGCAAGTTTGACAAGAATAAGAAAGAGGACTCATTCAATAAATATGGGACATCCAAATATGGCTGCCCATCCACGTACAGGTGCCACAGGATATAGAGACGTCTAGCCATGGGCCAGCCTTTCAGGAGCTCATTGTGAATACACACCCCACTCCATCCACCTTGTGGCCTAAGGCTTCAGAGACACTCCGCATCTAAAGCTGCCCTGGACCCCCGAAGCACCTTTCATCCAGACCTGGTTCTGGAAGGCCAATGCCCATATTTCTTTTCTCTGCTGCTGCAGACACAGACCGTCCTCTGCCATCCATCCCTCCTTCTCTTCTTTCTCCTTAAGGCCTCCCATATCCTCCATTCTCCCTTCTCTTCCCCAAATAAGAAAGGTGGATGAAGACTCAACTCCTCCTCCAGCCCCATATAGAGATGGTCCCACCTCATAAAGATTGCCAGGTTACTAAAAGACACCAGCCTCAAAAGCCAAGCACCTGCCCTTAAATCAAGTCACAATCAGTTCACAAATGTCTTCATGTGTCCACACTGCAGAGTGAGAAATCACACACTTGTCCAAAATGGGAGGTCAAGTTTAAAGGTGAAATCCAACACACACCACAGACCATTTAATTTGCAAAATGGACCTACGAGATAACATCATAAGCCACGAACATACAGGGTGAGGAAAAGAGCAGTCAACGATTGTTACTGTAGCATTTACTCCATATCTGAAGTAAGCAGTAAGAAACAGAGAAGTTATAAGAGAGAAGAGGAAAGCCATAGGTGAGTGTTGTCCCAAAGCTGAAGATCAATTGCTCCAGACCAGACAAGGAATAGGAAAACTAAACAGCCCAAGTAGGGAGGGGGATGAATCAGGAAATACTTCCTAGGGGATGTGATTTTTTTTCTCTTTTATTGGTACTGATCCAGCAGAGCCTTCCCTATTTCTGTTTCTTTTTATTTTTTTAGTTTTCTAAACCCACACAAAGCAATTTCTTCCAACCCTCCCACCCTAGTCATTTTCACTCTCCACCCACCACCACTACATCATAGCCTGGTTGCTAATGCTGTGGGCCAGCCCAGTCTGACAGGTCCAGGGGTCCCCTGTCACTATGCGGATGGAATTCCTCCATTTGGTTGCTATGACACTATGGAGCTAGGACTTTCCAGCCTTGTTACCATGGAATCCTTCCTTCTGCATCCTTTACCACATGTCAGGGGGGAACAGCACTGAAGAATAACTGCCCACAGGCTGCTGGCCAAGCCCATCTCCCGGGACATTGTTCTAAAGGACCCAGTGGTCAGAGCTAGAGGCAATCACACACCTGAACCAAGGCAACCTGCAGAAGAGTGTTCCAGGAAACCCCTCAAAAGATTAGCTACACAGAAACAGCCTTTTGAGATCTGCATCTGGAAGAAAAAAAAAAAAGTGCTCTGAACACATGTGGAGCCCTGTTTCGTAAAGGAACCATGGAGTCATCAGTAACAGAGGGGAACCCTTAGCACAAATCTTGCCTGGCCCTTAGAGGCACACCCAGGGGTGGGCACTAACTGTCTGGATCACAGATCACTGGGAAACAGCTATTGTCCACCCTCTATCCTGGAACCCAAGACCTGGCCTTCATTCAGTGTTCTCAGGAAGGTGAGAAGGGGGAGAAGAGGGGACATGAAAGAAGAAAAGACTCATCTCTGTACAGTTCAGTTCAGTCCAGTGGCTCAGTCGTGTCCAACTCTTTGTGACCCCATGAATTGCAGCACACCAGGCGCAAAGAGTTGACGCATTGGAAAAGACTCTGATGCTGGGAGGGATTGGGGGCAGGAGGAGAAGGGGATGACAGAGGATGAGATGGCTGGATGGCATCACCATCTCGATGGATATGAATTTGAGTGAACTCCGGGAGATGGTGATGGACAGGGAGGCCTCAGTTCAGTTCATTTCAGTTCAGTCAGTCGTGTCCGACTCTGCAACCCCATGAATCACAGCACGCCAGGCCTCCCTGTCCCTCAGCAACTCCTGGAGTTCATTCAGACTCACGTCCATCAAGGCGGTGATGCCATCCAGCCATCTCATCCTCTGTCGTCCCCTTCTCCTCCTGCCCCCAATCCCTCCCAGCATCAGAGTCTTTTCCAATGAATCAACTCTGCGCATGAGGTGGCCAAAGTACTGGAGTTTCAGTTTTAGCATCATTCCTTCCAAAAGAACACCCAGGGCTGATCTCCTTTAGAATGGACTGGTTGGATCTCCTTGCAGTCCAAGGTTCTCCAACACCACAGTTCAAAAGCATCAATTCTTCGGCACTCAGCTTTCTTTACAGTCCAACTCTCACATCCATACACGACCACTGGAAAAACCATAGCCTTGACTAGACGGACCTTTGTTGGCAAAGTAATGTCTCTGCTTTTCAGTATGCTATCTCTGTACAGTGAGAACAAAAGTAAACTTCGTGTTGCACGGATGCACACACCTCTGAATTAACATGGGTTATGTGAGGGTCCGCCCAGCTCTGATGACAGCAAAGCACCCAAGAGACCTGGGTTCTACTCCTGCCTCAACCCTGTGATTTGGGCAAAGAATTTCTTCTCCATGAGTTTTACTCCTGAGCAGATCATCTCCCTGGGCTCCACCCAAGTGGCCAGACTTCACTATTAATGGAGGCTCCAGGGATGGGACTTCTGAGTCTGCCCTCCTCAGAGGAGCAAAGCAGCAGAAACCAGGCCACAGAGGACTGGATCCTTGAATTCATGCCCCATCCCCTGTCCCAAGGTGTCCCAAGGCCAGCGAAGGGCTTCACCACTAAGAACAGGCCTTTGTAGTACTGCCACCCTGGGGCAGAGGCATTTAAAAAGAACTCTCCCACCTGCAGGCAAAGGATAAGAGCTACTCCAGCCCCTCTTTGGAGGGTGGGAACTCAGAGCTGACCCAGGCACTGTAGCTGCTCCTGTCAAACATACACAAACTGTCCAAAGATCCCTTCCACTGGCCACACAGCAACCAAACTGAAGAAATCCAAGGAAACTCACTTGAAAACTAAAACATCCAAAAGAATGGAATGTGATGATGTCACAGAGTGGAAGTATCTGCTCCACATTTAACCAGTACAGCTATATGCAAGCTGGGAAGGTAGGGTTCACAGCAGAATCAGCCCCTACAGCCCTTCCTCTCTGTTAAACACATCTAGGGAGTCCTAATCCATAATTCCTTTGCTCCAGGCCTTCACTGTTTCCACACACCTCACTCCGCAGCCTATCCACAGATGGCCCTGGGCTGGGAAGTGGGGGGCAATGGAGAACCAGCAACAAGGCCCTTGCCTCACAAGTGTTATCATCCAGTGGTGAAGACTAACGAAAGAGAAAGAAATTAAATTCCAAGTCGTAATAAACTCTTGTGAGAGGAAACTTTGTATTAAACAAAATAATCTTCTGAGGGGAAGGAGAGTTAGGGCAGGCTTCTCTGATGAAGTGACATTTAAGTTGACATATGAAGGATGATGTGAGGTCAGTCTCATGAACAGTGAGAGGATGTAAGTGTTCATGACGTACCAACAGCATGTGCAAAGGGCCTGAGGCAGAAACAATTAAAGGAATAATTCAAGGAACTTCCTATCTGGATGAAGAGACAGATATGCAAACAAACAACCATGAGTTCATAAGAACAAAGTGAGTGGAACCAAAATGAGAAGGGAAAGAGCCCCTGAAAGCCAAGATGGCCAGGCACTGGCTGGTCAGGAGGGCTTCCTGGAGGAGGAGGTATATGATCTGAATCTTGAGAAATGAGTGGATTTTGCCAAGGCAGGAGAAACACAATTTTCAAAGAGCTGGAGGGGTGAGGGACACAGAGCTTCCCTGAACCACAAGCAGTTATACACACACACAGCCTCTGCATGGGCAGGTCCCCTTGCCACAAGCAGCTCCTGGAGCCTCAGGTGGGAGGAAAGGAGTGACAAAAGGTGAAGCAAGAAACAGATAAAGAGGACTGCCCTGGCAGTCTTAACAGACTTCACCTTCCCGTGCAGGGGGTGAAGTCTGATCCCGGGTCAGGGAGATCAGATCCCATATGCCTCGGGCCGAAAAACCAAAACATAAAACAGTAGCAATACTGTAACAAATTCAATAAAGAGTCTAAAAACAGTCCACATTAAAAAAAAGAAAAGCAGATCCAACGGTTTAAATCTTGAAGAGTCCCATGTGCCAAGGCAAGGAGAAGGAAGGAGGAGGAGACTCCTCAATAGATGGAGCAACAAAATGTACACTGGGTAACAGGTCACTCCCAGCCACACTCAGAACGGGGCACTTCCTCACTGCAGGGAATCCAGGGCCCTGCTGCCAAAGGCCTGCCTTGCTGGGGAGGCAACAGGTCAGCACGTGGCAGGGCAGAAGCCTGTGGGTGTGGAACAGCAGGTACCCAAGGATAAGGATGCGTCAGAACCCCACCCACACCAGTTCTCTCAGAAAGGCTGGTAAGCGGGGGATTAGGGAGAGAAGGAGAAGAGAGAAAGGAGAGAGGAGAGGGAGGAGGTGAAAAGAGCAGGAACAGGAGGGCCTGGAGCAGGGGCTACACACCCCCCTGGGCTGGGAAAGCTCCGAACGCCCTGGCTGTTTCTCTGAAGAAAAAAACAGAAGCGGTCCCCTCCACTGCGTCCCCGGTGCTGGGAACTACAGCGTGGTCTCTCCACACACGCTGCTACTCTCCCTGCCCACGGCCTGCTGGCAGGCGCCCAGTCTGCACGCTCTGATTCACAAGGCCCTCCGCATCCACCAAGCACGCAGCTTCTGTGACACATCTGAGTCCTCCCCCAAGTGCCCCCTACACACACACACACACACATACATGTACACACACACGCACATACCTATACACACATACTCACATATACTCATACACATAAACACGTGCACACATAGACACACATGTATATATACAGAGACATATACACACATGTACACACATGCAAACATATACACATGCATATACACGTATACACACACACACACACACACACACAGCCTCTGCCTGGGCAGGTCCCCTTGCCTCTCTGGCCCCCATGTCTTCCAAGGACTCCCTGACTATTTCTGGGACTGACCTAGGGGATCCAGATCCTGCTTCTAAATGGTTCAATTGGTTAAGATCCAAAGATAAAATACACTAGTTAAATATGAATTTTAGATAAACACCACATTGATTTGGACTTATATTTGCTAAATCTGGCAATGCTATGACTGATGGTTCAGGCAGGCAAACTCCTCTTCCTTTTGCTCCAAATTCTTCTCTGAAAAATGATGTCTTATTTCATCAAATCCTCACAGCCACTCTATGAGATCGGTATGATTATTATCCCCATTTTTCAGATGAAGAAGCTGAGACTTAGATCTTACTTGAGTCTACACAGCCAGAAAAGTGGGAGCTAAGATTGGACACATCAGAATCAAACTTCAGAGCCTGTGCCCTAAGCTCCCCACCAACATCTTGAGACACACAGCAGATCAGGAGATATCAGTGAGCCAAAGAGTTCTTGTGTGCTCAGCTGCTCAGTTACTACACCTGGGTTTGAAATCACTTAGCCAGAGAATCCCAAGAGACTTCTCCTTCCACACTCTACTATGTGGTACCCACCCACCCACAACCCTGGGCTCCCTCCTGGCCCTGGCTCTCAGTGCACAGCCACGCTCAGGGAAGAACTTCAGCAGTCATTCACACTTAGTGTGTACTTACATATGCTGTGACCTCTACCAGACATTTGAACTTAGAGTCATCTCTATTAAGCATTAATAATAAAGATCTTCACCATGAAAGGAAGCTCAATCACTGGTATTTGGTATTGGGGAAGGGGTTTCCCATTCACCCAGCCAAACCCTATCTGGAGGCAGCAGGAAGAGGCAAGGGACCCAGAGACATTCCAAGTGTCTCAGGCAGTACCTTATCCTCCAGTCCAGACTGGCTGGATGATTTTTTTAAAGTTTGAGTCACATGCTCTAATTGAGAGAGCTTACTGTCCAGCCAGGGAGAAGAAACTCTTATGATGGAGGGAAGGTTTTCGGCAAGGCTGGTTGAATGGATGAACGGATGGATGAGCGCATGGGTAGGTAAGTGCGACACTGGAGGCTGGATGGAGACTGAATGAATGGAGGAATGGTGAGTAGACGGGTGGATAGATGGATTGATACATGGGTAGATGGATGGACATGTGTGTGGGTGGGTATATGAAGGATGGATGAATAGGTAGATGGATGTTTGAATGTATGCGGAACTGAGGGAGGTGGGTTTGTGATTCTTAGAGAGACCACTGACCACATGGGGCTCCTCCTGGGAGCCTGGGTCTTTTCCTTAATGTACAGTGAAAAGATTAAACACAAGGAGAGAGGAGAAAGGGAAGAGGACAGGCTAGCTAGGAAGGGGTAACGAGGGAGGAAGTGGGGAAGGAAAACATAGGGGAGAAGGAAAAGGTGGGTGGCATTTTGAATTCATTTGGCTCCCTCACAAGCTTCCTGAACCTTCCAGGCTGTTACACCAAGGTACAGATGTCCCTGTCGGGACCTCAGCTTTTCATCTCTGCAATTTACTGAGTGTGGGTGTTCTAGAGCTCATGATGATTGGTTACTCGTCACTTTATTTACCCAGGAGGCTGGTACAAGGGGTGAGTAAGGCTGCCATCACTGCAGTCTGAGGCCGCAGCAGTTGGCAGCTCTTTCACCTGCGCTCCCATTGCCAGCCCCAAGGGAGTCACTACTGCTACTGATGCCCCTAAAATAGCTGAGACTCAGAGAGCATGCCTACAGAGCCCCTGCCTGCCTGCCCCTTGGGAAGCCAGACCCTGCTCAGAGCCTGCCTTCCATATAAACAGTGGTGCCTCCTGCCTGACTCCTCTCACTACTGAGAAGCTAACAAGAGTCTACAAGAGAAGTCAGAGCCCAGGGCCCCTGAAGAGGCGTCCTGCGCCCCTGCCCTGCCTGCTCTTACCTCCCTTCACTCCATTTGCATTGCCTTCCCGAGTCCCCTGCCCTCCCCCCTCCTCACCCCAGGACTGCTGGACCTCACTGACCCCTAACCATTAGCAGCAACAGGTCAGCCAAGAGAAGGGTCAGCCAATCCCAGAGAGGCAGACACATCAACAAAGTTTCTCCACTTCAACTCCAGTGAGTCTCACTTGGGGTGGTGCCATCTGTTAGAAGACATGAGGAGCCGGAAAGGAGAACACTGAGGACATTGACCTGACGGGCTGGAAGCAGGGACACCAAGTCTGGCCATGCACATGACAGTCTGGTACCAGAAAGGACGTTTCCCTGCCCACCAAAGCCAATGTGCCCGCTATTTTTAAAACATTGCTTAGGGCCACACCAAACTGCCAGGCATTCCCTGGTGGCTCAGACACTAAAGCATCTGCCTACAATGCAGGAGACCCAAGTTTGATCCCTGGGTCGGGAAGATCCCCTGGAGAAGGAAATGGCAACCTACTCCAGTACTCTTGCCTGGAAAATTTCATGGACAGAGGAGCCTTGTAGGCTAACAGTCCATGGGGTCGCAAAGAGTCAGACACGACTGAGCGACTTCCCTCACTCAGTTCACTCAGCAGGGCTCAGAGGTGTGGAAGGTGGGCCAGGGCTGGAGGCGGCAGGCAAAAGAAACATAAATACATTGGATGCTATTTTCCCCATGCAACCTGTCCAGTAACCCCCACCCTCCTTCCCAGGGCAGGCTGGAGGCAGGATGCCTCCACCTTATCCATGTCTACAGAGTCATTTCTTGAATGCTTGACCCAAGTTCCATCAAGGAGGGGTCCCTATGCCTGCAATTAAAATATCAAATCTGAAAGTGCATTAAAAAAATTACAGCTGGCCTGTTGAACACTCACTAGATTCAATCATTCTTCAGCCTCACATGGACTCCTCACAACAACCCTACAAGGTAATTATACCACTATCCCCTTTATACAAGAAAGGAAGCCAAAGTCAGGGAGGCTAAGGAACAGGCCCAAGTTCACAGAGCTGCTAAGTGGAGGAGTCTAGGCCATATAGCACCAGGGCCTGGCCTTGGATTCATTCATTCAGCAAATATCTATTAGGCACCAAATAGAATTTCTTCCAAGTAAACAAACTGCCTTCTGGAGAGGCCATTTCTTTTCACAGCTCGGGAGATAAAGGGGAGCCGGAGAGCTTGCAATCACAGTGTTTCTCCCACCTTGCTTTGCTAAGCTTCCCCACCTCAAGGGTCCTCCTCCACTGCACTATGTGGGAGCTGGAAACAAAACAGGCAAAGCTGTTTAAATGGAGCCTGCATTCTCATGACGAGCGACAATAAATAAGATGAATTTGCAAAACATATAATATGCAAGACAGTTACAAGGGGGACAACTAGAGCAGGGAAGGAAGCTGAATAGGAGAGATGCATAATTTTAGAGTAGGTGGCAAGGGCAGGCCTCCGTCAGAAGTAACTTTAAGCAAAAACCAGAAGGAGATAAGACAGTGACCCATGCAGCTAGCTGGAAACAGCATCTTCCAGAGAGAAGAGTCAGTGCAAAGGCCCTGAGGCAGGAGCTCTGCTGATGTGTTGGCGAGCAGAGAACTCAGTGTTTGCTGGCTCAAGTGAAGCAGGGAAGCAAGCAGGGTCAGTGCAAAGGCCCTGAGGCAGGAACTCTGCTGATGTGTTGGCGAGCAGAGAACTCAGTGTTTGCTGGCTCAAGTGAAGCAGGGAAGCAAGCAGGAAGTGAGGGCAGTGACAAGGACCAGTCATGGGGCCTTGAATCTGATCAATCCCTTCATGATGGATGACACAACCAAGCTCAGAGAGGCTGGTGATTTGTTAAAAGCCATACAGGGCTAGGGGCTTCCCTGGTGGCTCAAATGGGAAGAGACAGGGAGCCAGGTGCTAGGAACGTCTGGTGATGGTGAGCTTTCTCTCTCCTCGGACTATTAAAAAAAAAAAAAAAAACACATCTCCAGAAAGGGGCTCTATTGGAGAAAATCCCTACCAGGCTCAGGAGCATCTTCTCACGTGTGCACTACACAGGAAGAGCTCCTAGTTCCCACTGTAAAGCAGGGACACAACCCACAGGGTGCAGCGTGTGTCACAGTCACACCTACGTGTGAGCAGGTTTCCCCCCAAGAAAGAGGGAATCCAGCAGAGGCAGGGATATCAAAGGAAGGTTTGCTATTTTCCCCTTTCACTGCCAAGGTGCCTGCCCTACTGGCCTCCCTGACCTGGGTGCTGGCTTCTGGAAGGTGTCCTGAAGGCTCTCAAGTAGGTTCTCAGAAGGGCTCAGTTCTCGCAACCAAGCACCCCCATGGTGTGCCTGCGTCCTCACACTGCAAAGCTTCACAAGAACCTTTGAGAACCCAGAGGTTGACAGCACAAGGAAGCCCCAGGAATTCACAGATAAGGGCCTCTAAGCAAGCAGCAACAGCAGCCAAGGCCATGCAGTTCAGCTCAGCTGTGTCTCTGCACCTCACAAGTACACACCAGTGCATCCATCACAACAACCCTGAGGTGTGGTCTGTGATTATCTCCACTATACAGATAAGTAAACTGAGGCATGGGGAGGTTACATGACTTACTCAGGATCATGTTCATTCACAGTAAGAACCAGAGCTGGGATATGAACCGCAGCAGTCTGACTCGAGTCCTTCAAGGACCTGCCCCAAGATCAGACTCACTACACTGAGAATAGACGCCTTGGAGGCAGGATCAGGAAATGATGTGGTCCTAAGGGGGTCCCATCTCTGTGCCGGCAAGTCCTCTGTGCTCCTCTGGGAACACCAGATTTCACACGGTCCTTACACTTCCCTGGTGACTCTGGCACATCTGATCATGTGTCTGTCTCATCCGGGACTAGGCTGTGAGCTGCAGAAGCTCTTTTCTAGTCTATTCGCATCCCACAAAAAGGCACTTTGTGCTGAGGAAGTTAATAAGTAGCTGCTGCTGCTAAGTCGTGTCAGTCATGTCCGACTCTGTGCGACCCCATAGACGGCAGCCCATCAGCTCCCCCGTCCCTGGGATTCTCCAGGCAAGAACACTGGAGTGGGTTGCCATTTCCTTCTCCAATGCATGAAAGTGAAAAGTGAAAGTGAAGTCGCTCAGTCATGCCCAACTCTTAGCGACCCCATGGACTGCAGCCTACCAGGCTCCTCCGTCCATGGGGTTCTCCAGGCAAGAGTACTGGAGTGGGGTGCCATTGCCTTCTCTGGTTAATAAGTAGGCATGAGCAGAAATGAACAAAGGTGGGCAGGCCCAGATGTCTCAGATGTCTCCTTAGGGAACTTTCAGATAGAATATTGCAACACTTGGGTCATTTCCTATTTGCCTCCCTCCCAGTCCCACAGCAAGACTAAAATAGCTTCATATAGATGCTCTCCCTTTTCTCCCTTTTATTGAATTTAACTGAATGTTCCAGTTTGATTTAAAAAACGCAAAGGTTAAAGACCTATCAGAAAAGACCCTGATGCTGGGAAAGATGGAGGACAGGAGAGGGGGGCGACAGAGGATAAGATGGTTGGATGGCATCACCAACTCAATGGGCATGAGTTTAAGAAAACTCATGGAGATAGTGAAGAACAGGGAAGCCTGGCATGCAGCAGTCCACGGGGTCACAAAGACTCAAACACGTCTTGGATACTGAACAAAAACAAATAGGTTAAAATGTTGGATGTACTGTGCTATGCATGAATATTTATCACTCTGGGCTATATAAATTGAATCAGTTCAGTTCAGTCGCTCAGTCATGTCCGACTCTTTGCAACCCCATGGACTATAGCCCGCCAGGCCTCCTATCCAGCACTAACTGCCAGAGCTTACTCAAACTCATGTCCATTGAATCAGTGATGCCATCCAACAATCTCATCCTCTGTCATTCCCTTCTCCTCTCACCTTCAATCTTTCCCAGCATCGGGGTCTTTTCAAATGAGTCAGCTCTTCGCATCAGGTGGCCAAGTATTGGAGTTTCAGCTTCAACATCAGTCCTTCCAATGAACACCCAGGATTGATCTCCTTTAGAATGGACTGGTTGGATCTCCTTGCAGTCCAAGGGACTCTCAAGAGTCTTCTCCAACACCACAGTTCAAAAGCATCAATTCTCTGGCACACAGCTTTCTTTATAGTTCAACTCTCACATCTATACATGACCACTGGAAAAACCATAGCCTTGACTAGACAGACCTTTGTTGACAAAGTAATGTCTCTGCTTTTTAATATGCTATCTAGGTTGGTCATAACTTTTCTTCCAAGGAGTAAGCATCTTTTAATTTCATGGCTGAAGTCACCATCTGCAGTGATTTTGGAGCCCAAAAAAGAGTAAAGTCTGAAAACTGTTTCCCCTGTTTCTCCATCTATTTGCCATGAAGTGATGGGATCGGATGCCATGATCTTTGTTTTCTGAATGTTGAGCTTTACGCCAACTTTTTCACTCTCCTCTTTCACTTTCATCAAGAGGCTTTTTAGTTCTTCTTTATTTTCTGCAATAAAGGTGTTATCATGTGCATATCTGAGGTTATTGATAACTATTAGCAATTAAAAGAAGGTCAACAGAAGGCTTTCTGGAATTCTCTACCAAAGGAAGAGGAAGAATAGACACTGATGGGGAGCCCTGGGCGAGGACTCTGCAGGAAAGGGAAGATCTCAGCTGACAAGGCAAAAGCGTGTGCTTAGAGGGCCATCCCAGCCCCCAGAGCAAGTTCCAAAAGGGTTTGTAATATGGCTGTTCTACCCAGAAGTCATCCATTTAGATGAGGAAAAAGTGGACTTGGTGTGAAAGAACCCAGCTGAGAGCACAGAGTTGCAGGAGAAGATGAAGAAAGGCACTGTCACTTCAGCTGCCTAAGTGTTTCTTCCTTCTTTACCGCTCACCTGAACGTGTTCTGGGCTGGAGGAAGCACAAGCTGGAATCAAGATTGCCGGGAGAAATATCAATAACCTCAGATATGCAGACGACACCACCCTTATGGAAGAAAGTGAAGAAGAACTAAAGAGCCTCTTTATGAAAGTGAAAGAGGAGAGTGAAAAAGTTGGCATAAGGCTCAACATTCAGAAAACTAAGATCATGGCATCTGGTCCCATCAGTTAATGGCAAATAGACGGAGAAACAGGGGAAACAGTGGCTGACTTTATTTCTATGGGCTCCAAAATCACTGCAGATGGTGACTTCAGCCATGAAATTAAAAGACGCTTACTCCTTGGAAGAAAAGTTATGACCAACCTAGACAGCATATTAAAAAACAGACATTACTTTGCCAACAAAGGTCCGTCTAGTCAAGGCTATTGTTTTTCCAGTGGTCATGTATGGATGTGACAGTTGGACTATGAAGAAAGCTGAGTGCCGAAGAATTGATCCTTTTGAACTGTGGTGTTGGAGAAGACTCTTGAGAGTCCCTTGGACTGCAAGGAGATCCAAGCAGTCCGTCCTAAGGGAGATCAGTCCTGGGTGTTCATTGGAAGGACTGATGTTGAAGCTGAAACTCCAATACTTTGGCCCCCTGATACAAAGAGCTGACTCATTGGAAAAGACCCTGATGCTGGGAAAGATTGAGGTCAGGAGAAGGGGATGACAGAGGATGAGATGGATGGCATCACCAACTAAATGGGCATGGGTTTGGGTGGACGCCGGGAGTTGGTGATGAACAGGGAGCCCCGGCGTGCTGCAGTTCATGGGGTCACAAAGAGTCGGACACAATGGAGCGACTGAACTGAACTGAACTGAAGGTGTTCTGAGACAAGTCAGTCATGTAATGAATGCATCTGGCCAAAGGGCGCCCCCAGGCACTGTGGTGGGAATGTAAATTAGTTCAGCCACTATGGCAAACAGTATAAATGCTCCTTAAAAAACTAAAACCAGAGCTACTATATGATCCAGAAATTCCACTACTGGGCATATATATGGAAAAAACCAAAAACCTAATTTAAAAAGATACAAGCACCTCAATGTTCATATCAGCACTATTTACAATAACCAAGAGATGAAAGCAATCCAAGTGCCTATCAACAGACAGTGAGATTAAGACATGATACATACACACACACACAGGTATATTATTCAGCCATTAAAAAGTGAAATATTGCCATTTGCAGCAATGTGGATGGACCTAGAGAATATTATCCTTGGTGAAATTAGTCACAGACAAATGCTATATCATTTATAAATGGAATCTAAAAAATAATACAAATGGATGTATATACTAAACAGAAACAAACTCACAGAGCTAGAAAACAAACTTATGGTTACCACAGGGGGAAGGAGGAGGGACAAATTGAAGGTATGGGATTAACAGATACAAACTACTACACATTAACAAGGATTTACTGTGTAAATTATGAACTATGAACTATGAACTATTTACTATGTAAATTATGAATTATGAACTTCCCAGGTGGCGCTAGTGGTTAAGAACTTGCCTGCCAATGCAGGAAACATAAGAGACTTGGCTTCGATCCCTGGTTCAGGGAGGGGGGCATGGCTACCCACTCCAGTATTCTTGCCTGGAGAGTCCCATGGACAGAGGAGTCTGGTGGGCTACAGTCCAAAGGGTCGCAAAGAGTCAGACGCAGCTGAAGTGACTTAGCATGCACAGAGAATTATACCCAATATCTTACAATAGCCTATAACGTAATGAAGGAATGAATAAAGGAAGGAAGGGGGAAAAAGAAAAGAAAGAGAGAAGCTGGCAATGCTCCTGATACATAGTCGGTGCTCAATAAATGATGGAGCCTTCCTTTCTCTTTCAAGATGGATAAAGTTCTCACCAGCTACGGTTGGCCCAAGTGGGCCACTTCAACAGCTTTTCCTTCCTTATCCACAAGCAAGAGAAGCCAGTTTCATCTCATTTGATTTCTATCTTAGAAGGAAATTGGAAGAAACAGTTCAAAGTCCTCCACACACCCCTCTACAGCTGCCTTAGACTCCACCTATGTCTTCCAGGCAAAGTTCCTACTCAAAGTGCCACAAAATCAGCCTCCTTGCAATTTCTCATCTCCAGTCTACTTTCTACCCTCTAAGGTTCTAAAGAACAATTCTTTTCCTTCTCTGCATAGAATTCCTTCAAACATTTGGTGCTCCCATCCCCCAAGTCATCACTTTCCCAGGTTAAACGAAGCTCATATTTTCCACAGTTTCTTTTACAAGAGGATTCCAATGTCCTTCCCCCATCCTGGTCTCTCTCAGCAAATGATATTCTCATTTATCTTGGGCATCCAGACCTGAAGGCATCACTGTAGACATGGCTCAGCAATAATAACTATATGCACTAACATTGATGGAATACTTACTATGCCCCAGGCATGTGTAAGAGCTTTTCTTGTATGAATTCATTTACTAACTGCCTTTGCAGCTCTGCTCTCTGCCTTGGGAAGTCACTCGTGTGCACTAGGTCTAGGCCACCCAACTAATCAATTCCAAATATGAGGTGTCACCTCACTTTAACAAGGCTTATTACTAAAGCCTCAGGTCATTGTTGGAGAAGGCAGTGGCAACCCACTCCAGTACTCTTGCCTGGAAAATCCCATGGATGGAGGAGCCTGGTGAGCTACAATCCATGGCGTGGCTAAGAGTCGGACACGACTGAGCGACTTCACTTTCAGTTTTCACTTTCACGCATTGGAGACGGAAATGGCAACCCACTCCAGTGTTCTTGCCTGGAGAATCCCAGGGATGGGGGAGCCTGGTGGGCTGCCATCTATGGGGTCACACAGAGTCGGACACGACTGAAGCTACTTAGCAGGTCATTGTAGCACATCACGACCTGAGGGCAGGAGGTAGAAGACATGAAATGCTGAGGTTCCTCCTTGTTTACTCTCAAAGTATTTATTCTCAAGGGCTCTATCCTCAGTTAAGAGATTTAATTTTGGCATCTTCACAATTTTCTGTTTTCAGACCATGCACGTGTTGTGTCTACCGTTGACATCAATTCTATTGCTCCTAGAATGTTCCTAGGACATGAGTGCCTATTGCTCTAAACACATACCTGGTCATGAATCATCCCTCTTGAAAATGTTGTGTAAGAGAGAAAAAAGTAGAAAATCTCAGCAATGAAAGCAATTTCAGTGGTCCTTTTTTCTAAATACACACGCACTGCATGGTTTGTCCTCAGGAATGGGGAACGGATGGTATCGAATGAGCCACACTTTCCCCAGAAGGACACACTTAGAGACAACTGGCCACTCTTAGGAAACTGGCTGTAGCCCTGGGGTCACCTGTACCAAGCAAGGTGATAACAATGGTCTCATTCCCACCACACTTCACCCCTGCACCAAATCCTCATGACCATCCCTGGGGACCAGTGTTATTTCATGTTTCCGTGATGATGATGATGGCTCGGGAGCCCGCATGCAGGCAACTTCTTAGCCCAAAACTCAGCCTCTTCCCCCAATAAACTCCTGCCACACAACAATCAGGCTTCCCTAGTGGTTCAGATGGTAAAGAATCTGCCTGCAACATGGCAGACTCGGGTTCAGTCCCTGGGTTGGGAAGATCCCCCGGAGAAGGAAATGGCAACCCACTCCAGTATTCTTGCCTGGAGAATCCCATGGACAGAGGAGTCTGATGGGCTACCGTCTGTGGGGTGACAAAGAGTTGAACACGACTCAACAAGTAATACGCATACATACACCAGCTTTCCCCAGGTAGGTGGTGAGAGATTGGCTAACGTGAGAGGGAGCATCTTGAATGTATTAAAACACTGCAAAACATGTTTACATTCGTCCTTCAAAGAGTAAAAAAACCCTCTGTATTCTGTTTCTTCTTCAGCACTTTTTTTGTGATTGTTTTCTATTGTTTTCACCATAAATGAAACCATCCTAATTCAGTCAGGACCAGAAAACCAAACAATAGCAAACAAACCAAACAAAAGACAGGATAGACTTTGCAAAAGAAAAAGCAAAACCCACAGGGGAACCAGGCCAGCTGCAGAGGGCTCAGGCAACACAGCAGCTTCATGGCATACAGATACCCCTAAGTCAGTCTTGGACAAAGACCTCAGCCCACAGGAGATGAGTTCGGCTTGTGCCCACAAGAGTTGGGCTTGTCTGGGATGAGGAGGGTGGTTGCAGCTTTATTTCAGCCTGAAGCATGGCCATCTCACTTCCTCTGTGTGTACCACTTACTGTTGGATGGCCATTATTCGCAGAGAGCTGACACTGAGATACCAAGGAGGCACCATCATCTCCTGCCAGACACTGTGATCTGAGTGACCCAGGTAAGCTGGTATTATGTTATAGGCATCTCAAAACTGAATTAAAATAAGAGGGAGTCTAGAAAAAGGGATTTCATACCACCTGATGGAGGAGAAAAGGTGGTACCCACCACCATTCTCCACTGGAAGAAGAATGAGACTAAGCTTGAGTCCAAGATTAAGATCAAGGCTGAGATAGATCGGACTTCCCTGGATCTGCCTCCCAGTGCAGGGGACACAGGTTCGATCCCTGATCCGAGAGGGCTCCACACGCCACAGAGCAGCTAAGCTTGTGCGTCGCAACTACTGAGCCTGTGCTCAAGAGCCCCCAGTGGCAACTGCTGAAACCCATGCCCCCCAGGGCCTGTGCCCCACAGCAAGAGAAGCCACCGCAATGAGAAACCAGTGCACCACGACAAAAACTAGTCCCTGCTCGCCCGAACTAGAGAAAGCCCAGGACAGCAATGAAGACTCAGCATAACCAAAATAAATATTTTTTAAGATAGTGATTGAAAAAGAGACAAAAAAAAATCAGATACAAAGAGACACAGTAAAGACAGAGGCCCTAGGAGGACTGTGCAATAACTGTTCTCTTCCTTACAGGTCTTCCTCTTTGTTTGCTCTCTCTCCTGCTTCCCAGGAGAGCTGGACTCTCACCCAGCTCCAGCCTTGATTATCCATGTGACCCATTGATCATAACTTCCTACAACCCTCAAAGTGCCTGGTACATAGGAAGCATCCAGGAAATTCTTCTCCTTTTCAGCATACTTCTTCATCTCCTCCTCTCTCTTGTCTCTCTTATTCTTACTCATATTATCATTATTATCATTCCCTTCTATATATTAGTTTTTACTAAAAAGTGATACATTCAGAAACAATCATAAAATGTTATACTTGAAAAATATTTTTTTACCCCTAATATGATAAAAGGTATATATAACCACCTACAGCAAACACAGTGATTCACTACGAAATATTGAAAGCTTTTCCCCTATATTCAGAAATAAGAGAAAGATGTCAGCTGTTACCACTTCTTTTCAATACTTTTGGGATGAGTCGGACACGACTGAGCAACTTCACTTTCAATACTTTCGGGAGGTTATAATTTGGCTAATAAGACAAAAAAGTGAATTAAAGGATGTAAACACAAGAAACAAAACACCCATTCACAAATGATATAATGGTGTGAAAAGAAACTTCAAAAGAACCTAAAGATAATACTACCAGTCAGCTATTAGAAAAGGAAAGTTTTTTAAGCTTCCATTTAAAATAGCATCAGACAGCATCAGACTCTGAGGAATAAACGTATTTGAAGATTTTCAAGACAATTTCACAGAAAACTGTGGAACACTGCTGAAAGAAATTAAGGAAAACCAAATAATGTCAATTTTCATCCAAATGACCAACTGATATAAGATAACCCTAGCCAAAAATCCTAGCAGGCTTTTTTGGTGGAAATTGGCAAGTTGATTCTAAAATATATATGGGAATGCAAAGAGCCGACAGCCAAGAAGAAAACACAAAATGTTGACAAAATTAAATTACCAAATAATATGATGGATCATAAAGCTACAGTATTAAGACAGTGCGGCATTGGTATTAGGATAGAAAAAAAGGCCAACAGAACCAAATAGAGAATTCACAAATAAAGACACTTGAGTTGCAACAAAGATGTATTTTCAGTAAATGGTGTTATGTCACTTGAAATTCTATATGAGAAAAGGAAATGAATTTGACCTCCTTCTTCAGAATTCTGCACATTAAAAAAAAAGAAAGAAAGAAATTCCAGATGGACTATGGGCCTAAAGGTGAATGCTAAACAGTAAAACGTGTAAAAGAAAACACAGACTAAAACCTTCCTGCTACAGGAACAGGCAAAGATTTTTAAGCTTAAAAACACTGATAAATTGTACTTCATTAAAATTAAGAGCATCCCTTTATAAAAAGTGCACCATTAACAGAATAACAAAGCAGGCTACAAACTGAAAGAAGGTATTCTACAATACATATATCTGACAAAGAACTTAAATCCAGAATATGAAGAGCTCCCATAAATCCATTTTAAAAATACAGAATTTAACATAAAATGGACCAAAGATTTGAACAGGCATTTCACTGAAAAGGATATCCAATGGCCATGCTGCATATAAAAAATGGTCAACATCCATCAATCATCAAATTTAAAACCACATGAGATATGTTACTATCACCACATAAGCCTCTGCAAGGAAGAGGCACAAATGCGAATCAAACAATGCTCAAAGGAGAATAGCTGGCATAACTTTGGGAGGTTGTCTGATATTATCTACTAAAGTCTATTCTACTCCTTGGAAGGAAAGTTATGACCGACCTAGACAGCATATTAAAAGCAGAGACATTACTTTGCCAACAAAGGTCCATCTAGTCAAGGCTATGGTTTTTCCTGTGGTCATGTATGGATGTGAGAGTTGGACTGTGAAGAAAGCTGAGCACCGAAGAATTGATGCTTTTGAACTGTGGTGTTGGAGAAGACTCTTGAGAGTCCCTTGGACTGCAAGGAGATCCAACCAGTCCATCCTAAGGGAAATCAGTCCTGGGTGTTCATTGGAAGGACTGATGCTGAAGCTGAAACTCCAATACTTTGGTCAACTGATGTGAAGAGCTGATTCATTGGAAAAGACCCTGATGCTGGGAAAGATTGAGGGCAGGAGGAGAAGGGGACGACAGAGGATGAGATGGTTGGATGGCATCATCGACTTGATGGACATGGGTTTGGGTGGACTCTGGGAGTTGGTGATGGACAGGGAGGCCTGGATTGCTGCAGTTCATGGTATCGCAAAGAGTCAGACACAACTGAGTGACTGAACTGAACTAAATTCTATGATCCAATTATTCCAGTCCTGGGCATACACTCAAGAGAAATGAGCGTACATATCCACCAAAAAGAAGATGTACAAGAATGTTTATACAATAAAAAAAAATAGAAACAACCAGATGTCCATCAATTATAGAATGAGTAAATAAGTTGGGTGCATTTCTACATTGTAATACTGGACAATTTTTTTTAATAATAATGCTATATATGTCAAATACGGATAGATTTCAGACATAAAGTTAAGTGGAAAAAAAAAAACAGAACATACTACACATACCACATATGTGCTGCTATGCAATGGATTAGGCCAAAACTCAGTGGCTTAAAATAACAGATATTTATTGTATCCACTCTGTGGTTTGGGAATCCAGGTGCAGTTTAGCTGAGTCCTCCAGCTCAGAGCTGCTCACAAGGCTCTGATCAGGGTGTCAGTCAGACTATGGTAATCTCAAGCCTCAACTCGGGGAATATCTGCTTCCAGCCTCACTTATACGGCTGTTGGGCAACAAGCCTCAGTTCTTCACCGGTTGTTGCCCAGAGGACAGCTCGCAATATGGTAGCTGGTTTTGTCAGAGCAAACTAGAAGAACCAGAGAGAGCACAAGCAAAATGCAAGTCACAGCCTTGAGGAACCTAATCTTGGAAGTGCTATCCCACCATTCTTGCCATATCCTATTCATCAGAAGCAGGCTTCAGGGTCCAGTCCACATCCAAGGGAGGACATCACACAAAGGCACGATTATCAAGAGGCAGAGATGATTGGGAGCCCTCTTAGAGGCTGCCACACATTATTCCATGTACGTGAATTTCAAGAACAGACACATCTTGATAGAAATCAAAATATTGATTATTTCCATGGGGAGAGGCTATTGAGGAGAAGGAGAAATGAAGGAGCTGTCTGGGATGCTAAAGATGTTCTATATCTTGATCTCACTTACATGGTGGGGTAACATCAGTATAATCACACATAAAGAAAATTCACTGAGATGTACTATTCAAATCTGCGCACTCCAGTGCGTGTACATTACACATCAATTAAAAAGAATTAAAGGATCTAGTAGCCACTATCTTCTCCCTTCTGTATCTGAGGATATTAAAGGGTGATCTGAGTTCCTGAGGTCAGAGAGCCAGTTGTGAGTGGTTAGCCCTGGTTAGCCTCTCTCACATGGTCAGTGTGTGCATGTCACCTCACACGTGCCGCTGGCTGGATTTTCCCTCTGGCAGTTCCATGTGAAGAGAACTGTTCGCAATTAGAGGCAGAGGCTAAACTGTGTAATGTGCTCCTCCAGCGTTAAGGTCAAGGTTACACTCCAGAAAATATCTCTGTTATTTGACAAAGTTCTCAGAAATCAGTTCCATACCAGGAGTTACACTTCTGGGCCCTCTTCACTTATGGTGCCTGAAAATGATGAACAATAATAATGCCAATTATTCTGATCTTTCAAACTCAAAATATGAGAAAAATCTAGATGTGACCTGGGTAACAGCCAAAGTTTTTCGCTAAGCTCAAAAAAGTGTTTATTTAACAAGTTATTGGGGGAAAACATAAAGGGTACATTTGGCCCACTTAATTACAGTTGATTTTGATGAGAATGACACCATAATCAGATGTTAGAGATACATCTCACTGAATCTGAACCCCAGCACCCTGAAGTAGGAACTAAGATACACACCGACATTGTAAATGAAGACATTATATGTAAAGAATATAAGTAAATGGCCCAAGATTATCTGGCTAGTAAGAGGCCCAACCAAGTGAGGCCAAGCTGCTCTGTATGCTGCTCCCAAGTCTATCATTGTTCAGTCATATCCGACTCTTGGCAACCCCGCGAACTGCAGCAGCCAGGTTTCCTTATCCTTCACCATCACCCGGAGTTTGCTCAAACTCATGTCCACTGAGTCAATGATGCTATCTAACCATCTCATCCTCTGCCACCCTCTTCTTCTCTTGCTCTCAATCTTTCCCAGAATCAGGGTCTTTTCCAAGTCTGTGATCTTAGCTAATTCATTATACGACTCTTCATGCATGACTTTTAAAAAAGCCACTTAGTTCTGTATGTGCCAGTCTGTCATAAATGGTTCAGAGAGAATCAACAGCACAGGTCCAGAAGGGCCACATTAGCAGTTAGACTGGCATCCTCTAGTCTTAGAAAGAACAAGCTTGGATTATAATTGCACTTCATTGGCTTACTAATTAAAATCTGTACACACGCACAGACACACACAGAGGCCTGCCACTGCAAAAGTATAACAGCAGAGCTCCAACCAGTGAGGTGCTCAGCCGAGACGGGCAACCTCAACTCAGGAGACCAAACAGACAGCTGTCCACTCTAAGTCCCAGGGGTGCAATGAGGGGCACCAACACTCCTGACAGCTCAGCAGGGGAATGGGCTTCCTTAGACCTATCCATCTGCCGGGGTGGGGGGTGCACCAAGACATCAGCACCCAGAAGTGATCCGTAATGAAGCCCTCAAAGCCCTTGGAACACTGAGAAGGACTAAGCTAATCAATCCTACAGACTTGGACCAATTTCACTAAGAGAATATATGGCCAGACCACATGACTACAACAGGCAATCGCAATTGTTGGGAACCATGCAAACCACAACAAGAAACAAGCTGTTGAATTAAACATGACTGACCATTTCCTTGGGGGATTTCCCCTTTTAATGTTCACTTGTTACTTGTTCATTCATTTATCAGCCAGAGTTTAACAAGTCTAAAAGAGAATATTTTCTAATCATGCAAAATCTAGCCATTATTTATTTCTCCTATTTAAAAAAAAGGCCACTACTCCTTTATTTCTGCAGGAGATACTCTAGCCTGATCCTTGGGCAAGCCAGGGATGTTTTATATTAGAGGAGAATGTCTTCTCTCCCCTGGGTTGGGAAGATCTCCTGGAGAAAGGAAATGGCAACCCACTCCAGTATTCTTGCCTGGAGAATCCCATGGACAGAGGAGCCTGGTAGGCTACAGTTCATGGGGTCACAAACAGTTAAGACATGACTGAGTGACTTTCACTTTCGCTCATATGCAGAACCATGTTTTCAAATCTCATAATACATGAACATAAGTCAGTTTCTACTCACTCGCCAACACCTCCTCACTGAAGCACCATGCATTTATGTTACCTGTAGCACAATTTTAACTATTTCTACTTTATTTACTTAATAACTGTCTCCAATACACGCACACACATATCCACACACACACAAACTTAAGCTTCATGAGAGCACAGACCACAACTTCTGCCTCTAATTCTCAGCTCTGCCTTTTCCAGTTAAGTAATCTGAGTCCTGTTACTGAACCTCTCTGATACAGTAGTACATGGATTTTGTGAGGCTCAAATGAGAAATGCACATAAAATATAGTGGAGTACTCATTAAATTTAATCAACTTCACCTAACTATTACTGAGCAAGAACAAAGGGTCCAGAGTCCACCTGCCACAACAGTTCTTCCTCCTTATCTTAGATGAGGTTTATTCTGGCAACCCATGGCTAGACTTTCTGTGCAAGAATCCAAACAGAAAAATCCCACATCCTGCCATCACATGGTATTTTATTGGAATTTCATCTCTCCAGACAGTCTCAATTCCCTCCTCTCCTCTCCCCCTCGTCCTGTCTGATGCTATGATGCTACAATCCAGTCTCTGTGACTCCGGACTGTTTCCATGGTGATGAGCAGTGATGTCATAAAGGGGGGATTGTTACAAGGCTGAATGAAATCTGGCACCAGATGCACCCTGCCTCCTTATATAAGAGGGGGTGGGGGACAAGCCCGTGGACACCTCTCAGAAAATGGGAAACCGAATCACCCGAGGGATGGCAAGGGATGACCAGAGGGAGAGAAAGTTCCAGTCCCTTCCACACAATAGCAGCCCCATTTGGAAAAGAACGGATTTAACAGACCTCACTAAGACAAGAATCGTGTTTCGCCAAAGAAAAAAGGAACAAACAAGAGGCAGCAACTACCGAAGACTCCACCTTCTGGTCTAGGAAGACCCAAGCTCACAGAGGCTGCATCCACCAAAGCCCACTGCACTGTTTACTGAGTAAAAAGCTACCAACTATTCCCTGCCGGAGCCTCCAATTGTCATGTGAGTCTGACTGCTCCAAAGACAGACCATGGTGATTGTCAGCCCAGCATGCATTTTGAAAGTAAAAAGTCTTACCAGAAATACAGCAACCAACGTCAGCTTAATTCCTAAGAGGAACTCAAGCCATCTTAATAAGAAAATTCTCAGAGGAGATTTTATTCAAAGGAGCATCCTGTAATGCCATCTCTAGGTTCTGCAAAAGCAAGCCCGGTCTTGTCTGCACAGCGGAAGGAAGGAGACCTCTACCCAGAAGAGCAACGCTTGCAAGTACAGAAGCACTGGTCGCACTGGAAAGGCCTGGTCACGGTGCTCATTGTCAAGGCCAGGCCCCTCTGTGTGTATCCCTTGAAATTACAGATTGAGTGACTGACACAATTGTGAGTGCCAAGGAACGGGCTCTTCTCAGTAAAAGGTTTCCTTTGGTCCCACAGTAGGCTCTAGGAGCCAGTGCTTTAGCCACTGCAGAGTCCCCTCTTCCTTCTCTAGGCAGCTGCTTCTCCTGAATGCTCTGCTCCTGGCAAATTTGGTCCACAGCAGTAGCTAAATACATGTGTCGTGTGCATGTACTTTTATGACCTTTATCATTATTTATGAATTAAATTCAAAGTGAAGTCGTATCCATCCAGGAAACTTAACATATGCTTTCCTATACCCACATATGCATGTAGTTCAGATAACTCTGCTGCTGCTGCTGCTGCTGCTGCTGCTGCTGCTAAGTCGCTTCAGTCGTGTCTGACCCTGTGCGACCCCATAGATGGCAGCCCACCAGGCTCCCCTGTCCCTGGGATTCTCCAGACAAGAACACTGGAGTGGGTTGCCATTTCCTTCTCCAGTGCATGAAAGTGGAAAGTGAAAGTGAAGTCGCTCAGTCGTGTCTGACTCTTTGCGACCCCATGGACTGCAGCCTACCAGGCTCCTCCATCTGTGGGATTTTCCAGGCAAGAGTACTAGAGCTTGCTTATTATTCTGGATAGGAGGAGGCCATGCTTTCCAGATGTCAGTAAGGGCAGCAACGAGCCAGTTATCTTGTCTCAGAGAAAGTCAAGTGGCCTGAGGGCCCCATTTCCAGGCCACTCTCCAGTCCCTAAACAGACTCTCTCATGCCTGCTAAGCTTGGCCCATGCCGCCCTCTTGCCCAAGCATGTCCCTCAGCCCCATGCTACTGTCACCGCCCCCTCAACTCTAAGATCTGGGTTCTTGTCAAACGGCCCAGATCCTCCTTTCTGAATGTTTCCTTCCAAGAAGGAGTCCCTCCCTCCTTCACTGCCATCTCCTCCCCTACAAGCAGGAGCTCTTGAGGGCGAGAACCATTCCTTATTCATACTGAAAACATGCTCCAGCCTCTGCAACAGACGTATGCCCAGCTGGATGGGGGAACAAGAACCAAGACCCTTGAGCTCTGCAAATCTTCACGGCCAGCTTCAAAATAAAAGCTGATTTTTAAAATCGAGTTTTGGTGATTCCAGTGACTAATTTTATGGACAAAGTTCCATAAGATCAAAGAGGAGCAGGGTAGTCCAATGAGAAGGGCTGGGACTCTGGAGCCACAAACTCTGGTTCTGAGACACCAAGCAGATGGTATATCCTCCAGAAGGTTTATCCTCTAATTTTCTCATCTGTAAAGACAGAAAAGGGTGGAAGCCTCAGCTCAAAGTCCAGTTCTAACACTCTAACTCAATGAGGCAGCATGTGGCACTTCCACATCCTGCAACAAGAGCATGTTACATTTCAAGGATGATTCCTCAAGGCACTGTACTGCCCTCCTGGTTGTCTCTCTCAGTCTCTCTTAAAGTCCTGACTCCTGGTTAGCGCTCACAATGCACTGTAGGCTGGAGACGGATGACAATTCCCCAGGAAGGGCAGGCCATAAAGACAAATGGAACCACTGCCCTTGTTAATGCCACATCACCAGAAGAGAGTCTCCCCACTCTGCCCAAACACTTCTGAGCATAACCTTGGCCAGGTCCCAGGCACCAGCTAAGCTCTCCTCAAGTCTTGCGTGAGCGGGGCTAATTCCATTATTTTGCAAACACATCTCTGTGTACCTGTATATTCTGTCACTCTCCTTGTCCATGACAAACGTCTGGCATAAAAATTACCTTCAGAAATGTGTTAAGGCAGACAGCAAGCATATCCAGAGGCCTGGGGAAGGTGAGAAAACTGGAGATTGGTGGAGATGTTCTTCATTACTGTGCACCAGACAAGTAAAAGGAGAAAGGAAATTGGGGGTGCCAGGGTGAAGGGAAAAACTGATGGTTCATTCACCAGCAGCATGCATGTGTTGAAAGTCTCTCCTTGTTGCTCAGCAACCAAGAAAAAGCATTTCAGAGAGCAAGGGGCTAATTGGATAAATGAATTAATTAGACATTTCCAGAGCCAGTGCCATAAATGACGACAGGCTTGGGTGGCCAGTTTTCTGCTAGTAAAGTACCTTCGATACTTGCCTCTGCTTTGGTCCAGCAAATTTAGGGAGCTGGGAAGAGTGGGAGGCAGGTAACAATGTGTCAGAGATGCTATCTTAGGAGGAGTAGGTGATGAAGGAAACCCCAGTCTTGGGGGAGAAGTTGAACTAAATAAACTTTGAGGTCTCTTTAGACTCTAACATTTGATCAGTTTTGCTCTGCAGGGTAGGGAGTGGGGGAAAGGACTGAATCTCCACTCTAGCAGCCTGAGGATAACTTTTTTCCCCACACCATCCTGTGGGGTTTCCTTTTGCTGTGTTTAAAGGAATCAGGTTCCCATGAAAGCCAATAGACAGCAGTTGTTGAGGAGTTTGTGTGGGAAATGAGATGTTTTGTTGGTGGCTGCTTTTTCCCTGCTCTGCTTTGCTTCCTCCCGTTGGCTTGCTTTAATTACAGCAGAACCCCACTGCTTCCTCTAATGATGGAGAGGCCGCTCCTGCACAGAGCTCACAGTAGAGAGGGTGCAGGCAAGAGGTCCTGCTGGTGGGAAGAGAACAGACCCAGGGCAAGGAGGGAGGGTGGCCAGCAGCTGCCAGAGCCCATCTCTCAGCTCCACTGGCCCCTGCAGTGAGAGGAGAGGAAAGAAAAGAGTTAGGGATGGGGTAGGAGAAAGCAGAAAAGAAACAAACTGCAAGTCTCAACACTTGCTCAGATGCATGCATGCATGTTAAATCGCTTCAGTCATGCCTGACTCTTTGCAACACCATGGACTGCAGCTGGCCAGGCTCCTCTGTCCATGGGATTCTCCTGGCAAGAATACTAGAGTGGGTTGCCATGCCCTCCTCCAGAGGATCTTCCCAACCCAGGGATTGAACCTGCATCTCCTGAGACTCCTGCATTGCAGGCGAATTCTTTACCATTGAGCCACCAGGGAAGCCCACCTGCTCAGATAGCAAAGTGAATTCAGCGAAGATAACCAATTTAAGTGTCTGTCAACTGATGAGTGGATAAAGAAAATGTAGTATTTATATTTAACACAATATGTTTCAGCCTTTAAAAAAAAAAGTAAATCCTACCATCTGCAACCTGGGGACATTTTTTTCTAAGTAAAATAAGGCAGGCACAGAAAGACACAGACGGTATGCTCTGTCTTATATGTGGAATCTCAAAAAGTCAAACTCACAGAAGCAGAGGGTAGAGTAGTAGTTGTTGAGGGCTAGGAGGTGGGATAAATGGGGAGATGTTGGCCAGAATACAAAGTTTCGGTTAAGAGTTCTAATGTACAGCATGGTGAGGACAGTTAACAATGCTGTAGTGTCTACTTGAAATTTGCTAGTAGAATAGATCCTCGATGTCTTCACCACATAAAAAGAGTAGCTATGTGAAGTGATGGGTTTGTTCATTAGCTTGATCGTAATCATTTCACAATGTACATGTGCATCAAAACATTACACGGCATACCTTAAATATGTACAATCTTTATTCATCAATTATACCTCCAAAAACCTGGGGGGAAACCCAATACAATGCAAATATCTCAGGAAAATGAAGGGAAGAATAAAGGACTAGTATCAGAAGGTTCTCTCAGAGGAGAAGAGTGAGGACCATGGAGAGTGCTGGGCAGAGGGAAGGGTAAGAGCCAGGGTGGTTTTCCCAGCATCACTTTCTTTTCTTATTTCTCTTTAATAAACACTGGTCCAGCCCCCAGGCCTGAGAGCTAACAGGGGCTCTGGGTAGGGAAGACCCCCTGGAGAAGGAAATGGCAACCCACTCCAGTACTCTTGCCTGGAAAATTCCATGGACGGAGGAGCCTGGCAGGCTACAGTCCATGGGGTCGCAAAGAGTTGGACACCACTGAGCGACTTCACTTTCTGGGGCATTTGAGATCTCCTCCTGCCCCTGGAAATTTCATCCTCTACTCAAGTGCTAACCCATAGGGTGACCCCACGTTAAATACTAAAATTCACAAGAAACAATGGGTCCTATCCATTCACAAAGGATTCAGAATAGACTTGTTAAAAGCAGGATAAATTCTCTCTAAAAGCCTGTTTTTAGGAAACCACTTAAATTTAAAACAATAAGAGGGGGCTGTAAGAGAGAGTTCCACAAAACAGAGCTGTGCAGCAGGTGGTCACAAGCGTCTCATCCTCAGGGTCACCTGCTGCTCTTTAAAGACACTTATCTCTACCCTCTTACCATTTCCACTCCCTTTGGGAGAAATTTAAATAGGGTTGAATCTGAGATTAAAGAGAAAGAGAAGGCTATTGATAAGTCTTAGTTCACGCCCCTAGCCATTACAGGATCATTTCCCACTGTGCAGGGCTTTTCTCTGCTGGAGCATTTCATGAGTCCCTCCTCCCCCATCGCTGAGGAAGGGAAGTGGCATCTTTCTCCTCCCCTTAAAACACACATCCTTACAGTGGCGAAAAGGGCTCTCAGGAGGCAGATCTACCAGGAGGTGAAAGTGAAACTGTTAGTCGCTCAGTTGTGTCCTACTTTTTGTGACCCCCATGGATTGTAGTCCGCCAGGTTCTTCTGTCCATGGAATTCTCTAGGCAAGAATCCTGGAGTGGATATCTATTCCCTTCTCCAGGGGATCTTCCTGACCCAGAGATTGAACCCAGGTCTCCTGCTTTATAGGTGGATTCTTTACCATCTGAGCCACCCAGGAAGCCCCAACCAGGAGGCAGACCAAGCTAATATTCAGGACCTCTTATTACCTAATAATCACCCCCATTTTCAAATACACACCTTGCCAAATATTTCAAATTCACCAAATCCCCACACAGGCGTGCAAAATAAGGATTATAATTCAGCTAAATAAAAGAGACAACTAGGTTTCAGAAAAGAAACTGCCCAAAGTCACAGAGCTGGTCAAGGGTGGAGCTAAGAATCAAGGTGAGGTCCATCTACTTAAGCATGACTCTGCCACCTAAAGCACCCCAGCTCTGTCTCCCCATAAGTCATCTAATTTATTCATTCCATCCTACTGGGAGAAAAAAAGCCTGAGACTGTATTAAGAACTTAATGGGAAACAAGAACCTTAAGGTGCCAAAAAAGATCAGTGGATTAGGAATCAGCTAGACAGACAGTATGGGCTCCTCCACTATCTTGGTGAATTTAAACACTCTGCAGTTTCTCTTAGCCATATTTTTCATACCTGGAAAAGCATATGGTTAGGTCATTAAGTGTTCTTTCTAGCTTTAAAATATGACCTCTGAACTATTTATATTCTTAGAGAATCTTGGAGAGGACCATGTTTAACCCAAAGGAATGACTCAAACTGTCAAGTTTCTGCCCCCGCCAAAAAAAAAAGATTGAGCACAAAATCCTTTCTTCTGCCTCCCAAAGTCACATCACAAGTATGAGCAACTTTTCTTATGATTTGGTAGCCACAGCACTCCCTCACACATGTCTGGAAGTGTATAGTTTATAATGCCCTTTCAAACATATGATTTCATTTTGATCCCTCCCACTACTACACAGATGAGAAAATGAGTCTCCATGTTGACTGATTTGGACCATTTCATAAAGCTGGTAGAAGATGATATAGAGACTGGCTTTCCAGTTCCAGCTTTTAGTCACAAGCGAAAGGGATGCTCCTGAGTATACCCTGTACTTGGATCCAGAGTCCTCTTGCAGCCTGAGCCTGTTCATACAACCACTAAACTATGACCATCGTCATCCCCATTAATCTCTTTTGAGGCCATAACAGACACTAAGTAATAGTTGTTGAAATAACTAATAAAGGATGCTAGTACTGTTTCAACAAATAAACCTGAAAATCTGCCAACTCCATCTCCAGGTCAAATCAGCTCTGTTTAGAGGCATGTGCACATTAACACTCACATGTACACACGCATGACCTCCCCACAATTTCTCTCCACTCCTGAAAAGGCCCACTGAGAAGCATTTTATCCCAGACATGATTCTTTCAGTATCCCTCAGTCCAAACCGTGGAGAGGCTGGCTGAGGCAGGGGATCGTCGATGAGCAAGAGTGCTTCTCTACTGCCTGCCTATGTTCAGTTACACGCTCGTCATGGTGGTGTTTCATACCATATCATCAGCTCTACCCCCAACTCCATTTCCTTAAAAATTCATAAGCGTGCAAAAAAAGAAAAGAAAAACACAAAACAAAACCAGAAGAGGGAAAAGGCAATCTTGAAATCCACGCGACTGAAGAAGCATATGTTCCCGCAGGCATACTAGGTATTAATAATTCAACAAAATATTACAGTAATTACTATACTTTGCAAAATCACAACAGTGCACTTTAGCACAACTCCTACCAATCTTGCAACTGCCATTAATAAATAAAACACAATTCCCTGTATTAAATTTGTTGTTTAAAAGCTAAATATTTTATCAGAATATATTTTAACTAATCCATCAAGACCAAGTAAATCCCTGGCCCCGCATTACTCCCCTGTTTAAGTGAAACTCCATCTCTCTGGCTAGAGGAGAAATTGACTTTGACTCTCTCAAGAATACACTGAGTGTCAAGGCTGGAAGGCCCTCATGGAAGGACCTGAGGACTGCTCAGCTCACACACTCTGCTGGAATCTGGCCAAGCTGTTGGAGAGAGAGTGAGAAAGGAGAAAGAAAGAGAGTGGAAGATGAATTCTTTTGAACCACGAATCTGACCGACTTCATTCAGCTCCAGGGAAATAAGCCACGAACTATAAAGAGAGGTGAGTGGCAGGAAACCACCAAAAAGATACACCTAAGTATAGCCTTGAACATGTATGAGGCTCATGGCCTTGAAATACAAGCAAGCCTCCCTTTACACTGTACTCATGGTCCCACATGTTTGCTGCATCCAGTCTATCAAGTTCTTGATTTTATCTGCTGTATCAGCTTTCGCTGCAAAAGTGCTGCAGAACAAATCACTCAAATCTCAATCTTTTTCAAAAAAAAATCAATCACTTATTCTCACAACAGTCATTTATTCTCATAAGTATACAGGGCAGCTGGGGCTGGGCTGATCTAGGTTGGGCTTGGATGGAAGTAGCTACAGACAACTTGTCTCGTGTTCTCTACCCAGGACTGGTGGGCCAACCTGGGCATGTTTTTCTCATGGCTACTGCAGAGGTGCAAAGCAGCAGGTAGATACACAATGCCTTCTGATAACTAAGCTTAGAACTAGCAGTACTTCTATTGGCCAAACCAAGTCACAAGGCCAAACTCAAGGTTAGGAGATGAGGAAGAAGGTCCCATCCATAGAGAAAGGGCATTGCAAAAGCCCAGTACTAAGGGAGTTAGAGAGAGAGTGAAGAATTAGAGAGAGAAGCCAACAACAGAGCCAACCACGCCTGCTAAATAGCTCTTCAATTGGTTTCTTCTCACCACTTACTCTGCCACCACCCAAGCCACCATCCTCTTTAGCCATCGCAACACTCTGGTCTCCTCAAATCCAGCCTTCTCTCCCTCCAACCCATCAGTCAGTCAGTCAGTTGGTAAGACATGTCCTACTCTTTGCATCCCCATGGACTGTAGCCTGCCAGGCCCCTCTGTCCATGTGATCTTCCAAGAATACTGAAGTGGGTTGCCATTTCCTCCTCCAAGGTATCTTTACGACCCAGGGATGAATCTGCATCTCCCACCTGTATCTCCTGCACTGGTAGGCAGATTCTTTACCATTTGAACCACCTTGGAAACCCAACCCACAGGGTGGTCAAATTTAATTATATGACTCTCCTACTTTGAACATTCCCAAGGCTTACCCCTTTGCTCTTAGGATAAAGAATAAACTCCTTCCACTGAGCCTATATTGCCTTTCTTGGTCCAATCCATGCCTGTCTATCTCAATTCATCTCCCACCAGTCCCTAGCCCACAAACCCTCTGCTCCAGTCACTCTGTCCTTCTCCCTGTTCCTTTCAGAAACCCCAGTCTCTCATGCCACAGAAGCTGGGTATCCAAGACACTCTTCCCGTTCCTCCTCATATAACTGATTGTGCTCATCTGCTTCTGCCTCTCTGCCCTCTCCCAGATAAACATTCTTGGTGAACCTCTGACAGTATCATGAACCTCTCCTTCAGAGCTCACCATTATGTACTCAGAACCCAGCAGCACCTGGCACATAGATGGCACACCACAAATATCTGCTGAATATCAACAACATTTCTTAAAGCTATTTGAATTATTTTTAAATAAAAGATGGCTGCAGATGGTTACTGCAGCCATGAAATTAAAAGACGTTTGCTCCTTGGAAGAATAGTTATGACCAACCTAGACAGCATATTAAAAAGCAGAGACATTACTTTGCCAACAAAGGTCCATCTAATCAAGGCTATGGTTTTTCCAGTAGTCATGTATGGATATGAGAGTTGGACTATAAACAAAGCTGAGCACTGAAGAATTGGTGCTTTTGAACTATGCTGTTGGAGAAGACTCTTGAGAGTCCCTTGGACAGCAGCGAGATCCAACCAGTCCATCCTAAAAGAATATTGGCTGATATATATCTGAATATACACCTCTACTGAATATTCATTGGAAGGACTGATGCTGAATCTGAGACTCCAATCCTTTGGCCACCTGATACAAAGAACTTCATTTGAACTTTCATTTGAAAAGACTCGATGCTGGGAAAGATTAAAGGCAGGAGGAGAAGGGGACGACAGAGGATGAGATGGTTGGATGGCATCACTGACTCAACGGACATGAGTCTGAGTAAACTCCGTGAGTTGGTGATAGACAGGAAGGCCTGGCGTGCTGCAGTCCATGGGGTCACAAAGAGTCAGATACAACTGAGCAACTGAACTGAACTGAAGAGTACCTCATCTGGTTGTGCTATACATTAAAGATATTCAGATAGTGTGTCTATGGCAAGTTGCTTCAGAGAGAATTTAATTTCCCCACACCACACTGCTGATTTGTATAAATGTGGTTTTAATGCATGAGGTTCCCTTAAAGGGTTGGGCCTCAACAATAGGAACAAAGCCATGATGTCCCATGTTAGGCATCCCCTTTCCCCATGCTCCTCTGTTCCCTGAGGGGGAAAACAGCAAACTACGCAGAATCAGCAAGTACTCTAAGAATGTCAAAGACCCAGGGGGAGTTTTTTTGACCTTACATTTCTATGTCCAGATGAGCCATCAAAGCCATGTGAGATAAAAATAAATTTTAGACATATCCACAATAAAAATGAAAGTATCACTCAAGCACTGGGTGACTACATAATATACCATCCAAGGTGGGATCATTTGAGAGTTAAAAGGAACCGAGTAATATTTATGTCAGGACACAGGAACAAGTCAGGACATTCCTCTGCATTCTCTGAGAAAGAACACTTGAAGATCTACCACAGAAAAATGAAATGCAATCCAAAAAAAAAAAAAAAGAGGAATGGAATTCAAGAAACAGAGGCACAAATCCAGGAGTAGAAATAAATAGAAATATCAAGATGACAGCAAGGCGGCAGGCCTAGAAAGAAATCAGTTCAAATTAGAATATCCATTAATGATACAATTAAGAAGCTGGACTATCTTAGTACTATGGTGAAAAAATAGATGTTTCTTTTGTCTTCCTATGAGGAACATTCTCATTGAGGGACACAGATTTAGTCATTAGGATTACGTCTATTTCTAATCATGCTACTGAACTTTTTTTGTAGATAATAAAACAATCATAATATTTTAAACATTTTATGAGTTTCCATTTACTGCGGTCTTGATTACAGTCAGTGTATTTCCTCAAATTTAGCACATATTTTGCATGATCTCACATATTTCTTTGCAATATTTGTCTAATATGTGAGTCCCACACATAAGACCATAAACTTTTGGGTATCCAGTCAGCATCATACACTTTTCTGCACATCCTGCATCACTAAGTATATAGTAGATGCTCTCCCAAACACTTCATATTATCTGAAAAGTATAAAGCAATCAATACAGGTCAAGTCCTAGAACAAACGCTGTTTTTTTAAAAGACATCAAATTACACTCCTATCTGAGAATTTTATGATATCAGATGTGACTTGAAATAAATTGTACATCATGCCTGGAATAAGAATACCAAGGTTTTTGTTTTTGTTTTTGTTTTTGTTTTAGCAGCATGGTATGCATGCTAATGAAAGTGTTTCATTTGTGCTGGGAGATATGGGAGAAGGCAAAAGAAATGCATGGTTTCAAATTTGCTGCACAAGGACCTCCAGCTACTCAAAGAATGAAGGAGAGGTGATGTGAACTAACACCATGAGATCACATTGCCTCTGTTAACAGCGCTTTGAAAAGTACTCTTTTCAAAAGGCTGCAGTAGCTCGTTATTTAACTGTGACATAGGCAGAGCAAACAGCATTGTCCCCATTTCACACGTAAAGAAACGACTGACCTGATACTACCTCTAGCTTGTGGTGATATGGGTCTGCATCAAGAGTTGCATAACTCTTTCACTTATAGATAAGAAAACCGGATCCCAGAATAAGCAAGTAACTTAATTAGCATCATACTAAGCAAACAAGTTATTGAATGGATGAATGAATGAAAGTATATCTGTTTTGGATAAGACCAAATTTATACATGTTTAAAAAAAGCATCTTCCAATTTTTTAAAATCATAGTTCTAGACCCTTTCCTTCCTAATGTACCCATTAAAATTTGTTTTATTCACAGATAAATAAGCTACTACACCTGGAAGGGTCTTCATTCTCTTACACCTAAAAAACAGGTGACTTGCAGAAGAGAGTAAATGTGAATCAGAAAGCAGCTACACATCCCTACTCCCAGGCCAGCGTGCTTTCCAGACTCTCAAGATGCCCCACACTAAGGATATCTCAGATGGGGAGATACCAACTGTAAGCTCAGCTGCTTCCTGCCAAAATCTTGACAAAGTCCAAGGAAAAAAGAATCACATCTTATTCCTAGGCCAGAGATCATGCACCAGCAGGTATGGGTCCAAATATGAGGGCGACTAGCCTGGCAGGCTACAGTCCATGAGGTCACAGAGTCAGACTGAGCAGCTGAACAACAACTATGTATCATGAAGAGCAAGTCCATGACATACACGTATATGTACGGCTGAGCTCCTCCACTACTCACCTGAAACTATCACAACATTGTTATTTAAAAAAATAGAAAAGAAGCAGCAGCAGCAGCAGCCGATGCCCTGGGGTGGGGGGGGGCTCCTTAGCTCTGAGAAGTGACAGCGAAAGCTAATTTGGAGGTATGCATCCCCTCCTCAAACCCCCAACACCATATTCTTGCCACTCAATATAGCCTGGGCTCCTTACCTGTGGAAGGAGCCAACCCGAAAGGGAGACCCTCTCAGAACCAAGATCAGTGCCTCCATCTCCCCCTCAGCACCGAGTCGGTACCACGGTGGGGCTGGATGCAGAACTTTAAAAGGGTAAGGGAAATACTTGAGGATAATCTTAAGTGTCAACCTGACAGTGCTGTGGGGTGTCCAGATATTTGACAAACAATATACTGAAAGTCCATCTAGTCAAAGCTGTGGTTTTTTTCAGTAGTCAAGTATGGATGTGACAGTTGGACCATAAAAAAGGCTGAGTGTCAAAGAATTGATGCTTTTGAACTGTGGTGTTGGAGAAAGCTCTTGAGAGTCCCTTGGACTGCAAGATCAAACCAGTCAATCCTAAAGGAAATCAACCCTAAATATTCATTAGAAGAACTGATGCTGAAGCACCAATATGTGGCCACCTGATGCAAAGAGCTGACCCCTTAGAAAAGACCCTGATGCTGAGAAAGACTGAAAGCAGGGAGAGAAGGGGATGACAGAGGATGAGGTGGGTGGACGGCATCACCGACTCAATGGACATGGGTTTGAGCAAGCTCCAGAAGATGGTGGTGGACAGGGAAGGGTGGCATGCTGCAGTCCATGGGGTCACAAAAAGCCAGACAGGACTGAGCAATTGAACAAAATCAACAACAAAATATTAACGTGTCTGTGAAGGGGATTCATTTGAAAAGACCCTGATGCTGGGAAAGATTGAAGACGGGAGGAGAAGGGGATGACAGAGGATGAGATGGTTGGATGGCATCACCGACTCAATGGACATGAATTTGAGTAAATTCTGGGAGTTGGTGATGGACAAGGAGGCCTGGCGTGCTGTAGTTCATGGGGTCACAAAGAGTAGGACAAGACTGAGCGACTGAAATGACCTGAACTGAAGGCGGTCCTGGAGGAGCTTAGCATATGAATTGGTGGACTAAGTAAAGCAGATTGCCCTCCCAGCGTGGGTGGGCCTCATTCAACCCCCTCTAGGCCTGAATAGAACAACGAGCCTGAGGAAGAAGAGAGTCCTCCTCCTCGTCTGTCTTTAAATTGGGACACTGGCCTCCTCCTGCCTTCAGACAGGGATGCAGATGGGGAACTACAGGATCAGCTCTCCCGGATTTCCAGCTGCTAATACAGGCTGTGGACTCTCACCTTCCATGACAGTATCAGCCAATTCCTTACCTAAATCTCTCAGATATATATACAAACATAGAAAAAGATTTACTCTGAGAGAGATATATATCCTATTGGTTCTGTTTCACTGAAGACCCAGGCTAACACACTCAGAAATAACCAAAGGTATTAGTTCCTTTTCCTCCAAAAACATACTCTGAAACAAAGCCTTGAGTTCAAGTACAGTTGACCCTTGAACAATACAGGTTTTAACAGCGTGAGTTCACTTATACTTGGATTTTTCTCAGTAAACATATACTACAGGATCTGTGTGCTTGGTTGAATCCACAGACATGGAGTTTTGAATACCGGAGGGCCAGCTGCAAAGTTATACATAGATTTGTAACTGCATGGAGAGCCATGCCCCTAACCCCCACATTACTGAAGGGTCAAATGTAACTTATTTGGGAGGTGATCCGAGGAAATACTGATTGAGCTAGAAACAGCATAGCGCGATGGGAAGGTAGCCAATAAAACAGGCAAATTACCACCTTGGGCATCTGGCACTTAATCCCAGTGATGGCTTCTGGGAGATAGTGTAGGAAACAAGCTTCAGAGTTACCCCACCCCAAAGGGAAAGGGAGCTGGGGTATTTATCCACCAACTTCCAGTAGTCATTATCAGGTGGCTGCTCCCTAGTTCTTGATAGAAATCAACTCCCTGCTTCCAACCTGCGCCTGAGTGATCGAAGCTCCAGGCAGCACACAGTCCCTGGTGCTGGTGGTCAGAAGTAAGCCCCATTTGCAGACTAATGGCAGGTGCAGAGAGCAGGGTGCCAACAGATCTGCTACAAGGACAGACACTCAATCCACCCCATCTCCTGCCTAAGTGATAATGAGGACTAACATCTTTAACCAGAGTAATACCTATCAACACTACCCCCTTCACAGTATTACCTATAAGATTCACAACATCCCTACAAGTTCAGGATTATCCCATTTTACAGCCAGTGAAACTAAGGTTCAGAGACTTACTTGGAATCACTGCTACTTGGGTACCTTCTCATAAGAGAAAAAAAAAAAAATTCTGAATTTTGAGAAATCTTCCAGTGAAAAGTTTTCTTTCAAGCATGAATAACATTGAAAGCAACACAGTGATGTAAGCAACTCTTTTTGCCTCTAAAGATTCTTTCCTCTACCTGCCACTAGCCTAGAACACGAGCTTCTCTGTATCTCCAGTACCAGGGCCTCCAAATCATAACAAGCTCCCTCCATACGTGTAATCACATTCAGATATGGCAGCTTGAGTGACTGCAAAAAAAAAAAAAAAAATGTTCAACTCTGTAATTGTTCTCCATTTCCCACTGAGAACAGATTTTAAAAGGAAAAAGTTCATTTCTTATGCAGCAGTGTGATCTTTAACCTGATTCTAACCATCTGGAAGAAAAACTGCCTCCCTCACCGTAAATGCCAAGAAGGCTTTGAGAGGACTGAGTCAGGTGTGTGGGGCCTGAGAACCAGGGAGAGAGGACTGCGATGCCCCCCAGGGGGTAGATCCTGTGCCTGGAGGCAGCAGGAAGAAATCAGACTCTTCCCCATGCCCAAGACAGTCATTCTTTACCCAGGTAGTTTTACGTATTTAAGAATTTATTCATGTCATTCAGCTCAGTAAGCTTCTATTGACTGACTACCGTGCACAAGAAAGTGAGGGGCACCAAGTCAGAAAATGCAGAAGAGATGGGGGAACCAAGCCTGAGCATCTCTTCTGGATTATTTATATCTAGAGTTTTAGTTGAGTCATTTATGGGTTTAATGGACTGCAGAATGGATGCATTTTACAAAACATCCGTGCCCTTTTTTCTGCAGGAAGGGACTGAATGTTCAGCCCCCCAGGACTCAACTCCTTGGCTGTTAACGAAATGTTCATCTACGGGTCAAGCCCACCCACAGTGAACTCGCAGGTTACTACAGCTCTTCCTCACTCCTTTGAAACAATTCCTCATGCAGTAGTTGTTTTATTATTTCATTCTACTGATTTTCACTTCTTTCCCAGGGCAACACTCCCTCTAGTGTCTGTGTAGGGATCTCAGGTCCCATTCCTGCTGCGCAGGGTGCAGACAAAAAAGGGAATTCAAGCCTGCACCTCGATGCGTGTGGGTCACAACAAGATATTCATGGTTTGGCCAATGTGATAATTCTGAGAAAGAAGCTACAGATATTCTGCAACTAGTTCCAGCCACAGATATTCCCATCTCCTGCCAGGCACAGAGCAGAGATAGGAGACAGAGAGGAAAAGCAAACCCAGAGCATCAAGGTCCACCCCATGACTTGGATGAAATGAGTCTTTGGTACTCTAGACTCTTCTTGTCTGCCAGTTCCAGTAGCCCTGCGTCCTCTTTTCTTAAAGCCACACGTTTCACTCACTTCCTTCCAGAAGTCTTCCATGATTAGCTGTGAGGTACAATCATGGATGCCCAAGCCAAGAGAAGCTACTCTGCATCTTTCTGGATGCCTTTCTCAAAACTCCACTCAATGAAAGCCCTGGAAAAAAGTTCTACTTGTTAGTTATTTATTAGTGCAATCGTTAAGTTGACCCTACCTATCTGATTCCAATCATTTCTAAGAAAATTCTGAGCATGAGCTTCAAGCAGCCAAGTCCCCAGCCAGTCACACTTCTCTCTCTCTCTTTCTCTCCCTCCCTCTCTCTCTCTCTCTCTCTCTCTCTCTCTCTCTCTCTCTCTTTGTGTGTGTATGTCACTGTCTCCTTCAGTATAACACAGAAGACAGATAACACAGATTTGTCTGAGTCAGGATGTGGACTATGGCTGGCAGTTGAAACAAGTGCCTCACTGAGAACTAGGTTCTAGCCGAGGCTTAGGGATCAGCTCACTGGGAAACTGGGCATCCACCTCCTTTCTCTGCTTCCATGTTTCCTTCTGAAAATGAAGAGGAAGCCCCATCCACTATAAGAATAACAATTAAACCAATTAAATGTCTGGAGGACTAAGTATAGGTCAGGTGCTTCTTTTCAACACTTTGCTAAGCACAGCATCTTATTTAATTCTTAAAACAGCCCAATATAAGAGGTACTATTTTATCACTTTGTGTATGGATGTAACAAATAGACAAGAGAGGGTGACAACTTGCCTAACGTCACACAGCTATTAAGAGACAGAGGTAGACAGCCCAACTTAAAAATGGGCAGAACTGAACAGACATTTCTTCAAAGAAGATAGACTGATGGCTAATGGACACATGAAAAGATGCTCAACACCACTAATCACCATGGAAATGCAAATCAAAACCACATTGAGATATCACCTTGCACCTATCAGAAGGCCTATCGTCAAAAAGAATAGAAGTAGGTGTTGGCAATATGTGAAGAAAAGGGGCTCCTCTTACACTTCTGGTGGGAATGTAAGTCGGTACAGCCGCTCCAGAAAACAACACGGAGGTTTCTCATAAAGCTGAAAATAGAACCGTCCTCTGACCCAACAATTGCACTCACAGGCATATATCAAAAACCAAACAAAAAATGAATTCAAAAAGATACATGCATTCCAATGTCCATAGCAGCATTATTTACAATTGCTAAGATGTGGAAGCAACCTAAATGTTCATCAGCAGATGAATGGATAAAGAAAATGTGATGGTGGTGTGTGTCTGTATGTGAGTATACACAATGGAATACTACTCGGCCATAAAAAAGAATGAAAGTTTGCCATTTGCAGCAACATGGGCGGACTTAGAGGGCATTATGCTAAATGAAACGAGTCAGAGAAAGACTAAGAGTGTATGATATCACTTATATGTAGGATTTAAAAATATATAACAAAAAATAAAAATAGATAACAAACTAGTAACTCTAACAAAAAAGAACCAGACTCACAGATACAGAGAGCAAACGAGTGGCTACCAATAGGAGAGGGAAGTGGGGAGGAGGATAGGGGTAGGGGAGTAAGAGAGACAGGCTATTAGATATAAAATAAGCTATAAGGATATACTATACAACACAGGGAAGATAGCCAATATTTTATGATAACTATAAATGGAAAATAACCTTCAAAAATTGTGAATCACTATATTGTATACATGTAACTTATATAATACTGTACAGCAACTTTATATTAATTTTTGAAAAGAGTAAATTGAACTTAACCCAAGAAAGAGAGAGAAACAAAGACAGGATTCAAAGCTAGGCATCTGGCTTCAGAACTTATGCTCCTGTTTCCTATATGGCTGTGTTTCTTGCTCCTGCTGCTGCTGCTGCTGCTGCTAAGTCACTTCAGTCGTGTCCGACTCTGTGCGACCCCATAGACGGCAGCCCATCAGGCTCTGCCATCCCTGAGATTCTCCAGGCAAGAGTACTGGAATGGATTGCCATTTCCTTCTCCAATGCATGAAAGTGAAAAGTGAAAGCGAAGTCGCTCAGTCGTGTCCAACTCTTAGCTAGTTTACTTCTATTCCTAGTATACACTGAAAAGTATGATCCTGATTGCATTCATGATGAAAAGTCTCAAGTATGCAGTCACACAAGTCACACAGTCATATCCAGGCTAAATAACCTACAACCTAACAGGAGCCTTGATGATCCTATATAACGATGGTCAGCTTTTCCCCTAAGGTAGGTTTCTTCCAGCACAGGTCAAGTACCAGGCCCCTGCTTAGCGACAGGCACAGATCTGGTCACCAACAGCCCTGAATGGCTGACCCTACTGTGCTCCGGGTCCTCTCACCCCAGCCTGGTAGGGATGGTTTCCTCTGCCTCCCAGCAAGGAGTGCATACCAGGAAGCTACTTGTGCAATCCTGAAGTTCTCAGACTCCATTACTTTTTGGAAATTTACTACAGCACATTTATTAGCATACTATAAAGAACAGCATCTCCATAAATAATTAAACCCAAACTACACTGATCAAAGCAAACGAGCAAAATGTTCCTGGTGATGCAACCAGACTTGGTTCACCCACTAACTCAAACGACGAGGTGTCTCACAAGAGGTCCCCATTAACAATGGTTAGTAAGACACAGACTTCCCAGTAAGGAGCTGGTCCTTACTGTCTGCAGTCACTGCGGTGCGCAGGCAGGGTGGCCACAGGATACAGCCAGGGAGCAAGAGGGAGGAATCTACTCCTCAGTCTCTCCAGCTAGCCTTGTGTGTACTCATGCTATGCCTCACTCTATCCGACCTGTAAAATGGGCAGCACCCTACTTCACTTGAGTGAATATAACAGAAAATGGTCTGTAAAAGCAAAAAAAAAAAAGAGAGAAGCAGGAGCGTGCAGAGGACAGCTATAGAAAGACAGACCAGGAGAGAGTCCACACTGTAGGCTGCCATGCTTCTGTCTGAGCCTCATACCCTTCATCTCTCTGCTGAATGATGTGATGAAGACTGTTCCCAACAGCACAGCCAGCCTTGACATCCTGTTGGCCTAAGGTGCCCACAGCATCTCCCACAATGACCCTCCTCCTCTGAGCTCACAGCCTGAAACAATCACTTGGCAAATAATCACACATCACCCCGTGGCATCTGTCTTATTGTCATGTGTTATTAAACTTTACAGAAGACCAGCCTCATACCCAAAGCATATTAGAAGGACCGTGAGGCAAATGCCATCTTATCCTTCTTTGTCTCTCCATCACAGTCCTACCAACCCCACAGTCCCCAGAACCGTGCCACACACCCAGTGAACACTAGGCAAATGGTTGAATATCTTATGTGAGTCCATCTGATCTCTCAAGCACATAAGGAAAAAGCCAGGAGGGTTGACTAGTACCTATTTCCATCCTCTCATTAAGTGGGGTAGAGAGGTCTCTACATCTTCTGTTAAAAGTCATACATACAATAATAAACCAAGTGCATAAACTCAGCACTGTTAAGAAACAGTGTCAGCTGTCCCCCCGGATCAGCTAGGGCACCGTCCAGTTCCCAGGGTCAGGTCAGCAAGTACGGACTGAGCTATGTGTCAAGCACTGGACCACATGTCACAAAGACCACAGGAGAAAAGCAGAACTCGCAGGAGATGTGGGACGTGGGGTGCTGTAGCAAGTATTTTAGCCCTCATCCCTCACCTTCGAAACACTCATAAAACAACCAAGTGATAACCTAAGTATAATCAAGAGTGTGGTACACACTGTAAATTCTATAAACAGGCAAATAAAGGCTGCTAGGAAAGCTTCTAAAGAGAATCCTGTTTGGATCTTAAACTGAACCATAAGGAATGCGCGTGTCTCCATAGAGGAAGAGGGGTATCCTGAGTGGAGAAGACCTCAAGAGCAAAGGCTTGGAGTGAAGAAGGGGATGGGGACGATGAAGGGGCTGCCTTGGCTAGAGTGAAGGGGTCTATCAGGGAACAGTCAAATGCGGAGCTGAAGAAGCAGACCCAGGACATATGCAGTGAGGGGCCTTGAAAGCCAGGCTGCTGCTGCTGCTGCTGCTAAGTCACTTCAGTCGTGTCTGACTCTGTGCGACCCCATAGACGGCAGCCCACCAGGCTCCGCCATCCCTGGGATCCTCCCGACAAGAATACTGGAATGGGTTGCCACTTCCTTCTCCAATGCATGAAAATGAAAAGTGAAAGTGAAATCGCTCAGCAGTGTCGGACTCCTCGCGACCCCATGGACTGCAGCCCACCAGGCTCCTCCATCCATGGGACTTTCCAGGCAAGAGTATTGGACTTTCCAGGCAAGAGGGGTGCCACTGCCCTCTCCATGAAAGCCAGGCTAACTGACTTTAAATTCAAATTCAAGAAGCTAAAGGGTCTCAAGCTAGAATGGAGACCTACTGGATGAAATGCTCCTGGATACAGCAGCTGTCAAGTTATGAACAACCTGAGAAAATTATTGCTATCCCAAGGGACAAGGCTTTCCAATTCCTTCGTAGCCTCTGCTCAGTGAGACTTGGGACTCACTCAGTCACTGACTTAGTCAAACCCAGTTGAGTTTCTCTACTGCACACAAGGCAGAGCTCTCTTGTCTCCGCTCTCTACCAACGAAGTTAGAGCAGCATCCAGACCTTTCAGTAACCCATCACCCAGAGGAATAACCAAGGTTAGCTGAAGGCCATCTATCCCACAGTACCAATGATACTTACCCCAAGTGGCCCACCAGGCACTGGCATGCTACACTTTCCAACTTCACAAGACCTCTTTCCCCCTAAACTTGCTGCAAACTCATCCTCTGACATCTTCTCCTCATAGGGAAGTGTCTCAAGCCAGCCAGGAGCATCCCTGGTGGCTCAGATGGTAAAGTCTGCCTGCAACACGGGAGACCCAGATTCGGCCCCTGCATGGAGACGATGCCCTGGAGAAGAAAATAGCAACCCAATCCAGTAATCTTGTTTGGAAAATTCCAAGGATGGAGGAGCCTGGTGGGCTACAGTCCATGGGATCACAAAGAGTCAGACATGACTGAGCAACTAACACTTCAAGTGAGCCAAGAGGTCAAAGGAAGCAGAAAATCAATAGTTAAATCAAGCCCCCAGGCCCTGGAGTACCTGGCCTTGGATAAACCCTTCGGACACAACCTCCTATTTCAGCAGCCAGCTTTGTCACACTTCTCTGCGCCCTGTAGGATGATTCAGGGCCCACAGAGCATCCAGTTCCAAAGTTCCCCCAGTTACAGTAAGAGATTTACCTAGCCCGAGGAAGAAGCAGTTCTCCCTTCGGCCCCCTGAGCCTTCACCATCCCCTCCCCTTAAATCCAACACAATCAGAGAAGCCACTTCCTGTGTGCCTTCTCTGCCAACTACAAAGCGAGTTCCAACCGCTGCATTTCTGCAATCATTAAATCAGGCCTCCCAATTAAGGAGTTTGCAACTTCTGCTCACCTTGGAAATCACTGCAGGATCTGGGAAGCAAATCACGCCCTGTAACCAACCAACTGGGCCATCAGAGAAAATGCAGAGCAGACAGCCTGTGTGTGGCCACTCCACTCCCCGCCTCCCACCCCCAGGCTGACAGCGAGTGACCGGGAGCAATTAGTGCTGCTCTGTCCCACTGCATTTCCCAGCTCTGTCTCCACTGAGATGGCTTCCCTTGTAATATTAATTAAAAACAGATTCTTTTTGGCAAACCCCTGAAGAATGGCTCCAGTGGCAGGCTTCTTTATTAAGCCTCTGAGAAGACAAAATGCATTAAGATATTGTGACACGGGTACGGTGAGCGGGGACGAGAAGGCTAGACATCCCAGCCAAAAGCTATTTGAAAAATCTGTTTGGGAGCCACAGTTAGATGCTCCAGTGAGTGAGACACAATTAATCTGATCAAATCTGTCACTATTTTGCACATTAGGAGTAAATATTTTAGAGTGTTGTCCAGCTGAATTAGTTAAGAGCATGAACTCATGCCTGGGAGCATCTGGGTGTTCCACCTGCTGGTGTGCTCGGGGCAGGATAGGGACCTTGAGTGATCAGCATCTTCCCATTTCTCTTCACCAAGGTGCAGCGTTAGGCACAAGAATTAAAGACTATCTGGCAAAGCATCCCAACCAGACACACCGCAGGGCAGCACACTGAGTGAGCCGCTGGAAAGGCATGGGGATCAGTCTAAGGGAGGAGGCAGCACTCTCAGAGTGTGAACAAACGAGGGATTCCCCCATCACAGCTTTATAATGCTCAGGGGGCCTGGAAAGGGGGCTGCTGTCTTCACAGCCCCCCTCTCTCCAGGGTCACTTGCCAACTCACTAACCAAGCAGGAAGGCGTATTTCTTCTTTCAAAAGAGAAGAGCAGGCTGATGTGATTTTCTGTATCCCTGTAAGCCCCAGGGTCTGGACTCCCTCTGGGCGTTTGTGAAACACTTTCTAGCCCATTAATCACCAGAATCCCAGCTGGAGACAACCAAAGAGAAAAGCAAATCGCTCTTCCAGAGTACAGGCTTCAAGCCCAAGCTCACTCACCTCTCCTTCCGAAATACCTGGCAGGGCAAAAAAGGCCAGAGGGGAACCCAGACCCCGTCTCCTCCTGACTCAAACCTGCTGGGCACTTCCTCTGTTGCCCACCAAGTCATGCCAGCCCCTCCTGGGACCAAAGTGAATATGTGATTCAAGCCTGGAATAAGACTCTCAGCCCCTGGGCACATGCTGGGCACGTGGGGAAGGGGGTGGAGACCTTCACTTGCATATCCTCATGTGCGTGCATATGTGCTCAGTTGCTGCAGTCTTGTCTGACTCTCTGCAACCCTGTGGACTGTAGCCCGCCAGGCTCCTCTTTCCATGGGATTTTCCAGGCAAGGATATTGGAGTGGTTTGCCATGCCCTCCTCCAGGGGACCTTCCCAACCCAAGGACTGAACCCACATCTCCTGCGTCTCCTGCATTGCAGGTGGATTCCTTACTCATTGAGCCACCTGGGAGGCCCCATCTCCTCATGCCTGACCACAAATGGCCAGAGTAGAGTTCAGTTTTCAGATATACGGAGTAACTGGAAACTCTCCTCCAGAAGGAACTCACAGGAGGAATGTGGTCCACCAGAGGCAGTTGAGGGAGAGCAGCAAGCCCCACAATGTGTTAACTGGTGGCCTTCCTGGAGAAGGACATAGTTAACACTCAAGTCAGAAGGGAAGATGGAATTTTCTTTTCATGCCAAAAGAGCTTGAAACAAGGATCCATGTTCTCTGCCTTGAGGACTTCTCCAACCAATGATAAAGGGACCTTCCAGAAGGAACATCCTCTCCATCAATCCTTACCCTGGCTTTTTTTTTCCCTAACAGCACCTTCTTTTGCTGACCTCAGGAAAGGAGGAGAGGAGAAAGAAATTGATTAGATTTAAAAAAAGAAAGAAAGAAACCGGGTAATGTTGCAGAAACTGGTTTTCTAGCTACTCCCCCTCACCAGGGGTTGTTTCCTTAAAGTCTCCCAGAGGCAGGGCTGGGTTAGCTTGTTTGCTCATCTTCCTCAGAGCAAAACAGACTGACCCTTGAGGAAGCCTTTTCCACTGGAAGTGCCTGTGAAGCATGGTCTAAAGAGGCAGTCCCGCTCTGGAGCAGAGAGAGTGGACACACGGGGTCCCCGCACTCACCTGTGCTGCCGTAATACCCTTTGCTCAGACAGTAAGTCTGGCCAGGAGCACAACCAATGAACCCCCGAGGGGGGCTACTCCTGGACTGCCCAACTCTTATCGCTATCACTAAGAACTCCAAGGCCAACTGGTCCGCTCCTCAGGCCCTTCGGGCCCGCCTTTTTAACCGGAGAGCCATTTCCCAGGAGGGTATAGGGTTAGACTTGCCCCCTCACTTTCTCTGCTGTACAACTGCCTTGAAGATAGTCAGAGAAGACCATGCACATGTAACTACTATCTGCAGAGAGCATGCTCTAACATCCCATCTTCAGGGAATTTGTCAACACACAGAAATGATCCTTAAAAGCAGAAACGTAAGAGAACTCTTTCAGCAGAGTGAATTTATATCGTCCCAGTGTGGCACTCTAAAATCGAAGGACACCACCTCCTCCTCCTCCTCCTCCTCCTAGGGATACATTTGCTTCCACACATCCAGTCCATCCTCCTCACTGAGTAAGAACAGGAACAAAATAATGCACATACACGCGATTGCTCATTCTCAAACCAAGAGAAGTTGAGAGTCACAAACCCTGCTGTCAGAGAACTACATGTCGCCCTGTCTCTCTCTCTCCACCTCCCCCCGCCACACACACACACAATCCTCCCAGCACCTGCAAGTCCTCCATCACCCATCCCTCGTACATGTCCACCCCCTAAGCCCAGAGCTGACCACTTTGAAGCTGTGGGGGGCCCTCACTGAGATGCAGCCACCACCACGCTGCTGAGGAGCTGGTCTGCCCAAATGCTTCCAGCCCCGGCTGGGCTGCCTGCTTGGTGCTGTATGTCTATAAGAACCAGGAAATCTGTGCTCGGTATTGCTGATGAGCCCCTCTGTAAAGACTCCTCGCTTTCCTGTTACTCACAAGTCACCCCTGCGACACCCCCCAGGCGCTGTTAAAATAAGGCGAGGATTTCCTAGGGAAACCTTTAATGTCAGTCATGAGAAATACAAAGGGAGCGGCGGCGGTGCTTTCCCATCGAGTGAGCTCCCCAAAGCTGCAGGTAGGGACATCCACCATCCTCCAGATTCTGCCCAGAGGCCCGGTTCTGAGCTGATGCTATGAGCCAGAGACGAGGAAAGGGTTTTTGCAGGATTGGCTGAAGTGGGGCCCGAGGAAGGCAGGAGAGTGGGGTAAATGGCTGGAGCCGTCCCCCACGGTTCCTGGGCTGGACTGCTCGCTCTGGCGGCCAGCTGGGGGCGGGGTGGGGAGCCCCTCCGGGTACACGCTGCGGGCTGCAGCAGCTGCAGGGGTAGATTGTATTCTGCGCCCTAAGGCCGGCCCGCGGCCGCCCGGAGGCTCTGGAGACGCCGGAGTAGATTCCAGGGCGCCACCTGTCGGTACAGCAGCTTCCCAGGGTAACCTGGCAGCCGAAAGACGCGGAGAGGCGCGTAGAAAGCCCCGGCGAGTTTGCAGTCGCAGGACGCAGCGGCAGGGGCGATTCTGTGCTCAGAGACTTAAGTGTGCTTCTGCTTGCATGAGAGCAAGCGGTGCGGGACGGGTGTTGAATTTCACTTCACACTAAACTTTTTTTCCCTGCCTCTCCTATAGCTTTGCAGGGCAGCTGCCTGGGTTTTGAAGGGGAAAACTGATGTCAAGAAAGGCCCAGACTTGGGCCAACTTGGCCCAGCCTCCCGCTAAGACTGGGACAAAGTGTGCCTGGGGACACACAGGGCAGCATCCTAAGTGGGGCGGGCAGGAGTAGTCCGAATGGCACCATCTCCTGGTTCTCTCCTGTGGTTGGAGGAGCGAGGGGAACCCCGGGCAGTCACAGGAGTCAGTCAGCCTGTCCAGCGGTTCTTTCCCCAGATCAGTACACTTCCCCGCCCAAGAATCCATGCGCGCACACACACCGGACAGGACAACTGACTCCCCGAGCCGAGTGCCAGAGAAAGTGATCACTGATCCCAATAAGGCACCTCTTTTCCCCTCTTTCCTCCAGACAGCCCCAATCCTAGGGTCTCCGGTAAACAAATTCACACGGTCTTACAACAAACTCCGATAACCTGTTGGGGGCGTGGGGAAAGCGGGATGCACCAGACCAAAAGTCGAGGAGCCCCCTGCTCCCGCCTTCACCTCAACCCAGGGCAACTATCTGCCCCTCCTTCCCGCCCGCCCGCCCACCGCACCCCACCCCTCATTTTCCTTTGCCGTCGGGAGACTGTGAGCTCCGCAGCCGGGCGGATACTCACGCTGCTGTTGTGTCCCGACCAGTGCACCATGGCTTGGTTGTGAGCCGAGTCCCCGGTCAGCGCGAACGAGGTGCTGGGTAACCGGAGCTCTTCAGTCGCTGAACCCCCGGTCCGTGGTGCCTTCACCTCCTCCCGGAGACCCTTGGCCAGAGGGCGGCTTCCTTTGGAACCATCGGCTAAGACAGAAGCCCGGGCATCCCCGTGTTCCAGGGCACTGGGGGGCTGCGCCCGACGACTCCTCCTCACGCCGCTAGGCTTGCCAGGAGTCGAGATGCCCGGTCCCCACCGCGAGCTTGCTGGAGACAGCCCTCCGGCTTCTTGCTTCTTTCTGCCGCTGCCTCTGCTTGGCTGGGGCAGCGGCTCTGGTCCCGGCCGGCGCTCCAGTGCGGCGCCTCTCCGTACAGTCGCCAGCTCCTCCGGCCACTGGCTTGCCATTGCCAGCGGTGAGAGACGAGGCAGCGCCGGGGACCGCGAAGCCAGAGCCGCTAGGCGCCCAGGACCGCCCGCGGTGTCCCAAGTGATCTCGGCGCCAGCCAGGACCCACGTCGACAGGAGCAGGAGCCCGGTCCGGGCGAGGGGCGCCCCGGGCCAGCCTGCAGGGCGCTCGGTGCGCGCCGCCTCCATCCCGCTGCGGCTGCCGCGGCTCGGGCTGGCAAGTGTGTGGCGCCAGCCGAGGTGCGGGTCCGGCGCGGGGGGTGTGCGCTGCGCGCGCCGGCGAGCGAGCAAAATGAGTGTGTGTCGGGGGAGTGGGGAGGGGGCGGCCGGGAAGGAGGTGGCTCGGCCTGGTGCGCCTTGCTGGTCCTCTCCAGTCTTCGCTCCTGGCTCTCGATCGCTGGCTCTCTCCTCCACAGGGTGATTCCAAAACCCGAGAAAAATTAATAAATACCCCGTAGGTGCTTTTTCATTTTCTTAAAATAAGATTCCCCCAAAATCTTCCCCGCTGAGCTGCTTCAGAAATTTTGTCAAAAGGAGTATTCAAAGGTAATAAGAAAATCCTCTTTTAAAATATGAAAAGCAACCCCAATCCAGGAGGAGAGGCTGGCGACGGACCCTAGTCCGGAGTCTCTCTGAAACCCAGCCTCCAACCTCTTCTCGGCGAAGAGTTGGGAGCCGCTTCTGGCCGCTTTTGGGGGGGTTACTCTTCGGGCATGCTGTGGGGGCTGGAGATAGCGCGCAGGGAAAGTTGGGGGGTGGTCTCGCGGGAGGAGGAGGAGTGAAGTGTTTTCAGCGCCAACTGTTCAGGTTGGGGAGCCTAACGGGAGCCCGGAGTCTTCGTGCAGAGGCAGCCTGCGGAAGCCGAGCGCCGGATGGACTCCGCTCCGGGCTCCCCAGCCTATTCTTCCCGCCACCCCCACTTCTACCCAGTGCCTCCGCCCGGTGCGGGGGCGCGGGGAATGCGTGCGTGCGCGTGCGTGAGGGGAGGCTAGGAGTGCGCCCGAGGCTGGCGGGCGGGCACCCAGGGTGGGGGTACCTGGCTGAATCAGGGGTGCCTGGGTGTGCGGGGGCGCGCGACTCTCTGCGTGCGCGTTTGCACGCGTGTTTGTGCGTGTTAGTGTGAGCAATGGAGTGTGGGGCAGGGAGGGGTGCGCTCGGGCTGTGGGCACGTGTGGATCAGGCACGGGCTGTGTTTGCATTTCCATGAACCTGTGAGTCGTCAGAAAGGCAATATTGAGAGTAAGGCCGGCGGTTCTGGACCGCCCGCTCCTCCAAGGCGCCCAGCTCACCCATAGGCCCCCATCGCCTGCGGACGTAAGCTGACTGTTGCTAGAACCTCCGGGAGGGTTGGAGGAGAGAACTAGGAGGCGCTGGCAGCCCGGTCTGGGGTTTGCCAGCTCCTCCCCGATTCGCCAGCTCTTCTTCCCAGGATCCCAGCTGGAGCTGGGGAAAGACAGTCGTCCAGACCGGTTGCTCCTACCCGGAGGACGAGAGCCCATCTTTCCGCCTGCGATTATGAGATTGCTCCCTCATCTCCCCAGATTCATTACTAAAAGGGCTCAGTTGTTCTCTCAAAGTGTCGGGCTGCCAATTAGAGGGTCCCGGCCAGCGCCGCGCAGGCATGGGGATCAGTCCCCACTGTCCCCAGTTGCAGAAGCACAGCCGGGCCGCGTGGAACTCAGCCTTGACTCTTCCCGACCGAAGGAAAGGGGAGACTCGGGGTGAGCTGGAGAGAGGAACCTAGACCCAAAGACAATCTGAGGATGTAGTTTACAGGCCCTGGGGCAAGTATAGCAGCGGCTGCTGCGAGGAGCTCCGGGAATTTCTAGGGGTTGAAAAGACCTAGATGCGTGGAACGGGAGGAGGGGCTATTAAGAAAGGAGTAGGATGGAGGGAGTCTTCTGGAATCGATAGATGAGTTCTCTATCGGGGGAGGGGGCTGCAAGGAGAGGGAAGGAAAGAAAGGTGGAAGGAAAGGTTTAAAAAGGGCGGAGGGGCAGGGGGGTTGCGGACAAAGACAGCGGGGAGGTGACGAAGTGGTGGAGAGAGGGCGAAATACTGTTGCAAAAAGAAAGGGGCGAGCAAAGAAGAGGCAAAAGAGAGCCACAGGAGGGTCAAGAGGGATGCGGAGGACAGAGGCGCCTGGGATCAGAGCCTGCCAAGGATGGAGACAACCTGCGGTTCCCAGGAGCCGCCACCAGACCCGTGGTGAACTTGCTTTAACGCCCGCCCGCCAAGAGCTGAAATGGAAATTGGGAACGGAGGAGGCTAGGGCACAAAACCACACCGATGACCACGTACGTCCCACTCAGAATGAGACTGGTCCTTGGAGTCTGTGGGTTTCCGAAGACCACGTCGATCAGCCGCCCCAAGAAAAGTTCCGGCGCTGAAGGCTGAGATGGGCTCAGAATCAGGCGCTGGACCCGAGCCGGCAATCCGCAGGTTCCCAGCGCCCCTGCCGGCGAAGGCCTGGCACTGCAGCCGGAGCCGAAGCTCTGGGCTTGGGGAGGGACGGGAAGCCTCCCCTCTGCTTGGGCTCTGAGCGAAGCTGGTAGATGTCAGAGCAGCTGAAGGGCTGGATCTGGACTGTTAGGTAGGGCTGCCGGACCAGAAGCTCACATAGCCCAGGGAGGGTCCGGCCTTCCAAGCCCCAGGCCCGCAGGGGAGGTGGGCTGTCCAAGCCCCTGCGGTTCCCCGTGGAGGGCAGTTGTCTGCAAGAGCAAAGCTGGGGTCTCTCCTCTTTCTCTCCCACCCAGATGCAGCCCACAGAAAGGTCCCATCCTCAAGGTGGACTTGTGGATATGTGGCTATGAAATATTTGTTTGGGAAAAAATGGATAAAAGACTCCAGGTACAACATTTTCATGTCTTTTCCTGCACCAGTCCCTCCTCTTAGCCTTCTCCACTCATTAGCACAGCCTCTCCTATCTTCTGTCTCTCCCTGCTTCACCCCTTGCCTAACAACCCTCTGGGCTGTGCCGCCCCTCCCTCTGCAGCTGCTCACTTCCCATCAGCCTTCTTTAGTGTCCAGACCTCTGCAGGTCTCTCCTTCCTCACCAACCTCTCTCTGCTGGACTTTCTGCAACCTGACATCTGCCTTTAGGTGACTCATCAAAGCCCTATCCCAACATACACCTCCAGTGGCTCCCTGAGACAGCAGGCCCAGCAGCCTCTGCTTCGCGCATTTGCAAGTGTGTTCCATTTGAAAAGATCTCCCTTGGTCTACATGGTACCCAGGTTCTTCTGGGTTCTCTCTGACCAACCTTAGTCAAGTTTACCAGCCTCTCTTCTTCCTTACACATCTTAAATGTGGAGCCTCAATCTCCATCATCTCCCCAGTTCTCTGTACCTGGTTCTCATTCCACCTTCTCTCCATGAGTAAGCCCCACGTTCTCATCCATTTCTGTGCTACTTCAAAAATCACCAGTGCATTAACTCCTGGATATACAACCCTACTCCGTCCTCTCCTGTGAGCTTCCTATCCAAATTCCCTTTTGCATGTCCACATTGAAAACCATATGCATCAATTTCTAAAAACCATCCCCAGTACCTCAGTTATGCAGACTAGACATTTAACATGTAACCTTAGCTCTTTCCTCTTTTAATCCCCACATCCAGGAAAATCATTGCAAAGTCCTATTTTAAAAACCTTTTTACCTGTCCTTTTCTGTCTGTTCCCAGGGTCACTGCCTTAGATCTGAACTTCATCGTCTCTTGTAGGACTCTGCTATGCTTTCCTGTCTTTTCCTGCTCTTCCGCGCTTTGTTTCTCCAAGCCAACCTCTCCACTGTCCATCTGTGCTGTCCAGTATAAACATGTGAGCCACAAAGGTAATTTAAAATTTTCTGGTAGCCTCATTTTAAAAAGTAAGAAGAAACTAATGAGATTCATGTTAATGGTATATTTCAATGAGCTATATATATCCAAAATATTTTCATTTAAACTTATAGTCAACAGAAAAAGTATTGAAGTATTTTTACATATTTTTGTACTAAGTCTTCAAAAATTCAGTGTGTATTTTACACTTATGAAAGTGAAAGTCTATCAGTTGTGTCCAACTCTTTGCAACCTCATGGACTATACAGTCCATGGAATTCTCCAGGCCAGAATACTGGAGTGGGTAGCTTTTTCCCTTCTCCAGAGGATCTTCCCAACCCAAGGATCAAACTCAGGTCTCCTGCATTGCACGTGGATTCTTTGCCAGCTGAGCCACAAGGTAAGTCCCATTTTATACTTATAGCACATCCCAGCTCAGACTAACTACATTTCAAGTGCTCGGTAACTGCATGTGACTAATGGCTATTGTTTTAGACAGCACAGTTCCAAGCTCCATGCTATTGGCGGAAATAAACTCTTAAACAGAAGGAAGATGATGTCACAGATTGCTCTCCTCAAAAATTGCCCATGAAGTCCAAACTTTTTAGAATGGTGCCCAACACTCCAGGCATTCCCTCACCTCCAGGAACTTGATTATTCTCTCTCTTAAGCCTGTAATCTGTCCTCTGCCACAGTTCCTGTTCTGGTTTGGTTTAAATGCCAGCTCTTCCATGAACCCAGCCCCCACTATCCCATAATGCCTCAGACTGCATCCATCATTATCATTACTGCGTCATCTTCGTCATCATCACCAAATTCTTTGTCTTCCTGCCCTAAGATGGGAGTTGTTAAATGTTTATCTGGAATTTAAAAGAGAGGGCTCCCATGTCCTTTGCTGGCATAATGCCTACTGCAGCTGAGAAAGGCCTGTTGGGAGCTAAGATTAGCCCTAGCCCAGTCCCAGTGGGGAGAGCAAAGAAGCCCTCATGAAGAATATATTTTCCCTCTGGGTTTCTAGCCTGTTACAAACAACTGGAGAAAATAAATTGTTTGCTATAAGTTATCCATGAGAGTACCTGAAACATCACCCTAATATGGCTTCTTTCAGGTTTTGTTTTTTTGTTTTTTAACCATCACAGTGAAATAACACTCAGGGAAATTGCACTTTCTCTCCCATCACAGATATACACACGTGCACATACTCACACAGTCTTCCAACCCCTTAATAATCTAACAAATATCTTGCCACCAGCACCCACAGCTGGCACATATAGGGAAGCATCGCAATTATGCCTGTTTCTCATACTTTATAACATGTTCAGCACTCATTTGAGGATCTAAAGACAAATTCCTCATAAAACTCAGAGCCAGGAAAACATTGGATTTCTCCTGTGAAGCTGACATGCCAACATTCCTAAAGGCTTCCTTAAAATGGCTTTGTCTTCTCACTCTGTTGTCCTCGTGTCTCACTAGGCAGGCTGAGTATCATGTTCACTTGCTCTAACAGTCTTCAGAACAAGATCTTTATCCTCTGCTCCCCTTTTATGAAATCCTGTTTGTTTTATTGTTTGATGTCCTTTGGTCATACTATATCTGTGCATTGTTGATAAGCCACTTCATATCCTTTTAAGAACTAAATAGGAAATTAATTAATTGATTAACATCAAAACAACAGTCCACATTGTAACTCTGGATTTCTACAGAGGAAATGATTATAAAACAAAACCTGAAATGCAGATGAAAGCAGTTAGAAGACCACTGACATCAGGACTTCACACAGTAGTGGGAAGAAGTGTGCAGAAAACAAGAACTGTCTGTTTTGCTTAATGCTCTATCTTCAAGCACCTGGCCCAATACCTGGCAAAGCACTGACCCTCAGTAAATGTGCAATAAGAGACAAAACAGGTGAATGCAGATAATAACGTTTCTGCTGCAACTACGGATCATCTTTTCTTTTTAGCATATGCGTACTTTCTAAAGAAGCAAAAGCTTGGAGATTTGACTAACACTGTTCCCTACCACAGGTGACCATCTGCCCAGCAGTCGCAGGTATAGGTAGTACGTTAGGAATCTTACCTCAAAAGGCACCAAAAATTTTATGATGAGGGAAAGTGGAAAAGAAAGAAGAAAAGCAGAGGAAAGAAGGCAGGAAAGAACAACCTGAAAACCGACATTTAGCCCAGGCTTTCTTCACAGCAGGCTTTAGGTCTTCTATGCCCACTGCTTCATATAATTCTGACAAAGTCATTTTTCTCAGTTCCAGTCAACAGACTGAGAAGCAAAAATGTATACAGGTGAAGCAGTGATGAGGAAGTGGTCACGGTGATGGTAATGATGAGCATTAACATGTGATGAGATAACTCTGAACCAGATGTGTGGTAAGGACCCATCAGCATTCCAGCAGAGTGATTTAAGAGTTCAGACTTTGGAGCTAAATTTCTGTGTTCGCATTCCACCATACCAAACACCAACGGTGCGATTTTAAACAAATGACTTAACCTCTTTGCATCTCTATCGTTGTTGTTCAGTTGCTCATCTGTAAATAGGGATGGTGAAAATTCTTACTGATAGAATCTCCAGTTCAGTTCAGTTCAATAGCTCAGTTGTGTCCAACTCTTTGTGACCCCATGAATTGCAGCATGCCAGGCCTCCCTGTCCATCACCAACTCCCGGGGTTTACTCAAACTCATGTCCATCGAGTCAGTGATGCCATCCAACCATCTCATCCTCTGTCATCCCCTTCTCCTCCTGCGCCCAATCCCTCCCAGCATCAGTGTCTTTTCCAATGAGTCAACTCTTCACATGAGGTGGCCAAAGTATTGGAGTTCCAGCTTCAACATCAGTCCTTCCAATGAACATTCAGGACTGATCTCCTTTAGGATGGACAGGTTGGATCTCCTTGCAGTCCAAGGGCCTTTCAAGAGTCTTCTCCAACACCACAGTTCAAAAGCATCAATTCTTCGGCACTCAGCTTTCTTCACAGTCCAACTCTCACATCCATACGTGACCACTGGAAAAACCACAGCCTTGACTACATGGACCTTTTCCGACAAAGTAATGTCTCTGCTTTTTAATATGCTATCTAGGTTGGTCATAACTTTCCTTCCAAGGAATAAGCGTCTGTTAATTTCATGGCTGCAATCACCATCTGCACTGATTTTGGAGCCCCCAAAATAAAGTCTGCCACTGTTTCCACTGTTTCCCCATCTGTTTGCCATTAACTGATGGGACCAGATGCCATGATCTTCATTTTCTGAATGTTGAGCTTTAAGCCAACTTTTTCACTCTCCTCTTTCACTTTCATCAAGAGGGTCTTTGGGTCCTCTTCACTTTCTGCCATAAGGGTCGTGTCATCTGCATATCTGAGGTTATTGATATTTCTCCCAGCAATCTTGATTCCAGCTTGTGCTTCTTCCAGCCCAGCGTTTCTCATGATGTACTCTACTGCTAATTCACTTCAGTCGTCTCCAACTCTGTGCGACCCCATAGCAGACTACCAGGCTCCGTCCCTGGGATTCTCCAGGCAAGAACACTGGAGTGGGTTGCCATTTCCTTCTCCAATGCATGAAAGTGAAAAGTGAAAGTGAAGTCGCTCAGTCGTGTCCGACCTCAGCGACCCCATGGACTGCAGCCTTCCAGGCTCCTCCATCCATGGGATTTTCCAGGCAAGAGTACTGGAGTGGGGTGCCATTGCCTTCTCCGATGATGTACTCTGCATATAAGTTAAATAAGCAGGGTGACAATATACAGCCTTGATGTACTCCTTTTCCTGTTTGGAACCTTAGTGAAGATTAAATGGATTAATGTACATACAACAGTTAAACAAAGTGCAGTACCAATACAGTGCTTTATTAAGTCTGGCTATAAATGTCCTTACTCTTCTTAATAGTCTTGTGGAGGCCAGTATTTTGTGCCCATTTTACAGATGAGGAAACTTTGATTCAGACAGGTTAGGTAGCATACCTCGTGAGTGACAGAACTAGGGGTTTGAATCCAGATCTGTTTGACATAGGGCTAAGCTCTTGCACAGTGGTCTCTACTGTCTTCCTACCCCAGGCAGATCACATAACATGCCCTAGAAAATACTTGTATTCAGGTCTATTTGGCTCCAAAGCTTTGTGCTCTTTCTGCTGCATCACCTATCTTCCCACCTAAGGACACACCATGAGGACTAACCCTGGTAGCTGATACTCACTGAGCATATGGCTCCCATAACATGCCTAGCAATTTAAGAAGAGGTTAGTGATTTGGTTGGCGGTGTCCTTTTCTTTAAATGGCACTCCCTAGTAAAGAAGTGATTATGGTAGTCAGTGAATTCCAGGCGTGCATTCAAGTAGTGAGTTCAGGTTTGAAGAAGTCAAGTCAACAAGTGGGAAATGAAGAACATCCAGGAAAGCACATACCCATTAAGCTACAGAAAGTCATCAACAACTTTGTCAACATTTTCCCCAAAGTCACGCTTCCAAAAGAAAAGAAGGGCAAAAATCTAAGGAGGTGAATGCAATTGGGAAAGAAGGTTTGAAGGAACATGGGATTTTCTTTTTAATTATTATTCTCCCCATTGCTCTAAATGTCTTTCTTAAAGAAAAAGTGGTCTCTGTAAAACAACATGGAAAATGAAAGCTTCCAACTAAGACCCTTGGCACTGGTGAGAGGATAACCCAGGAGAACAAGCATATGAGCCTGAGAAAGCGCAGTTTGAGAGGTTGGAGGGGAATCCATAGAGCATGGCATCACTGAAGCAAGGGAAATGAGAGTTTTATAAAGAGTAGGCTGTGTTACCAAGTGCTCCTGGGTCAGCTCACAAGCCCCCAAGCTCCGAACAGACTGCATCCTGCTGGATCTCAAATACCATCCTAGGCAAGGGGACCAGGAGGAGGACACCTCCTTCCACCTCAGCCTCCTGACCCAAGTTCTGACCTTGGCCACAAAGACCAGACATGTATTTTTTTAAGGCAAGTGTGTTAATCTAGGTATTACAAGAAGCAGATGACACAACAGGATTAGACCTGCAAGCCCTGTAAGGGGAAAAGAGAGGAAGCCAGGAGCGGTGGCTGAGAAAGCCACCAGCCCAAGATGCATGTCTGGACTCTCATGGAGGAAAGAGGGGAGGGAAGAAGGAAAGATGGGTGAAAGAACCTTTGGTTACTGTGCATTCTTATAATGTGTGGCAAGACAGAGGGGAGTCCCCAAGTCGGAGCCACTCCTTGAGGAGTTCTCTAGCTCCCAGAATCAGGCCTGCCATGGTATCCACACCACACCCGGCCGTGGCTTGGAGCGGCCTCTGGGAAACACAGCTTGGGCACTAATGTGGTAATGGATTTCAGAGCACCGCTGTTGGGGCATTGGTCAATTAGCCATTATTCAGCTTTTCATTCTAAAAGAAGGTATTCTCACATTATCCCCACAGGGTGGTTTTGAGAAGTCAATGAATAATATATGTAAACGCTTAACCTAGTGCCTGATGAACCTAACAGGCTCTTCCTAAATGCTTGTCAAATGAATAAAAGAGTAATTGAATGAATGAACAGAAGATAGAAAGGAGATCTGAGCAATTTGAAGTAGAATATCTTACAGTAGAAAGGCAGGGAATTTTCTAGGAGAGGTGGAGATGAGGATATGAAAGGATTTAAAATGTAGTCTTGGCTTTCCCAGCGCTAGCTGAGAAATTTTAACAAGTCTCCTGGTTATGACAGAGGAAAGAAAATCCACTTCACTGATTTTGAGGATTAAAGGAAAGAACATACAAGGAAGTAACAAGCAAACTTACAGAGTGACACAAAAGGAAAGGTGTGGCCTGCTGTTGTAGGTGACATCCACGTAGTTACAGAGCTCATCTCTTTAGACTGGATCCAAGACAACCCCCAGTTCAGATTTCTAGAACCCAGTATTTGCTTAGAGAGACTCTTTGTTGCATTCAGCCTCCCTTTCTTTTCCCATGACTTCTAGTTCTGTGCTCTCCAAAGAATTTTATACAGAAAGAGCATCTAATTCATCCTTCAAAGTTGATGTCTTAATGTCCCCTTCCTGGGAGTATAATATTTGCCTTTAAAAAGACACCAGCAGATGTTTACCAAGTTTAACAAGGGGAATAGACCAGCACGTGAAACTCCAGGCAGCAGTGACAGGGAGGTCCTAGCGGAGCTGTCCTGTCCCCCAGGGATACCCCTGTTGGGTTCAGGCCCAGAGAGCGGGGAAGAAAATAGGACTGGAGGTGAAATGGAAAAGCAAAGACAAGACAAGAGAAGGGCGAGAAAAGGAGAGAGAGACGAGGTCCCTGGATGGTGGTAGTGGGAATATTGGGGAGAAAAAGACTAAACAAATAAGCTTTCAGGTCCTGGAGATGGGACATGATTTCCTGGGAGAGTCCAGTGGACAAGCAAGGATTCTGGATCCAAACAAGTTCAAATCCGAGTTCTGCCTTTCTGGCTGTGTGACCCTGGGGAAAGTGTGTAACCCTTCTGAGTTTCTCCATCTGTAGATGTCAATGGTTCCTATCTCAATGAGTTTTTGAGGATCCAATGAGGCAATGCCTGAATAGTGCCTGACACATAAGTAGCACTTTATAAATTACAATTAGACCCCCTTAATCTCCCCTCTCTAATTCCTCTTTTTATCCCCCCCCCAAAAAAAACATATGTTCTATCAGCCCAATGATGATTTCTGGAGAAGTCAAAGGTTTTATTCCCATGATGAGATTGCAGAATTAGAGGGCAAATCATCTCTTACAAAAGGCCTCAGGGGCCACCTCCATGCTGTGGCTCTGAACAATGGTGTGCACCCCACCTCCTCCCAGAGTCCTGGGAGGTGGTCAGATCCAGACCCCCCAATGCTCAGAGAACTTAAACCCACCCTCCAAAGCTAAGAAGAGGGAAGACTAGGAGATTTCCTCTCAGAGCAAGTTAGGATCCAAGAGAAGGAAAAAAGAGTGGTCTGGGTGGAGAAACCAAGGGGAAAGAGCCCCCCGAGTTTGAACAGTCAAAGAGAGATGAGGCTGCAGCTCAGAAGCATCACCAGGAAGGACAGGAAACCCTCAAGGATGACCCAAGGCTGCTTGAGAAGTGAAGAAGATGTATGGTGGATGGCCTGTGGTCCTCCCGCCCCCACACTCAGGGGTCATGACCCTTTCACTCATCCCAGAGCCAGAATCAGGAGCCAGCCTGAGCCCTAAGAGAGCTGGCAGTTCTGGGGAAATTGTTCAAGCATGGCAGAGAGAGCAGAGCTGGAGCTAAATATAGCCTCAAAACAAACACGTGGTTACCAACCCAGCACCGGCCAGAAGAGAGACCACAGGGGAGGTCACAGCAACCAGAGATCCCCCACTGAAAACCACGCAGGCTGCTCCCTGCGCTGCTCCTGCGCCCTGGGGCCCAGGCTCGCTCTTGCCGCAGGTTCTCTGCCGATACTGCTCATCCCTTCCCTGCCCACCTAGTCCACTCTCCATCTTCCTTCAGATCCTAGGTCAACCTTCACCTCCTTCAGGGAGCCTCCCCTGACCTCAAGAGCCCCTTCGCTTCTCCTTAGGGTGACCACATGCCCCAGCTCAGGCCACTTTCCCAGCCTAATTTGTAATAGTACCCCTGTTCACTCTCAGAAGTGTCCCAGTTTGAGCAATAAGTTATGTGGTCACCCACCCTACCTATTACAGGCTTTCCTAGGACTATCTGCCTCTTCTTTAAAGCATTATTATAGTGAATTTGGGCTCTGCTGGTGGCTCAGTGGCAAAGAATCTGCCTGTAATGCAGAAGACCTGGGTTCCATCCCTGAGTTGGGAAGATCCCCTGGAGGAGGGCATGGCAACCCACTCCAGTATTCTTGCCTGGAGAATCCCATGGACAGAGGAGCCTGGCGGGCTATAGTCCACAGGGTCACAGAGAGTCGGACACTGCTGCAAGCAACTGAGCAGGCAGGCATAGTTGAATTTATGCTGTGTTTGTATAGAGATTAAATTAATGCTTTTCTCTTCCAGAATACTGTAAACCCCATCAGCAAAGGGATCATACATATTATTAGTTACACTTCTAATTTTGAGATAACTATAGAATTCCATGCAGTTGTTAGAAATAACAGAAAGGGATCCCAGGTCCCCCCAAAGGTAACATCTTACAGAAGTACATTGTAACATCACCAGCATGTTGATGCTGAAACAGTCAAGCTGCAGAATATTTCCATCACAAAAGTTGCCATCTGAGAGCCACACCCATTTCCATCCTGTCTCCAATCTCTCCTTAACCCCTGGCAACCATTAAACTGTTCTCAATACTGTAGCTTTGTCATTTCAAGAATGCTGTATACATGGAATCATATTGGGATTGGCTTTTCTCACTTAGCCTAATTCTCTGGAGCTTCATGCAAGTTGTTATTTGTTTGTGTCAATAGTTTATTCTTTTATATAGCTGGGTTGTATTCTATGGAATGGATGTATCATTATCTGTTTAACTTATTGAAGGACATTTGAGTTTTCTCCAGATTTGGGTTTTAAGGTCGAAGCTGCCATAAATATTCATGTACAGGTTTTTCTGTGAAGGTTAATTTTTCTTTTCTCTGGAATAAATGCCTAAAGTACAGTTGCTCAATCCTATGGTGGCTGCATCGGAGAAGGCAATGGCAACCCACTCCAGTACTCTTGCCTGGAGCCTGGTAGGCTGCAGTCCATGGGGTCGCTAAGAGTCAGACATGACTAAGCGACTTCACTTTCACTTTTCACTTTCATGCGTTGGAGAAGGAAATGGCAACCCACTCCAGTGTTCTTGCCTGGAGAATCCCAGGGACGGGGGAGCCTGGTAAGCTGCCATCTATGGGGTCGCACAGAGTCAGACACGACTGAAGTGACTTAGCAGCAGCAGCAGCAGCAGTATGGTGATTGCATATTTAGTTTTTCGGGGTTTTTTTCCTTTTTTTTAAAACAAACTGCCAAAGTGTTTTCCAGGGTGGCCGTACTGTTTTACATCCCCAACAGCAATGGGTGAGGGATCCAGTTTCTCAGAATCTTTCCAGCATTTAGTGTTCTGAGTCTCCCTCGTTTTAGCCATGCTGGCGGGTGGGTAATGAATCACACTGTGGCTTTAACTTGCGTTTCCCTAGCGGCGATGCTGTTGAACGTCTTCTGATGTCCTGTTTGCCATCTGCGTGCTCACTCAGGTGAAATGTCTCTTCCTATCTTTTGCCCATTTTCTGATGGGACTAGTTTGTTTGCCTGTTGAGTTTTGAAAGTTCTGTATGTATTCTTGATTGTCCTTGCTGGATAGTCACTTGGAAATGTTTTCTTCCAGTCCATGGCTTGCCTTCTCATCCTCTTAACAGGATCTTTCACAGAGCAGAACTTTTCAACTGTAATGAAGTCCAATTTATCACTTTTTCTTTTATGGATCATAGTTTTAATGTCATTAGTACTTTTTGCCTAGCCTTAGATTTTGAAGATTTTCTACTATGATTTTTTCTAAACATTTTACAGTTGACATTTTACATTTAAGTTCATGATCAATTTTTAAAATCTATTTTATTCAAGTATAGTTGATTTACAATGTTATGTTAGTTTCTGCTATACAGCAAAGTAATTCAGTTTTACATATATGCACATGCTTTTTCTGATTCACTGGGAAAGATCTTGATGCTGGGAAAGATTGAAGGCAGGAGGAGAAGGGGACGATAGAGGATGAGATGGGTGGATGACATCACCGACTCAGTGGCCATGAGCGTGAGCAAGCAACAGGACTTGGTGATAGACAGGGAAGCCCGGCGTGCTGCAATCTATGGGGTCACAAAGAGTCAGACACGACTAAGTAACTGAACTGAACTGAACACGCTTTTTCATGTTCTTTTCCATTATGGTTTGTCACAGGATATTGAATAGAATTCCCTCTGCCATACAGCAGGACATTGTTGTTTATCTATTCCACACATGATGGTTTGTGTCTGCTAATCCCAAACTCCCAGTCCATCCCTAATCCACCTCTTCTTCCCTGTGCCAACTACAAGTCTGTCCTCTGTTTTATAGATAAGTACATCTGCATCACATTTTAGAGTCCTCATGTATTTGTCATGATTCATTTTTATTTAACTTTTGTATCAGGTATGAGATACTTTGAGGTTCATTTGTATGGCTATAGAGATCCAATTGCTCCAGCACTATTTGTTGAAAAGCTATCTTTCTGCCACTGAATTGCTTTTATACCTCCATCAAAAATAAGTGGGGCATATTTGTGTGGGCCTGAGTTCTCTGTTCTATTCAACTGATCAATCAAATCTGCCTATTCTTCTGCCAGTACCACACAGAACTCATTATGGCAGCTATAGATTATCTTGAAATCAGATAGACTGATATCTTCCACTTTATGCCTCTTTTCAAAATTGTTTTACCTCTTTCAAAACTTTTGATGTAAACTGTTATTTTTAATATAAACTTTAGAATAATCTTGTGTATATATATATATATATACAAAAATCTTGCTGGGATTTTGAATTGATATTAAAACTGATATTAAAATTGATATTAAAACTGATATTAAAATTGATATTAAACACTTTAGGAAGAACAGACTTCTTTAATATTAATTTGAGTCTTCCCATTCATGGACACAGTATGTCTCTTCAATTATTTATATCTCTTTTGCTTTCTCTTATCAGCATTTTGTAGCTCTTAGCATAAAATTTCAGCGCAGGTCTTGTTATACTTCTACCTAAATATTTCTATTTTGAGTCACTATAAACAATATTTTGGAGAAGGCAATGGCAACCCACTCCAAAATTCTTGCTTGGAAAATCCCATGAATGGAGGAGTCTGGTGTCCATGGGGTCACACAGAGTCAGACACAACTGAAGTGACTTAGCGGCAGCAGCAGCAAACAATATTTAATGTGTGTGTGTGTGTGTGTGTGTGTGTGTGTGTGTGTGTGTGTGTATTTGGCCATTCCATGTAGCCTGTGGGATCTTAGTTCCTGGAAGAGGGATTGAAGCCAGTCCATGGCTATGAAAGTGCCAAGTCCTAGACACTGGACGGCCAGTCAGTTCGTCAGTCAGTTCAGTCGCTCAGTCGTGTCCGACTCTTTGCGACCCCATGAATCGCAGTGTGCCAGGCCTCCCTGTCCAGCACCAACTCCCGGAGTTCACTCAGACTCACGTCCATCGAGTCAGTGATGCCATCCAGCCATCTCATCCTCTGTCGTCCCCTTCTCCTCCTGCCCCCAATCCCTCCCATCACCAGAGTCTTTTCCAATGAGTCAGCTCTTCGCATGAGGTGGCCAAAGTACTGGAGTTTCAGCTTCAGCATCATTCCTTCCAAAGAAATCCCAGGACTGATCTCCTTCAGAATGGACTGGTTAGATCTCCTTGCAGTCCAAGGGACTCTCAAGAGTCTTCTCCAACACCTTAGTTCTAAAGCATCAATTCTTCGGTGCTCAGCTTTCTTCACAGTCCAATTCTCACATCCATGCATGACCACAGGAAAAACCAGAGCCTTGACTAGATGGACCTTTGTTGGCAAAGTAATGTCTCTGCTTTTCAATATGCTATCCAGGTTGGTCATAACTTTTCTTCCAAGGAGTAAGCGTCTTTTAATTTCATGGCTGCAGTCACCATCGGCAGTGATTTTGGAGCCCAAAAAAATAAAGTCAGCCACTGTTTCTACTGTTTCCCCATCTATTTGCCATGAAGTGATGGGACCAGATGCCATGATCTTAGTTTTCTGAATGTTGAGCTTTAAGCCAACTTTTTCACTTTCCTCTTTCACTTTCATCAAGAGGCTTTTTAGTTCCTCTTCACTTTCTGCCATAAGGGTGGTGTCATCTGCATATCTCAGGTTATCGATATTTCTCCCGGCAATGTTGATTCCAGCTTGTGCTTCCTCCAGCCCAGTGTTTCTCATGATGTACTCTGCATATAAGTTAAATAAGCAGGGTGACAATATACAGCCTTGACGTACTCCTTTTCCTATTTGGAACCAGTCTGTTGTTCCATGTCCAGTTCTAACTGTTGCTTCCTGACCTGCTTATAGGTTTCTCAAGAGGCAAGTCAGATGCTCTGGTATTCCCATCTCTTGAAGAATTTTCCACAGTTTCTTGTGTTCCACACAGTCAAAGGCTATGGCATAGTCAATAAAGCAGAAATAGATATTTTTCTGGAACTCTCTTGATTTTTCATGATTCAGCGGACGTTGGCAATTTGATCTCTGGTTCCTCTGCCTTTTCTAAACCCAGCTTGAACATCAGGGAGTTCACAGTTCACGTATTGCTGAAGCCTGGCTTGGAGAATTTTGAGCATTACTTCTTTTCTAGCGTGTGAGATGAGTGCACTTGTGCGGTAGGTTGAGCATCCTTTGGCATTGCCTTTCTTTTGGATTGGAAGGAAAACTGACCTTTTCCAGTCCTGTGGCCACTGCTGAGTTTTCCAAATTTGCTGGCATGTTGAGTGCAGCACTTTCACAGCATCATCTTTCAGGATTTGAAACAGCTCAACTGGAATTCCATCACCTCCACTGGCTTTGTCCGTAGTGACGCTTTCTAAGGCCCACTTGACTTCGCATTCCAGGATGTCTGGCCCTAGGTGAGTGATCACACCATCGTAATTATCTTGGTTGTGAAGATCTTTTTTGTACAGTTCTTCTGTGTATTCTTGCCACCTCTTCTTAATATCTTCTGCTTCTGTTTGGTCTGTACCATTTCTATCTTTTATCGAGCCCATCTTTGCATGAAATGTTCCCTTGGTATCTCCAATTTTCTTGAAGAGATCTCTAGTCCTTCCCATTCTGTTGTTTTCCTCTATTTCTTTGCATTGATCACTGAGGAAGGCTTTCTTATCTCTTTTTGCTATTCTTTGGAACTCTGCATTCAGATGCTTATATCTTTCCTCTTCTCCTTTGCTTTTCACTTCACTTCTTTACACAGCTATTTGTAAGGCCTCCTCAGACAGCCATTTTGCTTTTTTGCATTTCTTTTCCATGGGGATGGTCTTGATCCCTGTCTCCTGCACAATGTCACAAACCTCCATCCATAGTTCATCAGGCACTCTATCAGATCTAGTCCCTTAAATCTATTTCTCACTTCCACTGTATAATCATAAGGGATTTGATTTAGGTCATACCTGAATGGTCTAGTGGTTTTCCCTACTTTCTTCAATTTAAGTCTGAATTTGGCAATAAGGAGTTCATTTTCTGAGCCACAGTCAGCTCCTGGTCTTGTTTTTGTTGACTGTATAGAGCTTCTCCATCTTTGGCTGCAAAGAATATAATCAATCTGATTTTGATGTTGACCATCTGGTGATGTCCATGTGTAGAGTCTTCTCTTGTGTTGTTGGAAGAAGGTGTTTGTTATGACCAGTGCATTTTCTTGGCAAAACTCTATTAGTCTTTGCCCTGCTTCATTCTGCATTCCAAGGCCAAATTTGCCTATTACTCCAGGTGTTTCTTGACCCCGAGTCCGAGGCCAGGGGCGGTGGCCGGGAGGAGCAACCCCACGTCCAAGGAGCGGTGGCTGCGAGGGCATCGGAGGGCCTAGAGGAGCTATTCCATGTTCAAGGTCGGGAGGGGTGGTGATGAGGAGATACCCCTCGTCCAAGGTAAAAGAAACCCAAGTAAGATGGTAGGTGATGCAAGAGGGCATCAGAAGGCAGACACACTGAAACCATAATCACAGAAAGCTAGTCAATCTAATCACAGTAGGACCACAGCCTTGTCTAACTCAATGAAACTAAGCCATACCCTGTGGGGCCACCCAAGATGGGCGGACATGGTGGAGAGGTCAGACACAATGTGGTCCACTGGAGAAGGAAATGGCAAACCACTTCAGTATTCTTGCCTTGAGAACCCCATGAACAGTATGAAAAGGCAAAATGATAGGATACTGAAAGAGGAACTCCCCAGGTCAGTAGGTGCTCAATATGCTACTGGAGATCAGTGGAGAAATAACTCCAGAAATAATGAAGGGATGGAGCCAAAGCAAAAAGAATACCCAGTTGTGGATGTGACTGGTGATAGAAGCAAGGTCCGATGCTGTAAAGAGCAACATTGCATTGGAACCTGGAATGTCCGGTCCATGAATCAAGGCAAATTGGAAGTGGTCAAACAGGAGATGGCAAGGGTGAATGTTGACATTCTAGGAATCAGCGAACTAAAATGGACTGGAATGGGTGAATTTAACTCAGATGACTGCGGGCAGGAATACCTCAGAAGAAATGGAGTAGCCATCATGGTCAACAAAAGAGTCCAAAATGCAGTACTTGGATGCAGTCTCAAAAATGACAGAATGATCTCTGTTCGTTTCCAAGGCAAACCATTCAATATCATGGTAATCCAAGTCTATGCCCCAACCAGTAACACTGAAGAAGCTGAAGTTGAATGGCTCTATGAAGACCTACAAGACGTTTTAGAACTAACACCCAAAAAAGATGTCCTTTTCATTATAGGGGACTGGAATGCAAAAGTAGGAAGTCAAGAAACACCTGAGGTAACAGGCAAATTTGGCCTTGGAATACGGAATGAAGCAGGGCAAAGACTAATAGAGTTTTGCCAAGAAAATGCACTGGTCATAGCAAACACCCTCTTCCAATTTGGACTGCCAGGGAAGTCCCTAAATAGCATTTATTTTTAAAGTTTGGTGCCCATGAGTTTATTGTTAACATATGGAAATACAATTAATCTTTCTATCTTTACTTGAATCCCATCACCTTGCTGAACTCATTTATTCCAGGATTACTTTTATAGATACCTTTGGATTTTCTAAGTAAATAATCATGTCATATTGCAAATAGAGACAGCTTTATTTCTTATGGCAGAAACTGAAGAACTAAAGAGTCTCTTGATGAAAGTGATAGAGGAGAGTCAAAAATTTGGCTTAAAACTTAACATTCAGAAAACTAAGATCATGACATCTGGTCCCATCACTTCTTGGCAAATATATGGGGAAACAGTGGAAACAGTGTCAGACTTTATTTTGGGGGGGCTCCAAAATCACTGCAGATGGTGATTGCAGCCATGAAATTAAAAGACGCTTACTCCTTGGAAGGAAAGTTATGACCAACCTAGACAGCATATTAAAAAGCAGAAACATTACTTTGCCAACAAAGGTCAGTCTACTCACGGATATGGTTTTTCCAGTAGTAGTGTATGGATGTGAGAGTTGGACTGTGAAGAAAGCTGAGCGCCAAAGAATTGATGCTTTAGAACTAAGATGTTAGAGAAGACTCTTGAGAGTCCCTTGGACTGCAAGGAGATCCAACCAGTCCATTCTAAAGATCAGTCCTGGGTATTCATTGGAAGGACTGATACTGAAGCTGAAACTCCAGTACTTTGCCCACCTAATGCAAACAGTGGACTCATTTGAAAAGACCCTGATGCTGGGAAAGATTGAGGGCAGGAAGAGAAGGGGACAACAGAGGATGAGATGATTGGATGGCATCACCGACACAATGGACATGGGTTTGAGTGAACTCTGGGAGTTGGTAATGGACGGGGAGGCCTGCCATGCTACAGTTCATGGGGTCCCAAAGAGTCAGACATGACTGAGCAACTGAACTGAACTGAGTCCATAATGCCTTTTATTTTCTTTTCTTGCTTTATTGCACAGGATTAAACTTGTAGAACTGTGCTAAATAAAAGTGGTAAGAGTATACATCCTTCCCTTGTTTCTGAACTTAGGGGGAAAGCATTCAGTATTTCACCATTAAATACAGTTTCACATGTTGTTTTTTTGTAGTGCTCTTTATCAAAGAGAAAGGTCTCCTCTATATCTAATATACTGAGTTTTTAATCACAAATAGGTGTTAAATCTTGTTAAATGCTTTTTCTTTTTTTATCAGACAGCAATTCACATGTTAAATGCTTTTTCTGCACTGATTGGTATGATCAGTTGATTTTTCTTCTTTAATCTATTGATATTGATGTACTCATATTAAAGCAGTCTTAGAAGCCTGCAATACACCCCACTTGATCATAGTATATAATTCATTTTGTATATTGCTGAATTCTATTTGCTAATATTTTGCTAAACATTTTTGTGTCTATCCATGAATAATATTGGTCTGTGGTTCTCCCCCTCCCTTTTTTGTTACTGTTTGATTTTAGTATCAGGATAATACTAACTTAGTAAAATGAATTGAGAAATATTCCCTCTTCTTCTATTTTCTGGAAAACATTATGCAAAATTGGTCTTAATTCTTTAAACGCTAAAATAAAGTACTTCCTATAGTAATTCATTTAGGGTAGGTTTGCTAGTAATAAATCCTATTAGTGTTTCTTCACCTGAGAACGACTTCATTTTCCTTTCATTCTTTAAGGATAGTTTCACTGGCTATGGGTTTCTGAGTTGACATTTGTTCACTTTCAGCAATTGAACAAATGCCATGTCACTTCTTTTTGACTTCCATGATTTTTGATAAGAAATCTATTGTCGTTTGAATTGTGTTTTTCCCCTATAGCTAATGTAGTTCACTTGCTGCTTTCAAGAGTTTTCTTTGTCTTCAGTTTTTGGAAGTTTGATTATGATGTGTTTTGCTGTGAATTTATTCACGTTGTTTTTCTGACTGTTCACTCAGCTTCTTGAATATGTAGGTACGTCTTTTGCAAAATTTGAGAAACTTTCAGTCGTTATCTCTGTGAGTACTTTTCTATCCTCCTGTTTTTTCCTTCTCTCTTTCTTTAAGTCCCAGGACGTGAATGTTAATCTTTTGTTACAGCCCCACAGGCCTCTGAGATTTTGTTCATTTTTCTTTCAGTCAATTTTCTCCCTGCTGATCAGGTTGGATAATTTCTACTGTTCTACCTTTGAGTTCAACGATTCTTCTCTTGGTCCACTCTACTCTGCTGTAGAATTTATCCCTTGAGGAAGCTTTTTTTTTCAATTATTATGCTTTCCAGTTCTAAATTTTCCATTTGTTTCTTCATTATATCTTCTATTTCCTTGCTGAAACTTCCTACGTTTTTATTTCTTTCAAATGTGTTTATTATTACTTGTTGAAGTATTTTACAGCTGCTTTTCAATCTTTGTCAGAGAATCTCAACTTCCCTGTCATCTCAGTGCCGGCATCTATCGATTGTGTTCTTACATTCAATTTGAGACTTCCTGATTCTTAGTATGACAAGTGGTTTTTTCACCGAAATCTGGAATTATGAATATTATATATGAGACTGAATTTTATCTGAAGCCCTGTCTTAACTGGCTTCTTCTGATATAGCTCTGGCAGAAGGGGAAGGGATATCATTTCATTACTGCCAGGTAAGAGTATGAGCCTACTTTCCCTACTTGGCCTCCATTGGCACTGAGTGGGGTGTGAGGCTGGGCAAAGGTTTGAGTTCCCTATCCCCAACAAACCTCCACTGATACCTCTCTAGCTAGGAGAGTAGGACTGTAGCTCATTACTGCTTCACTATGGCCTCTACTAACACAAAAATGTGGAGGTGAGATATGACTTCATTACCCCTGGGCAGAGGTTAAAGTCCTGACTCTCCACTAGGCATACTCTGACACCACTCCAGCAGGGTCAGGGCAGAAATGGCTTCTACTGACATCACAGATGGGAATGGGGGAAGCCTCATGACCACCTGGAGTAGATCAAAGTTTTGGCTTCCTGTTATACTTGGCCTTCCTCTAACATAATTGCAGCGGGGGCTTGGAGCACCCTGTTAAAACCACAGAAGGGTGCAAGTCTAGGATCTTCAGTCAGGCTTTGCAAGTCTAGGTGGAAGTGAAGCCACAGTTTCTTTAGTGGTGTTTGGACAGAGTTGAGCTATCATTGTCTAAAAGTTCTCTGTCTTGCCAAGCTTCATCTTTCCTGGTCCTTTGGCTAGAAAGAGGAGGATTTTTTATTGCCTATTGGTAATTTTTTTTTTTTTTTAGCCTATTGGTATTTCCAAGTTTCTTGTTTCTTCATCTCCAAGTCTGGGACACATAAGGCAAGAAGATGATTCAGGGATCTCACCCCATCATTCCTTGAGTCCCAGGTCCCTGGCTGATCTGCCTTATTTCCACCCTTCAGCATCTTATTATATTTATTTTACATATAATATCATGTGGTTTGTTGTATTAATACATAGCAGGAAGCATAAGAAAAGTACAGCTACTTCATCTTCCCAGAAGCTGATCATACCTATTTTATTCATCATCATGTGTTCAACAGGCTTCCCAGGTGATGCTAGTGGTAGAGAATCCACCTGCCAATACAAGAGACCCAAGAGACACGCATTCAATCCCCAAGTTGAGAGGATACCTGGAGTAGGAAATGGCAATGTGCTCCGATATTCTCGACTGGAAAAAATCCATGGAGAGAGGAGCCTAACCTAGAGGGCTACATTCCATGGGGTCGCAAAGAGTCGGACACAACTGAGTAACTGTACTCGTATGTTCAACACCAAACTCAGTTCCTAGCCCAGAGTGATAGATCTTCAATGAATGTATGTATACAACCAAATCCAAATTCTCCAGTGTTTAAGTAAGCCCTTCATCCTGCATGTGAGCTTTTCTATGGATCCATGCTTGCCCAGGCTATAAAGGGGCCTCCAAGAAGTAGGTGGCCTTCCGTTTTCTGTAGCAAGTATGTCCCTGAAGGGTTATATATCTGTAAAATTGAGATAATCATAGAACCAACCTTGCAGGTTATGGTAAGGATTAAATAAGAAATCCACACAAAGCACTAAGAAATGCTTCTGTCAAATTGTAAGCTCCCAATAAATACTATTACTGGGCAGGAAAAAATACCCTGAATTTTTGTCAGTTAGATTGCATTTCTCACTGATTCTCCTTATCATTTTAAAGGTGATGTCATTTCATTTCTGATTCATTTTCAACCTGACAATGGTCCCCAAAGCTTAGTTTCTCAGCCTCCCTCTCAGCCTTTGTGACAGGCCATTGGTAATCTATAAATGGACTGATGTTCAGTGCAGCCAAAGGTCTTTAGAATTCATTGAATTCTGGTGTTCCTTCTTTTGTCAAGCCCTTACATCACCCCCTAATTGTTCCATTTTCTAGACTCACATATTGGTTTCTTTGAATTCTGCATGTTGGAAGTTGAACGTAATTAACTCTTGTGCTTACATGCTGCACTTTATAGAGATTTTCCATGGGATCATCCTGGGTGGCACAATTATAATAATACCTGTTTTTTCCCATTGATAGTAATTCATCATAATAACAGTACCTGCAGCTCATGGGGCATTTATTATATTCAGGTTCTCAATTAATCCTTGTGAAAGAACAGGGATATAGGCCCTCTCATACCCCCTTATCAAGTGAGAAAACTAAGGTTTAGAGAGTTATGTAACTTGCCTAAGGTCACAGAGCTCCTAGGTACTCGGGCCAGCATCCCATCCCAGGCCTGAATGAGGCCAAGAACTCTTCCCTGAGAAGTGGGACCACCTTCCTTAGTAATAATAACCACCACACAAACCAGTGATGTTTGCCCAGAGGTCACCTTTTTCAGAGGTATAAAGCAGTTTACATCCTGAGCAAACCTGGCTCACAGAAATAAAATATTCTAACAGGCTAACAGGAGGAGGTCTGAGTTCTGCTTAATTGACCTGGTATAATTATTTCCATTGAATTGCTCTGCATCTGGGGATGGGTCCTTACTAAGCAGACTTGCCCAGTGATTCCCATCAGCACCTGCTGTAGTCTGGAGGAAATTAATTGCATGGAAAGTTCTCAGCTAAATCACTGAGTGTCTTTATTTCCACCAGTGCCTAAAACACATACTTACACACACACACACACACACACACACACACACACACACACACACACACACACCCAGAGGGTCCTGTGCTAAAAGGGTTTTGTCAGAAGATAGGTTTGTCCTTTAGTTCAGATGCTGCTTCTGAATGACACAGGTCAAACCATCTTGAGGCCCTTAGTGGCAAAGTTACTCCAAACAGCCTGAACAGGGCCCTCTACATAGCAGTGAGGAGACAGCAATGAGCAATACAGTCTCTGGACCACCCAGACCAGAGATACACCCACTCCTGATCCCCACCAACAAAAGGGACAAACCAGACAAAATATACAGAGGAAATGTGTTTGGCCAAAGTTGCCTCTCTCCTCTTTGTAAATGCAAGGAGAAGTTAAATTACAGCTTCTGTTAGTAACATAATTACTTTAATTAAAATTTAGGGGGTCGGAAAAGGCAGTTCTGAATGTCAGCTTTCCAATGATGTTTGTTAAGCCTGGGAGAATAGAAATACAGTCTTGTAAATAACTAGCATATTATAACCGGAGCAATGTGTGTATTGTAATCACTTTGAGTTGGAATAGCAATTAAATGATAACCAGGATTGCTTTCTCTGCCCTCCCTTGCCTCTATCCTCATTTCACAGCCAGGTAACAATTACATGCATAGGACTATGGTGGCTTCGTTTCCCCTTAACCCCATCCAAGTCATTGTCAACCTCTAAGGCCCTTCTAAACCTTTTCCTTCAACCGTTTCCTAAAGACTCTGCCCCAAAGAAACCCTCCCATAATCAGCCACACTTGTTCTCTACACCAGACATTTTCCTCCTTAATTGGATGGATTTCAGCTTTGTACTACAGCCTGTCATATACAGCCCTCTAATTGTGTCAGGTCTCCCTAACAAGATTATAAACTCTTGGGAGGCATCGAACGTGTCATACTGAGCAAACAGACATTTAGAACTGGAGGGATCTCAGAGACTATATTGCAGATGAGAAAACACCAGTCACAGAGCTGGTTTGGGGCTGAGTTAGGACTAGAGTTCAATCATTCTAACTCACAGTTCAATGTGGTTCCAACCCTGGATCGGTGGCAGGTTTTGAACAAGTCCCATCAAGTATCACCTTGGTCAGGTATGAGGGACAGGATGTTAGGAGCAACTTTCCTTAGATGGCCATGCTTCAAGCTCCATTCCAGAGGGACTTGTCCCATTGAATGGGGTGAGAGAAGGCAAGTTAAGTGGAGAACTAAGGAGAGGCTCCAGTCCAGAACACATACTTGTGGCTGGAAGCCTAGCCAGCTGCTGTCACTTGGGCTGGGGGCGAGGGCAGGTGTACTCTCTGAAGGACAATGAGAAAGGCCAGGCTGGCCCAGCTTCCCTGTAGCATCCTGAGAGACACAGGGTTTGTATTAAAGAAGTTCCTCCAGCTCCTCCCCTCCTCTCTCCTTTCCCAACCTAGGTGACTTAGCTCAGGTTCTCTAGAAGCTAACTTTTTGAGTGATTTTTATAGGTGATCCTCCCAGAGAAGTGGAAGAGACAGGAGAAGAACAGGGAAGAAGCCAAAAAAGGGCACAATTTCATGAAAAATCCCATGGAAGGTGGCTTCATCATGATCCTGGAGGGATGCTCATGAGTGTAAGTCACCACTGGGAGTTATCCCAACCAGAGGATGAGAGGCTGGGATTTCATAGTCCCAGCCTGCAGTCACTGGCTCAGGATGCACTGGTGATATATAAGTTCCCAGGCCCTTCTACCTTCTCTTATGATTGAGCAGAATGAGCGCCAGGTGGCCAAGGGTAGATCTTTGAAAAAGAGCCACAGGATCTATTGGGAGCTAAAAGACAAGGGGTTGACGGGGACCCTAAATGGTGAAAGGGCTTCCCTGGTGGCTCAGATGGTAAAGAATCTGCCTGCAATGTGGGCAACCCAGGTTCAATCCCTAGGTCAGGAAGATTCCCTGGAGAAGGGCATGGAACCCACTCCAGTATTCTCGCCTGGATAATCCCATGGACAGAGGAACCTGGTGAGTCAGTCCATGGGATCATGAAGAGTCAGACATGACTGGGAGACTAACACTTTTACTTTCACAAATGGTAAAAGAGGATCCGACGACATCCGAGCAAAACACCAACACTGTCAGTAACACTAGGATATTTTTATCTAGTCAACAAGCAGCTTGGAAACTTTATAGGCAAGTCTCTGTAGCCTTCATTTTCTGGTTTCATAAAGGGGGTGACCAGAGGTGGTAGGGAGTAGACAAGGTTTCCACTGAGGAAAAGACCCTCAGGGCACAAGTCAAGAAATGCAGTTAAGAGAGAAGTCATTTTGATCGACACTTTGAAAAATTCTCCCACCACACTTTGCATTCACAGCAAAGTGGAAGTCACTAGGAAGGCTGGCTGACAGGCTGCCAGGAACTTCTCCAGGTGGCATTTACCTTGGTGCCTCAGGAAGTAGGGAGCATATTGCCTAAGAATGCAACCCTACAGCTAGCCAACGACAAGTCCCTGGACAGATTACTTAACATTGGTATGACTCAGTTTCATCATTTATAAAAATGTGGAATTGTAAGAACTACCTCATGGATTTATTGTGAGGAATAAATATGTGTGTGCGTGTGTGAGAGAGAGAAAGAGAGAGATGGGAGCGGTATTTAGCAGTGGCATTGAATATAGTAAGTGCTTGTGACTGCTGCTGCTGCTAAGTCGCTTCAGTCGTGTCCGACTCTGCGCGACCCCATAGATGGCAGCCCGCCAGGCTCCCCCATCCCTGGGATTCTCCAGGCAAGAACACTGGAGTGGGTTGCCATTTCCTTCTCCAATGCATGAAAGTGAAAAGTCAAAGTGAAGATGCTCAGTCGTGTCTGACTCTTAGCGACCCCATGGACTGCAGCCCACCAGGCCCCTCCGTCCATGGGATTTTCCAGGCAAGAGTACTCATGGCAGGTTGTATTTTTTTCAAATAAAGCCACAATATTTCTTCCCACTGCACTTGGCATTTTCTCATCAAAGGAGAGAGTCTATTTCCCCTCCCTTTGAAGCTAGGTGAACCTCTGACTCTCTTGTAACAAATGGCAGGCAATTGGAGGTGACGTGACTTTCGAGGTTACATTAGATCAACTGTGCTTCAATTTAAAAAATTAATTAAATAAAAAAATTTTAAAGTTGTTAGAGCTTCCACCTGGTTCACTGAGAACTTTGCTTTTGGAGCCCTGGGAACAACATATTGTGAGGAAGCCTTGAGCAGTTCACATGGAGAGAACATGTGGGGAGGTCCTGAGTTGATAGGAAAAGAGAGAAATGCCAGTCAACCCCCAACTTCTCTGGTCATTGTTCAAATACAATCCAGGCCAGAGCTGTTGCGCTGAATCTCTCCAGATTTCTGATCCAAAGAAACAGTATGAAACAGTAAAATGATTGTTCTTGACTCAAGCCACTAAGTGATGATTTATTACAACAGGTAACTGAAATGGTGCTTCATAAATGCTAGGTCTTGACTTTGCTAGGATATCATCCACAGCCTTTCAGGTTCTAAAATGTGGTTTTGTTTTATTCCACTAAGAATGACTCAGTAAATCGGGGATGGACTCTCACTAATTGAGGTCACAAAGGACTGATGTGCAAGCCAGAATGACAATTTACTATCATAATAAAACTGCAAAGTGGTTAAACATTCTGTCCACAGACCAGATTATTTCCTCCATGTAAGAAATTTACTTTGGAAAATAAAGTATAATCAGGTATCTAGTGAGTATAAAGTGAGAATAAGGGAAAGTAGTTACCTGACTCAAATGATTTGATGGTATCAGGTCAAGGGAGCACACTGCCTTCACCTCCCTGGAAACTACCCACCAGTTGCCAGAACCCAACAGCCCAGACCTTGGGCCAAGACATCAGCTCCTTCATGTGGCCTTTGGATGGACACTGATGGCATCCGGCCATCTGATATTCTCTTTTCCATAGTTAATACAGACAATTCTCCTTGTGATTGGTACAGTATTTCTTTAGCCTAGCAGATATTAATAGTGTTCCATAAAGAAATTACATTTCATAATGTTCTGTGAAAAATAAAATAGCCGTGTTAATTCAAAAATACTAGATTCAGCAAAATTTAAAGGGGTTCATTACTACAGGACTTCCCAGAACATTGACTTTGCAAATCATGATGCAAACCACCCAGAGGAAGATACAATAAGACAACGAATTCTGTCCCCACCAACCCCCAGATCGCAGTTTGTTGAGTGCTGTTTTCAAATTAGTTTCCATCAAATCACATTCTGAACCAGAAATCATTCTGACTACTTAAGTTGTCTTTCTCTCCGACTTTTCTGGCCTGATAGACCGATTTTATAATTTAACTCTCAGAAGATTTACCTGATTTTCCTTCTGTCCAAATTCTCCTTAAGGGTATTGGACTTCTGCCTTATGGAGTTCTGGACTAGAGGGGTGGAGGGGGCGTCGTAAACACTGTAAGTTAGGGACAGTGTTGGGACAGAGATCCAAAATGTTGTGATGCTTCTGAAAATGCCAGAAATGACTTTGGAAGGGGGCAGCAGCATATAAGGGGAGCTTTGAATGCAGGAGTTTGACACAAGTTTAAGAAGCAAAGTTGAAAAAAAAGGTGGGGGCCTTCAGGCTAAATGACCAGAATATGCAAGAGGTCTAGAGGGGAGCAGAGAACAGAGTATTCGGGGAGTTGGGAGGAGCACATGATGGTGGAGGGATGAAGCTGACTATGCAGGAAGAGTCCAGAAAGCCATATTAAAGAGTGTGTGTGTGTGTGTGTGTGTGTGTGTGTGTGTGTGTGTGTGTGTGCTCAGTCATGTCTGACTCTTTTGGGACCCCATGGACTGTAGCCCACCAGGCTCCTCTGTCCATGGAATTTTCCAGGCAAATACACTAGAGTGGTTTGCCATTTCCTACTCCAGGGGATCTTCCTAACCCAGGGATTGAACCCACATCTCTTGAGTCTCCTGCACTGACAGGTGGAATTCTTTACCGCTCTGCCACCAGATGAAGGTATAGGGAAGCAGAAATGGACTGTGAAAGAGTGAGTGTAGCCAGAATAGCCCCAGGAGCTGGGGAAAGGACCCTGAAGCTAGTGGATGGAGTCAACAGGGAAAGCAGAATGTGGGAGACTGCTTAGGAAGTGACTAGACAGGGGAGCTGGTGAAGGACGGGGAAGGACTGGTGGGCTGCCGGCCATAGGGTCGCAAGGAGTTGGGCACAGCTGGGCAACTGAATAACAACAGAAGATCCCACAGGAAGATTAACTGCTGCTCAGATATCTGTGGTGGCTCTGTCATCTCCTTCATATTCCATGAAACAGGAGACAGACTATTAGAACAGCTGCCTTCAAGGAAAAAAAAAAAAAATACTGAGCTCTGTGCTTGGAGCTCTTTGAAATATCATCACCATATCATTTCAGATGTGCAACTTCATACAATGACAAAACAAAGAGAAAGCCCTCCTTGGTGAGAGCATGGAAACAAACCACACTAATCCAGCCCTGCAGAGAGAAGAATGGGATTCATCACAGCTCTCAGTACAGGGAGACATCAGGGGACAGCCACACTCCCCAAAACTGCTGATGTCTGTCACTCAATCAGAACTCTGCTCTGAACTCTCTCCCACATCGCCAGAGGATGTTCATTTCTATAATCCTGTGGGTCTTCCTTTTAGTGCTATTCAGAAGTCCCAGGGTTCTTGTACCTTCTAAATGTTCAAAGGACAATTCTTGTCTCCAGTCCCCATGGTTACAACAAGGTGATCCTGGTTTAAGCTAGTCTGGTCATCTGAGGTGGTAGATTCGAGGCATAGTCCAGAAATCTCCCAACCCAGTGACCAAAGCCACAGTATTCAACTTCCAAGCATCTGCAAACCCACCTCACAATCACCCCAAAGTGGGAAGCCAGTCTCTTCCCCTCACAGGACCCATGAAAGTCAGTCATCACCTAACTTTGAAGAATCTCAGCTCCACTTCCCCTCCAGCTGTCTCTGTCTCTCCCCTCCAAAAGCCCTGTTCCAGCTCAAGTCAGAAACTTAAATACCTAAGATGACCAGCAGGTACCTGGGCAAATGAGTGGTATCTACCAGCTGGGAGATTATAAAACAGCAACTGACTCTCAAGTCTGGGTGAGGAAAACAAGACAGAGGGATAGGGATTGTAGCTAACCATCCAGGTCTTCTAAAGCAGACAAGGTCATTGCTGGCCCTTAAAATGCAGAGCCAATATGGCCTGGGCACTCGATATTCTGGGAAAAGCTTAAAATCTGGGTTTGTATACAGAATTTCTTCATTTAAAAAATTTAAAAACAATCAGATTTAAAATGCCAATGCAAGAGACTCAGGAGATACAGGTTCAATCCCTGGGTTAGGAAGATGCCCTGCAGTAGGAAATGGCAACCCACTTCACTATGCTTGCCTGGAAAGGTCCATGGACAGAGGAGCCTGGCGGGCTGCAGTCCACGGGGTCGCAAAGAGTTGGACATGACCGAGCATGCTTGCGTGTGCATGCACACACACACACACACGATACACACAGAGATTCTGCTCAGGACATACGGGACATAGCTCTTCACTGGTTTCAGCCCTGGACCAGTTGTGTAAGACACAAATGGTCTCAGAAAGCCTGAGCTTTCAAACACAAAGGAAAAGTCTGCTGTAGTCTGGCAGGCACAAAAGCTCCTGAGGCAAAGGAGCTCAAATTTTTGTCTATGTTTTATGTTCTTGGAAGCTGTGTTGGGGGCTATAACTACAATAAAAAGGACAAATTGAAATCTCAATAAGGAATTCTGCCCCAACTCTGTTACAGAGAAACCTAGGATTGGGAAGAATGTCTATGAGTGATCATAATACCCCAAGTCTTCCTGGAGAAGAGAGGACGGTGGGCAGAGGTGTTGTTCAGTTAGGACACACAAGTGTGCCAGCTGTTAAAATATTGAAATACTAGGATTCTACCACTGTCTCAACTCTTGTTATCGATGCCTAGAAGCTAACAAGATTTAGACAATTCAGTATTCATGTTATCTGAACTCAGTATCTAAACTCACACTATACAAACTCGGTACCCACACTAAGTACTCAGAGCTGCAGCCTCACTTTCTTGGGCAAGGTGGCTATGCCCACACTTGGTAGGTGGAGAGGAGAGCAGGATCTAGTGATTCTACTGAGCACTTCTCCCATAGTGGCCCTAGGCGGGTGAGGAGCCAACCAATGAAATCTTCCACAGAGCCAGAGAAGGGTCAGCTATCATTATCTGCCCTTTGAGATGACTCCTGGTCCCTCCAAATGGGACCCTCTTAGTGGTCTTCTTTCAGTCTCGTGCTATGCCTGGGGCTCAGGGGCCTTTTGCAAGGCAGTCTGTGGTTTCAACAGTCCAGATACATCACACACTTTTAGCAATGCTGGGAAGTAGCAAGCAGGACCCATCTGATCTCTCTTCTCTTTCTCCCCCTACCTTTTCTCTGTGAAGGACAGTCTCCACCCTCCCCACTGCTTCTCCAAGATTTTGCTTACACCAGAGAATCACTCCATTTCTTTTAACTCTTTCCTCTGAAAACTCCCCACTTCCTTCTATTCCTTGATCCTCATTGTCCATGGTTGTCCTTTGCCCAGAATCAGCCAATATGAGTTTCTCTTTCCTCTAAGCAGGAAGGCTTCAAATCCTCTTACTACAGAAAAGAAATGAATCAAGAATAAAGCTGTTAATTTTCCGCATGAAAACGGCCTCAAGCTTCACACCTTTGCCCCAGGCCATGTGTCACTCATTTGTCCCTCTTGTCTCAGGTGCATTCCTATCCTTTGCCCAGGAAAAATGCGTTTCTCTGGCTTCCTTGCAGGCTGCCTTCTGGGTTAGCCAATGAGAGAAAATGTTGGGAGGTTGCTGGGCAGAAAAGAGGGAGAAGTCAGAGTATTCCTCCCCCTTCTTTCTGCTATGCTTAGCATTTCCTCTGTGGCCCCAGCTCCCATCAGGCAGGCTACTGTAGATCCAGACCCTGCTGAATAGCTTGAACTCCAGCTCTCTGGCCCTGGTCATACCATCTTCTCCCTTTACTGCCTATGTCTTAAAGTTTGCAGAGGTTTCTTGCTTCTGTTTATCTCTGGGTTGCTGCATGGTCCTGTTTGACTCTTCAACTCTCCCAACACCTTTATAATCGATTCTTCGTATTTAATTCCTTCTGTTGACTACCTGTTCAGAGTACGAGTATGTACTCTGTTTCTCTGACTGGATACTGGCTATCTCAGATGACCTCATCATCAGAGCACCAGCCTCCTTTTCTTGATTGCACCATAGAGGGTAGTATCAAACTATGGAGCAATGCATTAATATGATAATGTCCTTGAGACCCCCCAACTCTCTACCAAGGCCACCACAAGCTAGGAAGACTATCTTTTCTGATGTATACAGTTCAGTTCAGTTCAGTCTCTCAGTCGTATCCGACTCTTTGCAACCCCATGAATCGCAGCACGCCAGGCCTCCCTGTCCATCACCAGCTCCCGGAGTTCACTCAGACTCACGTCCATCGAGTTGGTGATGCCATGTATACAGTAGTCTTATAACAAATTTTCTTTTAGTTAAAAGTAAGAAATCTTTTATTTAAATGGCAGATGGTAGGAAGTATTGCATTTGCTTCCAGGAAATTCATAAAATGAAAAATGAACTCATATATTCTGGAAAAAAATTGGTCAGATACTAAAAAATAATTTGTCAAATAAAAATGCAATTCAAATTCCTTATGATTCGTGAATATATAGGTTGGACCTAAAGGTCTTAATCCTGAGATATTCTTCCACTTGGAGATTAAAACCAACCTTTTTCTCAGACAAAGTTTTTTGTTATTTCTTTTTGTCATATACAATCATTGGTAGAAAAAAATAAGACTAATTAGCTACTTCAAAAAGTATCTAATTGAAAAACTTGTCATGATTCTGTGTTATTTTTTACCTACCCTTCATCCTTCCTCAATTCTTCTGACAATGATAACTCAGATTTTCCTCTGGAGGAAGCCAGTGCCTCACTCTCCCACTGCCCTTTATATGCCTGTATGAGTGCTCAGTTCTGATTTCTTGGGACCCCACTGGACTATAGCCTGCTGGGCTCCTTTGTCTATAGGATTTTTCAGGCAAGAACACTGGAGTGGGTTGCCATTTCTTTCTCCAAGGGATCTTCCTGACTCAGGGATTGAACCCACCTAGCCTACATCTCCTATATTGGCAGGGAGATTCTTTACCAGTCTGCCTCCTGGGAAGCCTGCCCTTTATACAGAGCAGATTATATCCCAAGTACCCTGGGGAGTCATGTGACTCCGGTCAGGCCAATCAGCATCAATGCTCATGGCCAAGGTGACTGATTGACTGACAAATGGGCACATGATCTAATCTAAGCCAATCAGGTCAAATAGAGCTAATCCTGGGACTTTTGCTTGAGCAATCAAGAAAGAATTTCTTTTTCTCACAGCTGAGAGGTGTGAAGATGCAAGCCTGGAATTCCCACTTGGAGGGAGACTCTGAGTAAAATCAAGGAGAAACACACTGAGGAAAAATGGAGAGAGAGAATCCAGGTCCTGATGGTATAATTTGCATATGTTTATCCAGTTACTGTTAAGTTAATGTGCTGTTGAAATACACTGGGATGGCAAAAACTTTTTGGCCAATTCAATATATATATATATATCGAACAAACACTCTGATTTTTTTTAAAAATCTTGATATCATTTATTGGCACAAAAATTACTCAGATACAACATGGTGTCTAGACCTGGCTACATTTTATATTTTGGGGATTCAGTTTAATACTTCTTTTGCTCATAACTCCCAACATGTCATAGAACTTTCTGTGTTCAGCACCTCCATGATAGAATTTCTGTACTCTAAGCCCTTGCTTTAAACACAGCATTTAGACCTCATTGAAAGCAACCCCCCTACACACACACACATATACACACACACACACACACACACACACACACACGTTTGTGTGTGTTTCTATGTTTTGGTTTAAGAAAATTTGTATTGGATTTCTATCCCTTGCACCCAAAAAAGGTTCTACCTAATACACCCATAACAAGTAAGACTTTGTGTTGGGCACCATGGAGAATCTCAAGATGAGCAAATTCCTCTCTCTCAATTGAGAGAGGAAATAAATGGTTCCATTATTTGAAGCTGGTGACATTATTGGAAGAGGAAGTAGAAAACACAACTAATTATTCCACTTGTATTTTGCCTCTATCATTTCAAGAAAAGCAAACATCATATGGAGAGGGTGGAACAAATGTTTTTTCAGGGCTCAGAAATCTGAGATAAATGAGAAGATGGAAAAAGGCTCTCCATTGCCTTGAGTGAGTCCACATTGCTTGGCCCACCTGAGCTACACTGAAGTGTGCTTACAGGACTTAAAGATGAGAATGCCAAGCCACAGGGAATGCTCTCTGAAGGACTGTGAGGAATTGAAAAATTGTCTGGATTTTTTAATGAATTTTATTATTTACAGTCCAGTGAGTTGTATTTAATCCTTGGAAAAGTTAAACAGTTGGTTTTTTAACACATTAGAAAAATGTGTTCATTTCTTAAATTAAATATTTTTTAAAGGAACTAATTAGTCCCATTTTGTTTCACCAGCAATTGTACATAACAAGAGAAACAACAATAACACCTTAGTCTGAAAAAAAATAGTTTTAATCTCAAAATTGAGGGATGTATCAAGATTAAGACCTTTAAGCCCAATCTGTACATTCAAGAATGACAAGGAATTTGAATTGGATTTTAGTATTTGACCAATTTCTTTCCCTCCAGAACAACAGCATGAATTCAAAAAGAGCAAGGAATACCAAACCAATCTCCTGTCATTAATAAAATTATAAGATGAGCATAAAAGGGAATATGGCAGGTATAACGAATCCAAATGGTAAGGTGATTGGCAGTATTTTTTCTTGTTTTTGAAAGTTCTTATTTTCCAGTGGAGAAACAAGCCACGGGATAGTACAGCTAAAATTATTAATTGATCAGAGCTAAACAGTGTTTGATCAATGGAGTAACTGTAGGGGGGTTTCCAAGGGAATACTATGAGGCTCTATCCTACTTAAAATGATGTATCAGTGATTTTGATCCTTATTGATTTTAAAATTGTATCAACATGGGAGAGATTGGTTAATGAAATCAGGACTTAAAAGATCATAACAGACTAATAATTTATCTTAAAAGCAACAATATGATTTTTTAATAAAAATGTAAAGTCCTATATTTAGGTTAGAAAAGAAAAAATTACACAAGTACAGAAGGAGGAAGACCTGGTTTAACTGCTTCGCATCCAAAAGAGATGAGGTATTTTGCTTGACCACAGAGTGCAATATGATGTCACCACTATGGATGATAATGTAGGATACTTCCTGACGTGGGGGAAAATAACATGTAACATTTTCTTAAGTCGATCAAACCAGTTCATAAAATTTATCAGACACATACGCAAACACAGTTATTAATAGAAAGAAGATCCAAAAGGTAGCAGTAATTCTCAGTGGTGATAATTCAGGTCACCTTCTTTCTGTTTTACATATTTACTGCAGTTGCTTTGTATAATAAAGCATTTACTGAAAATACTTTGTATAATAAAAATTTTATTTTGGCTCAATACAGATAAAAAGTGTAAAGTGGCTGATAAAAAAAGAAACAACCCAAATGCAGTTTTAGGCTGCATTCAGAGAATTATGTTTCCTGGAAAACAGACACTGATCCGTTCACCATGCTCGGTACTGGGACGGCCATATTGGATCATAATATCTCCACCTGCTTCACTCCCAGAATTTATCACAATGTGTAAAATGCCTTTATTTGCTCTTTCATTGACTTCTGCTCCACTAGCCAGTATGTTTGTGAGGCCAGAGACTCTGGCCTTCCTTATTACTGTGTCGCCAGCACCACATCCAGTACCTGAAACAATGAAGACATTCAAATAACATTCATTAAATCAGTGAATAACGGAGGCTTTACTATATTGCACTTTACTGTGCCTATCTTTCAGTCTAGGATGCATTTACTGGATATATTCTTGGGAAACTTTTCACACATATCAGATACAGAAGAGAAGGAGAAATAATGAAACGGCAAGAAGCCAGTTATCAAAATTCCAAAGTTTGGGCTTGATACATATTCACAAACAACTAGGGGACAGCTGCAGTGTGGCGGATTAAAAATAAACTACTTTCACGTGATTGAGGTTGCTCTCTTTCCAAAGGTTGTCATTTAGTCTCTTTTGACAGGACCTTGCAGAGCAGAGGAGAATAAGACAACTGCTATGATTGGGCAAAATAAAATATAACAAAGTTACAGCTCTTCTGAGGGCTGGGTGTCTGGGCTCTATGGATTCATATTTAAATCAGATTCTGAGCAGATGAAAGGCGTGTACAATAAGTCAGCCTGAAGAGAAAGACAGGCATATGTGCCCCCCTGGGAAACCACTGAGCCTTTAGCAGGCTCCAGGATTTGGGAAAACTAGGCGGTGGGGGGGTGGGGTAAAGGTTGGAAGGGAGGAGGGAAGGAGCCACTTTCAAGATCCACAGTAAGTGTGTTTCTGTAGGCAAATTGCATCTCAGAGGAGCCCTGTAGCTCAAGATAAAGATGTCCATATGAGATGCAAGTTAGGACCCCACTGCAGAGGTGCCTGCAAAGAGCTCATAACCTGGGGAGAGGCTTGGAAACAGCCTGAAGAAAGGACAGTTTGGTGAGAGGAAGATCGAATGTCTTTGGCTAAAAGAAAGTTGCTGTCATTGTCCCCGGTGGTGATGTTGCTTTATTATCCTTGGGCTCTCTGAGCCATGGGCACAGATGAGAGAAGGCTGGATCTCTTGGCCCGATCATCTAGCACTGGAGGGGGAACATTCCCCTCCTCCTGTCTGCCCGGTTTTAGGACCCCACCCGATTTTCCTTCACACCTTATATCCCCACTGCTGGGTCCACTTGCTGCAAATGCGCGGGTTTCTCTCCGCCAGCCTCTGCCTAAGCCATCCCTGGACACAAGGAAAGTGTCTTTCCCCCTTGTCCTCAGATCTAGTGTCTGAATGACAGCTTGTTTGGTGCTTTACAACGGACTTCCTTGGTGGCTCAGTTGGTAAAGGATCCTTCTGCAATGCGGGAGACCTGGATTCAGTCCCTCGGTTGGGAAGATCCCCTGGAGGAGGACAGGGCAACCCACTCCAGTATTCTTGCCTGGAGAATCCCCATGGACAGAGGAGCCTGGTGGGCTGCAGTCCATGGGGTCGCACAGAGTCGAACACGACTAAGCAGCTTAACACACAAACACATCCACATACCATGTACCGTGTCTCACTTGACCTTCACAACAATCCTTTGGGGAACCCAATGAGAAAGAGAAAAAGCGTTATAACTGCTAAGCATTAACACCTCTGGAGCATGGCACAGCTGAGCTTGGGTCCTGCTCTCACCTCCTAGCTGTGTAACTTAAGCCTCACCTTTTTGTGCCTCAGTTCCCTGGTCTCAGCCTGACTTTCAGCCCAGAAGGTGATACAGAGTTTGCTTAAGAACTTAGCTCTGGAGACTGGCTTCCCAGGTAGACTCTCTGCCACTGACCAGACATATGACTTTGGGCAAGTTACCGAAGCTCTCTGTGCCTCAGGGTCCACATCTGGAAACAGAGGATGATGATATGGCCAACTGGAGGTTTGCTGTGAGGATTAGAGAAGTAAACACATGTGAAACACTCTGATGAAAATCTGGTGTACTGTTATCATTATATAAGCTTTACTATCAGTCTTGCGTGCATGCTAAGTATCTTCAGTCATGTCCGACTCATTGCAACCCTATGGACTGTAGCCCACCAGGCTCCTCTGTCCATGGGATTCTCCAGGCAAGAACACTGGAATGAGTTGCCCTGTCCTCCTCCAGGGGATCTTATTAGTCTTCAAAAACAATTTTTTTGTCCTGCTACTGAAAGTAACACATCAGCACTGCAGAAATCTTGGGGGATCTCTAGTTTGCTATTTATATGTAATTATTTTTTAACAAGAATCTTAGTGAGCACTGCTCTAAAATATTTAGTCAATGCCTCCTCTCCTGTGGTCCCATCCCCCTCCATCCTGGCTGTCCTCATCACTGAGCTGAAAAGCAGAAGTGAGAACTCAAGAGCTGAGCGGGCGAGCACCCCTCCACCAACCACTTTCCCTCCCCCAATAACAACCGTGGCAACAATCAGGAGAGAACAGGATGCAAATTCAGCCCAGAAGTTTCTTCCCTGGAGCCAGTGGCTTATTTATTTTATGTGGGTTTTTGTTGCTCTGTTGTCATTTTAATTTGTCCTCTCTGTACCACTCTCCCTCTGGCAAGTAGCCACTCACTTTCAGAATCTAGGAAGATGACAAAGTTCCCAAAGTGTGTGCTGACCTGGAAAAAGAGAGGAAAAAGGAAACATTCATATGCTTCCAGGTGAGGGAAGGAAATGGGTTCTCCATGATGTCCCCTCCTGTGGCCTCCCCTACCACCCCTGAGAAGCCCCCTCACCCCCTCGACCCAACAAAATGCCAAGCTGCCTTCCCAAAGTCAGAACAGGCCTCTTGGTGCTTCCAGCCACACCCTTTTGAGATATAAGGGGGTGTTTCTCTTAAGTAGCTCAAGTATGAGGAATTGGATAATTTAACATCTAACCTAGGACAGTTTTCAAGTGAAAGGGGGCACAGTTACCAGTAAGTGGCAAAGACCAGGATGGGTGGTCACCCTGGAAGTCCCCACAGGCTCTGGTCCCAGGTTCCTGACGTGCAACTGCTTGTACCTGGGTCTCCCCACGAGAGCACTAATCCTCAGAGCCAAGCTGCCTTTTGAGGCTTCAAGTTGCCCCACCTTTAGTCTCTTCTCCAGATTTTTTCGTGCAATCTTACAATGTTCTAACTACAATGGAAGAAGCAAATATTCATCCAAAACAGAAAAGATGTCCACATTCCCTCATTAGAGAAGGAAGAAACCTCATTCCATACCAGGCCTACACTCCACACCAGCTTCACAGATATTTGTTGAATGAATGGTATTAAATTCAAGTAGTTCTTGAGATAATAAAATAGATAACATTGATTAAGTGCTTTTTCTATGACAGGCACAAGGCTCAATACTTTAAACATCTTATCTCATTTGATGCTCCTAATAACCCCAGGAGAAAAGACATCCCAAATAACAGATGAGGGAACAGAGACTTAGAAAGGTTGAGTAATTATCCGAAGTCATGGAGCTGGTAAGTGGCAGTGCTAAGACTCAAGTCCAAGTCTCTCTATCAACAAAATCCCCTTTTGTAACCACCATTAATACAGATAAAGATAATGATAATAATAACAAGCACTGTGTGCCAGGCACACTAAGCATTTTACATCTGTAAGTATGTCCATATGCTATCACTAGAACATTGGTATTGATTATACCCATCCTACAGGTGAAGAGATTGAGGCACAGAGAGGCTAAATGACATGTCCAGGGTCACACAGCTTCTAAAGTGCCTGAGCTGAGACACAAACCCAAGCAGTCCAGCTTGAGAGGCCCTGTCCTCTACCATCCCTCCTATCTCCCCATCTCACTCCTCTATTACTGATCATGAGCCAGGACAACAGTTTTCAATGGGAACTTTTCTTTAGCAGGACTTTGATACTTTCATTCAATGTAAAAACCTATTATTATTTCTTTGACCCTGGGCTTCCTGGGAATGTTCTCCTCCAGAAACTTCCAGTCCCTTCCAGGTTGAGATTCCATAAGTAGTAGGTATTTACCGAGTCCCAGCTAGACACCACCACTTTGCTTTCCTGCTTTCTTTGATCTGCACAACCATCCTAGGGTTTTGTGGGGACCCATCCTATTCATTTTATAGGTAAAGAAACAATGACTTCCAGGAGAAAAAGAGATCCCTTAGCTGTTGGCTGTGGCTCCACCTGGCCAGGAATTCTCCCAGGCCCATCCTTAGATCAGTCAGCTTCACACAAGCCAGCAGTATTCACACTTAATTTTTTTCTTAATATGCAGCTCTCATATACACACATACATATACACACATACAAAAAAGCCTAGCCTATTTAAGAACTAAATATAGAACTGATTGCTGGGCACAGTGTTTATTCTAACCCGTGCAGGTTCATAAAGTCCACTTTAGACCCAAATAAGGCTGACTCACATATGTAAAAGAAAATCAGTTCCTATTTACAAGCTCCATAAAATCTGCTGCAAATACTTAGGCAGAAAGATACAGCAAAGGCATTTACAACCTTCCCCACACGTCTCACTGGCAGGGGTCTGGAGGAGCTTTGGAGAGGGCTGAAAACCCAAAAACTATAAGGCTCAAGTAATCTACAAGGGTAATATATCTTAATGACTGAGTGAACAGGGCAATCTGAGAATACTGTATTCAAATGGATTTTCCTTTGCAAAACCACTGCAAACAATGCCATAAATGATATGTTTAAGGGACCAGACTCATAAATATACACATATACAGGTGTTTTGTCCCTAAAATGTCCAAGCAATGTTGTCATTTCTGTGGGCAAACACTATCCCCATGCCCAGCCTGGTGCCACCCAAGCTCATCAGCCATTAAACATCACCTACTAGGCCTCCAGCAACTAGCCCTGCAGCATCTCTTCCTTGCCCCAGCCTGTAGTGTGCACAGGTCCGGAGATAAGAATGGAAACACTGACTTCCGGTTCTCAAGAAATCTACCACGTGACCCATAGGTTATTCAATGAAGAAATTAGCTGAGGTCTGTTTATAATGGGTCCCGAAAGACTTTGACTCTGTAGATCACAACAAACTGTGGAAAATTCTCCAAGAGATGGGAATACCAGATCACCATACCTGCCTCCTGAGAAATCTGTATGGAGGTTAAGACACAACAGTTAAAACCAGACATGGAACAACAGACTGGTTCCAGACTGGGAAAGGAGTACATCAAGTCTTTATATTGTCACCCTGTTTATTTAACTTATATACAGAGTACATCATGTGAAATGCCAGGCTGGATGAAGCACAAGCTGGAATCAAACTTGCAAGGAGAAATATCAATAACCTCAGATATGCAGATGACACCACCCTTATGGCAGAAAGTGAAGAACTAAAGAGCCTCTTGATGAAAGTGAAAGAGGAGAGTGAAAAAACTGGCTTAAAACTCAACATTCAGAAACCTAAGATCATGGTATCTGGTCCCATAACTTCATGGCAAATAGATGCAGAAACAGTGGAAACAGTGACAGACTTTATTTTTGGGAGGCTCCAAAATCACTGCAGATGGTGACGGCAGCCTTGAAATTAAAAGATGCTTGCTCCTTGGAAGAAAAGCTATGACCATCCTAGACAGCGTATTAAAAAGCAGAGACATTACTTTGCCAAAACAGGTCCGTCTTGTCAAAGCTATGGTTTTTCCAGTAGCCATGTATGGATGTGAGAGTTGCACTATAAAGAAAGCTGAGCACTGAAGAATGGATGCTTTTGAACTGTGGTGTTGGAGAAGACTCTTGAGAGTCCTTTGCACCACAAAGAGATCCAACCAGTACATCCTAAAGGAGATCAGTCCTGAATGTTCATTGGAAGGACTGATGCTGAAGCTGAAACTCCAATGCTTTGGCCACCTGATGCAAAGAACTGACTCATTAGAAAAGACCCTGATGCTGGGAAAGATTGAAGGCAGGAGGAGAAGGGGACAACAGAGGATGAGATAGTTGGATGGCATCACCAACTCAATGGACATGAATTTAAGCAAGCCCTGAGAGTTGGTGATGGACAGGGAGGTCTGGTGTGCTGCAGTCCTTGGGGTTGCAAAGAGTTGGACATGACTGAGTGACTGAATTGAACTAAAAGCCCACTGGAAATGACTGGAGGAGAGAGGAGTTTTGTTGTTAAGAGCAGCATCGTGAGGAACCTGGGTGCAGAGAGCACAGCAGACTCCTCTCCCTCTCGCTGGAACCCCCCAGTCTTGCCCTCTCAACTCTCTTTCTGAGGCTTCTCTTACCTCATCTTAACCTCTCCACCAGCCCCCTCTGCGTCCACACAACCAGCAGTGTGGGGAATGGGCAGACCCTTGATTAGGCAACTAAAGCTGCTGCTAAGGAGCAAAGAGACTGGCTGAAGGCTGAGGAACTCTCAGCGCCCGCAAATTCATTACCTCCGAAAGATGGACTGACTGCCTTGGAGACTTCCTCGTCCCATTTGTTGTGCCCCCGGGGAAGGAGCAGCCTGGCTTGTTTTACAAGGGCTTTGAAGTTGGTCCTCTGAATCTGATTCTCCCTGAGAAGGACTCTCTGCAACGGGGCCACTTTCCAAAAAGAGATGATAACAAAACCAAGCAGGACCCTGTGGGGATCCTGGGCATGGACACTTTTCTGTGTCCCCTGTTTCTTGATTGTAGGAAATAGGCTTCAGTCTCCAAGACCTTCCCAGAGTTCCAAAGGGCAGTTTCAAACAGTTGCTAATCAAGGAAGAGAGGAGATGCTGAAACAAGGGAGGGGCAGTCAAGAGACAATGAGTTCAGTTCAGTTCAGTCGCTCAGTCAGTCGTGTCCAGCTCTTGGGCCTCCCTGTCCATCACCAACTCCCAGAATTTACTCAAACTCATGTCCTTTGAGTTGGTGATACCATCCAACCAGCTCATCCTCATCCAACCATCTCATCCTCTGTTGTCCCCTTCTCCACCCGCCCTCAATCTTTCCCAGCATCAGGGTCTTTTCAAATGAGTTAGTTCTTTGCATCCGGTGGCCAAAGGATCAGAGTTTCAGCTTCACCATCAGTCCTTCTAATGAATATTCAGGACTGATTTCCTTTAGGATGAACTGGTTATATTTCCTTGCTATGCAAGGGACTCTCAAGAGTCTTCTCCAACACCACAGTTCAAAAGAATCCATTATTTGGTACTGACCTTTCTTTACAGTTCAACTCTGACATCCATATATGACTACTGGAAAAACCATAGCTTTGAGTAAACAGACATTTATCAGCAAAGTAATGTCTCTGCTTTTGAATATGCTGTCTAGGTTGGTCATAACTTTCCTTCCAAGGAGTAAGCGTCTTTTAATTTCATGGCTGTAGTCACCATCTGCAGTGATTTTGGAGCCCCAAAATAAAGTCTGACAGTGTTTCCACTGTTTTCCCATCTATTTCCCATGAAGTGATGGGACCAGATGCCACGATCTTAGTTTTCCAAATGTTGAGTTTTAAGCCAACTTTTACACTCTCCTCTTTCACTTTCATCAAGAGGGTCTTTAGTTCTTTGCTTTCTGCCATAGGAGTGGTGTCATCTGCATATCTGATAATAGAGAAGCCTTAGGACAAGATACTGGTTCCACTTCAAGGGATACACATAACAATGTCTTTGAGTTCTTCTGCAGAACTAAGTGAAGTGAAGTTGCTCAGTCGTGTCCGACTCTTTGCGACTCGTGGACTGTAGCCCACCAAGCTCCTCCGTCCATGGCATTCTCCAGGCAAGAACACTGGAGTGGGTTGGCATTTCCTTCTCCAATGCATGAAAGCGAAGTCGCTCAGTCATGTCCAACTCTTAGCGACCCCATGGACTGCAGCCTACCAGGCTCCTCCATCCATGGGATTTTCCAGGCAAGAGCACTGGAGTGGGGTGCCATTGCCTTCTCCAGATATGCCCATCACCAACCCTAATAAAAGGCAAAGGTAGAACATGCCTCTAATGAAGAAAGGAAACTAGACTTTGCTAAAAGACAACTCTATGCAGGTATTTGAACCTCACATTCTTCCTGAAAGACCAAGGGAGTATCCAGGGCTCAGTGAAGCTGAGAAACTTTCCCACGGTCACACTGCTAGCTGCAGGATTGAACCCTGCTCTTTCCATAATGCTGAGAGGCTTCCCCCAAGAACACTGCATTGCCCAAGAGAGGTGCTGAGAACGTGAAGCACTGAACTGGGAAAATCGCCAACAGCCATGCTGGGAGTGTCATTATGTAAAATTAAATTGCTGTTGTACTTTCGCAATCAACAACGTTGGGTGGGGGGGTAGTCTTTAGATGATTTGTTTGAAGTAGCCACAATCAGAGATTGATTGATGATGATAAAGACAGACCTAAGAAGTACCAAGAGAAGACCCCAAAATAGCACTAAATACGCCCCCTTAGTAGAGAAGCAACCAGACCCACATACCCCAGTCAGTCTTATATTGCAATGTTATATGGTAATTAGTGTTCCTAATGATACCTCTTGGTTATCAAGAAAAGGATAAATTACCTTGCCGTGTTGTCTAAGTGAATGGAATGCACGGTCAGGATGCTATTGATTCTGCATCTGTCTTGGCCAAGGCAGTGTGATCTTGGAAAAGTCAGTGAACCCCTCTGGACTTCAGTCATCTCACTGATGAAATGAGGATTGTGTCAACTCTAAGTCTTTCATGCAAACAAAGAGATCCTGGAGAGAGTAACTATTTCCACCCATTCCACTCCAACAGTACCAGCAGCCCTCATGGGGTTCCTCCCATGGACCATCTAATTCATATATGGTCGTTTATGCCAAAGGTATAAATGTGTCCTCTCTGCTCATACCCCTAAGAGTTCTTTTCTTCACAGGAGCTCTACTTTTCCCCAGATTGTCACTGGGGATAACATGACCATATTCATTTTATTTTTTTTTTTTTTTCATTCAAAATATAATTTACTGACAGTATAAGAATAAAAAATCTTGTTTTTTTTTTTTTTAAATTTTTTTTATTTTTAAATTTTAAAATCTTTAATTCTTACATGCATTCCCAAACATGAACCCCCTCCCACCTCCCTCCCCGTAACATCTTTCTGGGTCATCGCCATGCACCAGCCCCAAGCATGCTGCATCCTGCGACAGACATAGACTGGCGATTCAATTCACATGATAGTATACATGTTAGAATGTCATTCTCCCAAATCATCCCACCCTCTCCTCTCCCTCTGAGTCCAAAAATCCGTTATACACATCTGTGTCTCTTTCCCTGTCTTGCATACAGGGTCGTCACTGCCATCTTCCTAAATTCCATATGTCCATCAGCAGATGAATGGATAAGAAAGCTGTGGTACATATACACAATGGAGTATTACTCAGCCATTAAAAAGAATTCATTTGAATCAGTTCTGATGAGATGGATGAAACTGGAGCCGATTATACAGAGTGAAGTAAGCCAGAAAGAAAAACACCATATTCATTTTAAAACCAGGGGGCACTTTGCTACTTATGGAAAAGAAAAATGATTTAATATGGCAGAATTATTTTTACTCAGGATTTTTAAGGGCACAAGTTACACTGTTTAGATGCTAAGCTACCTTTGTCATCTATAGGCAGCACAGGTCCCTTCATTCCCCTAAAAATCAAAATGTGTTTCAGAGAAACTGCTGATGCCCTGGCTTCTACACTGGAGTGTGCTGAGGCTGAATGCAGACCTGGAAGAGATGTGTCTGCTCTGCTGGAAGCCTTGGTAGGGCTGAGGGTTTGAGGTACATTCTATAGCCCTATCTCACGCTCAAGGGTCAAAACCAGTCTAGGTCAGAGAAGGAAACGTGAGGCTGCCAGCCCCCAATTCCATTCACGTTCAGCTCTTGAAGTTAGAGCATTAGAGGTCCAGTCCTGGAAGCCTTGTTTTTTAACTTCCAGAGCACACTGTATAAAACTAAATACCCTGGGGGGAGATAAGACCTTAATCCCTGGATGGTAAATAAATTTTATCTTAACTACCAACTTTGATCAATTGGTAATGACCGCCTGGAGTATTCTACTGAGAAAGAGTCTAAAACTGTTCCCCAGGGGGGTATTCAAAATATTTAACAACCCACCAATCAACTCTTCTTGGCCCCTTGATAGTCTGGATGTTAACTCTTCAGTTGCTAGGTCAGTTTTGGGAGGTCCAAGCAAAAAATCTCAGCAGCAGCTATTTACCAACTGATGCAGAAGATGATTACGTATAAAGTATGATGACAAGTAAAGTATTACATGTAAAGTATCAGCTCTGCCTGTGCATCAGGTTCATGGGAACTGGGCAGCAGTGTCAGCCTTACAAGGAGGCAAAGGCAAACACAGCACCTTGTCAAACATTTTCTCTCCCTGTCTGCCAACTTGACCTTCTAAAGAATCCACATTGTCCTTGGTGGGTCATGGGACCAGAAACTCCTGTGTTGTAAGCACTGTAAATTTGGTCGCAAATAGAGAGGGTGAACCTCAGATATATTTGTACTGGATATGTGTACATTGATTTGTTTTCCATTCAATAAACTGCCATTGATGTGAAACCAGAACACTCATTGATAATTTTGTTGGGCTATACCTTAGAAAGCTAACAATGATAGAATTGCTTCTATTCAGCAGCAATTAAAATTATGAGTAAGATGAAGCCTATGGATCTGACATAGATGGTGGCCTTCAGACCCTAGGAGCCCTGGAAAGGTAGTCAAGTTCTTCTGGCCTTTCTTGAGTGCTTCCAAGTTGGAAGCTATTGCTAAAAACCTTAGGCAGAGAGCAATTCAGGGTTACCTTGAAGGTGGGACACCTGGTCTGACAGGTAGAGCAGATTACTCTTCAGCCATAGAGGACATCCAGGGACGAGGGTCTAAATCTCTTGCATACCCCAGTGTGCATCAGAAACACCTGGGACTGTGTTAAAATGCAGATTAATGGGCCAGAAATAAGAGATTCTAGCTCAACAGAAAATCTGCACTTTAAAGACTTTCCACTTGACTCTGTTGCAGATTGTAGATCCCATTTGGAAAAAACTCAGTGGGAATGAGAGCCCAAGAGGCTTCTGATGGTGATGGAAACTGACAGTAAAATAGAGGAAAACAATACCAAGGGGACATGGGGCAGCTGACATACCCTCCACCCACTCTGGCCTTCCTGACACGTTAGATCCTGCCTTCACCAGAATAATGAATGGGGTTCATTGACTGATGCAGTGACAAGAGCTTGCTGCACATTCACCATTTCAAAGCTCACCGCAGCAGAAACCTACATGGTGGACACTCCCACCATCACTCTCCTTTTTAGGTGACAAAACTAGGCCCAGGGCCACCCAGCTTGAAGGTGGCGAAGCTGGGGCTTGTAACCCGTCAGCCTATCTCCAGAGCCTAGATACTCGTGGCCCACCGGGGCTGCTGAGGTACAAGAACAATTCTGATATACCTGAGACAATAGCCGGCAAGATCCTCTTAGACAAGCTAGAATACAAATACAGCTATTAACTCTTCTCAATTTATAGTAACTAGGATTGGGAGAAAAGAGAGCAGAACCTAAAACTGACAGTAGCTCAGACTGCACAGGATAAATTTCCTTATAATTAAAACACAACTTAAGAGTCCTAGCTCCTTGACCAAATTTAGATTGACAAAATTGAACCTGAGAAAACTGGACCTGAAAAGAATAAAATTATTATGGCAAGAACTAACATTTGAAATGGTCCCAAAAGAGAAAACCTGCATAATAAATCAAATATTTATTATTGTATAATATATAGGGAGTAGAACTTCTCATGATGAAATGGAAGTGAAAGCCAAATTATTGAAAATTTTTGGATATTATCGGATCGTGAAAGATGATCAAGAAGCTAAATTTGGGGAATTTCCTGGCAGTCCAGTAGTTAGGACTCCACGCTCTCACTGTCAAGGGCCTGGGTTTGATCTCTGGTGATGGAACAAAGATTATATGAGACACAGTGTGGACAAAAATAGTTGTTTTTCAATTCCAATTAAAATGATCTTATTTATAAACATGGAATCATAATGTCCTTAGGGGGTCAAAATAGCAAGAATGAGCATTGAGTAGGTCACATTGGGCTGTAGTTATACATGGTGCCTATCACTTGGGCAGCCACCCTCCCTCACAGTCAGGGTTTGTAGAATAATCAGGACACAAAAATCCTGTGTCCATCGGTAGAGGAGAGCATGTCCCCCACATTCCTCCAGCAACAATGTGCTGTTCACTTTCCAAGGGCAACCAAGATGAGAATCACTGCTGAACTGACACCCTGTGTTTACATTCTTGATGCAAGTACACAACATTCCCCTCGAGGACAGGAAAAAGACTTTGAGAAATACTGCTTTAAATACTGAGACCTTCCCCTACCTCCTGGCCTCTCTCTACCCCACTCTCCCCGCCCTGAGGATTTAACACCTGCACCCCACTCTTCAGCTATTGCTCTAGTCTACACCATCGCCCTCACTCATCTGGACCACTGCACTAACCTCACCCAGAGTCCTATTCTCATTGTTGCCTCCTTCCCCATCATTCTTCATTCTGTAGCTGCAGAGATCTCTCAAAACTATAAGTCAAATTATGTTCCTCTACTTAGAGCCAGTCAGTGGTTCCCTGTTGCACTTAGAATAAACCATAAAATCCTTCTCCTTTTTTATGAAACCCTTTACATTCTGACCCTGCCTGCTTCACCAGATAGATCTGTACCACCCGCCCATCTCCCACCTCACTCCTCCTGCACTACCTGGCTTTTCTTTCTTCCAGTTTTCCCCACCACAGACCCTTTGCATCAGCAGTTCTCTCTAGCTAGGGCACTCTGTTCTCTGAAAGATCCTGCTGGCTCCTTTTTGACGTTCAGATCTCAACTTCAATGCCATGTCCTTGGAGAGCCTTTACTGACCTCCCCCAGCCCAAGATACCGCAGTCACTATTGTTTCCCCCTAGTTCAATTATCTTCATTCATGCCGCATCTCCTACTTTGAGTTGTGTGTTCATTTCTGTTGGATCCTTCCGTTATATGGTTAGGATCCATAAGGGCCAGAACTGATTTACCTTGTTCACTATATGTGAGCATCCAACGTGTATCTTTGGATACAGTGAATGAATAGACAGATGAATAAGTAAATGAAAAAATGAAGTAACTCAAGGCTACTGAAATTTTAGGAGTGGGTGTGCTGGGAATACCCAGAGAAATGAAAGTAAGGTGATCTTCCTTGTCTCAGCTCCAACTCTTGCCAAAGTCCTTCCCCCTTTCCTTTAGGAAGCCTGCCCTACCTTCCTGTGAGTTTCTACATCAGTGAGGGCCAAAGAATTGATGCTTTTGAACTGTGGTGTTGGAGAAGACTCTTGAGAGTCCCTTGGACTGCGAGGAGATCCAACCAGTCCATTCTAAAGGAGATCAGCCCTGGGTGTTCTTTGGAAGGAATGATGATAAAGCTGAAACTACAGTACTTTGGCCACCTCATGCGAAGAGTTGACTCATTGGAAAAGACTCTGATGTTGGGAGGGATTGGGGGCAGGAGGAGAAGGGGACAACAGAGGATGAGATGGCTGGATGGCATCACCGACTTGATGGACATGAGTTTGAGTGAACTCTGGGAGATGGTGATGGACAGGGAGGCCTGGGGTGCTGCGATTCATGGGGTTGCAAAGAGTTGGACACGACTGAGTGACTGAACTGAACTGAACTGACATTTATGGTTCACCCTTGATTCCAGAGTGAAATCACCTCCATCATTGTATTGTATTATATTCCATGTGATAGTGCTCCATCTCATGGCCTTGGATCTCCCCAACCAGTGTGAACCCCTTGCAGGTTTGGAATGTAATTTTTGGTGACCTTTGGATCCTAGTGAACACCCAATAAATATTTCACAAACTATAGGAGGTCAAGGTTGGGAGTGATCTTAGAGATCACCTTCTGGAGATTTCTGTGTGGAGGTAACAGAGCTAAGACCAAAAGACATAAAGTGACCTGCCCAAGGTTGCATGGCCAGCCAGACACAGGATGGCTCCTCGAACCTGGATGTCCTGTTTCCCAGGCTGGGATCTTTTCCGCTGTATCAGTGGACCATTAGGAATGCAGATTCCTGGGCACCCACTCAGACCTGGGATAGGGCCCAGAAGCAGGTGCCCAAAGTAACTATGAAATCCCAAAGACAGGACTGCTTCTGTGACTTGATGTTGTGCAGTGCTTAGTTCGGAGAAGGCAATGGCACCCTACTCCAGTACTCTTGCCTGGAAAATCCCATGGACAGAGGAGCCTGGTAGGCTGCAGTCCATGGGGTCGCGAAGAGTCGGACACAACTGAGCAACATCACTTTCACTTTTCTCTTTCATGCATCGGAGAAGGAAATGGCAACCCACTCCAGTGTTCTTGCCTGGAGAATCCCAGGGACAGGGGAGCCTGGTGGGCTGCCATCTATGGGGTCACACAGAGTCAGACACAACTGAAGCGACTTAGCAGTAGCAGTGGCAGTGTTTAATTTCTTAGTAATGTCCAGCTCTTTGCGACCCCATGGACAGCAGCCCTCCAGGATCTTCTATCCATGGGGATTCTCCAGGCAAGAATACTGGAGTGGGTTGCCATGCTCTCCTCCAGGGGATGTTCCCAACCCAGGGATCAAACCCAGGTCTCCTGAATTGCAGGAGATTCTTTACTAACTGAGCCACCAGGGAAACCCAACTTCATGTTAGGTGAGACCATATGAACTTGCTGACATTCAGGAGCTCTTGAATACAAAATGGCAATTTCATATGTTTTGAGCTAATAATATGCATCATGTGAAATGTCGAGCTAGATAAAGCACAAGCTGGAATCCAGATACCGGGAGAAATATCAATAACCTCAGATATGCACATGACACCACCCTTATGGCAGAAAGCGAAGAGGAATTAAAAGACCTCTTGATAAAAGTGAAAGAGGAAAGTGGAAAAGTTGGCTTTAAAACTCAACATTCAAAAAACTAAGATCATGGCATCTGGTCCCATCACTTCATGGCAAATAAATGGGGAAACAATGGAAACAGTGACAGACTTTATTTTCTTGGGCTCCGAAATCACTGCAGATGGTGACTGCAGCCATGAAATTAAAAGACACTTGCTTCTTGGAAGAAATGCTATGACCAACCTAGACAGCATATTAAAAAGCAGAGACATTATTTTGCCGGAAAAGGTCCGTCTAGTCAAGGCTATGATTTTTCCAGTAGTCGTGTATGGATGTGAGAGTTGGACCATAAAGAAAGCTGGGCACCGAAGAATGAATGCCTTTGAACTGGGGTCTTGAGAGTCCCTTAGACTGCAAGGAGATCAAACCAGTCAATCCTCAAGGAAATCAGTTCTGAATATTCATTGGAAGAACTGACACTGAAGCTGAAGCTCCGATACTTTGGCCACCTGATGTGAAGAGCTGACTCATTTGAAAAGACCCTGATGAAGATTGAAGGCAGGACCAGCCGGGGACAACAGAGGATGAGATGGTTGGATGGCATCACCAACTTGATGGACATGAATTTGAACAAGCTCTGGGAGTTAGTGATGGACAGTGAAGCTGGCGTGCTGCAGTCCATGGAGTTGCAAAGAGTTAGACATGACTGAGTGACTGAACTGAACTGAATAATAATCTCTTGGGTATAAGGTGTTCCTTGTAACCAAGGAAAAGACCCTGAGGAGAGATAATCGTTCTCTAAGGGAGGAAAAAATAAAAACAAAACACTGAAAGTCTGAGGAGAAGGATAATAAAGAGACTCTCTGAAGTGGAAATTTCAAGTAGAGCAGGGGGACCATCCCCTCCTGGACCAAAAGCTACCCTGAGGTGCCAGGCGACAGTGTGCGTATCACTGGCCATATCAAGTCTTCACCCCTGAAAACACCCTACACAGTAAGGCAAGTCTTTAAAGGTGATGTATTGAGGGGGTCCTCTCCCCAAGGGCCACTTTTGGCCTTTTATACAGACCACCTCATCCTCACAGCAGTCTAAGTCTGTACTGTCAGTGTTCCTATTTTACAGATGAGGAAACCAAGGCAGGGAGGGGGCAAGAACCTAGCCCAAGGTTGAGGATTAGAAAGTGAGGGAGACCTCGCTCTCACCCACTGCTGTATTTTGAAGACGGTCCAGGGAAAGTCATAGGACCATTCAGCACGGACTTTGAAAAACCACTTCCAGCATCGAATGGACAGGTGACTAAAGGATCTTTGAGGAAACTTCTTAACCTGGGGTTTCCAGATTCCAGGATTTTGAGTGTGGTGTTTGGAAGAGGGGGTTCACCACAGGTTCTTTTCCCCCAAACACTCTCCTGCTTCCCCGCTTTGTCTTGCCTCCTTGCCAAGTACACACTGTTGCTGGGGGGAGGACGTATGGGGGTGGGCCCAGGAGTTCAGGATTACAATGTCCTATTTCGACCTGATATCCCCCTGGGCACTCATTTATCCACAGGAAATGCTGTGTCCTATAAACTGCTCTCAACACCACAAAAGCAGGTATACTCCCCGCCCACCACCACTCTACAGACAAAGAAACTACGTCACAGGAGAGGGGCCTGGCCTCAGCTGGCCAGTGACAGGGTCAGGACGGGAACCTGGGTCTGTCTGATTCCAGAAATTTCTGCTCTTTTCACAAAACCCCAGAATGCCTGTGAAAGGTAGCTGCAAAACACAGCTGTCTCTTCCCTGTTCTTCTCCAGATGTTAACGTGGCCTGAGAGCCAAGCGGAGCTAAGTGGGAGGGAAGGAGTCTAAATTCTTGGTTCTGACTGCAAATGACACGTGCCTCCCGCAGCCCCAGCCCTCGCGCCAGAGAAGCTGGTAGCCTGCATACGCTTATCCCAGGTGGTGCCACGTACATGCCCCACACAAAGCAGAGGGTGGGATACGGGACGTGCCTTTTCTTACTCTGTTTATTAACAAGCTTGATCACAAGAGCCTGGTATGACAGTCTGACAACAATAAACAAAAGGAAGCTGGGTCGCTCACTAAGCATTTAAAGTCTAGCCCTGGCCCAGCCCTTGCAGTCTTCTTCTCTTCAGGTGAGGTCAGTGGGAGCCTGTGCCGAGCTGTCAGCTCCCTCGCAGCGGGGTGAAAGACACCTCCCCAAAGGTTCACCTCAGGGAGCGGCCACCTCCCAAGCAGCCCAGCTCCGGTTCTGGCAGGGACAGGTGCTGTTCCTTTATTTTGGCTGATAACGATATCATTTTCCTTGCGGGTTCCTCTGGCTGGTTTTTGGTTTTTATGCTACGGGAGTTCTCAGTTAGCCTCTCTCCTCCACCATCTGCTGATGACAACGATGGCGTTCAGCAACAGAGGCTCCATCCCGTCTAGACTCTGAAGCAGCGAGAGGGGACTCGGAGCCTGGCTCCAGACCGGAGTCGCTGCTCCCCCACTGTGGGGAGGTCAGAGATGACAGAGATGGGGAGGGGCTGAGTTTCCTCTTAGAAGAGCAAATAAAATGAAACAATTCCCCTCCTGGGCGTTTACCGAAGAGAAACAAATGTCTGTCCACAGGAGCCCTTGTACACAAAGATCCACAGCACTTTTCTTTTTAACCACCTAAAACTGGAAATAACCCAAATGTCCATCAGCTGTTGGGTGGATTAACAAAGATATATGCATACAATGGACTGCTACTTGGCAATAAACGAACTGCCAACACACAACAGGATTGAACCTCAAAAAGCACTATGCTAAGGGGAGGAAACCAAAGACACAAAAGACTACTTACTGTCAATTCTATTTATGTGAATCTCTAGAAAAGGCAAAGCTATAGTTAAAGAAAAATAAACCACTGGTTGCCAAGGGTTGGGAGCTGGGGAAACAGATTGGCTACAGAGGGTTATGAGTGACCTTCAGGGGCTGATGGAAATGTCCTATACCTTGATTGTGCTACTGGTTACTAAGTGTATACATTCAGCAAAACTCATTCAACTTAAAATGATCAAATTTTATTGCATGTAAACCCTACTTCAAGAATACTGTTGTGTGTGTGTGTTTTTTCCAATTGAACAGGTTGTTTTTAAACCACAAGATGTTTCAGAGCCTTTGGGACACTGATGTACATTTTAAATCTTCAGGAAAGAGCTGCAGATATGGCCAGGGTTTTTCAAATTCACTTGACAAAAGGTTTAATCAAAAGTTTTACAGAACATTAGTTAAAATCTTGAGGAAACAGGTACAGAAAATTGCATTAGAGAATCACCAACCTAGATAAAGCATTGCCCTCTCGTCATTATCATCTTTAAAAACTCAAACCCCCTTGAGAAAAAGAATACATTCAGCAAGACATCTTCATGGGAGTCCTGGTTGAGTAGGCAATTTCCTGCAGGTTGAACACCAGGTATTATTAGCGTAAGTCCACTGGGTGAGGGAGAGAGTCCTGGGAGGGGAAGCAGCAGCCAGAAGCCTGACTGGGTGGGTGCTCTGTACGCTGTGGCCATACATTCATCCATCAATCACCCTGTGAGACCCTCTGCCATGTGCCAGGGAAGCAGTTATATAAGGTGCCCACCCTCTGGCAGCCCACAGCCTTGCTACACCGATTAAGAGCTGTCTGTCCCCGAGTCCCAGTATCCATGAGGCCCTCTCATCCATGATTTTCTTCTGTGACTACTCTTCCTAGTAGGAGGGGCGGGGGTTGCACCTTCCTGCCCACCTCCAACCGCCGTGAGCACCAACTCTAACAAATGGGTCACCCCAAGCTCCCTGATCACCACAAGGGATTTAGCGCTGGCCCTGGGAAGCGCCGGCAGGCGGCAGTAAAAGGAGAGAGCCTTACAGCTCATTACATCTCAAGCCACATGCAAATTCTTCCTACCCCTCCATAAGCCTACCTGTTGCTCTGAGCCAGAAAAACCAGATGAGAGAGAGCATTGTGGAGACAGCTGCATGGAACAGAGGTTCCCAACCACCAGGCCATGGACCAATATCAGTTGGTGGCCTGTTAGGAACCAAGTCACACAGCAGATTAGGGTTAGGTTTAAGGTATGTTTGAGACAGCTTCAAATCTCCACAGATTAAAGTCAAAGCGGAATATCCTGAGATTGCCACAAAGGCACTGAAAAGCCTGTTTCCGCTTCCAACATCCGATTTTTGTGAAGCAGGGCTTTCTGCAGTGACAGCAATGAGATTCCAGAGTAGACTGGACAGAGCAACACACTTCAGGTGTCACCGTCTCCCATCGCCCCAGATGGGACCATCTAGCTGCCCGAAAACAAGCTCAGGGCTCCCACTGATTCTGCACTATGATGAATCGCATCACTATTTCATTATCTATCACAGTGTAATAATAAGAGAAGTAAAGTACACAGCAAACGTAATGCACTTAAATCATCCCCAAACTATCCCAGCCTCACCCCACCCCGCCCAGTCCATGGAAAAATTTCCTTCCATGACACTGGTCCCTGGTGCCAACAAGGTTGGGGACCGCTGGCATAGAACATGCCCACTTTGCTAAGTGGATGAGCCCTGGTCCAGCACGCTCTTCTGTCTCCCTTCTGCCTCTCAGGGCTCCCTGACATGACTACCTGGTTCCTGCCCAGAAACTCTAGGGAAGCAAAGCTCAGACCCAAGATTGGGACCTAGTCTACTCTTCCTAGAAATAGCTCCTAATTCCTGCATGGTTTCCCCCCACTCCTCACCTAGGAAAGAAGGCAGATCCAAGAATATAAAAGACACTCCTCACCTTTTTCTGTATTCCATGCACCTTGCTTGTCATTAGTCACACACACACACACACACACACACACACACACACACACACAAAGACAACAACCCTAAGCCACCAAGGCTTAGAGACAGAAGTGCCTGGGAGATGGAACCAGAACTGGTAACACATGACTGCCCTGATCTGCAGCTTCCCTACCGCTCAGAATCTAGAGAGGGTGCCCAGCGCCCCAGGAACACGCTCTGGAAACAAACAGAATCTTGGAAACATGCTCTGCTGAAGGGAAATGGTCAGATGTTTTGGCTGCCCATCACTTTCTACACTGGGTTCTTGGGTAAGAAAGCACCATTTCCTCTACAGGAACCTGGAGTCATGCACAGTCCGCTAGGCTCCAGGCTACGGGAGCTTGCACAGGTGACCCCAGCTCCATCAGGAGATGCGCGCACACCAGACCTCACCCAGGACCTGGGAACACAAGGACTCCAGAATGGCCGTGGGACTGCAGTCTCCAGCAGCAGGGTAAACCCCATGTCCGCCTGTGTCCAGCACACATGGCAATGTCCTCACCAGGCTGTTGGAAACCACAGGTCTCCTAGTTTTCCTGGAGATATTGGCTTTCCAAGGCTGATTCTGCAGTCTTCTATCATCCCCCCTTTAACATCTTTTTAATAACTTCCACTGCTGCTACACGATCATTACACTGTGTGTACACAATACCCATTGCCTCTAAACTAGCAGTTGTCAGACTTTTTGCTCAAGACCACTTCACACTTTAAAAATTAAGGATCCTCAAGAGCTTTTGTTTATTCCATTACATCTATTGATATTTACTGCATTAGAAATTAAAAGTGAGACTTTTTTTAAAAGATATTAATGATTTAAAAATAATAATTAAGTTCTTGTAGTGAAAGTGAAGTCGCTCAATCGTGTCTGACTCTTTGCGACCCCATGGACTGTAGCCTACCAGGCTTCTCCACCCATGGGATTTCCTGGGCAAGAGTACCAGAGTGGGTTGCCAGTTCCTTCTCCAAATTTACAACATGTTAACATAAATTAGGTGTTTTATGAAAACTGTATTTTCCCCCCAAAAAATTTAGTGGCATGAAATGGCACTGTTTTCTGAGTTTGCAGGTCTCGGTAATGGCTGGCTTCATAGCAGACAGCTTATCATCTCTCTGCTTCTCCCTTCAATCTGTTTTGATACCACATATCTTGTAGATTTTGAATAACTCCATTGCACATTCATGACAAAGGCTGAAAAAGACAAATACCTCCCTGTTGTTACAAGAACACATGTGAGCTCACATACCCCTCTGAAAGGGTCTCTGAAACCCATGGGAGTTCCCAGAGCACGCTTTGAGAATCACTAATTTAAGCCTATCAGACCTACTTATGGGGCTGACTAGCTGGCTAAGGAACACTTGATCTTGTGAGGGAAATGACCCTGGTGCTCTGGCACTGGTGACAAGAGTGGGAGAATAAGCAGCAAACCAAGGGGACCAAAAGCAGAGCAGTCGCCACCATCTCCCCAGCAAGAACACACATTCCATGAGGGCAGGCTTGGGTTCTGTTTTGCTCACTGCTCCATCCACAGGTAGGAGAACTTCTGGTAGGCACCCAATAAACATGTGTTGAGAGAATGAATAAAATAAACACATGTGTATACTTATTTTGGAAGTGAAGGGTTAGCTGCTTAATCGTGTCTCTTTGAGACCCCATGGACTGTAGCCGGCCAGGCTCCTCTATCCATGGAATTCTCCAGGCAAGAATACCAGAGTGGGTAGCCATTCCCTTCTCCAGGGGATCTTCCCCGACTCAGGGGTATATTTGAAGGAACCTGCTAAAAAAAAAATTAAGAAAGAAAACAGAAAAGCCTAGATGCCCTAGGTGATAAACCTCACCCCTAGAACACTCAGCTTTCCAGGATCACAACTAGGCAGGAAGCACCGTGATGGCCGATGCTGTGACTTATCCGTGTTACCCCAGCACTTCCCAGGAGGTCACCACCTCATAGGTGCTCAGGGTAGCTGCATGAATGACCACACAGTGGAGAGGTGATGGTCTGGTGTGGCAGGTGTCTGCTGCGCGTATTCTGGCACTGTAATGCTTTTCACGGGCATCTCCTGGACGCTGATGCATCGAAACCATAGCATCAGTGAGGGGGCCAAGGAATTAACTGGCCCAGTCATTTTCAATTTCTTTCTTCATAACAGAATCGTTATCTCAGATGGCATTTTCCACCACATGCCGCCAGAGAAGTGGGGCTGCTTCAGATGAGGCGGCGCTCTGTGGAATCAACCTCTTCATCTGCCCCTCTATTCCTCCTTGTACCCCCCATCACCATGCAGCCCCCATCCCAGGAACGGTCTGAGGCCACAGTCCAATCCAGACACTCCCCGGAGAGATAGGAGTCTTGGTACCACTGAGCCTGTTTCCAGGTGTGATACTTATTTTGGAAGTGAATCAATTAGGGGCCGAAGCTCATCTCCCGTCCCTGGGTCCCTGGCCTCCGTGAGTCACACTCCTATGTCCTCTTGCTGCCTCAGCCAGTTTGAGGAAGGTTTTTGTCGCTTGTAGCCAGAGCAGCCTTAATAAAGTTAGCCGATCTGTGTGGATGCTGTCACAGGAGCCCCTAAGCCTTTATCTTTTCCCAGCAATCACCCCCATGAGCCCTACTGGGAAACTGTGGGCTGAGGATGGAGAAGGAGCAGCAGTAAAAACCTGTGACCATCTATTGACCAGCACGTTCCCAGCCTGCAGGGCAGGGGTCCTTCACCCTAGATGAAATTAGTTAACCTCCTTGGCTCTCTTCCAGCACACACCCACCAAGGTGGAGATTTAAAAAGAGAGAGAGAGAGAGAGAGCTCTTTCATTCTGGGCAAGATCTAAATGCAATTATAATTCAGTAGATCCATGAGGAAATTGACAAGAGCCAATGCTTTGCACAAGGCATGCTCTGATTTCATGCCGACAAATTATTTTTTAAAGGGCATTAATATCACAAGCTGATGACTTTTAGCCCTGAGCAAATGATGCATTTTAATGCTTCTTTACACACAGCTCTCAGCCCAAGTGAAGCTGTCTTCTTTGGCAAACCATTAGCAAACATTTACATTTCAAAACTCAATAGGACGGTTGTTGTTAGGTTTTTCTTTCTTTTCATATATGCCCGCACAAATAACTCATAGTTCACATGCTAAGTGTTGTGTAGTATCCTGTTTCTAACCCCTGGCATACCTTTAGAAGATGGTGGCTCCTGGTTTTCAGGCCTACAATCTAAAGATTGATTTTGAAAGGGAGAAAGAAAGATAGTGGCATCATCAAACACTATTACCTTTGTGGCAGGCAGGCTCTTTTTGAAATGGCAGTGCATTTTCAGGTTCCTTTATTCCTCAGCACAGGCGAGGGAACCAGACATTGGGTGCCTTCTCCTGTTTGAGAGTCGGAGCAGGATCCTCAGAGGGCAAAGTCCAGTGGTTAGTGTTTATCTTTCCAAGCAGAGCCAAAATGACAGTGAACCCGGGGGTGGGGGAGGATTAGAATCAATTAGGGGCAGAAGCTCGTTTTCCTCTTTAATAGACAACTTGGATAAGAGTCACAGGATTAGAGGTTTTGAGTGTGCAGTCAGGATCTGATGCATTTTAGGTCATCATCGTACAGCTCAGTCTATGCTCTAGACTGGCATCTTCAATGCCCCCTCTATAATAGTCTGAGCATGCAGACTCTGCAGGCAGAGAGGTATGGGTTGAAATCCCAGCTCAGCCACTCCCTGGCAGTGACACCTTGTACAAGCGCCTCAGCCTCCTCAGTTTTCTCCATCTGTAAAATGGGAATAACAAGGCCGCCCAGCTCACTGAGTTACTGCTGATATGATGATTCCTGTGACGAGGTCCACACACACCGTTCCTTCCCAGAGGGAACTTTTCCATCCATGCTGCTCCACCACCTCCACGGCTTAGGTTCACTCTTCTCCCAAGACTGGCTGTGCAGCTTCGTCCCAAACCTTACAATCTCCTTTAATAACCTGGGGAGGTAATCATTCAGAGAAACAAGATGATGAAAACAACGTTGTGTTGAGACAGGATTGCAGGGGTAGCTGTGCAACGCTCTACATTCACTCAAACTCATTGAATTGTACATGCACAGTGAGTGAATTTTCTGGTGTGTGAATTAGACATCAATAAAAACAAATAATGGAGAAGGAAGCGGAAACCACTGCAGTACTCTTGCCTGGGAAATCCCATGGAGAGAGGAGCCTGGTGTGCTGCAGTCCACGGGGTGGCACATGGAAGAGCCAGACGCAGCTTAGTGACCAAACACCAGCAACAAGAAAATAAGCAACCAGGCCAGGAAGGTTAGCAAGGATCCCAAAGGTTACCTGACAAAGGTTAACAAATGGTTTGAAATCCCCCAGGTGTCTGAGGCTTACGATCTGACTCAAACATTCTCGACTCTTCACGCCCTTTAAATAAAAGGGGCACCTGACATGCACAGGGCTTCCCTGCTGACTCAGATGGTAAAGAATCTGCCTACGACATGGGAGATCCAGGTTTGATCCCTGGGTCAGGAAGATCCCCTGGAGAAGGGATTGGCTCCCCACTCCAGCATTCTTGTCTGGAGAATCCCACGGACAGAAGAGCCTGGAGAGCCACAGTCCACGGGGTCGCTACGAGTCGGACACAACTGGGCAGCTAACACTTCCACTGACTTGCACACTCCTTCCCTTCACCTGTCTGCTATGTGTCTAGTGTCGGGACAACTGACAGATCATGAGTCTTTAAGGCAAGGCCCACCTCCTCTCCCCGCTTCCCCAGAGGAAATGTGCTCCCCTGCTCTCTGCCCACCTTTCCTTCCCCAGGTGACACTGATTGGAAGGAACTCAATGAATATGAATGGCACTGGGGAGATGTGTACCAGGAAACCCAGACCCAGGAGCGATCTTGTTACTGAGCTAGGGGAAAGCTGAAAGAAAACGCAATCCATTCTACCTAATGTTCACTCGCCCTGACAGCTCATCTCTCCCACACACTCATTCCCCCAAATATTTATCTATCTTGCTTCCTCTCTGGGTACACAATGGCCCTAGCTAGCTTGAACGGAGATGACATTCTCCTGAAAAACGTCTTTTGCGGTGATGTGTGCATTCCGTTATTTTGGGAGCGGCCGACATCGCTACAGGATGGCTATTTAGAGTCCCTGGGGCATCCTTCTGGTGCAAAATGCCTCTGTCCTTCTTCATTCTCCATCTCTGTCCCACTCAGGTGGGCAAAACACAGCCTGCTTCAAGGTGACCTTAGAAGGAGGGGGAGGACACCCCAGCTTTTTGGCCCCTTAGGAAGCTGCTGGTGGCTCTGCTTTCTCCTCTGGAGCCCCTATCCCAGTCCCTGTCCCTGGCTCGAAACAGCACCTTAAATCCACTTCCCACTTCCCAGGGGTCTGCTTCCTGCGCACATCTTACCAAGTGTTCTCAGGATAAGTCAAAGTGTTAGTCACTCAGTCATGTCCAGCTCTTTGTAATGCTATGGACTATGGCCTGCCAGGCTCCTCTGTCCTTGTGATTCTCCAGGCAAGAATACTGGAGTGGGTAGCCATTCCCTTCTCCAGAGGATCTTCCCCAGGGACCAAACCCATGGGACCAAACCCATGACTCCTGCATTACAGACAGACTCTTTACTTGCCTGAGTCACCAATTTCTGACCGTGGTTTTCCCCAACAGATTTAAAGTAAGGCAAAGGAAGTACACAATGAGCAGCCCCATAACCACCCAAGAAAGGAGCTGCCATGGGCAGATTGAAGTCACCCTTGCAGTGGTAGGGCCAACACCACTGACACGGGGGGTCAAGATAGCCAAGTGCTCAGAGGGCCATTCAGGGCCCAGGCTCTGATGGGGACCTTGATTTTATTCCTCACCCACAGACCTCAAGGAACAAAGGCCAGCAGGCTTCTGCAGAACGGAGAGCAGCAGAGACTCCACCAGACACACAGGGTGAGCCTCGGCAGCCCGTGGATGTGTCCTTCCCGCTGACTGGACAGGTTTGAGCAGGGCCTGGTTTAAGGAGGCCTTAACACGCCCATCTCCACGTAATCTCCCATCCTATTTTCTTTTTAGGCTTTTTTTTTTTTTTTTTTTTTCTGTCTGAAAAGAACTACCCTGTGCCTTCTTTCTTCTGAAGCCACTCTGTAAATCTCAGGGCCCAGAAATAACTTCTGGCTTCCTCCTTTTAGGCCTCATGTTCTCACACCCTGTTTTTCTGAAGTACAAGCAGGTTCAGCGTTTTAGCACCTACTTGAGCTAGAATTCATCACCATCCAAGAGGGTCCCTGCTCTGTCCGAAGCTGCCTGGTTGGTCACCCAGAACAAATCAGATGCAGACGCGAAGCTTCACTTCCTGACCCCTTGTCAAGTGCTTACATGTGAGATAACCCTGCCCCAGAAGGGCCAGTGTTGGCGGGGGTCAGAGAACACTGCCCATAGAGAGGGCCCCAGGAAGGTTTCCCTAGGTTCCCCATCTAGGTCCCCGGGGAGACCTCCCTGTCAATCTACACCCACCTGCCTCATTCTTTGTCCGGCAGCCCTCTCTTCCCTCCAGCTAGGTCTCTCCTCTCAATAAGACCCCTCGCTCAGCCTCTTGATCCTCAGCTCATGATGACATTTAGCCCCTAATGAGAATGAGCCCCTCAGACCTTCTATCCTGCCTTTACTCACACTCCAGCCCCCATTCCCTGTACCACAACCACCCAGAACCCTCTGATCAGAGGACCTGGCAGCCCTGTCTGCCCCAGGGGTCAGCCATAAGCCCCGCATTCCACCTAGCTTCGCCCTCCCACAGCCCTTCTCCACGATAAATCTCACCCCCACCCAGCCAGGGCTTCACTGATAGCTCAGTCAGTAAAGAACCTGCTTGCAATGCGAGAGGCCTGGGTTTGATCCCTGGGTTTGGAAGATCCCCTCCAGGAGGGCATGGCAATCCAGTTCAGTATTCTTGCCTGGAGAATCCCATGCACTGAGGAGCCTGCCAGGCTACAGTCCATAGGGTCACAAAGAGTTGGACACAACTGAGGGACTAAGCACACACCCAGCCAGGGCACAGATCCAGACCCAGATGGGAGCGTCATCTTTGATGCCCTGCCCTCGCTCATCCCTGTGGTGACCATCCACCAGTGAATCCTGCAGATTCTGACTCCCACAGAGGTCCCTTGTGCGCGTGCTCTCTTCCCCACCCCAGTGTCTCTGGAATAGGCCTCTCTGATGTGTCCACGCCCATGGCCCAGCTTCCCTTCCTCCAGAGGAGACAGCAGAACAAGTCACACCACTCCCTCCCTAGCTTAATATCCCCAGTGACTACCCCAGCACTTGAGATAAAATCTCTGCTCCCTCCCATGATCCACGTGGTCCTGCTAATCCTCAGCTCACCCTTCATACTTAACGTCCTACCACACTCCGTGAACAAATGCCTCCTTCATATATTATGCGTTACTCTCCAACTTCCTGTGCTTCTTAAGGAAAAATGGAAGCATTCTCCGGGCGCGTGCTCACAGTCGTCCTGATAGTGATCAGACACCTACACTGCCCCGTAGCACTTGCCCACTTATCCAGCCAAAGCAGAAACTAAGCGCATCGTCTCTGCTCTCCAGTCACAGTTTTCTACCTGGGGCTTAAGCCTTACCTCCCAACATCATCCCTTTTTCTAAATTCACGGTATTTTCTAACCGTGTCCCCATTCACTATGCGTAGCAGAAAACACAGAAGAAACTTCCCTGGTGGTTCAGAGGTTAAAGCGTCTGCCTGCAATATGGGAGACCTGGGTTCGATCCCTGGGTCGGGAAGATTCCCTGGAGAAGGAAATGGCAACCCACTCCAGTATTCCTGCCGGGAGAATCCCATGGACAAAGAAGCGTGGTGGGCTACAGTCCACAGGGTTGCAGAGTCGGACAGGACTGAGCGAGTGAAATTGCTGAAAGTAATGGAAACTCTTTGGTGCCCCCTTGTGGTCACAGCTAGTTAGCCGGCTGAGATGTGCCCATAAGAAGGTAGGCTATTCTGTTGCAGGTGGAGAAGGCTGCTCTGGGGTCTCTGCAAAGGGGAGCTTCAAGCTGGGGAGGGAAGTACTTTCAGGTACCAATCCTAGAAATATATATCCTATATATATATCCAATATATATATCCACCATCCACAGGGGGAGGAATCCAGATCAAAATCCTTTCCAGCAAGCATCTTGAGTCTCAGATTCCTGTTTCCTAAAATGAGGGTAATAAACCCAGCCCAAGCACCCAAGTGTGAAGTAACCATGAGCTGGAGCCTGAGTACTGGATCTTCTGAATGTGTGTGTATACATATATATTCCAGCATTCAACCTTGATATATTCTAAATGCTTCTCCTGTCCCCACACCCTTGCTATTCATATGAGGTCTCTGGAATCACCGAATGAGTCAGGCAGGATGGGGAGGAGGATGGATCGAGGGTGATGCGTGTCTGACAAAGAGGTGCCCATATGCCACTCATCATCACACGGAAATGTCCTGGAGAAAGCGTCAGCAGCAAGATGTTGCAAGTGGTGAAGCAGAAAGGTGGAGGTGGTTGGGGAGGGGGTTGGTGGGTATTGTCACCGTCCTGGGGAAATTCAAGGGCAGATGTTGGGTTCTGGCATTTGCCCAGATGAAAAGCCAAGAATCTATGATAAAGAAAACTAACCCGAATCTCCTGTGTTTCCAATACTTCTAGAGCCTCTAACTTTAAAATATTCATCTTTGCACCCCCTGGAACCTATTAAACTGTTGGACACCAACAGGTACTTAAGAAATAGGCAGTGCATGACTGAGAGTGAGTGAATTTGAAGGAATAAATGAATTTGATTTTGAGGAAATGTGTGCAACTCTACAAGCCTCTAGCTCTGAAGCTGCTTATTTTCTAGTCCTGCTCGAGCCCCTAAAGACCCTATTCCTGTCCTCTGTAAGCTTGAGCTTTTTCATCTCTCTTATTTTGACTACAGTGGGAAAAGGTCATGGCTCACTGTTGCATGAGTGCCTAGAGTCTTGAAATCCCTCTCTGCACAATTTTGCATTGTCTGCCCATCACATTGCTTAAACTGAATAAAGAAAAGATGCCTGCTTCTAACAGTGAAAATGGATAACCTTTTCCCTCAAACCAACAGTTCTTAATTCTGGCTGGACATGAGAATAAACTGAGAAGCTTATGTACTCATACACACACAATCAGTCTTCAGGACCCATCCCAGAGCTATTACATAGAACTCTCTAGGGGTCAGGGCCTGGGCATCAGTATTTTTCCAAAGTTCCCAATACACATGCATGCATGCTAAGTCATTTCAGTCATGTCCGACTCTTCGCAAAGCTATGAACTGTAGCCCACAAGGCTCCTCTGCCCATAGGATTCTCCAAGCAAGAATACTGGAGTGGGTTGCCATGCCCTCCTCCAAAGGATCTTCCCAACCCAGGGACTGAACCCACATCTCTTTTTCTCCTGTACTGGCACTACCTGGGAAGCCCCCTGATATGCATCCAGGGTTAAAAATTGCTGCATGAAGGAGTGGGTCCTTGCCCAGAGAGCACAGCCTCACTGACAATGCAGGATGAAACGGTAGGCTTTAATGTTGCCTTCCAAGCACCCTGAGACTCAGACCAGGAAGAAAGGGAGGATGCTGAGCCCTAGGCTGGTAAAGATTTCCGGTTCTCACTCCTCCTTGAGCACAGCTCTTGCTGATGGCCAAGAGGGGGATGGGACCCCAAGGGCCTAGCTCTGCCTTGTCTGACTTAGGAATTTAGGAATAGTTTCCAGCAGGTGGACTGGCATCAGCAAAGGCTCCAGGGTGGCCCTGCCAGCTCCAGCTGGCCTGGACAGACAGCCATAGTAGCGGTTAAGGGACAGGAAGACCTTCTTTTCACGGCACTAACTGGGTGGAAACTGGGCTTTCAATGCAAATAATCTGACATTTGGGGGGTGCTGCATGAGGAACCCACTATTCATTTAAAATTATGTTTTCAACAGCCGCTCATGTATTTCAAACACAGCACATGAATCTAAATTCAATCTCCTGCATTGTAATTTCTTGCTTTTAATTTAAGGCCCCCAGGCCTCAACTAATTTAAGGGACAATCTGGTGATGACAAGGAGACCATCTTCTTACAAAAATGTCATCAGCATAAGGGACTACTTCACAAATGTGGAGCACAGTTGAGACTTTCCAAATCTTATCTACACTTTCGGAGTCTTTTAAAGCTATGCACCTGAGCCATAAAAAAGAAAATAAAGTCTGTCTACTAGGTAGCAAACCATGGTGGTGCCCATCGCTTCTATTCTCCACCAGACCGTTTGTTCTCTGAAATGTCTCTGTGCTCTTAAACATTAGATGGCTGCCTTTGAAACCACGGAATAAACATTAGCACGGTTCATCCCTTTGTCATGTTCAAACAGTGATCTGACCGTGTCCCGCTGGCTCTCGGTGAGAACGGCAGGCTTCGGATCATCAGTAAGCCCCACACTGAGATCAGAAGCCCACCCCAGGCACAGGGTACCAGTGGCTTGTCACGGACGGATGAGAGGATTGTCAAGCTGCCTCTCTGCATCTGACAGAGACACTGGGGAGAAGGCCTGTTTTAGGACTCCCTGCAGAGTGCTCTGATCAGCAGGCCAGGAACCCGGAGGTGCTGCCTCAGAAGGCAGAGTGGCACTCACCTTCACTGCATCACCCAGAGTCAAGCAGTTGCTCTGAGCTGGTCCCCCTGGGGTGCCCCTACACAGAGCAGAGGCCTTCAGAGGACTCTCTGTCCATAACGGAGGGAAGTTACAGCAGTGAACCCTGGCTCTCTGAGGGCTCATCCCTGGTAGCTGTTGAGAAGTAATCTATGCTTTCAAAAGACCTTGACTTTCCCTTGCCTCACCCTCAACCCTCATCCTCCTCACTTTCCCCTCTGTCCTCAAAAAGTGCTTGCCACACATAACACACAATTAATAAAGTTCCCAAAGAGCAAATAAGCAATCCCTCATTAAAACCTAATCCACAAGATAAGAGAGAGAAGAATCCAGGCTGTATCCTCTTCTTTCAGGATTTTTGCTTAGAACTCATTCACTCATTGTCAGTGCCCGTTCCCAGCCATCACTGCCTTGATGAGGCTTTGCCTGGCCCTTGCAGAGGGAAAACCAAAACAGAAGGTGCTGCTGGGCAGAGTCTGACAGATTCTTAAATGAACCCCTTTCTTTGCTAGAAGAGAGGATCGAAAGGCAGAGAATTAGAGAGACCCCACAGAGAAGGCTTTCAGTAAATGTTGGTTCGGTGGAAAACAGAACAGCCCTCTCGCAGAGCATGCTATGAGTCCCCTGTCTGGTGCCCCGTCCAAATGAGTGCCCTGTGGGGAGGCAGCCTTCCTGCTCAGATGCTCGGGTCCTTCGACCCTACAGGTTCCGCTGGAGCCCACTCCTAAGTGCCACCCTGGCTCGATGAGCTGGAGAGACCCCCGAATGTAACCCGCCTATGGAGAGCCTGAGGCCCTCTGGGTGCCTGAGAAGAGGTGAAGGGAAACCGTCTCAGCTTTGCCCTGTGCTGTGAGAGGGGGCCGGCAGGGGTTGCAAGCTCCTAGTGAACAGTGGAGAGGGAAGCGCTGGGATTGACTGCAGAAACAGTCTAGGTCCCCTCCTGCCCTCCAGGGCTGACTACCTGAGTGACAGTGGGCACGTTAGGTCACTTCTTCCCCTAAATACTGTCTGTAGTAGTGTCTCCCAAAGTATACTCGCCAGAACACTCCTTGTGGTCCATGTAACACTGTCCTATAAAAATGTTCAGGTATCCCTGCTTCCAAGCTAGTCTTCCACAGTGTGAAAGAGAGCTACGGTGCATCTTGGTGTCATAAGGCTCTGAGCGTTCCTACAGCAGATGAACCTGTTTCAGTCAGCATTGTCCACCCGTCTGAAACGGCCATGCAGCCTTTTTTCACAGGAGCATCTCCAGGGCAACTAATTTGGAAGAAGGCCGGTATACAGAGTGATTCTCAACCTCTCCCTGGGGGGCAATGTTGCCCCCAGGGAACACTGTGCACTGTTTGCAGACCTTTGGGATTGTCACAGCTGGAGGTGGGCGGGGTTGCTAATGACATCTGATGATCTGAGGCCACAGATACTGATAAACATTCCACCATAGCCAGGACAGCCCCCAACATGTCAGTAGGGTCAAGACTAAGAATCTGTGGTCTACAGCCATTTTGACGTTTTCCCACCATTCACTCTCTTTTTCACCTCTGGCAACCAAACAAGCCCTGCTTCCTTGGGTTCACCCACCTGCCATCTAACTACCCATCCGAAGCCTTTCCTCATGTCTTGTCCAGCTTGACCTTTTGCAGCACTTGGCGTTGAGGATCTCCCAGCTGTTCTTGAAACGCTTTCCTTAGCTTCTGAGACCTTTCTCCTGGTTCTTCTTCAGCCTCTCTGCCTTTCCTCCCCGCCTCCATCCATGTAAACAGAGGATGCACCCTCTTCTCCAACCCTCCTCTCTCTGGTTCTCTCCTCTTTCCCTGGATGGCCATATCTCAAGTGACCACAGACACCAGAGACAGCTTCTGCATGGTGAGCTCCCTGGGGAACCTGGATGAGGAGGAGATGGTTCTGCTTTGGGAGAGCGAATTTAGAGAGGGCAGTGAGAGTATTAGTCTGCTCAGGCTGCGGGGACAAAATGCTACACATTGGGTGGCTGAAATAATAGAAATTTATTTCCTCAAAGTTCTGGAGGCTGGAAATTCACAATCAAGGTGTTGGCAGATTTGGTTTCTCCCGAGGCTTCTCTCCTTGGCTTGCAGTTCAATTGCTCAGTCATGTCCGACTCTTTGTGACCCCATGAATCGCAGCACGCCAGGCCTCCCTGTCCATCACCAACTCCCAGAGTTCACTCAGACTCACGTCCATCAAGTCCGTGATGCCATCCAACCATCTCATCCTCGGTAGTCCCCTTCTCCTCCTGCCCCCAATCCCTCCCAGCATCAGAGTCTTTACCAATGAGTCAACTCTTCACATGAGGTGGCCGAAGTACTGGAGTTTCAGCTTTAGCATCATTCCTTCCAAAGAAATCCCAGGGTTGATCTCCTTCAGAATGGACTGGTTGGATCTCCTTGCAGTCCAAGGGACTCTCAAGAGTCTTCTCCAACACCACAGTTCAAAAGCATCAATTCTTCAGCACTCAGCCTTCTTCACAGTCCAACTCTCACATCCATACATGACCACTGGAAAAACCATAGCCTTGACTAGACGGACATTAGTCAGCAAAGTAATGTCTCTGCTTTTGAATATGCTATCTAGGTTGCTCATAACTTTTCTTCCAAGGAGTGTCTTTTAATTTCATGGCTGCAATCACCATCTGCAGTGATTTTGGAGTCCAAAAAAAATAAAGTCTGACCCTGTTTCCACTGTTTCCCCATCTATTTCCCATGAAGTGACAGGACTGGATGCCACGATCTTTGTTTTCTGAATGTTGAGCTTTAAGCCAACTTTTTCACTCTCCTCTTTCACTTTCATCAAGAAGCTTTTTAGTTCCTCTTCATTTTCTGCCATAAGGGTGGTGTCATCTGCATATCGGAAGTTATTGATATTTCTCCCAGCAATCTTGATTCCAGCTTATGTTTCTTCCAGTCCAGCATTTCTCATGATGTACTCTGCATAGAAGTTTAATAAGCAGGGTGACAATATATAGCCTTGACGTACTCCTTTTCCTATTTGGAACCAGTCTGTTGTTTCATGTCCAGTTCTAACTGTTGTTTCCTGACCTGCATACAGATTTCTCAAAAGGCAGGCCAGGTGGTCTGGTATTCCCATCTCTTCAAGAATTTTCCACAGTTTCTTGTGATCTACACAGTCAAAGGCTTTGGCATAGGACTAGCAGAAATAGATGTTTTTCTGGAACTCTCTTGCTTTTTCCATGATCCAGCGGATGTTGGCAATTTGATCTCTGCTCCCTCTGCCTTTTCTAAAACCAGCTCGAACATCAGGAAGTTCACGGTTCACGTATTGCTGAAGCCTGGCTTGGAGAATTTTGAGCATTACTTTACTAGCATGTGAGATGAGTGCAATTGTGCGGTAGTTTGAGCATTCTTTGGCATTGCCTTTCTTTGGGATTGGAATGAAAACGGAACTTTCCCAGTCCTGTGGCCACTGCTGAGTTTTCCAAATTTGCTGGCATGTTGAGTGCAGCATTTTCACAGCATCATCTTTCAGGATTTGAAATGCTCAACTGGAATTCTATAACCTCCACTAGCTTTGTTCATAGTGATGCTTTCTAAGGCCCACTTTACTTCACATTCCAGGATGTCTGGCTCTAGATGAGTGATCACACCATCGTGATTATCTGGGTCGTGAAGATCTTTCTTGTACAGTTCTTCTGTGTATTCTTGCCACCTCTTCTTTCATCTTTGCATGAAATGTTCCCTTGGTATCTGTAATTTTCACGAAGAGACCTCTAGTCTTTCCCATTCTGTCCTTTTCCTCTATTTCTTTGCATCGATCACTGAAGAAGGCTTTCTTATCTCTTGGGCAGCTGCGACCAGCACACTAAGCATGGGCGAGAGGAGCTACCCCACCTCCAAAGTCAGGGGCAGAAGCCAGGAAGACCCTATGCCTGAAGGATGGCAGCCAAGAGGAGTTACCCATGTCCGAGATCAGGGACAGTGGCCAAGAGTGCCAGGCTGCGACGGTGCAGGAATGGCTGAGAGGAGCTACCCCACGCCCAAGGCCAGGGGCAGCAACCAGGAGAATCAACCCCACGCCCGAAGCCAGGGGCAGCGGCTGAGAAGAGCAATCCCACGCAGCCGTAGCTGCGAAGGCGCAGGAGGGCCTAGAGAAGCTATCCCACGTTGAAGGTCAGGAAGGGCAGCGGTGAGGTGATACCCTTCATCCAAGGTAAGGAGCAGTGGCTGCGCTTTGCTGGAGCAGCTGTGAAGAGATACCCCACGCCCAAGGTAAGAGAAACCAAAGTAAGATGGTAGGTGTTGCAAGAGGGCATCAGAGGGCAGACACACTGAAACCATACTCACAGAAAACTAGTCAATCTAATCACACTAGGACCACAGCTTTATCTAACTCAATGAAACTAAGCCATGCCCACAGGGCAACCCAAGACAGGCGGGTCATGGTGGAGAGGTCTGACAGAATGTGATCCACTGGAGAAGGGAATGGCAAACCACTTCAGTATTCTTGCCTTGAGAACCCCATGAACAGTATGAAAAGGCAAAATGATAAGATACTGAAAGAGGAACTCCCCAGGTCAGTAGGTGCCCAACACGCTACTGGAGGTCAGTGGAGAAATAACTCCAGAAAGAATGAAGGGATGGAGCCAGAGCAAAAACAATACCCAGTTGTGGATGTGACTGGTGATAAAAGCAAGGTCCGATGCTGTAAAGAGCAATATTGCATAGGAACCTGGAATGTCAGGTCCATGAATCAAGGCAAATTGGAAGTGGTCAAACAAGAGATGGCAAGGGTGAACGTCGACATTCTAGGAATCAGAGAACTAAAATGGACTGGAATGGGTGAATTTAACTCAGATGACCATTATATCTACTACTGCAGGCAGGAATCCCTCAGAAGAAATGGAGTAGCCATCATGGTCAACAAAAGAGTCCAAAATGCAGTACTTGGATGCAATCTCAAAAATGACAGAATGATCTCTGTTCGTCTCCAAGGCAAACCATTCAATATCACAGTAATCCAAGTCTATGCCCCAAACAGTAATGCTGAAGAAGCTGAAGTTGAATGGTTCTATGAAGATCTACAAGACCTTTTAGAACTAACACCCACAAAAGATGTCCTTTTCATTATAGGGGACTGGAATGCAAAAGTAGGAAGTCAAGAAACACCTGAGGTAACAGGCAAATTTGGCCTTGGAATGCGGAATGAAGCAGGGCAAAGACTAATAGAGTTTTGCCAAGAAAATGCACTGGTCATAGCAAACACCCTCTTCCAACAACACAGGAGAAGACTCTACACATGGACATCACCAGATGGTCAACACCAAAATCAGATTGATTATACTCTTTGCAGCCAAAGATGGAGAAGCTCTATACAGTCAACAAAAACAAGACCAGGAGCTGACTGTGGCTCAGATCATGAACTCCTTATTACCAAATTCAGAGTTAAATTGAAGAAAATAGGGAAAACCGCTAGACCTTTCAGGTATGACCTAAATCAAATCCCTTATGATTATACAGTGGAAGTGAGAAATAGATCTAAGGGCCTAGATCTAATAGATAGAGTGCCTGATGAACTATGGAATGAGGTTCATGTCATTGTACAAGAGACAGGGATCAAGACCATCCTCATGGAAAAGAAATGCAAAAAAAGCAAAATGGCTTGCAGATGTCTGCCTAATTACCTCTTCTTGTAAGGACACCAGTCAGACTAGATTACAGCCCACCTAAACAGCCTCATTTTATCTTAATCATTTCTTTAAAGGCCCTATCTCCAAATACAGTCAAATTCCAAGGTGCAGTGGTTAGGGCCTCAAGCTATAAATTTGGGGTAGGTAAAATCAAAAGCAGAGACATTACTTTGCCGGCTAAGGTCCGTCTAGTCAAGGCTATGGTTTTTCCAGTGGTCATGTATGGATGTGAGAGTTGGACTGTGAAGAAGACTGAGCGCCGAAGAATTGATGCTTTTGAACTGTGGTGTTGGAGAAAACTCTTGAGAGTCCCTTGGACTGCAAGGAGATCCAAACAGTCCATTCTGAAGGAGGTCAAACCTGGGATTTCTTCGGAAGGAATGATGCTAAAGCTGAAACTCCAGTACTTTGGCCACCTCATGTGAAGCGTTGATTCATTGGAAAAGACTCTGACGCTGGGAGGGATTGGGGGCAGGAGGAGAAGGGGACAACTGAGGATGAGATGGCTGGATGGCATCACAGACTCGATGGATGTGAGTCTGAGTGAACTCTGGGAAATGGTGATGGACAGGGAGGCCTGGCGTGCTGTGATTCATGGGGTCGCAGAGTCGGACACGACTGAGTGACTGACTGCACTGAACTGAACTGAAAATCTTTCCTGGAGAAGAAAGTGGCAACCCACTCCAGTATTCTTGCCTGAGAAATCCCATGGACAGAGGAGCCTGGCAGGCTAAAGTCTATGGGTTTGCAAAGAGTCAGACACAACTAAGCAACTAACACACACAAAATCTTTCTTCTCATCCTTCTCCTTCCCTTTCCCTCTTCTCTCTCTCTCTCCAGCAGGTAAAACTCAATTTCCCTGAGATCAATGTACACACCATCAACATGAGATATTTCAGGTACTTGATCTATGCTGAGTTGATGGCAGGTACAATAGTATGTCAATTTCAGAGGATACTGAGCTCATAGAGAGCTCAGAAGCTCCACTGGTAGGCAACAGGGGGGTAGGGTGGAGCTTCTGAGACCACCTTTGGACACATACCTGGAAAAGAAGTAGATAGCTTAGAGCAGGCAGGCCACACAGAAGCATGAATCCTGAAGCAGGTGAGATGTGCCCAGAGGTACGCTGAGCAGCGAGAGTGGGTGAAGGTAGCAGAGGGTTCACACCATGGAGGCAAGAGAGCAAGCAGGCTGAAAGTGAAGTCAGATCCAGTCAGAGCTTAGAGGAGCAAGAACACTAGAACAATGGATGTGGGCTTTCCCCTGTAGATGCTACAAAACCATCCAAAACTGTAGAGTCTAGGAATGGCACAGTGAGGGAGGGAAGAGGCCTGCTTAATGCAAGAGATTAATCCAAAAGATAGCATAAGGTTGCAAACAGCCAGAGACTTAGGGGTGACATAAGACTTCCCGCAATACTCTGCTCAAAGTCAAGGTCAAAAAGGCTTGTTATGATCTCAGTCTGAATACCCTCCCCCAAAATATCAGAACCATCACATGACTCACCAGCTTCGAGCCACTAATCAAAGTACAAAGACCAACCTCATGCCAACAAAAATCAATTTCTGTTGTGCCCTTTGCTTTACAAATGATCTAGATTTTCCGAGTGCCGTGGATGTGATAAGGTAACTTTTCCAATAAGATTATTTCATGCAAGAAACAGTCTCCTTTTCAATAAATAGTTTTAAACCATTCTCCCTGGTTTCTGAATTACACTACACTCTGAAGATATATAAATATCAGGTAGCAGTTTTATTTCCTGTGAGTGGGGAGCTTTGGTTTAATGAGGAGGAGAGAGGCGGGGCGATAGACTGTTGGAGAGGAAGCGAATCTATTAGATCATCTCAGCCATCTCGCTGGGCCTGCTCGAGATTGCTCCCAGCTGCACTGGCATATTCACTGCTGCTCAGGCTAGCCCAGTTTTAAATGATTTAAGGGTAATATATTAAAGGCTCATGACCAGCTATAAAGAGGTGCTTCTTCCTGAGACACTAGCAAAGGCTTGGCTGTAATTTTAGATGGATGCTCATCCCTCCAGAGGTCAGGGGGCACCCAGCTGTCCTTCAGGCTGTATCACATCAGGGCCACAGAGGTCACATCCATTTGGACTGTGGTCGCCATTCAAGAAAGAGTCCCAATGCCATGTGCATTTATCAAAACTCAAAAGCAACCATGAGCTGTATGCATTCTTATTGTCCAAGGCACTCAGTACAGATAGGTTTCAAAAGGAACAGACAGACATCACAGAAAGGTGCCAAGCAAATTATGGAACTGATAATATAACTGAAACCAAAAACTTACTAAAGGGTTTAAATCATAGATTTTAGTAAAAAAAGAAAAGAAAGAAAGAAACCAGTGAGCTTGAACGTAGGTAAACTGAAATTATCTCGTCTGAGGAGTAGGGGAAAAAGAATGAAGAAAAATGAACAGAGCCTAACAGATCTGTGGAAAACATAAGTGTAACAACATACACAATCAAAACAGCATATTTTGGACACAAAAACGGAACTATGAATCAGTGGAAGAGAATAGACAGCTCTGAAATAACCCCACACACCTATAGTCAATCAGTCTTCAACAAAGGAGGCAAGAAAACACAATGGAGAAAAGACAATCTCTTTAGCAAATGGTGTTGAAAAACTGGACAGTCACATGAAAAGCAATAAAATTAGAACACACCCTCTCACCATACACAGAAATAAAATAGCTAAAGACTTAAATATAAGACATGACATCATAAAACTCCTAGAAGAGATCATAGGCAAAACATTCTCTGACATAAATCAGAGCAATGTTCTCTTAGGTCAGTCTCCCAAGGCAAAAGGAAATAAAAGCAAAAAGAAACAAATACGGCCTAATCAAACTTAAAGGCTTCTGCACAGCAAACGAAACCATAAATGAAACAAAAAGACAACCTATGGCATGGGAGAAAATATTTGCAAATGATGAGACCAACAAGAGCTTAATCTCCAAACTATACAAACAGCGCAATTTAAAAAAAAAAAATTTTTTTAAAAAAAAAAGGACAGATGGCCAATAGGCACATAAAAAGATGCTCAACATTGCTAACTATTAGAGAAATGAAAATCAAAACTAAAATGAAGTACCACCGCACACAAGTCAGAATCACTTCAGTCGCTCAGTCATATCCAACTCTTTGTGACCTCATGGACCGCAGCACACCAGGCCTCCCTGTCCATCACCAACTCCTGGAGTTTACCCAAACTCATGCCCATTGAGTCAGTAATGCCATCCAACCATCTCATCCTCTGCCATCCCCTTCTCCTCCTGCCCTCAATCTTTTCCAGCATCAGGGTCTTTTCAGATGAGTCAGCTCTTCGAATCAGGTGGCCAAAGTATTGGAGTTTCAGCTTCAACATCAGTCCTTCCAATGAACACTCAGGACTGATCTCTTTTAGGATGGACTGGTGGGATCTCCTTGCAGTCTAAAGGACTCTCAAGGGTCTTCTCCAATACCGCAGTTCAAAAGCATTAATTCTTCAGCACTCAGCTTTCTTTACATAGTCCAACTGTCACATCCATACATGACTACTGGAAAACCATAGCCTTGACTAGATGGACCTTTGTTGGCAAATTAATGTCTCTGCTTTTTAATATGCTACCTAGTTTGGTCATAACTTTCCTTCCAAGGAGCAAGCATCTTTTAATTTCATGGCTGCAGTCACCATCTGCAGTGATTTTAGAGCCCCCAAAAATAAAGTCTGACACTGTTTCCACTGTTTCCCCATCTATTTGCCATGAAGTGATGGGACCAGACACCATGATCTTAGTTTTCTGAATGTTGAGCTTTAGGCCAACTTTTTCACTCTCCTCTTTCATTTTCATCAAGAGGCTCTTCAGTTCTTCTCCACTTTCTGCCATAAGGGTGGCATTATCTGCATATCTGAGGTTATTGATATTTCTCCTGGCAATCTTGATTCCAGCTTGTGCTTCATCCAGCCCAGTGTTTCTCATGATGTACTCTGCATAGAAGTTAAATAACAGGGTGACAATATACAGCCTTGACGTACTCCTTTTCCTATTTGGAACCAGTCTGTTGTTCCATGTCCAGTTCTAACTGTTGTTTCCTGACCTGCATACAGATTTCTCAAGAAGCAGGTCAGGTGGTTTGGTATTCCCATCTCTCTAAGAATTTTCCACAGTTTGTTGTGATCCACACAGTCAAAGGCTTTGTTACAGTCAATAAAGCAGAAATAGATGTTTTTCTGGAACTCTCTTGCTTTTTTGATGATCCAGCGGATGTTGGCAATTTGATCTCTGGTTCCTCTGCCTTTTCTAAAACCAAGTCAGAATGGCCATCATCAAAAAAGTCTACAAATAATAAATGCTAGAAAGGAGGTGGAGAAAAGGGAACCCTCCTACACTATTGGTGGGAATGTAAATTGATGCAGCTACTGTGAAGAACAATACGGAGGTTCCTTAAAAAACTAAAAATAGAGCTACCATATGATACAACAATCTCACTCCTGGGCATACACCTGGAAAAGATGAAAATTCTAATTCAAAAAGATACACACACAACAATGTTCACAGCAGCACTACTTACAATACCCAAGTCATGGAAACAACCTAAGTGTTCATCCACAGATGAATGAATAAAGAAGACTGCCACATATATACATGCACATTGGACTACTACACAGCAATGAAAATGAATGAAATAATTCCATTGCAGCAACATGAATGACCTAGAGATTACCACGTAAGCTAGGTCAGAAAGAGAAAGTCAAATACCATATGAAATTACCTATATGTGGAATCTAAAATACAACACAAATGAACATATCTACAAAAGAGAAATATATGCAGACGTAGAGAATAGATTTGTGGTTGCCAAGGGGGATCAGGGTTGGGAAGAGAAGGACTGGAAGTTTGAGATTAGCAAATGCAAACTATTATATATATTGTAGAATGGATAAACGAGGTCCTACTGTATAATACAGGGGACTGTATTCAATACTTTGTGATAAATCACAAAAGAATACATATATATATATTTAACTGAATCACTTTGCTATACAGAAGAAATTAACACAACATTGTAAATCAACTATATACTTTAATATATTTTTTTTAATCATGCTGGGATAACTAGATATCCAAAGGCAAAAGAATGAGGTTGGGCCTCTGCCTCACATCATATACAAGTATTATCAAAATATATCAACAACTAAAATACTTAGAAGAAAATTTAGGGATAAATCTTAAAGACCCTGAATTTAGAACTAGATTCCTATATATGACAGTGAAAGCATGAACTAAAAAAGAAAAAAATAGACTGGACTTCAAAATTTTACAACTCTGTGCCTCAAAGTACATCATCAGGAAAGTGAAAAGACAACCTACAGAACAGGAAAGAGTATTTGTAGATTATTTATCCAATAGCTTTCAAAGACAAACAACTCAATTAAAAAGTGGGCAAAAGGCTTGAGTAGACATTTCTCTAATAATATATACAAATGAGCAGCAACAAACACATGAAGGGATGATCATCATTAGCCATTAACCAATTATAAACAAAACCCACAATGAGATACCACTTCACACCTGCTAGGATACTTATTTAAAAAAACACACGCACATACACACAAAATCACAAGTGTTGGTAAAGATATGGAAAAACTGGAACGCTTGTACGTTGCTGGTGGGAATATAAAACATTCAGCTCCTGCGGAAAATAGTTTGGTGGTTACTCAAAAAGTTAATTAGAGCTACAATGTAAATAAGTAACTCCCTTCAAATTTGGATATGGATATTTGATATAGATCCAAAATAATTGAAAACAAGTACTGAAACAAATGTATGTATACCCATGTTCATAACAGCACCATTTCACAACACCCAAAAGGTAGAACCCCAAATGTTCTTCACTGGATGAACACATAAAAAATCGTGACATATGTAGACAATGAAATACTATTGAGCCGTATGGAGGAATGAAGTACTGATACGTGCTACAACCGGGATGAACCCAGGGAACATTATACTGAGCCAAAGAAGCCAGACACAAAATATTACATCTTGTATGATTCCATCTATATGAAATACCCAGAATAGTTAAATCCAAAGAAATAGGAGGCAGATTCTTTGTTGTCAGGGACTGGAGGGGACAGGGAAATGGAGGTTAACTGCCTTTTGGAGGTGATAAAAATATCGTAGAACTACAAAGAGGTGGTAAAGGCACAGCTTTGTAAATGTACTAAATTCCACTGAATCCTTTACTTTAAGATGGTTCGTTTTTATCTCGTGTACATTTCACCTCAGTTAAAAAGAAAAAGTAAACCAGATAAATCAATTTTTGAATTTTTAATAGTTTATTAAAAAACAAAGCTACTGGAAGGTAGAAATCGAATCTCACTCACCTTTATGTGCCCTCACCCCTTGATATTTAGCACTATCTGCTGCATGAAGCGGAGAAGGCAATGGCACCCCACTCCAGTACCCTTGCCTGGAAAATCCCATGGATGGAGGAGCCTGGTACGCTGCAGTCCATGGGATCGCTAAGAGTCGGACACGACTGAGCGGCTTCACTTTCACTTTTCACTTTCATGCACTGGAGAAGGAAATGGCAACCCACTCCAATGTTCTTGCCTGGAGAATCCCAGGGATGGCAGAACCTGGTGGGCTGCCATCTGTGGGGTCACACAGAGTCGGACATGACTGAAGTGACTTAGCAACAGCAGCAGCAGCAGCCTCATGAAGACAAGATGCAGTGTTTGCCTGAATGAATAAATAATCTGAAGAAAAGCTATACGTAAACTACGGAGACTTAGAAATTCCCTAATATCTTCCTGACTTTCTTCATTTATATAAGTGTTTCCTTAGATTTTCTTTTTCCAACCACAAAAGCAATACTCACTGGTTTCTACAAGTCAACCACCAAGGTATGCAAAGCCTTTCCACCACCTGCTCACCCCACACTTCCAACACTGCGGCCTCCGCACTCTCACAAACACCGGGTATTAATAGACTAACAGTCTGGTGTGTATTTTACACTTACAAGTTTTCTTCATGCTTAATCAAAGATCCCCCGAATGATGTGTGCAATTCATCTCTCAGTCATCATTTTGGTATTAGTACTCCGAGAGTGAATTACTCCTGTGCTTGCTCGTTCATCCATCTCCTCCCCCGGATGCCGGGGACCAAGACAGAATGATAAGGAGTCGTCTTGCCAGGTCAAAGGTATGAATTTCAACAGCTCCATGCACTGCCTAATTACAGAAAGGAGGAGTCTGATTTGAAACTTTAAATGAGAACACTTAGGTAGTTGAGACATTTGGCAACGCCCATTTTCCCTCCCCTAATATGTGCTATTTGTTACTTTATAACCATCCCTGCCTATCAGCAGAGACTGTCTGCCTCCCAACATAAATTTTATCCAGGATTATTTTGACTTAATTTTTAATTCACAGGTAGCATTCCATCACCTCCAAACGTTTACTTATTTACAATCAACCCTCTCTATCTTCAGGTTTTGCATCTGCCGACTAAACCAACCACTGCTCTAAAGTATTTGGCGGGAAAAACATCCAGAAAGTTCCAAAGAGCAAAGCTTTAATTTGCCATAACCTGGTAACTGAGCACATTTTAAATGGTCTAAAGTACACTGGAGGATGTGCATAGGTTATATGCAAACACTACACTATTTTATATAAGGGATTTGAACATCCATGGATTTTGATATCTACCAGGGTCCTAGAATCAATCCCCAAGGATATCAAAGCATAGTTGTATTTACTTATTTTTCTTAGTGTCTGCCCCTTCTGCTTCCAGCATGTTACCTCCACAGGGCAGAGATTTTAGCCTGCTCTATTCATTGACGTAAGTCCAGCATCTAGAATACTGCCTGGTTCATAATAGGTGATCATATGAGAATATATCGTTTATAAAGTTCTACAAGATCTCCCCTTTTAGGACCTCTTATAAAGGTCACCTCCCTCTAGAAAAAGTTAGGGGTATAAATTTGGTATATTTCCTTTTGTCTCCTCTCCTTCGTGGTTCTCCAGGAAGATTACAGCTAAATAAGGGAAAGTTGTTCCATCCCTGGGTCGGGAATATCCCCCGGAGAAGGGAATGGCAACCCACTCCAGTTTTCTTGCCTGGAGAATTCCATGGACAGAGAAGCCTGGTAAGCTACAGTCCATGAGGTCATGAAGAGTCAGACACAATTGAGCAACTAACATACAGACACACACACACAAGGGAAGAGTTGGGAGTTGACCAGTTGACAAGGTTCTAGACTGCCTGGAGCTACCAATTTCTCACCTCTCTGTGTCCCCAGTGAAGTTTAGAAACAACAGTCCCTTCTTGTGAATCATCCCAAGAGAACTGATAAGCCCCTCTACATAATTTCACTGAGTCTTTAGCCCAACCTTTGGAAGAGTCAGAGGAGGTATCACCATGTCTCAGAAAGGCATCTGGGAGGCTTCTGAGTGACACAAGGGAACTGACATCAGAATCCCCAGCTCCAACCACTCAGGACTATTGCCAGAGCCACACAGAAGCACACCCTCTCCCTCATGAGGTCGTGTTTAAAATTCCAATTCAGTGTCCTATTTTTCTACCAGAGCAAGCAGTGGTCCCTATTTGGGGACCAACAGAGTACAAAACAGAGGCTCAAGGTTTTTTCAAGAAGTATTGGTTGGCCAGCATTTTGTTGACTGTCTTTCAGTTTGGGTTTGTCTGGTGTTTTCTCACAATCAGATTGAGGCTATGCATTTTTGGCAAAAATGCACAAGTGGTATTTTTGCACAGACGTGAAGATGTGCCCTGAGCACAACACTCTTTGACACTGTCAAGGTCTTAAGAGGCAAGGAAAGACCAAGGAATTGTTAGGGAGTACAGAAAATGAACATTCAGAAGACGAAGATCATGGCATCTGGTCCCATCACTTCATGGCAAATACATGGGGAAACAGTGGAAACTGCCAGACTTTATTTTTTGGGGCTCCAAAATCACTGCAGGTGGTGATTGCAGCCATGAAATTAAAAGACACTTACTCCTTGGAAGGAAAGTTATGATGAACCTAGATAGCATATTGAAAGGCAGAGACATTACTTTGCCAACAAAGGTCCATCTAGTCAAGGCTATGGTTTTTCCAGTGGTCATGTATGGATGTGAGAGTTGGACTGTGAAGAAAGCTGAGAGCCGAAGAACTGATGCTTTTGAACTGTGGTGTTGGAGAAGATTCTTGAGAGTCCCTTGGACTGCAAGGAGATCCAAACAGTCCATTCTGAAGGAGATCAGCCCTGGGATTTCTTTGGAAGGAATGATGCTAAAGCTGAAACTCCAGTACTTTGGCCACCTCATGCGAAGAGTTGACTCATTGGAAAAGACTGATGCTGGGAGGGATTGGGGACAGGAGGAGAAGGGGACGACAGAGGATGAGATGGCTGGATGGCATCACCTACTCGATGGATATGAGTCTGAGTGAACTCCGGGAGTTGGTGATGGACATGGAGGCCTGGTGTGCTGTGATTCATGGGGTCGCAAAGAGTCGGACACGACTGAGCGACTGAATTGAACTGAACAGAATATGAAAAGGAAAACAACCAAATGCAATGTGGGGTCCTAGATAGGACTCTGGAACCCAAGAAGGATATCAGCAGAGATTGTTCTGTGCTAAGGTTAATGTCTCAGTCTCAATCATTGCACTGAGGTTATGGGAGTCATTAATGTCAGGGGATGTTTGGAAACTGGTGCATGGAGACACTGTGTGTGTGTACTAAGTTGCTTCAGTCATATCTGACTCTTTATGACCCCATGAACTGCAGCCTGTCAGGCTCCTCCATCCATGGGATTCTCCAGGCAAGAATTCTGGAGTGGGCTGCGGTTTCCTTCTCCATGGACACACTGTACCATTTTGCAACCTCTTCTGTAAGCGTAAAATTCAATACAAAATATTTAAAAAGATGTTTACCTGTTCCTTATTCTCTTCACCTCTATTTATCTGGAAAGAGAGAGAGGGAAAGACACATCTTTCAAGCTCCTTTAGAGTCACAAAGGTAGGAACATCCAAGCCCAGCCCAAAGGAGACCTGGATGGCTGCCAATAGCTTCTGGGCTCAGAGGTGGATGACCAGTGGAGGGCGGGCTCTTGCTGAAATTCCAAGATATTCCATCTTGGATGTGTGTGTGCAAGTTGCTTCAGTCCTGTCTGACTCTGTGCAACCCTGTGGACTATAGCCCCCCAGGCTCCCATCCATGGGATTCTCCAGGCAAGGATACTGGAATGGGTTGCTGTGCCCTCCTCCAGGGGATCTTCCTGACCCAGGGATGGAATGTGTCTTTTATGTCTCCTGCATTGGCAGGCAAGTTCTTTACCACTAGCCCGTAGTTCTTTACCACCTGGGAAGCCCATAGTTTGCTGAAATTTTTGTTCCCATAGACTTAACTACGTCCTGACACAGAACCTGGAGGACTAGTCTCATTGGTCAAACCCTTATCCCACTTGGGAGGGCCTTACTCTCCTGCTAATCTGCCTAACTACCCAATTATCCTTTCTGTATGCTGGGGCCCCACATGCCGGGGTAAGCATTTCAGAGGATTTATTCCCCCTTCCATGTCCTTACTCCAGCTCTGACCCAACTTGTGCTTAACAATTTTTTCCATCACTTTAGATGGCAGTGGTGTGTTCCAAGTTGTGTGTGTATGAGTGTGTGCATGTGTATATGTGTGCATACACACACTCTAAAACATGTGATTTTTTCACTTATACTGTATAAATTTCACACCATCAAGCCATACTCAATATTTTTGTAGTATTAGTAGAGTTGAAATCTTGTCATTATCAATTGCAGGTAGCAAAAAATAAAGGACTTCCCACAAATCCCATCTATAAGCGTCTCATTCATTCAGTAGATATGTATTAGAAACTCGAGCATCACACACTGTGGAACAATAAGGAGTGACTCGCTTCCAGTCTTCCTTCTACAACACAGAGTAAGTGAACCTTCTTTGAAGGGCCTGAACCCCCTCCCATGACTCACTGGGAGGCCTCACTTCTTCTCCATCCACGAGATCTGTATCCAGCCACAGACGTGCAGAAAGCAAAGGTTAAGATCAACGTGGCAGACACTGGAAAGGAATGGAAAAAGTCAGTCCATCAGAAATGGAAGTACCTAAAAGGAAAGGATCGCAGAGACCATCCTCTGCTCTCATTTCTAAGTACCAAGGCCAGATTCTAACAAGAGCATTCAGTCTTACACAAAGGAGGCCTTTTTCACCAACTGTCAACCTATTCAGACAAATGGGTTATAACCACCACCTGCTATAACCAAACTAACACGGACGGAAAGTGTTAGTTGCTCAGTCAGGCTCAGCTCTTCATAACCCATGGACTGTAGCCTGCCAGGCTCCTCTGCCCATGGGATTCACCAGGCAAGAATACTGGAGTGGGTTGGCATTCGCTTCTCTAAGGGATCATCCTGACCCAGGGATCAAACTCCAGTTTCCTGCACTGCAGGCAGATTCTTACTGTCTGAGGCACTAGGGAAGCCCCTGGACTAACATAGACTGGATGTCTTCTAAACAACAGAAATGTCGCTCACAGTTTTGGAGGCTGGAAGTCTGGTGTCAGGGTGCTGACATGGTCAGGTTCTATATCTGCCGAGGGCCTCCTTCCTGATACATAAACAGCCATCTTCCTCATGTAACCTCACTTGGCAGAGGGTGTAGGGGAGATGTCTCAGGTCTCTCCTATCAGGCCACAAATCCCATTCATCAGGGATCTGCCCTCATGACCTAATCACCTCCTAAAGGCCCCACCCCCTAATACCATCACCTTGGGGTTAGGATTGCAACATAAAAATTTTGAAACAATCAGACCATGGTATTGACCCGCCTCAGTCCCCATTTCCTCTTCTAATAGATTAGGTCCTGGGCGCTTCCTTACAGGTGGAAATGAAGACTAGGAAATGATTTGGGCCCAACCTGACATGAACTTGGCTGCTGAGGTTCCAGGCTGCTGTAGGGGAGTGGAGTAAGGAATACATCAGCCTTGGGAACAGACCCCAGGACCCAGAGAAAGTTTTCAGACCCTGTCTCTCTTTATGGATATAATGAGATAACCACAGTGTTTTTGAGATTACTGACCACAGTCCTGAGCCCCGGCTTCTCCTGGGGTCCACCCCACCCCAGCGGCAGGCTGCTGGGGAGGCTGTGCTGGAGAGGTACTAAGTCAGCAGTGCTCAGAGCCACCTCCCCGAATGCTCAGAGCAGCTGCTTTTCATTTAGTCCCTTAAATGTCTCTCAGCGTGAGTGAGAGGAGCCAGCTATCTTGTTGCCCGACACGTCAGGAGAGGAGGCCGGCCCACATCTGCTCAGCCCTTATTTTTAATTGCTTAATAATAGTGAGTGGGCGTCCCTCTTCCCCCCACCAGGCAAAGCAGCGTGGGGGGCTTTGACATTCAGGGCCTGGCGTGTGGGCAGCAAACGCAGATGAGGCTGGGAAAATGTCAGCCTCCTACAGCTTCTCTCCCAATTAATCACAGTACCATATGACAGGGCATACCTCCGAGGAGGAACACTGGGCTGGCAGTGGGGAGAGCTCACTCCAGCCCCAGCCTGGCTACCAAATTAGCCCTGTGACGTAGCTTGAGCAGCTCACCCTCTGGGAGCCTCGAGTTTCCACTCATTTGAAACTTTTTATTTAAAAGGAATGGGGATTGGAGGAAAGGATCTTTAAGGCAAAGGTCTCACAGGCGAGTGATTAAGAGCTTGTGATTCAGACCACCTGGGTCACTTCCGGCTTCCACCACCTGTTGATAGTGGGATTCCAAGTCAGAGATCTGAGTTATCTGGGTCACAATTCCTCCAACTATTGATACAGAGATGAGCATCACAACAGGACCAGGCAGCAAGATGGCTGGAAGGACTTAGAATGAAGCATAGCATGAGGTGTGCACGTCATAAAAGTTGGTTGCTATTATTGTTTCAATTCTAGTCAACTAAGTCAAGTTCCAAGGGAGCTTCAACTAAGTCAAGTCAACTAAGTAAAGTTCCAAGGGAAGTATTTTCAAAGATGAATAACACATGGAATTTGCCCCCAGATACTCAGCCTCATGGGGAAGACAAGCATATGCATAAAACATCAAGATGGAGGAGGTAGGCTGCCTGTAACAGAAAAGGTAGCACCATGTGCCGAGGATGGGCTGACCTGTGCTGGGGGCTCAAGCAGCATGGCTGAGCCAGTTAAGTGGGCTCAACACACTTAACCCACACAGCTATCCGAATGACGTTGTTCCCATCAACCTCAGAGGGACGCAATCTCAGAGGAGTTATAAAATTTGTCTGAGATCACACCGCTTCTAAGTGTCTAAGATGGGGGTTCAAAGTCAAGCCTTAGGTCATTTCCCTTCAACTCTGCACCATTGGGGAACTGGTGGGAACTGGCAGATGCTTCACACAGAAGTAGCATTAGAGAAGACTAAGCCCCCACATTCGTTATTACAGAAAGGCAGGATTTCTGGGACATGTCCCAAGAATGTTTCTTAGCTATAAAGGTAAGTTCTTTTTAACTTCTCTGAGCCCCAGTTTCTTCACTTTCTGAATAGTGCCTACCACAGAGCTCATGGGAGGAATTAAGTGAGTTTACACATGCAAAGCTCTTAATAGTTCTGTCACATGGAAAGCACTTGTGTGTGTTAGTCACTTAGTCGTGTCCAACTCTTTGCAACCCCATGGACTGTAGCTCACCAGGTTCCTCTGTCATTGGAATTCTCAAGAGAAGAATACTGGAGTGGGTTGCCATTCCCTTCTCCAGGGGATCTTCCCAACCCAGGGATCAAACCTGGGTTTCCTGCATTGCAGGCAGATTCTTTACCGTCTTTACCCCAGGGAAGCCATTGTGTCATCATCATTGTCATCATCTGTCCTCGGTGCCCCTTGAGCTGACAGGACCACCCTTGATAAGAAGGGAACCTCTGTTTTCACAAGGGCTCTCTCAAGACCCTTTCCTAGCAGGTGCCTAAAGTGGGTAATCAGTCACTTGTTCCTGAGGTTAAGAATCTGTCCTATGCCTGGGGTCTTCCTGTAAACAGAAAAGCCACCAAGAACGACTCACACATGCAATTCATGCTCTGAGAAAGCAGTCCATGGCTTAGGAAGGATGGGTGACTAGGAAACTGAGGCAGGGGCTGACAACAGAAGGGCTGCTACAGATGGGGACCACCAGAAATTAGAAGGGGTAGAGCTAACCGCCGTCTCCTTCCCAACCCCAAGGGCTCCCTTTCTAATCTGCTAGGAGGCTGCACCCCCTCCCCACCCCCAGCCTCTGGCACGGATGGTATACGAGCTGGCCCTCATTAGCATGCGCTGCCAGAGCGCAGGGGGTGAGTAATGGCTCCCCCAGAACAGAGGCGTGTTTGATGTCGGCTTGTCAGCCCCACCATCCTTCACAGAGACCTGGGGCCAAGATTCACATCCTCTGTCAGAGGCTCATCTAACACCCTGAGCTGGCCTCCATGGGGGTCCAATTTGTATACCTTCTCCCTGAGAACAGCAGGCAATTTCTCAGGGGCTGGACATAGGGAAACTGCAGCAATGCTCGATTTTCCCATGGGACTATCTTAGGGGCTGCAGTCAGGATAAAGAAGATGGAGAAAGGAGGGAAAGACCTGGAAGAAGTGCATGAACCACAGCCTTTAACCCTTAGAGCACCCACCCTCCCTCCCCCAGCCACATCTCAGGTTTTCCAGGGAATGTCACTTGGAATAATTGTATATCATTCAGTTATCAATTCAAGACACTAGTCTGTTACAACAAGCAGTTGTTCACCAAGAGAAAAGGATGCCAAAATCTGATTCCTAAGAGAAGGAACATCCTCAGATCAAGATGAAGCAGTCTCGCGATTTTAGTTGGAAGCCTTATTTTGCCTCTCTATTCTGTCCCTCACTTGGGTTGCCATGTCTTTAATTTGTTAAGTCCCTCTGATGTGCTGGGCAGAGGGCTGGGGGTCGGGAGACACGTACAGCTGACTGCGGCCAAGTCTCTACTCTAGGAGCTCTGTGACCGGAGCCTGCAACTCTAAGCCTGCCAAGGACACAGACTAGGTCTGGGAGTGGCTCACTCTGCCCTGTAGCTTCACAGTGCCTGGCACACAGTATAGCCTCAATGGCACTTTCCAATACTCAATTTTAGTAGCATCTTTCCCACAAAAAATCACATAGAAGTCAACAGGAATGAAGTCTTATATTTTTTTTCTCTCATCTAATTCATTCCAAGGGAAGAGCATTTTCCTCATTTACCGGTAAGATTCAACAGTGAAGATGCTACAAAAATTGACACCACACCACGCATTCTGTGTGAAACTGATGGAAAGAATTCTGGGCTGGAGGCCACAAATTAATGCTGGCTTTGCCCAGAGGACCTGTGAAGGTCCCTATGGTAACTGGGAACCCCCTGGACCACTCTGAGCCTGTTGCATGTAGGGCCGGCTCTTCTGCCTGATCTAAAAGACTATGAGGCAGAGGGGGCTCAAAGATGCTTTAAAATGGTGGCTCTCAGCTGGGGTCTACAAGGTTCTGCTCTTAAAACCTAAAGCTGAGGAATCAAAATGATGACCCGAGACATGGGGATTTGGTCACACAAGGTATTAAAGAAACCCAAATTTCCAACATTGAAAAATTAAGAGATTTTACATTTTAAACTGGATTTCCAGCTGCTCTTGAAAATAGGAATTCTGACAACACCAGACCAGAAGCTCAGCATGAAAGCCGTCTTTTGCAGCTGAAGAATGGCTCCGGCCTTTAGACTGGGCCTGTGCTCTGCAGGGCATCCCAGTTCACACTGCAATCAGCTTTCCTGTTTTAAGCCAACCAGCCCTCTCCTCTCCAGACCCTGCAGCCATCTGAATGGTTAATAAGCCTGAGCAGATTCACTTGTGGCTTATGACCGCACGTGCCCAACACCATCTAGGAATTCACACTTACAGGCACAAGTGGACTCCCAAGAATCCAGAGGAAAGGGGATTCAGAATGTTGGGGGAGGGGGATGGTGAAGGAAAGGTGGGAGACATGTGTGGTCCTACTTGGGGCCCATGTGTAACCGTTCTGGCCAGACTGGGGGCCTGTGCAGGGGAGCTAGTGGGATGCAAGGCTGGAAATGGCAAGTCGAGCCAGTACTGTTGGAACAAAGAACCTGAATGCCAAGTACTATTATTCTCCGCCTTTCATGCCAAGAACTCCAGATACAACACAGAGTTTAGGGACTAAGGCTGCCAAGCTCGCCCTGCACACACTTCCACCCCCACCTTCATGACGAGAGTCGAGGTAGGAGTCTCGGCCTCGGGAAACACATGGCCAAGTACAAAGTTTTGAAAACCACCCTCCACCTTCACAAACTCCGCACTCTAGGCTTCCTCCATCAGCCACAAGCATCTCACCCAGACCCAGCAGCAGCAGTGGGCCAACTTCTAGGTTGAATCCTGCAAAGCACCTCGGGGGAAAGAGAGAAGAGAAAAAACCTCCTTTCAGCTTCATTAGAGCTCTTGCTTAACTGAGCTAAAAATAAAACTAATTGCTTTTGCTATTCTAAAGTGAAAAATCAGTTTTTAAAGGATCAAGATTCTCTCCCTGACTGGAGAAATCATTGAATTAGGACTAGATGGGCTGCCAATGAATTATGAATGTAGTAATCAAGTCTTCTTGGAAGGCCAAAGTCTTGGTTACAAATGGGCACTAAAATTAGAAATATGCTGAAGCTGCCTAAAGCAGACACCCTTTTGTCATTTTTTTTTTTTTTAAGAGAGAAGAGACACAAACTGTTCCTCCTCAGGTATCTGGCTTGTTCTCAAGCAATACCTCGTTCTCACCTTTGAAGGAAACATCTACACAGAAGAGTATAGGAACGCCATCCCCACCCCACCCCCAAAAGCCCCCCCCCCATCTCCCCTAATGGTAGTTGTGAAAATGCTTCCCGTTCTCATCATTCATGCATGATCTGGAATCCCACAAATTAAAAGCATTTTAGGACAGTGAGCAGACTCTTCAAATCCAAGAGTGTAGGGATCAGTCGTCCACATCTTAGTGGGTTAACACTGATGCAGTCTTTCATCAGAATAGTTGAGCCGACAGGATTGGGAGATGGAGGAGACAGGGTGTGTGTGTCTGGAGGAAAGTGAGAAGAGAAGGACTGCACTCAAGGGTGGGGTTCAAGGGAGGACGAGGGTGACTAGGGCGGCCTTCTACCTCCCAGCCCTCAACCAGGAAGGAGAAGAGGTCCCCGCAGAAAGCTCAGAGGACGAGAAAAGCCAACCTGGAGCCAATAACAACAATAAGAGCAGCATTGCCTCAAGAAAGTATGGCACCTGAGAAGGTGCTACCTTACCTCATTTTGTTGAGGATGGATCCATTTTAAGCAAAAAAAGGTGGCTGGGAGGCATTATCTTTCCTCAAACCCTTGACCTTTGGCGTGGCCTCTGGAGACAGGGTCAGTTCTAACCACAAGGCTCCCTGAACTGGAGCTGCTTCCACAAGCTTACTGGTCCCAGCCTGGAGTGGTGAGCTAGGGGAGGGAGGTCAGGGCTCTGCTTCTCCTGGAGCTCAGGATTGAAAGTGAGCCCAGCTCCTCAATCTCTCGCCACTTGCTGAGCAGGAACATACAGGCTTAATCAGTGGTTCTCATTAGATTGCACATTAGATTCACCTGGGAGATGTTTCAATGTTGATACCCAGGTCTTATCCCAGACCAGTTAAATGTAGTATCTAGGAGTGGCTCCAGGCATCTCTACTTGTTACAGCTTTCTCATGATTCTGTTACTAATATGCAATCTCGGCTGAGAACCAGATTTGTTTTTGTAATCGTTTTTTTAAATTGAAGTATAGTTAATTTACAATGTTGTGTTAGTTTCTGGTATACAGCAAAGCAGTTCAGATATAGATAGACATGTATATTCTTTCTCAGATTCTTTCCCATTATGGGTTATTATAAGATACTGAATATAGTTCCCTGGGCTATACAGTAGGTCCTTGCTATCTGTTTTATATATATTAATGTGTCCATGTTAATTCCAAACTTGTGCCTATGTTAATTCCAGACTCCTAATTTATCTCTCTCCCCTCCTTCATCCCCTTTGTTAACAGTAAGTGTGTTTTCTGTCAGTGAGCCTACTTCTGTTTTGCAAATAAGTTCATTTGTATCATTTTTTTCTATCCCACTTAGACATGGAATCATATATTTGTCTTTCTCTGTCTAGCTTACTTAGTATAATAATTTCTAAGTCATACAAGCTGCTGCAAATGACATTCTTTCTTTTCTGCGGCTGAATAATATTCTATTGTATATATACCACATCTTCCTTATTCATTCCTGTGTTGATGGTTGCTTCCATGTCTTGGTTATTGCAAATAGAGCTGCTATGAACACTGGGGTGCATGTATCTTTTTGAATTAGAGTTTTGTCGAGGTATATGCCAAGGAGTGGAATTGCTGGATCATGTGGTAACTCTATTTTTAAAGGAAAATCTATACTGTTTTCCATGGAGATTGCACCAATTTACATTCCCACCAACAGTGTAAGAAGGGAGAACCATTAACTTCATCATTCCCATCTATCACCGCTTCTCCATCTTCCTGCCCCTCTTCTCACTTCCCAAACCCAGACTGTAGGGCTTCTCTAGCATGAGAGCCTCTGAAGGTAGCAAAGTCTTCATCTCCCAGAGTGGACTGGATTCTGGAGCATCTCTGTGTAGCAGTCAGCTTCCCCACACATCCCAAATCTTTCCATTAGAAGACACCTTTAAGGGACATCTTAGCTAGGGTAGCAGGTAGGTTTCATCCTCCAGCCAGCTCTGTTGGGCCAGAAGTGAATCTTTAGGGCACTATATTGAGAAAATCCTTCTCAAGAGGACATTCCCAAGTTCAGTGGGAAAGAATACCATCTTTAACTTCAATATCAGCTAAGGATGCAGGAGAGGAAAATGAGGGTACAGAAGCCTTAGTATCTGTCAAGCCTAAAAAAGTTCCTTTTCTGGATTATAGGTAAAAAGAAACCCAGAGAAAGGAAGCCCCCATTATAAAATGCCCCCATTAACCACTTCAATACATCAACAAGTTCACTTAAAAGGTACTGTCTGTGTCTAACACTATAGAACCTTCCTGCTCAAATCAGGGTCCATAGACCATTGGGTTCAGCATCTGACAAGCTGGGAGCTTGTTAGAAATGCAGAATCCTGGGATCCACACAAGACTAACTGGATTCAAATCTGCATTTTAACAAGTTCTCTGGGGCTTCAGCTTCACAATGAATTTTTTAAAGTACTGTTAGGGAGTAGAGAAGATGGGAATAACAGTGGGCTCTGCCTCAGTCCAGATGAGGAATGCCAAAAATTAAGTCGCAAAAAGAACAATGCTAAGTCTTGTAAGAGAACAAAAAAGTGCTGCTGAGCCCACAGAAGGGAGAGATCTACATAACCACAAAAGCACAGAAGGTTTCAGACAGAAGAGAGGCTTTGGGCTGAGCGACACAAGATGGATGGAGTTTGGATAGGCAGCTAGGGTCCTATCACCCTTGGGCAGCTCTCCCCTCACTTTCTTTTGAAACTTTTTATTTCATATCGGAGTATAGTTGATTAATGGTGTTGCATTAGTTTCAGGCATATAGCAAAGTAAATCAGTTATCCATGTACATGTATCTCTTCTTCAAATTCTTTTCCCATTTAGGTTGTTACCTAACACTGAGCAGAGTTCCCCGTGCTATATAGTAGCTCACCATGCGGAACCCTGTCCTCTCACCCTCTCCTTTTCCAAATCTCCAGATGTAGATCAACTGTTTCTGGTGGGAGCCTTCTCCTCTCAACAGACTTGGAAGCTTCTTGAAGCCAGAGATGGATCTTTCCCCTGCCCCATCTCCTGCATACATTCACACAGGACCAGGCTCATAAGGAACACTCCAACACTTAAAAAAATATATATATTTGACTGAATGAAAAAGGAAGGACTGAAGCCAGGTCTGTAACAACACAGACCCCAGCTCCATAATGGAGGTCCATAACCACCTCCCCAGATTGACCCAGTGAGACTAGACTGGTACCCCAAATTATCAGACTCAGTTCAGTTCAGTTGCTCAGTCGTGTCCGACTCTTTGCAACCCCATGAATCGCAGCATGCCAGGTCTCCCTGTCCATCACCAACTCCCGGAGTTCACTCAGACTCACGTCCATCGAGTCCGTGATGCCATCCAGCCATCTCATCCTCTGTCGTCCCCTTCTCCTCCTGCCCCCAATCCCTCCCAGCATCAGAGTCTTTTCCAATGAGTCAACTCTTCACATGAGGTGGCCAAAGTACTGGAGTTTCAGCTTTAGCATCATTCCTTCCAAAGAAATCCCAGGGTTGATCTCCTTCAGAATGGACTGGTTGGATCTCCTTGCAGTCCAAGGGACTCTCAAGAGTCTTCTCCAATACCACAGTTCAAAAGCATCAATTCTTCAGTGCTCAGCTTTCTTCACAGTCCAACTCTCACATCCATACATGACCACAGGAAAAACCATACCCTTGAATAGACGGACCTTAGTCGGCAAAGTAATGTCTCTGCTTTTGAATATACTATCTAGGTTAGTCATAACTTTTCTTCCAAGGAGTAAGCATCTTTTAATTTCATGGCTGCAGTCACCATCGGCAGTGATTTTGGAGCCCAAAAAAATAAAGTCTGACACTGTTTCCACTGTTTCCCCATCTATTTCCCATGAAGTGATGGGACCGGATGCCATGATCTTCGTTTTCTGAATGTTGAGTTTTAAGCCAACTTTTTCACTCTTCTCTTTCACTTTCATCAAGAGGCGTTTTAGCTCCTCTTCACTTTCTGCCATAAGGGTGGTGTCATCTGCATATCTGAGGTTATTGATATTTCTCCTGGCAATCTTGATTCCAGCTTGTGTTTCTTCCAGTCCAGCATTTCTCATGATGTACTCTGCATATAAGTTAAATAAGCAGGGTGACAATATACAGCCTTGATGTACTCCTTTTCCTATTAGGAACCAGTCTGTTGTTCCATGTCCAGTTCTAACTGTTGTTTCCTGACCTGCATACAGATTTCTCAAGAGGCAGGTTAGGTGGTCTGGTATTCCCATCTCTTCCAGAATTTTCCACAGTTGATTGTGATCCACAGAGTCAAAGGCTTTGGCATAGTCAATAAAGCAGAAATAGATGTTTTTCTGGAACTCTCTTGCTTTTTTGATGATCCAGCGGATGTTGGCAATTTGATCTCTGGTTCCTCTGCCTTTTCTAAAACCAGCTTGAACATCTGGAAGTTCACGATTCATGTATTACTGAAGCCTGGCTTGGAGAATTTTGAGCATTACTTTACTAGCATGTGAGATGAGTGCAATTGTGCAGTCATTTGAGCATTCTTTGGCATTGCCTTTCTTTGGGATTGGAGTGAAAACTGACCTTTTCCAGTCCTGTGGCCACTGCTGAGTTTTCCGAATTTGCTGGCATGTTGAGTGCAGCACTTTCACAGCATCATCTTTCAGGATTTGAAACAGCTCAACTGGAATTCCATCACCTCCACTAGCTTTGTTCGTAGTGATACTTTCTAAGGCCCACTTGACTTCACATTCCAAGATGTCTGGCTCTAGATGAGTGATCACATCATCATGATTATCTGGGTCGTGAAGATCTTTTCTGTACAGTTCTTCTGTGTATTCTTGCCACCTCTTCTTAATATCTTCTGCTTCTGTTAGGTCCATACCATTTCTGTCCTTTATAGAGCCCATCTTTGCATGAAATGTTCCCTTGGTATCTCCAATTTTCTTGAAGAGATCTCTAGTCCTTCCCATTCTGTTGTTTTCCTCTATTTCTTTGCATTGATCACTGAAGAAGGCTTTCTTGTCTCTTCTTGCTATTCTCTGGAACTCTGCATTCAGATGCTTTTATCTTTCCTTTTCTCCTTTGCTTTTCGCCTCTCTTCTTTTCACAGCTGTTTGTAAGGCCTCCCCAGACAGCCATTTTGCTTTTTTGCATTTCTTTTCCATGGGGATGTTCTTGATCCCTGTCTCCTGTACAATGTCACGAACCTCATTCCATAGTTCATCAGGCACTCTATCTATCAGATCCAGGCCCTTAAATCTATTTCTCACTTCCACTGTATAATCATAAGGGATTGATTTAGGTCATACCTGAATGGTCTAACGGTTTTCCCTATTTTCTTCTATTTGAGTCTGAATTTGGTAATTAGGAGTTCATGATCTGAGCCACAGTCAGCTCCTGGTCTTGTTTTTGTTGACTGTATAGAGCTTCTCCATCTTTGGCTGCACAGAGTACAATCAGTCTGATTTTGGTGTTGACCATCAGGTGATGTCCATGTGTAGAGTCTTCTCTTATGTTGTTGGAAGAGGGTGTTTGCTATGACCAGTGCATTTTCTTGGCAAAACTCTATTAGTCTTTGCCCTGCTTCATTCTGCATTCCAAGGCCAAATTTGCCTGTTATTCCAGGTGTTTCCTGACTTCCTACTTTTGCATTCCAGTCCCCTATAATGAAAAGGACATCTTTTTTGGGTGTTAGTTCTAAAAGGTCTTGTAGGTCTTCATAGAACCATTCAACTTCAGCTTCTTCAGTATTACTGGTTGGGGCATAGACTTGGATTACTGTGATATTGAATGGTTTGCCTTGGAGACAAACAGAGATCATTCTGTCGTTTTGAGATTGCATCCAAGTACTGCATTTTGGACTCTTTTGTTGACCATGATGGCTACTCCATTTCTTCTGAGGGATTCCTGCCTGCAGTAGTAGATATAATGGTCATCTGAGTTAAATTCACCCATTCCAGTCCATTTTAGTTTGCTGATTCCTAGAATGTCGACGTTCACCCTTGCCATCTCTTGTGTGACCACTTTCAATTTGCCTTGATTTATGGACCTGACATTCCAGGTTCCTATGCAATATTGCTCTTTACAGCATCGGATCATGCTTCTATCACCAGTCACATCCACAACTGGGTATTGTTTTTGCTCTGGCTCCATCCCTTCATTCTTTCTGGAGTTATTTCTCCACTGATCTTCAGTAGCATATTGGGCACCTAATGACCTGGTGTGGGGAGAAGGTAATGGCACCCCACTCCAGTACTCTTGCCTGGAAAATCCCATGGATGGAGGAGCCTGGTAGGCTGCCGTCCATGGGGTCGCTAAGAGTCGGACACGACTGAGCGACTTCACTTTCACTTTTCACTTTCGTGCATTGGAGAAGGAAATGGCAGCCCACTCCAGCGTTCTTGCCTGGAGAATCCCAGGGACGGGGGAGCCTGGTGGGCTGCTGTCTATGGGGTCGCACAGAGTTGGACACGACTGAAGCGACTTAGCAGCAGCAGCAGCAGCAATGACCTAGGGAGTTCCTCTTTCAGTATCCTATCATTTTGCCTTTTCATACTGTTCACGGGGTTCTCAAGGCAAGAATACTGAAGTGGCTTGCCATTCCCTTCTCCAGTGGACCACATTCTGTCAGATCTCTCCTCCATGACCCCCCCCGCCCCCCGTCTTGGGTTGCCCCACAGGCATGGCTTGGTTTCATTGAATTAGACAAGGCTGTGGTCCTAGTGTGATTAGATTGACTGGTTTTCTGTGAGTATGGTTTCAGTGTGTCTGCCCTCTGATGCCCTCTTGCAACACCTACCATCTTACTTTGGTTTCTCTTACCTTGGGCGTGGGGTATCTCTTCACGGCTGCTCCAGCAAATCGCAGCCTCTGCTCCTTACCTTGGACGAAGGGTATCTCCTTACCGCTGCTGTTCCTGACCTTCAACGTGGGATAGCTCCTCTAGGCCCTCCTGTGCCTGCTCAGCCAGCACTCCTCAGGTTGACTAGGACTTTAGAAAACTTACTGTAGAAACAAAATCCTCACCAGGTCTGGTTTGGCTGTGAATAAGTTGGGGCCCCTTAATTCTGGAAGAAAATTCTGTGGTCCCAACATTCAATGCTGAACCACAGAGGGAGAGAAGCAGAAAATAAAGCTTAAAGACATGGGGTGGGACCCCTGCCTGAAGCTTTATGGAGCAGGGCTAACACTCTGCAGGGTTGGTTTCCATAGTCAAGATGTTCCCTCTCATATAGCACCCTCCAAAGGCCCTGGCCAGCCAATCTACAGACCCTATCCACCTCCAGCCCATCCAACAAAGTTAATATACTCTGCAGAGAGTAAAGAGATGTGCAGTATAAAGTGTTATATCATCCTGTATGAAGAGAAGGCCTCAAACAGAGCTTTAGAGTCATGGATATTTTCCATATATTTATTATTTCACAGTCCTGCTTTTGTAAACTCTACAAAAAATAAAAAATAGAGAATGCAGGCTCTGGGGTGATACTACCTGTGTTTAGATCCTAACTCTGGCACTTTTCAGCTATTTAACTAAATAACTAAAGTAAGCTATTTAACTTCTCTATACCGCAAGATCCTTGTCAATAAAAGGGAGATAGTAATAATAACGCCTATACCACAAGGGTGTCTTGGGATTAAAAGAGCTAATGCATAAGTGAGTTCTTGGTGAAAAAGTGAAAGTGTCAATTTCTCAGTCATGTCCAGCTACTGGAGACCCCCATAGACTGTAGCCCACCAGGCTCCTCTGTCCATGGAATTCTCCAGACAAAAATACTGGAATGGGTTGCCATTCCCTTCTCCAGGGGATCTTTTGACCCAGGGATTGAACCTGGGTCTCCTGCATTGCAGGCACCATCTAAGCCACCAGTACACACTACATATTCAATAAAAGTTAGTGATTAGTATCTGCTTTTGGCTCCTGCCCTGCCCCTTCCTTCTAGATGCATCTCATTAGGCATGTCTCCCCTGTGCCCACTCTATGAACGCGACCCCTGCATGCTGAGTTTGTCCCACGGACACCATCTAGGCCTGGCCTAAGGTAGCACCTCATGTTTCAAAGAAAGCAATACCCTCTGACACTTCTTTACACCGATTATTCCCTTAGGGTTCAGTTCAGTTCAATTCAGTTGCTCAGTCGTGTCTGACTCTTTGCGACCCCATGGACCTCGGCAAGCCAGGCCTCCCTGTCCATCACTAACTCCTGGATTTACTCAAACTCATGTCCATTGAGTCAGTGATGCCATCCAACCACCTCATCCTCTGTCGTTCCCTTCTCCTCCCACCTTCAATCTTTCCCAGCATCAGGGTCTTTTCAAATGAATCAGTTCTTTGCATCAGGTAGTCACAGTATTGGAGTTTCAGCTTCAGCATCAGTCCTTTCAATGAATATTCAGGATTGATCTCCTTTAGGATCGACTGGTTGGATCTCCTTGCAATCCAAGGAACTTTCAAGAGTCTTCTCCAACACCACAGTTCAAAAGCATCCATTCTTCAGTACTCAGCTTTCTTTATAGTCCAACTTTCACATCCATTCATGACTACTGGAAAAACCATAGCTTTAACTGGATGGACCTTTGTTGGCAAAGTAATGTCTCTGCTTTTTAATATGTTGTCTAGGTTGGTCATAGCTTTTCTTCCAAGGAGCAAGTGTCATTTAATTTCATGGCTGCAGTCATCATCTGCAGTGATTCTGGAGCCCCGCAAAATAAAGTCTGTCACTGTTTCCACTGTTTCGCCATCTATTTCCCATGAAGTGATGGGACCAGATGCCATGATCTTTGTTTTCTAAATATTGAGTTTTAAGCCAACCTTTTCACTCTCCTCTTTCACTTTCATCAAGAAGCTCTTTAGTTCTTCTTTGCTTTCTGCCATAAGGGTGGTGTCATCTGCATATCTGAGGTTATTGATATTTCTCCCAGCAATCTTGATTCCAGCTTGTGCTTCATCCAGCCCAACGTTTCTCATGATGTACTCTGCATATAAGTTGCAGGCTGACAATATGCAGCCTTGCCATACTCCTTTCCCAATTTGGAACCAGTCCCTTGTTCCATGTCCAGTTCTAACTGTTGCTTCCTGACCTGCATACAGATTTCTCAAGAGGCAGGTTAGGTGATCTGGTATTCCCATCTCTTTAAGAATTTTCCCACAGTTTGTTGTGATCCATACGGTCAAATGCTTTGGCATAGTCAATAAAGAAGAAATAGATGCTTTTCTGGAACTCTCTTGCTTTTTTGATGATCCAGCAGATGTTGGCAATTTGATCTCTGGTTCCTCTGCCTTTTCTAAAACCAGCTTGAACATCTGGATTCATGGTTCACACATTGTTGAAGCCTGGCTCGGGGAATTTTGAGCATTACTTTACTAGCATGTGCAGTTATGTGGTAGTTTGAGCATTCTTTGGCATTGCCTTTCTTTGGGATTGAAATGAAAACTGACCTTTTCCAGTCCTGTGGCCACTGGTGAGTCTGTGGACTGTTAGGGTATATTCTCAATAAACTTGAAAGTATTTGATAATCTAATTTAATCTATAAAGAAAGAATGAATTTTAAAATCAGAATAAAATATACTGGATAACTAATAAGGACCTACTGTATAGCACAGGGAATTCTTCTCAATGCTCTGTGTAATGACCTATAAAGGAAAAGGATCTAAAAAGAGAGTGATCTATGTATATGTATAACTGACTTACTTTGCTATACAGCAAAAACTAATGCAACATTGTAAATCAATTATATTCAGATAAAATTTTTTTTAAAAAAATCAGAAAGACCTCAGTTTGAATTCCAGTTACTCCACTTACTTTCAAATATGAATCCTTGGACAAGTTTCTTAAACTGCATGACATTCAGTCTCCCCACTTAAAATGGGTTATAGCTTTTACCTCCTAGGAATATTATTAAGATTAAGTGAACCACTGAGCATCAAGTACATGGAACACAATAGACAGTCAATGGAAGCCAATTGTATAATGACTTTTCAGTTTTCTTTTAAGGATTTTCAATCTCCTCCAAGCAAAAGTCAGCATGTTTTGCTACCGTGACTTTCAAATCATTTTAAGGAGCAAAATACTCCCATTAAAATAAATCAAACAGATAAAATTGGTCCCATCACCCCCTTCCCTCCGGAAGGGTCTCCGGAGACACTCTCTCTGAACCCTTAGAAAACTACTTGCGTAAGATGAATTGGAAGTCTTAAATTCTAATATCTGTTATGCCACTAACTCCCAGGAAGACCTTGGACAAGTTACTTCTGCTCTCAGAGCCTCAGCTCTCTCCCTATTAAAATGGAGAGCTTAGGTATGTGATCGCTAAAGACCCTCTCATTTCTTTAAAATTCAAGGAAGATTCTGGTTACTGGATCTGCTGATTGGTTTTCCTGTCTTCTCCCCACACCTACCTCAATCTCTTATGCTGAGTAATTGTTTGTTGGCACTCTCTGAGACAGCTGTAGCCCCATCACTAGGGTACAGCTGGCTTTATTAAAAGAAGCAATATAATCATGTGTTGCCTTGCTCCACACCTGGGCACTTGCACGTGGCAGAATATCACAGGCAACTATCAAAAGAAGAATTAGTCAAGGGTCCTGGGAGTGAGGCTATGGCTTTGGCTAGATGGTGAACGAAGCAAAAATGGCATGCTTACCTTAGTCCAGAGACTCTGAACTATCTTTCAAAATGGAAAGTCAGGAGCTGAGTTCCATGGGACTTTAAAGACTATGTTGTTTCTCTTCAAAATATCCTTAACCTCCCAACTATCTATTATAAAAGAAGATGAACGTTTACAAATTACCTGGAGACTTTCATTAGTGTCTGGAGAATATATTACCTAGAAGGCAAGTTGTCCAATGTTGAGTGAATGGCAAGAAGTTGAGCATGAGAAGGCAAATTCTTACAGGGATGGCAGACAAGGGGGAAGAAAGTAGTGGAGGGCCTGGCCCAAAACTTAATGAGTTCAAGTCAAGCGTAGATCTGGGCAAGATGAGTGCCAGAATAAAGCCAAAGATCTTATCACTTCCTCAAAGTCTGTCTGTCCAGATCTGCACGCAAAGCAGAATGAGGCTTAATGAGAGGTTGAAAATAAGGCTGTAATTGTGAAAATACAGATAAATCATGGTGTGTAAAAAGAGTCCTGAAACACTTTCAGGTCTTGCCTTTAACATATACAAAACAGAGTATACCTCTCAAAAGTGATAGTAGAATCAAGTGGAAAAAAATCATATATACGTATATTAGAGTCCTATGAAACAATGATGGCTGTTGTTTTTTGCTCACTCACATCTGGCTCTTTGCAACCCCATAGACGGCAGCATGCTAGGCTCCTCTGTCCTTCACTATCTCCCAGAGTTTGCTCAAATTCATGTTCATTGAGTCAGTGATGTTATCTAACCATCTCATCCTCTGCTGCTCCCGTCTCCTTTTGCCTTCTATCTTTCCCAGCATCAGGGTCTTTTCCAATGAGTTGGCTCTTTGCATCAGGCGGCCAAAGTATTAGAGCTTTAGCTTCAGCTTTAGTCCTTCCAATGAGTATCCAGGGTTGATTTCCTTTAGGATTGACTGGTTTGATCTCTCTGCAGTTTAAGGGACTCTCAAGAGTCTTCTCCAGCACCAAAATTTGAAAGCGTCAATTCTTTGGCACTCAGCCTTCTTTATGGTTCAACTCTCACATCTGTACATGACTACTGGAAAAACCATAGCTTTGACTATATGGACTTTTATTGAAACAGTTATATGTTCAACAAACATAAGATGCTATTTATTAAGGTATTGGACCCAAGCAGTGCTTGTGATCAGCATCAGGGACAGATGACAGCTGAGTTAACTGCCTTTCAGATCTTTCTCAAGCTCCTAGGCACATCCAGGATTGGCCTTACCCTTGAAATAAATCTTAAGATTCATTTGTCAGGATAGACCCAAACTGCCTAAAATGCTTACTCAACATATGAGTCATGCAATATATATGCAACATTTCCTCATAAATGAGTAGCTCAGCAGGTGAGCTTACCTAATGGATGACAGAGTTAATTCCTCAGTGCCCCCTTGAAGCTGAGGCAGGAGCCTTGGAACACATCAACAGAAGATGACCTAGAGCAGAGGTCAGCAAAATTCTGTGAGGGTCGGATAGTAAATATTCTAAGCTTTTCAGGCTGTACAATTTCTGTTGCAACTGCTCAGCTCTGTCGTGGTAATGCAAAGGTAACGCTCAGTTGCTCAGTCACATCTGACTCTTTTTGACCCCATGGACTGTAGCCCACCAGATTCCTCTAACGGGATTCTCCAGGCAAGGATACTGGAGTGGGTTACCATTTCCTTCACCAGGGGATCTTCCCAACCCAGGGATCAAACCCACATTTCTTGCCTTGGTAGGCAGATTTTTTTTACCACTGAGCCACCTGGAAAGCCCATAATGCAAAAGCATCCATAGTCAATTTCTAAACAAACGAGTGTGACCATGTTCTAATAAAATTTTATTTACAAGAAAAGATGATGGGATGGATTTTTCCCATAGGCTGTGGTTTACTGACCTCTGATCTAGAGAGCCAGTCTGAATCATTTTAGGCAGGACTGGGTAATGCTTTACCATTATGCACCCAACTTTGTTGGATATAAGGGATATTTGAGACATGTGAATCATCCTTTCACTATCCTGAACCTCAACTTTGGCCCTTATTTCAGATAACCCTTTGGGAGACCTTGAGTAGTCCTAGCTAGAGAATGTGGAAAAGATCAAGAGAAAGCAAAAGGAAAAGAAAACAGTTGAACAGTTATGAAAAGTTAATAGAGAACTATGGACATATGGGGTCTTAGAGCTGGCCTTGCAAGAGACATAACACTTCAATTGATGGACATATTTCCATAGAAAACAGCAAGATGGGACCACTGAGAACTGAATGAGAGAGGGAAACCATGACTGCGGTAGAAGCAGCTTGAATCAAATACAAGGAGAGGCTCGACATCAATCAGGCATTTACTTTAAGCTAGGACCAGCCCTGGGAGTTTTGCAAATGAGATCGTGTTTAGTCCTCATCATTCCTCTCCAGTAGAATATTACTTGTACTAAAACATGAGAGGTCTCGGGGCAGAGAAACGATGTCAGTTGCCCTGGGAGCTGCAGCTGATGAGTGTGGACACCAAGATGACAACCGAGAATAATTCAAGATCAGAGCCCACACTTGCCCTTCCCCCACTTCCCATTTGCCTTAGATTCCAAAGCCTGGGTCACTTAGGGGGATCAAGGGCTGGTTCCTGTGAGGCTCCGAGTCCAGAGGGTGGACCCTTTCCTCTTCAACATCTTCCCATTTCAACCAGGCCATCCTCGCCAGTCTTGGCTCTCTCCAGAGCCTTCTATGCAGCTACCCAAATGGGGGATGACTGAGAACCACTCTCCCCTCCTGAAGACCTTATGTGCAGGTAATTCCGTGACCTTCGTTAAGTCCCCTGGAGAGGGCAAGGCTCAGCAAAAGCGGACACAAAAAGGGGAATGGACCTGGGGGCAGAGGAGACTGTCTGAGGCCCTGGGGGCTCCCAGACTTATTCCCCACTGCCCTCCCTGCTCAAAGAGGCCCTGAATGACAGTTGCAAATTTCATATGAAATCCATCCCTCAGTGCTGCCAAGTGTAGGGCGGGTGGGGGGAATGTTTTAAAGTCAAGCTATGATACGCCTGCAATAAAAGTTTACCAGCTTTCATATAGGCTCCCAATAATGAGGGGAGATATTTCAGCAGCTCGGAGAGTGCCAGGAGAGGAAAAGCAATTCCCAGCACCACTTCTTCAAGGTGAGAATCTGCCTCCCATATGGTTCATAACTGGGAGTTTCTCCCATTTAAAGGGGATAGTATCAAGTTGTATGTCTCTTTCCTCCTCACTGGGGTTTGTAATGATTCCTCAAATCTTTTGAATGAAGAGTCTTAAAGCACTAAGTTTGCCCTGGAGATGAACAGTGAATAGTTATACCCCAAACCTTGGAAGAGTCCAAAGTTATAACAACAGAGAGGTAACAGGATGAGGGATTACAGAGTGTTCAAGGAGTTCAGAGCTGGGGGCAGGGTTCTGATGGGAAACTTGTGTCCTCAAGTTGTGAGCTCTGGGAAATGAATGGAGGCCAGATCAAAACGTGGCTGCCCTAGACAAGCACCTTAGGGGAGCCATGTCCCCATAAGGGGGCCAGAAACTTAAGAGAAAGTATAGAGAAGAGTCTCCCGGGGTGCCTGGGGGAGGGACCCAACTGGGGAGCCAGAGAGAATGCTTGGCCACCTGGAAGCACAGAAGACGCCTTCAGAGATTCGGGAGAGGGGAGAGAAAGGAGGCGATGGCCAAGATAAGGGAATAGCACTTGAGGGAGGCAGGCACAAAGGCAAACGACCCTGGTGTGGGACCAGAAGGAAGGGAGCCTGCTCTTCCCAGCTGCCCTCCTGCTCTGCCCAGAGAGTAGGGCCTCCTTCTCCCTCTGCAGGAAGCTTATGGCAACCTAAACCAAGAAGCCCTTGGGGTCTGACACAGAACCGCAGAGCCCTATGCTGTTCACTGGCTAACAGGCATCACGTCAAATCTTATTAACAGAAACATGCCCTATTTCAAACTCATGATCGTGCAGACACGGACAAGACTCGAACCGACATGCGAGATTTCAATAAAAAGAGTGTGTTCCGCAAATCAAGAGTGTGAAAGAATTCTGGGCTAGAGGGATAATTAACCTATTTGGAGAAAAGCAACCAGATTTCAAGAACCTGGAATGGTACGAGCGCCTCTCTCTGTATCTCTTATGCACAATAGCTGTCTCCTTACTTCAGAGGGCCAGCAGACTCTCTGCCACATAACACTTCTGTCAGCCACTAATCGGTGGTGGTGGCGGTGGTGTTTAGTCGCTAAGTTGTATCCAACTCTTTCGTGACCTCATGGACTGTAGCCCCAGGATCTTCTGTCCATGGGATTTTCCAGGTGAGAATACTGGAGTAGGTTGTCGTTTCCCTCTCCAAGGCGTCTTTCTGACCCAGGGATTGAATCTGCGTCTCTTGCGCTGGCAGGTGGATTCCTTACCACTGAGTCACCAGGGAAGGCCCAACTGGTGTTGCCACCTGTGCTTAAAACAGTGCTAGTGACTGTCTCCCTCTTTAAAGGCCAGCTCACATCACCCCTCTCCTGCTCCCGCATGAGACCCTCAAGGACTTCTCAGTCCAGCAACGTTCTCTAAAGTGTCCAGAGTCTAAGTCACCTAGGTGCCATTTATGGGTACTCTTGAAATATAAGTTCTGTCACATGCCCAGAAGTTACAGCCCTAACTAGACCAGGAGTATTAATACTTAGAGACCAAAAGACAATCTTTACAGTAATTTGACTTCGTAGGTCACCAAAAATTCTGTGTTGGCTAATTGAAAGGGAAGTGTGATTTCCTCAAAAAAATCTTTATATAAGGATACTATGACACGCTAAGTCGCTTCAGTCATGTCCGACCCTGTGTGACCCCATAGACGGCAGCCCACCAGGCTCCCCCATCCCTGGGATTCTCTAGGAAAGAACACTGGAGTGGGCTGCCATTTCCTCCTCCAATGCATGAAAGTTAAAAGTGAAAGTGAAGTCGTTCAGTCGTGTCCAACTCTTCGTGACCCCATGGACTGCAGCCTACGAGGCTCCTCTGTCCATGGGATTTTCCAGGCAAGAGTACTGTCAGTTCAGTTCAGTTCAGTTCAGACACTCAGTCGTGTCTGACTCTTTGCGACCCCATGAATCGCAGCACGCCAAGCCTCCCTGTCCATCACCAACTCCCAGAGTTCACTCAGACTCACGTCCATCGAGTCAGTAATGCCATCCAGCCATCTTATCCTCTGTCGTCCCCTTCTCCTCCTGCCCCCAATCCCTCCCAGCATCAAAGTCTTTTCCAATGAGTCAACTCTTTGCAAGAGTACTGTAGGAAGCAATTAAAAACAATGAGTTGGAGCCATATATATTGATTGACCTAGGGTGATATTATACTTTCAGTGGAAAAAACTGTTGTAAGTTATGCACATCCTCTGATTTTTGAAGAAAAAAAAATTTATATTTTATAAACATTTAAATATATTTTGAGTGAGCACAGAGGAAAGGAAGGAAGAACACACACCAAACTGCTAATGTTTGCTGTGGGGGGTGGGGGTGGGGGAGGGAGTCAGCTTTTCCTTTGCAGGTCTCTGTGTCCTTTGGCTGCAACGAACATGCATTACATTTTACTCTGAGGGGCGTCTGTAAGTGTTACAAATAAAACGAAGTCCAGCTATGTCAGACTTTGCTCTAATCCAGACAGCAGCATCTCTTTCCCATGAGGCTTAAGGCCAAGCTTGGCACGAGGAAGGGCCTGGCAGATTATCTATCTCCTGCCATCCCATGTGGCATCCATACACAGACTCCCTGGGCATCTTAAACAGTACCGTGCCTGCCCACTTCTCCTTGAAGGAACCATGGGTGGCTTTGTTTCTTCTGTCCCAGGAAGCCCCGCCTGAAACAGCAGATAGCACTTGAAAACTAGACAGTGCCCCCAGGAGACTGGCATCCATGTACAGTGAATAAGACGGCCTTTCTAGCTGGGCTCAGCCAACAGAAGGATCAAGTCAGCAGAGGGTGGGAGGAGAGAGGGGTCAGGCCCCTCATTCCTCCAGCTCCCACACAGCCCAGCCCCAGGCTGGTAATAGCTGTGTTCCTCTTCTGGAAAGCCACTGCTCTGCTGGGCGCCCCATCTTCAGCCTTCTTGGAGTGTGTAAGTGCTCCATGTCTTGGTGGGGGGCAAGTGTGGTAAGTTTCTTGCTGTTACTAATCCAGAGGTATTTCGCATCCTTGAATGGTTCCCTCAAACATGCCTACACTTGTGAACAGTCCCTTTATTAAACTCTCATCCCCCACCCCATGAAGGTACCATCTGTTTCATGCCAGGACCCTGAGCTTCTTCCCTGGCTCCAGGGAGCTCCAGCAGACAGCAGGGCTGTATCAAGTATCACCCATGTTGGAAAAGCCCCTGATGCTGGGAAAGACTCAGGGCAGGAGAAGAAGGGGGTGACAGAGGATGGGATGGTTGGATGGCATCATCAACTCAACGGACACGAGTCTGAGCAAACTCTGAGAGAGAGCAAAGGACAGGGAAGCCGGGCGTGCTGCAGTCCGTGGGGTCTCAAAGAGTCGGACACGACTGAATGACTGAACAACAACAAGCATTTTGAGAAGCCACTCCAAGCCAGAGACAGGCACAGTCTGGAAACACCTCTCTCAGGCAGGCTGTCCAGCCTGAACCAGGCATTGCGGGGTACAGTAACGGGCACGGCTGAGCATCCTGGGTCTCTTATGCACTAGCCATGGAGATGTGGTCCATAAGGCCAGCTCACCTCCTTGACAGTCATTTGAAGAGAGGAATCAAGCAAGCCAAGAGAAATGCCTCTGTGCAGGCTAGAAACAGTCAGAGGGTGCCGTGGAGCCAGCTGCTATAACCTGTAGCTCCCATGGCAAAACTATGCTCCTGTGACTCTCATCCAGGGGGTGTCAATCAAGCAAGGAACAGGGAGAGAACAGATGCAAACAAGCCAACTAAAAATATACCCGTTGCTGACTTCGTTAAGTGTGCAGGAACATTCTCAGTCCCTGGGGCAATGACGGGACCTCAGGATCTCAAGGGGCACAAGAGAAATGGCAGCTAAAGTAAAATTCAATATAAAAACAACAACAGGAATGACAAATATAGATATCTGATACCAAAACAATCTGTTCATATTCAAATCCTAATTTGACCTACCACTAACACCTAATTATTAATCAAGCTGAGCAAGGGTGAGCTGTTACCTCTGTCCCAGTTCTCTCAGGCAGGCTATCCAGCCTGAACCGGGCACTGGGAGGTACAGTAACAGGCACAGCTGAGCATCCTAGGTCTCTTATGCACTAGCCATGGAGACGTGGTCCATAAGGCCAGCTCACCTCCTTGATGGTCATTTGAAGAGAGGAATCAAGCAAGCTAAGAGAAATGCCTCTGTGCAGGCTAGACACAATCAGAGGGTGCCATAGAGCTCAGTCATGTCCGTCTCTTTGCGACCCCGTGGACTGCAGAACACCAGGCTTCCCTGTCCATCACCAACTCCCGGATCTTGCTCAAACTCATGTCCGTCGAGTTGGTGATGCCATCCAACCATCTCACCCTCTGTCATCCCCTTCTCTTCCTGCCTTAAATCTTTCCCAGCATCAGGGTCTTTTCCAATGAGAAAGACCCTGATGTAACCATTCCTGTGGCTAAGAAAATGGAATGCTCAGACTGGCCAGGGCTGGGTCTTCGCATCAGGTGGCCAAAATATTCTTAAAGAAAGAATCTCAGGCTCATTTCTAGACAGAGCAGGAAGTTACAACCAAGTGGGGCCTGAAGGCCAGGCACAGATGGCGACAGACAAGCCAACAACTCCTCTGCCATCACCCACCACCCACCCACCCACTTTATTGGCAGCAAGAAAGCAAAGACAGTCTAAACCCAGGTATAGAACAGCCAGGAAAACAAAGAACTGATTTTCCTACCCATAAAGGCCCATGTTCTGCCTTCAGTCTAGTGAGGACACTGGTTGAATGTTACGGAGTCAAGATTAAACAGGCTTAATGAGAAAAGGGGACTGACTGACTGACCCATGTAACTGAAGTCCAGGGATGGGTCAGGCATGACTGATCTAGTCCCCAGGAATCTCCAACTCTCTGCCTCTCAGATCTGCTCTCCTTGGTGGGACTTGCTTCTCACCATTCATGCGTGGTTCCCAGCAGCTCCAGGCTGATACCTGCTATTAGGCAACTCCAGAGGAAAGTACATGAAAGTTTCTGGAGGAGTCTTAGATCTGAGTCTCAGTGTATGACCTGTGCCACTTGCCCATCTGGAACCATTCCTGTGGCTAAGAAAAGGGAATGCTCAGGTTGGCCAGGCCTGGGTCTTGCGCTCATCCCTGGGTCTTAGAAGTAGAGCAGTCTGGCACAGAGTAGGCATTCAAAAAATACATGCTGAAAGGAAGAAGGCATGAGTGAAAGAATCAGTGAATGGCTCAGAGGTGTGAAATCTCACAGTACATTGCGGGACAGTGAGCTGGCTACTGTAGGTGAAAGAATGTAATGGGAAAGCCAAGGATAAGTAGATAGGATCTGATGTGGTAGCCATGGGCAAGGTACTCTGCCAAGCAGAGTACAAGCCCCAGGACACACAGGGAAGCCCAGATGAGCTGTGTGCCTCTGGAACTTACAACCTGCCAGGGGTCATGTTCCAACGATCTATCTATTATAACAAGGAAAATATGCTGAGGCCTACAGGAGCAGGGGGATGTCTTCCCACCTGGGGAGGGAGGAGGGCTTCAGAGACCTTTCAGTGGAGGCATCTATTTTTCATTTGGAGTTGGTGAGTGGGCTAGTTTAGACAAGTGGGAAAGAATGAATGTTTTAAGTAGGAAGGCTGATCAAGAATTATGGGGGCTGGGATTTAGGACAGGCCTGTGAGAAGGAGCCCCTAGGAAGGGGCTATAAATGGGTTCAGGAGGCCCCAAGCGAAGGCTGAGTCTTCTGGCCAAAGGTTTAGAGCTTTACATTTTGGCCTTGGGGCACTGCAGCGGCTTCTTGAGCCAGTTCATCTCAGTCACCTTAGAAATAGCATCTATCTGCTCTCAGGGCATCTCAACTCAAATTCATGGTCTTAAGGAATTGACAGGATCTCTCGTTCCAGTGGGCTGCTGCTACAGGGCTGGGTGATTCTTCTCTGAGAGGCAGCATCTTCAGGCTGCAAATCGCCTCCCTGACTTTCAACCATTTCCAGCAGCAACGGCGTAGCTCATCTTAAAAAGCCACACTTCCTGGCATGAGTGATAAACTCAACTTTAAACTGATTATTGAAATCTACAAACTGTTAATCCAGTGGCTGCAGCAAAGCCCCATTCTCTCCACTGTTTAATCTTCACTTACAATGACAGGATTCATGCGCTCTTTCAGCAGCTCCCTGCAGTCCTTGCCATGCCTTCTCCAGACCTCTTCCACAGTCACTCCACACAGCAAATACACTCACATAATCTCCTCTCTTCATCTCCCTCTTCTCATCTCCTATCTCTCTATCTCTGTCCCTGAATGAGGCATATCTGGAAATTGTCACATATTTGTCCCTGTGAGGCAAATCACAGGGAAGAAAATCTGTGCAGATGGAATGAATGGATTCATAAGGATCTTTGCTCACCCTGCAGAGGAATGGTCCAGTAGGCTCAGATGTCCACTTGGTTTGATGAGCCATCTTAGCTGGCGGTCTGGATTGGGTCCCTCCACAGGTTACCCGGGAACATCACTGAAGTGAGTGTTACTCCCCTCCCCAATAAGCAGCTTTACTGCAGATCTGAAGCTCACAGGTGCCAGGGCTGGCACTCATTCGGCTGAGTCAGAGCTGCCCTCTGTCCCCCACGCCAGACAAACCACAAGCACAGGGGCCCTTGTGTGATTTTCTAGAGCAGGGGCTCCAGAAAGGACCTAAGGAGGTTATTGCCTTCCTCGTATCCATCCTGCTGCCTAAGGCTTTGCCCTCTGGGGACAATCCCAAATGGCCAAGACCAGTGTTACTGCATATATGGCACTTTCTTCTTCTTCTTCTCAGAAAAGATATTCACACGGAATGGAATGAAGAGAACTGACATAGACAGGGAAACTGATCCCCGGGCACGGGGCTTCTTCGGGCAGTGGGGAGATGGGGGGCCCCCTGCTTATCTTCCTTTGTCAAATTTGGTTCATTTATTCTCTTCAACACTAGGCTCTCTCCACTCAGATTGGTCCCCAGGATGAATTCTCAGTTAGGTTCAAAACATGTCACTAGGTGGTATCTGCTTACATCCAGCAAGCCATCAATCAACAGCTTGCGGAGCACTGCAGGCTAATGACACCCAGAGCCCTGCGCTTGACTCTGGGCAAGATGTGTGGGCCGGGGGTGGGGGTACCATGACACGGAAGAAGTATTTCTTTCGCTGAGAGCTTCTAACTCATTAGACAGACAGATGCAATCCCCGCAAACCTCCCAGATGCAATTAAATTACAACCAAGGGCATGTGCCAGCTGTCTTAAGGAAGCCTTCCAGACACTGACATGTGACACTTCTACTTACGTCTCATCCGCCCAATATGAATGCATCTGCCTTGAGTGGGGTCAGCCGGGCTGGAGCAGGCGGGTAGAGGTGAGGGGGTCAAGAAGGCTTCATGAGACACTCAGAGCAGGCAAATGTGTGCACGTACTTGAGTGTGTGTGTGTGCGCGCGTGTGCCTCTTCAGACTGGCCTTCGCCAGCAATCTCAAGCCGCAACTCTTCTCCCCCTTCCCTCAGCACTCTCTGCCTCCCCCTCCCCTTGCCTCCTCTTCTGCCCACCCACAACACACTCAAGAACCAAAGGCCTTTCCAGCCCCAGAGATAAGTAATTTATTGTGATTAAAGGCATGCCCCTTACCAAGGGCATCTGCCTCTGCATTTGAAAAGGGGCGATCAACGCTGAACCCCTAGGACTAGGTCTCTAACGGGAAGCACTCAATGATGGGGAGATGGGTTTTCTAACAGCTGTTATAAACCTCCTGTAACTCACACACAGTGCTGGGTAAATCACATCCATTATCTCATTCAACCCTCGTAACAATTCTGCAAAAGACACATTCTCAGCCTCACTTCTCAGAAAGGGAAATGGGGCATGGAGGCAGGAACAGGGCTTGCCCAAGGTCATCCTGAGGTGGAGCAGCTCTGCCCCTTTTCAATACCCTGTACCTGGATGGGGATAAAATATTGCAGGGAGGTTGGGGACAGATGGGAAGACATGCTCCTCGGAGCCCCACCAGGCGCAGGCTCACAGAACCACTCCCTGGTCCGGGCTGACCCCACACCTATCAGATCCTTCTAGAGCCTGCCTCTCAACCCTACTCCCTCTGCGGCCACCCAATGCAAACTGCCAACTCATTGGAGAAGACCCTGATGCTGGGAAAGACTGAGGGCAAGAAGAGAAGAAGATGGTAGAGGATGAGATGGCTGGATGGCATCACCGACTCACTGGACATGAATTTGAGCAAACTCCAGGAGTTAGTGAAGGACAGGGAAGCCTGGCGTGCTGCAGTCCATGGGGTCACAAAGAGTTGGACACGACTGAGCGACTGAACACTTTCTAGAGCCTGCCTTTCAACTCCACTCCCTCTTTCCCTCGTACCCCGCCCTCCCCTCTCCATCTCCCTCCCTTTCCTCCCTTTCACTTTGGGAGTAATCAACAAGGGGGGGGATTATCCACCCTTGCATTCATACCTCCCCACAGGAGCCGCTGGCTTGGGGCCGTCCCTAAGCAGTTTTTAAGAAAGAAATCTAAGCTGAGTCGAGTGTACCTCCTTGCCTCAGATTTTAGCAATGGAGTCATTTCTCTGGAAAATAATGATAATGAAAAATGGCCTCCAATTATTCAAAGCCTATTTCTATGAATAATTCAGAAACAAAGGAGTGCCCTTACCTGCTTACCACAGCACCCCTCCTCCAACCTCATCCCTTCCTCACTCCTGGGGTGCTTTTTAATTCTACCCCAAAGACTGTAACTCTCTGCACACTGAAGTGCTCAGAAATTTGGTCACCTGGAAATGAGTGCATGTGTGCTGAGTTGCTTCAGTCATGTCTGACTCTTTACAACCCTGTAGATTATAACCTGCCAGGCTCCTCTGTCCATGGGATTCTCCAGACAAGAAAACTTGAGTGGGTTGCCATGTCCTTCTCCAGGGGATCTTCCCGACCCATGGTTTAAACCCATGTCTCCCATCCAAGTACTAAGCAGGCCCAGCCCTGCTTAGCTTCCGAGATCAGACGAGATCGGGCACATTCAGGGTGGTTTGGCCATAGATGAACCTCTTACATCTCCTGCACTGGCAGGTGGATTCTTTACCACTAGCGTCACCTGGGAAGCCTCATCTGGAAATACCAGTTAAAATAGCCACCAGTCTGACAGTGTGCTAAGCTGTTGTGTGCATTCCCTCATGGAATTCCCTCTGAATCTGGTGCTATCTACTTATTACAGATGAGGAAGCAGAGGCTCAGAAAGCGAAAGAAATTATCCCAAAGTCATATAACTAGAAAGTGATGGAGGAAGGGCTCAAGCCGAGGAGATGCCAGAGCCTACACCCCCACCAGCACTCCGATGCTGAGCGCAGATGGCCAGCCATGGAGTGAGGGGCAGGGATAGAAGAGGGGTGGGAAGTGGTTCCTAGGCTGCAGTCCTGACCACCTCTCTCCTTGTGCCCACTCTCAACTCCAAAGCAGAGCTCTTTTTCAGCTCGTTCCAGTTCTTTAGGATTTGCACTGAATCGTTCCTCTTCCTGGGATGTTTCTGGACTCAGTTTATAGCACTGGCTTCCTGCAAGATTCATTTGGTGAACAGAAATCTGGGAAAACTTTTCGAGCCCTCTGGCACCCGGGGGCAGGCTATGCCTTATCTGGAGTCCAGCTCCTCAGAGGAAACTTTATGAAGTTTTATGTATAAGTGGAAGCAGACCCTCCCTCATCTTGTCACCATAGCAACCTATGTCCCATGATAACTGAGAGATGGGAGGCACAAGCGTGCAAACCGGACTTATAGCTTCCTGGTCTAAAATGCTTGTACATGGATCTGTTCTGGTTCTTTAATTTCTTCCTGGAGGCAGGGCACGTGGTACCTTCTCCACATGCAGCACAGAGATGGGGCCCAAGTTGGCTAAGACTCTGCCAGCAGACAAAGCCTAGATACCCAACAGTGGGAGAGGAAAGAAGGCACATTGACCCTGTCCACCCCAGTCATGAGTGGGCTCTGGTCAGCTCCATGGCAGAGCCAGCCAGGGGACTCCAGTATCCATCCCCCTTTCTTCCTTAGAAACAGAATTCTAACATTTATTCCCACAAACTGTCTCTAGGAATAAAGCCTATATGCCCTGCTCTCCCCAGGAAGCTGGGTTCTGACCACATGAAATGGAGCAGAAATATGTGAAAAACTTAGAGGAAACCTTCCTTTTCTTTCCTTCTTCCCATTTGCTGCTCATACGCAGATGTGATGGCAGTAAAGGACCAAAGTCGCTGCCACATTGCAGGAGAGTCCCTGACCTCGTCGACCTCTTGCTCTCCTCCCACCTGCTGGCCCTTCACACCGGCCAGACCCACCTGGGGAATGGAGGACTCCAGCTGAGTGGTCCTTGGTGGTCAGCCTCTGGGATTCAAGTAAGGAACCTCCAATCAAGGACACACGATGTCAGAAGACCCTTCACCCATTTCCCCCTTAGGCAGAATCCAAGGAGCTCATACATTCCTGCTGGAACCCCCACTCTTTAAACCCACCTCAGCATTCCCTGCCAAAAACGTTTGCGCCTGAAACCAGTTTGTATACAGACCATTATTTGTACATGCTAAATTTTTGTTGTTGCTATTGTTTTCATTTTTCATTGTGATAAAATACAGATTACATAAAATTTACCATTTTAATTCGTCTTAAGTGCATCGTTCAGGAGCATTAAGTACCTTGACATGGTTGTACAACCACACCACTATCTATCACTAGAACTTTGTCATCACTCTAAACTGAACTCCATACCCATTAAACAATAACCCTTCCGTCTAGCTGCTGGTAACCACTATGCTACTTTCTGCTTCAATGAGCTTGATGACTCTGCTGCTGCTGCTGCTAAGTTGCTTCAGTCATGTCCAACTCTGTGTGACCCCATAGACGGCAGCCCACTAGGCTCCTCTGTCCCTGGGATTCTCCAGGCAAGAATAGTGGAGTGGGTTGCCATTTCCTTCTCCAATGCATGAAAGTGAAAAGTGAAAGTGAAGTCGCTCCGTCGTGTCTGACCCTCAGCGAGTCCATGGACTGCAGCCTTCCAGGCTCCTCCGTCCATGGGATTTTCCAGGCAAGAGTACTGGGGTGGGGTGCCATTGCCTTCTCCTTGATGACTCTAGATGCTTCATAAGTGGAATCATACAATATTTGTCCTTTTGTGACTGGCTTATTTCACTTAGCATAATGTCCTCAAGGTTCATACATCTGGTAGATGTACCAGAATTTCCTTCTTTTTAGAGACATATTTCATTGCATGTATAACCATATCTTGTTTATGCATTCATTCATAGATGGACACAGGTTGTTCCCACATTTTGACTATTGTGAATAATCTTGCTATGAACGTGGGTGTATAATACCTGTCTGATTTCCTGCTTTTGATGGTTCTGGATATATACCCAGCAGTGGGATTCTGGGGCACACAATAATTCTGTGTTTCATTTTTTGAGGAACCACCATATTGCTTTTCCACTATGACTGCACCATTTCGTGTCTCTATCACTGCTGATTGTTCGCGGCATTTTATGCGCCTGTCTGTGGTTTCTTCACCCAGACAAGCAGCACCTTCCGTATAAGAACCCACCTTCTCTCGCCTATAGTTGGGACAGCAGTAACTACTTATGGGAGACCTCAGATAGAAAGACACTGCAAGACACCAAACTCAACCTAGAAAGAAAAACACCCAAGAAAATAAGTGCAGAGACATGGACTGTAACACAGAAACAACGTGCTATCCCACAGATTATTTAAGGGAGTCTTCCCAATAAAGATCGTATTTGAGTTGGAATATGAAAGGTGAGAAGGGTGCCTACAGCCGGCACTGAGAAAGGAAACTCTGGGTGAGCGAAGCAGTGAGAGAACAGACACAGCAGTGTGAGAACTTCCGGGAGACCAGAGGGCACCCAGGGAGGCCAGTACCTAGAAGAACGGCTGCGCATTAGAAGCGGATGAGAAGCACGGCCATCACGATGCTCCAGAAGAGGAGTCTGCGCAGTGTGGAAACCCTGAAGTCACAGACAAGCATGGAAACCCAATTAGGCTCCCTCACCTCCTGTGTCCCATCATGCCTTCTGCCGCTAGTAATGCAGTGAGCTGGCTGGGAAACCCCATGACAGGATCATGGGAAAGTCCGATTTTCTAAAAAGCACCGAAGTCAGACTCTATTGGAGATCCACACACTCTCACGTGTGCACACGCATTGTCTTATGCTGCAGAGATGCTCACGGAAGTCAGGGATAGGAAACAACACCTATTGTAACTCTGGGGGAAATGTGCTGCTCTTCAAAGAAGCTCAGTTTCTTTCTTCCTCCCACAAAAGCTGTCATCATTCAGGTCTTAATAGCAACAGACTCAGTAAAGAGAGGAAGATGTTTGGGAAAATTTTTACACCTCCTCCACCTCCATTCAGTCTTACATTTGGGGAACAACCAACCGCTTCAAGTCACTTTTCAGTGTTTCATTCTTTCTAAAAGATTAAAAACAACTCACCTCAAAGCCTTCCATGTTTCTCAATCGATATTTTAGGTTAGCAGTTGTGTTAAACAACTGTTGCTGAGGAATGAACAACCCACCCCCATCCCCCCGTCCCGCCACACCAGATCCCATGGGCACCAACAATAGGCACGTATGTGTCACTCAGCAGGTTGGCTGGGCAGGCTGCTTCACGTGTTTCTCACTCTTATCCTGGGGCTGGGGTGAGTCAAGCGATGGTCACAGCATAAGAGGGCAAGTCAATTGCACCAGCACATCCCAAGGCTCTGCTTGCATGATTCCCCCTAGTATCCTTTTGGCCAAAGCAAGTCCAATGGCCAAGCCCAACACTAAAGAGCAGGGACATGTAATCCACCTTTGTGAGAGGGACTGCAAAGTGACACCGCATGGGGAATAGATACAGAGAGGGGTAATCCCCTCCCCATAATAAGTAAAGTATCTGCTGTTCACCAAGCCCCACATTTGCTGAGTTTCTACCATATGCAAGGCACCATGGAATACCAAGTTGAATTCCATTCAGCCTTCCCTCCAGAAATTTACAACCTAACAGAAAAAAAAAGGTAAGTCCATAAAGAGGTTAACACTGAAATATGAAGCAAAGAACTTGGGATGGCAGTGACATATTCTGTCTGCAAAAGTCAAGAAATATTTTGCAGGAGAGGGAATATCTTAGGTACAATAATGATTCTGATGGATTTTAAAAAAGGACTCTTAGCTCTCCAGTCAAGAACAAGAAATCCAAGATCAAACACAATGCCTAATGTGTTCTTTTATACTGTAAACTGCTTTCATAGTACTGGATACTAAGGGTACAGGGGGTGTTGGGTTCCCAACTTGATCAGGCTGAAGAGAATTCTAGAAGTCACCTAAACTAAGACCTGTATCAGGACCCCAGAACTCTACTAAGCCCTGGGGACCCAAAGATGAACAAGACACAGTCCCCTGACTTAAAGACCAGGCAGTCTTTAAGACTCTCAGAATAGATGAGAGATGTTTGCACGTGTGCGCCGGTGTGTGGCTTACGGCTGTGGGAAATTAACAGAACCAGTTCACAACACCAAAGCCACATGAAACAAGGACAGCACTAACGTGACAGCTTCAAGGACGACAGAAATTTGCTGAGAGGCTTCAGGTCAAGGTCTACACTCTGCACTTTTCCCTGGAAAAGGATCTGAATCCTCTGTCGGTAGGTGCCTGGTGTGAAATTTCTTGTGAAGCCCCTGAGCTACAAAGAGTTTGAGTGAAACCTGATTGTCTTCCCAAAACTTGGCAATTAGGAGCAAGATTACCTCTTCAGATCCATCTGTTCTCAGTTACTTTGGGGAAACCAAGGCAGCGTAGTAGACCCTTCTCTTGCTGATGATCCAAACTAACAAATGCTCAAGGTCGTCTAGAGGTTAATGCAGCCAGGAATTCTCACTGTGAATTCTAAGGATGGTGATGAGTCAGTCTGTAAGCACCCTGAAATGACCAATAAAATGTGTGCTTTCATGACTACACTTTTGGAGTAAGAAGTCATAGCTTTCATCAATCTATATCCTCAGTACAATTATCCTCAGTAGAATCCTCAGTACAACTTCAAAAAAGAGTCTAAAAAGTTGACCCACTCCTTCATTTATTCAACAAACACTGATGCTGACAATTCAGAGAGCAAGTACCCAGCCCAGGGAATACAAGCAAGATACGAAGCCATGCCAGCCTTCAGGGAGGACAATGCATACATCATCTTGCTCTTTTAAGAAACTTATTAGACAGGTCAGCAAAACTTGAAACCCTTTCAAAATATGGGCCCATCTGGTCACCCAACTTATTCCTTGGGATTCCTCAAATCCTGTCCCCTCACCCACACTACTCTGTCTCTGTCTCCCTCCCTGCCAGCTTGCAACAGACGTTTAAGAAGCACCTCCTTTGTGCCCAGCTCTGGGGCTGCATCTTTTTTTAATTGCTGGAACCATACATTGGACTGAGCCAATTTGAGGCAATTCATCTCTATTGCAAAAGAAAACAAAAAATCTAGGATGTCTCCTCTCCTCTCCTCCCCTCTGCCTGCCACCTTGCCCTGCCCCAGTCAGGGAAAGCTTTATTTTCTCCTTGAAGAAGCCATAATGAAGACTCCCCTATGTTTACGGTTTACGGAAGAAGAATATTAGAGAATTGCTATGGTTACAGGCCCCATTCTGCCTCCGTTTGAGGACCAGAGGGAGCTGGAGGAAAGCACCGAGCTGCAGCTCCTGGTGCCGCTCAGCCTGGAATCATCATCAAGAAAAAATGTTTACATCAGAGGAGAAATTGCTCCTCGAGTAGCAAAGGGAAAACGCCAGGCTTGATGAGATTGTTACACAGAATCTTGGCTGGGTTGTTTCTCCCTTGCTCCCCCTTCCCCCTGCCCCATTATTATTTAAGGTTGTATTAAATCAGGCAAAGGGAGCAGACGACAAAATGCAACTTAGTGTCAGCTGCTCTGGCAGGACGCCCAGGCTGGGGCTGGCCCCATAGTGCGTCCTCTTCATCTTCAGCCGCAGCAGCGGAGGCTGCCAGCATCAGCATCTCCCTGCAGACCCTGCAGGAGAACCAGACCAGAGCTTCCTGCCCCCAACCCACCCAACTCACCCGCCTCGGGGCACAGACCATCCTGATTCTGAAACAGAACCAGGGTAGGCTAGAACTAGGCAGCCAGCATCCTAACACAGCTCTGTTCGTCATCCTAACACAGCTCTGTGTGTCCTTGGGCAGATGTCTTTGAGTCTCTGAACTATGATTTCCCTTCCTTTCAAATAGGGCTTAGGTAACTGTGGTGTTGGAGAAGACTCTTGAGAGTCCCTTGGACTGCAAGGAGATCCAACCAGCCCATTCTGAAGGAGATCAGCCCTGGGATTTCTTTGGAGGTTATGATGCTGAAGCTGAAACTCCAGTACTTTGGCCACCTCATGCGGAGAGTTGACTCATTGGAAAAGAGTCTGATGCTGGGAGAGATTGGGGGCAGGAGGAGAAGGGGACGACCGAGGATGAGATGGCTGGATGGCATCACTGACTCGATGGACGCGCGTCTGAGTGAACTCCGGGAGTCGGTGATGGACAGGGAGGCCTGGCGTGCTGCAATTCATGGGGTCGCAAAGAGTTGGACATGACTGAGCGACTGAACTTAACTGAACTGCCCCATCCTGAAAGCAAGGCAGTGGAATGATGCTCTTAAGGGTCAGGTCCTCTCATGCCTTAGCTCTCTCGCCTGAGGAACAGGAATGATGGCAGCACTCAGCCCTTGGAGTTGTGAGGATAAACACTGCCTCACTCAGAGGTGGGTGTAGCTATGAGGAGGCGCCATCAATGGGCCCCTCACCTCTATGGCTACAGCACACAGCACATTGTTCTAAGCGCCTCTGTTCTTTCAAAAAGTCCATAGATTGATGCATTTCTGCAATAAAGGGTGTTGTTTGGGTTCCAGATGGCAGGAGAGGCTGTTGACATTATAACAGAATGATTTTACACTCCTCTTTCTTCCTTCCTCTTCCTCACCTCAAGCCCTCCCCGACAAAGGAACACAGGGATATGGGATTACCATGTGGCATTCATGAGGGCTTATCCTGAGGGGACCTGTGGGGGAGGCTGGGCTGGGGTAGGAGGTATGAGTGGCCCCTGGGGTTGGGGGAAGTCTTCTCTGGTATCAACCTGAGGCTGGGAAGCCTAGATTTCTTCAGTCCCAGCTCCTGAAGGCAGAGCTGTCTTGGGAAGGGGTTCTTAAGAGGGAAAGCAGGAGCTGAGAGGTCCCAGTGGGGGAAGCCACAGCTGAAGGTGAGGAAACCAGATCTCGTTTGTTAATAACAAGGGACTGATTCATGAGCGTGCGCTGTCTGTGCTAAGCGAGCACCAAGCCTGCCTTGTCTCACTGTGGCCACAGGCCCACGCCCTCTGAGGCACACGTTGTGCTCTCCCCAATGTCCATGTGAAGAGACTGCGCATCATAGCCTCCTGCCTGAGCCCATACAGCTTACACAGAGCCCAGCCCGGCTTTGACCCTGGAATGGTCGGGGTCCCTCCACCCAGTAGGGAAAGAGCTGGGGGTGGCGTACCAGTGCTGTGGGTATCAAACTCAAACCCTCTGCTGTTTTCCATCACTATTCAGTTCTCTTCATCTTGTTGACACCCCTGAGAACTTGGGAAGGCATTACTTGAAAATCTAGCCTTGCCTCAACTGCGCAGATGCCTGGAAGGAGAATTTGAGAGCCACAAGGTAGCTTCATGCCTATGAAGCCAGGAGTCTCACCTTTACACGGAGATGCTTCACCCACAGATGGCCCTGGAAGACCCAGACTTCAGTTCTTCCAACAGGAGGGACTCGTTCACACAGGCCTGTGAGTACATCAGTTGGTTTAACTAATCAGCTGAAGTAGAGCTGTGCCATCCGGGAAGGTGTGCAGAGGAAGCTGCCAGGAGCTGTCCTAAGTACTTGACAGGCATTCTAGCACTTCATCCTCACAGCTATCTGATGAGATAATACTGAACTTGCCCCCCTTGTAGGGATGGAGAAGGAGCCTCAGCATGGTTCAGTACCCTCTCCAAGTTCCTGAAGCGGAAAGTAACAGAACTCAGAGCTGCCCAGATGCAGACTCCAAATCTCATTCTCTGTGCCTAAGGGGAGTCTGCCCCCACCCTACAAGGCAGGAAGTGAAGAGAACTGTCATAAAAGCACAAGACAGACCTGTCTAACCCCAGATCTAGTGGCTCTTGGGCATTAAGGCAAGTTCCCTGTCTTCAGGGAAGTCTGGCCTCACTGGAGGGACAGGACAGCTACCAAAACCAGCTGAGGAGCGCAGGGAGAAGATCCACAGTGAGGGGTGAAGGCAAGCGTCTATGGCTATAGAAGAGAGATCCCTGAGAACTTCTGGGAGGAGGTGAGCTGAGATGAGAGACTCTTCAGAGGAGAGGGGAGCCAACCCAAGCAAAGACAGAAATGGGGACATGTATGGAAGGAGCAGAGGGAAGAGTGGAAAAACCAGTAGACCCTGAGTGGTGAGCTAGAGAAAGCCCTGCAGGGGGCAGTGGTAGGAAGTCTCAGAGTTAGTGTGTGACAGACTTCAGGGTCAAGAGGTACCAGGCCTGCTGAGCCTTTGACTCCCCACTTGTCCCAAGGAAGGGCTCTGGGAAGTGGGACAAAGTGACTTAGACAGGGAAGCTCAAGTCATACCCCACCCATCCCCAGCCCCCCTCTCAGAAGGAAAAGCAATTTTCCATCTTAATGTATCCGAGTCCCAAACCTGCTGACCTGTGAAAAACCCTTCCAAGTGATTTATTTGCCTCCTCTTGCTAAGACAACTGCCTCATTATTTTAAGTCACGAACACAGCAGAAGTACATGCTCCCTTCAGGGTCAGACTGGGCTTCTCATGGGAACCCAAGAAAGCCCAGGGAGGCCTTGCTTGGCAGGGCCACTACAGCACTTTGGGGCCACAGGGAAGTCCTCAGAGACCCCAGTTCACAAGGGATTTGCCCCAGGAGGTGTCAGACCAAGAGAAGGTCTGGGCTCATGCGACAACCAGTGAAACAACCTCAGGAAGCCTCAGTTCACGCAAGGATGAAAGCAGGGCACCGTGTCAGGACAGACACCCTAAAGGCGCTCTCATGGAGCCTGCAGTGGACTCAGCTGGAATTGAAGACAGTCTTTTAACAGCCACTGCTTAGTCTCAGCAATAGAGATAACAATATCCCAAATACCCCCACCTCACCCCCATTTCCTCCTTTGCTGGAAAAGGATGAGTGTTATAGACGGGTCACTGAATATTTTCATATACCAACTGCACCTTCTGTTTTCAGAGTGGACATGCTCTCTTCTCAATTACAGGGACAGTCTCTTCTGTAATTACAAGAATGGGACTGTCTTTAATCTTCTTATGGATCCCTTCTGGAATCTGGCACTAGACTGGCATAGGGTGAAAACTCAAACAAGAAGTGTTTAACCGGCTCATTGTAGAGGCAGAAGGGGCCTGTGGGTGAGAAAACTCAACCTGCTGGACTGGCCAGGTAAAGACTGTCTCCCTGTGTGCTGAAGTCGTGGCCTGCCCATTGCCCACACATACAGAGGAAGGATGGATGGAGGGAGGGATGGGTGGATACAGATAGAATTACCTAATCCTGAGATTTCTCTGGCCCCATAGTGCCTTCAAACTAACCCTGAATCTTGACTTTCCTTCCTCCTCCACAAGCTCAGTTATTCCAGCCAAGCTGAACCCAAAGGCTGGAGGGGCAGGTTGATTAGTTTTCTCGCTTGCTTGTGTTCTGTGGTTTGGTCGCTAAGTCGTGTCCAACTCTTGAGACCCTATGGACTGTAGCCCGCCAGGCTCCTCTGTCCATAGGATTTTCCAGGCAAAATTACTAGAGTGGGTTGCCATTTCCTTCTCCAGGGGATCTTCCTGACCCAGGGATCAGACCCAGGTCTCCTGCACTGTAGGCAGATTCTTTACTAGCTGAGATACCAAAGTAAATAATATAAAAACAACTAGCACCACATCCCAAACATCAGGAGGCCACAGCCATCAGCCTCCTAATTAATGCCATTGCCTGCAGGCCCTCAGCAACTTGTCCCTCTGAGCTTTCCCTCACAGGTCATGCCAAGCCCAGTGTAGCCTGCTTTGAGCCCCAACAAGTGACCTCCTGTCCTGCCCACCCTAGAGACACACACATTTCTAACAAGTTCAATGTGAGGCAACCCATTGCCATCACGTTCTCCAAAATGTGGTTACCAATGCCATATCAGAAAATAGGCTGTGTCTTTGAGGAAATGCCAGGATGGTCCCTCTAGTGCAGGGGTCCCCAACCCCCAGGCCACAGATCAGTACCAGTCCGTGGCCTGTTAGGAACTGGGCCACATGGCAGGGGGTGAGTGGCAGGCAAGTGAGCAAAATTTCATCATTATTTACAGCTGTTCCCCATCACTTGCATCCCCTGGGCCCTTGAAAAATTGTCTTCCATGAAATCTGTCCCTGGTGCCATAAAGGTTGGGGACTACCGGTCTAGAGTTTCCTTCCCAAACCTTAAGTCTACCCCACCCAAGTTTCATCCCTGATTCCGCAGCCCTCATCAGTCAACCCTCCTCCAACGTCCACATCCTTCTGTCCACTATGTGGGAAGGAGAAACTTTCTTTCCGGCAGCCTCATATTTCAATCTCAGTCCATCAGAAAAAGGTATCTTGTGTTAGTTTCTCCCCAAAGGACGTTCTACAAAACATCTGTCCAGTTCTCCTTGAAACGGTCAAGGTCATCAGAACAACAAAAGTCTGAGAAACTGTCACAACCAAGAAGTGCCAAAGCACACATGAGGACTAAATGAGGCACCTTGGATAGAATCCTGAATCAGAAAAAGGACGTTAGGCAAGAAACTAAGGAAATCTGAATAAAGTATACACTTTGGTTAATAATAAATATTGTTTCATTGCATAGGGCTAACATACTGTACTAATGTAAGACTTTAATAATAGGTCCAACTGGGTGTGGAGTATTATTATCTTTGGAATTTTTCTGTAAGTCTAAAAGTGTTCTAAGAATTGCAAGTGTTTTTTTAAAAAGCTAATAGAAATACCTGGGTCCCAAACCCCATCCCACCCCTGAAACAGCAGCACATACCTCTCGCAGGGGCAGAACACATTCAGATATGTCGTGTGCTGCCATGCAGTGAGTGTCCTCAGCAAGTTCAAGTTTCTTAAGGAAAGGACCAAGTCTTCTCTTTCTCTTGCTGCATGGATAGACTTGTAACCCAGAGCCAAGCACATTGTTGTTGTTGATCAAAAACCCAGTCGTGTCCGACTCTTTGCAACCCCGTGGACTGCAGCACTCCAGGCCTCCCTGTCCCTCACCACCTCCTGAAGTTTCGGTGATGGTGCTTAATAAACTACCTGATAACTGTTTAAAATATCTCACTACCTCAGAAAGCTTTGGAGGTAAGAGGGGATGGTGAATGCTGCCCAGTTTTGCATTTAACTATAAGTACTTTCCACAAAGAAATCAAATGACTCTGATCAGTTTCAATGAGGCAGATCACTGCAAATTCACAATTAGCTGACCCACACAAATAAGACACTCGTCATACTTATTACTCAGTGCATCGTGTTCCTAATATGCCAGGTGTTGTTAAATGACTTCATTTAATCCTCACAACAATTCTAAGTAGCAGGTAGTTATAATTGTTAAAATCCCTAATTTATAGATGAGGAGACTGGAGTTTGGTAAGATTATAGGTCAAAGGCATATGCTAGTAACGGGGAGTTTGATTTTAATCCAGGCAGATTAGTCTGATGCCGAATCTACTCCAGGCAAATGCATTCTCCTTGTGTTAACTATCTACAGGTCTATGTTACTGATTTCAACCTGTTTCTCAACAAGGTCTGTGGGTTCCATGTTCAAAAGACTGCAGATTCTCAGTAAGTAGGTCAAAATAAACAGGCGTGTCTAAAAGTCTGTCTCCAGACTAACAGAGACAGGGCTGCCCACAGCTTTCAGAAGTGCAGCCTCTCCCCAACAGATGGCCTGTCTTCCATCTGCCAGGACACTAGGTTTGGGTCCTGACTCTGCCATCTGGTAACTCTGGCCCCCCTCCACCTACCCACCCCACAGCACCCTCAGTTTCCCCCCTGCACAGCGAGAGGGTTGGACTAATCCATCTCTGGGGTCCTTTCCAGCTGGAGCACTCCAGGGCTCTTTAGACACATAAATGGAGCCCCCAAGGAAAAACACTACCTGGGTCAGAACATGCGATGGGGGTACATGTGGATAGGTGTCTGAGGAGGGAGCCCATCCTTCATCTTTTCACTCCCAATAACCCTAGCTTAAATCCTCAAAGCCTCACTTCCATCATCTCTGAGACTCCAGGGCCCAGATCTAAGCCATGGCCTGGGGCTGATTTCAGGTCCCCCACAATCACCTGGAACAGGGACAGTTTAGTGTAGGAATTTCTTTGAATAAAACAGATGAGAACAGATGTCTTGAAGATCCTCCCTCAAGGACCCCTTGTTTGGGCCTCCACCCATTTCTGCCAGTGAGCACCTTGATTATCGGGCTTAGAAATACAGGTAGCAGGTGCCAGCTGGAGCAGCACTTGATCCCTTCTCGACATCTCCTGCAGACCCCTGCCCAGAGCCTCCTGAAGCTGCAGCTGGTGGTGGCTTTCCCACCAAGGAATGGAGTCAAGATAACCAGGCTCCCCATACAGACAGGCCAAGGGCCCTGCTTGCCTTCTAGCTGCATTGAATGCCTCTAGAAAAAGCCCAGGAAGGGACAGCCATACCTTGCCCTTCCCACAGACTCCTGAAACTTTAAAATAGTTTTAAAGGAATGTGGGCATGTAACTAGAACATCAGGCTTGAGTTCAGGAGACTTCTAGACTCCAGCCCCAGCTTAGGCACTAACAAGATGTGGAGCTTTGGGCTTGTCAATCATCTTCACTGGGACTCAATTTCCTCATAGATTGAACTAGTTTTAATTCTACAGTTAACTATATAATTAATTGTACCCATATCCAAACTGCATACCCTGTAATGACGATTTAAGAACTCAGTTAGGTAGTAGACAACAGCCCTTTCTACTTAAAGAGAGCTGAACTTCATGCTAAATCCAGTCTCTTACTTTAACTGAAAACTAAGCATTTGGGGCATAACAAATTACTGCCACCTTACCTACTACAAACAGTATCTGTCTGTTTGTTTTAGTTCTGCAGGTCTGAAGGCCGGGCCCAGGTGGCCAGGTTTCTCTGCTCTGAGAAACGCAGGTTGCAGTCGAGGTGTCAGCCATAACGCATTCCTTTCTGGTGTCTCTGAGAACAAATTCACTGTCAAATAGCACCTTGAAGTTGCAGGACTCAGGTTTTTTTGCTGGCTATCAGTTACAGGCTGTTCTCGGCCCCCAGAGGCTGTCTTCATTCCTTGTCACATGGCTCCCTCCATCTTTAAGCCAACAGTGGAAAAACTCTCGTGTTTGAATCTCCTGCCTCACATTTCAAATCTCTGACGTCTCCAGTCTCTGACTTCTAGATCCAAATTTAAAGGGCTTGTGTGCTTCAGGCCAAGCCTACACCTGATCATCTCCCTATCTTAAACTCAACTGATTTGAAACCTTCCTAACATTTGCAAAGTCACTTCACAGGCATAGCGAGATTAGTTCTTGAATAACTGGGGAAAAGCACCTATAGCCTAAGGGCCAGGAATCTTAGAATTCTTCCTACACAGAGTTTCTGACTATTCCAAATAAAGCTGCTATGAATATTGTTCAACCAACCAACAATGACAAAACCAAGCAGTTTACATATATCCAAACCAGGTGGACCCGGGATAGATTCACTCTCATGTCCTAAACCTCAGTCACAGACACAGGCAATGAGGCTGAACCACCTGTCACACTGCTGAACCAACAGGCAGAAAAGGGGTCTCAAGCATGGGTGGGCTGGGGTGATTGAGCCGGGGAAGGGGACTGATCCAAAGGGAGATTGGGTGGCTGCTCCACCATGGGACTAGAGAAATTATGTCTGGAACTCCAGACAATCACTAGGTACCTTGGGCACTCTCCCGCTCTCCCAGTCAATAATCCTGGCTAATGGATTATTAATGGTTAAAAGCAGCAATCTAACAGACTTAGATCTCACGGGAATGAAGCTCACCCACCAGGAGAACCCCAAACAATAGGAGCCTACCTTGCCAGCATCAGGCCTTTCTGAATTTCTTTCTTTTTCTGAGGGAAGAATCCACCCCCGGCAATCTCACCCAGATGCTCTTTTTTGTTTTGTTTTTAAATCACAGGGACATTGTACTACACAGACTTTTGAGCCTGAACCACAAAATCTCCAGGTTGGCAGTCACTTCAAAAATAATTCAGTTCAGTGGTGTCTAGAGCAGTCAAATTCATAAGGACAGAAAGCGCCATGGTGGTTGTCAGGAGCTGGGGGAGAATGGATGGGTTTTGTGAGATGAAGAGAGCTCTGGAAATTGGTTGTACAACAATGTGGATAAATTTAATGCCTCTGAACTTTAAAAAAGGCTAAAATGGTAAATTTTATGTTATGTGATTTTTTTTAATAATCAAGTTTTAAAATTTTAATTAAAAATAACTCAAAAAATTTTTTGAAATGTAGTTCAAGCCCAGATCACCACCATTGTTGAACCCTATTCTACAGTATCCTTTCTAAGAGGACTAGTCCATAAACACCACTGACACCCCACCAGGTGTGCTGCATTGCTGTTCCGTCTCTCAGTCATGTCCAGCTCTTTGCAACCCCATGGACTGCAGCACACCAGGCTTCCCTGTCCTTCACTGTCTCCCAGAGTTTGCTCAAACTCCTGTCCATTGAGTCAGTGATGCCATCCAATCATTTCATCTGTCGTCCCCTCCTCCTCCTGCCTTTCCCGGCATCAGGGTCTTTTCCAATGAGTTGGCTCTTCGCATCAGGTGGCCAAAGTATTGGAGCTTCAGCTTCAGTGTCAGTCCTTCCAAAATGTGCTGTGAACCAGGGGAGGCGAAGACTGGGCAGGAAGCAGGGGAATGGGTCTTGCCCCCCATAACTGTACACTGGGGAAACAGTAGGGGCTCATATATTAAACACACTCACATAGACTCTGGGCCAGTCCTCAGCCCTCTCCTGCTCTGTCCTCTGTAACAGAAGACTTGGGGTAACTCCTGTGTCAGTTGGCTTCCGACTGGGTTGCCCAATGGGAAACATTAGTAGGAGACTGAAGGGTGGGAGGAAGAAGACAGAGCTTGATCCTCCAGCCTGATTGGGGGGTATGTGTGGTGGGGGGTGAGGGTAACTACATCCTGTGGTTGCTAATCTCTGAGTTGCCTCACCATCCCTTTCAGCTTGAGGCTTTTCCATCACATTACACTGTCCAGCATTGTAAAAACTCACAGAGTCTGTTTTCCTTGTTGGACCCTGTCTCCTGACACCGGCTCCCCTGGTTATGTCAGCATCTCAGGCCTAGGAGGCAAAGCATCTCTGGTCCATTGCTCCTTGCGCAGTTCATCAGTGGACCTGTGCTCCAGGAGAGTGACCGACAGACCCCAAGTGGCTAAGGAAGGACCCCTGTGGTCTCAGGACTTGAACTGACAGTCTAAGAGCTCCCCACCTGTAGCTCAGGCCCTGCTACTGCTGTGGGACCTACCATCGCCCCTATGACCAGACGTACTCCAGGACCACTGAGAGCTGAGGGCAGTGGTGTGCTTGGTGGAAGAGGAGTCTGGAGCAGCTCAGGAAGCCAACCACCCCCCCGCCGACTCCCCTCAGGGGGACATGTAAACCCTCGCCAGGCATTCAAGGTGGTCTGTAGAGCAGCACACGGTGGGGCAGGAGTCATTCCCTTCTAATCAAGAGTGATCTTGTTCATAGACCTGGACGTCCACAACAGAAGCCACATGTGGCTTTTTCTCATTTCAATGAATGAAGATTAAATAAAGTTGAAAATGGTTCTTCAGTTGCACAAGGCATATATTTCAAGTGCTCACCTTGTGGCCAGTGGCTGCATACTGGACACCAGGGATGCAGGACATTTCCATCCATGGGGCAGTGCTATTGGTGGACAAAGCTGCCTTTGTCAGCAGAGAGAGGAATGGAACTCGCATAATACAAATTAACCAATTACAAGTTAGCCACCGAACACTCTCTCAGCTATGTGTTTGACCAAAGGATGATGGCATTTTTCTGCAGAAATGGCTTTTTAGCTAGACTAGCTGGGGCTCAGGCAGAGTGAAAAAGGCAGAGAGATTATTTTCTAATGCTTCTTCCAAAAATGCATGCATTAAGAGTTGATGGGATTCATGTAAGTACCAAAACCACCAGAGCAAAGAGACTTTTAGAAATGAAAAAGAGAGAGATTTACTTAAATGGGAAAGCAAAGAAACAACATGTTTTCTCTTTACTTGGCTCTTTTAAAAGAAAAGAAACAAAAGAGCTGCCACTAAAATGTATTTAACTACAGCGCAAGCTTAGCAGGCCAGGAGAGGCAGGCGGAGGGCGAAGGAGATATGATATTTAACCTGTCTGTTCTGACAAGAAAATTAAAGACAATTGAGCACAGCATTAAGCCTGGAGAAACAGAGAAAGTTCTTTTGCATCATACCTTCTCTCACTGCAACTCCAAGCTAGAAGGAAATGGTTCTATTTCCAGCTCATCCAAAATCCACATGCTGCAAAGCCAAATAAATAAATAAAATTTTTAAAAAGATTATAAAAAACAGAAAATTAACATGTGATACAGTATTATTCAAATTCATTGTTTTATTACTATTCATTGGAATGACTGATGCTGAAGCTGAAGCTCCAATACTTTTTGGCCACCTGATGCAAACAGCCAACTCATCGGAAAAGGTCCTGATGTTGGAAAAGACTGAAGGCAGGAGGAGAAGGGAACGATAGAGGATGAGATTGTTGGATGGCATCACTGACTCAATGGACATTAGTTTGAGCAAACTCTGGGAGACGGTGAAAGACAAGAAAACTTGGCATGCTGCAGTACATGGGGTCACAAAGAGTCAGACATGACTGAGCTACTGAACAATAGTAATAACTACAGTACAGATTTTGCTCAAATTTCATAAAATCTTATATGTGTCAGTTATTTGTTTTCATACCTTATTCAAGATTCCACTTTGTATTTAGCTGCACTGAGCAGCTTCAGCTGCATGCAACAAATTCTGGTAGATTCTCTGTCCGTTTTCATTCCATTAAAAATATTTACCTTGTTATGGCTTCTTAGATACACCCATCATTTAACAATGGACATTTAATTTCCAAATACATGGGGCTTTTAAAGTATCTTTGATATTAATTTCTCATTTATTCTCTGCAATCACCCTCTGTGTTTTTTCAGTCTTCTAACTTTACTGAGGCTTTCAATGGCTAAGTCAAAGATCTCTCTTGGTAAACATCACATTGCACCTGAAAATATGTGGGCTATTTTCAACCATCTTTTGATACTGATTTCTAACATAATTCCATGGTGATAAGAGAACAGATTCTGTATGATTTCAGTACCTTTAGACCATGAAATGCTTGCACCTTGTTTTATGTCCCTGGATTTGTTCCATTGTCTCCTAGTTTGTAGTCTATGGAACTTGAATAGAATTTGCATCCTACTGTGTCTATGGGGTCGCACAGAGTCAGACACGACTGAAGCGACTTAGCAGCAGCAGCAGCAGCAGTTGTGTGAAAATTCTATGAATCTTAATTATATGAATTGTTAAAAATAAAAGAATGAGATCAATCTATAAATACTGACTTGGAAGGATGTCCATACTATAAAGATAAGAAAAAAAGAAAACAAGTTACAAATACTACACACTAACTAGTGTGGGAAGGGCAGGAGGTGTCCAAGAGGCCAGAAGGATAGAGGGAGTCATTTATAAATCCTTAGAAAATAGACATTTTCCCTACAAGCCAAAAGCATCAGAAGGCTACAGGGATGTTGACCTAATCTGGAGAGAAAAGGCCTCTTTCCCAACTCGTGACAGTGGATCTCACTCACAATTTCCTGGGCTCTACCTCCTGGTTCAGTAGACCCTGGGATGGGGCCCAAGAACTTTCTCAGGTGGTGCTGATGCTGCCCTTGGGTGCTACCCTGTAAGAACTACTTCTCTAGATAGAAGTTCCACACAGGGCAGCTCAAGAGAGGGTTGTGTCCCTCACTGTCCACTCAGGGCTGTCTAAATGAGCAGAATGTGATGCATTGGCTGGGTTCCCTTTATCTTTATTAAATGTATTAAGATGAATGAGGTGGAATTAGTCAAGCAGACCAAAGAGTTCAAAATTAGAAGGAGGATTCATTGATTTGTTCTTATTTAGTGTGTGCCATATGCAAGACATTGCTTGGTGCTGAGAGTGACGCAAAGAGTTGAATAGTTAGAGAGATGTCCCCCTCCAGGTGGTTTATCAGAAGAAATATGTTACACACGATTCTCTTGCATAATGAGTAGGACTGATGAAATGAGGGAAGCACTGCCGCAATGTTGTGGATTTCAGACAAGAATCACCTGGCTTTGTGTCTCTGCTCTGCTCACCACACCACCTTTGTCAGATGGGTAAGGGACCACACAGTCTCTGGTGGAGTGCCACATTCGGAGATGGAAATTCTTTTCCCATTATTTGATGAGTTCAAACAAGAGTGTGTCTTCCCAGGTTAGGAGTTTTTTTTAATGTTACATTAAAATATTATTCATCTTGATTACTGAGATTTTGGTGCCCTTCCTGCTTAAATTTCGCACCCAAGGTACAAACCTGACTCTCCTTACTCTAATCCTGGCCCTGGTTGTAAGACTGGCACCGGGATGCTTATCTTCCCTCTGAGGCTCAGAGATGTAGAGTGATTTGCCCAAGATCACATAGCAAGTGCAAAACCATCACTCAAACACAGGCCTTTTGACTCCCACATCTGTGACTCTTTCCACTAAGTCCCATTTCCCCAGATTCACACCCTCTGGCACCCCTGTTTTCCCACCACTCAGATTCCTTCAGGCAGGTTGTCAGAGCCTATCCCCCACCATGAGAGCCTCCCACCATGCATGCACTGCCCTCTGTCTGCCAACACCCTCAGTCCACACCAGAGAGCCTTTCTTTTGTCTGCTGGGTGTCCAGTCGGAAAATGACAATTCACCTATCGAATCAGAATGAACAACTCATCAAACCAAGAAAAGGTCATCATCAACATTAATTTAACATTTACTGTGGACCGGGCACTCTACCCACATCATTTCATTCGATCTTTATGTCAAATCTTTGGAGCGAGGTACTCCTAGCCTTTCCATTTCAAGAAATGCCCAGTACAGAAAGCTATGTCTGTTCAAAGTCACAAAGGCAGTGAAGAGGAGAGACAGGATTCCAACCTGGACAGTCTGCCCCCAGAGGCTGTATCCTGCCCTGCTGCACCACCCATTAGAGGAGACAGGAAGGTCCTATGGTCCAGCAGATCCCCACAGTGTTTCTAATCACTTCTCTCAGCCAGTGACTGATTGTACACCTACTATGTGTGGGTGCCAAATGAGATTTAAAGGTTAGGAGGTTCCAGCCCAGCAGGATTTTCAGGCATCAGAGAGCCTGGTCGCTCCTTCGTGGATAGCACCCAGATCATTTTTCTTTCAAAGAAAAAAATAATGACAACTTTTTAGCAAGAAAGAAGATGCCAGAAGGTAATTGCTTTGCAAATTACTCTAAGTTATAAACGAATCAATGATTTTTCTCCGAAGTTGGAATCAACGGTAATTAGCAATATGCAAATCCCACCCCAAGCCCTTAGCTACCCACAAAGAAGCAGGAGGCACCCTTAGCAGCCGTTGACGTTTGTTGCAAGGAGCCCCAGGGGATGCTCACCAAACGGGATTTGCAGGCTGAGAAATGAAGCAGGGTGGTCAGGGTCAGAGGAAGCCTGTCCCTGCTGGAGGTGGGGGACAAGGTGCTCTTCAGAACACTCCAGCAGCAGCCCTGCCTCTGCACCCAGCTCGACCTGAGTGAGGACAGCGAAGGAAGAGCTGCTTCAGGCACAAATTTCCTTCCACACCGCACAGTGAGATGGGAGGAGAGCAGGAAAATGGTCAGGGTTTAATTTCTAAATGAAACCAAAATGTCCGCTACCTGAAGGAAGAAGTCAGCTTGGGATGTGAAGAATGGAGCACTGGATGGGGACTCTGAAAACCTGGGTACCACTCCAAGCTGGACTTGAGCCCTTGAGTTAGTCACCTTGCCTCTTAGGTACTCAAGTCTTCATTCACAGATGGAGTGGATTACACGAAGTATTCTCCAGTGCATGAAGTTCTTGGACTCCTTCCCAGGACCAACTGACCTGGTAGAGCCCAGGAAATTGCTAGTGAGACTCACTTTCATGAGTAGGGAAGGAGGCCTTTTCCTTACAGATTAGGACAACGCCCCTATAGCCTTCTAACACTTTTGTTTCCACCAACAAGAGCTCTTGATATGCCAAGAGTAAAGAATGGGCCACCAGACCATCTCAAAGATGTGCACTAAGCACCCCAGTACCCATATGAGCAGGTTCATCTCCAGAAATTTGGGGAAGGCTTCTTGGAGAAGGTAATATCTGAGCTGGAGCTCAAAGAATGATTCTGTATGCCATTTCCAAGCAATTCACTTGTAACTCCATCTGTGGTCATGGAAGTTTAAAGCAGTGCTTCTTGAGCCTTTATGAACATGTGAATCATTGGCGAGGGGAGCTATCTATAAAATGTGCAGTCCTAGGGTCTATCTCCCACAGATTCTGATCAATTCTCAAGCTTGAGATATTTCCTCAGGTATCTCAAATCCAATTAAAAATTGCAAAAGGATGGGAAGGGGTAAACCAACAGTTAGCATGTCAAGGGTACAGAGTTTCAGCTGGGGAAAGTGAAAAAATTATGGAGATGTATGATGGTAACGGCTGCATAACAATGTGAATGTACTTAAAGTCACAGAACTGTACACTTCAGTTTAGTTCAGTTCAGTTGCTCAGTCCTGTCTGACTCTGCGACCCCATGAATCACGGCACCCCAGGCCTTCCTGTCCATCACCAACTCCCGGAGTTCACTCAGACTCACGTCCATCGAGTCAGTGATGCCATCCAGCCATCTCATCCTCTGTCATCCCCTTCTCCTCCTGCCCCCAATCCCTCCCAGCATCAGAGTTTTTTCCAGTGAGTCAACTCTTCGCATGAGGTGGCCAAAGTACTGGAGATTCAGCTTCAGCATCGTTCCCTCCAAGGAAATCCCAGGGCTGATCTCCTTAAGAGTAGACTGGTTGGATCTCCTTGCAGTCCAAGGGACTCTCAAGAGTCTTCTCCAACACCACAGTTCAAAAGCATCAATTCTTTGGCTCTCAGCTTTCTTCACAGTCCAACTCTCACATCAGTACATGACCACAGGAAAAACCATAGCCTTGACTAGACGGACCTTTGTTGGCAGAGTAATGTCTCTGCTTTTGAATATGCTATCTAGGTTGGTCATAACTTTTCTTCCAAGGAGTAAGCATCTTTTAATTTCATGGCTCTGCGGTCACCATCTGCAGTGATTTTGGAGCCCCCAAAAATAAAGTCTGACACTGTTTCCACTGTTTCCCCATCTATTTCCCATGAAGTGATGGGACCAGAAGCCATGATCTTCATTTTCTGAATGTTGAGCTTTAAGCCAACTTTTTCACTCTCCACTTTCACTTTCATCAAGAGGCTTTTTAGTTCCTCTTCACTTTCTGTCATAAGGGTGGTGTCATCTGTATATCTGAGGTTATTGATATTTCTCCTGGCAATCTTGATTCCAGCTTGTGCTTCTTCCAGTCCAGCATTTCTCATGATGTACTCTGCATATAAGTTAAATAAGCATGGTGACAATATGTAGCCTTGACACACTCCTTTTCCTATTTGGAACCAGTCTGTTTTTCCATGTCCAGTTCTAACTGTTGCTTCCTGACCTGCATATAGGCTTCTCAAGAGGCAGGTCAAGTGCTCTGATATTCCCATCCCTTTCAGAATTTTCCACAGTTTATTGTGATCCGCACAGTCAAAGGCTTTGGCATAGTCAATAAAGCAGAAATAGATGTTTTTCTGGAACTCTCTTGCTTTTTCCATGATCCAGCGGATGTTGGCAATTTGATCTCTGGTTGCTCTGCCTTTTCTAAAACCAGCTTGAACATCTGGAAGTTCACGGTTCACGTATTGCTGAAGCCTGGCTTGGAGAATTTTGAGCATTACTTTACTAGCATGTGAGATGAGTGCAATTGTGTGGTACAATGGTTAAAATCATAAATTGGTGTCAGGTTAATTTTTACCACAATAAAAATTAAAACCTACTAAGGAGCTTTAAAAAATGAAGGAGATAAGCTTCATTACACATGGCCTTGACTAAGCTGTCATAACGTATCGGACGAAGTTCAGAAAGGCAAAAGAAATCATGCTTTGAGGTATCCGTGCCCAGCTGAGTGCCTGGTCTCATTCTAACAATAGACACTTCTGAATGAAGCCAAAGTATCTTCAGGTTAAATAGAAGGCAATATTCCTGGTGAATATACAGCTCCCTTTGCGCCTCTTCTGGAGTCCCCAGGCAATATTCAGATCTATGATAGGGGCTTTCTCAAGCACTGCTCCCCACCCACCCCAGGAGGCAATGTCCCTAGCAGGTGCATGAAGCTGGAGAGGCCCTCTGCCGTAAATATCCACATCAGCACTCCATGACAGGTCTCGAACCCACAGCAAATCCATATTGCCTAACCTCAGTGCCTGGCCAGTACAGAAAGTTCTAAACCTGCAAGAGTGAGGATGAAAACACCCCCCTGGAGGATCAAAAATTCGAGGAGGCCCGGCCTGGATAGTAAGTGGTCCACTCCCTCCACCATCTTCCCCACCTCACACACCTGTTTATAATGAAACATAAGAAAGACCTAGGAAATTGCTGTCACTGTGCTCAGGAACGAAAGAAGCATTATTTGCTTATGTTTTCCAAGTTCATCACAGGGATCTGTCAAGTCCTGCTTTAATCTCGCCTCCTCAGCAAAATCGTGGCTGAATTCTCCAAACTGTACTCATCTCCCCCTCTTCTTCTAAATGAACCAGAGTCAAGGATGTGGCATTTATTATACACGGCCTTGTGTCTTTTCCTGGTATAAATAGCTTGAGGGTGCAAAAGGTATGAGGTTTGTAGCCAGAGAGATTTAGGCTTGAGGCTATTCATGCCACTCCCTGAGTGTCTAACTTTGATGCTGAGCCTCAGAATCTGCATCTGTGCTTAGAATTTAGGGAGTTCAGTCCAGATAAAGAACTAAGAAGGTGAAATAATAGCTATAAGAGTGCCCAGCACTGCAGAGTACACAACAGAAACTCTCTGAATACTATTAAGCTTCCAGAAGGTGAGGAAAACACAGTCTCCTCTCTTTCCCCAGAGTCATGGTTCTCAACCCTGTCTGCATATCAGCAGAGTCTGGTGGGTAACCTTGGATGCTCAGAGACCCTAGGATGGAGCAAGCATCTATTCTTTTAGAGCTCCCCTAGTCCCTTCCCTAGAGCAAACAGCTCACTACTGAGTTCAACAAGTGTTCAAGAAGGACTTAATCAATTGATTGATATGCAGTGTGAGTGATCAATATGATTGACAAGAAGGGACTATTCCTAGCAGCCATTGTTACTGTTAAGTTCCATTTTAACAGTGAGAAAGCCCCACAGAATATTAGACATCTTCAGATGAGCATTAACTGAGCTGCCAAACACTTGCTTTTAAGGCCAAGGATCCCAACAATATTTTTATTAATTATTCACATTTGACAGCAGTGTCTCTTCACTTACAGAGACACCTGATTAGGAAAATAACCATCTACTCTGAGACATGCTTTGTTTTCTGCAGCAGTGAAACATAAAGAGGTCATGGAGGGACTTTGGGAGGAAGAGCTGAGAAGCCCAGTGGTATATAAACAGAAAGCTGGATGGTTACTGAACTGACCCCAGAGTCATGTAATTAGAGTACAGGGGTGGAGATCTCATTAACTACATAAATCATTAGTGGAGAAAGTAAAAAGAGGGAAGAGTAAAGATAGAGGTATTGAGCTGCCAAGAGGAGGCTGCTCAGAAGGAGGCAGGCGCTGCCCCCGGAGTCAGTTCTGGGGGGTCTATGCAGGAGTTTGAGAAACATGACAGAAGACCCGAGAGCTGGCCAGCCCCAGTCCACCGGGGGCTCCATGAGAGCCGGCAAGAGGCTGAAAACCCTCAGAGCATTTCAATGGCCACCGTCTCTGTCTTCCAAAACCTAGGCTCAGGGTTAAGTGACAGCCCCCCCTGCAGGCACAGAGGTGGGCAGAGGTGACCCTGATCATGCATGGATGTAAAGGGTCCTCTGTGATCTGAGAGTAGCCAATGGGGGAGCTGAGAATGAAGTCAAGGGCCCAAGTGAGCCCAGTCCTCTGCTAGCTAGCCCTACCTGATACCTGCTCCCCAAACCCCAGCTCCCTCCTGGGCACTCCAAGCCTGATCCTCCCTTTGACCCAGGTAGATGGGTGCTAATTCATACCATGTCCCAAGACCTCAGGAGGAATTTGTTCCCATGACTACATTCACTCTGTTCACATATGCTGTTAGTCAGTGAACAGAGATGGACAGACACAGAGGACAATGTGTGATGAATGAATGAATGGGAAATATTCATAACAGCAATAATAACTAGCATTTATTAAACCCATGTCATATCCAACTGCTTGTGATCCTATGGACTGTAGCCCACCAGGCTCCTCTGTCCATGAAATTCTCCAGGCAAGAATACTTGAGTGAGTCACCAATTTCTTCTCCAAGGGGTCTTACCAACCCAGGGATCAAATCTGCATCTCTTACATCTCCTACATTGGGAGGTGGGTTCTTTACAACTAGTGCCACCTGGGAAGCCCTATAATATGCCAGACACTGTGTTAAATGAATTATATTATCATTGTTTTCTTAAACAACCCATGAAGAAGATATTGGGTTGGCCCAAAAGTTCATTCAGGTTTTTCCATAGCAGCTTACAGAAAAACTTTAATGAAGTTTTTGGCCAACTCAACACTACGTTCCAGTTTTACACATCAGGAGCCTGAAGTTCAGATTTCATAGCCAAGCCACATGGCCAGGAATCAGTGGAGATGAAATTTAAGTCCACATCTGCCTGCCCCAGCATTTGAAGAGCTCAAAGCCTAATTGAGCAGAGCAACTGTACTTCTGAAAGAATCAGAACCTTGCAAACATCCAGCTTCAGAGTAGAGGAGGGAGAGAACAGGGGAGAAGAGGCCAGGGTGCCCAGCAGTAGGGCGAGGCAGGGGCCTGAGAGCCTGGTGGCTTCCTGTTCAGAAGAACCCATCCATATGGGCTAGCGGGGTTTTTACCATTTGACTTTTACTGCCTTTAGATGTGCAGTGTGTACTGTTCTCCAATGTCTTATCACAGTCTGACTCACGCAACAGTCCTCTCTACAGCTCCTGCGGACATTCAGACTGGGGCTCCCAGGAAAAGATCATGGGCCTCTAAAGGAAAGCACCCTCCATGGTGAAGTTATAGTACAACATTCTGCTTTAGTCAGGTTGATGCATGGCAGAAACTGTACATCAACATGAATTTATTTATGTTATTTAACTTATATGCAGAGTACATCAAGTGAAATGCCAGTCTGGATGAAGCACAAGCTGGAATCATAACCTCAGATATGCAGATGACACCACCCTTATGGCAGAAAGCAAAGAAGAACTTAAGAGCCTCCTGAGGAAAGTGAAAGAGGAGAGTGAAAAAGTTGGCTTAAAACTCAACATTCAGAAAATTATTCAGAAGATTATGGCATCTGGTCCCATCATTTCATGGCAAATAGATGGGGAAACAATGGAAACAGTGACAGACTTTATTTTGGGGGGCTCCAAAACCACTGCAGATGGTGACTGCAGCCATGAAATTAAAAGACACATGCTCCTTGGAAGAAAAACTACAACAAACCTAGACAGTATATTAAAAAGCAGAGACATTACTTTGCCAACAAAGGTCCGTCTAGTCAAAGCTATGGTTTTTCCAGTAGTCATGTATGGATGTGAGAGTTGGACCATAAAGAAAGCTAAGCGCCGAAGAATTGATGCTTTTGAACTGTGGTGTTGGAGAAGACTCTCGAGAGTCCCTTGGACTGAAAGGAGATTAAACTAGTCAACCCTAAAGAAAATCAGTCCTGAATATTCATTGGAAGGACTGATAATGAAGCTGAAGCTCCAATACTTTGGCCACCTGATGGGAAGAACTGACTCATTGGAAAAGACCTTGATGCTGGGAAAGATTGAAGGCAGAAAGAGAAGGGGACAACAGAGAATGAGATGGTTGGATGGTATAAGTAACTTGATGGAATGAGTTTGAGCAAGCTCTTGGAGTTGGTGATGGGCAGGGAAGCCTGGTGTGCTGTTGTTCATGGGGTCACAAAGGGTCAGACATGGCTGAGTGACTGAACTGAACTGATGGCAGAAACCAACACAATATTGTAAAGCAATTATCCTTCAATTAAAAATAAATTTAAAAATAAAATAATTGTTCACATCCATAAATAAAAGTAAAATAAAACAGTGAAAAAAAATTTTTTAATAAAATAAATAAAAGTACAAAGGGGCTACTTTTTCTTAATCTATTTGAAGATATGTGTATGTGAGCACATGTGCCCATATATGTGCATGTGTAAAGTTTTGTTGAAAGATGAAACCCAAGCATAGGATGTGTATAGATTTTCCATTCTCCCTCAAAGCAGACAGGCATATAAATTTTAGGATGCAGTAGCCTCAGGTTACCTCGATAAGAACAGTGGTCATAATTTATTAGTAGCCTCTGTACCCTCTAGAAAGGAAAAGCCCGTCACATGGCCATTGCCAGGGATTTAAATTCCTTTGTAGAATTTTCTCAAGAATTCTTCAGAACACCTACCCACATACTTCCTTGAATAAGAGAAAGGAATAGAATTGCATGTAAAACCAAAGGAAATGCATACACACCACGGCCTGTCTCGTCTAGAATGCCTATCAGAGAGCGGCAAGCAGCCAGGCAGCGTCAGTCTGGTGTGAGGAAATGGGTTTAGAAGAACATGCATTCTCTGGACCATTCTCAACTCAGACCAGACCTCAGTCAGAACTGACAACCTCCACAAGTAGGTCAGCACCTGAGCCTCAGGCAAAGACAGTATAAAATGTAGGAAGAGACATAGGTCATCTTTATATCCTATAACCTAGTCTCCTTAAGACTTCAAAACCCCAGGATATACCAAAATCCCACACCCCAAACCAAAGTCCTGTCTTGTCTGGTTTGCTATTAACCTGAGCCAGTGAATTCCTTAAATTAACATCATAGGTCATTTAAATGGTATAAAGTTCTGCCATTTGGCAGAGGAACTGGGGGAGTAAATGGAATAAAACCGTGCTCATTGACAGGAAACTTGAAGCCAAAATGGGTCTGCTGGAGACTCCTGCTTTCAGGGAACATCAGTATATTTGCACTGGCTCTCACAAATTGTTCTGGAAAACCTCTCTCCTCCATGATGAACTAGATTATGCTTTTATTCTCAGACTAGATCTTCTAAATCCATGTTCGCTAAAGCCCCATTTAGATAAGTCTTCCTGAGCCTGGGGAACCAAGTCCTTCATCGTATCTTCTCACAGAGTGTGCTACATAACTGCTCACAGGGGAGATTTTTAAACTACAGAGTCAAAGCACTCAGTAGCTGAAATTATATGTGTGTGTACATGTATGTTGGAATACACACACAAATATGTATGTATATATACATATATGGGGCTTCCTTGGTAGCTCAGCTGGTAAAGAATCCACCGAAATGCAGGAGACTCCAGTTCGATTCCTGGGTCAGGAAGATCCCTGGGAGAAGGGATAGGCTACCCACTCCAGTATTCTTGGGCTTCCCTGGTAGCTCAGATGGTAAAGAATCTGCCTGCAATGTGGGAGACGTGGGTTCAACCCTTGGGTGGAAAGACCCCCTGGAGGAGAGAATGGCAACCCACTCCAGTGTTCTTGCCTGGACAAACCCCATGGACAGAGGAGCCTGGAGGGCTACAATCCATGGGGTCGCAATGAGTTGGACATGACTGACAGACTAAGAACAGCACAGCACATATAGACATGTATATACAGCAAATAGCTCTACACACACACACATACACAGCAAATAGCTACTTAGAATATATATTTGCTTAGGTGCATAGATAGAGTGGTAAAGAACCCACCTGCCAGTGCAGGAAACATAAGAGATACAGGTTCAATCCCTGGGTTAGGAAGATCCCTGGAGAAAGAAATGACAACCCACTCCAGTATTCCTGCCTGGAGAATCCCATGAAGAAAGGAGCCTGGCAGGCTGCCGTCCAAGGGGTCACAAAAGAGTTGGACACAACTGAGGATACACACACCGCATAAAAGACTGAGAAAGCTTCCTGGCAGCAAATTTCCTAAAGGAAGAGGGAGATAAGAAAAATAACCCCATATCAAATCCTCAAGATGAGAGCTGAGGCCTAATTCTGCTGATAATGTAGAATCTGTCACTGGACCCTGTCCTTGCCTAACCCTTGTGTTGTATCCTTTGGGCCTATTAACTAATTTATACCTGGAAAAGGTCAGTTTTCATTCCAATCCCAAAGAAAGACAATGGCAAAGAATGTTCAACTACTGCACAATTGCACTCATCTCACACGCTAGTAAAGTAATGCTCAAAATTCTCCAAGCCAGGCTTCAACAGTACGTGAACCGTGAACTTCCAGATGTTCAAGCTGGTTTTATAAAAGGCAGAGGAACCAGAGATCAAATTGCCATCATCTGTTGGATTATCAAAAAAGGAAGAGGGTTCCAGAAAAACATCTATTTCTCCTTTATTGACTATGCCAAAGCCTTTGTTGTGTGTGGATCACAACAAACTGTGGAAAATTCTTAAAAAGATGGAAATACCAGACCACCTGACCTGCCTCTTGAGAAATCTATATGCAGGTCAAGAAGAAACAGTTAGAACTGGACATGGAATAATAGATTGGTTCCAAATAGGAAAAGGAGTATGTCAAGGCTATATATTGTCACCATGCTTATTTAACTTATATGCGGAGTACATCATGAGAAATGCTGGGCTGTATGAAGCACAAGCTGGAATCAAGATTGCCGGGAGAAATATCAATAACCTCAGATATGCAGATGATCCCCTTACGGCATAAAGTGAAGAGGAACTAAAGAGTCTCTTGAGGAAAGTGAAAGAGGAGCATGAAAAAGTTGGCTTAAAACTCAACATTCAGAAAACTAAGATCATGGCATCTGGTCTCATCACTTTATGGCAAATAGATGGGGAAACAATGGAAACAGTGACAGACTTTAAATTTGGGAGGTACAAAATCACTGCAGATGGAGACTGCAGCCATAAAATTAAAAGATGCTTACTCCTCAGAAGAAAAGTTATGACCAACCTAGATAGCATATTAAAAAGAAGAGACATTACTTTGCCAACAAAAGTCCATCCAGTTAAAGCTATGTTTTTTTCAGTAGTCATGTATGGATGTGAGATTTGGACCATAAAGAAAGCTGAGAGCTGAAGAATGGATGCTTTTGAACTGTGGTGTTGGAGAAGACTCTTGAGAGTCCCTTGGACCACAAGGGGGTCCAACCAGTCCATCCTAAAGGAGATCAGTCCTGAATGTTCATTGGAAGGACTGATGTTGAAGCTGAAACTCCAATACTTCGGCCACCTGATGCGAAGGGCTGACTCATTTGAAAAGACCCTGATGCTGGGAAAGATTGAAGGCAGGAGGAGAAGGAGACGACAGAGGATGAGATGGTTGGATGGCATCACCAACTCAATGGACATGAGTTTGAGTAAACTCTGGGAGTTGGCGATGGACAGGGAGGCCTGGCGTGCTGCAGTCCATGGGGTCACAAAGAGTTGGACACGACTGAGTGACTGAACTGAACTGATCTGCTAACATTACAAGCATCACTACATACACTGAATTCTGCATGCATTATCTTATTCAGCCTTTAAATAGTCCCAAGCCAGGTGCTGTGTGCCCAGTCACTCAGTCACACCTAACTCTTTTGTGACCCTATGGACTGTAGCCTGCAGGCTCCTCTGTCCATGCGATTTCCCAGGAAAGAATACGGGAGTGGGTTGCCATTTCCTCCTCTAGGAGATCCTCCAGACCCAAGGACTGAACCCAGGTGTCCCGCATTGCAGGCAGGTTTTCTGCTATCTGAGCCACCAGGTCTTGTTCTATTTCTGTTTCATAGATGGAGGTGTTGAAGCTCAAAGAAGGAAAGAAATGTTTCTAGTATGGACAGCTTCTGAACTAGAGAGTCAGGTTTTAAACTCCAGTCAGTCTGAACCCATTGCCCAGATTCTAACCTCATGCTATCCTGATTCCCTGGAAAGAGAGGACCTTAAATAAACATTGAAATGCTTGATGTCTGACCACTCTTTAAGCAGCAGCTGTGGGCAGGAAGGTTTTGGGGAAGCACAGAGTGGAGACAGCAGTTCCCTCCAGCTGTGCCCGGACCGCCAGGCAGGAGCACCTCCAAAGTTCCCTGCAGCCTTAGTGACACCGCAGGGGTGGGGACATGTGTTCGCAGAGGGACACAGAGGCGTTCCGTGGGGAATGGGGCAGAGGTGGGGAGCAGGGTCAGCGCCCTGTGGACGTGGTGACATCCAGCAGAGACAGACACACACAGTTGGCCCAGAGGCAGCAGTGCACAGCAGCAGCCTGCAGCAGCTGACCAACTCCCCTGTGAGCTCTCACAGGACACCCCCTGCACACATCAGGAACACCTGAGGGGCTTTAGGCAAGGATCGGGGTTCTGCACTAGCAGGGGAGGGTGAGAGCTAGGAAAGCACAGAGGATTACTGATGACCTGACCCACTTTAAACCTTAGGCTACAGTGGCCTGAGGAAACTCACATTAAATGCATGTGAAGAGAAAGAACCATCTGATATCCATCCTGACCTTTTTTTTTTCTTTTTGGAATGATCATGACTTCTTTGAAACCAAAAGCCCAAGTTAGATGGCAAATAAAGAATAATAATAAAATTTGCTGTTCGATGCAGGATGCAGGATGCTTGGGGCTGGTGCACGGGGATGATCCGGAGGGATGATGTGGGGTGGGAGGTGGGAGGGGGTTCATGTTTGGGAGCTCTTGTACACCCGTGGCGGATTCATGTCAACGTGTGCCAAAACCAATACAGTATTGTAAAAATAAAAATTCACAGTATTGTAAAAAGTAAAAATAAAAATTTAAATTTAAAAAAAATGTTTAAGTTAAATTTGCATCAAAATGAGGGTAATAGTTTCAGTTACCCAGTGCCAGCTTCACCCTAAATTATCCTCCATGTTGACGAGAATCATTGACTTCAAGCACCAACAGTGCCAGTCAGCCCTGACTGTCCAGGGAAATATCTACTGGCTCCATGAGCAGAACTCACACTCCATAGCCCTCAAGCCAAGGGAGTATATTCCCACATCCACCAACACATACGTTCACAGGCACCCATACAAAAGACCACCGGTAGATGCAGAGTTGACAAGACCAGCCTAAGGGCTCGGCCGTGCCTTTCCTCAGCAGATGCCTCGTGGAAAAGTGCTGGCCTGTCTATGCCCTGTGGCTTCAGTCATCAGGAGGGGAAGGCTAATTAGTCAGTCTGAGCTCCACGGAGGAAATGCTGACAGACTCAATAAGCAGCCAGTGTTAGGCTCCAGGGGGAGTGCGAGGCTGGCCATGTGAAGGAGCAGAGGGCAGCAGGTCTCCGGGCAGGAGACGGGCAAGAGAGCTCTCTCCAAAGAGCCCTTTACCTGCTGATCTCTTCAGCCTGAATTCCGAAGGTTGTTTTCAAGCAACATTACGGAAGCCTTACCAAGCACCAGGCACTGTGCCTGTGCAGCCTCAGACACCCATGCCTTTGGAAGGGGAGTGGGTGGTGGGGACGGGCAGCTGATGGCAAACATCACAGGGCTTTGCAGGGTGTACACAACACACCATCATCCTGGAATGTCAGTTTTCTATCTAAAGAAGTGTGGGGCAGAGAGGCTCAGTGGATAGCAAAAAAGGCATGAATAGACTAGAATACAGTGCAAACCCTGCAGAAATGTTTAAAATAAAGAGAAGATTTTAAAATTAGAGCTATACTCCCAGACCCTCCTGGGGCGTGTTGTCAGCGAGGGTATGTCAGTTGACTCAGCCCTCATAAAGCAGCTCTGAAGGTTAGATTTCAGAATTTCTTCCTCAGATTCAAAAACAATAGCTGTGTGATCTTAACTATATACAAATGGATGCTTAGTTGTGAAAATACACAAATGAGACCTAGAAAGACACATCAAACAGTAAACTGTGATTACAAATGACTTCATGTTTTGCTTCTTGTTTTTTTTTTTTTTTTGGTTTCCTATTATGCACATGATAACTTTTAAGAAATTTTTAAAATTCTAAATATTTTAAAAACCTTTAAAAACAATACTAATAATGGCTTAACGCCTTGCCCAAGCTCACCCAGCTCATGACTGAGCTAAAAGTATAAACTAAGTGTGTCTGATTCCACCATTCCATTCAAGAAGACAGCTGGGAGAACACAAGTCACTGCTCATACTAGTAGGAGAAAACAGGCTCCTTAGTTATTCCTTGGTTTTCCCAGGGAGCACCAAGGGAACCCAGGCAGGCAGAGAGAGATGGTGTCCAGAAAAAGACAGTGGACAGACTCAGAGAGGAGCAGGTCTAAACAGGATGGGGACATCTGTACAGCCAACCACAGAGCTTAAGGAAACCCTGAAACAAACAAAAAATTGTCTGTTCCCCTAATGATCAGGTGTGATGGACACTGGGTTACACAAAGAATTAAAAGTTTCTTTTTCATTTCCTTCAATATATTTTTCTTAAGAAGTGTCATGACTCATGGACACTGGGTTACACAAAGAATTAAAAGTTTCTTTTTCATTTCCTTCAATATATTTTTCTTAAGAAGTGTCATGACTCAGGACATCATAGAAGCCTACTGATTGTGAAAAACTAATTTAGTTTTTTTTTTTTCATTGATATCTTTGGTCATTCTGTTTATTTTTTTTTAATTAAATTTTTATTTTTACTTTATTTTACTTTACAATACTGTATTGGTTTTGCCATACATTGATGTGAATCCACCACGGGTGTACATGCGATCCCAAACATGAACCCCCCTCCCCCTCCCTCCCCACAACATCCCTCTGGGTCATCCCCATGCACCAGCCCCAAGCATGCTGTATCCTTTTAATAAATATATTTGTACACTTTCTGAACCTTGTTGGAAACATTAAATTATAGTGGTTTCCAAGTATTTTTGAAGATTAAAATTCACAAAGCTTGGATGAGCTTTTATTTCATTTGCATATCCTTATTTCCTTGCACGTCTTCCACATGGAAAGATATACTGCAGGCAAGGAAAGTCAGGTCTGGTACCTGCCCTAGGGAGAGTCTCACAGGGCACAGGGAACCTGGGGCAGACATGGGAGACGGCCCCCTGGAGGTTGCGCCACCTTCCTGCCCGGACAGCCCTGCCTAAAGGTTATAGTTGAGCAGAAGAGCAGAAATTCACCCATCCAACAGACAATTAACTAGCCAGGCAACTGTTCTAGGCACTGGGAACACAACAGTGAACAGAACTGCCAAACATTTTCTGGAATCACCGAACTGATGCAAATTCAGACTCTTGGGTGAGTAAAATAAGCTGCAAGGATATATGTTGTACAACATAAGGGATATAGACAGCATCTTATAACAACAATAGAGTATAACCTTTAAAATGTGAATCGCTATAGTGTACTCCTGTGACTTATAACAATACACATCAACTATACTTAATTTTTTTTAAATAAGTGAGAATTAAAAGGTACTTAGATTAGTGCCTGGAAGATAGAAGCACTCTGTAAATACTAGCTTTTATTAAGAACAATAACACAAATAAGAAGATATAGAACTTATGGTTCACTGAATGGTATTTTCTAAGTGTTCAATATACGAAAGCTAGTTGCCTTTTCTCTGGCCTCCTCTCTTGGGCCCCAAACAGGTGACGGAAGGGGGCTAGGAACACACTGAATGTTAGTGAATATATGCATCAAAGTGACTTTACTACAAACTGAAGAAGCCAATGATGTTGAACCCCCTTTGGTTCTTGCACCAGCTGTCCCTGAGAAGAGCTGAATGATGCCTGCATCCATTATCCAGGCACCTGAGGCCACACGCAGGGGTTTCATTAGCCTTTCACTTTGTTCATCACCCTTGATAACCCAGATCATGGCCTTGATTTCCCCCTGGATGGGGCAGTAGGAGTTCCTCTTCTTACAGGATAAAAATAAACAAAGTAGGCAGGAAGGCAGGGTAGGGGTGAGGAAGATGCTGTAAATTGTGTCCACTGGGTTCAGAGAAAATCAGTTCTGGACGTTGTTCACAAATAGAAATGGGACCGGCTCCACCAAAGGCAGATGTTAAGTAAAAAGTAAAAGTAAAAAGTTCACAGCTCCTTGCTAACTGTCCTCACTCAGCCCCCAGTGCTGACCTTCAGCTGGGAGGAGGGGGCTCATCCTTACAAAGATGCAACACAAGAGAGCGAGTTGATGAGCTGTGGGGAACAGATGCCTTGATTTCCTCCCTGGGCTCCTCATTGCTACTTTCAGCTTAATTAGCCGACTGTGCTCTCCTCACACCTGGATGGGACTCTGGATGGGAATCTGGAGGGCTGAGCAAACACCCCCTGGGCTCCTAAAAAATGGCTCCTAAATGGTGGCTCCATCCCTTCCCCACCTTCCAGGCTCTATCTGAGCCACAGGAGTCTGCCTCCCAGCCACACCTCTTCCAGCATGCTTCTGCCAACGTCTGGAGACTTACTTCACCAAGTGTTCCTCTATCTATAACTAACATCTATCCTCACAATAGGGCCCGCTTCAAAGGGTTCTTGTGATAATTAATGGAAGTCACAGACTTTGGATACTCAGTAAGAGACTGGCCTGTGGTGAGGACTCTCCCTACTATTCATCTCATTTTCCTTTCTCAGTAAGAAATTAGAAACCCCAACATGTTTCTGACTAGTAAGACAAACCAATTAGAAGATACCAACTTGTAAATCCCTATTTAGATAGTCTTCTTACAATACCTAGAAGTTTAGGAAAACCAGACCCTTGGAAGTTCATTGGTTTACACAAGGAAATCAATATAATCAAGGAAAATTAAAGCAAATTCAGATTTTTTTAAAGACCAGTGATGTTCTCCTCCCTGACTGTATTTTATAATCACTCAGCCAACATTTTTGAAAAAAAGAATTCCCCAAGCTTATCCCTGAGATTCTTATGAATTAGTCAATGATAGTGTCCCTAATATTTCTTGTATTAAGACATTTATTTTTTAGAGCACTTTAAGGTTCTTGGCAGAATTGAAGGGAAGGTACAGATTCCCCACGGACCCCCTGAACCCACGCATGCGTAGCCCTCTCAGGATGAACAGCTCCTGCTAGAGCGGTGTATCATTTGTTACAAAGGATGAACCTATATTGACGCATCATAGTCACCCAAAGTCCATAGTTTACACTATGGTCCAGTCATAGTATCGTATATTCAATGGGTTTGGACAAATGTAGGATGACAAGTATTCACCATTATGACATCATAGAGTATTTTCACTGCCTGAAAAATTTTCTGTATTCCACCTATGCACTCCTCCTATGTCCCTCCTGGCAGCCACTGAACTTTTTATAGTCTCCATAATTTTGCCTTTTCCAGAATGTCCTACACTTGGAATCATACAGGATGTAGCCTTTCCAGGTTGATCTCTTTCACTTAGTAACATGCATTCAAGTTTCCTCCACATCCCTTCAGGGCTTGATAGCTCATTTCTGGATGTTCCACAGTATATTTATTCATTTACCTACTAAAGGTCATCTTGGTTGCTTGAAAGTTGGGCAATTATGAATAAAGCTGCTATAAACAACTGTATGCAGAATTCTGTGTGAATGTAAATTTTTACCTCCTTTGGGTAAAATACCAAAAAGCATAGTTGTTGGATAATGTGCTAAGAGTATGTTCAGTTTTATAAGAAACTGTCAAACTGTCATCTAAAGTTGCTATATGATTTCACATTCTCACTATCAAAGAATGAGAATTCCTGTTGCTCTACATCCTTGCCAGCATTTGGTATTGTCAATGTAAATTTTTGCCGTACTAATAGGTGTAGAGTGGTATTTCTTTGTTGTTTTATTTTGTATTTCTCTGATGACATGCAGTGTGATATACTTTCATAAGTTTATTTGCCATCTGTATACATCTTTTGGGTAAGGTGTCTGTTAAGATCTTTGAATTGCTTTAAAACCAGTTTATTTCTTTTCTTATTACTGAGTTTTAAGAGTTCTTTGCATATTTCAGATGAAGGTCCTTGGTCAGAGGAGTCTTTTGAAACTATTTTTACCTACATGATCACAATGTATAATTCTTTTTAGACATTGTTGGATTCTCTTGGCTAATGTTTCATTGAAGGTACTTGCATCTATGTTCATGAGAAATAATGGTCTGTAGTTTTCTTTTCCTGTAATGTCTTTGTCTAGCTTTGTAGTTAGGGCGATCACCATCTCACAGATTCAGGTATGACCTAAATCAAATCCCTTACGATTATACCGTGGAAGTGACAGATGGATTCAAGGATTAGATTTGATGGACAGAGTGCCTAAAGAACTATGGATGGAGGTTCGTAACACTGTACAGGAGGCAGTGATCAAAATCATTCCCAAGAAAAAGAAATGCAAAAAGGCAAAATGGTTGACTGAGGGGGCTTCACAAATAGCTGAGATAGAAAGAGAAACAAAGGGCAAAAGAGAAAAGATATACCCACCTGAATGCAGAGATACAAAGAATAGCAAGGAGAGATAAGAAAGCTTTCCTAAGTGAACAATGCAAAGAAATACAGGAAAACAATAGAATGGAAATGACTAGAGATATCTTCAAGAAAATCAGAGATACCAAGGGAATATTTCATGCAAAGATGGGCACAATAAAGGACAGAAATGGTATGGACCTAACAGAAGCAGAAGTTATTAAGAAGAAGTGGCAAGAATACACAGAAGAACTATACAAAAAAGGTCTTAATGATCTGATAACCACGATGGTGTGATCAGTCTCCTCAAGCCTGACATCCTGCACTGAGAAGTCAAGTAGGCCTTAGGAAGCATCACTATGAACAAAGCTAGTGCAGGTGATAGAATTCCAGCTGAGCTATTTCAAATCCTGAAAGATGATGCTGTTAAAGTGCTGCACTCAGTATGCCAGCAAATTTTAAAAACTCAGCAGTGGCCATAGGACTGCAAAAGGTCAGTTTTCATTCCAGTCCCAAAGAACGGAGAAGGCGATGGCAGCCCACTCCAGTACTCTTGCCTGGAAAAGCCCATGGATAGAGGAGCCTGGTGGGCTGCAGTCCATGGGGTCGTGAAGAGTTGGACACGACTGAGCGACTTCACTTTCACTAAAGGCAATGCCAAAGAATGTTCAAACTACCACACAATTGCACTCATTTCACAAGCTAGCAAGGTCATGTTCAAAATCTTCCAACAGTACTTGAGACAAGAATTTCCAGATGTTCAAGTTATATTTAGAAAAAGCAGACGAACTAGAGATCAAATTGCCAACATCCATCAGATCATAGCTAAAGCAAGGGAATTCCAGAAAAACATCTATTTCTGCTTCATTTGCTAAACTAATGCCTTTGACTGTGTGAATGACAACAAACTGGGGAAAATCCTGAGAGAGATGGGAATACCAGACCACCTGGCCTGTTCCCTGAGGAACGCGTGCAGGTCAAGAGGCAACATTTAGAACCAGACGTGGAACAACACACTGGTTCCAAATAGGAAAAGGAGTACGTCTAGGCTGTATATTGTCACCTTGCTTATTTAACTTATATGCAGAGTACATGTGAAATGTGTGTGAAACGCTGGGCTGGATGAAGCACAAGCTGGAATCAAGATTGCCAGGAGAAATATCAATCACCTCAGATTACTGCAGATGTGCAGATGACACCCTTACGACAAAAGGCGAAGAACTAAGGAGTCTCTTGATGAAAGTGAAAGAGGAGAGTGAAAAAGCTGGCTTAAAACTCAGTATTCCAAAAACTAAGATCATGACATCTGGTCCCATCACTTCATGGCAAATAGATGGGGAAACAATGGAAACAGTGACAGACTTTATTTTCTTGGGCTCCAAAATCACTGTGAACGGTGACTGTAGCCATGAAATTAAAAGACACTTGCTCCTTGTAAGAAAAGCTATGACAGTGTATTAAACCTATACAGTGTATTAAAAAGCAGAGACATTACTTGGTCAACAAAGGTCCATATAGTCAAAGCTATTCTTTTTCTGGTAGTCATGTATAGATGTGAGAGTTGGACCATAAAGGAAGCTGAATGCCACAGAATTAGTGCTTTTGAACTGTGGTGTTGGAGAACTCTTGAGAGTCCCTTGGACAGCAAAAAGATCAAAACAGTCAATCCTAAAAGAAATCAACCCAGAATATTCATTGGAAGGACTGATGCTAAAACTGAAGCTCCAATACTCTGGCCACTTGATGCAAAAAGCTGACTCACTGGAAAAGACCCTGATGCTGGGAAAGACTGAAGGCAATAGGAGAAGGGGATGACAGGACAAGTTGGTTGGATGGCATCACCAACTCAATGGACATGAGTCTGAACAAACTCTGGGAGATAGTTAAGGACAGGGAAGCCTGGTGTGCTGCAGTCCATGGGTAGCAAAGAGTCGGACACAATTGAGCGATTGAACAACACCTCCCAGAATGAGTTGGAAGTGTCACCTCTGCTTCTCCTCTGACAGAGACTGTAGAGAAGTGGTTTAATTCCATCCTTAAGTGAACCCATCTGAGCCCAGAGCTACTGTTTTGGAAGGTTATTAATTATTGGTTCAAGTAATTCAATAGATGCAAGCCTGTTCAGATTGTCTATTTCTTCCTGTGTGAATTTTGGTAAATTGTACCTCCCTTGGAATTGGTTCATTTTATCTAAGTTATCAAATTTGGGGGCACTGAATTGTCTATAGTATTGCTTTGCTATCCTTTTTAATGTCCTGGGGTGTACAGTAATATTCCCTTTTTCATTTCTGCTGTTGGTAATTTCTGTCCTCTTTTTTTTCCTTTGTTAGCCTGACTAGAGGTTTATCAATTTTATTGATTGTTTCAAAGAACCAGCTTTTGGTTTCATAGATTTTCTGCATTGATTTCCTGTTTTCCATTCCATTGACTTCTGCTCTAATTCTTATTCTTTCTTCTGCTTACTTTGGATTTAATTTTCTCTGCTTTTTCCAGTTTCTTAGAAATTCATGGGTTTCCTAGAATCACAAAGCTGATAGATTTTACTTTTTCGTCTTTTCTAATATATGCACTCAATTCTGTAAGTATCTCTCTAGGTACCTCTTTCATTGAATTTCACAAATTTTGTTAGGGCTGTGTTCTCATTTTCATTTGGCTGAAAAGATTTTTAAGTTTCTCTTTAGACTTCTACTACGACCCTGTGTTACTTAGAAGTTGTTATTTAGTCTCCACGTACTTCTGTTTATCTTTCTGTTATTGATTTCCAGTTTAAAGCCGGTGTGGTCTGAAAGCAGACATTATATGGTTTTTATTCTTTTAAATGTGTCAAGGTTTGTTTTATGGCCCAGAATATGGTCTGTCTGGTGAATGTTCTGTGTGAACTTGAAAAGAATCTGTATTCTGCTGTTGTTGGATGAAGTAGTATATATGTTTCCTCTCCAGTTGATTGAAAGTGCTGTTGAGATCAACTCTGTCCTTACTGGTTTTCTGCCTACTGGATCTGTCCATTTCTTATAGAGAAGTGTTGAAGTCTCTAGCTTTGATAGTGGAGTCATCTATTTCTCTTTACAATACTATTGGGTTAGGCCTCATGTGGGTTGATAACAATTGTTAAGGAACAACAGTTGTTAAGGAATGCTATTTCTTTTTTGGAGAATCAACTTTTTAATTATTATATAATGTCCTTCTTCATCCCTGCTAAGTTTCCTTAGTTTGAAATCTGCTCTGCGATTAAAATAACTACTCTTGCTTTCTTTAGCTTAGTGTTAGCCAGGTCTGTTTTTCTCCATCCATTTATTTTTAATATACATGTGTTTTTATATTAGTAGATTTTTTCAACAAGGACCTACTGTATAGCTCAGGGAATTCTACTCAATGTTATGCGGCAACCTGGAATGGAGGGGAATTTGGGGGCGAATGGATACATGTATATGTATGGCTGAGTCCCTTTGCAGACCATCTGAAACTATCACAACATTGTTAACTGGCTATACTCCAACACAAAATTAAAAGTTTAATAAAGGAAAAGAAAGTAGGTTTCTTATAGACAACATACGATTCACCTTTTTTGATCCACTCTGATGATCTCTGTCTTTTAATTGGTGCATTTAGACTATTGTTATTCAAGGTGATGATTGATACAATTGGATTGATATCTATCATATTTGCTACTGTTTTCTATTTGATACCCTAGTTCTTTGATTCTATCTCTCTTCTAGTCTTTTTTTTTTTAAATTTTGTGGGTTTTTTTTTTTTGCAAAGCATCTTATTTGATTTCATTTTCTCTTTTTTATTAACAAATTGGTTATACTCACTTGCATTTTTGAAAACCTACAGCAATCATTTTCTGCCAACTTCTTTTCTCCTATTTCAGGTTGTCTGTCTCTTCTTCCACCAAGTCCATTCCATGCAAGCCACTTTCTGCTCATGTCGGGCCATGCTGTGATCAGTTATTCAGTTAATAACTGTATTTTGTACTTAGATTGAGGTGTGAATCTGGCCTTCAGGAGCTGATGATCACAGTCACCATTTACTGAGTATTTATTTTGTGATAATCACTGTCCCAGATTCTCTTAATTACTTCAAGACAGAGGCCTTACTATTTCAGCTTCATATAACCCTCATTCTACATTGTCAGCATCATTTTTTTTCCAGAAGAAATTAGGAGAGTCCAAGGTCAGAACTGGGATCTAAACCCTGATGTCCCCTCTTCTTGGCAGGTTAGAAACCTGGCTTTCTCCTTCCTCCAAAGTTCATTTTTTGACCCATGGAGGAAGGATCATTTGTCTTCAGCACCAGCAAGAACACATTGTGATTTTTAATTGAATTACTTTTTTTTTTAATTTTAAAAATTTAAAGCAGAGGCATTTGGGGACAAGCATTGAAAAGGATGACCTCACCCCTTCTGGGCATTCTGATCTAATCTTAGCTGTAATGATAGTACAGCTAATGATAATACAGTAAAGTCATCAGGGGCACCAAGCATTCGGGGGCACCCTGCCCATAGCTGATTCAGCCCAAAATGACCATTTTGACCAAATGATGGCCTTTGATCGGCCACTGCTGGGAATTTGAAATGGAAAAGCTGAGATTCAGCCACAAATGGGAGCAGATCAGTAGAGGGGTTTAGCTGGATCACACTCATGGAGAAGCAAAAAGGCAGGGCCAGGGAACTCTACTGCTGCTCTGGTCCGGGGGGTAGCCTGGTTCCCACCTGTCCTGTGGCCTAACTGACCTGATTTTACTTGGATTCCAGCAGGCCCATTGCCTTAGAATATTTTTCCCCTTAGTTAACTCCAGGGGACTTCCATTCCTAGCAAATATATGAGCTCTAAGATAAATTGATGTTACCTTAAAAAAAAAATAGAAATGTACCACCTTCATGAAAATACAAGATAGTCTCTATTGAGCTTCAGCTCATGCACTGACTATAACAAACAACCAGGCACCTGGGGGTGGAGCTCCCACCATGCACTTGACCCCATGCCAGGGCTTGGAGTGAAGGAGTGACAGGGTCTGCGGGTGGCAGGCTTTTCCTAGTCATCACAGAGGTAGAAGACAGGAGTGAGGGCACAGAGCCTGGAGGGGTCTGTGCCCCAGGGGTTCTTATGCCCAGAGGGGACAGGAAGGAAGGAAATGGAGCAAGTTTTGTTCCATGTTTGCTCCTCATTTGCTGCCAGCTCTCTGGCCGCCAGAGACGGGCGGGGCTGTCTCTCGGGCTGAGCACTTCTCTGAGAGCTGGGAGAGAGAATAAAGCTGCAGCCAAACTCGCTAACACCCTTGCCAAGCCAATAAACCGCAGTCCGTGGGAAAGGTGAGCTCACCCAAGGGCAGTTATCACTAATGAAAAACTGTACAAGATACGAAAAGACCTTTTTTAAAGGAGCCTTAGGCCCCGTGGACATCTGCAGCATCTGGTCTAGCATCACATGCTTAGCTCCTCTCCCAGCCAAATCCTAACCCTCCATCGGCCCCTGATTCTGTAAGAATACAGAGAACATGGGTGCCATGTCATACGGTGAAGTCCTTAAAACGAGAAGAGGGTGGGACAGTTTTGTCCTCCAGAGTCTGTTTCTCCCTCAATAGGCAAAGAGAACTGGTCTGGGTGGGATGTGGGGTGGGGCGGCGGGTAGTGTGTGAATTCCTCCTCCCCCAGGTCAACCTCCCTGGACTCCCATGTCTCCTCCTGTGAGGTGGGAAGACTGGAGGAGACAGACGCAGAGGTTCCCTGTGGCACTAACTCAGCATCGCATAGAGTCAGCAAGTATCTTATTCAGCTGCGGAAACTGCTACACAATGACCCCAGGGGCCTCCATCCTTGTTCAGAGTGAGTCCTGCCCTCCACGTCCTGTTAGAGACAGGCTGAGCCGAACACTCCCAGCTACTGGAGCCACAGCACTTAACAGGAGGTAAGCCAGAAGCTTTTGTTTCCTGCTCTGATGGTTCACACACAACTCAAAGATGCATAGCAGATGGGTGTCAGAGAAAAGGGAGTCCCTGGTTAGACCTGGGAAGGCAGTAAAAACATGAAGTAGAAGAAAAACCAAAAATTAAGAGCAGGAGGCACAGGGGGAAATAAAAGGAGAAGAGAGAGAGGTGCCTTTTTAAAGAGCTGCATGATTCTGGACTAAAAAATATAAAATAAAATCCTAGGGGATAAGAGCACTAAAAAGGGTCATCAATTCACGTTGACTTATTCCGGAGCCACCAAACTTCATGAGGCATCTATAGCCCTGGCTCCCCCTGCACCCCCAACCCCATCATCCAAGAATGTGCTCTGTCTGCCTGCAGCTCTCCTTCCCCCATCTCCTCCAAACCCTAGCTGCTTCCGAATAAGCCCTTGGTTCTGTAAGCCGTTTTCTTAGATTGCATCTAACATAAAATGTTCCACTCGAATAATTGTGTTTTCATTTCACCGACCAAGAGAAAAGATTTGAGATGCTTTGAAAAAGCAGTCAAGACCAGGCAGCTTTAATAGGCTGGCAGGAAGAATAATAAGTGTACTTTAAGACAAATTTTAAACAAAGTAGAAGCTCTAGAGAGACCGAGAAAATGACAGAGGGGGAGAGAGAGTAACCACAGAGGAGCAGGTTTCCGAGCATCCCTCTCAAACTCTGGTACCTCACTTGAAATCCAAGACAGGATCTCGGAAAATGAGCTCCAACAACCAAAACCTCCTGTGTCAACAATGTCCATCCAGCAGCCCTGGCATGGATACTACGGCTACAGCTGGCAACTTAGATGGACAACTGATGACCAGCCCTCCGCCATGTGCTAGCTGGCCCATGGGTGACATATGGGGCCACCTATGTGTGCTTCCTCCAGACCAGGCAGGAAGTCCTTGGCCTTTCAGGGAATCTCACTAGGGCTCCCACCCATTCAGTTGCTGCACGCCACAAGGTCTCCTGGTGACAAGACACCAGGGCATCCTAAACCCAACCAAAGTTTCAACTGTTTTATTTTGTTTAATTTATTTTTTTATTGAAGGATAATTGCTTTCCAGAATTTTGTTGTTTTCTGTCAAACGTCAACATGAATCAGCCATCAGTTCAGTTCAGTTCAGTCACTCAGTCGTGTCCAACTCTTTGCGACCCCATGAATCGCAGCACGCCAGGCCTCCCTGTCCATCACCATCTCCCGGAGTTCACTCAGACTCACATCCATTGAGTCCATGATGCCATCCAGCCATCTCATCCTGGGTCATCCCCTTCTCCTCCTGCCCTCAATCCCTCTCAGCATCAGAGTCTTTTCCAATGAGTTAACTCTTCACATGAGGTGTCCAAAGTACTGGAGCTTCAGCTTTAGCATCATTCCTTCCAAAGAAATCCCAGGGTTGATCTCCTTCACCCTCCCTTTGAACTTCCCTCCCATCTCCCTTCCCATCCCAACCCTCTAGGTTGATACAGAGCCCCTGTTTGAGTTTCCTGAGCCCCCGTTTGAGTTTCCTGAGCCATACAGCAAATGCCCATTGTCTATCTATTTTACATATGGTAATGTAAGTTTCCATCTTACTCTTTCCATACATCTCACCCTCTCCTCCCCTCTCCCCATGCCCATAAGTCTATTCTCTATGTCTGTTTCTCCATTGCTGCCCTGTAAATAAATTCTTCAGAACCATTTTTCTAGATTGTGTATATGTGCGTTAGAATATGATATTTATCTTTCTCTTTCTGACTCACTTCACTCTGTGTAATAGGTTCTAGGTTCATCCACCTCACCAAAACTGACTCAAATGTATTCCTTTTATGGCTGAGTAATATCCCATTGTGTATACGGACCACAACTTCTTTTACACATTCATCTGTCTATGGGCATCTAGGTTTCTTCCATGTTCAAGCTATTGTAAATAGTGCTGCAGTGAACAGTGGGGTACATGTGTCTTTTTCAACCCTGGTTTCCTCAGGGTATATGCCTAGGAGTGGGATTGCTGGGTCATATGGTGGTTTTATTCCTAGTTTTTTAAGGAATCTCCATACCATTTTTCATAGTGGCTGTATCAATTTACATTCCCACCAGCAGTGCAAGAGCACTCCCTTTTCTCTGCTGCTGCTGCTGCTGCTGCTAAGTCGCTTCAGTCGTGTCCTACTCTGTGCGACCCCATAGACAGCAGCCCACCAGGCTCCCCCGTCCCTGGGATTCTCCAGGCAAGAACACTGGAGTGGGGTGCCGTTTCCTTCTCCAATGCATGAAAGTGAAAAGTGAAAGTGAAGTCGCTCAGTCGTGTCCGACTCTTAGCGACCCCATGGACTGCAGCCTACCAAGCTCCTCTGTCCATGGGATTTTCCAGGCAAGAGTACTGGAGTGGGTTGCCATTCCCTTTTCTCTATAAATACTTTAATCTTGAGTTGGGAACTTTCTTGGAGTGGGCGTGAAGTGGGAGGGAGCAGTCCTCACCATTGGGAATGAAAGACCTCTTCACCAGTCACTATAGAAACTGCCTCCTAACTGGCTTTCTGTCTGCAAACTTGGCCCCCATCACCAGTCTGCTCTCCTAGTGGCAGCCAGATACTCATCTGAGAAACTTGAACCTGATACTCTCAGGGGAGGATTTTGTCTGCTGAAAACACTATAGTGACTTACTATATTTCAGAATAAGAATGAAATCCTTAACACGACCTAAGGGGGTGACTATATACTCTGTTATCTGAACCATTTGGAGTAAGGGGAGACCCTGTTCCAAATTTTCTGCAGAAACCGAAGCAAACAAGAACTGTCTCCAGAAAACTAAGATATACAGTAATCATCCATCCAGGACCTGCGTGTTCTGGCCCCAGTCACTCTCCTTTAGAGTAAGCCACCTTCCTGCTGGCCCTGCATCCTAGCCATGCCGACCTTCTTGCACTCTCTCATGCTCTTTCCTACCACAGAACATTTGCATGTGCTGAGCCTTCCACCTAGAATCCCTTTGGCCATCCCCTTTAACCAAGTAGCTTCAACTCATCACCCATATCTCAGTTTAAACAATTCTTGGAAGCAAGGCTTTCCCTGATCTCCTCCCTCGACTCTCAGCCAGCTGGGATCAGATCCTTGTGTTATATGTTCCTGAAGATCATCTATCTCCCCTTGTGCTTGTTTGCTCATTTGCTTAATAAACTGATTTGCTTCATCAGACTCCATGAGGGCAGGGATTAGATGTTTCCAACTCACATTATGCACTTTGAAGCCAGCACAGTGCCTGGAACAGAGTAGGTACTCAATAACTCCATGATGAATTAACAAGGAGGGGCTCAAATTATTTCTAGAACATGCAGGGGAACTCACTTTGTGCCCAGCCCCCAAGCTCTGGATCAACTTCACATCAGGTCCTCATGTGCCCTCACCCTGCCTGTCCCAGAACACTCAGTCCCCTCCTTACTCCTCCATCCCCCCTGGTCTCACACAGTCTGGCCCTCCAGATGGAGCAATGGATTGTGTCCTGTTTGGGAATATTCTTGAATAGTGTTGTGAGTTGCAGCTGTGTCTCCCAACCAGTGTAAGCTAAGAGCACAATCCTCGTGATGTAGGGAATCTATGAGTTTGGAGCCACCTCTCCACCTGAGTGGCTGTCAGTCTTTTCACTAGGCTTTAGCTCAGTGTTTAAGAGCACATATCAGAAGACGAACTGCCTGGGTTCCAGTCCTGGTTCCACCATTCATTAGCTGGGGACCTTGACAAATTGCTCTACCTTTCTGTGTCCCCTTCTGTGAAATGGGGATGATCATTTTGCTACCCTTATAGAGGATTTAAGAGGACGAGATGAGTTTTTGTGTGTAAAGTTTTTAGCAAAGGTGGTGTTCTAAATGACATGTGGTAATGTGTAATAAGCAATGCTATTATTACCAGAAACACCTTGGCAGTGATTCTGAGGGTGGGGATAAAATCACAATAAGACTTCAAGTTATTTAAGTACACATACCATGGGAGATGCCTCTCCCAATCTCCCCAGCGCCCCATCTCGGAAAACACTACCCTAGTGACTGAAGCCTGGAAAGTGCAGAGGCCCCTCCTATATCATCCCTGACTTTGCTCCCATAGCTCCGGGGTCAAAGGAATCACCACCTCCCTCCCAGGACAGACCAACATTATTAGACACAGCTCTAGTCCTTTATCCTTTCAAGAAACATTCTGCAAGGCTCTAAAAACTGGGGAAGCCCCTAAAGGTGAGAACCAAGTCTTTCTTGTCCACTACTATAAGCCTAGTGCCCAGCATGGTCCAGACAGGTAGGGGGTTCCCAATAAATATTTTTTGACTGACTGACTACTTTTTGCTAGGCCCAGAGTCTAGGCAAAAGGCAACGGTGACTAAGAGAGGCACAGCCTCTGCCCCATGGGGCTTATGATCTAGTTGAAAAGATACAGGTATTAAGAGGCCATTACATTACATTATGCTAAGATAGGGGTGGAAGTTCAGGGTACTTTGAGAGCATGGAGGAGAAGCCACTAAACTAGACTCAGGGAGCCAGGGAAGGCTGCCTGGAGGAAGAAGCACTTTAACATTTAACCTTTGGATTTGAAGGATGAGAAAGTCATCCAAGAGAAGTTGAGGTAGGGGAAGTTTCCTACAGGCAAAAGGAACAGCATTGTGAAGTCGCAAGGCAAGAGGAATGAAATATCCAAGGAACTGAAAGGTATCTGGGACAACTGGATGGTTGAAGACAAGGAAGAGAGTGTTTGAGGGAGTTTGGTGAAGGGGCCAGACTGCTTTACACAGCCTAGAAGCCATGCTAAGACATGTGGCTTTATCCTAAAGCAGCAGAAAGCATTCCTCAGATATTTATAAAACAGCTTCTGTGTATAAAGCCCAGATGAGGGGGACTTCCCTGGTGGTCCAGTGGCTAAGACTCTACGCTCCCAGTGCAGGGGCCCTGGCTTTGATCCCTGATTAGGAAACTAGATCCCACATGCTGCAGCTAAGATCAAAGATCTCACTTGGGGGAGGAGGTAGGAGGGAGGTTCAAGAGAGAGGGGACACCCAGAGTAATGGAAATAAAAGCAAAAATAAACAAATGGGACGTAATTAAACTTAAAAGCTTTTGCACAATGAAGGAAACTATAAGCAAGGTGAAAAGACAGCCTTTAGAATGGGAGAAAATAATAGCAAATGAAGCAACTGGTAAAGAATTAATCTCAAAAATATGCAAGCAACTCCTGCAGCTCAATTCCAGAAAAATAAGTGACCAAATCAAAAAATGGGCCAAAGAAATAAACAGACATTTCTCCAGAGAAGACATACAGATGGCTAACAAACACTTGAAAAGATTCTCAACATCACTCATTATCAGAGAAATGCAAATCAAAACCACAATGAGGTACCATCTCACGCAGGTCAGAATGGCTGCAATCCAAAAGTCTACAAGCAATGAATGCTGGAAAGGGTGTGGAGAAAAGGGAACCCTCTTACACTGTTGTTGGGAATGTAAACTAGTATAGCCACTATGGAGAACAGTGTTGAGATTCCTTTAAAAACTGGAACTAGAACTGCTATACAACCCAGCAATCCCACTGCTAGGCATACACATCAAGGAAACCAGAATTGAAAGAGACACGTGTAACCCAATGTTCATTGCAGCACTGTCTATAATAGCCAGGACTTGGAAGCAACCTAGATGTCCATCGGCAGACGAATGGATGAGAAAGCTGTAGTACATATACAAAATGGAATATTACTCAGCCATTAAAAAGAATGTATTTGAATCAGTTCTAATGAGGTGGATGAAACTGGAACCTACTATACAGAGAGAAGTAAGTCAGAAAGAAAAACACTACTACAGTATACTAACACATATATATGGAATTTAGAAAGATGGTAATGATGACCCTATATGCAATACAGCAAAAGAGACACAGATGTAAAGAACAGACTTTTGGACTCTGTGGGAGAAGGCGAGGATGGGATGATTTGAGAGAATAGCATTGAAACATGTATAATATCATATGTGAAAGAGATCGCCAGGCCAGGTTCGATGCATGAGACAGGGTGCTCCGGGCTGGTGCACTGGGATGACCCTGAGGGATGGGATGGGGAGGGAGGCGGGAGGGAGGGTCAGGATGGGGAACACATGTACAGTCATGGCTGATTCATGTGAATGTATGGCAAAAACCACCACAATATTGTAAAGTAATTAGCCTCCAATTAAAATAAGTTTAAAAGAGAGACGGGACATACTTATACTTTTGGCTGATTCACGTTGTTGTATGGCAGAAGCCAACACAACATTGTAAAGCAATTATCCTCCAATTAAAAATAAATTTAAAAGATCCCACATGTTGCAACTAAGATCTGGCACAGCAAAACAATAAATAAAACAAAATAAAATTTTTTAAAAAGCAGTCACGGCACTGGTGATCCAGAAGGGAAATGAGTCAGACGCAATACTTGCCCTCATGGACTTTACAGTTTCATGCAGAGAACAGACATGAATCCAACAGTAACTGAACAAATAAACGTATCGTCATCAAGGATGATGAGCCATCCAGAACAGCCTGCCCAGATCTTTCTGAGATGATGGATACATGTGGACACAGCACAGATGCTTGCGGCTGGCATGCACTTAGAACGTGACTAATGTGACTGAAGAATCAAATGTTTAATTTTATTTAACTTTTATTATCTTAAATGCAAATTTAAATAGCCACAGGAGACTAGTACCTACTGCACTGGACAACATAGAAAAGAATAGACTCGGTTCTGAGAGCAGATAACAGAGGAACCTGGTCTCACTGGCAGGATCAGGGTAGGAGTCCCAAGAAAGAGACAAGAGTTAGGATCTCAATTATGAGGGGGCAAGATGCTGTCCACTGGCTTATCCTCAAACTCCTAATATAGAGTGGGAAGAACACTAAAACTAGAATACAAGAGACTTGAGTTATAACCCTGGCTCAGGGACTTAAAAGCCAGGTAGCACGTTACTTAAGCCCCTGATTTACTCAGGGCCTCAGTCTGCTCATCTGTAAAGTGGGACTCTCTGTTCTACCCAATCTGCAGAACTGTTCTAGGGATCAAACAAAACCAGGTATACAAAAAACACTGAAAACTGTAAATACTATTTGAACATAGGATATGATTTTAATATCTCTTTCAGTCATTACAAAAGGAATACACACACATTATAGAAAACCTGGAAACTGTAGAATGATTTAGAGGTAAAGAAAATCTGTAAATAACATATTTCAGCTGTCTCTTCAGTCATTTTTTATTTTTATTTTTTGGCGTCTTTGTGCGTATATGTAGTTTTTTAAAATAAACACAGGGGCATACCTACATGCTGTTCTGTAGTCTGCTTTTTCCCCTCGAGATACAGCATGAATTTCCCCCCAAATCATTAGGTAGTTTTCTGTGCTTGTTAGTCACTTAGTCCTGTCCAACTCTTTGAGATTCCATGGACTATAGTCCACCAGACTCCTCTGTCCATGGAATCCTCCAGACAAGAATACTGGAGTGGGTTGCCACTCCCTTCACCAGGGGATCTTACCAGCCCAGGAATTGAACCTGAGTCTCTCACACTGCAGGCAGAATCTTTACCATCCGAGCCACCAGGGAAGCCCAGATCACTTTCTACGTGGTTTTTAATGTCTGCAAAGCGTTTCGTAAGCTGTTGTCCTCTTACCTTCAGAGCTCACTACTTCCTGCCTCAGCAGGTTGACAGTGAGTGGGGGGAAGTCCCCAAGTGCTTCCTGCACTGTGCAGCTGGCTCTGGGCCCAAGGACATGTTTAAACACCACAGCACCAGTTCCTGAAATTTGTTGCCTTGATGCCCCTGAACCAACCAAATTACAAACAAGGAAGCCTCTCAAGCTCAGCTGATCCCACCCAGAGCTATGCTCTCACTTCTCTGAGCCCTGGAATCAAGCCAAGCTTAGACAGCCAGATTCACTGGTAATTTCACATCAGCGCTTGGCATCCAGCACTGTGTGGGTAGAACATCCCAGGGGTGATCATCAGGTTCCCTGGCCAGGCCACCCCAACGCTGAGCTATTTGGGGAATAGCTTCCTTTTTTTATCACTGATGAGCTTCACTGGGCTTTAATGTGTTCAAAGTTCAGGTGGCCCTGGACCCCCTGGGCGGCAATCCTGCTGAAATGGTTTTCAGGCTATGCCACTTTAAACATGATTCGAGAAAAATTACCAGAGCCTCCACTCCATCTGTCTCTGGAAATGGTCTTTGTGCTCAGATCATTTGCCAGCGACACTCCATCTCCACAATTACCTCGGCTATTTTATCTTTATCTGTCTGGAACACTGAAGGGGGAGCAGCAGATAACGCTGTTATTTAAGTGGCGCGTTCAGCTTACACACTTTTGCACCTCAGAGTCCAAAACACCCCAACGTTGCCCTGGCCTCTCTGGGGCCCCAGCTCCTGCACTGTCTTTAGGTTCTGAACATGATGAAGGAGGGCCATCCATGGCACAGTTTCATCATAGCAAGACTACATCCTTAGGAATGCAGGGACGAGCCTGAGCTCTGGCCACAACCTGAACCACCTCTTCACATGCCTTTGGATCCCCAGGAAGCCCTATGCTGGAAAGGCCAAGGAGAGCAAAGGCCAGCCAGGATGTTAGTCTACCTGGTCCCTACCCATGGATCTTTTTACACACCTCCTTTATACGCACACTGTACACACCATGAGGAAGAAAGATGCCACCGCGTGCCACCTGCCTTCAGGGAGATAAAATATCAAAAGATAATGAACAAAACCAGGCAGTACATGCCAGGTTAATAATAACAGCCAGCGATACTGAGCTCTTACTACACGCCAGGCATTCCGCTAAGCACTTCATCACATTGTCTTATTTACTCCTCGAAACTATCCTATGAGGTGGACATGATGAGCCTCATTTTTCAGACAAAGACACTGAGCTATGGTGAGATTAAACAATTTGCCCCACATCACACTGGCAGAGCTTGCAGCCAGAGCTTTCTGCTTTATTAGCAAGACATTGCTGCTTCAAAAGGAGGAGTTAATTGGTGGAAGAGAGTGGGGCCCAACCTCACTTTCTAATAAAGCCAGTCCATTGGTGAGTATGAGGGTCAGAACCAGAATCTGATCCAAAGAATGTAGGGCAGCCCCTGCGGGTGGTAGACACAGCTCCCCCAGGCTCTGCTCCTCCTCCAGAGACATGTGCGGTCCTGGCATTACCCTCTCTGCCCTGCCTTGAGAGGGAGGCACTCTCTTTCCTTCCTTCTTTCCTTCTTTCTATTTCTTTCTCCCTTTCTCCCTGTTCTTCCACTCAAGAACAGGGCCAAAACCAGAGGAACACTGGCCACATGGGCCTTGGGAGAGCTTAGGTCATTGTTCAGAGGACCTTGATGTAGATATGCCCTGAGACATCACAGGAGTTCAAGGTAAAGAAGGGAGCAAGAAGAGCCTAGAACAGCACAGGACAAGTCACCACGGACCTTAGCCTCATGATGAGGGAGTCGAGGACGAAATAGGAAATGAAGAAGTAATAGCAATGGCTGGAGAACTGAGATGGAAGAGGATGGAAGTGAATACCGGGCGTGTTAACAGGAAGTTTACCATCGGAGGCAAGTGGGGCCCAACTGCACAGGGACCTCCCGGCGACAACACACAACAAACAGGAGCTGCCCCACTCTAGGGGTTAGGGGATTGGGGTCTTAGCCCATCAACACCTTCACAGGAAGAGTTAAGGGCTGCTTCCATAGGAGATGACTCCCAGCCTGCCAGCGCACCCCACCTGCTCAGGCTAAGCAAGCTCCTCCTACCGGAGAGGGAGCCCAGGCAGACAGTCGCAGGGGCCTGCAGAAGAGAGCCCCGGCCAGGTGGGCCTGGGCCAGGTGAGCAGCACCAACAAGGTCAGAGCCCGAGGAAGCAGTAACTGGGAGGGGAGGAACGTAAGGGCACAGTGCAAGTCCTCAAGCTGAAAGGGCACAGAAGACTGAGAGCTTCCGGTGAAGCTGCGCTGACGACCAGGTGACACTGGCTCAGGCAGGGTGGGGGTTCCTAGGGTCCAGGGTGGGCTGATGGGGAGGCAGCCCAGGGGCAAGTCACTCGGCTCTCTGCCCTACATGCACCCAGTCTGCAGCCCCTTCGGGGTCCTAGGGATGAGCTGACAGACAAGCCTGGGCCCAGACCCCAGGACACAGAAGGGCATCTTCTAGCTTCCCTCCCTCCCACACTCTGCTCAGCAGGGTGGGGCTGCAGGGCAGGACTCCCCGAACCCTTGACTCCTGACCTGGGGGCTGGATGATTTTCCTGAGACGCTGCCTCCTCTGTTGCAGCCCAGACCTACTGCCTGACCCTGTGACGGTGGCCCCAGAACTGTCACTCTACAAATAATGGTGGTCAGGGTGTGACAGGTGCAGAGGCCAACATGAGATTCTGAGACAGACATTTGTGATTTCACGTTCGGGAAAACCCAGACCTTCAAACACAAGTGCTATTTCAGTTTTCTCACTCCCATTCTTCTTTAATCTCAGGCTGAGGAAGGAATAAACCCTCTTTGATTTGTAGACTGAATTCTTTAAAGAGCCAGCTTGTCCTTTTTTTAATTTATATTTTTTCCTTTTGCTTGGGGTGGACACTAGGGGCACAAAATGGGAACGTGGTACCTTGGTCAGATGGCTTGAAATGCCAAAAGTTACTATAGGGAATATCAGGCTACCAATCCATCTTTCCTGCTAATCCAAAAGTCAAATAAGTCCATGGAGGGCTTTTTTTTCTAGAATTTCAGGCTCCCTGAGGACTAATTTCTCTGAAAGCTGCATTAAACTAATAGCACCATAAAAGGCCCATTGTGAGATGTAATTGGTTTGCAGGACTTTCCTATAAAAATAATAAAAGACTGCCAAAGGCAGTTTCCAAAGGTCAATTATCTTTGTGTTGCTTGAGTTGAATGGAGGTCAGTCCCAGAATTCCATTTTATAGGCGTATTAATCAAAACCAGACTGCCCTACCCATCTGACCCCATCAGCTGTCCGAGGAGTCGTGGGCTCTCCACCTTATGCTCATCTCCTAAAGGACACTGGGCTCCTTTTTTCCCAGAAGGATACAAGCCCATTGCCACAGAGAATGCAGAGCTGGGAGCTGAAGTTTTCAAGGCAGAATGAAAGGAAGAAAAGTTACACCCTGAGCACACATACACACACAAAAGAGAGAGAGAGTCAGGCCATGTGTTTAGAGATTATATGAGACAGGGTCCCTGTCCCCAAGTTGCTAGAGACGTAGTTATGACTTTTGGCTATATTTGATCAAAACCAACTCAGACAGTAAAGAATCTTCCTGCAATGCAGGAGACCTGGGTTCCATCCCTGGGTTGGGAAGATCCCCTCAAGGAGGGCATGGCAACCCACTCCAGTATTCTTGCCTGGGGAATCCCCATGGACAGAGGTCCCTGGCAGGCTATAGTCCATGGGGTCGCAAAGAGTTGGATATGACTGAGTGACTAAGCACGGCACAATTTAAAGTAGCTTAAGGAAAAGTGACCCCATGGACTATAGCCTACCAGGCTCCTCCATCCATGGGATTTTCCAGGCAAGGGTACTGGAGTGGGTTGCCATTTCCTTCTCCAGGGGATCCTCCTGACCCAGGAATCAAACCTGGGTTTCCCACATTGTAGGCAGACGCTTTACCATCTGAGCCACCAGGGAAGTCCCAAGGAAAAGTGAAAAGTTCAGTTGGCTAACATAACTGGGAATTTTAAGGATGGCTGGATCCAAGGGCTTGAATGATGTCAACTCGTTGATGAGAGGTTGTTCTCACCTGCCCGTGTGTGTGTGTGTGTGTGTGTGTGTGTGTGTGTGTGTGTCTGTGTGAGTGTGTGTCCCTCTTCCTCCCCGTTAACTTCTCCTGCCCCGTCTTCCTCTCTTTCCGGGTCTATCTCTGCACTGCTGGCTCCAGCTCTCAGACAAGCTCTCTGCCACATGGCCAGCAAGATCAGGCTGCCCTTGTCCCCCACTGAGCTATCTCAGTATAAAGAAATATTTTGACACTATGTTCATACATCAATTCCAGGAAAAAAACTCTGATTACCACTGTTTGGATCACCTGCCCACTCCCTGGACCAATTGTTATATCCAAGGGGTTGCAATAAATTTGCTCAGACTGGGTCATCTGGGGCAATAATATCTGGAGAAAGAGGGAATATATACAGCATCTTTAATAATTAACTGTATCACATTGAATAGGAGGAGAGGAGTTTCCCCCAAGGACAGGATGCTGGCAAACAAAACTCTGCCACCCAAAGAAAGTTATCCAAATTCAAAATTCACTCTACTGGTTAAATTAAGGTGTCTTCACTCCAAATAATCCATTCATCTATCCATCTCTCGTTTTTCTACCCACCCACCCATCCATCCCCCCATTCACTCATCCAGCCACCCATTCATCTGTTAAGGAAACATTGACAGGAACTGACCACCTAGGCCAGACACAATGATAGCCACTGGTGTGAGTTGTCTTGCAATAAGAAGTCCTGGTAAGTAACATGGGGCTGCCGCCAAAAACTAACCAGGGGAATCCAGGAGGGGCCAAAAGGAGGGAAGAGACATTGGTGCATATGTCCTACCAACCTCCCTGAACCCTTCTCAGTGGAATCCATCTTGACTGAGAGATTCAATCACCACCAGGAAGAACCCTGAGTCACACCAAATACAGGCCAAGATGACTGCCAGAGACAATCTGGAAACTAACCCCATTACCATAAAACCTGAGACTGTGAACCACAGGGCCGAGCAGTTCTCCCCGGTTCCCTTACCCTGCTGCTTTCTGCCCAGGCACCCCTTCCCAGTAAAGTCTCTTGCTTTGTCAGCATGTAGGTCTCCTCAGACAATTCATTTCTTAGTGTTAGACAAAAGCTCATTCTCAGGCCCTGGAGGGAGTTCCCTTTCCTGAAACACATCCATCCATTCATCCATCCACCCATCCATCTATCCATCCACGTATCTGGCAAAAGAGTTGGTTTTACAGGAACAAGATCTTCCCCTTCTTGTCCCTGCTCAAAATAAAATCTGAAAACAATTCCTCTTGCAGGACTTTAAGTCTCTAAAAGAATGAATTATCCCCAAGCCTTAGAGTCTGTAAGTCTCAAAAAGGAGAAATAAAAAAGTATGGAAGGTTATGCATCAAAATATTAAAAATGGTTATCTCCAAATGGTGTGTGTGGCTCCTTTTTTTTTTTTTGTATCATGTTTTCTAATCCTCCTGTAATAAAAACATATTGTTTGCATAATTTAAAAAAGAAAAAGAAATCATGTTGAAAACCTCTCAGTCTCATTACTCTGATTCTACACTCACCAAGCAACACTCTGGGGACTTAAACTGGTTTCCCAAGTCAACTTTGCTACTAAAGAGAGACCAGGCTGACCAACTCACTGAAAGACAATAGCTATGTCTTTTGATAAAAATAATGTTGCTCAACCATGCTAGTCTAGCAAGTCTTTTCAGAGTCTTGGACTACTCATGGGGTGCTGACCCAACAGCCAGTTTCTTCTTAGCAAAACCTGAAGGCAGCACCCAAGGCCTTGGAGGATAAAAGTGTCTTTGCCTTCTCACAATAGCCCTGCAGTGGCTGGCCACATTAGCAGCCAGCCACAGGGCCATTACTCATTAGCAGCTAAGTAAAAGCCAGTGCATTTTCTATCATCGACATGACAGAGTAGTCTCTGGATGCAATCAGTGATTGTCCACCCTGAGCATGAAAGGGATGTGACCTTCCTGGGAACAGCAGTAGAAATGTTCCAGCTGGGGCCAGGGGCTGCATAAAGAGTTATTTCTATGTTAAGAATAAAAGTGGAAATTATTAGGCCTTTGAAATAGCTTAAACTTAGATCGTAATATTTCGAATAGGATCAAAGTGCCTCGGTAAGGCACAGGACTTTTCATGGAGTCCTTTGTCACACAGGTATGGAAATACACATGGTAGTCAGTCAAAAGTATTTGAAACTTTTATATCTAGACTTATGTTGGAGGAGGTAGGATTACAGGTCAGATAAGGAATACAAGTTTTAAGGGATGTTAGCGCTTCTCAGATAGGAAACCGTTAAATGATTGACCACCAATTTTCATAATATTCACATGGACCCTGAATATGATATATTTTCCAAGGAAAACAGCTATCACTCAGAAATAAGCTAACATTTCCTATTCATCTCCTGCAATTTATATATGTTATTTCAAGTAGTCCCTTTACAACAACCCTACACATTTTAGAAAGTAGGAAATCAATGACTAAAACTAGTAACTGGAGGAACCGGACTTGAACCCAAGCTTGTCTTGACTCCATCCTATATCCCTTCCATGAACTCTGTGCGTCCTCTGTCAAGCCCCAAATATGTTTGCATGTAGCATGCACATTTCCAGGCATTGCACTTGTGATAAGCTTGTGCAGCGCTCAGGAGCCACATTTTCTGCATCAACTCTGTTAATACGCAGGCAATGGAAAGGGATGCCAAGCGAGAAAAAGTCAAATGAAAAAGGAAAATAGAAGGTAGAGTTAACTCCGAAAGAGTAAAATCAATTTACAGAATCCTTCCACTGCAGAGAGAGCAGCGGCTGAGCAGTGGGTTCAGGACGAATCTGGCCATTTCTGGTTTAAATACAACCTCTTCAGAGGAAATTTCCTGAGGTGTCAGGTAGGCATAATTCTAAAATGCAGCACTAAACATCAGTAGGGAAATAAACTCTGAGGTTATAAATCCCATAAGGAAACAGTAAAAATGCCTCTGACTAGATAACAGCACGACACACCAATGTTCCAGAAAGACAAACACAAACATAAGTCGCTGCCTTCTTTAAAAAAAGAAGTGGTAACAAATTGACTCTCACTATTCCCCGAGTCCTTCCTATTAGTGCTCAGAAAGTTACAGGGCCCCGGGGCCTGTTCTCAGACGGAGCTTTTCTGGGAGGGGTGCTGGCCAGACCCGGTTTATTTCTTCTAATTCTCAGACTGGGAAAAGTACAAATCTCTCTTTAGAGGTTTATAGAAAGCAGAACTGGCTTATTGAGAGTGTGGCGTTTGTGTTGTTGTTCTTTACAATAACAAGAGGATTTGGACACACACTTGGTTTATGAAGTATAAATCCTGTTTAGATCTATAGAAGTTAAAAAGACACGTGATGGTTCTTTGGAGAAGAAAGCAGTGCCGATGTCAAACTGTACTGAGTGGTGTTCCCTACTGTTGTGAGATATTCATAAAGCTCCAGGTCTTCAGCAAGGAGAGCTGAGACTAGGAAACTCATTTCAAATCATATCTCAGGTACATGTCTAAACCAAAATAAGATAAAAGTCATTAATTTTTTTTTTCTATTAAGCCAGCCAGCACAAGTGGAATAGTTCTCTCCTTTTCTTATTTGATCCTGAAATCTGGTAAATACAAGAGCCAAGATTCCTGTTCTAAATCTTCAAAGAAGTGCACAAAATTGTTCTTTTCCTTCTTCCCTAGGAAAAACAACAAGGTGTGAACAAAACTGTCATTCCACATGTTAATTAAAACAGGGAGATATAATTAGCTGCTACAAGCATGTCTTTCTCATTGCAAACATTAGTGATGCCAAGGAGATTAACGTCTCTATCACTGTTAGGCTAACAGCCCACCTGATGGATAGGTGTGTTCTACCTGTCTTGATTTGGTAACACAATGTCCCAAATTAATTTCTGAATGATTTCCCCAGGCTTTTTCACAGATGAAGAGAGTCACAGAGGCTAAGGACATTCTCAGGCAAATCTTCACATCTGTGATCATAAACGTCCTTAGACCAAACCACTTAACTTCCTGCTGCTGCTGCTGCTGCTAAGTCGCTTCAGTCGTGTCCGACTCTGTGCGACCCCATAGACGGCAGCCCACCAGGCTCCCCCGTCCCTGGAATTCTCCAGGCAAGAACACTGGACTGGGTTGCCATTTCCTTCTCCTGAAATAACGTAAATGGGGGTAATGCTAGAAAGGCAGCCCACATTGACCCTGAAACTCAGGGCAAAACGGAAACAATCTCAGACTGTAGCAAACCACACAGCTAGTACTCAAGGATTTAACCATCTAAACTAAAAACCCCACTGCCTTCAGTCTATATTTGACCCCATAACAAAACGTTGAAACTCTAGCAGATTTTTAGACAAGGTTTTACAAATTACTTGGGCTTTCTAGATGGCCCTAGTATTAAAGAGCTCATCTGCCAACGCAGGAGATGTAAGAGACTCAGGTTCCATCCCTGGGTTGGGAAGATCCCCTGGAGGAGGAAATGGCGACCCACTCCAGTATTCTTGCCTGGAGAATCCCATGGACAGAAGAGCCGGTAGGCTACAGTCCATGGGGTCACACAGAGTCGGACACGACTGAGTGACTCACATTTTTACTTTCAATATTGGAGTTGGGAGGGCTTCTTCCAATGTGTCTGCCGGAGCTTTCTTCAGTGAACACATTCTCTGATAGCCTAATACATGATCTTCCCAGCTCTGCTTCAACACTTCAGATGTAAACAGTCACCATATTGGAGGTCAAGAGGGTCGTATTTGAGGCAACCTGTTGCATTGACAGACTGCAAACGTGTATAGGCCATTCTGTCTTCCATTTGTTGGAGGTTGTCTAATTTGTCATTGTTTGTGGTCGTACGCTCAGGGACTCCACAGAATACATCAACTCCCCTTACAACTTAGCAACCCCTCACCTAGCTAGAGACAGCAATATCATCCCTCCCAGCAAGAGTGTTAGGCTCAAACAACTACAAAAGTCACAGTAGGTAGGCTATGTGGGACTCTGGGAAGCCAGAGAGCAGCTCATCCAAAGGGAAGAGCAATGACTTGGCACCATGCCAATTTGTCATAACTGAATGAAGATCCAGTGCTGCCAGAGTTCCCAAATTTCCAAGTGAAGCATGAAATCTGGGTTTGTATTTCAAATTTCCCAGTTTCTGAAAGTTGACAACCAAATCAGAAAATAATTTTAAACATCATGTAGGCCAAATGAAACACATCTGCCAGCCAGATTGAAATCACAAGAACACAAGCTGGAATTCACTTCTCTAAAACCTTTTCTTCTCGGAGCCAGAGGCATGGTAGTTTAGATGACAATGGCAAACACTGTTTGGGGGTCTCTTTTTATTTGTATTGCCCTATACACTGGCCTGCAGAAATGGTTAAGTGTCTTGCTGAGAGCATATATTTGCATTTACCTGGAGGCTTTCTTTTTTAAATAATTTTACCCGAACTAATTCCTCATTCAAGACCCTGCTTGTGTGCTCGATGCTTCCAATTCTTTGTGACAAGAATGGACCCAGACTCATGTCCACTGAGTCGGTGATATCTTCCTTGGTAAAATTTAATTACTACCATCCCTTCTCGGATTGAGTTTGCACCGGACTAGAATTAGTGATTCACTTCCGAAAAACAGAGTACGGAAAGGGGGAAATGTCGCTTGACAGTGGAGAAACCTGGCAGACACTACCTTGCTGCTGCTGCTGCTGCTAAGTCGCTTCAGTCGTGTCCGACTCTGTGTGACCCCATAGACGGCAGCCCACCAGGCTCCCCCGTCCCTGGGATTCTCCAAGCAAGAACACTGGAGTGGGTTGCCATTTCTTTCTCCAGTGCATGAAAGTGAGAAGTGAAAGTGAAGTCGATCAGTTGTGTCCGACTCTTAGCGACCCCATGGACTGCAGCCCACCAGGCTCCTCTGTCCATGGGATTTTCCAGGCAAGAGTACTGGAGAGGGGTGCCATTGCCCTCTCCGAACACTACCTTAACCAAATGATTAGGGTGAATGTCATCGGTGATGTTACATGCCTGCCATGTTCCTCTTGACATGAAGGGATTAGAAGGGCACTTCCCCTCTGTGGTATTCTCCACCCACCTACCTCCCCTAAAAAAATCTATAACCTCAATCCAATCGTGAGGAAAATATTAGAAAAGTTCATATTAGAGGCATATCTACAAACTATTGTTTAAAGGAAGAGGAAGTAACTGGTTGGGTTAAATGTTGTTGAGAGATTGTATAAGATTAGGACCGGGAGGTTTCTACTGACTTGGCTGTTTCCACCAGGGTGGCTGAAAACTGAAGCTAGATTGGAAAGGGTAGAAAAGTGAGTGGGACCAAGGATGGATAATGGGTTCAAGAAGATTTTCTGGAAAAAATACTGGGATATGAGTGGAAGGAGGATGTGAAATCAAGGAAGATGGTTGTTGGTTTCTAATGGGCCATGCTGGCAAATGTCTATAAGTGAATGAGGATGATCCTATAGAGTAGGACTGACCAGTGATGCAAAAGTTCAGTTCAGTTCAGTCGCTCAGTCGTGTCTGACTCCTTGGAACCCCATGGACCGCAGCACGCAGGCCTCCCTGTCCATCACCAACTCCCGAAGGTCACCCAAACCCATCTCCATTGAGTCAGTGATGCCATCCAACCATCTCATCCTCTGTCATCCCCTTCTCCTCCTGCCCTCAAGCTTTCCCAGCATCAGGGTCTTTTCCAGTGTGTCCGCTCTTCGCATTAGGTGGCCAAAGTATTGGAGTTTCAGCTTCAACATCAGTCCTTCCAATGAACACCCAGGACTGATCTCCTTTAGGATAGACTGGTTGGATCTCCTTGCAGTCCAAGGGACTCTCAAGAGTCTTCTCCAACACCACAATTCAAAAGCATCAATTCTTTGGCGCTCAGCTTTCTTTATAGTCCAACTCTCACATCCATACACAACCACTGGAAAAACCATAGCCTTGGCTAGATGGACCTTTATTGGCAAAGTAATGTCTCTGCTTTTTAATATGCTGTCTAGGTTGGTCATAACTTTCCTTCCAAGGAGTAAGCATCTCTGCAAAAGAGAGCTAATAAAACTTGCTGAAATAGCATGTTCTTGAGAAAGTGAGGAGATAAGACCCAGAATACAAGAAAAGACGCTGACCTTCTGAAGAAGTGGGGACACTTTTCACCTCTTAATGGAAGGAAGTAAAGATAAACAAAGCTCTAAGTAAATTTCTAGATTGGCTGGTGGAGAGAGTATGGCTTCTACATCCTCAATTAGGTATGAAACAAGCCATGAGTTAAAATCGAAGGTAAGGGAAGAGGAAGGCTGGTTTAAAAAAAAAGGAGTATACTTATGCTAGGAGCATTGCCAGTCCATTGTAGGTCATATGGAAGGAAAGGACGAAAAGAGATAAGTAATAACAAAGCAGCGGAGTCTAGGTTTTGAAGGGCTCAGTGATATAGGAAAACTGTGCATCAGTTATTCTGGAGCATATTTTTGGAAAAACAGGAAAAAGAATATTTAAAATCAAGACTTCAAGACTATAAATAATTGGAATTATTCATAGTAAGTGGAATAATTGGATGGTGACTTGAGGCAGAAGGGAGGAAAAGTTATTGGATGTGAGGATCTCAAGGAACTGAGAGCGCAGCACATTGCGTGGCTCATCCACACAGTTGTTGACATCACCAGAAGCAATGAGAGAAACAGGCGTGAAAAAAACACAATGAGCCACTATCCAAGGCATGTATGTGCAGACTCAGGAGGAGAGTGCCTAGGATGTGGGTGTGTAGATGAATGAACTTCAAAGGGCTGATGGAAGATACCGCAGGATGGTCCAACTTCAAACACACTACTAGTCTGAAGGAGAAAAGAATAGAAATTAGAGTAGAAAGGCAGAGCAAAGATGACGCCTCCCCGCATCCTCAACCTGAAGTGGCGTATGGAGTACATGAGCTGTAAAAAGAAAAAGTCTCTACTCAAGAGAGATGCAAAGAAATGAGCCAAGGCTCCCTTAGGGCAAGGAGAGGAGGAAGGGGAAATCGACTCAGAATAAAAGGTTGAGAATGTTGGAAGTTGCTGACCAAAGGTCAGAGTTCAGAGGGCACAATGAGGATGAGGAGGGAGAGAAGGCTGGGTCAGTTTGGATAGTATGAAAATGGGATGGCCATGAGCTGGTGCTTCCATCAGGAGGAGAAGGGGCTTCCTTGGTGGCTCAGTGGTAAAGAATCCGCCTGCCAATGCAGGAGACATGGGGCTCAAGCTCTGGTCTGGGCAGATCCCATATGCCTTGCATCACAACTATTGAGCCTGTGCTCTGGAGGCCAGGAGCCACAACTACTGAGCTCACGTGCTGCAAATACTGAAGCCTGTGAGCCCTAGAGCCCATGCTCGGCAACAAGAGAGGCCGCCACCATGCAACGAACAGGAGCCACTGCTCGTCTCAACTAGAGAAACGCCCGTGCAGCAGTAAAGACCCAGCACAGACAAAAATACACTTAAAAATTTTAATGGAGAAAAATCTCAACGTCATGAGGAAGGGTATGATCAGACTAGGCAAAAAGGCATATCAGTTCAAGTCCTGCCTCTGAAAATCAACCTCCAGGACCCCGGAGGGTGCCTCCTCTCTCGCTGGTGAGGCCAAGTGTCTCACCAGACAAGTGTCTCAAGAAGACAGACTTCTTTCAGGAGGTGATACTGTGTGTAAAGCAGTCATTCTCAAGCCTGGTTGTGCAGCAGAACCACATGGGAGCTTTAAAAAAAATCCTGATGCCCCCATTGCACCTGGGCCAATAAAATCAGAGTCTCTAGAGGAGGGACCAGACATCAGCATTTTTGAAAGTTCCCCAAATGATTCCCATAGCAACCAGGTTTGAGAATGCGGATTCCCCTCCCAAAGATTCTGAGGTGTGACCTAGGCATTAGGGTCATTGAAAGCCTTTGTGATGACAGCTATTAGTGTGATTGTTATATTGTCCTTATTCAGTTCCCTTACACCATCACAATGAGAAAGAGGAAAAGGAATTATCTTAATTTAAATAGAAAAAAACAAGGTCATTCTAGAACTAGAGGAAAGAATCCCTGGCATTCTGTCTCAGATTAACTGTAAGAAAAACTAATTGCTTATGTGAAAGAGATGAAATTGACACAATATACTTTAATAGGTGTTCGATTTTATAACACTCATTTAAACAGCAAAACAGAAGGCTTCACAATCTGAGGATTCTTGACTATATTCATTCAGACAACAGTTAAATAGTTTTCATAACGTTTATTACCCATTCAATTCACCACTTGGAACAATATTTTAAAATTTTCCAGACTATTACTGGGAGCAAGCAGATGATTTTTAGATAATAGTAATTAAAACTGACATTGATTAAATTAAAAAATGAAAAGCTGACACTGACTGAGTACTTACGATGTGCCAGGCACTGTGCAAATATCACAAATGGTCTCCTGTAACCCTCATAACAACTCTATGAGATAGATATTGTTATTATCCCCAATTTATAAATGAGAGTCCAAAGTCTGGAGAGGCTACTTAACTAGCCTGATCTCAAAGAGCTATAACTGGGAGGTTATGGATTCAAATTAAAAAGTCCATGTGGTCCCAAAACCTGTATGCTCTTAACCACTATGTAATCCTGTCTACCTACAAGATTCCATAAGCCATAAAAGGGAATTGAATTGTGGGCAGAGATGGAATTAGCCTTTGAGAAAAAGTAGAGACATTCTCTCTTACTTGATAGAATAAAAGAGGAAAAGGGTAGCCAGGAGAAAAAATGTAAAGGAACTTGAAAGTGAAGAAGCAAAAATTCTAAAATTTATAAGGACATTGCTACATTTTCTAAGTGTTTAGTACAAAAAATCATATACAGTATAAACTCAAACATACATGCTAATGACTAAATACTCTTTCAATTATCATTGTATCATTAGACAAGAAATCTTAATGAAAATAATCACTTTGTCAAAGAGCTTAGGCACTGGAAGCCTTTTGTTCATTTTTAAATTGTTATATTTATTGTAATCATAATGTGTGCATTAATATCTTTGAAAATATAAATATTAGGAGGAATAAGAGAGAGAAAGAAGGGAGGGAAGGAGGAAACAGTCTTTCTTCCAGTGAAAAGCCAGTTAATATATGGAGAAGGAATGATAAAATAAGAAAATCACCATTTAGCAAAATATTATAACTGCTATAGATTCAGGAAAGAATCATCAATAGTGCTAAAACTAATGGGTAAAATTTAAAGGAGGGAAGAATATTGACATAGTCCCAAATTATTTACCTATTTTATACATACATATGTGTATATATATATTAGTTGCAATGGGTTGGAGAGTAAATTTGCAGTGGAGAAACACAGTGATACCACCTTCAGCAAAATATTAAACTTAACATAATCAGAAGGGAAATGACTGTCCCCTGATGTGGAGCTATGAGAAGAACTCAGCATAACTTCTGTGATATTCTGCCAAAATTGTGTAGCTAAATTATGTATATTATAATATACAAAATATGAATAAAGTCTGTAGATTAGAAAATATTATTCACAGTGTTAATTTTTCTAAGATTGATTTTATTGGAATTATGTGACAGAGTTCCTTGTTTTTAGGAAATACATTCTGAAGCATTTGGGAGTAAAGAGGCATCTCTCTTAAATGGGTTCAGAAAAAAAATTAATAAATGAATAAAGCTAAAGTAGTAAAATGATAGCAGTTGGTTAATTTGGGTGAAACACATCAGTGAACACTTTGTACAATTCTTGCAGCTTTTCTGTAAGTCTAAAAACAAATTTTATTTGAAAAAATTTTTGAATAAGACTCTAAGGTAATTCACAAGCAATTTAAATATCTACCAAAACAAAGTTGCATACTCTTTAAAGAAAACAATCTAGACACTCAACAGTGTAATAATCACAATATCTAACATCCAATATAAAATTACCAGATTTGCAAAGATGCAGGAAAATGTGACCCAAACCAGAAGAAAATTCAGTAGAAATAGCCCTAAATTCCATAGACAATGTAATTAGAAGACAGGGATTTAAAAACAGCTATGGTAAAAATAAAAATAGCTAATGTATCTAAAGAATGCATGAACATAAGAGGAGAGAGATGAAAGATACAAAAGTAACCAAATGAAACTTCTAAAGCTGAAAAAAATCTGAAATAAGAAATTTACTGAATGAGGTTTCAGTTCAGTTCAGTCACTCAGTTGTGTCCAACTCTTTGAGACCCCATGGACTGCAGCACTTCAGGCCTCCCTGTCCATCACCAACTTCCGGAGTTTACTGAAACTCATGCCCATTGAGTCGGTGATGCCATCCAACCATCTCATCCTCTGTCGTCCCTTCTCCTTCCACCTTCAGTCTTTCCCAGCATCAGGGTCTTTTCAAATAAATCAGCTCTTCGCATCAGGTGGCCAGAGTATTGGAGTTTCAGCTTCAGCATCAGTCCTTCCAATGAACACCCACAACTGATCTCCTTTAGGATGGACTGGTTGGATCTCCTTGCAATCCAAGGGACTCTCAAGAGTCTTCTCCAACACCACAGTTCAAAAGCATCCATTCTTCGGAGCCCAGCTTTCTTTATAGTCCAACTCTCACATCCATACACGACTACTAGAAAAACCATAGCTTTGACTAGATGGACCTTTATTGGCAAAACAATGCCTCTGCTTTTTACTATTCTGTCTAGGTTGGTCATAGCTTTTCTTCCAAGGAGCAAGCATCTTTTAATTTCATGGCTGCAATCACCATCTGTTTCCATTGTTTCCCCATCTATTTCCCATGAAGTGATGGGACCAGATGCCGTGGTCTTAGTTTTCTGAATGTTGAGCTTTAAACCAACTTTTCATTCTCCTCTTTCACTTTCATCAAGAGACTCTTTAGTTAGTCTTCACTTTCTGCCATAAAGGTGGTGTCATCTGCATATCTGAGGTTACTGATATTTCTCCCAGCAATCTTGATTCCAGCTTGTGTTTCTTCCAGCCCAGCGTTTCTCATGATGTACTCTCTGCATATAAATTAAATAAGCAGGGTGACAATATACAGCCTTGACATATTCCTTTCCCTATTTGGAAACAGTTTGTTGTTCCATGTCCAGTTCTGACTGTTGCTTCCTGACCTGCATACAGATTTCTCAAGAGGCAGGTCAGCTGGTCTGGTATTCCCATCTTTTTTAAGAATTTTCCACAGTTTGTTGTGATCCACACAGTCAAAGGCTTTGGCATAGTCAATAAAGCAGAAATAGATGTTTTTCTGGAACTCTCTTGCTTTTTCGATGATCCAATGGATGTTGGCAATCTGATCTCTGGTTCATCTGCCTTTTCTAAAACCAGCTTGAGCATCTGGAAGTTCACGGTTCACGCTTGGAGAATTTTGCGCATTACTTTACTAGCGTGTGAGATGAGTGCAATTAAGATACACTATATCAGTTGAATAAAGATAAGGATATTTACAGATTCATAACTAGAAATATGTACCAGAAAACATTTAACAGTAAACAAAGGGAGAAGTTGGTAAAAGCGTATAAGCTTTCAGTTATAAGGGGAATAAGGTCCAAGAAATCAAGGATAACACGGTGACTATAGTTGCACTGTATTATATAATTGAAATTGGCTGACAGTAAAACTTAAATGTTCTCACTACTCCTCCCAAATAAAGGTAAATACGTGAGATGATGAATAAGTTAATTAATTCAAAGGGGGGGGGCGCTCTTTTACAATGAATATGTATACCAAACCATCCTGTCATACACTTTAAATATCTTACCATTTGTCAATCATACCTCAACAAAGCTAAAAAGAAACAGTACAAAAGCATACAGGTGAAGAGGAATGGATGAGACAAATAGGAAACAAATGGAAATATGGTAGACCTAAACTAAACAATATTGATAACTGCTTTAAACGTAATTGGTCTAATCCCTCCAATTAAAAGGGCTAGATTGCCCTCCATGCTGAACCTAAATGGGAACGTAAGCAATAGTCCACTATATGCTATCTATTAGTATGGTGGGGATATTTCAATACAAGGATGTGTACATGCTAAGTCACTTCAGTTGTGTCCAACTTTTCTCAACCCTATGGACTGTAGCCCGCCAGACTCCTCTGTCCATGGGATTCTCCAGGCAAAAAACTGGAGTGGGTTGCCGTGCTCTCCTCCAGGGGAACTTCCCAACCCAGGGATAGAACCCGCATCTCTTATAGGAGTCTCTTGGATGGGTTTTTCACCAGTAGCACCACCTGGCAAGCCCAATATAAGGATACCAATAGCTTGCATATAATAGGATGTGAAAAACTATAATATAAAAACACCAATAATAATAAAACTAGAATGAATATATTAATATTAGACAAAGTAAACTTTGAGATACTCAGTATTACCAGGAATAAAAAGAGAAGACTTTTATAATAATAACAGGGTCAATTTACCAAGAAGATAAAATCCTAAATGTCTAATTTCAAAGCTTCAAAATAATAAGCATCAAAAAACTGACAACAGTGAAAGGCTAAACAGACAAAGCCACAGTCACCTTTAAAGCTTTCTCGCTCCATTCTCGGCAATCAATAGAATAAGTAGAAAGAATATCAGTAACAATTTAGAAGACAGGACTTGAACAACACTAGCAAGCTAACTTGACCCAATTGACAGTTACACAACATTCCACCCTACAAAAGCAAAATATACATTATTTTCAAGGGCATATAAAACTATTATCAAGATAGTCAATACTCCAGGCCAATGAAACAAATTGCAATCATTTTGGAATGGTTCAAAGCATACAGGACACGTTCTCTGATGATAACAGAATTAAATTAAAAATTAGTAACAGAAAGATACCTGAAGAAGCACCTAGGTGTTTGTGAAATTAAAAAATATGATTCTAAATAGTTCATGAGTCAGAGAAACAGTCACACAGGAAAGCAGAAACTAATCAGACTGAATACTAATGAAAACAGAACATATTAAAACGTGGGCTGCATTGTAAGCAGAGCTTAGACAGAAATATATAGCTCTAATGCTAGATTTTAAATAAGGAAAGAGCTAAAACCAATTACCTTAAGAAGCTATAAAAGAATGAGAAAATAAGATAAAATCAAACCCAAAGTAGAAGAAAGAAAATACTAAGTGTTAGAACAGAAATCAATTAAATAAAAAAATGGACAATAGAGAAAACTAAAACAAAAAGCAAGTTCTTCGAAAATATCAATGTTTGTTGATAAATTCCTAGATAGACTCTCATAAAGAAAAAAAGGAGAGATTTAAATTGCCAATATCTAGAATAAAAGAAGAAATATTTGTTCGCATCCTAGCAACATTAAGGGTAGTAAAAGAATATTTTAAACAACTTTAAGTCAATAAAGTTAACAACCTATGTGAAATACACAAGCTCCTTGAAAGATACAATTTATCAAAAGCAACCAAGATGAAACAAAAAATCCAAATAACACTGTGCTGTGCTGAGTCACTTAGTTCTGTCTGCAACCCTACGGGCTCTAGCCCACCAGCCTCTTCCGTTCATGGGGATTCTCCAGGTAAGAATACTAGAGTGGGTTGCCATACCCTCCTCCAGGGATCTTCCCAACCCAGGGATCGAACCCAGGTCTCCCACATTGCAGGCAGATTCTTTACCATCTTAGCCACCAGGGAAGCCCAAGAATACTGGAGTGGGTAGCCTATCCCGTCTCCAGGGGATCTTCCCGACCCAGGAATTGAACCGTGGTCTCCTGCATTGCAGGCGGATTCTTTACCAGCTGAGCCACCAGGAAAGTCCCCAAATAACCCTATATATATTTAAAACCTTCCCACAAGAAAAATTGTGATTTCAGAGAACTTTAATGGAAAATTATATCAAGTATAATATTTAGGGAAGAAATAATACCATTCCTACACAAAGTATTTGAGGAAATAGTGGAGAAAGATCATTTCCCAATTTAGTTTGTGAGGCAAAGAAAACTTTGAAATCAAAACCAGACAGAGATAGTATAAGAAAATTACAGACCAATAACCCCGATGAACATAGCTATAAAAATCATTAACAAAATGTTATAAAATCTAATTCAACAACATATAAAGATGATGATATGTATAAAAATGACCAAGTGGGGTTTACACAAAGAATGCAAGTTGGCTTAACATTTGAAAGGCAAAGTAATTCACCATGTTAAGAAAATAAATGAGAAAAAAAAGTATGATTAACACAATACATACAGAAAAAGCACTGATAAAATTCAGTATCCATGCATGATTAAAAACTTAGCTAACAAGCAATAGAGGGGAAATTCCTCAACCTAAGAAAAGGCATCTATGAAAATCCTACAGCTAATATCACAATTCATGATGAGAGACTCAAACCTTCCTCCTAACATCAAGAACAAAGCAGAGATGCTGCTCACACCACTATAATCTAACAATTACTTGAAGTCCTAGCCATGCAAGTATGGTGGTTATGAACAAAGAAACAAATAATAAAAAGCATACTGATTGGAAACAGAGAACTGTCTTTATTTTAGAAAACAGGTTTACATCTATAGAAAATACTATTTCCAAAAAGTTGTAAAACAAATTAATTTAGCACTGTCCTCAGATACAAAAGGAATATACAAAAGTCAGCTGTATTTCCACATACTGATAACAAATGGAAAATAAGATTTAAAACATCACTTACAATAACATCAGAAATGGAAAAATACTTCAGCATAAATTTAACAAAACATGTGCAATTTCTGTACACTGAAGACTACAAAATGCTGCTGAGAAGAAAAGTTTAATCTAAATAAATGGGGATATGAGCCATGTTCGTGGATTGAAAATTTAAATAAGTGGGAACACGTGCCATGTTTGTGGATTGAAAGCCTCAATATTGTCAGAATGATCTCCCCAAACTGATCTTTAGATTCAATGCAATCTCAACCAAATTCCCAGCAGGTTTTTCTGTAGAAACTGCTAAGCTGATTCTAAGCTGTATATAGATATAGATAAATCCAAAAACAGTTAAAAGATATCTATAGAAAAAGAAAGTTGAAGATCTTATACTGTTAAATTTCAAGACTTAAACCTACTGTCACCAAAATAGATACATATTGCACTATACAATAGAACAAAGTTCACATATAGAACTATTCAAATAAAGTCAACTGATTTTCTATTAATACAAATATGCCAAGGTAATTCAATGGAAAATGACACTTTTCAGCAAATGGTGCTGAACAACTGGATATCCATATGGAACAAAAATGAACCACTACTCTAACCTCACACAACACATAAAATTAACTCTAAATGGACCATAAATATAACATAAAAACTAAAACTGTAATAAAACTTCTAGACAAAAACATATAAAAATCATTCCTACCTTAGAGTCGGCAAAAATTACTTAGGACAAGAAAAGTACAAACTACATACGAAAAATCAGGATAAATTAGACCTCAATAAAATACAAAAGGTCTGCTCTTCAAAATACACTATTAAGAAATGAAAAGGTATGCCACAGACCAAGTGAAAATATTTGCAATACATATATCTTATAAACATTTTGTATCCAGAGGATACAAAGAACTTTGACAACCTAATAAAAAGATTTTTTAAATGGTCAAAAGATTTGAAGACTCTTCACATACGAATGACCAAAACCACATGGAATAAAGTGCTTAACATTATTCGTCATTGGAAAATACTAATACAAATATTAAACACAATGAAATATCACTATATATCCAATAGAATGGCTTAAATAAATACTGAAAATTCTTAATATTGACAAAGATTGGAATAATTGGAATTTACACACATTGTTGGTAGGAGTGTAAAATGGCCCAATCAGTTAGGAAAACAGTTTGGCAGTTTCTTATTAGGCTAAATGCATGTGTACCCTTGAAAGACTGAAGGCAGGAGCAGAAGGGGGCGACAGAGGATGAGATGGTTGGATGGCGTCACTGACTTAATGGACATGAGTTTGAGCAAAACTGTGGGAGATAGTGAAGGACAGGGAAGCCTGGAAGGCTGTAATCATGAGGTCACAAAGAGTCAGACACAACTGAGCAGCTGAACAATAACAACCCTTGGATTGATCCAGCATTTCCATTCCTTCTTATTTACTAAGGGAAATGATAATATCTGTTCACATAAGCACTTGAACATGAACATTCATGGAGACTTTATCCATAATAGCTAAACATTGGAAATAACCCGGATCCTCATCAACTGGTAAATCAATAGACAAATTGTGTTGTTGATATAATGGAATATTACTCACCAATAAATATGAATTACTGACAGAAACAACGTGGGTGAGTCTCTCTCTCACACACACACACACAAACATTAAAGTACATGAAAAAAGGCAGGTGCAAAAGAGTGCCTACTATATGATTCCATTTATATGAAATCTAAGAAAGACATAACTAGTATATGATGAAAAAACAGATCCATCATTGCTTAGGCTGTATGGGGCTAGGAATATTGACTGCCAAGGGACATAAGGGCATTCTTGGGGGGAAGGGCATCGATAATTGTGATACCTGTTACTTGGGCATATGCATTTGTCAAAATTTACCAAACTACACACTTAAAACAGTGCTTTCACTATATGTATCTCAATTACATCTCTGATTTTTTAAAAACAAAATATATCTGTATATACTTATTTTAAATGTCCAGAAAGACACATTCAAAATTCTAAAATAATAGTATTTCAAATGTAACGTTCAAAACATTTAATACTTGAGAATTACAAGCACCAACCAGTCAGAACAGATGACGGGAAGAACAATGGGTACAATCAGTCTAGGTGAATGAGACGTGTACTAGCCCAGGAAAACAATAGTCATCAATAGATGGTGTGACTATTGATGCCCTGTTTCTTCTTTTGCTTATTCTCTAATTTTCTATTCTGTATTTTAATCAGGTACTTTAAAGTCAGGGGAGGAAATCTATTTTTAATTATAAAAAAAGAAAAATGGTATACCTGTTGATATCACATTTCATACTGTTATAAAATTCTAATGGGTCTCAAAACCCTAATGGAACTTTTAAATAATAGATATGAGAAATGGTATACTAAAACAGCATTGAATTAGGAGTTAAAAATGGATAATGCCATTAAAATATTTCCTATCTACTACAAAGAAAATAGTGAGATATATTTTTAACTATTTTACCATTTTAATATTCTAAAATGCCCTCCCTTTGCTCCTATTAAACTAGGTCTCCATACAATTATGCGAGAGAATGTGCTGTGCTTAGCTGCTCAGTTGCGTCTGACTCTTTGCAACCCCATAGACTGTAGCCCACCAGGCTCCTCTGTCCAAGGGGATTCTCCAGGCAAGAATACTGGAGTGGGTTGCCATGCCCTCCTCTAGGGGATCTTCCCAACCCAGGGTTCGAACCCAGGTCTTCCGCATTGCAGGCAGATTCTTTACTGTCCGAGCCACCAAGGAAGCCCAAGAATACTGGAGTGAGTAGCCTATCTCTTCTCCAGGGGATCTTCCCGACCCAGGAATCAAACCGGGGTCTCCTGCATTGCAGGCGGATTCTTTACCAGCTGATCTACCAGGGAAGCCCGTGAGAGAGAATATCTTTCCTCAAATTATCTAGGCTCTACAATGCCATTCTGCTCTAAAGTCGTGGCATAGTATTTTCTGATGGGTATCTTGGCCTAGGTCAAACTTCAGAATCAGGTTGAGCAAACCAGGAAACCAAACAATAGTTATCAACCCTGAATAAATTTTTATAGCAAAATCATAGCCCATCACAAGGAAAGTTGCTGCTGTCTCCTCCTAGCATGGCCACTTCCATCTCTATGGCTTATCACAGCAACAAACCTTTGCTCTGAGCAATTTCTTCAGAGGTTAGCACAATAAAATCCTGGCTATAAGAGCAGTTGCTGAGAAGCTATGATCAGCAAATAATGACCAGGGAGTCCCCTTTATCATGTCTCTCTCCATCAACAGAGAAACCATACCAGCTCCTCATCAGCCCAGCGGAGAGTCAGTGACTGGTTTAGCTACAGGACTCCTTTCTGAAATGCTCAAAACCCCAGGATAAACATGACGCTACTGTATAATCTCCTAAGGCTGCTTTACAGTGCAGCTCAAATTTGTGATTTTAAAAGCACCTTAGCCCACTGCGAGTTCACAGTTATCTTTAATGATCTGCAAATCTTAGTGTTTTTAATAGCTCATTTTCGTACTGTGGCTACAGTGGCAACACCTGTACCTAAATCGTTACTGCTTAGAATACCCTGGGCTGTCAGGATGGACAGTAAATGAGAGGCAGCAGCAGTATCTCCCACCTTTTGCTCGCCTTAATTTACTCGTCCTCCTCTTGAACATAAGCACAGAGAGCTTACAGAGCTGCTGTGCCAGCTCCCAGAGCCTGTGCGATCTCGGCTGACGGGAGCAAGATCAGAGGTCATCAACAGAGGCTGACCGCCCTACTCCATACGTGGATAGAAACAGAAGATGGCAGCAAGAGGCCACCGGGGTCTTTCCCTCTGGAAGTTCTGACTTCTGAAAGTGAAGGATCTGTCCCCAGATCAAAACTACAAGGAAAATAAACAGATGTTTTCATGAAGTCCCCAATACGGCATTTCTGCAAGATACTAAACTATAAATTACATGAGCAAATATAACTTCCTCCAGACATTTTAATGCCATTCACCCTCTAAACAAAGAATCATCTTTATAACTGATATAATAAAGTATTATGTAATAACTTATTCTCAAATTTCAAAACTTAAGATATTTCTTATGTAAGGATAATGGTAGATACTTACTGAACAATTACTATGTGCCTGACATTGCTCCAAGCATTAACTCATTTCATCTTCAACTCTGTTGTTAAAATGAGCCAGGATTTGAACCTGGCTTCTGTCTCCAGAGTCTCTGCCACACTGCGATAGAACAAGGATCACAGACCGCATGACCGTAGAGAAAGTGAAAGTCGCAGTTGTGTCCGACTCTCTGCGACCCCATGGATTATATATACAGGTCATGGAATTCACCAGGCCAGAATACTGGAGTGGGTAGCTATTCCCTTCTCCAGGGGATCTTCCCAATCTAAGGATCGAACCCAGGTCTCCTGCATTGCAGGTGAATTCTTTATCAGCTGAGCCACAAGGGAAGCCCCATCCCTAGAGAAGTGAACCTAATATAAAGCCACCCAAGGGCTCAGAAGGAAGTTGGTTACAGCTATACTTCAAAACGTCCCTGAATAGCTGGAAAACCCTCCAATGCTGTACATGTCATAATCGCCTTGCCTCACCTTACCTGCAAAAGTCTTCTGTCTAAACAGAATACAGCAAATCCCCTACACACGAACAAGTTCTGTTCTGAGAGCACATATGTAAGTCCAATTTGTTCATAAGTCCAACAAAGTTAGCCTAGGTAGCCAACTAACACAATCGGCTATGTGATACTGTACTGTAGTAGGTTTATAGTACTTTTCACACAAATAATACATAAAAAACAAACACCAAAAATAAAGAACACATTTTTAATCTTACAGTACAGTACCTTGAAAAGCACAGAAGTACAGTACAACAGCTGGCATACAGGGGCTGGTATCAAGTGAAAAGGCAAGAAGAGTTACTAACTGGAGCTGGGAGATGGTAAAGCTGAAGGATTGTCAGCAATAGGAGATAGAGGATAAGCTGCAATTTCACTCATGTCTGATGCTGATGGAACACATGCTCACATCTTTGAAAGTTCACAACTTGAGGATGTGTACACAGGGGACTTAGCATACGGTTGGTTGGCTCTGAGGGAAGACAGCATCTGTGATTTTCAAAAATAGAAATGCCCCCATTGTGATTCTATAGGTTTAAGGTTTTCTAAGCAAATTCTCTCGTGTATGTAACCATCCTCACGCTCCCACGTGGTATACAAATTGCTGATGATCACAGCTCATCACAGGATCACCAGCTACCCTGGAGGTTGGTTTCCATCTGCAGATCTCAATTGGGACCATGTAGGAGAAGCAGCAGAGGATGCTGCTGCCTGACTCAGTTCCCTAGCACTTAACCGCTTCTGCTTCCAACAGTCAGCAACTGTTACCTCTTTGTCTAAGATCTGCTTTGCCTACCAGCAGGGAAGACCACAAGAACCCCTCCAGAGCAGTCCTTGGTCAGTGACTGGAACCCTGAGGGTATAAATATCCCAGCTCCCTCACCCTGATGGGACCAACTCTGAGATGTGATTACATTATTTTCAGAGGCCCCTGCAAGGTCCAGCAAAAGTCTGCAACTGCAGAACTTGACTTTGTGCCTTAGCCTGGTGTTCCACGTCCCCACTCTTGGGGTGTTTCCTGGGATCACTGCTGAATCAATCACTTTCATAGCCATGATTGCCTTGGATCTGCTTCTGGTGGTGAACCAAGAGGGACAGAAGAACATGATTTTAGATCCCTCTAAACTCCCACCTCTCTGGATAATCTAAACAAACATCTTGGGATCCTTAAGTCTCCTGCTCCTCATGATGAATGAAATGAAATTATCCACTTATACTGTCCTTGCTTATCCATGAGCTACTTACCCCTCAAACATTTTTTTAAAAATTACAGAGGTCAAGGTATTGTGAGAAAGATGGCCAGGATGTCCCACACCACTGAACACTCTACACAGGGGAACTTTGAACTGACACCCACCTAACTGTGGTTTCAAAGTAAAGAAAATAACAATGGATTTAGTTACTCAGAATGCTGGCCTGCAGCCTGGAAACCAAACAGATCTCTGGCCCTTCTAACTCTGCTCTCTAAATGTGAGGTCTAGAAAGGACAGATCTTCAGAGGATACCAGCCCAAACCCCTCATTTTACAGTCTTGGTCCTCTGAGTCACATCTTTGTGTTAAACATTTCTCACAGTAGTTTTAAACTTTACATATTCTCCCAAAACATAGATTGAGATCTCTACAAGGGTTCTTTTTATTTTTTATGATGAAGTGTTTATTAGTATGTCTTTTTGGAATAGGTTTTCATATGCCAGGCCTGAAAAGAAATTCCACATAGAAATTACTCTCAAAACACTTTTTAAATAGTTTAGAGTATGTCCACCTTTCTCATCGCTCATCAATGACTCATTAATGAAGAATAATTAAAATAGATTCTTATTAATAAGAATACACTGCATTAAAAAAAAAATCTTTAAATGTAAAATCTATGCACCAGTGTCTGTGCAGAGAAATTAGGGTCCAAAGTTTCATCCATACAGAGTATCTAGATATGGTGCGTTACAAAATAAATCAGTGTGGTAGTAACAAAAGATCTGCGTCATGCAATGGTTGAATTGATGTAATCCAACCTGATTGAATAGATTTAATTACACTCTATTAATATCCATGTGGATTAAATAGAAAGTCATCACTCTTCTATGTACAGGACTGTAACAGTTCTGCTTTTCTTTCCATCCTGGAATCTGAGGACTGATTTCCCTAAATGTCTGTGATCCAAGGGATTTCAAAGAGATTCCTCCGAAATGTTTCAGAGTGAATTCCAGTGAGTTGTTCAGAAGGACCCAGCCAGCAGCTTCAAGTTATGACTTCGCCTTGGATGACTTGCTGAGGGGAAATCCACCCCCGGTAAAACGAGGGCCACTTGGTTTGGCCATTGAGAAGGTGTCCTCCATGCTTATTCTGTCCTTGTTTCTGTAAGGGAGGAGGTGAGAGTTAACTTTCTTACCATCTTTTTCCTCTTCTAAGTTTGGTGTTAAGTTCTTAAGGTGAGTTAACCACTAAAAACTGCTTTGATCAAACCTTCCAGTTTGAGACAAGGTGGTAGTTTAAATGTAATTAGGCGTTACTGATAACACATAGAATTAGGGAAAGACACAATTAAACATGCCTTCCTAATGTTGATCTAAATACAGACAGAAGGCCTCATTATAGCTCAAGGGCTGGGGCCTAGAGGCTCCTGACTTGTAATCATCTTCCTATTTTATAAAGCATTTGTTTAGTTCCAAAGATCAGTCAGAGGAATCTTTCTCTTGGCTCAATTATAATGACTAATTCATCATTTATCAACTTTCATATTCCAAAGTTTCACTGGAAACTTATAAATCTTTATCATACACACACACATACATGCACAGGGCATTTTCATCAAACTTGGACATTAATAAAATACAAATTTTTTTATAACTTTAGATGAGCAGCAGTTATTATCAGAAATAGTTTAAAACTCAGGAAAAGCTGGGAAATATAAATAAGATAGTACTTTTGGCAATAGATAAAGGAAGAAAGTCCCTAAAATCTACAATATATCTTCTATATAGATCTTCTTTAAATGACCCCCCCCCCACACACACACACACACATATTCAAGTTTCCTGCAGAAGTATCTTAAATTTATATAGATTACCTATTGTATAATTAGGGTCTTATAGAAAACATCTTTGGAGTCCCTCTTTCAAAATAAAAATTGAGCAAAGTACTAAGATTAAAACCAATTAGATTTGACTACTAGAAATGAGTTACTTCAGAGAAGAGAATTCTACTTTTTGCAAAACCATCTGACTTGTACTGCAGACTCCACGCCAGCCTGGGGTATAGAGTAGGGGAGTCAAGGATAGGTGGGTGGGGTATATAGGTCAGGATTGGAGCATGAAAAAACGGTATTTGAGAAAAATGAAAAAAAAAAAGCAAAAAGGTAAAAATGATATGAGTTGCTATTTTATAAAGAGTATGTGTGAGGAGAATATCTGCAGAGATTATTCTAAATTATTCCATTTGGAAAGAATCTGTAGAGGATTGGTTCATCAATTCAGCTGTCTCTTAGCAGAATTGATTTCATTATTATAAAAACCATCCTCCATAAATAGTACAAAAGCTTTAGCCTTGAGTGGATCCAGCAAAGGAGATGCCTTCAAGTACTCTGACAACTTGTCTACCTCCTGACTGTTGTTAGGTGCAAGCAAGGCCCCCCTCCTCCTGCCCTCTCTTGCCTCAAATAACCTAAATTTTCCTCTCCAAAGGAACTAAAGCTTAATGCTTCTGGCCTGATCTAAGTTGACTAACGGGAATAATGTCTCCTTTACATGATCTTTTTAATGTATTTATAGACCATCCTAATGACTCCCTTCAGCCTTCTTCCTTTCAGTCTAAACCGTCTCAGCACTTTTGTTCTTGCCTGTTCATATTTTCCTTCAGCTCCTTAATCTTTTTCTTTTTCCTGCTGTTCTCCTCCTAAGAACTCATATTTTTCTGTCTCCCTCCAGTTTATGGATCCCAACTAAATGGAATCACCACTGATGCCCTCTGGAGAGGTCAGTCACAAGGAATAAGTATCAAGGCAAAACCAGAGAGTCAAGAGCAGGGTACTGGAACTTTCCATGATGGTAGAAAAACCCTATACCTGGCCTGCCAGATAGAGCATCCACTAGCCACATACAGCTACTAAGTAGGTGAAATGTGACTAGTGCAGTTAAGGAACTGAATTTCTAATTTGATTTAACTGTAACTCACTTTAACTTAAATAGCCACAAGTGGCATAGTGCCTGGGGCGGTGCCGTTCTAATGGATGGGCCACTGGGAGGGGCTGAGCTATCAGACTTTATTTTTGCAGGCTCCAAAATCACTGCAGATGGTGACTGCAGCCATGAAATTAAAAAGATGCTTGCTCCTTGGAAGAAAAACTGTGACCAACCTAGACAGCATATTAAAAAGCAGAGACATTACTTTGCCAACAAAGGTTCATCTAGTCAAAGCTATGTCCTGTCAGTAGTCATGTATGGATATGAGAGTTGAACCTTAAAGAAAGCTGAGCACCAAAGAATTGATGCTTTTGAACAGTGGTATTGGAAAAGATTCTGAGAGTCCCTTGGACTGCAAGGAGATCCAACCAGTCCATCCTAAAGGAAATCAGTCTTGAATATTCATTGGAAGGACTGATATTGAAGCTGAAACTCCAATACTTTGGCCACCTGATGCAAAGAACTGACTCCTTGGAAAAGACCCTGATGCTGGGAAAGATTGAAGGCAGGAGGAAAAGGGGATGACAGAGGATTAGATTGTTGGATGGCATCACCAACTTGATGGACATGAGTTTGAGCAAGCTCTGGGAGGTGGTGATGGACAGGGAAGCCTGGCATGCTGCAGTCCATGGGGTCGCAAAGAGTTGGACACAACTGTGGGACTGAACTGAACCAAGCTATCAGAGGGGCGTCCTTCTGTCAGTCAGTATGTTCTCTTTGTCCAGAAAACTCTGTGTGTGTGTGTGTGTGTGTGTGTGTGTGTGTGTGTGTGTGTGGTGGGAGGATCGAAAGCCCAAAGGAAACTAGGAACTCTCATCTAAATGTGGAATGAGGGGATATTCTGATTTACAAAAAGGGGAGATTTTTACTGGCGAATGAATTTGCATCTTCTGCTGGTAAGTCACTTCAGTCGTGTCCGACTCTGTATGACCCCATAGACGGCAGCCCACCAGGCTCCCCATCCCTGGGATTCTCCAGGCAAGAACACTGGAGTGGGTTGCCATTTCCTTCTCCAATGCATGAAAGTGAAGTCGCTCAGTCGTGTCCAACTCTTAGCAACCCCATGGACTGCAGCCCACCAGGCTTCTCCGTCCATGAGATTTTCCAGGCAAGAGTACTTGAGTGGGGTGCCATTGGAATTTGCATCTAGCTACTTTAAATAGCTATTTGCCACTAATGAATCATAGGGGATGCATTCAGACCCTCTTTCACCATGTCCTTGAAACTTCCATGTGGATGACACACCAAGCCTGACTTTCAACTCCCAGTGTGAGCTTCTGCAGAATGAACTCTATGACTTGGGCAATGCCATACAGACAAGGTTCAAACCTACAGATTCAACTGGGTCCCCTCATTCAGCCCAGGATTAGGAAAACAATACCAAATTGAAGAGAACATTTGTTCTTGGGCATATCAGTTCAGTTCTGTTCAGTTGCTCAGTCGTGTCCAACTCTGCAACCCCATGAATCGCAGCACACCTGTCCATCACCAACTCCCGGAGTTCACTCAGACTCACGTCCATCGAGTCAGTGATACCATCCAGCCATCTCATCCTCTGTCGTTCCCCTTCTCCTTAGGCCCTTAATCCCTTCCAACATCGGAGTCTTTTTCAATGAGTCAACTCTTCACATGAGGTGACCAAAGTACTGGAGTTTCAGCTTCAGCATCATTCCTTCCAAAGAAATCCCAGGGCTGATCTCCTTCAGAATGTACTGGTTAGATCTCCTTGCAGTCCAAGGGACTCTTAAGAGTCTTCTCCAACACCACAATTCAAAAGCATCAATTCTTTGCCACTCAGCTTTCTTCACAGTCCAACTCTTACATCCATACATGACCACTGGAAAAACCATAGCCTTGATTAGATGGACTTTCTTTGGCAGAGTAATGTCTCTGCTTTTCAATATGCTATCTAGGTTGGTCATAACTTTTCTTCCAAGGAGTAAGCGTCTTTTAATTTCATGGCTGCAGTCACCATCTGCAGTGATTTTGGAGCCCAAAAACTAAAGTCTCACACTGTTTCCACTGTTTCCCCATCTATTTCCCATGGAGTGATGGGACCGGATGCCATGATCTTTGTTTTCTGAATGTTGAGCTTTAAGCCAACTTTTTCACTCTTCTCTTTCACTTTCATCAAGAGGCTTTTTAGTTCCTCTTCACTTTCTGCCATAAGGGCGGTATCATCTGCATATCTGAGGTTATTGATATTTCTCACGGCAATCTTGATTCCAGCTTGTGATTCTTCCAGGCCAGCATTTCTCATGATATACTCTGCATATAAGTTAAATAAGCAGGGTGACAATAGACAGCCTTGAAGTAGTCCTTTTCCTATTTGGAACCAGTCTGTTGTTCCATGTCCAGTTCTAACTGTTGCTTTCTGACCTGCATATAGGTTTCTCAAGAGGCAGGTCAGGTGGTCTGGTATTCCCATCTCTTTCAGAATTTTCCACAGTTGATTATGATCCACACAGTCAAAGGCTTTGGCATAGTCAATAAAGCAGAAATAGATGTTTTTCTGAAACTCTCTTGCTTTTTCCATGATCCAGCAGATGTTAGCAGTTTGATCTCTGGTTGCTCTGCCTTTTCTAAACCCAGCTTGAACATCTGGAAGTTCACGGTTCACGTATTGCTGAAGCCTGGCTTGGAGAATTTTGAGCATTACTTTACTAGCATGTGAGATGAGTGCAACTGTGTGGCAGGTTGAGCATTCTTTGGCATTGCCTTTCTTTGGGATTGGAATGAAAACTGACCTTTTCCAGTTCTGTGGCCACTGCTGAGTTTTCCAAATTTGCTGGCACATTGATTGCAGCACTTTCACATCATCATCTTTCAGGATTTGAAATAGCTCCACTGGAATGCCATCACCTCGTTCGTAGTGACGCTTTCTAAGGTCCACTTGACTTCACATTCCAGGATGTCTGGCTCTAGGTGAGTGATCACACCATCGTGATTATCTGGGTCATGAAGATCTTTTTGTATAGTTTTTCTGTGTATTCTTGCCACCTCTTCTTAATATCTTCTGCCTCTTAGGTCCATACCATTTCTGTCCTTTATCAAGCCCATCTTTGCATGAAATGTTCCTTTGGTGTCTCTAGTTTTCTTGAAGAGATCTCTAGTCTTTCCCATTCTGTTGTTTTCCTCTATTTCTTTGCATTGATCACTGAGGAAGGCTTTCTTATCTCTTCTTGCTATTTTTTGGAACTCTGCATTCAGATGCTTGTATCTTTCCTTTTCTCCTTTGCTTTTCACTTCTCTTCTTTTCACAGATATTTGTAAGGCCTCCTCAGACAGCCATTTTGCTTTTTTGCATTTCTTTTCCATGGGGATGGTCTTGATCCCTGTCTCCTGCACAATGTCATGAACCTCAGTTCATATCAGGCACTCTATCTATCAGATCTAGTCCCTTAAATCTATTTCTCACTTCCACTGTATACTCATAAGGGATTTGATTTAGGTCATACCTGAATGGTTTAGTGCTTTTCCCTACTTTCTTCAATTTCAGTCTGAATTTGGCAATAAGGAGTTCATGATCTGAGCCACAGTCAGCTTCTGGTCTTGTTTTTGTTGACTGTATAGAGCTTCTCCGTCTTTGGCTGCAAAGAGTATAATCAATCTGATTTCGGTGTTGACCATCTGGTGATGTCCATGTGTAGAGTCTTCTCCTGTGTTGTTGGAAGAGGGTGTTTGCTATGACCAGTGCATTTTCTTGGCAAAACTCTATTAGTCTTTGCCCTGCTTCATTCCATACTCCAAGGCCAAATTTGCCTGTTACCTCAGGTGTTTCTTGACTTCCTACTTTGCATTCCAGTCCCCTATAATGAAAAGGACATCTTTTGTGGGTGTTAGTTCTACAAGGTCTTGTAGGTCTTCATAGAACCGTTCAACTTCAGCTTCTTCAGCGTTACTTGTTGGGGCATGGACTTGGATTACTGTGATATTGAATGGTTTGCCTTGGGCATATAGCCATCCTGAAACCCAAAGTGTTCACCTGACACGTGCAATATCATCTCCTAGAAGAAAGGCGTCCCATGCTGATACCCTACATCAGATATAGAAGTCAGGCACTAGACAGAGAAATGGTTCAGAAACGGCTTATCTAAAACACAGGTGAAAATTATGTGTTTGTGAACTGCTCATAATTACAGTGGTCCAGCTATGTTATTAGAAAGCACAGCTTTAGCAAACCCAGACCTCTTAAGAAAATTACCTGTGGTTTTAAATGTGAGTGTGCTTCAGCCCATGCCACGTTGACTGTGAACCTCCTTTGCAGGCACAGTCCTGGCATGATCAGCCCCAAACCATGAGAACAATGTGGGGGAAATATCACACTGGGTTTCCTCTGCTCCACAGGAGGTCCACCAGAGAGCTGATGCTAATGGATCCCTGTTAGGGTCCTAAGGAGTGGTCAAGTCAGACAAGACACTCATCTTTCTCTGACCACAACCCACTGAGTGACCCTGCAGAAAGTCATTTGCTCACCCCTGACTTAGTTTATCCCAGTGAGGTCTGTGGCTCTGTAGCTGTCCATAATTATTTTCCTCATCAGCAGTTACAAGGCACAACCAAACTAGAACATTTGACTAATTCTTACTTCTGAATGTATTCTTTACGTTTCTGAGCAAGGTATTTCTTCTTTAAATTCAGCAGTTCATTGGTAAGTTTTTCAATCTCGTACTTGTATTCTTGGCTCTGTGATTCATACATATTCAATTCTGAAGACAAAACCTAGTATGACAAATAAAGCAGCATTAACAGAAGATACATGGTGAGACAATATCCTTTTCTGAAAAATCTTTTTAATCTGCTGCCACTTACCTTGGTGAGGCTAGAAATACAAAACCATGCCCAGATTTAATGGTTAATCTGCACACTTCTACCAGTTCAAGGTCTGTATCTGGGTAAAAATCTGATGAACGTTCTGAAGACTCATAATCCAATGACCAATTTAATGAAACCTCATTCCCCGGCTTAAAAGGAGAGCTATCAGGCACATCCAAACAGGCTCACATATGAATGGTGTAATGCACTCAAGAATATTGAGAGTCAAAAGAGAAAAACTCCCAGACATATACTATAAAATTGCTTTTTAAAGCCTTTTTAAAAATGTTCAGAAAAGTCATTACTAAGCAGTGTGTTTCATCTGAGGATTATTGTAAAAACTATTCAGAATCATCCTGCCACCACCATTAAGTAGGCATTCAATTTATGTGTTTTCCAAGGTTGTTGTTCTGCTGAATGTCAATCACCTCTTTACTGCACCCTTTGGAACTATTCACAGGTTCTCTCTTTATCAGAGCACTGGGATATTTACCTCTAAGATGCAGAGTGCTATGACATATGCATGGGAGAGGGTACTACATGTGAGGGGCTGTGTTAGGAAGCCTAATTACGTGCCTCTTGCTCTGTTGTGTTCAGTAGATGCTACTGGTTTCAGGCTGGACAAAAAAAGAAGACATTTACTCATCTAAACAGATGTGTAAAGGATGCTAAAGTGAGGGGTGCCCCCAACAAAAATCAAGGGGGAAAAAGGGAGGCTATCGTTGTAAGGGACAGGCAATAGATGGAATTGTTTTTCCTCTAGCTCTCTATTTTTTAAAATTTACATAAAAGGCGATCTTTATCTTTTGAGTGTTCATCTGCTTCTGAACAGGTGTCTTAGCTGGCACTAGTGGTAAAGAACCCACCTGCCAATGCTAGGAGATGTAAGAGACACGGGTCAGGAAGATCCCCTGAAGAAGGGCATGGCAACCTGGCCCAGGATTCTTGCCTGGAGAATCCCATGGACAGAGGAGCCTAGCAGACTCTGGTCCATAGGGTCGAAAAGAGTCAGACACAACTGAAGCAACTTCACAAACTCATACACACTGCTTCTGAATTCATTCCTCTTAACTGTTGTGATTCTATCTATCTATCCTATCCGACTAAGGATTCTGACCATGTTATCATAAGCTAGAGAAAATGATTTTCATGTTGGAAGAAAATTTGCCTTAATAGTTAAACTGTTGAAGCTGAAACTCCAATACTGTGGCCACCTGATGTGAAGAGCTGACTCATTTGAGAAGACCCTGATGCTGGGAAAGATTGAGGGCAGGAGGAGAAGGGGACGACAGAGGATGAGATGGTTGGATGGCATCACTGACTCAGTGGGCATGGGTTTGGGTAGACTCTGGCAGTTGGTGATGGATAGGGAGGCCTGGCATGCTGCAGCTCATGGGGTTGCAAAGACTTGGACACAACTGAGCGACTGAACTGAACTGAACTTAGGAACAAAGATCTTGCTTCCAAATAATGAATGTGGAATTTCTTAACAGAGTCCAGATCATGAGGACAAATTGATGGGCAGGCTTGGTACTACGCACTGCTGAATCTTCCACTAGGGGTCACATGTCATTCGGAGAAAAACATCTCTATACCCTGAGATAAAGGGTTAAAGTGACAAAATCCTCCTATGAACCACTGAATGCAGCCCATTGCTAAGAGTGCCTTTCTGACAGTAATGTAAAGAGAGACATGTGCTTTTCTCATCTACACCCAACTTCTGAGAAAATAAGTTTTTATTTTGCTTGTTATATTCAATTGTTTAAATGGATGAAAATAATCAAAAGATTATGCCTCTTGCAAAACTCAAATTATGTCTCAGGATACTCATGTAAAATGAATGCTTAGAGTGGTAAGTTGAAAATTAATGCTTATACACTTCTGTTTCATCTGCCTTTTTAAAGTAAAAGGACGTGATTTTACAACATTCGCTTTGTGAAAGGATTTGTACCATATTAGTCTCACAGCACCTATTTTACCCCAGGCAGAAAGGCAATGACTATTACCATCGTTGCACAGGTAAATGCCAGAATTCAGCTAGCATATGCTACAGTCTGTGCCTGTGTATGTATAAGGCTTCCCTAGCATGCCAAGAATATCTAAGTACTTTTTTAGGAGGTAAAGCTGAAAATAGAGTGGGAACACACAGTTTTTGAGAAAACTTTAAAATGTGTAATTGTAGAACATTCCATCGCCCCAGCTAAGGTTCTTGTGTCACTTAGAAGAGAACTTATGCTAACAGAATCCTAAAATGATTTGACTTCCCCTTCATGACTACTTATTTAGACAGTCCTGAAGCAAGGCCCTTGGGGACAGGGGAGGGGCCTGTGCTTTGTGCACATTTATTTCAGGTGGATAAACGGTAAAAACCTGCTCTGACACAGCGGTCTGCTTTAGTGGGCCATAGTGTCAAAATATTTCTTCTGTTCTTCCCCACTATCCAGATCCTCCAAATCTTGTTGAGATAATCCACACAAACCCTATTCCCCAAATTTCCATTCCATTGCCATCATCCTCTCTCTGTTTCTCCACTTGTTCGTCTACCTGTTTTGTGGGGGTCTATTAGTCTAGGAGCAGAGGGGTACCTTGGAGGCTTGCCTGGGACTGGAGCGCTAAAAAAGCTGATTTCAATGGACTGCAGCCTTTGAGAGACTGGCTCCTTGGACCACAGCGGTAGACTTGTCCAGGGGTGCTCCCCAGAGTGTGGCCATTCTTCAGCTAGGAAGGCGCAGAGGCTACCACTTACTTTAAGCTGCTTGGTCTTCTCCCGCAGCGTGTGGCGATAGATCTGCAGCTGCTCCGCAGCCTCGGGCCCAGGCTGCCGAGCCAGGATGTGCTTTAGCTCCACATACAGTTTCTCCTTTTCCTGGTGGAGAGCATAACCAGAGATGGAGATAAACAGTCCCATCAAGACAAGGACAATGACTTTAACAGCATGTTCGGGATGCTTTGGGATCATCCTAAGGTCCTTCTCAGCTCCACACTGATTACACTCACTCGTAGACTCATCCAGTCGAGCATCAAGCCATAGAGGGTCCTGGCCCTGCCCATCAGCTGGTCGGCAGTAGCCTCGCGATCCCCAGGCTATGCAGCCAACCACATGGAAAGCCTGCCCTCCAGGGGACTGGCAATCACCGCATGAGGAGTGCCCTCATAGCCAGCCTGGCCAGGGACCACCCTCATCTACCAGCATGCTCACATCAGTCAGCCCTGTGAGGGCACACAGGAGGACAGGAGGACACGTAGTCCACACGGGTGTACCATTGGAGCATACAGCTCTGGTGACCAGAGGGGAATGTGTTGTTCCTAAGGAGATCTCCTACATAAGGCAATTTTCCCAAGACTGGAAAAGGTAACTAATGTACCTAACACATAGAAACAAACACAGAATTGAGAAAAAGGAGAAGACAGAGGAATATGTTCCAAATGGAAGAACAAGACATAACCTCAGAACCATGACTAAAGGAAGTGGAGATAAGCAATCTATTCAACAAAGGGCTCAAGGTAATAATCATAAAGATGCTCACTGAACTTGATAGAAGAATGGATGAATGCAGTACAAATTTCAACAAAGCATTAGAGAATATAAAGAACCGATGAAGAATACAATGTTGCTGCTGCCGCTGCCGCTGCTAAGTCGCTTCAGCTGTGTCCAACTCTGTGCGACCCCATAGACGGCAGCCCACCAGGCTCCTCTGTCCCTGGGATCCTCCAGGCAAGAATACTGGAGTGGGTTGCCATTTCCTTCTCCAAAGCATGAAAGTGAAACTGGGATGAAAACAAACAAACAAACAAAAAAAAAAAAAAAACAATAAGGAATCAACAGCAGATTAGATGATACAAAGGAATGATAAACTGGAAGACAGAGTAGTAGAAATTACCAAAGCTAAAAAGAAAAAAATGAATTTTTTTAAAAAACTGAGTACTAGTTTAAGAGAACTTTGATATAACAACAAGAGTAATAACACTTGCCTTATAGGGGTCCCAAGAAGGAGAAGTGAGAAAGAGGCAGAGAAAATATTTGAAGAAATAATAGCTGAAAACTTCCCAACCTGGAACAGAAAACAGACAGCCAGGTCCAGGAAGCACAGGGAGTAGTATCAAACAGAATCGATCATAACAGGACCACAGCGAGATGCACTATAAGTAAAATGGCAAAAATTAAAGATAATAGGAATATATTAAAAGCAACAAGAAAAAAGCAACTAGTTATATACATGGGAACTTCCATAAGATTATCAGCTGACTTTTCAGAAGAAACTTTGCATGCCAAAAGGGAGTGTCACAATATATTCAAAGTGATGAAAGGATAAAACTTACAATCAAGAGTTACCTACCCAGAAAGATTATCATTTAGATTAGAAGGAGAGAGGATGATAAACCCATGTTTGTATTGTCAATTAAACTATGACAAAGGAGGCAAGGATATACAATGGGGAAAAGACATCCTCTTCAGTAAATGGTGCTGGAAAAACTGCACAGGGCGCATGCAAAAGAATCAAACTACAACTAGTTTTTCACACCACATACAAAAGTAAACTCGAAATGGGTTAAAGACTTAGATGCAAGACCTAAAGCCACGAAAATTCCTGGAAGAAAACAGGCAGTAAACTCTTTGACATCAGTCTTTACAAACATTTTTTTTTTTTTTTGGATCTGTCTCCTCAGGCAAGGGATACAAAAATAAACAAACACAACTACATCAAACTAAAATGTTTTTGCACAGAAAAGTAAACTATCAACAAATGTGAAAAGGCAGTCTACTCAATGGGAAAAGATATTTGCAAATGATAAAGCTAACAAGGCGTTAATATCCAAAACATACGAAGAACTCATACAACTCAACATCAAAAAATAAAAACCTAAGTGACTCAGCTAAAAAACAGTGGACCTGAATAGACATTTTTCCAAAGATGACATACAGATGGCCAACAGACACATGAAAAGATACTCAACATCACAAACCATTAAGTGAAAGAAAGTGAAGTCGCTCAGTCCTGTCCGACTCTTTACGACCCCATGGACTGTAGCCCACCAGGCTCCTCCGTCCATGGGATTCTCCAGGCAAGAATACTGGAGTGGGTTGCCATTTCCTTCTCCAGGGGATCTTCCAGACCCAGGGATTGAACCCAGGTCTCCCACACTGCAGGCAGATGCTTTAACCTCTGAGCCAAAACCACGATGAGATACCAACTCAGAATGGCTATCATCAGAAAAGACAATAAATAAAAAGTGTTGGTGAGGATGTGGAAAAAAGGGAGTATTTGTGCACTGTTAGCGGGACTATAAATTGGTGCAGCCAATTTGTAAATTAGAAAAGAGTGTGGAGGTTCCACAAAAAATTAAAAATAGAACTACCAGATGATTCAGCAATTTCATTTCTGAGTATTTACCTTAAGAAAACAAAAACACTAATTTGAAAAGATATATGCATACCAACTTTCATTGCTGCATTATTTGTAATAGGCAAGCTATGGGAGCAACCTAAGTGTCCACTGATAGATAAATGGATAAAGAAGATGCATTATATGTATACAAAGTGATATTACTAGCCATAAAAAAAAATAAAATCTTGCAATTTACAACAACATGGATAGACCTAGAGGGCATTATGCTATGTGAAATGAGTCAGACAGAGAAAGACAAATACCATATGATCTCATTTGAAGGTAGAATCTGAAAAACAAAACAAGCAAAACAAAACATAGATAAAAAGAACAACTGGGTAGTTGCCAGCGGGGAAGGGGCTAGAGGGATCCTTAGCTGAAGAGGATTAAGAGTTAGGAGCCACCAGTTATAAAACAAATAAGCCATGGGGATATAGCATACAGGACAAGGACAGTAGTTAATAATACTGTAACAACTTTGTGTGAGGACAGATGGTTACTAGACTTAGTGTCACGACCACTTCATAACATATGCAAATGTCAAATCACTACGTAGTGCACCTGAAATACACATAATATGGTGTATCAACCATATTTCAATTTTTGAAAATTGTGCATATCCCAACCCTGATCAAGGACCCAGGATGTGCGCAGCATTTGGATAAGAATAATAAGACAAATGAGCAAGAAAACATCTCTCTCTACCTGAACTTATGATCACATGGCTGAGAGACAACAATGACAGAAAACTTTGACAAAGTATTATGGCCAATAAAAGCAGGGAGTGACTAACTCTTATTTGGAGGAGTTGGGGGAAATTTCATAAAAATGTCATTTGAACTCTCCCTTGAGGAATGAGTAGGATTTTTCCCCAAGCGGAGAGAGAAAAGAAGAGCTTTTTATGCCGAGGTTCAGTGACAGAACAGGGGAAAGGTAGTCCAAGGTACTTGGATGCAATTTCAAAAATGACAGAATGATCTCTCTTCATTCCCAAGGAAAACCATTCAATATCACAGGAATCCAAGTCTATGCCCTGACCAGTAATGCTGAAGAAGCTGAAGTTAAAGGGTTCTATGAAGACCAACAAGACTTTCTAGAACTAACACCCAAAAAAGATGCCCTTTTCATTATAGTGGACTGGAATGCAAAAGTAGGAAGTCAAGAAACACCTGAGGTAACAGGCAAATTGGGCCTTGGAGTATGGAATGAAGCAGGGCAAAGGCTAATACAGTTTAGCCAAGAGAATACACTGATCATAGCAAACACCCTCTTCCAACAACACAAAAGAACACTCTACACATGGACATCATCAGATGGCCAATACTGAAATCAGATTGATTATGTTCTTTGCAGCCAAAGATGGAGAAGCTCTATACAGTCAGCAAAAACAAGACCGGGAGCTGACTGTAGCTCATATCATGAACTCTTTATTGTCAAATTCAGACTTAAATTGAAGAAAGTAAGGAAAAGCACTAAACCATTCAGGTATGACTTAAATTGAATTCCTTATGATTATACAGTGGAAGTGAGAAATAGATTCAAGGGATTAGATCTGATAGACAGAGTGCCTGAACCAAAGACAGAGGTTCATGACATTGTACAGGAGGCAGTGATCAAGACCATCCCCAAGGAAAAGAAATGCAAAAAGACAAAATGGTTGTCTGAGGCAGCCTTTCAAACAGCTATGAAAAGAAGAGAAGCAAAAGGCAAAGGAGAAAAGGAAAACTATACCCATTTGAAGGCAGAGTTCCAAAGAATAGCAAGGAGAGATAAGAAAGGCTTCCTCAGTGATCAATGCAAAAAAATAGAGGAAAACAACAGAATGAGAAAGACTAAACATCTCTTCAGGAAAATTAGAGATACCAAGGGAATATTTCATGCAAAGATGAGTACATAAAGGACAGAAATGGTATGGACCTAACAGAAGCAAAAGATATTAGAAGACGTGGCAAGAATACACAGAGCTATACAAAAAAGATCTTCACAACCCAGACAATCACGATGGTCCAGCGCACTAAGCGCAGGCAGCCACGGCCGGTGCATTAAGTGCAGCCGAGAGGAGCTACCCCACGTCCGAGGTCAGGGGCAGCGGCCTAGAGTGTCAGGCTGCGACGGTGCAGAAATGGTCGAGAAGAGCTACCCCGCGTTCTAGGCCAGGGATGGCGGCTGGGAGGAGCAACCCCATGCCCAAGGAGCGGTGGAGGAGCCATCCCACATTGAAGGTCAGGAAGGGCGGCGGTGAGATATCCCTCCTCCAAGGTAAGGAGCGTGGCTGCACTTTGCTGGAGCAGCCATGAAGAGATACCCCAAGCCCAAGGTAAGAGAAACCCAAGTAAGATGGTAGGTATTGCACGAGGGCATCAGAGGGTAGACACACTGAAACCATACTCACAGAAAACTAGTCAATCTAATCACACTAGGACCACAGCTTTGTCTAACTCAATGAAACTAAGCCATGCCCGTGGGGCAACCCAAGATGGGTGGGTCATGGTGGAGAGGTCTGACAGAATGTGGTCCACTGGAGAAGGGAATGGCAAACCACTTCAGTATTCTTGCCTAGAGAACCCCATGAATAGTATGAAAAGGCAAAATGATAGGATAATGAAAGAGGAACTCCCCAGGACAGTAGGTGCCCAATATGCTACTGGAGATCAGTGGAGAAAAAACTCCAGAAAGAATGAAGGGATGGAGCCAAACAAAAACAATACCCACTTGTGAATGTGACTGGTGATAGAAGCAAGGTCCAATGCTGTAAAGAGCAATACTGCATAGGAACCTGGAATGTCCATGAATCAAGGCAAATTGGAAGTGGTCAAACAAGAGATGGCAAGAGTGAACGTCGACATTCTAGGAATCAGCGAACTAAAATGGACTGGAATGGGTGAACTTAACTCAGATGACCATTATATCTACTACTGCGGGCAGGAATCCCTCAGAAGAAATGGAGTAGCCATGATGGTCAACAAAAGAGTCCGAAATGCAGTACTTGGATGCAATCTCAAAACCGACAGAATGATCTCTGTTCGTTTCCAAGGCAAACCATTCAATATCATGGTAATCCAAGTCTATGCCCCAACCAGTAATGCTGAAGAAGCTGAAGTTGAACGGTTCTATGAAGATTTACAAGACCTTGTAGAACTAACACCCACAAAAGATGTCCTTTTCATTATAGGGGACTGGAATGCAAAAGTAGGAAGTCAAGAAACACCTGAGGTAACAGACAAATTTGGCCTTGGAATGCAGAATGAAGCAGGGCAAAGACTAATAGAGTTTTGCCAAGAAAATGCACTGGTCATAGCAAACACCCTTTTCCAACAACACAAGAGAAGACTCTACACATGGATATCACCAGATGGTCAACATCAAAATCAGATTGATTATATTCCTTGCAGCCAAAGATGGAGAAGCTCTATACAATCAGCAAAAACAAGACCAGGAGCTGACTGTGGCTCAGATCATGAACTCCTTATTGCCAAATTCAGACTGAAATTGAAGAAAGTAGGGAAAACCGCTAGACCATTCAGGTATAACCTAAATCAAATCCCTCATGATTATACAGTGGAAGTGAGAAATAGATTTAAGGGCCTAGATCTGATAGATAGAGTGCCTGATGAACTATGGAATGAGGTTCATGACATTGTGCAGGAGACAGGGATCAAGACCATCCCCATGGAAAAGAAATGCAAAAAAGCAAAATGGCTGCCTGGGAGGCCATATAAATAGCTGTAAAAAGAAGAGAAGTGAAAAGCAAGGGAGAAAAGGAAAGTTATACCCATTTGAATGCAGAGTTCCAAAGAATAGCAAGGAGAGATAATAAAGGCTTCTTCAGCAATCAATGCAAAGAAATAGAGGAAAACAACAGAATGGGAAAGACTAGAGATCTCTTCAAGAAAATTAGAGATACCAAGGGAACATTTCATGCAAAGATGGGCTCGATAAAGGACAGAAATGGTATGGACCTAACAGAAGCAGAAGATATTAAGAAGAGGTGGCAAGAATACACAGAAGAACTGTACAAAAAAGATCTTCATGACCCGGATAATCACGATGGTGTGATCACTCATCTAGAGCCAGACATCCTGGAATGTGAAGTCAAGTGGACTTTAGAAAGCATCACTATGAACAAAGCTAGTGGAGGTGATGGCATTCCAGTGGAGCTATTTCAAATCCTGAAAGATGATGATGTGAAAGTGCTGCACTCAATATGCCAGCAAATTTGGAAACCTCAGTAGTAGCCACAGGACTGGAAAAGGTCAGTTTTCATTCCAATCCCAAAGAAAGGCAATGCCAAAGAATGCTCAAACTACCGCACAATTGCACTCATCTCACATGCTAGTAAAGTAATGCTCAAAATTCTCCAAGCCAGGCTTCAGCAATATGTGAACCATGAACTTCCAGATGTTCAAGCTGGTTTTCGAAAAGGCAGAGGAACCAGAGATCAAATTGCCAACATCCACTGGATCATGGAAAAAGCAAGAGAGTTCCAGAAAAACATCTATTTCTGCTTTATTGACTATGCCAAAACCTTTGACTGTGTGGATCACAAGAAACTGTGGAAAATTCTGAGAGAGCTGGGAATACCAGACCACCTGACCTGCCTCTTGAGAAATCTGTATGCAGGTCAGGAAGCAACAGTTAGAACAGGACATGGAACAACAGACTGGTTTCAAATAGGAAAAACAGTACATCAAGGCTGTATATTGTCACCCTGCTTATTTAACTTATATGCAGAGTACATCGTGAGAAAAGCTGGACTGGAAGAAACACAAGCTGGAATCAAGATTGCCAGGAGAAATATCAATAACCTCAGATATGCAGATGACACCACCCTTATGGCAGAAAGCAAAGAGGAACTAAAAAGCCTCTTGATTAAGTCAAAGAGGAGAGTGAAAGTTGGCTTAAAGCTCAACATTCAGAAAACGAATATCATGGCATCCAGTCCCATCACTTCATGGGAAATAGATGGGGAAAAAGTGGAAACAGTGTCAGACTTTTTTTGGGGGGCTCCAAAATCACTGCAGATGGTGACTGCAGCCATGAAATTAAAAGACGCTTACTCCTTGGAAGAAAAGTTATGATCAACCTAGATAGCATATTCAAAAGCAGAGACATTACTTTGCCGACTGAGATCCGTCTAGTCAAGGCTATGGTTTTTCCAGTGGTCATATATGGATGTGAGAGTTGGACTGTGCAGAAGGCTGAGCGCCAAAGAATTGATGCTTTTGAACTGTGGTGTTGGTGAAGACTCTTGAGAGTCCCTTGGACTGCAAGGAGATCCAACCAGTCCATTCTGAAGGAGATCAACCTAACGTTGAAACTCCAGTACTTTGGCCACCTCATGCAAAGAGATGACTCGTTGGAAAAGACTCTGATGCTGGGAGGGATTGGGAGCAGGAGGAGAAGGGGATGACAGAGGAAGATATAGCTGGATGGCATCACTGACTCGATGGACGTGAGTTTGAGTGAACCCCGGGAGTTGGTGATGGACACGGAGGCCTGGCATGCTGCGATTCATGGGGTCACAAAGAGTCGGACACGACTGAGCGACTGAACTGAACTGAACTGAACTGATGATCACTCACCTAGAGCCAGACATCCTGGAATGTGAAGTCAAGTGGGCCTTAGGAAGCATCACTATGAACAAAGCTAGTGGAGGTGATGGAATTCCAGTGGAGCTATTTCAAATCCTAAAAGATGATGCTGTAAACAAATTTGGAAAACTCAGAAATGGCCACAGGACTGGAAAAGGTCAGTTTTCATTCCAATCCCAAAGAAAGTAATGACAAAGAACGCTCAGACTATTGCACAATTGCACTCATCTCACACGCTAGTAAAGTAATGCTCAAAATTCTCCAAGCCAGGCTTCAACAGCATGTGAACTGTGAAATTCAAGATGTTCAAGATGGCTTAGAAAAGGCAGAGGAACCAGAGATCAAATTGCCAACATTTGTTGGATCATTGAAAAAGCAAGAGAGTTCCAGAAAAACATCTACTTCAGCTTTATTGACTATGCCAAAGCCTTTGACTGTGTGGATCACAAAAAACTGTGGAAATTTCTGAAAGAGATGGTAATACCAGACCACCTGACCTGCCTCTCGAGAAACCTATATGTAGGTCAGGAAGCAACAGTTAGAACTGGACATGGAAAAACAGACTGGTTCCAAATCGGGAAAGGAGTATTTCAAGGCTGTACATGTCACCCTGCTGATTTAACTTATATGCAGAGTACATCATGAGATACGCTGGATTGGATGAAGCACAAGCTGGAACCAAGATTGCCAGAAGAATTATCAATAACCTCAAATATGCAGATGACACCACCCTTATGGCAGAATGCAAAGTAGAACTGAAAAGCCTCTTGATGAAAGTGAAAGAGGAGAGTGAAAATGTTGGCTTAAACCTCAACATTCAGAAAATTAAGATCATGGCATCTGGTCCCACTACTTCATGGCAAATAGATGGGGAAACAGTGGAAACAGTGACCGACTGTTTTTTTGGACTCCAAAATTACGGCAGATGGTGATTGCAGCCATGAAATTAAAAGACACTTGCTCCTTGGAAGAAAAGCTATGACCAACTTAGACAGAATAGTAAAAAGCAGAGACATTACTTTGCCAACAAAGGTCCGTCTAGTCAAAGCTATGGTTTTTGCAGTAGTCATGTAGAGATGTCACAGTTGGACTATAAAGAAAGCTGAGAACCAAAGAATTGATGCTTTTGAACTGTGGTGTTGGAGAAAACTCTTGAGAATCCCTTGGACTGCAAGGGGATCCAACCAGTCCATTCTAAAGGAAACCAGTCCTGAATATTCATTGGAAGGACCGATGTTGAAGTTGAAACTCCAGTACTTTGGCCACCTGATGTGAAGAACTGACTCATTTGAAAAGACCCTGATTCTGGGAAAGATTGCAGGTGAGAGGAGAAGGGGACACAGAGGATGAGATGGTTGGATGACATCATTGACCCTATGGACATGAGTCTGAGTAAACTCTGGGAGTTGGTGATGGACAGGGAGGCCTGGCATGCTGCAACCCATGGGGTCACAAAGAGTTGGACATGACTGAGGGACTGAACTGCCCTGAAGTCCAATTCAGCAGGTGCACTGGGAAGGTGAGGGGAGAAGAGAGACCAAAGGCTGGGGGTGTAGCTTGGCAATGTGGTTTGGGACCACATCCTTAGGCAACTGGGAGCCAAGGATGAGCCATATCTGGGTTTGTTTTCAGAGGAATAACTCCAGCAGGAAATCAGAGAACAGAATAAGCCCCAGTACAAACAGAAGATGAAGAAAACTGGACCCAAGATCGCTAGAATGGGGAAGTGGGTAGATGTGAAGAGAGTTCTGAGGTAGGACCACGGGGATTTGGTGAATGACCAGACAAGTGAGGAAAGAAGGAACAGGAGCCAAGAGGACTTCGGAGTCTTTAACATGGACACTTCGGTGTCTGGAGGGTGTTTGCAGTAGAGGCAAAGAGACTGGGACAGGGGAGGATAGGGAGAGAGGGCAGGGAACTGTTACTACATTCTCTCCTGACCTTCAGTGGGTCCCTGAAATGTTAAGGTTGAAGCCCTGTGGGAATACCTAGAAGAGGAGTTGAAAGTCAGTTCTCAGACTAGAGAATCGTGGAGCATGTTGGATCTAGAGACGGGTCTTGTCCAGAGTCAAGAAGGTGGATCCGTCAACTGGGATGGCTTACAGGGAGGGCCAGGGCAACCAGAGTTTTGGGAAAACTAGCATAGAAGGGGTGGGTAAGTGAGAGAGACCCAGAGAAAGAGAATGAGGGAGAGTAAAATAGATGTCTGAAAAGGCAGGGATGCTTTGAATGGTCAGTGATATCAAAGAGAAGATACAAAGACAAGAAACAGAACAGAAGACTGAACACGGCCGCTGGGGTGGGCTGTGAGGACCAGGCAACCTTGGTCAGAAAGGCAGGAGTAACACATGGGGGGCAAAGGTCACAGAGGCTGAAGACCAAGTCAGACGTCACAGAAAGTGAGTCTTTTAAGAAATATGACAGGGGAAGAAAAGAAATCTGGAACTGGCTTGAGGGATTAGTAGAAATCCAGGAAAACTAGGGTATGCAGATTTATCCTACACTGTTGGTGGGAATGCAAACTAGTACAGCCACTATGGAGAACAGTGTGGAGATTCCTTAAAAAATTGCAAATAGAACTACCTTATGACCCAGCAATCCCACTCCTGGGCATACACACCGAGGAAACCAGAACTGAAAGAGACACATGTACCCCAATGTTCATCGCAGCACTGTTTATAATAGCCAGGACATGGAAACAACCTAGATGTCCATCAGCAGATGAATGGATAAGAAAGCTGTGGTACATATACACAATGGAGTATTACTCAGCCGTAAAAAAGAATTCATTTGAATCAGTTCTGATGAGATGGATGAAACTGGAGCCGATTATACAGAGTGAAGTAAGCCAGAAAGAAAAACACCAATACAGTATACTAACACATATATATGGAATTTAGGAAGATGGCAATGACGACCCTGTATGCAAGACAGGGAAAGAGACACAGATGTGTATAACGGACCTTTGGACTCAGAGGGAGAGGGAGAGGGTGGGATGATTTGGGAGAATGACATTCTAACATGTATACTATCATGTAAGAATTGAATCGCCAGTCTATGTCTGACGCAGGATGCAGCATGCTTGGGGCTGGTGCATGGGGATGACCCAGAGAGATGTTATGGGGAGGGAGATGGGAGGGGGTTCATGTTTGGGAACGCATGTAAGAATTAAAGATATTAAAATTTTAAAAAATAAAAACTAAAAAAAAAAAAAAGAACTAAAGGAAAGGACTTCCTAGGATTCCAAAGCAAATCAGAATTCTATGACTTAATTAAACCAATAAACAATACAGAATTCCCACTTGTGCTCTGAAGTCTAATTGCTTGTAACCTGTTTTCAAATCCTTGAACTAAGGATATTACATTGGAGCAAAGATTTATTTCTAAGGCATCTCAGTTCTGGATTCCCATTTCTCTAAACTGCACTCATGTGAACAAACATTGATAAAGACTGGTGTGTCTGCTCATTTGTCTCTGTACTTACCACTCACTTCCTTAAGGTAATTAATTATGTTTAAGGAAAAAAATATAAGTAATAGCCATCTCATTAAATGAAACATTCAGTCAAATGGAAACTAATTTTTACCTAGAGCTAAGTAATCTTACATTGTCATCAAATGACTGATTAGTGAATTTTCTTTTACCTATTATTTAGATGACATTTATTTTCTCTGGCCAAAAAAACAGATTATTTGATGACAACATAAGATTTGTTTTAATTTTTCCTTTTCCTGGCCAAATTATAGAAAATTTATTACAAATAACATGACTCTACCTTCACAAGACTGTATTCAACTTAAAAATTAGTCAGACGGCAATAAGCTTCTAGAGAAACAAATATCAAAATAATACTTACCATTTAAGAAACAATTCCAGAAGTGACATGGAAACCCAAAAGCCAGCACAAAAAAGAAAACTTGGACAAATAGAATCACAAAGTGGCAATTTTCCTTTGCTGTACAACACCTCCTGTCACACCTCACAGTATAACCTTCCCAGTAAATGGATGCAGTCAGCAATGAGAAAGATATCAGGAGGTGAGTTTATTTTCTATAGCCACTTAACACCTGCTCTGTTGGAAAAATAACACGTCTGACAAGACTTCAAAATTCAATTTGGAGAGGGTAATAAATATGTGGGGAAACCCATGAAACTGTTTTGCCCATTTCTTTAATCTCACTGTTCTCTATACCCAGAGTACAGGAAGACTTGAAAAGTAAAGAATCTCCCAGTGGTGAGGGGGAGCAATCTGGTTTGGGGTATAATAATGTCTTAAACAGAAAAAGGTCATCTTATTCCAAAAACCCTCAAACGTTTCACAGGCATAATTCTTTTCAGTTGTTCCTGGTAGGGAAGGAGGAATGAGTCACAGAAAAGCCTTCAAGAAGCAAATACCTTTTCCTCACCTCACAGGTGAGAATCACGAGGTCACCAAGAATGAGTGGTAGGCGCGATTCCTTCGACAAGTCAGAAACCTCGTCGTAATATACTGAAGGATCACTGTTCCCGTGCAACACCTCCTCTGGGGCTTGAAGACGTGTTACAGCCCTGAACATAACCAACCAGGGTCAGATTGAGTTACAGAATTCCTAAAGGCCACACGATTACATGGATGTGAATTTGAGCAAGCTCCAGGAGGTAGGGAAGGACAGGGAAAACTGGGGTACTACAGTCCATGAAGTTGAGAAGAGTTGGACACAGCTTAGCAACCGAACAACAACAACACAATAACACCAACAGGAGAATGGAGCCAGGTACAAAGCCAGGCGGGAGGGAATTAGAGGTCAGGGTATGACTCGGCTCCCCCTTCTGTTGACCAGCCCATCGGGACAGGCCTTGCCATGTCCTCTAACAGGACATGCAATCTTCATACACAGAGTGGACGATGTTGCCACTTGTCCTGTCTTCTGTAACTTCCTGGGGTTTTATTGTGGCTGTAAAATGAAATGAAATAGGTTTATTCTAAAGGATAACTGAGTGACTGAGTAGTGAGGGTCCACAAGTGTGGAGAAGAAATGAAGAAACGGAGTGAATTATCATGAAAATTGCCTGAGTATTCAAAGTCAAAAAAGTGCTGAGAGTGAAATAACCCAGCACAAGGGATGCATGTGCAGTCATGGTAGGTGGAAAGAATATCAAACGATACTTTAGGATGAAGACAGTAAAAGTGGGAATGGAGCTGGGTGGTAGAAATGGGAAGAGGGAATGGAGCTGAGTGGTGGAAATGAGCTGCCAGGCTTCAACATGTGTGAACTTGGGTCTATGCTTACAGCAGAAAACTTAGCTTTTGATAAAACCAACGTGAAGCCTGGTCAGCATTAACATTCTAGCCGTGTGTATCATACAGATTTGCATTTGGGGAGAACGTGCTAGTAATTTAGATAAACATGGAGTGTTTGATGGATTGAAGGTCTTAAGTACGATTGTTTTCCAATTTATTTCTCTCCTAACCCTCTACAAGGGCCAACCAAGCTCTTCAAACATTGTGCAATGGTGTGTATAATAACCCCATTTAGAGACAAAGCATGCAATTCTATTATATAGAGAATCTATCTTATGCAACAGAGACTCATTAGCTGTCCAATGTATATTGTCTCCATAAGCCAGCAGTGGAAGAACCAGCTGCCTTGTAATACATATCCTGTCCTTCCTCATTAAGCCACATCCATTTCTTTTTAAACCAAGTCAATTAATTTGTCACTGGGTTAGAAGCACCATATGCCAATGGAACATCATAAGAAGATCATAAATAGTTTATTATTTCCCCACCAACAAAATATCACATCTTCAGGTTGGCACTTCTTTCTTTATTCCGAGTCTGTGCTTAATGCACATCAATATTACTTTGTAGCATGCTTCACACTTTAAATTATTTTATGAACAGTTATATTGGGGGGAAAAAAAGCTCAGCTATTAATACCAAGAGACTAGCCCTCTCTTTGGCTGAGCGTAACATTAACCATACTACTTTCATCCTTGAAATGATGCTCTCTTCCTAGACATCCCAGTCTCTCAGGTGGACAGACTGTAAGATATGTTTATGGATTATTTTGCTGCAAGAATCACTGCCAAGTGATTCTGGATACCAGCACGGCTCATTGTCAATATTGGCTGAGTAAGAAATTAACTACAGTATTAGCTTCAAATAATGATGTCATTACATGGTGACAGTCTGAACCCCGTATTGGAGACTCCAGATATGGAACCACTCAGACTTCAGGTGTTTGTATTTCATCTACTAATAAATTAAAAGTCTATGTTCTGAACAGTCTAGGCAAATAAGGGTCAATGCCATTCTGGCTATAATTCAGAGGAATAAATTGAGTTGTTCACAGAACTCCTTTCCCCACCGAGCTACGGTTTTATATGCACTGTCTGTTTCTTTCCCATGTCTTCTGCTTTGCCTCTTCAGCTGAAAACAGAAGGTAGTTCACATTCGGTGTGCAACTTAATGCTCTTCTTCCTCAGCTCACCTACTTGGGGCAACAACTGACTAAGAGGAACTAATGTATTCTGTTTTAATCTGAATCTGAGCTTAGCAAATGCCGGTGCCTTGATTCTGTTCACCCTGGATTCATCAGTTTGCTTGGGCAAGCGTTGGGAATAATTACTGCACCCTTGGACTAACTCACTCGTGCACAACAAGCAACTCCTTTCCTGATCCAAATGCACACACTTATCTACATCTGCCAGGGCGAAAACCACCCACTCAGATGTTTAGATGTCACACATTCCAAGGAAGAGACACCTATCTTGCCTTCACTCTTGCTCCCTCAATGGCTTCCAGACAAAGTTGATTTTTTTTTTTTAATCCCATGACCACTACTTCCGAGAAAGCCTACTTCACAGAGTATACAGAAAATTTCATTTCCAAAATGTCAACAGATGCCATTTGTGTTACTTCAATATTTAATCTTTATGAGTCCATTCTTTCTTTCCAATTGAGTTATGAGGCTTTAAGGTCAGAACCACAACAGATTGTTCTAAAGCTCCCTTTCAACCCTACTACTAATCTAAACACATTCGAGTTACTCAGTAATTTTGTTGCTTGCAATTTATATTGTCAGCAAACTATGCCCATCATATTTTAGTAGGACACATCAATAGAGGTAAGATATATTTATGTTGAGAACTTTTACTTGAATTAGGCCATTGGGTACCATCTTCCTGTTAACAGAGCTTGTATATAATTCAATACTGTGAGCCAATACTGTAAGTTTCATAGATTTGAGCTAAACTTTTCATTGTGTATATTGTATGTAATTGAGGAAATCACTTGATCTTTTAGTTAAATGTTTATAGCGGTTTCCTGATAGTGCAAGTTGTTTCAAATACTTTTTTTAATTCTTAAGGCTTACAAATGCATTCACTTAATTCTGAAAACTTGGCTTGTATGTGCACGTGCATACTGATACATGTAAGAATGGAAATGCAAGCATAATTTTAACTACAGTCCTCAACTAAATAATGTGCTGACATTTTTAACAACTTCCTTAAACACAGAAATTCTAATTGCACACATCACTCTTTTCCATAATTAAAAATGCAATACACTTTTGCCTCTTTGCTTGGCTTCAGTCCTTTTCTATCTTCCCACCCCCATCCACAATTTTTAACAAAAGACTAAAGCCAGATTTAAATTTTTAAACAAAATTGCTTCCCTCTCTCTATAAATGCACTCCAGAACACTGCCTAATTTATCTAGGAATGCCTGTTTTCATTAGTAGGAAAATAAATTAGAAACTTTGCAAACATATTACATTTCTATCTAGCGTTTGAAAAGGAGAAAATAATGGCTGATACCTTGGGGCTTTCTTGTTTATTAGGTTTATAACAAAAATGTCAGCTAAACTGAACTCTGGACCTATCTTGTTTATGATGTCATGAAGTAGTAAAGCTCCCTGGAGAGGATAGGAGATGCTAGATTTGGGGATGAAATAGAATTACACAGCTGACTTCCTTATGAGCATGGAACCACTTGGTTACACAGTGGTTCTTGGCTTCAGATGTAGATGATTAAGTGTTTTATGAGGCATGGGAGAAATTTGCATGCACTCACCTTCACCATTTTTGGAACAATAGAAAACACTTTCTATTGCTTTCTGATATAAGCAATGCAGACTTTCTTTTTTCTTCTTCTTTAACACAAACTTTCTTGAGAGACCTTTTCACAAGGGATTTTATTTCCAAATGCAAGTATATGTTTAAGAAGACCTGTACAAAGCATATAATTGTCTAGATCAGCCTTAACTTTGTTACCACGACTATTGGCTTGTTATACCTTTGTACCTTACCTAGCAACTTAATGTATGTGAAGAATTAGCACATGTTACATAATGGCAGTGTTATCTTTTCTTAAAGCTTGTAATGAAACAGGTATAGATAAGTTCAAGCCAAATAAGTTTTTATTTAGTACCACTACCACTACATGCGATTGGTACTAATCACATGCATAAGATTATGCCAGTGTCACACATACAAAGACAACTCAGGACAAAAACTTCAAGGAGCTTACTATTCAGTTGAGGAAAAACAAATAATAAGCCATAAAGCAAGACAGTAATGCCAGGCCTACAGAGACGTGGTAGGCGTGGTGTGTAGTTTGCGAGTAGGTTCAAAGGCAGAGATGAGGTTCATTTGGTGGACCACAGAGAGGGAAATATCAATAGCTCAGATTGGTCTTGGTCATAGTATTAGTAGCAGCAATATTTGCATTCATGAATTAGAGAAGGGCCTCACTATCAAAGGATAAATTTAATAGCTAAAGCCACTTGAAGTCTATCCACTTGAAATGTGAGCATTTTTCATAGGAAATAGTAAGGAAGAAAATTCAAATGAGATGTTTCTCCTTGAAAAACTCATCTAAAACTCATAAAAAGAAGTTTATCTTGTCTTATTTAATATTTTATATTTTAATTGTAATGATATACTACTTGCTAGAACAAAAATCAATTTAAATGATTGGATTTTTTAACATAACTAACATTTTTATAGCACAATTTGATTTAACTTCATATATCTGACTTCTGCAATATACCATTTTCTTAAATTTTTATTATTTAACAACCATACAAAAGAATATCAATACCATATACAACTACAAAGCATAATTACAAACTGAATGCTCAGGACTAATCAATCCCCAACTTTATGAAATAGAACATCATTAGTACCTAAATCAGTATATTCCTTTTTCTGTCCCATCCCTGTGACTACACTGCTATTACCGTCAGTCAAGGTAAGCACCATTCTGAATCTCATTATTATCCTTCCCTAGATTTTTTTCATAGAGTTTTGTCATATACCTATTATTTTAATTTTGTTTTGCTTTGAGCTTTATAAAAACATATCCAAGTCTACCCAGTTTCCTTTGACTTGTTTGTTTTACTCATCATGATGGGTCTAAGATTTGTTGATGTCATCAGGTGTTTCTGTTCATGTAGTTCACCTGATGTTCTACTGAATGAGAATTCTACAATTTACTCCTGTTGGTGGGCATTCGGGCTGTTTCTAAGGTTTTCGTTTTAACCAAAAATGTAGCTAGGAACATTCTCGTGCATATTCCCTAGCTCAGAAGTACAAGTGCTTCCAGAACATAGAACTAAAAGTGGAACTGCTGCATCTTCAAGACACACGAATGTTCAATTTTGTAAGACCATGTAAAATAATTTTCCAAAGCGTTGTGTAAAAATCCCCACTGATCTACATCCGTGCCATTACTTGATGTCATCAGGCATTCCTCAGCACAGTACTCAACGAAGCCATACCCACACTCCTGGTCCACTGAGATTATAAAATAATTTATACTGCATTAAGCTGTGAAATAGGTGGTGATTTATAACAGAGCAATAGATAAACCTCTTTTATCCCTCTAGAAATTGCAAAATTGTATCTCAGCGTAGTTGTGTATTTCATTTCTCTGCTTAGAAAATAAAGTTAAACATTTTTTTCATGTTTATTCATCATTCGTGTTTCCTCTTCTGAGAAATGCCTGTTCACATACATAATTTTCCTGTTTTTCTACTGAGTTGTCTTTCTCTTATTGACTTATGATTTTTAATATATTTTATATATGAAGATATACAGAGCTTGTGACTTGCTTTCTTTGACTTCTTTAAAGGAGCAGGCATTCTTAATTTTAATGTACTTAGTAAGATTTACCCATAATTTATTTCATGGTTAATGTTTTTTGTATCTTAGTTAAGTGCTCAAACCACTTACTTTTAAAAGATTTCCCTTAGCAGAAATATTCAAAGCCCTCATTAATTCCTCCCAAATCCCATTAATCCTTTGATATAAAACATTCTTTTGAGGTACCTATACTTTACTTGTTAAATTTTCTTTTTCTATCAGATGCTGATTCATCTTTTGTATGTGATAGCATCATTTTTCCTAGTAGCTCTTGCATTGACTTCATGAGACTTGACATCTTTTATAAAGCTTACAGTTTTACTTAACAACTGCTTTACATCGTATTTGCACTTTCTGTAGGGTACTAATAACATTGGACAATTCTACTGAAAAAGAGAGACGAGTGATGTCAAGATGGGTAGGAGTTAGTCACGTGATGCTGGTTAGGAGGTCTGAGTAATAACAGTCATATAAATTGCAAACTCATTACTGAACATATTTACATTATGACAACATTCACTTTCCTGCACAATCACACAATTTGGGAGAATCAGACAAGGAAAATTGGAAAAGCTATCGTAAGCCATAGCAGCAGCTCCCATTTATAGAACAGGTATTATGGATGTGCCAGGCATGATGCTAAGCTCAATACGTACGTTATTTCAATACCTCATCAAAACAAACCTGAGAACTGATTGTTATTATTCCTGTTTGCTAGATGAGAAAGTTGAGGCTCAAAAGCATCAGTGCCTTTGCAAAATGAAACAACTAGAAAGTGGCAGAACCAAGATCTGAACCTATATGAAACAGAATATTTCAAAGACTGAGATATATCCATTTTGCTCTTAAGTAACACATGCACTGCTTCTTACAGCAAGTGGAGAGTAAAAGAAGAGAAAAACGTAAACAAAGGTTTAAAGGTAAAGAGCAGGAACATGAAAGCCTGCAAACTTACTAGAGTAAAAAGAAGGATTGAGGGGTCTTGAGTGACAGGCAGATGACTATATTTTCAACATAACAGGCAGAAATCATTGAGGGTTTCTTGGTGGGCAATATTAATATATTATTACTATAGTATTTATTATAATATTATTATATATATGTATGGCTCAAATTATTTACAAGATAAATATATATATAATAAAACATTTTAAAGACTGAGATTAAACTATGTATAAGTATATATGTATAAATTCTAATATTTTCTTCCAAAATTTAGTAGATTTTCTCAAGCGCTCCACTTTGAAGAACACAGGTCTAAGATAATAGAAATGAGGACCTAAGTCAAGGTGATGCCTAGGGACAAAAATATAAGGTTAGGAACAGACGCAAGAGCATCTGAAGATGGAATTTACTGACATAGTAGGAGGAGAATGGAGGAATTAGACATGACTTTAGTATTTTAAGCCTCTTCATAGCTGGAAAAACTGCCACACCATGAAAATGTGCATGCAAGCCATGGGAAGAGCTGGATTCAGGAAGATGATGAGCTCAGTTTTAAAAAGTGAATCAATAGGACATCCCCTTGACCAACAAGTATTAAGTAATACGAATCCAAAATGCAGCAAAGTCTAGATTAGCCTCTGGGACTGTATCTATATAAAGGTGAAAATCAAAGCCTTGGTTAAGAACAAGATCCTCAGAGGAGAAGGCAGTAAAAACAATATTCACAGATATGCCTCAGAGAATGGTGACCATCTAGGGAAGCAGAAAAGAGGAAAAGGAGCCAAGAAAGAAGAGAGAGGGAACAGTCAGCAAAGGAGGAGAATCAGCAAACTTGTGAGCCCTGAGATAATAGAAGAAGAAAGTGTATAAAGTGTTTGATAGCATTAAATATGGTTGAAGTCAACAGGGACAAGTGATGAAACCACTGGAATTGTTTACTCATCTATTTAAACATAAATTCCAAGAGCTAAGACATGGAAGCCACCTAAATGTTCACTAACAGATGAATGGATAAAGATGTGGTATTTACACACACACATACACACACACACACACACTGGAATATTACTCAGCCACAAAAAAGAATAAAATAATGTTATGCCATTTTCAGCAACATAGATAGACCTAGAGATCATAATACTTAAGTGAAGTAAATCAGAGAAAAACAAATATCATATGATATTGCTTATAATCTAAAAAAATAATACAAATGAATTTATATACAAATAGAAACAGACCTGTAGGCATAGAAAACAAACTTATGGTTACCAAAGGGGAAAGGAGGAAGAAGGTAAAATAGGAGTTTGATATTAACATATACAACTGGACACAAAATAAATGTCCAGCAAGGACCTACTGTATAGCACAGAGAACTATATTCAATATTTTATAATTCCCTATAAGGGAAAATAATCTGGAAAAAGTATATATATATATATATATATATATAATTTCCCAAGCACTCAAGGGTTTCATCGGCAAAGGACCTGTCTGGGTCCATATGTTTCTTTCGCCTGGATCTCTCTCTCTCTCTCTGGGATCCTTGCATCTTAGTGATTTGTTCAGGTGACTGAATTAGGTTGCCTGAACCTTTGGTTTCTAAAGACAGTGTTCAGTTCAGTTGCTCAGTCATGTCCGATTCTTTGCGACCCCATGAATCGCAGCACACCAGGCCTCCCTGTCCATTGCCAACTCCCAGAGTCCACCAAAACCCATGTCCATTGAGTTGGTGATGCCATCTAACCATCTCATCCTCTGTCGTCCCCTTCTCCTCCTGCCCTCAATCTTTCCCAGCATCAGGATCTTTTCCAAAGTGTCAACTCTTCGCATCAGGTGGCCAAAGTATTGGAGTTTCAGCTTCAGCATCAGTCCTTCCAATGAATATTCAGGACTGATCTTCTTTAGAGTGGACTGGTTGGATCTTCTTGCAGGGGCATGCTTTAATCAAGCACATATCTAGGGCCTCCTAGTCTCTTCTCCTTAAAGCCTGGGGGTGAAGGGTCAGGCCAGACAATGAAGGTCAAGCTTCCTCTCACCAAAGTGCCACTGAGGTAGGAAATAAAAAGGAAATCCTAGAACCATAAAAAAATTAATTAGGCCTATCATATAAACAATCCCTTGGGGATTAATAGGAAAAGACAGGATGCTTCCAATTATTCACAACATAGTCACTATAATACTAGCTAACACTTACTGAGCATGTTTCACAAGCTTACAGACACTATGTATGTAATCCTCATACACAAGCTCCATTTCACAGATGAGGAAACTGAGGCTCAGCAAGGCTAAGTAACTTGCACAAGCACACCTATGAATTACAGAGTCAGGATTCTAACCCAGGCCAGTGTGACTCCAAGCCTGGACCAACACACTCCTGGCTGCTTTCCAATCCACTGCCAAACAACCTCCCTCCACTACTCTCAGCCATCAGCCAAACCAGAGGGAGTGAGGGATCAGGGGAGAAGAGCAGCTGTATATAGAGCTGCATAAAGCACCCTACACAACCAAGTTATTAAAGCATGCTATGTGTACAGTGAAAAGTAGCTCAGGGATATCTTGCTAACATGGAAAATTCTGAGTAAGCCAGCTCAATATCAAAATAAGAAATACTCTAATGGAATTACATACTCGAGTTTGAAATAACTCCAAGTAACTTAGATTTTGTGATTAAATCCTAAACAGCTTCCAAGCAAAAATAGAACCATGACATCACAGGATGGGCTCAGAGCATGGAGGGCTCTGTCTGCTCCCCTTCATGTTCCCTGTGAGCCCACCATGCTAAGTCATTGTCACTCCCTAATCCTCCAGATTCTTTTAAGCCTTCATGCCTTTATTCTGGCCACTCCTGTCTCCAGAAAGTCTAGTCCCACCTCAATCCCTGGTCAAACACCTTATCCTTTAAGACTCTGCTCAAAGTAACTTCCTTAGGAGGACTTTCTAATTTCCTCTAATTAACTGCATCTTTGGTGTTATCACAGTGTTCTTGGGTATTTTAGCCTTGGATTGATTTAGCCATATTCTTCAGTTCATGCTACATTACTCATCACTGGTCCATCTTTAACTTTATATATGGTATAAATAACACTGAAATATCTACATACACTACATCTTCAGTACATTTTATACAACTGACTTATTTTCCCTGAATTAATTGCTAAAAAAGTAGAAATTCTAAGTCTGACATACTACCAAATTCTCTTCTAGAACATTTACATCAATTCAAGCTCCACCCACAGTATACAGAAGTACCTATTACCCCTACATTCTCAGTTCAGTTCAGTTCAGTTCAGTCGCTCAGTCATGTCCGAATCTTTGCCACCCCATGAATCACAGCACGCCGGGCCTCCCTGTCCATCACCAACTCCCGGAGTTCACTCAAACTCACGTCCATCAAGTTGGTGATGCCACCCAGCCATCACATCCTCTGTCGTCCCCTTCTCCTCAGGCCCCCAATCCCTCCCAGCATCAGAGTCTTTTCCAATGAGTCAACTCTTCGCATGAGGTGGCCAAAGTACTGGAGTTTCAGCTTTAGCATCATTCCTTCCAAAGAACACCCAGGACTGATCTCCTTCAGAATGGACTGGTTGGATCTCCTTGCAGTCCAGGGGACTCTCAAGAGTCTTTTCCAACACCACAGTTCAAAAGCATCAATTCTTCAGCACTCAGCTTTCTTCACAGTCCAACTCTCACATCCATACATGTACTGGAAAAACCATAGCCTTGACTAGACGGACCTTTGTTGGCAAAGTAATGTCTCTGCTTTTGAATAGCCTGTCTAGGTTGGTCATAACTTTTCTTTCAAGGAGTTAGCGTCTTTTAATTTCATGGCTCAAATCACCATCTACAGTGATTTTGGAGCCCCAAAAAATAAAGTCTGACACTGTTTCCATTGTTTTCCCATCTATTTCCCATGAAGTGGGACCAGACACCATGATCTTAGTTTTCTGAATGGTGAGCTTTAAGCCAACTTTTTCACATTCTCAGTAGCACTAAGTATATTCAACTTTTTTTCATCTTTGCTCATGTGATAGGAAAAAAGGATAGCTATTCTATTTTTAAATTTTCACTCTTTTGATTACTATTAATGTTAATCATATTGTTATATGTTTATTAACCCTTCATATTTTTTCCTTTGTGAATTGCTTGCTTATGATCTCTATTAAATTATTCATTGAGGTGATCATCTTTTCCCAATCGATTTACAAAAGTTCATTATATACTAAAGATATCAATGTGTTTTCTGCCATATTTGCTGCAAATTTTTTTTCTTTTTTTGTCTTTTCATTTTTAAAGTGTTTTCTGCTATATTGATGTTTCACACTTTTTAGGCAGAGAAAACTATCACTTTTCTTTTGTGATTTCTTCCTTTGGTATTACACTAGAAAGTTCTTCCCCAACCTCTAGGTACATAACCTAGAGGGATGCTCATCTATGTGTACCAGGAGACTTGTATAAGAAAGCTCGCTGAAATACATTCACAGCAGTGAATATTTGGGGGGGGAAAACTAAATGTGCCTTGTAAAAAAATAAACACAGTAGAATATAAATATAGTAGATAAATAACAGTGAAATATACAACAGAATTACCTGGAGCATCTATGTGATTCATCATGGATATTTCTCAAAATACATGTTGAATGGGGAGGAAAGAAACAAAAATGAATAATAATACACGTCCTCTATTACCGTGTGTACATATGAAAGCAATTCTCAATGTTGGTTTGTAGATGCATCAATTTGTAGTAAAAGCATAAAAACATACTGAAGGAATAAACATCAAATTCATGATAGTTGTTGCCTCTAGGAAAGGCAGGGGAAAAAACGGAACTTTGAAAGGGTACAAAGGGGCATTCACTCCATGTGAAAAATCTACTCTATCTTCTAATCAAAAACAAATGTGCACCCCGGTCTCACCGCAACCACCCTAAAAACCCCAACCAAGTTTCCTGCCACTGCTCTCTCACAAGCCATTTTTGGATGTGTTTGACAGCCACTCTGATCTCCCCCAAAAGCCTCATCGTGTGAGTAATAAACTTTTTATAATATGTTTGTATTAGGTTTATTAGGTATATTATATTATGTTAGGTTTATTATAATATAATAAACCTTTTATAATAACCCTCTCAAAAAATGTGACAAAACATTAATAGTTACCATTCTGGATGGGTAGTGAGATATTTTCTTCTCTTACACTCTATTTTTCTGCATTAACATTTTTTTTCCAAATGAAAAAAAGGAGAGTATATCCCCCCTACCAAGAATATATAGAAATTCACTTTTATTTTATTCTACATTTGCAATATTTCTTAAAATTTATGATATAAAATAGGACTCTAAACTAACGAATGAATGAAAAAGTGAACCAACAAAAGCAAGTGAAAGAGTAAATGAACGAAAAGAATGACTGAGCGGCTAATTCATCTAAATGACTACATTATTCTCTCTCCCACATTCAGATTATGTAAACATACTCAGTGAATCAGAAAGAATTTAGCAGCCATGCTGGCATTCGAGTAACTGTGGCCATAAACCAGGTTGATGCCAATCCATACAGTAGCCACTTGCCATATGCGGCTTATCAAGCGCTTGAAAGGTGGGTTGTCTGAATTGCTATGTGTTGTAAAAATGTGAAATACATACTAAGATACTCTGAACTTAGTAGCCCCAAAATGTAAAATACCATATTAATACAAAACTAATTTCATGCTAAAATGATATCTTAGATCAATTGGGTTGAAAGATGTATACTATTAAAATTAATTTCACCTGATTCTTTTTATCCTGTTACTGAAACTACTAGACAATTTACAGTTACAGATAAGGCTTACATTGCATTTTTACTGGACAGCAATGAACTAGAAAAACAATGTTGTTTTAGATCTAAAATTGCAGAAGAAAAAACCATGTTCACGTTTCACATATGCCTAATCTGAATGCAAACCATCCACCTCTTTACACAAATAATGACATGAAACTAGATGAAAAAATATGAGGTCATTTTGCTGCACAGCCGACAACTCGGAAAATTAGGCCTTACGCAAATTGTTCTATGAAGCACTTAATAAAATTTTAAGGAAGTGGAAAATCTTTTATTAAGTTCCGTAATACAAAGTAGATTCATTTCCAAAAGAAAATCATAAGGTGAGAATGTAACATGGAAAACAGCAGCTGGCATGAAACGGCATTTTGTTGCCAGTCTTCCCACGTTTCTGTTGCCCCATGTGCTGAGTGCTGAGTGCTGAGTGCTGAGTCCTGAGTCCTGAGTCACTCAGTCGTGTCCAACTCTTTGCGGCCCCACGGACTGTCGCCCGCCAGGATCCTCCATCCATGGGGATTCTCCAGGTAAGAATACTGGAGTGGGTTACCATGCCCTCCTCCAGGGGATCTTCCCAGGTCTCCCTATTGCAGGTGGATTCTTTACCATCTGAGCCACCAGGAAAGCCCAAATGTAGTAAATACAGTTGTCCCATGGATCATCACTATATGAATTCATGGTATTTCGGTGGTCCTGGGGTTGCTCTCTTTTTAATGTGGTCTATTTTTGACTGGAAAGTGATGGTGCTAATGAGGCCCTCTTAAGACCCGTGACGTCCAGTCACACAGCAGTACCATGGCCAAGAAAGTTACTAGTAATAAACAGTCATTTCAGACTAACTTCATGACTTCCTTGGTATCAGCTACTGCAAAGGGGATATATTATCTACATCAGTTCTTAAAATCCCCCTTCCCTCATAATCTGCAGCTATTCTCACACCCTTGACCCAACAATTCCTAGAAAAACTTCATTCATGTGCTGTTGGTCCTTCCCTCCTTCACTGAGATTATGATATGTATCTCAAAAGCCAGGAGGAAACCAGTCAGACAAGGACAGATCCTTTCTTCCAAGTGCAGAGAAAGGGCTGACAGTGAGAGGGCAAAGCAGAACCCTCTCAAGCAGGCAGAAAAGAGGAAAGGTTGTGAAAAAAAAAAATTAAGTTTATACTTGATATCCTGTCCAAACCAGCCAAAGCTAGGCTAAGGGTCAACACAGGTGTGTGCTGTGCACTTAGTCGCTCAACGATGTCTGACTCTCTGCGATCCTATGGACTGTAACCCGCTAGACTCCTCTGTCTGTGGGATTCTCCAGGCAAGAATACTGGAGTGAGTTGCCATGCCCTCCTCCAGGGGATCTTCTCAACCCGGGGATCAAATCCAGGTCTCCCATATTGCAGGAGGATTCTTTACCATCTCAGCCACCAGGGAACACAAGTAGCTAAACATATTAAAAGACCACATTTTATAAAATAGAGGCAAGGCATGGTATAAAAATGAACCTTGTAGCCATCTTTTACTTAGACCTTGTAGAAATGGAAGGATTTCACAAGCCAGAGAGCATCTGTAATAGTCTGTATTAAAGAGAGACTGCACATATTCTCCAAATATGTGCCATTGGGAGACACAATAAGTTTCAGAAATGACACTAAGGGATGCTTCAATAACAAGGAAAATTTCATAAACAAATTCAGGAAATAGAGTCTGATATACCACTATAGGCACTGGTGTTTTGTTTTTTGGTTTTTTGTGGGGTTTTTTTTTGCTTTGCTTTTATCCAGTTGGAATAGGATACCTGAAATTCCACAGCCAGTTTAATATGAATGTCATTACTCCGAAAGCAGGTTTTAAAATGCCCCAGTTCCACGTTCCCCTCTCTGAATGCAGGCTCCTCACTTATTATTTCTTTCACTCCTTCACTCTCTACCCTCCTGGGGACCTACTGTCACTCAACCTTCCTGCTCCACACTGCCCATGAGCCTCTTCCCGGCTGTATTGTCCTGCTCCCCCTACCTCTACCCAGAGTCAAATACTTGCCAAATGCCCTCTGCACGCTTAATTCCCTGCTCCCTGATCTGCACACCCACTGTGCATACACCCAGTCTGATCTCTGCCCAACAGTCGGGTTTCTCAGCTCCCACGCTACCCAGTGCTGCCGGAGCCCACTACAAAATGAATGTACCCAGAGGACCATTACTAAGTCAAGCTGTGCATGGTGACTTGCTTCCTTCCTCTGCTTAGCAATTCTCACTTTCATTCTTGTGAACACCCAGATGTCACCTCCCCAGCAGCCTCTCCGGACCTCAGGACTCCAGTTTCACCTTGGTCACACTCCCTCTCAGCAGATGACTTGATCTGAACAGACAGAGGTGTCTTAAGAGACCCCAGTCTTCATCACAAGACATCAGTGCTAATAAATGTTCTCTTCCTTCCTGCCCATGACAAATGAAGAGCTGGATGCCTTCATCCTCTCTCCCGGTATGTGTGTATAAATAAATGCGTGTAGAATCCACCCAGGGCTTCCCTGGGGGCTCAGATGGTAAAGAATCTGCCTGCAATGCAGGAGACCCAGGTTTGATCCCTGTGTCAGCAAGATCCCCTGGAGGAGGGCATGGCAACCCACTCCAGTATTCTTGCCTAGAGAATTCCAGGGACAGAGGAGCCTGGCAGACTATAGTTCACGGGGTCGCAAAGAGTCAGACATGACTGAACGACTAACGTCACACTACATACACCCATGCACAAAAGCCACACATATTACACACACACACACACACACACACACACACACACACACACACATCTTGCCTTCCTTGAATCTTCTCCTCTCCTTCTTCTGGGCTCACTCTCTGCTCTCATGGCCTGACATGCAAATGAATCTCACCCCCTCTCTCTGAAATGTTTACCAGTGATTGAAAGAGCATGTCACTCCATTACACTTGGAGAAGCAACAAAAAAGGTCAGAAGTGTTGCATGGTTTATTCTGTGTTTCTAAGTTCTTTGAATCTTTTATAGCAGTTTATATTAATGTTTTTAAATTTTTCATAACAGTTTATATGTATATTTTTTTAATTTCCCCCAATCCTTCATAACTTCATGTTTTACACAAGAAACCCAAGTCTATTTCCTCCATTCTCACATCTCTTCCCTTCTGAGCCCCTGGTGGCCAGGCTTCCATGCCCAGCGACCTCCAGAACTGGACTCTTAAAGGGCACCAGTGGCCAACTACCTTGTGGCCACATCTTTCCCTCTGTCCTACTCTTAAAAACACCAACAATGATGACCTACTCCCTCTTTGAAACTCTTTCCTCCCTTGGCCTCTACAAGACAAGCTCTGAGTTCCATTATAAAACCAGATACACTTCACTGAAAGATCCTGCAAATGATCAAACGAGTTTTCCCTTTCCTTCTCCTAAAATCAAAGGAAGTGAGAGGAGCTGCAGAATGGGAGCCTCTACATGCATGTCTGTGTGTTTGCTTATGAAACGTCATCCTCTAAACTGCACACTACACACTCTCCCACTATCTTCTCCACTGGCTCCACTTCAGGGGAAACAAAAGGTGACAAGGCCACATCAAAGTGTCCATAACCCTCAGCACTGCCAAGGGAACTTCTTGTCAGTTGTCCTCTACATACACCGTCCTTCCAGGGCCACCGGGTGGAGCTCTCCTTTCCTGAGCTACTTTGCTCAGCTTCCCGCCACTCCACCTCTCTCCTGTGAGGAAGAGGCAAAGATAATGTTTTCCTTGAACAAGATTTTGAGAAATGAAGAGGGGTTCTGTGTATGGACAAGGCAAGATTGGACATTCTCCGTGGGGACTTTCACTTTCCAAGACGGAAAGTCTGCATGTAGAAAACTACAATTAGATAAGCGCTTTGGGTGCACATCAGCAACCAGTGAGGTGAACATCCAATGAGGTCGTGTAGGTGGGAGAATTTTGCAAACTAACTTGCTGAGCAAATGTTAGATTTTCTCACATCATCTATCTCAGAGTTGTTGGAGAAAAAATGAGACAATATATGGAAAATGGCTTTGTCAACTGGAAAAAAACATTTATAATTTATATTATGTGATGTTTTGCCTCTAGGTGGATTAAGAGTCAGACCAGGGCAATATTGAAGAAAATTAAAATACCTGCTAATTTCTTTTAAATCCACATTCATGGAGCAGTTTATAAACTGAGAATTCTAACTAATTTCCATCTTCTCACCTCTTTTCAAATGAATGATTGCAATAAGCTTCAAATTCTATTAACAACAGAGTCAAGTTCCTGGTGACTCTAAATTACCAGACTTTGGATTTGAGGCCTAAAAGTCAACTTTTATGGCCAGGCCACAATAACAAGGCCAGCCCATTTTCTCTTGTGACTATTTCCTTCATTTCAATTGCCTTCGGCATCATAACATTGTGATTCTATTGCAGTAGCCTCCTGGCCATTCACTCTATCTTTAGCCTCTATGATTTATAATCCATCCTTCCTACGCAAAGAGTCGGACACAACTGAGCGACTGAACTGAACTGAACTTCCAACTGATGCTAAAAAAAATCAACACTGTTTTTCCTATTCCAACTATTTTTTTAATAACTGATATCATAAATGAAGTGGTGAGTCAAGAAATTAAAACAAGTTAAATAATTATTGAAAAGGAAGAAGAAAATCATCACTTCTTAGAAGAAGACCTAAAAACCCTAAAAATTTTACTGAGAAGCTATGTAGTACAGTAGATTGGATACAAATAAGCATGCAAAAATCAATAGCTTCCCAACATGCCAGAAGTAACCAACTGGAACACATAATGGGGGAAAGATTTTTTCACCCTAGCTGCCAATGCCCACCAGACACAGTCAGGAAGAGTGAAAGTGGGAGGAAAGAATTATTGGAGTCTCGCCTTCTTCTGTGATGGTTACTATCTGCAGCCTTTTTATGACACAGAGCTTCTTTCCTGTTTTGCTTTATATTGTTTTCATCCTCTGTTTAAGATTTAAAGAGACTCATGGTTCAAGTTTCAGCCTGGGCAGCTCTGGGTTTGGGTGGGGACATGGGGGAGATCACGGGAGAGTAAGAGCAGGATGAATAGGATGTGGCCAACAGGCCCCAAGGCCGTAACCAGCTGCACCAATCTGGGAGTTATCACTGACAGGGATGGAAAACTGAAAGCCACCTCTAACTCTTCTCCTCTGTACTGCACAGACACTCAATTGCCAAGTCCTATAAACTGATCCTTTTAAAGAGTTCATGGATTTACTCCTTTCTCCCCAGCCCTAGTCCTGTCCCTTGCCAACATCCTCAGTAACTTGGGCCCAGATTATAATCATTTCTTAGGGGCTCCTTCAGCTACAGTCCCTAACCCATGTCCCTTTCTGTTTTTCTTTCTCATCACTTTACTGTGTCACACTCTTGACTGGTTAATGTCCTACAGAATGTATGCCTGGAAGGCCAACCAATCTGGGCTAGAATACGAGGTTCATCTCTCACTCCAGACTGAATGGATTTGAGCCCCAAGTCTTCCTCTGGTTAGCTCTGTGACCTTGATCATATTACTTGATCACTCTGAGCCATCAGTTTCCTCATTTGTAAAATTGGCCTAATGTATGTGTGAGAAAAATTATTGTGAGTGTTACAAATAATACATAAAATAGAGGCTCCATCTAGGGACTGGACACACAATAATTCAACAGGCATTCAAAATCCATAACTTCTGCCATGAGAGTTGCAGTCATTATCACAATTAGAGTCTACAGTTGTCTGCTGGAGCAAGTTTAATGCCTATGCTTGTGTCTAAGACCATATAATTTGCCCCCACCCAACTTATACAAGGCACTCCCCAACACAAAACACTCAGCTCCGGGTCCATGCTACTCAGCCCCATCTCCAGAACCCAAACATCCTCACCCCTATCCCAGAACTTTGACTATTCATCTTCTTTCAGCCTAATGTGCCCTTTTCACATGTTTCCAAATATGCCTACAAGAACTCTTTCCATCACCTGCCTGCCTTGTGATTCCGCAGTGCCTCTTTCACCCCACCACCACCATCACCATCACACACAGTTAGCTCTTACCCCCCTGTGTGTCCAGCTCTGTCCTGAGCAGTTTGAATGAGTTCTCTCATTTCTTCCTCACAACAGCCCTAAAAACCAAGGACTATTATTCTCGTCACTTTACAGCTGGAGTCACTGGGGCTCTGAGAGGGTGAGTTGCTTGCCCAAGGTCACAAAGTCAGCCACTGGCAAAATCAGAACTCAAAAACTAGGTCTGAACTCTCAACTGCTACCCCAACCTTTCTCAACACATATTTTTAGGCAATGGCTGGATGAGTCACCTTAATATGTCAAAATCCAACCCAGTCACATCTTCTTTATCCTTGAAGAAGCTAATTCCTATTACTTTCCCCTGCTCTTGCCTCTTTGGCACTTACAGTGGTTTTAAAGAACACACACCGTACTGTACACTGTCCTATACCGTGTCTGCACTGGATAATTGGGCACTCACTTTGGCTGGGATCTATTATAATGTGATTGTGCACAATTGGGTATCCTTCACTAAGTGCCACTGTGAAGGACACACACTGTTCGTAGAGATCAGTCTCATTTCTTCCCAGATATACCTCAGGAATCTTCTCCAATAGAATACAAATTTCTTGCAGGCAAGAACAACATCTTATATTTCTTTGTGTCTCACAAACTTCTACAGATATTAGAGATACCCTCAAAACACCTTTTGGCTAGTAGTTGGTCTAAGCAGGCTTTCTTAACTAGGGGGTTGGGGGAGGGACTGCAGGTCCCTGGAGGTATGCAGGACAAAAGGAGAAAGAGGGAATGAATGATCTTCTGTTATCTTCTCAGAAGAGAGAGCACAGCTGGGTCCCTAAACACACTGAGGAAAATGTTTCCAGTTGTCAGAAGCCTGAAGCAAACTGGGTTTGATGACGTCAATATAATGCTTATTATACTACATATTTGGCATCAATTCCAGAGAAGACTGTGAGTCAGGAACTCAGAAAAAGTCTCCTGGGCATACAGGCAGCTCCTGGTCTCTCTCTTCCACATTAAATACACTCAGGGTAGGGAACACACATTTTTAAATGCATGAAACATGAGCCAGACTTGACACCCATCTATCAGAGCTGCTTTAAGGATAATAAAATCAGTGCTGCCATAATAAGGAGGGGGAACTTGATGACCCACTGGAGATTTCTTCCAATCTAAATGATTCTATAAATTCCCCTAAAATCATAAAAAAGCAGATTAAGGATTCATGTAGGCGTTTGGACTATAAATACAAATTAATTTCTGCTCCAGTTGCAGTTTTTTTTCTCATCTTTGCAAGAAGCACCTCTATCTCCGAGATATTTCTGGGTGAGATAGATAGGACTCCCCCAGGTTCTCGCTGGTGACTATTTTCTTCTAATTTCACAAATAAATCTGCATCTTGAAATGCACTGAATTGAATCTTGCTGCTGTCCAGAAACATTTATCACTGGAAATCTGTTTTGTTTGGGGAGTAAGATATAATTATGTACAGATTCAATAAGAACTTAAATGTTCCATTGAGAAATTCTTTATTGAAAATGTTTTGTTTTAACTCTAAGTAATCTGCTTCCATTTTCAGTTACTAGCCATATTACTGCAATTCTTTCTGAATTTTTTAAAAACGTTTCCTTATCCGAGCTCAATAACTAGAAATCAGAAGAAACATTTTGAACATTTGAACTATGAACATTTTTAAAAGATTAACTTATCAATTTATATGTTTTTGGTTCACATACTTGCTCTTATTCAATACGAAGTTAGAGACCAAAATAGAAATGAACAAACGGATTACAGATAATGTTTCCAAATGCATAGGGATAAATGCATATCCCTGAGGAAACGTGCTCCATTATGACATCACAGCTGTTTCTTCTATAAAAAGAACTATGTCCTACAGCAAACTATAATTTCCCAAATAAAGGGAATAAAAGATTAAAGAAAAGAAAAACATGTCAGCAATGGATTTCTCAAATCCAAGGATAGCAACCAGATGCCAAGCATATTAAAATACCATATCTGACAAAGGATTTAAAAAAAGAAATCTTATACCACTTGAATGCTTAAATACAAAGTATTTCCCCTTTAAATATACCAAAGAAAGGAGACTGTGGTATATTGTTTCAAGAATGGCTGCATGTCTCATGATCTTAGTCCTCTCCCACATTTACTCTGGGCTTGGTCCTGTGACTAGCTTTGGCCAATGGAACACTAGCAAGCACGACATAAATGGAGGCTCAAAAAGCACTTGCATGTTGGGGCTTGTCTTTTCTTGCTGCTCTTGGTAACCCTGAAATTGCTATCAGTTTATTCAAGAGAATAACCCTAGACTAGCCTAGTGGACACATGTGGTCTGTCACTTCCACCACCCCAGCCAGCTGCCAGCACCATACATGTGAATTATGCCATCTAAGTTAACCAGCTCCTAGCAACCTGCTAGAGAAGCCAATGGCACCCCACTCCAGTACTCTTGCCTGGCAAATGCCATGGACAGAGGAGCCTGGTGGGCTGCCGTCCATGGGGTCGTGAAGAGTTGGACACAACTGAGCGACTTCACTTTCACGTTTCACTTTATGCACTGGAGAAGGAAATGGCAACCCACTCCAGTGTTCTTGCCTGGAGAATCCCAGGGGTGGCGGAACCTGTTGGGCTGCCATCTATGGGGTCGCACAGAGTCAGACACGACTGAAGCAACTTAGCAGCAGCAGCAGCAGCAATCTGCCAGCTGACTGTAGAAACACAAGTGAGTCCTGGCAAGCCAAACAGAAGAACTGGCTGGCTGAGCCCAGCCTAAATTGCCAACTGAAGAAATCAAAATCTAATAAATGGCTTTATTTTCCAAAGTGAGTTTGCCTATGAAATATTGAGTTGTATTAAGCCATTTATAAGCTAGTAGTTTGGAAATCCTTCTAAAATCTACATCCCATGTACAATCTATTATATCTAGCAGATATCACTCATTCACTGCAAGCATGAGGCTATGTGCTTGATGATAAAAATGGCCTTGATTAATCTATACAAAAACTTCATATGAAAGGTATTATTATAACCTACACTTTACAAATCAAGAACTGGGGCTTAGAAAGTAAGTTGGTTGGGGTTACATGGTATTATGAGTAAGCTTGGACTAACACATTTGATTTGCTCAAGAGTCTGAGCTCTTAATCACTGTTTTTCTGTCTGATATCACCTATACCATCTGCTATGAAAGGCTTCTCTTGTCCATTGGGCTGGAGAATTGCTGGGGCTGTGATATTCTCTTGAATCTTAAGTCATCAGGCAGAGCAGACACAATGAAGCCTAGCCACCCAATTGAGGATACAGTGAGATGGATGGTGGACATGGTGGGTCTTGCTCTGGCCTGCTGACCTCTGACACAGAAGCTGGAAGAGCAAGAGAGCTTCAGCAGGGGGGCAGGAGCTACCTAACATATGACAACCTGGCCCATCAGCCGCAAGTGGTCCAAGTCTCAGGCTATGACCAATAAGATGAATAATGCCCCCCTTTCCAGTCTTAGGGGATGAGTGTGAAGAAGAAAAGGAGTCTTGGCAGGAGTTGGAGAAACAGGTGGGAAGTTGGGCAGAAGTCCCTTTCTTCTCGTGAGTGTAGAAGGCATTCCCATGAGGAGAGAGAAGAGCCTCAATATACACCGCAGGCTTACTATCTGTCCGTTCTTTGCTAATGAAATCTCTGGAATCAGGCTTGCTTTGCTCTGGATTTCTAACATTTTTTAAATGCCTCAACCCTAACTCAATACTGAGATGAAACAGGGGTGAGGAGAAAGAAGTCGATCAAGACAGCCCCTTTTGAAAACTACTTGTTTCAAATTACATAACATGATCAAAACCCTTCCTAACCCAATCAAAGGTCTAGCCCACCAGTCAGCTGTGTATTTCCTTGGGCTGGCTGAAATCACAAGTGTTTAAAGTACTTATGGTTGAAGGTATAAATTGGTTTTTAACCTCCATCTGCCTAATGGAGTCTACCAGAGCCAATCTCTTTTTAAGAAACTCCTAAAGCTTGCAGGACTCTAATGCTAGAGGAAGTTATTGCTGGCACATTTATAGAGAACTAGTGAGAGCGAATATGAAAAGGGCCATGATAATTGGGAACATTAAGTATACCTAGGCAAGTGTGAAGAGACACGGGGTGAGAAACTTATTTACCTTAAATGAAGCTGAACACAATTTTCAGAAAAGACCAAAACATCTGCGTATTAAAATCCTGCTCCCATAAAGGAGACCAATGCGTCCTAGACAACCAGCACGATTGCCCTTTCTCTGAGGGCTGCCAATAATGGCAGAGGCATTTTCTGAGGACCCATAAAGCTCTCTGACAGTTAGTTTCTTGACCTGTTAAATGGGGTCATTACAAAGTTTAAGAGATAGAGAAGTAGTTTCTATTTTAGATTTCTTGGATCTGAATAAGTCCCCTCCCCAGATCTTGAAAGCATCATTTTGCATCTTCTTTTGCTAAGTTTTGACATGAAAAAGAGAAAGACTAATAGGTAATGTAGTGTCTGCCCTTTGTCTGGGATTGTTCTAAATGTTTTACATATATGAACATAATCTCCCCAGCAATGCTGTGAGATAGGCATGACTACCCTCACTTAACAAATGCAGAAACTGAATTAGTGTTTCTGAGCTGGTGGCAGGCTTGTGGGTAAAGAATTCGCCTGCAGTGCAGGAGACACGGGCTTGATCCCTGGGTCGGGAAGATGCCCTGGAGGAGGAAATGGCAACCCACTCCAGTATTCTTGCCTGGAAAATCCCATAGACAGAGGAACCTGGTGGGCTGCAGTCCATGGCGTCACAAAGAGTAGGACACAACTGAGTAACTAAGCACACTCGCTCGAGCTGGTGGCACAGCCAAGGTTCAAACTCCAGTCATCAGCTCCAGGACCCACATGCTCGACAACAGGGAAACTCTCAGGAGCTCTTACCAATCGCTTCATAAAGGAAAGGAATGCACAAAAATAAGTAAATACAAAGACTGTCATTTCAAAAAATAACATCTTACATCTCCAAAGGCAAGAAAGAAGGACAAGGGAAAAACAGAGGTCCCCAAAACTGAAAAATAAAACTGACTTTATGCTAGACATTGTGCTCATTGACATATATTAAAAAGCAGAGACATTACTTGGTTAACAAAGCTCTGTCTAGTCAAAGCTATGGTTTTTCCAGTAGTCATGTATGGATGTGAGAGTTGGACTATAAAGAAAGCTGAACACCGAAGAATTAATACTTTTGAACTGTGGTGTTGGAGAAGGCTCTTGAGAGTCACTTGGACAGCGAGGCAATCCAACCAGTCCATCCTAAAGGAAATCAGTCCTGAATATTCATTGGAAGGACTGATGCTGAAGCTGAAGCTCCAATACTTTGGCTACCTGGTGCGAAGAACTGACTCTCTGGAAAAGATCCTGATGCTGGGAAAGGTTGAAGGCAGGAGAAGAAGGGGATGACAGAGGGTGAGATGGTTGGATGGCATCACCAACTCAATGGACATGAGTTTGAGAAGGCTCCGGGAGTTAGTGATGGACAGGGAAGCCTGGTGTGCTGCAGTCCATGGGGTCACAAAGAGTCAGATACAACTGAGCCACAGAACTGAACTGTGCTCATTGCATTACAGACCAAAGAATGTTTGTAAACATACAGATTTTCCCAGTCCTCAGAGGAACATTTGGGAATGACTGAGACAGATATATGGAAGGCACTCTGATAACGGGCCCACCAGACACTAATGGTTGCTGTGGTGCTCTGAATGGTTTCTGTGGTACCACCCTCTCCAAGTGCTCGCACTGAGGTTGTCTCAGACAAACCAAGTGGACAGAGGTATATGGGGCCCGGCAGGCCACCCACATGGATGTGTGCACAGCATTAGCCTCCTGTGTTCTGAACAGTCTATCTCCGATTGCTCCTTCTGTGCTCCCTGACAGAGGAGCACAGCAGCATAAGCCAGACAGCAGGAATTCCCCAGGAAGTTCCAGGAAGAGGTGCTGGGGAAGCAGCAGCCCCCCAAGGAGCGCATGGGAAAGAAGCCCCTGCCACCATCCCCAACATGTTAGATATTCTCTGCTGAGGGTGGGAGGCTCTGCAGGAGGTATCTCTTCCTCACTTCATTCATCTTCCCTTTGATGTTAGACCAGAGCAGAGGCCTGCAGATGGGCTTCTAGTCCGTAGCTTCAGCTCACACTGTGCCTTTCAAGTGCATCTGTCTCTCCAGGCCGGGAGTACCTTCAACAACTTCAGCTCTGTTTGGGAAGGGTGCTCACTTAGCTATCCACTAACAGAGTGGGCAAGAATCATGGCTAGTGTCCGTCACACCACCGGCGACTGGGACATGATGTCAGAATTCACCTTCCACATCTTAAGGCAGCTCATTAATAATCGAACGATTCCTTTGGAATTGGGAGAGGGAGCAGTCACAGAAATGGGATGGTTAGTGGTTTTAGGAGGAGGTGTCATAGAACAGTGATGAGAGGCTCAGTTCTGGATTCCAGTGATGGAAGTTTCTAGGAGGAGGCAGGAAATCCTTTCCATCAAGGGCTGGAGAGTGACTGCTGTGGAGTTTGTGGGCCATATAGTCTGTGTCACAACCACTCTGCTCTGCTGTGATAGCATCAAGGGAGTCGTGGACAAGAGATGAGTGATGAGCGTGGCTCTGTGTCAAGAGAGCTGGATTTGTGGACACTGAAACTTTAATTTCGTATCATTTTTACATGTCACACAATAGTCCAACAGGCATTCCACCCGATATTGCCGGGGCAACCTTCAACCAGTGGGGGATGGGAGAGGATGGACAGTGCCGGCCTCTCTTCCTCTGACGGGACGGTTCTGCAGCAGTGCCAGTGAGATTCCTCAGAGGAACCTCAGTATCATGAGAACTCGGATGTCCACAGCGGTGACCAGCTCTCTCCCTCCTGCACTGGCTCTTCTTCCTCCCCTCCCTCACGCTCTGCTCCCTCCCTCCAGCTTCCTGCGACCACCCCCCAAACCACCAGAACCCCAGCCCTCATCTCGGTCTCCGATTAGGGGAGCCCAAACTGTGACCTTCAGCCACTCTAGAGCCTTGTTCAGAGCGGCACTGAGTCCTGTGCAGAATCACAGGACTTGTCACACTGCCCTGTGGTTACAGAACCAGGAGGGTTGTCAAGGCCAGGACTACATCTGTCTCATTTACCCTGGTACCCCAGGGCCCTGGCATGTTATCTGAGCAGATACCTGCCATCCATCTGCTGCCCATGCATCGAGAGGGGCAGGAAGCAGCCCTTGGCTTCTTTGATTCAGAAAAACACTTTTCCGTTTCAGAAAAGCTTGTAAAATGAAATTAAGGTAGAGTCATTAGCAGCAGGGGAAACCACATCTTAAAAAGACACCTTCTGTTAAGCCCACCTACAGCTGCCCCCACAAAACACACCCTGCCTTCTCCGTCTCTGGGCTCACCTCCTCCAAGGATGCCAGCCTCACGCACTTCTGACCATCACTGCACAACCCGCAGCCTCCCCCATCTCCTCTCTCCCCGGCTCCTCTTTCCCTTGATTCTCACGCTGTGTACTTCTGTCAAGAGATCATAACAACGGACTAGATCAAAGAAATTGAAACAAGTAAAGCTGATCGTGCTGCTGGTGCGCCTTTAACTCTCTTTCTCCCCCAGGTCTTGAAGCTAGAGGCTGCAAACTGCCTCCTATAGGTCAAGGGTGGTTGGTTAACATATTTCTGGGAGGCCTGGGTAATGTTCTTAAAGTCGCCAATATTTTAAACTCAGTACAGTGAACATAAAAATCCGTATATCTAAGTATTCTTGAAAAAAATTAAAGATTTGATGACTTGGGCCTGCAATCAGCTCGGATGAGGTTAGCTGCTTGCTGGAGAGGGGACCCAAAGCCCCCTGGGTGCTGCAGTCCCCACCACTCCCTTCTGACTCTCATTCTCAGGCCTCTTGTCAGTTGCCACTTATGATCATGATACACAAAGTTCACCTTGCTCTTTCTTGTTACCTGTCTGGTCCTGAAGGTGAGGGTCTCTGAGCTAAACACTTGGACAAAACGAGTCCCAGCTGCTATACATGTTCCTTGTGTTTCTAAGTGCCTCTGGCAAGGGCTCAGAGCCTCCTACTCCAAGACTGGCAGGACTTATGCCATTATTTGGAATCCCTTCTTGATGTGATGATGATGATGTAATGAGACCCCAGTAACAGACAGCAGTTACTCATGGCACATACGCCCACCTGATCCTGCAGATGCTTTAAAAAAGAAAGAAAGAAAGAAATCATTACTACCGAGGGGTCTGGAGATGAGAAACAAATGGAGCGAAAACAGAAAGGAGAGGGCAGCAGAAGGCCTGTCTCAGCGAGGCCTGCATTGCCCTCACTTCCTTGAATGGGAGGGTGGCCTGGTGAGAAAAGAAAAAACAATCCTTCCCATCCATGCTTTAGATTCCAGTTCTGGCAAGAATACAGACTTCTTACAGACGCCGTAAAGCCAAGTTCAAGAACCATGTCCACGTTCACCCTGAACAAAGGGAGAAATCTGAGCGCACCGCATGAATTAGCCTGCCTCAGCACGCAAAAGCAGTTCTCATCAAGTTTATCGATTCATAAACCACAGTATATCCCAGGCTCCTGCAAAGTTAGAAGTTAATAACAAAAATGCAAAGGCAACAGGAAGAATAATTCCCGTAACCTCTCGGAGCTCAAAGACAGAACTCAAATGACTGTGCCACATGCTACTTACTAAAGAACCACTATTCTTGCAGTATCTAATCAGTCACTAAACAAATATGTGTGAGGGATGAAATAATCATTACAACAGATACAGGAACTGCTATGCAAAGTTTATGGTCAAGCATGAAAGTCATTAAGCACACAGTTACAATTATCTCGTTCGTTGCAAGTGTGACAGTGGTAAGAAAGCAAAGTCAAGTGCCAAGAAACCTAACCGAGAGATCTAAGAGGGACTCCTGAGGAATGAGCAGTCAAGCTTGGAGCTGGGCCTCCCAGGTGGCACTAGTGATAAAGAACTTGCCTGCCAGTGCAGGAGACATGAGATGTGGGTTTGATCCCTGGGGAGGGATGATCCCCTGGAGGAGGGCATCACAACCCACTCCATGGCAACCCACTCCAGTATTCTTGCCTTGAGAATCCCATGGATAGAGGAGCCTGGAAGATGATGGTCCACAGGGTTGCAAAGAGTCAGACATGACTGAAGCAACTTAGCATACACACACATGCTAAAAGGTGAATAGGAGTTGCCCAGGCAAAGAGCCTGTCCATCTTTATTGAGCACCTATTATGTTCCTGGTACTATATCAGACACTGGGGTTAGAAAGATGACTAAACAAGTGCCTTTCCTCAAAGAACTCACAGTCTACTGGGGGCAAATAGACTTCCTTTATGTCTGCTGCCAGGACAGGGGCTGACAGGATAGGGGCTCTTCAGCACCCTGGAACAAATTAAAGTCATTTAAAAAATGTTCTGATACTCAGAAGAATTCAACCAAAAATCTTCCTAATTGCAAAATGTTCTGTTGTGTATTCAGAGAACCTCTCTAATAATTTAATAAAACAGAAGAAATTGAGAAACTGTCAAACCCTGTGGAGCACCTGGGGTTTCACCAAGATAACAAGCCTTGTTTTCTACAGATGCTCAAGCTCTGAAAGAAAATTCACAGCAGGCCCAGGGCAGCCCAACCATCCAAAAAAAAAAAAAAAAAGTGAAATGAGGAACTGGACAGAGGGGAGTGAGGCAGGCTATTAAACTTTGGAGACCTGGAAAAAATGCTTTTTGGTTAATAATATTAAAAATCACCACCATAATGATAATGGTAACTAAACTCCCTGATCACCCTGTATGAGTATTTATACTCAGTTCTGTGGGTGGGTCTCAGTTTGTGGATGAGAAAACTAGGGCTTAGAATAAATGAGAAATTTCTGTTTATGGCATTATGGCATACTAAATAGTGCAAAAACTAAAGTCCACAAAGCATTAGACTTGCTCAAAAAAAACAACACATCCTTTCAATCACAAAATGGCAGTTGCAAGCAGTTTGATCTTCAAGTGTCAAAATCAAAGGGTGAACTGCACATTAGAACAGTAAATAGATACTGCAGCTCTCCCCGTGGGGCACTGACTGGGACAAGTGGCCAGACTTATTGAGCAAGGGGCTTGGATTTGAATGGCCATAAGAGGATAAAGGCAGAGCGCCGCAGAATTGATGCTTTTGAACTGTGGTGTTGGAGAAGACTCTTGAGAGTCCCTTGGACTGCAAGGAGATCCAACCAGTCCATTCTGAAGGAGATCAGCCCTGGGATTTCTTTGGAAGGAATGATACTAAAGCTGAAACTTCAGTACTTTGGCCACTTCATGCGAAGAGTTGACTCATTGGAAAAGACTCTGATGCTGGGAGGGATTGAGGGCAGGAGGAGAAGGGGACGACAGAGGATGAGATGGCTGATGGCATCATCGACTCAATGGACATGAGTTTGGGTGAACTCCGGGAGTTGGTGATGGACAGGGAGGCCTGGCGTGCTGCGATTCATGGGGTCGCAGAGTCAGACACGACTGAGCGACTGAACTGAACTGAACTGAACTGAAGAGGATAGACAATGAGGTGCTGAGCCTGCATGAAGTGGGCAGCTCCACTCCACGGAGACTCCTCCACTTACAGTTAGGGACTTAAAAGAGTTACACCCTCAGTGAAAAGAGACAACAGGAAGAAATTCATCCACTAGGACAGGAAGACCACAATGAAATCTAACTATCTCTCCCAGGTTATGGGTGGGAGAAAACGGCTACCCTAAGAATTTGTATCCATGGGTCTTCAATCATAAGAGTTCAGAGTTCTAACATATATATTAACTAGTTTACCCAAAGTGAGAATCTAATATAAAAAATTATCCCAAGTAAGTGATGTTTCCCAGGGCACTTGACAGAAACAAATGAAAGGACACCCCCTTAACCTGGACCATTCCCAAGTTCTATAAATAAAGTCTTTCCGAAAATGAGTTCATAATCCAAAATCCAACACAAAAGGAAAAAGTCCACCATGAACACCATGAATGAAAGTCATCATTCACAGTAAACAATAGGTAAGAAAACCCCATGGACAGAGGAGCCTGGCAGGCTATAGTCCATAGGCTCACAAAGAGCCGGGCACAACTGAAGTGACACAGGGTGCATGCAGCTCAAAGGCATACACTGGAAATTTAAATTTGTACAGAATTCCAATTACCATAGAAGCAATAGTAGATGTTTTAAATAGTGGATATTTTCTGCCATCCACAGAAATAGGGGATATTTTAAGACTTACTCTCAAAGAAGAAACTATTTAGGACTGAATGAAAATGAAAATGCCACTTTTCAAAACCTGTGGGAAGAAACTAAAGTTTTTAAAGGACATTTTGCAGCTGTCAATGCTTATTTATATTAGAAACATAGGCTGCACATTAATGAGCTGAGCACCAACCTTTACAAGGTAGAAAAAGAACAGAATGAATCCAAAGTACGTAGATGGAAGTTAAAAAGTTAGAGTAGTCAATGAAGTATGAAACAAGCTGCCAATAGAGAGGTCTGGCAAAACACAAAATTTGGTTCCTTTTGAAACTGACAAAGTGATAAGAACGGGAGATGCCGGGTAATGAAGGGACAGGAGGCATGGGCACTGGAGCTGATGGCCTTGATTGAGTCCCTATTCTATCACTTACCAGCTACGTGGCCTCAGTCATGTGACTTGTGGCTGGCACCAGTGCAGCCACAGGACAAACCTCGGATCATGGGCTCTGGTGCCCATGCACTAACTCATTATCCTTACAATAGCACCTCTGAGTCATGTATTCAGGCAGGAGTATCTTCCTCCCATAATGAAACTGGGCATTAGTATCTCCGTTTAATCAATCCTAAAGGAAATCCACCCTGAATATTCATTGGAAGGACTGTTGGGGAAGCTGAAGCTCCAATACTTTGGCTGCCTGATGGGAAGAACCGACTCATTTGTAAGGACTCTGATGCTGGGAAATATTAAAGGCAAAAGGAGAAGAGGGTGGCAGAGGATGAGATGGCTGAATAGCATCACTGACTCAGTGGACATGAATTTGAGCAGTAGTAGAGGACAGAGGAGCCTGGCACGATGCAGTCCATGGGATCAGGCACAACTTAGCAACTGAACTACAGCAAACAAATGGAGAAGCCAAAATTGGGGGAATATAAGTAATTCTCCTGAAGTCGTGAAATATAAACTGTTAGAACTGATCCAAGACCGGATTTTTCTGACTCCAAAGTCTGTCCTCTTAACTACCTGTGCTCGTCTGTAAAAGGAGGAAGATCCCTGTTGGCTGCTCACTGTGCACTCAGCTTCAGGGAAAATGTCTTTTCTAATGCAAAATGTAAAATAAGAGGGCCAAGTACCCATTGCTCATATAGAGAACCTCCTACTTTTAGTAACGATAACCCAGCGGTTAAGATTATAGGCTGTGGAATGATAAATAATAATTGGCAATTTTTATGTCAAGCATAATGTTAAACTCTTTCAATCCTCCTTTCAACATCCCTTCTATTTTTTTACATTTGGCCAGTTTTATTTCATTGATCCTCCATCTCCACATCCACATGTCTCCCATCGCTTCTCCCTTTCCTTCATTTCTTTACTGGAAAATTCTAGAATACACTCCGGACTATGTATCATTTCATTTGTAAATACTTCAGTACATCTCTCATATGAAAAAGGCTTTTTTTTAAATAAAACATAACCATAATAGTCATCTTATACCTTATATAATCAACACTAATTTCTTAATACCATCTAACACATATCCCACATTCAGATTTCATTGACTACAGAGAAAACAGTGAGCAGAGACACACACCTTGCATGAGGCCAGCCTAACGGAGGGCCCAGGGGACAGAGGGAGCTACTGTGGCTGCTATGTGGTGAGTGGTGACCCAGGACATTGAAGTGCCACCCTTTCCCCACATGGGGTTGGATGAGAGAGATGAAACCTGAGAGGATGACTGAGGGCAGGTAAAGTGAAGGGAGATAAATTAATTCTGTTGACACAGTTCCGTGCTAGGTTCTGTGCTGCCCACAGAGTGAAGCCATGCTCTTTCCCGCATTGGATTACTCAGTGTTACAGGGAGCTGTTGAAGTTCAGTGGTTAAACTCCTGGGAACAAGTAGCCTTATATCCTAGAATTATCTACCAAGTGCTGCTTAATTTTATTACAGGGGAGAACCACAGACTTCCCCCATACTGGGCTGCCCCAGGAATCAGAGTTAGGGTCTGGGAGCAAAGCTCAGGAGCTTTCTTCTCACTTCTGGGGAGTCAGGAACAGGAGCATCGTTGTGAGTGTACAAGACAGGGCAAGGCACAATGTCAGGGAGGGGGTTCGTGAGCCATCAGTCTTTCTATGTGTGATTTAACTCAGTAAAAGTTTATTTCTCGTTCCTACAAAGTCCATTACAGAGTTGGGGTCTCTCCAGAACAGGTTTCCCTCCCAAATATAAGGGGCTTGACATTCCAGATTGTTCTGAGCTTGTGGCTCTTCTCTCTGTGTGTACTTAGGAGGCAGGAAAAGATAGCACTAGAGTCCTGTATCAACAAATAAATGCTTCAGCTAGAAAGTGAGATACCTGCTCACAACCCGCTGCTCAAAACTATTAATATTTCAGGATTCTGTCTAACTGCAAGAAGCAAAAAGTCTAACCACTCCCTTCTTATTCTTCACTAGGATACAAGCTCCATGGTGCTGTGCATTTTGTCTCCTTGTCCAGTACAATATCCTTAGATAGAAGAGCACCTGGGCATGTCATTAAACTGAATGAAGGAATGTAATGCCAGCAAGAAACACACCCTTATATCTTGGGAGAAGAGACAGAGTCCCAGGGGTGTAAGGCTGAGGGCATTGGGTAAGATCTATGCACACTGGAGCTGCAGAGCTGGCTGCGCTTAAGGAATAATACTACTTGGTGCCGTTCATCTTAGGAAAGAAAATGAAATCCTGCTGAGAGCACCAGACCAACACCTCAGGTGGCTTTAGACCATAAAACACTGAAGCTGAGGCCCAAAGCAACTGAGCAAACCACCAACACGAGTGCTCAATTCCTGGAAGGAGCTGCAACGACCACAAATGCGTCTCTGAGCCATCAGTCTTACACACCCATAATGTCCCAATAGCATCCTTTTTTCAGGTTCTAGTATTGTCCCATAATACAGATCAAGAACTTCAGGTGCACAGAAGTTAATTCCACACAGCTACAGATTTGCAGAAGCAGGATTACAAGCCAGGCCACTTAACACTAGAGCTTGTATTCTTTATCCATAATCAAACTGCTGGGGTCCAACTTTCTCATTCACTGATTGGGAATGGCAAACCCCACCATCTCCCCAGAACTGTGCAGAGGAATGGAGGATGAGGGGATAAAGCCACCAGCACAGTATCTGGCACAGTGATGATAACGATGATAGTAGTGACAACTGGTACTTCCAAAGACAGAGATACACAGAGATGTTACCGCTGTTGATTGCTTCAGAATAACTTACTACATAAAATCTTCAAAAAGATACCTTTTCTTCCATTTCACTCTCACAGACCTTTAAGAGGACATTGTGCTCTATGTGAAGGCTAGTTTTCAAAATCAAAGTCATGGCATTTCACATCATATGAAGATATGAAGAAAAGCGTTTAGAAGAATCTAACAAAACTACAGAGAAGTTGCGGGGAGGGGAGCTCACATTACTCAATGCAGTAGATGTAGCTTTGAACTTAATTTTCTAGAATTCTTGAAATATTAGTGATGGCAGCATAAAAGACCAATTAATCAGGTTGTTTGTTCTCTGTGTGTGAGTCCCTGTTGCCATCTACAGTTAAAAATGGGGCATGCAACGCTGCCAAATATCTAGCTCTAAAAACATAGTACTGGACATGATGGTTTTAAAGAAATAGGCTTGTTTGATGAGCACGGAAAATGGAAATGGTACCTGGAGAAGCAGCTCTTTTTCAACCACCTCTTCCGTCTTGCTGATGAGACGCTTCTGCAGTGTATGTATTTTCTGTATCAGCTCAAAGGTACTGGGGTCACTGGCCTATTCAGGGGGAAAAAAATAAAGCAGCTGAGATTACCAGGTTCAGAGCACTGAGGTCCCTACAGAATTACTGTTCTATTAAAATCTATTGCAAAGTTATAGATCCAATATAGACAAGAATCAGAAACAAGACAAAACAAAACAAAATGCATTGCACAACAGATGAGACAGTCATCAAAACAGACTGATGTTTGGCTAGTATCGTCTCTGTTGTCCCTAGTGAGCCCATAAGTGGAAAGTGAGTATGTTTATTCCACCAGGGGAAATAATAACAGCAGCACTGATGGCAGCTCCTGGGCCTAATACCTGATTCTTTGCACCATCTGAACACTATGTTAAGTGCTTTTCACACATTATCAAATTTTAGTCTCTCGACAGTCCTGTTAGACAGTATTACCTTCCCCTTTTACAGATAAAGCAACTGAGGCTCAGAGGAGGATATCTACCCATGTTGATAAAGGTCAGAGGTGGATTCAAGCCCAGATATGCCTGGTTCTAAAGCCCGGGCTTCTTAATTACTATGCTCTGAGGTTTTCCCTACCATCATTTGTTTACACTGGAATGAGACAGGGTTCCCTAACTCACTCGGTCTCAGGGCTCTCCTTTCATAATTATCAACAAGAAGATTCTTTACAACCTATGATGGGGCAAGTTCCCAGGATGTGGAAGTCTGCTAATTATTAGCAGCAGGACACAACCATGGCATTTAGCTTTCAAATGGCATTATCAATCCGTAAAGCTCTGATACACCTTCAATAACTGTGTACAATTCAAACAAGATCTACTGTTATACATTGATAATTTGTCCTCTAGACATTGAGCCAAAGGTTCACTTTCAACTATACTGACATTTGGAATTAATTTAGCAGCTAAATATTTTCAACTGCCTCCCAGAGTCTCTGTTTTCCAATTTTTATAATAGAAATTGACATGGAATTGGAAACTTTAAAAGATCTGCTCGAAAACACGTGGAATAAACTAATGTGACGGTAAATGAATTTACAGTTTTCATCTCTCTTCCCCAGACACATTCATGTTGTTGTTAGTTTAGTAAACTAGCCCACTCTAGGCATTTGAAGAGGAATAAATGAGGGTCCAAAAGGCAGGAGATATTCCACTATGACTTTGCTTAAGAAATACTAAGCAGTGCCAACTGATATCCATATTTTGGAAGTAGATTTGGCATACACATTCACTTGGCAAGACGGGACACAGTTAAAATTCAGGCCTCATGTTTACATAACAATTTATAATGCATTATCTTTAATGCTTTCTTCATTTAAAGGAAAAAATAATAGTGAAAAACAAAAACCTACTTGGCTGATTTTCTCCTTTTCCTTGCTGTTTCTTATATCACATACGCCTATTCTCCCAACACTCCAGCTGTTAACTTAGTCAAAGCCCCTTCTTGCACCCACATTACTGGGTACTACTAGAGGAGATGGGCATCTTTTTATTGAATAAGCAAAGCTTCTCTATTACTGTTATCTGCTGATGGAAATGAATCTCAGGAGGTCATAAAATAAAATAAGAGGTTTATTATCCATCATCTTCCAAAGGGACTTGGCTGTGTCCCCAGATCCTAAAAGAAGGAGTCTGACGAACACAATACTAGTTCTTTGAAAAGAGGGCAAGTTTAAAAGCCACTCTTCCTTTTGGGAAATAAAAGGATGCAAAGGCTTTTAAAAACAAAACCCATCTGGAACAATCTAATTTACATTTGATCCAGTCTTTTACGTTTTGGGTGACAATAACACAGATTAAATAAAACTGTGCTTGTTACTGTGCTTTAGGTAAGAAGACAAGTAGGGTAGAGAGAGATTTGGGGGGTGGGAGGAAGGCTCTCCCGGATGTTACCTCAAGCTTCCTCCATCTGTGCACATTCATGGGGTTCTCCAGTTCCTCCTCCAAGGCTCGGCATCTAGTCCTCTCCTTCAGGAACTCTCTTTGCGTGTGAAAAAGCTCCTGCCTAAATAGGTCAAACTTTCTTTAGCAAACAAATTCTCTGCCCAGTATTTGAGTATCCTTTCTTTACATGGTTTCGCGCATGCTACATCTTATAGAAAAAGATGGATTAGGGAGACTTCGGGAACATTGAGACCAGCTGCCTGAGGCAAGACACAGGTAATACCAATTCTTGCAGAAGGCAAACTTCAGCTTTAGCTTTAGGGGGGAAAAAAAGTATCAGGAACTGATTCTTGATACGCAGGGAATTTTAGAAGTGTATGGAAAGAACAGGGAAAGGGTAAATCATGAGGATTTCAATATATTGTTCCACGTTTCTAAATGTCTTCTACAGTAGCAGCGAGAGAACAAGCTATGTTCTGCCATGAGCTACGGCCCTGCAATGCAAGCGACTGAGGCTCAGGTGAAACCTGACATCCATTAAGACCGTGTATCACCACCCTGGCAACATACTGGAATCACCCGGGGAACTATGACACCATGCCTTTACCTGGACCAACCCCCAAAGGAGTTCTGCTTTAATTGGTCTAGCATGAGGCTTGGGTTTCATAGATTCTTAAAGTTCTGCTGGTAATTCTATTGGAGAAGGAAATGGCAACCCACTCCAATGTTCTTGCCTGGAGAATCCCAGGGACAGGGGAGCCTGGTGGGCTGCCATCTATGGGGTCTCACAGAGTCAGACATGACTGAAGCGACTTAGCAGCAGCAGCTGGTAATTCTAATGTGCAGCCAGTACTGAAAAATACTGAATTAGGAGTGATCATTTATCTCATGTTCCACAACCACACAGGTGACTGAAAAAGTCCCAAAGAGCTAGCTCTGGCTCAAATACACTTCTCAAATCTCTAGTTAATAGGTAACCAGAGTCTACAACCATCCACTGGCTGCCAGTCTATTGAAAGAGAAGTTTTGTTGGGAGGCGGAGCAGAGGCAGGCACTCAGGTTGACACGGGCAAGAAGGATATTATTATCAGTCCTCGTCTGCTGCGAGTGTGCAGATTACTAATACCAAGCCATCTCTTTTACTTAATTGCTTCATTTAAACCAATAATACAACTTCCCCTCATTAGCAAGACAAACCATTAGAATTAACTGCATGATGCTCACTCAACAGGGAGCTCAGAACAAGCTGCTCAGAATTAAAAGCATATTTTTAACACTACTATTTTCTAGAGTGTCATCCGCAGAGAGGGGCAAGGGTATTGGGAACTATGATTGATGATTTCTTTTGCACCGGACTCTGTGCTAGGCACGTTACATTTTCATGTTTAATTTTAACAAATTTAAAGCTCAAATAAGTTGTGATTTGCCCAAGATCACACAGCTTGTCGGTGGCAAGTCTGAGATTGGAATTCATGCCCGCTTGCCTCCAATATCTGTATTAAGTTTATTAAGTTCCTTTATAAGGAATTCCTAGGTGGCTCAGGGGTAAAAGAATCCGCCTGCCAATGCAGGAGAAGCAGAAAATTAGGGTTCTATCTCTGGGTTGGGAAGATCCCCTGGAGGAGGAAATGACAACCCACTTTAGTATTCTTGCCTGGAAAATCCCATGGACAGAAAAGCCTGGCGGTTTACAGTCCATGGGGTTGCAAAGAGTCGAACACAACTGAGCGACTGAACATGCACCTCCCACTATAAAGATAAAATCAACAAACTGACAGTGGGTAGAATTTGGTGCTTTGCATATGTAATAAAAATAACACATGGCTGGCAAGTTTGTGTTAATCACTCAGTCATGTCCAACTCTTTGGGACCCCACGGACAGTAGTAGCTCACCAGGCTCTCCTGTCCGTGGAATTCTCCAGGCAAGAATACTGGAGTGGGTTGCCATTTGTTTCTCCAGGAGATCTTCCAGACCCAGGGATTGAACCCAGGTTTCTTGCATTGCAGGCAGATTCTTTACCAACTAAGCTGCCAGGCAAGTTTAGTTATGGTCCTAGAGATCATTCGATAGTGTCTTAAGAGTAAATCCAATTGCCTCCAAAATGTCAGTGGTGGTATCTCTGGATAGGAGACTTATGAGTGATTTTCTAATCCCTTCTTTACATTGTTTCTGCACGCCCCATATTTTCTACAATGAATTTGTATTACTTTCATCGTCTGAAATATGAACAACTCTTTAAAAAAGAGAGTATTGATCTATCCTTGATGGTGGCAACTTCCCTTGCTATTCCCGAACATATTCACTGCGTCTAAATATCAAAACTATCTAATTCAATTAATTTAAGAAGCAGATCCAGACTGTGTCCTTGTCCCAAGGTGGCCAAGGATACTGTTCATCTACAAGTCTGTGGAGGATAAGATAGTTACTGAGAAAACACCAGACCTATTATTTGGTTTCCTGCAATTGCCCATATAAAACATGGTGATGTTTTCCCAAAGGGAAAGTAGAGCTTGAATGATGTAAGATTTAAAGCAGAAAGAAGGCGCACTAAGCTCAAGTGAAAGCCGCGGAAGATAAATCAAGAGTGAGATGTAAAATTTGGCTGCCTTCTAAGGAAACAGAGTTTTCAAATAGTGATAAAATTAAAATTTCCCCCTCTTTTCATTCTGTGTGTAATTCCAAGAAAAAGATGTGCAAATGTTACCAGGATTCAATTTAAATATTGATGTTCCATCTCTTGCATACTGCCTGATTAAAGAAATTCTAAAGAGCTCATTGGGGGAATTTTTTTCCGAATTGTAACTACTTTGTGGTTATGATTTAACTGAAATTTCTTTCACCAAATCCAGAATAAAGTTTTTAAAAAATGCTTTTACACTTGCTCATGTTCCCCTGAAAGGAAATGAATTCATTTTTTTGTGACATAGAATGGACACAATGTAGATTATGGGTTATGGAAAAGTTGTTCTCATTATTTGCTAATCATTTCAACAAAAAATTATTTTATGCAACCAGAAAAAGGCTTTCAGTGGCCGGGACTACCCTGATGGTCCAGTGGTTAAAACTCAGGGACCAATGCAGGGGACCCAGGTTTGATCGCTGGTCAAGGAACTAGATCCCACGTGCTGTAACTAAGACCTGGCAAAGCCAAATAAATATCTTTTTTAAAAAAAAGACCTTCAGTGACCAATAGGAGGAACATAAGGTCCTTAGGAGGTCCCCACAGGCTGCTATGCGCTCACCTCCGAGGGGGTCTTCCATTACCTGAGTTCATCGACATTGGCCACACTCCTGGCAAGAATCCCTTTCTCCCGGCGAAGCTTCTTGATCTCAAGCTTGAGGATTCTCATGTCCTCCAACCTCTGGTTATACTGGCTCTCTCCTTTATTCAGCACAGACTGCTGAATCTTGATCTTCTCATAGAGCAAAGCCAGCTCATCATTGCGCCGAACTAGCTGCGACCCAAGGATATCTCTCTCGCTGATGACCTAGAAAGGTAGGGCAGGGCATGGCCACTGGCGGACAAAAACGTCCCACGTTTCATTACAGCAGCAGCATTCAGAGAATCAGTGAACGCCCATCCAACGCCCACATGTGCTAGGCACTCAGCAGGTGAGGCACTGAAAATAGCCTGCTAGACAGCCAATACTGGACTCCTCCCACAAGAGTACAACAAATTATATTATTAATAATAATAGTCCATGGCCCATGGGTTTTTGCCAACAAGTTATTGTATGTGTTTAAATGTGAACGTCTTTAGGGTGGACAAGCTCTTGCCAAGTTCTACCACTCCTTACTGTCTTATATCACATGCTTCCCTGGTGGCACAGATGGTCAAGAATCTGCCTGTGATGCAGGAGACCTGGGTTCGACTCCTGGGTCAGGAAGATCCCCTAGAGAAGTGACTGACTACCCACTCTAGTACTCTTGCCTGGAGAATTCCATGGGGAGAGCTCTGGCAGGCTACAGTCCATGGAGTCACAAAGAGTTGGACATGACTGAGTGACTAATACTTTCACTTTCACTGTCTTGCACAAGCCAATGTCTCTTTTTTTTAACCTGCTAGATCTCTGAAAGCATTTAAGTTTCTAACCCCCCAAATTATGTAATTATTCATTGTAATTATATGCAACAATGATATTATGCTAGAATGTAAACCCCCTGAGGGCAGGGTAACTTATTTTCTTGTTGGTCAGTATATCCCCAGAGCCTAAAGGACTGGGTGACGCACAGGAAGTGCTTGTAATTAGTTCAATTCAGTTCAGTAGCTCAGTCACGTCTGACTCTTTGCAACCCCGTGAATCGCAGCACACCAGGCCTCCCTGTCCATCACCAACTCAGAATAAATGAATGGATATTTCATAATTAATCAACAGGAAGTGGGCCTTTGGGGCTGTTCTGAGAGACGCAATGGAAGAGCTCAGAAAAGAATGAGGTTTTGTGAGGAGCTGAATCAAATTGTGTCTGCTGATAGAGTCTGCAGGCCTGGGGAGGTGTGGTCTCTTCCTACCTGGTCCAATTCCTTCTTCTGTCTCAGCCTCTCCCCATCAGCCTCTGCTATAATTCGCAGGAGTTTTCTCTCCTCGGCTTCCTGCTTTTCAATGAAGTGTTTGGTCTCCAGGGCTTGTTGTCTCAGCTTCTGCAGCTCAGCCTGACAATGAGTGAAAGACACAGACCGATTTCACTCTGCAACAGCACCAACCAGCTCAACAGATTTAGATGGATAGTGTGCTTCTTACACTTCCCTGTGATGTCTCGTTTAGCATGGTTTGATAATCCTCGCAAGCAAAGGAAGCTTAACACACACACACACACACACACACACAAGGCCTGTAAAGAAACAACAACACATATTACGGTGATCATGTTTATTCTATGAGTTGTGCCCTTGAGGGATTTCCACCATTTTTCTATATCAGTATAGCAGGACCCTCATTGGTATTCAACAGCAGCTCTCTTACCAGCTAAACATGAGGAGAATCCACAGATAGTACAGAGAAGGATGTGGGGGGTGAGCATGGTGGGGGAGGGACTGGGCGGAGGTATATCTGTATGTATCAGCTCCTATAACAATCCTAATATCATCAGCATATCAACTGCAGAAATAGAGTCTATTATAAGCAAAATGTAAATTAATAAAGATAACAACCAAATGACTATCTTATAAAACATCCTGATGGAATAGAAGAGATGCTATAGTATAAAAAGATATATAGATCCTACTCCTAAGACAATTCCAATCTAGATGAGAAGATGAGATATACAAGTATTATGCAAATATTAACAAGTCCAGACAACAATGTTTCAGGATTTTTTTGTCACAGACAGTGAATTGATGCCACGGGAGGTCAGAGGACTGCAGCACTTAGGAAGGCTTCCTGGAAGAACTCAGATCTTGAGGTTCTTGAGGCTACATGGAAATCCTAAGAGAAGCAAGGAAAGGATGCTTTGACTGGTAAGTTTCAGAAGGAAAATTCCTCTCATCACAGGACACATTTGCTCCAAATCCATAAGTATATTTGTGGCTTACAACACCTCTGGCATGATATTAAGTATTGTGCCTAGCTACTCTCGTCCCAGTTTCACAAATGCAATTAGAGACAAAGAAGAGCAAATCAACCTGCTCAAGGTCACGCAGCTAATAAGAAACAAAGTTGAGATTCCAACCTAGAGCTTTTCATTCCAGAGTTTCTGTTCCCTTTGCTATCACCATACAATAGCTCCAAGTCAAATACAGAAGATGAGTAAGACGTGAGGGATTTACCACCCACTGGAGATGACAAATATAACCAACCACTCTGCAGTGTGGAAATGCTCTCTACTATGAAGAAGAACATGGGAGTACAGGACAGAGTTCCTATTTCTTCCTGGGGATTAGAGAGAAAAACAAGTCTGGGCATTGGAAGTTGACAGTTATTTCTAAAAGGGAGATGTATATGCTGGGGGAGAGTAGTCAGTGGTCAGACTCACGTGAACAGAGGCATGCAAACTATAAAGCACCTGGTGTGTTTACCAGATGGCAAAACATCCAATGTGGCTGAGTTGGAGTACTAGGTAGGGAACTGCAGGAAGTAAGCCTGGTAAAACAGCTGAGACAACCTGAGAAGGGCCTTGTACGCCATGGGCTGTGGAGAGTATGCACTTGGGATCCAGAGAGTTAATCATATTATAGGAAAAAAGAATACAGCTTCGAGGTTCCATGCCCATATAAAGACAGCTGTATCACAGCTAGGTCAGCACAAGAAGGAAAGACGAAGGAAGAGCTCTGCTTTCACCCACACCTGAAATCCCAAGGGAGAGGACAAGACAATATTAAGCCTCCAACTTTTCAATGGCCTGCAGGTCAACATGTGAAAATGGAAAACTAGTAACTTTTTCCTTCAAGGAAGAATTGGGTTCCCCCACCTCCACCCACCCAGAAATGTCACAAAAGGGATGACAGAAAACCAAATATTTGCAAGTGAGTGCCTATGAACCAACCCAACTCTAGTTGCCACCTGCCTCTAATCCATGAAGACCAACAGTCTTTAATCCCATAGCTCAAATTTATCTGAACAGTACAAGACGCCACACACCTAGCAATAGATCTGTAATGTCACAAACAAAATGCAGCTAGCGACCATAAAACACAGGCTTTCCTTTATGATATTTTGTTTGCTCATTCATGAAATATATGTTGGTCCAGGGATAAGCAAAGGGAAACACTTAGTGAGAAAAGATCTGGTCTGGCTTTGTATTTACCACTTTGGGGGTTTGCCTGTTAGGAAAGAGAGTCAAGAACCAGCCTTTCTATTTCTATAATCATTTAAGGTGACGGCGAAGACAGCAATAAAATACCTGTTTGGCTCATGCTTTCTTTAATAAAACTTTTATTTTCCCAGATGTGCAACATTCACTTCCCTGTTCCTAAGTGCCAAGAGCTGATCAGAATCTATCAGCAGAACAAAATGAAACCACTGTTATATTAAAATGCAATCAATGGTGTGTAAAAGTATCTGTCTGAAATGTAAAACCATTCGTGTGTTTGGCATTGCTTGGTGCTTTTTTTTCCTAATATATCAAAATTCTGAGTGGTCTCCTTATGTCATAAATTTATGGGCTGTAAACAAGATGTGGCACTAGACGTTGGCAGCAAATGTTAACGTCAACAAAATACCTTAGGTCTAATGCATCTAGCAGTTGTAAATCTGAGCTGCCTCATCCAGGAAAGATGGTAACAACTTCTGTGCACCCAAAAGCTCATCAAGCAACATTCTAGATGGGACCCGAGGCATAAAGTTGTAATATGATGGCAGGACATGCTCTTTGGTCACTACCTCTACAATTATACAGTTTTGTGATAGGTGTTCATGGCGTATGTATCACCCAGTCTGGCTGTGGGCATAAATCATATCTCAAGAACCATACTTGGGAACTTCTCTGGTTGTCCAGTGGTTAAGGATCAGCCGGCCAACACAGGGGACACAGGTTTGATCCCTGGTCTGGGAAGATTCTACATGCTGCAGGGCAACTAAGCCTGCGGGCAGCAACTGTTGAGGACGTGTTCTAGAGCCCGGGAGCCATAGCTATGGAAGCCCGCGCACCCCAGAGCCTATGTTCAATAAGAGAAGGCACTGCAGTAAGAAGCCTTTGCACCACAATGAAGAGTAGCCCTGCGCACAGCAACTAGAGGGTAGCCCCTGCTCGCCACAGCTAGACAAAGCCCTGTGCGGCAAGAAGACCCAGTGCAGCCAAAAATAAATAAATAAAATTTTTTTTTTAAAGAAGCATACTTGAGGGAGTTTGACCCCTTCATACAGCATCCCAACATTCACTGGGTTTCACAGAAACCATCTGTTTATATCCTGCAAAATAAATAGGACCATCTGAAGTCTTTTAACCATGAGAATAATCAGGCTTTCTCTCTCTCTCCCTCCCTCTCCCTCCAACAGTTCCCATCCATATTGCTCTAGAGAGTCCACTGAGTACAAGGATATGGTGCCCTGAAGCCAGTTGCTAATGTGACGCTGAGCTCTGGACACAGAGAATTTGCTGCTGAATTATTCACCAAGAATCAAAGTGCTGTCAGATTGATGTGGGATGATGGGGTGGTGATGAACAGAATCGAGAGCTTGTTAGGACTGGAAGGCAGACACTCCACATGAGATGGCCCCTTTAGTGCTGATGAAACAAGACGGGGACAGAATGGGCAGATGAACACAGATGCAGCTACATCTACAAGGAACTATTGACATCCTGTCATAACCATCATGTGCTGATAATGTCTAGAATCCTGAGGAGTCTGTAGAGCCTGGCAGCAACTGAAAAAGAAACATGGAAGAAGCAAGACTCTTCTATCTGGGCGGGGATGGGGGTGGGGGGGAGGGTGGGCGGTGATGAATGAGGATGGGGATGATCTCTTATGGACAATTGTTTGTCGAGGGCTTGGAGAAGCAATAAATTGGGTTGTCCTGTCAAAAAGCATCTCATGGTCTACCAAACAGGCTAGGGCTTGCCCTTCCGGGAGAGATTATGTACCAACATAGCTTTGTATAACTCACTATAATAAGCTACATGTCTCTCATGGAGCAAAGTTACTAAAAAAAAAAAAAAAAAAAATCTGCCCTTTCCTCCAGGGTTTTGGTTTGCAAAGCTCAGATGCATGAAATTCAGAGACCTCTGTAAATGTGATTCATCTTTGAGGCTAAAAGAGTTAAGAGGCTGAAACTCAGCATTTGAGCTGTCATATTTTTCTAAAGGATGTCCAATGGGCTTAATGATAGGCCAAAATTATCCAGTCAAAGCACCACTGCAAGTCACCGGTGGAGAACCTCAAATAATAAATCAAGGAGGCAGCCTTTTTTTTCTGTTCCTAATTCTTGCCTTAATGGGAAAAGCTGAGGAAAAGGCATCCTAGTTTCACAGTAAGTCCAAAGCAATCATCTTCCTATAATCGATGACACAAAGCTATCCAGACCTAGGATTCACCATTTGGAGCAGACTTTCTAGAACAGAAGCCCTTTAATCATCTCCCTTAGTCACCAGCTGCCAACTCTGCTGGCACAGGACCAAAGAGACAGAAACTTTATTTTATTATGATTAAAATAATATAAAGTTTATGATTTAAACTTTATTATAAACTTTATTCCTTTATTTTATTATGGTGCTTCTTTGGAGCTATATGTATAGATGTCTAATGATGGAGGGTGTAATTTAGACATATTAACCAAAGTCCAACTAAGGAATCAGGAATAATCCCTTTTTGCATAGGACATTGCTTATTCTAAAGCAGGACTTTGTCTTCCTTGGATCCCATTATGCAGCAATAATTAATCTTTTGAAAAGAGCATTCCTTGGAAAGTAAGAGATGAGGATCAATGTCATCCTCTGCAAAGGTAGAGATGATGTACCAAATCCAGTTACACTGAAGCCTTGCTAACATGGGTCCATGAGGCCTATGAGTGAAGCAGTGTTTGCAATAAGACTCTTCTGATTCAGCCAATGATAAATAAATACCATCCTACCATAGACTTCCAGGGTGGAACAAACAACCTCCTATAAAACTATTAATATGCTTTCAAACAAGGAGAATAAGGGCAAAGATGCAAGGTATTTTCAAATTTTAGAATATACAGTTATGTTTCTTTATATGTAAATAAATTTTAGTACAGAATTTTCTGTTTTTTTCTATCATGAGCTGGAGTGAGAAGATGAAAGTCTTAGGTAAATATATCAATTACCATATCTTTAATGTAAAGGCACTTTCACTACATTTTAATTTCTTTCCATCCTCATGTGCCTTAACTTAACTTAATGTAGTAGTTCTATTTCCATGAAGACCTATCATTAAGTTGACAAAACCTATTGTTAAACTGAGAGTTCGAATTTCAGTCTACAGCATCATAGAATCAAGGAAATTTGACATTAAATCTGTCCAATGCTACATATTCATTTTCAAGATAGAACTATCTTTGAAGATAGTCATGTGCAGAAATTCAGTCTTTCACTGGCTATAGAAGTTTCTGCAAATGGCTCATAAACATACACATTTAAAAAAATAAAAGTGGCACTATTCTCTTAGAAGTTTCTTTTTTAATTCTTTGGGCAAATGGATTAGAAGGGAAATTTACTGGATTGGCTAGGAAATTCATTAGGTTTAATGAATATGTATAGTAAAATGTATTTAACTCAAAGTTTTGATATGGTATAATTATTTGGCATATATTTGGGGGCCGAGTCTTTATGTTATATTAGTAGACCTAGAATGTTCTAAATTTGTAGATTTAAAAGGATATATCTCAGCAATATGTGTAGACAAAGGTGGTTCCCTAGAGGAGTGGCTGCAGAGTTCTTAGACTCACAGAAGTAAGGTGATCCATGAACCCAGCTGAGGGCCAAACAAGTAAGGACAAAGTCTGACACCTGGTAGACAATGATGTCGAAGGCAGAAACAGCACGTGCACATGAAGCAAATAAGTATCAGGGCAGCAGCACGAAAGATCTGCCAGCTTTGTCTCATAGAAGCCCCAGGGAGGAGTTTGGGAGGGTTGAGTGCAAACGAAGGGCTGGACTTGAGTTGTAAAGGCAAAGAGGTCGTAGTGAGCCTGAAAGTTCCAGGACTTCCTGGGCACTGCTGACCTGCTAGGTTCTCTTCCACTGATGCCATGATAACCAGCACAGGTAATCTAGGAGCTCAGGATCTCCACTGGCCCCTTCCCCGTTCTAGCTGGCAGCACTCCCTGTAGGGAAGGAAGACTGACCTCGAGGTGGTGGAGTTCATCCTCCTGGTGCTTTGGTTGTTCTCCCCGCCCCCGGCCATCCTCACTGAGCACAGAGCCTGGCCCCAGTGGGTCTAACGGATTGACAACTGGCCCACCGCCTTTATTATGAGGTCTGTACCTTCAGCGTCTCCTTCTCCTTTTCTATGCGCTGCTGTTCCAGATGTAGTTTCACAAGTGCTGACTCCTTAGCTGAGATTTCTTCTTTCAATTGATCTACCTGGTGGGTCATAATCTTTAATTTTCTCTTCATTTCCGTTATTTCATCCTAACAAAATGAAAGGAGATATGTTTGAAAGTGAATTAAATAGACATCATCCACTATGGAAGCTCAATGCATAGTCAGGAGCTTTAAGGGAGATTCATTTAAAACAATGATTTCCTGATCGATTACAACTGGGTATCTTTGTATCTTGTGCCCATAGACCTCAAAGTATTTCATAGCATTAACTCTCCAAATATTTTCATGAGATAAATGTAAAAATACATAATGAATTTGCCATACATATACACACATGCACACACTTTACTCCTCACTGTATAAGAGACAAATTGGAATCACAACAAACATTTTTAACTAAAAAATTACAAAGCAAAACTCTGCACTTAAATGACAGGAGTATGCTGCTCCCCTCTGAGTCATGATAGCTATTAGCAGTTTTAACAACAAGAAACAGGAGAATGGCAATTCTACATAATAATTAAAACCAGAGCCTCGATCTTCACATCTGATCAAGTTGTGTCATTTCCATTTCAAACAATGTGACAGTTCTGCATAAACTGATCTTTTCTTTCAGGTGAATTCCCTGATTTCTTCTTTCTCAATCTATTGTAAATTCTGCTATTAGAATAACAGAAACTGCTTTAAACCCAGCATGGGAAGGGAGCAAAATGTAAAGACATAAATATATTCTTTACCTGAGCCTCAACCAGATTTTTACTATACAGATTCCTATCTGATCTCACAGCTTCATACAGGTTCTGTTGCTGTTTTAATTTAGTCTCTGATTCAGCGATTTTTTTCCTATAGTCAAAAATCTGCATTTCACGGACTTTTATGTCTTCCATGTTCATGAGGACCTGGAGGAGAAAGAAGTAATAAAGATGGTTAAATAGCCCATCTGCGGTTATTGGTTCAGGACAAACAGATTTTGCATCTGAGGGTAGCGAGCAGAAATGCCAGCAATCAGAAAATCTGACTGTGGCTATAATCATTGCGGTACAACACAGAAGTTCAGCCCAGCTGATTAGAGGCAAACATACTTTATCTACAGCACCATTCTGCTCAAGCATTAAGGCTTAGCACAGTTATTCTGTGATCACAAAACAGAAAAGAAAATAAAGAAATTCTTTCAATTCTGAAAACCTCTCTTGCCCACCCCAACCCCCAAAAAAGGAATAAAAAAATAAGCACAAGCTTAAACAGATCTTAACACAAAGCACTGGCAGAAGGCAATGGCATCCCACTCCAGTACTCTTGCCTGGAAACTCCCATGGACGGAGGAGCCTGGTAGGCTGCAGTCCATGGGGTCGCTGAGTCAGACGCGACTGAGCGACTTCACTTTCATTTTTCACTTTCATGCATTGGAGAAGGAAATGGCAACCCACTCCAGTGTTCTTGCCTGGAGAATCCCAGGGATGGCAGAGCCCAATGGGCTGCCGTCTGTGGGTTCGCACAGAGTCGGACACGACTGAAGCGACTTAGCAGCAGCAGCAGCAACACAAAGCACTAGGAAGGGTAAGAGATAGATTAGCTGTTTGGCCACAGTCATGGCTTTATAAGGTTAACCACAGGAAAGAAAAGTGACCTCTGACATTGATAGCAATCATAACGCTATCTTTACCAATGTCTAACTCACTCCCATCAGGGAAACCCAAAAGACTTCATAAAAATACGTGTTCTACTGTGTGCAAAACACTTTTAGGCAAGAGGAGATGCAGAAGTAGCTGCCTCTTTTTTGCAAGTATGGAAAACCGAGGCCCAAAATTCCACCGTGAGCCAATGCTTCTCGACAAGGAATCCACACAGTAGAAATGACATCATCATGACTCTTAGCTTCAATGACCACGGAAATTGATTTTCTAAGGACAAACTTCTTCTAAAATTCCTTCAGAAAAAAAATTTTGTAAGGAAAACTGGTTGAATGAATAGAGCTTATACTTTAACAACAGCTAGAACACACCAGGAGAAAATTCTTAAGAATATTTCACTGCGTTTCAGTGGAATTCTCTTAATTAATGACTGCAGTTGAAGGAAATAAACAGAGAAACATGACAGAGAAGGAAGGAGGGGGATGCACTCGAAGTAACAGGGCCAGGGAAGCTTCCTCGAAAGAAGAGATTTACCTAGAACCTAAAGGTCAAAAAGGACATCTTTGTCATGGTAATATATGATTCAGGTTTTGGATACCTGTGAGCATCATGTTCCCAATCTCCAGTCACTGCAGCAGCGAATACTTTTACTCTACTTGTAGAATCAGTATTCCAGAAAATATATTCTAAGAAACCCTCTTCTAATGTTTCCCCAACAGAGTTAATGAGGGCTGGTGTTTAATATATTTCCCCTTATATCTTTAAATAGTGAAAGAAGTGTTAGTCACTCAGTCATGTCCAACTCTGCGACCCCATAGACTAGAGCCCACCAGGCTCCTCTATCCATGGAATTATCCAGGCAATGTTACTGGAATGGGTTGCCATTCTCTTCTCCAGGGGAATCTTCCCAATGCAGAGATTGAACCCAAGTCTCCTGCATTGCAGGCAGATTCTTTACCATTTGAGCCACCAGTGAAATCCAATATCTTTCAAAGTTTTCTTAGATTTATATTTAAGGAAGGATGGAATCAAATTTTAATAAATGTCTTTTTAGCATATATTATTTTGTACTACACTATCAGTTCTATTGATCTGATACACTTAGTAACAAATGTCTTCTTTAACAAGTATTCTGATTTTATTTCTTTATTCATAGTCCCATATGCTGTAATTCTAAATAAGTGCATAAATGGAAAATAAACATTTATTTTCTCCTTCTTAGCTTCCCTGGTGGCTCAGATGGTAAAGCATCTGCCTGCAATGCAGGAGAACTGGGTTCGATCCCTGCGTTGGGAAGGTCCCCTGGAGAAGGAAATGGCAACCCACTCCAGTACTCTTGCCTGGAAAATCCCATGGACGAAGGAGCCTGGTAGGCTATAGTCCATGGGGTCACAGAGTCAGATATGACTAAGCGACTTCACTTCTCTTTCTTATTCACTTGAACCTTCTTCTCCCTTCCACCCACATCAGTCCCTCATTGACACAGAAAGAAACCAAGTTAACGATCCAGCATGTGTTCTTCCATATTTTTCTTTGAATTCTGTATATTCTATTTAGGTCTACTAATGTCATTATCATAATAATAGCTAATATTTCTCAGGTAATTTCTATATACCAAGGATTTTACAGGTATTAACTCATTTAATCTTCACAAAAATCCTCATAGATGTGCATTATCATATCCCAATTTTACAAATAAGGAAACTGAAATCAGAAGAAGTAATGTAGTTCACAGCTAGCCAACTAGTGAATATACAGGTTCAGGGGTTTGTTTTCCTTTTGCTTTCTGAATTTGGTCGTTATTTTTCAGCAAAGTGGGATCCTCTTATATATTTTTATGCACCTTGCTTTTTATCCTTTGTGGGAATTCTCTTTAAAAGGGACGTAATGCCCTACCGTGCAGGTGAACCCCTCCCCTCTGACGGGCATTCACTTGGCTTCCATTTTTTTGCCAGTCTGAATCATGCTACAATGAACATTTTATACATGTGTTCTTATGCACTTGTTCTTTTACTTCTGTTGGGATGGATTCCCAGAAGAGGAGTATGTGGCTCAAAAGACATAAATATTTTTAACTTTAATAGATACTGCTAGATTGCTTTCAAAAATGGCTGTAACATTTTACATTTTCATATCACCAGCAATAGCTTTCTTAATAGAAAACTATCCTTGAGGTTTCAGGATAGTCCCTCTTTGGTCATACTGGATGATTCTTTTAATGTACTGTTGAATTTGGTTAGCTAGAATTTCATTTAGGATGCTACATACATATTCATAAGTGACCTAAGTCTATAGTTTTTTCCTTTTGGGTTCTATTTTAATATCAAGATTTCTGCTAGTTTCATAAAGTGAGCTGAGTACACTTTTGTTAATTCATTCAACCACTCGCCTACTTATTCATTCACTCATTGAACATGCATTGAGGACCCATCTACGGCAGCTCTATAAAAGCACCAGTGATGTAAAGAAAAATAAGAGGCATTCCCTACCCTCAAATTCACTTCTAGTGAGTGACTCCACTGTAAAATGATAATCAAGGAATGGAGACAACCAATAATCTGAGATATGCACAGGGTGTTATGAGAGAATTAAACACTGGGAGAGTAATAGGGTGGCCATACACATCTTATCTAAGAAGTTAATATTTGGTATTCACATAATTTGTGAGAACTACCTCTTCCTTCTTGTTCCTAGGTCATCCCACCCAAGGACTCCTTCATCCCCAGGCTCTCTCCAAGGCCTGGAGTTTTTGTTCATTATCACAGCAGAAGGCATGGGTTAGGCCAGTAAAGTAATGCCAATCAATATTACCCCCAAGGCCAACACAACACTGTAAAGCAATTATCCTCCAATAAAAAGTAAATTAATAAAAAAGAAAAATAAATGAAATACAGAAATTCCAACAGAAAAAAAAAATTACCCCCAAGAATACATAATACATTTTTCTAAACTCATACACAGAAAAGAAAAATTTACATAGCCTGGGAATTATCTGATTCTTAAAAGTTTGAAGGAACTTAATTCTAAAATAATTAGGCCCCCAGTGACAACACTAGAGCTAATTCTCTCTCAGATGTTTTGGTGGCTTCCATGGTTATTAATCTTTCTATGGTTTCTACTTCTCCTTGAGTGAAGCCTTGATGTGTGTACATATTTTCAAGAAAAATATCTGTTTCAACCAATCTTTTACATTTATGCAACCAGAGTTGCACAAAGTCCTTTTTTATATTCATGCATTCATTTATTTGGCCGCACCGGGTCTTAGATGCAGCATGTGGATCCTCCGTGCTCAAGGCAGCATGTGGGTTCTTCAGTTGTAGCATGCAAGATCTTTTATTTGCAGCATGTGGGATCCAGTTCCTTGAAGTGAAGTGAAGTCGCTCAGTCGTGTCCAACTCTTGGTGACCCCATGGACTGTAGCCCACCAGGCTCCTCCATCCACGGAATTTTCTAGGAGAGAATACTGGAGTGGGTTGCCATTTTCTTCTCCAGGGGATCTTCCCAACCCAGGGATCAAACTTAGGTCTCCGGCATTGCAGGCGACACTTTATCCTCTGAGCCACCAGGGAATCCCTAGTTCCTTGACTAGGGATCAAACCTAGGCCCCCTGCATTGGGAGCGTGGAGTCTTAGCCACTGGACACCAGGGAAGTCCTTGTACAAAGTATTTTATATTATTTTGCTGTTTTATTTTTATTAATTTCCATCACCCACTTTGTGTGGAAAGAAAATGGCCCAAGGTAAGAATATATAAAGACTCAGGGATGAATGGCTTGCATTGTTGGTTAGGGGGCTTGAAGGAACAAAATTAGAAAACTTGAGAAGAGGAGGTCTGCGGAAGAGGCATGTGGGTAGATCTGAAATGAAAAGACATTTCACTCCTTCTTCCATCATCTCTTTGATCTGTCCCTTGAAAATGAGTAGCAGGTGGCCTTTTAAGGTACCACCACTAGCAACTAAAATGTTTAAGTTAGGAACAAATGGGAAACCTAAATAAGGTATCCATTCCTGGATCTGTTACTTGTTTGATTTTTTTTAAAAGAAAGACACTATCTTAGCCCCAAATGTAGCCTTTCTATGGACATGACCACCTTCCTTGAGGTCAGTGAAATGAATAGATTGAAAATACTTTGAACAGCATCATCAGCATTCAGAATATCAAGCAGCACATCAGAGAAAAGAAAAAAATTGCTCGTTCAATCACTTAGAGAAGTATTACAGAAAGAATAATCCTTTGCACAGACAGAATAATGCTCCAAAGAAAAGATGTAACCAAGGGCATTTCTTTCTGGGGCACCCAGATAGCCAGGTTCATCTTTTTGCAAACAACAGTACACAGAGTCTAACTTGTTTCCAGATTCTTGAAGCTGGGAGTAATAGGAACCCATCATGATACCAAAAAGATCAAAGGTTATTTCATTTAAATGACAGCAAAAAGTTTTAAAGTATAGAAACAAAGGGAAAAGACAATTCACAAAGCAATTTAGTTCCAAGTGTTAGGACTCAATTTTTTTGAAGGAAATCATTCAAACCAATGTCACATAGAGGTTCAAATCCTGAAAATTCATAAAATGTGCAGAGTATTGGGTAGACACAAAACCCTTCATCAGCAAAATGTTCCCAGTTTAAAAGGATATATAAGAGAATACAAAATGCCAGCTATGGGTCTGGAGCTTAATTAATTGATTATACTTTAGATACCTCAAACCAACTCTGAGATAAATCACATCCAAAGATAGAGAGTTTTATTACAGCCAGAGGGTTGGAGAGCCTAGCATGCGGAGGCCTACTTCAGAGGAGACCAGAAAATGCTTACAGAGCACTGTGAGGGCATAGTCTCAGTTTATAACCTACTGCCTTTTCTTTTCCTGTTAAAACAACCTGCCAATAGAAATAATAGTGAGATAAAAATCAATAACGTGTGCAGGAAATCTGCAGCCATAGTCAAAACATCATATGTACTAAGGCAGGAAGAGAAAGTAGGTCATTGAATTTGGAATCTTTTAACTTGCAATTGATGAAATATCAGTACAATAAACTTTTAAAGTAAGTTTTTCTGACGTGGTGTCAATGGTTTGAATGCTGACAATGCCTTTACTTCCATAATAAAACTGGAAAACTCACTCTCAAAAAAAAAAGAAAACTGTTGTGCCCAGTCATGTGAACTTTTAAGTCTTCTCTATTTGTCTTGCTTTCTTATTTTATCCTCTATCTCAAATTCAGGGAGGCATATCTATGTTTCTATCTGTTTTTAATAACATGTTATCCAAAAATGAAGGCTATAATATCTGCCTAGGAGGGCTATAATGAGGATAAAAGTGAGAAAAATTATATTTATGTCATAATATAAGTACCAGGCATATCATAATTTAATCATTTAATAAATGTTAATAGACTATCATGGTATAACATTATGTGATATTATATGATATCAGCACTTAAAAAATCAATTCGGTTTTTTTCTATGGATCACTCTGTTCTCCTCCAGGAAAAGAGTGATCCATAGTACACTTATTTCATTATAACATGAAAACCTTATGATTTGTGTATGTCCCCTTGAAGGCACTCTCCAGAGTTCTACCCTATTAAAGATGCTCTGTATTTAAAACTTCAAATTAATATTGAAAAAACAGAAACTTCATTTTATTATGAAGCACCTATTCAGTGAATGATATTTCTTTGATCAGCTTCTGCTATCCTCACTTACTTCTAAATCCTTGAAAGCACATCATTATTCATTTCTTGGAACCTCTGTCTACAAGAGCTTTGCTTGACATTGTTATAAGGCAAATAAGCAGGGAGCTAAGAAACTTGTTGGTAGGAATTCATTGTGAAAAATGCTTTTCAGTATATAAGAAGCCTGGGAGGAGATAGCTAGAAGTTTAATATTTAGAATGAAAAAGAAGGGGGTCCTAAAATGAGCCAAATGCATAATGTGCAGAATGTTCCCCAGTTTTAATCATTAACTAGGAAAGATCTTACCTAAAATTTATAAAAGTCTAGAAAAGAATAAATATGGTGGACCATAACGTATAATTGGGCTTCTCTAGTAGCTCGGTCAGTAAAGAATCTGCCTGCAGTGCAAGAGACCTGGGTTCGATCCCTGGGTCAGGAAGATCCCCTGGAGAAGAAAATGGCAACCCACTCCAGTATTCTTGCCTAGAAAATCCCATGGACAGAGGAGCCTGGTGGGCTACAGTCCATAGGGTCACAAGAATTGGACATGACTTAACAACTAAACCACCACAACTTATAATGCCACTCTTGGTGCCTCTCAATTTAGCTGAATAATAAAATTTATACTGCACCAGAGGAAAAACCATGAAGATAAAAAGTGCTGAATATATACTGTGTAAAATATCTAGTGGGGAGCTGCTGTATAGCCCAAGGAGCTCAGCTCAGTGATGACCTAGACGGATGGGATGGGGTAGGGGGAGGCTGAAGAAGGAGGGGATATATATACACATATAGCTGACTCACTTTGCTGCGCAGCGAAACTAATACAAAACAGCAAAGCAATTATACTCCAATAATAAAAGAAAAAAAGTCCAACTATAAAGAATACGTGCTGAAACACTATAGTAGCTTGTCATGGCTCCATGAATATTTGCTCCCACCACCTCTATGGGAGGAGTCTACTTGCCCTTGCTGTTGAGGCTGGGCCTGGACATGTGACTTGCCATAGCTGATGGGATGTCAGAGAACATTAGGCAAGTACAGACTCATGAACTGTGCTTGCGTGGTTGGGTCTGTCCTTTGCATTCCTTCCATTCTCCATGAGAACAGTGTGCATGTCCTGGAGGATGAGAAGCACACAGAGCAAATCTGGACCCAACCCGCAGCCCCAGGCCAAGCCCAGCAAGCTCAGCCCAGATCAGCTGACCCTTGTCAACTATAGGTGTGTGAGTGAGAAATAAGTGCTTGTTTTTGCATGCTGGTGAGACCTGGTTGTTGTTTATTATGCAGTAATATCATGGCCCATGTTGACTGAGATAAACTCATAGGAAAGGCTTGGGATTCTGAGCCATCCAATTCTGGCACAAAAAGGAATCTTCTTTCTCATTTGCAAATGCCAAGTTAAATTAATAAAATGTAATGTAGGGCTTTCAGCAGCTTAGATTTCACCTTTTTTTCCTTCTAAATGAAAAGAATCAGAAAGCAAATGTTGACACTGTTTTTGCAGCCCAGAAGAAAGAGGAGATCCGGCCAGAAGTCACTCACAGCTAAAATTGCCAGTAATTCAGATAACATTGTCCGTCATGTCAACCTATTTCAAAAGAATTTAAAGGCGAGCAGACCCATAAGTTTAAGAAAGTTTAGGCACTCAGTCATGTCCACTTTGTGACCTCATGGGATAACAGATTACTGAAGAAGAATTTAATATAGATACCTAAAAATAAGTCTTGACTAGTTGATTCAGTGGTCTAATTATGCTTTCCATTCACCCTTTCAAAATATATTTGAATACCTATTTAATAAATAAGTAACATAAAGAGCTCAAGAAGACTTGCCCTCAAGGAACTTGTAAATGGCATGAGGCACACTCAGAAACACAGATAGGGTAATAACATCAGATTTCTTCACCTGCCAGAGAGGGGAACCAAGTACAGATGGATTAGAAAACATTTTAAATAAAGCTCCTCTAAGGTTTTATTGGTCCTTGACTGAAAGGCAAGGTTTTTTAGTATTTTTTCTTTGGAGCAAGATACTAAAGTAATATATATTCATTTCAGAAAATTTGAAGAACACAAAAAGCACAAAAGAGGTAAATTAAAAACGATCTGTATCCCTACTATTCAGAAATACCTAGTTTTCACATGTCAATCCATTACCTTCTACCCTTTTTCCTGTTAAAAAAAAAGGAACTAGACTTCAGCTTTTTCCTCTTGCCTAACTCTCAGACAGTACTTTTCTTTACCTTTGTGGGTTAAACAACATACAGACATAGGACTTCCTCCCAGAGCAAGTCTATGAAATTTCTCTTGTCACTGATTTTGCCAGAAACATGCTCAATCTGCATGTACAGTTCCTTCTTCATCTCCAGAAAATATTTTCTGTTACTTCTTTGATTTGGGGCTCAGTTCCTCCATCATAGACCAGCAACCTATAGGATGCTTTTTATTCCCTATCCTTATCTCTTATCCTCTCTTTGATCATTTTTGTCTTTTGTTTCCACCTATATTCTAAGAGTATGAAGAAAATCTTGGAAGAAAAGCTTTGACCAACCTAGACAACATATTAAAAAGCAGAGACATTATTTGGCTGACACAGGTCTGTCTAGTCAAAGCTATGGTTTTCCCAATAGTCATGTATGGATGTGAAAGTTAGACTGATGTGAAAGCTGAGCACTGAAGAACTGATGCTTTTGAACTGTGATGTTGGAGAAGACTCTTGAGAGTCCCTTGGACTGCAAGGAGACCCAATCAGTCCATCCTAAAGGAGATCAGTCCTGAATGTTCATTGGAAGGACTGATGCTAAAGCTGAAGCTCCAACACTTGTGCCACCTCATGCGAAGAGCTGACTCATTGGAAAAGACCCTGATGCTGGGAAAGACTGAGGGCAGGAGGAGAAGGGGACAACAGAGGATGAGATGGTTGGATGGTATTATCAACTCGATGGACATGAGTTTGAGCAAGCTCCAGGAGTCAGTGATGGACAGTAAAGCCTGGCGTGCTGCAGTCCATGGGGTCACAAAGAGTCGGAAACAACTGAGTGACTGAACTGAACTGAACATTCTAAGGGAACTACTCAAGTTTGCACTCCACGTCACTGATTCCATTTTCCACATCAGTTCTGTTCTTTACTAACTTACTAACTTCAGTGTGGATTTTAAATCTACCATTGCTTGCTTTGAGTTGGTTTGAGGTCTGTATGTGTTTTAGTCTCTTTACAACTGTTCTTATTTTATCCATCACTTCCTTTCTTTATCTTTGTTTTGTCTTAGAAGTAATGTCATCTTGGACTTATAACCCAGATGATAGTCCTCTGTCCTACCGGGGTCACACTGTTCTTAACCACAACAGCAGAACATCTATAATCTTCATTTTGTGTGCTAGGAAGCCCAGCATGACCAACCTAGAAGCTCCAAGAATTCTTAGAGGAATTATATTTCTCCTATTCACTGTGGTTTTGATTTCCTATTTCAATAGAATTCCAGATTCTCGACTGGCACTTTTCTCTGGCACATATGGTTCCTTTTCTAGGTGTGTTATCTCACATCCCACATCCCTCATCACCCCGTCCCTGCCCCCACAAAGCACAATCCAGCCACAGGGTTGATGCAGACTGTCACTGAAGGTTGCAGGTACAGAGCACAGTAAAGAACTTAAACTTGACCATCGGAGGTCCCATGCTTAGCACCTCCTCGGTCATTCCTGCCCTGGGAACTGGTCCTGTCTCCCAGAAGAGCCCAGCCTACTCTCTCATCTTCTCCTATCTCCCCCCATTTCCTGCTCACCACTGCCCCTCTCCTTCCCAACTGCAAGCAAGTTCAAGGGGCTGTGAATTGAGGGCCAGGTGGACTTTTCTCAGTTCACCTCTACTGGCTTTAAAATTCTCATCCAATCTCTTTTCTTCTATTTTAGCATGGCCTTATGTCAACCTTAGTGTTTGATGCCATTAAAACTTTTTATCTCTGTTACTGACATTTAACAAGAAGTTGAAAATAGCTACATTCAAATGCCACTTTGAACAAAAATTCTGGGCTGTTTATCTACAAATTAATTATTTACTTGCTTATTTATGAAATATTTCATAGCATTTACTATGTGCCAGAGATCATCCTAAATACTTTACCGACATTACCTCATTTAATTTTCACTACCCACCCCATAATATAATGACCCGAATCCTCTTTGTCTGCACACAGATAAAATTTAGGTCAAATCATATAAATAATTTTGCATTTTGTTCTTATCAGGTTCATATTGTGACCATATTCCCCATTTTAAAAATATTTTTCAAACGTGATTTTACTGGCACATGGCAAATTTGCACAATTTATTTTGAAGACATTCTTTTATAAAAATCTTTGCATTCTTATTCTTCATATACTCAGTTTTTACAAAAGAAATTGTGGGGTCAAAAGGATAAACTTGGAACAACCCACTTTAGAAGGAAATGAAAATATCAGTTTCATGACATCTTCCCCCAGTCCCTGGTATTATTCCTCAATTTCCTATAAATAGGATACATGAAAGGGAGCTTTCTGTTTGTGGGAATGAGGTACTTGTGTGTGTGGGGTGTGTGTGTGTGTGCGTGTGTGTGTGTGTGTGTGTGTGTGTGTGTGTGTGACAGTAAAGAAAGAAATACGAGAAGGTGTCAAAAAGATATATAGTTTTTAATAAGAAGTCCAGAGGTGACACAAGTTGCTAGATACACACTGTCAGGAGTTAAGTAAGAGAGAAAAATTATAGTTGATAAACAATATTTTAAGAACTTGTGCTTAAATTATTTAGGTGAGACATTATGCAACCTTGTGCAGTTAAACATCAGAAATTGTGAAAAAACAGTTACCAGCAAAACTTGGTACCAGTATCTCTCCTTCATAAGGAAAGAGAGAAACACACGATCCTATATTAAAATCAGTGACAGCAATCTTTTTTTTAATCACTCATCATCTATCTATTTGTTCAACCCAGTTTTGGTACCTACTATTTACAAGCATTTACTATGTGCTGGAAATGAAGAGAAGATAAAGTCCTTGCTCCCAAGAGCTCACTACAAACAAAGGTATAAATAAAAAAAGTACACTAGAAGATGGTAAGAGTTCTTCCAGAGATATCAACAAACTCATTAAGTAGGAAGTGACTAGCTCTGCTCTGCCTAAGGAGTTAAAATAGGTTTGACCCCAGACATGAGCATTTGATTTGGGTACTGAAGCATGAGTAAGAATTTTTCATTCAGAGAAGGGGGAGGAAAGGGCTTTCCAGATAAAACAAAGAGCTTAGCCTCTGTTGCATAAGTCAGAATATATAAATTGCTGTGTCTTGCATGGGTTCAGTTCAGTTCAGTTCAGTCGCTCGGTTGTGTCCAACTCTTTGCGACCCCATGAATCGCAGCACACCAGGCCTCCCTCTCCATCTCCAACTCCCAGAGTTCACTCAGATTCACGTCCATCGAGTCAGTGATGCCATCCAGCCATCTCATCCTCTGTCGTCCCTTTCTCCTCCTGCCCCCAATCCCTCCCAGCATCAGAGTCTTTTCCAGTGAGTCAACTCTTCTCACGAGGTGGCCAAAGTACTGGAGTTTCAGCTTTAGCATCATTCCTTCCAAAGAAATGCCAGGGCATGGGTTATAGGTATGTAACAAAAAACACTGATTCGCTCTACCCATAGGTAGGCCAGGTGGGACGTGGGCAGCTAGCATCCCTGGGTGAGCCCCTCCAGCCCTGCACAGGCCCATCCCCCTCATTCCCACATACTGTAGACATGCTATTTTCTACAATGCTGTGATGCAAAGAATGTTAGGAAGCACTGCTCCAGGTTGCTGAGAGATGACTGAGGTTTGTAAGGCTGGGAGTAATAATAAGATTTCACTGGAATCCTTAACAACTCTGACAGTGTGATGGCAACCAGGAGTGGCGGGAGACTGACTGCCAGGAAGGAAGCCGTAGGAGGCTACAACAGATTATACGTTCAGAGATAGTCTCTGTCTCACCAGGTAAGGCCCCTCCCTTAGTAGGATCACACTGCTGCCCGAGGATATCAGGCTTGATCACGTAACTCCCTTTGATCAATGAAATATGAGTGGACTGACCCTTTACCCTTCCTTTGCCAGCAGAAGCTCTGAGAGCATATCAAAGGTTCACCATTATACAGTTTTCCCTCTATAAGAGGCCAACACATTCCAACAGAGTCCATCTGCAATGAAGAGGACATGAAGCAAAGCTGTGGCTGACCCTCAAAGGTCATTAATGTGAACAAAACATAGATCTCTGTTGCTATAAACGACTGAGACCTGACGGTTATTTGCTACAACTTAATCCGACGGATACAGAGGCTAACAAGCTTAGTCACACTAGAACATGAGTGCCTGAACTGACAACTAGTCCTCTCAGAGTCAGTAAATCAATCAGTGGAGCTTCTTACATGATCAAGTTGCAAGAGGAATATGCTGTTTTACAATGGCTTCCAACCAGGTGTATGAGGATCACGGGGCATCTTTTACAAGGAGGACATGTCCTGCCAGGGACGGACTGATCACATGCATTTGTGTTCCTCCAAACTTACGTTCTGCAAATATCTAATCAGCATTTGTTTACTCTAAATGGGCAGTAGCTGATTTGCTAGCAGAGCTTATTGCCCGCTATTTTAAATCTACATGTGAATCACAAGCTGCAATCTGAATAATCTGTCTTTGCAACAATGTGTGGCAATCAGAAATAACACACTGATGCTCTACCCTTTCCATGGAGGAGTTGCTTACCTTTTGGGTAAGGTCACTGGCTTCATTGATGTACCGATCTCGCTCCTTTTCCAGTTGAAAAATGATCTTTCTCTGCTTCTGAGCTTCATCTTTGTAGTTTTGGATTTCTTCCTCCAGATTCCTCTTGGCTTGTTCGTGGAGCTTTACCAGGTCTATCTGTTTCTGGGTTGCACTGACCGCCTTAAGCATATTCTGAAAATAAGGACAGCACCGAAAAATGTTTGTGGGTTTTTGGTTAAATTTACTTGTTGCCTAAATCCTAAAATAATCAGGTGCATTGTTTGGGAGATGAATAAAAATAATCATATTTTCTACAGATTACTAAGAGCTTGTTATGTTAATTTTGCATAGAGCATTATAGACACACTTAAAAAGGCACTAAGAGACAACATCCCTAGGAAGCGGGCCTATATTGCTCCCATATTAGGGGTAGGAAACTGAGAATGAGAAGATAAGCTACTTGCCTACAAGTTCATGGCCTTCCCCAGTGGCTCAGTGGTAAAGAATCTGCCTGCAATACAGGAGGAGCAGGAGACACAGGTTCGATCCCTGGGTTGGGCACATCCCCAGGAGGAGGGCATGTTAACCCATTCTAGTATTCTTTCCTGGAGAATCCCATGAACAGAGGAGCCTGGTAGGCTACCGTCCATAGGCTCACAAAGAGACAGACATGACTGAGCACATACACAGATACACACAAGTTCACACAATAGGGGAGGGACAGAGCTAGGATTTGAATCCCGAGCTGGCTGACCCCAAAGCCAATCTCTATTCCAACTCTAGCCTTTCACTTGTGAAGTTAGAACAGCTGAACCTAAATCATGTATCACAGGCTTTGACTACAAAATAAAATAAAAACCTTCCTATTAAAAATACAGATAGCCAGAATTAACATATGATCCAACAACATCACTTCTGGCTATCTACTCAAAAGAACTGAAACAGGTGTTCAAACAAAAACGTGTACCTGAACATTCACAGCAGCACTATTTATAAAAGCCAAAAGGGCAAAACAACCCAACTGTTCATCAACTGGATGAATAAATAAACAAAATGTGCCATATCCATGCAGTGGAGTACTACTCATCCATAAAAAGGAATGCAGTAGACACGACGACATGGTTGAAGCTTGAAAATATTATCCTGAGTGAAAGATGTCAGACATAAGAAGTCACATACGGTATGACTCCAGTTATATAAATATCCAGAATGGTCAAATCCACAGAAACAGAAAGCAGATGAGTAACTTCCAAGGATGGGAGGAGGGGAAAGTGGGGTGTGACTGCCTGACAGGTACAGGGTTTCCTTTTGGGTGATGAAAATGTTCTGGAACTAGATTCATGATGTTCTACACAACACTGTGAATGTACGAAATGTCACTAATGGCAAGTTTTGTTTTCTGTGTATTTTACTACATTAAAAAAGAATTAACCTGGTTTTTAAGAAAAAAACCACACAGATGCTCACATCCCAACTCCAGAGATTCCGTGGATCTGGGATGGGACTCTGGCACCTACATTTTGGGAGGGGAGGGGGGAAGCTGCCCTGGTGGTTTCTGATGCTACTACAATGGAAGTGCCTTGGTTTGGCTGCACAAGAAGGCAGGTTGTTCCTCGGGAACACAGAAGGAATACAGAGCAACTCTGCAGCCATGCTCATGATGGACCACAGCATGTCTGCTTCTAGAGCCACAGCTGAATGGACCCCGCGCCTTCCGAAACAGAGCCTCTAGATTTTTGTAACTCAGCAGAAGATGTAAACTCAGGAGCTGTTTATTGGCGATAGCTTTTTTCTGCCGTTTGGACAGGGAAACAGAGAGAGAGATGATTTTACTGAAAGACAGAAATGAAGCTATGACTCAGCTGGAAGTCTAGTGGTGGGGGGAGAGGGCTTTCTGTGCATCCCAAAAGTGAAAGGCCAGGTTTTCATCGTTCCTGAGGCCCAGATGTATCCTTAGGTTCTACATTGCTGTTTAGTTGCTAAGTCGTGTATGACTCTTTGTGAACTCATAGACTGTAGCCTGCCTGGTTCCTCTATCCATGGGATATTCCAGGCAAGAATTCTGGAGAAGGTTGCCATTTTCTTCTCCAGGGGATCTTCCCAACCCAGTGATCAAACCCATATATTCTACACTGGCAGGCAGGTTCCTTACCACTGAGCCACCTGGAAAGCCCCCTGGGTTCCACAAGGCACTTCGTAATCCCTTCCGAAATCTCTAACCAATACAGACCTGCAGTCAGGACTGAAAACCACTGGAATATAAATTGGTTTAAAAAAAAAAAAAAGGACATGAAACTTTGGTTGGATGACGACATAGAAAAATGGAAAAGGTCAACTTTACTTTCAAGTACTGAATTAAACATTTGCTCTATGAAAGATAAAGTCCCTTCAACATGACACTGAGAGAACCAAATATATGAACATTGCTGCCTGTCAGAACTATGTCACTCATTCATTCAATGGAGGTGGCATTCCAAGTCAGTGAGGAAAGGACGTATTATCAACAAAGGTTGACTGCACACCTGCAGAGGAGCAGGCGCTCTGTCAGGCGCTCTCCCCTGCAATGGCTGGGAGAGACAAAAAAAGTTTAAAAAGTACCTGCCCTCAAGACGAAGCTGATGTAGTCAAATTAAACAAATAGGTGTAAAATTAAAATGTTAGGTGTCCTATTGTGGCAGAAAATCCAAAGGCGGTTTACCAGAACATACAAAATATAAATGGATTAAATGTTGTATATGTTACAAAAAAAGTTTTTTAAAAATCTAACTCCAACGATAGTATTTATATTATTTTTTATTATATTATTTATATATTTATGTTATTTATAAACTTATGGAATAAAGGCACAGTTCTAGGATTATGCAAAAAAAAAAATTAATGACTTTCTGAAGGAGTGCTCAGCATGTAAAGATACTTAATCTTCTACTCTTTTCTAAGATTCCCTAAATGGTCTGCTCTAAGCTACAGGATAATCTACTTTGTTAACATTTATTCATTTCTGGGAAACCTAAAGAAATATTAAAATAATAAATATTAAAGTAATAAAAATTGAAATGAATGAATATAGGCTGTATCTACTTTGATAAGATGAAGCTCTCCTGACCAAAAGCCAGCAAGCTGTCTGCTGTGGAAGCAGCCTCCCCACTCTACACCTGGCACATTGCTCATGCTTCATTCTCCCTGGATGGAATTCTTGAGCAGGAACACGTAGCCTAGACCTGTGAATGTAGTTAATCTCCTCAGAGTGACTGTCAATGGAGGTAATCCTCTGGAAGGGGCTAAGAGAGGAAAGGGGGCTGGGGGCGGGGTCTGTAAGCTTCACGCTCCCTCCAGCCTCTCCCTCAGCTTTGGACCATATTGGGCTCAAAGATTAGGAGGTATAAGCACCAGAAGCAGAAACCAAGCCCTCCAACACTCTGGAAAAGATAGGGAAAGGTTAGAGACTCTTGGTATGGCCAACTGGCCATCCTTTAAACACCTAAAAGTTAATTAGAACTCACTTATATTTTCTAGATTGGCACAAAGTTGCAAATTATAGATATTAAAATCAGAAATCTTGGTCAACTGCTTAGATGCCAAATAAGACACCAGCAATAGGAACAGAAACCACAAGACTCTCCACAATCCCCTGCTAGTTTATACGATAATTTTTCAAAGTGCCTTTGTGCTCACAGGTGATACTGTGGTTTCAGTTCACAGCCAGTGAACGTGGATATGGACAGCTGCGTAGAGGACAATGGAGCACTATTATTAGTTCTAATCTACTTTTGTTTGGCTCAGAGTTTTCTTTCCCCTGCAACCGGTTATAGGCAGATATTATAGCACTAAAGAAAGACATTTATTCACCAGTGTTACTGTAACAAACGCACCTTATTCAATATGTCCCTTTCTCTCAGAAGCTCATCCATTGCTTTCTTATCAAGTTCTGCTTGTTTCTTTGAGGCCTCCACCTCTAAATCACCAGAGAGAAAAACAATAATAAATATAAAGAGAGCCTGCCAAGAAAGAATCTGCCAAAGTGACATGAAAACTGCTTTATATATTTATCTGTAGCTATAAAACTGCTTTCTGTTGAGTGGTACGTGATCTTCATTATAACTCAGTGAGGTAAGTCTTCCCATCCCACTAAAGAGATGGAAACTGAGGCTTAGAGACCCATACACCAAGGGTCTGCACCCAAGAGGTGACAGGGCTAAGGTTGGGAGTTTGGTCTTTCTGACTCCAAAAAGTCCTAGTTATTTAGTCCTTTTAAGTTGTGTCTGACTCTTTTGTGACCCCATGGACTGTAGCCCTCCAGGCTCCTCCAGACATAGGATTTCCCAGGCAAGAATACTGGAATAGTTTGCCACTTCCTTCTCCAGGGGATCTTCCTGACCCAGGGATCAAGCCCATGTCTCCTTCACTGGCAGGCAGATTCTTTATCACTTTGATGCTAGGGAAGCCCCAAAAGCCCTTGCTCTCCTGAAATATTTTTTATTATACAAGTAATTAGAAACACAGGAAGAAATTGGAAAATAAACAATTCCAAAAAATAAACTAAAGGGAAAATTTTTTAAAAAAATCAGAATCTAGGAGGGGGCATATGTATACCTGTTAATATTCATGTTAATATTTGGCAGAAACCAACACGACACAATACTGTAAAGGAATTATCCTTCAAATAAAATAAACAAATTTATTTTAAAAAATCAGAATCTACTTAAGATTTTGATGTGTCTCTTTCCTGACATTTTCCTATGCAAATACATGTGTGTATATAAATATATTTATACACCACATGCACCAAGATGGAGCCATAACACACATACAGTCTTATAACTTGCTTTTATAACTAACCAGTATAAATAAATACCTCTCTATAATATAAATGTGTATCTACATCAGCACGTTTAAAGACTTCATATTTCACTGTATAAAAATGTTTATTAAGCCAATTCTTATCTTAACATTTAAATTGCTTCTTTTTATTTTTTGTTTTGCAATTATAAGCAATAATCTTATGAAAGTTCCTGCTCATTTGGTCATCTAGGAGAGGAAGTCCTTGAATCAAAAGTGATTTTCTTTTTAAAGACCTTTTTCTCCAGCTTCTTGATGAAAGTGAAAGAGGAGAGCAAAAAAGTTGGCTTAAAGCTCAACATTAAGAAAACGAAGATCATGGCATTCAGTCCCATCACTTCATGGGAAATAGATGGGGAAATAGTGGAAACAGTGTCAGACTTTATTTTGGGGGGCTCCAAAATCACTGCAGATGGTGATTGCAGCCATCAAATTAAAAGACGCTTACTCCTTGGAAGAAAAATTATGACCAACCTAGATAGTATATTCAAAAGCAGAGAGACATTACTTTGCCGACTAAGGTCCGTCTAGACAAGGCTATGGTTTTTCCTGTGGTCATGTATGGATGTGAGAGTTGGACTGTGAAGAAGGCTGAGCGCCAAAGAATTGATGCTTTTGAACTGTGGTGTTGGAGAAGACTCTTGAGAGTCCCTTGGACTGAAAGGAGATCTAACCAGTCCATTCTGAAGGAGATCAACCCTGGGATTTCTTTGGAAGGAATGATACTAAAGCTGAAGCTCCACCTCAAGAGTTGACTCATTGGAAAAGACTCTGATGCTAGGAGGGATTGGGGGCAGGAGGAGAAGGGGACGACAAAGGATGTGATGGCTGGATGGCATCACGGACTTGATGGACGTGAGTCTGAGTGAACTCCGGGAGATGGTGATGGACAGGGAGGCCTGGTGTGCTGCTATTCATGGGATCGCAAAGAGTCGGACACGACTGAGCGACTGAACTGAACTGAACTGAACTTTCTCCAGCTGCCGAATTTCTCTCCAAAAATTAATAGCAGTTTAAATCCACACCCAAACTAGAACTGCTATTACCATTCTCCTTGATCTTTGACAACCTGATAGCTTTTCCTAAACCAGTATGTCTATATTTAATTCACATATCTTTGATTGGTAGTGAGGTCGACTACTTTCTCATGTTTCATGATCAATTATTTGTTTTCTGTTTTTCAAATTGCCCACACTAGCCCTCTGCCCATTTTTCTCATGAATTATTTACCTTTCTGTGAATTTGAAAGAGCACCTTATATACATTAATAATGACGATACTAACTCTTTGACAATATTTTAGTCAATTTGTCTTCTTATACAGAGCCTGTGGGGGCTTCTCTGGTGGCTCAGCGGTAAAGAATCTACCGCCAGTGCAGGAGACACGGGTTCAATCCCTGGGTCGAGAGGATCCCTTGGAGAAGGAAATGGCAACCCACTCCAGTATTCTTGCCTGAGAAGTCCCATGGACAGAGGAGCCTCGCAGGCTACAATCCATGGAGTCACAAAAGAGTTGGGCACAACTTAGCAACTAAACAGCAATAGAGTCTTTTGTCGCTAAAAAACAACAACAAATAGTTTTAATTTCATTAAATCTCTCCATCTTGGCTTTACTGTTCCTACATTTGACCTTAACTTTTTTCCCAAACAGTAGTTTATTGTCATACTATCATTTTCTTAATAATCCATACTGCACACCAGTATGAAACACCACCTTTATCTCAGGTGATAATCACGGGTCTTTTTGTAGCCTTTCCAATCCTTTCCATTGATCTGTTTATTCACACATTTTCACTAAACTATTTGATTACTAAAGCTTTATAATACATTCAAACACCCGGTAAAGGCTAACGCTCCCTTCTCACTCTTCTTTTCCAGAATTTTATGGCTATTGTCACCTGTTTATTCTTCTGGAGGAACCCTAGAATCAGTTTTGAAGTCCCAAGCAACATAACTCTCTGAAATTTTTATTGGAAATATTAAGTGTGCAGATTAATTTGGACAGATTTATATCTATACCATATTGAGTTTTCTCATCCAGGAACTTGGTGTATTGGTCCATTTTTCAAGTCTTCCTTTATACCCCTCAAAAGAATTCTGTAGTGTTTTATATATATAGGTCTTACAGATATTTTGGTAACTTTATTCATAGATATTTTATTACTTTAGTTGCTATTGTGAAAGGCGGGTCTTCCATCATACATTGTAACTGATTCTTTGTAGGAAAGAAAGCCATTGATATCTATATATTTCTTTTATAACCTGCCACCTTGTTGAACTCCTATTAGTTCTAGCAATTTTTCAGTTCGCTTCTTGGATTTTGTGGCAGGAAATCATAACCTATGGGGGCCTCGTGCTCCTAACCATTATGTGCAATGCCACCGTCTGATAGGGCACATCAAAAGGGAGTGCTCCCTAAGAAGAAATAACGATGCTAACGAGAGCTACAAAATAACCAGAAGAGAGAGCACGATGACTTCTTTAAACATGATTCAAGAATGAAGAATTGGGGTCAATACTTAATGGAGGAATTTTTTCTGCAGGCAGCTTAAAACTATTGCCTGCAAAAATACAGAAATGTTAATATGGGAATGCTTTTGAAATTCACTAAGCCAATCACAAAATGTGCTCTGCCAGTTCTACCTTTGCGTGTGTGTATCTGTCATTGAAGATACTAGATTCTAAACTCATGGTGCACTGTAAGCATCCTGAGGGCAGGAAGCTCCAGGCACCCAATGCCTGACATAATGCCTGCACACAGTCTGGACTCAATTTATTGAATGAGTGCATAAATGGAGAAATGATCAATATCAACTGCAACTGTGCCTCAGTAAAAGAGCGTTTCCGATGTCTTAGATGGAAATATATTGGCACTTCTCAAAGACTTTAGTGACGAATATTTCTAACAATCTTATCTAGAGATCTAGATTTTACTTAACTTTTAGGGAGGCGATGTACATGTTTATGCTTCTGGGTATGTCATCTCAGTCAGTGAGTTATGGCTGAGTTCAGTGAGGTGTTCCTGCCTCACATTTTCTGGTGCAGTCAGAAGTCCAATCCCAATCCCTCTGTCTCCGAGTCTCTGAGCTGTTTCTATCACACCATATTTAACTAGTATATACCATATTTTAAATTATATTCTTTTTCAGGAGGGGATAGAATTCTCTTATTACTTTTATAAGCAGTAACATATCTGGATAATAATAGATGACATTTAGTAAGCACTTACTACGTGCTAGGCACTGTCCTTTCGATATTAGCCATTTCATCCCCAAAAGCTAAATGAGGAGGAGGTGGGATCTGAACTGAGGCACACCTGACTTCAGAGTCTGTATCCTTAACGATGTTTCCATACTACCTGGCATCCTGTGGCACTTAAATTTTCCTTCCACAGGTCAAAGTGATAGTTGGGTAGAATAGGGATTTGCCATATGGTAAGAGGAAAGGAGCTGGAAGCCATTTATTTTTGTCTTGCTGATTCTGGGTACACTATTGTCTCATATACTGCTCATGGGGAATATTCAAGTTTCATTTTTCCTGCATATTCTGTGAAAAAGAAAACTGAAGGAAAGATCATGTAGAACCCAGACTTAAGAGTATACGTGTGTACTAAGTCACTTCAGTAGTGTCTGACTCTTTGTGACCCTATGGACCATAGCCAGCCAGGGTCCTCTGTCCACGGGATTCTCCAGGGAAGAATACTGAAGTGTGTTGCCGTTTGCTCGTGCAGGGGATCTTCCCAACCCAGGGATCAAACCAGTGCCTCTTATGTCTCCTGCTGTTACTTACTTCATTGACAAATCCTGAGCAATACTTTGGGCTCAGTATAATCCGTTGAGGAGTTTTTTAAGGTAAGAAAGTTCAAAGTATACAAAATGATGTCTCCTCCATATTATCTACTTACTAGTTTCAATGTTGCCTCACTGAATTCATTTCGCATGGTTGGTGCTTACATGCATGGAGTTGTCAAAAGACATAAGTCACCAATGAAATTGCTCATAATCTAATAAAAACAAAACACAAAATGATTCTTGGTTTACCTCTCTCTAGTCCCAAGATCTGATTTTTCAGAGTTTCCTTGTGCTGTTCCACTTCTGCCTTTTGATCTTCAATCTGGTGCAATTTCTTATGGATTTGTTCTCTGATTTTGTTGAGCTTCCCAATGTCAAGGCGCATCTGATGGACTTCTTCCTCTTTGGCCTGTAATTAGTGAGAGAGGATTACCAGGGATACTTGGTCAGTAAAGGATCGGTGACTGGATGATGGTAAACTCAGAATCAATAGAAGAACATTCTTTCTAGGTCAGTGCAGAATTATTTTGTGGAATTAAATCAAAACACACACTGTGTAGTTTTTGAGAGAAATTGAAAAACTCTAGCCTCTGAATAAAATATATGGTTAAATGAGCTAAAAACAATGAAAAAGACACCTGATGTCTCAAGATACCATTGAATCGTTGAATCAAATAATATAAGAATGCCGAGCTGTATGCATCATAAATGTGTGAAATTTGTGTACAAATGTTGTATTGATTACCAACTTTCAGACTCACAAAGTGATCTCTCTTGTAGGTTATTAACATGCTGTAAAATATTGGTCTTTTGGATCCACATTGCCACTGTGGAACAACTACATACAATAGAAAAGTCACTATCCCCTTCCTCAGAGTACATTAGTCTTGTCTTTGTTCAATAGCTCAGACATGTCTGACACTTTGCAACCTCATGGACTGCAGCATCCCAGGCTTCCCTGTCCTTCACTGTTTCCCAGAGTTTGCTCAAACTCATGTCTTTTGAGTCAGTGATGCCATCCAATCATCTCATCCTCTGTCGTCCCCTTCTCCTGCCTTCAATCTTTCCCAGCATCAGGGTATCTTCCAATGAGTCAGCTCTTCACATCAGGTGAATACTTGGTGAAGTATTGGAGCTTCAGCATCAGTATCAGTCCTTCCAATGAGTATTCAGGGTTGATTTTCTTTAAGATTGACTGGTTTGATCTCCTTGCTCTCCAAAGGACTCTGAAATCATCACACTCTGAAAGCATCAATTCTTCAGCACTCAGCCTTTTTTATTGTCCAGCTCTTACATCCTTACATGACTGCTGGAAAAACCATAGCTTTGACTAGATGGACCTTTGTTAGCAAAGTAATGTCTCTGCTTTTTAATACACTGTCTAGGTCTGTCATAGCTTTTCTTCCAAGGAGCAAGCGTCTTTTAATTTCAAGGCTGCAGTCACCATCTGCAGTGATTTTGGAGCCCAAGAAAATAGTCTGTCACTGTTTCCATTGTTTCCCCATCTATTGCCATGAAGTGATGGGACTGGATGCCATGATCTCCATTTTTTCAAATGTTGAGTTTTAAGCCAACTTTTTCACTCTCCTCTTTAACCTTCATCAAGAGGCTCTTTAGTTCATCTTCACTTTCTGCCATAAGGGTGGTGTCATCTGCATATCTGAGGTTATTGATATTTCTCCTGGCAATCTTGATTCCAGCTTGTGCTTCATTCAGCCTGGCATTTTGTATGATGTACTCTGCATATAGGTTAAATAAGCAGGGTGACAATATACAGCCTTGACATAATCCTTTTCCAATTGGAACCAGTCCATTGTTCCATGTCTGGTTCTAACTGTTGTTTCTTGATCTGCATACAGATTTCTCAGGAAGCAGGTAAGATGCCTTAAAGGATTTTCCACAGTTTGTTGTGATCTATATAGTCAAAGGCTTTAGCATAATCAATGAAACAGAAGTAGATGTTTTTCTGGAGTTCTTGTGCTTTTTCTATGATTCAATGGATTTTGGCAATTTGATTCAGATGATCATCGTATCTACTACTGCAGGCAAAAATCCCTTAGAAGAAATGGAGTAGCCCTCATAGTCAACAAAAGAGTCTAAAATGCAGTACTTGAGTGCAGTCTCAAAAATGACAGGATGATCTCAGTTCCTTTCCAAAGCAAACCATTCAACATCACAGGAATCCAAGCCTATGCCCCAACCACTAATGCCGAAGAAGCTGAAGTTGAACAATTATATGAAGACCTACAAGACCTTCTAGAACTAACACCAATAAAAAGATGTCCTTTTCATCATAGGGGACTGGAATGCAAAAGTAGGAAGTCAAGAGATACCTGGAGTAACAGGCAAGTTTGGCCTTGGAGTACAGAATGAAGCAGGGCAAAGGCTAACAGTTTTGCCAAGAGAATGCACTGGTCATAGCAAATACTCTCTTCCAACAACACAAGACAACTCTACACATGGACATCACCAGATGGTAAATACTAAAATCAGATTGATTATCTTCTTTGCAGCCAAAGATAGAGAAGCTCTATGCAGTCAGCAAAAACAAGACCAGGAGCTGACTGTGGCTCAGCTCATGAACTCCTTATTGCAAATTCAGACTTAAATGGAAGAAAGTAGGGAAAACCACTAGGCCATTCAGGTATGATCTAAATCAAATCCCTTATGATTGTACAGTGGAAGTGACAAATAGATTCAAAGAATTAGACCTGATAGACAGAGTGCCTGCAGAACTATGGACAGAGGTTTGTAACGCAGCACAGGAGGCGGAGATCAAAACCATCCCCCAGAAAAAGAAACGCAAAAAGGCAAAATGGTTGTCTGAGGAGGCCTTACAAATAGCTGTGAAAAGAAGAGAAACGAAAGGCAAAGGAGAAAAGGAAAGATACACCCTGAATACAGAATTCCAAAGAACAGTAAGGAGGATAAGAAAGTCTTTTTAAGTGAACAATTTCAAAGAAATAGAGAAAAATGATACAATGGGAAAGACTAGAGATCACTTCAAGAAAATTAGAGATACCAAGGGAATATTTCATGCTAAGAGGGACACAATAAAGGACAGGAATGGTGTGGACCTATCAGAAGCAGAAGATATTAAGAAGAGGTGGCAAGAATACACAGAAGAACTACGCAAAAAAGATCTTCACAACCAAGATAATCACGATGGTATGATCACTCACCTAGAACCAGACAGCCTAGAGTATGAAGTCAAGCGGTCCTTAGGAAGGGTCACTACGAACAAAGCTAGTGGAGACAATGGAATTCCAGTTGAGCTATTTAAAATCCTAAAAGATGATGCTGTGAAAGTACTGCAGTCAATATGCCAGCAAATTTGGAAAACTCAGCAGTGGCCACTGGACTGGAAAACATCAGTTTCCATTTCAATCCCAAAGAGGGGCAATGCCAAAGAATGTTCAAACTACTGCACAATTGCACTCATTTCACATGCTAGTAAAGTAATGCCCAAAATCCTTCAAGCTAGGCTTCAATAGTATGTGAATTGAGAACTTCCAAATGTACAAGCTGGATTTAGAAAAGGCAGAGGAACCAGAGATCAAATTGTCAACATCCGTTGGATCATAAAAAACCAAGAGAATTCCAGAAAAACATCTACTTCTGCAGAGTACGTTAGTCTATGACTGTCCCTATGGACAGGAGGACAGGGTGGCATTAATGAGCAAGTCTACACGATATCAAAAGGTTATCAAACTGGCAATTCTAGCAAAGTAAAGCACCACATTCTTGTCTCTGGACTTCAAGCTTTATGAATATTTTTTTAATTTGCCATTCTTAGAAACTAGTTGATTTTCTGCAAATAAAGAGTAGCAATTATCCCCAGTTTTGACAATGAAGAGACTGCACTTAGCTGGACATGTTATGCTCAGAGCACTGCTAGAAACAGAATCCCAGAAGTTTAGGATCTGATAACAAAATACTTCATCTTTCAAGGTGCCCCATGCACGTTACCAAAGGAGAGAATTATTGACTTAAGTATTTTTACTTTAATTTCACCTTAGGGGCTAATACAATATTTTGCCTTCAGTAGTCATTTCATTTCTGATTTAACTTGGAGCATTCTCATAAAGAACAGTGAGTCAAGCCTTTCTGGACTGCTTAAATGTTCCTCAGCCTCAGATCCTGTGGGATCCAAATTAGTTCATCTAAGATCCCTTTCAATTAAAAAATAAAATGTTCTAATTCAGTAGTTATTAATCTAGACCTCATAGTGATACTTCAGAAAATTGTTTGTAAACTTCTAAGACTTCATGCAAAATAATATATAAGATGTACAAATATTAGTAAGTGTGTGTATGTATGTATGTGTGTATGCATGCACACACATGCTTTTATCAGATTCCCAAAAGGGGCTGTGACACAAAAACTGTTACGATTTACTACTCGAATCAATGTATTTTTGTGATTAGTCATTGCCCAGTGTTCTAACAATACTAGAATAAGGTTTATGGATTTTTCAGAACTGCTAATAAACATAAAGCCACTCTGCTAGGCATATAGGCAGACAACATGTATCCAAGTATAAAATGGTTATCCAAACTTGATTTGCAAGCACTCTTCAATGAAGGGAGACCATTCTTGAAATTCACACTGGGCAGAAGTGAAAATCATGATTCTGCAGCCCTAAGAGTAGACACCAAACAGTACCAGTCCATCCCCCACCCCTCCCATTCGATACAAGCAGTGAAATATAATCTGACTTCTTTGTCACTCACGTGTGTAAATGGTTTCTAGCTCTGATCAGCTGGTTACTTGCAAGGCTGAACTACAGAGATGAACATCTGAGCTCGCTTTGGAAAATATCTGCATAATCATATGACCAAGAATCAGCTTTGCAATGTTATAAGAATGGACGCTATTATATTAAACTGCTTCTGGGCATAAAGCAATCACTGTAGGCTTACACCTGCCTCTGATGGACCAACGCTAATGCAGGTTCTGCAACCAAGGGCTCCCAACAGCATCGATCAACCTGTATTTATACTACCAGGGAACGAAAAAGGGCGTGCCAAAGGAGCAGATATGTCGCTCCATGTTTACTTTGAGCTCCAACGCCTTCTGCTGGTTTTCTTGGGATAGCTGCTCACAAACCAAGCTGTGCTGTTCGTTCTCTTGCTGAAGTTTAGCATTTCTCATCTGAAACTGCTCCAGCTCCTTTGCGGCTCTCTCATTGAGTATCTGAAAGATGCAGAACAAGCTGGTTAATGCTTTTACAGGGGATGCATACCCACACAGGAGGCCAGGCCGACTTCCTGGGACAGGCAAGGCAACCACCCATTTTTTCTTCTTTGCAGAAATGGTTCTCGCTCCCCAGTGAAAGCACAAATGCACTCAAATATGATGACTGTTAAATGGCTGAGGGAAATGATGCCTTCTAATGAATAACACAGACAGCATAATTTTTTTTTTTCTGGGAGCCTTGGGAAGCCTTGTTCACAGGTGGTGGATAAATATTTTAATGCCTGTTTGCCATTTGGCAGGCTTCGCAAACGCAACAATTGCTATAATCATTGCAAATGAGCTAGAGATTCAAGCAGGCTTTATCGGCTATGGGGCTCAGAAGCTACATCTTCAGAAGCAAATCCTGCATTAACATGCCTATGATACTTTTGTGAACAGAACCTTTCACTAAACACCAACACAAGAGACAATTCTCCTTAATCCAACTTAAGTCAAAACTGTAGAACAGTAGTGGAATGATTTATAACTGCCTGACTTCAGAATCAGTTTGATTTTCCTCTTCCTTACTCTGACTATCCTAAGAAGATATGGTTTCATAAATACATATTTATAAACACACATGTTTGGGGAGGTCATTTCTATTGGGAAAATACTGGAGAGATGAAGGGATATCAAAAAGGTTAAAGAGGGGAAAAGCGGGGAAGATAGTTTAGAAAACACTTCTTCCAATAACTTCCATTCAAGCAAAAGTTTAACACAGAAATAATCTATCCAACTTCCCATCAATAAGGACTAAATAAGCTTTTCCATGGGTCCTGACTATTGTTTTATGAAGACCAAAAACCTCTCAAAGAAAGGTTTTCACGCTCAAAGAAAGCCTCATATTTTTCTCATGTATATGCACATCATATATTATTTACTTTATTTCTGGCTTTATGTAAAATTAATAAAGCAACTGACAAATGAATGTGCTCTAATATCTAATTTTTTAAGTAGAAAAATGCTGGATGGCTTGAAAAATAGTTTGGAAACTTCTGAAAAGAACATACTTTCAAGAAATGACTTTTTTCAATTACATGAATTTGTTCTTTAAGAAATGAGAAAAGATAGATTAGTATTTGTGTTACCTTAACCTGCTACTAGAGAGGAAATGTTAGAAAAGTATATTTAGAACGTATAAAGACTGTGTGTGGTTTTCCAAACTTGAAACTTAAAAATAAGCATGTTAAAAATAAATCATGTTATATTTACAGGCTGGAATGCTCTGTCCAATAGAACTTTCTGCAATGAACTAAATGTTCTCTGTTCTGCATATCTGCTAGTCCCATGTTGCTATGAGCACTTGAAATGGTGCGACTGAGGAACCGAATTTTTTATTTGATTTGATTTTAAATAATTTACATGTAAATAGCCATACGTGGTTAGCTACCACATTAGACAGTGTGGTTCTATAACTGTGGCAATAACATAAATGAATCTCACAAACACGATATGAGGAGAAAGACACTAGGCACCAAAGAGTCCTTCCTGTATGATTTCCATTCTGTAACATGCAGAAGCAGGCGAAACTAACGTCTGCTCGGAACTCGGAAGAGAACTGACCTTTGTGGGAGAGAGTGACTGGGAGGGGGCACAAAACAAGCAGGCTCCTGCAGTGCTGTTTCTCCCAGGCTGGATACAGGTGACCAAGATGTGTTCAAGGGCAGCAAATTCATCAAGCTGTACACCTGTGACTTACACAGTTTTCTATGTGTTATGTTATACATCCATAAAATGGTGAAAAGAGATTAACCTGTTGGAGTATGGGGGAGGAGGAGAGGGCATGGGACAGGGGAGGACATCTCTACCATCAAAGTCACTCAAAGACCAAACACAGTGCTACGTGTGTGTTACCAACACCCATCAACACCCATAGTGAAGGGATTTGCTGCTTTCCAGAGGAAGTTCAAGAATCACCTTTGGCCAGGCCCCACAGCGCAGCCCTGCCCAGCCCACCTTCTGCTCTTTCAGCTGCTGCTCCAGCCTCTGAAGTTCCTCCTTGCTCTTCTGCACATACTGCTGCAGCGCCTTGATTTCCGTCTGCCTGCTGTCCATGTCCGTCTGAATCTGCCTGAGCTCCTTCTCTAGTTTTTCTTTCTTCCGGGTCTCCCGTGAAGCTTCATTCTGACGTTGCTGGATTTCTTGTTGGAACTACAGGCATAGAAAGGACAGGCGGGAAAGAGATGAGCCCCTCTCTAGGACGAATGGCAACAAGCTGAGCTTCTCCCTCTCTCGGATATTTTCAGGGCAGTGATATTTTAGTAGTATTTCTCCTGTAGGAGAGTCATCTTTGAACCCCAATGTTCAAACTTTTCATGAATATTCCATATTGTTTTTCAGAGCCTTGGCACAAATGTATACCCTGATGGTGAGAACAAATCCACAAAGAAAGGTATAAAGTCCAGTTAAATATGGAAGCCCAGAGTTCTAGGGAGGTCAAACATGGAAAGAATTCATCCAACTCTCCATCGACAGAAACAAAATAAAATGCAGCCAGCTACCCTAAATATGAACATGTGTTTTCCATGAGTCCTGGATATTGCTAAACAGAGTACTGTATAGTTTTATCATGATGGTCAAGTTCTATGAAAAGTCATTATCTTATCTCACGCTCCAAGGAGTCTCCTGTTATTCTCCTGAAGTCTGCACTTGGGTACTATCTATTTGACCTCTGGCTTTATAGCAAAGTGTACGGAAGGATTCAGCTAGGTGGCTTCCTCACAAAGGAGAAAGGCCAAGGGAACTGCTTCTACCATCCCCAGAGGCAGGGCATCTTGGCTGTCACAGAGGACACCTTCTTGAGCCAGAAATGTAAGCAGTGCCCTGTCTTGGTGACTTCTCAGGCAAAGACTATTGAGAAGAATGACTCAAGTAAAACTGCTCTTGCAAAAACAAAGCAGAGAAACAAGCAGAACCATGGATGCTTCATCTGGGGAACAGGGCGGTAAATCAGAGAGAGGAACAAGACGGGAAGGGAGACTGGAGAAGGACGAAAGCTCCTTCTGGAAGGTGATGTTTCTTCGTCTTTCTCTCCGTGTCCAGAACAGACCTGGATGATGGACTGCTCTGCCTCTTCCCTGGACCGCTCCATTTCTTGCTGCTGCTCAATGGTCTGAGCTAAGCACTCTCGTAATTTCACCACTTCTGACAACAGCTGGTCTCGCTCCTTTGTCACTTCTTCTTTGAACTTCAGCAAATCCCGGATACTATGAAAGAACATGGGAGTCATACTTAATAGCCACAGCCGTCTGTTCAGAGATCCTGTTTATCATCCTCTGAACTCATTTTCATGGGAAAGACTTCCGGTCAAGGATCAACACTATTCAAGTGTGAAAGAGAACTCTTTATCTCTGGCATGGGAACTATTTGTGAGTTGTTAACTGGAAAAAGAAGACGTTCCAGTAATAACATGAATATGATCCCTTTTCTTGTTTTTAAGTAATTACAGTCCATGTGTGTGTGCTATAGGCATTTTTATAGAAATCAAGATAAGGCACCAAACTGATAACCAGTTATCTCTGAGGAATGAAGTTTAAAGTGGAAGAGTTGACAGGCTGATTTTTACTTCTGACTTCCCATATTCCTGTTGTATTTGAATTTGTTACAATAAAACTATACTTAACAAGAGCTATTGTTAGCTCTTGTAATTAACCCTAAGGAGATGTCAATTTAGGAAATTATTTGCTTAATATATTCACTGGAGAGCTATAACCACAGCTATAAAGTCTAAAATGAAGCAAAAGCTTAAGCAAACAATACACATTGTCAGTTTTGTATTCATTCACTCATGAGATTCATTTCTCCCAAAGGGACATACCATATAAAACGTTCCCAAGAACAAAATTTGGACAATGATTAGTGATGCCAGTTCTGGGAGGGTGCGTGCATGCCTGCTAGGTCATTGAGTTGTGTCCAACCCTGTGCAACGCTATGGACTGCAGCCTGCCAGGTTCCTCTGTCCACGGGATTCTCCAGGTAAGAATACTGGAGTGGGCTGCCATGCCCTCCTCCAGGGGATCTTCCCGACTCAGAGACTGAACCAGCATCTCTTACGTCTCCTGCACTGGCAGGCAGGTTCTTTACCACCTGGGAAGCCTTTAGGGAGGGTATGCGGTAATATTTGTTGATATAAATTGTAAACCAGTTACCTCAGCATTTCAAAAACAATTACATATGGTTTGGCATGACTTTCCTCAGAATTAGCATTTTGAAAGTAGAAAAACTGTGTCTGATAAGACCACTACAGCGGAATTCATCTAGAACAAGGCAGCCACTTTAGAGCTAAGGAACCAGAGAACTTGCATTTAAGATGCTTGTAGCTGACAGTCATCAAATGACTATTGGAAGCACAGTGATTGGATAATATGTATTGACCATCCTTTGATATGATTGTTTAATAAGGAACCCTCAAAATCGCAAACGCTTCTCCAAAAAGACGACCTGGAATTCTAAGGTTACTGCAAAGATAGACCGCTACATCTAAGTACACTGTGGAAGATAAAATGCAAGCTGGATTCTTTCATCAGCTCTGCTACTCACCATGTTCTAATTCTCATAAAAACTCCTCCTAACGAAATCAGCTCCCTCATGCTGCTCTTCAATAGCTACTCTGGTTGTATGTGACTTCTTTAACAAGAAAACAGAGTCATTATGAACACCACATCTTCCGTTTATTTTTTCTATTCCCTCCTGCATTTAGAACTATCTATCAACACTGGATAAATGTATCTAGAAAGCATAGGAAACCTAAACAGCAGGTAAACATTGTCAAGGATGCCTAAGGAAGTGCATGCTCATTCCTGGTTCATTAATTAATGCAAGGTTTTGCATGCCCTGCAGAGTGCTAGGTTCATAGAGGAAAGGTCAAGATAGCTTTCTTCCTTCAAGGAGTTTACAGCTTAATGGGCAGAGAAGTGCAAATCATTTAAGTACAGCATGATAAGTGCCATCTTTGAGGGAAACATTGGGTCCTATGACAGGGTTCCCACCTGGCTTGGGTGGTAAAGAATCTGCCTGCCAATAAAGGAGCCACAGGAGACATGGGTTCAATTCCCGGATCGGGAAAATCCCCTGGAGGAAGAAATGGCAGCCCACTCTAGTATTCTTGCCAGGATAAACCCATGGACAAAGGAACCTGACAGGCTACAGTCCATGGAGTCACAGAGAGTCAGACATGACTGGGCACACAAGCCTGAACTATTGGGTCCTATGGAAAACAGGGAACACAATGACTCCTCTGCCTGATCATTAGGTCTGGGGCTAGGGACGAGGCTGGAATAGAGAAGCTGATGCTGATAAAGTTAAGATGGTGTTTAAGATGGGTCTTGAAGAATGAACAGTTGTTTACTGTGTGGAAAAGGGAAGAAAAGAGATCCATGGCATGGAAAACAGTATGGTCAAATGCACAGAGACGTGGGCAAGCATGGTGCTGCTGGTTGTGAGTCTAGCAAGGCTGACTGGGGCAGATCTACGAAGGGCTTTGTATGTTGAAGACTTTGGTCTTTATCCTCTGGAAATGGGTAGTTGTCGAGGGTGCAACGTGTTGGCGATGGAAGCATACAGTAGTACATGTTTGAGAAGCATAAGGCTAGTATGAAAGATGGTAAAGAGGGGAGATGTCTCCTTGAAGGCAGAGAGAACAGTTAGGAGTCTGCTGCCAAATCCTGCAGAGAATGGGGGACCCAGTGGTGATGGAGAGGAGGGGAAGAATGAAGTGATGCTTAGAAGTCAACAAGAGTCAACTGAGTCAACAAGACAAAACTTTAAGGGATAGAGGGTTAACAGGTGTCAAGAGCAAACTATTTTCTGGCCTAGAACCTGAGGAAGTAGGAAGGATAGTGGTATGGCTAGTCATGGGTCAAAGGACATTTGGGGGGCGCTGGGAACCTGAGTAGAAAGTCAGCCATTTCCATTCCATACACGTTTCATAGAAATAAACTTAAAATCTTTACTCATTTTCAAACTGTATCGCTGACTTTATAGAGCCAGAAGTTTGATATAACCACAAATTAGTCCTGAGGGGACTTCCCTGGTGGTCCAGTGGCTGACTCTGCACTCCCAATGCAGGGAGTCCAGGTTTGATCCCTGGTCAGCAAACCAGTTCCCACATGCCACAGCTAAAGAGTTCACATGTTGCAACCAAGACCCAGAGCAGACAAATAAATAAATAAATGTTTAAAAAAAAAAAAGAATATCTTTATTTTAAAAAGAAAAAACTGAAGTTCTTGGGTGTGGAAAAAGGGAGTATTAAAAAGAAAAACAGCAATAGACAAGAAATTATCTCTGGGAACCCAACAAGGGAGTGTCTCATATTCACCAAGAACCAGCAAGCCCCAGGCTGTCTGTTGAAGAAGGAGGCCTCTGCAAAAGTAAAACGACCTACTTGCTATCTTGGTCCATGGACAGTCCAGACCCTTGCTCGACTAGTTTGGTTAGGTTCACTATTTCCTCTTTCAGGGCAAGAATCGTCTCCTTTGCCTTCTGCTCTTTATCATAGGCTGAATCCACCATCTTCCAGGCCTTTTCAATTTCCTAGATGAGCCATCAGATATGAGTGAGAAAAACCAAACTAGGTTCCAGATGCAACATAAATTGAATAAACAGAATAATAAAACAAGTACAATATAGAAGTTATTTATAGGGACAGAAGATTATACCTTATACACTATGTATTAAATGTATATTGACTTACTGCAATGTTTGGCATGAGTTAGTCAATACTGAAGAGCTGTTTTAAAGATGGAAACTGGCAAAGGATATTTCCTCTTGTGTAGGTGAATGTAGTTACAGGGTTCACATACTGCAAAAGTTGCTAGAATTAGTAGGATTATTTCTAATAAAGATGTTAAGTTATGTTTACAAACATAAAAATGAAAATTTATGTGCTTTCCAAGTCCAGATATTTTATAGAAAAAAAAAGAAAAAAGGAATGGTCTTGGATCCAAGTCTTAAATGTGAAGCTCTTCATAGATTCCATATTAAAAATATGTTTTGCCCTCAGGCCCTAAGTGAGCTCTTGGATGGCAATGTGAACTTTAGAGCCATCCATAGAAATGAGACCTTGACTGTCACCTAATTGTACACAACAGCCTTGATAATTCCCATTTACAGAAACCCAAGCCTAGGCCTTCTCATTGAATGTTTATAGGGGAAAAGCAATACTATTCTGAATGTGGAATACTAACAGAAATACTTAAAAGAGAATCACAGGCTTTATAGTACATGGATGAAGGATAGTAAACGTTGCAACAGACTTGAGTTTTTCCCTGCCACTTAATTGTCTTGCAAAATTTCATCAAGTGGAATGTGAGCCCTTTTACATAAATAAGAATCTACATGTTTAAGGTGAAAATATTTTACTTTTATGTGACAAGGAATAAAATGAGTGGAAGTATTTAATTAAATAAAGCCATCCCTTACATTAGAAAGAGATAATTCTTGGGTAACTGCAGCACATAATTTAGTGATTCAAAACAAAATGTCAGTTCATGGGATATTTTTTTCTGTAGCAACCATATGTACTATTTTCAGCAAAACAAAAGAAAGATATTTAAATGAAAATATGATTATATGAAGTTCTGTCTGAAGCAATTTCACCAATTATATTTTAGTCAATTCATGACTTTAAATTTCAGTTTGTTAATTTACAATAAAAAGTGGGAGGGAGTTCTCATCATAAAACGATTTAAAGCCTTCTTATATTGGTATCCCTGCAAAGATTAAAAGAAAATAACAATAGAGAGAGAGACACTGAAAAAATTGGGGTATGTTTAACTGTATGATATCAAGGGAATTATCTAAACATTTTGTGATTATTTTTCAGCACTAGGGTTTCAATTATAAAATAAAATATCTTAACCTCTTATCACCCGACAATCTACAAGGAACATTTGTGTTTCACCTTCAGAACAATGTAACATACTTAAGGATGAAAAAATAAAGTGTAAAATAAAGCCATACTTCCTCAATAACCACTCCTCCAGACTGAACCCCTATTCTTCCATTATGAGAAACTGGGACAATCATTGCAGAAGCAAAAGGGTGATAAGAGAAAAGATCATAAAAACTACCATCTGAAAATTCTCAAAGTAATCTCTCCCAAAATATTGGAAAAAATAGGAATATGAAAATATCTTTAACAAGCTATCATCATAAGGTATTTAAATACTTATCTTTCTTCAAACAAGAGATACTGAGATTCCTAATATTGCACTTACTTATGGCCAAATGTTTTTGCTAATCCAGTATTTCCTAGAACCAAGTCAGTAAGGTTCTACATTATTCTCTACATAGTGAAATTCACTCAAGCAAATTATTTTCTTTGAAAATGAAATTTTTCATTATTTTTCACAAAATCTTCAAAATTTCCATTATTCCCTAGGCTTAATGAATACATAAATCATGTAAATTTTTACTTAATAACTTTTAATACAGTCCAGAGCTGCCAATATAATGAAAGGATGATGCTTTAAAGATGGGATGCATTTATGGCAGCTCGCCATGGTTCCTTTTCTAGAAGATGACTGACCTTCTTCAGGGATGCGATGGTGGTCTGATCATCCTGAGAGAGCTTCAGGGCAGTGGCGACCTTCGCGGAATTAACCACAATCTCTGCGTTCAGCTCTCTGCACTTGGCCATCAGACGCTTTTCATTGTCATAAGACTTTCTCATGACAGCATGAAGCTTCTCATATTCAATCCTAAATTTCTCCAAACTTTTGTCCCCTGAAAGTTCACTGAGAACCTCCTGAAAATCCCTTTCGATTTCTTCATATGCAGTTTCCTCCAGCACTAGCTTTTCACTCTTTTCCTGTTCAAAAAGTCAAAGATGAGAATGAAGATTGCAATATTTACCTCATCACTATTCAGGAATGACTATTACTATCCATGAATAAGACCTTCGTACAAGCGAAATAAAAGCTACTGATAAACAGGCGATGTATATGAAGGTCTGCATATACATGGGCTTCTCTGGGGGATCAGAGGTAAAGAATCCACCTGCCAATGCAGGAGACTCAGGAGACACTGGTTTTTTCCCTGGGTCGGAGATACCCTGGCAGAGGACATGGAAACCCACTCTAGTATTCTTGCCTGGAGAATCCCATGGATAGAGGAGCCTGGCAGGTTATAGTCCATAGAGGGGCAGAGTTGGACACGACTGAATGAGCATAAGCATTCTGCATATATGTATACATAGGCATAAGGATAATAATATTTCCTCCCACATAGTGCTAAGGATTAGATTAGATGGGATAATTCACATTAAACACTTAGCCAAGTGCCTGGTAAACAGTAGGTACTCAATAAATTTTGAGAGCTGTTATGATTATTCCAAGCCTGCTTCTTACCATCCCCAGGACTGCAGAGGGAAGCCACAGCATGCTGAGGTCAGATATAACATAGATACCATGAAATCACATTTACAATGAAACCTGTCCAGAATGTAAAGTATTCTATTTTAAAATATTCCATCATTTTTACCCCTTTAAAAATTTTCCTAGTTCATCTCCACAAGAATTTTGAAATGCCCCATGTGCAATGGTCATGGGCTTTCTCCACATTTGTTTTCCACGATTAGCTGGGCAGCAAATTATTTAAAATAAAAGCATATAGATGTAATTCAAGCAAGTCTGACTTAGATGAGAACCAAGATTTAGTTATATAAGAATTCATATGTCCCTAGCGTTGTGGGCAGAATTGTGTACCCTAGAGAAAGGACACGACTGAGGCAACTTAGCACCAGCAGCAGAGAAAGGTATGATGAAGTTCTAATCCCCAGTAACTGTGACTGTGACTTTATTTGGAAACAGAGTCATTGCATATACAATTAAGTTGAAGTCATATGGAGTAGGGTGGGTCCTAATACCATATGTCTGCTGCTGCTGCTAAGTCACTTCAGTCGTGTCCAACTCTGTGCGACCCCATAGCCGGCAGCCCACCAGGCTCCCCCGTCCCTGGGATTCTCCAGGCAAGAACACTGGAGTGGGCTGCCATTTCCTTCTCCAATGCATGAAAGTGAGAAGTGAAAGGGAAGTCGCTCAGTTGTGTCCAACTCTTGGCGACCCCATGGACTGCAGCCCACCAGGCTCCTCTGTCCATGGGATTTTCCAGGCAAGAGTACTGGAGTGGGGTGCCATCACCATATGACTAGTGTCCTTATAATAAGGGAGGAGTTTTTATAATTATGTGGGGTAATCGATGTTAACTAAATTTATTGTGATAATGACTTCAAACTGTATACGTAAATCAAGGGGGCCTCTCTGGTGGCACAGAGGGTAAAGAATCTGTCTACAATGTGGGAGACCCAGATTCAATACCTGGGTCAGGAAAATTCCCTGGAGAAGGGAATAACAACCCACTCTGGTATTCTTGGACTTCCCTGGTAGCTCAGTGGTAAAGAATACACCAGCAATGCAGGAGCTGCAGGAGACACGGGTTCGATCTCTGGATTGGGAAGTTCCCTTGGAGGAGGGCATGGCAACTCACTCTAGTATTGTTTCCTGGAGAATTCCATGGAAAGAAGAGCCTGGTGGGCTACAGTCCGCGGGGCCAAAAAGAGTCGGACACGACTGAAGTGACTTAGCACACACACACACGTATCAGATCATTATGTTATACACCTGAAACTGATACGACGCTTCATGTCAATCACATCTCAGTGAAAAAAGTAGGGGAGGCATTTGAACACCGACACACACTCACACACACACACACACACACAAGAACCCATGTGACAGATGGAGGCAGAGATTAGACTGATACACCTGCACGCCAAGGAAAACTCAGGATGGCTGGCCACCACCACAAGCCAGGAAGAGGCAAGGAGGTATTTTATTCACAGTCTCAGAGGAGCATGACTCTGCAGACATCTTGATTTCAGACTTCTTAGTCTCCAGAACTGTGAAATAATAAATTTCCGCTGTAAGCTACCCAGTATGTGGTACTATGTTACAGACGCCCTAGCCAATGAATACACCTATTTCTTACTACAAACGGCATGAAAGTGAAGTGAAAGTGAAAAGTGAAGTTGCTCAGTCGTGTCCGACTCTTTGCAACCCCGTGGACTGTAGCCTACCAGGCTTCTCCATCCATGGGATTCTCCAGGCAAGAATACTGGAGTGGGTTACCATTTCCTTCTCCAGGGGACCTTCCCAACCCAGGGATCGAACCCGGGTCTCCCGCATTGGAGGCAGATGCTTTACCCTCTGAGCCACCAGGGGAGCCCTACAACGGCATAATAATAATAAAAAAGCATGAGTATTGTTAATATATTTATTCAGAAAATGTCGATTGAATATCTTCGGTATATAAGTTGGAATGAAGAGGCTGGAGGAGATACCAAAGTAAGGAATAAACAGCCTTCCCATAGGAAATGTGTACATTAAGAGCTGATGCAGTATGTATGCAGAAAATAGAAGCATGGAGTTTGATACCTGCCATAAAATAGATTCAAAATTCTAAGAGGACCTATGGGAAGATGGAATTACTTCCAGCAGCAAGAATTAAAGCCAGTTTCATAAAGGAAGTGGCATTTGAGCAGGTATAAAAGAGAGATTGGAGTTTTCGCAGGCAGACGTGGAGAGAAAGGGCATTCCTGGCCGATGGCAAAACTTGATCAAAGACTCAGGGCCAAGCAGGTATCCGTGATTTGAAATTGGTTAAGAAGCTCAAATTAGCTAAAGAAGTATGATGTGGAGAGGGACGGAGACTAGACAGGGAGGTAGGGACAGACTGGACACCTTGAATAGCATTCTAAGGAATATAGAGCAAATTATTCTGGAAGCCACAGGTAACCACTTAACCTTTTGAGCAAAGAACTGATAAGTTTTGAAAGGTCTTATTTATGTTTGTAACATTATGCTTTGATATCTCCACTAAAACAGGCTTTAGAATCAAAACTATTGCTAACACTGTTGATGGGAATGTAAATTGCTACAGTCACTATGGAGAACAGTATGGGGGCTTCTTAAAAAAACTACAAATAGAGCTACCATATGACCCAGCAATCCTACTCCTGGGCATACATCTGGAGAAAACCATAATTCATTCAAATAGACACATGCATCCCAATGTTCATTGCAGCACTGTTAACAATAGCCAGGACATGGAAGCAACCTAAATGTCCATCAACAGAGAAATGGATAAAGAAGATGTGGTACAAGGTGGGATGGGGGAAGGGAGACTCGGGCGGGAGGGAGACTCAAGAGGGAGGGGATATATGTATACATACATACAGCTATTTCACTTTGTTGTACAGCAGAAACTAACGCTGCAAGGCAATTAAACACCAATACTAAAAATTCTAAAAAGATGTGGTACATATATACAATGGAATATGACTCATATTACTAGGCATAAAAAGGAATGAAATAATGCCGTTTGCAGCAACATGGATGTACCTAGAGACTGTTGTACGGAGTGAAGTAAGTCAGACAGAGAAAGACAAATATCATATGTTATCTCTTGTACGTGGAATCTTTTTAAAAAAAAGGTACAAATGAACCTATTTATAAAACAGAAATAGAATCACTGATGTTGAAAACAAACTTATAGTTATCAGGGGGAAAAGATGCAGGAGAAGGATAAACTGGGAGATTAGGATTGACATATACATACTACCGTATATAAAATAGATAATAGCCCTCTGTTGTACAGCACAGGGGACTGTACTCAAGACACAATGTAATGACATACATGGGAAAAGAATCTTAAAAATAGTGGTTATATGTATATGTAGACCTGATTCACTCTGCTGTACACCCAAAAATAACACAACATTGTAAATCAACTATATTCCAATAATTTTTTAAAGAAAAACCTCTATTGCTAGTCAAATAAATTAACTGACACAATCTCTAACCCCAGTAATAAAGTAAAAGTCAAATTCTCCCTGCAGACTTTGGGTAAGTTGTCTAGTTTACCTTCTGCCCTGACAAACCCGTCTTTTCCAACATAGAGAAAGTCAACATGCTACTGGTCTTCAAAAACACCTGTACTGTTGATCACGCTTCTAAATATGACATGCAAGCAAAACAGAGTCTATATCTTAAATCAGATATGGAGTCACAAGCATGTTTATAGAACATTTTGTATAACATTAGTATTAATACTAACATTAAACTCAACAGAGGTTTTCTTCCCGACTAAAAAGCAGATTATTGCAAAGGTCACAATACAGCAATTCCACAAAGAAGGAAAACTCATATTTTGGAATGGTGCTGCTGCTGCTGTTGCTAAGTCACTTCAGTCGTGTCCGACTCTGTGCAACTCCATAGCCGGCAGGCCACCAGGCTCCTCCATCCCTGGGATTCTCCAGACAAGAATACTGGAGTGGGTTGCCATTTCCTTCTCCAAGGAATGGTGCTGCAGCTGCTCAGTGCTTTCCCCTTGTTGATGCTAAACATGAACACACAACAAACATTTATCCCAGCAATGTTCTTGGTCCCCTCCCTGTAAAAGGTATTTACCGGACATGGAACAACAGACTAGTTCCAAATTGGGAAAGGAATACGTCAAGGCTATATATCGTCACCCTGCTTATTTAACTTATATGCAGAGTACATCATGCGAAATGCTGGACTGGATGAAGCACAAGCTAGAATCAAGATTGCCGGGAGAAATATCAATAACCTCAGATATGCAGATGACAAACCACCCTTATGGCAGAAAGTGAAGATGAACTAAAGAGCCTCTTGATGAAGGTTAAAGAGGAGAGTGAAAAAGCTGGCTTTAATCTCAACATTCAAAAAACAAAGATCATGGCATCTGGTCCCATCACTTCATGGCAAATAGATGGAGAAACAATGGAAACAGTGACAGACTTTATTGTTTTGAGCTCCAAAAGTCACTATAGATGGTGACTACAGCCATGAAATTTAAAGATGCTTGCTCCTTGGAAGAAAAGCTATGACCAACCTAGACAGCATATTAAAAACAGAGACATCATTTTGCCAGCAAAGGTCCATCTAGTCAAAGCTATGGTTTTTCCAGTAGTTTTTCCAGCTGAGCACCAAAGAATTGATGCTTTTGAACTGTGGTGTTGAAGAAGACTCTTTTTTTTTTTTTTTGCCTATGTTTTATTCTAGAACTTTTATGGTATCCTAAGAGTCCCTTGGACTGCAAGGAGATCAACCCAGTCAGTCCTAAAGGAAATCAATCTTGAATAATCATTGGAAGGACTGATGTTGAAGCTGAAATTTCAATACTTTGGCCACCTGATGCGAAGAACTGACTCATTTGAAAAGACCCTGATGCTGGGAAAGATTGAAGGCAGGAGGAGAAGAGGACGACAGAGGATGAGATGGTTGGATGTTATCACCGACTCGATAGACATGAGTTTGAGCAAGCTCCGGGAGTTGGTGATAGATAGGGGAAGCCTGGCAAGCTGCAGTCCATGGGGTCACAAAGAGTCGGACACGACTGAGCAACTAAACTGAAACGGTATTAACATCAACACTTGATCACTAGCCTAAAGGTTTGTTCACAAGAAAGGTTTTCTCTGTGCACCTGGCACTTAGCACAGGCATGGAAAAATATCAAAGAAAAAAAGTTGTAAAGAAACATTTATGAACAAAAGAAATTTGTTTGTACTGTCATCTTAAACTATATTGCAATTCAAAGCAAAGCAAAAATAATCTTTTAGCTATGACCAATAACCAGTTGGTATCTACACTGTTATAGCATGTAATAGTATCTACTTCAGAAGCAGGATTTCAACATGAACTGATCAGAAAGGAGCTGTGATGCTTCTTCTTACAACACTGATTTGGGTGCGTACTATTAGCCAGGCACTGTTCTAGGTGCTGAAAGTAGTGGGGAAAAGGGAAAAGAAAAAGAGAGCTGCAGTGAAAAATGAGGCTGCATGGAAATGAAGACTTATGAAAGCAAAAAGTGAAGTTGTTCAGTTGTGTCCGACTCTTTGCGACCCTGTGGACTGTAGCCTACCAGGCTCCTCTGTCCACGGGATTTTCCAGGCAAGGGTACTGGAGTGGGTTGCCATTTCCTTTTCCAGGGTATGAAAGCAAAGGTGAGGACAATTTGACTGAAGTCAAATGAAAAGAAAAATAGATGAAAATATGACAGTAGATTATGAAAGGGAAGAGAGGAAAATAATTAGTTTATAGTATTGATATCTGGGGCTTACATAGGGAAAATGAAGAAGAATGAAATACACCAAGAGCACTAGTGGGGGAGAAAAGGAAATAAAGGAAAAATTAAAGAACTAGAAGGAACAGGAGGAGGAAGTGGGAAGAAAAGAGGTATGAATGAGCGTGGGTACTGAAGGTAAGAAATTTGGCCTTGGATGGACAACAAACACATGGAAAAATGCTCGACATCACTCATTTTCAGAGAAATGCAAATCTACACTACAGTGAGGTCTCACCTCACACCAGTCAGAATGGCCATCATCAAAAAATCTACAAACAACAAATGCTGGAGAAGATGTGGAGAAAAAGGAACCCTCTCGCACTGTTAGCAGGAATGTAAATTGATAGAGCTACTGTGGAGAACAGTATAGAAATTCCTTAAAAAAACTAGGAATAAAACTACCATATGACCCAGCAATCCCATGACGGGGCATATACCCTGGAAAACCATAACTCAAAAAGATCCATGTTCCCCTATGTTCATTGCAGCAGTATTTACAATAGCTAGGACATGGAAGCAACCTAGATGTCCATTGACAGATGAATAAAGAAGCTGTGGTATTCATATACAATGGGATATTATTCAAACAAAAAGGAGCAAATTTGAGTCAGTTGAACTGAGGTAGATGAACACAGAGCCTGTTATACAGAGTAAAGTAAGTCAGAAAGAGAAAAGCAAGTATTGTATATTAACGCATAAACATGGAATCTAGAAAAATGGTATGTAGAGAATGGACTTATAGACACAGCAGGGGAAAAGAAGAGGGTGGGACAAATTGAGAGAGTATCAGTGCCACGTATACACTACCATTTGTAAAATAGACAGCTGGTGGGAAGTTGTTGTTAACACAGGAAGCTCAGCCCAGTGCTGTGCGACAACCTATAGGGGTGTGACAGGCGGTGGGAGGGAGGGAGGCTCTAGACGGAGGGGCTATATGTATACTTATGATTGATTCACATTGTTGTACAACAGAAAGTAACACAATACTGTAAAGCAATTATCCTCCAATTAAAAGTAAAATTTTTTAAAAAAGAAAGACATTTGGCAGGATGGATGAGAGTGATGGAGACTAGAGAGGGAAGCAGATGGAGAGTATGAGAGGGATTGTATGATAAGGAGAGAGAGTTGTTGACCGCATGAAGATGGAATTTGCAAGGGTAGACTAGGTGTGGAGGAGATGGAATGATGAGGGGATGTGAAAGGTGTAAAGGAGACCAAAGAAGGAATTAGAACAGGGGTATGATGGTGAGAGAAGCTGGGACCAGGCCTGGCTTCGTGGGTGTGTGAACTATTCAGTTGCAGGAGCCTCCTTGCTAAGATGTGCTCCACCCTTGGTTTACTGTTCTGCTCATACCTATTAATTTTTTTTAACATGAAACTCTGCATTTTCATTTTTCCTTGAACCCCATAAACTATGCAACTGATCCTGCTGGAACTGACCATGTGATGAGAGAGACTGGGGAGGTCTCTGATGGAGTGATGAAGGATTTGAATTAGGGCCATAATGGATGAGGACTGGGACTGGTAAGTGAGGACAGGGATCTGAGCCTGTCCAGGTTATAAATGAGGGTGCTAAGGGGCAGGCCGATGGACAGGGGAGCCCAGTGTGCTGCAGTCCACAGGGCCATAAAGAGGCCCACACGACTTAGCTGCTGAACAACAACAATGGACAGGCAAGGGGTCACTAAAGAGTTGCAGAAATAACCTCACATCAGTGAGGCTGAAGTTGGAGTGTGTTACAAAGTGGGAGAGTGAAAGGAGGGCCTAAGACATTTACACAGTGGTCAGGGACAGCCCAGGGCAGTTAGTGATGGGCTGAAATGAGTAATGAGCTGATAGGGAATTGTGGTGTGATGTGGTCAGTAAATAAGGGTGACACTGGATATTCATGAAGCCTTCTTCCAGGTTTCCCCATTCAGCAAGACATCAATATTTCTCTGTGTGTGTCTCTCTTGTGGTTTCACCTTCCGACTCAGAATCTAGGAGTGGGGGTCTGTCATGTGTGTGTGTGAGCGGGGGGACTTATGAAAGTCCTACCGCACTTTGCACCGTACAGAGTTTAACAGGGTGGGGTGGGGCCGGCGGGGGGTGTCCCCCCAATGGAAGGAGGGGCAACAAAGAATGGACCCAGTGCCAACGGGAACCGGAGGAGGGGGGCGGTAGGGAGTGAGGTTGTGGGGAGAGGATAGGATGCTGACTGAGGGACTATTCGGAATCTGTGGATGTGACACGGGCTAGCAGAAGAGAGACCACGGGGAGGGGTCGAAGGAGAGGCGACAGAGAAGGGGGCGCTGACTTCTGACCTCGGCCATCCTGGCGCGCTCTGCGGGTGGCCTCAGAGGCAGCTGTGGAGATCGCGGAAACTGGGCCGCAGGCTGAGAAGGGGGGCCGAAACCCGGCGCTCCGCGCGTCCCCGGTCTCCCGGCAACCGCCTGGCCCTCCGGGGGCGCTAGCGAAGGTTCGAAAGGGGTGGAGCCTCCGAGGCGGGCACCCGGGCTGTGCTCCTCAGAGTCGCGTGCGCATCCTGAATGGGGCGGGACGCGGGCAATGAGCCGCGGTGTCTCTGAGCGGCTGGGAGGAGTCCCGGGGTGTGCGGAAGTGAGCAACACCCAAGACCAAGGAGACTCGGGTTGAGACCCGGGATTAGACCCGGGAGCCGGCAATGGCGAACCAACGACTGACGCTTAGAAGATGTGGATCAGAGGGTTTGAATGAAGGAAAGCCCGGCAGTCTCCCTCTGCCTTCTGTCACAAAGTGACTCGGTCGCGGGAGCAGGAAATATTCTCGGTTCGCGGCAATTCCAGCCCTTGTGAAGCAGCTACTGTGCGCAAGACATAGGGTGGAGGGGGTGGGGGGAAGAGAACTAAGGTAGAGGAAACACAGACCCTGGCCCCAAAGTCTGTAGTCACTAGTGGTGAAGAAAATAGGGTGCAAAGGTCGAGGCACCCTGAAAAAATACGTGGAGCCACGTCCTGAAAATCTGCCTGGTATCTGATTTCTCTCTTCCTCCCTGTCCCTCGTCCTCCACTCCTTTAGACTTCAGGTGCAGGGTTGGAGTAATTAAACTCTTTAATTAAAGACCTCTATCTTGTTTCCTTTTTTTCTCATTTTCCCCACACCTCAATTTCAGCCTCCATAGGAATTCATGCTACTGTGTGGGTATATGGGCTTCCCCTGTGGCTCCCACCTGCAATCCAGGAGACCTAGGAGATGCTGGTTGGATCCCTGGGTGGGAAAGATCCCCTGGGTACGACCATGGCAACCCACTCCAGTATTTTTGCCTGGAGAATCCCATGGACAGAGGAGCCCAGCGAGCTACGGTCCATAGGGTCACAAAGAGTCAGGACAAGACTGAAGCGACTGAGCCTGCACGCACATGCCTGGGTATCTATTTTTGAAAAAAAAGTAGAGTATTTTCATTAGTGCATGTTTTTAATTGTAACAATGGTACTGGACTTTAAGGATCATCCTATTTTGTAGTTTTCGCTCAGCAATCTTTTAAAGGTTCTGTCTCTGCTTTGTCAGAGAAGGCAATGGCAGCCCACTCCAGTACTCTTGCCTGGAAAATCCCGTGGACGGAGGAGCCTGGTGGGCTGCAGTCCATGGGGTACCTAAAAGTCGGACACGACTGAGCAACTCTGTTTTGCAGGTGTTGCAATCCCAGTTCATTACTTCTTATTGTGGCACTGCTTTCTTTGTTGGACATCCTTACCTTTTATGTTCAGCCCCCCAGTGCTGGATACCAAGGCTGGCTCCACCTCTCCAATATCATAAACAGTGCAGCGATGGTCATCCTTGTCAGTGGTCTTTAATGGACCTATGAACAAACTCCTCTGAAATATATGCCTAGGAGTGAAATTGTTAAAACCAAAGGGGATGCATGAGGCCATCATATTCAACTTGTCCTGCACAGACACATCCAGCCAGCCAGCCAGTGGGGGCTGAAAAACAGACCCCCATCCTCTTGCCCATGTCATGTGCTTTGCTTGGGGGAAGATATGTCCTTTCCTTCCCATCAAAGTTTTGTTCCTTAGTCAAGCCACGAACCTACAGGCTGTGATTATCCAGAGGGTATGCCCTCTTCATACTGTGGTGGACAGTATTTTCCAATGGCACAAAAGTGCCTAGTAGCCTGGTGGAAGCCCTGGGTACTTGACTTCATGAGTACTGCTAGATGGCACACCAGAACTGCTGCCCTACACCACACTCCAGGGTGCCCCCTACTCCCATCCTTACCAGCATGCAGTGGTTTATTTATTCATAAATAGTCATATAGTGTTTACAAAGTGTCAGATACTATTCTCAGGGTCTTACAAATACTGATTCATCTAATTAGCCAGTTTCCTAATTTGTGTCAGTATCATGGAATTCATGTCAGCACATTGTTTTAATTTGCATTTCTCTATGAGTGAAATTGAGCAGTTCTTGGTACATTTATAAGCCACTTGGGGTCCCCTTCTGTGAATTGTCTATTTATAGCCCTTGCTATTTTTCTATTGCTCTTTTTGATTTGCAAGAGGTCTTTGTAACATCTAGACATTAATCTACTTTCAAAGACTGGCCATGTTGCTTGTGATATCCTTTGTAGAAGAATAATCTTTAATTTTATAGCTCTTCATCCTCTGTATGCTTTTTAGTATAATTTAATAAATCCTTCTCAATCCCAAGGTTATAAACATATTCTCTATCATCCTCTTCTATTAGCTTACTAATTTTACTTTTACATGTCTAGTTCAATCCATCTGGAGCCTTTCCCTTCTCCAGGGGATTTTTCCAACCCAGGGATCGAACCCAGGTCTCCTACATTGCAGGAGGATTCTTTCCCAGCTGAGGAAAACCCAAGAATACTGGAGCAGGTAGCCTATCCCTTCTCCAGTGGACCTTCCCAGCCCAGGATCAAACCAGGGTCTCCTGCATTGCAGGTGAATTCTTTTACCAGCTGAGCTATCAGGGAAGCCCAATTAGCTTAATAATTTTCCTTTTACACATTTAGTTCTTTAATCCATCCGTATATGGTGTGAGATAAGGATCCAACTTGATTTTTCTCAATGGAGTGAGTCCTTTTTTCAACATCTTCCCCAAATTTAGATGAGTCTGTTCTAAACTCTCTGGTTTATTCCTGTGTCAACACCACAAGGTTTTATTACTATGATTTTGTAGCCAGTCATCATAGTTAAAGGACAGAACACGCCTCCCTGCTCTGTCAAAATTGCATTGCCTATTCATGAATCTTTATTGCCCCATATAAGTTTTCAGGATATTTTTCAAGTTCCTCATGACAAGTGTTAATTGGAACTTCACTGAATTTATGAATTAATTTGAGGGAAATTAACATTTGTACAATGATATCTCATTCATGAACAGAGACTGTGTATCTGGCGGACGCATAGAACAAACTATGGCTGAGCCATAATGTGCAGGGAAATAGTGAAAGAGGTGGCACATGAAGCTAGAGAAGCAGGTTGAACCAAACTTTAAGCCAAGTTAATAGAAACGAGGTGGAAATGGAGAGTAAATATGACTCAGGCTGCTCTGTGTTTACAGAAAACTTGATTACAACACTGGGCCCAGCTCATGGGACCACCATAATCCAGAGAAACTCCATAATAACACTGTTAAAGGTCCACAGCCATAAAGAAAGACCTAGAGGGCCCTGGCCTCCTGTATCTTGTACTGGTATCACTTGCAGAGTGATGTGTCTTCCCACTGCCTGGGAACTGCCTATGGGACAGTCTCACAAGCAGATGGCCTGCCAAGGTTGCAGCAGTTCAGTGCAGAAAACACTTTGTTTAAGCAACTACTACAGAACAAAACAGTTCCCAAGGCTGGCCATAGGAGCCACGTCAGTGAGTCAGACAAAGTCACTGCCCTCTGGCTTTGGGGGGAAGAAAGAAAGAAAAATCTACAATTGATTCTAACATGATGTGATGGTGTCATTTGCAACAGACTCTGTCAACAGCAAGCACTGTGAGTGCTCAGGGAATCTAGACACTGATACCTGAGAGTATTATTTATCATGTGGGGACAGAAAGACAGAACACAGACACTCCAGGAACCCCTGGAGGTGGACAGGAACATGACATCTTTAATTCGCAGGAAAGAGATGTAGGAGGACATCAAAAAGGATGGATGAGTGAATGAGAGGATGGGTGGCTTGACAGATCAATTTATGCTGATTAAAAAAAAATGCTTTGTGTCCCAATTTTCCAGATTACAGTCGAAGACTACTCACTACCAGGCTCCCCTTTGTTGCTGTAATTAAAAGGAGCACTAGGTGGCATCGTACTACCAAAAGTCCTCACCTTCTAGAGCCTTTGGGAGAAACTCTTGCCAAACTGGGTCAAGCCCCTCATTGACACAACAGTGCTTCGTCAATCTCAGTTCTCATTATACCCACTTAATTTGTTTACTGAGCACCTACTACATCCCTTCACACCATGGAGACTATGAAGGAATCAAGTCTCCCCTCCCTAAAGGAGCAGAAGCGGAAGCAAAACACGTAGTGCCCCCCCTCCTCCAAAGAAATCAGTCCAAGACACGATGCAGTAAGCACTGAAATGAGGATGTCAGGACAGAACATCCTGTGTAATCTGGTCCCGTGAGCCGTCTGCTGCCCTCTCCCACCGCTCACTTGCTGCAATGGCTTCCTTTGATTCCCGTATATGTCATGTTCCTCCCTGCTACCAGTATGGAATAATCGCCCTTCCCTCTTTAACCTGGCTGACTGCCGCCCATCCTTCCTTCAGATCTAACTAACTTAGAGGACGTTCCTGACCTGCCATACTACCTTTTCAAGTACCTCCTTTTCTGCTTCTTGGACCATCCCATAATGGTAATTAACTATGGATTCATGGACATAGTTGTTTCATATCTGTCCTTGTTGTTGAACCCAAGTTCATGTCCCCAGTGCACAGTGAGGCCAAACAAACTGAATATCAGAGTCTCCTTATTTAATGGGCAGACCGCACTCAGAAAGCCGGAACTCCCTGATGATCTGGGGGGCAGGGGCAGGCTACAAAGTGTGTGACCTTTTTTTGATTGGTTGGTGATGAGGTAACAAAGGTGGTATTCCAGGAATCTCTGTCATCAACCTTCAGGTTCCAAACAGTCCTGGATTCCTCCTGTCTGTGTTTAGACAGAAGTTGCCATCCCCCACCCAGGTGGATGCCCTGGAAGAGATCAGTTCAGTTCAGTTCAGTCGCTCAGTCGTGTCCGACTCTTTGCGACCCCATGAATTGCAGCACGCCAGGCCTCCCTGTCCATCACCAACTCCCGGAGTTCACTCAAACTCACGTCCATCGAGTCAGTGATGCCATCCAGCCATCTCATCCTCTGTCGTCCCCTTCTCCTCCTGCCCCCAATCCCTCCGAGCATCAGGGTCTTTTCCAATGAGTCAACTCTTCGCATGAGGTGGCCAAAGTATTGGAGTTTCAGCTTCAGCATCAGTCCTTCCAAAGAACACCCAGAACTGATCTGCTTTAGGATGGACTGGGTGGACCTCCTTGCAGTCCAAGGGACTCTCAAGAGGAGATACATTATATTATTTTGTATACCATTTGAGGAGGAACTAGGACCCTGCTTTATGGCTGTGATATTGTTTCTCTTTTGTTTCTGCATTCCCTCCACTCCCCAAATTAGTAACTGTTTGAATCTGCCCTTTGGTACTCAGGGAGGGTCTAGGAGTAGTAAGCCTTTTTCCTACAATTAAGAAAGGAGTGATAGACTTTTGTACCCAGGAGGGTCCTGCTCAGTTTCATCTTTTCTACCAGGCTGTCAAACAACAAGAGAACAAGTATCTCTTTCTTGTTCAGCCTGTCTCTATTGGTGTCATGGGCTAAACTGGATCTCCTTAAAATTCATATGTTGAATCCCTAAGCCCCAGTACCTCGGAATGTGACTGTATTTGAGAAATACGGTCTTTGAAGAGGTGAATAAGTTAAAAATGAGGCCATTAGGGTGGGCCCTAATGGCCAAATCTGACTTCTGCTCTTATAAGAAAAGAAAGTCTGGGCACACAAAGAGACACACAGTCGAAAGATACAGCAAGAAAGCGACCATCTGCAAGCCAAGCAGAAGGTCATAGGAGAAACCAAACCCTCAGACACCTTGATCTGGGATGTCCCGCCTCTAGAACTGTGAGCAAATGTCTATTGTTTAAGCCACCCAGTCTGTGATTCTTTATTATGGCAGCCCCAGTAAACTAATACAAATGGCCATCACACCTCTCAATACCTAACTACTGAGCGAATGACTATTGAATGAGTTCTGAAATTAGGAAGACCTGTGAAGGATGGATGGTATTAGTAAGGAAAGGTACTTGGTAGATGTGGTTCTTAAACTTGACTGTAAGTGATAAATGGAGACATGGAAAAGAGAAAGAATCCCAAGTGTGGAAAATAGCACCCGGCAGGCACCAAGGTAAAAATGCAAAAATCCTGCTCCAGGAAGGGTGGGGTCCATATCAGGGGCTCATGGACATTAATGTTGATATGAAGGTCTGGGTGAATGTGGAGCCTTTGGAAGACTAGCAGAGTCATAGTTATAAACACAAGGACCAGGGACAGCAAAGAATGCACCCATTTGCTCTGCTAAGTAATTTAAATGTATGATCATGATCCGTAATACATAAGCAAAGCTCCTTGTTTAAACCTGGATATCGTTGTTGAGTCACTCAGTTGTGTCCAACTCTTTGTGACCCCATGGACTGCAGCCCTCCAGGCTCTTCTGTCCTCCATCGTCTCCTGGAGTTTGCTCAAATTCCTGTCCATTGAGTTGGTAATACTATCTAACCATCTCATCTTCTGCCACCCCCTTCTCCTTTTGCCTTCAGTCTTTGCCAGCATCAGGGTCTTTTCCAGTGAGTCAGCTCTTCTCATCAAGTGGCCAAAGTATTGGAGCTTCAGCTTCAGCATCAGACCTTCCAATGTATATTTAGGGTTGATTTCCTTTAGGATTGACAGGTTTGATCTCCTTATAGCCCAAGGGATTCTCAAGAGTCTTCTCTAGCACTAAAATTTGAAAGCATCAATTCTTTGGCACTCAGCCTTCTTTACGGTCCAACTCTCACATATGTACATAACTACCGGAAAACATAGCTTTGAAACCTGGATATAGCGCCTCTTGGTTAACTTCCTTAGGACTTGCTATGTGCTGTGACTCAGTAATAAAAGCAGCATTTTCTGTACACAGTGCTCACCTCTTCAACAGCATTCCATGAGGCTATGAAGTGAAACTCCAGAAAAGCAGAGAGAAACATGGTTATGCGCCTCCACATGGAAATTCCAGCCTGGAATACAAAATGACTATGTCCTAAAAGAAACCTACTCCTCCAATGGATCAGAGAGCTCCGAGAAGCAATTTGGGGGGAGTCTGTGAAGCCTAGAATTCCCATCCAGAAATGTTCCTCCCACCTCCCCGCTCCACCTCTGGCCATAGCTGAAAGGGTCAGGCGTGGAGACTTAACCCACGTGACCCATTATCTTTCCTGGGAATTCATAATTAGGACCAAAAGTTGCAAGTCCCTCATTATGGAGCCTGGAACTGAGTACATGCCACCCAAAAGAGGCAGAGAAGGCAGGCTGCAAAGAGGGAAGAATAAATGAACAAGAAGGGGATTCCACAGGCTCAAGAGAGGAAGGAAGAATCGGGGGAGGGGCTCCCTTGGTTGTTGATGCCGTTTCAGATGCTGGGTGCAGTCCCTGAGGGGGCCCAGCACACCTGCTCTCTTGGTTTCTGCCAGATATTTTGCATCCTCCTAACAAATTCACCTTATTTGTTTAAGCAGCAAGTTTCCACTATTTATCTCCCCACACCAACCCCACCAAAAGAAAAAGACAAAATAGGACCAACACAGGTCCTATTTGCACAGGCATTGTGATGTCGCTGGATTTAATGTCCGTGAAATCTAAAACTGCATTTGGGGCTGCAAACAACATGGGAAAAACTGCTCCAGTCATCAGAGCTAACACTTTTCCTCCAGGCTTTTGGGAAGATTAAAAGCCCAAGTGTTACAGAAAATTGTCATCATTTATCAGATGACCCCATGCTCACCTTAAATGACAAAACAGAGTCTCAGCTGGCTAGTACTCTCCGAAACTGTTTAGGCCATTTTTTACTCCTTTAATCTGCTTCTTTTCCACACTGCTACAGACCTAACTTAACAGAACATTTGCTGAGCATTTGACATCGATTCCCAAAGGGTCTTCATACAAATGCCTCTCTTGATACCCTAGGAGGCAGCAAAGCTCAGGCAGATTTATTAGGAAGCTTGAAAGGTCGGGCACAAGGTGGAAGCAGTGTGCAATCTCCACTGCCTGGGATCATTTTTACAAGGAGACTGTCACAACCCAGTCATCTTAACTGCTCCTCTCCCACTAGGTCAAATTCCTTCTGGATGTGACTGGATAGGTAAGCTAGCTCACTCAGAGGGTGCTCCTTGCCCACGAGGCCAGGCCAAGTTTGCAGTTTGATGTCCTACCTAAAACTAGTGAAGATTTACACAGACCAACCAGCTAACCTAACCGACTTACTGAAAAAGACTGAATCGATCCACACAACCTGTTCCCACTTCAAATAAACAAATACACTAAATGAATGAAGAAGTAAATAAGTAAACAGAATTTTTAAAATCACCTTAAGAGAGAAAACTGTAAGCAAAAAAAAAAAAAAAAAATCAAGGCACAAATCCCTTTGATGATAGGCCAGCGCTCTTGTTCTCTACTATCCCCTGAAAACATCGTATTTTCAAATACACCAAGTCTTAACGTGTGCTGATGCCTCGTCTAGAATATCCTATGTCTCCTTTGTCTAGTGAGTTTTTTCAAGAGTCAGTTCTGTGCCACCTCCCCGAGGAAGTCTTCCGCTGTTTGGCACACCTTCTCTGTATTACTAGAAAATCTGAGCATCCCTCTATCAATGTACTGTATTGTAATCATGTGTTTATGTCTATGTCTGGAAAGACCAGTCTTTTCTTTAATATATCTATGGTGCTGACCCATAAGAGACATTCAAAACAGAAGGTTTGTTAAAGGAAGGAAAAATGGGAAGGATGGAAGGGAGAGAGGGAGAGAGGAAGGAAGAAAGGAAAAATAGATTCAGCTTATGCGCTCAGGCACACAGCAATCTCTCTTGGGAGTGATTGCTGCTACTGCTAAGTTGCTTCAGTTGTGTCCGACTCTGTGCGACCCCATAGACGGCAGCCCACCGGGCTCCCCCGTCCCTGGGATTCTCCAGGCAAGAACACTGGAGTGGGTTGCTGTTTCCTTCTCCAATGCATGGAAGTGAAAAGTGAAAGAGAAGTCGCTCAGTAGTGTCCGACTCTTGGCGACCCCATGGACTGCAGCCTACCAGACTCCTCCATCCATGGGATTTTCCAGGCAAGAGTACTGGAGCGGGGTGCCATTGCCTTCTCCGTGATTAGTGACTAGCTAAAAGCTATTGGAACATAAACATTTAAGATTCTAAGGTAATTAAATAAAATCATCTCCAAGTATACACTAGGCCCTCAAATAGAAATATTAAGTATCTCATTTCTCTTCCATCTTTGATGCAAGTGTCAAAGAACCAAGGCTTTTCTTTTTATCCACAGGGTTCGATGCACAGTAGACACTCAACAAAAGCTACAATTTGCTTTTCTTAGCGAAGATAAGCATCTGTAAAGTGAAACTCTTTGCTATCTTAAAGGAATAAGTTCTTTCCACCCTGTAGATAGGTTGCTTTATTTCCAATATCTGCTGCCAAATCTACCTAACAGTTTCACTAACGAAAAATGCCTGCTGAGCATCTACTGTGAGCAGGTGTTCTCTGAGGCAGTGCAAGGGAGGCAAAAAACCTCCACACCTCCCCCTCCAATGCTACCAAAGGAACTTGAAACACAGCATAAGCTAAATAGGACAATGTAGATATCCAGGATGGTAGAGACCAGCCTAGATACCATTGTGTTCTAGAATCTAGCACCATAATCTGCAAACTAGTTCTGTAAAGAACCAGATTAAGAAATATTTTGGCCTTCACCAGGCCACACATTTTCTGTAGCAGCTATTTTCACTCTGCCATAGCACAGAAGCAGCCACAGACAATATATCAATGAATGGGCTTGGTTGTGATCCAAGAAAACCTTATTTACAGAAACAGGTGGCACTCTGGAGTTGGTCTGACAGCCAGAGTTTGCCACTCCTGATTTAGCACAACGCCTGGCATATAGTAGGTGCCCACATATTGAATGAACGAATGAATGAGGAAATGAAGATTTTTCTAAGGAGAGCAATGAATACCTCCTGACCAGAAATATGCTTGATAGAAATTATCTGACAGTCTTTCCCACTCCAAGTGGTGTGTGTGGATGGAAACTTAACAAGGAAAACCACTAACAGCTTTAGAGATGTGAACCAGAAGATCAGTTTAAAGAGGTATTTTTTCCAAACCATGGATCATGACTCTTGAGTAATTTGTAGCCTGCATTTTTTTTTTTTTCAAAAAAGGATAAGGGATGTAGGGAGAAAAAGAAAAGGGAATACACCAGAGTCTATTACATGTAGTAAGCATAAGGATTGTTTCTAAGGTAACTGTCTTTCACTTGTAAAGTACTTGTATCTGAGAGTATTCACATTCTGGGGTAGAATGTATTTTCAAAAAAGATTGGGAAAATGTTCTATTATAATCTCATTCTATTATAATCCCATTCTTGGGGAAATTCAGTGTATTTGTTCATTTGAAGGGGACTTATTTCTTCATAGCAAAGTAGTTGAAGGCAAGATTCTGGAGCAAATTTCCTGGTTCAAATCCTGACTCTCACTTGTTAGCTGTGTGATCTTGGATAAGATAATTAGCTTCTCTGGGCCTCAGTTTCTTTACCTGTGAAATGGGAATGCAAATGATACCTATTGTTGTTGTTTAGTTGCTAAGTCATATCTGACTCTTTTGTGACACTATGGACTATAGCCCAACCAGGCTTCTCTGTCCTTGGGATTTCCCAGGCAAGGATACTGGAGTGGGTTGCCATTTCCTTCTCCATGGGATCTTCTCAACCCAGGGATCAAACCTGAGTCCGCTGTGTTGCAGGTAGATTCTTTACCGCTGAACCACAAAGGCTTTCCAACAATACCTATTATGGTTATTATGAGAATTAAACAAGTTATCGTATGTGAAGTATTTAGAGCAACATCTAACACAGAGTATAAATTTTAGCTATTATTATGCGGCCTTCCCAGGTGGCTCTAGTGGTCAAGAACCTGCCTGCCAATGCAGGAGACATAAGAGACGCGGGTTCGATCACTGGGTTGGGAAGATCCCCTGGAGGAGGAAAATGGCAACCTCCTCCAGTATTCTTACCTGGAGAATCCCATGGACTGAAGCGCCTGGAGGGCTACAGTGCATAGCGTCGCAAAGAGTCGGACACAACTGAAGCGACTTATCATGTATACATGTATGCTGTCACTAACCAATAATGTGACCTTGAGTACGTGACCTAAATTCTCTTGGTTTCATTTTTGTTGGTAAAAAGATCTCCAAAGGCCTTGCTGGCAGCAACATTCCAAGAAGGGATGGTAAGTGGTTTTCCAACACAAACCTTGAGGAAAGCAAATGTAAATCATCTGTCCTGTACAACGACACCTTTGAGGTCTCAGCAAAGCAGCCTGTTTCAAAGAAAAAACCCTATAAGCCAATTTGTTATTATCTCTCAAAACTGCATGCACAGGTGAATTCAGGATGGTGAGAGACTGACCAAATCAAGGGAAAGCTCTTCTTTCCATCCATCAGACCCTGCATGACTAGCATTGGCTTCCTGTCTCTTCCACTGTCAAGTATTTTATTCCATACACTGCGATAGCCACAGCTGGGGGTGAACAGGAAACCTGTCCCCGTGTTTGTTTGGCTTTTTTGTTTCCAACATTCCTGATTGTCAAGCATAGTGTGAGGCTGCTCTGCAGTTGTTCTGGGGTTGATCACAAGTCACCTTTCACTGTGGAATTTGAAGCCCCATTTGGCACCAAAGATCATTAAAAAAAAAAAAATCCATTTACTTTCACACACACAAAAGAAGTCAACAGAAAAACAGGTGAAGTTATTACTGATTACTCACAAACAAAATGGTCAGTAATAATGTTCTGTTTAGCCCCATCTATAATTAAAGAAATGCACAGCAAGACATTGAGATATTTTTTACCTATAAAAGAGGCAAACTAATTAAAGTCAATGCAGAAAAAGATGCAGGGACACAAACGTTCTCACGCTTTTATGAGGGTCTAAATTGGTGAAACTTCTTTGGAGGACAATTTTGCAATAAATAGCAAAACAGTAAATATTCATAACCCTCGACCAGCCCCGAAACTAGGAAGGTATTGAACAAAAGCAGCCTATATACAGACTTCTCCTTTGAGAAAAATAAAGCCCTATTTGTTTAATTTCTTGTCTTAGACACACATAAAATTATAGTCAGGTAATCTATTCCTTGTAACCTGACACATCCCTAATTGACAAATCTAAAAAAGTGCAGGGGGGTGGGGAGAGGACATTCTCATCTTGCGCTAATTTTAACATTTCCCATTAAGCATAATATTGGCTTTGGAGAAGAATTTCACTCTCTGCTTTTATCATACCACAGAAATGTTTATCTGCATTTGGATGATGATTTTTTTCTAATGGCTTTTCAGATCTTAGTGATGGTCTTTCAGTTTTTCATTTTTGATCTATTTGTGATATAATATTCTTTTGATGTGCTACGGAATTCTGTGTTAATATTTTATTTAGAATTTATAAAACAGTATACACAAGTAAAATTAGTATGTTACTTTTCTTTATTTTCCCCTTTTTAATGAGTTATTTTCATTGGATTTTTGCTGGATGTATTACCATTGACTTAAGAAAAAAACAATTCTGCCCACTGAGGGTTTTTTAAATGTAAATGACTAAAATTTATTTCTAAATATTATATTTGTACTTTTTCAAATCTGCCCTATTTTTTCATAGTGGTATGTTCTATTCTTCTGTCTTTGTAATTATGTTGAACATAACTATTTTAGTCTTTTTCAAGTTGTTCTACTGCCTCAAGTTCTTAAGGAGCTAATTCTCCTGTTTTATCACCGATCCAGTCCCTCATGTGGTTCATTTCCTAGTTGAGTTTATAATTTCTTATTATAAACTCATCTCCAATGGGAGTTTTTCATCTGTCAGAGATCAAGAAAAAAAAAATTGTGTTTTGCATTTGCTTCTGACAGGATTGAGGGGATTCATCGCTTTGGAATCAGCTTCTATATTCTTTCTGGACTCCAGGGTTCTCTCAACACATGGGTAATATTGGGACCTCACAACTAATCATGGCAAAGGCAGGCTAGTGGTTTCAGTCTCTATAGCACATATTTTAAAATTTATCCAGAGGCCCCAGACAAACCACAAACTTCTTTGGCGTGGTCCTGGATGAGTGAGAGACTTTTTTCTCCTAAGATCCTTCCCAGGGTGTCAGCTCTAGGCAGGAGTCTCAAGTCCAGATCTCTGATTTTCTAGAACCCAAGGTTTGTGTGGGTACCAACCCCAGTCCTTAGCCATTTGTGCTTATATTCATGTCAAATAACCCTATTTGCCTTTGAGTTCCTTCTTCCTGTCTCACACCTAGTAATCCCCCTTTCTTTTTTTCAATTGTTGATTTTTGACCCAGCATTTCTGTATTCAGCAGAGGTTCCCTGAATTCTTGGCCCCTCACATTCCCAGAAGATGAATCTTTGCACATTCCTGTCTTTTTAAAATATGTATTTTTAAAACTTTACTTACTTGGCTGTGCCAGGTCTTAGTTGCAGCATGCAGGAATCTACATTGCGACATGCAGGATCTTTTTTTTTTTAACCTGTAGGATCTTTTTTTTTTAACTTGGGCTTTCCTGGTAGCTCAGTGGTAAAGAATCTGCCAGCCAATGCAGGAGACATGGGTTTGATCCTTGGGGTTGGGAAGATCTCCTGGGGAAGGAAATGGCAACCCACCCCATTCTTGCCTGGGAAATCCCTTGGACTGAGGGGCCTAGCAGCAGTCCATGGGGGTAGCAAAAGAGTTGGACCAATTTAGCAACTAAACAACAACTCAGGATCTTTCGCCGTGGCATGCAAACTATTAGCTGTGGCATGTGGGATCTAGTTCCCTGAGGAGGGATCCAACCAGGGCCCCCTGCACCAGGAGCTTGGAGTCTTAGCCACTGGACCACCAGGGAAATCCCTGTACTTTCCTGTCTTTAAAAAAAACCTTTCTAGAATAAGCACAAGGTGCTATGGAAACTACATGGGGATAGTGTCTAACCCAGGCTTGGGGGTTCAAGGAAGACTTCCTAGAGAAGAAATCACCTATTCAGAGACCTTAAGACTAAGCACACATTCAGTTCAGTTCAGTCGCACAGTTGTGTCTGACTCTTTGCAACCCCATGAATCGCAGCACGCCAGGCCTCCCTGTCCATCACCAACTCCCGGACATTAGCCATGCAAAAAAAAAAAAAAAAATGTGTGTGTGTACATCAGGGATGATAGGTGGGAGGAAAAGGTGGCAGGCGTGAAGGTTGCAGACAGAAGATAAGAGTCCATGTGAACATCCAAGGGGGGAAAACAAACCTCAGATCACATTCAGAGAAGCACAAGTTCCAAGAACTACAAGAATTTTGGTGTGGAAAATGGAATGAGATATGTGCTTGGTAAGATAAGCATTAAGAGAGGCCAGTTCATGAACGACTCATGTGCATAGATAGGAAAGTGGACTTAACGCTGAGAACAGAGTGGTGCTGAAGGTGACCATGAGGTCGCAGAGAGTGAAATCAACAGGTCTGAAAGAAAAATAAATGTAATAGATTTGTTGCCCCTATCAGTAAATAGCAACCACCATTAGAAAACTCTGGAACAACTTTGCATATAGCACAATCCCAGAGGGCATTCAAGCACTGTTCTTGGCATTCTACCGTACATAATATAACCCTGATTTCTACCCCAAGGATTACAAGGCAGGGTACTGCTGCTCAGTCCAGGGTCCCCACCTCCCAGGAATTTCCCCCCCTACTTGGGGAATGGGTGGGTCTCACCTACCCAACTGGCAGACATTTTCAAAATCACCACCCTTTCAGGAAGGTTTCCACAGATCATCCCATTCCTCACCTCTCCCCAACAGCCCTCCAAAACTCTACTATAACTGTCTCTGATACAAGGAAAGAACTGTGAACAGCAGCAGAAGCTTGAAAACAAGAGTAACCTGGGCCAAGGGCCAGGGGGTCTATTTTTAGAACTTGTTCTCATTGCCTGTTTATCTTTCAGACTCAGCCTAATGTCTTCCAGGCGACTGTGAAAGCTATTTGGCTGGCTTGCGGAGGAGAGGAAGAAGGTGATCTAAAACCAAACAGCAGTGGCAATGGTGATAATCATTCAGACAGTGTGTTCTCATAATTTCCCCCAATGTACCCTCAGTGGCCTTTAATTCCTGCAAAGCCACTTACCTAGGATTTATTCAAGCCCTTCCCAGCCACTTCTAATGGCTGTGGAATTTGGGCAAGTCACAAAGTGAAGACAATTATGGATTTCATAACCCATCAAGTCTGACCAGGGTACTTAGAGTCCGTCCTGGCCTCAGTTCCTCCTAAAATAGTGGTCTAACATCCCATCTGTAAACACGCTTTGGACACTAAAGCGCCCTCTACAGATGAAAGTATTTAGTAACGAAGCTCCTTTGTGCCTAGTTACTCAGGAAAAGGCAAAAATGCATTCAATTATCACAGAATTTGGTGAGCTATTTTAATCCACTTAGAAGTCGAAAAGAAGGACCAGCGTTGTGCTCGACTTATACTTCCTTCCAAAGGACAAAATAAGTGGCCCCTGGAACTCCACCGCTTGTAAAACGCGCCGCGGAAAACCCTGTGTAGGCGTGCAGAGACTTAACTCCTTCCTTTCCGCCCGCCCAGACAGACTTTTAAGGGCGTCCTCTCTTGACTCCCTGTCCATTCGCTCCAGTTTAAATCCAGCAGCCAGATTCCGTCTTGCCCGATCACCCTCCAGTTCTGCTGGCCCCTATGGAGTTTCTGGGGTGGTCGATGGGCAGATTTCCGCGGCGGACCCTGGGTCAGCCGCCCCCTAACCCTCACGGTCCACCTTAAGGAGCCTCCACGGCAGGGAGGAGAGGCGGGTGTTTTGTTCTTATAAGGAGGAAAAGTTTCTTTGACATGTAGGAAATGAGTAACTCTGAAGTCCTCTAGAGCCCGGCGGATGGGGGCCAGAAGGCGGGAGCCGGCCGAGGTATCGCCGCCCCCGTCCCTCTAATTGTCGGGCGGGAAGCTCAGCCGCAGCGGCGGCCAGCCAGCGGATTCCGGGGCCCCCGAGACCCGCGAGCGCAGCCGGGACTCGCGCGATCCCTCCCGCCTCCGGGAGCGGGAACCGAAGCCGAAGGGTAAGTATTGGGCCCGCGGCCGCGAGGCTCTGCGTCCTCCCGGAGCATCTCGTGGCCTGGAAGGAAAAAGAGGGTCCAGGCGGAGCTGCGCCGGAGATGGAGGCGGATTGGAGGGGCGCGCCCGCTCTGCTCCCCGGGTTGGGACTGACTTGAGGGACTGGGATACGACGCCCAAGCACAGGCGCGGGTTGGGGGGAGGCTGTCCTCTCCCTCTTCGCGCCGTGCGGGGTCCTGCATCCCAGCCTCTCCTCTCTGGCTTCTCCCCGGCCGCGGAGACCCCAGTGAGCGCTGCCCGTTGCAGCCCCGCGCGGCGGCAGCGCCTCCTCCCGGCCCACCGAACCGCGATGCCGGAAGCGGGACCACGTTGTTATTTCTACCGCCGCGAAGATCCGTTACTTTGGACCGTGTGAGCAGAGCTCTGGAGCTGAAAGAGTAGTCGAGTCGCCCTGCTTCTTAGCCAGCTCCCTTCCATCCTTCCTTCCCCCTCCTGGAAGGAGAAAGTAGGTATGAAGTCTTTGTTGTCTAGTTTAACGTAGTGAAGCCATGAGGTTGCTGGAGGCAGGATAAAGCCCCCGCCGCTTCCTCTTTCTGGGCTATTAGTGGAGGAGACCCCACGCCGTGCAGAACTTTCTCTTGGGGCTGCTGCTAGTCTCCATCTGCCCTCTAGTAGCATCCCAGACCCTTCTCCAGAGTTTCCAACTTCCTGACTGCGATTTGGAGGAACTCGGATGCCCCAGGACTGGGCTTCCCATCCAAAACGCTCTTTTTCTTTAAAAACGAAAGTGCTGTGTCCCAGGAAGGGCAAGTATTTTACTGAACCCCTCAGGGACCGCACTTTGCCTTTTGCTCCTCTGAAAGCTGTGAGAATCATCCCTCCTTACACTCCCCCTCCTCCCCAAAACTAGAAGAGTACCAAGTGCTGGTGGATCCTGGACCCTGTCCTTTTGAATCTAAATCAGTTCAGAGTCCTATTTTGGTAGGGAGGAGGGAGTGGGGAGGTTCTTCTTTTGGATTTGACCCAGGGTTCTTCCCTTTCATAAACTAGTTCTACTGCTGAGTGGCTGCCAGGTAAAGCAAACCTGTGCAGGGTGCAGTCCCAGGTCCAAGCCAGCCTTGCAAAAAGGCCTGGTGCACAGGTAGAATTGCTGCCATCCACCCCTCCTTTATAGCATATTGGGCTGTGCTTTTGAGTCCTCTCTCCAGCCTACAAGCCTGAAGTGGCTTTCACTGTTTGCTGATTCCCTATGTGCTGCTGCTGCTCCAGGCTGTCCTGCTCTCACAGTTTCCACTTGCGGGTAACCGTAAAGTGGTTAGGCTGACTCTCTAATGGAAAGAGTTTTGTGCAAGTGCCATCCTCCAGCTCGGTAATTTTCAAAGATGCAGTTTCAAGCTCCAACTTACGGGTGGCAAGGATTTGAACTTTTAACCTCATGCCATCAGCCCAGAAGCTGTCACCAAGAACGCCTCCCAGCTCCTGCACCACACATGAGAAGAACAAAGATGAGAGTTTGTGGGTGAACTTTTTATCTGAGGGCAAAAAAATGGAGGAACTTCTGGTAGAGGCTTCTAGCAAAATTGCCCACCTGAGAAGGTATTGTCTGGGAGGAGCCTGGTCTTGTGTTTTTTTCTTCCTTGGACCCCCTTGGGATCAATAAAGGGAAGAAGATGGAGGATTCTGTCTGGAGGAGAAGTATCTCTGGGTGGAGGGCTGGAGTGCACAGCCCTGTTCTCACCTGTCCACAGGGAAGAGGTGGAATGCCGTGAGAGTTGGGAAGGTGTTTCTTGTCGGGGAGAAGGGAATGACTGGCAGTATTTCCTCCAGAGATGAGAAACCTAGGAGAAGGTGGCTCTGGCCTTCAGGAATTTCCAATTTTGTCACTCGAGAGAAGGAGGAGACTTGCTCTGTCTGGCCTCAGGGATTCACAGGGTGGGAGAAGCAGGAGATGGATTTTACGGACTCGGAAATCAGGAGGAACTTGCTGACAACTGGGGCACCTCAGTAGTTAAGGCGCTGCCGTCACTGTCAGGAGACAGGTGGCCATCGACAATTATGAAGGAGAGTGTCCCTCCAGCATCCAAGACTCTGTGGCTCCATGTTTGGGGTGCAGAGTCCCCTCAATTGGAGGGCAGCCCTGGGGGGCGCTTGGGGAAAGCTTTACCCCACGAGCCTGCTAAGGGAGGGGTAAGTGCTCCAGATGTGCTGGACAGCTGAGGAGCAGGACCTTACTTGTGGCTGGGACTAATCTTGTCTTGCTAGGGAAAGGGATGTAGCCAGAAGAGTGCCAAGAGCTGACGATAGTAACCTCCAAGGCTGCTGCTAGCCTGTTCCGTCATCTGCATGAATTAGAATAAGGTGCTTCCTCTTAACAAGAAGATGGCACCTTGGTATCATTTAAAACACAGAGACCTCATCTGGGTGGGCAGAGCCAAGGCACATAGCTGTGCAAGCTGGCATGTGAGCTTGATTCATCCTTTCCACTCTCCCAGCCAGGTGTTCTTGAGCAGTATACCACCCATACAACCGTACACAACAGCCTGATAACCAATTATTGAGGGCTTAACATTTGCCTTTTTTTTTTTTCACCAGAATCACTTGGCCTGTATTAACTCATTTAATCTTCTCAGTAGCCCGGTGACATCAGTATTGGCATCCCCATTCTATAGTTGTGGAAACTCAGTCACAGAGAAGTATAGTGTTCAGAAGCCTGAAAGTCACTGAGCATTCACAGAACAAGAAGCAGGTGAAGTTTCAAAAGCTAGTTTGGTTGAGGCCCCTCGTGAGAAAGAGATAAGAGCGATTGCTCTTTATCAGAGGAAGGAAACCCACTGTCAGCTCAGATGGAGGAAGATGGAAAACTTACCTGGCAGCTGAAGGAAAGGAAAGAGAGGCAGGGCTGGCCCAAGCTTCCGATGTCTTTCCTTTTTAATCACTGGGCAGTGTGACATCGCACATCCAGTCTGGGGCCTGTCCTGAGGATGATGAGTAAGTGCTGCCTGGGTGTGGTGCAGAGGAAAGGGGCCATGCAGGGTCCCTGACCTGGGCAGAGAATGCCTGAGGGAATGGAGGATGGAAGAAGTATCTGAACACACTGTCCTGACACTTGCAAGCTCTACAGCCCCTATCCCTGGCCAGTGCGGCTCGTCTGCCCTTCCCAAGCTCATCCAGAAAGACTTTCCAAAACTGCATTTCACAGCACTGTGTGTATGATCACTTCTTTTTCACCCTAAGCATTATTACAGCACTTAATTAGCTGGAAAGGAGCATTTTACTATCTACTGTCTATGCTGCTGCTGCTGCTGCTAAGTCGCTTCAGTCGTGTCCAACTCTGTGCAACCCCGCAGATGCCCATGAGGCCCCCCCGTCCCTGGGATTCTCCAGGCAAGAACTCTGGAGTGGGTTGCCATTTCCTTCCCCAATGCATGAAAGTGAAAAGTGAAAGGGAAGTCGCTCAGTCGTGTCCAACTTTTAGCGACCCCATGGACTGCAGCCTACCAGGCTCCTCTATCCACGGGATTTTCCAGGCAAGAGTACTGGAGTGAGGTGCCATTGCCTTCTCTCTCCATCTACTGTCTATAGACAGTATTTTAAACAATATAGACTTCTCAGCTAATGGGAAATTCATCGTGGCCTTGGAAAGGGTCGACTGGTACCTAGCCGATTTCCCATGTCATGTGACCTTTCCCAGATTCTGGCTCTTAGCTGCACACATTCAGAAACCCTGTCTCCACAATTTTCAGAACAGTCTGGACTTGAGCTACTGAGTCATCTACAGAGAGCTCTTGTACACTACAAAGTATACAAATAAAATTGCTAGCGTATTTGCAAGAAGACTTTGTAACTGTTGTAGAGCCAGTGATACTGGCTTCTTGAGTCCTGGGCAAGCCACATGGGAAACTAAAAACCAGAAGGCAGCTTGTGCTTGGCAAAGCTGGATTCAGGTCAGGGAAGGCAGAGGGCAGGGGCAGCAGTGGTCCAATAGCGTGGACTCTGTTCACTTCTGTGGCCCCATCACCAGTTGAGAGATGCCTGCCAGGTAGACCAGCAGTCCTATATGTTATGTGTATCTCCTTAGCCAGTCCCTCAAGGGCAGTGTTTGCCAGTAGGATGTCCCCCTGTCCTCTTCCATAATTTAGCATTTTTTATTTTATTTACTTATTTCATTTAGTGCTTTCTAAGCAGTAGCTCCCAGCTACATTAAGTTGTATTTGCATAAGTTAAATAACTACTATAAAATTTCAGGGTTGTAGGTTCAGGCCACAGGGGTAAATGCAAACCAAGGAGATGGTCAGGTGGCCTGGATGGGTCAACAAGAAGTCAAGTATAGAGCAAAGAAACATGGTCCTTAGTCAACACAGATACTCACCGAACTGGAAGGGCCAGGACTGACCACCTACTGCAGCCCCGGTGTGAACATGAGGGTGATACAGTCCTAAGTCCTTGCTTTGGCTGTCTAAACCACCTGGCCTGCCCAGCTGGCCTCTAGATTTAAAGGGTTCTCCCTGTCCAGGCTCCCTCATGGCTCTTCTTTAGAAAGCCACAAGCCTCCAGGTGCCCCAGAGCCAAGGAGGTATGACTCACATCGACCTTGACTTAGGGCAGGCTTGGGTTGAGTCCTGGCTCCAGAGCTCAGGAGTTGGGCAAGTGCTTTGACTGTTCCAAGCCTCGGCTCTGTCATTAGTAAAATGTGGACAACCCCTCACAGGGCCTGCTTATAAGCCACTGTGATGGTGCCTGGTGCAGACCAGTCTCTGGCTGGTATGAGCACTGAAAGACAATGGAGGTCAATGGAGGATCAGCATTCTCTGCTAGATTGGGACCTCACTTCCCCACTGCTTCCTCCTCTTAGCTCTGGGCAAAGGGCAAGGCCACAGGGACCCAGACTCTCCCAGATGGTGAAAAGGAGATTGGTACCCTGGTGTGGGGTTCATTCAGAGCTGAGGGTAAAGCTACCCATCCAGACCTTTCCACCAACACTAGGAGAGAGAAAGCTGGATTTGAGGCATGGCACCCAGAGTGGAGAGAGGGTGAGGTTTTTCTGGGACAGGAAGAGGATTGTTTGGTTGTGCCCACGAGGTGTACAGGGTCCACCTGGGCAGTTTGGAACCTGGGATGTCTTCCTGTAGGAAGCTCAAGCCCCTTCGTCCACGTGGCCCACCCCGTGACATCAGCAGAATGGAAGCACCTCACCAGTGACATCACTGTCGCCCAAGGCAACAGACACCTCCACCTTAAGTTATACTGGGAGGAACGAGAACCACCCAACTGTAACACACAAGTTGAAGGGAAGGAGCGCTGCCAGTGCTTCATCCACAGGTGTGTTCCTCGGGATGGGCTAGGGGAAGAGGGCAAGGCTGCAAGTCCGAGGTCTGGGCTATGAGCCTTTTGGTGGAGGGTCTTTGGGCCTTGGGTTTGCTCCAGGCCCGAAGTACTGACAGCTGCCTTCTTGTCTGGGTCTCTGAGCTGCAACTCAGACCAAGAAGGATGCCTCCTGAGGGGCTTCTTGTGGCTTCCATGGCTCTGAGCCTCCCTCCTACAACCTGAATCAGTCCGCAAAGGGAGTATGGTGAGAGAAGACAGGAGTAGCGATGGGGAGGTCAGAAAAGGGGCTTTCCCTTCTTCTTCACCTCCTCCCACTAAAGGAAAATAAGAAACATGGCCTCCTTCCTGGGAAGGCTGACCTAAGAGAGAACCTTCATTCATTGATGGAACAAGTATGCTCTTTCTGTGCACCTACAAAGTGCCCAACACTGTGCTGGGGATTCAGTAGCCTCACGGGGCCTTGTGATCAGATGCACACAGAGGAAGATTGTGCAGAATCCACTGCCCCAGGGGTGGCTACCAACTGGAAATAGAAACAAGGTCTCTGAGGCTGCCTCTCACCCAGCTCTGGCATGCCCCATGGAATTCTAAGTGGGTTACATGAGACCTGTGGAATCCTTTCCTCCCCAGCAGTTTATGTAGGAATCTGAGGGTGTCTGAGATATACTGGAGATTTGGCGAGTGGTGTTAGCGAGGACAGCCGAGGGTATCCATGGTGTCCTGCCTAAGGACAGAATCTGACAAAGTCTGAGTGTCCAAGGTGAGAGGACAACAGGCAGACCACCCACCCCAGATCCTCTCTTGCTCTGTGATATTGCCACACAGGACTCAGTTTCTCTGTCTGTTTAATGGGGACAGTAACAACCAGAAGCAGATAATATTCAGTGCACTTGAAATCCTCTGATGGAACTCCTAAGAAAAAAATTCAAAGCCCACAGTGTTTAACAGACTCACTGCCAGGTGAATAGCACAGCAGGACCCTTGCTGTGCCCAGGAGGAGGGGCTCCCCTTTGTAACTCTCCTGGGCTTCCTCCCTCCAGGTCACTTCCCTGCACTGCGGATGCAGGAGGGTCTCCTACTCCTGCCTCAAACCTCAGGGAGGGCGTTGTCCTCATAATTGCCCAGCTGGTTGATGCAAAACCACGTGCTCATAACAAACAGTTCTCCTGGGAGCTTGTTTCAATAGCCTTCTTAGTAGCAGTCTGGGGACCCGCCTGGAGTTCCTGAAAAGGTCCTTTGTTTGCTGACTTTGTTTCAGAGTCACTGAGGACGTAGGCATGCCTGGGCCGGAGGGGAAGAGAGCGGGGATGTCTGGGCTCCACCCTTGTGTGCCTCCTCTGAATGCCCCCATGCATCCATTCCTCTTCCTCCTAATGCCTCACCCCTAAACACACTGCCCAGGGTCTCAAGAGACCTCACTCCTCTTTCCCCATGCACTGCAGAGGAGGCTTCCCCATCCTTTGAACTGAAAAGCCATCTCAGATATCCAGGGTCACACACCCAGAATCTCTGGGTGGAAGGAGCATCATAGCTTCATTAAGTCTGACTCCTTGCATCATGCCCACATTTCACCTAAATTGTCACCTGTTTTTCCAGAAGAGCCTGGTGGGCTACAGTCCATGGGGTCGCAAAGAGTTAGACACAACGGAGCACATTGAGCAAGAGAGTTTCCCTAAATGGTACAGGGAAGGAAAGCCCATAGGCACATGTCTGATGTTTCACAGGTCACTGAGCAGCACGGTATGACGGAAGGACCAGGGGCTTGAAAGCTGGGCAGTCCTGGGTTCAAATCCCAGCTCTGCGATGTTGGTGTGGGTGGCCGCCCCTCTCTGTGCCTCCTTTTGAGGTTTGTTGTAAGGATGATATAGCAAAGTAAAGTGTTTTGCATCATGCTTGAATCTCAATAAGTGGAACTCGTCAGTCGCTGTGTACTAAGCCCTCCCCTGGGTGTCAGGGCCCTGCAGCTTGTCTGGTGTCCTCCAGGAAGACCAAGCTGCTTTTCACTCTACCAAGGATTGCGCTTCTTCTTCTTCCCTTGCCTGATTCACATCTCACCCTGTCATCCTCCATTTGTCTTCCTTTTCTCCAAGGCTCTCCAGCGAGGAGGTGGGTGTCAAGGGGAGAGATAGCTGAGGGTCAGATAACTTGTGTCAGAGTTCATTCCTGGGACGTCATTGTGGTCGTGGTGGTGGTTAGCCAGCCTGCAGTTAGCAGAAGGCTGTACAGACCTAAAGTGGCTGTGGTCTGTCCCTAGGGGTGTGCTCACATTTCCCAAGGCACTGACCACTGTTAGGGCTTTACTTTGCTTTTCAGATGGCAGGGTGCCTCGCAGAGGGGAAAAAAAAAAATTTAGAATTTACTTTATCCAGGATGCCCTGCTCCACTCCCATTTCAAATTCCTCCTCCAGGGCATACAGGCAGTGACATTCTTTTCCTAGTCCTGACTTCATTCATTCATTCAGCAAGCATCCATGCAGCACCTTTAATCAGAGACCAGCATTGGTTTCTCCTAGGTGCTCAGAAATGGTGGAGGAGCTCTCATTGTTGCTGCCAGATGGGCAGGCAGGGAGCTGTGAATTTCCCAGGTGCCAAACTTCCTGCTCTCCCTTGGTGGCAGCCCCTGGGGCCTTTACAAGAAAGCAGGAGGTAGAGGTGACAACTTTACCCTGACCCCGGGCTTCTGGGGATGCTGCAGGAATGTAGGCCATCTTACCTCTGCCCAGAGGAGTCCCTAAGATGCAGCCAGCAGGATTTAACAAATCAAAACGGAGACCTGGCCTCCTCACCAGTACTGATGCCAGTAACAATGTCCTTTACGGAGCATGACGTGTGGCTGCCATGCCATGAAGTAGGTGCAGTTGTTATAGCAAGTGGGAGAGCCAGGATTCAAATCCAGGCCTCTGATTCCAGAGTCTGGCCCTTCTCTAGGAAGCCTCTACAAAATATTAAGCCCTTCTGAGCTGAAGAGCTTTGGGCTGTTTCTTTCTGGGTGGCCTTGGGGTGGCAGGATGTCCGGTGAGCTTGGCAGTGGCAATGGCAGTTTGCAGCGCATCCCAGCCAGACCCGTGTGTATCTGAATTGGTTCTGGGACACCTACTGTGTACCAGGTATAGCCTGGGGTAGAAGCTAGGACAGAGCGTGGGCATCCTCACAACAATGTCATCATACCAACCCTGTGGCTGGAAAACCTTGTGGTTGTAGATGGTGGTTTTGTGTAACTCACAGGGAGGGTGACTGTGTTCCTGGGTGAGTCTGCGGGTCGTTCTTCTCACAGTTCCTAGGTCCCCCTGGAGGAGTAGGACTGGTCTGCTCTGACTGGTGTGGCCCTGGTGAGGGAGGTCCCTGCAGTGGAGAGCCCAGCCAAGAGGGCCAACCACAGCTCTTATGTTTTTTACAGCTGGGTAGGCCTCCTTCTTGCATTTGAGTCTCTTGCTGTTCCCCTTTATTAAGATGAAAGGGGTCTTTAGATCTTTGCAGTCACGAAGCAGCGTGACTCTGTGTGTGTGTGTGTATGATGTGTGTGTGTGTGTGTGTGTGTGTGTGTCTCTGTGTGTGTGGCCCAGGGCGCCTCCTTTCCTCCCCACCTCTCTCCCCCTCTCTCAGACCAGCTGGGGCCCTGGACATTGTGTCAGGTACGCCCAAGCCTCAGGGGACCAGGGTGGGAACACAGCCTGGGCTTTCACTGTGGTGGGGGCCAGTACCCCCTTAAGCCTGAATGGAGTAAGAGGCAGTGGGGAGGGTGGGGAGAAGGAAGAGGCGGGGAGAGGGGGAACTGGCTGTTCTGTGGCTGCAGAAAAGCCCCTGGGGCCCATCTCTTGTGCCCAGAGAGGCCGCGGGTGTCTCCCTGAGCTGGGCTCTTTGTTCCAACCCAGGAAAGGCGGCTGCTGGGCACCAACAATCTACTTAATCCCTCCATCCCCTGCTCAGCTCTGAGAGGGGCCTGTGGGTGGGTGGGAGGGGCTTCCCTTCCCTTCCCTTTGTTGTCCTTTGTATTTACGCTCAGCTTCCTGCACCACCCCCTTGAGTCCCTCCCCTAAGCCTGTGTGTTTGCTGTGGTCTGGAGCCTACTTCCCACCGCCTGCTGCAGACCGCCCTCGGTGTCCCAAAAGCAGGGTCTGCCCTGAGCATTTGCTGCTGTGCTTGGAGGCCTGGGGTGTAGAAAATACAGGATGCAGGGAGAGACAGCGGACAGTCTGGGGAGCCCTGGTGTGGCCACCCTACAGTGAGTGTTCACGTTCCCTCCGGGTAGCTGCTCTTGGGAGTGAGATGGGGCCCAGGGGCAGAGGAGACTTCCCAGAAACAGCAGTTTAAGCCAAGCCAATGTCTGACAGTCAGAAGGACTGCTTCGCTGTGGGACACGGTTAGTACTGCACTTCTGTTGTTAAAATGCACCCTGTAACTTCAAGTTTAGAAACCTGGTGTGGGAATTGGGTTTCAAGGGAAGCCCTTGGGTACACACCCACTGTAGGAAACGCATGGAGGGTGTTTATAGACGCCTCTGGAAAGCTAATGTCTCCGTGTGCAGGGTGTAAGCCAGTGGGTCCCCAGGGTCACCATGTCCTTGGCACAGTGAGCAGGCGGCCCTGCATATGGTCTCTGCCAGGAGCTCTGCAGAATGTCAAGGCACACAGGCCCACCTTGACCCCAGAGGAGCCCAACCACGGAGGGCGGTGGGATGCCACCAGAGCTCAGGCCAGCAGCCCCTTGTGATGAAGCAGCAGCCTGGGTCCCCTGGGGAGACAGCAGGGTCCAGAACCGCAGGCCTGGCACAGGCCTCTGGCTCCTCTGCTCTCTTCCTATTGTGTGACCTTGAGCAATTGGTCAACCTCTCGTTGCCTTGGACTCCTGCCTGGGAAATGGGGCTGCTGCACAGGCAGATGAGCCAAGAGCAAAGCCTTGAGGAGCAGGGCTCTGTTGGGTCCCTACTTGGGTCACATTTCTGGAGACACCGTCTACACTAGTGCCAGATGCCCGCCTGCACTTGAGAGGTTTAGTAAATAGGCTGTCTGTTCCCCTAGTTCGTCCATCCCCTTCAAGAAAAGGATTTGTCTCGAGTTGGGGGAAGAGATGATCCAGAAGACTTTGGGAAGTGGTTTCTGAAATGGGCTGACTGTGAGGACCGGACGATGGCGTTAGGCGTGGACGTTGTAGGAAATGGTGGGAAAGTAGTTCTAGGAGGTGTTCAGAGAACAGTAGATAATTTGAAGTGGTCCTCGCGGGAGGGAAGGGAACAAAGGGCGTCCCCTGACTGAACTAGAGCTCAGATCTGTGTCTCATGGACTCAGGATCTCCCTGAAGTGGGGCAGGGAGACCTCCAGGGCCTGGGCTACCTGAGGTGGCTGGAATTAGGGGAGAGCTCAGAGGAGCTGATTCCAAAGGACCACACCCGGCCAGGAGGGAGAGCCCTATAGCGTGGCGTCCTCTGCTTGGAATCCCAGGCGATGGCTGGTTTGCTGCTGGTGACCAGCAGAAATGGGAAGCTGGGTGGCCAAGCTAGGATGCGCTGTGAGACTGCACTAGCCACTTAAGGGCTGTTGTAACTGAAGATCACAAATGTGGTGGCTTGAAACAACAGGATTCTGCTCTCTCTTAGCTGTGGAGGCCAAAAGTCTGAAATCAAGGTACTCTGAGGACCACACTCCCTCCAAATGCCCTAAGGAAGAATCCTCTCTTGCCTCTTCCAGCTTCCCATGGCTCCAGACCTTTGTGGGCTATGGTGCATCACTCCAACCTCTGCCTCCATCTTCCATCACCTTCTCCTCCTTGTCTGTTTTCTCCTTTTCTGTCTCTTTAGAAGGACAGTTGTCTTTGCATTCAGGGTGATCGGGAAGTGTCTCACCTCAAGATGCTTAATTAAATTACACGTGTAAAGACCCTTTGTGCAAATTCAGCCCCATTCATAGGGTCTGGGTATGAGCACATGGACTTGTCCTGTTGAGGTGTGCCATTCAACAGCAGTAACTTACATTCCCGGAGCCTTGGGAAGGATGAATGAGAGAGGAGGGTGTAGGCCCCAACTCAGGACTGCCAGGGGAGCCCTTCCTTGTCTCTGTGACTGCAGCCTCCTTGTTATCCCTTAGCCTCTGAGACCCCAGGCCTTAGTCTGTCTGTCTCTCCATCCCAAGAATTTTACTGTGATTTTCCATGATGCCCTGTGGTTCAGGGCCTTGGTGGCGGGGAATTCAGGCAGCACGGCTGGACAGAAGGAGGCCTGTCCTTCTTGGGAGACTGATGGCTTCCCTGCCTTGTCCATCCCTTGCCGCTGAGGGACGTGCATGGGATGCGGTGGAGGAGCAGGAACAGGAGGGATGTGGGCTGTCCCATCCATCTGGGCAGAGTCCAGGCCACTGTCCTTGCTGCACCCGGGCTGGCCAGCTGCTTGACCCCAGTCCAGAGGATGGGGTTGGCATCCTGGTGGCATTGTGGAAGCGCCTCCCTCTTCTGAGAGTGGGCCTGGTGGAAACTCCACACTCTGGCGGACGTGAGCGGGCTCCCTCAAGGAGTCTGGCCAGTGTGGCCACGTGTGGCCACAGCAGAGCTCCCATCAGTGGAAAGGCTGCTCCCCAAAAGTGTACAGTTCCCATGGGCCCATCGGTAGGTAGTCCACCTCTCCGGGTCAGGGGGGTGGGGGCTCTGCTCTCTCCCTTATTCTGCCCTGCTTTCCCACCCCTACCAGGGCCAGGGCCAATCTTAACCCTGGTGTTTCCCTGGGTTAGGAAGGGGTGGTGAGGGTGCAGCTCTCAGTCCTGGGAACCACAGGCCTTGGACTGTAATCTGAGTGCTGCTCAGTGCCCACACAATAGGCCACACGGTCACTCTCTTTCCTTCTCGTCCCTGGAGAGGCTGTGGGGAAGGCGCATGCAAGCCCCAGGCACTGGCTGGTTAGGATTAACTGAGAGTGGCTGCTGAGGCCAACTGGAAAACACTGGAATGGGGGCAGCACTGGACCAGGAGTGAAAAGTTGAGCGGGAGTGAGCAGTAGCGGGAGGTATTTCAGGGAGTCCCGGATGCAAAGGCGCTAGCTAGCAGGTGGCGGTGTGGCTGAGGGGGGAAGAGTGAGGAGAATCCTGGGGTCACAGGCAGCCTTGAGTGGAATGCTGGGTGGGGAGTAGGGGACAGCTGTGGGCAGGGAGAGGAGGCATGTGAGGGGTGACAGACTCAGGGTGGCCCACTGATACAGTTTATTTGGCTCACATGGATTTCAAAGAATTTTTGAAAGAGTGGACAGCAGAGTAAAATTGAGATGTTGGTCAAAAGCAGATTTCTGGCTTCTCTGGGAGGAAACAGCAAAGATCATGCCATTTTGGGTGCATAGAACATGCAGTGTGGTGGCTTCCCCAGAGAAGGCCTGAGTGGCCCAGTTGTCCAGCACCTACCCTGAGCCAGTTACGTTGGGAAGTGTCCCCTCCCCACTCCATCCCTACATCAACACCACTCCTGCGCCCAGGAAGGTGAAAAAGAAGTAAAGGAAGGAGCCCAGTGGCCACAAAAGTGGCAAGTCTGAGGAAGTGCCAGGCTGAGGCCAAGAAGGAGGTCCTCCCGCCAGTGGGAGGAGCTAAAGGTGATGCAGTGGAAGGTGGCGGTGCTGCAAAGACACTGAAAAGAGGAAGCCCTGGCGGCCCAAAACTGCACCCTTTCTACCCACTTTCTCAACTAATTTTGGTCCTCTTCCTTCCTCTTTCCCCCGCCCCTCCCTCTCTGCCCAGGCCTCAGGCTGGCCAGCAGCCAGTTCCCACCCCTAGAGCTGTTCACCCTCTCCCTGAAGTTCCCCTCCCCCGTCCGCTTGCAGGGTGCAGGTGAAGAGACCCCAGCCTGAAATGCACTGGTGGAGGCTGTCTGCCTTCCCCGGGCGGGACCTCTCTCCTCTCCAGCAGAGGAGTCCCGTCCTGAGAGGCGGCAGCCAGTGCCTGCAGCGCTGCCCTTTGTGGCACCGTCTGTGCTGGGTCTGTCTGTCCCCTGGCCCAGAGTGAGGTGGCGAGGAAGGGATGTGTGGAGACCCATCACTCACAAGGCGGGCCATCCCTCCCAAGTAGGTGATAAGCCAACTCCCACTGACATGTTGGGCGCCTGCAGGTGTCCAGCCCTGAGTGTGGTGCCTGGAGGAGTTAGGGGTGGGGATGGAGACGATGTTCAGCTTCGAGCCCTTGCTGGCACTGCAGGTAGAAAGGCAGGGACAAAGCATAAACCCACACAGTAAAGAGCAGGGATGTGGCCTGACCCACGGGGTTTGGAAAAGGGCAGGCTCCCCGGAGGAGGGACCCCTGAGCCGGCCCTGAATGGTGGGTGCTATTGAACAGCAGGGAAGCTGGTCAGACACCAGCATGGGATGTGGCCTCTGCCGAGAGAGAAGAGTGGAATTGGGCATGACACAGACTGACCGTACGTCACCAGGACTCAGACAGCCTGCTCCAGGGGCCCAAACTGCAAACGAAGACTCAGGGTCAAACTTGCACTCTGCATTCCACCTCTCTTGGCTTATAGTCCTGTTTCTCCAAGGCCTAGGAAGCTTGGGGTCAGCCAACCTGATGATTTTGGTGGTCGCCACTGGCAGGGAAAGCAGGGAGGTGTCACCAGGCGGGGGAGGTTTCCTATCAGCCCCTGAGGGGATGGAAGGAGTAAAGCAGAGAGAAGAAGACAGGCTTCATCACAGATTGCAGTCCAGGAAATCTTAGAGGCCACCCAGTGAAGCTGGAGAAGGAAATGGCAACCCACTCCAGTGTTCTTGCCTGGAGAATCCCAGGGACGGGGGAGCCTGGTGGGCTGCCATCTGTGGGGTCGCACAGAGTCGGACACAACTGAAGCAACTTAGTAGTAGTAGCAGTGAAGCTCCCTGACCACCAGTCTCTTCACAAGATAGGGATGCCTCAACCACCTATCTGGTGTTCTGGAAATTAAATGACAAAACACATGCAGAGTAATTAGCTTCCTGTTAGCTGTTAATGAAAACACCACCTTTCACTAATCCTCTTCTGCTTGTGAGGGGCCACAGTCTGCCTGGACCACTTCCACCTTCACCCACTCTCCCAGTCAGGTGTGTCTCCTCATTATGCCTCAATTTCCCCATCTGTAAAATGGGGCTTAGATGAGTTCCACTCTAAATTCTGACTTTCTTAAATTTGTGGATTTATTTCCCCCTAACAACGTGTATCTCGTTGTCCAGGACTGTGAAACTCCAGCACAAGGCCAGGGACACAGGAGGGGTTCAGCCCAGACTTTGGACAGTTTGGGTCTCCTTTAGCCACTTCTTTCTTGGGAGGCCCAGAATCTAAGCAACAGGAAAGGGACTCCAGTAACCCCACAGGACCTGGGCTGTCAGTCGTCCCCCTGCCATCAGCCCACGTCCCTATTCCATTCTGTAAGGACACACAGGTTCTCCTTTCAGCTCTGAAGATGACGCCAGGGCCTGAGCTACATCTGCCATGGTAATTAGCAGAGCTAATTGCATCTGAGAGGCTAGGCGTGAGGCAAACCCTTGGCGAGTGCCAGGATCTGGGCTGCAGGGACACTGTGGAGTCCCACCCTCCTCCTCCCTAGAAGCCTGCCTGGCTTGGGAAGGGGTGAGTCTCAGACTGGAGTCGGCATTAGAACCACCTAGAGGTGCTGGCCCCACCCCTGGAATTTCTGATCAGCAGGTCTGGCGCTGCACCTGAAAATTTGCTTTTCTAACACATCTCCAAGTGATGTTAGGGATGCTGAGCCACAACCACATTGGAACCACTGTCCTAGGGAGGCGGAGGGCCTGGCTGCTGGGCTGCTAAGAAAGGCACCCCCACTGCTGAGGCCACAGTCAGCCAGCCCCAGGTGAGGGCAGGTGGGTGACAGAGCCAGGCGGGTGTTGATGAACACATTTTTAGGGCTGGACACAGGCTCCTGCTGTTCTCGATTTGTTGTTGGAATTCTGCCTGGAAGGAAAGGGGCGTGGTGGATATGGAACCAGGTCGATGGGCGCAGAGAAGATTTACAGATAAAGAAGTTCCCACAAAGAACAGCAGTGAAACTCCCTCTGCAATGTTGTAGCCTAGTGTTCATTCTGTCTGCCTCTTGCATGGATTGTAGTGTTTTCACTGCTGAGGATCATGCCATCCTCATCTCTGTGGGCCCTGTAGCACCCAACATATTCCTTGCACACTATTAAGTTTGGGAAGATCCCCTGGAGGAGGGCATGGCACCATACTCCAGTATTCCTGCCTGGAGAATTCCAGCACTTTTACTTCACTAGGATGTGCTGAGCACTGCTCACAGCAACCCCTGTAACCTTCTAAGTGGTGGGTGTCACCCCTGTTTCACGGGTGGGTTAACCAAAGCCCAAGATGAGAAGTAATTTTCTAGCCACACAACTAGAAAAGGCACAGCTAGGCTGAGAAAGCCTGCTCTGACTGCTTCCACCAAAGCCCAAGTTACTTCCACAGCATTATGTTTGTGCGTGAGCGCTAAGTTGCTTCAGTCGTGTCCGACTCTTTGCGACCCTATGGACTGCATCCCTCCAGGCTCCTCTGTCCATTGAATTCGCCAGGCAAGAATACTGGAGACAATTACCATGCCCTCCTCCAGGGGATCTTCCTGACCCAGCGATGGAACCCGGGTCTCCTGCATTTCAGGCAGATTCTTTACCATCTGAGCCACCAGGGAAGCCCCACATCCTAGTGAGGGCTTGATAAAATGAAGTGTATCACTATTTTTTTTGGCCGTGTGGCATGCAGAACCTTAGTTCCCTGATCAGGGATGGAGCCTATGCCCCTGCATTGAGAGTGCAGAGTCTGAACCACTAGATCGCTAGGGAAGTCCCACTATTAACCAACTCTTGGTGGCATTTATTGGATTAAGCTGTGGTGGGGGTGCCTCGGGGGCCTGGAGGATGTGGAAGTGAGGGACCCACAGAAGGAAAGGGAGGTCTTAGATTTCTCCCCCAGGGTCTGGGGCTTCCAGCCAGGCTCAGAGTAAGGGTTTGAGTAAACCATTGGTCTGGGCTGACCACACGCAGCGCTCCGCCCCAGCCCCAGTGACCCTGGATGTTTGCCAGGCTAAGTTTAGCCGTGACCTGCATGGGCTGCCACGCTCTGTGGGCAGGGGCGGGGGTGGAGAGGAACTCAGCAGGTTTCCTGCCTGCTTCCTGGCAAGCAGACCCACAAAAGCCCTCCAGGTGACCCAGGTTTATATTCAAAACTGAACCCAGCTGGATGTCTCAGACTACATGTATGGGGCAGCCTTGCAGAGGTAAGAGATTTGGGCCAAGGCAGAGGTGAAATACTTAAATCTGGGGGAAAGGGACCCTTTGGTGAGGAGTGTGTGTGTGTGTGTGTGTGTGTGTGCGCGCGCGCACGTGTGTGTATGCATATATCCACAGTTTTGTGAGAGGCTCTAGCTGCTGTCCTGCCCCTGTGGTCTCCAAAAGTCCCAACATCCAGATTCTCTCCCTCATTCTTCTTACCCCCAGGACCCTGGGGCAGAGTTCTTGGGACTTGGCTTGGGGAGGGGAAGTAATTGAGGCTTCTAACCCAGCCCCACTTCGTGCGGACTCAGCAGCTCCGCCCTGTTCCCCATCATTTAGGCGCCGCGGGCAAAGCCAGCCTGCACAAAGGGTATCAGGAGCCAGACAACAACTGGGATCCCATCCCATCCCCAGGAGGGCGGAGGTGGTTTAAACTAGAAGTGAGTCAGAGGGAGCTCCACCTCCAGGAGGATCCAAGGCTTTGCTGCCCCACCCCACCCCCACCCCCACCCCACCCCACCCCCTACCCTGTTACTGGGGGGAAGAGTGGATGGAGTGGTTTACCGAGGAACAGCAGGCTTAGGGGAGCATTTTGTGCTTTCAGAGCACTTTTGAGCGTGTGTTCCTCCACACCCCTGGGACTTGGGTAGGGTTGGTGTGCTTGACTGCTGAGATAATAAGCCCCTAGAGGCCAAGGAGGAAGGAGCTGGTGTTGTAATGTGCTTACCCCATGCTGGGCACTGTGCTCAGCACCTGAGTTGGATGGTCTTGCTTAACTTCCCCTCTCTGTGAAGGAGGGCCTGCTGTTAGCTCCATCTCACAGGTAAAGCAGTGGAGCCCTAGAGAAGCCAAGTGACTCACCCACGACCCCTCGGCAAGGGACAGTCACGGTTCAAACCTGGGCCTGTCTCTACAGCCCAGGGTCCTTTGTGATTCCTGCTTCTTTTGAGTCTTGTTCATAACCTTACTATTGCTAGTGATCTGTGGCTGCCTGCATCCCCTGTAGGGGCATTTGTTTGGCCCACTGTATCTGCAGACCCCTGCAGGCAGGTTCATCTATTATTCCCATCCCATCACAGCTAACCTTTTATATGAAAATTTGCTCAGGGGCAAGCATTTTGGACTTTCCTAGTAGCTCAGATGTTAAACATCCACCTGCAATGCAGGAGACCTGGGTTCAATCCCTGGGTTGGGAAGATCTCTTGGAGAAGGAAATGGCAACCCACTCCTATATCCTTGCCTGGAAAATTCCATGGACAGAGGAGCCTGACAGGCTGTAGTCCATGGGGTCGCAAAGAGTTGGACACAACTGAGTGACTAACACATGAGCATTTTGCTGAGTGCTTTCTGTGCATTATTTCCTTTACAACAGCAGGTATTATTATTCCCATTTTACAGATGAAAAGACGGAGATTCTGAAAAGTTGAATGGTTTGTCCAAGGTCACATATCTAGTAGTGCAGATGCTGGGGCTAACCCAGTCTGTCCCCTCCAGAGTCCATCCTCTTAGCCTCTCATCACAGTGCTGATTGATCTAGTTGATTTGGAGTTTTGAAACTTGCCTGCCCTAGTTTAGCACATCCTCTTGCAGCAGGCATGAGGACATACACAGGGGGCCCTGTGGAAGCTGTTGGAGAGAGAAGAGGAGGACTTCCCAGTTATAGGACTTAGCGATGGCACCCCACTGCCAGGCTGGTGGCATCCTACCCTGGAAACCGACCTCAAGAATCAGGTGTTGCCAAGACTTGGGCTGTGACTTGTCAGGGCCTGCTTGTGCCCAAGTGTGGCAGTCTGTAGTACAGGCCCTTTAGGGCCTCAAAACGCCCAAATTACCTCCTGACTGACTGCTGCCTGGCATTCTACCATTATGTATGTTGTAGGTGTTAGTCTCCTGGTTGTGTCTCACTCTTTGCAACCCCATGGACTGTAGCCGGCCAAGCTTCTCTGTCCATGGGTTTTCCCAGGCAAGAGTACTGGAGTGGGTTGTCATTTCTATTACTAGTACTGCTGCTGCTAAGTCACTTCAGTCGTGTCCAACTCAGTGCGACCCCATAGACGGCAGCCCACCAGGCTCCCCCGTCCCTGGGATTCTCCAGGCAAGAACACTGGAGTGGGTTGCCATTTCCTTCTCCAATGCATGAAAGTGAAAAGCGAAAGTGAAGTCAGAGTCATGTCCAACTCTCAGCGACCCCATGGACTACAGCCCACCAGGCTCCTCCATCCATGGGATTTTCCAGGCAAGAGTACTGGAGTGGGGTGCCACACCCCTTTATCCTAAAGTTCTGATCCATGTTTATCAGCCAGCCTCACAGTTTTATACTGGACCACCCTGGTCAAATTTTCCACCAATGTTTCTCTAATGTGGAAACCAGAGCTGGCCTGTTCATGCAATTATCCTGCACGCTGCTCCTTGTCTTCGGGCAGAGAAACTGGCTGGCTGCCCCCTGCACTTTTTCCTCACCCTACCTCCCTCCCAGCCCAGCTTCCTCCACTTTCTCCTGTCCTCCATTGACTTTTCAAGTAGAAATGCGTAAGCGTCTCAGTTCACCTCTTAAACCTGAACTTAACTATACTGAATTCTGCTGCCGCTGGACCTCCCCACCCCCAACACTTTTGGTTCCTGCTAATGAAGAGGGGTCACCTGAGCAGCAGGTTTTGCCCAAGTATGAAAACTCAGGCTATCTACATCCAGGCACTGCCAGGTAGAACCTGCAGAGGTGTTGTTCAGTCACACAGTCGAGTCCAACTCTTTAAAACCCCATGAACTGTAGTATGGCAGCCCTCCCTGTTCCTCATCATCTCCTGGAGTTTGCCCAAGTTCATATTCATTGCACTGGTGATGCCATCCAGAGGTGTCCTTAACCTGCTGATAGATACCTGCTTCTTGGTACCATTAGGGTAAGAACCAGAACATGTGACTTTCAGGGTGCAAATTCAAAGTCAGGAAATGGGGCTCCTATCAGGTCTGTTGGCATGCATTGGGGCAGAGGTGGGGGCTCTTAGTTCTCCAGCAATGACCTCCTTTGTCCATTTGCTTTCCTAGCTGAGGTCCCCAACAGGAAGTGGGTGGGGCAAATGCCAAAAAGGCCAATTGTTACTTCCCAAGATTCCAGCCAGGGGAAAGAGAGGGTATAAGGGTTACTATGTGAGATAGTCCTTCGAAGACTTTAATGTGGATGGTATTAAAATGCAGATTCTGGTTCCGTGGGTCTGGGGTGGGGCCAAGATTCTGCATTTCTAACAAACTCCCAGGGGGTGTTGCAGCTGCACAGTCTGAATAGCAAGTATTGTAAGGGGTTAGTCCTTATCCCAAAGTCACTTGAGACCTAAAAATCCTGGAGGAATGTCACGTCTCCTTTCACAATTAAGAAGCCAGGTTAGAAGTTCAGATGACTAGTGAGAGGAAAGTCAATGACTTAGTCACTCTGGTTGTTCCCTAGATCGTCTGGGAAAAGATTCAGGATCAGCCAGGAGAACAGTGTCTGAATTTGGGGTGGGGTCTTCCAATCAGAAGGAGAGGTTTTCATTGGGGGTATATAAGGGCTCAAGACTGTTTCAGCTGCTGCTCAGTAAACATGCTGTGCACCGTGCTGTGTAGGTAGTTTGCATGAACAGTGAATTCATTAATATGATGACCTTCTGGGTGCTCTGGCTCTCCTTTGGTACAGTAAGGAAAGTGAGGCTCAGAGGGGTGAGTTAACATGCCCAAGGTCACATAGCTAATTCAGTGAGTGACAGGGCTGGCTTTGGAACCCAGCCCTTCTGTTCTTAACCACTGCTGCTGCTGCTAAGTCACTTCAGTCGTGTCCGACTCTGTGCAACCCCATAGACAGCAGCCCACCAAGCTCCCCGTCCCTGGGATTCTCCAGGCAAGAACACTGGAGTGGGTTTCAATTCCCTTCTCCAATTCATGAAAGTGAAAAGTGAAAGTGAAGTCGTTCAGTCATGTGCAACCCTCAGCAACCCCATGGACTGCAGCCTACCAGGCTCCTCCGTCCATGGGATTTTCCAGGCAAGAGTACTGGAGTGGGGTGCCATTGCCTTCTCTGCCTAACCACTAGGCTATACTATACCGAGGAATCAGCCATTCACTGAGGGGGAAGAAAGGATGTCTTATAAACTATTATTTTGATTCAAGTGTTAGAAAAGAAACTGACTTAAACAAAAAGAGAATATATTGAGAATTCCCTGGTTGCCTAGTGGTAAGGATTCTGGGCTTTCACTGCCAGGCCCAGTTTCAATTCCTATTGACCTCAGGGAACTGAGATCCTGCAAGCTATGCGGTGCAGCCAAAATAGGAATGTATTGATTTATATGACTACAAAGTCCACAGGTAATGGCTTCAGGCACTGCTGGGTCCATGTCGGCACCTCTCTCTGGCAGATCTCCCTTTTAGGTAGCTAGAGAGCCAATACCAGGTGTAACCCCTCAGGGTTGCCTGAGCAACCTTAGGCAACAGGGTAAGCCTTTCTCCCCATTGGTCCCAACAAATCCTACCTATCTCCCATTGGCCAGAGCAGGTCATAAACTCATCCAGAAACAACCACTGCCAGGGTGAGGAGGAGTATGAAGTTGTCAGGCGGGGTTATATCCTCACCCCTTGACTGGGGGTGGGTTCATCCCGTCCCAAATCATGAGGACTAGGAGTAGAAAAGATTTGGTTCCCAGGGGAAGTGGGTGCTGCTACCAGAAAGAGGACTGTTTGGGCAGACAGAAACAGGTCCACCACTGTGGTGGTTTAGCCAGGATGCTGCTGTGGGACTTCAGGGTTCTTGTTCCCAACAAGGCTGGGCTGTGGGTTGGGTGGGGCGGAGGTCAGTGGGAGGGAACGACAAGGGAGTGAGCGGTGTTGAGGAAAGCTAGGTGTGACCAGCCCTGTCTCTCTCTCTGTTCCCAGGAAAGCTGCCGCCATGGCCCTGGGGCTTTTCCGGGTGTGCCTAGTTGTGGTGACGGCCATCATCAACCACCCGCTGCTGTTCCCACGAGAGAACGCCACGGTCCCCGAGAACGAGGAGGAGATCATCCGTCAGATGCAGGCGCACCAGGAGAAGCTGCAGCTGGAGCAGCTGCGCCTAGAGGAGGAGATGGCGCGGCTGGCGGCCGACAAGGAGGCCGAGAAGGAGGCATTGGAGCAGGTGGCAGAGGAGGGCCAGCAGCAGAATGAGAGCCGCACCGCCTGGGACCTGTGGAGCACTCTCTGCATGATCCTCTTCCTGGTGATCGAGGTGTGGCGGCAAGACCACCAGGACGCGCCCTCGCCCGAGTGCCTGGGTTCGGATGAGGACGAGCTGCCCGACCTGGAGGGCGCCCCGCTCCGGGGCCTCACCCTGCCCAACAGGGCCACGCTCGACCACTTCTACGAGCGCTGCATCCGGGGAGCCACAGCTGACGCCGCCCGCACCCGGGAGTTTGTGGAAGGCTTCGTGGATGACTTGCTGGAAGCCCTGAGGAGCCTGTGCAGCCGGGACTCGGACATGGAGGTGGAGGACTTCATCGGCGTGGACAGCATGTACGAGAACTGGCAGGTGAACAAGCCTCTGCTGTGCGACCTCTTCGTACCCTTCATGCCCCCGGAGCCCTACCACTTCCACCCAGAGCTCTGGTGCTCTAGCCGCTCTGTGCCTTTGGATCGCCAGGGCTATGGCCAGATCAAGGTGGTCCGGGCCGACGAGGACACGCTGGGCTGTATCTGCGGCAAGACCAAGCTTGGAGAAGACATGCTCTGTCTCCTCCACGGCAGGAACAACGTGGTGCGCCACGGCAGCAAGGCAGCAGACCCGCTGTGCGCCCCCAACTCCCCGTACCTGGACACCATGCGCGTCATGAAGTGGTTCCAGACCGCCCTTACCAGAGCCTGGCACCGCATCGAGCACAAGTATGAGTTCGACCTGGCCTTTGGCCAGCTGGACACCCCGGGGTCCCTCAAGATCAGGTTCCGCTCGGGGAAGTTCATGCCCTTCAATCTGATTCCCGTGATCCAGTGTGACGACTCCGATCTGTACTTCGTCTCCCACCTTGCCCGGGAGCCTGGCGGGGGTACCCGGGCATCCAGCACCGATTGGCTTCTGTCCTTCGCTGTCTATGAGCGCCACTTCCTCAGGGTAACCTCGAAGGCGCTGCCCGAGGGCGCCTGCCACCTCAGCTGCTTGCAGATTGCCTCCTTCCTGCTCTCCAAGCAGAACCGCCTGACCGGCCCCAGCGGGTTGGGCAACTACCACCTGAAGACCGCCCTTCTGCACCTCTTGCTCGCCCGGCGGCCTGCCGACTGGAAAGCCGAGCAGCTCGACGCTCGTCTCCACGAATTGCTCTGCTTCCTGGAGAAGAGCCTGCTGGAGAAGAAGCTCCAGCACTTTTTCATCGGCAACCGCAAGGTGCCAGAGGCGATGGGGCTCCCTGAGGCCGTGCGCAGGGCGGAGCCTCTCAACCTCTTCCGGCCCTTCGTCCTACAGCGAAGTCTCTACCGGAAGACAGTGGACTCCTTCTATGAGATGCTCAAGAACGCCCCAGCGCTCATTAGCGAGTACTCCCTCCATATTCCCTCAGACCATGCCAGCCTGCCCCCGAAAACTGTAATCTTGTAGAGCATCCACAACCCAGAGGGCCAGGACACAGGGCATCCTTTGCATTCACACCCCTGGGGGCATCTGCAGGCCCTGTCCTGGGAAGACGGCAGGCTTTATGGGGTGCCATGGCTCAGCCCGCAGGGGAAGCCAGACCCTATAGCACAGAGGAAATGGAATTCCAAGCCAAAGCTGGTTTGCGTTCATGCCGTTGGGACTTGCCAGTTGAAGCTATTGTCTGGGTTTAGGGACTGATCCTTTGCAGCTGACTTTTGGATCACTACCAATGACAAAGATGATGATAGAATTCTATGGATTCTGAGTTACGGGACAATGCAAACAGTGATTTGGGTGTGATTCTTTTTATATCCCAGGTCCAGTCTTTACTTGAATATCAACAAAGGATCTATAGGAATGTCAACAGGAACCCAAGTTAAGACCCTGCACCCTGATTTTCCGGTAACCCTTGGCCGCAGGCATCTGCAGCCAAACAGTGGGCATCAGTATGGGTATTTGCAGCATTCAATCCATAGCCTGCACTATAGGGATCCCCACTGTGGCTGCCATTTTTATACTGTTTGGAGAAAAGACTTAGATTCGCAGCCCAAGTGGCTAACGTCTCTGTTGTACAGAAGTGGGTACCTGGCAGAGAGAAGTTGAAGTTGGCCGTTGTTTCAGCTCCACGTCTCACTCAGGACTCAGGGTGCACCCATTTCTCTCTGCCCCTTCCCCTTGGATGCTGCGTTTTGAACCCTGTAGGGCCCAAGCTCAGTGGCTCCTCACCCTCATTTATCTCCACAGCTGGTCTCTCCAGCCACCAGTATGTTGGGAGGTGGAGGCACTGAAGGTGGAAGATGAGAGAGAAAGAAGGGCACTCACAGAGTGACTGGGATGAAGGACAGAGCCTGGTACCTGGGGTGCTGGGGTCTGGCCTTCAGAGAAGATGCCCAGTTCAGAGAAGATCATAGAGATGAAGGATGCCATCATCCTGGGTTTCTCTCAGGGTTCCATTCTTAGGGCAAAGGGTGCCTGGAAGCAAGATCTGTTGTGGACTCCCAGCTCCCCGTGCAGACCCTCACATTCCCTTGGTTGTTCATTCCAGTGGGGTTCTCTCACTGCACAGAACCCCCCTTTCTGGATGGGTTTTGCTGGCCACACAGATGACCAGCACCCGCAGAGCCTGACAGAGGCTTGGCTGATGGGACACACGAAGACAGACTAGAGGCGCAGCCTACAGACCTCAGAGAGGGCGCCTTGGCCCTACTGGGCCGCGGCCCCCGGGCAGGCACAGCCTGCGGTCGGCGTTGGCCTCCGCCTCCAGGCCTGGCTCAGGGGGCTCGAAGCCGCTCCCTCCTCCGTTTGTGGCTTCGCTAGCCCTCTGGGAGCTCCTGTCTTGGCATCGCTTCAGTCACCCTGCAGAGGGCCAGGCAGGAAGCAAGGATGAGTGCTCCTTCCCCAGCACTCTCCCTCCAGTGCTGAAGCTGCCCATACCTCCCAGACTCATGCCTGATGCCTTAGGGGTGTCGGGCTTACCATGAACGAAGAAAAGATCCTGTCTCTGCCCCAGGAGTGCTCTCAGCTAGCCTTGGAAATTTCCAGAAGATGGACAGTTTGCCTGACAGGGTTAATTCACAGTGGTTGGCTCAGCTGTGATGAAGCATTACAGACTGTAGGAAGCTGTAGGAAGCTTTCCATGTGAGCTGGGGTTAGAGTGAGCAGCGCCTGGGCTTGCCCCTCCCCAGGCCCACATGGTCTCCAGCAATAACCTAAGCACCCATTCTGTGGGGATTCATTCCCAGAGTTGGGGTGAACTTCCTTATTTATTGTCACCCATGCCTTTTCTTTCTGATCTTCATCCTCATCTGATGTACTTTGAAGAGACCCCAGTGACCAAGAACCAGTCTCCTTAAGCCAAGATCAAGCCTCAGTCTCCCCCAGCTTCCCCTTTGCTTCCAGAAGAAAATTCACCGAAAAATTACCATCTGGCCTCTTGTTTATACAGAGACAACAACTCAGTGGGGAAATGGGGATCTTTTATGCACCAAAGCTGCTTCTGAAGCAGGAAGCAGCGGGACTCTTGGTGTTTCATGCTGCCTTATTTATATTAAAGGAAGAATTAAATTCTTGCAAGGAGTAGAAACTGGTCACAGTATTTGTTTCTAACTTCAGGAAATCTGTGAGCTTCCCAGGGCAGAGCTGGGGAGAGGGTGGATTTCCTATTGACAAGAGGAAGCTTTCACTCCCTTTTTTATTCTTATGCTTTTGGAAAACTTTTAAAAATTGCAAAATAGAGTATTTCTGGGGCCCATCTCTGAGGCAGCCTGCAGAGTTTCAGAAAGGGCCTTTGAAAGCCAGCTATAGGGTGGATTTCAACACAAAACCCTGTTTCACACAGTTGATTGTGTGCAGAGAGTGTGGGGGCCTGGGAGTAACATGAAGCTTTTGGCTTGAAGAAAACAGATTGCCTTATAAACAGAAGAGTTCTAGGCCTGTAGGGCACTTTAGGCCTTTTCACTAAGGACAACTTTCTCCAAGGCATCTCTTTTCTTCCCAAGGATGCTAGACTTTACCCAGTGTCTGCTCACTTGCTATGCCACATGCCTAGGACTTTTTCTGTGCATCTTGGCAAGTGAAATGACTAGGGCTGGCCTGAAGCCACAAAGTTGGTTAGGTTGAAGGAGGACCCCCTCCTCCCTCCTCAAAACCCCAACCCCTCTCTCTACCTTGTCCAAGCACAGCTTAAGTTGAGAACCTGCTTTGTAATCAAACCAGCACTGGTTTGTAATCAAGGCTATCATCAGAATAACATGAAGAGCTAGGTCAAATGCCCAGACACCAACTAGAACCTACAGGGCACCCAGGTAAGGCTCCTAAAGCACCCTCAAGTGACTGATGATACCCCCTAGTTGATTGAGCATGGCTTTTCACTTCCTTTTCAAAACTTAGAACACAGACCTGGTAGGAGCCAAGGAGCCTGCTTGGGATCTGTGGTCCAAGGGGAATCTGACACCCCACAGGCTTCTGAGAATACACCAGTATGAGAAGCAGAGAGGATGCAGAAGGCAAAGCTGGTGAGCACTCCTTTCTGGTAGGTCAGGTTTGGGTATCACTGGTGCATGGCTTCCTGGGCCACACAGCAGACTTCAGTGGAGTCTCTTAAGAGTTCAGTGCAGGAATCTGCCTTCTGCCAAGTTCCCCAGGTGATGCTGGAAGACCAAGAAGGCTGATAACCGGAGGATTAGGGAAGGCCTCATGGTCAGGCACTGCCAGAGACTGTTTCTCAAAGCTGGGCAGGACTGACCAGGAAAAGCATTTCAGCCAGAACCATGGGATGAGAGCAGGAAAGCACCGTGTGTGTGTGTGAGTGTGTGTGTATGCGTGCGTGCGCGTGTGCGCACGTGCGTGTGTGCGCGTGCGTGTGCGCGCGTGCGTGTGCGCGTGTGTTGCACCCGGGTCTCCTGCATTGCAGGCACTTTCTTTACTTTGTGAGCCACCAACCAGGAAAGCTCTCAGGAAAGCACCATGGACATAGGCAACATTTAAGCCGCCCCTGCTGTGCACCAAGCACCCTTCCAGAGTGGGTTTGGTGGCAGCAGTCAGCAAATGTCCCAGAAGTTCTAACTGAAATCATTCTGCAGACTGTGATTCAGAGCGTTCTCATGCCCTGTCTGGTCGCTGCCCATGGGATAGAGCCGGAAGATTGTTTGGTTTGGCCAGTGGCTGACAAGCAGAGAGAGCCAAGAACCAGTGACAGAGTTTGGGCCTTCAGTTCACCTCCCCCGCCCCCTCCCCTGCCTCGCTGCCTCACCCCCTCCCACTACCCTGGAGGGACATCTTTCAGAGTTAACATTTTTCCTTGCCATCCAAAGATAGCTTGTTTTTCTAACTCATGGTTGGGTTTTTTTTTTTAAACAAAAACAATGTAGTCATGATTTAAAAATCCAGCCACTGACAGAAAAATGAAGTAACAGATAAAAGCCCCTACTCTTGACTTCTCAACCCATTTCCCCCAGTGTTAATGAATAGGAAGCGACTTGTGTATCCTTCCAACATCTTTCTGTGTGGGTGCATGCATGTCAAGTCACTTCAGTCATGTCTGACTCTTTGTGACCCTTTGACTATAGCCGCCCCTAGACTCCCCCGTCCATGGGATTCTCCAGGCAAGAATGCTGGAGTGGGTTGCCATGCCCTCCTCCAGGGGAGCTTCCCCATCCAGAGATCGAGCTTCTCTTGCATCTCCTGCACTGGTGGGCGGATTCTGTGCCACTTGGGAAGCACATTTTCCTGTCACATGTATGGATGTGTATGTATGTGTCACCTGTGTGGATGCAACCCTTTTGGTTTTTTTTGGTTTTTTTGGCCACGCTCTTCTGCATACAGCATCCCAGCTCCCCAACCAGGGATCACATCCGTGACCCCTGCATTCAGAGTGTGAAATCTTAACCACTGGACCACAGGGGAAGTATGCCTCTTGTTCTTTTACATGTAAATTGCACCACAGCATCTTAACTTTTCTTGGACATCTTTGTTGACTGTTTGATCTACCTTAGTCTTCAAAATAGCTGTTTGCTGTCTCCCTGTGTGATACGTGTACCCTAATTTACCCACCCTCCCCTGAGGAACACTTAAGTATCCTCACCTTTTTTTTTTTTTTTTTTTTGCTGTTTAAACAACACTGCACTGAACATCTCTGTATTAAACCTGCTTTGAGGTGAACCTCTGCTAATAATTGCTATGATCTGTACTCACCAACTTGTTGCATATAGATTTACCACCAAGCATCTTAACTTAAGAATAATCCCTTTATCCTGGGATTTATTTAATCGTCATGACTCTGGAGTGAGGAAAAGGCTTTTTTTTTTTTTAACCAAGGACTGAGTAACAGCTTGTGTTCCACCCTAGGTCAGATGATCTGTGGGGAACAGAAATATAAAACAAGGGGAGGGCTCTTTCCCCAAGGAACTGGGTCTTTTAGGAAGATAAGAACAATGTGCACAAAGTAAGCCAGAGAAAAATGAAGACTGGGAAGTAATTTAAAGTGAAACAGTATGGCTCTGAGGCCAGTTCAGGAAGACAGGAATATGAGAGATACTGGATCAGCTTAGGGTTTGAGCTGTTAAGACAAACACACATCTCTTCATCGTTCATCCAGTTACGTGTTCATGTATTTGCCCCCTCACAAAACACTGAGTGCCTATCACTGTTATATGCCAGGCACTGTGCCAGCTGCTAGGAGAACAAAGTGCAAGTGAGACCCTTTGTCCTTTTACACAGGAAAATGTGAAGAGCCTCCCCAAAGAAAATCAAATCCGTACAATTGTCGTTCCAGCACCAAATGCCTGTGCTAAATTCATCTGAGCCCTGGGGCTGGTTCATTTTCTCCTGCACAATGAGGAACCCTTGCTTTAGAGATGACAGTGGTGTTTTCTGTCCCTTTGGTGTTTCTCAACAGCCCCACAAAGAAACCAGAAGATAAAACTGTCAACAACAAATTCTCTCCCACCAAGATGGAACCACATAAATCTCAGTGATGTTCAAAGATATTTCTTTTTTCCTAGATCAGAACAGGTAGGTCTTAGAAGTTGCAAGGTGAGATTTTCAGGCCAGGGATGGGGGTGGGGATAGGGAGTCAGGAAGAATTCAGTCTCATCTGTCTCTTTAAAACCCACTAATCAGTAATATTTAAGGTTTCTCTTAGGGTCAGTTTATTTGAAATAGAAAGCAGAGACCCACTTCCTGCCACTTCTTACAAGCTTCCCTTGGGCCTGTCTTCCCGGAGATGACTCACACAGCCCCCAAGCCTCATTTATCACCTATTGCTGGAGGCGACTGAGCTATGTTAGACCGAAGGTCTCTTGGGACATTGGTTGGACCTCCAAAAGCTGAAAATGGCCTTGGATCTCTCCCAAAAGGCATGGCTAGTGCTGAATCAGCCCCCAGGAGTTGAACCTCAGGTCCAAGAGCTCCCTGTCAGAGACAAGGAATTAACCCATACATGCCCCCAATTCCTGATACCCCCAGAATCAGGGCCAGCAGAGGTGACAGCAAAAAACTTTAGTGGAACCAGGTTCAAGGCCAGAGAGGTGGGTGGCATCCAGCCCCCTTGACGACACAACTCCCACCGGAAGGATTCCTGAGACACTCTCTCCACATATCTGTCTCCTCGCAGTATTCTGTAATCCTTCCGACAGGGAAACTACTGAAGCCGCACCCCTCCAGGACAGAACAAGACCTCAAGCAGTAAGATTGCTTAGCTGAGTGTTCAAGCAACCAGAGAGACGGGAAGGAGGTCCCCTTGCCCCCTTTCCATGTGTCTACTCGCAGGAGGACCATTGTGAGGTCCTGCCCCTGGGAGACCTGGATTTCTGTGACAAAGCCATGCAAGAACCAATAAGACTGAGATTCCAGACAGTGCAGATGGCACAGGGGCTGAGCTTGGGCTCTGCGGTCAAGTCCCAGCAGTGCCACGTCCTGCTCAGCAAGTCAACTAATTTCTACGAGCCATGGTTTTGCCTCCATCTCTTCTGCAAATTGGGAATAATGCTGCCCATCTCATGGAGTCATTGAGAAGTCTGAGTGAACAGGGCACATGGGAGGCACTTAGCTTAGGGCTTGAAGAGTAATAACAAAAACAGCAGCAGTTATTACCCTTGCCCTTAGGAGGGCTCCTTAAAGCCAAATTCCTACTTCGTGTTTCCCCCACTGATGATGAGGCTGTCCCTAAGTACCCACTCTCCCCACTTGAGTCTGTCTTCCCTGGGTTTGCTCAGCACACACCGTGGGACCTGTAGGACCTGTTTCCTTCACACCTACCTTAGGGCCAGGCGCATGCTCAGAAATTGCACTTGACCATAGTGTCTGGGGCACTTTGCTTGGCTTCTCTGCCTCCTCTGCTTTCTTAGTCCCTTTGCAGAACAACCAGAGCTTAGACCAGCAGTTGCATAGAAACAGTAGAGCCAGAGAGAGGGTACCAGGCAGAGCATCCCTGTTTCTCGGGAGAGCAGGTGCTCTTCTGGACAGCAAAGAGGGGAGTCAGCTATGACAGCCCCCTGGAAGCAGCTCCTGGAAGCGGGTGCAGGTTTCTATGTCATCCACACACCCCTGCATTCTGTCATCCATCCAATCACATCTGCCCTTTTACAAAACACTGAGTGGCTATCACTACTATATGCCAGGCACTGTGCTAGCTGCTAGGAAGTCAAAATTGAAGTGAGACACTATTCCTACCTTCAGAGAGCTCCCAGTCTAGAGAGATAAGCAGAAGGAGAAGTCAGAGGAGGGCAGGAGGCAAGTGGGTATGGGTGAAGGGGGAGCAGAGGAGTGCAGAGGTTAAGATCATGGCATCTGGAGTCCACTTCTTGCATTCAAACCTGGACTTCACCCATTATTGGCCATGTGACATCTGGACATGTTACTTCCTCTCAAAGCCTCAGTTTACCCATCTGCAAAATGGGGGTAATTAGCAGTTACCTCAAAGACTGTGAGGTATCACTAGGATATGTAAAGTGCTTGACATATGGCAGGCAAGCACTCAGTAAATGGAAGATTTTCTGTTGTCTGGCTCTACCCTGAGTTCCCTCCTCCACACACCCAAAGCCAGTCTTAGATGAGAGCTTCCTCCAGCGCTTGTCTTCAGAGCCTCAGAGGTAACTCTTCCCCTGGCTCCAGGCTCAGCAGTGCCCCTGTCGCTGCACCTGGGAAGACTATGTGTGCCCCACCCCCTGCTGCCAACAGATTACCAGGACAATGTCCCAGATAAAGACCCCAAGGGGGCCTTTCTATTTAGCACATGAATGGCCAATACTTATTTCAGGATAGAATTTCTTAACTATCTCCTGCTCTGATCATTTATAAGTCTTCTCAGTATTCATCCTGCTACTTTCCTCCTTTGACAGAAATACCCAGATAGACACACACACACACACACACACACACACATACTTTGAGAGGTTTTCGTAAACCCGTGAAGTGTAAATGAAATATTCCACAGCCTTGGAAGTATAAACCCAGATTTAGCAAAGTCTGGGGGCTTCCCAGTGGCACGAGTGGTAAAGAATTCACTTGCCAATGCAAGAGATTCAGGAGACATGGGTTCGATCCGCAGGTTGAGAAGATTCCCTTGGAGAGGACATAGCAATGCACTCCAGTATTCTGGCCTGGAGAATCCCATGGACGGGGGAGCCTTGCAGACTACAGTCCACGGGGTTCGCAAAAGAGTTGTACCCAACCAAGTGGCTTAGCACACACACCCCTGCTAGCAGACATCCACCCTCCTTATTCTCAGCCCTCAGTCCTGTGCTGCTGGGGGAGGGGTGCCGCACTCAGCCTCCCCAGGGCAGGCAGCACGGAGCCTGCCTCCGTTGCTCATCCTGTGTGGCCGACGGATGGGCCTGTGAATGGCTCTTTCCCGCTGGCTCCAAGCCAGGGAGCTGACTGCTGCTCTCCAACCACACCCTTTGAGGAGGCTGTCTGCTACTAACAAAGTGAGCTGGGGTCTCTTGCTGTCTGCGAAGGCATTCTTGGTTGTGGTGGATCCTTGGGAGGAAATGACTGGGCAGAGTAGCCCACAGTTGTTGTCTGGAGCACGTGGTAATCATCCTTTCCATTAACAACACGGTCCCAGGTGCTTTTGTGTTCCACGCAACATCCAAGCTGTCTGGTAGCTGGGCAGGCCTTGCAAACCCCTAACACTTTCACCTGTGTAAGGTGGTAACATGCTCCAAGAGGGTAGAGAAGGAGGATTCTGAGTACTCCTCCATAACATGGGAGAGAATATTTATTTTACCATCATCAGCAACATGGTAAGGTTCCAAGATGCACGATATTAAAACTGGGCTTTGGATGTACTGAATGGGAATGGGGGAAGGGAGCATTTGAGATTAAACCTACACACCCAAGTGAAAGTGAAAGTCACTCAGTCTTGTCCAACTCTTTGCAACCCCATGGACTGTATAGTCCATGGAATTCTCCAGGCCAGAATACTGGAGTGGGTAGCCTTTCCCTTCTCCAGGGGATCTTCCCAACCCAGGGATTGAACCTAGGTCTCCCACATTGCAGGTGGATTCTTTACCAGCTGAGCCACAAGAGAAGCCCAAGGATACTTGAGTGGGTAGCCTATCCCTTCTCCAGTGGATCTTCTCAACCCAGGAATCAAACCAGGGTCTCCTGCATTGCAGGTGGATTCTTTACCAACTGAGCTATGAGGGAAGCCCCAAAACCACCCGAAAACAACTCTAAACCATGGATCAAGCTGTGTGCAATCCTGTTTGGCGAAGTGTTGGGAGAATGAACTCAGAGTTCATATTTGACCATCTGCAGAAGCCTCATTCGCCATGGTATTAGGGTTGTTGTCCATTCACTGAGCATTTCCCTGGCAGATGCTAAGTCCTGACATGGATGATTCCATCATTATTCAACAGCCCTATGGAACAGGTCCTTAGTGGTCCCGTGTTACAGATAAGAAACTAAAGCTCAGAACGCTGGAGCAACTTGCCCATGGAATTTAACGAGTGGCAGAGTGAGAATTTGAACCCATTCATCTGACCACACAGGCCTCTTCTTATCCTCTATGGTATACCACCTGTTTGCCCAAAGAAGAATTCTTATCTGAACTTTGCAAGAGAAAATCTAGTTGCAGAAAAGCACCAGGAGGCTGCTCTGAGGAAGATTAGAGAATGGAGGAAGCAGCATTTGCAAAGGCTCTAGAGGTCTGACAAGGCAGAGGCAAGCAAAATGTTGGTAAAGACCAGATGCTCAGCTTTCCAGGGACTCACAGATGTGAACGAAAGGGAAATGGGGGGCGGGGAGGCTCCTGGGTGGGCCCAGTGTTCATTGTGTGTGTGAGGGGAAGAAGGGGCTGAAGGCTAATCAGTGAGAAGCCCCTTGGGCTGGATGGTTGACTGTTTGTATAACTTTTGATAACAAACAGAACCAAGTGGACATAAACCACAGAGGAGCCTAAGGCAGAGCAGTGATATCCCCTTCCATCAAGACCATTGACTCCGACAGAGGAGGTGTGGACCAGGTGGTACACAAGGTGAGAACTTAAGGGAGAGAAACACCCCACCCCAACCACCAAAGCTCCAACGTGGAGAAATGTAGAGGCACCTGAGAGGGGTCCCTGTGACAGTGAAGATGCTCCACCTTGGACTTGACTGTTTAGATTTAATCCACTCTAACCCAGCCACTCTGCTTGCTGTCTGCCATCAGAAAGGTTTAGAGCTAGAAGGAATCTCAAGTAACCCTTACTCACCATCCCCACCACCCACCCACCACCATAACCATAGCCAGCTATCCTGACCACTCCCCCAGCACTGTGTCAGGATGTAACTGGACTCAGCCCAGATGGGCTTCTGTCCAAAATCGTGAAGAAAAGAAGTCCACGTGACTCCTCTGATTATCAGCTCTGATATTAACATCATCTATGACAATGAGGCTCTTTCGGTGTGGTGGTTTAAACTATTTTTTTCTAATCTGCTGGACATACAGAACAGATTTCACCTTAAATCCACAGTTCAACATGCTTTTATAAGATATTCTCCAAAAAAAAAAAAAGATATTCTCCAATGATCAAAAGTGGTTCTCTCTGGGAGGTGGGATGATGCACAACCTCCTGTTTCTCTTTCACTGAAATTTTTTTAATCCTGATGTATTATTTCTCCCTCCCCTACCCCACCAATAAAATAAGTGGTTATTTTGAAAGCTCCTCATGGAGGCTTCTTTTAATTGTCTCTTTTCTCCAGGCTAAATGAGCCTAGTTTCATCCAGAGGTCCATAATTCAGATCCCTCTGTGGCTCAGACAGATGACATAAAGGAATGAGAAGGAAGTCGTCGAAGGCCCAGCCTGCGCACTTCCCCATGGGTGCTCTCCTCCATCCTTTATTTCCTGGTTCTCCAAGCTTTCTAAATTAGCACTTGGAGCCTCAGAAGAGAACATCTTTGGTTTTAGCCATCCAGCGACAGGCCTTTGTTGTCTCAACAGCAGTCTCAGTCCCGTGCCAAATGCTGGCCAGCACACAGGATTTACACCCGCAAAGATGACCAGTCCCTGAGTCCCAGGAGAGCCACGGAAGCTGAGCAAGCATCCCAGGGAAATGTGACTCGAAGACCTCACTCTGCGTTGGCTCAGGCACCATGGCAACAGAGCACCCCATCCTGAGCAGATGGCACAGCAGACTGCCTGGTCACATGGTGCCTGCTCTGGCAGACTGGCTACCTCCCTGAGCTGGCTCGCTCTGTCCAGCTGGCATGGAGTCATACTGGTAACTATTTACATGAGTCAAAATCCACCCAGTGGCAGCAGATGGCCAGGTCAGGATGAGACATGGGGAGTAAGGGGCGGGTTCGGGCTGAGTCAGAGGAGAAGTAGCAGACAGCTCCTCCGTGGGCACTGACAAGTCTGAACATCGCTCCACACCACTCCTGCCACTGCCTGGTCTCAGCGTGGCTAGAGGCTGGGAAAAGATCCCACGTGAACAAAGCAAATGATCACAGGCTGATCTTGAGACCCTGAGATAAAATGGTGTTGGCCAGGCCTGTCCCACTCCTAAGGCACCTGTCGTCACACCTGGCCATCCTCTGGGGCTCCTTATCATCTTTGGAGGAGGGCACATCTGGACAGAGCCCGCCGAGGTGCCATTGGAAGCATTCCAATATCTTGGTGTGGCTGCCCTGGAGAACAAGTGAAAATTCCTTTAAAAGCTAAAAATAGAGTTACCATATGATCCAGCAATCCCACTCCTGGGCATATGTCTGGGAAAAATGAAAACTCTACTTCGAAAAGACACATGCACCCCAATATTCATAGCAGCACTATTCACAATAGCCAAGACACAGAAGCCACTGAAGCATGGACACCGGCACGCTGCGATTCACGGGGTCTCAGAGCCGGACATGACTGAGCGACTGAACTGAACTGAGACATATATATATACCACATGTTGTTTAGTTGCTCACTGGTGTCTGACTCTTTGCAATGCCATGACTGTCAGGCTCCTCTATCCATAGGATTTCCAAGGTAAGAATACAGGAATGGGTTGCCATTTCCTTCTCCATGGGATCTTCCTGACCCAGGGATCGAACTCACGTCTCCAGCATTGGTAGATGGATTTTTTTTTTTTTTTTTACCACTGAGCCACCAAGGAAGAGTAATGAGTAATATTCAGTTCAGTTCAGTTTAGTCGCTCAGTCGTGTCTGACTCTTTGCGACTCCATGAATCGCAGCACACCAGGCCTCCCTGTCCATCACCAACTCCCAGAGTTCACTCAAACTCACATCCATCGAGTCAGTGATGCCATCCAGCCATCTCATCCTCGGTCGTCCCCTTCTCCTCCTGCCCCCGATCCCTCCCAGCATCAGAGTCTTTTCCAATGAGTCAACTCTTCGCATGAGGTGGTCAAAGTACTGGAGTTTCAGCTTCAGGATCATTCCCTCCAAAGAAATCCCAGGGTTGATCTCCTTCAGAATGGACTGGTTGGATCTCCTTGCAGTCCAAGGGACTCTCAAGAGTCTTCTCCAATACCACAGTTCAAAAGCATCAATTCTTCAGCACTCAGCCTTCTTCACAGTCCAATTCTCACATCCATACATGACCACAGGAAAAACCATAGCCTTGACTGGATGGACCTTTGTTGGCAAAGTAATGTCTCTGCTTTTCAATATGCTATCTAGGTTGGTCATAGCTTTTCTTCTAAGGAGTAAGCGTCTTTTAATTTCATGGCTGCAGTCACCATCTGCAGTGATTTTGGAGCCCAGAAAAATTAAGTCTGACACTGTTTCCACTGTTTCCCCATCTATTTCCCATGAAGTGATGGGACCAGATGCCATGATCTTTGTTTTCTGAATGTTGAGCTTTAAGCCAACTTTTTCACTCTCCTTTTCACTTTCATCAAGAGTCTATTACTCAGCCGTAAAAAGAATAAAATATTGCCATTTGCAGCACCATGAATGGACCTAGGGATTATCATACTAAGTGAAGTAAGTCAGACAGAGAAAGACAAATACTATAGATCACTTACGTAAGGAATTAAAAATGCAATACAAATGAACTTAGTTACAAAACAGAAACAGACTCAGAGACACAGAAAACAAGCATGGTTACCAAAGGGGAAATGGGGGAGGGATAAATTAGGAGTATGGGCTTAGCAGATACACGCTGCTAAACATAAAATAGATAAACCATAAGGACTACTATATAATACAGGGAACTGTGTTCAGTCTCTTGTAATAATCTATAATGGAAAAGAATCTGAAAAAGAATATGTATATATAACTGAATCACTTTGTTGTATACCTGAAATGAACACAACATTGTAAACCAACTATACTCCGGTTTAAACAATCTTTTTTAAAAAGAGAAGCCTTCCGACTACAAGGCAAGCAGCTCCAAAGCTCTAGGTTTAAAATCTCAACCAGGAAAAGTGAACAGATCAGGAGCTCTGGTGTTTTTGTCATCCTTATCACTCACGTGGCCCAGGCTTGGTACACAACAGGCAATCAGGGGCATGTGTTGGGGTGAATTGAAAGCATCTGTGACGCAGATCCAACAGAATGACCTTTGCCTGAGACCGGGTTTAGGGTATGTGTAATTTTTCAAGGCAGGATGTCAACTCTAGAACATTTTGTGAGCCATTCTGAGCGCCAAGAGCACCGGTGATATTCTGACGTCATTAGTCCAGGGTGATACTGGGTGTTTCATTTCCTGCTTTGGAATTCTTTCCGTCACAAGACCTCGGTGTCTCCCAGGCCCACGGCCAAAAAGTTGGAGCCAGAGAGAGACTCATGCACGCCCACAAGGACTGCAGCTCTCATCTGCCAGAGAGTATGTGGACCTGAAGTGCTTTCTTGCTTCTCATCTCTCTCACCAGGAAGATATGCAGGGTACCAATCTATAGTGACAGCATCAGTGATGGGGCAGCGGCCTTGAACCTCAGCATCAGCATCAGCACCAACAACCTGGAGGTCAAACTGGGGCAAAGGTCATCAAGCTGGGAGGCACACGGTCTCCCTAAATATCTCTGGACATTAACACTGAGATTTCTAGAGAATCACTAGATGCTACAGGCTAGAGGAGTCATAAAATGATTATCAGAAATGATTCTGTCTCCACGTTTATTTGGAACCTTAAAGAAAATGAAGAGAGACTGACTGCCCCACCAAAAGAAGTGCAGAATCAAGACAGGCTTGGGAATTCTGGGTGGTGAAGGGGTGGACTGCAAGGCTCAGCAACTTAGCCCGTAGTCAAAGGCACCGGGGTTGTTCTGAAAATAGAGATTCAAGAAGCCCAGGAAGGTGTTCTTATCTGTGAGAAGAGAACAGACTGTGGGATCCTGCTTCATGGCTGCAATCCAGAGCCGGAGCGCAGGGGTGTGGTTCACACAGCTGCAGGACAGGAGAGAAGCATTAGCCAGTCTGCAGGTGAAGGGGGATGCAAGTCACTTTTTAGACTACAAGCTACAAGAGATGAGTTTATTGGGGCAACAGAGCTATCTTAGTTACCTTCCTATCAATTGAGCACAGTCACTTACTGGAGGAAAATCTGACTTGAAATGGCTGTGTGTCTTTAGAATCATCAAAGTTGTTGTTTTTAACCCTGCAGTTAAAATACTTGTGGACTGAGTGCTCTGGGGAAATAAGGTATCTGTTTTTCACTGTTTACCAACAAAAAGACACATTCTTCAGTCATTCTCAGATTGTACTTTTGGGGAATTGAAAAAAAAAAGTTTGCAAGAACACATTTTTAAAGAAATGAGTAAAACAATTATGAAACCTTGAAATAACGGAGCTGACTGGGCCCTTTCAGGGACTGATCAGGACGTGTAGGTCTCAGATCTGTAGCGACCTTCCCAGACGGTAAACTTGTTAATGGAAAATCCAGGAGGAGAGGGTTCCTAATGTGTGGTTCAAGCTCTGTCCCCAGAGGAGACAGGTTTTGGCGACGTTTATGTTCTGACATGGTTTAAAATATCCAAGTCTGTGACATCTGACCTGCCCCAAGTGAGGAGCTCATAAGATGAATCCTGGGTAAACTCAAGCGTGTGCATTATAAAAGTCCACCGCAGTTCCACCTCGGCAGGACTGCATTCCCCAACACCAGAATGGTCCAGCACCCACCCATGTGACCGGCTGGTGTGAGAGCAGAGCCAGCACAAGTTCAAGTTCTCCCGTGAGTGTCGTGGGAACAAAGCACGTGTCTGTGCGGGGCCCCTGTGTGGTCTCCCTGGCCTCCAGGGCAATTTCTTCTACTTGCAGCATCCCTACACCCGTGTGGTGTGTGGCCGGCCATTTTGTTTCTCTGGTATCAAGTATATATGACTTCAAAAATCATTTGCTTTTTAAGGGTATGCCTATCTGGGGAAAGATTCCTCCAGTAACTAAGGTGCCCTATAAGGGATGCGAGGTCCACAGGGCGACACGTCAGGACCAGGTAAAGGGCCACCGATGGAGCTGCAGACAAGCCACCAAAACCCTGTGACTGAGGCCGTCCACCTGCTTCTGCACTCACCACCGGCTATGCTGGATGCTGGGCAGGCCAGCCGGCGGCTCTGAAACACTAGGGAGGCTTTTGGGTGCAGTCTTAGCAGCAGCAACATGGATGAACTGTGTGTCCGCAGTTAGCGCCACAAGAGCACAGGTGCATTTTGAACAAGGAGGCACACAGTTTAAAGCTCTACATTCCACATTCACGAGAAGCTTGTCCAGAGGAGGACAGATGGCACAGAGAGCATCTGAAGCCCTGCTACCCAGCGTGACCCTAGGAATCTATGGCCATACAGCTTAATGTCTTACTCGGCTATTCCATATACATCCAGCCGCTCAAACCAGGGCCAAAAGAGGTAATCAATCATGGATATACAATCTCCGCCAAAGAAGACGGTGTTCTGATAGCCAAGAATCTGGAAGTTTAAACAGAGCAAAAGCAAGTTAATTAACCCATCTGCTAATGTATTTATAGGCACTAAATACAAATAATCAAATTAATTCCCAAAGAAGGAGACCCAAGGCTTGGCGTCGTCTTCCATTTGGTTAGGTGAATGCTTCTTCCCTTTTTCTGAGGTTTCTTCCATCTCCTTTAGGGTCTGTTCTCCAGGCCACACTTACCCCTGCCCTCCTTTCAACACTGGAGTACCCCAGCGGCTCATCTGATGGGAGGATTTGGAAGAACAGCCCTGCCTCTCTCAGCCTAGAACAGGCCACTCCCTGTTCTAAGCTTTCTAGGGCTCAGCCCCTAGAGAGGGGTCCCTGCCTCTGACCAGCACTGAGCATTACTGGGAGGGAGGGGCCACATAAGGAACCTCACTTTTTGTGGTCGTGCCCCCCATTCTCCAGGATCCAGTTTATCTGTAATACAGGGGATACCATAGTCTCCACATGTCTTCCTCTTTAGCCTTATTTTTCAGCCAATTCAAAACCAAGGCAAGGAAGAGCAGGGCTATCTGATGGGCTCTCTCACATCCCAATACTATCTTTCTATCATGTTTTCCTTTTTTATTTGAGCTTTTTGAACTTCATATGTGTTGGTCACTCAACATTATCAAATTTTTACATTAAAACAAAAGTTCTCATTCCCAAACGGGACAAATCAACACAGATAGATGAACCATCAAGAAAACAAACTCTTGACAGACAGCTAACCAAAGACAGTGGTGGCGGGGGAGTGGGGGATGGGGAGGTACTTGAAAATTTAAAAAGCAATAGTATTTAGCAGAGGTTATTGTTGGGCCATTCTCTTCCCATTGAGAAAAGTATGATGCCAATTATCTAGTTAAATCAAACAAAAGACTCTCTTTGACTGACATAACTCATAATCAATTAAATACTTCCCTGTAGCAAAAGATCCAGATCCCTATACCCTTTATCTAGATTCCTATATCCTTTATCTGGGCTTCCCAGGTGGTGCTAGTGGTAAAGAATCCACCTGCCAATGCAGGAGACGAAAGAGATGTGATTTCGATCCCTGAGTCAAGAATATCCCCTGGAGTAGGGAATGGCAACCCACTTCAGTATTCCTGCCTGGAAAACTCTATGGACAGAGGAGCCTGGAGTGCTGCAGTCCATGGGCCACTAAGAGTTGGACACGACTGAGCAACTGAGCACACATCCTTTACCTAGATTTCAAACTTCCTGTCTCTCAGGCTTGATTCTGCATCCTTCAGGCCAGCTTGTTGCTTCTATGAGGAGGTCTAGGGGTGGAGTTAAGAATGAACTCTGGGGCTGGCAGATCTGGTCCTCTCCTGGGTTCCGCCTCTCATTCAACATGAAACCCAGACAATTTACTCACCTTCTCCTCCAAGCCTCATGCTCTCATTTGGTATAATGGTGGTAATGTTACTGCCCACCTTAGAGGTTACAGTAAGGAATGATGGAATCATGCACCAATAAATGTGAGCTCTCTTGATGAAAAATCAGAGAGACCTCCAGAGGTTACATCTACAGAAAGAAAATCCTCGGCCACCACCCTTCTCAGAAGAGAAAGCAAATCTTGGTACCCTAAAGTCTACGTCTTCATTATCTCCCAGCATGGCATAGGGGAGTTCCCCTGACTAATCTGAAATAATATTAGGTGGCATCATTTTGTTTGAAGACGACGGTACTAAAATGGTAGAGCCTGGGCAATGAAAATTTAAAAGAGGCTATTTTCTTTTTTTTTTTTTTTTAAATCTTTAATTCTTACATGCATTCCCAAAAAAGAGGCTATTTTCGATCGCGTGTAGTAAGACCTGATTTACAAGGAAAAGGAACCATCCAGCCATCTTTGGGGTCGCGCAGAGTCGGACACGACTGAAGTGACTTAGCAGCAGCAGCAGCAGCAGTTTTCACGAATTCCTACTTGCTTTATGTTCAGGATCAGATAATAGTTACCCAAACATTTATCACTGGCTTTGAAATGTATATGTCCAGCTTATTATTGGCCTTCAGGGCACAAATCAGAACTGAATCTAAACCCACTGACTCTGGAACTTTTGTATAACTCTTCTGCTTTACAGAGCAGAGATGCTCTTGAGAAAGTCCTTATCAAAACAGACCATATATGGGCATTTATTAGAACCCATGATAAGTCTTTTGTTAAGGTGATGAGATATTTTGAAAATGAATAACTGCTTAGTAATTGATGATTATTTAGTACATTTTAAAACCTTTCATTTACTCAAAGTAAGAATATGTCTTTGAATACATATCATCATATAGATGCAATTAATTTTTAACAGAATGGTACGCTTATTCATTCAGACATTAGGAACCATCGAAACTGTCTCACTTCTATTTATCAAGGAAGTCTGTCCTCTGTTTTTTAGGAATATCTTTGTAAAACTACCCTCAGCCGTGTAAACACTCATAGGGACTTCCCTGGCTGTCCAGTGGTTAGATTCTACGCTTCCACTATAAGGGGCATGGGTTCAATCCCTGGTCGGGGAGCTTAAGATCCTGCATGCCCATGCAGTGTAGTGAAAAAAAAAAAAAAAAGTGAGTCTTAAAGAAAGAAACCATTCATAATGTAATTCAACCTTTATCAAGGTATTCATTACAATAAAAAGTCAAGATAAGTATATGGATGAAACTGATGTCTTCCACCAGCCTCTCCCCTGCCCCTGTGATACATTTACACATTCCCTCAGACTTTCTTAAATCCAAGCGTGACATCAAAATTCCTTGGAGTTATTGATACAGCTGCAGATTCTTGAGCCCTGCCTCAAACAGGCATTTCTCCACCAGATTTCATACAAAGCAAGTCTAAACATCCCAGTAGAAAAGCAGTCTTCCTATAAACCAAAGTGCCAGCTTCTCTACAGACACATCACAGTGACCCAGGGGCACATCCTGGTCAGGCCTCTTTGGAAGCTCATTACCATCTTTAGGACCTTCACTAGGAGAGCTCCCTTCTCCGCAAACCTGAGACATTCCAGATATGTAAAATGACTTACTCCCTGAGAATCACAAAACTTCAGTACTGGAAAGGCCCCTGGATTCATCTAGTATAACTACCCCTTTCATTTTTCCATTTATTTATACCATGCTCACTAGACAAAGGATTGGAGGTTCAGTGTATAAAAATGTGTACACTAAAATATTAAATATGAAAAATCACAACATGCTAAGAAAGGGAAAAATAAAAGTCAGAACATAAGGTCAAAATAAGGAAGGAAAATGGTCTCAAGATATCAAGCCAAGGCTCCTGCAGAGTTCCTTAATAAATAAAGCTTTGAATTTGACTCGAGTTTCCTGGCAGTTCAAGCAGAGAGGAAAGCATGCTAGGGAGTTGATTCTTGTCTCCTGTGTGGAAGACACCCTTGCTTAGAGAGAAGGAAATTCTGTCCTAGGGAAGTAAGAGGGCTCTCTGGTCAGTGCCAGAGCTAAGACAAAGACACCATTCTCCTAAGTCCCAGACTAGTGTCAACCCTGTGTCAACTTCAAATATGTATGTGTGAGGACTGTAATCACAGAGGCTTTCCCAAGTCTCTTGTGAATTCTCTGTCTGTTCCTTAAGTATCAGCAACAAGCTCAGTATCAGCAAACTCTGAAACCCTCTTTCCTTCTGCCAAGGACTGGCCCAGCTTTGAGAGTCCCTCTGTGAAGACTCCCCCCACCCCCGCCGTGCAATCTTCCCCTCTCTTATTCTCTCTCAGTCAGGCAACTAACTGACGGAGAGGTGAGATACAATCACGGCAAAAGAGCTTTTCAAAATTCTCTCCTTCCTCTCTCATTCCATGGATAAGACAGTCTTCAGGAAACTTGACTTAAAATAGTTCTTCTGTATTCTCAGTTTAAACTAAGTCCCTTTTGTTGTTGTTCAGTCCCTCAGTCGTGTCCAACTGTTTGCGACTCCATGGACTACAGCACGCCAGGGTTCCCTGTCCTTCACTATCTCCTGGAGCTTGCTCAAACTAATGTCCACTGAGTCGATGATGCCACCCAACCATCTCATCCTCTCGCCACCTGCTCCTCTTGCCCTCAATCTTTCCCAGCATCAGAGTCTTTTCCAATGAGTTGGCTCTTTGCATCAGGTGGCCAAAGTATTGGAGCTTCAGCTTCAGCATCAGTCCTTCCAATGGATATTCAGGGCTGATTTCCTTTAGGATTAACTGGTTTTATGTCCTGGGACTCTCAAGAGTCTTCAGCACCACAGTAATAAAGCATCAATTCTTCGGCACTCAGTCTTCTTTATGGTCCAACTCCCACATCTTGACAAATTTAGGACAGTCAGAAGTAAAATAATATGACAGTCTTAATTTCCTATGTCTTATCTTTCCTAAATGTTGTGTCATCAGAACAGGAAGCTGCAGCTTTGCCTCCACCCACTGAGCAGTGGCTATGTTAATAGCCAACATCATAAAAAAAACAAACAAACAAAAAAAACAAAAACCTCTGTTTTGCGGTATTTCTGTCACCCACCTGTCACATATAGTGATACTGGTCATTCTTAATGTTGAATAACTTTTCTCACAATGGACTCTCTCATTCTCAGAAATACTGCCCTTCAAGATGGTTAGTATCTTCTTAGAGAAGATACTTTCCACCAAGGCCCTAGGCATTCCCAGAAGGCCACACATAGCTTGGGGAAGAAACTGAACCTCCAGCTTCAAGCCCTGGGATTTCGTTAATGTATTAACACATCTTGCATTCAGATTAAGACGTGAGCTATTTTAGGAAAAAGCCATTTGACGTTCTGGAATAGTAGAAAACGCTATTTTTAAAAATTCTCTATTCTACAGTTCACTGAAAAACGACTACAGATCCTTCTCTTGCTTCTGGATGTGACTCAGAAAAAAGAATGAGCATGCAAATGAAGAGGGAGAGACTGGTTGGTAACCCGTGAGTACGCTGTTTCCACCCCTGAACTTGAACCCTGGAAGGGCCGCTTATCTGCCTCGAAGGCCTCTTGGGCTCCCCCAGGCGGACAAAAAGAGGTTCCCGCTAGCGCGCACGTAGAAGGAAGAAGCGCGCTGGGCTCCCCCTCGTGGCCATCGTCGCGAAGCGCACTGGCCAAGGCTCTCCAGCTAGGAGGTTCACCAAGGAGGAAAAGAAATCTGCAAAATTTTTTGTGAGGGACAAGATTATAGGGAGAAGCCCGGACTTCCTCCAACCAGACATCCTAAGACTCTTCAGTCTACAGTCTCGGGCACTCAAGTGCAGAGTCAATAACTGCACTTGGTTAAGACCACCTGCCCTGCACACAGAGAAGTCTCCTGGCTCTAACCAGGACATGCTGGCTCTGGCCTGGCTGGAGGAGGAAGGAAGCGGTTTTTCTCCAAGGAAACAGTTCTTATGAAGCAGAACCAGTCCCCTCCTATAAAATACACAAAGCCACCTGCTGTTACATCAGCAATGCAGACCCTAACCAGAAGCAGAAATACTCAATCCACTCCACGGCAGATATCTTTTGACTTCACACAAGATAAGGGAAGATTCTCAAGATTTCAAATTTCAGGTGTCTGCTCCACTGACATTCAATAACCGAGGCTGAGCTAATGAAGATTAACGGATTCCCTTTAAAACAAACCAAGGATACAGAACAAACTTAGAGTATACATAAAACCCACTTCTCTGGAAAGAAGCCTGAGAAGCAGGGTCTGTGCCAAACACGCCCCTCCTGCTGGTCACCACTTACAACCAGGAGTTTCCTGTGAAGATTCAGAATGCAGCCTGTCAACATTTGGCAGGTAATCAAAGGACCACTCTGAAAATTCTATCCTGGAATCCCTTTCATAGGTTTAATTCTTTTTGTTGAAATATATACTGTAAGATAATAGTGGGGGAAAGCTAGTGGGACAAGGCTTGACAAGTCAAATATCTTTAAAGTGATGGGTGGTAGGTGAAAATATAAAAGCATATTATCAAATTTCTGAAGGGGGAAAGGATTTCCTATGTACAAAAGCAGTGGAAGAAATCACAGCAGGAAAGATCACACAATGTTTTTAATGTTAAATTTCTATATATACAAAAAGGACAAAAAGTTAAAACAAAACAATGTATCTTAAAAACAGGCCAATATCCTTTACATATAAAGAACTCTTAAAAAAATTAACAAGGAAAATCAGGAAGATCTTGACAAACAGATGGGTAGTAGACCATTTTCACAAATAAAACACAAAGAAATGGAATACTTTGGGGAAAATATACCACCTCACTATCAATCAAAGAAATATACATTAAAGCAACTATGAGAAACTACCGTTTCTCAAGACAGGCAAGTATCTTTTTAAATGAAATCTCTCAACAGTGAAAAGGGATTGGTTCAAAGGGCATTTTCGACACTCTCGGAGGGTAGGGGGTATACAGCACAAGTCTTGGGGGAAGCAATTTAGCAACATTCCATTCTAGCTTCTAAAATGGTCATACTCTTTGATCCTGTAATTCTGTTCCTGGAAGTCTGGCCTAAGGACATATTTTAAAACAGAGAAAGGGCTTTTTATGCAAAAGAGCTGCTGTTTCTGGGAGGCATCATTAATAATGATAAGCAACTGAAATAATCTAAATAACCCTAATGAGTGTGCTGGACACATAACTCTGGCTTATGCATATGGCAAATTATGCAGAATGAAAAGTGATTTTTTTCCATCTTTAATAATTACACATTAATAGAGAAAAAATTCTCATTATTAAACAAAAATTCAAACATAGAAAGCAGTATAGAAGGCAAAGGCTCTCCCTTCCTATCCTTGCTCATTTTTTTTTTCCTATCCTTGCTCTTAACCACTTTTCTTTCCCACCCCCAGGCTAATCCCCTTCCAGTAGTAGGCACCAGCAGGAGTCTGATTTGAGTCTCTCCAGACATTTTTCTAGGCGTTTATTTACATGTGTGCATATCACAATAAACTGTGGAAAATTCTGAGAGAGCTGGGAATACCAGACCACCTAACCTGCCTCTTGAGAAATCTGTATGCAGGTCAGGAAGCAACAGTTAGAACTGGACATGGAACAACAGACTGGTTCCAAATAGGAAAAGGAGTACGTCAAGGCTGTATATTGTCACCCTGCTTATTTAACTTCTATGCAGAGTACATCATGAGAAACGCTGGACTGGAAGAAACACTAGCTGGAATCAAGATTGCTGGGAAAAATATCAATAACCTCAGATATGCAGATGACACCACCCTTATGGCAGAAAGTGAAGAGGAGCTAAAAAGCCTCTTGATGAAAGTGAAAGAGGAGAGTGAAAAAGTTGGCCTAAAGCTCAACATTCAGAAAACGAAGATCATGGCATCCGGTCCCATCACTTCATGGGAAATAGATGGGGAAACAGTGGAAAGAGTGTCAGACTTTATTTTGGGGGCTCCAAAATCACTGCAGATGGTGACTGCAGCCATGAAATTAAAAGACCCTTACTCCTTGGAAGAAAAGTTATGACCAACCTAGACAGTATATTCAAAAGCAGAGACATTACTTTGCCGACTAAGGTCTGCCTAGTCAAAGCTATGGTTTTTCCAGTGGTCATGTATGGATGTGAGACTTGGACTGTGAAGAAGGCTGAGCGCCGAAGAATTGATGCTTTTGAACTGTGGTATTGGAGAAGACTCTTGAGAGTCCCTTGGACTGCAAGGAGATCCAACCAGTCCATTCTGAAGGAGATCAACCCTGGGATTTCTTTGGAAGGACTGATGCTAAAGCTGAAACTTTGTACTTTGGCCACCTCATGCGAAGCGTTGACTCATTGGAAAAGACTCTGATGCTGGGAGGGATCGGGGGCAGGAGGAGAAGGGGACGACTGAGGATGAGATGGCTGGATGGCATCACGGACTTGATGGACGTGAGTCTGAGTGAACTCCAGGAGTTGATGATGGACAGGGAGGCCTGGTGTGCTGCTATTCATGGGGTCGCAAAGAGTCGGACATGACTGAGTGACTGAACTGAACTGAACTGATATAACCTCAGATATGCAGATGATAACAGCACCCTAATGGCAGAAAGTGAAGAGGAACTAAAGAGCCTCTTGATAAAAGTGCAAAAAGAGAGTAGAAAAACTGGTTTAAAATTCAGCATTCAAAACACTAAGATCATGGCATCCAGTCCCGTAACTTCATGGCAAATAGATGGGGGAAAAATGGAAACAGTGACAGACTTTATTTTCTGGGGCCCGAAATCACTGTGGACGGTGATTGCAGCCATGAACTTAAAAGATGTTTGCTCCTTGGAAGAAACGCTATGACGAACCTAGATAGCATATTAAAAAGCAGAGACATCACTTTGGTGACAAAGGTCCATATAGTCAAAGCTATGGTTTATCCAGTAGTCATGTACAGATGTGAGTTGGAACATAAAGAAGGCTGAGCACTGAAGAACTGATGCTTTAGAACTGTGTGCTGGAGAAGACTTGAAAGTCCCTTGGACAGCAAGGAAATAAAACCAGTCAATCTTAAAAGAAATCAACCCTGAATATTCATGCATTGGAAGGATGGTGCCAAAGCTCCAATACTTTGGCCACCTGATGCGAAGAGCCAACTCATTGGAAAAGACCCCGATGCTCGGAAAGATTGAAGGCAGGAAGAGAAGAGGGTGACAGAGAATGAGATGGTTGGATGGCATCACTGACTTAATGGACATGAGTTTGAGCAAACTCAGGGAGATAGTGAAGGACAGCTTCTACAGCCCATGGGGTCACAAAGAGTCGGACATGACTAAGCAACTGAACAACAAAAAATGTATCTCAAAGAAGTATAAAAATAACATGGAAAAATGAGCTTATATAACAAGCACAAATAAACCTTCAATTTTGATGATACTTGCTTGAACGAAAAATATAAAAATCAAGCGGCATTTATTTAAAAAGAGGAAAACGTTAGAGTATAAGGTTGCCAACTTAAACTGACCTGTTTGCTTGCAGATAACATGGAATATTATACACTGGTCTCTTGAGTTGCTTATCACTCAAGACAATCCATAGATATGTAAGATATTTTCAACTCACAGAAAATCCTGATTGTACAAAACCATGGAGAAAAAATTGTACACATCAACTCTATTAATAGAGAGAAAACATTTCTATTAGAATTATTCTGACAAGTTTCAATTTCACTAGAATCTCCTAGAGTCAATATACTGGTATCAAGAGGAATGTATCAAATAATTCAAGCTCAGCGGGCATCTTTCAGATTCTGATATTACCTATGTTGTACTTACAATTCCTACTAACTTTCTATGGGACAAAAAAACAACTCAAATCTGGAACAATACTGCATACTCAGTGATCCTTAATTAGCCTGGCTAGAGTCGGACACGACTGAAGCGACTTAGCAGTAGCAGCAGCAGCAGCCCTTAACTAGCCAGAATTTCACTGATGCTACTTATTACATCTGAGAGGGTCATTGGCAAGATTAGATAACAGGAGTATGCAAAGCAACTTTAGCATCATGCCCAGCACAAAAACACAGGTTCACTTCCCTGGAAGAACCCAAACTAAGGGACTGCGCCTCCACTGTAATATTATACATTTACTTAGCAATCTGTAATTTTCAAAGTTCATCCCTCATTCAGTTGCAGAGTAGGAAGGAGATAGGTCAACGTATGTTTTCAATTATCTTTGAATTTAAAAGATTTTGTTTCAGGGCTCCTTTCCCTGGCCCAGCATTTAACTCGTAAGAAGGTAACCAGACCTGATAAAATCAGTTCAGCTAATCTTTGAAAATAAAGACCATAAAAATTCTCTATGGGCAAGAGCTATCAAACTTCTTTTTGAAAGCAAGGTCCCCCCCCTCCCTTTTCAAATTCAAGCTTATTAGATGTTTTGTTAAACACAGTGTTGAAAGCGGGGCTGGTCGGGCTGAAGCAGGCGCTAAAACCACCAGCAGACCTCCTCTCACTGGGCCGCCCCTCTGCAAAACTTGTGAACACACCTTTTAAAATACCCTTTCGTTCTATGAATGTGGAAACCAAGGCACAGAGAGGTCCAGAACCTTGATGAAGGTTCTGGAATCCTATAAAGTCAAGCCTAGGAGCCAAGACTCTTTCTACCTCATCCTACTTGCCTCCTCAAACTTAAGACCGCAGTCTGAGTTCTCAGGACCAAAGGCTGACATTTCTTACACATAATGCTGAATCCATAAATGCTAAAACTATATAAATCTGAGATAGGCAGCTGTAACTGTAAATAAATTTAACAGCTTCCACTTCACAAAGGTCAGATAGAAGAATATTAGTAATCAGCCTTCTTTTAAGGGGATAAAAATAGCGTTCCCTGGCTGCCAAAGAATTACAGCCCACCCATAGGGGAATTTATCAGTTTCTAGAACAAAGACAAAGGACGTCAAAGGACCACCTTCCAGACTATAAGAGAGGTGCAGGGTAAGTAGCCCTATTACTGCTAGATACTTGGAGGATCTGATAACAAAGATTGCTCCTTGATCACCCATAGACACTTCCCCCCCCTTTTTTTTTTTTTTAACATTTATTTATTTGGCTGCTCAGGTCTTGGTTGTGGCATGTGAGATATTTTTAGCTGTGGCATGTGGGATCTAGTTCCCTGACCAGGGATAGAACCTGAGCCCTCTGTATTGGGAAGATGGAATTTTAGCCCCTGGACTACCAGGGAAGATTTTCCCCCTTCTTTCTTAATTACAGAACTCTAATTTTATGCAAAGTGGTCCCAGCTAAGAGATTAAATTTCCCAACTTTCCCTGCAGATACTTATAACTTGATGACTAAGTTCTGGTCAATGAAATTTAAGTAATCATTGGACAGAACTTCTAGGAAAGCCTTTAAAGGAGTATGGCTTTTTGCCAGTTTTTTCCTTTCTGTTGTCCTTTCTGTAACCTGGAACTTGGATGTGATAGCTGAAGTTCCAGCAACTATTTTGTTATTTTGAGGATGTAAGCCTCACACTGAAAAATGACAGAACAGGAAGAGGAAAAAAAAAAACCTCAGTCCCTGGTAACTTCATAAAGAAGCCATCAAAACGGCTCTATACTACTGTACCTCTAGGTTTGTGTGTATGTGTGTGAAAGAATAAATCCTTATAATTTTTTAAATCAATACTAGAAGCCAAATACAATCCCTAACCAATATTGACCTTGGACTCAGAAGCAGAAGCTACAGAATCCGTGCAGAGACAGGTCAGGAATGTGGTGATTCTGGGAAAGGAACAAGTTCATCACATGCCCTCCCTTACCCCTAGGCAGATTTTCAAGAAAAATTCCAGAGGAGGTTGCTGCTGCTGCTGCTGCTAAGTCGCTTCAGTCGTGTCCGACTCTGTGCGACCCCATAGACGGCAGCCCACCAGGCTCCCCCGTCCCTGGGATTCTCCAGGCAAGAATACTGGAGTGGGTTGCCATTTCCTTCTCCAATGCATGAAAGGGAAAAGTGAAAGTGAAGTCATTCAGTCCTGTCCGACTCTTAGCGACCCCATGGACTGCAGTCTACCAGGCTCCTCCATCCATGGGATTTTCCAGGCAAGAGTACTGGAGTGGGGTGTCATTGCCTTCTCCGCCAGAGGAGGTTAGTGGAGCGCAAGTATCCACAAGTCAGAGGACCAGTAGTTGAACTTATCAAAGTCTGACAGGAAAAGTATATAAGCCTGTGAAAGTGGAGGGCATCGGGGTGACCAGGGTGTGGACCTGCATCACTTTATCCTCCACATCTGGCCAGGAGAGGGCCCCATTTTTACCTCTTCCAGGTTGCAGAACTCCTGACGCAGGGCCAGCTTCAGATCAGCGCAGTCTCTCCCGCATCTCAATGCCACCAGACACTCCTTGGTCAAATGTGGGACCTGATCGGAGGACACAGGTTCTGAGCAGAGAAGTCCGAGGGCACTCCGTGCTCCTGCTCTGCCTGACAATGCAGCCAGAGCTCTGTCCCTCTGTCCACAGTGCCACCTGACGGCGATCTCTGTGGTTTCGGGAATCCACTTGTCACAGCTAAACAAGGGGCTTTAAAGGGGGCTCTCTGGTACGCCTTACTTGTTCAGCTATTTCCAGACTGTACAATCTTAGGTGGGACATTTTCCTTCTTTAAGCCTCAGTGTTCTCATCTGAAGAAAGGACACAAGAATAGTATCCACCTTAAAAGGTGGGACCTGATGAGGGCAGTGATGGGGATTAAACAGGTTAACCTTTATAAAACAGTTAGAACAGTGCTTGGCACATCACTAGCGCTCAGTAGACATCAGTCACTAATATCATTAAGTCATTTTTGTTTCTTTAAAAAAAAGCTATCATAAAATTTCTCTATCACATTCTCTCCCAATATCAACAGCTGTCCCCTTTTCTCTCTTCTTCACATTTCCTGGGCAGTTGGCACTTTTGTTCCCCATAAAGGGCAATCTCCTTCTGTGCATTACCGTTTTCACACCCTGATATTTTTTTCACCTGAGACCTTGGAAATAGCTCCTTCAAAGTATCACCAGTTTTCCACTCTTTCAATATTCCTTGTCTCAAGTTACACAGTCATAACTATGCCATAGTCATAACTCTTGAGACTGCTCGTTCCACTGGAAAAGTAGCTATTGGCAAACACTTTAATATCAGAGGTCACAGCTTTACTATAATTCCACACTAGTTATCCTCCTAAGGCACACACAGATATTAAAACAAATCAATTTCACCAATGATTTGACTTTTAAAATGGATTGGAGGTTTAGAAAGATATATAAAGTAAAATAGAGTGTTAAGTGTTTTGTTTATTTTTTAATGGATATACCTTATAGAACAGCTCCAATAACATCTTTTGACGAGCTCGCTCATAAGGGTCATATGGGTACAGCTTCCTTCCAGGGTAAGCGTCATCCAGGTACTCACAAGCGATGACAGATTCATAGATCAGTTGACATTTGCTGTTCTCCAGGACAGGAATTTGGCCAAAAGGATGCTTTGTAAAGTACCATTCAGGCTTGTTTCTCAGGTTAATGTTGATAACTTCATGTCTTATAAAGCAAACGGAAAACAGGACAGAACAAAAATGAGAGGATTAGGCAGACACTCATCTTTTTTTCTCCCCCCCATGTGAGATCTTAGTTTCTAGACCAGAGATCAAACCTGTGCCCATGCAGTGCAAGTACAGAGTCTTAACCACTGTATTGCCAGGGAAATCCCCAGACACTCATCTTGAAAGCAGAAACAATCAATCTATAAAATTAAAATTTGCAATAAGTTTTTTAAATTGAGGTTTGTGCAAAGAAAAGTACATAACAACATCACTCTTCTTTTCAAGAGTAGGATGTGTTTGCTGTTTTCTATGCCTTATCCCATTCGCTCTCCATGATTCCCATGAGATAAACTAGGGAATCATGATGAGATGCAAACAAGGGAAGGCAAAGAAATCATTTAACACATCCCGTCTGAGAAATAAGGCTCCTTATGGTTCCATCTCTTGCCCAATATTCCCCACCAGGAAGTAGCAGAGCCAAGATGGAAGGCCAGGCAGTCTGACTCAGAGCTCACAAGCTTAACCACGGCACCACAGATTTTAGTACATTTTAAAGTCTGAAAGTACAAATCTGATATCTGGAGACATTTTTTTGTTCACCACAACTGGAGGGAGGGGGATTCTACTGGCATCTAATGGGCAGAGGCCAGGGACGCTGCAAGATATCCAACAACACACAGGATAGCTCCTCCTCCTCACCAAACACACAAGGCCAAGAATCGTCTGCCCCAAATGTCAGCATCGCCAAGGGTGAGAAACTCTGCCCTAAAGAAAGACTTCTATCAATTCTCAAGCTGCCACTTCATCACTGTGGGTAAAACATCAATCTATTGTTATTTTTTTTTTAAAAAGTAACCTTTGGGCCAACTAGAATTGAGCAAGAGGGAATAACCTGGGAAAAAGCCATAGACAATCCACAGAGCAGAATTACATAATTTTTTTTTTTAAAGTCTCTGTAATAGTCTCTGCATCTCTATAGCACAAAACTCCGAAGTCATCCCCTAATGATACACATTGGAGGCTGGAGTAACACTTTAGCTTTGAGCTGGCTCCATGCAGCCTCCCCCATTCCAGTAAAGTTGCTCTGCCTTCAAAATCCAGACCTCCTTTGCAGGAGCTAGTCTTGCAAAATTACTTCTATGACCAGTGTGCACCCATTTTTCAGGTGTGTGGGAAACGTCTTGATAGCAGTCCTTTCTGCTTCTTTGTTTGGAACTATTTGCTCATTCATTCAAAAAATAGTTTTAAGTGCCTATTATTGGCCAGGTTCTCTTCTAGCCCATGAATAAGAAAGACAAAGTCCCTGCCTTCAGGAACATACATTTGTGTGTGTGCAAGAGAGAGACAGACAGACAGACAGACAGTGTGTATGAAAGTGTGTGGAGGGGCAATGGAAGTGAGGCTGGGGAGTGCGGAGGAAAAACAGGTAAGTAAGGAAACGTTGTTAGTGCAATAAGGGGAACAGAACTGACCTGAGTATACCTGGGGTGGGGTCTGGGCTGCATTTCATAGAGCTGTCAGAGAAGGCCTCGGTAGCCTCCGCGGTCCTCTCTTTCACAAACTTTAGGGAAGAAACCCAGCTCACCAGAGCCATCATTCAGTTTGCTCCGACTGGTCCTAACAGTTTCCTGCAGAGACCTCATTCTGCATTTCAGGATGGCCCACTCAAGAACCCACCTGCCCTCTGCTAACCGTTTATTGACTTCGTCTCAGAAGAAAGTGACAGACAGCCTGTGACACCTAAGCAGGGCGCCCCAGATGGTGAACGTTCCCCAGCGCCTATGGGGCCTCCCGCCACTCACCTGATGCCTTTGGCCCGGAGGACCAGGCGCGTCCTGTGCGCGTAGGGACAGAACCTCATGCTGTAGAGGCGGATTATGCCTTCAGGGACCGGCCCTGGGGGGATGCTCCCTGCGGGTGGAGGGGGAGACGGGGAGGCGGGTTAGCCCTCTGTGGAGAGGGGCTCACTCGCCTTCCCAGAACCCCACGAGGACCGCGGTCCTCCTCCCGGGCCCCAGAGAAGACACTTTTTTTTTTTTTTTTTTTGCACGTGGCTTTTTGGCGGAGGAACCGCGATCCTCCTCGCCGCCGCGCTGGTCTGCGAGCCAAGGACCAGCAACAGCTTCTGCAGAGCCAATATCCAGCCAGCCGGCACCCCCTGCCCACGGACAACTGTCAAGGGGACTCACCTTTCCCCAAGGTCCTGGTCGCGTCATCAGTCATGCTCTCCCGGCGTCTGCGCAACGACCAACGCTCGCACTCTTTGCCGTAAGGCTTGCTGCCGCCGGCGCAGGGTCCAAGGACAGCAGCGTTCCGGCGCGCCCCGCTGGCCCCAAATACAACTTTGGAGCAACAGGGCCGTGGCGGGGTCGTAGGGAAGTGATCCAGGACGGCAGCTAAGATAATTCAACCTGAAGAGACAGAGCCCCAGACTCAGAAGCCAGTGTAGTAGGAGCGGGAAAAACAAACCTGAGAAGTACCCCTTGCTTTGAACTCACAACATCCTGCGCGGTCTTTTCTCTGCATCAAGAATCTGTGAAGAACAGGCATGTGAATTCCACTTATTCCAAGGGAATTTAATACAAATTGACCAGGGTGACACTAACGTTTTCTTTCTCATTCTAAGCCCTCCCTCCTGGCCATACTCTGTACATGAGTGTACTTTATCTTAAAATAAGGCCAAGGATTTCCCTGGTGGCTCAGTGGGACAGGACTTGGATCTCTGATCAGGGAAGATCCTATATGCCCAGAAGCAACTGAGCCCATGAGCCACAACTATTAAGCCTGTGCTCTAGAGCCTGGGAACCACAACTACTGAGTCCATGCGCCCTAGAGCCTGTGCTTCGCAAGGAGAGGCCACATCAATGAGAAGCCCAGGCACAGCAACTAAAGAGTAACCCCCAGCTTGCCATCTATGCAGCAATGAAGACCCAGTACAGCCTAAATAAATTATAAAATAAGGCCAAACTTTTTCATCATCTAGCAGATAAGAAGAAAAACTTAGTGTTAAGATCTTGCACGACCCTAAAGTGTCTCCTTTAATTCTATGTCCTCACTACTCTAGTTCCAGCCTTATTTATGAGATTTTACTCGTTATGAAAAACTAGTAATGAATAGGAAACCAGATATCTAGAGGCAGAGACAAATCTGTGCGCTCTCTTCAACTCCCAGTATACATTTCAAAGCAGACCCTTTTTAATTACCAAGGACATACTGCCAACAGCCCAGCAATACAGAGGTCACTTGGATAGCTCTTCCATCTACGTGAGATAAAGGGGGTAACTAGCCTTTGCTCTGACCCTAAATCACTGCAGATGGTGATGCAGCCATGAAATTAAAAGACGCTTACTCCTTGGAAGGAAAGTTATGACCAACCTAGACAGCATATTAAAAAGCAGAGACATTACTTTGTCAACAAAGGTCCGTCTAGTCAAGGATATGGATTTTCCAGTAGTCATGTATGCATGTGAGAGTTGGACTATAAAGAGAGCCGAGTACCGAAGAACTGATGCTTTTGAACTGTGGTGTTAGAGAAGACTCTTGAGAGCCCCTTGGACTGCAAAGAGATCAAAATAGTCAATCCTAAAGGAAATCAGTCCTGAATATTCATTGGAACGACTGATGCTAAACTGCGACTCCAATACTTTGGCCACCTGATGCGAAGAGCTGACTCATTTGAAAAGACCCTGATGCTGGGAAAGATTGAGGGCAGGAGGAGAAGGGGACGACAGAGGATGAGATGGTTGGATGGCATCACCGACTTAATGGACATAAGTTTGAGTAAACTCTGGGAGTTGGTGATGGACAGGGAGGCCTGGCATGCTGCAGTCCATGGGATCACAAAGAGTCGGACACAACTGAGCGACTGAACTGAAATGAACTGACCGGTGCGTAAAAAGGAAACAGTCAACATACTCATGTCATGTGAGAGCTTCTGGTAGACAAGGAAATGACTCCTGATCAGGTAAATGTGACACTCACATAAAGGAAGTATAGTATTTCAAATAGTTGACTTTCACATAAACAGATTCTAAAGGGAAAGGCCATATGAGGAATGTGAAACTCTCTAAACTCAAAGTAAATTATACTAACATGTATTTAATGCTTTATGTGTATTAATTCACTAAATCCTTAAAATAATCCTACAAGGAGTCTCTTCTTACCTCATTTTAAAAGACAAATAAACTGAGGCTAGCAAGGTTAAGTCACTTGTCAAAAGCCTGATAACTAGTAAGAGGTGGAAGGAGGTTTATGAAGCCTGAAAGTTTGATTTCCAGGGCAAGTCACTCCATCTGGAATCTTATTCTATACCAGAGATGGGCAAACTTTTTCTGTTAAGGTCAAGAGAGTAAACATTTTAGGCTTCTCAAGCCATCTTGTCTCAGCTACTTAACTCTACCCTCGTAAGGTGAAAATAGCCATAGATAATATATAAATAAATGGGCTTGGCTATGTTCCAATAAACCACTATTTATGAATAGTAAATTTGAATTTCATATACAGGTATATTTTAACAAACTACTTTTTAGAGCAGGTTCACAGAAAAATTTAGCAGAATATAGAGAAGTTTCCAACCAACCTATCCCCACACATGCATAGCCTCCCCATCAACATCCTGCATCAGGGTGGTACACTTCTTACAATCAATGGATCTATATTGAAACATCATTATCACCCAAAGTCTAGTTTGCATTAGGACTCACTCTTGGTGAATTCCATATAGTTTTCACATGTTACAAATTATACTTCTTCACTGAAATGTTTTCCCCTAACTATTTTTAGCCCTTGAACTGCAAAGAAATGAGCAGTGGCTTGACTTGACCCACTGGCTTTAGTTTGCCCATCCCTGGTATACACTGATGATGACTGGATTAGCAACCAAACTGAGGATTCCATTTGAAAAGTAAAAGATTCCTGGGTCCATCTTTCTACTACACTAGAAGAGAATATATTTTCATGTTGTGTCTCCTTATTCCCACCTTTTCAATAAAACTGACTCTGAGAGCTGGTAAATATTATTAAAAATACAGCTGACCCTTGAACAACTAGAGATTTCAGGGCACCGGAGAAGGTAATGGCACCCCACTCCAGTACTCTTGCCTGGAAAATCCCATGGGTGGAGCAGCCTGGTAGGCTGCAGTCCATGGGGTCGCTAAGAGCCGGACACGACTGAGCAACTTCTCTTTCACTTTTCACTTTCATGCATTGGAGAAGGAAATGGCAACCCACTCCAGTGTTCTTGCCTGGAGAATCCCAGGGACGGGGGAGCCTGGTGGGCTGCCATCTATGGGGTCGCACAGAGTCGGACACGACTGAAGCGACTTAGCGGCAGCAGCAGGTCCACCACTGTCAGCCCTTCACATCTGTGCTTCTACACCTGCAGATTCAACCAACTGCAGACCATGTAGTACTGTAGCGTGTATTCAGTGAAAAAAATCCATGTATACGTGGACTCTTGCAAATCAAACCCATGTTGTTCAAGGGTCAACTGTATACTTGTATTAATATATGGGAAGTCATGGGGCAAAGGTCTATTTGATATAGTCAGGGGAGAATGGACAAAGGGGTGGACTGTTTTTCCTCTGAAGGGAAGGAATATTATGTCAAGGTTCTCACTTGGCACTGTATTCAAACCCTGACCTTGGCACTTAGGCAAGTTATCTGACCTCTTTGATCTTCATCTTCCTCACCTATAAAATGAGAACACTAAGTACCTACTCGATGGGTTTTGAGTATTAAATGCAATTGTTCAGGTGGCTATCCTCAGTATAGTAAGAGTTTTTAGTCTACTTCAAAATTAATGATTACTCCTAGTGAATAAAGACACATTTTTAATAGTATAGTACATTCTGATTTTATATACAAAAAGATAAAATGCACTATAATTGAGCTTTGCCTTGCACATCAGAATTAAAGTTCAACTCAGAATGCTTATTTCACCAGTTACCTATTTAACAACAATTGAATGGGCTGAATGCTGCAGGTTATATTTCAGTTTTTAATCTTACCACTGAACAATATGGTTACCCTAGAAAGATTTTGTGACATATAAGTTTAACCCTATTTTCTCTTTGAGACTCAGTAAGTACCGCTTGGAAATCCTCTTTACAAATTTCCCTTGTTTGTTATTATATCATGTTTATACCTCTATTATACTGAGTCACTCAAGCAAGGAATAAATGGTAATTAGGCTACATTAAACCTACTCCAAATTGGTTTCTAGAGACCTGAAATATGATGAAATCTGTTTTGAAAATGTGGAGATCTTCAGTCCTGGGTGAAGATATCTTAAGCTTTCTAGGAAAAAAAGTGCCACCACAGAAATAATCTTTTCACTCTATTTACATGAGTCTCTGTTTTGAGGAGAGGAAATGGGGTTTGCATTTTGCAATTTTTCAAAATTGTATTGTCATACTAATCTCAAATAGCGGAAGAACTTGGAAGACGTTCCTCTTAATATTTCAGAAGCTTGATTTGCATGACAGATTTACGTGTTACTGAGAGTTCCACTATTCAGCAAGTTCAAAGAGTTAGACAAGTGAGGAAAAAGGCTCTTTTTCAAACGGGCCGATTTAGGACTTATTTCCAAGAAGTTAGGATCATAGAGAATCTTGTGTTCTAATGTCTCTGGGACATTAAACAAGATTACTAAAGTTATCGGTGGGAGAAGTGTCCTCTTTGCAATGGGGCAGGTTCAAAGGAGACTTTCTAAGTACTTGGTTCTCCTTTCATATCCCTATTTTATAACTTATGGGATCAAAGAAAAAAATTAACAATTTTCCACTTGAATAAGCAATGGCAGATTTTCAAGATCCTAAAATAAACCAAAATCAAACATTTGTAAAATCAAACAAAACACATTGGGTTTCAAAAAGGAATGTCAACACTTCTGATATAGCCCAGGCATAATAGTGGTGTGTCAAAAAGGTAGATACAGTCCTCTTTTAGCTCACTGTCTAAAACCTAAAAGTTGATGAATGAAGAGTCTGGGGCAGAAGTATATTCTTATTTTCAGAATGATCTGAATGACTATGAGTTCAGGCTGGATTTGAATCTCCTTTTCAGCATTTACTAGCTGGGTGACCCCGGACATATTGCAACTTTCTATGCCTTAGTGTCCTCATGTGTAATTCCGAGCCAATGGTGCCAATACATCATGGGGTTTGCGGAGGAAATTCAGACAGTGGATGACAAGCTGTATTACTTAGGATCCCTCTATTACCTAGTAAGCATTCGACAATAGCTACTATTTTTATTATTTGAACGTAGCATGGAAGACCCATAGTTCTGACAAGACAGAACATTTCTGGGGGCCAAATGCCCCCAAACTGCCAGTGCCCTGTGCTGTGCTGTGCTTAGTCGCTCAGTTGTCCGACTCTGTGACCCGCCATGGACTGTAGCCCACCAAGCTCCTCTTTCCGTGGGCTTCTTCAGGCAAGAATACTGGAGTGGGTTGCCATGCCCTCCTCCAGGGGATCTTCCCAACCCAGGTCCCTACAATGTAGCTAAAATAGCGGTGCCCAATGCAGGGCTGACAATCAGTGATATGGAGTCATCTTTACTTGTCTCAGTCAAATCAGAAAATGGACTTTCCCCCCCCTTTAAGGTAAAGGCATTCGCTTTAAAGACCTGCTTCTTATCCTCAGAGTAGCTTTTTTTTTTTAAATGTTAAAATCTTTGATGAAACCTTGGTGAAGACAGTTGGGCTTCCGTAGTTGGGCTTTCGTCTGAAGTGAAAGTGAAGTCGCTCAGTCGTGTCCGACTCTTTGCGACCCCATGGACTGTAGCCTACCAGGCTCCTCCCTCCATGGGATTCTCCAGGCAAGAGTACTCGAGTGGGTTGCCATTTCCTTCTCCAGGGGATCTTCCCGACCCAGGGATCGAACCCGGGTCTCCCGCATTCCAGGCAGACCTTTAACCTCTGAAAGTGTTACGCAAAATTAAAAATCGGCAATCCCATTCTGGGTCCCCAAATTCGTGAAAAAATCTCAAGTTTCAGAATTGACCTCAAACCCTTCTCCCCTTCAATACTACGCAGGCCCCAGCAACCCACCCGGTGCAGGCAAAAATGACAGACGCCCCCGAGGCACCTCCCGGCGGGCGGCAAACGGAACCGGATATGGAGCGGAGGTTGCGGGGGGCGGGGGGTTCGCAGAGAGAGGCGGGGCCCAGGCGGAACCCGCCCCTTAGAACGCGACTCTATCCGCCAATTGGCCGCGGCGCCCGGAGCTTCACCAATCTTCCGACTTTGGAAGCGCTCCGGCCGAGCGGTACAAAGCTGAGTAATGAGCGGCCGCGTTACAGGCTCCTGGGTACCGGAATCTTGGATCCCAACGGGTCTGTGGCTAGCCAAAGTGGAAGCCGAATAGTGGCTGGTCGTGGCACCTCAGCGCCCGGGTCTACATCCGACTGAAGTCCGCCCACAGCGGACCCGGGCTTGTTGGGTGGGGCAGGCGGACGGCAGCAGAGATGGGTCAGCTCCGAGCGTGGGCATTGGTGGCGGCGGAGGTGGGCGGCTGGAGACCTTTTGTGAAGTCAACCAGTTCGCTGCTGCCTCCTAGGGTGCGGTCCCCAGGTCGCCTGCATCACCATAGGGCGAAAGGCCCATTTCATATGTGTACTTCTGGGCCCACCCGGACATACCGAATCGGAAATACAGGGGTGAGCCTTGGGGGATTTCTAGGCGCTCTTACTTTTAAGAGTATGAGGGCAGGTCGAAAGCCCGCTCCCTAGTTCTGATATAAGAGCCCTGTACTGGGTATGTTCTGCAGCACTTTCCTCCAGCATCTTAAGACTTCACTTAACCTCAGGACCTTAATTGAATCATCTGTAGAATGAAATGATGCTCTCCGGACCTACTTTCTCATGGAGGTGATGTGATGATAGAAAGTGAATAGTGAGAAGCCCAATGAGCTGTATATAAAGAGTGTATATAAATGTTATAAATGAGTGTTATATATAAATGAGTGTATAAAGACGACATTAGTATTTCCGAATTACTCATCCAGCTTTAGAATGGATGTGGCCTTCTCAGCATTTACTTATATACATGGAACACCTTTTGCGCTGGGCAGCATAGTATTTGGTAGGAAGGATTTTGAAAGGGTTAGTGATTGAAGCCTGAGAGAACCAATAGGAGACCACCTAGTCACTTGGCTTTAAAATAATGTGGGTCTGGACTTCAGTGGCAACAGCAGTTGTATAAAAGGCATGAAACCGAGTCAGACATGGAAAAGAAAGAATGAGGAATTGAAAAGTTCTTAACTCACAACCTAGAAGACAAACTTGAAAGGGCATCTCTTGCAATGACAACACAGTATCCATGTGGAAATGTCCTATGGGCAGTTAAAAATCCAGACTGACTTCCAGCTCTCACTAGAGGTCATTTAGAAATTTTCAGCATGGAGTGTGATAGACCCCTTAGAGTCATTTGAACACCCTGAGACAGGAAATGTGTTTATATTGCTGTAGGAGGCCTGGAGGAAAGCCCACAGTTTGGCCAAATTTGGTGTCAAATCAGGTGATTCAATAAGACATGAGAGCACATGGTAAAATAAAACCACGGTATTATTCATATTAGTGAAGGAAAGTATCAGCTATGTCTTCATTGCTGATTCTTGTCCCCATCAGAGACCATAGTCACAAGCCTCAGGGCTGTTCTGCAAGTAGAGGTTGAAGAAACCTTGAAAGGTCTTCACATCAGTGAGGAGAGATGATACTGTGGGATCCTTCTTCATGGCTGCCATCCACAGCTTAAGGGCTGGAGTGTGGTCTACACACCTGTGGGAAATGGAAATAATGAAGGGATGAATAAGGCTAAGTAGGAAGGTATTGCAAAGGCTCCTTTAACTCTGCAGTTTCATATCATTTTCCTCTAATCTTTTCAAAGAGTTCTTTAGAAATACTTCTTTAAGATGTGCATAATCATAAAATATGAGATTTGGAAGATATTGTAGAGGTCCTTGTTTTGTGGAAGAGGAATCTAAGACTAGAGTGAAGTGACTTGCTCAGTTAACTTAAGAACTTGTCCAAACTAAGAGACTGGTAGCTTTTTAAAATGAGAATGTGAAAGACAATCAAGAACATGACATATTTATTACTCTGTGGTGAGACAGTGACTAATAGCAACTGAGCAGCTCTAAGCTCTAGGAAATGGGAGTAAGCCAAGGTGGCTGCTAAACTTCAAAACACGGAGTTCGGGAAACAGTGTGGGACTCTTGCTGGTAAATGGAAGGTGGCATTGGTCACACAGTCCTGCCTGACGTCCTTACTAAAATGTGCATCCTTATGGGTTTCTAACCAGGGGAGGAGTAAATCACTTTTCAAACATTTTACTACCTATTACAGAATTCCCCACCCCTGCCCAGCCCAGAGATGGGAGAAAATGGTGAGTGTAGGTATAGGACATGCTCTGGAAAGTCCAAGTCTCCTCCTGTCTGCTTGTTCCCATTCATGTCAATTGAATGAGATACATTAATTTTCGTCTATATGAAAGGTTAATATACATAATTCCAGTTATCATTGTCCTAAATCATGCAAAAAATATTCAAATGTCTTACTCATTCAACTCCAGAGCTTCCAGCCGTTCAAACCAGGGCCAGATGAGGTAATCAATCATAGAAAGAGAATTGCCACCAAAGAAGGTTGTCTTCTTAGCAGTCAGAACCTGAATATTAAACAGCAGAAGAATACTGTCCATCAGGACTAAAATGGATAAACTGTGCAGTCGTCGTATGCTGGAACACTATACAAAGAATAGGAATCAACTATACACAGCATATACAACCTAAGAAACTTGATCCTGTATGAAAGAAGTCAGACCCCAAAGTGTACATGATTCCATTTGTACAAAGTACAGAAATCATCCAAAACTAATATTCTGTTTCTTGATATGGATGCCAATTTCATGGCTGTCTTCACTTTGTAAATTCACGCTATACTCTTACGCTTTGGGTAAGTCTCTGCATATGATAGGTCAATAAAAATTTTACTGAAAATAAACTGGACCTAACTAGATTAACTGTTAAACAATGCCACATAAAATCCTTTGAAAACCAAGTAAAAAAGTATATGTCTGAAATTTAAGGAGGTAAATTAATATTATGGTTTTGCAAACAGAAGATTGAGAATATTATCTGGCTAATAAACACCAAAGCATCTTATAAAACATCCATGATTTTTCTCAGGGCCCTTATAACATCCTGCATTGTAGATAGATTATTTATATCTACCTGAGTATTTATTTTTGGTTTACTATCAAACCAATCATCTAAACGGTATGGACTGCCTCTCACTTTCTACCTCCCATACTGTTCAGAAAAGTGCCTTGCAGTTATTAGGCACTCAGAATTGTACAATGAACCAATATTGTCTAGGTCTGTCCTTAAATTGTAGTGCCTGGTAATTACATTATGCATAAGTAAAATTAAGTATGATAGTTTCAGTCAGAAGGAAATACTCTCTCAGCAGCCTGAAACATGGAAATAGTACAACTCACTTTAACGCATGAGTCCTTAACCTGGATTCTGAAATTAGATGGGAAGAAAATTATATGTCCCCCAACTAATCCCAAATTTAGTAGGTAGTATGTGGATTTTCTACTGCTTGGGGACTTGGCACCTTAAACCTCTACCCTGTTCAAGAGCCAGCTGAGGTTGTATATAGCTGCTGCTGCTAAGTCACTTTAGTCGTGTCTGACTCTGCGACCCCATAAAGAGCAGCCCACCAGGCTCCGCTGTCCCTGGGATTCTCCAGGCAAGAACACTGGAGTGGGTTGCAATTTCCTTCTCCAGTGCATGAAAGTAAGAAGTGAAAGTGAAGTCACTCAGTCATGTCGGACTCTTCATGACCCCATGGACTGCAGCCTACCAGGCTCCTCTATCCATGGGATTTTCCAGGCAAGAGTACTGGAGTGGGTTGCCATTGCGTTCTCTGAGTTGTACATAGAGATTTTTCTAAATCAGGAAACATGATCCTCTTTCTGTCTATATAAATGAGAATATGAAATATGTAACTGTAAAGAAAAATATAAATTACAAAACTGATTCATTACAAATGAATTACAATTCATTTCAGTCCAATTACAAAACTGGAATATAAAAATCCTGAAAATCAATTAACATTAAGGAAACTGAACTACTGATAAAAACTCTACCCCTATAAAAGACACTGGACTCAAATGTTTTACAGAAATTACCAAACCCTATCAAATGGTTTCGAACTTAAAAAACCAGAGAAAGTAACCTGACTCATTTTATGAGTTGAGAAAATCCCTGATATAAAAACCAAATAGTGGATTCCCTGGGGGTCCAGTGGTTAAGATTCTGTGCTTTCATTGCCAGGGGCCTCCTGGCATGGCCAAAATAACAAACAACCACCACCACAACAAAAAAACACACAAAGATATGATAACAAAGTAGTCTCTTTTATGAACAAATATGCAATAATGAAATATCAACTAGTTTTAAAATATATATGAAAATCCATTGGAAAGCAAGTGGGTTTTACACAGTAATACTGGCACAGTTCAACACCAGAAAAATCTGTCAATGCTACCATACCTATTCATCAGATTAAAGGGAAAATATTCAGTGAACATTTCATCAAATGTAATAGATGAAGACAAAATACTCAATAAAATCCAACACTCTCATGACTTTTAAAAAAATATTAGCAAACTAGTAATAGAACTTTCTTAATGGGAAAAAAAGCTTTGAAAAAATCTACAGTAAATGACAACCCACTCCAGTATTCTTGCCTGGAAAATCCCATGGACAGAGGAGTCTGGTGGTTTATAGTCCATGGGGTCACAAAGAGTTGGACACAACTGAGTGACTTCACTCACTTTACAGTAAACTTCAAACTTACTGATAAAAGGTTAGGATGCATTTCCAAAGGAGACAAGACCTGTGTCTTCCCTCAGTAAAAACCTAAGGCTGAGTGTGAATGGAATTCCATATAAAGATCCAAATAGCATCTCTCCCACAAAGGAGGAAAAAACACATCTGGGTTTCCCCAAGTGTCTGTCTAATGGCAGACTTGTGGGAAATGTTCATTATATAATAAACATTTTTATATAATTTTATTTAAGTTTTAATGTATAAAATAATTTTATTTCCATAAAGTTTATTATATAATATTAAGTGGAAAAAACCACAATGACTTATATTCTGATTATAGTTATGTTAACATTTTAAATATATGTTCAAGGACTGAAAACAAGCATAGAAAAACATAAACAGGTGTAAAGCTGTGGAAATTTGGTTGAAATTTTTCCTTAATATTTTGGTGTCAGTGCAATAAAAAGTTTTAAAAGCAGGCCCATGACAAAACATTTTTAGGTATTTTGGTTTGTATCTTAAGTACAGCAGCTCACAGCTGCTATCTGTTGTAAACTAAAATTTCCTATTTGATGTTATTTCTAATTACCTCAAAGTCATTTTGGAGATGGGAGTATGAAGAAAAGAGGAGAAATGAGTGTGGGTATAATATATCACTTAATCTAATAAGAATCAAGAAGGGATTGATTACCTCCTCTAGCTTGGTGATTTCTTTACGCAATTCTTCTTTTAGGCCAGAGCAGTCTTCCTTATTTTGTGTTCTAACAATCCCCGATATCAAAGGTGGTACCTAGACAGAGAATAATGTCTTAGTTTATCAGTGTGAGGCTAACCATACTGACCCTGTCACATTACAGCAGGATAGAACCCTCACAGGCTGTGTCAGGGTATTCTATACACGTGAAATGTGCACCAGTTCCTCTTCACAGAGGTTACATACTGATCCTAGAAACAGTTTTGTCAACAAAGATGCTGTACCGTTCAGGATTTTATAAGCTGCAAATAAGCCATTTTGGTGAGTCTGAATCAAATATATCTTAAAAGGACACTGAATGGCATGTACTGTACATGAAAGAGACTTGAAGACAATTTGGCAAAGTGAGGAGGAGAAAGTATTTTAGCAAGAATAGAGAAGAAGGTGGCAAGTTTGGGAAAAATAAAAATATTCAGCATGACATGAATATAAAGTATTAGGAGAAGAGTGAAGAGATGTAACTTTGAAAAATAAACAGGGTCCAGATTATGAAAGGGCGCATAGGACATGTCAGAGCCGGCAAGAGCATAATCTTGTTTGTCTTTCCCTCCCAAATCACTGAACCAAGAGTGACAGCACTGATTCAGCTTTAAAAACAAAGACATTTTAAATAGGAGCTGAAATTTCTTGAACACGCACCTTAGAAAAGGACTCAAAGACCATCTTTTGGCAAGCTTTCTCATAGGGGTCGCCTGGCAACAGCTTCTTCTCTGGATATGCTTCATCCAGGTACTCACAAGTGATGGCAGATTCACAGATCAATTGACCCTGACTGGTTTCCAGAACTGGCACCAGGCCTGAGGGATTCTTCTTGAAGAACCACTCAGGCTTATTTTTCAGATTAATGTTGATGACTTCATGCCTGAAAAACATAGAAGACAGTGAAGACAGTAACATTTTTCTTGTATTCCTGAATAAAATGTCATTGGTCCCATCACCCACTTAGCTGATCAGACCCCAAATTTTGGAGTCAGCGTGGCCTTGATTCCTTCCTCCTACCCTCTCTTCCTCAAATCACCTGGATCAGCAAGACCTGTCAGCTAGACCTTCAAATCAGTCTGACTTCATCTGCTTCTCAGCTTTAACACTTGCCACCTCGTCCAAGACATCACCTGCCACCTGAATCTTTACAGCAGTCCCACTGGCCCCTGTGCTTCCCCTGTGACCTCCCTATAGTTCATTCTCCGCATCCATTTACAAAAGTAAATTGGATGAGGCCACCCTCCTGCTTACTTCAGTTCAGTTCAGTCGCTCAGTCGTGTCCGACTCTTTGCGACCCCATGAATTGCAGCACGCCAGGCCTCCCTGTCCATCACCAACTCCTGGAGTTCACTCAGACTCAACGTCCATCGAGTCAGTGATGCCATCCAGCCATCTCATCCTTGGTCGTCCCCTTCTCCTCCTGCCCCCAATCCCTCCCAGCATCAGAGTCTTTTCCAATGAGTCAACTCTTCGCATGCCCCTCAGGTGCTCCTCACTGCAGTGAGGATAAACTCTAAACCCCTTTCCATGCCATGTGATCTGGCCCCTGCTTACCTGTCACATGTTTCCTATGACTTCCAGTTTGGTCATTATGATCTGGCCACAATTACCTTTTTCAATATTTCTTGAATTACTTTCTCCATTGTACCGATGATATGTAACTGAAATTACTTTGCTCACTTAATTACATGTTTGTTATGTCACCTCCCTAGAATATAAGCTCCAGGAAAGCAGTGACCTTGTGTGTCTTTGTCATATTCATAAACAAACATGTAAATCAGCAAAGTTTTAAACAGATTTATATGCTATGAAAAAATATAAACATTTTCAGATAGGCACTCAGTATACACTGGTTGAATAAATAAGTGGAAATGCTTCAAGACTGTCAATTAGATATTCCATTTGGGATTAAGATGTATCTTCATTGCAAAAATAAATCAGCCAGCTAATTGAGTTTGTCCACACCCGCTATATAGAATCAATATGATAAAACTAAATTCCTTTTGCTAATTTGAATAGAAAGCTAGTCATTTTTTACAAGAATATTAGAGAATCCAAAAAATTCAACCACAAAATAAGCTCCCAGATTAAATCTCCATGCACTGATGTTTTTTAAAACTGCCACATGGGTAAATCACACTAAGTAAACCCATAAAGAAGAAACAGGTGAAGTCCAGACTATACTAAGCTTGTTTTTAGATCTAACTTCTCTCTTGTCTGAGAGATTTTAGGGGAAATAAGAGGAAGGGAAGTTTCATATAATTGCTACAGCCAGATCCATATCATTGTCAAAGCTGGATGAGTGTTCCACAGAACAGATTAGTTACTCAGAAATAATACACCCTAACATCTTTTGTTTCCTTTCTCCCCATCCACCTCAGAAGCTACAACAGCATTTAGCTTGAGGTACTATTAAATACACAACCCCACCCTCTCCCCCATGGAAACAAAGGAATAGCCAGATTGAATACTGGCGTCTGTGTGTATGTATTACAGGGTTTGTCTGCTGACAGATTACTGTACACTCAGATACAAGCCACTGCAAGAACAATGAGGCTCCCTGCCAATCAATATTTCTGCAATTTCATACTGTGAAAAGAAAGGGTAAATCCTGGGCTTTTGTAATAAAGAAGGCTCTCAGAATACATATGCATTTTGGTATCTTGGTAATGATGAGCCAACAGGGCAACATACCTGCTGCAACAAGTTGGAAGATGAGAGAAAACCGTGCTTTAGTAGATTGTATCATGTGGTAAAGTCTACCACCTCTCTAATCAAAGTCTCCTGGGACTCAAAACGAACCCATGAACATAGTATATTAGTTGGTCAGTCATGTCCGACTCTTTGCGACGCCATGGACTGCGGTCCACCAGGTTCCTCTGTTGTTTGCCCTGCTAGGCAAGTTACCACCCTTCACTCTCTGTACATGCACTTTTATAAGATCACTTTAATTTTCCTTTGGAAAACTGTCCCAGAAAGATTAAAGTTTTCAGTCTAGAGTTCCAGAGGGGCACTAAGCCAGAACTCTGTGCCTCCAAATTCAGCTGTTTTGATCCTGAACTCTTCAGTTGTATGAGCACAAGGTATGTCATTTTTCAATCCAATTGAATTGGATATCTTCTATGTATTGATAAATGTTACTAAATGCTAAATATTTTGGTATGTATTTAGAATCAGTTTCATCTAAAGACACAAGAGTTACTGAAGTGATTAATCCAAAAATAATTTGTTTTTTTCTTTCTTTAGACTATATAGCTTACTTTTTTTAGAGAAAAGTATTGCCTGCTTAATTCTCCCTCTAGCAGGCTAAAATTAATTTAAAAACTCTAAGCATATAGATGGAAAGTTTCTTTGGAATGGGTGCTATGTTTTAAACTCCCACATCACAGGTATTTGATGTTTGTTCAACAGATCTCAAAGGTCATTGGAAGAGAGGCAGTTCCAATGGCTGTTCAAGTCAGAGAAAAGTCAATGACTTGGGTATTTCCTGTAGATAACTAGTTTCTGTGGGGCTTCCCCAAAATCTGAATCTTAAAACAGAGACACTTGATTTTATTCAAAAACCCAAGCTATAAGAAAATGCACCATACAGTTAATTCAGGACTCTACCAGTAGGATAGTCAAGGTCTCGACTCTATAGTAGGGTAAATTACCCACTGGTCAGGAAAGGGCTATATCCTCAGAATAAAAGCAAACAATATATAGATAAATAGGACGTGAATGAAGTGGGATGAAGGAGAAGGCAGTACAGAAGGATTCAGGGATGCGCCAAAGCTAAAAGAGCCTTTGCCTGTGATTCCCATTCCAGTGATCTCCGCATACCACCAACTTAACTGGAGCCCCAGCTTTGCTGACCCATAAAACGGTTAGGTTAATCTAAACGAGATGTCCTCAACTGGTGCAGTCTGTGGGATTCCTTCCACTCCCCACCAGGGGAACAGAGTTCATAGCTTTCTACGCATGCAATAAGTCGCTTCAGTCCTGTATGACTCTTTGCAACCCCGTGGACTGCAGCCCGCCAGGCTCCTCTGGCCATGGGATTCTCCAGGCAAGAATACTCGAGTGGGTTGTCATGCCCGCCTCCAGGGGATCCTCCCAACCCAGGGATCCAACTCGAGTCTCATGTCTCCTGCACTGGCAGGCGAGTTCTTTACCACTAGGCCTTTATCACCCCGCAGAAGGCTGAGAATACTGTATTTGGCAGAAAGGACCCTATCAGAGATTCTCATCCCCCGCCCCCGGGCCTGTCCAAGCCTCCCCAAGCAGCTGGTTCCTGGCAGGCTGGGAGCGGCCCCTGCCTCGGTCCTTACCGGATACCCTTGGCCGTCAGGACCAGGCGAGTCCTCTGGGCATACGGGCAGAACCTCATGCTGTAGACACGGATCAGGCCCTCGGGGACGGGCCCCGGGGGCGCGCTTCCTGCAGAGAGAAGCAGACGCGGTTACAGCCTGGACCGAAGTGTGGACGTCCGGTTTTCCGCGAATGTGGTGGTCTGGGCCGTTCAGCTCCGGAGCAGAACCACCCCACCCCCCACCCCCACCCCTCAGCACACGTCGGATCACGGTCGGCAGGTCTTACCCTTGCCCAGGCTCCTAGCTGATCCTCCGGACATCTCGCCGCCGCACAGATAAAGCTGGCGCCGGGGTTTGCAGGGGAATTAAAAAGTCGATCGCCCCGCCTTCCCTCTTTCCCTCCCTCCCTTTCCAGCAGACGTAAACCAAACCCGCGCGCAGAAGCCCGCCGGGCCGGCCCTACCGCGCACTCTGCTACATTCCCCACCCTCTGCAAGAAGGAAAACGCTGCAGCCCGCTCGCCGGGTGGGCGATCATGGCCCGGAAGCCACCCTGTAAGCCCTGAGGCAGCGCCGGCCTTCCGGGTTTGGTGGGGATAAAGTCTTATTGGCTCAGACGGTAAAGCATCTGCCTACAGTGTGGGAAACCTGGGTTCGATCCCTGGGTCAGGGAGATCCCCTGGAGAAGGAAATGGCAACCCACTCCAGTACTCTTGCCTGGAAAATCCCATGGATGGAGGAGCCTGGTGGGCTACAGCCCATGGGATCACAGAGTTGGACACGACTGAGTGACTTCACTTTCACTTTCAAGTCTTAATTAGAACACCTCAGGGGACGATTGTGCCAGAGTTCATCGTGCTGGCCAAGAGGTGCTGACATATCAAGATGCACAAATGACTCTCAAAATCGTCAGAGCCCTTCCCTGACGCGGAAGGATGGTGGCTTCACTTTACAGGCGAGTGGATCCAGGCTCCACCCAGACCCTGACCTCCCACGCCCGGCGGCCGGGAAGGCGAGCCCTGGCCGTGGTCACGTGGCTCCGACTTAATTGCAGCTCTTCCTACCCCTTAGAGAGGAACAGAGATCATTCTGTCATTTTTGAGATTGCATCCAAGTACTGCATTTTGAACTCTTTTGTTGACCATGATGGCTACTACATTTCTTCTGAGGGATTCCTGCCCGCAGTAGTAGATATAATGGTCATCTGAGTTAAATTCACCCATTCCAGTCCATTTTAGTTCGCTGATTCCTAGAATGTCAACATTCACCCTTGCCATCTCTTGTTTGACCACTTCCAATTTGCCTTGATTCATGGACCTGACATTCCAGGTTCCTATGCAATATTGCTCTTTACAGCATCGGATCTTGCTTCTATCACCAGTCCCATCCATAACCGGGTATTGTTTTTGCTTTGGCTCCATCCCTTCATTCTTTCTGTAGTTATTTCTCCTCTGATCTCCAGTAGCATATTGGGCACCTAATGACCTGGGAGTTCCTCTTTTGGTATCCTATCATATTGCTTTTTCATACTGTTCATGGGGTTTTCAAGGCAAGAATACTGAAGTGGCTTGCCATTCCCTTCTCCAGTGGACCACGTTCTGTCAACCAGTAATGCTGAAGAAGCTGAAGTTGAATGGTTTTATGAAGACCTATAAGAGCTTTTAGAACTAACACCCCAAAAAGATGTCCTTTTCATTATAGGGGACTGGAATGCAAAAGTAGGAAGTCAAGAAACACCTGAGGTAACAGACAAATTTGGCCTTGGAATGCGGAATGAAGCAGAGCAAAGACTAATAGAGTTTTGCCAAGAAAATGCACTGGTCATAGCAAACACCCTCTTCCAACAACACAGGAGAAGACTCTACACATGGACATCACCAGATGGTCAACACCGAAATCATATTGATTATATTCTTTGTAGCCAAAGATGGAGAAGCTCTAATACAGTCAACAAAAACAAGACCAGGAGCTGACTGTGGCTCAGATCATGAACTCCTTATTACCAAATTCAGATTTAAATTGAAGAAAGTAGGGAAAACCGCTAGACCATTCAGGTATGACCTAAATCAAATCCCTTATGATTATACAGTGGAAGTGAGAAATAGATTTAAGGGCCTAGATCTGATAGGTAGATTGCCTGATGAACTATGGACAGAGGTTCATGACATTATGCAGGAGACAGGGATCAAGACAATCCCCATAGAAAAGAAATGCAAAAAAGCAAAATGGCTGTCTGGGGAGGCCTTACAAATAGCTGTGAAAAAGAAGAGAGGCGAAAAAAAAAAAAAAAGAAGAGAGGTGAAAAGCAAAGGAGAAAAGGAAAGATATAAGCATCTGAATGCAGAGTTCCAAAGAATAGCAAGAAGAGATAAGAAAGCCTTCTTCAGCGATCAATGCAAAGAAATAGAGGAAAACAACATATTGGGAAAGACTAGAGATCTCTTCAAGAAAATTAGAGATACCAAGGGAACATTTCATGCAAAGATGGGCTCGATAAAGGACAGAAATGGTATGGACCTAACAGAAGCAGAAGATATTAAGAAGAGGTGGCAAGAATACACGGAAGAACTGTACAAAAAAGATCTTTGCGATCCAGATAGTCATGATGATATGATCACTAATCTACAACCAGACATCTTGGAATGTGAAGTCAAGCAGGCCTTAGAAAGCATCACTACGAACAAAGCTAGTGGAGGTGATGGAATTCCAACTAAGCTGTTTCAAATCCTGAAAGATGATGCTGTGAAACTGCTGCACTCAATATGCCAGCAAATTTCGAAAACTCAGCAGTGGCCACAGGACTGGAAAAAGTCAGTTTTCATTCCAATCCCAAAGAAAGGCAATGCCAAAGAATGCTCAAACTACCGCACAATTGCACTCATCTCACATGCTAGTAAAGTAATGTTCAAAATTCTCCAAGCCAGGCTTCAGCAATACGTGAACCATGAACTCCCTGACGTTCAAGCTGGATTTAGAAAAGGCAGAGGAACCAGAGATCAAATTGCCAACATCCACTGGATCATGGAAAAAGCAAGAGAGTTCCAGAAAAACATCTATTTCTGCTTTATTGACTATGCCAAAGCCTTTGACTGTGTGGATCACAATAAACTGTGGAAAATTCTGAGAGAGATGGGAATACAAGACCACCTGACCTGCCTCTTGAGAAATCTGTATGCAGGTCAGGAAGCAACAGTTAGAACTGGACATGGAACAACAGACTGGTTCCAAATAGGAAAAGGAGTACGTCAAGGCTGTATATTGTCACCCTGCTTATTTAACTTCTATGCAGAGTACATCATGAGAAACGCTGGACTGGAAGAAACACAAGCTGGAATCAAGATTGCCGGGAGAAATATCAATAACCTCAGATATACAGATGACACCACCCTTATGGCAGAAAGTGAAGAGGAGCTAAAAAGCCTCTTGATGAAAGTGAAAGAGGAGAGCGAAAAAGTTGGCCTAAAGCTCAACATTCAGAAAATGAAGATCATGGCATCCGGTCCCATCACTTCATGGGAAATAGATGGGGAAACAGTGGAAACAGTGTCAGACTTTGTTTTTTGGGGCTCCAGAATCAATGCAGATGGTGACTGCAGCCATGAAATTAAAAGACGCTTACTCCTTGGAAGAAAAGTTATGAGCAACCTAGATAGCATATTCAAAAGCAGAGACATTACTTTGCCGACTAAGGTCCATCTAGTCAAGGTTATGGTTTTTCCTGTGGTCATGTATGGATGTGAGAGTTGGACTATAAAGAAAGCTGAGCACCAAAGAATCAATGCTTTTGAACTGTGGTGTTGGAGAAGACTCTTGAGAGTCCCTTGGACTGCAAGGAGATCCAACCAGTCCATTCTGAAGGAGATCAACCCTGGGATTTCTTTGGAAGGAATCATGCTAAAGCTGAAACTCCAGTATCTTGGACACCTCATGAGAAGAGTTGACACATTGGAAAAGACTCTGATGCTGGGAGGGATTGGGGGCAGGAGGAAAAGGGGACGACCAAGGATGAGATGGCTGGATGGTATCACTGACTCGATGGACGTGAGTCTGAGTGAACTCCGGGAGATGGTGGTGAACAGGGAGGCCTGGCGTGCTGCGATTCATGGGGTCGCAAAGAGTCGGACATGACTGAGCGACTGAACTGAACTTCCTACCCCATGGCTTCCAATACTTCAGGGCCTTTGGGCCGGTCTCCAGTGCTTGCTCGAGATTCCAGAACATGCTCTCCCAAGGTTCCTTTCCATAGCCCAGGGCCAGTCGCACAACCACCTGGAGAGCCTTTTCCCTTTCTCTGTCTGGACTAACTTAATATGACTACTGGGAGGGTTGCTGTCCCTACTGTCACACTTAGGAAGCATCCTTTTAATTTTAAGCCAAAGGAAACAGCACAAATTTGGATATTACTATTATCTGAAGGATGTTGCTGCTTTCAAAAATCTATTAACTATGGGGATTTTGAAGCCCTAGAAGGGGTACATGCTCAGAGTCAAGTAGGTTAGTGGATTTAGTCTATAGGTCTATGAAAATTGTCTGGCCAGGTCATCCACTCATTCAGCCCCCTCTTAATTAGGAAAGAGGGGCATCGAGAGCACATAATACAGATACTGGAAAAGAGTGCTCAATCGCTCAGTCATGTCTGACTCTTTGCTACCCCATGGACTGTAGCCTGCCAAGCTCCTCTGTTCATGGAATTTTTCAGGCAAGAATACTGGAGTGGATTGCCATTTCCTACTCTCTTTGGAAAAGAGTAGTCAATGTTTTATTTGACTACTGTGCCATTTATTTATTATTGTTAAAAAAAAAAGCTGAGCGCTGAAGAATTGATGCTTTTGAACTGTGGTATTAGAGAAGACTCTTGAGAGTCCCTTGAATGCAAGGAGATCCAAATAGTCAATCCTAAAAGAAATCAGTCCTGAATATTCATTGGAAGGACTGATGCTGAAGTTGAAACTCTGATACTTTGGCCACCTGATGCGAAGAACAGACTCATTGGAAAAGACCCTGATGGTGGGAAAGATTGAAGGCAGGAGGAGAAGGGAACGACAGAGGATGAGATGGTTGGATGGCATCACCAACATGATGGACTGCGTTTGACCAAACTTCAGGAGTTGGTGATGGACAGGGAGGCCTGGCGTGCTCCAGTCCATGGGGTCGCAAAGAGTCGGACCCAACTAAGCAACTGAAATGAACTGAACTGTTCCATTTATTTGGGAAGGGAGAGGCAGGGTGTGTTTTTATTTTTTATTAGCTCTATTATTGGAGCAGCAGAGTGTGGTAATTAATAAATACATCCATCTTGGAGCCTTCCTGCCTGAGTTTGATTATGATTCCATGCCTGTCTTAGTTTGCTAGGGCTGCCATTATCAAAATACCCCAAACTGAGTGACTTAAACACCAGAAATTTATTCTCATAATTCTGGAGGCTAGAAGTCCCAGCTCAAGATGTGAGCAGGGTTGGTTGTCTGGTGGAACACAATTCAAGTGCTTCTTGAATCTGTCTCCCAGCCTTTCATCCTCAGTATGGCTTTTAAGAAACCTCTTTTCTATTCCTAGAATAGATTGGTTTATTGAGTACTTCCCTCTACAGTTCCAACTGACTAGCAGAATGCACAGGAGAAACTCAATAAACATTTCTGACGGAATGAAGGTAAGAATTTGGCAAGACAGGAAGGAGAGCCCTGAAGAAGGGAAGAGGGGAGGATTGGAGGAGAGGGAAGAAAGAAGGGAAGAGAGGGCAAGTAACAGTCTGAGAGGGAAGGTCAGAAGTAAAGCAAATTGCTAACCTGTCTTATTAGTTACTTCCAGAAGCTCTCTGTCCTTGAGAGAGTACACCGAGGGTACAGCCGAGGGTACACCACAAAGTGTAATACAGTAATTGAAGGTTTTGCATTTCAGACTTGGCTTTAAAGTCTTTTAAATTAGCTTTATAATTCGTAAATTACTCAGCTTTGTAATCTTGGGGAAATTCTCTTATCCTCCCTTTCTTTTTCTGTAAAATGGGGCTAATTGGGGATTTGAATAGTGAATGAAATTATACCTGCACCGGACTGCCGTTATTTACTAACATTGTAACTATTTGCCCTAGGCTGGGCCACTCCAGTACCCACTGGAGGCCCGCCCCCCTGCTTCACTCGCCGCTCTCCTGTTGGTTGAGACAGCTCAGCGCTGCCACCAATCGGCTTGGTTCGAGGAGGAGCAGCCGAAAGGGCAGAACCAATGGGCGCAGGGGTCATGGGAACCTAAACAGTGGAGGCTTCCCGTCTGCAAGCTGGGGGCAGTCCCGGGCCGCCGAGTAACAGTTAGACTTTCACGGACCCCTGCCGGGTTAAGAGACACAGCGCCCTTGGGGCAAGGCCGGGAGAGAGGCGAGGCCTACAGCGTCACGTCTCTGAAGTGCAGTGGCCCCGGCCTCACCGCTCACACTTTGGTCTTGAGAAAATTCTTCCCTCAGACTACATCCTCTCCCTCCCCTCCGCTTCTTAGACCTGCTCACTTTCAAATTCCACCTCTTCCCGGTGAACCCCCAGTGCCTTCCTGCACGCTTCCTTTCTCTGTAACTTTTCTCCCGCCCCTCCCGCCCCTCCCCACTCCCATCCGCCCCTCCCGCCCCTCCCCACTCCCATCCGCCCCTCCCGCCCCTCCCCACTCCCATCCGCCCCTCCCCACTCCCATCCGCAGCGCGTCCAGTTATTCAGTGGCCACTTTAATAACAGCTCTTTCCCGCCTTTGGTGATTTTCCCCGTACTTAGGGCCATCAGTCCCTTCCATCTGTCTCCTATCCAACTGACTCTGGATTTGTTTGCACTTACAGTGGCATGTGAAAACATAAAACGCTGCACAGGTGTAAGCTGGCATTGCTTTCCTTCCACATTCTAGAGTGTTACTTGCACTGTGTTCCAAACAGCATCCACCACGGGTCCTGAATGTACTATTCCCTTTTAGTTTATCTCCAAACCAGTGTCCTTCTCTTGTCCTCTCCACCATCTTTAAGCTTATCTTTAACATTTAAATAGAGGTAGACTCTCCCCTCCTCTCAGACTCTCCTCTCCTTTCTCTAGCTTACACTCACCATGCACTTCTTACTTTAAAATATATTCCTTTTGTGTTCTCACCTTTTTCATTCATGTCCTATGATTATTCCTTTTACTTTCTGCATTTATCTCTAAGTTTTAAATCTAAAATATGGCAACACACGCTCCTTTTTTGTACAGCAGCAGAATTTCCTACTGGGCTTACAACCATAAAGCAGGCTGTCCTATTCGAAGTTGATTTTTTAAAGTTTATTTTTAAAACTAAAACTAATTTTAAAGGTAAGGCCCAGAATGCACCCTGTTTTCTTTGAGAATCAAGCTCTTTTCTCTGTCGTTTTCACATTTTCTTTCCCACGTATACAGGACTTCAGAAATCCTTCCCAAATTTTCTTAGGTTTGAGCAGAGGTTGTGCTTCACTGGAAAAGCTCTCTGAAGAAGGCTTTTGAGACCTAGAGAATTTTCAGTCTGCATTTGAATTTCTATAGTGCCTGGACTGGAACTGTCCAGTTCAGAACACACAGCAACCTCGTGTGTTTTTATCTGAGAGATTATTTTGGGCAGAAATGGGGTGAAAAGGGAATAGATGAGTTTCAAAGATGTTAATGATCTATTGCTTGTGTTAGGTAGAATAGAGAAAAGGAGTCCAAAATGGCCATGGCTAAAAGATGAGGACGGGAAAAGCCCACAAAAATAGGACAAAGGAAGGTCTGAGGACCTGAGTGAAGACCTCAGATAGAACAAACAGCACCCCTGGCTAAGCCCAGTTTGCATAGGGCAGGCCCAGGGGGAGGAAAAAACATATCAAAGGAGGAGCCAAAGCACTTTCTCTGTCTCTGCCCCCCGCGTGGGTGCGCTGTTTATTTTGGTATGCCCTTTCCAGTTGACTCAGAGGTTAAAGCATCTGCCTGCAATGCAGGAGATCCAGGTTCGATTCCTGGGTTGGGAAGATCCCCTGGAGAAGGAAATGGCAACCCATTCCAGTATTCTTGCCTGGAGAATCCCATGGACGGAGGAGCCTGGTGGGCTACAGTCCACGGAGTTGCAAAGAGTCAGACAGGACTGAGCGACTTCACTTTCCAGTTACTTTCCACGCTTGGAGGATGGATTCTCCTGCTAACTTCTAAATAAACAGAGCTGTAACACTGATATGTCTAAGAGCTATAACATGGTCTGTCCAAGACCCGAGGGCTATGACTCACCGAGGGCTTTAATGTCTGTCACTCCAAATCTTTGTTGAGACAAGACAGAACCGAGGAGCGTACACTCGCCTGACACTTGCATTAAAAAAAAAAAAAAGAAAAAGTATTTAAAATGTATTTTATTGATGGTGATTGTATCTTTTTCTAGGTAGGTGCAAGTATTCCCCAAGAAGAATGTTCATTTTGTCAAGAACAGCACCATTTGCCACCCTTGTGGGAATTTCATAGTACTTATTAATATTGGAATCAAGAAAAAGACTGTACTCCAGTGTATGAATGGAATTGTGGGCATCCTGGCAACTAGTGTTCCTTATGAAGTTGTGGCTTTTTCTGACCAGCAGCTCTGTTCCGTCATCTGCATATACAACTTCCTCTGAAATGACCAGAAAGATCAAATTAAAAGATATCTTGCAAGACTCTTCCTTTACCATGACCAAAGCATGGTATTAAAGATGTGACCATATCTAGTTCTTATAAATGTAGGGTTTTGGGGTTTTTTTGACTGGTTGGGTTTTTTTTTGTTGTTGTTGTAATAAGCATTTTTAACGACCAAATCAGGCTGATCACATAGGATTTAATTAAGTAGGCTAGAGCCTTGCTACTCAAAGTGTGGTCTGCTTACAGTCAACATTGCCTCACCTAGGATGGCCGAAACTCTGCACCCATCACGGACCTATGAATCAGAATCTGTATTTTAACAGTATTTCCCCAGTTAATTCATATGCACGTTAAACTTGAGAAGCACTGGACTAGAACACTACTAGAGCACTAACTGCTGTTTAAAAACCTTTTTTAGAACAGTTTTTTCTTTCCTGATGATTTATTGAAAATCTGGCTGAAGAGATGTGTATAACTTCTAAAGATTAGTCTCTGAGCCTCAATTTCCTTTTCTATGGTAAAGATAAATCTACTGTCAAGACTGTGCTGAAAAAATTGAAATTATATATATAAAACATATAACCTACCATGTTATGTATAATTAACATATATGTTAACATGTAAATGACATGTATAATATGTCACTTACGTGCTACGTCAATCAGTGTTTTTGTTGTTCAGTCACTCAGTTGTGCTGAGGGAAGGAAGAGACTTTAATCAGAAAGCCAGCTGACAGAGAAGATGGCAGGCTAGAGCCTCACAATAACCATCTTATTGGGGTCTGGATGCCAGGTTCTTTTATAGATCAGAAAGAAAGAAGCAATGAGGAACTCAAGTCAAAAGGCAGAATAGAGAGTGTGATGCGGTGGGGGAGTAAAGTTGAAAGGGTGTTCAGTCTTGCAAAACATCTCCAAGGGAATGGCCTGCCTTTGGAAGGGGAGTGTTAATCTCTCCTTTCACAGGTGGGTAGGGACAAAGTTTCTCTCCTAGTGCTGAACAAAGGCACTTTAGTTTACAGTCAAGCAGAGGAGCAGGGTCCTCCAGGCACGCCATTAAGTATGATTATAATAATAATAGCAATGAAAAAGCAAGTCAAAGAGATAGTTTCCAACATGGAGTCAGAATTGGCTTCCTCCCTGCAGCAATACAAGGTATGTCTACAGGCATATCTTGTTTTATTGTTTGCAAATATGGCATTTTTGTGTCTGTGTGTGTGGCAACCCCGCACTGAGCAAATCTGTTGGAACCGTTTGTTCAATTCGTGACTCTGTCCCATTTGGTAATTCTTATAATATTTCAAACTTTTTATTATTATATTTGTTATGGTGATGAGTGATATTTGATGTTACCATTGTATTCATTTTGGGAGGCAATGAACTATACTTATGTAAGAGGGGAAACTTAATCTCTAATTTTTTTGTATGTTCTGACTGTTCCATCAAACAGCCATTATCCTGTCTCTCTTTCTTCATGTCTCCCTATTCCTTGGGACCCAACAATATTGAAATTAGGCCCATTAATAACCTGACAGTGGCCTCTAAGTGTTCAAGTGAAAGGAAGAGTTGCATTTCTCTCACTTTAAATCGAAAGCTAGAAGTAATTAAGCTTAGTGAGGAAGGCATGTCAAAAGCTGAAACAGACTGGAAGCTAGGCCTCTTATACCAAATAGGCAGGAATGAATGCAAAAGAAAAATTCTTGAAAGAAATTCAAAGTGTTACTCCAGTGAACACACAAATGATATGAAAGTGAAAAGGTCTCATTGCTGATACAAGTAAGTGAAGTCGCTCAGTCGTGTCCAACTCTTTGCGACCCCAGGAGTCTGCCAGGCTGCTCCATCCATGGGATTCTCCAGGCAAGAATGCTTGAGTGGGTTGCCATTTCCTCCTTCAATGGAACTTCCTGACCCAAGGATCAAACCAGGGTCTCCTGCTTTGCAGGCAGACTCTTTACCATCTGAACCACCAGGGAAGCCTACATTGCTAATATGGAGAAACTTTATATTTCTTCTGGATAGAAGATCAGACCAGCCTTAACATTCCCTTAAGCCAAAACCTGATCCAGAGCAAGTCCCTAACTGTCTTTAATTCTATGAAGGCTGAGAGAGGTGAGGAAGTTGCAAAAGAGAAGTTTGAAGCTACCAGAGGTTGGCTCAAGAGGTTCAAAGAAAGATGCTACCTCCATAACATAAAAGTACAAGGTGAAGCAAGAAGTGCTGATGTAGAAGCTGCAGCAAGTTATCCATAAGATCTAACTAGGTGGCTACACTGAAAAGATTTTCAGTGTAAACAAAATAGCCTTACATGAAAAAGATGAAGAAGACATCATCTAGGACTTTCCTAGCTAGATAGGAAAAGTCAATTCCTGGCTTCAAAGCTTCAAAGGACAGACTGACTCTCTTGTTAGAGGCTAATGCAGCTCATGACTTGAAGTTGAAGCCAGTGCTCATTTAATATTCTGAAAGTTCAGGGGCCTTTATAATTATAATAAATCTCCTCCACCTGTGCTCTATACATGGAACGACGTAGCCTGGATGACAACACATCTGTTGACAGCAGAGTTTACTGAGTATTTTAAGCTCACTATTGAAACCTACTGCTCAGAAAAGAAGATTTCTTTCAAAATGCTACTCATTGACAATGCACCTGGTCACCCAAGAGCTCTGATGGAGATGTACAATGGGATTGGTGCTGTTTTCATGTCCTAACACAACATCCTTTCTGCAGCCGACGGATCAAAGAGTAATTTCAAATTTAAAGTCTTATAATTTAGGACGTATTTGTTGTGAGACAATAGCTGCCATAAGTAGTGACTCTTCTACTAGATCTGGGTAAAGTAGATTGGAAATCTCTGGAAAGGGTTCACTGCTCTAGGTGCCATTAAGCACATTCATGACTCACTGGAAGAGGTCAAAATATCAGTATTAACAGAGGTTTAGGAGAAGTTGATGCTAACCTTGATGGATGACTTTGAGAGGTTCCAGATTTAGTGGAGAAAGTTACAGCACACGTAGTGGCAATAGCAAGAGAACTGAAACTAGAAGTTTAGCCTGAAGATGTGACTGAATTGCTGCAATCTCACGATACAACTTGAATGGATGCAGAGTTGTGTTTTTATTGGTGAGCACAGGAAGTGCTTTCTTGAGAAGGAAACTATTCCTGGCAAGAACGCTACGATTGTTGAAATGGTAACAAAAGGTTTAGAACATTATATAAACAAGCTTAGTTGACAAAGCAGTGACAGAGTTTAAAAGGATTGACTCCAGTTTTGAAAGAGGTTTTATTGTTGCTAGCTGCTGACAAACAGAATTGCATGCTACAGAGAAATCATTCATGAATGGGTGAGTAAATCAAGCAAACTTCATTGTGGTCCTATTTTAATAAATTGCCACAGCCACCCCAACCTTTAGCAATCACCAACCCCAGTCAACAGCCATGAACAAGAAGGCAAGACCCTCCATCAGCAAAAAGCTTATGACTCTAAAGTCTCAGCTGATGGTTATTATTTTTAGAGATAAAGTATTTTTTAAATTAGGTTGTATAAATGATTTCTTTAAACATATTATTACACATTTAATAGACTATATTATAGTGTAGACATAACTTTTATATGTATTGGGAAACCAAAAAATTTGTGATTCACTTTATAGCAATATTTACTTTATTCCTGTGGTCTGGAGCCAAACCTGTAATCTCTCTGAGATATGCTTCTATATGGACTGTATCTACTCTTCATCTTTAAAATACTCCCAGTTTGGTTACTTGGTATAGTCTTATCAAAGGAATTAATAGTTAATTCAAACTAGTAGCCAACATTCATGTTGAATTATTAAACTCTAAAGGAATCCATAATAAAATTAGGATTAAATCAGCAAGGATATACAATGTTACTACTGTTATTTAATATCAACTTGGAAGTTCTAGTCAATGCAACAAAATATGAACATAATAAAACTTATAGCTAGGGGAAAAGAGATAATGGATAATATAATAGTCTCCTAGGACTGATAAAAGAATGCTCAGTAAGATGCTGGTTTCAAAATAAATATCCTTACAATTAGAAGATTTAAATACTTAGGAGTGACCCTAATGAAGAAAATTACAAAAATCACTGACATAATATTTAAACATATAGAGACATACTCTTGCATGGAAAGTCTGGTTATCATACATGTAGTTCTGATATTCTTTACAGAAAGAAATTCATAGTTTTATCACATGTTTTAGAGACCAGGAGTACTTAAATGAATGATTTCAAGGTTCATCTAGAAGAACAGAAGGTAGAGAATGGGGATAATTTGAAAGAGAATATGACAAGGCAGAAGAAAGAGAAATGAAAGAGAATATGACAAGGCAGAAGGCCCTCCTTAGCATTATGGTGCTGTCATCATATAGCGTGTGGGACTGGTTCAGGAGTCACTGAATCAGTGAAAGACTTGAAGAGTGAGGACAGGCTCTGGAATACATGAAGCTAAGTATATGATGAAGACACTCCCAGAATAATACCTATGCACAGTAGATGATATGAATTATTATTAAACAATAGTGTTAAGAAAAATATTAGAACAAAAGTATCAAGTTAAGTCCTTATGTTATACTGTATGTCAAAACATAAATCAAACAAAAGTAAGAGAGAATATAAGCAACAAACCTATTGAAAAATAGATGAAACTGTGGTAGAAAATGGAAATAATTTAAGGATGAGGAAGGACTTTTGGCACAAAGGAAAAAAGTGAAAATAGATTGACATATTTCATTATATACAAATTTTAAGCCTATGAATATTGAAAATACCATGAAAAGTTAAAAAACAAATAATAAATTGAAGAAAGTATTTGGGACAAATATGGCAAAATATTTTCAGACCATTTATGAAATAAGAAAAAAGATATCTCATTAGAACAATGGATAAGGAACTCACCCAAACCACAAAACTACTAATGACCAAAAACATAAAAAATGTTTCCTTTGAATATTCATCTTATAAAGTGTCATTTAAACAAAGGTGAGGTTTTTCTACTTATCAAAGTCACAATTCTTTTAAAGCTCATATTTGCTAGCACAGAGGGCAGTGAAACTGGGAGCACTCTTTTCCTAATGGTGGGAATATTAATTCAGACAAGCTTCCTGAGAAGTTAATATCTACTCTGTATCCACTTCAAGAACTATTCAGTTTAAAGGAAATAATCAGAAATATGGCCACTCATTTGTGTGCAAACGAATTAAAAGCACTGTCACAATAGCAGAAGATTGGAAGCAACCTAAATTTCCAGTAATCTGTGTATGGTTAAATAAGTTAAAGATCCCATAAAGAGGTACTATGCGAACGTTAAAATTCACATTTTTGAAAAATTATTAATGATAAAATGCTCAAGGTAAACAAGCAAAAAGAAAAAATTCAATAGAAGTCATGGAATGTATGATCCAAGTTCCATTTCTAAAATGAATTATTACGTAGGCTATTTATTTAATCCATGATTATTATAGCTATAAAGAGCAAAGCTATATTTAACAAAAAAATGTATTTTTATAAGTAAAAACACAAGAAAACACCAAAAACAAATTTATCAGATTTTGTAGTATAATTAAGGAGCATTTGTTTTTCTTTTCTGGATGGCTAGTGTGTGTGTGTGTGTGTGTGTTTTCTTCAAAAGTCTTGTGTTTTATAAATTTAAAATAAATGTAAAGAAAGTATACAGTTAATAATCTTCAATGGTGGGAGGAAGTGTCTCTCTAGCAAGGATAGAAAATTATTCCATTAAAGCCTCTGTCCAACAAGAAATTATATTTATTTTTGCATTGGATGCTCAGAAAATACAAGCTGTTTTTATTGATCAGACTATGCTAAATAAACCCAATAAATGACAAACTTTAGTGTAATAGTAAGTTCAATTAAAGTGAAAAGTGTGAAAATGCAGAGAACAGGGCAAAAATATGCAGAATGAGCAATAGAGAATTGAATGTAAAGAAGACAGACATAGGAGAAGACATAGGAGAACCACAGTGAAGCACAGCAGCTAAAAGAGGAAACTAAAGCCTCACACACAAGGAAGCAGAAGCAGACCCTTCCCTGTATTAGCATCCTCACTATGTAGATTTTAAACACATTGTTGCTAAGACTTTAGAGTCAAGTTTCATTTGTTCAACTGTAGGTACAAATGAGAAAATAACTTTTTATAGTTGTTCTAAGGACTGGAAGATATTAAGCTAAGGGCCAGATATGGCCTAAGGGACAGAGACATGCAATTAAGCTAGAATTATTGCAACTGCCCAGTGTATTTCAAGTTGTTTGAATAACTTCTCTAATTACTGTGTTTCATATATTTATGGAATATTTTATGGTTCTTGGGCCATTTCAAGGCACACAGGGACATACATAGTGCAGTGTGCTTAAATCATCACTGAAGTCATGAGACAGTGACCTCATGGCCTTAGTTCACTCAAAAATCTTTTAAACACAGATCTTAACTTTGCTCATAGCTTTCTGTCAATAGTGTTAGAAACCAGCCTAGACATTGCATGAGGCAAATACATTTGAATTATGTGAAAATTATTAAATAAGGGAAATTAAACTATAAGGCTATAGTTAACCTGAACATAATGATTAAATCCTTGCACTGTATTTTATATTATAGGTAATGTTCTCCTGGACTATACTTTCCTTCAGTTACTGTGGCACCTACCTGCCTAGTTACTCCTCCCTCCCAGAATTTGCCCTCTGGTAAGTTGCAGCCTCCTGCAGAATTCCTTTCATTGGGTCACACTTTAATTTATCCTTCTGGATTTTATCAAAGCACGTCTGCGTGAGAAATTGGAACAAGGAAAAATGGAAGGAATAAAAGTCCTAATCATAAGGCTCAATATAATCAGTACTTTCAGGCAGCAAATTGGCAGGGCAAAAGCTAAGAGATTAATTACTGTCTTTCTCTTCTTATTAATGTGTTATAATATTTCCTTTGTCAAGTAAAGAATATATGAATAAGTACATAAAGTTTCATCTTTTCTTCAAAGGGTACCTATGAATTATTTTCATTATTTCCACTAATGCTGAAATTAAGATGGTCTTCATATTAGAGCTCAGTTTGAAGTAACTGTTTTTAGGGACATTAGAACAATTAAATGTGCAGAGACTGGAACATTATACCGCATTTCCCAGCTGTATAGGAAATACTTGTGAATAAGACACATGTCTGGTCTTTGCTGGATCACTTCATGTGGTCACCTTCAAAGATGCATTCACTGTTCTATCCAATAATATAAACTCCTTTGGGGGGAATTTGTCTTATTGAGGGGAAATACTTAATATTCTCAATCCAAGAATGATTGTGAATACTTACATACCAGCATTTTTCATGGAAATATGTAACAATCTTGATTCAGAGAATAACATTTAGTTTATGCAGAATTTCTTTACTGTTTGTGCAGAGAAATTTTACTGTTTACCGGTGGTCTAGTTGTTAAGACTCCATGTTCCCACTGCAGTGGATACAGGTTTGATCCCTGTTGGGGAACTATGATCCCGCAATCGGCCAAAAATAAAAATTAAAAAAAAACCCACAACAACTTTCAGTTCAGTTGCTTAGTCGTGTCTGACTCTTTGTGACCCCATGAATCGCAGCACTCCAGGCCTCCCTGTCCATCACCAACTCCCGGAGTTCACTCAGACTCATGTCCATTGAGTCGGTGATGCCATCCAGCCATCTTATCCTCTGTCATCCCCTTCTCCTCCTGCACCCAATCCCTTCCAACATCAGGGTCTTTTCCAGTGAGTCAACTCTTCGCATGAGGTGGCCAAAGTATTGAAGTTTCAGCTTCAGCATCAGTCCTTCCAAAGAACACTCAGGACTGATCTCCTTTAGAATGAACAGGTTGGATCTCCTTGCAGTCCAAAGGACTCTCAAAAGTCTTCTCCAACACCACAGTTCAAAAGCATCAATTCTTCGGTGCTCACTTTCTTCACAGTCCAACTCTCACATCCATACATGACCACTGGAAAAACCATAGCCTTGACTAAATGGATCTTTGTTGGCAAAGTAATGTCTCTGCTTTTTAATATGCTATCTCGTTGGTCATAACTTTCCTTCCAAGGAGTAAGCATCTTTTAATTTCATGGCTGCAATCACCATCTGCAGTAATTTTGGAGCCCCAAAAAATGAAGTCTGACAGTTTCCACTGTTTCCCCATCTATTTCCCATCTATTTGAAGTGATGGGATTGGTTGCCATGATCTTCGTTTTCTGAATGTTGAGCTTTAAGCCAGCTTTTTCACTCTCCCCTTTCACTTTCATCAAGAGGCTCTTTAGTTCCTCTTCACTTTCTGCCATAAGGGTGGTGTCATCTGCATATCTGAGGTTATTGATATTTCTCCCGGCAATCTTGATTCCAGCTTGTGCTTCTTCCAGCCCTTTACTGAGATATAATTGATGTATAATTCACTGTGTGTGTGTATATATATATATATATACAAACAACTTTATATGTATATAAACAACTTGATAACTTTTGACTTACCCATAAAAGCATCACTATAATCAGGATAATGAGTATATCCACCATCTCCAAAAGTTTTCCTGTGCTCCTTCAGGTCCTTCCTTATTGGCTCTCACCACACATACCCGTACACCACTGAAGCCCTGCCCCTCACTCCCAGGGAATCACTGATGTACTTATTCACATTCTGGGTTAGTTTGCATTTTCAATAATTACACATACAATATATACTCTTTTTGGGGGGTCTGGCTTCTTCCATGCAGCACAATTATTTTTAAATTTTCCCATGCTGCTGAGTTTTAGTTGCTGATTCCTTTCTATTCCATGGTATGGATATATCACAATTTATTTACCCACTCACCTCTTGATGGTTGTATTAGTTTGCCAGGGTTGCCATTAACAAAGTACCACAAACTGAGTGGCTTAAACACAGAAATTTATTGTCTCAGTTCTAGAGGCCAGAAGTATGAGATCAAGTGTCAGTAGGATTGATTCCTGCTGAGCTATGATGGAGAATGTATTCCAGATTGTGAATAACTGTCCTCGTGTTCACATGGTGCTCTCCTTCTGTGTGTATCTGTCTCTTAATTTCCCCTTTTATAAGGATACTAATCATACTGGAGTAGGGCCACATTAAATTACTTCATTTCATTTAGGAAAGACCCTGCTTCCAAATACAGTCACATTCTGAGACACTGAGAGTGGGGACATCAACCTACAAATTTTGAGGGACAAAATTCAATTCATAGCAATACTTAAAGGATGAGCTTTGTGATGAGGAAAAGGGAGAGGATTCCAAGCAGGGGAAAGGCATATGCAGAAGCCATAAGGTCAGAAAACTTTGAAGATCTAATTAAGCAATCATAATGATGTGAACAAGAGATCAGCTATGAGAGGCAAGCACAGGGACAGTCTGAGGCCAGCTCATGATCAGCTATAAGAATAAGTAGTTTATCATCCAGTCTATCAGCATGGACTGTGATAGCCGTTAGTCATTAGAGCATTCTGAGACAGGAAATATGTTTATATTTCTGCAGGAGGGTCTTAAGGAAAGCCCACAGTGTAGCCAAATTTGATGTCAAATCAGAGAAGGTGATCCAATAAGACATGAGAACACTTAGTAAAATAAAAGCATGGTATTATTCATATTAGTGAAGCAAAGCATCAGCTGTGTCTTCATTGCTGACTCTTGTCTCCATCAGAGACCATAGTCACAGGCCTCAGGGCTGTTCTGCAAGTAGAGATTGAAGAAACCTCGAAGGGTCTTCACATCGGTGGGGAGAGATGATACTATGGGATCATTCTTCATGGATGCCATCCAGAGCTTTAGATTTGGAGTATGGTCTACATACCTGCGGGAGATGGAAAGAATGAAGGGATGAACAAGGCTAAGTAGGAAAGCATAGCAAATGCTCCTGTAACTCACCAGTTTCATATTGTTTTCCTCTAATCTTTTCAAGTAGTCCTTTAGAAATATTTCTTTAAGATAGGCATAATCATAAAATATGAGATTTGAAAGATATTGTAGAGGTCCTTGTTTTGTGGAAGAGGAATCTAAGACTAGAGTGAAGTGACTTGCTCAGTTAACCTAAGAACTTGTCCAAACTGAGACTGATATTTTTTTAAATTGAGAAAACGAAAGATGACCAAGAATGTTACATATTTATTACTCTCTGGTCAGATTGTGACTAATAGTAACTGTAAGCTCTAGGAAGTAGGAGTAAGCTAAGGTGGCTGCTAAACTTCAAAACATGGAGTTTGGATAACAGTGTGGGACTCTTGCTGGTAAATTGGAGGTGGCATTGGTCACACAATCCTGCCTGACATCCTTATGAAAATGTATATCCTTATGGATTTTTAACCAAGAGGGAAGGAGTAAATCATTTTTCAAACATTTTACTACCTGTCACAGAACTCCCCACCCTGGCCCACCCCCAGAGATGGGAGAAAATCATGAGTGTAGGTATAGGACATGCCCTGGAAAGTCAAAGTATCCTTCTGTTGGTTGCTCCCATTAATCTACTTGATGAGATACATTAATTTTGCCCATTAAAAGGTTAGTATATACAATTCCAGTTATCATTATCTTAAATTATGCAAAAAAATTCAAAGTCTTACTCATTTAACTCCAAGGCTTCTAGCCATTCAAACCAGGGCCAGATGAGGTAATCAATCATAGAAAGAGAATTGCCACCAAAGAAGGTTGTCTTCTTATTAGTCAGAATCTGAATATTAAACAGCATAAGAATACTTCTTATTTCTGCATCTGGTAAGGCAAGTCAAGTAAGCGACAGTAGCAACTTTTGCCCTGACATAGTCAAGTTGGGGTTTGTCTGATTAGCTTAAGCTTTAGAATCTCTTGGTTTGGGATAATGCAAAACAGTCTATTTTACTGGAAAGGGGAATAAAGTAAAACAAGCCACAGAATACAAGATCTTTGCAATACACATACCCAACAAAGGACTGGTATTCAGAATATAGAAAGAACTCCTGGGAATCAATAAGAAAGAGGCAAACAATTCATCAGAACATTGGGCAAGACTTGAATTTCACCAATGAGAAGTTGCAAATGGTCAATAATCATTTGAAAAAGTGCTCAGCTAAGTGAGTCATTCAGGAAATGCAAATTAAAATGAAAATGTTATACCACTTCACATTCATCAGAAAGGCTAAAAGGAACAAGATGAAGTTAGTAACTCTGTGGACCCACTGCTGACAGGAGTATAAATTGGTTTAGCCATTTTTTTTTTAACATTGTCTACTAAAGCTGAGTGCATGCATATTCTATAACCCAGTAATTCTACTTTTTGAAAATGTGAACATATAGTCACTAAAACATAGGTGTAAGAATGTTCATCACAGCACTATTTTATAACCCCAAAGCGGAAATGTTTACAGTCCATCAGGACTAAAATGAATAAACTGTGCAGTAGTCATACACTGGAACACTATGCAAAGTACAGGAATGAACTAACTACACACACTATAGATGGACTTCAGAAACTTGATATTATATGAAAGAAGTCAGACCCCAAAGAGTGAGTATTATGATTCCATTTGTATGAAGTACAAAAATCATTCAAAACTAATACTCTCTTTCTTGATACGGGTGCCAGTTTCATGGTTGTGTTTACTTGATAAATTCATCAAGCTATACTCTTGTGCTTTGGGTAAATCTCTGCATATAATACTTCAGTAGAAAAGTTTACTTAAAATATATTGGAAATAACTAGATTCATTATTAAACAGATGCCAAGTAAAATTCTTTGAAAACCAAGCACAAAAGTGTATGCCTGAAATTTAAGAAGGTGAATTGGTATTACGGTTTTACAAAGAGAAGAACTGAGATTATTATCTAGCTAATTAACACCAAACCATTTTGCCATTTATAAGATTTCCATAGGTTTTTTCAGGGCCCTTATAATATTCTGCATTGTAAACAAGTTCTTTATATCTACCTGAGTATGTTTTTGGTCTACCACCAAATTAACCATCTGCGTCTATAACTTTCTACCTCCCATACTGTTCAGTAGAGTATCTTGAATTATTAGGTACTCAGAATGGTACAATGAATCAATATTGTTTGGAGCTGTCCTTAAAACTGTAGTGACTGGTAATTATATTGTGCATAATAAAGTAAGTATTATAGTTTCAGTCAGAAGGAAATAACCTCTCAGCAGCCTGAAACATGGAAATGATCATACTCATTTCAAAGCATGAGTCTTTAACTGGGAGTCTGTAAGCACAGATGGGAACAAACTTATATGCCTCCCAGCTAACCCCAAATTTAGCAGGAAGTGTATGGATTTTCTACTGCTCAGAGGGTCAGCACCCTCAGCCTCCACATTGTTCAGGGCCAACTATAGTTGTACATAGAGATTTTTTTGAAATCAGGAAACATGATCATCTTCATGTCTGTATATACACGAAAACTTAGATGAAACGGACAATTTTCAGTAAAAATAGAAATTACCAAAATGATTTAAGAAAAAATACAACACCCCCCCCAAATTAATTACCATTAAAAATTGAACTCTACCCACATAAAAGACACCAGACTCAAATATTTTACAGAAATAGCCCAAACATATCAAATGGTTTCAGAGCTTAGACATTCAGAAAAAGTAACAACTGATTTTATGAGGTGAGAATATCTTTGATATAAAAAACCAAATAAAGATACTGTAACAAAGTAATCTACTATATAAACAAATATACAAATATTCTTTAAATATTAACTAATTTTAGAATATATATGAAAACCATTTAAAACAATTAGGTTTTATCCCAGTAATTCTAGCATGGTTCAACACCAGAAAAAGCTGTTCAGTTCAGTTCAGTCGCTCAGTCGTGTCCGACTCTGCAACCCCATGAATCACAGCACTCCAGGCCTCCCTGTCCATCACCAACTCCCAGAGTTCACTCAGACTCACGTCCATCGAGTCAGTGATGCATCCAGCCATCTCATCCTCTGTCGTCCCCTTCTCCTTCTGCCCCCAATCCCTCCCAGCATCAGTCTTTTCCAATGAGTCAGCTCTTCGCTTGAGGTGGCCAAAGTACTGGAGTTTCAGCTTTAGCATCATTCCTTAATCTGTTAGTTATACTATACTCTTCAGTTTAAAGGGAAACATTTTTTATGAACATTTGAAAAGATGTAATAGAAACAGACAAAGCATTCAATAAAATCAAACACTCATTCACAGCTTTTAAAAAAACAGCAAACTTCGAGGATCAGTTGGTAAAGAATCTGCCTGCAGTGCAGGAGACCTGGGTTTGATCCCTGGGTTGGGAAGATCCCCTGGAGAAGGAAATGGCAACCCACTCAAGTAGTCTTGCCTGGAGAATCCCATGGACAGAGGAGCCTGGCAGGCTACAGTCCATGGGGTCGCAAGAGTTGGACACAACTTAGCGACTAGAGAGAGAGAGAGAGAGTAATAGAATTTCCCTAATGGGAAAAAAAAAAAAGGTTTCTGAAATAATCTACAGCAAAATTCATACTTACTGATAAAAGCCTGCATTTCCATATGAAACAGGAACTGTGTCTTCCCTCAGTAAAAACCTAATGCTCAGTGTGAATGGAAGAGGAATTCTTGTGTAAAGGTCCAAATGGCTCTCCCGCAAAGCAGGTAAACTATATCTGGGCTTCCTCAAGTGTCTGTCTAATTCATGGCATCTCTTTGTGGCGGGGAATGTTTATTATATAATATTAAGTAGAAAAAAGAACACAAATGATTTATGCTCTGATTACAGTTAGGTTAATGTTTAAAAATATACATAGAACAAGCATAGAAAAATTAAAACAGGTGACAAATTGTGGAAATGTGGGTGACATTTTTCCTTGATATTTTAATGTCAATGAAATAAAATGTTCTAAAAGCAAGTCCATGATAAAATATTTTTAGGTGTTTTCGTTTATATCCTAAACACAACAGCTTATAGCTATCTGTTTTAAACTAAAATTTCCTTTTTGGTGTTATTGCTAATTACTTTAAAGTGATTTTGGAGATGGGAATATGAAAAAAAAGAATAGAAGAAAAAAATAGATATCATGTATTATTCCCATAAAATCAAGAAGGGGTTGATTACCTCCTCCAGCTTGCTGAATTCTTTATGCAGTTCTTCTTTTAGGTCAGAGCAATCTTCCTTATTTTGCTTCCTAAGAAAGCTTACCATCAAAGATGGTACCTAGACAGAGGAAAAATTTCTTAGTTTATCAGTGTAAAGCTAACTATATCAGCCCCTTCATATAAAAGCACCACAGAACCCTTATAGTCCCAGAGTCAGGATGTTCTAGAAACTTTAGTTTCTGTACTCAGAGAAAAACAGTTTCTGTACTCTTAAAAACAGTTTGTGACCTAAGATGCTGTAAAAAGTCAAGATTTTATAAGGAGCAATTAGAAGCAGCCATCTTGTTGAGTTTGAGTCAAACATATCTTAAAAGGACACTGATAGAATTGTTGCTCATTGAATTGTTGAGAGGCTGAACAAACAGGTCTGGAACTGAACTGGACCATTCCAAAATCATGCTGGAAACTGACCTGATGGGAAGCAATGCGGGAGACCCAGGTTCAATCCCTGGGTCGGGAAGATCTCCTGGAGAAGGAAATGGCAAGCCACTCCAGTACTCTTGCCTGGAAAATCCCATGGAGGGAGGAGCCTGGTAGGCTACAGTCCATGGGGTCGCAAAGAGTCGGACACGACTGAGTGACTTCACTTTCACTTTGCCACCAGTGAACTGAGCACTCGACGCTACAGTTTGTGTCCCTGCCAGATGCTGGACTATAAGGTTAGTGATGCCAGGCTGGAATTGAATCTTGCAGTCATCCCAGCTCGTAAAAGCCAGGAGTTCTGCCACCAGCCACTCTCATCAGCAGAACCGGTGCCCCACCCCATGCCTACTTCTCCACATGTCTCATTTCTGAACTGAACCCTACCATGTGTGCACGTGAGAGGAAGAGCCTAGGTCCCAGGCCTTGGCACCAGCTGCAAAGAGAGCTGGGAAGGAGATTTTCCTGATCTCTACCTTGGGACAAGCATGAGAAGACAGCTCAAAGTGGTTGACAACCTGAAGACTTGACAGGTGTAGCAGCAGATGCTTTAATGCTTGTGGTGGAGGTGTTTGTGTTTTAATGCTGTCTTTGGTACTGTCTCACTGCAAGAGACAGAAATCCACTTGTCCCAGTGTAAGTAAGCAAGCCCTCGTAAAAGTACAGGAGAATGTCCAGAAAGCCTGTCCATGTTGGTACAGCTTGCCTTCATTGGAACTGAAGGTTTGCAGGCAGCCACTCCTTCCACATTTCCATCTGGGTCTGGATGGTCTTTCATCTCTGCTTCTCCTTGAATGTCTGCTTCATATTATTTGCCAAATGTCAATTCCCTTTGCAATGTTCTTAACCTCTGCTTTCCTAAAAATTCTTTTATTGTGTGTCTTTGGGTTGTTAAGTCTCCAATGATATAAACATACAGCTCCAAAACCTCAATATCTTTATTGTCTTAGTTTGTGTCTCATTCCCAAGTTTTCAGGAAAAAAATTATTGGTCTGGGGTACAGCTGGGGCATTTCTGGCTTGCTGAGCTGTGGTCAGGAGGATGGGGTCATGTGGTACTTAAGCCAACCTCTTCTCTGAGTGTGAGCAGGGAAGAAACGGTGGGTATCTCCAGCTGTTAGCTCCTTTTCTTTCTAGACTACAAGGAATCTCAGTATTACGATTCTTTAATTCTCCAATATCTGTCTTGTAAACACCATATTCCCTGTCTATCATCTTTGACAGTGGCAATCACTTTCATTCTGCTAAGCCAGACTCCCTCTTCCTTCCCCACTGGTTTTTCCCTTTTCAGTGTTTCCTTAAACAATATGTTCTTCCTACAAGTCTCACTTTCTAGATATATATATATTTTTACCATTTCTTTCCCTAGAGACAAGATGTTTCCTATTATGTTGACATATATCCTGATGAACTATCAGAATTATATAGATATTATGTAGATATAACCTGATGTGGCTATTCACATGGTCTACTGTTGGTCATTTCTTTTTTAATACTAATTGTTTGAACTAATCTAATTGTTTGAATTAATACTAATGCTAATTCAAACACAGAAAGTATTTCTACAGGAATGCCATTACTCAGCCCATAAGGAGCTGTTGCCAACACACAGGAGGTGCTCATAGATAAACACTGTGGCTAGAAGAACAAGAGCTAACACTGAGTATTTACCATGTATCGGACTTCAGGTGTTCTATATTAACTGATTTTTTTCAGTGGCACAGGAACCCTTATTATACTCATTTTATACATGAGCTGAGGTACAGAAGTAAATAATAAGTAACTTGCTTAGAGTCACACAGCTAAGAAGTGGCAGGGCTGGTGACAAGCCTACGCAGTGAGCCTAGGAAACACGGCTCTCATCCTCAGAAGGTCACAGCCCTGGTACAACACACAGGCATAAAACTTACATACAAGAAGGCAGCAGTCCCCACAGAGGAAAGTTAGCACATGTGGGAACAGAGCTGGGCACTAACAAGCTTCTGGAAGACAGCAGTCTCTGGACAGGTACAGTGGTTCCTTAGTGTTTGCTGGGGGTGGCAAGGTGGGGGCGGAGGTGGGGGTTGGGTTCCAGGATACCCCGCCCTCGGATAGGAAAATCTAAATGCTCAAACCCCTTATATAAATCGGCACAGTACAGTCAGCCCTTAGCCTCTATGGTTCCACTCATACAGGAGTGCAGACTGCACAAAAGAGAACCTGAGACAACGAGGCAAAGTGAGAAAGGGGAAGAGTCTTCTAGAAAGACTAGAGAAGAAGGTAGCAAGTCTGGGAAAAATTTCAGCATGACAAGAATATAAAGTGTTAGGAAAGCAAATAGGATTCAGATCATGAAAGGGCGCATAGGACATGTCAGAGCCGGCAAGAGCATAATCCTGTTTCTTTCCCTCCCAAATCACTGAACCAAGAGTGACAGCACTGATTCAGCTTTAAAAACAAAGACATTTTAAATAGGAGCTGAAATTTCTTAAACACGCACCTTAGAAAAGGACTCAAAGACCATCTTTTGGCAAGCCTTCTCATAGGGGTCGCCTGGCAACAGCTTCTTCTCTGGATATGCTTCATCCAGGTACTCACAAGTGATGGCAGATTCATAGACCAACTGACCCAGACTGGTTTCCAGAACCGGCACTAGGCCTAAGGGATTCTTCTTGAAAAACCACTCAGGCTTATTTTTCAGGTTGATGTTGATGACTTCATGCCTGAAAAACACATGAAAGACAGTGAAGACAGTAACATTTTTCTTGTATTCCCGAATAAAATGTCATCGGTCCCATTACCCACTTAGCTGATCAGACCCCAAATTTTGGAGTCAGCGTGGCCTTGATTCCTTCCCCCTACCCTCTCTTCCTCAAATCGCATGGATCAGCAAGACCTGTCAGCTAGACCAAATCACAGCCTGGCTTCATCTGCTTCTCAGCTTTAACACTGCCACCTCGTCCAAGACATCACCTGCCACCTGGACCTCTACGGTAGTCCCACTGGCCCCTCTGCTTCCACTGTGGCCTCCCTACAGTCAGCCACTCTACTCACGCACGTGTACTCAGCTGCTAAGTCGTGTCAGAATCTTTGCAACCCCATGGCCTTGGACTGTAGCCCACCAGGCTCCAGTGTCCGTGAGATTTCCCAGGTAAGAATACTGGAGTGGGTTACCTTTTCCTTCTTCAGGGGATCTTCCAGACACAGATACTGAACCAGTATCTCCTACATTGGCAGGTGGATTCTTTACCACTGAGCCACCTGGGAAGTCCCCACTCTCCATATACAAAGGTAAGCTGGATGAGGCCACCCTCCTGCTTATTTACAACAATTGCTCCTCACTGCAATGCTGATAAACTCTGAACCCCTTTTTATGCCATGTGATCTGGCCCTAGGTTACCTGTCACATCTGTTTCCTATGACTTTTGCTTTGGTCATTATGATCTGACCACACTGGCCTTTTTTATAGCTCTTGAATTACTTTCTTCATTGAACTTAAGATATGCATCTGAAGTTACTTTGCTAACTTAATTACATATTTGTTATGTCACCTCCTTAGAATGTAAGCTCCATGAAAGCAGTGATCTGCTTGTGTGTCTTGGTCATAGTCATAAACAAACATGTAAATGAGCAAAGTTTGAAATAGATTCAAATGGTATGAAGATATATAAACATTTTCGGATAGGTACTCAACACACATTGGTTGAATAAATAAGTGGAAATTCTTCAAGATTGTCAATTAGATATTACATTTGGGACTAAGACGTATCTTAATTGCAAAAATATCTGAGCCAACTAATTGAGTTTGTTCAGGTCTCACTACATGAGAATCAACATGGTATTAATAAAATTCAGTTTCTTTTGCTAATCTGAATAGAAAGGTCATCAATTTTTACAAGAATATTAAGGAATCCAAAAAATTCATCCACAAAATAAGCTTTCAGATTAAATTTCCATGCATTGATTTTTTTTTAAATGGCACATGAGTAAATTACACTAAATAAACCCATAAAGAAGAAACAGATGAAGTCTGAACTATATTAAGATTGTTTTTAGATCTGATTTCTGTCCTGCCTGAAAGATTTAAGATCCCCTGGAGAAGAAAATGGCAACCCACTCCAGTATTCTTGCCTGGAGAATCCCATGGACTGAGAAGCCTGGTGCGCTGCAGTCCACGGGGTCACAAAGAGTCGGACACGATTGAATGACTTTACTTACTTACTAAGAGGAAGGGGAGTTTCATATAATTGTTAAAGTCAGGTCTCAGGTCCATATCATTGTCAAAGCTGGATAAGTGTTCAATAGAACCGATTAGTTACTCAGAAAAAATACATCCCAACATCTTTTGTTCCTTTATCCCATCCACCTGAGTAGCTACAAAATCATTTAGCTTGAGGATTAAACACACAATCCTACCCTCTCTCCCATAGAAAGAAAGGAATAGCCAGAATGAATAGAGGCATTTGTGTGTATGTATTAAAGGGTTTGTCTGCTGACAGATTACTGTACACTCATATACAAGCCACTGCAAGAATAATGAGGCTCTCTGCCAAGGAATTATCAAGATTTCTGAAATTTTATACTATGAAAACAAAAGGTAAATTCTGGGCTTTTGTAATAAAGAAGGTTCTCAGAACACACATGCATTTTGGTAATCTGGCATGATGAGCCAACAAGGTAATATACCTGCTGCAACAAGTTGGAAGATGTGCCTTTTAGAGAAAACCAGGCTTTAGTAGATTCTATAATGATCCAACCGGTCAGTCCTAAAGGAAATCAGTCCTGAATATTCATTGGAAGGACTGATGCTGAAGCTGAAACTCAAGTACTTTGGCTACCTGATGCGAAGAACTGACTCATTTGAAAAGACCCTGATGCTGGGAAAGACTGAAGGCAGGAGAAGGGGACGACAGAGGATGAGATGGTTGGATGGCATCACTGGTGCAACAGACATGAGTTTGAGTAGGCTCTGGGAGTTGGTGATGGATAGGGAAGCCTGGAGTGCTGCAGTCCATGGGGTCGCAAAGTTGGACACAACTGAGTGACTGAACTGAACTGATAATGCTATATGGTCAGTGTGCATGCACGCTAAGTCGCTTCAGTCATGTCTGACTCTTTGCGAGCCTAAGGACTGTATAGCCTGCCAGGCTTCTCTGTCCATAGAGATTCTCCAGGCAAGAATATGGAGTGGGTTGTCAAGCCCTCCTCCAGAGGATCTTCCTAACCAAGGGATCGAATCTGCATCTCTTAAGTCTCCTACATTGGCAGGCAGTTTCTTTACCACTAGCGCCACCTGCAAAGCCCCATAGTAAAGTCAGCTACCTCTCTAATCAAAGTCCCCTGGGAGGTAAACTAATCCATGAACATAGTAGACCTCTGTTGTTTGCACTGCCCAGCAGCTGTTACCACCTTTCACCCCCATACACACATTTTTATGGTAAATCAATCCCGTTTCCCTTTGAAAACTGTGCTAGTAAAATAGGGTTGTTTTCAACCTAGAAGTCCAGAGGATTTTTCTTTTAAAAAAAAATTTAATTTAATTTTTGGTTGCACTGAGTCTTTGTTGCTGTGCAAAGGCTTTCTCTAGCTGTGGAGTGGGAGTTACAATCTAGTTTGGGAGTTACACTGTAGATTCTTCACCTGTATGAGCACAAGATATGTCTTTTTCCAATCCAACTGAATTGGATATCTGTTAATTGCAAGAGATTCTGACTAATACAGTAAATATTACAATATTTAGATAAGACAATGTTTTGATAAATGTTACTAAATGTTGAATATTTTGCTATGTGTTCAGAATCAGTTTCACCCAGAATATGGTGGAAATCTTACTGAAGTGATGACTAATTGATAAATAATTTTTTTTTTTACCCTTTGGAATATATCTTACCTTTTTTAGGGAAAAGGAATTGCCTGCTTAATTCTCCCCCTAGAAGACTAAAAGAAGTTTATACATTCTAAGCACATAGATAGAAAATTTCTTTGGAATGGGAACTATCTCTTAAAACTTCCACACCACATGCATCTAATGTTTGTTCAACAGATTCCAAAGGTCCCTGTTAGGGAGAAGGTTCCAGTGGCTCTTCAGTGTCAGAGAAAAACCAGTGACTTGCATATTTCTTGTGGAAAGCGCCTATGTCAATAACCTTGCTGTGTGGCTTCCCCAAAGCGTTAATTTTAAGGCACAGACACTTTATTTGCTTCAACCAATAACCCAAACTATAGAAATATGCACAGTACAATTAACTCAGCACTCTGCCCAGAGGAGTGTCAAGGCCAGGACTCTGGACTGGGATATACGGCAACACAGCAGCACTCAGGATCTGCCAGAGCTCAAAGAGCTGCTGCTTGTGAGCACACTTGCTGTGATCCCTGCATACCACGAGCTTTACTGGAGGTCTAGCTTTTCTGATCCATAAAATGGCTAATCTAAAGGGAATGTCCCAGACTGGTGGAGTCTGTGGCATCGGCCCCCTCGCCCCGCTCCTACCTTGGGGATAGGGTCCATAAGTTGCTCTATCTCGGAAAGGCTTAAAATAGTTTATTTTGCAGTAAATGGGTCCTGCCAGAGTTTCCCACTGAGGCCTTCCTCAGCAGCTGGTTCATGGCCAAATCGGGGAGCAGCCCCCTCCTTAGTCCTCACCGGATTCCCTTGGCCCTCAGGACCAGGAGCGTCCTCTTGGCGTAAGGACAGAACCTCATGCTGTAGACACGGATCAGGCCCTCGGGGACGGGCCCCGGGGGCGCGCTTCCTGCGGGGAGAAAAGGACGCAGTTACAGCCCAGAGAGTGGCAGGGACCCCCAGCCTCCAGGTGTCCACCGGACCCAGCGGTGGAGAGGTCCCGCGCGCTGCGGCCCCGGCTTCTTTCCCCGGGCGGGTGCCTTCCCAGGAGGTTCAGCCGCACCCCGACCCGCGGCCGAGGGTCGCCCAGATCCCCGCTGCAGATCGCGAAGGGCAGCCTCACCCTTCCCCAGGCTCCTGACCGTTCCGCCGGACATTGCAGCGCAGCACAGGCCGAGCTCCCAATGGAGTTTAAAGTTCAACCAGGAAGTCTGTCGCCCCTCCCCTATTTTTCTCAGAAGCGCCAGGCTGCGGCAGACGCCAGCCCGGCCTAGGCTGTGTGCACAGGGACCCGCGCTGCCCCGGGCGCTGAAAGGAAACCTGAGCGCAGAAGCCCTTGGGCGACCCGACCCAGCGCGCAGGCGGATTCCCCACCCTCTTCAAGAAGGAAGGCCCAGCTACCGCAGCCTGGGTGCCTGGAGGGAGATCACAGCCAATATTCCCACTGCAGGCGCCTTTGCAGTACATGTGAAAACTGGAGTCTTAAACTCACCTTCTCTGAGCCTGTTTCTTCTGCAGTATGGTTGTTGGAAGGATTCGATTTTTACTAAGTTCTTAATACATAGTAGGAGCTCAATAAATTGAGGTTTATTATGACTACTATAAAACGGATCAATTACAGGAAAATAAGTATATACTCTCTGTTGCAACTGCTTACCTTTACTGTAAAAACTTTTATTATTTACATCTTTCTATCCAGAGAAATGACGCTCACATGTTGCTTTCTCAATTTTCTTGTACACATTGCCTTTCACAAAAAGTAAATACTTGTCTAATACACAGAAGGTCATTGATACATTTACTTAATAAATGGAGTAATTTCCAATGTGCTGTATAATCTTTTTCCATGTTTAAAGATCCTAGAAAACCTGCTTCATAGGTGAACATTTTATTTTATTTTTTATGGGTGAACATTTTAGTGAGATGAGAAAAATCATCTTTCAGATATCACAGAGCTTGGCTACACCCAAGAAAAGCTGAGAAGCTGGGAGTGAGATGAATTCTTCGTGGAAAATAAATGTCCTTTGTTGTTGTTTTGTTTTCCTGTGGATGGTTCTGGACAGATTTTGGGTTTTAGAGCTCAATAAACTCAAATAGACCACTGCTCTTTTGGCCTTTAAGACAAGCTGAGATCTACAAAGGGATAAAACTTCAAGTTGCGGATTAGGCTTAATCTGTCCAGGACTGGTCTAGTGATGCTGGGATGGATATTTGCAAGGAAAGAAAGTTGAGAGAGGTAAAGTGGGTTTAGGAGGATTGCGCGCTTCCTAAAAAGGTGAAACACACTGCTTATCATCTTTGGAAGCTCGGGGCTGCTCCTTGCATCACTGATTAGATTTTTTAAATGTATGGGTCTTAGATTTTATTTCTAATATCAAAAATCATTCAAAGTGAGAACTCACCCATTTTCCTCAATTGTCCCTCCAAGTCCCTTTCTGGGATAGTCTGTCTTTCACCTTCCAGACTAAGAAAGAAAGAGCACTCTGCTTCCTGTGATCTGCACGGTGCAGAGGTCACGGCCTCTCCACCTGAATACCAGCCAGAGATATTCCCCAGAAACCCAGTTAGAGACCTCCATTTTCATCTAAAACCCAGATTGCAGAGAGAAATGCTTTTCCACTGCTTTTTCAATTTGATTTTATTCAGTTTCTCCTTTGCTCTAGCACAGGGCAGGTTCAGCATCTCAGGTCATGGCTGATTCCAGCCCAGATCAGTATCTCTTTCCTAGAGTTCACACTTCTCTCCCACCTTCTGTCATCTACCTGGCATTTACTCTGGGAGCAGTAGCAAGATTTGCCTCCTCACCTTATTTTCTAGTGATGGCTTTAAAATACTCAAGTTGTAGTTAAAGGAATATTGTGTTTTCTGGGGGTGGGGTGGGGGTGCAGGGAGGGCTTGATGGAACACAAATAAGTCAACTAGTGAGGGAGTGGCACCAGAAACTATCCAGAGCTTAAGCAATACTTGAGAAGAAAGTTTGACTCTTGTCCAAGCCACTTCACTCTGTGACTCAGCAATGTGGGATTCTGTCAGCCAATCAGTGCAGACCCTTAACACCAAGCACCACCTGTGTTTGGCACTCACATTTCAGCAAAGAAATTCTTCAGGGCAGAAACACATAGCTCCACTTCTTCCTCACCCCATGTCAGCAAAGTCCATCACCATCTCTGATTGTGATAATCAGACTCCCAGGAGCATCCTGGATTCTTCCTTCTCTCTTACCCTTCTTTATCAATCCATCACCAAAGCCCATAGTTGTTGTTGTTGTTAATATTTATTTATTTATTTGGTTGTTCTAAGTCTCAGTTGCAACATGCGGGCTCTTTGATCTTCACTGTGGCATGTGGGATCTTTAGTTGTGGCTTACAAGCTCTTAAATGCGGCATGTGGGGTTTAGTTCCCTGACTAGGGATCAAACCCAGGCCCCCTGCACTAGGAACAAAGTCTTCTTCGCTGGACCACCAGGAAAGTCCTGATATAGGTTTTTACCTTTCAAATATTTTTAACGCATTACCTCATCAATGGTTTCAACTTGGGGGTTATTTTGCCCCCACCCCACAACGGAACATTTGACAATATCCACAGACATTTTAAAAAAATTATCTTACTTACTTATTCTTGGCTGTGCTGGATCTTTGTTGCTGCGCAGGCTTTTCTCTAGTTGCAACAAGTCGGGGCTGCTCTCTGGTTTCAGTACGCATGCTTCTCATTGCGGTGGCTTCTGTTGCAGAGCTCATACTCCAAGGTGCCGAGGCTTCAGTAATTGCCACACATGGGCTCAGTAGTTGCTGCTCCCTGGCTTAGTTGCTCTGAAGCATATGGGATCTTCCCTGATAAGGGATCAAACCCATTTCTCTTGCACTGGCAGGCGGATTCTTTACCGTTGAGTCACCAGGGAAGTCCCTAGACATTTTTGATTGTCACAACAGTGGAGGTGCTATTAACAGGGATGCTGCTAAACATCCTGCAATGAGACTTACCCCCATATCCAGTCCCAGATGCCAGTAGTGCTCAGCTCGACAACCCTGCTTTGCTTCCCTTGTTAGAATCATGAAATCAATTCCTAACAGATCTTCCTATTTCTATTCTCCCCACTCTCCTACCCAAATGATAATCCTGCAGGCAGAATGATCTTCTATAAACATAAATCTTATCTTGTCATTCCTCTATTTAAAACCGTTTAATGTCTTTCCCTGGCTCTTAGGATAAAGACCAGCATTCACAACTTGGCCTTTACCTGGCCCTTGCTCCTTCTCCAGCCTTCAGTGTTTTCTACTGACCTTCCTCTATTTCAATAACACTGCTCTTCCCAGTTCTTACCATCTGTTGTCCTGCCTTGATACTTTAAAAAAAAACTGTCCTCTATTCCTTCCCCATCCCCTCCCCTCAGCAATCACTCTTTATCCTTTAAATCTCAGTGAAAACAGCACATGAACACAGCAATCAGCTCTGACACTGCCCATGCAACCAGGAGAGAATTACACCATAAGCCCTCATAATATCTTTTTTCTTTTCTTCTTAATTCAGTCTACCATACTACGTTTATGTAATGAAATGGATGTCTATTCCTCACTCGTTGCGCCCCACTAAGAAGGAAGTTCTTCTAAGTTCCACAAAGAAAGAACTGTATCTGGTTTGCCCACTATTTTGTTCCAAGCGACTAGCACAATGCACGGTAATACTCAGTAAATATTAACATTTTCGAATGAAATGAAGAGAGAAGGTGGCAAGATGAGAAGGAGAGACGTAAAGAAGGGAAGAAAGAGGACCAGAAGGGAGGGAAGGAGTGGAAAAGTAAAGGTGGGGCGGGGGGGAGGGCAAGAGAGGGAAGGGGAAGGGAGGAAGCAAGGACAAACTGCGAATCTTTTTTGATCCGTTACTTCCAGAAGCTGTATGCCTCCTTGGAATAGTGGAGGGTATGTTAGAGTATGTAATGAGTAATCAAAGGTTTGAAGCTCTAGATTTAGACTCGATCTGGCTTTAAGTCCCTCTCAGTTTTGTAGTCTTGGGCAATTACTTCTCTTACTCTGCTTTCCTTTTCTACAAAATGAGTCTGATAGAGGATTTGAATATTAAATGAAATAATCTGAACCGCCCTTGGAACAACGTCTGGCACGGTCAGCACTCAATATTAAAGCTTGTTATTGCTATTTATTATTTGTGTGATTACTTGTCCGAGGCTGGATCACTCCAGCACCCACCCTGGGGCCAGCCCCTTGTTTCGCCCTCCGGTCTCCCATTGGTTGAGACAGCTCAGCACTTCCACCAATCCGCTTGGCTCAAGAGAGAGCAGCCGAAAGGGCAGAACCAATGGGCGCAGGAGTTACCGTATCCCGGATACGGTGTAAACAGTGGTGGCTCTGCCAGCCCAGCAGCCAGGGACTTTAGGGTAACCGTTGCAGACCCTGGCCTGGGTCAGGTGTTGGCTGCCCCCGGCCGGCTGAGAAATATCTGGGCCATGGCGCAAGGCCGGGAGCGAGATGAAGTCCACAACGTCGCCCTTGGCGCGTCCCTGTCAGTGAGGTGCGGCGTCCCTGCGACTGACTCCTCTCGCGGAAATTCTTCCCTCAGAACTACAACCTCTCCCTACCCTTTGCTTCCTCTTGTCCTGTAGACCTGCCGTCCCACAAATTCGACCTCTTCTTCAGCCACCAACGCCTTCCTGCAGACTTCCTTTCTCTGTGACTTCGCTCCCCTCATTTCCTTACTCAATGACAAGTTCCATCTCTTTTTACTCCTCCTTGCCCCCCACAACTCACCTCCCACCCCCTACCCCGCCGCTGTCTTACCCAGTACTTCTCTCCGACACTCTTAATTTCTGCCTCCTCTTTCTGACTATTACCTTCAATAACCTTTTCCTTTCATGTATGTTCCCCACCGCCCACACCCATCCCAGTGACAGCCCTCTTTCCATCCTAATGGTCTTTGGTGATTTTCTCCGTACTTAGGGCCATCAGTCCCTTCCTTCTCTCTCCTATCCACCGACTCTGGATTTGTTTGCACCCATAGTGGCCTTTGAAAAACATAAAACGCGGCGCAGGTGTAAGTTGGCATTGCTTTTCTTCCACATTCTGGAGTGTTAATTGCGCTGTGTTCCACACAGCATCCTTCATCGGTCCTGGCTGTACTCCCTATTCCCTTGAAGCTTCTCTCTGAACCAGTGTCCTTCTCGGATCCTCTCCATCATCCTTAAGCCTATCTGTAACATTTAAATAGAGGTAGACTCTCCCCTCATTTCAGACTCTCGTCTTTGTCTTCTTCCTCTAGCTTAACATTCACCACACACTCCTTACTTAAAAATATATTACTTTTGTGTTCTAACCTTTTCATTAATGTCTACTTACTTCTTTTAATTTGTGCATTTATCTCTAGTTTTAGATCTAAAACATAGCTGCACACACTCCATCTTAGTAAAGAAGCAATTTTCTATTTGGCTCCGAACCACTAAGCAGGCTCTCTCTCTTTTTTTATTTTAACTTTTCATTTTATATTGGAATATAGCTGATCAACAACCTTGTGATAGTTTCAGGTGGATCCAGGCTATCTTATTTAAAGCTTTTTTAAACATTTATTTTTAAAATCAAAACTAGTTTTAAAGGTAAGGCCGAGGATGCACCTGTTTTCTATTAGGATCAAGCTCTTTTTGGTCTCTCTTGTTTTAACTTTTTCTTTTCCATGCATACAAGACCTCAGAAATCCTTCTGGGATTTTCTCAGAAGGAAGATTTTCTTTGAGGTGTGAACAGAGGTTGTGCTTTACTAGAAAACTCTCTGAAGAAGATTCTCAAGACCTGTGAAACTTTAGGTCTACACTAAAGTTTCTTTAGTGCCTGAGCTGGAACTGGTCGCACAGCAACCTTGAGTGTTCTTTCATCTGAGAGATGGTTTGGGGCAGAAAGGGGGTGAAAAGAGAATAGATGAGTTTCAAAACTGTTCATGATCTATTGTTTGCTTTGTTTAAAACAGAAAGAAAAGGTATTTGAAATGTATTCTATTCTATTGATGTGACCTATTTTTTCCCAAAGATGGGTGCAAGGATTCCCCAAGCAGAATGTTCATTTTGTCAACGACAGCACCATTTGCTACCCTTCTGGGAATTTCGTAATATTTATCAATATTGAAACCAAGAAAAGAACTGTACTCCAGTGTATGAATGGAATTGTGGGCGTCGTGGCAACTAACATTCCTTATGAAGTTGTGGCTTTTTCTGATCGACGGCTAAGACCACTCATATACATATACAACTTTCCTGGATTAACCAGAAGGACCAAATTAAAAGGTATCTTACAAGACGCTTCCTCTGACATGACTGAAAGATTTTGTCTTAAGATGTGACCAGATCTAGCTCTTATACGTGAAAGTTTTCTTTCTTTCTTTCCTTTTTTTTGAAAGATTGTTTTTTCAGTTTTGGTGGTTTTCGTTTTGTTTTTTAGGAATACACATTTATAAGGAAGGAAACAGGGGGATCACTGAGAATTTAATTAAGTAGGATAGAGCCTTGCTACTCAATATGTGTTCTCCTTACCATCAACATTGCACCACCTAGGATGCTTGTAAATGCAGAAACTCTGCTCTCATCCAATACCTACTGAACTGTAATCTACACTTTAACCAGATTCCCTAGGTGATTCATATGTACATTAAACTTGAAAGGTGCTGGATTAGAATACTCTATTATAGCAGTAAATGCTGTTTGTAAAGCTTTTTCAGAACAATATTTTCTTTCCTTATGATTTATTGAAAATCTAACTGAATGGATATCATATAACTTCTAAAGGATAAGTCTCTGAGCCTCAATTTCCTTATGCATGAAATGAAGATAATGGTATCTTCTGTTAACAAATGAAATTATATATAACATATAATTGCATAATATATAATGTCTGTGAAAATATATGTATATATATGTGTATATACATATATATATCTATATATCTCACACGTTTTTTAGTCATGTCTGACTCTTGCAACCCCATGGACAGTACACTAGGCTCCTCTGTCCATGGAATTTCCCAGGCAAGAATAGTGGAGTGGGTTGCCGCTTCCTTCTCCATATATCATATATACAATGTCAATCAATGTTTCCTACCATTTGAGTTATTATTAACTCATTCATAGACACAACTGTCGCAGACTGGCCTACTGCACATTGGGAACTATCTACAGGCATATCTTGTTCTATTATGCTTCACTTTATTGTGCCTTATAGATACTGTATTTTTTAAAGATTGAAGGTTCATTGCAGCCCTGCATTGAGCCAGTCTACTGGCACCATTTTTACGACAAGTATTTGCTCACTTCTTGTCTCTGTGTCACATTTTAGTAGTTCTTACAATTTTTCAAGCTTTCTCATTATTATAACATTTGTTGTAATGATCAGTGACCTATTCAATAGAATACAGTTACTATTGTATTTGTTTGGGGGTGCCACAAACTACACCCATATAAGATGACAGACTTAATCTCTAAATCTTTTGTTATGTGCTGACTGTTCCACTAGCAACCATTCCCCTGTCTCTCTCTCTCCCTCCTCAGGCCTCTCTATTTCTTGAGACACAGCAATATTGAAATTAAGCCCATTAACAACCCTACAATATTGAAATTAAGCCATTAATAACTTCCCTGGTAGCTCAGTGGTAAAGAATCTGTTTGCAGTGCAGGAGGCACTGGAGATGTGGGTCGATCCCTGGGTTGGGAAGATCCCCTGGAGGAGGAAACGGCAACCCACTCCAGTTTTCTTGCCTGGAGAATCCCATGGACAGGAGTCTGGCAGGCTACAGTCCATAGTCTCTCAAAGAGTCGAACACAACTGAAACAACTGAGCATACAGCACAATAACCCTACAATGGCCTCTGAGTGTTCAGATGAGAGGAGGAGTCACACACCTCTCCCTTTAAATCAAAAGCTAGAAATAATTAACCTCAGTGAAGAAGACATGTCAAAAGCCGAGAGCAGTCAAAAGCGAGGCCTCTTGCACCAAATAGTAAACTAAGTTGTGAATGCAAAGGAAAAGTTCTTAAAGGAAATTCAAAGTGAACACAGATATAAGAAAGCAAAATAGCATCATTGATGATATGGAGAAAGTTTTAATGATCTGTATGAGATGGCTGGATGGCATCACGGACTCGATGGACGTGAGTCTGGGTGAACTCCGGGAGATGGTGATGGACAGGGAGGCCTGGCATGCTGTGATTCATGGGGTTGCAAAGAGTTGGACACAACTGAGTGACTGAACTGAACTGAACTGAACTGATGAGCAAATAGCCTTGAATTCCCTTAAGCCAAAACCTGTTCAAAAGCCAGGCCCTAACTCTTCAGTTCTATGAAGACTGAGAGAGCTGAGGAAGCTGCAGAAGAAAAATTCAAAGCTATCAGTTCATGAGGTTTAAAGAAAGAAGTCATCTCCATGATATAAAAGTGTAAGGTGAAGCAACAAGTGCTGCTGTAGAAGCTGTAGGAAGTCATTCAAAAGATCTTGCTAAGATAATTAATAAAGGTGGCTAGACTATGGAACAGATTTTCACTGTATTTAGATAAATCAGCTTTGTACTGGAAGAAGATGTCTTCTAGGACTTTAATAGAGAGAAGAGGTCAGTTCAGTTCAGTCGCTCAGTTGTATCCGACTCTTTGCGACCCCATGAACCGCAGCACATCAGGCCTCCCTCTCCATCACCAACTCCCAGAGTTCACTCAGACTCACGTCCATCGAGTCAGTGATGCCATCCAACCATCTCATCCTCTGTCATCCCCTTCTCCTCCTGCCCTCAATCTTTCTCAGGATCTTTTCAAATGAGTCAGCTCTTTGCAGCATGTGTCCAAAGTATTGGAGTTTCAGCTTCAACATCAGTCCTCCTAATGTACACCAGTGAACACCAAATGATCACCTTTAGGATGGACTGGATGGATCTCCTTGCAGTCCAAGGGACTCTCAAGAGTCTTCTCCAACACCACGGTTGAAAAGCATCAATCCTTCGGCACTTCGCTTTCTTTATAGTCCAACTCTCACATCCATACATGACTACTGTAAAAACTATAGCCTTGACTAGATGGACCTTTGTTGACAAAGTAATGTCTGCTTTTGAATATGCTATCTAGGTTGGTCATAACTTTCCTTCCAAGGAGTAAGTGCCTTTTAATTTCATGGCTGCAATCACCATCTGAAATGATTTTGGAGCCCCCAAAAATAAAGTCTGACACTGTTTCCCATCTATTTGCCATGAAGTGAAGGGACCGGATGCCATGATCTTCGTTTTCTGAATGTTGAGCTTTAAGCCAACTTTTTTACTCTCCTCTTTCACTTTCATCAAGAGGCTCTTTAGTTCTTCTTCACTTTCTGCCATAAGCGTGGTGTCATCTGCATATCTGAGGTTATTGATATTTCTCCTGGCAATCTTGATTCCAGCTTGTGCTTCCTCCAGCCCAGAGTTTCTCATGATGTACTCTGCACAGAAGTTAAATAAGCAGGGTGACAATATACAGTGTTGACGTATTCCTTTTTCTATTTGGAACCAGTCTGTTGTTCCATGTCCAGTTCTAACTGTTGCTTCCTGGCCTGCATACAGGTTTCTCAAGAGGCAGGTCAGGTGGTCTGGTATTCCCATCTCCTTCAGAATTTTCCACAGTTTATTGTGGTCCACACAGTCAAAGGCTTTGGCCTAGTCAATAAAGGAAAAATAGATATTTTTCTGGAACTCTTTTGCTTTTTCGATGATCCAGCGGATGTTGGCAATTTGATCTCTGGTTCCTCTACCTTTTCTAAAACCAGCTTGAACATCTGAAAGTTCACGGTTCACGTATTGCTGAAGCCTGGCTTGGAGAATTTTAAGCATTACTTTACTATTGTGTGCTGCTGCTGCTTCTAAGTTGCTTCAGTCATGTCTGACTCTGTGCGACCCCATAGGTGGTAGCCCACTAGGCGATGAGTGCAATTGTGTGGTAGTTTGAGCATTTTTTGGCATTGGCTTTCTTTGAGATTGGAATGAAAACTGACCTTTTCCAGTCCTGTGGCCACTGCTGAGTTTTCCAAATTTGCTGGCATATTGAGTGCAGCACTTTCACAGTATCATCTTTCAGGATTTGAAATAGCTCAACTGGAATTCCATCACCTCCACTAGCTTTGTTTGTAGTGATGCTCCCTAAGGTCCACTTGACTTCACATTCCAGGATGTCTGGCTCTAGGTGAGTGATCACACCATCGTGATTATCTGGGTCGTGAAGAACTTTTTTGTACAGTTCTTCTGTGTATCCTTACCACCTCTTCTTAATATCTTCTGCTTCTGTTAGATCCCTACCATTTCTGACCTGACAGAATGTGGTCCACTGGAGAAGGGAATGGCAAACCACTTCAGTATTCTTGCCTTGAGAATCCCATGAACAGTATGAAAAGAAAAAACGATAGGACACTGAAAGATGAATTCCCCAGGTTGGTAGGTGCCCAACATGCTATTGGAGATCAGTGGAGAAATAACTCCAGAAAGCATGAAGAGATGGAGCCAAAGCAAAACCAATACCCAGTTGTGGATGGGACTGGTGATAGAAGCAAGGTTCAATGCTGTAAAGAGCAATGTTGCATAGGAACTTGGAATGTTAGGTCCATGAATCAAGGCAAATTGGATGTGGTCAAACAAGAGATGGCAAGAGTGAACATTGACATTCTAGGAATCAGTGAACTAAGATGGACTGGAATGGGTGAATTTAACTCAGATGACCATTAAATCTACTATTGTGGTTAGGAGTCCCTTAGAAGAAATGGAGTAGTCATCATAGTCAACAAAACAGTCCAAAATGTAGTACTTGGATGCAATCTCAAAAATGACAGAATGATCTCTGTTCGTTTCCAAGGCAAACCATTCAATATCATGGTAATCCAAGTCTATGCCCGGAATAGTAATGCTGAAGAAGCTAAAGTTGAACAATTCTATGAAGACCTACAAGACCTTGTAGAACTAACACCCACAAAAGATGTCCTTTTCATTATAGGGGACTGGAATGCAAAAGTAGGAAGTCAAGAAACACCTGGAGTAATAGGCAAATTTGGCCTTGGAGTACAGAATGAAGCAGGACAAAGGCTAATAGAGTTCTGCCAAGAGAACGCACTGGTCATAACAAACACCCTCTTCCAACAACACAAGGGAAGACTCTACACATGGACATCACCTGATGGTCAACACCGAAATCAGATTGATTGTATTCTGTGCAGCCAAAGATGGAGAAGCTCTATACAGTCAACAAAAACAAGACCAGGAGCTGACTGTGGCTCAGATAATGAACTCCTTATTGCCAAATTCAGACTGAAATTGAAGAAAGTGGAGAAAACCATTGGACCATTCAGGTATGACCTAAATCAAATCCCTTATGACTATACAGTGGAAGTGAGAAATAGACTTAAGGGACTAGATCTGATAGACACAGTGCCTGATGAACTATGGATGGAGGTTCATGGCATTGTACAGGAGACAGGAATCAAGACCATCCCCAGGAAAAAGAAATGCAAAAAAGCAAAATGGCTGTCTGAGGAGGCCTTACAAATAGCTGTGAAGAGAAGGGAAGCGAAAAGCAAAGGAGAAAAGGAACGATATACCCATTTGAATGCAGAGTTCCAAAGAATAGCAAGGAGAGATAAGAAAGCCTTCCTCAGTGATCAATGCAAAGAAATAGAGGAAGATATCAGTACCTGGTTTCAAAGCTTCAAAGGCAGGCTGACTCTTGTTAGAGATAAATGCAGCTTGTGACTTGACATTGACGCCAATGCTCATTTATCATTTTGAAAATCTAGAGCTCTTAAAAGTTATGGTAAATCTACTCTGTGTGTACTCTACAAATCCTGTTGTCTCTACTCTACACATCCTGGATGAGAGCATATCTATTTACAGCATGTTTTACTAAATATTTTAATATTCAGTAAAATATTTAATGTTTAATAATTTAATATTTCACTATTGAGACTACTGCTCGGAAAAGAAATTCCTTTCAAAATATTACTGCTCATTGACAGTGCAGCTGGTCACCCAAGGGTTCTGATAGAGACATACAAAGAGATTAATGTTGTTTTCATGCCTGATAACACAACATCCCTTCTGCAGCCTGTGGATCAAGAAGTAACTTCTCCAGTCAAGTCCTATTGTTCAAGAAATATATTTTGTAAGACTGTAGGTGCCGTAGGGAGTGACTCCTTTAGTAGGTCTGGGCAAAGTATTAATGGATTGAAAACCTCTAAAAAATATTCACCATTCTAGATGCAATTAAGAACATTTGTAATTCATTGAAAGAGGTCAAAATATCAATACTAATAGGAGTTTGAAAGGAGTGGATTCCAACCCTGATGGGTGACTGAGCAGTTCAAGACTAAAAAAAAAAAAAAAAGACTTCAGTGGAGGAAGTCATTGCAGATGTGGTGGAAATAGCGAGAGAACTAGAATGAGAAGTGGAGCCTGAAGATGTGACTGAATTGCTGCACTCTCATTGTAAAACTTAAACAGAGGAGGCATTTCTTTTCACGGATGAGCTAAGAAAGTGGCTTATTGAGTTGGAATCTATTTCTGGTGACAATGCTATGAGATTGTTGAAATGACAAGAAAGGGCTTAGAATGTTACCTAAACTTGGTTGATAAAGTGATGGTAGAGTTTGAGCAGACTGACTTCAGTTTTGAAAGGAGTTCTACACTGGGTAAAATGCTATCAAACAGCACTGCCTGTTACAGAGATATCATTCGTGAAAGGAAGAGACTTTGACGTGGCAAACTTCATTGTTGTCTTACTATAATTGCCACAGCCACCCAGCCTTCAGCAATCATTTCCCCAATCAGTCAGCAGCCATTAACATCTAGGCAAGTCCCTCCACCAGCAAAAAGATTGTTATTTACTAAAGGCTCAAATGATGCTTAGCATCTTTTGGTAATCTCTTCTCCAGGGGATCGTCCCAACCCAGGGACTGAACCCAGGTCTCCCACATTGCAGGCAGATTCTTTACAGTCTGAGTCACCAGGGAAGTCCAAGAATACTGGAGTGGGTAACCTATACCTTCTCCAGCAGATCTTCCCAACCCAGGAATTGAACCAGAGTGTCCTGAATTGCAGGTAGATTCTTTACCAGCTGAGCTATCAAGGAAGCCCCATCTTTTGGTAATAAACTATTTTAAAATTAAGAAAGGTACATTTTAAAAACATAATTCTATTGCACACTTACTAGACTACAGTATAGTTTAAATATAACTTTTATATGTACTGGGAAACCAAAAATATCTTGTGACATTCTTTATGCAATATTTGCTTTATTGCACTGGTCTGAAGCCAAACCCATAATCTCCAAAGTATGGCAGTACATGAATGTAACTACCCTTCTTCTTTAAAATTTCCCCAAGCTTTATTATTTGGCTGTTGCCCTGTTCAAGCAATGAAAGTTAATTCAAACCAATAGCCAGCATTCATGTTAAATAATGAAACTCTAAAAGCATTTACAATTAAGTTAGGACTAAGTCACTGAGGATACCTGTTGTTACCACTAATATTAAAACCAACTTGGAGTTTCCAGCCAATGCAACATAATATGAAACAGAAAAATTACACCTATGGAAAAGGAGTTAATAGATAATAGTGTGCTAAGACTAATAAAATAATGCCAGTAAGATGCTGATTTCAAAATAAATATCCATGCAATTGGAAGATTTAAATGCTTAGGAATGCTTCAAGGAAGAAATATGACTGACCTCATGAAGAAAAACATAAAAGTCACTGATATAAAATATTTAAACATAAAGAAGCATATTTCTGCATGAAAATTATAGTTATTATATTTCTCATATTCTTCACAGAATGTAAATCATAGGTTTATCATGTTTTAGAGAGCCAGGAGTACTTAAATAAATGTTCTTCCAGAACAAAAAGTAGAGAATGAGAATAATTTGAAAGAGGTTGATGCCAAGGCCAAGGGCCCTCTTAGCATAATGGTGCTGTAGACAGGTAGATTGTGGTATTGGTATAGGGATCACTCCATCAGTGGAAGAGTTGAAGGCTGGGGATAGGGTCTAGGATCTATAAAGCTAAGTATATGATGAAGATGCTTCCAGACATGTACACACACACACACACACACACACACACACACACACACAATAGATGATCTGGATTATTCAATGATGGTGTTAAGAAAACTAATTAGAACGAAAGTAGCAAGTTATGTACTTATTGTTATACTATACACCAAAACTTATATCAAACAAAAATAAGAGCTCATTATAAACAACAAACCCGTCAAAAGTAGAAAATATGTGGTGGAAAATTGAAATAATTTGAGGACGGAAGAGAACTTTTCACATAAAGGTTGCAACTTAGAATAGACATATTTTTGATTACATACAAATTTAAAGCTTGTGAACATCTAAAATACCATAAAAATTAAAAAGCAAACAACGAAGTGAGGAAAATATTTGAAAAATATGACCAAGTATTTTCAGACCATTTATGAACTGATAGGGAAAAAAGACAGATATTCTGATAGAGCAGTGGAAAACAAGACTAGCAATGTCCAAAAGCATAAAGTCTTCCGTCTCAATATTCATTTTATTTATTTTTCAACATTCATTTATAACAGTTTCTTAAACTGAGATGAAGTTTTTCTGCTTATCAAGGTCACAATTATTTAAAAGCTTATACTTGCTAGGCAGAGTGTTAAATTGATAACATTTTTGTTATTGTTGTTGAAGGTAGAGGTAAAAAGTGATACAAAGACATGAATGTAAAGAAGACAAACATAGAAGGCAAAGCTTGCATCTATGGAACCACACTGAGGAGCAGCAGCTAAAGGAGGGGAAACCAGAGCCTCACATATAAGGAAGGCAGAAGCAGATACTTCCCTGTATTAGCATCCTCACTATGCACATTTTAAACATGTTGCTAAGACTTTTAAAGTCATGTTTCATTTCTTCAGCTGCAGGTACAAATGAGAAAAGAACTTTTTTAGCTGTTCTAAAGACCGAAAGATATTAAGCTAAGGGCCAGATATGACCTACGGGGCAGAGATATGGAAGCAAGCTAGAATTATGGCAGCTCTTCAAGGTTTTTCAAGTTGTTTGAATGAATAACTTTTCTAATTACCATGTTTTGTGTATTTATTCTTGGGCCATTTCAAGTCACATGGGGACGTACACAGTATAGTGTACCCAATTTTGCACTGGAGTCACGAGACAGAGACCTCATGGCTTAATTCACTCTAAAATCTTTTTAAAATGGATCTTAACTTTGCTCATAACTTTCTATTAATAGTGTTAGATGTCAGTCAAGACATCTCGTATTCTAGGGGCCAAAGCTTTTGAATTATGTAAAAATTATTAAATAAGGGAAATTAAACGATAAGACTATGGTTAATCTGAACATGATTAAATCCTTATAATGGGTTTTTATATTACAGGCAACGTTCTCCTAGACTACACTTTACTTTCCTTCAGTTACTGTGGGACCTACCTGGCTAGTTACTCCTCCCTTCCAGAATTTGAACTGGCCGTCTGGTAAGTTGCAGCCTCCTGCAGAATTCTTTTCTTTGGGTCACATTTTAATCTTGTCCTTCTAGATTATATCAAAGGACATCTACATGAAAAATCTGGAACAAGGAAAAGTGGAACAAATAAGTCCTAAGCATTGGCTTAATATAGTCACCACTTTCAGGCAGCAAATTGGCAGGACAAAAGCTAACAGATTAATTATTGTCTTTCTCTTCTTATTAATGTGTTAAAATATTCCTTTGCCAGGTAAAGAATTCATGGATAATTACATAAAGTTTTATCCTTTCTTAAATCATATGATACCTTTGAATTATTTTATACTTTCCAATAATGTTGAAATTAAGATGTCTCTATATTAGAGCTCAGTTTGAAGTAGTTATTTTTAGGGACATTAGAACAATTATATGTTCAGAGAGTAGAACATCATACCCCATTTTCCAGCTGTAAAGAAAATACTTGTTAATAAGGTACATGTCTGGTCTTTGCTGGGTCACTTCATGTGACCACCTTCAAGATGTACTCACTGTTCTATCCATAATATAGACTCCTTCTGGGGTAAATCTGTCTTATTAAGGTGACATATGGAATGTTCCAAAGATGATTGCGAATACCCCTTATATACCAGCTTTCTCGGGGCTTCTGTGGTGACTCAACTCTTAAAGAAGCCACCTGCCAATGCAGGAGATGCAAGAAACTTGGATTCAGTCTCTGGGTAGGGAAGATCCCCTGGAGAAGTAAATGGCAACCCACTCCAGTATTCTTGCCTGGAAAGTTCCATGGACCGAGGAGCCTGGTGGGTGTTGGTCCATAGGGTTGCAGAGTTAGACATCACTGAGTGCTCACACACACACACACACACACACACACACACCAGCATTTCTCATGGAAGAATGTAATAATCTAGATTCAGAGAACAACATTTAGTTTATGTAGAGTTACTTTAAAAAAAAATAAAACTTTACTGAGATATAATTGATGTATAATAAACTATATATATACAACTTGATGACTTCTGACTTATTCATGAAACCAGGATGATGAATATATCCATATTCATGATCAGGATGATGAATATATCCATAATCTCCAAAAGTTTTCCTGTGCTCCTTCGGATCCAGGTGTGCCACACATAAATGTGGCTTCCCAGGGTAAAGCATCCACCTGGCAATGCAGGGGACTCAGGAGACTCAGGGTTGATTCCTGTGTTGGGGAGATCCCCTGGAGAAGGAAACAGCAACCCACTCCAATATTATTGCCTGGGAAACCCCGTGGACAGAGAAGCCTGGTACAGTCCATGGGGCCTCATAGAGTCTGCCATGACTGAGTGACTGGGCACACATACCTGTACACCATTGCTTCCCTGCCTTCACCCCTGGGGAACCAGTGGTGTATTTTCTCTCACTCTGAGTTAGTTTGCATTTTATAGAATTGCATGTACATTATATACTATTTTTTTTAATCTGACTTCTTCCATGCTGCGCAGTTATTTTTAAATTCTCCCACACTGCTGTGTGTTTCAATAGCTCATTCCTTTGTATTCCATGGTATATAGCACAATCTGTTTACTCACTCACCTGTTAATGATTGTTTTAATTTGCTAGGGCTGCCATTAACAAAGTACCACAAACTGAGTGGTTTAACCACAGAAATTTATTGTCTCAGTTCTGAAGGGCAGAAATCTGAGATCAAGGTGTCAGCAGGATTGATTCCTGCTGAGCTATGATGGAGAATCTGTTCCTGACTGTGAATAACTATCCTCGTGTTCACATGGTATTCTCCTTGTTTGTATGTCTGCCTCTTAATTTCCCCTTTTATAAGGTTACTAATCATATTGGAGTTGGGCCACACTAAATGACTTCATTTAATTTAGGAAAGACCCTCCTTCCAAATAAGGTCACACTCTGAGATACTGAGGGTAAGGACCTTAACCTATGAATTGTAGGAGACAGAAATACATCCATAACAATGCTTAAAAGATGAGTAGGAATGAGATTTGTGAAGAAGAGAAGGAAGAAGATTCTAAGCAGAGAAAAGACATGCACAAAGGCCATGAGGTCAGAAAATATGGCAAATTTGAAGATTTAATTAAGAGGTCGTAATGCCGTAAACAAGAGACCAGCCATGAGAGGCAAGCCCAAAGGGACAGTGTGAGGCCAGTGTGTGATCAGCCTTGTAAATATGTGACCGTGGAGTTTATCATCCAAATCTGGACACTTGTGAGAATGAAAGGGGTATGTTATTAATAATTAATGCAAAAGGATACTCATCCTCTGTATAAGTCATGCAAGTTGGCACATCCTTTATCATAGAGGCAATGGCAGTCATTAATAGACTTTTACCAGGGATGTGAAAATAACATGATCAGTCTGCATATAAAGATCTTCTGGTCACATCAAGGAGGGAACATCAATTAGGAGGCTTTGGTGGTCCAGATGAGAGATAGTCGTGGCATGGACTAGAATAGTGAGCATAGGGATGCAGGAAAATGGAGATATTTGGGAGGTGTTTAGGGGGCAGCACCATTGGGCTTGGTGACTGACTGAATGTTGGGCATGGTGCTGAGAGAGAGGGACAGTTGAGGGTTTTACCCAGAGTTGTGACTTGGTAAACTTGGGGATGTGATGGTGCTTTTCAGAAAGATATAGAAGGTTTGGGTGGAGGGAGGTTGGAAGAGGCGATTGGGGAAGATGAGTTGGGACAAGCTGAGTTGAGGGTGCCTGAGATAAAGAAATGGTGATGTTTAGTTGGCAGTTGATATATCAGTTAGGATTAAGGTTCAGTTGCTGCTACAGAAACCCAAAGAGACAATGTAAACAAGACAGGAGGGTTTTTTTCTCCTGTGTAGCAGTTTGGGTATGAGCAGCCTGTGGCTGATCTGGTGGCTTACCGGTGTCTGGGATCTGTCTCCCCTATTCTGTTGTTCTCGCACTCCTAGGGTGTTGCCCTCATCTCTAGTCTAAAGTGGGGCACCAGCCATGTATTTTTGGGAGCCGCGTGGAAGGGAAAAGCATAATGGGGAGAGAGCAAACCTTTGTTGGACACAAAGCCCGGGAACTGCACACATCACTACCACTTAGAGCCCACTGGCCACCTTGGTCACAAGCCACATGGAGCTACAAAGCCCGCTGGGAAATATGGTCCTCACTGTGGGTGACCATGTACCTACTTAGAAACTAGGGGATTCTGTTACTAGGAAGGAGAAACAGAGAATAGACTTTGAGAGACGCAGTTTGCCTCTGTCCTAGATAGCTACGACCAGAGCTCAGGAGAGAGTGCTGGAGGTTAACATTTGGGAGTTGTTAGATTAGTAGTCAGAGTGCTGAAAGTGGATAGAGCCCCTACAAGAGAACCTTTAACAGAACCTAGAGGAATGCCAGTAAAAGGGGCTGAAAGGGGAAAAGGGCCTCATAGGATATTCAGAAGGAGCAGTCATGGAGCGAGGATGGACAGAGGCATGGAGGCTCCAAAACGCACCTGAGCCTGGATTCTGAAGAAAGCAGAGCCTGAGGCAGAAACTCACATGCCCCTTCTTTAGGAGAGAGTAAAGTTCCAGGAAGGAGGCAAGCTAGAAAGGGGGAGGGAGGGAAGGAAGAGAGCCAGTGTGAGCACACATGAATTCACGGGGCACCACTTAGCTGCTCTGTCCCCACAGGTGGTCTTTTGAGAGGCTGTGTGGAATACCGTGAACATGGACAGTCCCTGGGCTATGACACAAAGGGCTGGGAAGGGGAGAGGAAGATATGGGAACTTGCCCACCACTCCTGTTACCCCATCAATCAAAAGTCCCTTGCACAGGGTATTAACTCCGCCCCACTTTCAGACTTAGTGCAACCTGAGGCTCTGGGTGTGTAGAGCAGGCATGAGATGAAGTGCAAGCAAAGTGGGCCCATGAAGTTAGTTGAAACCTATGCAGTTAGACAGCCACCAAGTCAGCTAGGCAGAACAGGTGATCCAGGGCCCAGAAACAGCATGGGGCTGACAGTTAGCGGTTTCACATAAGAGCTTTGTTGACAGAGAGTCCAAGAGTCATCCCAGAAGGTAGTTGTGGTGAGCTGAGTCCAGTCCTGCAGAAGTTAAGTTAGACAAGGACTGAAAAGAGCCTGCCAGGTTTGGGATGAAGGTGGATGTCAGTGGATCTTGGAGACAGACAGATGAGAGACAGATATCTGTGTCAGTGGAATGGTGGTGATGGGGTGCAGATATCCTGGGATGAGGGAACAGGAGTGAGGAAGAGGACGCAGTGAGTTTAAACAAATCACTCAGGAAGGTTGGCTCCAAGGGAAGAGAGACATGAAAGTGTGAGATTAGGGGAGGGATTTTTTAAAAGATGGTACAGGTGAGCACTTCAGGGTTGACAGAGAGGAGTCAGGACAGAGGGAGAGCCCAAAGGTGCAAAAGAGAAGGAATAATGGGTAAACTAATGTTCTTCAGAAGTCAAGACCTATAGGGTCCAAAGCACAGGTGGTAAAACTGGCCTTAAGCAGAAGGGAGGATATGTCTTCCATTGTAACAGAAGAGGATAAGGAAAGAATGATACAGAACTTGGCAGGTTGTCACACTCGATCTCAGAAATTTGGAGGAATTTTCAGCTGATAACCTCTGTTTTCTTCATTGAAGTCAAGGCCATTTCCTGAGAGTAAGAAGGAGCCGGAGGAGTTAGAGCCTTCAGGAAAATGGAGAATATTAAAAATCAGCACTTTAGAGAGTAGGAAAGAGAACCAACCAGAGAAACAAAGGAGGATATGAGGGTCCTCGTTGGTGGTAAACATGGATTTATAATATCACCGACAAACATAGTCCTGTGATATTTGTTCTTTTGTTTCAGCAGCTCAGGTTTTCAGCCATATCCATCCAGGGTTGATGTGTTTTCCCAGGCATCTGAGGCAGAAAGTAAAAACAATCCAGGGAATCAGTGATACCAGCAAGAGATTAGTTAATGTGATGGATGGGACCTGTGTGGATGGGGATGGAAGGAGGTGGGAGCAGGAGGGAGCCAAGAAACAGGGTGAACTCCACACAATTTAGTTCTAGTTTGCAATTCACAACCCTGAGTGGAGTTCTGGCTCCTTATGAGGGGACAGCTCATGTGAATTTTTCTTCTGTTTATTTTATCTAGCAAAGGACCTTGCTCATGATAGGCATTCAAGATATTCTCTCAAGTGGGTAAATGAATTAATCTGTTTTAAACTACTGGTTTAAACAGGAGAAGGCAATGGCAACCCACTCCAGTACTCTTGCCTGGAAAATCCCATGGATGGAGGAGCCTGGTAGGCTGCAGTCCATGGGGTCGCACAGAGTCGGACACGACTGAAGCGACTTAGCAGTGGCAGTAGCAGCAAACTACTAGTAATATGATTTTTGTTAGTTCTTAAAGGGGCAAAACCCAAACAATGTAACCGAGCATAACCCTATGGGCTCTTCCTGGGACAGGTGGTAGTGGTTTAGTACCTAAGTCATGTCTCACTCTTTGAGACCCCATGGACTGTAGCCCGCCAGGCTGCTCTGTCCATGGGATTTCCCAGGCAAGAATACTGGAGTGGGTTGCCATTTCCTTCTCCAGGGGGTCTTCCCCACCCAGGGACTGAGCCCGCATCTCCTGCATTGGCAAGTGGATTCTTTAGTGCTGAGCCACCTGGGAAGCCTACTGTGATTTTTAAAACTCCGTAAATGATCAGCTGGTATCAGTGCATACAGGGCATCTCAACTCATAAGGAGTACTCATCTGTAGTACTAAGCGATTTAGGCACCTATACTTTTCAGCACATGTGATGGTACTTTCCACTTTCTAGATATAAATGGGTCAAATCCAGATTTGATAAGGAGCATGAAACAGCCTTATTAGCACATTGCAGAGTAATATTTTAAAATAATTGTCTTGCTTTCCTAGGAGGGTACACTATAATTATAAGCATGATTATTTTAACTTTGATATTAAGATAAGAGATTAATAAATTATATAATAAATTCTCAAGTTATGTAAGTTGTTTTCAAGTTTTGGGAATAGCCAAAAATTCATTCAGGTTTTCATTCTCTCTTATGGAAAAGCCTGAATGAACTTTATGGCCAACCCAATAATTAGATATATGTTCTCAAGACATGAAATTCAAATGAAGTATTTTTCACCAAACGCAATTTTGTCTCAGGAACTGGGAATCAGGTGTCATTTTGTGCAGGAAGTCACAACCCGGTGTAGATGTGAGCCAGATGACTTTTAACCCCATGAATTGGCACCAGCTGTGCTTGTCAAGTCCAAGTGCAGTAACTGTGTGGACCATCGAAAGAAGTAACCAGGAACATTATCTCAAAGCAAAGTAAGAGACTTCATTACAAGCTAGCAAAATGGGGAGTTTTGGTTGCATTCATGTAACGGGATTGGGTCGATTTGGTGAATTAAATGGCTTTATACACACATGTTAAAACATCTTTTCCCATACTTTGGAGTGGTTGGTTGCATTTTGAAGGGATTCTCTTAACTTGATTTCCCATTGAGTTTAAATATCAACCTTATTACAACATGGTTTAATTTTCCAAAGTTGTATTTACTCTCGCCATTTCAAAATATGCCTATTGTATTAAATATATATGTATTTCTAAAAGATTGTGTTTTTTGTTCCTATTATTTTGATACCCAATTGAAGTCTCAAAAATAAGAACATTTTAGATATGGGAAATGTATAGATTATATCTCCAGCCACATTGTCTATAAACAAAAGGGTCATCGCATGTAGTGAAGTCATGGAATTGCCTATTTCAATAGGACTGGGTCAAAGAGAAGTTAAAAGACCAATGTCCTGGTGATAGTTGATGATCACGGTACCCTTGCTGAAAAGAGTCCAAAGACTTAAGGTGGTCCTGAGCCTACCATTCTCTGCACACTCCCCAAAGTCAAAGACTAAGGGGACATTGGACATGCACATTCTCGAAGTTGCAGATTTTGAAAACCTGCCTTCTTAAAGAGAAATGTGAAGCTAGTTAATAAAGTTTTCAAACTGGAGAACCCTAAGAGAGGCACTTCTTTCTCCTCAGTATTCTTTATGTCTCAATTTCATTTTCAAGAGAATCCATTGAATAGCCAAATCAGTCTCAGGGCAGAGTTGACAACACTGTACCTTTTCATAAAGTGGATAATGTCTCTATCAGATCTTTGCCAGGGCAGACAAGTAATTTATCACATTTTGTTTTGTTTCCCTTGAATATTCTTCTCCAGTTCTGAATGTTGAGTTGTGATTTTTCTATAAGAAAATATAAAGTAAGTGGATTGTTCTGGATCAGAAAACAAGCAGGATTTGAAAATACTTAGTTAAGCCTTACATTTGAGTGGTAAATACTATTTTTGCGTGATGATTTTTCAAAATTATTCATCATTCATAAAACAGAACCAAGGACGTTTTGAACTTAACACGTAAAGCCATGAGTTCTCTAAACTCATCTTTATAACCATGTTATAGTTTAAAAGTAAATATATGGTAAATCTGAAAATAAATTCCTGATACCAGAGGTTGTAAAGGTAGCTGAGTTTAATCTACATATATGTTAATTTTGGTCCATATGTTTTCATTTGAGTTAGTTACCAATATTTAAAATTTGAGAAATTTCTCATCAATTCTAGATTCTGATATTCTCTTGAAATTTTGAAATCAAAATTCTCACAATCCAGCAAACCCTCTTGGTTAGAACTGAGTGGCACCTGCCAGCTTTAGGAGGTGTGTACAGAGAAAAAATTCTTAGATTTTCTGTTTCTTTGTCAGAAAAAGCCTAGTTCTTCCCTGCTGTGTTTTTCTTCTTCATGAGTCTTGTTTACTATCACAATGAACACTTCATTTCTGACGTTTGTGGAGGAAGTTCCCACCCGCCCCCACCGACACCCCACCCCCCCAACCCCGACACCAAACAATTCTCCATGATACCAGCTGGGTGTTTATGATTCAGCTCAATTCTGAAACTCTACCTAGAGATAGAACCAGATTCCACAGGCTAAGGGTTCGGTCCTACAAGACTGCCCTCCCCCTTCCACTTCAGATGCTAGCTGCAGACTAGGTTGTTACCTGTACTTCCGACTAACCAGCTACAGATTAGAGATTTCAATGACCCTCTCCTGGGGTTACATTAATCTGCAAGAACAACTCCCAGAACTCAGGACAGCACTTACTGACGTTTACTAGTTTATTGAAGGATATGATGAAGGCTGCAGATGAGCAGCCAGGTGGTGACACATGGGGTGAGGTCTTGGAGGGTCTTGAATGAAGCAATTTCTGTCCCATTTCTGGGAGTTGGTTAGACCGCATCACCCTCCCAGTGTAAGTGTTCACCAACCTGGAAGCTCTCCCGACTCCCTACCATTACATGATCAGTTTGCTCCATTTCTAGCTCCTCTGCTCTCTCTGGAAGATGGGAGTAGAAGCTGAAACTTCCAAGCCTCTAGTCATGGCTTGGTCTTTCTGGCGAGCAGTACCCATTCAGGAGCCTTTCAGGAGCCCACCCAGAATCGCCTCAATAGAACACAAGAAGCTCCTAACGCACTTAGGAACTTATAAGAGTTTCAGGAACTCTGTGCCCGGAAACTAGGTAGAGACCCTATATATATATTTTCCACTCTTTCACAGGAGGGAAAATACTTTCCCATCTGCCGCAGTCCCACCCGGTCACACAGCACTAGCCTAACCCCTGGCAGCGTTGAAGTTTCCAATTGCTGCTTTGAACACTAACTTTTAAAATGTTTGAAAAATCCCTGTGTACTTGATTCATGACTGTGTATTATCTGTCCTTTTACGATAAATAGTTTTAAATCTACTCTTTTATCTGGTTTCTGTTAGTTGTTTTTTTTTAATGAGTTGTAACACCTCCCACTTTGCTTACCACTTATATGAAGCAGTTCCATCAGTGACTAATTTCTGTTAATCTGATTATTCGGACGTCTTTTTTGCCCCTACAGGTCAGTAAAACTGCCTTTGGAAGATGGATCATTTTTTAATGAGACAGATGTCATTTTTCCCCAGTCGTTGCCCAAGGACCCTATCTATGGACCTGTGCTCCCTGTGTCAGCCATTGCCGGACTCGTGGGTGAAGAGGCAGAAACTTTCAGGGTAATGACCTGGCCCCTCTTCTTGTGTGCCTATTGGCTTTCATGACCATCCCATGAGATAGGCAAGAGAGAGAGGATCTTCCTGGTTTTTATTACAGATTAACCCTGGAGACCATGAGAGATGAAGGCTCCGGAGTTCTGAGTTTGAGTTTGAGTGACTAGGAGGATGATGGCCCTTGCTAACTGAAGCAGGAGGCCCAGCTGTGATTTCAGAGTTGGACATACTGACTTTGGAGTGCTGGGTGGCATCCAGGTGGAGATGCCAGGTGGACACGGGCAACGTGGACCTAGCGTCGGAGAGAAGGCAGTGCTGGAGACGAAATAAGTTGGAGTCATTACTGCAGAGAGGATAGTGGGAGCATGGAGCATGGGGTGGGGGAATGGGCAGGGGGTGAGGGAAAGGAGAGAGAGGGTGTCAGGGAAGACAGCCAGAGACGAAAATGTCTGCAAAAGACAGGAGGAAGAAGTGGAGTCTGAGGAGGCGCAGTCACAGAAATAGGAGAAAATCCAGGAGAGAATGAGGCCCTGGAAAACAGTGGAAGGAAGTTTCGTAAGGGAGTTTGCCAACAGTTACTCATTTTTTTTCATTCAGCAGATACTTATCAAGCTCCTTGTGTATAACAGGCACAGTTTTAGACAACAGGGTCATGTGGTGACCAACCAGGCATAGGCCTACCTCTCGGAGCATCCATTCTATTAGGGAGAGAGACAGCGACGTCAGTACCAAAAGTAAAGAGATACAGTAAATCGTTGCAAAATGTGGCAAATGTTATAAAAGGATAAATGGGAGATGGGAATGGAGGGGAGGGAGAGATCAACATGCTGCTCAAGGAAGGCCTCTGGAGGGATGACTCTGAAGGACGAGGGGGCATTCCTCCTGCTATAAGCAGGGTGAAGAGTGTTCAGGCAGAGGGCACTGCATGTGCGAAGGCCCTGGGAGAGAAGAGAATTCAGTATTCTTGAGGAGCTGAGAAGAGAATCCTGTGGCTGGAGCACAGTGAACAGGGACCTGGGGAGTAAGGCACAGTGATGATCAATAAGGAGGCTGGGGGCAGAGAGTGACACCTGCAGGGTCTTTGGGGTGAAAGTAAGGAGCTGGATTCTGCTGTGCCTCTGGAACCTGCGTTGTGTGAACACTTGTGTGAAAGCTCCAAGCTAAGGAGAACGGAAGTAGAGGTTCCCAAATGCTTCTGACCACTGCAGAGAGTTAGGCTACAGATGTTTCAAATAGTCCCATGTGATAATTGGTTTATGAAAAAGTCTCTGGCAAGCAAAATTTGTATGCTTATAGTATTTCTTCTAAAGGATGACAATTATTCACTTTTCCTGATTACAGAAGATAACGAATTCCTGTTAATAGTATAAGTCTTTACCTTGGAAATGCAACCACACTCAGCCACAGTGGGGCAGCAGAGTAAAAACAAACACCTCAGCCTTCACGATTTACAACTGGAAAATATGTTTCTATGTTTAGTTTTTGATACCAAAGAAGCCACATTTTCAACTATTTCAACCCCATCATTCACCCTGTGTACCAACTTCATGGATCCTACATAAAGCATTTAAAACTCAGGCAATTGTTCTTATCATTTAAAAAATGTCAAGTAAGAGAAAAGATTGTATGCTCTTAGTATTTCCTCTAAAAGACGACGATTATTCACTTTTTCAAATTATAGAAAATAGCTAATTCTTTTAATAGTACAGGAAATGCCTATACTTTTAACAGTACAGAAATGCCTTCTTTAAATACTTAAATATGGAGTTACCATTTTTAAAAAATGCTCATAATAAACAGACATATTTCTTTCCTAGGACTTTTGTAACTCAGTACATTGCAATTTTTTCCTGAAAACAGAAATTTAATATTAAAGTTTGACATCTCTAAATTATACAGGGACTGTTACTAAAGCCATTTATTTTACATTTAAATTAGAAGTCAATTTTGACACTATTTAATTCTTTCATCTTATGGATAAATAAGGTGAAAAACATTACTAACATATTGAGTAATGTCTATACACGTGAAAGTGTAACTAAACTTCGATCTCAAACGTCTTGATTCTCTTCCTTTGAATGAAGTTTCTTGTGGCCCAGTACCAATGGCAAAGAAATTAGTAAGGATTTGACCTATTTAAAGGTCTTAAAAATGGACAAATGTGGATTTTTATAAAATTACAAATATTAAACAGTCCCCTTATCTCTCTTGTAGCTAACAGTAGAAAAGCACATAATAGGTCTTTAAATGGGCAAGGATCACATTATACAACTTATTTGGGGCATTAGAAATAGTATCCAGTAGTAGCATGGGGGAAATCAAAGGCAGATGTTATCTGGGCAGAAACTATATCCAAGATGGTGAATTTAATCTGAAGTGTCCAGTTTTCTTTTTCCAGCGACCTTGAAAAAAATTGCTAAATAGAAATTCCTCTTAAAGCTCAAGTATTCTGACACATATTCAGATGCTTACATTTTCTAAAGCACTATTAAGTTGGGCTCGAGTATTTTATGTTTGGTCTTCAAGTGATCAAAATGTTTGATTCCAGAGGACTGAGCAAGGATATGGTGTTACCAACAAATAATTTTAAACACTTGTCGGCACCTTTTCTTTTAAAATTTTCCATTTCCATAATTGAAAATTATTCTTTCTGCTTATACCGTGTAATATCACATTTATTTTTAAATGGCACAGAACATATTTATTGATGAAAAAAAAATAATAGGAAGACAAGCCCAGGTTTATCTTAAATAAAACTGCACACAGTACTAGTTTAATATACTAAGGCAAGAAAATTCCAAGTTTTAATCCTCACCCTCTGAGGCATATATGTTCACTAACATTATGAGAACCAGATATGTGTGGTTTTTTAAAAATTTTCAAGTTCACTGCCATACTAGGAAAGAGTCTTTCTTTTTGTGATTTACAGTCAAATGTCATCAAGACAACCAGGGAACTTTTAAATTATGAAGATTAAATAATGGTAGTCAGTAACTCTTTTCCCTCTGAGTCAAATCTCAGATACCACAAAAACGTTGTTGATCAGCAACAGTTTAATTCTTTTGAGTGATTTTGTCCCTTTTTTATGCCCACTGGGTGGCTAAATTGTGACTCAAGTTTTATTTTCTAAGGATTCAAGGCTATGAGGGCATGAAATAGACCAACCATACACTAAAGATGACAAGATGACCTAGCCTTTAAAAAACTTATAATGAGAAGTGCTTCTATGTATGAAGCACTTATGCTTTCATATTTCATGATCCATCTCAAATGACAGTTCTCTCTCTGTCCATTTCCTTCACTCCATCAGGAAGAACAAATTGCTTTCTTGTAGGTTCTCTTGTAATATTTAAATACTCTTCTGCTATAAACTACCATGTGTTCTGATTCTGATGTTTGTTGATACTACTTCTCGCTCAATAGGTGATTGTCCTATTGAGAAGAGGGATAATCTTAGTAATACAAGAGATCTCTCTGGTACAATACATGGTATATAATCAACACCCAGTAAATGTTTGTGGAAATACTAATATGCAAAAATTTGTATCAGTTGGGAATTCAGTAGAATAATTACTTTGGCAGGGCTACACCTGCTTTACCTTTCCTAAATTAAAGAGCAGTATATGCTATTTAAATAATTGAGTATTTATTACAATGGTGGCCTGCATGATCAAGTTTTGAATGGAAAAAATGGCTGTTTACATGGGTTTACCATATTCCCCCACCACGAGACCTATTCCAACTTCCCCAGCTTTATTTTTCTCTCACAGCACATTCAACACATAATATTTTATTTATGTATGTATATATAATTCTTTTTCCTTAATTTCTTTTTGCTCTGTTTTCCCTCACCAGGATTAAGTCCCATGAGGGTAGATTTTGTTTGTTTGTTTGTTTGTTTTGTTCATTGCTATATCCCTGTGCTTAGAACAGTGCATGATATGTAAATATTTGGTAGATGAATGAATAAATGAATGAAATAAATATGGATCTCTCAAAGAATATAACAATTCTATTAATTTGGCCATTAGCTTATTAAAAATGTTTTCTGTTCTTATGGCTATAAGGATGCCTAAAGAAAACAAAGACGTTATGTTGTAGCTAATGCAATTCTAAATATAGTATAGCATTAAAAAAAAAACCCAAGATAGTACTAAATGTTTTGTTATAAACAAATATGTAAATAGATAAATAAAAGTAAAGTGTAGTATCTTTGACTTGTTTAAATAGAAAGGAAAGAATGCCATGCTATTTTACTTTATAGGACCCTGAATTCAGAATCTTAATCAGTGCTCTGGGGGGCAGAGGTGAGGGCACGTGTCCAAAATATTTTACCTCTGGGAAGATAGCCAGGTGGTCCAGGACTTACAAGGAGGCCTGCTCTGTGTGGACAGAAAGGGGGAATGGCCTCTCCCCTGCTGGACAGAGTGTTTAAAGCTATAGGGGACATAATACTGAGATATTATCATCTAAGGCAGAGATCAGCAAACTATCACCTGCCTTTATGTGACTTCAAACAAGCTAAGACTGTTCTTTTACATATTTTTTAAGTGTTAAAAAAAAAAGAAGGATATAACAGAGACCTATGTGGTCCACAAAGCTTATTTTTTACCTAGTCCTTTACAGGAAAATTTTGCCACAGACCCTTAGTTTTAGTTCCCAAAGCCAGTTTTTCTTCTAGGTACATTCCATAGATTTTGTGCATTTCTCTCTGAGTTTTCCATGGAATCAAAGTCAGGTAGGATGTTTCATGAACTAGAGAGGCGTTGAGAACCAGACCAAGGGTCCTCTTCTCATTCTCCGTTACAGAGAACTAAGCAGAGGGTTGAGGCCAACCACTCCATAGAAAAATCACATTCATGCCCCCTGCCATGAACCAGGAAAGAAAAGGTTGACCCAAATCTTCCTCAAATGGGGTGATTTTCGCTAAACAATGGCTTTCTTAGATCCAAGATATCAAAAAGTCCACCAAGAAATAGTGTACAAATTATTACTCAAGACTTTTGCAAAAAACCTATGACACTAGAACTCTCAATATGTTGGCAAAAACCCCTAATATTTTCCCTAGGGAATTAAAATGCAGAGAGAGAAATGGAGCAGGAAGAAGTTCATTTAGCTCTGGGCGAAGGGCAGGACCAATAAATGCATGTAGACATATTAATTTGTTTTCATCTTGGAAATTGTTTTTGTTAAGTATTTCTCTGGCTCTTAAGCCATGACTGTTGTCTTAACACAAGGTTTTAAATCTTTCCTTGAAGCCTAAAGATGATCTGTATTCTTTGCTTCACCCGACTATGCACTGCTGGACTCCAACAAGTGACCTGTACGTTGGCTGTGAAGAGGGTCACCTTTTAATGGTTAATGGAGAAAGCTTGAAGGTAACTGTGCTTAGTAAGATAGAAGACGGACCACCAAGGGGTAAGAAACTGCTTTGCTTCATTTTCCCAGAAGTGTAGCCATTGGTGATGGTTTTGCACTTGACAATGGATGTTTTGTTCCGTATTTTTCTCTTTCTAGAGACATCTTTGATTCCTCCTTCTTCTTTATCCTCTAGTTAGTTACCAAATCCTCTGGATGTTTCTTTTAGCTATTAAGTGTTTTATGCTCTAGACTTTCTACCCTCGATATACATATTTCACATAATCCTTAAAACAAGTTCATAAGGAAATACATTTTTATCTTCATGATATAGATGAAGAAATGGAGGCCTTAAGAGCTTAAGAAACATGCCCAAATTCACATAACTAGTAAACTATAGAGCTGACACCTGAACCCAGACAATAAGACCTCAGAGTCCAAGTTCCTACTATGCTGTATCCTTCTGCATACATAGGTGCTCAGTTGCTCGGTTCTGTCCGACTCTTTGTGACCCCGTGGACTGTAGTCCACCAGGCTCCTCAGCCCATGAAATTTTCCAGGCCCGAATACTGGAGTGGGCTGCCATTTCTTACTTCAGGGTGTCTTCCCCACCCAAGGATCAGACCTGCATCTCTTGCGTCTCCTGCATTCGCAGGCAGATTCTTTACCACTAGCACCACCTGGGAAGCCCTCTTCATAATATGCCTGTTTAATCAGCTAATATGCCCTTCCCTGCCTTCCACAGTAACTCTTTCTCCACGAGACCTTCCTTTAGGACCAACCGCCATCTTGAAAATTACTTTCCATTGCCTCACTAGCATTTCTGAGAGAATCTGATCTGTTCTCCTTAGATCAAGTGTCCACTCTTGGTCCCATCAGAGTTGGCCTGGGTCAGAGAAGCCAGTATCACCTTGTGTGAAGCTACATGTAGACACTTTGAGAAGGGAGTCTCACCAGGGCAAGATCTCCAACCTAACCAATGCACTTTCCACTCTAATTCTTCTTATTCTTTCACACCTTGCTTTCTGCAGCAACCGTAGAGCTGATTTCATTGAGCTTAATCCATAGTTGACCCAAACGAGGCATCCCATCCCTGCCAAACTGCCCTCTTTCTTTTTTTTCTAATTTTTATTATTTTTTAATTTAAACATTTATTTTAATTGGAGGCTAATTACTTTACAATATTGTATTTGTTTTGCCATACATCAACACTGCCCCTCTTGACCATTTTCCACGTTTAACTCAAGGATCAGTTCAGTTCAGTTCAGTTCAGTCGCTCAGTCGTGTCTGACTCTTTGCGACCCCATGAATTGCAGCATGCCAGGCCTCCCTGTCCATCACCAACTCCCGGAGTTCACTCAAACTCGCGTCCATCAAATCAGTGATGCCATTCAGCCATCTCATCCTCTGTCGTCCCCTTCCTCTCCTGCCCCTAATCCCTCCCAACATCAAAGTCTTTTCCAATGAGTCAACTCTTCGCATGAGGTGGCCAAAGTACTGGAGTTTCAGCTTTAGCATGATTCCTTCCAAAGAAATCACAGGGTTGATCTCCTTCAGAATGGACTGGTTGGATCTCCTGGTAGTCCAAGGGACTCTCAAGAGTCTTCTCCAACACCACAGTTCAAAAGCATCAATTCTTCGGCACTCAGCCTTCTTCACAGTCCAACTCTCACATCCATACATGACCACTGGAAAAACCATAGCCTTGACTAGATGGACCTTAGTCAACAAAGTAATGTCTCTGCTTTTGAATATACTATCTAGGTTGGTCATAACTTTTCTTCCAAGGAGTAAGCATCTTTTAATTTCATGGCTGCAATCACCATCTGCAGTGATTTTGGAGCCCCCAGAAATAAAGTCTGACACTGTTTCCACTGTTTCCCCATCTATTTCCCTTGAAGTGATGGGACCGGATGCCATGATCTTCGTTTTCTGAATGTTGAGCTTTAAGCCAACATTTTTACTCTCCTCTTTCACTTTCATCAAGAGGCTTTTTAGTTCCTCTTCACTTTCTGCCATAAGGGTGGTATCATCTGCAAATCTGAGGTTATTGACATTTCTCCCAGCAATCTTGATTCCAGCTTGTGTTTCTTCCAGTCCAGCGTTTCTCATGATGTACTCTGCATATAAGTTAAATAAGCAGGGTAACAATATACAGCCTTGATGTACTCTTTTTCCTATTTGGAACCAGTCTGTTGTTCCATGTCCAGTTCTAACTGTTGCTTCCTGGCCTGCATATGGCCTCAATATGCCAACAAATTTGGAAAACTCAGCAGTGGCCACAGGACTGGAAAAGGTCAGTTTTCATTCCAATCCCAAAGAAAGGCAATGCCAAATAATGCTCAAACTACCGCACAATTGCACTCATCTCACACGCTAGTAAAGTAATGCTCAAAATTCTCCAAGCCAGGCTTTAGCAATATGTGCCGGGGTCCAGCCCCAGTGGATCCAGGGAATTCGAAGGGTGGACGGAGTTGGCAAGGAAAACTTATTTATTAATATAAGATTAGATTAGGAAGAAATAGTGTAGTAGGAGAATTAAGTGGAGGAAGAGGGCTGAATAACTTGGATTACGTGGAAGGCCAATAAAATTCCAGACAAGGAATTTGCACCATCTATGTTGGGCCACTGGCGCTCGCTTGAATATCTAAGGGTGCCTCGCCTTAGGCTCCCTTTCGCGCGGGTCTTAACAGCCAGGGCAAGTAAGTAGACTTGGCGAGCCTCCGCGCCCCAGATGGGAATTCAGCCTGAAATTAGAGTGAAGAGGAGAGGAAAGAGAGAGACACGGGGGAAACCAGTCCAGTGGCTGGCTCCATCCTCTATTATTCAGAAGGCCTTTTATACTTTAGATAAAACATGGAGATCAATGGGTAACACAAAGTTGTGCAGCGTTAGCAGTCTAAACTCTTATCAAAACCAGGCTTTTCTCTCTGCATACCTAATTGTACACACAAGTCTTAGGTAATTTACATCATCTTCCAGCCAAAAGGGCCAATTAACATTTTACAGCCTTTTTTCTGATAAGGATTTGTCAACCAGAAGACTTATTTGTGTTGATCTTCCCAAGGTGTGGTGCCACTCTCAGAAAGCACTAAATAAAGTTACATTCTTACACAGCAAAGATATAGCAACTTATCACGGGTGGAATTCCTCACGCTGGCTCCCGGCAAATACGTGAACCATGAACTTCCTGATGTTCAAGCTGGTTTTAGAAAAGGCAGAGGAACCAGAGATCAAATTGCCAACATCCTCTGGATCATGGAAAAAGCAAGAGAGTTCCAGAAAAACATCTATTTCTGCTTTATTGACTATGCCAAAGCCTTTGACTGTGTGGATCACAATAAACTGTGGAAAATTCTGAAAGAGATGGAAATACCAGACCACCTGACCTGCCTCTTGAGAAATCTTTATGCAGGCCAGGAAGCAACAGTTAGAACTGGACATGGAACAACTCAAGGATGACTATGGCTTAATTTCAAGCCCTCTCTGATCTTTTCTTACCTGTACCATTGATAGTATTTCTGACTACTCCCCAGTATGAGTTTTCTGATCTAGCCAGTCATTTCTTCCCATCATTTCACAGACATTTCACAGCCAGCTCATTCCCTTGTCACTTTTCACTCTGAATCCTCCAGTTTGCAGCTCAAACACCACATCCTACAGCAAGTCTTCCCCATCTACACGTCTTCATATACTCCCTCTCCTGTTTCCTGACTCACCCTCCACTGTGAAAGTAAAGCCATTAGGTTCAGCTTTCCTACCCCAGCCTGCCACACTCCCCCCACCTCACTCTTCCCACTACTCTCATCTGTACTCTCCGGGCCTGGGCCACCCTCTGATCTTATGTTCACAATGCCATCCCTCAGCTCTCTAAAGAATAAGTCTCTCTTCTGGCCTGTCATTCCAGTTTCAGCTCTCCCACTTGAGCCTCATAGAAGTTCTCATCATTCCTGTACTCTCTCTAAATTCTGCCTGCAGGCATTGGGAGTTACCTTTGTCTAGGATGCCATGTCTTCCTCTCTACCTAGTGAAATTATCCATTGTGGAGCCTCTGTGTCCTCACTCCAACTTACAGGCAAACTCAGGTGCCCCATCTGGGGTTCCATCAGACTCACATCTTTGTTAGAGCCTCATCCTCTGCTGTTATCAAAATATAATGCCTCCTGTGCCTGACTGTCCTTCCCAGTCAGTCAGTTGATTTGCTCATTTGTGTCTGACTCTTTACGACCCCATGGACTGCAGCACGCCAGACCTCCTTGTCCATCACCAACTCCCAGAGCTTGCTCAAACTCCTCATGTCCCTCGAGTTGGTGATGCCATCCAAACATATCATCCTCTGTCATCCCCTTCTCCTCCTGCCTTCAATCTTTCCCAGCATCAGGGTCTTTTCAAATGAGTCAGCTCTTTGCATCAGGTTGCCAAAGTATTGGAGTTTCAGCTTCAGCATCAGTCCTTCCAATGAATATTCAGGACTGATTTCCTTTGGGATGAACTCGTTGGATCTCCAATCCAAGGGACTCTCAAGAGTCTTCTCCAACACCACATTTCAAAATCATCAGTTCTTTGGCGCTCAACTTTCTTTATAGTCCAACTCTCACATCCGTACATGACTACTGGGAAAACCATAGCTTTGACTAGATGGACTTTTGTTGGCAAAGTAATGTCTCTGCTTTTTAATATGCTGTCTAGTTTGGTCATAGCTTTTCTTCCAAGGAGTAAGCGTCTTTTAATTTCATGGCTGCCAGTCACCATCTGCAGTGATTTTGGAGCCCCCCAAAATAAAGTGTGTCACTGTTTCCATTGTATCCCCATCTCTTTGCCATGAAGTGATGGGACTGGATGCCATGATCTTAGTTTTCTGAATATTGATTTTTAAGCCAGCTTTTTCACTCTCTTTCACTTTCATCAAGAGGCTTTTTAGTTCTTCTTCACTTTCTGCCATAAGGGTGGTATCATCTGCATATCTGAGGTTACTGATACTTCTCCCAGCAATCTTGATTCCAGCTTGTGCTTCATCCAGCACAGCATTTTTCATGATATACTCTGCATATAAGTTAAATAAGACTGTCTTTCCCATTAGTCATCAACTCTGAAGTTAGGAACAGTGACTTCAACTTTGGCTCTATAGTTTAATCCCAGAGATTGCTAGAGGGTAAATTGGCACCTCTTTGTGTTTGTAAAGTGAATTATAAACAATATTTCTCATTTCCAAATTCCTATTTTGTGATGTTTTATACAATTTAGGACTTAGTTGTATATAGTCTTTTTTTTAGCCATACTGCACAGCATATGGGATGTTAGTTCCCCAATCAAAGATCGAACCTGCACCCCTTGCAGTGAAAGTTGAGAGTCTTAACTACTGGACTTCCAGGGAAGTCCCTGTACGTAGTCTTTTATTGCTCACTAATTCCATCCTATATACTATTTCTTATCATTTTCATTATACATATATTAAAATACTTCCAAATAAATGTTTTCTGTCTTCTACAATGTGGAGGACACTGCTGCCTTTGAGTTGATATAGGTGGCAAATATATAATCTCATAATCAATAGCCTCAAGGTATTTATATTTTATTAAAGAGAATAAGACAAGTTGACAGATAATTGCAGCCAGAAAAATCAAGATGTGAGGAAAGCGTCATAAAGCTCTATGGGAATTCAGTTGAGGGAAAAATGCCAAATTAAGTCCTGTTGTAGGTGGCATTTGAAATAGCCCTTAAAGGATAGGTTCACAGGCAGAGATGAGGGTAGGTGAAATTTTGGACAATGGTATCCATGTAAACGAGAAAACATGGGGAAGGTTGAGAAACAAGAAGTTGTCCAGTTTGTCTGGAGCATCAAGTGTTATGCAGAAATAGTGGTGATAAAGGGACATCTAAGTGATACCACATCTGACCTTGAATCTGACTGAGGTGTTTATACCTAATCTATCTGACAGTAGAACGACATCAACTGCTGAGTGGAGATGTACCCCAATTGGAACTGTGCTTGCAGACATAAATTATCCATAGTTTAGGAAAGGAGTAGCTATAAGCAGCAGGCATCTAGACTAGGCCAGGTTCATAGCAATGGATTCTGGTGGCAGGTGGATTAAAGAGAAGAAGCTACTGGGAGGTGAACAGTCTTTGGAGGAAAGGGCACTATGTGTCTTAGCATCTGGCAAAATGCTGAGCAGGTAGTATGCGACAAATAAAAGTCTGCCAGGTGTCTCTGAGCCTTTGATCTTGTAGTTCTTGCAGTTTATCTACATAAAAGCTAGTGTGCTTTTTATGACATTCCCCCAGGACAATATTTTATTAATAACAAAGATCTTATAAATCTTTTTTTATTTTTACTTTTAAAAATCCACCACGTTTTATTTATTGAGGTACAAATTTACACGCCATAAAATACTCAAATCTTAAGTATACAGTTTAATAATAATATCGTTTTTGTCTTTTTTTCCCCCCAGCCTCTTAAAATCTCTGATAATTTCTTTCCTTAAAAAAGGAAATATATTTACTATATAATTCCACAATGTTACTCCCATAGATCTGATGATACAGAACATTAAAAAAAAAACTTGTGTGATTTATCATTAATTATTAATTTATCATTATCATCAGTAACCATTGCAAAGTAGCTTTTATTCTTTATTGTTTGAGAGGCATCATAGCATGTATTCTGATAGGAAGTTGATCTGTAGAAAAAGGAATTACAAAGAAATGAATAGCCCTAGGAAAGCAAGTGAGACTAATCACTCTATATGGCACTTTTAATTATCTGTCACCTGTTTCACTTTGTTTTTCTTTCCCAAAGTTGAAAGAAATCTCCTCAGTCCAGTCACCATGGCATATCAGAAGGGAGGCGTGCTTGCTTCTGGAATTGTAATGTATTTTTTTCTTCAAAATTAATTGCTTTCAAGAAAAATATATAAACCCATGAAGCTAACACAATGTTGTAAATTAACTATACTTCAATTTAAAATGGTTAAAAAATATGTCAAATGGAAAAATAAAATATACAAAATTTCTATTTACTGCCATTTACTATGATGAACCATAATATGTGATATCAAGTTCTGTCAGTTTATTAATTAAAATTGTTTTTTCAGGGGATGCTATTGTAAAACCTTTTATTACAAATTATATATATATACAAAATTATAGAAAACATTATAGTGAACTATCATATGTCTGTCTTATTGCAAATAAATAAAATTTAAAAATCTACCACCCCAAAACATACATACACACACACACTCAAAGGAGTCAAGTCTTCCAGAGTTCACCAACCAGTAAGTGGAGAAGCTGGAAATTGAACCCAAGCATGGTAAACTCCAAAGTCCTTTCTCATTTTTTAGGGCACACAGCTTCATTAAGTAAGAAAAGGGGCCAGACCATGTTACTTTTCCATGTGGTTGTAATCAAGGTTTGACCTACAGTAAAATCTCTGGTCTACTGGTAGCTGTCCCAAACCACTGTTAGCTTTGTCTCTTCTTTTGCCACAAATCACACCTCTAGGAACCTAAGGGCAGCTGCAAAATGCTGTCAGAATGAAAGCTCCACCAACAGGAAGCAGTCTGGAGCTCATAAACCTACATTTAGTTCATAATCTCCGCTCCCCAACCTTGCAATGGACTACCTCTTTCTACATTTAGTCTGCATTTGTCCTTTTCAAGTCACCCTTGGTGGGTTTTTTTTGTTTTGTTTTGTTTTGTTTTAATCTAGTTTAAAGGAAAGCTTGGAGCATCTGTTCTGGTGAGGGATGGAGAGTGATGATGATCTTGCAGAAAGCACCTTGCACGTTTTTCCCCAGGTCCCAAGTCTGAACCAAGCCATCTCACAAATACCTCTTAGTCATTAGGGGGTCTAACCTAGAAATGATGCCTAAGTTTGCCCAAAATCTTTTCATTACTGTAAAAATAACTTAAGTTCTTCTTGAAAGTAGTTAAATTAACCTAAAACTGTTTACAACTTACTGATCAACATTTAACCAACCCATTTTCACTGGATACTTGCCCTGTTTCTAGCACTGTGTGAAAAACTAGAAAGGAGAATACAAAGGAAATAAGCAGCACACTCCCCACCTTTGAGTCATTTAGAGATTTAAGAAATGCACACAATAATGATTAAAGAACATACATTAAGGCTAAAGTCCTTTGAAGTAAGGAGACTGCTGAATACCAGCCATACAGTAAACCCTGCCTCATCTACCCCACGTCCTTTATCCAGAAGAATGTGGTAAGGTGATAAATACTAAAGAAGTTCAAAGAAAGGGGAGATTAGCAAAATTTTAGGTAACTGAAAATGTGTCAGAAAAAAAAAAGTTAAAAACTGACCAGGAAACATGGTTAAAAATTGGCTAAATGAAGGTATGAAGACAGAACATTCTAGATAATGTAAACATAGATGATGTTTCCAAAAATGAACAGTAGATACTAATCAATAAATCTTAGCTGATTTGATGAGGAAAGTATACTATGCATGGACTGAGACTAATTTTCATTTATCTTATTGTTTTTGGTTTCTAGGATGGCTTTGTGTATTCTTTACTTATTAAAGATACAAATTACAAAGTAGAGGATTTTCTTGAGGTTGAAAGGCCAGTGGAACATTTGATGTTTTCTCCTAGTTACAGAATGTTGCTGATTCAGATAGACAAGGTATGCTAGATGGTGATTTCTTGATAAGTTTTCAGATATTATTATTATCATCATTGCATGACAGGAATGAAGGGCAGAATGTGCTGCATAATGATCCATTACTAGTCAGGACTCTTTAGCTTGCGAATGAAAAATCAGCCAGTTTAAAAGTCCAGGAAACACTTGAGTGTTGTTTCTTCTTTTTGTGTATATATAACTGAAAGCAAGCAAGGAATTGATATAAATCTGGGCGCTCCCGTGTTGCTATTAGCCTTGTTTTTCTGCCATATCTTAGCTCTGTTTCCTCTCTACTTCCTCCCTTTCTATGAAGATAGTGTCAAAAGAATGTCCTGAAACTCCAGTTTTATATTTTTATCCTCTTGGTGACCTTAGTAGAAAGATACCAGTTGGGAAAAAAATGTCCTGTAACTGGACTTATTGTACTAACTTGGGTCACCTTTCTACCCCTGGGTCAATTACTATGTCCAGAGGGATTCTAAACTCTCATTGACCAGGCTTAGGTCACACGTCTAACCTTGGAGCCTAGGTAGGGTCATCTCAGTTTAGTTCAGTTCAGTCGCTCAGTCATGTCCAACTCTTTGTGACCCCATGGACTGCAGCACACCAGGCCTCCCTGTTCATCACCAACTCCCAGAGTTTACCCATTCTCATGTCCATTGAGTCGGTGATGCCATCCAACAATCTCATCCTCTGTCATCTACTCAAACATAAACTGAGATTGTGGTAATGGGTGGTTCGCTAAGGAGAGTATAGGTTCCGTAAGAGAAGAAGGGAGGGAAATAAATGCAGGATAAAATCAAATGCCCACATGAATTATACTGTTAGGAAGACTCCTAAGTCAGGAATAGCAGTTTATATTGTTGGGCAATGATTTTAGATAAATTACAAGTAAAATTGAATGATTTTTTGCCTAAAAGAAATTGAAACTAAAATATGGAAAGACTTAAGTTTCTGTGATTACCAGAAGTTAAAACAACTGTGTTAATGATGTTTTAATAAATGAAAAACTTGAAGTATCTATGGAGGACAGAAAACAATAAAAAATGTAACCTAAGAGAAGGGAGAAAGACACAAATAGAAATCATACAAAAGAAAAATATGCTTACAGTAAAAATGAAATGAATATGTCTGACAGAAGACTGGACGCAGCCAAAGAGAGAACAGATGAAGATAGACTGGAAGATGTTATTCATAATGTACCCAAGAGATGAAAGTATACGAAATATAGAAAGGAGGGTAAGAGAAATGAATGATATAGTGAAAAGATCTAACATGTATTTGATTGGAATTCCAAAGAGGAGAGTCAGACAGGAGCAATATTTAAGGAGATATTTTCCAGAACTGATTAAAGATATGAATTTACAGCTTCAGGAGGTACAGTGAATCCCAAGCAGGATACATAAAAAGATATACACACCCAGACTTACCAGTGTGAAATTGTTGAAAACTAAAGACAAAGAGAAAATCTTGAAAGTAGTCAGAGAGAAAACCAGATTATCTCAAGGGACTTTCAATTAGGCTAACAGCTGACTTCTTTGGCAATAACATAAGAAAGAAAGATTAGAATGATATCTTCCATGTAGTTCAGGGGTCAGCACACTGTGGACCCCTTGGGTCAAAACCAGCCTCCTGCTTGTTTCTGTAAACAAAATTTTACTGGAACACAATCAGACCCACTTGTTTATGTATCGTCTACTGCTGCTTTGACACTGCAATGATAGTATTAAGCAGTTGTGAGAGACTACACAGCCTGCAAAGCCTAAAATATTTATTGGTTGTCCCTTTATAGAAAAAGTTTGCTGACCCCTGATTTAGTGAAATAAGGTTGCTATCACTGAATTTTATACCCAGGGAAAATACTTTTCAGTATAGGGATGAAAAATGACATTTTTAGAAGTGAGCATTTGTTAGTACGTCATCACTAGAGAAAATTCTAAAGAATGTACTTCAGGCAGAAGGAAAATGATCCCAGAAGGAAAGACTGTGATGCAAAAAGAATGAAGAACAGTAGTAAATGTGTGGAGAAAGGTAAGTGAAGACTGACTGTATAAAACAACAACAATAATGTGAAGCTGGAGGGAAAGGCCTGTGCTGCGTGCTCAGCCACTCAGCTGTGTCTAAGTCTTTGCAACCCTTTGGCTGCAGGCCGCCAGTCTCCTCTGTCCATGGGATTTTTCAGACAAGAATACTAGAGCAGTTGCCATCTCCTTCTCCAGGGGATCATGCAGACTCGGGGATCAAAACTGAGTCTCCTGCATTGGGAGGTAGATTCTTTCACCCGCTGAGAGAGGAAAGGTTTTAAGTTCTTCTGATGTTTATAAATTAAGTATACGTGTTCTGACCTGTAAGGTAACCAAAAAAGAACTGAAACATCAGATGAAATTTCCACATAATAGAGGGGCAAAGTGGAAGCGTTCAAGAAAGCCACCCAAAAGAAGAAAAGAAAAGAGAAATAAAGATATACAAACAACTGAGAAGAAAACAGGGAGCATAAATTAAAGTGTAATGTTTAATCTCAAATATACTAGTAATTACAATTAAAGCAAAACAGAATAGTTGATCTAGTTAAAAGGCAAATATTAGCATATTTGATTAAAAAAAGCCAAACCTAACTATGCACTGTTTTCAAGTGACATATCTAAAGCATAAGATTGAAAGTAAATTCTTAAAAATATAGTAACATTGAAAGCAAATTAAAGATTGAAAGTAAATAAAAAGATAGGAAAAGATATATCATGCAGACACTAACCAAAAGAAAGTCTTTGGAGATATATTAATATTAGACAAAATAGACTTTTGGGCAAAAATCATTCCTAAGGACAAATGAGTTTATTAATATTTTAGAATAGTAAAAGGTTAAATTCACTAGAAGTCTATAAACTTTTAAGATATATATGTACCAAATAAAATAACTTCAAAATATATAAAGCAAAACATGACAAAATGACAAGGAAAAGCCAAGTCATCATCTCAACAGATTTTAATATACTTTTCTCAGTACTTAATAGAATAAATGTGTGTATTTAACACAGTAGCCAAGGTGAGAAAAGCATCTCTACTACTCAGAGCCCTCCAGTGATTGCCTATGTTATTCTGAGCAAAAGCCAAAATCTTTACTATGCTTTACAAGGTTCTTCATGATGTGGAATCCACTCCCCACCCTGGCCTGATCTCCCACTGGTCTTCCTGTTCACCCTGCTTCAGTCATGCTGGCCATGATGTAAGCCTTTTGTGCTCACCAGGCTTGCTCCTCCCTCGGAGAGCACTGGCTGTCCTTCTGTCTGGAATGCATTCCCCACAGAGTCCGCATGAATACCTTCCTCATGTCCTTCAGGTCTTTTCCCTAAACTCACCTTCTCAGTAACGTGTTTCTTGGACACACAGGTTTGAATTCTACCCTCTTATTTTGCCATGTCATATGCTCTTTCCCTGCTTTTTTTTTTCTTTCTATAATTATTGCTCTTTAACTTATAATATATATTATTTAGATATTTTATTTATTGACTGAATCCCCCAGTAGAATGTAAGCTCCATAAAGGCAGGGAATTTTTATCTGTTCTGTCCTCTGATGTAGCCCCCGCATCCAGAGCTGTGTCTGGCACAGTGTGTCCACTCCATATTTGTTGAAGGAATGAATGAAAGATAAAATCAATAAATACCTACCAAAGTTTAGACTTTACAGAGTTGTGTTTTTTTACATAAACAAGAATAAAAACATTCATGTTTAACTCAAGTAAACATGAAGAACTTGTGATCAGTTTAAAACAGACTTCTTATTGCTAGTAACCATACCGTAGTATAGTCACTTGGCAGAGATGCATAAGGTACAGGGTAGATTTTTTTTTTTTTTTTTTTTTGGAGAGGTGAATTTGGAACCTGAGAATGATAAACAAGTTTTAAAGTAACAGCTTCAGACACACCTCTACAAGTTTCACAAAATTTTATTTAAAAGTTTCATTAGTACCCATCATGGTCTAGTATGTGATAGAATTTAGTTCATCTTAACAACTTTTTTGGAGAAGGCAATGGCAAGCCACTCCAGTACTCTTGCCTGGAAAATCCCATGGACAGAGGAGCCTGGTGGGCTGCAGTCTATGGGGTCGCTAAGGGTTGGACACGATGGAGCGACTTCACTTTCACTTTTCACTTTCATGCTTTGGAGAAGGAAATGGCAACCCACTCCAGTGTTCTTGCCTGGAGAATCCCAGAGATGGAGGAGCCTGGTGGGCTGCTGTCTATGGGGTCGCACAGAGTCGGACATGACTGAAGCACTTAGCAGCAGCAGCAGCAACAACTTTTTTGGTTTTCCACATTCTTCAAACTTTCTGCAAAAATAAACATAATTTTTGAAGTCAGGAAAAAGTGCTTCATTATGTTTTATAATCTAAAAAACAAATGCCTGGAAATGGAGGAAAGAAGTCTTATTTATTGAATATTTTAATTGATGAGTGAATGCAAGAATCAATAAAACAAGTGTTTAGATTTTAAGCTCCTCAAGGTCAGGGCCTTACTGAGTTTATCTCTACTTTCCCATCACATTTTCCCACACAGTGTCTTATTACTTACAGGGAACATTTAATAACTATTTGTTCAACAGAACACACAACAATTGCATTATTTTTTTCTTTTTTGGTATATTTACAGGGGTCTATTTTTATTTATACTTTTGGTGAGGAGCCAACCTTTGAAAAAGTCCTAGAGGCTTGTGATGGGAAATTTCAGGCGACAGACTTTATCACACCTGGAAATGAATACTGCATGGTAAGGAATATTGTCTTTGTTCCACAATAGGATTTAAGGATGAGATTTGGAAATTCACGTGCAACCTGTTGCAAATAGGAAGCAGAGTGTACTTGAAGATTCAGCCAGTTCCATCGTTAGATCTACTCCCCAGTTAAAATGACATCATCACATTGTGACTCATAACATTAAGTCTCTGAACATGACCAAAGCAATTAAAATCTTAACAGCCATCCTGTTTGTATTCACCATCCAAGTTTTCCAAGCCATATCTTTAAACACATTCATTGCTAGTGAGTTGTCAACACTCATTAAACTATTAGTGTTTTACCCTTTTTCAGAGTGATCCAGCCCCATCTGAAAATGAAAATGAAATAGTTGCCATGCATAAAACATGTATTCAATCTACTTTAAAAAAAAAAAACCACCCTCTACATTTAGAAAAGAAAAGTTTTTTCTGATGATTAACTGCTTACCTTTAGTTGATCTCAAGAAATATAATTCACTTTCCATATGATTCATCAACAAATCCATTAAGATTTTGGGAGTTCTAGAAAATATTAATAAAAAGATACATAAACTATGGAATAGGTAACATTTAAGAGTTCTTCCAGTTGTCAGATTCTGATTATATGCTTTTTCTTTCAGATATTCTCTGATAAGGATTAAATTTAAAAATTTAATACAAGATTTTCACGTTTAGAATTAGATACTTGATCCACAACATCATGTACTCACTCCCTCCTATTCAAGAAACAGAATTTAAACTATATCACGTTGCAGTTACTTTAAAATGCTTTCAGTCTTGATCCTGTGAAAGAAGAAAAATGAACAAGATGAATTCTGGGTTTCCAGTCTAGCATGTAAAGAACCTTACATCAGGGGGAAAGAAAAGCTGAATAAACTTAAAATCAACCATTCCTCTCAGACCCATCAGAGAATTGGGGTCATAGGGGAAACCACTGCCCCCAAAATTATAGAGACAGACAGGCAGATGCAAAGAATCATAGCTTACTGGAGCAGATACCCAGAAGCAGAAACCAGGCCTGGAGCCAGTACCCAGGGGGATTACAATGGGAGAATCTGCACATCTCAGACCAAAAACAAGGACACTAGAGGCAGTTTTAGTTTCTGACATGTTCAGCTGCAGCAGACAATAAACACAGCCTAACTCCTAGCCAGATAAGCATAAAACCCCATATTACAGCCTACTTAATTCATATCCTTTTACCCAGTACATTATGTCCAACTTTTAACAAAAATTATATGGCATACTAAAAGACAGTAACAGTTAGAAGATACAGAGACAGCATCAGAACCAGACTCAGATATTGTTGTATCTGAAAATAATTACAAAGATGTTGTAATTTATCGGGCCAGAAATTTAAAACAACTATGATTAATATACTAAGGGGTCTTATGAAAACAGTGGGCAACATGAAAGAATGATTGGAAAATATAAGTAGAGATATGGAAACCTGAAGAATGAAATAAATATTAGAAATATAAAACACTGTAACAGAAATGAAGAATGCCTTTGGTGGGCTCATCAATAGACTGAATATTGCAGAGGAAAGAATCAATAAGCTTGAAGAAATGTCGGTAGAACCTTTAACACTGAAATTCAAAAAGAAAAAAAGAATCAAAAAGAACAGAATATCCAAGAACACGGGACAATTACAAAAGGTTTAGCATACACACAATAGAGAAAGGAAGGAATGAACAGAGGAAATGTGTGATGTAATAATGGCTGAGAAGTTTTCAGAATTCATGTCAGACACCTAACTACAGATCTGGGAAGCCAAGAGAGCACTAGAAGGATAAATACCAAAAAAATTTACACCAACACATATTAAGCGAAGAAGAACCAAAGAGTCTCTTGATGAAAGTGGAAGAGGAGAGTGAAAAAGTTGGCTTAAAACTCAACATTCAGAAAGCTAAGATCATGGCATCCGGTCCCATCACTTCATGGCAAGTAGATGGGGAAACAATGGAAACAGTGACAGACTTTATTTTCTTGGGCTCCAAAATCACTGCAGATGGTGACTGCAGCCATGAAATTAAAAGACACTTACTCCTTGGAAGAAAAGTTATGACCAACCTAGACAGCATATGAAAAAGCAGAGACATTACTTTACATATTAAATATGCATTTAATAAATATTAAATATTATTTAATATGCATTTAATACATGTTAAATACATATTTACATATTACTTTACATATTAAAAAGCAGAGACATTACAACAAAGGTCCGTGTAGTTAAAGCTATGGTTTTTCCAGTAGTCATTACGGATGTGAGAGTTGGACTATAAAGAAAGTTGAGCGCCGAAGAATTGATGCTTTTGAACTGTGGTGTTGGAGAAGACTCTTGAGAAGATCTCCTTGGACTGCAAGGAGATCCAGTCAGTCACTCCTGAAGGAAATCACTCCTGAATATTCATTGGAATGTCTGATATTGAAGCTGAAGCTCCAGAACTTTGGCCACCTTATGTGAAGAACTGACTCATTTGAAAAGATCCTCATGCTTGGAAAGATTGAAGGTGGGAGGAGAAGGGGACGACAGAGGATGAGCTGGTTGGATGGCATCACCGACTCAATGGACATGAGTTTGAGTAAATTCTGGGAGTTGGTAATAGACAGGGAGACCTGGAGTGCTGCAGTTCATGGGGTTGCAGAGTCAGACATGACTGAGCAACTGAACTGAACTGAACTGAAAGGTAATAATTAATATTTGTTCAGAAGTATTAACATTGAGATTGTAAAGTAATTTTAATCCACATAAATAAAATGAAATTTTATTTTCAATCATCAGTGATTGACATACTAGAAAGAAATTTAGAACATGGTCCCATAGCAGTCTTATTTTCCATCTGAGTTTTATTTTTCTTTCTTTTACAGACACTCACACAGTCAGGGGAAGTTTGTGTTTGGGGTATAGAGGATGGTGCTTGTGTCAGCAGGATTTATCTGAATATCCAAGTAAGTGTGCCTTATAAATGGATTTTAAAAAAATATTGAATTCTAATCCAACCTACCTTCTTTCGTTCACATGTCAACAGTCTGTGGAAATACTTGTTACAGAGATGTTAATGTATTTTACCTTATATGTTTAGAATAATTCTTGTGTATAAAGTATGTTCCACAGCCCAAAATGTAGAACATAAGGTATTGTATTGGTATATAGGAAAGAACAAACTTTTCCTTGATGGCAATTATTTCTGAAAACCTAGTGATTTATATCTCACTCATGCTGCAAATTCATTGCGGGTTGACAGGATCTCTTTTTCCCCATGGTCTTTCAGGGAACAAAGCCAACAGAGGCTCCACCAATTAATAGCCCCTCAGTACCATGGGATGGGCTTCCCACGTGGCTCAGTGGTAAAGAATCCGCCTGACAACGCAGAAGATGCAGGAGGGTTCGATCTCTGGGTTGGGAAGATCCCCTGGAGGAGGAAATGGCAACCCACTCCAGTATTCTTGCCTGAAAAATTCCATGCAAAGAGGAGCCTGGCAGGCTACAGTCCACGGGGTCACAAAGAGTCAGACACAGCTGAGCCAATGAGCCACTGACCATGCACGCACACCATGGGATGGGAAGAGCTCTGGAGAGTCTTGAACTAGCGATTAAGTGTTTTTAATAAAAAACTAAACATTCCTTGGCCGTGACTAGGTGAATGGCCCCATCTAACCTCAAGGGGAACAGTTAGAAATGAAAGAAAGGTGCCACTCTAACCAGCTTGAGCCAAAAATGAAAAAGTGTGGGCTACTGACTCAATTAACTATAAAGAATAGAGCTTCTCTGGGCTCAGCTGTGGCTTTATCCAGCAACTCAAATGGTATTACCAAGGATCTCGTCTTTCTTGCTGTCTGTGTACCACGTCTTAATTTCATCTAAGACTTCGTGTGATTCCCAAATGCCACAAATACCAACCTCACATCAGATCATCAGGGAAGAAAACCTCCTACAATGGGAGGAGGAGGAGAAAAGAAGTTTCTCCTTTTCAGAAGGCTTATTAAATATATCCTAATATCCTAATAACACCCCTGAACTAATCACTGTGGACAGGGGCATGAGAAATGCTAGTTGGCTTAAAATCAGCCTTGGAAATGAGACTTAGATCTATTCCACTCAACTGAAAATAGAAGAGAGATGGTTTCTTAAAGGATATTCAAGAAATTTTCCAGAAGGAAGGTGCATGTAGGCTGGGTGTCAAACTACAGTTGCTCACTTAAACCTAAGCATAACCTACCATAAGGTGATGCCATTCTTTCCACCCTGGTCATGGTGCACATAAAATAATATTTTAAAAGTATAAAAAGATCAAAACAATGGTAAGGCTATTTTTTCTTAAATTATCTTTTTTTCCGTATTTCATTATTCTCAATGAGATATGGCTCTAGATAGTAGTGAGAAAAGTTACAATCTTTCTCTATTATAAATTAAAATCTCAGTTAATAATGCAAGATGAAGCATCATACTTCATATAAGAGGATACAAGATGCAAAAGATATATAATTCAATGAGATAGGTAAACTCATCCTAAAAAGTAAAGATAAAAATTCTTACCTAAAAGAATATGTGTAGACTCCATAATCAGTGTGGCAAAGGTTTACATGTTTTCATTTCTGTTAGAATTACTAGAACTAGAAAAATCTTAAAGTTCATCTGATCACACCTCTTTTTACAGATGAGATACATACAAACCTAAGGGTTTGTATAATCAGAACTTACCTTGCACTTCCTGGCTAAGGAGGGATAGGAAAGTCGCTCAGTCGTGTCCGACTCTTTGCGAGCCCCTGTTAATTGGTGGAGCCTCTGTCAGCTTTGTTCCCTGAAAGACCCTGGGGGAAAAGAGATCCTGTCAATCCACAATGAATTTGCAGCATGAGTGAGATATAAATCACTAGGGTTTCAGAAATAATTGCCACCAAGGAAAAGTTTGTTCTTTCCCATATACCAATACAATACCTTGGGCTATACAGTCCTTGGAATTCTCCAGTCCAAAATACTGGAGTGGGTAGCCTTTCCCTTCTCCAGGGGATCTTCCCAACCCAGGGATCAAACCCAGGTCTCCCACATTGCAGGCAGATTCTTTACCAACTGAGCCACAGGGGAAGCCCAAGAATACTGGACTGCGTAGACTATCCCTTCTCCAGCGGATCTTCCCAACCCAGGAATCAAACCAGGGTCACCTGCATTGCAGGTGGATTCTCTACCAACTGAGCAGGGGAAGTCCAGGGAGGGATATAGTTAGCATCAAAAGACTCTCTTTCTGCTTCAGATATCTTCCTTTCCCCTGACCAGAAGGGAGAGATTTGGGCAACTGTCACAGTTAAGCAGACATCCCTTCATTGAGCTCAAAACCAAGCATGGTACATTCATGTAGATCAGCCTTTGTTGGGGAGAATCAGTGATTTTTCCTTACTGAAGATTACTGCCACCCTCTGGAGAACTGATAAGTGGATTAATCCAGCAGTACAGAGGCTAGACTGCCCTGCCCAGGACTGTATTCTCCATGAACATTTTAGGTAGTGGTCCTCAGAGAACCTTGCTTAGCATCATGATGGCAGGATGCCCAAACACTAATACTTTCACTTGATGTTACCTGCCAGGGTAACTTAGATCCCTCCAAATATTGCTATATATTTTTAGCTTAGTCAACTATTGCCCTGGAACGGAGGGTAATTTCAACTGATTGTGTTGAGGAAACACAGATACACACACACACTAAGAGCTCCCATAAAGGTTTTCAGCTAAAAAACCCCCGAACCCTCACCATTTTGTTCCCAGTTCATACTGAGATACCAATATACTCAACCTGGTTAAGCCTCAGAAAATTCACTTTAAAAAATAAAAACCTGCTCAATGGAGAAACTGGATGAGGCAGGACCCCTGAGATTTCCTCTGCGCTTTGTTATCAGCTTTGGGATCCTGGGGGCAAATTGCTACATTTTCCTTTGCCCTTGCTTTCTAACCTGCAAAAGGATGACCTCAAGGTCTTTTCCATTTCTAACATTCTGTTATTTTATTCAAAACAACCTCCAGAATGTAATTATGTTACCTACAAGGGTTCCCCCTCTCTGGTGTTTCTTGTGCCAATAGAGCAGTACTGAGTTCGGTTCAACAGCAAAGGAAAATCTTATTTTTTGATCAGAGGGTGGAGGGGTGGGAGCTCTCCTTCTAGAGCGCATGCTTTTGTCACAGGGAGTGGCTGAGGCTGCTCTATAGAGTTCTCCTTGGGGGAGGGCAGAGTTGTCATGGGGCCAGTCCAGCCATGCTGCTCCCCTCGAGATCCAAATTCTGGGTGCAGCATCTCTGTGCACAGCCACCCCTGCTGCCATCCTAAGTCTTGAATTGAGGTGTTACTGGCAGTACGTCTCCACACGGCCACAGAGTTGAGGTGCTGCAGCGGTCTCACACTAAAAACTCTGGTCTGAAGTGCTGAGTACGAGACTGCTGCATATGTACCCTGTGAGCAGGTGAAATTAGACTGAAGCACAAATGAAGAGCTTCGACCTTATCACCTAGTTTTCATCTGACTCTTCTGGGGCACCCCAGTGGGCTTTGTCAGTGAAAACTATAGAGAAATGAATCCGATTCCTTAACTATCATGACCACAAATTTGTTCTCTTAGATATCATCTTCTGTAAATGACTGTTGGATAAGCAGGAATCTGTGATGCGTTTCTTTGGTGACAGGCCCCGTGCTCCGTGATACAGTTATTTTTTGAAGTCTTCCTCAGTTATACCAGCATCCCAGGATCTACTATTATCCAGCAGATGAATGCTGATTTTAAAAAATCACTAACATTCAATAAAGATGTCCAAAAGATGCTAGGAATATGTTTTAAATTTCCTATTATTCATTATTATCAGGTATAATCATTTTCTAATCAATTAAGGATAAAAATGAAGCCATGGTTTAAAGTTCAGGCAACTTTCTCATATTTTTATCATTCCAATTTTAGGATAAAAGAGTGTGATATATAGATTCCTATGACTTCTTATGTGATTGATTAGCTGAAGAATGTTGAGTGTATAATTTGTAATACCACATGACACTTGCCACTCTTCTTGTTCTTCGGGTTTTTCAAATAAACTGTAGAACTCTTAAGTGTAGGAAAGCAGGCTTCATTTTCTGGTGCAGTGAACCTGGGGTTTATTTTATTTTTTATTGAAGTTAATTGGTTTACAGTATTGCGTTAATTTTTCAGGTGAACAGCATAGTGATTGAGTATTTTTGTGGAGTGTACTCAGTTCAGCTCATTACAAGATTAGTGGGTATAACTCCCTGAGCTATACAGCGTACCCTTTTGCTAATGTGTTTTATATCTAGTAGTTGATGTCTGCTAATCCCATGCCCCTATTTCACCCTGCCCCCCTCTCTCTCCTTTGGTTTTCCATATCTGTGAATCTATTTCTTTTTGCATCTGTCTTAAACAGGCGACAGTTCTGGCTTGCTCTCCATCCTCCCTGTCTGCGGCCGTGGGGACCGAGACTGGCCATGTCTACTTCCTCGACGTCCGAGATGTCGAATCCCCTCATGAGGTTCATAAGTCCTTTCTCTCCAAATCACCCGTGCAACACCTCCTGTAAGTACCGCCTGTTTCTGGCAGCAAATTTGTCAGGCCTGTCTGTTGAGAATTCCACTGAAGTTTTAACTTTTTTTAGGTTTTACATGGGTTGTTTTGAAAACTAGTACATTGGCTCAGTTCTACATTCAAGAAATACAGAGATGTATATAGTTCAATACACTTTCCCACTGTTATCCCCAAATACCCAGTTCTCCTCCTTGGAGACAGCTTGTTACTAGTTTCTTGTGTCTTTTTACTGAACGTATTTTATTCACAAACAAGCAGAAAAATAAGTACTTCCTTTTAATTGCATGAATGTCTATCAAGCACTTAGAGTATACCAGGAACTTCTGTTGTATTAACCTCGTGAGATAGGTATCCTTATTGTCTTCCTTTTAAAGATAAGGCAGATGATACACAAATAATTTAAATAACAATTAATATCACACATGTTGTGAATGGCAAATGTTGAGATTTGAACCCAGGCAATTGGGCTCCAGAGTCCTTGCTTTTGCCCTTATAGGGTAGCAAACCATATATAATGTTCTGCACCACAATTTTTTTCACTTAATGGTATATCTTAGAGAAAGTCTTCTATCCACACATGAAGACCTTCATTCTTTTTTACAGCTACATAGTATTCCATCACATGAAATATATTCCATAATTTTTAAGACAGTATATTGATAGACATTTAGATGATTTCAAATTTTTTGAAACAGTACTTTTTAGAAGACAGCATAGAGACACTGAGTTTAAACTTATTATATTGTTATTATTATATCTTTGATTAACTTATCATAATACTAAATATTAACAAGACATGACGTTTTTGCCCTGCTTCACAGCTTGATGTGCTGTTACACATTGTAGTTTACTGAATGTGACGCTTGTCAAACATTCAGAAAAGTATTATGCTTGTCCCTGCTTCACAAGTGAGATAACTTAGGTTCAGAAAGAAGCATTTGCCAAGATTAGTCAGCTAGCTCTGGAAGGAGCCGGGTTTCCACCATCTGTGCTGTTCCTACAAGCTCTGTGCCTCTGTAGGGAGGGATCTGTAATCTCTCTCCGTTTACATTCCACTCCTCTGTATCATTTTTTTTTTTGGCACCTCTCCTTTCTCAGATGTTTGTCTCTTATCCTAATTTGCATTTCCCACTTTTTCTAATTTGATCAAAGTATAGAAACATTTTGCTACAGTCTTCTTCTTTCTGCCAGGACTTTACTGAGGGGCATTGGAATGCTCCACTCATCTCTAATTCGAGAATTACTTATGTACACCTGAAATATCAGAAAGCTTTGCTGTCGTATTTTGTTCACTTATGATGACATAGTTGACTGTTTTTAGTGAATCTTCTTGACCATATACTTATAAATTACAATTTCAAAACAATATTAGCCTAAAATGTAATGATTACATTTATGTATAATCACTTACCTTTTATAAGATCTGATAATATTAAAAATCATAAACCATAAGAATAATTTGTTTGGGATGTATATCCATGATGTCTTTCAATAAATTTATTTACCATCTTATTAGTGAAACAAGTAGCATCTGATAATCAGATTTCTTTTTTTCTAGGTATGACCAGAGAGGAATGTATGTATTAGTTGGAACATCAGAAGGACACATCTTTGTTATCAATGCCAAACCCTCAAGTTTATTTGAGATTCTTGGATTCATAGGTACTTACACTGAATTTTTTTTCCCCCAATCTGGGCAGCATGTGGGATCTTAGTTCCTTGACCAGGGATCAAACCCAGGCCCCCTACCGTGGGAACACGGAGTCTTAACCACCGGATCGCCAGGAAAGTTGCCATAGAATGCTTATTAACTTAAGATATTGGTCAATTTATTCTAAAGAATTTAAAGTTGTGAAAATGGGGCCATGGTGAAGCAATTACTTGTAGCATGTTTTCTAAAACATTTAAATAGCTATTCAAAGTTACTAAGGAGAATTCCCATATCATATTTAGAGGTTTTGATACATCTACTTGGTATACAGTTGATATTAAATAACTCTTCTTGAATCAGTTGATGAATTAATGAAATGGCTAAATGTTTCTAATGTTACTGCTAACGGAAGTTGAGTTGGTTTAACCCTGAAATACTTTAAAAAAAATATTTATTTATGTATTTGGCTGTGCTGCCAGAATCTTTAGCTGTGGCGTGCAGGATCTGTAGCTGCAGCACGTGGAATCCAGCTCCCCGACCAGAGACTGAACCAGGCCCCCTGTGTTGGGAGTGTGGAGTCTTAGCCACTGAACCACCAGGGAAGTCCTGAAATTACTTTTTAAATAGCATTTGATCTCTACTTAATTAAGATATCTTAAGAAAGTTTTGTCACATGCATCTTTACTCCGTGCTTTCACAACCAAGGGCTCAGGTTCAATCCCTGGTTGGGGAACTAAGATCCCACAAACCATGTGGTGTGGCCAAAAATAAATAAATGAATAAAATTTTTTTTTTAAATGACATTCAGCTTTTTCTGTAATGTGTGTCCAAATGCCCATGTAAACTACAGAACTGACAGGCGAGATAGCACTTTGGTGATAAATAATAATAACCAACACTTTTCTGTCTGGCTTTATATACCAAATGTGAATGTAAATTTTCAAATCTATGTACTGATTTTTAAAAATTGAGTTTATTAAGTGTAAAATGTGGAACCTCGGCCCTGTGGAAGCATGAAAATGTCAAGGAAGAAACTGAGTGGAAGAGGAATAGCAGCGTGCTGTGTAGGCTCAGGAAAAGAAGTAATTAATTCTCAGGTGTGAAGAAAGGAGTGGAGGTGAAGAGCAGGCACAGAGGATACAGAGCAGGAGAATTTTCCAAGGATTTGAAGTAGTGGAGGATGGGGCTTGTCGACGTTCTAGCTCAGGACAGAAGTTTGAGCAATGGCGCTTGGAATGGTAAGAAGTCTGGCATAACAAGTATATGAGTTTACCAGATTATGACCATGATAATAAGGTTTGAAACAAAGTGGAGGGTCTTGAACATCATCCCAAGGAGTCTGGACTTTGTTCTGTAGTTAATGACACATCATCAGACGTTTTCAAGATGGGACTAGTGTGATTTGATTTGGTTTTTAGAGGACGACTCTGGCATCAGTATGAAGGCTGGAGAAGAAAGGCAAGAGAACGGAATAAAAAAATTCAGAAAAACGTTATAGTAACTCACACAAGAAATGCTGTTAGTCATAACAAAAGCCAACATTTATTGAAGGAGTCCTTATCATGTAATATCCAGTATTCTAAGTACTTGGCGTGTGTTAATTCATTTAATTCTTATAGGCAACTTTTGTGAGGAAGAGACCACTGTTATGCTCAGTTTAAAGATAAGGCAGTTGAGGCACGATGAGGTGAAGTATTTGTCCAAAGCCACGCAGGTAGCCAGGACTCAAGCTCAGGAAGTCTGGCTTTAGAGCTTGTGCTCTTATCCACAGTGTACAAGATCACGCAGCAGTCATGAAAAGGGGAAGGAGTGGACAGCTACGAATGATGGGATTGGTAGAGCTTGATAACTGATTGTATGTGAAGGGAGGGGATCAGCAACGACTCTGAAGTTTCTAACCCAGATGGTGGAAGTGTGTGCTGTCATCAGCTGAAGTAAAAACTCAAGGGAAAAGAAAGTTATGGAAGCTGAGGGATAGGGTGAGCCGACAAGGTCTGTAGAGTTGAAGCCAATATGATCTTCATTTGGAGATATTTACCATTAATTCAGAAATGAAGATTCGTAGTTCAAAGTTTAACGATGGAATTCTGATCTTGAAATCACGGAAGCTCATGAGACGGTTTAAGACAGAGTTGAAGCAAACCCAACTGTGTAATGAGGTCAAACAGGTGACTTATATACGTAAATTAGATGGCATGGAGTGTGATAGGATTGATGGCTGACCTCAGAATGGGTACCAGTCCTGCCTAAATGTTCCATTTTTCAACATATCTTATCATTCAGAGTATAGGATGGGAAAAGCTACTTACTCTGAAGTTGTAGGCAGAGAAGACAAGGCAGTGAAGAAAACTGAAGATGGGCGAGAGGACTGGGAGTCACCCGCACCCAGAAGAGCTTGAAGAAAGAAGGCTGTATGAATAGTGGACTGTGGCCGAAGTGTCAGTGGCACGAGGGCGAGGATGAGGCAGTCACTGTGTGAGGTCAGGGAGAGCTACTCCTTTGGGACAGAGAGACAGAGTTTCAGGTGGGAACGGCAGTCAGAGAAGGAAGTTGGTAACCAGCAATTTCTGCTCTCAGATGTTTGCAGTGGAAAAAAAGAGAATTTGTAACTGGTGGGGAAATAGGGTTGAAGGAACATTCTAATCTGAAGATAGGGGAGTCTTGAGGCCTCAGTAGGAGAAGACGTAAAAGACCCAAGGAAATTAAAAGAGGTAATTAATAGCACATGGTGTAATAATATATTGGAGGCGTAGGCTCAAAATCACAGATGGAAAGGGTTGCATTTTATTCCTAAAAATGTCAAGAAATGAAGAGGGAAGCTAAGAACAGAAAATGTGAGATTCAGGACGAGGAAGGTGAAGTCAAGTTTATGCCAGATGTTCTCTGTCTTCCTTGTTCAGTGAGAGGAAAGGATACCCTGTGGACACCTGAGGGGAGGGGCTGAGATGGGGCCCAGGACGGTGGACACACACAGAGCAGCTGTGTGGAGTGGCAGTAGCGGAGCTGGAGAGATTCCAAGGTGGGCTGCAGGCAAGGCCCCTTGCAGAAGTGGGATTCGCTGGCTTACTGTAGGACAAACTCATAACAGCAAGTGTATTCCTACCACACCTGCGATACCTTGACTGTGGCAAAAATGTTTATTCAGTACTGGGAATGGGCAAATGGCTGGAGTGGACATTCAAGAGGCCAGAGCTTGTGGGCGCTGCTGGGTAGGGTAGAGCCAGCGGACTCTGGAGGCCCCTCTGGCTGGATGGAAGCTGAGTCCTACCCAGCTGCATTGAATCTGTCCACTTAGACGTCTCATGTGGAGAATCCCCCATCTGTTCATCAAAAAACGTTTCTATCACTTATGTTCAAAGATCACTTAAATATCCAATAAGTAAATTTGGATCAAAAGATTTAGTTAAGACAGGTCTATATCTTACCTGGAAATATGAAAGCTTCTATAAGCATATCAATAATGACTTGTGTTGATTTCCATTTGCTTTCAGAGATGGGCAAAGGCATTTTACAAATATCCACTGTGTCTCCTTTGGAAACAGACATAGTAGAAGTGATGGTGCTTTCCTCACTTCCAGAAACAAGAAGAAGCAGGCTGGAAATATTTTCTCTGCCTGAAATACTACCAGAAGGTAAAGAAAAGTGAGCAAGCAATTCTGTCCTGGGCACCCAGTTGAATAGTTGCTATAGCTTTCTTTTCTTTTTTTTTTTTTTTCTTTTCCAGTGATAGCATTTTTTTTTAAATTCTAACGTGAAGAGGTAAAAACTGTCACTTTTGTGAGTTGATTTGTCAGTTTGTGAAGTCTCTTTTTGTTGCTGTTGTGTCCAACTCTTGTGACCCCATGGACTGAGTCCACCAGGCTCCTCTGTCCATGCAATTTCCCAGACAAAAATACTAGAGTGGCTTGCTATTTCCTTCTCCACTCTTTTTTGTAGCTTTAAATATACAGAGTCAAATTCATATATGTTATTATGTAGTTACTTTCATTGATAAAATCATAAAGAAAGCTTTCTGGATAAAAAGGTCTGATAAAATAGGCACTTTGTTTTAAATAACAAATATATCTGGGTAGCTATTTTGCAAATATTTAATTATAGAGTATAAGAAAGTAAAAAACCTCAAGGTGCTTTTATGTCTTAATTAAGACTGTTTAGATCATCATGAGTTTCATCATGTCTCTACTTAACTGATAAAATTAACAAAAGTCTTATAAAATATAATTTACTTACTGTTAGTCATTTAATGCTCAAGTATACCTAATGGAGCCAAGTTGTTTTCCAATCATTTTTATCCTGTAATAGTCTATACATTAACTGAGCATTTAATTTTTTATTTTGCTTTTCATAGTTGTCATAACAGTTAAAAAAATTAAATCAATAAATGGTACAAATTATCTATCTTCTTCCCCAAATATTACAGTTTCTGCAAGCTTTGCTGATGAACGAGGGAGGCTGAGAGATGAATTCATTCATAAGTTTGTGTATGAGACAGAGCACACTCTGTCCTCTGCGGTCTTGAACTTGCATAGTAACCGAGTATATGGCTTCTGTGACCAAGTGCCATACATCTGCAGCTATCTTCTTCCTGAAAAAGTATGCCGAAACTTAAGCATTCTGTCATTTTTCTTAGCACTCAAGATTGGTACATTGTATTCATTAGACATGATCCAAGCTTAACAATCTAGTCCGGTTAAAAAATGCCTTTATTATAGTAAAATAACTTCTTTGAATTAAATATATTAGCATGATTTGTTAATTCATCATAAAATATTTTTGAGCAACCTAATACTTGTCAGATAAACATGCAGATGACACAATATTAGTTTAGTGACTTTTAAGACTATTTTTAAAAAATCTACCATTAGAAAGTCTATTCTACAGGGCTCAGGAGCTACAGCGTTGACGATTTTCAGTGGAACTTTATACTTGAGTCTTAAAGAAAGTTGCAAACAAAATGCCTCTATGCTTCTAGTATCCTTTCATCATACTCTTCAGACTTCTTCCATATTGCATCATTTCCTGCTATACACACTGACCCAGATTATATCACCCTTCTTTTTCTAACTCCTTCAATCAAAAGCCTTCTCTCTCAGAGTAGCCAATATCAGCAAGGTCTGAAACAAAGACATTCAAAGAAGGAAGGAATGGTTTGTAGTAAGGAGGATTTAAGAAAAGCTTCCTGGTAGAAGTCATAGTTGAACTGGACTTTGAAGAATAGTTCAGATTTAGACATGAGAAATATTGTGTATAATCTTGGCAGGGAGGTGGGGTTCCTGAAGTAGGGAGGGAAGCCAGATAGGTGGGCATGGGATGGCGAAGAGCATTCCAGGTAAAAGTCACAACACATGCAGAAGTTTGAAGGTGGGAATACGTGAGAAATGTGTGTGTGTGGCGGGGGGGGGGGGGTGGGGGGAGCGGTGATGGTGGTGGTGGAAATTGACTCATTTATGTTGACTTGAGGATAGGAGTATTTGGAAAGGATTAGTAAAAAATCAAGATAGTCAATTGTAAGCTAGGATTTTTAATGGTAGCTGATATACAAAGGAGACTTTTCCTAGTTGGCTGAAATGAACATTTATTTGCAATCAAAGATTTTAAAATGTGCAAATACAGGGGTCTACTTTATCATGTATCAGTTTATTTCCAATGACAATGTTTATGGATTTGCATCTGACTATATATGCATAACTGCAAGGTGCCACTCCCCTGATCTTTTCTATAATATGGTCATTTTCTTTGATCGGCAGGAACATAGTGGTGTTCACATTCTTAAGCCATACCAAAAAATGCAAAGCAAACTATATGGACCTGGAATGCTCTCTCTGTCTCCACATGGATTGTGGCTCATAACAATAGCTAAATGTGGAATTCTGTATATCCGAGATATTCATACTTTGGTAAACTTTTTTTTTCCCTCCATTCATGGGATTTGCATCTTGATCTCATATAAGGAACAAAAGCTCTTAGGAAAGGAATTGGAACTGTTAAGTAAATTGAGTCATAACTTATTTACCACTGATGGTGTTATTGACTTCAATGTTAGCTGTATTTATGTGCCAAGGTTTGAGTCTCTAAGGGAGGAAATGCAGGCCACTAGACTGAGATCTGCCAAAGAAGGAACCTGGGGCAGTAGGTGAGCTCCAGTCCATCTCCATCACCACTTACTGTGTGGCGAGAAAATTCACTGAACTGCTCCTCTGCGATATTAGGAAGGCCTTGCTTATTCTCACCCTGTGAGATTCTGGTGAGAGCCAAGGAGAGGGTATATGCAAAACTTCTTTGGAAACAGTGCATTGCTGTGCAAATCTGGGATGATTGCTGCTAGCTCCCCGCCTGGAGCGCCTCTGGCCTGCTTGCTGCCACCCTCCCCCACCCCCAGGCTGCGTCTTCCTGTGACGCTGGAAGAATACACAGGGTGTGGTCCACACGAGCCCTACCCCACCCCTGCAGACTTCAGGACCACCACTTCTGATTTCCATTGTTCTCAGATCTCTGTTTAAATGAAAATAGTTTCTTCTCCCCAAGTGAAAGATCCGTTTCTAGGTTTTGAGCTCAAGTTGTACTGGTTATCAGTACAATTTAATTCTTTCATATTATATAGGGAAAGACCTTAAATGTCTTACGAATCATTTTTAAATGAACAGTTTGCAAACTGGTACATTTTCTCTTATTTAAATGATTTGTAAATGTATGCTACAACTGATAGTGGCGCGATGGCAAGATGTCAGAGTTTTTCTGGATGATTCTGTGCAACGTGCCTCGTATGGGAGGTTATTCATGGCAGTACTGCTTGTAAAAGCAACCTAATATCCATTAACAGAGGACTGGATAAATAAATAATCATGCAGAAACAGTTTATAAATAAAGTATGGAATATTATGCTGTAATACAGCATAAGGAAATCTTTATGCAACAATATGGAAAGAATCCCAAGACATATTATTATAATAAGTAAGAAAGGCAAAGTGTGTAATACACATGTTATACTTCATATTAAAAATTGTTTGTATAAAAATTTATTTATATACATTAAAATCCTCTGAAAGGATATTTAAGGTATAATTATATTGATTGCCTTTGGGAAGTATTGGGGAAGGGGAAGGAAGGAGATTTCACTGCATACTCTTTTATAGTTTTTTTTTTTAATTTTGAAACATTTGAATGTATTTCCTATTCAAAATTTAAAAAAAAATTTTTAAACTATCATGGTTGATAACTAGTGTGACAAAGAAATCCATTTTTGGTCAAATAGTTTAAACCATTGCACTGTGTACCAACTAATGATGTATATGGGTTCTAATTAAACTGATTTAATTGGCCTCCTCCATCATTCTTCACTCAGTGCCCATCGCCTCCTCTCATGACACTCAGCCTCTGCACAGCAAGGGGATTTGCTTAATCCTTGAAGACATCTGAATTTGCCTGCACTGTCCATTCTCAGCAAGTCTGTTCTCCTTTCCGTATCTGATTTCCCTATCGGTGACAATAATTCCTCTTTTTCCATATTACCTACAAAGGAGAACAAATCAATACTGTTGAATGTATTTTGTATTAGTAATTTTCAGTTCTATGTAGTACTAAGAGGCTACTCCATACCAACTAAAATGCTGTTAACAAATAGGAAAAGGTTTATCCATAAGCAAAAGTGCATGTAACCCCCTTAGAAAAAAACCCTGTGGTAAAGTTGCACTTGTAATTTCTGCACTTTTTTCCTAAAACTATTAAGGAAACATTTACTCGGTGTCGGAGTCATTCTCACCAGGGGCACGGGATTCAATCGGTGAGAATTTCAATGGATGGACAAAGCATTCTGGTGAATGGAAGAGATGACAACACACTGGTTAACCTACGATGGAGGTAAGTACAGGTTGCAGTAAGCAACCTCACATAATATGGTGTTTTAAAATGTAGATGGTATTATTTAGGTAATGGCAGGGCCAACGTAACTGGAGACAACTGCCATTGAAATAACTGTTGTACCAACGACTCCAAGAGAGGGGAAGATGCCATGCTATGCAAGGGCCATATAGGGAGGCACCAGGGAGGGCTAGGAGACAGAGGGAGCAGGGAAAACATGGGCAAGAGTCTTCATTTTGGTTTCCATGGTGAGGAGCAGCCAGGCTTAGGATTGGCTAGTTTGGATAACTTCAGTGGGTTCTGGGCCATAGGAGCTGCTGCTAGTTGTCCAATACTTGACCCAGGGATTACTAGGAAAGGAAAATAATGGCCCCAAGTTTGAAAGACCAATAGAGGGTTTGCTTGGGGCTGTGGGCTTATGGGTCTGCATTTGAAAGGTGAGCTCCAGGTAGGTTGTTTACTATCTCTATGACTTGGTGGTCCTGGAAGGGACAAGACCCCAGATGTCAAAGCATCAAAATACAAAAGATAAAAAGACACAGTTAAGACCTATGACGTGTTCTGTCCTCCCTATCATGACATCTGTTGGAAGAACACAAGGAATGAGGACAACTCTGAACAGTAGATCATTTTTAAAAGTCCTATTTATCCCTAAAAAACCTGACATAGGTATGTGCGTTTCTGTACATGCATACAGATTTACTTTCCTAATTAGACTTTGCTTTCTTAATCAGACAATGTTAAATTAATTTAGACTTTGCATAGACTAAAACTAAAATTCTAAATAAACAAATAATCGCCAAGCATACAGATAATGGCCAGGGCATAGAGATCGTGCAGGTAATGCCCTGGACTTGAAATGTCACCTTATTTGGTCTGCCAGCGGATACCACTTAGCAATGTGCAATTTGTTTCCACAAAAATACTGTTTCATAGTGCTTCCTGTAAGCAAGACAGTAATAAAACTTACTTAGGCACCTGACAACCCCTCTAAATCATCTACAACCATGTTATTCAAGGTGGGGTCTGCAGCACCTGTGAGCTTGTTAGAAATGCATATCCTTGGGCCTCATCGAACTTTTTGAGTCAGAATCTTTATGGGTGGGGCCCTGGAATCTGTTTTAACAAGCCCTCCAGGCCATGCTGATATGCCTGAAGTTTGAGATGCTCTGGTGTACTGAGTGGAAGCAATAATACTGTGGGGCAGGGACTATGAGGACTGAACAGGGGAAGGTGATTATATACAGCGTGAAGCAACACAGCACCTAGTATATTCCGAAGGTTCAGCCAGAGCAGTGGCCAGGCTGGGTGAGCAGAGAGGACCTGTAGGGTAAGGGATGGGGTCAGCCTGGGGAGAGCTGACCCCAGGGAGGTCAAGAAGCTTGTTGTGTCCTGCAGCCCGTGAGAGTGCTGTCCTCTAAGAAACAGAGTCCTAATAGCTTCAGGACACTGTGGAGAATTGACTGCATATTTCTCTGTGTAGAAATGGATAGGTACCTGTAAGGAACACTGCTAAATGTGTCTTTTCAAATTGTCATGTTGTAGCCTATGTGTTTTCCTTTTTATTAATATAGGCGGTTTGGAGGAATCTTAGCCAATGATATTCTTGAATATAGCCAGCAACTTACAACTTACCTGAAGACCATCATGGATGAGGAGAATGATTATTTAAGTATAACAAGAAGAGACTCCTTGGATTTGGAATCAGAATCTGAACATGCAGTTGAGTTTCAATATAGTTTTCTTTCTCCTTCCTCCCTCCCTCCTTCCTTTCCTTCCTTCCTAAATTGGTATGTTTTCAGGTTATAGTTTTCTTTTAGCAGATATTTTAGTAACATTCCTCTTTATCCAGATATCCCATGATTTTCAAAAACAGCATGCACTACATTTAAGAGAAAAATATTCTACATTTTCTCAAAGCAAAATCACAAATATTACATTTCAGACCTTATTTAAGACCATAGTACAAGGTCTATCTGGAAAAAGAAATCTGTTACAATTCTGGTGCTTGTTCAAACTAGTCTCTCTGTACTTTTTTTTTTTTTTGCATCATGGGCATTATTTAGAATGTGTCTACCCAGAGGACATTTATTCACTTAGTCATTTAATAAATGTTTATTGAGGGCTACAGAGTGCTAAGCTGTGGTGATATAGCCATAAACAGTTGGGGAAATTTCTGCTTTCATGGAACCTACATTCCAGGTGGGGTTTGGGGGTGAGCAGAGAAAGATAAATGAATAATCAAATACATAAGAAAAACTAGATAGTAACAAGATCTATTTACTGAATAAAAAGGGGTTGGTGTGATAGTACTGGCTGGAATAGCCCCTCCAAGGAGAAGGTCTGTGACTTGACTTAAAAAAAAGTACAGATGGGTAGGGGAGGGCAAGTACTCAGGGCAGAGGGAGAAAGAGCTTAGTACATTTGAAGACCTAAAAATAAAAAAGACCTGTGCAGTTGAAGTGAGCAAGGGAGAGTGATAGGAGCTGAGGTCCTTGAGATGGGAAATAAAACAGGCAAAGAAGGGCTTTGTAAACCAGGTAGCATTTGGACATAATTTTACATGTAGTGAGAACCTATTAAAGTGTTCAGAGCAAAGGATTTACAGGGTCTTATTTACACTTTTTTAAATGATTGCTTCTGCTGTGTGGAATATGATTCCGCCTGCTTTGATAGGCAGCAGATAGGCCTAAGAGTGGAAGCAGACAGAGCAAGGAGTTAGAAGGCTCAGGTAACAGCAGCAGAGGGGGAAGAGTGTTGTGGAGAAGGGGTAGATTCCAGGCAGGTTGCAGAGGTAGGGGTAACAGAACTTCCGATGAGTTGGGCCTAGAGGGAAAGGGAAAGAAAGGACTCAAGGATGAAGCCTAGATCTTTTACTTGAGGGTACCATTCACGGAGAAGAGAGAGACTATGGTGGGGGAGCCACTGTAGGGAGAAAGTAGAAAATCCCCAGACTGAGCATGAGGACACTGTTAGAACACTGTTCGCATGAGAATATAGCCAAGTGAGATACCAAGTAGGCCACTGTATAGATGTTCTGGGGAGAGTCCAGGATGCGAGATGTTCATCTGAGAGTAGAGGATAACTAGGTAAGATCATCACGGAAGAGTGGATGGTGAGAAATACAAGGGGGACTAAGACAGAGCGACTTCTAGAGACCAGGACAAGAGTTCAGGGAGGCAAAGGAGATTGAGAAGAACCAGTGAGGAGCGGCCAGTGAGGAGAACCAACAGACTGTGACATCCCAAACTCTCTCAAGACTTTTTGCCACAAAAGGGAGCACAAAAATCGTGTGGCAACTAAAAGGGAATCTGGTGGTCAGTGAAGAGTAACTTTCCTGGGACAGGAGGTTCCAGAGCATGTTTAGATACTGTTGGGAAAGATTCAGTAGAAGGCAGAAATGGATGATACAGAAGGGTGATGCAGAGGCCTTGAAAAGGAAGAAAATATTAAGATCCTAAGCACAAATGGTGGTGCAGGCCTTAACAGGCCATAGCATCTGGTCTACAGGAAGAGGAAGAAGGCCAAAAGTGATTTGGTGATCACTGTTGCTTTCTCAGTAAGAAGCATGGCTGATATAAGAACAGATTGGAAGGAATAAAATTAAGCATTACATCTTGAGCAGGCAAAGTGCTTATTAACATTTTTTTTTAATGCAACAAGTGCAGAGGGAGTCAAGCAATGAAATGAAGTAGGGTAGGAGGAGAACTTGATGAATTTTTAATTTAAGAAATATCTGTCTTCTTCTAAGGTAACTGAGAATATGCAGTTAAGCACTGACTCATCACAAGAGGAATTAGTCAAAGTTAATAAGACAGAAGAAATTCCATGGATACAACAGAAAAGCCAAGAGGTATTCATAAAACATAAAAGAGGTTTGAAATAATGCTTTGTAGGTGTGTCAGGTAGATTCATTTCCTATGAAAACCCATTGGAAAGTTAGAAAGTAGAGATACTGCTTGGCAGAGCATTACGTTGTATAAGTGTAACTTTCCTGAAAGTAAGCAAGCACACCAAACACAGCTCAGTCTTTCTAGATTAAGTTATATGTGCTTTAAGCACCGTACCTAGGCTAATGTGAAACCAAAGAAAAGTGTCCAGGGGTGCCAAAGCAAAGAATGAACTGGTGACACCTCATGTTGCAGGACATTTGTGAGGATGCTGCAAGGTTGACTTACATGAAAGGGGTGGATCAGGAACAGAAGAGACAATGTGGCTTTAGACGTGCAGAAAGCTGGCAAAGGTGGCAGCCATGTCTGGATTTAGTCTGCTCTCGCGCAAGACCCAAGGAAATAGCAGACTGGTTTTCCTTTATCAGCTACTCTGTTTAATTTTGCACTATTTTTTTTACTGTTGGCCTTATTATCGACCTCAGTTCCAAGCTGCTTCAGTTCCAACTTGCTTCAGTTCCAAGTGCTTACATAGCAACAGTTCAGACTTAAGCATAAGTATTGCAGTGGTATTATTACTATTCCATGTATACTTTATATTATTAGTCTTTAATTTTTTCCCTTATTTTTCTAGAGAAGTGCTATCTGTGTATCTATATACATACACATGTATCTCTGATCTCTTACTTACCTAAATGATGTACTTGTTCCGTTCCAGGCCATTGAAAATGAGGTTAAATTGTTTTCCAACAAAAGGAAAGAGATAAAAAGAGGAATCAAAGCACTCGCTAAAACTGTAAGTGTTGTGATATCACAGCTAAGCTGTGATGACAGACTCCAAAAACATAATGGCATAGGGATGAAGTGTTTCTTTCTTTCCCTATATAATGGTTCTGGGTGGGTGTTCAGGCCGGTGGCTACTCTGTTCCATGCAGTCATTCAGAAACCCAGGCTGACAGAGACTCTGCTATTTCTAGCACATGGCTTCTAAGGTTGCCTTGCTTGATTTCATCCCACTCAACTGGAATAGGGAAAGAGCATGGAGGCATGCACTGGGCAAATCTAGAGGTGGCCCTTACTATTGTTAGACTGAACCACAGAGATTGCTATTTTATAGCAATCAAATTCAGCCAAATATACTCCAAATATTTTTCTGTTTTGTCTAAGGCATAGATCTAACTTTTTTAAAAAAATAAACACCGCATTTTACCAATTCATTTTATTGAATGTGGCCATCCTTTTCCTGCTGATTTGCAGTGCCTCCCCAGATTCCCATGAATATGGAATTGTTCCTAGATAGTCTGTATTCTGAAATTGAGCACGGATCTTTTCCTTAGCCAATTCCAAACTATTTTGATTGCTATAGATTTATAAAGTGTGGTTATATCTTAAAAGTAATTCTCCCTTTGCTCTTCATTTTCAGAAAATGTTGGCCTCTTTATGCACACTTTTTTATTTGAATTTTAAAATCACCTTGTCAAGCTCTGTAAAAAACTCTGATTTATTTTATTTTCATTTATTTTTTAATATAAATTTATTTATTTTAATTGGAGGCTAATTACTTTACAGTATTATACTGGTTTTGCCATACATTGACATGAATCTGCCACGGGTGTACATGTGTTCCCCATCTTAATTGAGAATAACTGCTTACAGTTTGATTTGGAGAAGAATTTCTTTGCCATCTTTGAAATTTTATATATATGTTTATGTATATTAAGATTTATGTTATAAATGTTATAAATCTTTTATACAATATATAACATATCAATAAATATATATATTTCCAAATTTTTAACAGGTTCTTTAATGAAGTTTCATAGTCTAAAAGTGACTTTGTGTATGTTTCTTACTAGATACTTTGTGGGTGGAATATTTTCGATTACATTTTCTGACTGGATACTACTGGATATGAATGTTACTAATTTTGTATATGACCACCTTTCTGACTTTTCTTTTTAGTTCTGTTGCTTTGTCAATTGAATCTCGTAGATTGTGTAAGTAGACTATCAATGTCTCGTGAAAATCATGTCTCTTATCAACCTTTATATTACTTTATTTATTTTTCTTATCTTATGGTAAGGGCTTCTAATATAATAGTGTCAGAACATGCTTGTCTACTAACCTTAATGAGAACATTTCTAACTTTTAAGTGCAATGCCTGCTATTTTTCTGTTAGATAGCCTTTTACAAATTAAAAGAAATCCCTTCCTATACCTTGTTTTATAGGAGTCTTTATTGTTAATTTTATTGTAAAATTTATCAGATGTTTTGTATTCTTTGTATTCCTCAGATAGACTTTGGTCATTTTAAGTAGTACACCAGATTCAACTTGCTACTAATGTTTTATTAGTATTTTTGTGTTTCTAGTCATAAATAATATTGGTCTATTTTTCATATACTTTCTTGGTCTAATTATGATATTAGAGTTAGAACAGCATTATCAAGTGATTTGAGTAGCTTTCTACTTTTTTTCCCATTCTCTGGAATAGTTTGTATAAAATGGAGATTCTCCATTTCTCTAAAAAGGATTTGATAAAACAACCCCCTCCTCCCCTCCCCCACATACATGTAAAACTATCTGGGTCTGATGTCTGTTGCAGAGTTGATTCTTTCCTATTGTTTCAAGTTCTTCTATGGTTATCAGTCTTACCAGGTTTTCTATTTCTTTTCAGGTATAGATTTAATAAATTATATTTTCTTAGAAAACTGTCTAAATGCATAAAATTATGTAATAGTCTACTTTTTAAGTCTCTTCTGATTTTTGCATTATAGTCCTGTTTTATTCCTAATGCTGTATGTTTGTGACTTTCATCTTTTTTCTTGATCACCCTATCCAACAGAATTTCCATTTTATTAACATTTCCAAAGAATCAGGTATGGTTTTGTTGATTTGACTCTGTTATTTTGAGATAACATTATACTTTATTTTATAACTACACCTTTTATAAATTTAGGATTTGATCAATTTAGAATTTTATTCATTCCTCCTTGCTTCATTCAGTTTTATTTTTCCTCTTCTACTTTTTTTAGTTGGAAGTGTGGTTTATTTCCTAGTTTTTTCCATTATACTGTGCATTTGACCATAAATATTCCACTGTGTACCACTTTGACTACATTGCATTGATTTTGATATACAACTTTCTCATTATTGCTTAGTTGTAAATATTTCTAATTCCATTTTGAACATATCAACCAAAGGGTTTTCTACAAGAATGTATGTATTTTCCTGTTTTTTATTTCCAGATTGTTTTGTCTTTTATTTATTTATAGATTGTATTGCATATCTTTCTGTTGCTAACTTTGAACTTTATTTCACTATGCTCAGTAAATAAAGCTTGTTGAGATTATCTCTGTGACCTTGTACCTAGTCCCTTTTTGTGAGTGTTTCATGTGTTAGTAAAGAATATTTTGTTTTCTGGGTTTTGGGGGCAAGATGGGTAAAATGTTCTTTAAATTTCTATTAGATCAATCTAATGGTGTTAGTAAAGTTTATGTTTTTGCTATTTAAACTGATTTCTAGGTGATAAGCAGTTTGTCAATTTATCCCTGTATTTCTATCATATTTATGTTAGATGAAAAAACGTGCATGACAGATTGCCTTGATAGATTGCTCCTTTTATCCTTGTGAAATATTTATATTTGCCTCTTTGGATGTTTTTAACTGTACACTTTGATTTTTATATTAATATTTTTGCTCTATTTCCTTTTGTTAGCTCTTATTTACATATCTTTTTCAACTGCTTTATTTCCAACTTTATTGTGTCCCCTAATTAGTATAGAGTTGGACTACTTTCTTTAAATCCTATCTAAGAGTTTTAATGAATGAGGTTAGCCACATTTACTATAATTATTGATATGTTTAACTTAATCCCTGCCATTTTACTTTGGGTTTTCTGTTAATTTCCAAGTTTTTTTCTTTTTCCTTCTTCCCTGTTTGGATTGCTTGTGCATTTTTTGTTATTATTGTTCTTTTCTTTCTTTCTTCTTCTTCTTCTTCTTCTTTTTTTTTTTTTTACCATTTTGGGACTTTTCTATTTTTTTCATAATTCTATTTTTTTTTAATTCTATGGGACTTCCCTGGTGTCTAGTGGTTAAAGACTCCTCGCTTCCAATGCAAAGGACAAGGGTTCAATCCTTGGTTGGGAAACTAAGATCCCACATGCTGCATCATGTGGCCAAAAAAAAAAAAGTCAAGTTCTAGCCCACGTGCTTGACTTAGTTTTTTTTTTTTGGTAACATTACCTGGTGCCTTCCTGCTCAATAGTATAGAGCACAGAGGCATTGACATTGCCTAGAATCTCAACCCCATCCCAGATATCCTGAATAAGAATCTGCTATTTTGACACGATCCCCAGGTGATTCACAGGCACACTGAGCTGGAGAAACCCTGCTTTAGTGTGTGTCATACCGTGTGCATGCTGTCATTGCAGTCGTGTCCAACCCTTTGTGACCCTATGAACTGTAGCCCGCCAGGCTCCTCGGACCATGGGATTCTGCATGCAAGAATACTGGAGTGGATTGCCATGCGTGCCATCGTCCAATTAAATCCATGTCTCTTACATCTCCTGCATTGGCAGGCAGGTCCTTTACCACTAGCGCCATCCAGGAAGCCCATGTCATATCATACCTGCCCTCCAGATTAGAGTCCAGTGTGCTTACTTTGTTCTTACTTTTTACTTTCTCAACTCCTTATGCTTCTCCCACTTTGTCTCATTGGTATCAGTTAGAATTATAGTTTAAATTGGTTTTTTTTTTAACCCTTAAAAATGTGTAAATCTTGTTTAGACTTAGTAAGAATTTCCTCTGACTTCAATATATCCTTAATAATCCTTTCAGAGGGGTAGGTATTAGTGAACTTTCTGGGTCCCTGAATTTTTACAAATGACTCTGTTTTGACCTCACACTTGAATGATGGTTTGTTGACTATAAAATCAGAGATTCAAAGTTTTTCTTCCACTTAAAACTTTGACCCAAAACTATTGATCCGTTGTATTCTTGAATTCAGTGTCACTGATATGGATTCTTCTCTTGGTCTTATTCTTCAATTTTTGTGATACTCTTTTTCCTCTTTGGAAATGTTTAGGATTTGTTTCTTGTTTCCATACAATCTGTTTCTAGTCCTGGGTTGTTTGTTAAATCTTGAGTTTTCATGCTTTATTGTGTCTTTAAAAAATTCTCCATATTGTTTCTTTAAACATTGTGGCCCCAGTTCTCCTATTCTCTTCTTCTTAAAGTCATATTAGTAACAGGTACTTCTAGATATGTCGCACACATTGACTGATTTTCCTTTTACACTTTCATCTTTTTATCCTTTGTTATACACAGGGAGGATTCTTAGCTGACTTTTACTGATCTTCAACTGTGTCCATTTCACTATTCCACCCATCTATTGAATTTTCTGTTTGTTTTGAAGATTAAACTTTTCAATTCCATGACCTCTTAATTATTTTGATGATGCAATATTTTGCATCCCTAGTTACTGTGAAATTCTACTCTTCTTGCTCGATTAACTCTTTTTCTTTGCATAACAAGTTTTCTGCTTATTAAATTTATTGTCTCTCTTCAGTGGTTTTGTTATACCCCAAATATTTGGAGATCTATTTTTTTGATTATTGCATGCTCATCTTTATAATTGAAATTCCCTGTTATAATTTCACCACAACAGTGCAGCAAGCTTGGGAAGAAGATGTGTAGGAGATCTAACTTCTGCAGATAATTCCAGTCTACCTTTTGCCAGAATACTGTCTCATGGACCCTTGGGCTATGCTGCAACATTCAGATCCAACTGATTTTCATATTTTAGAACCAATTTCCATTCTGTGAAGGATTCTTTCTTCCTCTTTTGATTGCAGCATTGGATTCATTGATTTATTACACATTTCTTTCTCTTGATTTTATGGATTGGGCAAGAAAGGAAGATTGCAAAGCCCATTCTCAGTCCATTTTGAAACTGAAGTCATTTTTTTCTATTATATTGTCTTTGTTGTTTTGGTTGATTTGTAATGGCTCTTTACATCTTGAAGATATTAATACTTTGTTATATATGTTGTAATATGTGTCCCCAAAAAAAGAAATGCAAAAAAGTAAAATGGCTGTCTGAGGAGGCCTTACAAATAGCTGTGAAAAGAGGGTAAGTGAAAAGCAAAGGAGAAAAGGAAAGATATACCCATTTGAATGCAGAGTTCCAAAGAATAGCAAGGAGAGATAAGAAAGCCTTCCTCAGTGATCAATGCAAAGAAATAAAGGAAAACAATAGAATGGGAAAGACTAGAGATCTTTTCAAGAAAATTAGAGATACCAAGGGAACATTTCATGCAAAGATGGTCTTAATAAAGGACAGAAATGGTATGGACCTAACAGAAGCAGAAGATATTAAGAAGAGGTGTTAAGAATACATAGAAGAACTGTACAAAAAAGATCTTCATGACCCAGATAATCACAATGGTGTGATCACTCACCTAGAGCCAGACATCCTGGAATGTGAAGTCAAGTGGGCCTTAGGAAGCATCACTATGAACAAAGCTAGTGGAGGTGATGGAATTCCAGTTGAGCTATTTCAAATCCTGAAAGACGATGATGTGAAAGTGCTGCACTCAACATGCCAGCAAATTTGGAAAGCTCAGCAGTGGCCACAGGACTGGGAAAGGTCAGTTTTCATTCCAATTCCAAAGAAAGGCAATGCAAAAGAATGCTCAAACTACCGCACAATTGCACTCATCTCACATGCTAGTAAAGTGATGCTTAAAATTCTCCAAGCCAAGCTTCAGCAATACATGAACCGTGAACTTCCAGATGTTCAAGCTGGTTTTCGAAAAGGCAGAGGAACCAGAGATCAAATTGCCAACATCCACTGGATCATGGAAAAAGCAAGAGAGTTCCAGAAAAACATCTATTTCTGCTTTATTGACTATGCCAAAGCCTTTGACTGTGTGGATCACAAGAAACTGTGGAAAATTTGAAAGAGATGGGCATACGAGACCACCTGACGTGCCTCTTGAGAAACCTGTATGCAGGTCAGGAAGCAACAGTTAGAACTGGACATGGAACAACGGACTGGTTCCAAATAGGAAAAAGAGTACGTCAAGGCTGGCTATTGTCACCCTGCTTATTTAACTTATATGCAGAGTACATCATGAGAAATGCTAGGCTGGAGGAAGCACAAGCTGGAATCAAGATTGCCAGGAGAAATATCAATAACTTCGAATATGCAGATGACACCAAGTTTATGGCAGAAAGCGAAGAAGAACTAAAGAACCTCTTGATGAAAGTGAAAGAGGAGAGTGAAAAAGTTGGCTTAAAGCTCAACATTCAGAAAACTAAGATCATGGCATCCGGTCCGATTACTTTATGGGAAATAGATGGGGAAACAGTGGAAACAGTGTCAGACTTTATTTTTCTGGGCTCCAGAATCACTGCAGATGTTGACTGCAGCCATGAAATTAAAAGACACTTACCCCTTGGAAGGAAAGTTATGACCAACCTAGACAGCATATTCAAAGGCAGAGACATTACTTTGCTAACAAAGGTCTGTCTAGTCAAGGCTATGGTTTTTCCAGTGGTCATATATGGATGTGAGAGTTGGACTATAAAGAAAGCTGAGCGCCACAGAATTGATGCTTTTGAACTGTGTTGTTGGAGAAGACTCTTGAGAATCCCTTGAACTGTAAGGAGATCCAACCAGTCCATCCTAAAGGAGATCAGTCCTGGGTGTTCATTGGAAGGACTGATGTTGAAGATGAAACTCCAGTACTTTGGCCAGCTGATGAGAAGAGCTGACTCATTTGAAAAGACCCTGATGCTGGGAAAGATTGAGGGCAGGAGGAGAAGGGAACGACAGAGGATGAGATGGCTGGATGGCATCACTGACTCGATGGACGTGAGTCTGAGTGAAGTCCGGGAGTTGGTGATGGACAGGGAGGCCTGGTGTGCTGCGATTCATGGGGTCGCAAAGAGTTGGACACGACTGAGCGACTGAACTGAACTGAACTGAACTGATGTGTCCTTTGTCTCTGAATCTTTTGAAGCTATAAACTTCTAAAGATATTTTTATTATAGAAATATTCAAATATGTGTATAAATAGAGGGAATAATAATCTAATCTGATCACCAATAGTGTTTCCTATACCCGTCCACTAGGGCTTCCCTGGCGGCTCAGTGGTAAAGAGCTCGCCTGCCAGTGCTGGAGACGCAGGAGACTTGGGTTTGATCCCTGACTCAGGAAGATCCTCTGGAGAAGGGAATGGCGGCCCACTCCAGTATTCTTCCCTGGAGAATCCCATGGACAGAGGAGTGATGGGGTTGCACAGAGTTGGACGTGACTGAGTGACTGAGCATGCATATACACCATCCTCTCCCATGCCCCTCTCACCATGCACATATACAATATCTCCAGGACATTTTTTTTTGAAAACTATCCTGGATTTCATATCATTTCACCTTTAATTATTTAAGTGTATGTATCTACAAGATAAGAACTCTGAAAATACTTAAGAAGAATACCATTAGCATACCTAAATATCTGTAATTTCTTAATATCATTACATATTTTTGTTGTTTTTAGATAAGTAAGCTTTTATGAATTAACCTCTAACCTAATTCTTTGCTTGCCAGTTACATTTAGATAAACAGAATATCTATGTTTTATTGGTTGCTGTCTGAAGAGACTCAAGGAAACGTCTCTTTAAAGTTTAATTGTTTACTCATCTCCAACCTTTCCTACTTGAAAATTCAGGTTCTTGACATGATGGAAGAAAATGAAGCAGCAGATGATATTGCAAAATTAGAGCAACAAGAATTTGGCCTGGATCTTGAAGAACTGGAGAGGCTGCATAATGAAAATGAGCAAGAAGTGGAAAAGGTAACGAAAACCTTTATTTAAGCACCATAAAGATTTAATAAAGAAAGTAAAAAGAAAATGGGAAGGAGAACTTTTCCAGAATAATGCAAATAAAGTAAAACTTTTCTACCATAACGTGAATAAAGCAAACTTAGTGCATATAAATGGAAGGAGTCAGAGAAGTTATGGGGAAGAGGAGCATCTAGTCCAGCCAGACACCTGTTGTCTCTTCACCATGACATTATGCCAACCATCTTCTGCCATATATTTGAACATTTTTGAAAGTCTCCTCAGCCACCTGAAACCAACTTCAAACATTTTTTGTTTAGTAAGCCCTTTCTTAATTCGAGCTGAAATCATTCTCGCTGTACTCGCTGATTCTTCTAATCTTTGAGCACCATCTACACGATAGCCATTGTGAAAGTGGTTGGAGAAGACTAGCAATGTATCCCCTTTTCTTTTTACAACAGATAGGAATCAATCTAGGGCCTTTTTGAATGTTATTTGATTGTTGTAGCAACCCAAAAAGGTAGGTTATTGTTTTCCTCACTTAAGGAAACTAAGTCATAGAGCCTCAGTCACTTGGTTAAGTCACTGTATTCACTTGGTTAAGAGAATACAACTTGAGGCAGAGCCAGGAAGCAGTCCTGGTCTTGCCCTCTGTGCTTCTGGCTCATCCTCCTTGGCCCTGGCTTCGCTCAGGCCTGGGATACCACCAGCTTCTCCCAGGCCGTTCATCTTGACCACCCTAAAATGAGTTGGCTTAGATGCCTGCTCCCGTCCTCATCCTCTCATTGCTTCTTTCTTTAAGCTCACGTCTGACCGCTCAGCCCCATGAACCTGCCCCTCTGGACGCCCGATCACTGATGCCGCCACTGTGCTCACTCAACTCCAACCCATGCCTCTGCCCCAGAGGCCCCACTCCTTGTTTCTTATCAAATTCCTGTGCCTCCCTTGAGGAGCTTCCTTGATCCTCTGACTCAGACTTTGGTACACAGATAAGCTCTTCACATGCTCATTTCCCTCATGTTATTTATTTTTCCTGAACTCTGGGCTTTTGAGGAGATATCAGCCCTACACTGGATGTGATAGTAGAACCCGACAGTCCAGGACAGAATGCTGTTAGCAGATGGCACCATAAATCCACCTAGGAGCAGAATATTTGTCCCTGGGGAGAGCAAGGGATCCCTGTCCTAAAGAAACCACGCTACTAGCCAGCTCTGGCCAGGATCCCACCAATAAGGAAGAGACTAAAGCCCAATAATGACCACCTGGACATTTAATTAATATTAATTAATGTGTAATAGTAATACTGTCCCACAGTATTAATATTTTTCTGAAAGGGTTGATCAAGTAGCCTCAGAAGTAGTAAAGGGAAAGCCTGAAGGGCCCTAGAAATCAGTCAGATTCTGACAACTGATATGCCAAAAGAGCTGTTTATTTAAGAAAATGTAATTTTAAACTGTTTTAGCCATTAACTCAATGGACAAAATAAACAAAATGCAAATTAAACATGATATTTGTTCAGACAATGAATAAAATGAAAATAAATGAATGAGTAAATGAATGAATCTGAGAGATACTATTCTCAGCTAGTTTTCTAATAATTCTTCTGACAAAGTGAAATTAAAAAAAAAAAAAGGTCTGTACAACATTGTAAATCAACTACACTTCAGTAAAAAAAAAATTTTTGAAAACAGATTCTGAAGAGGACCCTAACAACTAAAGATTGTTGGGTGTCACTTTCAGGCTAGCTCTTGGTAAATTTTATTGAAAAAAGAATACTTCATCACTTAAATATTAGGTAATAGAATCAGTTAAGGAGATAAAAACTAACTGAGGTAACATATGTTTCTAAATGGGAAAAAGTACATCCCCAGGAGTAGTAGAACATTCATTTCATGGTAGATGTAAAAAAAAGAAGAATTTAGTACAGTAAAGACCCCAAGGGAGAGGTCACAAACTGGCACTTCAGATGTACATTGACAAGAATTAAGCCAACATTTTTAGCTATTTCAAACTTTTCTAATAAAACAAGAACACTTGGCACGGTGGGTTTGCTTCACCGCCTTGCACCAGCCAGCCAGCTCTGTGAAGTGTGTGTGGCAGCTGTGCAACGGTCCGTACACTTGCCTTGGCTCCTGTGTAGGACCTGCCTGCCCTGAGTGGTGTTCATGCTGACACCCTGGTCCTCAAGGAAGGAAATCCTAAGGCTGTAGACTAAACCTTAGGTTCTCAAAGATAGGGGAATACCCCCTCCAAGTGCATCTGGTTAAGGAATTTATACAGTCAAGCTATTTTCTTTGAGGCCACATTTTCAACATTATTTTTCCCTTCTGTGTTCTTTAAGATAAGAAAGGATGTTGAGATGCAAAACCTAGCCAAGAGATATTTGGCTGAAATCATCAAAGAAGAATGCTGGAATTCAATGGCTGTGAAAGGCCGAGCTCTTAAGGTAACAGATATAACTTCAAGTACATCTTAGCCAATGAAAATTTTCACTGAAAGTCTCATGGCAGAAAATTTTAAAAAGAAAAAGTGCAGCCAGGACATGGAAGCAACCTAGATGTCCATCAGCAGATGAATGGATAAGAAAGCTATAGTACATATACACAATGGAGGATTACTCAGCCATTCAAAAGAATACATTTGAATCAGTTCTAATGAGGTGGATGAAACTGGAGCCTATTATACAGAGTGAAGCAAGCCAGAAAGAAAAACACCAATACAGTATACTAACGCATATATATGGAATTTAGAAAGATGGTAACGATAACCCTGTATGCGAGACAGCAAAAGAGACACAGATGTATAAAACAGTCTTTTGGACTCTGTGGGAGAGGGAGAGGGTGGGATGATTTGGGAGAATGGCATTGAAACATGTGTAATATCATATATGAAATGAATCACCAGTCCAGGTTCGATGCATGATACAGGATGCTTGGGGCTGGTGCACTGGGATGACCCAGAGGGAGGGTACAGGGAGGGAGGAGGAAGGGGGGTTCAGAATGGGGAACACGTGTATGCCTGTGGCGGATTCATGTTGATGTATGGCAAAACCAATACAATATTGTAAAGTAATTAACCTCCAATTAAAATAAATAAATTTATATTAAAAAATTAAATTAAAAAAAGAAAAAGTGCAGGAAAGTCCATATATAGGAAAGCAAACCATGCCTTGCCCCTTCCTGTGCTGAATTCCACCTCCATGTGTCACTTTCTCTGGGTCTTATTTTTCCCTCTCTGCTCGGTCCCCATGTGCTTGTAAACCAGCATCTCTCAAGATTTGTCTTACACCTCTTTCTTTCCTCTATGACACCACCTGCATCCAAGTCTCAATATCTGTCTATTCCAAAAAAGCCACCTCACTCACATTCCACACAGATTGAAAACTAGATCTAATAATGTTCACATTTCTACCTGTATCTAGCTTCACATTTTCTAAAGGGCTGTTTTTGTGCCTTTTTATTAAGATTCCTCCCTATGCAGTTTCCCTCTTTGTCTAGGGTAACCGAAAGTCCCAATTTATGCCTGTGATCCTGGAGTAGCTATTAACGGCACCTTTTTCACTTTCAAATATGCCATCTGTTTAGGTCATGAAGTATTGGTCACCCTACATCTATGAGCTTGAGTATTGCTCTAAAACAGGATTTCTTGAGAACAGCACATTTGGGGCTGGATAATTCTTTGTTATGGGTGCTGTCCTATGGATTGGAGGATTTTTGCAACATTCCTAGGCTCTGTCTACTAGGCCCCAGTAGTATCCACCACGCCTATTAGTGACAGTCAAAACTGTCTCCAGACTTTGCCAAACATCCCTGGGGGCCTGAAGAAGATGGGGACAGGGGCAGGCAAAATCACTTCTGGTTGAGAAGCATTGCTCTAGAAATAGATCTTTCACAAAAGTACAGTATTTTCTTACAAAGTTTACACCAATACTGATGGCATGCATTGTTCTTTTTAAAAAACTTCCATCAGCCATTTTGCTCATGCATGATGGTAGCCTATGAATTAGTTTTAATCAGAGAAAACATCTCCCACAGTGCCCCAGATACACATAATTGTACTGACAATGTATTTGTTTCATTTTGCTTTTTTTACCCCCAAGTGCTTTCACATCCCCTGTGTGGTTGAGAACTTCCCAATGAAAGAACGCACAGATGAAGAGCTGAAAGAACTGAAGAGAGTCGTGCAGCAAAAGAAGATTGAAACAGAGTGTCTTAAAGTACAATTTTAAATATATATGTGTGTTTATTTATGATGTTTTCTGTTTCAGTATTTCCTTCATACAGATTTGAGTCAGAATACTACTTAAGATAAGTCTAGATATTGTTTGTGTTTATATTTGTATATATTTGTATGTTTGTTTATATTGGTATATATTGTTTATATTTGTAGGCTTATATCTAAATAGTAAGCCTAGAACCTATATCCTAACAACTTTGACTATCCCTCAAATATGATGATATACTTTTAAAAATTATATTTGGGAGTTTGTTCTTGTTCTGGTCATGAGTTCTTCATCCACTCGTAACTCATTTTTATCATCTCTTATCACTGGGGATTATATTTTAAGATAGTTGGCCAGGTATGAAGTAGAATCTGTTTTGCTGGGATTTATGGTTTTCCTAAAGTAATCCTAGCATTTCCCTCCCAACAATCTCTGTCAAACCACTTAAAAATACTGTCCAATTGGTATAGTTTCATTTCGGCCCGAACTTTGCATTCATTCTTTTTCTGACACATAAATTGAAGGCATGCTTAATTCTTCTTGCCTGCGCATAACAGTCCTATGGGAATAAGTTCCTGTAAAACATGAAGAGAAGGTATATTTTTTAATGCTTAAGTACCAAGAAAGACTCAAAATATTTATAAGCAGCTGTCATCCTGACAGAAGAATATGAATATTATACACTATCAAGAACATTTTTTAGTTTCATGATTTATCCACACTTTATCAGTTTCTGCAGCTTTCTCTTCAGCAGGTTCAAGAACTATCCATCACTTTAAATTCAGTTGCTGGCAAGACAATTAACATTTTAAAATCCTTGTTGAAATAATTAGGTTGTCTCAAACTTTCTTTAGAGAATTCTTCTTATTGCATAACTCTCATCTCATCTTTTTCTATATTTAGCTGAGGAAAGAAATTGTAGAGGTTCAGTCTGCAATCCCCATGGTTAAAAAGCATCATGAAGAGGAAGATGAAGAAGAGGAAGAAGACGGGACAGTGAAAGATACCAGCTTGCCCAATTACATGCTTGGCAGTCTGAGTACTGATTTTAGGGTACATACCTCTTTATTGTCAAGCCAATTGGAACTTCATTCCAGAGAGGAGAAAATCAACCAAATTATATTGCTGAAAGTGGGTGAATTTTTTCTTTATCTTTGAAAATCTCAAACTTTCCGTGAAGTGTCCTGCAAAGGCTCAAACTGAAATCTAATGCCAATCCAATGATGTCTTTAAAGTACACAGAGAAACATGCAGATGGCCAGCTCCATTTTCTTTAAACAGAGCTTATGGACAAGAGTTGTTTTCATCAATGTGGAGTGGGTTCTTTGATACCAGGTTTTGTAAAGAGCACCCTCCACTGGCTAACATCACAAACCATCTTTCTACAAAGGTCTTTGGGAAGCTCAAAGATAAAAGAAATCCTTGAATGCCACCTTCTAGGTAACCCAGATGTCAGTTAGGAACTCCTTGTAAGATCAAGATGTGATTGCTTATCTATCTTCTTAACCTGGGGAAATACAATTTCCTTTCTAAGATTTCTATAAGTTCTGGGGCTCAGTGATAAGGTATGGTGTCCTTCAGGCTCTAAGCTCCTCCTTGCTTTCAACCCAACAAGTCAGCTTCAGAACACACCACCTATACAAGCCAACTGAAGGTTTTTGAAAACCCAGTAACTTGAGATTGCACCAATGCAGATGGTTTGATATTTAATGTTTGGTCATCCCTGTTCTTGAAAATCTTTCAGCCCTGTCTGCAATTTGAGTTCTAACTTCCTACTACGTTATTCTGCTGTCTCTTCCTATCTTTTTCTCTTCTTCATCTCCTCCAATACCTGAAATTCCTACATATTTATTCTGAGAACTGTTTAGTTATCTCTTTGGTTGCTTAGCTTCTGCTGACTTATGCCCTCAGTGTCCCACCTTCCTGCCGCTTTATTAAAACCTTTTCCCTACAGAAAGTATTTTCAAGCTAGGAGAAATTCTGGTGCCAGCTGTTAAGACCATTTTCCACCCTGCTTTAATGGTTTCATCTTCAGTAGAATAGATATGTAGATTGAACTCTGATGATAAAATAAAGTCTACTTTTAGTTTGACCCATCATTCTACTCATTAGTAGAGCTAGGGGCAAAGCAGTTGCCAAACCAGAGATACCTTAGTAATTGGCTGATCCAACTAGCTAGATTGGGCTCCCTTTCTAGTTAAAAATGACCTGTCTGTACAGAGGAAGAATATTGTACATGGTTGTGCTTCTATGGGAGCTTCTCCAAACAACCTCTACAGTGCATCTTCTCTTCACCTCATCTACCCAAACATGATTCCAAAAAAAAGACATTTTCCAACTTAAATACTGAATGAAAGTGTTAGTCGCTCAATCGTGTCTGGCTCTTTGCAACCCCATGGACCGTAGCCCACCAGGCTCCTCTGTCCATGGAATTCTCCAGGCAAGAATACTGAAGTGGGTAGCTATTCCCATCTCCAGTTGATCTTCCTGACCCAGAGATCAAACCCCGGTTTCCTGCATTGAAGGCAGATTCTTTACCATCTGAGCCACCAGGGAAGCCCAAATACTGAATGTTGCTTTTCAAATGTTCTTATGATGGATTAAAAAAAAGCATACACAAAAGTAGATAAAATAGTCCAAAGAGCCTCCACGTATCCATTATCCACTTCAGCATTTGTTAATATACCTGCACACTGAATTACAGTGTACATTTCTGGATATACACTGTGGTGTAACAATTATGCTGTTGCCTTAATCCTGCTCATGGTCAGATGCCACTATAGATTACTGAACCAAGAAATGACTTAATGCAAACAGTATTTTAGATTAACTTGTGTATAATTTGTAAAATGATTTTGGAGAAAAAGTAAAAATGTGGACCCATGTTGCCAGTAAGGGTATAATACAGGATGTGTTTATAACATTGATATTTCAGGATATTATTTACAAGGTAAAAACAGCTTTCAATAGTGAGTTTGATGCTGCATATAAACAAAAAGAGATTGAAATTGCACGTGTGAAGGAAAAAAATGTAAGGATTAAAGAAATTATTTTAGATCTGGAGTTGGAAGAATCAGTCTGGCAACCAGAATTTGAGGACTGTGAAAAGCCAGAGAGAACCCTTATTGTGGAAGGTAGTGAGGTATGATTCTCTGTGTATCATCTCTCGCCTTCTTTCTCACGACATTTTCCAGGCTCTTATTTATTCTTCTTCTTTTTGCTGCTAGAAGCAACTGTATAAGGTAAAAATCTTGGTTGCAAGTAACAAAACCAGCTAACATAGCCCCAGAAATAATGAGGATTTCTTTTATGAATCCCATGGAGTCCAGAGAAGATTTGGACGCCAAGCCTAGAAAGAAGCAGGAACCACATACCAGAGCCTTGTGAGGAGACCAGAAGTGCCCTTTCCTCATCTTTTGATTCACTTCTGTCTGCATTTCAGCAGCCTCTAGTAGTTTCTGTGTTATATCTCCTATATTCTAGGGAGCATCTGGTCCAAACTATAATCTCTTAGTCATAGGTCCAGATTTGCCTGGAAAGGGGCTCCTTGGGCCAACTTGGGCCCAGCACCTATAGCCGTAGAGGTTGGGTCACATCATGGGAATGAGACTGATGGAGCTCCATTAGTTATGTAGCCATTACAACAGTATGGGTTCCAGAGGAAGGGGCTCACTGGACAGCCTTCTTAAAATCTGTTTGGCACTGAGACAGTTACAATGAAATACTTAAAGAGAACATTTCAAATATAATCATATTTCATTTATAAGGAGTGATTCAAAGAGAATACCGTTGCTCACATGAAACGATCTTGATTACTTCAGGGCAAAAGATAAAAGTGTTGCTTAGAGGTAATAGTAACACTAACAGTCCCTGTTGAAAGTAATCATCTATTTTTCTAACTCTCTCATTTTGGATCTCATCTTCATTCCAAAATAGGAAATTGGTAGCAAAACCTGGGTATTCCCTCTATCCCCCTAATTACGTCTAACCCCCTCCCAGTGTGTAGAAGGAAAGTTTGGGTTTTGTAAGAATAACAGCAGGAAACTACATTTTCTCTTTCAGATTTCAGCTCAAAGACATATTAAACCGTGGCAAAAAGCCAAAGCAGACTTGCTTGTGACCCGTGAAATGGAGCGATTGCTTCTGACACGGGTATGCAGTTTTCCTCTGGTGGTGCCTAAGACCCTTTTTCCTTTTAGGCATGCTTGTTCCTAGCTTGGCTGAATAGTCCTGTACTTGTACTTCAGCAGAGACAGACATTAGGCATTTGTCGTGGTCAGAGGTCACTGGAATCTCAGTGGCCTCTTGTCCCCTCCATGCATGCCACTGCCCGCCCTCCCCAATCCTAAATACAGTCAGTCTAATATTGGGGTGGGGCTGTCCCTGGTGCCACTGGAGTGGTCTCTGTCTCAGTGACCCTCTCTGACCCTGGCTCTTTCCCAAGGGCCCTGACTCAAGACGCCGAGCCCTCATGGACATGATGGGAGGAGTTCTGGAAGTCAAGAAGGAAGACATTTTGAGAATGGTGAGATTCCTGGCCATCCTTATGGAAGGTGGAATGGGATGGAGCAAGCTACTTAACCATGACCATTTTTTCCTATGTGAACCTAAATTTTAGAAATTCTACAGCAATAAATATACCACCCCCAGTGCCTCATAAGGGCTTCCCCGGTGGCTCAGACAGTAAAGAATCTGCCTGCAATGCAGGATACCTGAGTTCGATTCCTAAGTCAGGAAGATCCCCTGGAGAAGGGAATGGCAACCCACTTCAGTAATCTTGCCTGGAGAATTCTATGGACAGAGGAGCCTGGTGGGCTGTAGTCCATGGGGCAGCATAGAGATGGACATGACGGAGTGACTAACACTTTGACTTCACTCAGTAGCTTATAAACATGTATCAGGCAAATAAGTTTGAAACCACAGGCTTGTCCTCCAACCTGAAAAAAAGCCAACAAATGAACAACTAAAAAAGCAACTACAGTGGTTTTGGTCTCTACAGAAAGCAGGGATAAAACTTCACCTGTAATTCTCCAGATACACCGAGGAGTATGCCCTTTGATACCTGACATAGGTATCCTGGAGCTCTGACATAGTTCTAGCTATGAGGATATCAACTTGCATGTCTGAACTTGTCAGCTCAGAATCAGGGTTCATCCCAAACTATTCACCCTGGCTTAAGTCACAGAAAAACAGTTGTAACATTTTTTAATATCCTTTGGTCAAAGTGTTAGGTCATTGTCTTGCCAATGTGAAGAACTATACCCTTTTAAGGGGCTCTTTTTAAAAACTGTATCAGTAACTCAGTTTTACTCTATTGCTACATTTATATTTAACCTAGATGCTTTTCTTTATTTCTTCAGGTGATTCCTCAGCCTCAGTTCATGGTAAAACCTGATGCTTTGTGGTCTGAAGAGGAAAGGAAACTCTTCAAAGAGTATGAGAAAAAAGTCAAGGAGTTAAATGAAGAAAGAGATAAGTATAGAAAGGTCAGAAGAGCAGAGAATATGGCCTACCTTACCAAGGGTTTTGTTTCAGTATCTTTTTAAATGGCATTTCAAAAGGCATTTTCTCAAGTGCCTTTAGTAACCTCAGGATGTTATTTCAGCTTAAATTTTCAAGAGAATTTGAGGAAGTGAGTGCAGATAAATTTAAAGACTTAGAACAATTTTAAACAATAAGAACACACAGCAAAATTGAAAGTTCTTATTGATTTCCCATGTTACATCATTACAATTCATTTGGTCCTTCATTCATTCTTCAGATGTTTAATGAACACCTATGACAGTATGTTCAAGGTACTGCTGTCTCTTGCCTCCATCAATTTAAGCTGCATGCTGTTGCTGTATTTGCTCTCAATTTCAAGGAAAAGACGTGAAAGAAGAATGACGCAATCAACAGAATTCTAATTTGAGATTTCTGAAATGCAGGACTCCTACTTTTCTCCTTCCATCATAAAGAAACATTCCAACATGGGAATTGCTTACCATTATAATAGAGATGTAAAAGTTGATGGTATACAACCAAGTTAATATTTATCCTTCTGTGAAGAAAGTAAAATCATACCATCATTCAAGGCAGGACAGTTTGTCAGCTTTATAGAGGCTGTATTTTATGAACAACTCCTTTGAACCTATTGTTAACTTGTCCCTGTTTTTATTCACTGCATCCTCTAACAGTGCCCTTGCGTTTTATCCAAAATGAGTAGTTCTGAGTGCAGTAAAGATGTCAAGAAGTTAACAGAATTCAGATGCCTAAAGTGGTGGCATTTACTTCATGGTCTTGCACAGTAAAATACTCTCTTGCCTACACCTTCACCCCCTGCCCCTTGACCACGCTCACCTGGTAAAAAGTCAGCCTTGATTAAACCAGCACTCAACTTTCTCTGCATTCACACCATGCAGTGGGTGAAGAAATATAATAAAGTGACTATATGTTTTGCTTTTGGAGTTGGACAGTTTGAGTCCAATGTGGCTCATGGAAATGTTATTATCTCTGAAAACCTCAGTCTCCTCATCTGTAAAATGGGCATTCTGGAACCTTCTTTCTGTACTGTTGTGGGGATGCAAGAAGGCAATACCTGTAGTTTTCTTAGCATTGCCCCCAAACTCAGGAAATGACCCCATGTTAGCTATTTTTAAAGAATAAAAATAATAGTTCACACTCATAGTATTAAAAAAAATTTAAAAATTAAATCACTGTGAGATCATTTAAAAAAAGAAAAGAAAAAATGCTCCATGGTTTCACTCTGATGACATTAGTCCTTATTGGGTTCTTAAAGCTGCTCAACGATGCTATCCCCCCTCCCCCCAGGTTTCAGTTTCCCCCTAGTTTAACCTGGTGGATCTTTTTTAAAATGCAGATTCAGATTCTTTCATTCTGAGGATAGAGAAGGCCCCTGAGATTCTACATTTCTATTGAGTAACCACATGGTTCAGCTGCTGCTGCTGGTCGGTAGTCTACACTTTAAGTGGCAAGATCCTAGAGGACCATGCTGTGTGTTCTCCTCTGTCCTCAGACTTGTCACACCTGACCCTCAACTCTCCCCTTAGTTTTGCTCAGAGAAGAGGAGCAACTAGAAGAGCTTTTCCTTACCCTTCTCCCACCACATCTACCACCCATCCACCTTGAATCCATAGATCCTTCTTGCCTTTCTCGGGTAAAATGGCCTTGTTAGCCACCCATACCTCATGTTCCACTCCATGCACTGGGTCCCGTCCCATCCATCTGTTTAATGCTGTTGCTCCAGCCATCTGCTCCATTTCCCTGCAGCATAAGTTTGCCCCTCTCTACTGGATTTTTCCATAGATGCATGCTGTAGTCTTACATGTTGTATACATCTCTTATATTTACAAAAGAAAAAAGATTCCTTTGAAGGTTTGTAAAAACAAACAAACAAACAAACCTTTGTATTATGGAAAATGTCAAACATATATAAAAGTAGAGAGACAATATAACAGACCCAGGAGTAACATCTGTGGCTGAAGGGGAAGCCCAGAATACTTCACAAGGCCTGCCCTCCACCTGCCCCTTCCTTTTGGCAAAATGTAAACAATCACTCCCTAGGAACATCTGATGTTCCTGCATCTTAACTTTGGTGCTGATTTCCTTTTAGTCTTTAGAAGCAGAAATGAAGAAACTTCAAAATTCTATTCAAGAAAGCACACAGAATTTTGACGAACATTTGAAAAGACTCTTTGACAGGAGAGTGAAGGCAGAGATGGTTGTCAACCAGGTAAATAAAAGCTTCACTTATATGACATTCTTTTAAGGAGCCTCCAAGGCCTTTCACTCTTCTCAGGATAAAGAGCAACACCCTGTCTGGCAGGAAGGCCCTGTACTTGCTGGCCCTGCATCCTGTTCCAGCCTCATCTGTGCCACCCTCCCCCTCACTTGCCATGCTCCGCCCTCTGCCACCTGGTTCACACTTCCTTGCTCCCAACTCTGCCAATAATACTCTCTTCCAACCTCTTTGCTTCCTGCACTATATTTACCCATCTGTCAGGTCCCAACTAGGTTAGATCTTCCTGTTATATACTCTGTTCTTTTACTTTCTATCACTTAATACAACTGAATTTTAATTTATTGAGTTACTTTTTAATGTTCCCAAGACTAAGCTCCATGAAGGTAGGGACTGAGTCTCTCTTGTTCATCCTTATATTTCCAGCAACTGGTAAAGGGTTGGGCTCATCCTATATGTGGAATGACCGAATAGTCTACATGCTCCAAAAAATCAGATGAAAAATCTGACTTACTTTGATTCAGCAGTAAGAATGTAAATGAAGTATACAATAACTTAAAAACAAGAAGACGAAGAATGAAGCCTTTAAATTCTGAGGGAAAATTATTCCTAACAGCTCCTATGTCAGACCAAACTATTAACTGAATATAAAAAGAGAGTAATGATATTTTGAGAAATGCAAGGTCTCAAAAATTTTTGAGCACCCATTCTCTGCAAGTTAATGGAAGATGAATCTCACCAAAGCAAAGGGTATCGACCAAGAAAGATGAGAGGAGTTAAGGAAGCTCCTGGATGGTGTCTGTATTGTCAGGGTCCCAACAGGAAAAATACCCTGAAAGGGTTACATATAAGAGCGGGGGATGCAGGGACTCCTAACTGAGGTATGGGCAGGGTTAAGGGAAACAGCAAAGAGTGGCAAAACTCCCAGAGACTAGAGGTAACGTGAAGCCAGTATCATGGCTAGAGCTAAAGAGGCAAGGGAAGAGCACTATTCCCAGGACCCAGTAAGACCCGTAGCCATGGGAGAGGGGCTGTTCCTCGGGAGTTGTGGCCACAAAGAGAACATGGTCACAGGCCCAGGAGGGAGGGAATGTGTGCATATAGTAGTTGGTGAGGGAGATTGAGAATGAGTGCTCCAGCATTAGTCATAAGAGTGCGTTAATCATAATGGCCCCAAAGTGGAAATAACCCAAATGTATTATTCAACAATAAAAAGTACTAGTACATTCTACAACATGGATGAACCTGGAAAGCACGCTAAGTGAAAGAAGCCAGACACTCTGGGCCACATGTTGAGTGATTCTATTTGTAGGAAATGTCCAGAAGAGGCAAACCCATAGAGACAAAGTTAATTAGCGGTTGCCTTGGGGTGGAGGCAGGAAGACCTCTGGAAGGTGTGGGGAGAAATGGGAAATGACTGCTAACAGATTTTTTTTCGAAGTGCTGAAATATTCTAAAATTGTGGTGTTGGTTGCACAACTGAGAATATAACTTTAAAAAACCATTGAACTACAGACTTTAAAGAACCGAATTGTATGGATTGTGAAAGACATCTTAATAAAGTTGTTATTTTTTTAAAGACATACTTAAAACATCCTTTCATACAAGTGAAGTCACTCAGTCATGTCCAACCCTTTGTGACCCCATGGACTATATAGCCTATCAGGCTCCTCCATCCATGGGTTTTTCCAGACAAGAATACTGGCGTGGGTTGCCATTTCCTTCTCCAGGAGATCTTCCAGACCCAGGGATTGAACCCGCATCTCACGCATTGTAGGCAGATGCTTTACCATCTGAGCCACCAGGGAAGATTTTCATACAAGACAATGAGGAAATTATTAAAGGCTACTATCAACAGGAGTCCACTTTAAAAGATCCCCTAAATGGGACAATTTAAGATTCAACAATGATAACAATTGCAATTAATTGAAGCCAATCAAATTTATTAGGTTAATGAATTTGTGATGTTTTAAAAATAAAAATGCCTTCAAAGGATAAAAACCAGTTTATTATCTAAAAACTAATAAAGTGTCAAGAATTTACTCTGCTTTTCTGTATGAACTACACCACCAGGTAACCATATAGCAGATAGGGAGAAGCATGCCTTTATGAAAGGATTTCAGTTAATAAGTGAAAAAGGAATGATAGAAATATCGTATCACCATTTTGCAGCTCTCAAAGGATTAATGAACCTAAGCCCTGAGATCTATAGCTGCTAACGTCTCAGAAAGAAAGACAATTTGACACTACCTGTTTCCTGATCAAAAAACACCATGTCCCCTATGGTCTTTTAAAAGGATCAGACATAGGTCTGATCTGTCCCCTGACCCAGCTGCAAATTTTCAAGAAACACATGGGGTAAAGGATTCTGTGGAACTCACCATAAGTAAGCAATGAGCAAAAATCAGACTAGGTGAAACTACAGATAACTACAAATAAATGTGAGGGAAAGAAAGAGCTGAAAGAGAACCTGTGGATAATAATAGGCTTTCAAAATGTGACAGTTTTTTTCAACAGACAGTTATAGTAGTGCCCAGAAGATGCGTATTTGGGTAATGATACTGTAAAGAAACACAAGGAAGTGATTACTGTAAAAGTCCAGACAGTGGTTATTATTGGAGTTGAGATTAGGATGGGGACACATGGAAGGGCTCTGGTTAAGTTCCAGTTCTTAAACTGAGTGGTGATTACAACAGTGTTTTGCCTTAATAATAACTCATTAAACTATACATTTGTTTTATGTGTTTTCCTATGTATATGTTGTATCTTGCAATGAAAATTGAAAAAAGGTAAAAACAACTGAGTCGTTATTGCAAGTTTATATTCCCTTTTTCTTGAAAAGAATTTCTCTTTCTTGTGTGTCATAAACTTGCTTGGTGAGTGCCAAGACTGTGACCCTCAATAGAAAATCCTTTCCCAGGTGGGCACATTGATCATTTTTCCCCTTTTAAAATATTTCTACAGGAGGAATTGAAAATAAACAACCTTATTTTCTCTTTGCTGTTGGATGAAGAAATAAGCTCCAGAGAAACATTCCTGAACAACTACCTTGCAAGGAAGCAGGAGGAGAGGGTAAATACAGTGTCTGATATCTGAGTATCAGCAGTTTCTGACCAACTGCTCCCACTTGACAAGAGTCCACACTCCTGCCTGGCCCCTTCTTTCTTCCTACATTCCTTCTCAAATGTGTATGTGTTCCTTGGCTCCCTGTCTGGGACTTTTAACCACTGACTGGCTATGGGACCTTGGACAAGACATAACCATTAAAGCTATTTTCAAGCTCTTCTCTAGGGTGTATTGTTCTCTCTGGACCATTTTGCACTCTGTTTCACTAAATATGTAAGTAATGGGTTAGCTTATAGAATGAAAAGCTGTAATATTTTTTAAAATGCTAATAGATATGTTTCATGAAAGAGACAATGAATACAAAATGCTTGTCACATAATAATTTTCAAAAGATGTCAGGTTTTATTAATAGAATTAATAAGAGACATTTATGAATGATTGATTTAAAGTATCATATGACATTCATTTGTGTTTGCCAGACACTCAAAAGCTAGCAGGGGGATGAGAAAGCCATTTAATGAAAATAAGAAAGGGCTTCAGCTGTATCCTGACTAGGAGGTGTTGGCATGAAGAAGCCTGGGGCAAGTTACTTAGAAGCTGGGCTACCTATGTGTTTGGTTTGGGAAGCAGATTTGGGGTTCCCTGATTGGTCCTCAGTTGAAAATGGTGGCAAAAATTAGGAAAGCTGAAAGTTATTGACCAAGTTCTGACAGTTTAGGGGCCAATCACTGCAGAGGTTGTGGTTTCAATTCCTGGCTGGTTGCAGACTGTGAGTCAGTTCTATTTTTATATATGGCCTGGCCATCCTCCATTTACTAATATATATCCAGTCTCTCAGAACCCAGGCCCACATGACTCCCAAGCCTGTACAATTTCACCACCCATACTGCTCTGTCAAGGGTGTAGTATGCTCCCTGGTCACTTACACACTCATGTACAGAGCTGGCTACACTTTGAAACAGGTGATTGGGATGTTTGTCCTTTCAAAGCCTCCAGTCGGTTTACTTTCTTCTATGAATGTTATCTGTAATTGATACTTCAATTCACATTAATCTTGTACTAGGGAATTCCTTTTTCTTTTTAGTATGCTCAATATTTATATTTATCCTGTTCTGATCTTCTATTCCTGATGTTATTCTAGAACCAGACCACAGAGGCCATCCGGAAGTCTAGAGAAGACCTGGATATGTACAAGGAACACTATGACAACTTACTGGCGGAAGACAAAGTGAGAGCTGTTGCCTCAGTCACTTCCCAGTGTGATAGCATTGCTGCTGCCTGGATTTGGGGAAGATTAAAAGGGATACAATCTAATCTTCTCATAGAATTTTCTCCTACTGTAATGCTCAGTTATGGTAAACTCCATGACCAGCAGATTTATAAATGGAAAAGACTAGGATAGAAAAGCAAACAGAAGAATAGAATGGAATGTAACAAAATAGAGGTACCTTGTCTGTTTTATAAATATTATTTTGTGAAACTTCAGTTCTAAATAAAACCCTAGTGGTTCAGACAGTTAAGAATCTGCCTGCAATGCAGGAGACCTGGGTTCAAACCCTGGGTCGGGAAGATTTCCTAGAGAAGGGAATGGCAACACACACCAGTTTCTTGCCTTTAGAATCCCATGGACAGAGGAGCCTGGAAGGCTACAGTCTATAGGGCTGCAAAGAGTCGGACACTACAGAGTGACGAACACTTCACTTTCACTTCACTTCAGTTCTAAGTGATTTCTAAGACCTCTTATATGAAATAATATTTTTAGTTTACTGAGGTGCTTCTTCTTTAAGGTAAATCTTTGTGAAATCCTTGCACAGTGAGTAGTCACCCTTTAACAAGTCTGTGTTATAAACCAAGTATTCACGGATTTTAAGAAAATCAAAGTGATACAATTAATATTTTAGAGAGTATTGTCACAGATAAAAGCCTTCTGAACAAAGTTGCAATCCTGGGAATGATATGTTTTTCTTTAGGTTCTGGATCGCAGCTTTAAAAAGGAATTTTCTGAAATTCCCAGTCATCAGGTGGATATACTCTACAAACTTTTTAAACGCCGACCAAGGTTTGTTTCTCCTTTGCTATCATGTTTCTGAGAAAAAACAATTGTTATTATATTTCAGCTTTTTCTCCCAATTATTTCACAATATTCAGTGTAACATCATTTACATGAAAATGTCCAAGTATTTTGATCTTAACTCAGTTTTTTAAAGATTATTTTATCTTAACAGTAGGCAATGAAGACTGATGACTTCATTATTTAAAAATTAAGCATCTAGGTAATCATAGTGCTATTATAGGTTCTGTTTTATACATGAAAGTGGCTCCTGACAAGATATAGATGGCAGACAGATTTATAAACTGTTTTTCCCAAGATGTGTTCTAACACGTATGCATCCCTTGCGGTGTGAATTGGAATTACACATAAAAGGCTTCCAGGACAAAATAAGTGTAAGGAAATACAGGGTTGAAAAAGATACATAATTTTCTTTACTGAAGAACATTTCAGAACTTTCTGTAGCCTTTGCATCCCATGTGAGAAATAGAGTAGGGCATGTTTTCCAGACCCTTTCCTCAGAGCATCTCATGTGATTGTGTTCAAGACAAAGTTTGAAAAATGCCAGTATGAATGACTGACAATAACCATTATCAAAATAGTTCCAAAACATCTGATTTTGATACTTGAGAGTACCAAACAATTAATTTCACAGATTTCCAAATTTTTACCTGTATAGATTTCCATAATTTTTAATCAAACATAATGTAGGAATCAGGGAGTTTGTCAGAAAGGTGTAGGCTTATCTGTGTCTAAGATACAAACTGATTCTCTCACTTTTGACAGATTATATGCAACCTGAGAAATTCAGCCTAGAACAAATCTTGTATCTTGGTTTCCCTGTTTTTAAAGGAGTGAGTTATATATGCCTATGAAGAAAGAAGTGAGTCCTATCGAAAGGCAGTAGTGGAAAAAGTACAAGCTGTATTGTCCAGCAGCATTAGCTTTAAATACTGACTCCACACCTATCAGACCTGTGGCCTTGGTCAGTCACTTCTCTCAGAGACTCACTTCCTTCTAGAAAAAGACGATAACTATAGTAACTTCACGGAGAAGGCAATGGCACCCCACTGCAGTACTCTTGCCTGGAAAATCCCATGGACGAAGGAGCCTGGTAGGCTGCAGTCCATGGGCTCGCGAAGAGTTGGACATGACTGAGCGACTTCAGTTTCACTTCTCACTTTCCTGCACTGGAGAAGGAAGTGGCACCCCACTCCAGTGTTCTTGCCTGGAGAATCCCAGGGATGGGGGAGCCTGGTGGGCTGCTGTCTATGGGGTCGCACAGAGTCGGACACGACTGACGCGACTTAGCATAGTAACTTCACAGCATATTGTGAGGCACCTTGAGAGTGAGAGCTGGTACAAATCTCAGTACCCTTCTCTTCCCAGCTGCAGCCCAGGCTAAAAAAAACAATCCATAATGTAGATTAAAAAAAAGAGGCACTTCTCCAGGTGCACGTTTAGCTGAACATATTCCAGGCTACTCACCTGCAGCAAGGACATCAGCAGAGGGTGTGTGGGTCAGAACCAGGGAATACCCATACTTCTCTCAGGCATTTACTTGCCTGCTTAAAATACCCAGAACGGAGACATTTTCTCATGCAGTTAAAGCTCCCAGTGCTGATTGCAGTTGGGGGACATCTGTAGTCCACTTAAGGTCATGTCTGAAGATCCCAGAGATGTCGAAAGGTCCCAGCAGGTGCTTTTCTCTTTGGGGTAATCCACCCACTAACCACAGGGAAGTGCCATGCAGTGTCACACCTCTGCTAAAGGTTATATTATTTAACAGTGATTGTTTTGTATGTGAAAATATGAAACATTGATGGGCTTTTATTGATAATACCAGGATTCACAAACACAAAATACAAGCAGAAACGACCAGTCTTGTGCCTTTCGGAGAGCGACCAGGATCTGGGAAATTGAATCAGGATGCCTTTGCCCAGTTAATGAAAGCCATGGATGACTTGGACAGTATTAATAATATGCCAGAAGGCTTGGACACCTCCGTCTGGGAACATTTCTGCATGGCCAGAAGAGCAAAAGTGGAAAATGAACAGAAAGTATATAACATTTTATCATTCTATTTTATTTCATTTCACTTAGTATGCTAGTGTCAAATATATAGTTTATGGTGGTCAGTCCTTCTAAGAAAATCTAATTATTTAGGTTTCCCACTAGGCTAGCAGTTAGTAATATTAATAATAATGATAAAGAAATAAAATATTAACCTTAGTCTGATTGAGGGCTAAGTACAGGCCTACTTGTAGACCCACTGTCCAAAATGACGGCCATTAGCCAGACATGGTTATTTTTTTGTGTGAAATAAATGTGGGCAGTTCTAATTGAGACATGCTGTTACTGGAAAATATGGGCAGAGTTAGAAGACTTAGTATGAAAAAAAGAATGGAAAATGTCCCAATATTTTTTATATTCTTTACAGGTTGAAATGATAATGTTTTGGATATATTGTGTTAAATAAAGCGGTAATTTCACCTGTTTCATTTCACTTTTGTAATGTGGCTCCTACAAAATTTAAAATTATGTATGTAGCTGGCATTGGTGGCTCACATGACGTTTCTCTTGGACGACACTGTTGTAGACACAGCTTTTTCTGTCTGCTCTGGTCTTGAGTAGTGTTCACCTCCTTTTGCATAGACTAGAATTATATTTCACCTGAACCAACCAGAACAAACTTTATAGTTTTGCTAGAATGTTTTGTTAATGTAAAAAAACAGTAGGAATTTGAGAGTGTGTTTAATTGGGAAAAGACTCCTTCCTCTTGTTGCTTCTTGACCACAACCCTGCCTCCACTCCCCCAGATTCCCTAAATTGGGTGCCACATGTGTGAGGCTGTCGTATTTTTGTTGAAGTATCTGTGACTGTAAAATGTTGTCTAAGATGATAAGATATCAGAAAAATCCTAGCTGCATGCATATTGTCTTTCAGTGAGAAGCAATTTTAACACTTTGGGGGGATACTTTTCTAATTATTCATGGGATGTGCCATGTAAGTTTCAAGTTTCTTGTATTACATAATGGCAGGGATTTAAATTTTTGCTAATTTATTAGGAAGTTGGACTTAAGGTTTTGTAACAAACTTAAAAGATGTCTATTTCTCAAGTTCTTTAAAATTAGTTTGCTTTTATTTCTAAAGCTCCGTAGGTTCTGAGATGTTTGTGGTTTGATTTCTTCAGGTAAAGCAGAAAGCTGCTGGCTTAATAGAAATGGTGGCTTTCCTCCGGAGAAGAACTGAGGATGATGAGAAGGTGCAACATGAAATTGAAAAAGTGTTCCATGAGCTCATCCTGTAATTTGAACCTTTCATTCACGTTCATGTTTTCAAACTCTAAGCTAGGGCTAAATTAAGTTGTGTTATCATGGGGGAAGAGTGCTGACTCACTGGTTTACAGCTGGCACTGACTTTACCTATTCATGCTTTATAGCTTCTCTTTGAGAAGTGCATTTTGTTATGTAAGACCTTATTTCAGAATGAAATTTACCTTCATGCTCCCTGTTCTTACTGCAAACCATCAAGTTTTTCTTTTTTTTTTTTTAATTTTCAATGTTTTTCCTTTTTAAAATCCTTTTCAGAATTTGAAGTGTAATTTACTTATATTAGTTTCAGATGCACCAATAGTGATCTGATATTGCTATACATTACTCAGTGATCTCCATGATAAGCCTTGTTAGCATTTGTCATCATACAAAATTCTGATAATATTATTGACTATATTTATATTCCCTATAGTATACCTTATATCCCTGTGACTTACTTAACAAACATGTAAGTTTGGGGAAAGGCTTTTATTTTAATCTCCTTCCACATAAAAATATAAAGAATATGTTTCTGCTAGTAAGTACTTTTAGGCTCAAGCCACAGAAGCAAACAGTGTGGAAACTTAAGCAGATATCCAAGAAATTTCCATCTATATGCCTGATAAGCTAATATTTTTCTTCAGGGGAACTTGTTGCATTTTCCTGAGTGACTAAGATACTGTCTTCTGTCCTTGCTTCACTTTTGGCCATATTATAGCCACATTGATAAATACTTCTCTGATGTCTCCAAATTCATCATTAAACATCATTTTCAGATCTAGGTAATAAGCAAGAATATGGATTACCTAAAAATAGATTTGATAAGTAGCATGCAGATTAAACATTGTTAATATAATATCAGAGATCAATACATGAAGTCAGAACAAATCTACCTAAAGATTTGTTATTTGGTAGTGTCTCTGTTTTTTTCCACTTATGTTCAAAAGCATATTAATCTTTTCTTAATCATGAAGTAAAACTTTATGAATGTGTTTCTGTGCATACCATTCTGTAAGCAGCCCAAGTGTAATTCCATATCCTCAAGAAAAGAAGTATCACAGAGATCTCTAGGAAAGCTTGTCATTGGAAAAATATTTTCCACATTAATCTCCAGTGTGTTTCCCTTCAGGTTAAGGAAAATTAATTTTGAATTTTATATTCAATTTTTATATCATACATATTTTATTGATTGTATATATCAAATGATAGGTGAACTTTGGAATGTAAATATGTCACAACTACTTATTTTGAAGTCTTTTTCAATTTAGATTACAGGAAGACAAAGTGAAATTCCAGTTGAATTTGACGATCCAAATCCTCCTTAAACAAGGACAGGTAGAACTGGAGAATTTCCAGTTAATGCTGGATTATTCTGATGCAATCCTCATCAACAAGATAATAATTGAAGACTTGAATTCTGTGATTCGGGTAATTAGCATTTTTTAAAAAGAAAAAAATGACATGTCACCTGCTGTGCCAAATATTTTTCATGTTCCCCCATTTCTATGGGAAATCATTTTCATTCAGTTGGGGTAGGTGTTTCCTACCCTGAAGAAGTTTACGCATGTGTCCAGGCCCCACCTCTAGACATGGATATATTTTTTAAAAGCTTGCCAGATAATTTTAAGGTTAAAAAGTTCAAGAGCATAAAGTTAAATGTTCATTCTAATATACCATCATTTCATTAGAGTCAATTTCCTCACCTAATGATAAGTTTGATAAGCTTAGATAATTAATTTCAGATCTTGCTTGTTTTTTAATATAAACATCTAATGTTAAAATTTTCCTTCTAAGCACTATTTTAGCTACACTCTACAAATTTTGATAGTTTGTATTTTTATTTTCTTTCCATTTAAAATATTATCTAATTCCCCATGTAACTTCCTATTAGAAGTTACTATGGGTTATTTAGAAGTATGTTGTTTAATTTCCAAATATTTGGGAATTTGGGGCTATTTGGAAATTATGTGCTAATGTTGCTACACGTATTACTTGCTCGTAACCCACATTGCATTACTATTGTTCCTTTAGGCAGTCGGTTGTCTTTAAGAGTGATTAAAAATAAAGAAGAAATGATTTTCTATTTCCCTTCAATTTCACAATTTCAAGAGATCCTTCCTTGTGTGGATTGAAGTTTCTGTTTTGTATTATATACCTTCTGCTTAAAGAACTTCTTTTAACTTAACTGAATTGTCTGCTGGTAATGAAATCTGTTTTCCTTTGTCTGAAATTGTCTTTGGTTCACCTCTATTATTAAGATATTTCGCTGGGTTCCCTGGATTGACAGACTCTGTCTCTGTCTCTCAGTCTTTTCACTTTAAAGTTGTTCGTCTTATTCTGGCTTACAGAACTTCTGACAAGATGCCTACTGTATCTTTTTAATCTTTGCACCTCTTAATGTAGTGTGTCTGCCTTTGAGATTTTCTCTTTATCTTTGATTTTCAGCAGTCTGAACATATGTCTAGGGGTGTGTGTGTGTGTGTGATCCTTTTAATGTATTCTTGACTTTGGCTTGATAATATATTTTGTCCAGGATTCTTGCATCCATATTTATCAAGGATATTGACCTATAGTTTTCTCTTATTGTGGTGTCTTTTTCTGGATTTGATAACAGGGAAATATTGCTCTCATAAAATGTTTGGAAGTATCCCCTTTTTTTCAATTTTTTTCTTAAGTGTTTGAGAAGGATTTATATAAGTTCTGGTATGTTCTGTTTTCACTTACATTCATTTCAAAGTATTTTCTAATACTGCTTATGATTTCTTCTTTGGCCCCATTGATTATTTAATAATATAGATTGAATCTCCACATATTTGCAAATATTCCGGTTTTCTTTCTGTTATTGATTTCTAGTTTCATTCCCTTGTGGTCTTATCAGACACTTTGTATGATTTTCATCTTTTAAAATGTATTTGGATTCATTTTATGGCCAAACATATGGTCTGTATTTGAGAATACAGAATAGTGTGTATTCTGCTGGTACTGAGTGAGGCATTCTGTGTATGTCTCTTAGGTCTCGTTCAAATCCTTTATTTCCATATTGATCTTCTATATACTTAAAAACCATGAAATAAACAGTTCCACAGAAGAGGGAACCATGCACTATATCAATTACTTGACAAGGTTGTCAACACTCGGAGTGTTGGTTCAGGAGCTCAAATGGCGATGGCTGAAGAAATAACATGAAGTGAGGAAGTTGAGACTGGGACTACTAATAAATCTTATGCAAAAGCTGACTGAAAGGAAAGCAGAGAGGAGGTGTAGTAGTTTGACAGAAGTGTTTCTCAACCTCAGGACTATTGACTTTTGAGCTGGATGGTTATTTGTTGGAGAGAGCTCATGTGCTATATATTATGTGGAGTTTAGAAGCACCCCTGGCCTCTACCTACTAGATGCTATTAGCAATGCCTCCCCTTCCGGTTGTCAGCCAAAATGCCTCCCAATGTAGTTGAATGTCCGCTGGTGGGGCAATGTTTTGCCCATTTGAGAGATACTGCTGCAGAGAAATGTTTGACCTTAAGATTTGGGAGCTGGTGTTGACAAGATCAAGGGTATGATCATGGGAGCTGGGTGGCTGAGCAAACAGAGAAAATATCATTGAAAGTGAGAAATTCGAGGAATTGAGGCCAAGCAATGATCAAAAGATAAAAATAATTTTTAAAGAGAGTAGCAGTTGGCATAGTCTAATGGCATGATCTTGAAAAAGCTAAGTTCTCTCAGGAGAAGAGAGGAAAAATATAAAATATTAACTGATGAAACTCACACACAAATTTATTTTAGAATCTTAGTAGTTTCACTGTTAGCAATCTGGGGGAGCAGTTTCGTGAAAATATTACTGAACTTCATGTAGTCCATTTGAAATGAAGTATAGAACATCCAAATTATTAAATATCATATTTAACCCATTCAATTTTCTTGTTTTCTCACTAGCTACCAACCAGATACTATTGTGCCTAGTGTGATAAACTACAATCCTTTATCTTTAGTGTCAAGAAGCAGGGGAGAATAGGGGTACAAACACTTACAGATTGATGATGGTAGAAGGAATTCCTGCCTAATCATTGACACAAAAGTAAACTGGCTATGCCATTCAAATTATAATCCTTTCTGTTTAGTAACTATCTTGCTTTATATCATGATCAGATTGTGCCCATGAAGTAATTTCTAATATCTGCTACATTTTTAAAAGAAGATAGAATTATCTCTGCATTCCAAGTGTTTTCTAAGAAAAGCATTCAGCTTCAACTATTCTGAATGCAGAATGTTATATGAATGCCAGTTGTGTGTGTGATTTTTTTTTAAGAATCAAGGACAAAAGAAGGTTGCTAGCATGATGGAAAGTAAAGAAGTCCATAAAGGAATATTTCAGATTGAGTGGGAACATAAGAAGATGGAGATGGAAATGGAAGATCTAAATCAGAAGGCTTGGGATATTCAGATGCTGTTTTTTTCAAAAGATCGTCAAAAGGTAAGTTCTCCCTGTGCCCCACTATATAATTTTAATTTCAGTCATTAATGTATTCACTCATTCAACCAATATTTAATAAGATGCTCTGTGATGTCAAGCATATCCTGTGCATAGTATTTCATAATGTGACTATGGATTCTGTTTCTTCTTTAGTTTACATTTGCTGCCTCTGGTTCTTTGTGACCCAGTCAGTAGTATAGTTCTATCTTGCAATTCACCAGGAATTTCCTAATTGTCAAATCTAGTGATCCCTTTCCCAGTCATCACCATCCCTGTAGTATTTGACCATTGACCGTCTTCATTCTCTCTTTTTTCTTTTCTTTCTGGCCAGGAGCATGTGAGATCTCAATTCCCCAACCAGGGATCATACATACGTTTCCCCACAAACTCCCCCGCCCCGCACAGTGGAAGCAGAGTTTTAACCACTGGACCTCTCCTGGGAGGTCCATCTTCATTTTTAATATTGCCTGTTGTTTTGGTTTTAATCATCCCTCCTGTCTCCTGTATTTCTTCCAACATGTCAAACCACTCTGCCTCTTTTCCTGACTTCTCTTTTATTTCCACCTCTTAAGGATAGTGATTAAGATTCTGCCCTCAGCTCTGTGTTTCTTTCCATGTCCTCTCCTTTGATGATTTCTCTTTTTCTAACTTCCATGATCACTCCTAAGACTCATCCAAGCTTTCTGGATTCCAATTCAATTCCAATCTCACTTCTCTGAACCTGACCTTTCTCAGCATTATTTCTGTGTTATCTCCCAACAGCACCTCTTCTTATTTTGCTTATTTCTATTCTTTCAGCCATTCACTTGGGATTAAAGTTGCTGTCCTCTGATTCCTCTCCTTCCCTTGTCTTCCAAGCCTTGCCTAGTGTATCCATATATTCCCTCATTCTTTGTGCCCCTAGCCTTTACCTTGCTTCAGTTCTTCCCTTTCAATGGTTTCTAGTATTTTATAACAATCTTCTAACAAGTCTCTTGACTTTGGGTTTTTCTCTATCTCATCTATAGATTCACCTTCCTATTCAGCTCTAATAACATTCCTACTCTGCTCCATTTTAAACTTCCTCTTCTTACCTGGCCAGTGAATTTTCAAGTTCTTAAGTGGTGCTGAGTGTCCTTCAATCTTTCTCAAATTCATTCCCCCATTAGTCTTTTACACATCAATATTTTCAAACCAAACTGATTCTCTTTTCTAGGATTCTTTCTCTGTGCCTTTGCAATACTGGTTCTTCTACCTGGAATATTTTTCCTCAATTTTTTTCACATCTCGAATCTATCTACTTTTGAAGGTCTGGTTCAAATGCCACCTAATCCATAAAGCCTTTTGATTTCCCAAGCTCAGAGAAATCATAGCCCATCTCAAACCACCTTTTAATTTGTATGTCACTTATGTATCTCCTGGCAACTAATCATATTACTTATTCTCTTCTTCATGATGTCTAGGTCATGTTATCTATCTTTGTTATCTCCCTCAGTATCTTTAACTATTAGTAGGATGTTGTTAATATGGAACTCATGAGACACTGTCAAATAAAACACAGTAAATATCTGGTGAGTTGAATAAATGAATGAATGAGAAAATAAAGTAGGCATTGGTAGTTATTAGTATATAGGTGAGTGCATCAATAACCAAACATGAGCAAATACTATGGCACAAAGTCAAATCAATCCTCACTTGGATAGACATTTTTTATGAGAAACAGGAACTTCCAAAACTAAGATAATCTTTATAAAATTATCTCTTGGAAGAAATAGAGAAAAATATACTTACTCTGTGGTTTCTTTTTTCCTCTCAAAGTACCTAAATGAACCAAACTATGAGACTCTGATTGCCATTCAGATTGGAATAATGGAGCAGACTATTGCTGTTTTAGATAAGGTAGGAATCAAAGATATTGATCATTATATTTCCAGTATCTGTGAATGATATGAACAAAGTAATAGTTTTCAAACCATGAATTCAAATAGAACCTACCAAAACTTGGTCTTTTATAATGATATTCAGGATGTAATTCGGTTCAGTTGCTCATTCATGTCCGACTCTTTGCAACCCCATGGACTGCAGCACGCCAGGCCTCACTATCCATCACCAACTCCCAGAGTTGACTCAAACTCATGTCCACTGAGTCGGTGATGCCATCCAACCATCTCTTCCTCTGTCGTCCCCTTCTCCTCCTGCCTTCAAACCTTCCCAGCATTAGGGTCTTTTCAGGTGAGTCAGTTCATCGCATCAGATGGCCAAAGTATTGGAGTTTCAGCTTCAACATCAGTTCTTCCAGTGAACATTCAGGAGTGATTTCCTTTAGGATGGATATAATTAGAGGTCCCTAAATATCATCTTTGCACCCATAACCATTGTGATAGCCAGAAGGACTTTAAAAAATATTTTAATTTTATATTGGAGTATTGTTGATGAATAATGTGTTAGTTTCAGGTGTACAGCAAAGTGATTCAGTTATACATATATGTGTATCCATTCTTTTTCAAGTTCTTTTCCCTTTTAGGTTATTACAGAATACGAAGCGAAGTTTCTTGTGCTATACAGTAGGTCCTTGTTGGTTATCCTCTTGGTTTCCCTGGTGGCTCAGATAGTAAACAGTCTGCCTGCAATGCAGAAGACCTGGGTTCGATCCCTGGGTTGGGGAGATCCCCTGGAGAAGGAAATGGCAGCCCACTCCATTATTCTAGCCTGGAAAATTCCATGGACGGAGGAGCCTGGCAGGCTACAATCCATGGGGTCACAAAGAGTTGGACACAACTGAGCGACTTCACTTGTTGGTTATCTATTTTAAATATAGAAGTGTGTATGTCTCAATCCCAACCTTCCATTCTGTTTTTTCCCATCATTCCCCAGCTCTGTAAGCATAAGTTTGTCCTCTAAATCTGTATGTTTCTGTTTTGTAAATAAGTTCATTTGTATCATTTTCTTTAGATTCCAGGTGTAAACAAGATCATATGATATGTCTTTGTCTGACTTACTTCACTTAGTATGATAATCTCCAGATCTGTTCATATTGCTGCAAATGCCATTATTTCATTCTTTTTAATGACTGAGCAATATTCCATTATATATATATATGTACCACATCTTCATCCTTTCATCTGTTAAGGGACATTTAGGTTGTGAAGCACTTCAACATCCTTTGGGGCTATTGGAGTGTAGGTGAATTTCCTGTTTCACATTCGGTTATGATTTTATGTAGTAGAAGTGTTGATAGTCTTTCCTTGGCATTGTAAAGGCTTTGTTTTACCCTAACTGCCTGAGCACTCAGTTTTGAGTGTTTAACATATATAAGATGGAAACAAAGTACTCTCCAGGCTGTGTTCTTAAAATCTCTCATTTCTAAGAATATATAAAGTTTCTTCTAAAATGTATATTAACAGACCATTCTATCTTTCAACAAATAATTTAAGTACCTACTGTGTGTGGCCATTATGCTAAGCACTAGGGGTATGGTGATAAGATATCTTAATGATGACAATGTATTTAAAATTTAAGAATATCTTCATAAAATATTTTCTTTCAAAATTATTTTTGTGGGATGTCCTGGGAACAAAAATTTCAGACACACAAAAAGAATGTGGAGAACTGCAAAAAGCTGCTTAAAAAACTGAGAAGGTACAGCAATCAAAAAGATATAGCAAATTATACCCTAGGTTGCAACTTACGAGAAGAGCTGGTGGCTGTCTCAGAGAGAAAAGACATCTGTAATGCAATGGGTAAGATTTTTTTTTCTTTAATTAACTGTCAGTTTGTTTAAAAGTAATCAGAATTCCTAAAATCTGTACAGCGGTTATAAAGCTACCAGTATTTGTTCCATATGTTTAACTATTTCAGAGTGCTATTTCTGTATTTTAAAATGTAGATAATAATTCAACTAATTTCATCTTCTTCATTTTGGGGATAGGGTCTAAACTGACTTGTGAAAAGATTGCCAAAGAACGATACAAAAACATGATGCGACAACAAAAGTTAACAAAAATTTCAAAACAACAAGCTGAGCAGATTTCAATACTACAGGCTGAAGTTGAAAGATTACGAATGAAAACATTTCCTGCTCTTGTTCAAATGTAAAAATACTGTGGAAAACGTAAGACCAAATCAATCATTTTAAAAATAATTTCATTTGGTTAAAATTATTTGTTTCTCTTATATCAGAATATTTAAGTAGAATCTTCTCTTAGTATCATATTTTTGATAGCAAATTTTGATTTTAGTCTTAATCATTATAAAAATGTTTGTCCTGCATGAATAAATGTCTAAAATAACATGAATTATTTTTATTCAAGAATGAACAAGATTTTATCTTAGAATATATTCAAGACCTATTTTATTGTCTTAATCAAAAATATTTTCACAGTAGTATAGACAGTCTTAAAGACAAAAAATTATTCTTAGCCACTAGTGCCATTTCTAATTTTATAAAATTACCAGAAACATTATGCTTATGATTTTTATCTTTTATATTTTTCTGTATTTCCCATTTTCTTCAGTAAGCACTTCTCTATAATTGGAAAAAAATTCATAGAATGTTAAAGATTATTCCCTCTGCTGTCAATGTGAACAAAGTGGCTTACTTTTTAAAAGCCCTAAATCGTTTGTAAATTACAAGATATTTTCTACGTAAGCATTCTACATAAACATGACATAATCATCTTTATCTCATATTTATTACAACAGAACTTAACTTTGTGTCCCACTCAACAGAGTTTAGTAAACAGAAAAAACACGTCTTCTCATTTTGTGATATTGTGATTTATAAGAAGAAATATATATTTGGTCTTCGACCCCATTCCTGGCACAGAGGTCCTAAAACACTTGGAATTTCCTAAGTGATGAGAGAGGTACAGGTATCTTGTTAATGAGGTGACTTTTGGACTACACATAAGGATAGGGGCTGGTTGCCCGAACCAACGCTGTGTCCCAACCTCCAATCCACCTACCCAGCCTTCCCACACTCCCACCCTCACCCCCACCTCCAGGGAAGGTAAAGGAACTGGAAGTTGAACTGATCACCAATGACCAGTGATTTAATCAATCATGCCTATGTAATGAGGTCTCCATAAAACCCCACAAGGGCAGGGTTTGGAGAGAGTGCTGAGAGCAAGTAAGCTCTGAGTCTTTTCCCATACCTTGCCTTATGCATTTCTTCCATCTGGAGGTTCCTGAGTCAGATCCTTTTATACAGTAATTTGGTAAATGTTTCTCTGAGTTTCGTGAGCCATTCTAGCAAATTAATTGAACCCAAGGAAGGAGAGTCTCGGGAACCTATTTATTGCCAATGGGTCAGAAGCAGAGTTGACAATGTAGGCTTTCAGTTGACATCTAAAGTGGAGGGCAGTCTTATGGGACTAAGACCTTAACTTGTGGAATTTGATGCTATCTCCAGATAGATGTCAGAACTGAGTTGAATTGTATTATAGGACATCCACATGGTGTTTGAGAATTGTTTGGTGTGGAGAAACACAGCCACAAGCGAAGGAATATGGTGATAAGAATTCTTATACTTCCATGAAATAGTTTATCACTTTATTCATGTAGATGATGATAAGTAATGAGATTAACTGTTCAGAAAACTGCTTTGCCTTTCCATAGCCTATGGACTGACTGCATTCCAAGGTGATAATCAGCAGGATCATTGACCACAATCTCCAAATGGTATCAATGTCTCATTGTTCTGCAATTCGTGAATTGTTAAGTTTAATCTGCAATACCATATACAGTGTACACTGGTGTAGGTAAAGCCAAGAGAGCAATTATAAAATATTATATTTAGAAAAAAAATTTTTCTAGAAGTTTTAAAAACTTCTGTTTAAAAACTGCCAGGATAGTACCATAATTGATCACCTGTTCAGTGATCACCAGTTTAGTGGGAATAGTAAGAAAAATAAGAGTCAGTATCATTTTGACAACTCCCCTTCTTAGACCTACAATGAGTCCTAGTCAGTTTGGCTTATTAAGCATGGTAGTGTCCATTAGTAACATTTCCATGTCACCTAAATTAACTGTTGGAGCCTCCATTTGTTACTAGTCAAGGCCATAAATATCACTGGACAGTGCTCTGTGGATTGCTGGGTCTTAAAACAACCTGTGTGGTTTCTGTTTCTTAATGTCCACCCTGAGTGATCTTGCAATGCTCCTTGCTTAAATGCCTCATCTTTGAGGCATAGATAGAATGGAAATTAGCAAAAGTCTCTTGCCCCCAGGATGAATTCTAGTAGCATAGCAGCACTTGCAACAGGAGGCATCTTCTGGTTTGAGGGTGTTGGTAGGTGCTTTGGAAAGGCACATGGGTCGTGCAACCCAACGCTCTCTGATTCTTCTCAGCTTCTGCTGAACTAACAGCAGTTATATTCATATTTTTATAGCCCTTTAAAATATTATCTATTTTATCAAGTAGTAATATAATTAACTGAGTCAAACATAACAGGGTTTTGAGGATAGGCCCTAAGAGTATGAGCTCTGTTGCTGGGTTCCTTGGGATAAATAACCACTTGATCTTAAAATTTCCTCATCTTTAAAACTGGAGTGTTTGGTAATTATACTACTCAAGTGAGTTAACATATTTTTAGAAATATGGTCTAAGCAAATGCTAAGTGTTAGTTTTCATCTTAATGGATAAAAATAGTTCTTATTCACTAGTTCTTTAAAAATATATATCCTATTAAATGGAGGTGAAATTAACAAGTTATTTAAAAGGGGACTGCTTCAAGGGCATCCCTAGGCCCCAACCTCTCCCATGAGCCCCATCCATACTCCATGATCTCCCTCCGCTTGTAGAAATGCCCACTGAGCTGCTGGAGCCCTCAGCCAAGGCCTTAAAAATCCCCCTGACTGTACCCCCACCTCCTCCCCAGCTCTCCCAAACCAGAGTCTCACTGATGCTGTACTTTCTTCCAAGTGGACATCTGAGAGTGACTCCAGATGTGCTAATCAGCAGTGGGGCAGCTGCAGTCAAATGCCAGCACCACCAGGGAAGCCACTTCCCCAGCCCCACTTAGACCCTCAGGCTGAGCAGTAAGAAGCAGTGGAGGCTAGTCAACATAGCTTCCCAGGGATGCCCATCTGGGAATACTAGAGCCAGGGAAGGCTCATGTGAGGACTGGGCCAGTCCTCTTGGATTCACAGAAGCCAGTGACAATGGCAATGTCTAGAAGGTAAGAACTGGGGAGGGGGGTGGGGAGGGTAAGTAACATGGGCACTAACAGAATGCATACAAGAGCAAAATCCTGATATGCCAACATTAATAGTTTGTTGGCTCATGGGGAAGGACTGGACTGAAAAAAAGGAGCACTTGGGAGTAGAGGGCAGGGGGAGCTTAGGGTAATAGCTATTTACCAAGTAGCAGGGGAAGTACTTTTCTTTTTTAAGAATTTTTTTTTTGGTTGGGGGTAAGGGGAAACTAAAACAAAAAAACCCAAGCAAAGCTGTGTTAGCCCTTAAAACGATCCAAGAACAGAAATCCCAGAAAGTCCTCAGGAAGACTGAACCAAGAAACCACTGACTCACAAAGTTCTCTCTCTGCCTTTCCCTGTAAGGGCACACTTAAAACACACAAGCTTTTCTGCTTCCAAGTTCACATACAACTGCTCTGGTCACAAAAAGAGATAGGCTTTCTTTTCTTTAGTTTCAGATTCTCAAGGACTGGGCCAGGTTGGGTCATATGTCTATCTATGGCCAGGATAACAGATTAGGTACCACCCCCAGTGAAGGTGGGTTTCGGCTGAGTCACTGTTAATGGAGTGAAAGTGAAAGTCAGTAGTGCCTGACTCTTTGCAACCCCATGGACTATACAGTCCCTGGAATTCTCTAGGCCAGAATACTGGAGTGGGTAGCCATTCCCTTCTCCAGGGGATCTTCCCAACCCAGGGATCGAACCCAGGTCTCCAGCATTGCAGGCAGATTCTTTACCAGTTGAGCCACAGGGAAGCCTATTAATGGAATAGATATGCCAACTTTAACCTTTTTCACAGATATGATTGGAAGGGCAGATGAATGTAAAAGACGCTGTATTCCATGCCTTGAAGTGGGAAATGAGCATATGTGGTTTTATAAAGAATAGATGATCATTTCACTAAATGAGATACAGAATACAAGTGACAAATTTGAAGAGACAGAAACTAATATAATTTTGAACATGAGTTTAAATACCTGCTATACCATCCAGATAAACATGAGGTAAATGGGTGAAAACAAGGCAGAGGCATAAACTTAGGGGAAGCAAGTATTTTTAGACAAGTTTACATTTAGACATTCACTAGATGGACTAGTGAACATTTAAAATAAAACGTTTTACCACAATAAATAAAACAGTGTATTAAAACTCACTTCCACAGTTCTCCAAATTATCTTAACATGATTTAATTAAAAACATTTTTTTCACCTTTCTTTAACTGGCAAGTTTTCTTTGGGAAATTTATTCAAAACACTAAATTTTCATTTTTGAACCTTGTTTATATTTATATAACATAGGCCCTAAATTGATCCAGGTTCACCAGGATACCTTTCTCCGAGCCCTAATGGTTTATATCTTCCCTTTAAAATGTATAAGTATCTTTTAATTAAGTTGTCATTCACAAAGATATTCTGGAGAATAAAATTATGAATTAAACACCTATAAATTCTTCTTCATTTCTGTTATAGTGTAGCAATTTATCATCTAACCCATAATGGTCTATCAGCTGAGTAAGGCTTAGTTTCTTGTTCTCCTCAGACATAGCTGACTGCAACTCATAAAGCAACTGCTGGCTACAGCTTCTCCACTTCTCTATTAACAACTGTAACTGAGACAGGTCATTCTGAAACAGAAACAAAACAAAGGCATGAATGTATGTCATCCTATTTTAACTTACCTTAACGAAAGTTGTTAAATCAGTCAATGCATAGTAGGTTTAAAGGGACATATTTGGACATGAATGGGACGTCTACCCAGAAAAAAAGAAAAATGGTTTTAAGTAAAAACCTTACCTTCAGAGAAAAAAATAAGGCAAAACTATGTAAAGAAGCTACAATATAGGTTAAAAATATCTACTTTTTCTACTACAGCTATACTTTAAAGCTTATATTCAAATTAATATTTTTCAGTGTCACAATCTCATAAAACTCAAGTAGTTGTATTTAGAGAAATCCTAAAAATTCAGAAGAGCAAATAAGGTATAGCATTCCATCATTGATTACACACTGGAAAAGAGCAATTACAATATAAATGAATAATGCAGATAAATAAGGGTCATCTTCCAAGTGCCCAAATTCTATTCATTTCAACCTACCTGGATCGAGATCTAAAATTTATTATATTTTTGTTGTTTTCTTAAAAGAAAATGCATGAAACATTTTAATAATTTGTTGGTAATAATTTAATTACACAAAATCATTACTAAAAATACTTTTTATTGTACTCTGTGGCCCATTTTTAGCCTTTTTCTCTTCACTGTCACTGTTGCTTCTGTTCTCATTGCAATTTGCAGCTAACATTTGAAACTTCTAATACTGCTGTGGGATGGAAACTAGAGGGAAAAGCTTCAACTGCATATTAAATGTGGGCTGGGGCTTTCAAAAATGTATACTTGGTGTTTAAGGCCTCTTCTCTAAATCTATGACTTATATTTGAGTTAAAGTTGTTGGAAGCCAGGTCTCTTGGTAATTGGCTTATTTCTAAGTATTGTAAAATAAAGTTGTATTTTCTTTTTGAAATATTTTCCTACCATTTATCTAAAAACAAACAAACAAAAAAATTATTAGGCAACGGCTCTGAAATTCTTCTCACCTTTGATCTATACATTTTGACTAGCTTCAGCCTCCGAAGAAGATCTTCTTTCTCGTGAATCTGCTTCATCAATTCTGCTTTTTCTTTGTTTAGTTCATGCTTGGCAAGATTCTCATTCATAAAGTCATTTTGGAGATCACTGGATGGCTCAGCATCAAGTGATTTAGATTCACAAACATTGATATTCTTGAAGGTATCTTTCAAATATGTACTTTCTTCAAATTCACTATCTATGTGTTTAAATTTTTCGTGAAATTCCAAACAGTTTTCTTCTGTTGAAGGTGCTGATTTCTGTGAAAAAGTCTGATCATTTTCCTCACTCTCTACTTTAAGCCGTTTTACCACACTGTAACAGGAATTAAATGAAGATCTGGTTTTCCTTAATCGTTCTCTAAGGGTTGCACTCATAGGCTGAAAAAGGCATCAAACGTTAATGTCAATCAAGAAAAACATTCTTGATATAAATAAATCTACTAGGAATCAAGACTACATTTCTGTGGCAGACACCACTAGATGGCTTTCTGTCTCCATATATCTAAAGTAACCATCACAAAATACCTTTCAATTTCTGGAAGCTCCACTAAGTTTTATTCTCTTTTTAAGCCAGCACTCTTCTACTCAGTAATCACAAACATTTGTTCAGCAATTAGTCCAAGCCTGATATGGTTAGGTGCTTAGTTACAAATTAAGGAAAAAGATCTTTCCACCAAAGACCTCCATGACATCAAACTTTTTGTTTGGAATGCTGTAATAACCTGAACTGAAAATAAATGAAAATAATTGAGTCAGGATGAAAATCTAAGAGGAAGGTCCAATACATTTTCTAAAAGGAAACACCTAAAATGATGTTAACAAAAATTTTATTTATTAACCTACACACTATTGACAATGTTCAGTAGACTTAAAACCACCATTACTGCAATACTTAGAAATATACATCCAGTGAAAGAACTAAGATTTTCATACTTGTTTTCTTGAACTACTTGAATGGGGAGATGGTGGATTGGCACCAGCTTGTGGAGTGCTAGGTAACATCAAAGCCGAGTTTGATGGACTTTCCATCTTGAAATCTTGCTTTACTTCTAAAAAACAGAAAATAATGACAAAACAGAAATCAACTTTGCCCACACCTCTATATATTCAATTTTAAACAACTTCCTTTCACTTAGCTGTGATTCATTCTTGCTTTTTTGCGTGCAATTTTCTGTTTACTTCCCTAAATTAGATTGTTGGTCATTATGGTGACTACTAGTTTTTTCATGACAAGTTACCCAGCTAGCATCTCATATAAACAACTCTCCATTTGTTTTTACTGACTGATAAAAGTCTCAAAACCTGCCATATGGTGGTGGGGCGGGGTAGGCGGGGAGGAGAATAACATTCAGGAATTCTTTAATCTCATTAAGCCAGTTTCACAATGAAGGAAAATGTAATTGAAATCCTTTAGTGCTTTAAGTGCAAATCGCTCAGTCGTGTCCGACTCTTTGCGACCCCATGGTCTATACAGTCCATGGCGTTCTCCAGGCCAGAATACTGGAGTGGGTAGCCGGTCCCTTCTCCAGGGCATCTTCCCAACCCAGGGATCGAACCCAGGTCTGCCGTATTGCAGGCGGATTCTTTACCAGCTGAGCCACAACAGAAGACAATATTTTAAAATTAAAAAAATATATTTATAACTTCTTTAAAGTGCTTTTCGGTGTTTAAATTGAGTTCATCTTATGCCTTTATCTATTGATTACTCTTCCTCTTGATTATGGATCACATTCTCCTACTTCCCACTACTATCCCACTTAAATAAACATAATCAGACCTGTCACACTACCCTAAATCCTAGAAGCTGTGTGCCTAAAACTAACGCCCCCCGGGGGTGAGGAATAAGGAGCACAAGCACAGGTAAGTTTACTCCTGTCTGCATCGTTTTCAATTAAATAGCGAAGAGACCGTGAAAAGGAGAGACTTAAGTTTCTCAAAGGCCATCAACTTTACAGGGTAAAATACCAGAGGAGCCCTCCCTCCCCTCCAGCCACTACAGAAGGCCCACACGAGCCCTCGAGACACCCAAAACCTGAGGTGGAGCTGAGAGGTGCCTTGACCGCGGAAAGGGAGCATTATTCAATTCCCCATCCGAACCCCGAAGAAGTTCAGCTGTCAGACACCCACCCCACACCCCGCACGGTACCTCCCTCAGCCATCCCCAGACAGCACAAAGAGCGCGCTAGCCGCGGCGCCGTTTCAGAGGCCGGGCCGCGCGGGAGGAGGAAGAGACGCGCGATTGGCCAGATTGATTGACACACAGGTCCTCTCCGCCCAGCGCCCGGAGAGGCGGGACTGCGCGCGCGCGGCCTCGAGATTCCGCAAGGGGGCAGGACGAAACGGAGGGGCCGTGACGCGTGATTGGCCGAGTTGACCGATACGCGCGGCTCTGCTCCGCCCAGCGCCCGAGAGTCGCGGCACTGCGCGCGCGGCCGTTTGCTGGGAAGAGCTTTAAAGCAACTAACGGTTCCCATGAGGTGCGCGCTTTTCTTCGCGGCTTCTTCTCGCTCTTTTTTCATACCGCCTTCCTTTGCAGCTTCCTGGGTTTTGTGTTTCTAAAGGACGCCTGAGAATGCCCCTCCTGTTCTCCTAGCTCCCATCAGTCTCTTCGCGCTCCCCACAGCAAAGGCCTTTTCTCAGATTCCACGGGACCCAGAGACTCCGGGCCTGCTGTGTGTTATATTTACAGCTTGTAAACTCCAAAGGCAAAGACTACAAAAAGATGGGTCAATGGCCCGTTGACAGTCAGACACATTAGAAATCTAAGAACCCCAGCGGAACCAGTAGAGCTTCTTTTAGACTGCTGCCTCAAAGTCTGCGGTCCCGCCACGGGTGGTTTTTTGTTTTTGTTTTTTTCTCTTCCTTCTTTTGGCGAATCTGTCTGAAAATTTAGGTTTCTTAGCTTGGCTCCGAATCTTTTCGTCAAACCTGAAAGAAAATGTAGCCCAAGGAAAGTCGTTGGGGTGCAATACAGGAAGCAGAACAATGACTAAGATTAGGTTGGTCCAAACCCTGGCTGAATACTGGGCAGTGGCATCCTCGGTCTAAAATAACCCTCCTCGTTTCCTGTGTAGCGAGGTTCCGTTGCTGTGCAACAACAAAGTGAACTAATTGGGTGGAGCACTGAGTTTGGGAAAAGACAGTTGAGTAATTTCTGAGTCACGTGGAAGTTGGGAATTTTAGCGGGGCAGTGTTTTGAATTCTAAGGAATAGCCATTTTAAACGTTGACACTGTCTTTTTACTAATATCTGATATAAATGGCTTACAAGTAGCAAGGACCCAGACGGAATAACTGAGTGCTAAACAGTGGAATGTATCTACAGAACTTGAAGACCACCTAATGCAGTGATTAAGAACATAAATGTTGGAGTCCAATTGCTTAGGTTCAGATCCCAGCGCCTTTGTGTTGTTTATAATGGAATGTGTCTGTGTCTCAGCTTCCTCATCCATAAAGAGGGGATATAATATCAGTCCTCCTAGGATTTGAAGAATTAAATGAGAATTCAGGACAGGCAGTGAAAAGCGGCAATAGGTATCTAGGAAGCACTCAAAAGTTGTTATATAAGGAACTACAATATCGTCATCACTCTAATTGATCTAAAGGAATGCATCATATAATCCTTTCATCCATCCCTTATCTCCCCTCAAAAGGCCTTAGATTTTTAAAAGATGCAATGATTTGTAGGACGTAAGCCATAAATAGCAGAAAACTTGGAGCTGCCACATATAGTTAAATAAGGTATTATGATTCTTTTAAAATTTTCAAAAATTATATAAATCTCAAGGAATTTACAAAATGAAAGTGAGAACTTGTGATTTTGGCTTGCTAAGCCACAGATCCAAGTCTGTGCGTTTATTTCTCCCTTTGCTCATCCATTGGCATCAGTTACACTGAAAAAAGCAGAGTGATTTGTCCTGATACTAAAAGCACAATGCACACTCTGCATATTCTTTACACCTTGGGGCATAACATTGGGTTGTTTTTATGATTCCCTAAAATCAGCTGCTCCAAAACCTAAGCTTAGAACTGTGTTTTTGCTGGCTCCATAAATGAAAACATCTTGCCTAGCAAATGTTCTGACTTGTTTACTATATGAACCTGTATATTAAATGGGATTGTTTTGGCCAGATTTTCAAAGAACTGTAGAAGGAGTACTCAGAAGAACCTGTATTTCAGAAATGTGCATTTGTTGACCTACATCTCTGATTTCCAGTGTTGTTAGAACTGAACGATCTTCCCATGCACAAGTTTTACTTACTCCCATTACATACCAAAGTGGAAATAGAACTTTCACTCTCAATTTACTCTAAGGGATCTGGAATATAGCCTCTATAGTTTTCATTGTATCTTGAGATAAGGCCTAGCAATCATTTCCATGTCTTTCAGAGCCTGGAGTTTACTGGCCTGTAAGTAGTTGTTTCCCACACATGACATTGTATGTTTCATAATATGTTTCAGACAGTATGTTTTATTGTATTCAAACTTCAGGCAAGGAAAAATCCTGCCCTAGAGAACCAGAAGGCAAGGCTCCTACTCCACCATAGAGAACAATTTGAGCAATAGAATTCAGTGATGATAGTAATTAATATTAACCTAAGGCAGGCTTTCTCTGTGTGTTTTTAAATTTCATACCCAAGGCTACTGTTCACCACTTTGTTATTCATCAGGGTGTGGTAAAATGCTTCTGTCCATTCTTGTCTATGATTATTGTTGGTGAGATAATGACATAAACCTAAAAACCTTTATGTGGGTTTTTTCTTTTTTAATAGCAAAAAGAGAATAATGAATAGTCTCTCTGTCTCTCCGAACAGCAAAGCACACATGCATACACTCACACTCTTTTAAGCTACAGTTTAAAATTTTATTATACTATTTTTTTGTAATTTTTAACATTAATAATAATCTTAACAGTCACCTCTGGATGACCTAGATTCAATTCCATTGACTTTTCTTATTGACAACAAAGTTCATATCATGTAGACACAGTTAGTATCCATAGGTATTTTTTAACAATTAAAATATAAATGCACACTTTTAAAACCAGAATTCAAATTCACTTGGGTGAAGAAATGTATATAATCCACATGATTAAGTTGATTTGTAAAGTACATTAGAACAAGTTAAACTGTATAACACTCACAAGAAGGTCTACTAAATTCTCTCAACTAGTGTTCAATATTTCTTATGACACTGGTATATAAGTTGAAAGACTGTCCTCTAGGGACTGTCATACAGAGTGAAGTAAGTCAGAGAAAAACAGATATCATACAACGTCGCTTATATGTGGAATCTAGAAAAATGATAGAGATGAACTTATTTGCAAAGCAGAAATAGAGACACAGACATAGAAAACAGACATATGGCTACAAGGGGGGAAGTGAGGGTGGGAAGAACTGGAAGATTGGAACTGACCTATATACACTGCTATGTATAAAATAAATAACTAACGAGAACCTACTGAGCACAGGGAGCTCTACCCCTCTACCCAGTGCTCTGTGCTGACCCAAGTGGGAAGGAATCCAAAAAAGGGGGACTATATGTATACATATAACTGATTCACTTTGCTGTATAGCAGAAACTAATACAACATTGCAAGGCAACTATACTCCAATAAAAATTGATTTAAAACACTCTAGGTTTCTCCTGCCATGAATTCAAGTCTCATCCTACAGACCTATCCATGATGAAGATAGGTGTTTTAGTGTGCCGTTATAGATTTCCCTTTATATAATTGACAGACTATTTCTTTTTTGAAACTAATTCTATTTCTTTTTGCTATTGCTTAGATATCTTAAATGGAATTCTGTAATGTTTAATTGATTTACTTGCAGGGACCATTGAAGACTGGTATCAAAGGGTGTTCTTTGAGAGTAAACTCTTTAATATTTTTTCATCAGGTTAAAAAGAGAGGATTTCGTTTTCAGCTTCAAGATGGAAGAGCCCTTGAACTAGATATTAGGCATGCCTGAATGGTCGCCTCACTGAGTAGAATGACTACTTCAAGCATGGAGATATGTGGAAGATCAATGATAAAAACCTGTTTACCACCAGGCAACCAGAAAATTGATCTGGTAACTAATGTTGAGGGTAGTATACTGAACAAGAACCTAAAGAGATCCTTTCACATGAAGTTCCTGTCCTTTTATTCTATTAGATCTGGCATTTTGTCAAGTGCATTAGAGACTAGAGAAGTAAGAGTGTCTGATTCACTGCTATTAGTGGGGTGTGTTCTCTTGGAGAAGAATAGAGTGATTCAGGTTAGATTAATACCTGTGAGGAAGGGGGTAGGGTGTGGGTGAGTGGGAGGGTCGTGGCAGAGGAGCTAGATTGTGGAAAAGTAATGGTAATAAAAGTATTGCTCAAGGCCACATCTTTCTCAAATCCTTTATTAACTCAGAAATGTCACCCCTACACCTATTCAGAGGGGAAAAAAAGGCAATAGATGTCAGCAAATCCTCAAGCAACAGAACATGTCTTATAATCATCTTCAACCACTTGAAGGTTGAGAGATAACAACTCCCAAGATAATTTCACAGTATTGAAATCTGTTTGAAGTGCTGACAAAGAAGTCAACTCACTTTTCTACTCTCACCTCTTATTACTGTTTTAGTCTTGAGAATATAAAAGATTTCTTTTTGGTGATGCTTTTTTAAGATGGAGGAGTAAGAATGTCCATTGCTCAGTCGCTAAGTTGTATCCAACTCTTTGGGACCCCATGGACTGTAGCCCTCCAGGTTCCTCTGTCCACAGGATTTTCCAGGTAAGAGTAGTGGAGTGGGTTGTCATTTCCTCCTTCAGGGGATCTTCTTGACCCAGGGATTGAATTGCATCTTCTGTATCTCCTGCATTGGCAGGTGGATTCTTTACCACTGAGCCTCCTGGGATGCCTTAAGAATGTATGTTAGTACCAGGAAAATAAGGAGTTAAGAGACCATTCTACCATGTTCTAGGATACTGTCGACCTTTTGGCTTCTGCTCTTCCACATCTTGCCAAACTTTGATGGTACGTATGCATGGTAAGTTGCTTCAGTTGTGTTCAACTCTTTGTGACCCTGTGGACTGTAGCCCACTAGGCTCCTCTGTCCATGGGATTCTCCAGGCAAGAATACTGGAATGGGTTGCCATGCCCTCCTCCAGGGGATCTTACCAACCCAGGGATGGAACCCCTGTCTCCAGCATTGGTAGGTGGGTTCTTTACCACTAGCGCCATCTGTAGCAGTAGAGTAAATCTGTGAATTAGTGTATAACCAGGAATTTTCTGGTTCAGCTCAAGATCTAAGGTCTTCCCTGGTGGCTCAGACAGTAAATAATCTGCCTGCAATGCAGGAGACCCAGGTTCAATCCCTGGGTCAGTAAGATCCCCTGGAGAAGGATATGGCCATCCACTCCAGTATTCTTGCCTGGAGAATTCCATGGACAGAGGAGCCTGGTGGGCTGCAGTCCGTGGGGTCACAAAGAGTCAGACATGACTGAGTGACTAACACTTTCACTTTCTTTCAGGATCTAAGAGCTAGACTGAAACTTGATCCCTTTGCCACTGCTCCCAAAGGCAACATAAGATGTCTTCTATTTTCATCATGGACGTTTATGAGCAATACGAAACCCATTGAATGCCAGAACCTCTGACCATGAGGTCTGACTCCCCAGGGAGGATCCCTTGGAAAAGCATGGCCAAAGGTGAGGAAGACAACTTGACAAAAGCACCTCTTCCTGATCCTCTCCCTTCCACCTCCAAAATCATGGCTAGTGCTCACTAACCCCACACTGTATCTAAATTACACTGCTTGCCAGTGATATCAACATTGCCCAGCTCTCCACCTCTATCACACATCTGTGGCTCTCCAAAAAATAATGTGTGAAGTTTAGTGATGATGTTGATGACCCACATTTGGCAAATGATATCACTATATTTTGTAGTAAAAAAATATCCCTCCCATAGAAAGGATCTTGGAAAAAGAACATAGAATAGAGCCTATATTCACCCTCACATGTTTCTCCAAGACTTCATTCAGCTATTTAAACTTTATTAACAGAAGATTAAGACAGGTAATGCTTTTCATTCAACAGTGTACACTTTTAGCTCAAGGTCTTCCCAACTTTCCACCTCCCAAAATTTCCCCGTATGTCACTATGGTTATTATTATAGCAGCTATCAAGTGCCTATATCATCTCAGTTATTTTTCACTTTTTGTAAGTTACGAATTCTGAGTCAAATTATCCTTTTCTTTGTAGCCACTTTCCAACTTTTATCTTCTTTTTAAATCATTGAGAAAGTTACTTAAATTCTTGTCAATACTCCTCAGTACTCCATTGTACTGTTTTTACTCTCTTCCTCATACTTGTTTATAACTTGTGAATCTGTACCTTTTTATAAATGCTGGATATTGATAACTCAACCTTTATGCTGCCAAAGATGTGCTGAGAGTGAAATTCATACCAAGTGTAGGAATAACACTCACCAGCAAAGATGGTCTTCTTGACTTTTGAAAGCCTGTCATTTGGCAGGAAGCATCCCTTAATGCCAAAGAACATGGAGCTCGGTTTTGGAGGGCAAGCAACTAATCACGTACATATTTGTTAAGCAAGTTCCTAAGAAATTATAAATTATAAACTGCAGTTTTAAAGGAAAAAAAACAACAACAACATTACTACGGGTTGGCATTCTCTGAAACGCTTTCCTAGTCTAACTCTGGGCCATTGTAACAGGGTATTTTGAACGTGCATGTACAAGTTTAAGATTTTTGTTAAGCTGCCAAATATTTTAATATAACAATAATTAGCATAAAGCTTGTGCAATTAAGCTACCCCAAAAGTAATGAGTTTGAATCTTTGGCAAGATGCTCCTCTTTAAAAAAAAAGCAGCTTCCCAGTGCATATTATTTTCACTCAGATCTATTTTCCTGAGGTTCTGAAGGTATGTAAACCTGACTTTATTTCATTCCAATAACTGTCTACAAGGATAGCAATTTATTTTCAGTCACTAGGTTTTAGGATGAATCAATCAACCAGTTTTACCCACCAATACAACCCTATAAATACTTTCTATTTTTATAGTTTGAAAGAATCAGATTTACTGTTCCCCTCATCTAGGTAGATTCTTCTGCACTCAGAATGGGATTAAGTCCCCAAAGTAAACTCTAGGAAGAGAATCCATTTCAGAAAAAGAAGTTCATGAATATCAATGATATCAAGATATGGTGAGCCAGTACCTGAAGTCACTTGATTTTAAGGAGTGAAAGTAGCATGTTACCACAGGTTTGAAAGACTACTGGTAAGAATTGCACGTGGACTATTGAGAATACCTATAAGACTCAAATTTACAAATATTAATTAGTTCTCAAGGCAAACCTTCCAAATGCATCACCTTTCAATCAATACTCAAGCTAATATTACAGGAAGCTCTTCTGGACCACTATGCTGGTAACTGAAGCTGTCCTCAAGAGCTCAAAATTGACTGCCAAGAATTATGTAGGAGGAGAGGGAAGGAGAAAGGGAAGGCAGTGAGATATTTTTACTATATGTTTCTTGCCCTTAAAAAAAAGCAAAACAAAACTGTATTTTAAAACACAATTTTTATAACAGATTACCAATTCCTAGGCTTGTTTACTCCATACTACAAATTATTCTGCAGATTTAACCTGGGTTTTGAGATCAAAATAGCAGATCAAACACCATGAGACCTGAGCCCACTTAATTAGGGCGAAATTCTGAGAAAATAATGATTTCCTCCTTAACGAGAAAAGCATCCTTCGTGTTCTTCAGAGCCTTTGATATAACTGACTAAAAAGGATTTGGAAGTTCATGATTTTATGATTAACATTTTATGATGTAAACATGAATTTAGTAGATATACATGTACTTTCTTAGCGCTGATATAGTATCCTAATAATCATGTTAAACTTGATTGTATATTATAAGTGAGATAAGCCACATTTTACCATAGGTGAAGTTTTAAATTAGTAAAGCTGTTGAGCCACAGACCTCACCTAGTTGATTTTTCTTTGGCCTTCCAAATCTTTTATTTGCTGATTTTTGTTGCTGTATGCAGTGAATTGCAAGTGAAATGGGCTGTGGTCACAAACTGTGAAGGAGAGGTTGCTTGCATCTGTACTAAACATGATATAATCTTGGGTTGTCAGTTTAAATTGGGAAAAATGGGGAAGCATTTGGGATTTTTGTCTGAACACAAGTTTTAGTGAATGCAAATGACATACGTTGATGTTTACAACTCTTTCTATTATAGGTTTCTCAACAGGCAGGTCAGGTGGTCTGGTATTCCCATCTCTTTCAGAATTTTCCACAGTTTATTGTGATCCTCTTGAGAAACCTATATGCAGGTCAGGAAGCAACAGTTAGAACTGGACATGGAAAAACAGACTGGTTCCAAATAGGAAAAAGAGTACGTCAAGGCTGTATATTGTCACCCTGCTTATTTAACTTCTATGCAGAGTACATCATGAGAAACTCTGGGCTGGAAGAAGCACAAGCTGGAATCAAGATTGCCGGGAGAAATGTCAATAACCTCAGATATGCAGATGACACCACCCTTATGGCAGAAAGTGAAGAGGAACTAAAAAGCCTCTTGACAAAAGTGAAAGAGGAGAGTGAAAAAGTTGACTTAAAGCTTAACATTCAGAAAACGAAGATCATAGCATCTGGTCCCACCACTTCATGGGAAATAGATGGGGAAACAGTGGAAACAGTGTCAGACTTTATTTTGGGGGGCTCCAAAATCACTGCAGATGGTGATTTTACCCATAAAATTGAAAGATACTTACTCCTTGGAAGAAAAGTTATGACCAACTTAGAAACATATTCAAAAGCAGAGAGATTACTTTGCCAACAAAAGTCCATCTAGTCAAGGCTATGGTTTTTCCAGTGGTCATGTATGGATGTGAGAGTTGGACTGTGAAGAAAGCTGAGCACTGAAGAATTGATGCTTTTGAACTGTGGTGTTGGAGAAGACTCTTGAGAGTCCCTTGGCCTGCAAGGAGATCCAACCAGTCCATTGTAAAGGAGATCAGTCCTGAGTGTTCTTTGGAAGGAATGATGCTAAAGCTGAAACTCCAATACTTGGTCACCTCATGCGAAGAGTTGACTCATTGGAAAAGACTCTGATGCTGGGAGGGATTGGGGGCAGGAGGAGAAGGGGACGACAGAGGATGAGATGGCTGGATGGCATCACTGACTCGATGCACATGAGTTTGGGTGAACTCCAGGAGTTGGTGATAGACAGGGAGGCCTGGTGTGCTGCAATTCATGGGGTCACAAAAAGTTGGACACGACTGAGCGACTGAACTGAACTGACACAGTCAAAGGCTTTGGCATAGTCAATAAAGCAGAAATAGATGTTTTTTCTGGAACTGTCTTGCTTTTTCGATGATCCAGTGGATGTTGGCAATTTGATCTCTGGTTCCTCTGCCTTTTCTGAAACCAGCTTGACCATGTGGAAGTTCACGGTTCATGTATTGCTGAAGCCTGGCTTGGATATATGTTGGGCTGCTTCAAAGAACACTAATTCTGTTCATTCTGCTAACTGTGCTTTTTACCAATAGTACAACCTCTGGAAAAAGTAAAGAAATGTGAGTCATTTCAGGGACAACAGAAGAAGGTAAGTAAGTTTTATTTATCTGAAAAACTGAGATTGCTTTTATTTTGTCCCATTTATTCATTTTATTTGCCTAAATATATTTTGTCTCTCACTCCTCTTCTTCAGCATCAATAGCGCTGCCCAAGCTCTAGCCTGGGTGCCTGCACATCCGACTCCTAGACTTGCACCCTGCTTTCTCTGTGCATCTCACTTACCAGGTCCATCTGTTCTCTACATTACTGCCAGGATGATTGTTCCAAAGATGTTTAAATTTTCCAGTGACACCCAGACCTCTTCTGGATAAAAATCCAAATTCCTCACTGAATCACTCAAACATACCTTTCCGATTTGAGCTGGTACCATTTCTCAGTGCACACCCTGTACACAAGCCTTCTTGAATCATATGCTCACAGTTACCATAACAGGCCAGGCTCCTCTCCTGCTTGTCATCTAACTTGGTTCTTCTGCCTGGAAAACACAGGCACGTGTGTATGCATGCACACAAGCATGCCTATGAACACATATGCACCTCCTTCTGTTTGATTTCTCCTCCCACTCACTAGGCTCAGAGTCGAAATCTCCTTTCTTTCTCACTTCCCATTAACCCACGTTCTCCTCCTCTGCCCAAGTCATCTAGCTAAAGTTAAATGTTTTTCCTCTTTTACAGCACCTAGTAGGTTTCATAATACAAGTATCATCACAAGAATTTCAGATCAGGGACTGTGTCTTTGATCTCTATATCCCCAGCACCTGCACAGAAGACTTAGCAGACTTTGGGGGGGTTCAACTGGGAGATAAAATGCTAAGGGTACAGGGAAAGTGTTTAAGGAGTTCCCAGAAGGTTGAGTCAAGGAAGCCTTCATGGGGAAAAATGGTATTTGAGCTATATGTTATTGTCTTCACAACAATCCAGATAGATCTTCCTTCCTACTTTTCAATCAACATCTTTTTTTTGTAACTAATTCTGTTAAATATATTCTGTAAGTGTATAAACCCTATTACAGGACACAGAGACACCTTAGGTAATAATATAGTGATAGATTGTGACTGAGAAACTTTTGAATACCTGATGTAAGGGCTTATTGACAGGCTTATAAATACAATGGATTGTTGTTTTCCACCCTTGTTGCTGTATATCGAGTCATGAAGGAAGCATAGGTAGCAGTTAAAAAGAGAATGGATAGTAGAGTCAGACATACCAGGGCTTAAATCTCAACTCTGCCTTTATAATCCATGTTAACTCATGCTCTTATTAAAAGTGTTTCCTCATACTGTATAAAATGGGGTAACAACAACTATGCCATTAAATCTAGTGAGGTGGATGAAGTGCTTAATATGGAATGTGGCAGACAGTAACCCTGAACACAAGGATGGAGGTGGTAGTGCTGGCGGTGGAGGTGGTGATGGCCTGAAGTCACCACTTGAAAGCTGAGGATGGAAGCAGCTGGCAGGGGCAGCACAAGAGAGATGCTTGATAAGGGAACTTTTCTCATCTGTTTCATTTAGCCAAAATTTCTCACACTGTGCTCCAATAGAACATTAGTGTTCTATGAGCTGGTCTGAGGTGTTTCACAGGTAAAATCAAAATTAGGGTAATTTTTTAAAATATGTAGGAAAAATTAAAATAAGGAATTGAATGCTTCCAGTTTCTTTTTTCTGTATACTCATCTTAAATTTTCAGCATCTGTTAATGGATGACAGATATCAGGATGGATAGGTAGAAAATTCATATTAAGAAAAAACATCAGTAAATTGATTTGTTTTACATGTTCCTTCAATATTTAACAAATGATTGTTTCATAAGTTTTTTAAAGACTTGTAAACATGTAGTTTGGTCACTTTCTTGCTGATATTATTGCTCCTAGTGCCAAAATTAAATGTGATTTTATTTCATGCTATTCTGCAAAAAGCATGTAATCTGCAAACCACCATGGCATCCCCCTGCTGTACCACTTGCAGAAGCACATAGTCTGTTATTGCTAGCATCCCTTTGTCTGAAGCTCTAGAGTCCTGGTTATTAGGGCACAATTTAGACTTTACTAAAGTACCCAAGGAGAACCCAACCATTCATCTCCTAACTCTCTTTTATATTAGAGAAACACTACCTTATAAATACAGAATTTAAAAGTTCTGTTACATATTTCTGTTACTTATAAATACAGAATTTAAAAGTTCTGTTACATATTTCTGTTACTTATGGTAAAGGCTGTGAATGAATAAGTACATCTCTACCTCCTGGAGTCACTGTATAGGAGGATATCCCAAGGATTTAGATTAGGAAATGGGAAATGTCAAAGAAGCATGTCCTATTTTAGCCTGTGCTCTTTATCAGTCATCCTCAAGTGGAGAGAACTGTGGAGCTCACAGTTAATGATTGAATAGGTGGGTGCTCAAATTTGGAAAACACAGATGAGTAAATCTTGACTCATCTTCCTCTCAGAACTCCTCTGAGTCTCAGAGTAACTTGTCTGTTGCTTACTCTTGACAAGTAGGTGAGTCTAGCACATTTCTAGGCATTGACTGGCATGACTGATTGCTGAGAACTGCAGGAAGCCAGTCTGCTGAGTAGCCTTGAGCAGCCCTCATCTTTTGGTGGGGCTGCAGGGTTACTTCTTGCACGTTTATCCTGCTGACCCTACCATGTTTATCCAGAGGCATAGAAGAAAAGTATTTGAAAATCTCATTATTCAAAGATAAAATGGCTCAAAGAACATGGCATGAATTTTGGGACCCAAGTCGAGGTTTCTCCACATAGACTCATACTATTAAAGCAAGCCCTGGATAAACACTTCAGTTCAAGTCAAGCTGCATTTTGCAAGTAATGCTTCACGTTCAAGGATGTGTCATGATTATAATTTTAATTCTTTGTATTTTTGCTAACTGCTTATCTCAAGGATTGACTTCATTGCTGTGAAGTGGAATCTGAAATGCTAAGAAAAAAATGAGGAATACCAATCTCTCTTACCAAGGTTTCTGTACCCAGACCTCAGTTGGATTTATAAGAAAAGCTTAAGTTTAAAGGTAACAAGCACTTCTATGTCTTAGCTAAATTTTATATACTACATGTGTGTGATAGTCGCTCAGTCATGTCTGACTCTTAGCAACCCATGAACTGTAGCCTGCCAGGCTCATCTATCCATGGGATTTTCCAGGCCAAAATACTGGAGCGGGTTGCCATTTCCTTCTCCAAGGGAACTTCCTGACTCAGGGATTGTACCTGGGTTCCCAGCATTGCAAGCAGACTCTTTACCATCTGAGCCACCAGGGAAGGTATAATACTATATATAATTTTTAAAAATCCTTGTATGAATAGACTTTATTTTTAGAGCACTTTTAGGTTTACAGAGATATTGAGCACAAATTACAAAGAGATCTCAGATACCTGCTCACTTCCTCTTCCCACCAACAACATATTTTCCTCTACTATTAGTAGCTAGTGTCATTGATGTGGTGCATTTGTTACAATTGGTGCAAGAGTATTGAAACATTATTATTAAAGTTGCAGTTTACATGAGGGTTCATTCTTTGGGGTGTACATTCCATGAGCTTTGACAAATGTGTAATGAAGTATATCCACCACTACAGTTGAATGGATTTCTAAATTTAATTTTAGTTTAAGTTGGTATTTGGTTTCTTAGCTTCATGTAGTTTCTGTAATAATTATTCTTTCCCCTTGCTGACTGATTTTGTCTTCTTTATTAATTACAGCTGTTTTCCTGATAGGATGTAAATGTATTTTTATGCCATTAGCCATTGGTTTGAATTAGGTAATATCACGTTAAGGTTTTAGGGTTAAGAACTTGGGCAAAAGAAGTTGCTTCCCAGGCCCACAATTTTAGGGCTAGCCTACCTTCCACTTGTCCTTGGCAGCTAGATGTGTCAACATTCTGGTGAAAGATTCTATTATAGTGTTTCAAGGAAGACTTGCCATAGGCCATTCTACCCTCAGTCCCCACAGTGAGGTTCACTGAGTCACACTCTGAATCAACACAAGACTTGGGACAGGATGTGTAAGCTCTTGCTCCTGAAACAGTCATCTCAAAAAGCTTAGTACATGTTACCATATGAACATAAATCATACTCACCTGGAGAGGATCTGGACAGCAGATTTATTCTCCTCTCCTCCCTGTACATTCCCCAGGGCAGAGCCTCAGAAATGACTAATGTTATGTCAGGAAGGGAAGAGAACTGTTCTTTCCTGCCTTAGTTTACTAAGGATAAGCAGTATAGTGGTAGCTTCTAGCAGGTATGCAGGACAATGGGGAAATCTAAAGACTTCATTTTGGCCTTAGAGTGAACTTTGTTGGATATGTAATTATGGATACTGGATTAGAAAAACATCCACTTTTTTAGTCATTGAAAAGAACAACATACTGGGAGTGTTGATTATTTCCTGAAAGAAGAGAAAGCAGATATACTCACAGGTGTTCAGAAACAACCAAAAAACTTGTCACATAAACACAATCCCCAGATAGAACTAATGAAACCCAAATAGAAATAATGAAAGTCAAAGATCACATCCAAGGCAACTCATTGTCATGAGATGGATGGGTTCACTAACATTTTGAATCAGATAATACCAAAATCACACTGGTACAGTCTCATTATAACACTAATTTTTCTAAATTAGAACTTTAGGAAGGAATGGATTGATATGCAATTACCTGAGGTTTAATGAAACTTTTCTTCATGGGAAATATTAAAATGAGAAAATTATGGGGAATTATTTGGAAAAAATAAAACCATTTTCAACACTTTTTAATCTACTTGTATACCTACAAGCATGATGATAATTACCTATTCAATAACATAGTGTCTTCAACCACTACGACCAAGCAGTGTGTTACTGGAATTTGAGGTGCAGCAAAGCAAGGGTGAACTTTTTACATTCATTCTTTTGGATTGTCTCCTATATTATGCTTGTTTACTTGAAGCTTATGTGAGTTCTCAAAATACCATGAATTATATGTTTTTCCTCTGTTACTCATCGTTGTTGTTTCTATCCACCAGATCATAAATCTTATTTAGAAACAGCACATATATAGACATCTCTTTCTTTACTGACAAAATTCTTGCCTAGTGATATACCATGACCTGTTGGTTCAGGTATGGCTGAGAAAGTTACTGAGATACCAGTAGGCTTCCCCATTCTGAGGTCAAATCTGTCTTCTAGTGAATGGCATTAGCTGCTTTATGAATAGCAAGGTTCTCAGTTGTGTTTCAGTTCAGTTCAGTTCAGTCGCTTAGTGGTGTCAACTCATTGCAACCCCATGGACTGCAGCATGCCAGGGTTCCCTGTCCATCACCAACTCCCAGAGCCTGCTCAAACTCAAGTCCATTGAGTTGGTGATGCCATCCAACCATCTCATCCGCTATCTTCCCCTTCTCCTCTTGCCTTCAGTTTTTCTCAGAATCAGGGTCTTTTCCAATGAGTCAGTTCTTCACAGCAGGTGGCCAAACTATTGGAGTTTCAGCTTCAGCATCAGTCCTTCCAAGGAATATTCAGAACTGATTTCCTTCAGGAGTGACTGGTTGGATCTCCTTGCAGTCCAAGGGACTCTCAAGAGTCATCTCCAACACCACAGTTCAAAAACATCAGTTCTTTGGCACTTGGCTTTCTTTATAGTCCAACTCTCACATCCATACATAGCTTTGACTAGACGGACCTTTGTTGGCAAAATAATGTCTCTACTTCTTAATATGCTGTCTAGGTTGGTCATAGCTTTCCTTCCAAGGAATGTCTTTTAATTTCATGGCTGCAGTCACCATCTGCAGTGATTCTGGAGCCCAAAAATATAAAGTGTGTCACTGTTTCCCCATCTATTTGCCATGAAGTGGTGGGACCAGACGCCATGATCTTCGTTATCTGAATGTTGAGTTTTAAGCCAACTTTTTCACTCTCCTCTTTCACTTTCATTAAGAGGCTCTTTAGTTCTTCTTCACTTTTTGCCATAAGGGTGGTGTCATCTGCATATCTGAGGTTATTGATATTTCTCCTGGCAATCTTGATTCCAGCTTGTGCTTCATCCAGCCCAGCATTTTGCATGATGTACTCTGCATAAAAGTTCAATAAGCAGGGTGACTATGTACAGCCTAGACATACTCCTTTCCCAATTTGGAACCACTCTGTTGTTCCATGTACAGTTCTAACTGTTGCTTCTTGACCTGCATAAAGATTTCTCAGGAGGCAGGTAAGGTGGTCTGGTATTCCCATCTCTTTCAGAATTTTCTACAGTTTGTTGGGATCCACACAGAAAAATGCTTTGGCATAGTCAGTAAAGCAGAAGTAGATGTTTTTCTGGAACTCTCTTGCTTTTTCAATGATCCAGCTGATATTGGCAATTTGATCTCTGGTTCCTCTGCCTTTTCTAAATCCATTTTGAACATCTGGAAGTTCATGGTTCACATACTGTTGAAGCCTCACTTGGAGAATTTTGAGCAAGGATGAACTTTGCTAGCAGGTGAGATGAATGCAATTGTGCGGTAGTTTGAGCATTCTTTGGCTTTTCCTTTTCTTTGGGTTTGGAATGAAAACTGACCTTTTCCAGTCCTGTGGCCACTGCTGAATTTTCCAAATTTGCTGGCATATTGAATGCAGCACTTTCACAGCATCATGTTTTAGGATTTGAAACAGCTCCACTAGAATCCCATCACCTCCACTAGCGTTGTTTGTACCCATCTTTGCATGATATGTTCCCTTGGTATCTCTAATTTTCTTGAAGAGATCTCTAGGCTTTCCCATTCTATTGTTTTCCTCTGTTTCTTTGCACTGATCACTGAGCTTTCTTATCTCATGTTGCTATTCTTTGGAACTCTGCATTCAAATGGGAACATCTTTCCCGATTGTCTTTAGGTGACTAAAACTGCACGAAGGTAAACAGGGTCCATCCACAGAGTTAATGATCTGTGAAATATCACATTCATCTCAAAATAAACTGTGTGCTCATTTCATTTACTGTGTGGTGGATGTCATCTGCCTTAAGAATGAATGCACTGTTCTTCTCACATGAAAATAACTGTTGGCTCTGAACTCTAAATTTTTAGGACAACTTTTTGAGTTGTATGGGGAGGTACTGGGCCCTAATCGGTAATGTTGCCTAATTGCCTTGTGAGCAGCATCCCTGAAGGCAATAAGCTGAATTGTGTTTTCAGTATTCACTGATATTAGAAACCCACAGAAAATTCTTAATACAGTCTATAGCATGTGAATAAGTAACTCTGAGTGCTCATACTGTTTTGTTTAAAAGATTGCAAAAAAGAATATGCCTCAAGTTTCTGGGCCAGGGTCTCACCTGAAAGGGACCGCCTTTAATGTTCACATCCTGCTTCATTGCTGACTGAGGGAGTTAGTTCACAACATCTTGCCCATTCATATTTTAGTGAAATTCTCTATTCCAATAGAAAAACCTCTGCCAGGGATACCAAGAATCTGGGGTGCACAGATTGAAACTCAGCATGTGAAGGCAGCTGCCTTAGAAATGTTGTTGTTGTTCAGCTGTCCAATCATTTCCAACTCTTTGTGGCCCCATGGACTGCAGCACACCAGGCTTCCCTGTCCCTCACCATCTCCCGAAGTTCACCCAAGTTCATGTCCATTGCTTTGGTGATGCCATCCAGCCATCTCATTCTCTAATGCCCTCTTCTCCTTCTGCCCTCAGTCTTTCCCAGCATCAGAGACTTTTCCAATGAGTCAGTTGTTCGCATCAGATAACCAAAATACTGGAGTTTCAGCTTTAGCATCAATCTTCCCAATGAGTATTCAGGGTTGATTTCCCTTAAGATTGACTGGTTTGATCCTCTTGCTGTCCAAGGGACTCTCAGGAGTCTTCTGCAGCACACAGTTTAAAGACATCAATTCTTCAGCACTCCACCTTCTTTACCAGCTCTCACAACCATACGTGACCGCTGGGAAGACCATAGCCTTGACTACATGGACCTTTGTTGGCAGAGTAATGTCTCTGCTTTTCAACACACTGTCTAGATTTTTAATGGCTTTCCTGCCAAGAAAGCTATGACAGGTGCTTTCACTAGTTTAAAAAAAAAATCACAGATGTCCTTTAAGCCTCTTTTTGGAACAACTATTGAAAACAAATAATTTTTCTGGAAAATGTTCTTTTCATAGCTCTAAGCACCCTTCAAAACTACCTGATGTCAGCATGATTTTACCAAGCCCCTAACAATAACAATATTTCTTACACATTTCCCTGTAGGCTAGAATGTACCTCCCACAAATAAAATCAAGGAGTGCCTGCATCTTGCCTTTACCTGAAAATGTCTTGGGGTTACAGTTATGACATGTCATCATTCAAAGAGATTAGAGCATCAGACTTAAAATAAGCTGGCAACAGAACCCAAAAAGAAAACACACAAAAAGTTACAAGATTGTAAAAACTCCAGGCCCAGAGAGCAAGCAAGATCTTGTCCCTTTACCTACTTAAGAGAAAATAGGGAAGCACTCCCCATGGGAAAAACAAATGAACTTTAACCCCAGAGCTTCATTTCAGAGCTTCATCTTGAGAACTAGGAGGTTAGGAACAAGCACCTTTTCTATTTTTGTCAGCTGGTATACAGAATCGTGCTCCATAGTGGAAAATGGCCCAACCACTCCTATTATCTGCATGTACAGGAATGGCTAAAAGATGGAAACATGCCCCTCAGTCACTTCTCTCATCACGCTCAGAGTATGTCTCAGAGTCTAAACCAAATTGGAAGCAGTTAATACAACATTGGAAGGGAAGAGGATTAAGCTGGAAAAGTGTTCTGACTTTTTCGTGGAGGGCTCTAGATGCATCCACTCCCTCCAAATTTGAGGAAAAACAATCTAAAATACACTTATCATCATCCCATCCACTGTCCTCCTCTCCTCTTCCCTCTTTCATTTTCTTTGTTAACTTCATGAACCCCCTCTTTATTTTACTACTTTTCCCTCATACTTGCTTTCTGTTCTCTTTTTCCTGTTTCATTCCTCATTCCATTTTAAATATTTTCTGAATAGTCACAGGGGGCCTGATACAGACCCTGCCCTGTAGACCATCACGACTATGACTGAGGAGAGAGAAGGGGAAGCAACAAGTCTGGCTTTTAACACGGTGAGTTTAAATGCAGCAGGGCATCTGTGGAGGTAAGTAGGAGTCGTGAATACTAATCGGGAGCAAGAGAGGGAGAGAGAGAGAAAGGGGTTTTATTCAATGCCCCTTATACTACAGGCACTGTGTTCAATATTAGGAATACAGTGAAAAGATAAAACTTGGCCCATTTCTCCAAGGACTTTAAAAAAACAAAGTATTTTAAGAAAATCCAACTGTTACGAGACACAGAGAGAAAAAAATGGGCAGATGCTGAAGACACACACAGGACAAGTGGCCAGAGGTATCCCACATAGGGGAACAGGGTCAAGTCAAGACTCTCAGTTTCAATAAGCAGAACAGCCAGAATGGTGTCCATAGACATTAAACTTTGAGGTTGGCCCTTGAGGCTCAATCAATATCAAATTGTTTTCCCCAGTCTCACCCATGGGACGTTAGCTTTTCTGATTTGTGTTCTTCTTTCTCTAACTGGATACTGATCTCGGAGTGGCAGAACAGTTTCCACCTTTATATGGGGAGAGGAAATCCATGGCTACCTGTAACACCTTCTCTCCAAGTAGTTTAAAGAAGCTTAGTTTCTTTAGCTTTATTGCCAGGCTTAACACTATACTGATTTTGCAAAATAGCCAATGGTATCTTTACATCTCTTCCCATGAGTTTTCTGGGCCCTAGAACAAGCCTGAGGCTATTCTGGGATGATAAAGCTGGCAATCTGATGGGCTGTAAGAACTGGGAGTACAAGTAGATCATTACTGTGGAGCTTTTGTGTGGTGTGAGATCAAATGAAATTAACTTTCTGTTTCAGACTTTCCAGATTTTATGATAAAATCCCCTTTGAGTATTAACTTATCAGATCTTGAAACTAATGCAAGTTCCCTCCCACCCTGTTCCACCCCCAGCCCCATTTGTCTGAGCATCAGAGAAAACTCTCCTCTTTTCTTCTGTCTTCCATTCGTGTCTCTCTCCTCACCTAAAAAATCTTCAGAGGTTGATTGAATAAGTTAAGTTTCATATAAACAACTTAACTCACTCAATCCTTTCTCAGATGCCTGAGTTAACCCAGACAAACCAAAAGTGGAAACTCAAAGGTCACATACCTGCTACATTTTTATCCCTTAAAGGAAAAGTCCCCCTTTGTGCTTTTCCTGTGCCAAGAACCTTATTCTCTACCCGTGAATTATCCCTAAGAAAGCAGACAGGCTTCAATATTGGCAAGGCTTCTATATATAGTAAATCAATATGGCAAGCCATCAACTGGGATATTTCTTTTCAGTCTGGGTTTGTTTTCCCAGGTTTTCAGTTTAGATTGGTGACTTCCTTTCAAAACTACCTATTAAAATGTTATTTTAAAAAAATGTTTAAGTCATGGTAATACATTGTTAATTGATTACTTCTTGAACCTCATAATACTCTTGCAAGTTACATAGGATTATTATGAAAAACTTATATTGAAGTTAATGTTGCTTCTTGTTGCTTCTAGGGAAAAAGAAGGACTGCTTCTGGATCTTTACCTTTTTGCCATTGAAAAGTTTAATTGAGTTCTTTAGCTATTCCAGAGAGGTTGAGTATTTGAGATAATCAGAAATTATTAAATTTTAGTACCCCATTTCAGGTACTCTTCCTGCAGCAGTTATTTTAATATAGATGAAATGCATACAGTCTGATAAATGTAAGTTGCAAAAACATTACCTTATACAACATATTTTATTTTATGCCACACTAGTTATCCTGCCCTTTCAAATAACCTGTTAGTATGAAGGAGATCTGAGCCCATTTCTTCCCAGAGAAAATAGTGGGTGGAAAAAGTTAGCAAAAGCAGGATTATTCTGTTTAACCTCATAATTGAGAATTGTTAGAACTTTCACAGGATTTTAATAGCATAGATTTGGGCCACAAATTTGGGGGTGATTCTTGAAGTTCCTCAGTATTTAGGATACTTAAAAGCATCTTAAACAATTTTCTCAAATGCCATAGCATGAAGAAGCAAACAAAAGATTTGTATTCTAGTCTTGATTCTACCATTAATTACCTTCAGCAACTTATTCAGTCTATTTGATTATCAATTTTCTCACTTGCATCATTGTTGGTTGATCTCTAAGACCTCTTTGAGCTCCAAGATTTTATGATATTAATATTAGAACCATGCCCATTTTTAACTAAAATTAGTCTCAGAGTCTAGCGTTCTTCTGAGACTGTTTAATCTCTTCATGGTACTTGTGAAAACTAGGTGTCTGTGTGGCCTTCACAATGAGGGAGGTACATTTGAGCCTTTACATTTGCTTGAGTCACTCTCAACTCTTGGAGATATAAATATCTCTTCTGAAGGTCAGAATATTTTGTGGAGTTTTATATCATGATACTTGTACTTTTGGAATCAACTGGTTGGAAAATTAGGCTATGCCAGAGGGCTACGTTGACTCTGATAATGTTAAAAATGAATTTGTATTTTATTATTCACGATAGCATTTACATATATTTAGAGAATACTATTACTTATTATGTATCTATATTTGAAGAAAACTATTATTTATTTTTAGGTATCAGTGAGGATGCTTTCAACACCAATAACAATATTGGCTTAAATGATAAGGAAGTCTATGCTTGCACATGCAAGGGATCCAGAGGTAGGGTGGCCTCAGAACTGTTTATTCAGGTGCTCAAGTGTTGGCACTGAGAAGCAACGATGTTTTCAATTCTTTTCCCCTCACTGTAGAGATCTGTGGAGAAGGCAATGGCACCCCACTCCAGTACTCTTGCCTGGAAAATCCCATGGATGGAGGAGCCTGGAAGGCTGCAGTCCATGGGGTCGCTAAGGGTCGGACATGACTGAGCAACTTCACTGTCACTTTTTACTTTCATGCATTGGAGAAGGAAATGGCAACCCACTCCAGTGTTCTTGCCTGGAGAATCCCAGGAACGGGGGAACCTGGTGGGCTGCCATCTATGGGGTTGCACAGAGTCGGACACGACTGAAGTGACTTAGCAGCAGCAGCAGTAGAGATCTGACTCTTGTGACTACAGTGTTTTTTAGTAGTTCGTATCACATCCAGATAACAATATCCTGAAAAAGAAAAGGGCTATCTCTTTTTGTCTCCTTTGAAGCAATAAGCCTTTCTTAAAAGTCCCTGGACAGATTTTTTCATGTACTAAAGGCCAGGGATGGGTCATGTTTCCTCCAACAGATTCATCACTAACAAGAGCAATGGATTAAGATGAAGTTTGAGAAAGAGACAGGGAACCAGCTACTATGACCACTAAAACATAATATATTCTCAGTTGACAGTGTGCAGTGCACAGAGCTATGATAATAACCCTATGTACTGCCCACTTCTGGAAATCCTTGCTCCACTCCTCTCTTTAGGACATTAACACCACATTATTAATGATTTGTATATCCCCCATGGGGAAAAAATGAAATGAACAGTTCTGAAGTAAGTCACCTAACCTGTGTGTGCATCTTTCCTAGAGGACAGATCTCAAATATTTCAACAAATATAATACCATGTGTTGTTTTTTTATTACTTAATGTTGCTACTGGAAAAAAAAAAAAAAAGCAGAAATCTGCCCACTGACCCAGTCTCAAATGAGATCACAGAAGTTATGGTTAGGTATCATCTCTGCCAATTATTTCTGCCATAAGAATGGTAATAAAAGAACTCAGAAGGCAAAAACCCAGTGCATCTGCTCCTAGTCAAAAAGTGGGTATTCCAGAATGTCTAGGCCAACCAAGAAGAAATCTCACTAGCCAGGAGCTAAAAGACATATGAGGAAAAATTTGAATGATTTTAAATATTGTATTAGGAAGATAATAAAGGAGCAATGGAACAACACTTTGATTGCCTAAGTCTCCTGGTGTCCTAAAAGTCCAACCCCACTTTTTTTTTAATTTTAGGATTTTCACATGTTCCTAGAATATAGGAACTGGGGGAAAAAAAAACTGAAATGCTCATTGCTCCCACATTAACAGCAATAAAAATCCAGATGAAATATAAAATCATAATTCCCTTCAGCCCAGCAGAGCACTGAGTTTGCAGGACAATCAAGCAGCCTGTAATTAAGGAAAAGCAGGCTTTTTCCCCGGAGAAGGCAATGGCACCCCACTCCAGTACTCTTGCCTGGAAAATCCCATGGACGGAGGAGCCTGGTAGGCTGTACTCCATGGGGTCGCTGAGGGTCGGACACGACTGAGCGACTTTACTTTCACTTTTCACTTTCATACACTGGAGAAGGAAATGGCAACCCACTCCAGTGTTCTTGCCTGGAGAATCCCAGGAACGGGGGAGCCTGGTGGGCTACCGTCTATGGGGTCGCACAGAGTCGGACACGACTGAGGCGACTTAGCAGCAGCAGCAGCAGTAGCAGGCCTTTTCCCAGGACACAGAACGCAAGTACTGGTCATCTATAGCAGGACACACAGAAAGACCCAAGTCATCTTACAATGAGGTTAAGAAAAATTCAGGTAAAAATTTTAATCAGTTTCAAAGCCTTTCTTTCCCAACTGCATATGAAACATTAATAAAGGAAGACTGTTTTCCAGGGCGTAAAACAAACCTCAACAAATTTAAGGGAACTGCAGTCATACCAAGTATGTTCTCTGACCACAATGTAATAAAACTAGAAATTAATAATGGAAACTATTTGGAAAATCCCCCAAATATTTTAAAATTAAATTACTCTTGTATCAAAAAGGAAGTCACAAGGGAAATTAAAAGATGTCTTAAAATGAAAACAATACATCAAAATTTGTGGGAGACTGTACATACTTGGAATATTTAGCAGTAGTGTTTATATTACACATTATAATGTAATGTGTGTGTATGCTCAGTCACTTCAGTGGTGTCCAACTCTTTGTGACCCATGGACTACAGCCTGCCAGGCTCCTCTGTCCATGGGATTCGCCAGGCAAGTACACTGAAGTGGGTTGCCATACCCTCCTCCAGTGGATCTTCCCAACCCAGGGATCGAACCCACAACTCCTGTATCTCCTGCATTACAGGTGGATTCTTTACCTGCTGAGCCACAGGAGAAACCCGTAAAGGTTATAATAGATGAGAAGAAAGATCTCAGATCAATTATGTAAGCTTCCATCTTAAGAAACAATAAGCAAGGAATGCCCTGGCGGTCCAATGGTTAGGACTCCATGCTTTCACTGCCAAGGGCCCAGGTTCAATTCCTGGTTGAGGAACTAAGATCCCACAAGCCTCGAGGTATGGCCAGGAAAAAAAAAAAAAAAAAAAAGGAAGCAGAAGGAAGGAAATAATAAATGGGCAGAAATGAATGGAACTGAGAATATGAAACAATAGAGACTTCTGGTTTTCCAGTTCTACATGTACGGAGCCAACATTCAAACCTAACAAGTAAATATCTGAATACACTGAAAAAGCAACAGGCCTTCTTGGATTCCTAAGAGAGGGGAGAACACAAAGCAAACCACTGCCCCCAAGATTGGAGAGTCAGACAGGTGAACAGAGGGAGTCATGTTTTACTGGAGCAGAGATTCATGAGCAGAAACTACCCCTGAAACAGGTGCTGGTTTAGGAAAACCTGAACTGTAGCCACCAAACTGCTAAAGACTCTGTGTGGACAACTCAGAGGGTTGAAAACTCCAGAGGGACCCAGTTATAGGTAGCCCCATAATATTGTGAGATTAACTTTCAGGTGTTTGACCTCATTCCCATAGTAAATAGTGGAGGAAAAATCCCCTTTTGCTTCTGGCAGGAAGAAAAAAGGAATCATGTTGAAATATACCAGAGAACTCATTCTTAACAAGGCCCACCATCAGGGAAAACTAGTAAACTAGAGCCTAACCTGCTGGATTATATTCATGAGCCTAACTGACCTGGAGAAGGGAATACCGAGCTCCAGCCAACTCTAGCTATTCTGTCCCACTTACATGGGTAGAAAAAAAATCCAAATAGTTGTAAAGTTCGCAGTTCAAAGGCATAAACTTTAAGACTGAGACCTAATCATAGGACTAAAGAATGCTCCCCTCTCCCACACCTCACCACCACATACCTAGATGTCTGTTTGTAGCTATTCCTTTTACCTGGTACGTCATGTCCAGCTTATCAATAAAAAATTAGAAGGCATACCAAAAGGCAAAAAAAACACAATATGAAGAATCAGATATGCATTAGAACCAGATACAGCAGAGATTTTAGAATTATCAGACTGGGAATTTAAAACTACTGCAATTGATATGCCATTGGTTCTAATGGATGAAGCAGACAGGATGCAAGAACAGATGGGCGATGTAGGCAGAGAGATGGAAATACTCAGAAAGAACCAAAAATAAATCCTAGATAATAGAAAAAAGATCATAAAGGAAATTTTAAAATGCCTTCAACAGGCTTATTAATAGACTAGACGCAGCTGAGGAAAGTGTCTATGGGCTAGAGGATATATCAATAGACTTCAAAAAAACAGAAAAGCAAAAAGAACAAATGACTGCAAAATATAGGTCTGTGAAACTATTACAAAAGGTGCAATACATCTGACATGGATATTAGAAGGATAATAAAGGGAGAAAGAAGCAGAAGAACTATCTAAAGCAATAACAATGACTGAGAATTTCCCCAAATTCATGTCATACACCAAACCCCAGACAGGAGGCTTAGAGAACACCAAACAGGATCAATGGTAAAAAACTACCCACAGGCATATCATTTTCAAGCTACAGAAAATAAAAGATTTTTTAAAAATGCCAAAAAGTTGGAAGAATACCTTACCTATGGAAGAACAAAGATAAGAATTATATCTGACTTCTCAGAAACCATACAATTAGTGGATTGAAATATTTAAAGTGTTGAGAGAAAAAAAACTCACTACAGACTGGTTCCAAATAGGAAAAGGAGCACGTCAAGGCTGGCTATTGTCACCCTGCTTATTGAACTTATATGCAGAGTACATCATGAGAAATGCTGGGCTGGATGAAGAACAAGCTGGAATCAAAATTGCCAGGAGAAATATCAATAACCTCAGATATGTAGATGATACCACCCTTATGGCAGAAAGTGAAGAACTAAAGAACCTCTTGATGAATGTGAAAGAGGAGAGTGAAAAAGTTGGCTTAAAGCTCAACATTCAGAAAATGAAGATCATGGCATCTGGCCCCATCACTTCATGGGAAATAGATGGGGAAACAGTGGCAACAGTGGCAGACTTTTATTTTGGGGGGCTCCAAATGATCACAGCCATGAAATTAAAAATCACTTCTTGGAAGAAAAGCTATGACCAATCTAGACAGCATATTAAGAAGCAGAGACATTACTTTGCCAACAAAGTTCCATCTAGTCAAGGTTATGGTTTTTCCAGTAGTCATGTATGGATGTGAGAGTTGGACTAAAGGAAGCTGAGCGCCAAAGAATTGATGCTTTTGAACTGTGGTGTTGGAAAAGACTCTTGAAAGTCCCTTGGACTGCAAGGAGATCCAACCAATCACTCCTGAAGGAAATCAGTCCTGAATATTCACTGGAAGGACTGATGCTGAAGCTGAAACTCCAATACTTTGACCACCTGATGCAAAGAACTGATTCATTTGAAAAGACCTTGATGCTGGGAAAGATTGAAGGTGGGAGGAGAAGGGAACAACAGAGGATGAGCTAGTTGATGGCATCACCGACTCAACGGACATGAGTTAGAGTAAACTCCAGGAGCTGTTGATGGACAGGGAGGCCTGGTGTGCTGCAGTCCATGGGGTCGCAAAGAGTCAGACATGACTGAGTGAATGAACTGAGCCTAAAGTTCTGTGCCCTGTGAAATTATCCTCAAAACTGAAAGAGAAATAAAGATTTCTGATACAAACAAAAATTGAGGGACTGAGTTGTCAATAGACCTGCCTTCAAAGCAATGTTAGAAATTCTGAAGAGAGAAGGAAAATGATAGTGGTCAAAAATTGTATACAACAAGAACCTACTGTATAGCACATGAAACTCTGCTCAGTGTTATGTGGAGGCAGCCTGGAGGGGAGGGGAGTTTGGGGAAGAATGGACACATGTATATTTATGGCTAGGTCCCTTCCCTGTTCATCTGAAACTATCTCAACACTGTTTATTAATCAGCTATACCCCAATACAAAATTAAAAGTTTAAGAAAATAAAACTAAAACTGTATGGTATGATTTCCAAACACTTAGGAATTTTCTAGATACCTTTTAGATACTGATTTTTTAAAGTGTTCTTGATGTGTAATATGTTACTGATGTTCAACACGAAAGTGAAAGTGAAGTCGCTCAGTCGTGTCCGACTCTGCAACCCTGTGGACTGTAGCCTATAAGGCTCCTCCGTCCATGGGATTTTCCAGGCAAGAGTGCTGGCGTGGATTGCCATTCACAATTTTTAAAGATTATACTCATTGTTATTATAAAATTTTAGCTATGTTCCCTATGTTGTACAATATATCCTTGTAGCTTATTTTATACATAGTGGTTTATACCTTTTAATCCCATACATCTATTTTCCCCTCCATCCTTCTCTTTCCCTGCTGGTAACCACTAGTTTGTTCTCTATTATATACTGATTAATTTAACACTTCTATAGTCAGAGAGTATATTTTATAAGTTCTGTATTTCAGTATGGTTTGAAATTTGCTGAGATTTGTTTTATGGCTTAGCTTATGGTTTTCTTTTGATGAAGGCTCTTTGTATACTTAAACTGAACACGTTTTCTGTTACTGTTTGGTGTGCTGCTGCTGCTAAGTCGCGTCAGTCGTGTCTGACTCTGCACGACCCCATAGACGGCAGCCCACCAGGCTCCTCTGTCCCTGGGATTCTCCAGGCAAGAACACTGGAGTGGGTTGCCATTTCCTTCTTCTATACTGTTTGGTATAGTGTTCTATAAACGTCCTGTAAGTCATATTGGTAAACTTGACAAGTTTTTCAAATATAAATATCCTGAGAGACTATTTTCTTCTTCTATCAATTATTAAAATAGTGTTTAAACAACTATGGTTATGGGTTTATGTCTCCTTAATCCTAATTTTTATTTATTTAGAAGCTATTAATTGTATGAATACTTAGTTTTTCATAACTTCTTAAGTAGTTGACTAGTGTTTTTTTTTAAATTCTAATGTAACCTTCTTTATATCTAGCATGTCTCATGGTCTGGAAGTATACTTTGAGATACTAAAAAAATGCAGTTTTCTTACAACAAAATCCTGTTGTTTCTCTTATTCTTAGTTGATTTAATAATAACGGTTTGTTAAAAATAATACCAACAATGTATTCAGTTATGGATGCTTGCGCATTGTGTGGGTGTATTCATATTTCTGTATGCTTTTGTAAGTTAAATGAAAAATAGCAATGACATAAGAGACAGGAGGGAAGAGTTAGAATTATTGTATTATAAGGTACTCTTATTTCCCATGAGGTGCTATAGCATTATTTGAAAGTGGACTTTAGTTGTAAGTGTATATGGCAAACTCTAGGGCAACCACTAAATAAAGTTTAAAAAAGCAGAAACAAGAATACAGCCAATATGCTAACAAAGGAGAGAAACTGAAATCAAATACTCAAAATCACAAATCACACAGCAGGAAAAAAAATGGAAAACAAAAAATAGAAACAGGTAACAGATAGGAAACAGTGACAAAATATTATAGATATTAATACAGCTATATCAATAATTAAACTTTGAATGTCAGTGATCCCTGGTGGTCCAGTGATTAGGACTTCACCTTCCAATGCAGGGAGTGTGAGTTGGATCCCTGGCTGGGGAGCTAAGATCCCACATACCTCATGGCCAAAACACCAAAACATAAAACAGAAGCAATATTGTAACAAATTCAATAAAGACTTTAAAAATAGTCCATAAAGAAATCTTAATAAATAAATAAATGCACCAATTAAAATAGAATGTCAGAGTGGACCAAACACAAGACCAACTCTTTGTTGTTTACAAGAAACCCACTTTCAATATAAAGATGTATATAGATTAAAAGTATGGATGAAAAATAAAACAACTGAGACTTTGCTTTGTTTTATTTTTGGCCATACTGTATGTGAAAATTCCCAACCAAGAATTGAACCAGTGCCCCCTGCGTTAGACGGACAGAGTTTTAAGCACTGGATTACCAGGGAAAAACAACATAACATGCTAACAACTTAAAGAAAGCCAGAATATTCATTCATTTGGCAGACAAACCAAGGGAAATTATTAGGAGTAAAGAAAAGCATTTCATCATGATAAAGAGGTCAATTCTATAAAAAGGTGAAAATGAAAGTTGCTCAGTCATGTCCAACTCTTTGGACCCCATGGACTGTAGCCTGACAGGCTCCTGTGTCCATGGAATTCTCCAGGCAAGAATACTGGAGTAGGTAGCTATTCCCAGTTCTTAATGTGTATGTACCTAAGAGAGTGTCAAACTACATGAAGCAAACATTAACAGAATTACAAAGAGAAATAGATGAATCAGCTATCATAATTGAAGACATCAACACTCCTCTATCAGAAATAGACAGATTCAGCAGGCAGAAAGTCAGTAAGGACTGTACTGAACTCAACGTCATTGATCAGCTGAATACAGTTGCTATCTATAGATTACTATTTCATCCAAAAACAACAAAATACACATTTTCTCAAGATTCCATGGAACATTCACCAAAATAAATCACACTCTGGGCTATAAACACACCTAAACAGATTTAAAATAAAAGTTATATAATGTCTGCTCTCAATTACAATGAAATTAAACTAGAAATCAATAACAGGTATGGAAGCCTGATACAACATTTAAAAATCAGTTTATGTAATCCATTACATTAATAGGCTAAAAAAACAAAAAAATAACATGATCATATCAGTAGATAGACACACAGATCAATGGACTATAACAGAAAGCTCAGAAATAGAACCAGATTTATGAATAGTTGATTTCTGACAAATTTACAAAGGTCACTCAATGAAGAAAGGGTAGTCTTTTCAATGAATAATGTTGGAACAATTGGACATCCTTGTGTTAAAAAATGAATCTTAATCCATACCTCTAACTTGACACAAATTAACTCAAAATGATTCATAGACATAAACATAAAGCTGAAAATAATAAAACTTCTAGAAAAAAATGAGAAAATCCATGTGAACTTGGATTAAGCAAAGATTTCTTATATATGTCTCCATTAATATAATAGGAAAAAAAAGATAAATTAGACTTCTAAGAAACTCAAATTAAAATGTCACTTCTAGCCACAGACTAAGATAAAATATTTAGAAAAACACCTGTCCGATAAAGACTTGTATCCAGAATATATGAAGAATTCTCAAATTCAATAATAAGAAAACAACCCAATTTGAAAATGGGCTAAGATTTGAACAGACACTTCACCAAAGAAGATATATGAGTAGCAAATAAACCCATCCACATCATGATGGTCCACATCATCAGTGACCAGAGAAATGCAGAGTAAAACCATAATAAACTCCACACTTAATAGAACGGCAAAAATCAAACAAATGGACAATACTAAGAGCTAATAAGAATGCAGAACAGTGAATTCTCACATGTTATTGGAAGACATGCAAAAGGGTACAAACATTTTTTAAAGCAATTTGCCAGTTTCTTATCCATTATCTGCATTTATCTAGGTCAGTATTCCACTCCTAGATACTTGCTCAAGAGAGATGGAAACTTAGATTCATATAAAATCTACATGAGCTTATAGCAACTTTATTCATAATTAGCAAAAATTGGACACAATCCAAATGACCATCAATATGTGAATGTATGAAAATTGCATATGCAAATAATGGAGTATTAGTTATAAAAATACAAAGGAATCATGTGCATAATGATATGGATGAATCTCAATTGTTAAGTCAAAGAAGCCAGGACATTTTGGAAAAGGCAGAACTATGAGAACAGAGAATAGATGAACAGTCACCAGGGACTGGAAAGCGGGGCTACAATGGAGCACAAGGGATTTGGGGGTATGACGGAGCTGTCCTGTATCTTGAATGTGGTGGTGGTTAAACACCTATATGCATTTGACAAAACCATAGGATACTTCAGAGAAGGCAATGGCACCCCATTCCAGTACTCTTGCCTGGAAAATCCCATGGACAAAGGAGCCTGGTAGGCTGCAGTCCGTGGGGTCTTGAGGCATCGGACACGACTGAGCAACTTCACTTTCACTTTTCACTTTCATGCATTGGAGAAGGAAGTGGCAACCCACTCCAGTGTTCTTGCCTAGAGAATCCCAGGGATGGGGGAGCCTGGTGGGCTGCCGTCTATGGGGTCGCACAGAGTTGGACACGACTAAAGTGACTTAGCAGTAGCAGTAGCAGTATAGGACACTTAAGGCAAATTTTACTGAATGTAAGTTATGTGACTTACATCTGATTCTGGCAGATGGCTTTAACACCAGATCCTCCAAAACACAAGATGGGAATCACTGGTGTAACAATAATTCAGAAACTTTCAGATGCATGTTATAATCAGTGGAATATAAGTCAATAGGAATGTCAGACAATGAGATCTGATTTTCAGTGTGAGTCTATGTACAGGAGTTAATACCCATGAGGAAAACAGTGGTAATCACAAACCAGATAATAGGGTGTGGTCTTCATCTTAACAAAGATAGTCCTTGTGGGGACATGTTTTGTGAGAACCAAACCCATTTCTGAATCATGGCCTACAGTACAAAGGAAAGCTCATCACCTGACACAGACCTTGCAAACCTTTGGGCGAAAAGCCAATAAAACGCAGTAATAAAGCCCTCTGTCAGGTGGTTTCCTGCTGTTTTGTTAAATTCTTTTCTCTTGCTTCTCAATAAAGATCAAACCTAATACAAATTTTAAATAACTGGCTTACTTATATGCACTTTTGAGTGCACATCTTTGTCTGAGCAGCATTGAATTTTTCATCCCCTTGATGCTTCTGACATATCTCCCATGTCACTTCTGAGCAAATAAAGTGCGAATATCTCGGTTTCCCCAGTTCTTAGAAAGGCTTAACACCACCAGGGTGGGCAGGTCAACACTGCCAAATGTAAGGCTAGAAATCACTTCTCACTCAGACAAGAGGATTTTCATTTCTTCCGTGAATGCAGGAAGCTTTTGGATTACAAGCATATTTTTCTCTGATTATGAAAGAATAGCATCTGCTAAGGCCCACACATCACTTATTTTTCTTTGGTCCATTGCTGACTTTTGGTAAAACTATCTATAAATGTTGAATTATTAGAAACAAGCTGCAGATAACTTAGTAGAGTGTGTGTTAGCCATAACACATGGTGGTTTTTCACTTATTAAATGTATTACCTATTGTTGATAAATTCTAATATTATCCTATTGTCTTAATATCTACATTTTTCAAGACAGAAAAGTAAATCATTTTTTAAAACCTCCTATTTGTAGTGTGTTAGGTCATGAACATAGACAAAATGGAGACAGAGAAGAATCCAAACCAAAGAGAATGACTTTTTTTTCCTGTATCCTTCATTGAAATGTAAGCTCTAACAGGTAGACTTTTGAGGAAGGTAACTTAGTAGGAAAGGGGAGGGAAGGTGCTATGGTGTGTGTTTGGTTTGGAAAACTCTCAGCGTCTTCCTAGGCCCTGCCCTCTCTCTCATTCAACAGGAATTGCTAGATGTTTGTCCTAGCCTCACTGATACACCTGGGTTCCTTTCCTTTATCACCTTTGCCTTGCTAAACATGAGGCCCTATTGTCTTTCACCCAAACTATTGTTGCCATAGTCTTCTGATCAGCCCCACTATCCCATCTCTATCTTATTTACTCTACACTATCATCAAATCCATCTTTGGCCCAGTTCTCATCATTTCATTTTTTTACTTCCCACAGCTGTCCTTCACCCACAGAACAACATAGACCCTCGAAGACTGGCATTTCAGATTCCCCATGATCTGATGGCCACTGCCATACTTCAGACCTCTCCCCACCTACTCCTTTTTCATAATACGTTTCACCTTCCTCCTCTCCTCTACTCTCTCCTGGGTCTGTGCCTCTCGTGCTGGACTCTGCACTTGAAATTCCATCCTCGCCCCCATTTTCCTAGTACCATTCAGCCTTCAAAGTCCGGCTCAAATAACATCACTTTCATGAAGCTTTTGCCCCCAGCTGGAAGTGAATTTCCATAGTTCTTCATTCTCTTGTGCATTATTCTTCCCTATATTGTAATTATGTGTCCATGTGATGAATTTAGCCATGTATCTTTCCTTTACATTGTTAGTGCCTCGAGGGCACGTTTTATAGCTCATTCTCAATTGTATCTATACACCTAATACCTTGTTCATGGTAGATCCTCAATAGATGTTTCTTTATTCATTCTACAAATAAGTGTGAGTTTTGAATGGATAAAAGAATCAATAGATCTGAAATTAGAAGAAAGGAAACCAGGTTGCTTTGTTATTATAATAAAGGCAGCAAGGAACAAAATTTGGGAACAATTCAAGAACCATTATAGAAAAAGAGCAGATGGAGACATTAAGCTAATAGTGAAGGGCAGGAGTTGGTACTATTTTTTAGCTGCATCATTCCAAAAGCCAAACCTCTCCATAGACTCTGACATATACTGCTATCATAATTGTTTACAGGGAAGTCTTATTATCCAGGAGCACTTGCTAACCAAAGAGAAAGCTAGTAGGAAGTATAGTCTTCTAGCCTTAGAAAGGTAGTCTCAAACAGTGGCAAATAATTATTGTATCATTTTTATTTTGATGTGTAGGAATTCATTTTTTTAATTCAGTGGATTTACTGTCCACAGAAGAACTGAATCAATGATTATAGATACTGAAATTGTCCCACTAAATGGAAAACTTTCTTCTCTCACCTCCTTCTCATGAACTTCACCTCCTTCTCAGTGAACTTCACTCATGTTGTTTCTTAGAAATGCAAGGCAAGTGTGTCCCAAAGCATCAGGATCCCCAGATGAAAGTATCATAAGAACACCATGTCACTTTCATGTGCTTCTGCTTTATGGGTAGAGGGTCATAGATTAGGTGGAAATCCATCTATAGGGTTCACTCCTTTTAACCAAACAAATCAAGGGAAATCTACGATTGGTGAGGTAGTAACTATCCATTTGACAAAAACACCACCCTGATAACAAAAATTGAATTTACACATCACTTTTCAGAAACTCGTCAACCATGGAAAATGGGGGCCAACTACACTCTTGTTCACTCAGCGAGGGATGAAAGTGGTCACCAGGTACCAGTCTGGGCTACACGTGAATGGATATTTTTTCCTCCCCAACCTATTTAAAAGTCTGTAGGTAATCTGGGCAGGGTGAATATTTTTTCAGTTGCCTCCTAAGGAAATTTTATTTCTGATGCATCAAAAAATTGATTAAGTATGACTCATCAACATAGCTTCAAATGGAGCAGGAACAAGAAACACCTTTCCGGTGTCTTAGTCACTGCTATCTCCTAAATCTCATTCTTCATTTTAGCAAGAATTTTGTTGCTTCTTGGTTTAACTTAAAGTATTTAGAAGACCATTATTTCAGTACCAAGAATACGGTAGGAACATGTTATATGAATGTTGGGTGAACATAAGGTTTCTTTTACTCTATGTACCAAGATAATGTCTTACTGCAAATGATTTTGCCAAGCGCAATAAACTATGAGCCTAGAGTAACTAGAATATAAGGACTTAATTCTAATTTTCTTCTCCTCAAAGTGCCTAGTACAAGACTCTGTAAACAGTATCCACACATGCACATATGAATAGATGGGAGCATCCATACACACCACAAACACACATACCTCCTACACACAGCTATTGAGTAAGCTCAGAGGATCCTGGATGAATTACTTGTGATTTATCTGCTTTAGATCTGACTTTTTCATTGTCCCTGGAGAATACCCGTATTATTACAGAAACCCAAGGGAAGGAAAAAACCTGTCATGCTGATTCCTATGGGTGGTTAGCATGTTTGGTTTTATATAGTAGTTATAGCTGAATAATGGATTCTGTGGATGTCAAGTCCTAATAGATGGATTTTTATCTGAAGTCATCAATAAATTATACCAGCACCATAATGATGTTGACTGAAAATATCCCCACTATTCCAATGATTTTAGTTATTATTTAAGAACTTATTTCACTTGCCCTCAGGCTGACCTGTTCCGATACTGCCTATTTCAGTTCAAAGCTATGGGCATACTTATATTTTAAGATACAGTACACAAGAGTTCAAAAGTCAAGTGGAATATAGGCTCTGCCACTGTATAGACATCTCCTGTCCTCCTGTTTGTCATGACTCTCACTCCACTACCGTATTCAACACTCCTGACAACAGACGCCTTTTTCGCCCCACACTAGTCAGTGCTGCTACAGTCAGATATCCAACAATTCAATCAGTGAAGATGCTCTCTACCTGAAGACAAGATCAGATCCCACAGGTCCAGGGCTCAGTCCCACAGGACGGTTCCCCAACTTCAGATGCCCATGGCAAGTCGTAGGCCCCCAGGTTGCTCACAGCTTCTGTCCAACTTGGCTACAGACTGGAGGTTTCCATTACCCTCTTCCTCTTGGATTTGATTATTTGCTAGAAGAGCTCACAGAATTCAGGGAAACATTTTTGTTTACCAATCGTTTGAAGATATGATAAAAGATACAGATGAACAGCCAGCCAGATAAAGAGATGCATAGATAGGATGAGGTCTGGGAGGGTCCTGAGAGCAAAGCCTTCTGTCCCCATGGAGTTGGGGGAGGATGAGACGTGCCAGCCTCCCAGTACGTAGATGTGTTCACCAACCTGGAGACTCATTAAATCACATACTATTGGGATTTTATGGAGGCCTCATCATGTAGGCATGATCAATCATTAACTTCTTTTCCATCTCTTTACCTGTCTCTGGAGCCACTTATTGGATGTAAGATCTTTGGCCTGGTGACTAAACCTCTCTAAATTTCACCCTTCCCAGCTATAAGTTGAAGATAGTAACAGTATATACCTCTTAGAGTTACTGTAGAGGTTAAGAGTTACTGTAGAGGTTAAAATAAGTATGTAAAATATTTGGCACAAAATAGATATTAGAAAGATTAGTTCTTCTCTCTTTTTTCATAATAGTATAAACACTCAAACAGTCAGTGGCTGCATAGAGTTATTTCCTAATATCAATTTAAGAACATTTGTAAAGTACCAAGAAACACCTCCCTACCACAGCTCATGAGACCTTATGTGATCTAGCCCCTGCCTATCTCTCCAGCTTCTCTTTCACTGCCACCCTCCCTTCAATTGGTGTACTTAAATATTGCTCCATCACTCTTCCTCAAACTCACCATGTGTCTTTCACTTAAGAGCCTTCTCTCCTTTTTCTAGATTCTAGAACTCTCCATCTCTCCTTTCACCTACGTAATCTCTTTTCTACCTTCATCAGTTTAGTGTCACTTTTTTAGCAGCACTTTCTTGTGTATCCTTTAAGATTATGTCTCTTCTTTTGCTCTCTTACAGTATCCAGAATTCTTCTGTATAGTAGTTATCACATTCTTAATTGTACATTGGTACATATGTGTTTGTTATGTAGATAATTTGTTATGAATTGTCTCCTCTTAAAATTCAGATGTTGAAGCCTAGCCCCTAATACCTGAGAATGTGATAATATTTGGAGATATGACCTTATAATAAGCAATTAGGTTTTAAAAAGGCTGTTACCACTATGGAGAATAGTGTGGAGATTCCTTAGAAAACTGGAAATAGAACTGTCACACAACCCAACAATCCCATTGCTGGGCATACACACCAAGGAAACCAGAACAAAGAGACACTTGTACCCCAATGTTCATCACAGCACTGTTTACAATAACCAGAACATGGAAGCAACCTAGATATTCATCGGCAGATGAATGGATAAGAAACCTATGGTACATATACACAATGGAGTATTACTCAGCTATTAAAAAAGAATTCATTTGAATCAGTTCTAATAAGGTGGATGAAACTGGAGTCTATTATACAGAGTGAAGTCAGAAAGAAAATCACCAATACAGTATATATGTGTTAGGTAGGTAGAATAGGGAAAAGGAGTCCAAAATGGTGGTGGCTAAAAGACAAGGAAGGGAAAAGCCTGCGAAAATAGAACAAAAGAAGGTCCGAGGACCAGAGTGAAGACTTCAGGTAGAACAAACAGCACTCCTGGCTAAGCCCAATTTGCATAGGGCAGGCCCAAGTGGAGGGAAAAAACATATAAAAGGAGGAGCCGAAGCGCTTTCTCTCTTTCTTTCTCTCCCACGAGCGTGCGCTCTTTCTCTCTCTCTCCCTCTCTCTCCCCCCTCCCCCACACGCCCCTCCACTCTCTTCTCTTCAAGTCTTTGGGTTGGCATGCCCTCACGCTTCGAGGATGGATTCTCCTGCTATCTTCTAAATGAAATAGAGCTGTAACACTGATTTGCCTAAGAGCTATAACACGGGTTGTCCAAGACCTGAGAGCTGTGACGCGCCGAGGGCTTTAATGTCCATCGCTCCAAATCTTTGTTGTGACGAGACAAAGAACAGAGGAATGTACACTCACATGACATATGGGATTTAGAAAGATGGTAACGATGATCCTATATGCGAGACAGCAAAAGAGACACAAATATACAGACTTTTGGAGTCTGTGACAGAAGGCAAGGGTAGGATGATTTGAGAGAATAGCATTGAAACATGTATATTATCATATGTGAAATAGATTGCTCCTCCAGGTTCCATGCATGAGACAGGGTGCTCAGGGCTGGTGCACTGAAACGACCCTGAGGGATAGGGTGGGGAGGGAAGTGGGAGGGAGGTTCAGGATGGGGAACACATGTACACTCATGGCTGATTCATGTGAATGTATGGCCAAAACCACCACAATATTGTAAAGTAATTAGCCTCCAATTAAAATAAATTTTTCTTAAAAAAAGCTGTTAGGTGAACCCTAATCCCGTCTGACTGGTGTCCCTATAGTGAGAGGAGACTGGACACACAGACCAGAGGTGCACATGCAGAGAGGGCCATGCAAAGATAGAAAGATGATGTTGTCGTGCAGTCACCCAGTCGTGTCCAACTCTTTGTGACCCCATGGACTGCAGCACTCCAGGCAAGAAGAGAGCTGTCTGCAAACCAAGGAGAGAGGCCTCAGGATGCGCCAAGCCTGCCAATGACTTGATCTGAGACTTCTGTCGTCGAGAGTTGGGAGATGATTAATTTGTGTTAAGTTTTTTTTTTTAATTATATGGAGTTAATTTGAAAATATAATTGGTTTCATTCAATGATGAACCAAACAACATTCCATTCAGTAAATAGAAGGGTTCTCCTAGGGGTTGTACAAAATGGAAGGCTTTCATAGGCAGAAGGAGAGAGGAGCAAGTACGTTATTCAGTTCAGTTCAGTCACTCAGTCATGTCCAACTTTTTGTGACCCCATGAACTGCAGCATGCCAGGCCTCCCTGTCCATCACCAACTCCCAGAGTCCATCCAAACCCATGTCCATCGAGTCGGTGATGCCATCCAACCATCTCATCCTCTGTCGTCCCCTTCTCCTCCTGCCCTCAAGCTTTCCCAGCATCAGAGTCTTTTCCAATGAGTCAGCTCTTTGCATCAAGTGGCCAAAGCATTGGAGTTTCAGCTTCAGCATCAGTCCTTCCAATGAACACCTGGGACTGATCTCCTTTATGATGGACTGGTTGGATCTTCTTGCAGTCCAAGGGACTCTCAAGAGTCTTCTCCAACACCACAGTTCAAAAGCATTGATTCTTTGGCGCTCAGCTTTCTTTCTAGTCCAACTCTCACATCCATACATGACCACTGGAAAAACCATAGCCTTGACTAGACGGACCTTTGTTGGCAAAGTAATGTCTCTGCTGTTTAACATGCTATCTAGGTTGGTCATAACTTTCCTTCCAAGGAGTAAGCGTCTTTTAATTTTATGGCTGCAGTCACCAACTGCAGTGATTTTGGAGCCCAGAAAAATTAAGTCTGACACTGTTTCCGCTGTTTCCCATCTATTTCCCATCAAGTGATGGGACAAGATGCCATGACCTTAGTTTTCTGAATGTTGAGTTTTAAGCCAACTTTTTCACTCTCCTCTTTCACTTTCATCAAGAGGCTCTTTAGTTTTTCTTCACTTTCTGCCATAAGGGTGGTGTCATCTGCATATCTGAGATTATTGTTATTTCTCCTGGCAATCTTGATTCCAGCTTGTGCTTGTGCTGGAAGCTTATGCTTCTTCCAGCCCAGCGTTTCTCGTGATGTACTCTGCATAGAAGTTAAATAAGCAGGGTGACAATATACAGCCTTGACGTACTCCTTTTCCTATTTGGAACCAGTCTGTTGTTCCATGTCCAGTTCTAACTGTTGCTTCCTGACCTGCATATAGGTTTCTCAAGAGGCACGTCACGTGGTCTGGTATAAGTTATTAGCTTGAAAAAAAATTGTTCCAGGCCAGGTCATCTTATGTTTGGGGGTAAGGGAATGGCAAGGGTCTTCTTATGCAGATTACCTCACTAGGGCTGATCAGGAAATCTCAATGTTTGTTTAAAAGTCCCATACCCGGAGTGGTTGAAACTGCAGTGAAGTCTCATGTAGCTGTTGCTGGGGCAAATGAGGGGCTTCCCTGGTGGAGCTAGTGGTAAAGAACCTGCTTGCCAATGCAGGAGACATAAGAGACGTGGGTTTGATCCCTGGGTTAAGAAGATCCCCTGAAGGAGGGCAGGGCAACCCACTGCAGTGTTCTTGCCTGGAGAATCCCATGGACAGAGGAGCCTGGTGGGCTACAGTCAATACAGTCCCACAGAGTTGGACACAACTGAAGCAACTTAGCACGCTAGCATGGGACAAATGGTTTGGGTCTTGTTTTATTTTTTTAGCAAATCCCCTTTTGATAAACTCTAACTGAGAGACATGATCAAAATTTAAGGCATTAACGCCACTCTTGGCTGCTGCTGCTGCTGTGTCACTTCAGTCGTGTCCGACTCTGTGTGACCCCATAGATGGCAGCCCACCAGGCTCCCCCATCCCTGGGATTTTCCAGCCAAGAATATTGGAGTGGGTTTCCATTTCCTTCTCCAATGCATGAAAGTGAATAGTGAAAGTGAAGTCGCTCAGTCGTGTCTGACCCTCAGCGACCCCATGAACTGCAGCCTTCCAGGCTCCTCTGTCCACAGGATTTTCCAGGCAAGAGCCACTCTTGGCTACCACTCTGTAGTTCTTGCAGCTTCGTTAATCCTGGGTGTGGTATCCTAAGGTCCTTCTGTTTGGTTTAATCCCTGTGACACTCACAGGTCACAGTCCCCTGTTCATAATACTTCAATCAGTCATTCTCTTTCCTTTTCTGACATGCCAGTCTTAGGGAGATGATTCGCTTGGCAGTTAGTGGCTGCGAACATATATTTAGTTTTTGAGAGGATATGATGCACCAGGGGAATTTTTATAATAACTACAAATAGATCAATTCCCAGTGTTTGGAGTGCACTTTGGAGCCGTGGTCCCCAAAACCCAAACCAATCAGAATCAAATAAAAAGACACCATCAAAGGAGTTATTTCTAAGCCAAGTGGCTTGGTCAGTGATTTTTTAAATTTTATTTCAATTAATTTTTATTGGAGTATAGTTGCTTTACAATGTGTTAGTTTCTACTGTACAGTGAAGTGAATCAGCTATGTGTGTGTGTGTATCCTCTCTTTTTTAATTTCCTTCCCATTTAGGTCACCACAGGGTTCCCTGATAGCTCAGTTTGTAAAGAACCCACCTGCAATGCAGGAGACCTGGGCTCGATCCCTGAGTTGGGAAGATCCCCTGGAGAAGGGAAAGGCTTCCCACTCCAGTGTTCTGGCCTGGAGAATTCCATGGACTGTATAGTCCGTGGGGTCACAAATAGCTGGACATGACTGAGCGACTTTCACTCACTCAGAGTTCCCTGAGCTATAGAGTATGTTCTCATTAGTTATCTATTTACTCAGTAATCATTTGTAACCAAGTTTCAACTCCTCACAAAGTGCTAATCCAGGTGCATCAGGTAGTGTTGGCCACAGCATAGACACCTCCTTATTTAGCTAAAAGGGGATCAAGGACTATCCTTTTATCAAGAACAAACTTGGCTAGAGATTCCAACGATTTTTGCTGGGAAGCTAATTGCTTAGCAAGAGAATCTGCTTTATCATCAAGGGTTAAGGAGAGGTCTCAGGAAGAGAGAAATAGGTGAGGGAGATTAAGAAGTACAGAATAAATGACTCACAAACATGAAATGTACAGTGTGGGAAACACACTCAAGAACTACATCATACATTCATACAGTAATATAAACAGACTTACGGTGGTCATTTTGAAATGTATAGAAATATCAAATAACTATATTATGCACCAAGAACTGACATAGTGTTGGCCAACTATATTTCAAAAGCAAACTCAGAAAAAGAAATCAGATTTGTGGTTACTAGAGGTGAGGAGCAGGAGGAGGGGGAAATGGATGAAGGCAGTCAAAAGATACAAACTTCCAGTTATAAGATATATAAGTAATAGGGTTTCAATGTACAACAAAATAAATGTAATTAACACTGCCATATGTTATATATGAAAATCATTAACAGTAAATCTTAGGAGTTGTCATTACAAAGAATAAATATTTTTTCTATTTCTTTATTTTCACATTTATGTGAAATGATGGATATTCACTAAATTCAGTGTGGTCATCATTTCATGATGTGTGAAGATCAAGTCTCTAATCTGTGCATCTTGAACCTATACAGTGCTATATGCAGATTATGTCTCAATAAAACTGAAATAAGAAAAAAAAGAGTTTCAGAGAGGTTACTGATCATAATCTCATTTATGTCTACTCCTAATCAGAAAACTAGGCCGTGTTCACTGCTACAGACAGAAACTGTGAATCAGGAAAAAACTCCTGGTCAGTCCTTTCTGGAATAGTTAGGGACGTGGTTAGATAGCCTAGGAGGCCCTGCTCAGCTGTGCTTCTGCCATTCAGGCATCCATAGGTCCACTCAAAGGTTACAACCACAGAAAAAAGCAAATCCTGTTGGGGCACAAACACTTCCATGAAGGTGGCACTGTTAATGGATTCATTTGTAAGAACTGTTGTGTGAGCCCCTTCAAGTCAGGAGTTGGTGAGATTTTTCTCTTAGCCTGAAATAAAAGTTGCTCTAAATTTCAGAGGTTACTCCCCTTATCAGTGTCTTGGGAGATACAGATGAGGGTGTTATCTTTCTAGGTCAATGTCAGAGTAAAGGAAAGACAAGAAAGGGTTTCATGTTTAAGTAGGAGGTCTTAATCTATCTGTGGTGGGAAGGGGCTTTGGACCATTGCTCACAAGGCTGGGATCAAAGCAGGCCTTTGCTATTATTTCAGGCAAGTGGCTAGAGCGGGCAAGGCATAGGAAGCTCCTCTAACTATGGGGCAGAACTGAGGTGCTAAGAGCTGAACCCTAATTTCTCTTCCAGTTGAGCTGTACTGACGTGGGTATTCTGCAATCTGACAATGTCTAACTGGCTTAATTAGGAGCAGTTGGCACAGCCCAAGCCCCTTCCCACCACAAATACCCTGGTGGCAGTACTCTTGCCACCACAGTAACTGAGCACCAGCAGGAGCCAGCAACAACCAATGGTTTCTTTCTCACTAACAAGCTTACATATAATAGAAATGGCCTTAGCTTGTTGTGGGGGTCATTAATTGCCCCAAGACCATGCCTCCTTTTGGCTGTTCTGAGATTTTTTAATTGTTCCCAAGGAGAGTGAGTTTTAGGGAAACACACTTGCTGGAGTCATCCAGGCTTCTCATTGGGATTGGAAAGTCAAAAAGCCCTTTGTTTTTGGCCAGTCTTTGGCTGTCAGCCCTCTCTGTGAGCCATCAGCCCGAGGCTGGGGCCTCCTGCCATCCGTCACCATGGGATTCTGGTTGGGGAAGGGAAGAGGATGTCTGAACGAGAGCAGGTCTTTATTGTCTCCCAGGGCATGTCTTGTTTGCCCAGCACTGTCCATCACTCTCCAAATCAGGGCCAGGGACAGTGGCGAGCATGGGCAAAACACTGGAGCCCCAGAACATGTCACCAAGGGAGGAGCTTAGGCCTCACTGGGGCTGCCAGGACTCGTTCCTGGGCCAGGGTGGGTTCTCACTGCTGCAGCATCTGGGAAGGTATCACAGTGCAGAGTGTGAGCCCATTCAGGTCCTGGGTGGGTCTTTGTCGAAGCAACAGAAAGGACTGGGTCCACCCCCATCAAACAGCCTGAGCAGAGGAGCCACGAAGATGTCTCAGCCTGAAGCTAGAAGGTCTCAGGTGAGGAGAATCTCCCAAATTGGTGATTCTTGGTCCTGTCTGCCGAAGAAGGCAATGGCACCCCACTCCAGTACTCTTGCCTGGAAAATCCCATGGACCGAGGAGCCGCGAAGAGACTGAGTGACTTCACTTTCAGTTTTCACTTTCCGGCATTGGAGAAGGAAATGGCAACCCACTCCAGTGTTCTTGCCTGGAAATCCCAGGGATGGGAGAGCCTGGTGGGCTGCCGTCTATGGGGTTGCACAGATTTGGACACGACTGAAGCGACTTAGCAGCAGCTTAATCTGTCACTTTGGAAGCAGCCTAACTTGATGGCAGCTCTTCCTTGTCAGTTAGATTTGGAGATCTCTAGAATCTGTACAGAACCACAGGTCAGGTATAGTCCTTGTAGTTGTGAGATGTGTATCCGAGGCTCAAGTCCTGTAGTCTCACTGCCATCTGGGTAGTGAGGAGGACCAGTCACAGCCCCTTTCAAGGTGATTGAAGGGCCATCTTTGTTCTTGTGATTCCAAAACAGAAGGGTGGGAGAAATTTAAAAACATTTCTCCTAGCCAGATATTTGAGGAAACTAGAAGAATTCAGGATTCAGTCTAGTTTACATTTATATAACAAAACCTCAAAGATAATTAACAAGACTAGAATCTAATGTCTATAAAGGTACAAACATATTTCTCTTTACATTTTTTCCCAAGCATAATCTCAGTGAAACTAACTTGTTTATATTAAATTTGGCCTGGTTGTTGATGTAAATGCAAGAAGGGAAGGCTACAACCCATCCAGAAAACATACATGCAACAACAAAAACATATTGATCACCTATACTACATGACAACTGAACAAAGTCCAGGTAGATACACTCAAAGGACCCAGAAGGAGGAGTTCTGAGGCCTCTGGGGACAAATAAAAAGTTTTCCCTATTGTGGATTAAGAAATTTGAAAACAAAATGGATTTTGCCAGGGAACCAGGAAGAACCAAGCCACTGCCTTTTTTGCCTCCATAGCCCTTTCTGTTCATTTCACTTACAGCCATTGTTTACCCATTTTAATGGCTCCGATTCAGGAGCAGACGGTTGCCATGTTACAAGGACATCAGAATGTCAGAAGTTAGGCAACGAGGGGTCATTTTCTGCAGAAGCAGAATGGGCTTCACCCACAAGTGCCACAATCGCTGTAGATTCATTGCTGCTGCCCTTGCATGAAAATCAGCCAGGGAATTTCCCTGATATCATGTTCAGTCCTTTGGTGTGAGCCTCAATTTTTATGACAGATGGCACTTTATACCAGCATTTTACATAATTTCTGGAACACTTACATCTACCTCTGAAGACACAACATTAAGGAAAAAAAATCTTAATGTTACTTCTTATTTGGCAATGCTTCTCATGTAATTTAATATATGAAGAAAGCCTAACTAGTTTAACAAATATTTGGGATGTTCCAGGGGCCCTCTGGAAAAATCCCAGTTTTTTCTAGATCAGAAAGACTTCATTTTTAGAACTTGATTTTGGAAAGTTTGTCAGAAATATCCAAAGGGTTGGACACTTGACTAAATAGGATTATGGATCAATATAAAACAATTCTTAATTATTTAGTTAGCAGATGAAAGAAAATTTAAGTTCTACTTTAACATAAATACACTATGATGTTAAACTTTAAATTTTAAAACCCTTATAGTAAAAAGTGGATTTTAACCAGTTTGATTACATGAGGTACAATACTTTTTTTCTCTTTCTTTCTTTATACATTTACTCTGTCCTTCATTTTCTTCCATTTCTTTGAAATAAACAGATATTCTAGTTTAGACAAAATTACTCTCACTTCCTCTTAACAAAAATAGATCTTCAATCCTCATTCCTTTTCTTAGCCAAAAACACAATCTACTTTCCTGGCATATGGAGATGCTTTGCTTTTTATTTTCAGTAGCTTTAATAACATTAGTATTCTAAACCCTTAATTTCTAATGAAAATTTAGGATGTAAACAGTTGTACACTGTCTCTTATACCAGCATTCTTTAGATTGACAAATTTGTGAATACATTTCATTATTTCTAGAAACGTCCTTCTTCACAATGTAATCTTTCATTGTGATAAAAGGACATGTTTTCTAACAGAACTGAGTATACCTTAAGTTCCTCTAAAAAGAAGCCAAAAATAGATAAACCTATGTTCAATAAATAATATTTTAGTTTTTTTGAAACACTCTATTCAGTGAATTTCTATCATTAACCTTAATTTACCAAAACTCTAAGGTTCCAATTTACTAAAACATTTTAGAAGTTAGTTTTAAGTACATATGCCAGAAAATATAATTGTTAAAATGTTTATAAACTCTTTTCCCAAACTAAATCGTTTGGTCCCTAAAGTGGTTTGTCCTATCTGAACTTCATCATATCTATTTTTCTTATTGATAAATTTGTAAACAAATGTAGAATAAAAAGTGTTAATATTTAAAGCTGATAACTCTAAAGACATGTCTGTTTTAATTAAACCAAAAACTTTAACTAGATTTTATTTATGAAGGATTAATCTTAGATCACATAGACTTAAAAAGAACATTTGGGGTAGTCTCTATATTCTGAGAGTTGTGGAATACCCAACTCTTAGTTTATGTAAGTACTTGAGTTTAAACCAAATTAAATACAGCTCTTTTGCAAAATTATTTTTGGCAATAGCAGCCATAGGTACAAAGTATCTCACATCCATAACATGTACATATAGACACACATAGACATGCCAGCAGAGATCTTATAACAACTCATATTTGTGGAGAAGACACTTGAGTTTTTGCTTTTTTTAAAAAATCTTCCCAATTTCCAAATACTTCTTCCCCGTTTTCTTCTGATGAGAAACATGCGTATTTCAAAGAACGGCTCTTAGGTTCTAGAGAAGATGAGGGTAGAAGATTCATAGAGAAGGCATCCAAATTTTCTCCAAGATGGAGTTTGGGGGCATATTTACCGGACAATTCTGTTTCTAATGTCCTGATATCTACAACTATTTTGAAATGAATAAAGGAGGTTTGAGAATTGACAAAAAAGAATTGGTGCGCCCATCCGCCTACGGTTGGAGTGTCTCTTTCTCTCAATATATTTAGCTTAGGGGAGAAGCCCTTTGAAAATAAATTCCTAGCAGGCCCTGAATAACAGCTTCCAATCTGGCCTCATTTCTAATCGTAAAGTTATTAAATCCTTTCAAACATCTTGTCAGGTTTCAGTTGGGACAAACTGAATATTTCTGACAGTATTGAACAACCCAATAAATTTTAACTTTAGTTCCTCCTTGGCTGTTTAAGGGAATAATGCAGCAGTTTACCAGAAAATCCCTGAGTTTCGTCAACTTTGGGAGGGTTCTGTATCAGGGCATCTAAGTTGATGTTGAAGAATCTGCCTAGGGCCTTTGAGGACAATCTTTTTTCCAGTGTCTCCATTGTTTATAACTGAAGCATCAATTTCTGGGCCAGTGTTTTGATGAACTCCTAGAAGAGTGTAATGGGGGAGGCCTAGGTGTTGTTTTAAATACTAGCTGTGTCTTTCATTTTTCATTAGTCTTTTACAACAAAACTTAATGAAACTGTTTTGAAATTTCAAAAAATTTTAGAGCCTTCATCATACTAATTAAAATAGGTATTCCGTCCTGTTTGATTTGGGAACTCTTGCTTTTAAGGGCACTTTTTAAAAAATTTAAATTTATTTATTTTAATTGGAGGCTAATTACTTTACAATATTGTATTGGTTTTGCCATACATCAACATGAATCCGCCACGGGTGTACACATGTTCCCCATCCTGAACCCTCCTCCCACCTCCCTCCCCTACCATCCCTCTGGGTCATCCCAGTGCACCAGCCCCAAGCATCCTGTATCTTGCATTGAACCTGGACTGGCAATTTGTTTCTTATATGATATTATACAGGTTTCAATGCCATTCTCCCAAATCATCCCACCCTCTCCCTCTCCCTCTCCCACAGAGTCCAAAAGACTGTTCTATACATCTGTGTCTCTTTGCTGTCTCACATATAGGGTTATCACTACCAGCTTTCTAAATTCCATATATATGCGTTAGTATACTGTATTGGTGTTTTCCTTTCTGGCTTACTTCACTCTGTATAATAGGTTCCAGTTTCGTCCACCTCATTAGAACTGATTCAAATGTACTCTTTTTAATGGCTGAGTAATCCTCCATTGTGTATATATACTACAGCTTTCTTATCCATTCATCTGCAGATGGACATCTAGGTTGCTTCCATGTCCTGGCTATTATAAACAGTGCTGCGATGAACATTGGAGTACACATGTCTCTTTCAATTCTGGTTTCCTCGGTGTGTATGCCCAGCAGTGGGATTGCTGGGTCACTTTTAAAATGATCTTGTCTGTTTGAAATTTTCTTCATAATGACCATTGTAATTCTAGATTGTTTTTAGTAAAATCTTGCCACCTTCAGCTTCCATTCCAGGACTATTGATGTTAAACATAAAGCAAATGAGTGTGCCATAAGGTGGCTCACACAACTCTTTAGATATAAAGTATCCCATTGCTCTTAACTAGGCCTTTGGGTTTCTTGGAGCCACACCAATAATCTGGGGTGTGGAGAAAGAACTGAATCCACAGGTCCCCCAAAATGGGGACTGTGGAATGATTCCAAATAAATGGGGGACTACCACTGCTATCAGTAGTTCCCAACATGGGATCTGGGATCTGGTGACAAAACCTCCCAGGAGTTTCATTTGGTTTGCCAGGTACCAACTGAGCAATAGCCTTTATCTGCACAAAACAAGACAAACACCTTAATGTAATGGCAGCAACTAAGAGATGTTCACATGTCCTGGCCAGAAGACAGCCCTGTGCACACCACCATCAGTTCCCATGGAATCTTGGACTGGGGAAAGGATTGGACCAGCAAACCCCAAGGACTGGGACCTATGATCTGCTTCCACATAAATGGAAAGCTCCAGGTACCAGCAGCAGCTACCAACATGAAACCTGAGGAAGGATTCACAACAGAACTGCAGACCAAACTATCAGCAGTGTTCAATGTGGAATCCAGGGACAGAGCCAAGGGCTGGATTTTCCACCTGGACAACTGTGGTCTGAAAGGTTAGAGACTGGGCTGCAGGCAGAACCATCTGCCAGTTCAGTTGGGTTCTGAGTAGAATCATCTACGTGCTCAAGCTAACTTGTCCTGAGGAGGAAAGCCGATTAGATTGGGAGCTTGAATGCAAAAAAGCATAGCTTAGCAGAGAGGAACTCGCCAACATCCCTTGGAAACAGTGAGAAAGGAGTGAACTCAAAATGGGTTATGTGGCACCACCCTTGAATGTACTGAATGCCTTCAGAAGTTCACCTGGATCCCACTGCTGCCACCAATCTGTTAAAAAAGAAAAAGTTGACAGAGTAGATTTGAAGGTCTAATTGGCTTTGTTCAAAGATTCAAGAATCAAGGAGCATCTGGTCCAATAAATAGAAGCTCTGTGAGGGGCTGTACAAAATGAAAGGTTTTTGCAGACAGAGGAGGGTGGGCGAGGATGTTATTAGCAAAAGATAAGAAAGAATTGTTTCAGGCCAGATCATTATTTGGGGGGAAAGGGAATGTCAGGGTTCTTATTATGCAAATTACCTCACTAAGTGCTGATCAGGAAATTTAGGATTGTCTACTTAAAGATTCCATTCCTAGGAAAAGTGAAAACTGTAATTAAGTCTTGTTTTACTGTGTTGTTGGGGCAAATGACTCCATCTGGGGCTTGCTATTTCTCTTTAGCAAGGCCAGCAGGATTTTGTTACAGCAGCCCTAGCAGACTAATACATTTAAGGCCTGTCCACCTCCATTGGACCCTGAACTCCATAATAACTGAAAATATATCAGTATTTCACCACCAAATTCTCAGTTCAATGTCTGACTTCAAGTTAAGGAGCCGAAAAGCCAGTATATCTTTGTTTAATTCATGAATTAATGAATAAGTGAATGAGATAGTGTTATGTTAATTTCATGCTGAAAGCTTTCCATCTTCCAGATTCTTGAGATGAACAGCAGACATGATGAACAGCAGACATGATGAGTAACTATTTAGGGAAGTCAGGAACATTCCAGGAGACAAGAACCCAATAGTGTCACATTCTAGACCATTGACAGTTTTCTGAAATAAGCAACTTCAGTGCAGAAATATTGGGAGCTTAGGAGTGAGAACCCCATAGAGGGTGCTTAGTGGTCTGCTACTCATCCACTCAGTATGAGTACCCACAATAGCATGGTGCAGACATGCATGGATACTGTGCTACCAGAATCCCACAACTCCCCTCTAGGATCCAGGAATCATGCCTCAAATCAAGGAATCCAGACCTGGCATTGGGTCCCAAGAAGATGTTATGGCTCCAAAGAACTGTCTGAGTGAGTTCCAGGGTCAGATTTCCCATATTACCAATACCAAGAGTCTCAAGTAGTCTTTAGGGGGTCCCAGAAAACCAGATGCCATCCAGTGTTCATGAGAACTTTCTAGGTTGGTGCAAATTGGTCCTTCAGAAAAGTCTAAGGGTCCTATGAGTTATACCTGGAGTTACAGGGCCTCTGGGAGTTCACATGTGTCTTTGCTTGTATAGAGTCTACATGGGTGCTGATTTGAGGGCCAAGAAGGTCCTTAACCCTCCCCAACAGTATCTCTTTCCATTATTAGCTTGCTAAATGCCTAAAATCCTGTTCCTCACTTCACTCTTTGGAGTCAGCATTACTTTATCTGGTTACTTTAAAAATGTGAACCCTATGCCACCAAATTACTCTGTATTTTCAGTTATTAACATTTTACTTTGAATTAGTTCATGGCTGTTTCCTTCAGGTAAGCTTGACCTGGGTTGAATCAGAATCAGAGAAAGAGGGAAAAGATATATATAGGGGAGTAGTTAGTTAGTGTTAGTTGCTCAGTCATGTCCGACTTTTTGCGACCCCATGGACTGTAGCCTGCCAGGCTTATCCGTCCATGGGATTTCCCAGGCAAGAATACTGGAGTGGGTTGCCATTTCCTTCTCCAGGGAATCTTCCTGACCCAGGGATAGAACCGGGTCTCCTGCATGGCAGGCAGATTCTTTACTGTTTAAGTCACCAGCATTTGTCCGTGATATATAGGGGAAACAGATCTCAGAAATAAATCCTGTCAACTTCATAGTTTCTCTAGGGCTTAGGCTCAGACCCTGATCACAGGTCCCCCACAGGCCTGGATACACTAGGAGTCGCACACATCGGGCTTTTGACTATTCCCATGGCAGCTGGATTTAGAAAAGGCAGAGGAACCAGAGATTAAATTGCCAACATCTGCTGGATCATTGAAAAAGTGAGAGAGATCCAGAAAAACATCTACTTCTGCTTTATTTGCTATGCCAAAGCCTTTGACTGTATGGATCACAACAAACTGTGGAAAATTCTTAAAGAGATGGGAATACCAGACCACCTGACCTGCCTCTTGAGAAATCTGTATGTAGGTCAAGAAGTAACAGTTAGAACCAGACATGGAACAACAGACTTGTTCCAAATCAGGAAAGGAGTATGTCAAGGTTGTATATTGTCAACCTGCTTATTTAACTTATATGCAGAGTACATCATGCAAAATTCCAGGCTGGATGAAGCACAAGCTGGAATCAAGATTGCTGGGAGAAGTATCAATGACCTCGGATATGCAGATGACACCACCCTTATGGCAAAAAGTGAAGAACTAAAGAGCTTGATGAAAGTGAAAGAAGAGAATGAAAAAATTGGCTTAAAACTCAACCTTCAGAAAACGAAGATCATGGCATCTGGTCCCATCACTTCTTGGCAAATAGATGGGGAAACAATGGAAACAGTGAAAGACTTTATTTTGGGAGGCTCCAAAATCACTGCAGATGGTGATTGCAGCCGTGAAATTAAAAGACGCTTACTCCTTGGAAGGAAAGTTATGACCAACCTAGACAGCATATTCAAAAGCAGAAACATTACTTTGTCAACAAAGGTCTGTCTAGTCAAGGATATGGCTTTTCCAGGAGTCAGGTATGGATGTGAGAGGTGGACTATAAAGAAAGCTGAGTGCCAAAGAATCGATGCTTTTGAACTGTGGTGTTGGAGAAGACTCTTGAGAGTCCCTTGGACTGCAAGGAGATCCAACCAGTCCATCCTAAAGGAAATCAGTCCTGAATGTTCATCGCAAGGACTGATGCTGAAGCTGAAACTCCAATACTTTGGCCACTGGTGCAAAGAACTATGTTATTTGAAAAGACGCTGATGCTGGGACAGATCGAAAGTGAGAGGAGAAGGGGACAACAGAGGATGAGATGGCTGGATGGCATCACTGACTCGATGGACATGGATTTGAGTAAACTCTGGGAGTTGGTGATGGACAGGGAGGCCTAGCATGCGGCAGTCCACGGGGTCATAAAGAGCTGGACGTGACTGAGTGACTGAACTGAGCTGAACTGATGACAGCGAGGGAGGGGAATACCAAGCTGTGGCAGTTCTCTGGCTGTGAAAGGTAAGGAGGAGTAATAAAAGGTCATTTCCTTTGTGCTGAACCTTTGTTCCCTTTTCCCATGGCCCATAAATGGTTAACCCCATAGCTCTAAACTGGAGAAGGTTTCTGCCTCCTGTAAAGTTTGATTCCTGGAGGCAGATTTTTTTTTTAATCCTGCAAGTGTCAGATAATTGGAAGGGTGGAGTCATGCTTTAAACCTCAACACACCTTTGTCAGGACTTGTTTGGAAGCAAAGAACTGAAAGAAACAAGGGGGAGAGAAGTGAACATTTTTGAAAGATCACTCAGCTCTAACACACCTTGGCTGGGTCTGGATAAAAAAAAAGTGGGAACGGCAAACAGTCTAGAAGAAAACGTCAGGGGAAGAAAGAAGGGGCATTTACTCAAAGTTGTTTCCGATTCCTTCGGCATCTCAAACTAGGTAAGTCATAGGAATTTGGTGGTTCTCGCTTCCTGTAAGACTTTAATTTGAGGTTTGCCGCTGAGAACTTGAATGTTTGTCAGAGAATCTAAGATGGCATTCTTTAATTTCCAGTGTTCTGTTGATGTGATTAATTGATCATAAATGATTAGTTTGACTTATGTGTTCTACTTAGGGTAGGTCTTTTAAAGGGACAAGAAAGTTTTGACAGTGGGAAAGAGAATAAAAAAACAGTGAAGATAAAGTGAACTCTGATGACAAGATTTCTTTGGTACTGTTTTCAGTATTGTAAAATGACTTGTGTTAAACTGTTTTATAGAATATAAAGAGTTTAAAATTCCTTCTCTCTCAATCTCAGTTTCTCTCTCCTTCTCTCTCCCTACCCTTCTTTACTTCCCCTCTCTCCCCTTGATAGCAGAGAACAGCTCAGAAATCAAAGTGTAGCTGAGTGGGGGTTTCTAGAAGTAACCCCTGAGCACCAGTGTGCTCCCCCAGAGTCTGTGCTGGCAGGTTCTGACTAAGCTCAAGGGGCTGGCTGTATATCACACTCTGCACTTATTACCCCTAATCTAAAGTAAAGTGAAATATCTGAAATGATATAGTTAATCCAGGAACTTCCGGGAGTCAAACTTGGAACAAGGAAAAAAAAAATCTGTCACGTTTTGCAGGCCAATGTAGAGACCAAAAGAAATCCATTTTGGGATGAGAACTACCAGTTTAGGCCTCTCACAGACCACATTAACTACTAACTGACAATTTACCGCTTTACTTTTTTGAAGTGTTGGCAAATCCTCTAGCACCTCATTTCTTTGAGAAGCAGCTAATCAGTAGCTTAATGGTTGGATTTTTTCTTTCCATAAAATGTAGGGGGATTTTTTAAAGAAATCTGTTTGAAAAGCGGAATCATTCCTCTTACCCCCATGTGCTTTCTCTTACAGCTAAGGCACAAATCTAAGTCGAAACTAAACTAAAGCAAATGTACAGCCCCCAGTGGAGCCCTTTTGAAAATCAGAGAAAGCTTGCTTTACTCTCAGCCCCATCAAAACCCTCCCATGAATCTGATCAGAGTTAACAGGAGGGCACTTAAAGCAAGGATTCTTGCTTCAAGCTTGGATAGAAACCCAGATTGCTGAAACCGCTCTGACCTAAGAACTAACCACATTTTTAAATTATGCCTGACCAAAAGAAGTTTGTATCTGCCTGGTTTGGCTCATTTGCCATTGTTAGTGGTAGCAGGATTTAACCAAACATGGCTATAAACAAGCAACTTAATCACGAAGCTAGGGCCCAAGCTCCCCCAGCCCTGGTTATGAAAATGGAGGATGCTAAATGCAGAGGTGAGGGCACCCATTGCTTGCCAGAGGGGTGTAGAGACAGAAGCCTCTGAGACTATCAACCCTAGGGCATTGGTATTCATAGCCCCTGCAAACTGCTTGGCCCTTCTGTGTTAACAGAGCAATAGCTAGTGGGTGGTTTTCCCACACTTTGGTTATTTTGTTGTTGTTTTAAAATGTAAAGTGTACAGAGATTGGAGTAACAAGAGCTGTAAGGATACCTATGATTCCTTAGCAGAGTATAGGGACATTTATTCCTAAAATAGAAAAACATTTTCTTCTCTATTCCCTTCTTTGTGCTAAAGACAAAGTGTTTCATAAATTGTTATAAGAAGGTCAATTGAGATGGTTTTCTCTTGGTATCAGCAATTTGGCCTTGTTTGTGCCTGGGTTACACACCATCATCAATAGGAATAGTTTTAGGTGGATGTGACATCATTTAAATGAAGCAGAAAGGGAAAAAACTCATGAAAGTAGAAAAGTGATTCTGAATTGTGTTTTCTTACATAATAAAATGGCACAGGATCACTTTTATGTCTTCAAAAGAACATTATGAAATGACCACGAAGCAGCCCCTTAGAACTATGAATGGAAATTAACATAATTTTGGAACTGAGGACTTGAATGACCTGCTTATCCTCAGTTCTAGTAAAGTGGCCCAAACATCCCAGAAGTTTAAAATTATGCTACTTGACTGTGCTTTCGTTAAATATTACTTTTGGGGCAAGGCGTTCAGATAAGCACTGCTGGGAGAGGCAGGCTCGGCCACGAGTCTGGGCATGTACTTTCCTTTCCCTTATGTTACACTTTTTAAAAACTCTTGGCACTTAAAATATTTAAGAAGGAAATCCTGTGGGAAAACTGTAGCCCCATGGGATGATCCCCATCCAGGTTTGTGCCTCAATCCATCACTTTCACTTTGATAACTCACAGGAAATTTCCTCTCGGCTCTGGTTGAAAGGCATCTGTCTCCTGGTCCATCCCTGCCATTTCTGACTATCAGTCTGGGTAAAGCCAGCAGAGCTCCTTCTTTACTTCAGGCCCGAGAACTCATTGTGTAAGGCCACGGGATGCAGCCATGTAGGAACTCCAGGCTGAGACAGAGCTTGCATCTACCTTCACCCACCCAGGGGCCCTTCTGTCTCTAGAGCACTGGCCAGCGAGGGCTCCCCTCCCTCCCATTCTGGAGGGGGGCATCTGATTTCTTAGCAGGCTATCTCCTTGCGCCCTCTGGAAGTTAGGGAACTCTTGGCTTTTTTGTTGCAGATCTTAAGGCTTCATCATTGGGACCTAAGAAAAAAATAGGGGCTACCTAGAAATGTTTGTTATATTTTTAGGTACAGAAAGAACAAGAAAACACTTGCCAGGTTGGCTGCCTAGACGCTGAGACTCTTACCAAATGGGCTGGAGCTATCATCAGTCTGCCTTGATGGCTATAAGTGGAAACGACCCAGCCAATCCAAATTTATAGCTGCCAGCAGCAACTTTCATTTAAGGATGGTAATAAGTGATAACTTGTGGAAAGTTAAAGTTTCCATAGGTTGTTATGAAATATTATCCTGAAAGGAACTGTTTATAACAATTCAGGTGCTGCCATGCTAGGTGGCTCCCCACTGGCAGCCAGGGGCATGTGAACATTTAATCTCCAAAATGCCTTCTGGTTCAGAGCTGATGATGAATTTAAAAAAAAGAAGAGGTGGGGGGAGCTTCAGAGATGCCAAAGGCAATTAATGCTTTAACGGTGGATTTCAAAGAGGGTGTCAGGCTGTATGTAGACGGGTGGGACATAGTCCTTCAGGAGTACAGACAGAGTTACAAGTTAGGTTTGGCCCTCTGATAAAGCTGGACTCCACTGTTAAATTGCTCATGGAGCCTCTGCTCTTCAGCTCTTGGAAACATACCTGCAAAAAACTTCTGTGTCTTCTTAGATGCAGCCAGGAATTTTTCCGTGATGCCTCATTCCTTGCCTAGAGCTACATTTAAAAAACCCCAGTGAGCAAAGAGTTGGCACATTCGATCAGGCTCTGACGCTAACTGTGCGGATCTTGGTGGATTCCACCAAGTAGTTGACCAGTTGGTCTTGCGTGGTCTTGATTTTCAGTGGGGAACTCACCCTGGGCTGCATTAGGACTTCTGTCGGCCTAGATAATTTTGCCTTTGTGGATGTCCTTCCTCTATTAAAAAAAAAAAAAAAAGACAAAAAACTGCATGAAAGAATATAATCCAAGTTAGAGTGTGTTCATTTTTCTGTTTGATTTTAAAAAGAAGTTAAACAATTTTTGCAGGCCCCTGAAAGTATGATGGGACTAGGCCCTGTGCCCATTGCACCTAGTGGATAAGTAGACCATAAAGTCACCAGGCAGGAGAAAAAGACTGAAAGGAGAGATCTTCAAGAAAGGGGTGTCCTGGGTGGGAGTAGCTTGCTCCAGAATTCTAAAATCCCGATTTGAACTGCACCCAAAAGATCAAGTAGGAGGAAAGGAAGGTTGGGCAGAGAGAACCCCAGGGAAAGCCAGGTTTCAAGTCCTTGCAGAGCCTGAAACTGGTAACTACAGCCAAAAAGCACCCAGTTGGAACAGGGATCCTTGCCTTGGTCTCCTGAACCGTGCTCCTCCCCAGCCCAGCCCAGCCCCACCCCTGAAGTCAGCCTTGCCTCATCCCATCCACGCTTCAGGACACAGTGGACAAGATCTCAGTGATTTTTCTGCCCAGAGTAAGAGTGAAGGGAGAACGCAGATCACTTGTACAAATCTTTTCCTACATATTTCAATAGATTTTACATTGACTTTCTTGTTGTTGGTTTTTTTTCCTACATAAGTCTGTAAAGAAGCATAGTAGGGTTGTTGTTAAAGAGAAAATTTCATGTTGTGAAGTATAAAGTTCCACACAAGTATGACCATCATAATGGTTTTTATCCTGATTTCAACCCATCAAACATCATTCTCACATCTGAACTCTAAATAATGAAGCATGAATGTCCTCTATTCACAGAGCATTGTATAGAACACTGAACATTGTGGGATACATAAAAATGAATTAGCTGAAAGCACCACATGCTTTGAGAGATATTGTACTACTTGGCAGAAAGTGGAAGTTTTATAGTCAAATGTCAGGGTGCCAGATCTATGTAAGACCTTTAATGCTCAGCAGGGTGCAACCTGGTCAACTGGACCCTGAGGAAAAAAAAAAGATCTCAGTACAAAAGAATAGGATCCAAGCTGGAACTATTAAATTACTCCCTAACTAATACAAGAAATGGGAATGGCTCTTATTAAAATATATGCACACGAAAGAATTATGCTTTGAATCCTGGGAACCCAGTTTTAGTTCTCAGCTTGAATAGTAGGGACCTGCGCTTATGAAAAGGGGTGGTAATGGACATGGCTATTCCTGGTTTTGGCTTTTTCTGTAGGTGGCGATGACATGGATGTAACCAAGAACAAACGAGATGGCACTGAAGTCACTGAAAGAAGTAAGAGCATGATAAATGTCATTATAAAAGTGATAAAAAATTTGGAAAAAGTAAATGATTCGTCCCTAATTCTACCACAACTACTGTATCTTTTTTTCTATTTCTTATGTTTTTCGTTCTTAGTTTTTTCTTAGTTTTTTGCTCTTTTTTTCACTGTACAATTTTAAATGTATTTCTAAATAGGCTTTATTTTTTCCTTTAAGAAGGCTTTTGTTGATTTTTTAAATATGCTTGTAATCGAAATGTGTTCTGTTTTTTCTTCAAAGACCAGAATTGCCATTTCAATGTTACAGTTGTTATAACCAGCACTTTTAATGATTTCATAATATCCTGTTGAATGAATTTACTAGAGTTTATTCAATTGTGTTCTTATTTAGGGATACAGCGTGATGGAAATCCAAAAGAATAATATCCCCATTACTGCAGGGACAAAATTGGAGTCACACTGGTGTCATAGTTGCAATCTACACTGAAAACTGAAAACAGGCACATTTCTTTTGTGAAACTGCCCAAATGATAAATTCAGAGACATTTAAACTGTCCCCTTAGCAGCTCTAACTCTTTCATCTATCCTGTGACTTTCATATATCTCCAATAAAAAAAAAACAAATCTCTGCGTCCACAGACTTGGAACTCTTCAGAAATAATTTATTTTTATGTGTCATAGAATCCCAAAAGTCCACACAACAAGAGGTTTAGTGAAAGCTCAAGGACTGTTATTCAAATCAAGCTGCCATTTTTGTCTCTACGACCGTTTCCTTTTATGCATGTGATGCTGCTTCTGCTCCTTTAATAACCCCGCGTTGCTGCTAAGACAACCAAACTAATAGGAACACGCAGAGTGAAGAAAGAAAGGGTGACGAGTGGGAGCACTAATAGCCGTGTGGGAAGAAGCAGTTGCCAGCACACAAAGTGGCGCCCCACCATCCTCTTCATCCTTTTCTGTTTTCATGAGCTGCACCTGCATGCATACCACATACAAGCATATACTTGGGCCTGTGCACACATGTATGCGTGAGAAGTGTGATTTCAGAAGACAGGGCCTCAGCTATATAGGGGCACCTTGATGTCCAATGCAGGGGGAGGCAGTGCTTGATGACGGTCACAGTCAGAGCACAAAATTGGCCCAGTTATGGTTTCAGAATCTACCCACCCCCCATGCTGCTGTAGAGGAGGGAGTGATTCAGGAAGGCAAGAGTTCTTTATTCTAACTGGTGTTTTTAAAAAACACAAAAAACATTTATGACCGCCATAGCCTCACCACCACTTGGCACCTTCTCTGTTTCAGGAGGCAAAGGGACTGATTCTCAAGTCTGTCTTGAATATTCACCTGTCCATGATTTCACCAAGCACCAAATGTGGCTTATCAACCCCCTTCCTTCATACATCTCCTCACACTCAGGCATGGCCCTGAAGATTTTAGAATGAATTATGCGTCCTTGAGATACCCCCAAATTCACAAAGAAGTTCGGGGTCATTATCTACATCACAGTGGAATCAGCCAGGAAGATGTCCTAGCCTCAGGTGGACTGGGTGACTGTTCAAAAGGGACAGTGCAGAGAAAAGTGGCTTGAGGTTCTGATCCTCCTTCAAAGGTGAATCCAGGCCTGGGCTAGATCTAATTGTTAGATGAGAGACATTAATGCATGGTAACTCATTTTTCAAATCAGTGGGTAACTAACTACTTTTGGTCCCAAAGAAATATAAACCTATTTTCTAGGTACATTAAGTCCCATTGTTATTGCACCTATTTGCTTTTACAGAAGGTCAGATCAAATCCCTTGAAGCACAAGTGTAAAAAAATCTACCTTGAACCTAATTGAATGTGCTGAGCTTATGAAAGATGCGAGGCCTTGCCAAAGTGGAGGAATTGCAGTGCATTATGTAAGATCTCCTCTTTTCTTTGTCTTTTTCTAGTCATCACAGAAACAGTAACTACAAGACTTACATCCTTACCACCAAGTAAGTGACTTATTTTGAGAACTTGCTTCTCACTAAGGCTCATGTGAAGGGCTCCACGTGTAACCTTTTTCATGGGCTCTCACTCGTCAGTCCAGCAAATCCAGAATATCGGAAATCTTTTTTTAACAGCTGTGTTGACTTTAACTTATATCCCACAGACTCCACCAGTTTGAAGTGTGTAATTCAATGGTCATTAGTGCATCCATATAGTCGTGTGGCCCCTTTGCAACAATCTAATTTTAGAACATTTCCATCCTCTCTCCCCTCTCCCTGGCCCCTAAAATACACAAATCTGGTTTCTGTCTCTCTAGATTTGATTGGACACTAAAATATCAGAAATCTTCTCCAGCCTGGGCCTGGGTTAGGAGGAGGGAACCATAGTCAGGCTTCTGTTTGAATCTGCTCTTCTCTCAGGAGGTCGCTGGGGTTAGTGGATTCTATAATGGAAATCCAAGCCCCCGAGCTAGCCCTGCACCTCCTGGGAGTCCTGGTTCAGGAGGGGGTGGGAAGCCCCTGCATCCACACATAGGTTGGAGCATGATGGGCTGCCAGGTCAAACACCATCCTCACAGAGCTGTCACTCGGCCCTCTGACACTTCCAGGGGCTGCCAGGTCCAGGGCACTGGCCAGGCATTCATAAAAGTCCAACCCAGGCCCTGGCCTCAAGGAGTTTTCATCACTTGCTGAATTTTCTAATACTTAAATTACCCTAATCAGCAACCACCCTGCAAACTTTCTTTTTAAATTCAGTAGAATATTTCCTCTTGACATTTGTATCAAAAACAAACAAAATAAGATCCATGTGGTGCCGGTGGGAAAGGGGCCCCAAACCAAGAGGGTCGTGGGTGAGAGGCCAGGGAAGGTGCGTGAGAGGGGCTGCTGAGTCCACTTGTAAATTGTCACCTGCTCCTCATTTCTGCAGAAGGGGGGACCAGCAATGGCTATGCTAAAACAGGGTCTCTGGGTGGAGGGAGCCGGCTGGAGAAACAGAGCCTGACTCATGGCAGCAGCGGCTACATAAACTCAAGTAAGTGCCTGCTGGTGGGAGGGGTCAGGGAAGGGGAGCTGGGCAGGGAAAGGGATCACCACCACTGTCTGTCACCCATTCCAAATGCCCCAAAGAGCTGTGAGGCCTATTTCAAATGGAATCAGTTGTCATTATGTCCCCAATATAAGTAACATGGTTAAGAAGCCTTCCTAGAGAGGTGACTCCTTTCCCACTGAACTACTTACTCTCTGTAAGTCATTTCTTTTAGAAAAGGGTATGCATGTCTGAGGGTTTACAATTTGAATTAACAACAACAAATCAACAAAAGAAACTTAATGATTAGGTTACTGTGCTAAGGAAATCCGGTGACATACAATCCCAGACTGTGTGAGTTTCCACTGGGCAAACATCCAACACAAACCCAGTAGATCCCAAAGAAATAATAGTTCCTGGTAACTTTCAACTGAAACACAACAAACAAAGCAGGGAAAACACATATATACACACATTGCCTCTAAAGCTATAGTTTTAAACGTTTTACTTTATATTGGAGCATAGCCAATTAACAATGTTGTGGTAGTCTCAGGTGGATGTACATATAAATGTATCCATCCTCCCCCAAACTCCCCTCCCACCCAGGCTGCCAGATAACATTGAACAGAGTTCCCTGTGCTGTAGAGTAGGATCTTGTTGGTTATCCGTTTAAGATACCACAGTGTGTACATGTCCATCCCCAAGTGAAATGAAGTGAAAGTTGCTCAGTCGCGTCCAACTCTTTGCGATCTGTCTAGTCCAAGGGATTCTCTAGGCTAGAATACTGGAGTGGGTAGCCTTTCCCTTCTCCAGGGGATCTTCCCAACCAAGGGATTGAACTCAGGTCTCCAGCACTGCAGGCGGACTCTTTACCAACTGAGCCACAAGGGAAGCCCATCCCAAACTCCCTAACAATCCTTTACTTCCATTCCCCATTCTCTCCCCCTGCCCACGCCCCCTCAACCTGCAACTGGAAGTTCATCCTCTAAGTCTGTGAGTCCAGAGTCATTTTTAAATCTTGGAATGACACTGAAGAGAAGACCCAAGGTATGCAAACAGCTGAGCTGTCCGACTCACAGAGTCTGGGGTTGTAAGTCACCGGATTTCCTTACCTGCACAAGTCCTTACCTGTGGAGAGACAGTTGCATGTGGGCTTGCATTCTGGTGCACCCAGCAGTGGTCTACAATTACAGGCCAGGTCCTTAGGAAACATTCTGCTTCTCCACTTCCATGCACTTTGGCTACAGACAGAAAGGACCTCCCTGTCTTTCAGGGTTCTGGGAAAGGGCAGCAGCAGTAATTCCACCCTTATTTCTGAGCAGCCTTTCGGTCACGCTCTGCTGAAGGCCTCTGGCCCCTCCACAGGGCTCTCCTTCATTAGGACTGACTGCATGTACCTAGTATAACTGTATGTCACCCTGTGAAGTGCTCTGAGGGTTTATGTCTTTCCCCACTTGTAGGTGGGAGCATGCGAGGCAATGCCTCCACCTCCAGTTACAGGAGGGCCCATTCACCTGCCTCCACTCTGCCCAACTCACCAGGCTCGACTTTCGAGAGGAAGACTCATGTCACCCGCCATGGAACATATGAAGGTACGGGCCCCACAGACTTTAAGAAAGAACTACTCTCTCCCCTCAGTAGCTTCTCTCATCCTTTGAATGAATTCAGTTATTTTGTCCTAAAGCAGAGCTTCTGGCATGACTTTCTGGTGGGGCTACTTCGCAGGCAACAGGACACATAGGACTTGAGCTCAGGGAAGAAGTCAAGGCAAGACACCCAGCGTGGGGTTATCCACATAGGGTTATTAGCAGAAGTTGGAAACTGAAGGAGTTTGTCAGGGAAGAGAGTTCAAAAGCAGAAGGGAACACAGCAGAAAGATAAAGTTTGGGGGGAAATGGAGAAAGAAGAGCCAGGTCACAGAAAGGAGGAGTCAATGGCAATGCCATTTAAGTCAGAGAGAGAGGGGGAAAGCTTATGATCAAGAAGGAAGAGGTGAGAGGAAGACATCTGGGTCCCTAAGGTTACTGGAATTCCTGGCTATCTACATAAATCTACAGTTTTAGTGGAAAACAGACAAGCCAGGTGCAAGTGGGTCTAATAGTGAATGAGATGGGGACTAGTGATGGAAAAGCAGGGTATCCTGCTTCAGGACATCCCAGTAAATGATTTTGACCCAGGGCTGCCAAGGGTAGGGAGAACCCTAAATCCAGGCCAGGTGGAGAGGATCACCACAAGTGCACCCTGCTGCTCTGCCAGCACCGGTCTCTTCATGTAACAAGGCCCATCTCCGGAACAGGCCGCACGAGTTCAGAGAACTGCTGGTGCTGACCGCACGTTCGTTTGATCAGAGATGGGCCAGCGGCATCAGCACTGCATAGGGCAGAGCTGAGGAAGTGAAAACAAAAAGGAAACGAAACAGCTGTCCTTTGTTCAAACCTCGTCCCACCGAAGTAGATCAGTGACCAGAAGGAAGTGCCACAAGCAAGGCCCTTGGGCATAATGTGTTTAAATCCTGGGCTGAACACCCAGGCTGCAAAGGTGCAGAAAGGACCCACTCTCTCAGAAGCTATTTGGGTTTAAGTGGCCGTTTGTACTAAATGTTTGTCCTTTCTCCAGGGAGCTCCAGCGGCAACTCTTCCCCTGAGTATCCTCGGAAGGAATTTGGTATGTCCTATCCTTATTTTCTAAAGAAATGGTCGGTAAATCCTGGCAGGGATGGAGAGGGAACATCATGAGTTAACATCATGAGTTAAGTGGGTTCTTCTAGAAGAGTCTGACCTCTGCTGACCTCTTTTTCTTGGCTCTTTTCCTGAAGCATCTTAAGGGGACAAATGGTCAGACGCATCAGTTTGCTATCAAAAGTCTTTGCTCATGAAATGGCAAGCTTCTCATACAAGGCTCAGGCTTGGGCAGATAAGCCCTAAGGCCAGGCAACAATCATAGAGTTTTCCCTTCCACAGGACCCACAGAGACCTTCCTACAAAGGGGAACAGGGGTGAGAATGCACAAATATCAAACATCCCAGCCCCTCTACCACAGCAGCCTCAAAGGGGCACGTTTTAACCAAATGAAACCTGAGGTGGGATCTTAAATCTTGAGTCCATAGTCTTGGGTTCCCACTCTGCATAAGAATTGATGATATGAATGATTATAATTTCATTTATTTACTTGCTTACAGTGCAAAAACCAAGACAGTCTCTAACAAAAAACTAAAGGAAAGACCTGGCAGTCTTGATATATTTAATCAATGTGATCAACCAGTCCAAACGGATCATGATTACCTTAGTTAACATTCTAAATGTGAGCCAATTTAACATTCATTTGCTAACTTAACACCCTAAACACACTGGGGCTTACATAACTTTCGCTGCCCTTTGGCCATGTGGGCATCATTTATTAAACATCCACTATCCATAAAGGTTTCTATCTGGATATAAATGCACTATGAAAACAACCTCCCCCACCCAAATAGGTCTGCCTCCATATCACAGATATTTAGCATGCCACCTCTTATATATGCCTAATATTACTTTTCTTTGTTTCTCAGCATCTTCTTCAACCAGAGGACGTAGCCAAACACGAGGTAATCTCTGTCACTGGGTTCAGTTCAGTTCATCCAACTAGTATTTTCTGAGCATCTACCATGTATCCAGACATGAGCCAGGAAAAGTGAGGAGTGAAGAATGAATAGCCATGGTTTCTGACCTCAAGGAGCCTGTAGCACCTGGGGGTCTCCTTTGGGAAGGGTGGATTTTTGACAGCAGACTAGCAAGCGTGTGGAGTGGTTCGCTCTGCTGGACCGTGTGAAGGTGCTAGCATCACATCTCATTTCACGTCCAGTCTCCTGCGTGACTGTAGCAAGTTGTGCTGTAATTGCATTTACACAGCGAAAAAAAAATGAGCACAAGCCCCTCTTTTTCATTGTTCCAGGGAACGAAGTTCTCTGCGAGAGTTTTGCACTCTCCACAACTGCTTGTGGATAAGGCCCTAGGAGGGAATGTGGTCCTAGAGAAAGCTGCCCTTGATTTATCCGGTGAGGGTGGCAAGGAGTGTGTCAGGGCTGTGCTGAAGGCAGGATTCCTAGGCCCTGGGCATTCGTAAGGGTCAGTCTAAGCCTCCCAGGGCCCTGGAAAGTTAGGCGCATACCAACCACACACAACTTGATAGTTGATTGACGCTGATGCTCCTCCTGAAACTTAGAATGTTAAATCACCCACTTGCTGCCCTAATGAGGCCAAGATTGACTAAGGAAATACTAGAATTCTCTTGCTATTGGCTAAGAAACCCTGGAGACAGGAGAGCAGATTGGTTCTGGTAAAGGGGAGTGGGCCCTAGGAAGCTGTTCTGAGTCGCTCAGTCGTGTCCGACTCTCTGCAACCCCATGGACTGCAGCCCACCAGGTTCCTCTGTCCATGGGATTCTCCAGGCAGGAATACTGGAGTGGGTTGCCATTTCCTCCTCCAGGGCCCTAGGAAAGGGGTTGGTTATTGCTGATTGTGATGGCACCTCCAGACTCAGCCTGGGGTTTCTGCTCTCAGCGCTGTGATCTGGGGTAAGGAGAGGACACCTCTTTCTAAGCAGCACTCATCCTGGGCACACCTAGGTTTTCTGTCCCCGGGTCACAGAGCAGCCCAAAGATAAATCTGCAGCTCAGAGCTCAGTCAGGCACTGTGGGCCCAGCCTCTTCTCTCACAGCTGTTCCATCTCTCCCCTGTACAGAGAGCGAGATCCGAGTCCGACTGCAGAGCGCGTCCCCGTCCACCCGCTGTAAGTGCCTCCGTCCTGGGAGGGACCCAAGAGCCCAGGGCCCCTGCTGCGTGTGCACAGCCACTCGTGCCATAAATGACAGGTCTAAGGTTGTGACGGGGACCCAGGGCTGCACGCAGCGGTGCCGAGCTGAGCAAGTCCTGGGCCCTGCTGCTCTGTAGTTCACAGGCAATAAAGCCCCAGCCATGACAGCTCCGGGACAGAGGGAGCGGGGGCCAGAGGAGTCTTCCCGGGTCAGTCAGTCACTGGAAGGGAGACTGAAGGAGGGTCTCAGCGAGAGGAGTGGGCAGAGACGCGGGAGGAAGTTTCTGTACACCTGCAGGAAAAGGAGCAGGAGGGGACTCCAGGAGGTGGTTAAGACCAGAGTAGGCAGACGTATGAGAGTTCAAACCTGGTTATCTCAGATGTCAGGGATTCCCTTGTCTCTGTTGACTGTGTGGCACTCCTGTTGTGGGTAGGTGGGAGCCAAGAATAGACCAGGAAGAGAAAGAGCTGGCTTAGGTGGCTCAGGAATCAGAGACTGGGACTTGTCCCAGGAGCTCAGGGCCTGGGCCGTGGGATCCAACGCCAGGCCTGACACGGTCTCACCTTAGTCTTTCCAGGCTTGGGAAGGGGGTTGTGGAGCACACAGTCTGGAGCTCTCAGGGGTGGGGGTGCCTGGGTGGTCCTCTGGCACATGTTATCAGCAAATGTCTCCTCTCACACGTTGCCCTTGCACCATGCCACCCTCCTCTTCTGTTTGCCACCTTGGGAGGCACAGCATGTTTTACTCCACTGAATCACCTCATTGCAAATCCTCATTGCCAGAGGGTCTGGAAATTAACTCACAGGAAAGCAACATAATGTTTAAGAGTTACGGGCCACACATTCCCTTTGACACTTCAGAGCATACAAGGTCAGAGACCCCACACCCGAGGCAGCCTCTGCCCGGATGAGAGTACCGCTGAACCATTTGTTTCAAGGGGTCTTGTTCTCTGGCTATCCCAGGTGTGAGTGCTCCCCCGATCCAGGATGACAGGGTCTTCCAGCCACAGAATCTTCCCTGTGATGTCTAATTAGGAAATATCTACTGAGGACTTTGACCTCCTTGTAGAGCCACTAGATTTATGAGGCTATTAACATTACAAAGTGCCAGGTTAATCAGTGCTATAAATTGACAAAATGCAGAAATGACAAGGCTAACCAGAAATGTCCCAGCAGGTGAAGTGGAGGCTTCATCCTCCCCAGTGTTCAGGGTGCCGTGAATGTTCACCACTGCAGCTTGGGAAGGAATCCCAAGCCAAATGAAAAGCTAAGGGATTCCTTTCAGGGACAGAATTGGATGACGTCAAACGTTTGCTCAAGGGGAGCCGCTCAGCAAGTGTGAGCCCCACCCGGAATTCCTCTAACACACTCCCCATCCCCAAGAAAGGCACCGTGGAGACCAAGGTGGTGACAGCGAGCTCCCAGTCAGGTAAGCCCCCCAGCCCCAGGCTGCTGTGGAAGGAAGGGAGTAAGGTGATAGGTGTGCCCAGGCAGGCTTTTCAGGATGCAGCGGAGACTTTGCAAAACCCTGAGCACTGCTCTTCCTGCAGCGTGAAAATGTGGACTGCATCTTCTCACCTCCATCTGATCAGCCTTCCCACGTGCTGGCCATCGTCTGGCTCTAGAGCCTAGAGATTCTCCCAGGAAATTCTCGACTTGTCCTGGGAATGTGTTGGCCAGGTTCCCCGAAGGAAGAATATTGGGGAAAGTTGTAGTGTTTTCTGTCATTCATTCACTCATCCGATAAACATTTATTATGTACTCCCTCTATTCCAAGCACTGGGCACTGCGGAAAGGCAGTGAGCAGGGTAGACTGAGGGGAAGACAAGCAGGCTGAGTGTAGTTCAGGACTCATACATCATGTGCCTGCCAAGTGCAAGGCGGGTTCTGTGGGTGGCAGAGAGATGAATCAGCAGGTCCCTGGGGGGAGGTGAGGAGAGAAGCCAGTTCTGCTATATATGAGTTGAAGCTTTCCTCTCACTACTGGGAAAAAAAAAAAAAAAAAAACAAACCCTTGAGATAGCAATCTTTTGTTTTTCAATATAAAACCAAACCTCAGAGTAGTTTGTGACCTGTGTGGCTAACTCCCACTCAGTTTATTAATAGGCAGAATTGGTTTCAGATTTGAGATGTGCCCAATGCCACTCAGGGTAACAGCATGCCCCTTGGGCCTGGTTGGCACAAAGAAATGTTTAAGGAGCGTTCAACAGGAGAAGGCTGCCACCGGTACCGAGTGGCCTCGGAACTGAGGACTTCCCTTCCTGTGCTGCTGTCTGCAATTCTACTGTAAAGGAGTCGTAGCTCCGTGGCATCTGTGAAGGGGAGTCAGCAACAGAGAGAGAGAGAGACCGTTAGTGGGGACAGTGCACTGGGAGGTGGTAAGGGGGGCTTAGAAGGAGAAATGGGCGACCCTAGAGCAAAATTTACCTACTTCAAATTTCATCAAGAGCCAACAAGAATTTCTGACTCAAGAGATCAGGTTTTCACCAGCAACAAGATTTCAGACAGAAGTGGGATGACCAACTGCTGCAGTTTCCTTAGACTGAGGGAGTTGTCAGGACTAGGGACCTTCAGGGCTAAAACTGGGAAAGTTCTGGCAAACCAAGCCCACTGGGTTCCCCAGCACAGAGAATGGGTTTGTCTCACTGGGGTGTGTGTATGTTTTCAGTGTCTGGCACCTATGATACAACCATCCTGGATGCCAACCTTCCCTCCCATGTGTGGTCCTCCACGTTGCCGGCAGGGTCCTCCATGGGCACCTATCACAACAACATCACAACCCAGAGCTCATCCCTGCTCAACACCAATGCCTATTCTGCAGGATCAGGTATGTGGCTCGCAGCTCACAGCCCCTCCCTGTCCTGACCCCTCCACATCTCACCCTGGAGCTGAACGGCCCCACCCCATGGCTTCCTAGAAGGGCTTCCTGTGGCCAACCAGCCCAAGATTTTTCCACTGGAACTTCAATTCAATTTCTATGCTGATTCCTCTGGTGGAATAAACACACACACACACACACACACACACACACACACACACACACACACACACCTATATATAATGAGAAAGAACATGAAAACAAATATAAGGATTAACTGTGTGAACTTGAGAGATCATTTAACTTCTCTGGGTTTTAAGTGCCCTCTCTTTGAAGCAGTCATGAACGAGAAGGGCTTGGCTGGAATCGATGTCCATTCAAAGCCCCACCAACCTGCAACTGCCCATTGGCTATTATGACCCAAGGCACACCATGGACTAATGATTGGTTCCATGCTGCAAAGCAGGAGCCCAAGGTTTTCCTAAAAACAGTAGTGTAACACAGTGCAATGCTGGCCTTTCTTCCAGCGCTTCTCTGCCCCTGTTCTGTGCGGATGTACTCTCACTAACCTTCTTCCCTCTCCCGTAGTCTTTGGAGTTCCAAATAACATGGCCTCCTGCTCCCCAACTCTGCAGCCCGGAATCAGCACCAGCTCCTCAGGTCAGTGCTTGCCAGCTTGAAAAAAATGGTTGCTCTTGCCTAGTGAGGGAAATGGAATGGTTTGTAGGGAAGATGTTCTTCTTGACCAAGAGCATGAGGACTTCCTCCATACACATGGCAGCACAGAAGCAGTAACCAAGGAGCTGCATTAGAAGACTCAGAGCCTGCCCTCCATCACAGACACAGCTCAGTCCCCAAGGAAAAGGGGGCCAGAGGCTGCGCTTACGTGCTTATTCTGTGCCTGTCCCTCTATCTAATAGGAGAGAGGGAGAGATGGAAGTAAAGGGACTAAGTGAGGCAGAGCTCGTGACATTTTTAGGTGGAAAGCGTTGTTAATTTACAAAGAACTTAACCGCATCTTAAATGTTGTAGTTCCTTGGGAGTCTCAAACAATGTTACTGCTTTGCTTCCAATGCAGATGTATAATCTTTTTAAAGTATTTATTCACTCTATTTCCACATACATCATCATAGCCTATATGTAAATAAGTTATCAGCCCATTTCTTTTGTTAAAGGAATTTGTCTTCTTTCTGTGTTATCATGACTAATATCACATAGTGATGTAGGCCGTTTTTATTTTCCTTGGCCTTCTTAACTTCTGATTTCAACACCACCAATTAACTAGTGTCCCACAAACCCAGCAGATATCAGATTCAAGCTTTTTTTTCCTCTTGCCTTTGCTAGTTTACTCTGCAAAATCCTGACTGAGGAGGATGGGCTGATGTTGGATTTTGTGCCCCAAACTCCAGATAGGATGGAATACAAGAAGCTGTTAGCTAGGGAGGAATGAGCTTCTACACTGTTAAAAACAGACAACCAACCAGCCTTTGAAATACTGCTGGGGGTGAGGGGACTTCTAGGTGCTTGAGTCAGAAGGAAAAATAAGGTCCTGTGCTGTTAGTGCCTCAGCCATTGTGTCTGGATCTGCAGTTCCCATGCTGTGTACCGAGGCACCCTAGGGTCCTGCAGAGAAGGGAACCCCTGGGATATTTGAAATTTTTGAGGCATATAGTAACATCTGTCAGACCCTATGCAAACTACTACTATTAAGTTGTGTGGACCTAAGTTACTCAATAAATGGAGCTTAGGAATTTTCTGGGTGGGGCAGTGAGGGGAAGAGTAGTGTTTAAAAAATTACCATGTCAGTAAGAGTGTGGGAACTGAGAAGGTTCAGAGTCTCTATCATATGCAAGGGCAATCATCATGAAAGTGGTTTAGGGGGCTCCTGGGGCTGGCTGCCTTACTTAGAGGGCCTCATCTATGTACCTGCTCTCACCTGTCCTCAATTCCTCTCAGTGTTCGGCATGCAGAACAATCTGGCTCCCAGCTCATCCACCCTGTCCCACGGCATGGCTGCCACCTCCACAGGTCTGTAACTGGGGTTTGGAGCCTAGGAGCTGGGGAGCAAGGCCTCTTTGCAGCTATAGCTCACAATAGCCCTTTTCAGCAATGGAATTAGAGGGACCAAAATGTCCCTAAAAGTCAATTGACCTTTCCCACCAAAGAAAAATCCTCCGTACACTGACCAGAGATGCCAGTCTCAGTCAAGTGCTGGCTCAGACATGAGTGAGAGCCTTGCTGGGGGTGTGTCCTCTGTGTCCCACGTCTCATCACTGTCCTTAACTGCCCACTGTCACTGCATATCAATCATTTGGCTGACTTTATAGTGCACCCCTCTGTGCAAACCTGGAGGATGCAGGAAAGAAGAGGCGCGAGCCTCAGCCTTTGCCCTCAGCTTGCTTACTGTTCAGTTGGAGGGCTTCTCTGGTGGCTCAGATGGTAAAGAATTTGCCTGCAGTGTGGGAGACCCAGGTTCAAACCCTGGGTCAGGAAGATCCCCTGGAGAAGGGAATGGCTATCCACTCCAGTATTCTTGCCTGGAAAATCTCACGGGCAGAGGAGCCTGGCAGGTTACAGTCCAGGGGGTCACAAAGAGTGAACATCTCATGCATATGAAACATCTGGGGGATCCTGTAAGAGAGCATGAATTAAGCTGTGCAGAGCAGGTGTTGGTACTGTAGGAGTTCAGAAGGGAAGTAGATGTGGGGGGATGGGGGAGTCTAGGAGGACTTCATGGAGGAGGTGGCCTTTGGAACACTCCTCCAAGGATGAGGATTATATCATACAAAGTTTCATCTAAGTTGTTGTTGTCCTCATGGCTGGAGAGAGTTGATTTCATGATTCATTATTATTCTGTTCATTACTATTGTTCAGTATTATCTTCTCTCCCCTGGGGAGGCCGCCTGTCTGCCAGGGCAGGTCAGCTGCTTCTGCACAGTGTGGAGCTGCCTCCTGTGCCCCACTCATCTAGTGGTTCTTGCCTTGCAGCATACGGTGTGAAGAAAAACATGCCCCAGAGCCCCACTGCTGTGAGCACTGGGGTGTCCACTTCTGCAGGTAAGTGCCGCCGCCAGCTCCCGGAGGCAGGCCAGCACACCGGAAGGTCTGTTCCGTAGTCACATGTGGCAGGAGGGAACATAACCCATGGGTGGTCTGAGGTCTACAAATGGGACTCACCCCGAAGGCCTCTTGGTTGTTTCCAGGAGTGAGCAGCTGGGTGTGCCTCTCACCTTACCTTGGCCTTCCTGTCCAAGGGGGCCGTGAAGCTCCATCCGCCACACCTGCCCAAGGTCAGGCCCACACAGCCCAGCCCCCACCCCTGTTGGAAGCCCCATCACAAGAGCCAGGGTGCCCCTTGGAAACTGCCACACCCTCCCTACTTTCTGTGGCATCTTTATCAACTCAGACGCATGACACACAGTAGCCTGTTTTCTCCGCTGCTCTGATCCTGGTGTGTTTCCCTCCATTCAACAAGTTATCCATCCAAATCCTGTTTACCAAGCACCTGCTTTGTGTGAGACAGTGTTCTGAGTGCCTGGCGTAGACACAGGGGCTTGCCAGGTGATTCAGTGGTAAAGAATCCACCTGCCAACGCAGGGGGATGAGCGTTCTATCCCTGAGTTGAGAAGATACCCTGAAGGAGGAAATGGCAACCCGCTCCAGTATTCTTGCCTGGAAAATTTCATGGACAGAGGAGCCTGGTGGGCTACAGTCAATGTGGTTGCAAAGAGTCTGATACAACTTAGCGACTGAACAGGCACGCAGTATGCAGACACAGATGAAGAGGCTAGATTCCCATTCTCACCAGGCTGACAGTTCCAGTGGAGGAAGCAGATAACAGACAACTGGACAAAGTATACAATATAATAACAGAAAATGACACGTAGTGGAAGGACAGACATAGTGAGGTGGTAGAGACAGGGATGTGTGCATGCTGGATGCAGTGGTCCGGAAAAGCTCCCCCAGCATGCAAACACTTGAGACTTTCCATTAGAAATGAACCTACCCACTTAATTAAAGAAGGGCCTGCCTGGCATAGCAACTTTGGCCCATTCACTGAAGATCCTATAGAGTCCAGGTGGGAGGAAGCCCCACAGGCCAGCCCCCCGTGCTTCTGATGTTGACCCAACCTCCTGATGGCCAGGCCCAGCCACTCGGGGGAAGATGCCACTCGGGGGAAGATGTCTCTGGTCCCCAAGATGCTTCTTAGTAATGGCTGTCAGTATCAGCGAGAGCAGAAGCCCCTTAGACACACCCACTTATCCCTTTCTTTTCCTCCACCCTCCTTTTCTTCTTCTCCTGGTTACTCCTTCCCTTTTCCTTGCCCTCCACCTTTTCCATCCTCATCACCCACTTCTTTCCTCTCCAGCCAGCACCACAAATGTCCAGAATGATGACCTCTTGCACAAGGACTGTAAATTCCTGATCCTGGAGAAGGACAACACGCCCGCCAAGAAGGAGATGGAGCTGCTGATCATGACCAAGGACAGCGGGAAGGTCTTTACAGCCTCCCCAGCCAGTGTCACTGCAAGTACGTGGGAGCCCATGAGACTCAGGTTTTGGACGAAAGACAGTGTAGGCAATGTCCTACCAAGGTGGTATGAGATGTTTGAATGATAGAACCATTGTCATTCCATTCAAATGAAAACTGTCTGTTGAGTAATGTCCCAGAGTCTGTCTTGAATGCAGACAAGCTAGGAAAATTCCACCAAAGAGCTCCTAACAGGGTCTTTGGCCAATAATAAGTTAGCTAACTACAGGCCCAGACTGGGGCAGGGGGTTAACCCTAGGAAAGCAGGGCCCTCTTCCTACCAGGCCAACCTCTACCTCTGCAAGCGGGAAAGGATGTGGGTGGGGGAGCGGGGAAAGAAGATCTGGGATCATCACGGGTTGTGTGCACAGCTTCTTTTTCAGAGGACACCCTAAAAAAGGAAAAACAAGCTGCATACACCGACACCTACCTAGTGTCAGAAGCTAACGGTAAGAGCAAATCTGATCGCTGTCCACTTTGGCCGTTCCGTCTGTCATTGATCTGTCTTCCGAGACCTCAGACCTCAGCGTGTGGTCCTGACCAGTAGCATCATAAGACCCAGGAGCATGTTAGAAATGCAGAGTCCTGGGCCCTAACCCAGACCTGCTGTGTCAGAGACTGCATTTTCCCAAACTCCCCTATTGATTCGTGTGTGTTTATCATGGAAGCAAAGACTTTCTGTGGCACATCTAAAGTCCAAGTGGCATTTTTTTTCTCACCTTACTAGTCCTCCCATGACTTTCAGAACTCATAGAAAAAAAGCTTTGCAAACCACTTGCTAGCTTTTTTTTTTTCTTCCCAAATACCTGGATCCTGTCCTGGATTACCATATTTCTTCACATGGTGGTTCCTGTGAATCTCTCCAAATCATGGATTTCAGGGAGCTCAATAAAGGAAGAGAAAAGTTAAGCCACAGAACATGTTTTTTTAATGCAAATGAAATCAGTTACAATCCTCTCAAGGTCTAACACTAAGTCTTCTACTTTTTTTTTTTCCTAGATACTTAAGTGTTTCTTCTTTGATTATCTGAAGCTAGGTTTTCTAAATTAGCAGTTCCTTACATTTTAGGGGTGGAGGTGGGGTTGTGGAGCCAAAGGACCCTTTTCAGAACCTGGTGAAAGCTGTAAACAATTTTTCCAGAAAATCGCACACACGCCCACAAATTCAGTGATCGTATAGCATCTGGGGCTCACTCTCAGCCCTCCTGCCGGCCCATCTTTGCCTTTCTTTTCCTTCCAGTTCAGGTTAGGAGCCTGTGTGCAAAGCCTTTTAACCAAGAAATCAAGAGTCATTTCTCACAAGCACATTTATTGTGTGAACGCCATGGTCACCCCTAGTATGTCCTCCAAAAAATGTCTTGGGCTTTAAGGTCACAAAAGTTTATTACAGTGTATTTTTGCCCACTGTGAATCATTTGCCAAGCCAAGTCTTCATCAACATAATTATTGCAGTATGAGATCCGTGAGGACTGAGTTGATGGTGTTCCTGCACATGGCTGTTCCACGAGGTCCCTGGGGCACACCTACTTCAAGCCCCACAGCAGGTCCACGCACAGGCTGGACCACCCTGCGGGCTCCTGCAGTTTAAGGGCACAGCCACAACAGTGATCTCGGTGTTTCTTTCAGGAGATGTGAAGACTGTGTCTGCAAAGGGCAAGGGCTCCTCTGCAGGTGAGTAAGAGCGGCGGGTCCCACAGCGACAGGAGTGGAGGAGCTGTTGATGGTGAATGGACCAGATAGCAGCCCCCTAGCACGGAGCCAGTGCACACATGAGCACCCCAGCTCCAGAGTGTCCCCAGAAGCCTTCAAAGGGAGTGGGGTGGAGGGCGGTGGAGGGGTTGGCTGGGGGCCAAAGCAGGGCTGCAGAAGGAGCTCAGCTCAGGAGACATGCTCACAGTCACAGTGTACCTGCGGGATGCCCACTGTCTGGGTGCCTACTGCCTGGGTGCCAACTCTCTGTCCAGGATCTGTCAACACAGCAGGAGCAATACAGCAGGGCTACTGGTGGGCCTTACAAACCACTCTCCTCCCCCTGCCCACACGCCTTCAAGGTGACCCTAAGATCACACACGTCTCCAGGCCCTTACACCTTCCTCACCTGCTCCCATAATCTTGTGAGAGAAGGAAATCAAGGAGTATCGGCCCACTTTAGATATTAAAAACAGAATACACTTTCACTAAAAAGAAATAAAAAGCCTCCTGGCCACCCTTAAGTGCTGAGTATAGTTCTAGGCACTGTGGGGATTACAAAGAAAGAGCCTTGTGAACTGAGATGTGGAGATGGCGATTATTCAGATTTGGGCTTCATAAAATGCGGGAGCTTGTGGCAGATCCATGTTCATAATCAAGAATTTTAACCCTGATGCTCTCTGCTACATCCTCTGCTAATTACGCTGCATGCCTTATCTCATTTAACATCCATTTCATGAAGAAAGGTCAACTTTGAACTCCATTTTATAAAAAGAGTAATCAGAGAGGTTAAGGGACCTTCTCAGGCTCACACAGCTCAAGCCCAGGATTGCCAGACCTCTGCTCATCACCAGCCACCACAGCTCCATGTTTACTCCAGGAGCCACAGGGCCCTACACGCAAGCCCACTCATATTCACTCAGGCCTGCAGGAAATCATCACAAGTCAGAGAATTTGGAGGGAAGGGGGCACGAGCCGCCGACATTCACCTTACCCTTGCCCTCTCTTCCACAGACGTCCACGGCTACGACCACCGCCATGGTGGTGGGGGCGGCGGTGGCAGCGGCGGTGCCCTTGGCAGTGGGGCCGCTGGTGGAGGGGGCAAGGGCTCGTGGGGGGCGGCGCCTGCCTGGTGCCCCTGTGGCTCCTGGTGCAGCTGGTGGAAGTGGCTGCTGGGCCTGCTGCTCACCTGGCTCCTGCTCCTGGGGCTGCTCTTCGGCCTCATCGCTCTGGGTATGTGTGGCAGCTCCCCACTGCCTGTTCAGAAGGGCAGGAACCAGCAAGTATCCCAAGTGTCAGGTGCCAAGGGGCCCGAGATCATGGGTGCAGACCCCTTGTTCCTGCAGATGAGGAGGCTGGGGCTCCAGGAGGCCCCTGGTCGAGGTCCTGTGGCTGCTCCATGGCAGAGCTGGGTCTCTAAGGCAGCTCCTGGTTCTCAGGGGCCCAGGGGCCCAGGGCCCCATGCCAGTGGCATCCTGCTCCAAGCACCTGCTGCTGCTGCTAAGTCGCTTCAGTCGTGTCCGACTCTATGCGACTCCATAGATGGCAGCCCACCAGGCTCCCCCGTCCCTAGGATTCTCCAGGCAAGAACACTGGAGTGGGTTGCCATTTCCTTGCTCCAAGCACCTGGCTACGCTTAATAATCAGGCCAGACCTCCCATAGCCTTTCTACTTTCCACGTTGCGTTGACTCTCACACAAGCTCCCTTGGGAGACTTGAGGGCCAGCTCCGTCACCATGGCCAGGCTTCTTCAAGGCTCAGTTCCACTTTTAAGTAGCTCAACCTGCTGGTAGCCACGGCAGACTATCTCCCCCAAAATATTCCAGTAAAATGTCCCCGCAGCGTAAGGAAGCCACCACAGACTCCAGAGCCCCAATTTCAGCCTCCCCTGGAGCACTAGGAAGGCACTGGCTGGCAGGCTCCTGTGCTGATGCTGTCTCTGTGTGTCTGTTCCAGCCGAGGAGGTGAGGAAACTGAAGGCACGTGTGGAGGAGCTGGAGAAAATGAGGGGCCGCTTGTCTTACAACGAGAAGATGGAGAGGAGCAGCCAGGACTCTGTGCAGGGGGTTGCGCCCAGGCTGGGGGAAGGTCTAGGAAAATCTGGGCTTGATGGCTACAATCTGGAGGACATCTGGCAATTCGTGAGTGTCAGGCTGAAGACAGAACAGGAAAACGGTGAGTACATCACAGGGGAAAAGGCCAGCAGCTTCCAGTCCTGGCTCCTGTATGTGGAGTGGTGTCTGTTTAGGGCAATCCCCAGAGCCCCTCACTCAGCTCTCTTGACAGCTCTGGGAGGGAGGGAGGACCCATATTGGTATCCCATTTTATGGTTAGAAAAACTGAGAGCTAGGGAACATTGTCCAACCTGCATACTTTAGAATCAGGTAGCTAGCCCTAGCCTGTTTTGTCCCACAATACCACTGATCCCCTTCAGGTATGTGTGTGTTGTGCTTGTGTGTGTGTGACGCAGATGTGCAGCTAACTCCGGCTTTCCTGTCTTTTGTAGGAAATCTCCGAGGAAGCCCTGGGCCTAAAGGTATCGCAGTGGATAGAGCCCTCTTCCTGCACTTGGAGCCAAGTTTTCTGGGGGTGGGGAGTGGGGGTGGGGGTGGAAACCTTTTTTGTTTTTTTCAAATTGAAGGATGAGCAGTGGAAAGATCCTACAGAATCTGTTGGGAGGGCTGAGAACTGGCTCTACCGTCAGAATATCTTAGAACGGGAAGGGAGCTAAAGTGTCGTCTAAGAGAGGCGAGTGACGAGCCCAAGAGACACCAATGGCGATGGAGAGGAAGCCACACCACACGCCAGCTCACTATGACATGTCATTTACATGCTGTCCACTGACCTTTAGGAGGGGATGGCCCTTGGCTTCTCACCACATCTCACAGTTTTCATGTCTCTCTTATTTTAGGTGACATGGGAATTCAAGGCCCTAAAGGTAAATAGAACACGTACATTTTTACCTTAACTATTAGTGAGGGTTGACAGTTTAAAGCAATCAGCAAGTGCCAGAAAAGACACTTCCCACCCTCCCTGGCCATCCCCCACTTGTGATAGGACCGTGAATTGCAGAGCAGCATGCAGACCCTCAGGCTTTTGGGAAGGGGCAGGGGGCTTCCCAGCAGAACAGAGCGGCACCTCTGGGGCAGTACTGTTGCTAGCCCGATCTCAGGGGTTCCCACAGCAAGGACCCTGATGAGGCCTGTGGTCTGGATCAGCCCAGGTGGTTCCAAGGCCAGGGGTACACAGACCATTCTGAGAATCACTACTGGAGATGGCAGGGTCACCCCCTCTCTTCTCAGCTTCGCCACCCTTCTCAAGAGATCCCAGTGCAGGAATTGGGGTTCCTCTACTTGGTGGCCTCCCAACTTCAGGATTCCCTGCCCCCCACATGCACACTCTGGGTCATCACCTCTGTATTCCATTCCCCAAGGCTCCAGCTTGCAGGCTGTGAACCCATCCTGACTATTGTGGACTAAAAAATACAGTCACAACTTGAAAGTAGAGAGTTATTTTGTTTGGTGGGAATGTTTAGGACTCTGAGCCTGGAAAACAGCATGTCAGGATCTCTGAGAGAACTGCTCTGAGGGGGTAGTGGGGGTCAGGCTATATAGAAGTTTGCAACAGAGGGAGCAGGCAGTCTGAACATGATCAAAGATCAGGTATCCAGGTAAGGAAGTGAGCACTCTATGTATGGAAGGAGGCAAGCCTCTGGGCTCGCTGAATTCATTTCTTTCATGTGCACCCAGCTGTCTGGCCTCAATACTGTTTCCTTGTTCACCTTGCCTCTCGCATTCCCCCAGCTCCCCAGCAATCACCGTGGGGGCAGCAGCATCTGCTGGATCGCAGTTTGGGGAGTCCTCATTCACATTTGGAGGCCAGAAATCGCTGATGGCTGTGAAATTTCTTGTTCATTAATACAGGAGATATTTTCATTTCACACCATCATGCAGTCAAATCTGAATCACAGATAAACAATACTCATTCTTCACTATAAGTATGTTCCAAACACTACAAATTCGTTCCGTGTTTATCTGCAATTCAGACTTAACTGAGCGTCCCTTATTGTAGTTTGGCCATCCTACCTAAATTCCACTGGAGGTTCCCTCAGGTGATCAGCCTGGGTCCTCTGCTTGACTTTTCTTTCTCCATTCCCACAGGAGACCGCGGGTTCCCTGGAACTCCAGGTGTGTAGCCTCTGAGGGTGCTGCTAGGGTTGTGAACCGGTGGGTCCTGGCTCCTGGGGTCTGGGAGGAAAGCAAGGCTGAGCTATTCTTGTGTGTCCACAGGTATACCTGGGCCCTTGGGCCACCAAGGTCCAGAGGGACCAAAGGGACAGAAAGGCAACATGGGTAAGAATCACTTCTCTGTTCACTTATTCCCTCATTCATTCATTCAGTAAATGTTTTTGTTAGGTACCTGCTGTGTGCCAGGCCCTCTTTTAGGTGCTGGGGAGAGAGTGGTGAACAAAACAGAGAACCCCTGCCTACTTTTGGGTGCAGATAAACAGTAGACATAATAGATAAGCGAAGTATACAGAGGGAGGAAGTGACTGGTAAAATAGGAACATAGAGCCCAGGGTGCCTGGAAGGGCTGAGGGTAACTGAAAATAAAGCTGGCAGGGAAGGCCTTGCTGAGACGGTGCCATTTGAGCAGAGATGTGAAGTGGGAGAGGGAGCCAGGCCTAAGATGATCCAGCGGGACCTTCCAGGCAGAGGGAGCAGCTACAGGCCTGGGGCAAGGGTCTAGGAGCTTGGGGAGGAGGAGGAGGAGGAGGAGGGCATCTGGAGCCCTCAAAGGAGGCCAAGAGTCAAGAGGGAGGGGCCTTGGAGACCTTGCAAGGATATGGCTTTTATTCTCAGTGAGCTGAGAAGCTGTTTGCAGGTTGGGGCAGAAATGGGACATGATCCACTTGCACTTTCAAATTCTCTGGCTTCTGCACTGAGTCTGGGCTGCAGAGGGAGAAAAGTAGGGAGGTGGGTGTGGAGACTCCAGGCAGGTGTCCTGCCAGCAAGCTGCTGCCTAGCTGGTGACTAGCTGAGGTTGGCATTTCTGTCTTTAGGTGAGCCTGGCATGGAGGGACCCATGGGCCAGAGAGGGCGAGAAGGCCCCATGGGACCTCGTGGTGAACCAGGGCCCCCTGGGTTCGGAGAGAAAGGAGACCGAGGTAAGAGGTGATTCTTTCACTAGGAGGACCGGCTGCATCCGCACTCCTCCTCACGCAGTTCTCCCTCCCCCTCTCTTTCATTTGCATTAGCTGAGCACCTGCTTTGAGCCGGGGTCTGTGCTGGATCCTGTGGTCTAAAAATGGGGCATGGGCTGGGATGTGGGTTCAGGCCCAATGGATCTGAGACCACCAGCAGGGTGGGAAGTGTTTTCCACCCTGCAAATGATACCACATGGGCTGAGTGGGCAACCGAAGTGGGGGTACTCTCTCAGAGTGCTTATTTCTCCCCAGGGGATGCTGGTAAACCAGGTATTCCGGGCCCACCTGGTGTCCCAGGCTCTGTCGGTCCCAAAGGTAAGTCAAGTGCCCACACAGTGCCCAGGTCTGCCCTGTCCAGGAGGCATCTCAGAGGTCCAGACCCTGGGATCCCAGACAGCCCTTATCCACAGCTCCAGGGTTGACAGGCCCAGAGAGGGTCCCCCTCCCCAGAAAAGAGTCCCTGGGTGTCAGGATTGGAGCTGTATTTTTGGCTCTGTGGTGAATTTGGGGGTTATGCCTCCATCTCTGATAAATGACCCTGTTATGTGGCCCCTAAGTGGGCAGATGGATCTGGAAATCAGAAGTCAGACAATTTCCTTGCCAGACAGGGCCCAGAGGCAAACATTTGAGAGCTATCTGTCTGGACACACCAAGGGATAGGGCCTTCTCACAGTGCGATGTCCAACTGGTCCCCTCTCCTCTCTACCCCTGCCTCAGCCCAAGTGTTCGACTGGGAAGGAGTAAGGGGTCTCTTGATCCTGGCAGCCGCAGCTTCCTCCCTAAGGAGGACTTCCACACTGGGGTCATTCCTGGACCCGCTGACTCTGGGGTCCTGGTGCACACACGCAGCCCTCACCTGGGGTGTACGCCCCACCCTCTCCACATGCCACTCTGCATGGGGTCAGTGTCCCGGCCTGTACCCAACCCATCTGATCATTACTGTTGTGTTGTCCTCCTCAGGTTCCAGTGGTTCTCCTGGCCCACAGGGTCCCCCAGGTCAGTGGCCTTCTTCTCAAAAATAAATGCTATTTCTGAGGCAAGGAGAGGGAAGTTAAAATGGAGAAACAAACATTTTTAAAGCCAAAGAAGCAATTCTAAAGAGAGCCTCCTGGAGACACAAAGCTCACTTCTGCCTGTGTGTCCCCTGTGGCTAAGGTCAGGTACATTGGGTCCCATGAGACTCTGTTCTTACCCGACTTGGGGGACCAGACCCTCCAGCACTTCCAGCAGGCGGCTCCCATTCTGCCTTGCTCTGAGCAAGGTGCCTGCCTCCCCTCATCCCTGTGGGCCAGAGCTCGTGCCCGGTGTCTTGAGCTGCAGCCCACACTGTCCTGTGGTCCAGTGTCCCTGCCAGGGTCCCCACAGGTTCTCATGCCTGCACCTGGGAATCGCAGGGGCCAGGAACCTAGTCCAGGATGAAGGAGCGGGGCCGTGGGAGGAGACCGTGAACAGCAGCGCTTGACTGTTACGCCAGGGAGTGTGTTTGTCTGTGCATGTCTGTGCCCAGGAGGTATGTGTGTGTGGTTGTAGGCATGTACGCGTGTGCACATCCATCCCTTCCAAAGCTGGGGATACTCATCCACCCATGTGGTTTCCTCTGTGTGCAGGCTCTATAGGTCCCCAAGGACTCCGAGGTGAAGTGGGACTCCCTGGTATCAAAGGTGAGCTGGGGGCAGGGACTGGAGGGAGGGGACAGTACCTTAGACATGCAGCTCACTCAAGAAGGAGGTCTGGGGCACAGGGAGGGTCTGGTGGACACACCAACCGCCTGCGCAGGCCGACAGGTGTGTGAAGGGAAGGGGCAGTCAGGACGGTGGGGGAGCCTGACTTCAGACACAGATTCTGCCCGTTCTTGTTCGTCCCACGAAGGCTCTTCACGCTGAGGTGACCGTTTCCTTTTCAGGTGACAAAGGACCCATGGGACCACCGGGACCCAAAGGTGGGCTGCTCCTGCTGCTGCTCGGACACCACCACAGCCTGGGGACCCAGATGTGAACCCTGCCCCCGGGCTTTGACGGCCAGACCCTAGGCTGGGAGGGACCCAAGACTCCAGTCCAGCCTCTCAGATAGTGCTGCTGAGGCTCAGAGAGGGGAGGCAGCACCAGCGTCACAGTGCTGCAGTCGGGTGGCCCCCGGAGGGGCGAGGACAAGGCCCTGAGGCCTCTCCCCACTAGATTGGACTCCCTGTTACCCCCAGCACCCACTGGTGAGACAGAAAGGCCTGGGTCAGTTTGCAGCTGGGCCCTGACCCAGAAGAAATCTATCTAGCTTGCTTTCTGGGTCTTTGTTAATGCTGAGTTCTCACCAACTTTCAGCTGACAGCAGCTTCCAGATACTATGGGACCTGTTCTGTAGCCAGGGTCCCTCTTGCTGAGTGAGATTCTTTTCCTTGCTCCTGACTGATGCTTGCTTCCTCTACCCATGCCCCCCCCCCATGTTTATTTCAGGTGACCAGGGTGAGAAAGGACCCCGAGGCCTCACAGGTCAGTCCCACACAGGAATCTATGGTTACTTTAAAGACTTTTTATAAATCCATTGGATACTGTAAGTGGGGAATGGGGATGAAATACAGAAGCATCAGATAGAATCTCTGTCTAAAAACCTTCAGAGGACTTGCAATCTAGAGTGGAGTATAAGCCAGCATCAGCAATATATGTTTGGGACAGAAAAGATAGTTTATGATTATCTCTGATTCTTTTGAAGAATTTACTTGGAAAACTAAGTTTTTCCCAAAGTGGCAGACCCTTTACACTACTCATATTCCTTTCCTCACTTACCTCGTGCCAACTTGCATGAGTGAAAGGAAATAGTACTAGTGCTTTGGCCACAAGAGGTAGCTTTTTGTTGCCAAGGAAATGAGACTCATACACAGGCCCCTCCAGACCAGGCGTGGCCTCTGGGCCAGTCCAGGCCTGCTGCCGGGGGTGGGAGGCCTGACTTTAGAATGAAAGCAAACACCGTCCCCAGCCTCCGGTTGGCATGCCAGGTTCCTCTGGTGGGAGAGGTGGCAGGCTTCAGGGTGCCTGGCAGGGTGGCATGCTCTACCATGGTCAAGCTCCTCCATCACCTAGTCCACTTCCTTTGCAGGCGAGCCTGGCTTGAAAGGTTTACCTGGTGCCGTGGGTGAGCCCGGGGCTAAAGGAGCGATGGGTGAGTGTCTCAAAGCAGCACGCACCATGGGTCTGCACCGCTGCCATCATCATCGTGGCCCTAGAGCTGAGATCCATCTAGAGCTGTGTCTCCCATTCTCTAATCTGTCCATGCCTGGCAGAGACTCCATTTACAGTCTCTTCCTGGATCTGGGCATACTCTTGGGGCTCAGAGCTGCCACTGTCTCTGACAGCTTCTTACTGCTCTGAGGGTGGGGGGCCTTGGCAAGACATGGTCCATCCCCCTTCCCTGCCACCCTCCTCTGCACCCCCTCCACCCCCCAGTTCCTGCCTCCAAGGTACTCAGGTCCCTGGGGAGGACAGGCAAGAGCTGAGGTTCTTCAGAACCTGCAAAATTCTAGGCACAGCCCTGATACTCCAGGGCTGGTCTCACAGCCAGATCGCAGGGTTCAGCCCTTTGGCTGACCCTTCCTGAGGGGCCTGTCAGCCAGGACAAGAAAGCTGGCCAAAGACCCCCCCCCACCATGTGGCCAGGCATTTGGCAACACGTCCTAGAAGGGTTTAAGTCCCACTGATGGGGATGTGGTGCCTTGATGATCTCATTCATTTAACAAACTATTAGGAAGTGCTGACGGAGTTCACAATTCTGTGGTGGGCAATAAGGTGCTTTACGTCCCTCGAGGGGAGATAAAGCTTATGCAGGGTGACAAGGGTCATGAGAGGTACAGGGTGCTCTGAGGAAACAGCAGAGAGAGAGTCTTCTTCCAACCAGAAGGAGGGAGGAAGGGGCTCTTCAGATGGTTTGAAAAAGTAAAGATTTTAACCCCAGAGGCAGCCATATGAGTGAGGAAAGACGGAGAGGTGGTAAAAAGCAAGGGCTGGTCCCAGATGGACATGACTTTGGACAGAGGTTAGAATGATGCCTACAGCAGAGAAGACAAGATCTTAGAGGACACTGACCTCCAGGCCAACACGCATTGAGCATCTTGTGGGGGACACGCAGTGGGGACCGTGGAAGAGCTCTCGGCAGGAAAAGAGGCATTAGGAGGAGAGGGCGGGGGAAAAGGAGGAGAGGGCGGGGCAAAGCGTGCCCAGCAGTGCGACAAGGACGGGGCTTCTTCCGAGTCTCATGGCTGCAGGAGGGGCTGCGTGGGCTCCCACCCCACCACCTAGGAGACAGCTTGCGAGGCTGTAGGGTGGTTGAAGGAGGAGTCCCAGGGAAGCTCCCAGAGTCACTGAAGAGTTTTGATCTGCTTTCCCAGGACCCGCTGGCCCCGACGGACATCAAGGCCCAAGAGGTTGGTCACGGAGCTGCTCTCCTCACTCCCCCACCTCCCCTGCCTACCCCTCCGAGCCCCGTCCACATCCCAGCAGGCAGCCCCCAGCCCCCCAATCACAATGCCAGGGGGTGTATATCACAGGGAGGTGTGCACGGCCCGAGTCTCACCCCCTTCCTCCCTTCCATCTGCTGGCAAGTTATTCAGTAGAACCCAAGAGCCCCTAGCTCCCATGTGCAGGCCAGCCAGCTTGCCTAGAGGGAAAACTCTCCATGCGGCATTGCTCTCTCTAGGGGAACAAGGTCTTCCAGGAATGCCGGGAACCCGGGGCTTACCAGGACCTTCTGGGGACCCAGGGAAGCCAGGTAAAGAGCGGGAAGAGGGAGCTGGCAGTGCTGTGTGTGTGTGTGTATACCTTTCTGAATGCATTTTCCTCGAGAAGCTCATCAGGAAAATGCTGGCTTGAGCCGGGCATAATGACTGTGGGTCCTGACAGCCCAGTCACGCAACTCAGGAAAAAAGATCAACACCAAAAGAAAGGAGTTCTAGAAAGCGTCAAGGAGTCTCTTAAAAATGGCAGTTTACCACCACTCAGTTCCTGGTTCCTCTGAGCTCTCCAGACCTCCTCAGGCCATAGCTGGAACAGTCACCAGCCGCTGCCAGTCTGGGAAAAGAAGCGGCTGTTAGGGTCACCGCCAAAGGCCCAACAGGAGCAAGATCCCCAGAGCTGCAGGGGGACTAAGTCAGAACAAGAAAGTCATGAGGGCGGATGGCAGTCCTCCGGGGCCTGTGAGGAGCAGGGGGCCCCTGGCTCCTCTGGCGGGTGCACAGATGGGGAGCGCCAAGGAGATAGCCTAGGGGACAGCATGAGAGTCGATGAGTGTGTGAACTTTCTGGGTCTGAGACCCCAAAAAGGCTAAGGACCATCCCCCAGTGGAGCAGTGGGTCAGAGAACTGCACGTCACCCAGAGGGTGACGAGGACCTTGGAGTCCGGCTGCCCCACACACAGGGTTTGCCTCCCTGCACCGCTCCTCAGCCCTTCACCTCTCCTCTCCTGTCTTTTTTTTGCATAGGTCTCACTGGACCCCAAGGACCTCAGGGTGAGTTATTGGGTCACTCCCACCCCTGGCATTCGGCAGAAGCTTCTCCAGTCACCAGAGTGTTTCCATTCCTCCCCTCACCCTCCAGCAAGAATGGGTTCAGGTCATTTTATTGAGTCTGAAGAAACACCTTAGGCAGGTAAAAGACTCACAGAACAATCTAGAAAGGCACTCTGGAAGAGATGAGGTTAGATCACAAGCAAATTCTGTCTGCCTGAGCCTGGCCCCCTATGGTGCAGGGACCCACCCCCACCCCACCCCCGCCCGCAACACACACACTCCCCCCCACCCTGTGAGGAGGCTCCAGGCTCAGAAGTTCTGTTAGTCCCACAGAGACCACATCCTCCATGGCTTAGCAGGGAGTGGGTGTCGTGTCACGCAGAAGGGCCCAGCCTCTCAGGGACAGCCCCAGTGTCCTTTCTGTCCAATAGCTGGAGAGTGTGCACCCACCTGGATCTGAGAAACTGTCGCCATACCAGCCCCAACCCCTAAAGGAAATTAGGCAGAGATGTAAAATAAAAGCAAACAACATCTCCCCCAACAGTTCAGCGCACAGGGACTTGTTTCTAATGCTTCCTGGTGGAATGAAAGCAAGAGGCAATTTTATCAGATATAGGAATATATCTGATATATCAGATATATAGCCCAGCCCCTACTCCCCGAGGCTGCAGGGGCTGGGATCCCCCACAGCAGGGTCCATGCACCTATGCCTCCCTCCAGCCCAGCTGTTGCCCCATTTCCTAGAGATGGAGAAGGGCTCAGAGCAAGAAGCTGCCCGTGGGGCCGCTGGGCCCAGGTGGAAGTCAGAGTCAGCTGGGCCTGCAGGCCTGCTGGGCCTGATTGCAGCCTTGCTGGGTGACCGAGTGCTAGGTGCCACCACAGGGAGACTGCTGGCCCTTCATCATCATGACTCGCTTGTTTTCCATCACATCAGGGATTCCTGGTACCCCCGGCCGACCAGGAGTTAAAGGTAAGTGGTTTTGCAAACAAACTAGACAGTCACTAGTCGTTTTTGCAGGAGGCCCCTCTCTGGCAAGAGCCTGGATCAACAGTGGCATCTAGTGGCTTCAGAGGAAGGCTGGGAGGTTGAGGAGCCAAGGATTCTTCCTATCAACTAAGCCCTGAATCTTCAAGCCCCACTCTGTTCCCCACAGTCTAGAACCTCACTTTGGGGCCTGGGTTTCCCCAGCCTTTGATGAAAGAGGATCTGGAAGGATGCTGCCCCCACCCCTGAAGGCCTTTCCATCCCACCTCTAAAACACCCCAAGAGTGCTCCATCCCCTCACTTAGGCTGGTCCCCCCATAGTGTGACTCTTCCCTGGGATAGGTTTTATAATCCACATAGACCTCAGTGTAACTGGGACACTGCCACCCCCTTTCTGAGAGGGAGCTTTCATTCAGGAGGGTCTCAGATGCTACTGAGAGGGCAAAGTCAGAGTTCTGGGGGGAGCAGCCTCAGGACTGGACCCTTCCTCACTGGGCAAAGCTAGCATCCGCCCCCAGCCCCGAGCCAGTATAGGACAGGCGTTGCTCAGGGACGGTCCTCGCCTTCTGTCCCTGTGAGCCTACCATCCTGAACCCTGACATTCCATAGAGCTGCCCTCTGTCACCGTCACCTTGTGGAGACCTACTTTCCAGAAACTATTTCCAACAACTGGTTGGGGCCAAGGAGTTCTTTCGGGCACATCCCGGCCAGACACATCTCCGGGTCCACAGATCTGCTCAGCGAGAGGCTGGGATTCTCCAGGAGAGCCCCCCCCCTGCCCTTCTCCAGGGGCTGTGGCTTTCTGTCCAGTGTGCACAAGAGGTGGACATTGTCCCTGCTACTAGACTGTGTTCCAACAAAAATAACTCAAGTACTTTCTCTTAGATTTGACCCCCAGGGGCTGGCAGGACACAAGTAGAGACCACCCTTCTGCTCCCCCAAAGGGGGAAATCAGCATCATCACCCCTCAGTGAGTGGATGACTGAATACCCACAGGCCTTGGGAAATGACCGGAAAGTTCCAGTCAAGGACTTTTCCATCCTCTACTTCACTCTCTCGGTTCTCTAGAATCTGTGGGTCTCCAGTCCACAGAGATTCCTCATTGAGATGGCCTTGAGAAAGTGTGAATCTGCCATTCCCTTCTTGGAAGTCTTCCATGCACATTTGCCCTTTCAACCCTCTGAAACACAAGGCAGAGAAGACATCTGTTAACCTTTACATAACTCGGGATTCCTCAGACCACAGATGCCCCACCCCTTAACTCTGCACAGCCCCTATCCTGTCACAGGGAATTGGCACCTGAGGAGCATGGGACTTAGACTTGACCCTGCAGGCTTACTACCTCTGCTCTTTGACCTCTCAGTACTCTTTCCACCTAAAGAAATTCCCTTCGATGCCCATGGTGGGAGAAGATAGACTATGGGAGTGGGAAAGACTCCTGAGTTGGCATATTCTGGCCTCATCAAAAGGCACACTCTCCAACACCCACCAGTGAAGCCCTTTTGCAGAGACCCAGCTTCGTCCCAAAGCTATTGTGAGCCAAGAAGATTGACGCTCTGGCCTCCAGGGTCTCCTGGGCACAGACTGGTGCTTAATGCATCCTGCCTGTTCCCCTTCAGTTCATTGAAATGCCTTTAGCCTGAGGGTTAGAAGCCCAGGAGTGGGTCTCAGATGCAATCAGAAGCCTTGAAAATGATTTATTGAACCACTAACTGATCCTGGGACTGACCACTCTCCTCTTCCTCCCCTCCCAGGTGAACCAGGAGCTCCAGGCAAGATTGTGACTTCAGGTAGGCAGGCCCTGCAGAGGGTACTGGGCATTTGTCCTGGTTCTGTCTCCACACCCTCCACATCTGCAGGCTCGGTGCTTTGGGCAGAATGCAGTGCTGAGCTCTGCCAGTCAGAGGGAGGAGGGTGGGGGAATTTTAGAGGTGGTACTGGCCCAACCTGGCCCACAGCCCGGCCTGGTCCCTGTGCCTCTGAATGAGGAGAGTGGGGCTCAGCGTTGAACGTGCCTTCTGTTTACAGAGGGATCGTCGACTATCACTGTCCCAGGTCCCCCGGGACCTCCTGGAGCCATGGGACCTCCAGGACCTCCGGGAGCCCCAGGTCAGTCTGTTTTCTTGCTTTGCCCCAGGTCAGCATCAATCTTGCTGACGTTTGACTACAGTAGCGTTCAGTCAAATCTGAAACCTGGGTTGGAACCCAGGGAAGAATAGGAAGAGGCTGAGATAGCCCCTCCCCAACAGCCTGGTGAGCTCTGATTACTCCCCACCAAGTATCCCAAGCCCTGTGTGTGCTTTGCTTCCATAGGGCCCCACAGCACCACTGCAGGCTCCAGCAGGTAAATGATGTGCTTAAAACCACGCAGCTAAGAAGTAGCTGAGTCAGGGTTCGGCCCAGGTTCCTCTGCCTCTGGACCTGTCAAGAGTCTGTTCTCAAATTGTTTCCTCTTGGAAAACAACTTGATAATATGCATCAAGGGCAACAAAAATGCTAGGAGTCTATTTGAAGCAAACATCCCTTAAATTGTCCAACAATAATGAGATGGCTACAAAAATATGAAGACTTAAAAGAAAGATGTTTAAAGAGGAGAATACTCGATAACAGGCTTCCCCCAGTCAATAAAGGATCCGCCTGCAATGTGGGAGACCTGGATTCTATCCCTGGGTTGGGAAGATCCCTTGGAGAAGGAAATGGCAACCCACTCCAGTATTCTCGCCTGGAGAATCCCTATGGACAGAGGAGTCTTGTAGGCTATAGTTCATGGGGTCGCAAAGCGTCAGACATGACTGAGCGACTTAGCACAGCATACTCAATGTGTGCTTGGTGGTTGCAACTACATTTTTATAGGAAAAAATTGTTGGAAGGAAATAAAACAAAATGCCTGCAAGTTAAAGAATTATGGGTGATATTTTTTCTATTTATCTAAAATGCCTGTTGTTTTAAAATATCTTTTTCAATTATTTAAAATGTTTATGTGTAAATGAAATACATTATTTAACACGGCTAGTGCAAGTATGGACCAGCCTTCTCTCCTGATAAACTCCAGTGACAGAGGGGACACTGTGGATGTTTAGAAACCTCTAATCATCAGAGGACAGTGTCAGAGTCCTGCCCATCCCAGGGGCCCCAGTGCCTGACAGAGAATTTCTCACCAGAACAGACCACAGGGCTGGTCTCAAATTGCTTATTGCTTTCAAATAAGCAAGCTGACCACTTTGAGCCATGCCTTGTGAGGAAGCTACTTATATATCTAGGCCCCTGCCTTTTCTTCAGTTCTTCTAGAACTCTGACCCTCAAGGTGTGGTAAAACCTATTCTTCCCCAACCCCATTTCCAGGCCCTGTTGGTCCAGCTGGTCTCCCAGGACAGCAAGGTATGTATCGCTCTGGAAGAATGCATAACCATAGGCTGTGGGGAGAGCTTCCTTCCCAGGGTGGAAATGTGCCCATCTTTAAATGAAGTGAGAGAGGTGCACCCTGGGAAGGGAGGTGAGGGGGCCCCCCAGCCCATCACAAGGCCCTTGCAAGGCCTCAGCAGCCAGAGAAGACACCTCTTCCCACCCCCTTCCATGTTTCTGAGGAGGTAGGGGTCCCCTAGAAAGGGAGATTGAGGCTCCTGGATCAGGATCAAGCTTAGCAATTTTCACAGGCCTCAGGCTTCTTGTGACCAGATCCTGAGAATCAGGTCACTGTCCAGCAACTTAGCCAAATATCCAAACTGTATCCAAAATACCATCCAGCTCCAGATCCTCCATTTCTTCCTGGGGTGTTTCTGGTTCCCAGCCAATACTCTGGCCCCACCCACACTTGGCTCAGCCCCGCCCATCCTCAGCTCAGCCCCATGCTGACAGATTGTTGAGAGCGGTGACCCCCAACTCTGTGTCCTCCCCATAGGCCCGCGAGGGGAGCCAGGCCTAGCTGGCGAATCATTCATGGGCAGCAGCAGCTCCATCTCTGAGGTCCTGTCCACCCGTGAGTACCACCGTTTTCTCTGGGACAGGTGACGGGGTAGGGGGTGGGAGTGGGGGAGGCGGCCGTGCATAGGGGCCTGCGGCAGCTGCACCAGTGAGTCATAGTGAGCCCCAGTGTAAGGATGGCCGTTTCCGCCAAGACGCAGTGCTAGCTGAGAGGAGAACAGAGGGGCTTTATCAGCCATGGAGATGAGTCACAGGCGATGACGCGGCTGTCAGAGAGGTTCTTCCAATTCCAGGAGGACCAGGGCCACATGGGGTGTCTGCACCGAGCCCTGTGGGTGTGATGAGAGGAGTCCTGGACCTCCCCGCCCTAAACAGCCACAGGGGTCCCTGGGTTCTCAGCCCCAGACTCGGCCTGGCAGGGCTGACTCCTGGGTCCTCCTGTTCCCCATCCTTTAAAGAGCCCTGGCAGAGATGTTGTGGGCTGCCCTCCTGGACACCTTAACAACAAAGACAATGCCTGCCCTGGTCCGGCAGTCGCCATGTGCCTGCCACTGTGGCACACTGAGTCTGTGCAACGCCCTGGTGATACAGGTCTTGGGCCTCTGGTTTACAGCAGAGGGAACTGACGCTGAAAGAGCTCAAGATCTTGCCCAAGGTCACAAGCCAGCAGTGGTGAGGCAGGTCTTGAACTCAGGCTATCTGACACCGAAGCCGTGCTCCTACTCATCACTGCCACACTGGCAACAGCCACCAGGGAGCTCCACTCAGCCCCACCCTACTCAGAGCCAAAGGCGCCTCTAGCCAAGGGTGTCTTGGAGGTCCCAGGCCATGACCCATGACCTGGTGTGGGGGTGTAAGTAGAGTTGCTGATGATCCTGGTGAGGGGTAAGGCTGGCAGAGAGAGCAGTCTCATGACAGCTTTTACTCATTTCTGGTTTCTTCTTTCCACAGAAGGTATTGATTTACGAGGCCCCCCAGGCCCACCTGGACCACCTGGGCCACCAGGTGAGCACCTCAGGGATCTTTGGAAAGTGGGAAACCTTGGGGACGGGGCAGGGGCTTAGTGAGGAAGCAAGGCCCTGGGTTCCGCGTTGCCTCTTCCTTACCCTTTTCTACAAGACTGTCCATTCCAGGCTCCCCAGGACCCCAAGGCCCAGCAGCTGAGAGCTGGGTAGGTAGGAGACAATGGGACCAGAGCCTGGGCTGCTTCCTGGCTGGTTCTTAGAAAAGAGCTTCTCTGCTGCTCCTCCTGGGCAGAGGGTTCCTGGCCACCTCTTGGAATTAATAAGTCTTGGGCGGTTCTCTTATCTAGGGGAAGGCTTGCCAGGCCCACCGGGCCCACCAGGATCTCTCCTGACCAGCTCAGGTAATGCTGGGGAGTCAAAGCACTCCTGTTCCCCATCTCAGCCCCAGCCCCAACCCCAACACACGCTGTGGTCACGGGCATGTGGTCTTCTGACCTACTCTCCATGCTCCCTCCTTCTGACCTGCCACCATGGATGTGTTTGCATAAACGCCATGCTACCTGCTGCCTGGAAAGAGGGTGCTGATGTCAACCCAGCCACCCTGAGAGCCCCTGGTGGCCTAGCCTGGGGGAGGCAGCTGATTCTGCCCTTGGGGAGCTTCTGGGCTGACTGGAGAGACCTAGCTCCTGTCCTCAGGGAGTCCAGTTCTGATAAAGTGGGCAGGACACATGCTCCTGAAATGAGATAAACGCTGACAGTAAAACACAGAAACATATGGAAATAAGTTTAGAGCAAACTTTAGCCCAGAACTTGTCCCTAGCAGACAATCCATCCATCCACGCAGCAGCCTGTTCATTCCTTCTTTACACATATTTTTCTATCCAACTTCCGACCAACCATCCATCCATCCACTCATTTGACCAATATTGATCGTCTACAGAACAACTGGTGCTGTTCTAGATGCTGCTCCCTCACAAACATCATTGCGTCCACACTCAAAACTGTTTCTTCCCTCAACAGAGACCTTCTTCTCTGGCCCTCCAGGCCCACCTGGCCCCCCAGGCCCCAAGGGAGACCAAGGTGAGAGCAGTGTCAGGGGGCTCGGGAGTCAGTGTGCCCCTCTTTGGCCTGCTGGTGGCCAGAGGAATTTGGACAAGACTGGGCGAGCTGGGGCAGGTCTTCATTCTCCTGCCACATCCCATTAGGAGCTCAGCAGCTTGGAGCAGGGGCCGGGGGTTGGTCAGAAGCTCTGCAAAGCATATCCGCCTCTGCCTTGTCCTGTTGGAGGAGAGGTGTGGGGAGCCCCAAGCCCTGAGTCTGCTCTGGGCCCAGATCCCTGTCCCGCCCCCCTCCTCGGGCCCCTTGAAGTCACAGCATCTGGTTGGGACATGTCTCACAACTGTCTGCTTTCTCCCCTAGGCCCCCCAGGCCCCCGAGGACACCAAGGTACAGGGGAACTGGCCTCAAACAATCCTAGGGGACGGGGGCTGACCTTCCGAGATCCCTGAGCTTCTGGGGTTTTGTCCAAATGAGTGATTAGAGGGTGTCTGTGGTTGAGAATTCTGCGCCTCCATGTGCGTGTGTGCACGTGTCTGTGCGGCAGCTCTAGGTACTGCCCAAAGGCTGGTGCTGCCCCAGCCGTGTCATGAGTCTTAGGGAGCCTCGGGAGGGAGGTGGTGTCTTCGGCTGGGGTGTGTGGAGAGGGGGGCAGGCACAGCTGACTGTCCCCTCTCTGCTGTGTCCCTTAGGCGAGCGAGGCCCCCCAGGGCTGTCAGGCTCAGGTAAGTGCTAAACACCGCTGTCCCCCCCACTGGAGCCTCTCCCACCCGCTGACTGCACTGTGTTGTTGGCCTACAGGCGCCAGTTCTCTTGGACTCAACCTGCAGGGACCACCAGGCCCACCCGGCCCTCAGGGACCTAAGGGTGACAAAGGTCAGTGCAGGCAGTGGAGAGTGGGAACAAGGCTGGCTCCCAGAGCCTGAAGAGAGGGCAAGGAGTACTTGCTGGTGCTCCAGCCGTGGGAGGAAGAAGAGGCTGAAGAAAGGAGAGCCTGGAGGGAGAAAGGGACAGGGTTGGAGGGATACAGTCTCTGCCCAAGGAAGCTGTGGTATCATTCCAGAAATGAGACTGAGAAACATGGGACAGTTGTTGAGTTACAAGCTGATATAGTGTGGTTGAGCTTAACCAGGGAAGGCTTCCTGGAGGAGGTGATGCTAACAGCTTCTTGTTTCGGATTCCAGGTGATCCCGGAGTCCCAGGGGCTCCTGGCATTTCTGGTGGGCCCTCTCGAGGTAAGAACCCAAGGTGCCCCAAATTATTCTCCCCGTCTTCAAGTGAGGTTGACTGTGCCAATAAGGATATTGATTAACTAATTCATTCACTAATCCATGATTCAGTGTTAATGAGGTACTTTCTCTACATGCTAGATTCTGAATTGCCCCTGAGGAGGTTACAAGTTAGCAGGGGTGGGAGACAAGGATGCCTGCATGATAAAGATGAGTAACAATGCCGATGACAGTGATGGCGAGAACAGGGATCGGGAGCTAGGGGTTCAGGGGCGAGGAGGGGTGTGTGGGCAGTGCACAGGTTGTTGAAGGAAAGGGAGGACTCAGCCTGGGAGAGCTCCTAGGAGCTCTCTGCCACTGTCCTAGTTCTCCTGAGAAAGACTCTCCTCAGACTGTGAAAGCATTGCCTGGGCTCCTTGGTTTGACCCCAGAGAGGACAGACCAACTCAGTGGCCTTCTCTCCTGCAGGGGGATCGTCGTCAAGCACCATGTTCATGCAGGGTCCGCCAGGCCCACCAGGGCCCCCCGGGCCTCCAGGCTCCCTCAGCAGCTCTGGCCTGGAGATTCAGCAATACATCTCTGACTACATGCAGAGTGAGTGTCCCACGTCTGAGTGGGGCTGCATGTGTGTGTATGTGTGTGCGTGTGTGCACAGGTGTGTGCTAGGAGTGCAGGTCCATGAGCTCCCTACCTCCCCCCTTCTCACACCTGCCCACACACATAGACTCATACATGGACATAGAGCCCCAGTAGAGACTCATATACCCACACACTTTTCCATGTGTGGCACACACACACACATTCACCCCTGTGTGCGTGCCCCAAACCGCATCCCTGCACGCTCCATAGAGGCGAGGGCGTGACTTCCACAGATTTCCGCACCAGAGCTTGGTCAGATGTTACCGCCTGGGGTCTTGCTGGCCCACAGCCCTCAAGATCCACCTGGCCAAGCACAGACTCTGCCTCAGTTTCTCCATCTGTAACAAGGGGAGTCCAGGCTTCCTGCTGGACCTGCCTTGGCCCACGCGTGGGTTAAGTGCTCAGGTCACCTCTGTGGGGGAGACATGCCCTCCTGGGGACAGGCTTGACTTGATTTCTTTGTTGGCAGGTGACAGTATCAGGTCTTATCTGTCTGGAGTTCAGGGTCCCCCAGGCCCACCTGGTCCCCCTGGGCCTGTCACCACCATCACCGGTGAGACTTTCGACTACTCACAGCTGGCCAGCCTCGTCGTGAGCTACTTACAGAGTAAGCCTCTTGCCACCCCTGTGATGACAAGTCTCCTCCCGGGTCCACGGTCATTCCTGGAGCCTCGTCTCTTAATTTACTGTTTGCTTTGCCCTTTTTGTGAATGTGATGTTCAGTGTTGAATTCATAGTAATCAGGCTGCTGGATCTAGCATCCAAAAAGGTTTGTTCAGATTAAGAAAAACAGAAATTATAAATATCCTGCCAATGCCCCATTCATTCATTTCCCCCCAAGGGAAGCAGCTGGGTGACCAGGCCTTTGATTCTGGAGTTATGAGGGCACTGCTTCAGTATCAGTGAAGCAGGTGACCCGGTTTCCTTCCCCACAGCTTCCGGGTACAGCATCGGCACATCCTCCACCTCCATCTCTTCTGAAGACATCCTGGCTGCGCTCCGGCGTGAGTTGCCTGGGTGGGCAGCGGGGGTCGGGGGGCTGGAGGGCGCCCTTCTCTCCTGGCTGACTTACCAGGCACACTTGGTGGTCCCTCGGGACAAGGAGCCACTCTCACTTTGCTCCCAGCAGTCAGCTGGACAGAGGGTGTCAGTCTCCCCGAGGGATGAGTGTAGCAGGTACCCCTTCAGCTACTGGCAGCTTGCCAATGTCCCAGCTCACACATCACTCGGGCCGGTCTGCAAGGAGGCCAAGCTGGCTGGTGGTCCATGGCGCCTCCTCTCCTTTCAGGCGATGATGTGCGTCAGTATCTACGGCAGTACCTGATGCCACAAGGAGCCAGTGGAGATTGGTTCCTCCAGTCTCTGGATTATGCAGAGCTGAGCAACCGCATCCTCAGCTACATGTCCAGTGAGTGTCTGCCTCCCTGGCAAGGGGGGCAGGAGGGCCTGGGTGGGCATGCGGGGGCTAGACATCCCTGACCCTCTCCCACTAGGCTGCACCCAACCCAGAGGAGGGGTGGTATTCAGAGCGGTTCAAACCTGTGCCCCAGAGCTGGTCACAGAGCCTGGTGAGGGAAGCCAGAGCGAGTGCCCCGGGCACTGTTCTGCAAGGACTGTGCACACAACTCACATGCACACTTCTCTAGACACACGCCCACCTTTACGTGCACACACACGTGCACATGCCCAGCAGGATAGAGCTGACCTGCACTCTTCCCCAGCCTCAGAGTCCCTCCTCTGCAGTGTCCTTACCCAGTATCTCACACCTGCGTCTCTGCCAGTCTCTCCCTACGGCCCCGCTCACCCGTTTCCTGGCCCCTACTTCCATTCAAGTTGCTTCCATCCGGCTTCCTCTCTGACATGGTGTTTCCACCCTCCATTCCCTGCCTGACCTGCATCCATCACAACTTGGGGTTTTGTTCCTCAGGCACTGGAGTCAGCATCGGGCTTCCTGGCCCCCCGGGGCCCCCAGGCTTGCCGGGCACATCCTATGAGGAGCTCCTTTCCTTGCTCCAAGGTAAGGCTGATCAGGGCCATCTGATCAAGTGCTTCAGGGTGGAGGGCAGAGCCCCTTGGCCCAGGCATAACTGATCCTTACTCTTCCTCGGTGTCTCAGGGTCTGAATTCAGAGGTATCGTTGGGCCCCCAGGTCCCCCTGGGCCCCCAGGGCTCCCAGGCAGTTCATGGTCCAGCATCAGCATGGAGGACCTCTCATCCTACCTGCAGAGTAAGGAGTGAGGCAGGCGAGCTGCTCTCAGCCCCGCAGGGGGATATGTGGCGGGGTGGGGTTGGGGGAATACTGTACTCCGAAGTCACGAGAGCACTGGGTCCAACAGGTGCCCAGGTGCCCAGCCGGGAGCTCCGAGGCCCAGAAGAGCTGGGGGAGGGGATGTGATGTGGGTTGAACGAGGCTTGGGGCTGGGGGTGGAGGGCAGTGGGGAACACTCACTCTGGAGGAAGCCAGGACCTGGGTGTGCGGGTCTCCCTCTGCCTCCTTCTGGGGGGGCCCAGGCTGGGAATTCAGTGGTCCTGGCGATGGATCCCTGATCCTTCTCTGTCTCTTGCTTCCTGCTCAGCTGCCGGCTTGTCATCCATCCCAGGCCCTCCTGGTCCCCCAGGCCCCCCAGGCCCTAGAGGGCCCCCGGGCATCTCAGGAGCTCTGGCGACATACGCAGCTGAAAATAGTGACAGCTTCCGGAGTGAGCTGATCAGCTATCTCACAAGTAGGTGCCCCTGACGTCCCCGTCCCTCCTCTGTCCCCTCTCCCACTCTGGGCTTCTCTCTGTGAGAGAGTGGCCGGGGTTTGAAGGGCCTGGAGGCTGAACACCTTAGCCACCCCAGCAGGGGAAGTCCGGCTTCTTCCCAGCACACACTCCACTCGGCGTGAGTTCACATCCTGCTAAAGGGTGTCAAGAACTGCCCCCAGCTCCCACTTCTTCCTCCCCCTCAGACCCAGCTCTCAGTAATGCCACTTCCTCCCCACAGGTCCTGATGTGCGCAGCTTCATCGTTGGCCCCCCGGGTCCCCCCGGGCCCCAGGGCCCTCCCGGGGACAGCTCCTACAGCCGGAGCGGCAGCTCCTCCTCTTTCAGTCGGGACACCTCCTATAGCTCCTCCATGGGCATAGGAGGAGCCAGTGGAGGCTCCCTGGGCGAAGGGGGAGCCTTTGGCATGGACATGGGCCGAGGCTACGGGGCCGTGCCCGAGGGTGGCATGTATGGCGGTGATGGCAGATTCGGGGCTGGCTTTGCCGGAGGCCTGGATTACAACGAGCTGGCTGTTCGGGTGTCAGAGAGCTTGCAGCGTAAGTGGGGACACAAAGCCTCAGCGCTGTGGGGTTGGGAGCATGAGAGCATCTCCACACTGAGGAGGACAGCAGTCCTGGCATCAGATGGGCGGGGACTGAAGACGAGCTTGGTTCAAGTGGCCCAGTCAGCACTGCAACCTGTGCTGCAGGGAGCAGAGAAGCTGGGGGTCGTTTGTTTCCCCTTCTTACTTGTGCTTCTCAGAAGTGCCTGACTATGGAGGGGGCTGAGGGAAGGCTGCTGGCTAAGCCCTCTCCCCTGTGGCTTACCAATACAACTATGTAGTGGTGAAAGGCCTGCAACATGAGCCCTTGGAGGTGGAGACCTGTCCGTCAACACGGGAGACAAAAGCAGTTGCAGGGCTCTTTCCTCGCTGCTGCATAAGAGTCAAAACTGCATTGGGAGTTAGTCAGAGGGTCTTGTGCTCCCACCTTGAAGAGGGGGCCGGTGACCCCTACTCCCTGCGCCCACCACACTCTGTGTTTCACAGGTCAGGGTCTGCTCCAAGGGATGGCCTACACGGTGCAGGGACCCCCAGGCCGGCCTGGGCCCCAGGGACCCCCTGGCATCAGCAAGATCTTCTCCGCCTACAGCAATGTGACCGAAGACCTCATGGACTTTTTCCGAAGTAAGGGTAGTCCCCATTTACCTTCCCCAGACTTACCTTGCTGCACAGTCTCATGAACCAGAGTCACTGAGAACACTTGAGATGCTAAAAGGCTGATAAATTCTAAACTTTGTTTTCCTCTTACAAGTCCAAACTCTACCACTATCAACAAATCACTTTACTTGCCAAGCACCAGGGTGATCTCTAGTCTAAGGCCCGTTTCTCCCCCTTGCAGCTTATGGAGCCATCCCAGGACCCCCTGGGCAGAAGGGAGAGATGGGCATCCCTGGACCCAAAGGTAAATGGTGGCTGAAACAGCCACCTGTGGAACGACTACCCATGGGAAGCAGCTCCTCGCCAGGGCCATGGGGGAGTGCGTGCAGCTCCTCCTGGGGGAGGAGCCCTGTACTACTGTGCCCCCACTTAGCCGTGCCCCCCTGTCCTCCTAGGTGAGAGGGGCCCTGCTGGGCCACCAGGTCGGTCTGGGCCACCCGGCCCTCGAGGGCACAAGGGAGAAAAAGGAGACAAAGGTAAGGCTCACAGCTACGGTTTGGGTTTCTGGAGGCCTGGGAGACAGGCCGCATGTTCCACAGCAAGCCTGAAAATCTTAGGCAAATGCCAGTTATTAAAAGGAGACACTGCCAACAATGTCAATTGTGTAACAATCAAGTGAACCACCAGGGGGGAAGGAAGGAGAGTGTCAGTGCAAGGAGGAGAGGGAAAACCAGGCTGGTAATGAAATGGGGAAACCCATTTAAATCAATTGACAGTCTTACGGAAGAGTTCATCTTTCAAGCCAGTTTTGCAGTGGCCACAGTTGCTGTGATTACCCAAGAGAAAGTCCCCACAGACTGCAAGACATTTTCTAACTTCCTGTTCACCATCCCACTTCTAGGTGACCAAGTCTACACTGGGCGGAGGAGGAGGAGCATTGCCGTCAAGCCATAAGCAACCCATGGTGGAACAGCCCCCTGGACCAGTTCTTGCAGTGGCTTACAGCACTTATGTCAAGACCTCTCCAGAGGGTAAAAGCTGGAGTCTCACTGTCTTACCGACACAGCAAATAGTCAGCTAGAACCCTTATCTTAGTCTGGGACAATGTGTATGTCTGCAGAATTCAGTCCAAGATACACAGTCTGAGACAGCTTCACAGGGTGGACTCGGGAGTGGCCATGTGCGGTGTTGTAGGATGAGGCCGGTCTCCCTGCTGTCCAGGCCCGAGTGCCTTGGTTTCTTTTAACACCAGCCTAGGAAAGCCAGATACATAAAAGCTGTTTCAGGAGCCCTTGAGCTTTTCCTTAAAAACAAGCCCAGAAACTGGAAGATGGGATTGGGGTACCACTCGAGGGGGCTGTTTGGTTAATGCTGCAGGGCTGTGCTCCCAGCTCCTCCCTCTCCTCTTTACCCTGCATTCTCTAGTCGTAACAAACAGAATCAGCTGGTTGAGAAGAAACTCTTGCAACTGAAAACGTTAAGAAATCTACTTCCCTTGAAGGTGGTGACAGGGTCTCTACTAGTTACTTCTCACTGTGCATCACGTTTCCACTCACTTAGGAAGTCTGATCGCAGCTATGCTGTCCCGTAGGCCCACACTAGAGCTGATAGTATGTTACACTGAACTAGGCTGTGGCAGACAGGAAGAGAAGGGCAAGGGGCAAAGAGGAGAGAAGGGGAGGGGGAGGGAGAGCAGACTGCCTGCCGGGAAGCCAGCACCCCTGCTCTGCACCTCGGAAGCGCGTGGGGGACTGGGTGCAGTTGGTTTGAAAGCACTTTTCAATGTCTATAAACATTTATGTGGTCTGTTAGATGAAGAGTCATTTCAACTGCAAAATCTCCAATTAAAGGGCTTTTTTCTTTTTTAACATTATGTTTTAATGTGATCTATCTAACCAAAAACTAAATAAATAAAGGTGAGGGAGAGAACGAAGAAAGGAAAGGAGGAAAAGAAGGCAAAGAAAGTAGTTTTTGGTTTATTTTGATGTTTTACTAATGAAAACTTACTATGCATAATGAATGACTGCATCGTGCCTTTTTCATATTTTAGTTTTACCTAGAGGCTTGACTCAATTTGTTTTTGTAATAGCAGCCTTAGAAGCTCAAGTATTCATATCCCTGTTAATGATTCTTATCTTAATTAACCGAACTTTTGAGTTTTGTCCTAGTTGAGACTTACCCATCCAAGCTATCCAAAAGTCTTCACAGAATCTGACACCCAAGAGAAATAGGGTAAAAGCCCTAAACTGCTAACTTCTCTGAACAGAACCCAGAAATGAGTTATGTCCTCAGCTGGATGGCAGTGGGTCTTAGCCTGTTTTGTTTCATTTAAAAAAAAAAAAAAGTCAAGCGTGAGCTCTGCAGTATGCAATACTCCTGGATTAGAAAATGACACACTGTGCCTCCCTCCAGCCAAGCTGACCACTCGCCAGATGATGCTGCCTAATGTCTACTGAATCTCACATAACATATTAGTGATGAAAAAAACAGGTTATTTTAGCAGAAGTGAGTCATATGGTTTGTGAAATGTTTGAGAAAAATAATCTATTTCAAGGGAAAAAAAGGACATTAAAAGAGAGGTATATATACACATATATGTTGATGGAAATATTTTAAGCACCACTCAAAGGAGGGGTTGCTTGACAAAAGACACTCCCTCCAAGTTAGCAGTGAAAAGGACACTCATGTGTGGTGAGTAGACAGTCTGGAACAACAGTACCTCTGATTGTCCCAGTCAGACGATCTGGAGAACTGCAAGCTTTAAAATACAGCTAGGATTTTTAAAATTGCTATAAAACATTCTCACGCAGGACAATCTAGTTTCAAAGAGTCTCAATAAAAGACTGCTTCCCAAAGTAGATTAAGAAATAACTTTATTTTTCATTTGTCAATCCCATGATTGAAAAGACATGTTGCTCCCAAACAGACAAGAGGCATTTTCTAAAACAAATTCTTTCTGAAAAATGTAGCTTGTGGAGTTATTACACTGCAAATCAGAGAAGGACCACAAAAAGCTACAGCCAACATTTAACACTGGTGTAACACTCTACCCCAAGCTGAGGAGCAGAAGTTTTAAAGCTATATCAAAACCATGTCGGTCACAGGGTAGCAACAAGAGTGGCATTAATTGTTGTGCCTTCAACTTAAGAAAAGCATCGAAAACATCCCGTTTCCTATAAAAGATCATTTCCCAGAAAAGAATGGATTTATTCCATCAGAAGCCTATTGGAACTGGAACTGAAGAGCTCTCCTCCTCCGCCTCAGCTTTACATTTTCCTTTAGTCAACAGTATCTCGAGCTAATCAATCGTTTGACAGAATTTGGCTTCTCAGAAGAGCCTCTGTCATTTCAGCACAGTGTGGAATGGGGAAAACTGTAGTTACAAGGGAACTAGGAGAGTACAAAAGGACAGTCACTTCTGAAACTCACTGATGCTCAAGAAATCAGAGGCCCTCTGTGACAGTGAGTCTCATATGCCTGAGAGCTTTGTGCTTGAGGAAACACTCCTTAGAGGTAGCTCTGGTTCTAGTTTACATTTAATTACAATTTGCTGTATCCTGTCACGGGGAAGTTTTAACATTTTCAGCAAGGTATAAGCACTCCAAATTTCCTTTTAACCCACCCTATAGCTTCCCCACAGAAAAGGGTAAGAAAAAGCTTAACTGACTCCATAGAGTCATAGCAGCTAATTCAGCAATTCACTCCTAACCATGGATTGACAGGACTAGGAAAGGCAACCTGGCGCAACGAGCTGCATGAGCTAGACCTGCAGAAGTGTGGTGGCCAGCGCGTCCACAGCACGCAGGGACGGGGGCGAGGCTGAGCAACCACGGGGCACGCACGGAGAACTGCTTTCACACATTTCCTAGCACATTCTGGCACAGCAACAAAATCACCAAATCAGGAACGGATTTGACTGTACTCTTCAATTTCAAAGGCGTCTTTGCCCCTCCCCAGCCTCCTATGTACACTTCATGGAAGAGAGAAAGACCACTCTTCTGTATGTGAATACAGGGCCCGGCAGGAAGGGGGCAGGGATGGGCACAAACAGCACGGTCTATAACAAAACACTTTTGGAAAAGATTTATGTAACTCTAAGTATTAAAACGAAGGTTCTACCTCTACATATGCATCATTCTGTAGTCCTGCTCCCACATGAATATGGTCTGGTCATATTTGAAAGAGAACTCGAGTGTGAACAAGGAACCCAAGGGCAATTTCACAGAGATGCAAGAGCTGCTAATAAACTCGGCAGAGGGGCAGTCCTTCTACTCTGAGCCTCTTTCCTTTATTCAATGCTCTGACTGTCAAGTTGAAAGGAATAAAAAGAACCAAATATTCAGACCAAATTAACTATGGGCCATAAGCTATTCAGCACATAGGATATCACTTAAATGATACTGAAAAAATGTCTACGGTACTGCCTGAAGTATTCATTTTTTAAAAGTCAATGTACTGAAAATCTCAAAGGAGGAAGTGGTATGAGAACCTTCTTCCTCTCCTTCAAATAAATCATTAAATACACTGGGTAACATTATACTGTCATTTCTATCATAGCAATATAAACAATTTCCATCATCCTGAACATTATAAAGATATATATATATATTTTTTTAAAAGGCTTTCAAAACATTTTTCAGTCCAGCATTTGAGAATAAAGCGTTAAAAGTTTTGTATACAGTAACACATTCATGTGATAAGTGTATGAATTTACAACCATACATAATATATATATGTATATATATTTATATAAAAAACAAACTTGGGCAGAAGTTAAGGCTACCTACAAAGTTGTCCAAGTAAATTATGCTTGTCAAAACAATTACAAAATTAAAATCACATGCATTTTTAAATCATCTATAAACCACTGACAAAATAAGGTTCAGCATTCAAAGTTTTCAAATTAACTGTAAGAAAGTGCTACAGATATTTACATTTTCTTAACATGAATCAGTGTTCCCACAAAGTTTCATTTGCATTTTTCACCAGCCTCAACTGTAACATAACTAAAAACTGACATTTCTACAATTTGGTACCTAGCACTCATTAATAAGCTGCAAACGGCAGGCAGCAAGCTTCATCTACAAATGTGCTGTCTCACAACCTCAAAATATGGTTTGTAATACTGTTTGACCTGACACGTGCTTGAAAATCTAACCCTCAAGAGGGACTAGAGTGAACATTTCATTAATAATTACACATATCAAGCAACTACAGGATAAAGGTTTCAGGACTTTCCCACTCAGATCATGTAAATAATTTAAACATGGAAAAAACAAAACCAAAATATGAATGACTTTATCTTAAAACAATAGAAAGTCATTTCTGGTATTTGCCTAAATATTTCATTTAAATTCTTCCTTCAAAATTACTCTGAACAAATGCCTCTTTTGAGATTAATTTCAGAAAAATATATTCATAAATATAACTCAGAGCCCGCCAGCCTATGAGAGAATTTTAAACAGAATTTGCTAAGATGGGAGAAGCCATTTAACCAGCTCATGTATTACTTCAGGAAATAAGCTGAGATAGCTAAATCTATATTTTTTTAATTTGGTGAGTTTTATATTTTCAATTTGGACGTCTAGCAGCTACCTTTTATGTTTTCATCTTTCCAACTTATACTTTAGGATGAAAATTTCTATCAAATGGTAATACGAGCAAGATTTAAAAAACAGTAATGCTTAATGCTAAGGGTGTTTTGTCCCTGTTGAATCAAAAGGAGGAAATGCTATTTTAGACTGAATTGAAATTTAGTGTTTTAGGCACTATTTTATATAATAAAGCTAGCACCTTAGTTATTAGTTTATGTCTAAACAAGTAATTATTTTAGACAAATTACTGAAATAATTTTTCTCTTTTAAGAGTCCAATGCTAACATTTAAAGATAATAGATTTATTTATTGAATCAATATCATATTTTGAGCAACTCAAAATTTTTTCATGAGAGCTACTTACTCCCCAAAATTATTACAATTCTCCACAGTGTAGAGAGCTTCAATTATAGATTTTAGACATCACTGAGAAGTTAAGTCATGTAAAAAGATATTTACTAATACTTAAATGACGTAACAGTTTTCTTTAAATAACTTTCAGGTAACAGTATCTAAATAACACAATTTTTAAGAGTATATACAAAAATCACCTTAGGGAATTACTGCAAGATGCTACTTTGCCAACATGGCCCAGCATCTGTCTTAGTTCCTTTCCCTTCATCATTACTAAACAAGTAAAACAAACAAAAAACACCTAGAAGGTGAGGCAGGTGATTGTCTTCATGAGCTCTCTGATAGACTATGGCTAAAGATGAAGAGAACAGAATGACGTACTTAAAAGCCAAACCCAACCACAGCATGCTTCCCATTGTTATGATCCAGTGGAATGCAAGCTGGGAATAGGGTAGAACTTGGAAATCCGGCTCTGTGTCGATGGGTTAAGGCATTCAGACTCCCCGGTCATTTTAAAGAACACTTCCTGTTCCTGTAGTTTCCTAGCAAACTCTTCTTCCAGTGTCTTAAAAAGGAAGGGAGAAAGAAATAATGCACTAGTATTACAAATAGAATTTACTCTGCAACAGTCAAGATAAAATTATTTGCCCCAAAGTCTTTGTATGTTATCCTAACGAAGAAGACACTGTTCAACAGCTAGGACCACAGGCTGCGCAGCTCTGGGTTCAGGTCTTGGCTCAGCGACATGAAACTTCAATTACTTCTCTATATTACAGAACCATTTCATTCTTCTGCTGTGAAACAGCGATAACACCATCTACCTCACTGGGTTGTTACATGAGGATTAAATGTGTTAATAATGCACTTAACCCATATTCGGCACTCAACAGATGGCACTTATTATTAACTACTGTCTGTCTCTTCCACATGGAACTTCAGCATTTTCTATTTTTTATTTTGATTGCTGATATGCATGTCTTCTCTTCCACACTGAACCACAGATTAAAGGTAAGACCTACGGCAGATTCATCTTCACACACAGTGTGGGACAACTATGTTAAGTACTTGCTAAGTATCTGAGGTAATCAGTTACTTTGTGGACAAGTGACTCAGGAGAAGTCCTGCTGCAGAAAACAAAGTACAGGAAAAGACGGAAGGACACAGGAAAGTTTCTCAGGAAGACCGTGAGCTTGGTTTCAGTGGAAAGAGAAGAATTTAACAGACAGGATGGGGAAGACACCCCGGGGAGAGTGAGCTGACCCAGTGCAGAGGCAGGAAGCTGGAGCTGCTGTGAGTAACGGTGAGCATACCCAGCACTGGACCAGGAACTGGGAACAAGGTGGCAAGCAGGAGGCAAGTCAGGAGGGCTGACGTGGCCAAAGTGTGGCACCGTGAAGGCTTCAAAGTCCAAGAGAGGTGTTCACATTCTGTTCTGATGAAACTAAAGATTTACCAATACCACGACGACAGCATCAGAGATGCTCCTGAGGATAAACTCTGGTGACGGCAGCCAAGGAGGAAGAGAGGAAAGGGAACAAGATCCCAGACGGGCCATTAGGACATTACCAACAATTTTAAGAAGGAAGACAGCAAAGGGAGAGAAAGATTAGGAAATGAGAGTCCAGGTTATGTGTTATTTGCCTGAACGTGGGGTCTGATGGAAATGAAAGATAGTTCAGCTTTCTAGCCTAGATGCCAGTTAAGAGGACAGGAATATCGGGAAGAACACCCAATGGTGGGTAGGACTGGAGAGAGGGGAAAGGTGAGATGGAGATGAATTAAAAGGGTTACTGAGTTCAGTTTTACCTCCACTGAGTTTACACTCTTTAGTCAACACTGAATAACATTCAACAGGCACGTCCTGATCATTTACAATGTGCAGGAACTGTTCCAGAAACCGGGTATGTAAGAGTGAGCAAAGCTATGATGCCCCTGCCCTCAAGGAGCTTACATTCTGGTGAGAGAAGACAAACAATAAAGAAATGCGGCTGGTGGGGATAAATATTATGAAGAGAAACAAAGAAAGGTGAGGGGACAGAGGAGTGTTCAAGGTGCTCACTGAAGCTATTTTATGCCCAGTCATCAAAAAAGAAACCTCTGATGAGATGATAATGGAACAGAAGGAATAAAATGAGGAGGAATGGAACATCCAGAGGGGACATGGGAAGTGAGAGCATGAACCCACAATAAAAACAATAAAATTACAGCAATAACAAACATTCACTGGATCCTGACCAAATCTTAAGTACTATACAAGAACTGACAAGTACTGTCCACACACAGCTTCTGTTTACTGTCTTAACAAGGCCAATTAGGGAGGCAGTAACATCCTCATTTTACACATGAGGAAAACAGGGCTCAGAAGTGTTAAGCAGAAAAAATTAACCAGTGTCAGCATTGAGACTCGAACCCAGACTTGCATCACTTTAGAATTTGTATTCTATACAAGTTTTGGAATTGTCTTTAAACATGTCCTTCAGCTTCCACAGCTGAAGCCAGGACAGTCTACAAGATCATCATGCAAAGAGCAGAGGTTAGAATGCAAAATGGGGAATGTCTGCCTTTCAGGTGACTTGATGACTAAGAAAAGTGATTAAAAAAAAAAAAAAAAGCACAGAGAAAGAAGAGACTATGTCACAAACGCCAGGTGAGAAGAGACTTTTAAGAATAACAGGGGGATAATGTCACTGGACTGTGACCACTGTCAACCAGCTCAGCTGGGGAGGAATTTAAAGCAAAAGCTAGACTTCAAAGGGTGAAAGGAGGAACTGGAGAAGGGACTTCTCACTTTCATCCCTGTGTGTACCCTTTGAATTCAGAAACACATGAATGTACCACCTATTCAAAAACGTAACAATAAACAAAATTCAAGTTAAAAAGCCACCCTATCAGCTGACTTGGTCAGTTCTAGAAAGTTTTATTAGCACATGGTAGGAGCTAAATATTATTTCCTTGATTAACTGACTGGATGAATGGAAGAAAGGAATGGTTGAAATGTATAGCAGGCAGGCAGCCCAAGAGAAAATAAAGGTTTAAAGCTAAGAGAGAGAATCATATAAGGAATAGAAAAGACAGAGTTCAAAGATGGTTGACCAGCTGGGCCAGGCTAGCAGGGAGTCAAGCGCACACAAGGAAGATGGCTGGCTGGCTGTGGGGTAGGAAGCCTTTCTTACTTCACTAGACTGTCAATGAACACAGCACGTAAGGGCCTTATAATCTGGCTCCAGTTCACCCATCCAGACTAAGCTGTCATCCCTTCCTTCTCTCCCTCCCTAATGCCTACACACAGGCACACGCTCCCTCTCACCTACCGTGACAGGGAGCTACATGAGACTCCTGCACACATCCTTTTCACTCTTTCTCTTCTCTGTACTTACACTGCCCCATCCCACTCCAATCTGTCTGTCCTCTCAGCAAGCTCTTGCTCATCCATCAAGCCTCATCTGGCTCACAAGGCATCTCCTCTCGCACGCCTCCTGCCTCCCCCGGGCAGACTGGAGCATTCCTCCTCTGTTGCTGGCACACTGTGCTACTCTGCTCTGCACCGGGCACTTACCTCCTTCAGAGAAACACCCCTGCTGATCTGCAGCTGCTTGTCAACTAGACTCTGAACCTCTGGGACTTGGACTCCTCGTCTCTGTGTCTCCCGTCCCTGACACATATTAGGTAAAGGGCCAACAGCCAGGAGGACGAATGCAAGTGTATAAAGCTTTTAAAATTACCTTTTTCCTAGGTCTCAATTTCTCTCTCCATTCCTTTAATTCTTGGCTGTGTTCCTCATCTAACTCCTTTAGTTTCTGAGTCTCATGTTCAACCAAGAGGTGACATTTTTCATTCTGAAAAGAAAGTTTGAATTAAAAAAATTTCAGATCACATTAGCAATTTTTCACAAATACAATTATCTTCCAAAATTAAAAAAATATATATCCATCAAACATAAAGCTATTACTGAGGTTGAAATTCTCTTCTAACAACCAAGGACCAAGAATTATGAAATGAGTCATAGTTTCACTTTGGCAAGTTTAGAGGCTAGATCTGTTACTTACCATATAAAAAGAACTTGACTAGAAAGAACTAGTTTGTGACCCTGTATGCGAGACAGCAAAAGAGACACAGATGTGTAGAGCAGACTTTTGGACTCTGAGGGAGAGGGAGAGGGTGGGATGATTTGAGAGAATGGCATTGAAACATGTATACTATCATGTAAGAAACGAATCGCCAGTCTATGTTCGATGCAGGATACAGCATGGTTGGGGCTGGTGCACAGGGATGATCCAGAGAGAGGACACGGGGTGGGAGGTGGGAGGGGGGTTCATGTTTGGGAACTCATGTACACTCGTGGTAGATTCATGTTAATGTATGGCAAAACCAATACAGTACTGTAAAGTAAAATAAAGTAAAAATTAAAATTTAAAAAAAGAAAAAAAAGAACTAAACTAGAAAAAAAAAGAAAAAAAAAAGAAAGAACAAATTAGTTTGATCCTGATTTCCCATTCTAAGGTTTACTCACAAAACTGACACTACAGAGGGCACCTTGCAAGCATTTTATCCAATGGTACCAGAACACGGGATTAGAAACTATTTTCTGCTCTAGAAAATTAAGTATATATGATATCCACAATGTATATACACTACTTTGAAATTGTAAACATTTTAGAAATTATATATTAGGAGAAAATTTCTCATATATTGATCACTTTTTTCAAAAACCTTGAAGAAAATGAACTATTTATCCTGAGATAAAAAGAATTTTAAAATTCAGAAAGTAACAAAACAGCCTACATCATTTTCAAAACTTTGTTCATCTTCTTTGCAAAATATACTAAAAATTCTCAACAGTACTTTTGAAAGATGCAACTTCCTATATCATAAATTAGCTTCATGTTTATACTAATCACGGCTGTAGAAAATCTCAACAGGTGCCTGTGATACTAAACTGATCTTCCTTTGGGTCTACAGAGGAAAGAAAACCTTTAAGTTCTGGCATCTTCTCAAGCCATGTGCGGCCTACTGTGAGCACCTATCGCTTCCTCAACGCCAGCCACCGGCACTGCGCCTCTGCTGCCAGCTCTGCTCTCTGGCTTCTGGAGCTGACCTGCAGCTGATGCAGCTCACGGACGTTGGCTTCACACTGCAGCTGAAGATCCCGCATTTGATTTTCATGTTTTTGATGCTGAGCCATTCTCTCATTTTTCTGCCTCTTTTCTTCTTGAGAAGCGAACTATAAGAAAGAAAAACAAATATGGTTAATAGGCAATGTAATTTCTGCATCTTCCAAAAGTGTAATTAAGGAATTTAACAAAGCTTAAAGTACAATAAACTAAAGCTACAAGTAATAATACGCTAGGACTCAAAGCTGGAGTCTACATTTTGGTGGGGGTAGGGAGGCGGGCAGAGATTGCTGATTCAATCCTTGTTTCTCCTATCTGCTTAGTGACCTCAGTTAATCTGTGTGTGGGAACTGTGACTACAGAAGTACAGTGAGGCCGTATGTTTGATTGTAAAGCTGGTCACATCGCCTTATTCCCAGGGCCGGTCTTGGGATTAATCTAGCCCTGGATCTTGTGTGGGGCATGGGAGACAGCAGCTCTCGGTGGCCAGCACTGGAGGAGAGGGAGCTAGGACAAGCCATGTGTTTACAGAGCCCAAAGTGGCTCCAATGTTTACAACACAATTATGTGGTACTTCTAAAGACCATCCAAAACTTCTATACCTAAAAAAAGAAGACAGTAATCTGCTTACTTACTTGTTTAATTTTGTCACGGTCCTGATCTGGCGTTGCTGTTGAGTTAATTCTCAAACTCTTCTTAAACATGGCCATTCGCGTCTTGGCTTCGCTACGCTGAATCTTAGGCAGTCTTGCTCTTTCTTGAGTCTGTCTGTTTTTCAGCTCCTCGATAAGTCGTTGATTGTAACGCTGCATTTGTTCTGTTTCCTGAGAAAGTTTCAGAATCCAGTGATATAGAGATAATTTAATACCCAGTACCCACAAGTATGCTCAAACATGTCATTTTGCTATTGTTCCCCAAATTATTCTCTCCCTTGTTACATACTGATCAATAAAGCATTAGGCCAAAAAAAAAAATTTATAAGAAAAATAAAGCTAATAGTAATAAGAGTCTTATGTTAACTCTCTTATACTAAATATAGGGAGTCCACATTTTTAAGATATCTGAATTAAAAAGGAGCCAAAATAGCTACCTTTGAGAGACAAGTTGAAGACTATAATGTGTAACAGGTCTTTAAGCACTGTTTATTAGTTACCTTTCTTGGAATTTGTAGAAAAGAAGTTTTGCAATAATGATCAACATATAATTAATTACTCCAGATTTCATCAAAGAAATTTTAGGACAAAAGAAAGAAAAGACACTTAAAACTTATTCTGTAAAATATATAAGTTTCAAAAATAAACAGCTCTGCAAACTTTAAAATGAACAAAAAAGTGAACAAATTTCCTTTCATTAACCTTCTCATGGCGCTTAAGCAGCTGGTGTCTTTGCATAAAATACTGATCTTTAAGTTGCTGTTTGAGCAGCTGGTGTTTTTCTTGTAAGTGTCGTTCTTCAAGCTCCCAAATCGCAGCTTCTCGAGCTGGAAGAAGAAGGTAATTTTCAAAATGTCACTTTGCTCTTTTCATGAATGTACGCTGGTCCTTGTTTTAATATTTACATAAAAGTGTTCTAATACACTAATTAATACACACAGACGTTCTGAGCTATAAAAGAAATATTACCAATGTAAAGATAATATCCATTACCACTTTCCATTCTGTTCTAATGTCCTGTAAACAAAGAATGCCCCACTCCCAACACTAAAATTCCATTTAATCATCTCAATGAGAAAGAAAAAATACCCAAAGTATTTGTTCGAGGAAATAAGTACTTAAAATTCCATTCTATCATGTAGCCAATTAAGTATACCATTACAGGGTATAAGTGAAGTGAAGTGAAGTCGCTCAGTCGTGTCCGACTCTTTGCGACCCCATGGGCTGTAGACTACCAGGCTCCTCTGTCCATGGGATTTTCCAGGCAACAGTCCTAGAGTGGATTGCCATTCCTTCTCCAGGGGATCTTCCCAACCCAGGGATCGAACCCGGGTCTCCCGCATTATAGTCAGGCGCTTTACCGTCTGAGCCACCAGGGAAGTCCTTACTAGGAGCACCTAAAATTACTTAGGTGTATTTCTAGCATCACCTGGACAAAAAGATTTTTTAGGGGTTATATGTTTACTTCACTTTTATTGTTCACTTCTATTGCCATAAAGGAATTCTATGTCTTGCAGTTGTTCTGAATTGTATACAGTATTTTCCTCTTATTTACCTTTTTCTTTCCCTCTACCACTCTAGCAAAAGAAAGCATTCAAATAATTCCCAGGTATATCTCTGCAATGTTTCAAGACATATCCTGTATATACATATGCCACATATTTCATGTACCTCTCATGAGCTGCTGCTTGTTATTCAGGCACTCTCTTTCAATATTGGCTAACTCTGCCTTCTGCTGTTGGATGATCTTTTTCAGAGAGCCGTCTAATTCTTGTTGTTGCTTCTGAACAAACTCTTGTTCCTAATAGACATGGTTAACCATCAGTCAGTAAGTATCTATGGAGCAAAACATCCATTTATCTATGTGGCTGTATGTATCAGTAATTAACAAGATTTCTGAACCAAGTTTCTAAAGTTAACTAGATTTAAAAATCACCAAAATTATACAGTATAGGCATATCATATATTTGTCACCCAACTCAAGACCAGAAAGTACTAGAATATTTAATATTGTGAACTCACTACTAAGAATAATACATACAAGAGAAGTCTATATAAACTAGTCATGATTAAAATGCCCAATTATGCTGACATCTTTGAGAAAAAAATAAATTTACACCTTCTAAAACTGACTATTCAATCCACTAGAGTGTGGCTACAATAAAAATGAAGAAGAATGCCTTTTAGGGAGAGAGGCAATAAAGAACAAACAAGTAAACCAGGAGCCGGGAACTTTAAAGTCTGTATTTTTCTATTAACAGAGTTAGGGAGCAACACCGTGGCTGTACTAGCAGAGAAAGACCGTTTCTGCGTCTCCAGCCTGTGCATAAGAAGAGCCACACTTTAAGGACTTAGTGAGAAATAATGCTCTGCTAGAGAAGCAGGAACTAGAAACAGGAAAGCGAGCTACATTATATAACTCTACAAACAAAACTCTTTACAATCAGAGAAGTCCACCAACATGTTTGGGAGTCACTCATTCAACAAATATTTACTGAATACATACTATCTGCTCAAATGCCAAATTTATGCTTTTTTCAAAATCTCTCAATTATTGTATAAGGAAAGGAAAGGTTAAAGGGACTTATGGTTGCTATGCTAGATTATACAGTTGTAGATGGAACAGTAACAATACCTATATTGAAGAAATGCAAAATTTTCAAGTAACCAATTGGATCTCTATCCCTCATTTGGCAGTTATGGTAGCTTGTAATTAATTCAAGGGATATTCTTATCAATTTGAGTGTGGATTTAGAGATTTAGGGTTGAAGCAGCACTTCACCTATAATCCCTTCTCTTGCATATCTAAGAGATGATAAAACCTCAGGATTCATTTTGGAACCATTTTTCAGGCCTTGGACAGAATCTGGAAGCATCTGGATCACTACCAGCCTGGTCTTCAATGCAGAGTGAGCCTAGCAGTGTTCCTCAAGATGCTTCTCTTACTACTGATTCTCTGGAAATGAGAATCTGGTCTCACCATCCATGACATCCTGTTAATTTGTCGTCACAATGCTGCTGTCTCGTCTGCACTCTGATTTGTATTTTAGCATGAATACAAATGTACAGCAGCAGAAAGACTAGTGAACTGTTTCCACCAGTAGAGTTTTGTATCGATTATGATCTTTTGTACTGGGGACAAGAAATGTATTTATGTGTCATTTAAAAAGACACAATGTACATTGTCAGTTTTGTAGATAAAATTAATGCTGAGCATTTATACAAAAAAAATTACAAATGCCAACTTGACTACAGTCACATAACTTTATCATAGCAAAAAAGAAAAGAACTCAATAACTATTACAAACCTAATTAGATTTATTTAATAAGATTGCAAAATCTCCATCCTATCTTATAAGCAGTTATAACAAAATAAGTTGTTCAAGCTTCTCTTTTCTTACAGTAAATATTGTTTATAATAAAAATTAAACTGATTCTCTAATTTCACTGTAAAATTTCTATATGTAAACTTGTTTAATAAACAATATAACCTGCAGATACATCAAAAATTTTATTTTGTTCAGTATTTTTATCATTAGTTTGCATATATAACTTAAAAAAATATGTGTGGACAAAAATAATTGGTCCAAATTATCATAAATATAAATATTACATTTAGACAAAGAAATCAAGTTTAAAAGATTGGATGAATAAGTACCTATGTGAAAATAAAAAGGTGAACACAGTGAACCCTTCAACAACACAGGTTTGAGTTGCATGGGTCCAAATAAACGTGGATTTTTTCACTAAATATGTCCTAAACATCATGTGGTTGGCTGACTGTGCAGATATGGAACTGTGATGTGGAGGACCAACTGTAAAGTTTTACGTGAATGTTCGATTGCGTAGAGGGTCAGCACCCCAAAACCCAAATTGTTGAAGGGTCAACTGTATAAACCAGTGCCATTAAAAAAGTGAATGTGATTTCTTGTCAATGCAATTTTTGGTTATATTATTGTATTTGTCGAAATTAAGTAAGAGTTCAGTTCAAAGAAAACTTTTTTCAAGCACTTAATAAATGCTGGGGTCTGTACTACTTACATGGTTACTAAAATCAATAAAAGACAGCATTCCCTTCAAGGAGCTTCCACTCTATTGGTCCCAATTTGGTTTTATCTGTCAGTCCCTATAAAGCATAGTGGGCCCCTTCCCTCAGTAACATACTTTTAAAAGTTCCAAAGTAAACCACAGAGAACGCAATGCAAGGAATAAAAGGATCCTGAAATGAAGATTCAAAGTAAATGACAAAGAACTGCAGAAGCAAGCCCTGAAGTGGCCAGTGTATAAGAGGGAAAAAAAGAGTGAAGACTGTTATCTAGAAGCTGGCAGAACTAGCACCATGCTCCTCCAGAAGATAAAACGAAGATCAACAGGTAGGAATCAAGGCACATAAAATGGAAATGTTTCCTCATCTTCCAAGTCTGCAAAGACACCAACTGCCTTACTGAGCTATGGGCTTGAATAATTAAGCAGAGTGTGGATGATTACACGGCCAAAATATTTGCAACTGATTTTTTATATTAAAGCTTAAAAGTACCTAAAAGGGTCCCTTATTCATTAGGTATTCTTTATATTGATTTTAAATATGGTTAAGATTTGACTTCCATCACAGTTATCTATCCTCTTTCTCAATACCAACATAATTAACTCCTATTTATTGAGCCCTTAGCAGTAGCGGCAGTGTTAGTCACTCCATTGTGTCTGACTCTTTGCGACCCCACAAACTGTAGCCCGCCTGGCTCTTCTGTCTATGGGATTCTCCAGGCAAGAATACTGGAGTGGACTGCCATTCCCTTCTCCAGAGGATCTTCCTGACCCAGGGATCGAACCCAGGTCTCCTGTATTGCAGGCAGATTCTTTGCCATCTGAGTTACAGGGAAGATCAAAGGGTTCCTTACATGCTAATTAATATATTTTATTATCATAAAAGAAATGAAGATTTACTATCACTGAGCTTTCATTAAAGTTCCTAACTTCAAAAGCCGAGTATAATCCATTCACAGGGGAACCTGTAATTAGAAGTTACTTAGGATCTAAAAGAAAAGTGATCTTAATATTCCAAAAAAACTGCACAAACTACATTCACTTTAATAAAATAACAACAGATCAATTCTATCACTAGGAATAACAATTTCAAAATGGACATATAAATTGTAAAATGAGCGCCCTTTAAATGTACAAGTTTTAATTCTGATAATGGAATTTTATTAGTCTGATAACGGTAAACATTAAAAATACAGCTTTGGGTTCTAGGAAACTATAAGGAAGAATTATGATATGTGGGGCTATTTTAATACAGAATTTGATCATTTTAACTTAAAAGAAAAGTGTAAAATGGTAATGATCAGAAAAGTGTTTGTAATTCATTAATTCCTCCCTCTCATCATAAAATAACATTTTGCTTACTCTTTTAGAAAATGAGAGATTCCAATGGCTGTCAATAATAAAGATAAATAAGTAATTTCAGGAGAGGGGGAAGAAGGGGTTGAAATCAAGCTGTATTCTATCTACTCCAGTTGTGTATATCAAACATCACAAAGAGAATTATAGTGTTAATTAAGCTACTCGTTCCCCTATAGAAACTGTGAGAAAGAATACAGCCTGGAATTCCACACTTAATTTAAAACTGCAACATGGAGAATAGCAACCCACTATGCATAATGGGACAATTTGAATAGTGAAAACTAAATGGAACTGAAATCACCACTTTCAGCATGGCTTTTCTGACCATAACCATAATTAAAATATCTACGTAAACATATATGCAATCAAAACGTCACTTCACACGAAGATAAAAATCTAATCACAGCATTCAATTTCTCACATGTGCAAAAACACAGAAAAAACTACTGGGAAGACATTTCTTGAAAAAAGATGAAAATCTCAGATTAAAATCTGTGGTGGAGTAGACAGAAAAAAGAACACTATAGTAGACGTGTTCTAGTTCCAGCTCTACCACTAATCTCTTTTGCAACTTTAGGCAAATCACTTAGCCTTCTGTGCTTCGATTTCTTCATCTGTAAAATGGGTACACTCCACCTCCGTATTAGGGGGTTGGCAGTGAGAATTAAATGTGAACACTCTTCAAAGAATACTGTACTATAAAGCTCATGTAGGGTTATTACTACTGACATTGTCATTTATCAATCTTCTAGATCTATAACAAGTGAAACTAACAGTGAAAAGGCACATGTGAGCCAAAGAAAAGCAGGTAGAACAGACGGCATCCTCCTGTAAGGCACGGGGGACTTACGTCCTGCATTTGGGCGTTGAAGACTGCGCAGGACGACAGCTGAAAAGAGTGAATCATGGCCTGAGCAACGCCCTGTGGGTCAGAATACAGCGCCTCCCAGGTGAGAACAGAGCGGAGAGACTTTTTGTAAATGGAAAGAGTAATTATACAAACGCTGAGCTTCCTGAGGCCTGGAACAAGTCAGTTAACAAAAGGGCCTGTACAATGAAGGATTTGAACTAGATCAGTGGTTTCCAACCTCTAGTTTGCTGCTGTTGTTTTTTAAGCCAGCTGAACTCTCTTTTTAAAAAATTCGCCAAAAAAAAAAAAACCAAAACAGTTTATAAAACAGATGAAAAGTGGTACTGCTCTGGACGTAGGGGTACAGAGCTCTACTGTTCTCATTTCTGAAGAATTCGCAATGTGCTTCTTCCAAACTCAACAGCCCCTGGGAGTACAGTCTGAAGACCACTGGACTAGATCATCCAATAGAGTCTAGTTTCACATGTGTATGGTTCTTATCCATAGTCTTTAAAAAGTTTACAATATTAGGCTCTGTAATCTAGCATCTTCATCAAAAGCAGTAGCTAAATATAAATACTTCTGAAATCAGTTAATTACTAAATTTGTCATTAAATTTACAGAAAGAAATTTACTATTGATTTTAGCTTTAGTCGGAAAATACAGGCTGGCATCGCAAACTATATGAAAAATCACCTACAAAGTTTTATTAAAGCACTATTAAAGCACTGGATTACCTGATTCGGTCAACACTAAATTCTTACTTTTAAAAAAAAATAAATTAATTAATAAATAAATTCTTACTTTTGACTCTATAATAGAGTCTGACACACTGCCTTTTGGAATTAAACTCCATATCCCTTCACAAGGTAAAACCAAATTGTTGTTCTGGAGTGAAATCTGAATTATCCAAAAACAGATGTGGGGCCAACAAGGACCTCCTCTTCAGCTGTCAGTAAGACATGGCTAACGACCACTGGCCCAGCCAGTAAGAGTTGAGACTAGGCACAGAACAGGCAGCTTACATACGAGGCAGGATGACATGGCGCAGTGTGTGAGACAGGGAGGCAAACGTGCCTAGATGGGAATTTCAGCTCCAACATTAACCAATGTGTGAACCTGGCGAGTCATTCAACCTCCTGCGCTTTCGCTCCGTCACCTGCAAAATGTGGGTCATACGGGCAACTACCTCCTGCGTTGTGAGGTTACACGAGTTCATACAGGTGAAATCAGTATGACACACGGTAAACACTGTGTCTGCTATTACCACCTTGATGACAGGCATGCCTTGGAGATATTGTAGGTTCAGCTCTAGTCCACGCAATAAAGCAAAACACGTGAATTATTTGGTTTCCCAAGTACACAAGTTATGTTTATGCTATACTGTATTCTATTAAATAAAGTATGCAATAGCATTGTCTGAAAAAAACAACATACATACCTTAATTAAAAAGTAGTTTATTGCTGAAAATGCTGACCATTACCTGACCCTTCAGTAAGTTGTAGTAGTAACATCAAAGATTTTAGATCAGAGATCACCATAACAAATATAACAATAATGAAAAAGTCTGAAATGCTGTGAGCATTACCAAAAGGTAACAGAGAGACATGAAGCGAGCAAATACTGTTGGAAAAATGGTGCTGACACACTTGCCTGATGCAGGGTTGCATTAACCTTCAATTTGTGGGGGAAAAAACCCACAGTGCTGCAAAAACACAAAGAAGCGAAGAACAATGCAAAGAGGTGTGCCTGTAGGAACTCCCATACGAGGCCAAGACAAAATTTTGACTCACAGGAAGAAAAAAAAAAAAAACTAAATTTATTTAAATAGCCTAGTTTTATTAAAATTTTAAAATTCTAAGATATTTTTCTTATTTTTCATGGTGTTAAAATAATTCCTAGTTTGAAATGATGGTGACAAGTAAATGACAGTTTCAAATATCCTGCCTTGACAAAAAACAACAAAAAAAATTTTAATGACAGTGCACTGGTCATGGTCCCCAGAGGTTTCTGTTGGTTTCTATATTCCTTTTCATGAATCTACAAAATTCAAGAGGCTGGGAACCAACTTTTTAAACTACATAAAAACCCACATTAAAAAGGCAATTTAAAGCAACAAATAATAAATATTCCATGTCTCTTCTCCCTTCCATTAACATTTGTAACTACAAACTGAGCTCATTTCTCTCTTTGCCTCCAGGCTGAGTACAAACTTAATTAAAAGAAAGATGATCCCAAGTATAAAAGACCTCGTAGAGTAATGTGAGGTAATTCTAGAAAATTCTGTTGAAAATACCAATTTATCTAGCTTTGTAAAGAATTTACCCATTAACAGGTTCAGCCTTATCATACCTAAAATCAAGTTTACTTAGGTAACAACTATCTATTTTTATAACTGCTAGATTCTGAATCAAAAAGAACATACTTAATATTTAAAATATGGTTTTAAGTAGCTTATATTGTTGAGTTTAACAGTAATAAATGTATGATCTACCATTTAACATTATCATTTACCAGCTTGTGGAGTCTTATTTCCCTAACCAGGGATTGAACCCAGGCCACAGTAGTGAAAGCCCAGAATCCTAACCACTAGGCCAACAGGGGATTTCCCAAATTAATGGCCTTTTAATATGCATTCTTTTTGTACGCACAAAGCTTATATACTCACCCTCTATATTTTTCTGTCCTAAAAATTGACATTACCACTTAAAAATGTAAGCTTCCATCACGATTAAAATAAGAATACAGTGGATTATACATTAACATACACGTTTATTTCATCTGCAGTCAGCTTTCCAAACATTTCACTTAATTTCATATTAGCAACTTAAATGTCACCATTAGTGTGAATTTAGTACTACATAAAGAATGCCCTGGGACCCTTTGTCTGAGGGGATGTCAACATCATATAATAAGTACAGAATTTACCCTTTTAACCATGGTTTATTGAGCTGTGAGAATAATGCCGCTTTCTGTTTTTAGTAGCATTAAGCTGCTGCTGTTACCTGAGCATGCTGGCTTTGTGCAAGCTCCTCTTTCCTGCGTTTCATGAGCTCTTTTCTCAGCTCTTTGGGTGCTCTCTCCACTTCATTTATAACCTACAGTGTATAAGCATGCAGGAGGTGGGGAAAAATACTTTCTCCACAGCAAGCATTTATGTGAGCAGACAAGCTACAAGTCAGATAAAGCTGTTAAAAAGTTCCTTTCAACATGCATTAGCACAGGTGTTAGTTTGAAGAAAAAGAATGAAAGGATAGAACATGCTTAATCATAGTGCAGAAAGGGACATTACACCATATAAAGGTTAATTAGCTGCTTAATTATCCCTACATATCATTCTCTCTTAAATTCGAAGGTGATCAGTAAACAATTACTTGCAGCACTGACGCTGAACTAAAGGTGATAAACCTAAGTGACCTTGAAAGATCATAAAATTACAAATGTATCTATTGACGTTGTCTACTGACACTGTTTGATATCCTGGATATAAGGAAAACTAACGCCATTCATTTATAAAACTGCAACATTTCATGATTGGCTTGATAAAACCAATGAAATAATTCTAAATGAAATCCACTTAATGAGATCAAAAGAAAAATAGTAAGCCTTAGAATAACACAAAGGAGAAATAAATGCACACTAAGTTTTCTTTTTTTATAAAACACCATTTTATACATGGTGTGATAAAAATGAACATATTTGAAAACTTTGGGGTTATATTAGAATAACATTCTCCTTTGCTGATAAATTAAGCCAAAATCAATTGTCAACTTTAAAATCTGTAATATAAAGCCCTCAAAAAATAAGTTTAGTATGCTATGATTTATTACACCAGATAAAGTATATTATAAAATAAAGTGTATTTTAGAGCTCCTTCTTTTAATCACTTCAAAATCCGAGATGTGTATTCCACCTAAGAACAAATCTATAATCCAACTATGAAAGACGATCATGTGTTTATAAGTAGAAGCACCAAAAGCAACCAGATTCCAAATCACCACATGCCATTTATGGTCTGTGAAAGAGACTGATTTTGATTTAACAAGTGTATTTAAAATTTCCCATCAGTAATCTCTCATGAAACCAAATCACCATTAAAAAGAAGAGACTCCCCAAATGCAAGAAGTTTAGCAATAAGGAAAAAAATACATAATTATTTAAAATATGCATATCACAATCTCAAACTCGTTCAATGGCTAAACCTCTCCTACTCCAAAACAGTAACAATAACTAGAAACATTTTTATCTCTAAAATTAAATCATATATTTACCTACAAAATTTTTAAAATTTAATCTGATATTAGAAAACAACCTTTTAATAAAAACTATCCATCTATCCATGGTTTTAAGAAAAATTAACATTTGGTCTCAATAAAGTCATACATCATGGTATATAAAGCAATTCTATATGAAATAAAATAAACAGTAACAAAACAGTAATTTTTAGAAATGGAAGCCACATCAAATGGCTATATACCATTTCACTCATCTTTACCTACAGAAATCAAAGAATGTATGACTAATATTTGATTCTATCCTTTTAAAACCAGATCCTGAAGTTCAACAATATGATATTCCATTTTCTGCATTTCACTGTTAAAATCAATGAATCTGAGTATTGGGGACATGCAACAAAGGTGAAAATGTATTCACTAGTTTGGTTGTTAGTTTGCTCCAAAACTAATAAATCTGATCATAATATTGTCCAAGGGGTCTTTTATATCATTAAAAGATAAATTCTCCTCCTACACTAAAGGATCAGAATAAATTATAAAATTATCTCTCAAAACTGCTAATATGTAAAATTTCTCTTATTTTAATTGGGGAAGAAAAAGACACATTAATACAATATGTAAATGCACTTTCTGAAACAATGACAATCTTTCATAGTAAATAATACCACACAACAGATTCTATGACAATATGGAACAGTTTCAGGAAAAATGAAAAAATTCATTCTTGTCAAATGACTTTACAGATATTTTCCACCTGTGATTCTTCAAAGTATCTCACACTTTGATAAACTTGGAGATATTATTTCAAATTTCAGGTTATTCAGCTTTTGTTTGGACACAGTATCTGAGAAAGGTACTCAAGATAATCAAGAAAAAATAATTTTTAAGCATGAATTAAATTTGCAAATAAATACTAAATTAAAATACTGTTGCCATCTGCAAATAGATCATAGCATGTTTTCTTGAAAAAAACATCACTATGTCAGGACTTAATCGTTGCATTAATAAAGGAGGAATGATAGGTTACAAGGAAAATGGATTAGACTCAATTTGAAATCTTGTTTCACGGGTTGGCTGGATATTTAATGCGTGTCTGTGAACTTGAAAAGGTCATAAAACCTTCTCTACTCCAGTTTTCTTGGCAGTAAAACTAGGTAACATCTGGCCTTACTGCTACCCTACATGACTGCTGGGAAGACTGAAAAAAAAAAAAGAATGAGTGCCACTTAACTAACAAGTATTATTCTTTATTCCTTAAACACGTGGACACTGAAAAGGGCAGTTACACTTACCTCCTTCTTTCGGTTCTTCAACACATTCTGAAATTTGGACAGCTCTTTTTCTTGGTCACCTTTAATGCGCTTGGCTTCATCTCGCAAGCGATTTGTGTGTTCCTGCTCTAGACGTTCAATGGTCTGCTTCTGCTGTTTTTCTAGATTTTCAATCTCCTGATCATACTGTCGTTTCTTGCTCTGTAAAATGATGTAGCTCAAGATCATTTAACATGAATGCTCATATCAACTTGTTATACTGAAAATGTTTCCTAAGAGCACATATTGGTAACTGGCATTTAAACTTAGTGATAAAATCCGTACCCTCTGCAATACTGAACAAGTCAAATTCACTAAAACATGTTTTTAAAATTTTTCAAAAAGATGAGCATTTTCACTTTTTTCTAATAAGGAAAATACTTTCTTCTATTATATAAGTATAGAATATTCAAAAATTATAGACAATCCAGAAGAATATCCAATTGCTATGAAATACTAAAGTAAGAAAAATTTCAATATTTTTCCTATACAATTTTTGATAAATCAAAGGTCATATTTGAAGTCTATTTTAAAAACATACCATTACTTGTCATTTTCAGAATTACTCTTCCTCATCAAGAGTCTTAAAATAAACATCCTATTTCATTGAAACAAACCTTTTAGAATTATAAAGCTATTCTCTCAACAAAAGATTCCTGTTTATATAATACTTGAATAACACTGCAATTTTAGACATAGGTACTTATTTGTAAAGAGTGTTTTCTTTTAAAAAATTAAAAAGCAAAATATTTGGAAAATATGGGGAGAGGAGAAACACAGTTTTTGTAAGGTTCTGAAAACACAGAATATACTGCAAAAATACTCAATGAAAACAAAAGCTCATTATTTCCTTAGGAATTCTCAGTTAGGACCCAACAAATGAAATCAGCAATGCCAAACTTCACACAAAACAATCCTTACCACTTAAAATTATAAAACATAAGAACTATAATCAACCATGAATCCTATAACATTTCAAATGATCCTTTTCTCTAACCTACATTAAGCTAGATGTTCAACATAGGTTACTGAAATTTTATATCACGTTAACAATTCCTTTTCCAACTTTGGACACAAAGTAAAAATTTAAAGACTCAGTGACAATTACCCTTGACAAGTTAGCACTAACTTCTCCAGCAGCTGTGAAAATGGATGTGGAAGCTTAACTAGTAGCCAGAGAAGTAAGCATATTCTGAAAAATCCCCCAAGAAGTTCTAATACTCAACCGATTTTGAAAACAACTGCTCTAGAGTAGCTTAAAATCTTGGATTCTGAGAGGTAAAGTTTTAGCAATAAAAAGTTGTCCAGCAATAGAAATTTGCAAACCACCTATTAGCTTCATGATTCCAGATTTTCATGACATTTTAATCAAAGAAAAATGAAGACACCCAACACACTGTAAGTCAGGCAAATGGCCTAAAACAGGAAGAAAAGAAAAAGAAAACATCCAGAACACCAAAGAGAAAAGGCCAAAAACACATCACAAAGCCAGAGAAATCTAGTAAACAGAGAAAAAGTTATAAAACCTTCCAGCAGTGATTTTTTTAAGCAGTAAATTTCTTTATGAACAAAATGGTACAAAATTCCAAGACTTTACCATCATCTCCTGCTCAAAACGTCGGAAAATTTGCTCTCGCTGTTGCTGCAGTTTGCCATTGAGCTGCTGTTGGGCTCTTTGTTCTTCTTTTTGAAGAAATCTTAATTCCCGAAGTTCCTGACGTCTGATAAAATTTAATGGTGACAACAGAAAAAGAGGAGCAAAAATTACACCACTGAAGTAATGTTTTACAAGAAAAAACTTGAAAACTAACATTTTCTTCCAATGGAAAAGTAAAACATAACTCAAAACTAGCCAAGACTACTCATTTCTCTATTCTCAGACTCTGCAGAGACCTGAGAAGTCACAAAACCAGCTGAAATCACGTTGTTTCTCTACTCACCTAAGAAACCTCAACTCTTCGGTTTTGGAGTCACTATCAGTAACTATCTTTGACGTTGTTACACTTACTTCTACACCATCAACGACAAATTTGCGTGTTTTCTTCAAGGTTTTCTTTTGTCTTCTTGTTTCCTGAGGAAGATTTTATTTTAGTTAGGCGTTATATGGGGAATACTAGAGAAGGAAAACATATTCTTAAAAAAACAAAAACAAGAAAGGGAACTAACTGCTATGAAGACTACACACACAAAGCTGAACAGAAAGCAGTAAGACATCTCTGAAACCAATTATACCAAATACACCGCATCTGACTGTCACATGACTTTACAGATGAAACCAATCTTTTTCAAGTGAAATTATGCATTGATATGCATGTATAATTTTTATGCTACATCACAATTAGGCACAAGTGGTAATGATCAATTCACAAAAATGAGTAATTAGTACAATCTTTACATGTTAACCATCCTTTCTTCCTCTTTTTACCTTGTAGGTTCTCGGACACCTCTGTTTTTCTGTTTCAAAAACACAACGCCATTAAAAATGAATTCCTGGGGCACATCCCTCAAAAGAATTTAAATCAGCAAGTCTGAAAAGGCTGAGGCTTTTATTTTGAAAAGGCTCTCAGATAACTTTAAAACACTGCCACAACTGAGATTCAAAATTCATTTAATCAACAATATCACCAGCCCTCCTTCATTTCAGGGTCAGAGATGGAGGAGTGATTTTAGAGTTACTAGAAAGACAGCACCTCCACCACACCACCCAACGTACCAGATCTGCCAGCTAGCTTCTGCCTGAAATTCTTTATCAAGACCAAACTCTTCATTCCTCAACTGGCATCCAAATGTTTTTTAAAGGCAGAGAGAAACAACAGAAGTATGTAACACTGCTATAAACACATCTCGGTAAACATGTAAATACTGAGAACAGGTAATTACTTAGTTGTAATAGGTGGAAATGGTTAGAAAGCAGAGGGATCAAAAGGAGAATGTCAAAATACTACATTTAAAAGGCATTAGAATTTTTAAGTTGGTCTTTGGCACTTTGCAGTCTTCACCCTCTTACTGTTCTACTCTCTAGGGTTCCAGTATCCTCACACTGCTCTCCCCTAAGCCCTGGACTATGGCCACCCTATCCAGACATCTTCTAAAACCTAAAGTGGGCATGCTCCAAAATTAACCTACCTCCCTATAACCTCCAAATTTTCCATTTCTTCGGTTCCTACTAAAGCATCCACAATTAATGTCGCCTTAATTCTCAGAAATATTTGCTTTTTTTTTTGGAAAGGCTAACTGTAACTATTAAGTCTGTAAATGAACTTCAGAAAAATGGAATTTCAGGCACTGAAACAAAATAAACTAAAAACTGAAGACCATCTAAGCAATATACATGGTAATATCTGGGGCACATAGGCAGGCGGATCAGTCATGCCCTGGAGTCCTATCCCTAAGGCCAGTTCTAAGTTCCTGCTTTTCTGCCACCTGTCAATCCAGTCTCTAAGCAATCTGTGGCTTACTTGTGTCAGAATTCCATGGGATCTTTTGTTACAAACACTGATTCTCTGGCCTCACTCCATACTTCTACATAGCTCTTCCTAATGATTACCTTTTTAAGCACACTCAGATTGGAGAATTATGCTCTAACAGCTCCAAGCATTCTGGGTTTTAGTGTTTGGTTTGGTTTTCCCATAATGATTTACACAGCAGTAGAAATGGCTATGACTGAGGAGTTAAGAGTGGTCATCTGCATGGCCAGTAGTAAACCAAGGGATGTTTAAATCCTAAACATTCTTTAAAGAGATCATTCTTATAAGCCCTCTATTCTTTCAAATATTCTGATTCTTGCTAAAATTATAGCAAGAGATGTGCAGTAGGAAAATCCAAATACCAGTAAGCAATTTATTATACTATTTATATTGAGTTGGCAAAAATAGGTAGGTACTACCCAAAAATTTAATGATTACATCCAGAATCTCTCTAGTTTTATTTTTAATTGATTCCTCTCATAGCCCTGAATTTTATAGGGTTAATACTACACTGATTTAGTGTTGGTTTGTTTGAAAGTCATCAGTTTTACATAAACTCTCAACTGCCACAACAACAAAGAAAAATCCAAACACGGACCCATATACACTTACTTGTAAAGATATTGATCCACTGTCTTTAGTTTTGCTTAGGAAGCTAGAGATGGACAGATTCAAGTCAATGCTGCTATTATCAGCAGTGGAACCAGTGCCTGAATCAGTATCATTTTCCTTTTGATTCTCAGATTCTGGTAACATGGTTTCAGTTTTTGATAAAACTTCTCCTTTATTTTCTGCATCTTCAGGATTGATATTAATACTGGGTATTGGAACAGGCTGAGGTTCACTGGGCTGTGAAGCGGCAATAACTTGAGGTTCTGCTTTAACTGGCACTTCACATGGAATTTCTTTTTGCTCTGCGTCCATCTGAGCAGCGGCTTTATGAACATCCGGAGTTTCACTTTCTAAAGCTTTCTGGTCAGTATCAGTCACTACACTTCTGACCTCTGTTCCTTCAGTGCCACTTGATTCAATAATCTCAACTTCATTTGTCCCGACTTCCTCACTGGTCTCCAGTCGGTTCTCTGAACTGCTGATTAGTTGTTCCTCACCTTTCCCGTCTTCAGATTTTTTGTGTGCCTCATTAGTTTCAACTCCTTCTTCAACAGAAACTTCCCCAGTACCACCAGCCTCAGGACCCTCTGTGGACTTGATCGCTAATGTCTGGCCTACGCCACCCACTTCTTTCCCATCACTACGCTGAGCATCCTCAGCACTGCTCTCAGTTGCCCTCTGAGCAACGTCTTCTGCCTCATTTGTTCCTATCACTTTGCTTGTATCACTGATCATGTCTTTTTCAGTTTTGTCATCTTTTCCCAATTTCTCTTGGGCGTCTTCCTTTGTAAACTCAACTTCATTTTCAATTGCCTGAATATCTGCCTCTCTTTCTCCAGTCTCTTCAGAAACTAAATCCATTGCTTGAACAGTAGTATCTTCAATTTCTTCAGATTTTATAAGCTTATTTTCAAGCATTTGCTGCTTTTCCTGATCTGTTTCTTCTTCAGGTTTCAGATTCTGTTCAGTATTTGTTTCTGAAGTTATCATTACGTTATTTTCCTTTCCTTCACTGACGGAATTAATGTCCACTGCCTCATGGTCTTCTGTATCAGGAAGATTTTCAAGCTTGGGTCTCTTCTCTTCTCTTCCATTTTCCTCAATTACTGCTGCTTTACTATGAAGTTCAGCCATAGCTTCTAAATGAGTATCATTAACATGTTCATCAGTACCCACCCCAATCTTTTCAAGTTCATCACTGGTGGGTTTTTCAGTAAGAATTTTACTGTTAAATTTATCTTCAGAAGTATTACGTTCTATTTTTTCCGAGACAGATTCCAAAATACAAGCGTTTTGTGAAAGCTTATCTTCTTCAGAGCTGGCAATACTCAGGTCAGAGGAGGCACGCTTACTGGCAGGTATTGGCTAAAAAAAGATTTTATACAGTTTTAGTGTTAAAAACGTTAATTTCAAGATGATGACCAAAACAATATTTCATATATATGTGTCTGTGTATATATATATATATATGTATATAAGATGAATTCATATATATAGTGATTTAATATTTTTATTCAGTAAAATTTGATAAAATTATAAAAATAATGTAAAGAACTGACAAATCTTCACATAATAAATATGACAAAAATGGAGAGCAAGGCACAAACTTGAAAGCAAGGAGCAAACTTAATAAATCTTCACCTCTACATTAAAGGTTTTTGTATTGCTACCCAATAAATCGGGCTTCCTAGGTAGTTCCACAGTAAAGAATCCACCTGCCAATGCAGGAGACACAGGTTTGATCCGTGGGTTGGGAAGACCCTTGCAGGAGGAGATGGCAACCCACTCCAGTATTCTTGCCTGGGAAATCCCAGACAGAGAAGCCTCATGGGTTACAGTCCACGGGGCTGCCAAAGAGTCGGACACGACTGAACAACTAAACAACCACCACCCAATCAATTAATTCTTAGACATACGTGGAATCGTAACTCATAACTCAACTCTGAAAATCGCCAAAACACAACTTCCTTTTTAAACACTGACCAGGGAATTTTCTGTTTCCTCATCATCATCCTCCTCTTTGCCATCTTCAACTTCTTCTGTGACTTCAGCCTTCGCCTCCGCGATCAGCTCCCGAATTGGTTTGTTGGAATCAACAGTCACAAAAGGATGCTGTTTGATCATTAAAAAGAGCACACTCAGTAACAACTGAAATGCTTGTGGAGTGAGTTTCATATATATAAAACACATTATTATGTGGTAAAAACACTGACATGTAAATAGGAAAAATACAAACAACTTCAGATGACACTACATCTGGGATAAGACGGCGGGGAAGGGAACTGAACAGGAATGGGGCGGCCTGCAACTTTATCTCCACGTGTTTTTTAAGAATCTGAAAGAATTATGTCAAAAATGGTAATACATTACTTCTGGGTAATAGCTTCAGGTACTCTGCTGTATGTCTGAAAATTTCATAACCTAAAATCTAAATTAAAAGTAAACCAAGTTTCAAATACATTACAAGTTCTTAAAAAATAATAGTATGCTTACATCTCATATAAAACCTCAATAAAATAATTACAAAAAGCTTTAGAGTTCTGTTAAAAGTGTCTATAAACACCTGTTTGTTTTTTTTACATAGTTCTAATGTTTTTAAGAGTAAGAAGATATTTTATTCATCTCCATACTCTGCACTTAGCGTTTGGCACAGACTAAGGCCTTCCAGTGTGGAGGAAGTGAAACAAGAGAAAATGCATTTCAAGGTTATACTTGTATAGACAGAAAGGCAATGTTTCTTGCTTCTCCCTCCAGATAAACAGCAACCTAAAAACCATAATGGAGGAGCTGCACAATAACTCAACCTGCTAGTAACTGCTTCAGGACCTGTCATTCTACTTGTCTACCTCTCCTATTGTTTGACAAAATTTTATTTCAAATATTACAAACAAGTCCTGCTATAAAACAAAATTACTCAATCACTTCAACACCATTTTTTCTTAAAGTTAGCAATATTTACTGAACATTTACCCTCATTGCAAGAGACACTAAAAAAAAATTAATTAGCTCCCGGCCCCTGTCAGCAAGGTACTTGTTTTCTAGTAATGGAGAAACCGAATGGAAGTGATTGACAAAGTGGAAATAACTAAACAAAATGAAAAGAACACAAACTGAATCAGAAAAGCGTAGGAGAAATTACTTAAAAGCTAGGTAAATGCCTCTTAGTAAGGGGAGCACATGTTTGTAAAGTAAATGTTAACTACTACAATGTATCCTGTGTTTGCACGGGAAAACTGAAGGAGTCTGAATCTGTATTCATCCTAAAGAGATGCTCCAGCACTTACATGGCTTGCCACTGTCATCATACTCCTACTTTACCTGCAGTAGCTGAGATGTAGTCCACCTGGAATCCACATTCTTTTCCAAGCATTTCTTTAGAAAGTCCTTAAAATTTGAAGACCTTCAAAATAAAATTTTAATAATGACATTCTATTTTATTTTCTTGTTATTAAAATCAAAACTGTGAGAAACCATGGTTGAGTTCTATCATGTATGTAACAGTATTAACTCAGCATAAAACTAGTTCATGAGAATATTAATATTCATAAGTCATTCATTTATAAATACAAGTCACATGTATATAAGTAGGCTTACAGTTTTAAGTCACTGAGATACAGTCAAATGTTCATAAGAAAGCTAAAAATCACAAAAATTCTATTATATTAAACTCCACAAAGACAGATCACATATATGCCTCAGCTTCTCACAGAAAATACTTCTTCATGTAGAACTCCAATCACTGCTATTTTCAAATTGATGGGGAAAGTTAATTACAAGAGTTTATATGATCCTTAAGTCTCGAAAATACACCAATATCAGTTTTCTACTTCATACAACCTTTGTACCATGTACCTAAGTTTAAATACCCTTGGAAAGCTGGAAGAATAAATCTTCAAGTTTTGCTTCTTAAAAAGTTTTGTTTAGGAATATTTTACCATTTTGATGGCTGTGCTAATGTAGGGGGCTCAGATTTTGCTATTTTTAGCAGCACTCTCATTGGATTTAATTCATGATGAGGTGGTTCTATCTCAGCCATTTCTATTAAAGTGATACCCAGGGACCAAACGTCAGCTTTGTAGTCATAGGGTCTGTCCTTTGATGTTTCACACATGACTACCTCAGGAGCCATCCTATGAAGACAGAGAATTGAAAATTAAGATGTTTAACTTAAAATGGTGATCACAAACCACATAAAAGACAGACGGTATAATCAAACATGTGGACAAAATTAACAGATAGTAACTGCTGACATAACTGATGCAGCAAATCCATAAAACTGGATACATACCAATAGGGTGTGCCAATAAAGGAATCTCTCCTTTGAATTGTCCTTGTGTTTTTAGCTGATACTCCAAAATCCGCTTGAAACAAATAACCATACAAAAGTATTACTGATAGTTTTTAACCAAAGTTTGCTATATTCAACTTAAGGGAAAAGCATATCAAGTCTTTAATAAGATCACTGTTAAGAGTAAGCAAAATAGAACTGGAGTGGCAACCCACTCCAGTACTCTTGCCTGGAGAATCCCCATGGACAGAGGAGCCCGACAGGCTACATAGCCCATGGGGTTGCAAAGAGTCGGACACAACTGAGTGACTAAGCACAGCACACAAAATGGAAAGAGAAGTAACTTCCCTATTGCCCTAATTTTGACCACGCTATTTCTACCATATCCCCACCCTCCCCACAAAAAAACTGCCACAGAAAAGATTCCATCATTAATACACTTAACACCACCATCTTCACACATCTTCAGATCACAAATTCTCCAGAACTGACAAAAAAAATAGTACTTTTAAAACAGACCAATCTATCCACTTCAAAATAAATGTCAAGTAGTGCTACATGTTACAATTAAATTGAAGGACAGTTTTTCTATAGTGTGAAAGACAGAAATTATACCAAAGAAGCCTTAAATGACAGCATGCCTGCGTGCTCAATTGTGTCCGACTCTTTGGGACCCCATGGAGTGTAGACTGCCAGGCTCCTCTGTCCATGGTAGTCTCCAGGCAGGAATACTGGCATGGGTTGCCATGCCTTCCTCCAGGGGATCTTCCCAGCCATGCACTGAACCCGCCTCTCCTGCGTCTTCTGCATCGCAGGCAGATTCTTCAGTGCTGAGCCACCGGGGAAGCCCAAATGGCAGCGTATGTCTTACTAATTTCCTCATAATATTACATCATAAGAAAGAACTCAGGAACGATGCTTCCTGATTTAAATCATAGGGCACAGCAACATAACTTTATCAATTGTTTACTCCTTTTCAGCTTAGAGCTCAATCACTAACAGCAACACAAAATTGCTATTGCTGCATAAATTACCTCATGCCATATACATTTCACTCCTAAAATTTCATCTGACATGCCACAATTCTCAAAACTGAATAAATACCAAAGATCTAGTATTTGTATTCATGCCCCAAGGTCTGGCACAGAATACACACAATAAATGGCAGCTACTATCACTAATAATATATGCAATTTTAACCTCTGTGATACTTTGGCAGTAGAACTTTTAAAACTCATCAAATCCTGCCCTGTATTCTAACTATTTGTATCTATTATATAGTTTTTTCTTTTCTTTTTTTGACCAGGTAGTTCTGCTTAAAACACCTTGGTAGCTGCCTACTGCCTACAGAATGATGTTACACTTGCTAATGTGGTGTTATGAGGGCTTCCCTGGTAGCTCAGATGGTAAAGAATCTGCCTGCAATGCTGGAGACCCCAGTTACAGTTCTCAGTCAGGAAGATCCCCTGGAGAAGGGATAGGTTACCCACTCCAGTATTCTTGGGCTTCCCTGGTGACTCAGACAGTAAAGAATCGGCCTGCAATGCAGGAGACCTGGTTTGATCCCTGGGTTGGGAAGATTCCCCTGGAGGAGGGCATGGCAACCCACTCTAGTATTCTTGCCTGGAGAATCCCCATGGACAGAGGAGCAGGCTACAGTTCATGGGGGTCACAAAGAGTTGCACACAGCTGAGCGATTAAGCACACAGTCAACTCAGTATTTACTCCATTTCAGTGTTTTTTGAGAACCCATTAACAGTCTTTTAAACTTTTTTTCCCTCAACACATGACTGGGCAAGGAGGTCCAAAACCAGACCTAAACCACAAATGTCCACTGCCAACAGTCATACCTCCCTAAGTACTCTTAAGAGCAGGCGATAAACTAAGGAAGGACAAGAAGCCACCTTCATTCTTGTGCAAGGGGGAAAATTAAGGTCATTATTAAGTACTTCACAGTTCTACTTACAATAATGTGGCAGATATATGTTGGTCTGTTAAAATAGCATTTACATATTTATTTCCATTTGCAAGAATGTGATCTGATAATAAAAATTTGGTTATTGTAATGTATATATGGCTCCTGAGGATACTACGGTTCTATAATATCTGTGTATACTTAATACAATGTCACAGAAATGGAAGACATTCTGTATGCATGAATTAATGAAATAAAATGCAATTATTTTAAATGTCAACCAACGCAAAACTATTTCAGCATCCTAAATCTTCAAAAATAGTTATTTTTAATGCCATGTATTATTTTATACAAAAGTATATTGCTGTATTCAAATAAAGATTTTAGAACACTTACAGAAAACATGTACCAAAAATAGATCAAAATTATACTATTTCAAAACAAGCTACAAGACTTTAAAATATAAGACATAAAAAAGTAACATATACCAGCATTTTAAAACTCATGAATGAGGTGACAGAACACAAGAGAAATCAGAATAAAAAATCACTTTAGAAACAAAGACTAAACTAAGAGGAATGCAAGAGCAAATAAACACAACCAATTCACACCCACTATCACTTCACCCCCATTAGGATGGTTGTCATCAAAAACACAGAAAATTACAAGTGCAGGTAAGGAGGTAGAAAAATTGGAACCCCTGCACATTGCTATGGAAATGTAAATTTGTGCAACCACTGTGGAAAATGGTACGATGGTTCTTCAAAAAATTAAACATAGAATTACCATACAACCTGGGTATCTGCCCAAAAGAAATGAAGGCAGGAACTCAAAACAGATATTATACACCCATGTTCGTAACAGCATTATTCACAGAAGCCCAAAGGTGGAAGCAACCAAAGTGTCCACCAATGGATGAATGAGTAAGTCAGACATGGCGTATACATATGCTGGTAACAGAATACTAGTCAGCCTTAAAAAGGCAGAAAATTAACACATGAATTTGAATAGGACATATGTAGGAATTCAGAAGAGCCTTGCTCTGTTTTTTGGAAAGGCCTAGAAGGAAGGCCAGTCCAGAAACTATAAGTATACTTGACACTCAGGCTGTGGTCTTAAAATACCATGTCCTAATAAATGGAAGAATACAAAACCACGCAGACTCTTGCCAAAAAGTCTTTGGATTTCTCTGCAAATTAAGGGAAATACAGAGAGGAACTTACTGACGTCATCAGGAGTATGCAGCCAGTAAAACGCAAGATAAGAAAAACTACAGGTCCAACAGCTCAGGTCGCACAGACAAGTGTTTCTCAACTCCTTTTTTAACCTCTCCTAAAGAGCCTTTGCAGACATTTTTCCCCAGTCCTCTCTCTCATGAAATTTTAATGTCACAGATATACTGTATATCTGTTCATGTACTATCAGTGGGCCTTTGGAGGGTCACAACCATGGTAATACGAAGCTTTTCTTTCTTTCTTTGAGAAAGCATGCCCTGAACATGCATGCCACAGATAAAACATAAAGAGAAGAAAGGAGTGGTGGGGAGGGGGATGGGGGGCATGAGCCATACATTAAAAGAGACTTAAAAGAAAAAGCAGGCTTTAAACATGGACAAGTCTAAACTCTAAAGTCAAGAGATGAACACTGGGTGATAGGGCCATCAAGAAACACAGGGAAGTGATTACCATAAAGGTTAGTATACAGGGTACCTGTGGAGAAGAGAAGGACAGTGACTTGAGATGAGGCACGTGACGCAGCTCCTAAGGTGCCTGCTGCTGCTAAGTCGCGTCAGTCGTGTCCGACTCTGTGCGACCCCATAGACGGCAGCCCACCAGGCTCCCCCGTCCCTGGGATTCTCCAGGCAAGAACACTGGAGTGGGATGCCATTTCCTTCTCCAATGCATCAAAGTGAAAAGTGAAAGTGAAGTCGCTCAGTCATGTCCGACTCTTAGTGACCCCATGGACTGCAGCCCACCAGGCTCTTCCGTCCATGGGATTTTCCAGGCAAGAGTACTGGAGTGGGTGGCCGGTGCCTGACATATTTCTATTTCTTTATCTAAGTGGTGATTACAAAGCTATTGTGTACAGAGCTACAAGTCAATAAGCTACACAACTCTTAACGTGGTTTCCTGTATTTATTTCTCAAAAAAATATTTAAAATTTAGTAGTATATCAAAGTATACATGCTTAGAGGCCATGACAAAGCAAAGTGAACTGTGATCACTGGTATCAGCATGGCCTTTGGATATATTCTGTCCTTTTAATATCTGTCCAAAATACTCAAATTTAGGCTTCATCACCAGAGTTTTTTTATAATTCATATCTTGGGGATCTGTATCTTCCATCTGTATGTGTATATATGAAATTCATTAATTTCCCATCTAAAGTTTATATCTATTCCTCCTTATGAAATTATCATTTATTCCCTCAGTGCAAAAAAAAAAAACTATTTTCAATCTTATACTTCATTTAGCATCTTTTTTACACTTAGTTACTTTGTGAGTTTAGCCAAGATACCATATCTACAAAATAGAATATAAAACTAAAGAGGGAAAAAGAAAACAACTAGATGAGTTCTGGAAATGAAGACAAAACTAAGTGGTTTTATATAATGTGTCATTTTCTAAATGTATTATATTTATAAATATTAATTCTACATATAACAATTTAAGGGAAAAATTATTAGGCAGTCTTTTAAAAGTGTGTCTTTTTAAAAATAACAATCCATCCTTTCTTATTGTTTAAAGAGTCTTTATATCAGGTGCCTATACTTAGAAATTCTGGGAGTTAATGAATAATTATTTACCCAAGTTTTTTTTTTTTTTTGGCCTCACCGCATGAGGCCAGGAGGATCTTAGTTCAGGCCAGGAGGTCTTGCAGGATCTTAGTTTCCAGGCCACTGGCAATGAAAGCACCAAATCTTAACCACTGGACTGCAAGGGAATTCCCGCCAAGGAAGTATTTTAAAAATTGCTACTGCTGTTTAATCACTAAGTCGTGCCTGATTCTTTGCAACCCCATGGAATGCAGCCCACCAGGCCCTTCTGTCCATGGGACTTCCCAGGCAAGAATATTGGAGTGGGTTGCCATTTCCTTCTCCAGGGGATCTTCCCAACCCAGGGATCGAACCCACATCTCCTGTTTGGCAGGCGGATTCTTTCCACTGCACCACCTGGGAAGCCTCAATTTAAAAAATTAACATGAAGTAATTCTCCATGTTTTACATATTTTAACGTAATTCTCTGTTTCACATATTAATATTTGAGTCATAACAGAACAATATTAAGTAACAGACATACAGGGAGAAATCTCAAAGCATAAAGTCAAACGTTTTATCTAAAAGAATAAACTTACCCAACTTAATATCTCCATCTAAAGTAAAAAGAATGTTGCCAGCCTTTAGATCTCTGTGGATGATTTTATTATCATGTAAGTAGTTCAAAGCTTCTAAAGTCTGCTTACAAACTACTTGTATTTGGGACTCAGTTAATGGTCTCTCAAGCTCTGCAACGAAAAAGTAAACAAATAAGCATTTTTGTACCATGAAAGTGTATCAGCAGGCTATATACCTTTAATACCTTTATTGTCACTGTTGAAGATTATATACAATGAAATGTTTTTTTAAAAAGTGTAACAAATATTACTGTCTTCACATATTATCAGTTCAATTCAGTTCAGTTGCTCACCCGTGTCGGACTCTTTACGACCCTATGAATTGCAGCACGCCAGGCCTCCCTGTCCATTACCAACTCCCAGAGTTTACTCAAACTCATGTCCATCAAGTTGGTGATGTCATCCAGCCATCTCATCCTCTGTCATCCCCTTCTCCTCCTGCCCCCAATCCCTCCCAGCATCAGAGTCTTTTCCAATGAGTCAACTCTTCACATGAGGCAGCCAAAGTACTGGAGTTTCAGCTTCAGCATCAGTCCTTCCAATGAACACCCAGGACTGATCTCCTTTAGGATGGACTGGTTGGATCTCCTTGCAGTCCAAAGGACTCTCAAGAGTCTTCTCCAACACCACAGTTCGAAAGCATCGATTCTTCGGCACTCAGCTTTCTTCACAGTTCAACTTTCACATCCATACATGACTACTGGAAAAATCATAGCCTTGACTAGACAGACCTTTGTTGGCAAAGTAATGTCTCTGCTTTTGAATATGCTATCTAGGTTGGTCATAACTTTCCTTCCAAGGAGCAAGAATCTTTTAATTTCATGGCTGCAATCACCATCTGCAGTGATTTTGGAGCCCCAGAAAATAAAGTCTGACACTGCTTCCATTGTTTCTCCATCTCTTTGCCTTGAAGTGATGAGACCAGATGCCATGATCTTAGTTTTCTGAATGTTGAGCTTTATGACAACTTTTTCACTCTCCTCTTTCACTTTCATCAAGAGGCTCTTTAGTTCCTCTTCACTTTCTGCCATGAGGGTGGTGTCATCTGCATATCTGAGGTTATTGATATTTCTCCCGGCAATCTTGATTCCAGCTTATGCTTCTTCCAGCCCAGCATTTCTCGTGATGTACTCTTCATATAAGTTAAATAAGCTGGGTGACAATATACAGCCCTGACGTATTCCTTTTCCTATTTGGAACCAGTCTGTTGTTCCATGTCCAGTTCTAACTGTTGCTTCCTGACCTGCATATAGGTTTCTCAAGAGGCAGGTCATCCTGGAATGTGAAGTCAAGGGGGCCTTAGAAAGTATCACTATGAACAAAGCTAGTGGAGGCGATGGAATTCCAGTGGAGCTATTTCAAATCCTGAAAGATGATGCTGTGAAAGTGCTGCACTCAATATGCCAGCAAATTTGGAAAACTCAGCAATGGCCACAGGACTGGAAAAGGTCAGTTTTCATTCCAATTCCAAAGAAAGGCAATGCCAAAGAATGTTCAAACTACCGCACAATTGCACTCATCTCACATGCTAGTAAAGTAATGCTCAAAATTCTCCAAGCCAGGCTTCAGCAATACGTGAACCATGAACTTCCAGGTGTTCAAGCTGGTTTTAGAAAAGGCAGAGGAACCAGAGATCAAATTGCCAACATCCGCTGGATCATGGAAAAAGCAAGAGAGTTCCAGGAAAACATCTATTTCTGCTTTATTGACTATGCCAAAGCCTTTGACTGTGTGGATCACAATAAACTGTGGAAAATTCTGAAACAGACAGAAATATCAGACCACCTGACCTGCCACTTGAGAAACCTATATGCAGGTCAGGAAGCAACATTTAATTTTAAAATTTCATTATGGTCTAGTCAAGGCTATGGGTTTTCCAGGGGTCATGTATGGATGTGAAAGTTGGACTGTGAAGAAGGCTGAGCGCCGAAGTATTGATGCTTTTGAACTGTGGTGTTGGAGAAGACTCTTGAGAGTCCCCTGGACTGCAAGGAGACCCAACCAGTCCATTCTGAAGGAGATCAGCCCTGGGATTTCTTTGGAAGGAATGATGCTAAAACTGAAACTCCAGTACTTTGGCCACCTCATGCGAAGGGTTGACTCATTGGAAAACACTCTGATGCTGGGAGGGATTGGGGGCAGAAGGAGAAGGAGACAACAGAGGATGAGATGTCTGGATAGCATCACAGACTCGATGGACGTGAGTCTGAGTGAACTCCGGGAGATGGTGATGGACAGGGATGCCTGGCGTGCTGCGATTCATGGGGTCGCAAAGAGTCGGACACGACTGAGCTACTGAACTGAACTGAAGAATACAAAAATAATTAGGCTAATTTAACTTACTGAATGTTACTTGACAATAAGATAAATATACATGTATAAATGTTTGAAATCCACTGACTTTTTTTAAAGTATCATTTAAGATATAAATGTAAGGAACAAAAAGGCATTTACCAAGCATCACAGCATCCACTGCTCCACCAGCACAGAATTCAATGAGGATCTGCAGGCAAATAAAAAAGCACACGTCTAACACAACACTGACTCTGAGTATTTTTCCTTCGAGCTAGCAAAAAAGATAGATAAATAGCTATCAAATAACCTAAGTTACATAAACAATACTATGCTAACAACCATAAAGGCTTTCTTTGTAAACAGAGTTATAAGTCTTGCTATCCATGTGAGAAAGCACAAAGGGAGCACACTGTGGAAGTATGCACACCTCTGTTCACCGCCACCTGTAGTGCCCCAGGCTCTCTAAAATTACCAGGTACAGAATTTTTATTAAGGGCCATATTATACATCCATTTCCTCACCACTCAAAGACTTTATAATCTCCTTTTTTAAGGTAATTATTGTGGGTTAAATGAACAAGTATATTTTTTAACTTTACTAACAGGAATACATCCTGAAAGGTTGCTTTTAGTTTTTCTAAAAACTTGGGGAAAACATACACAAGAGCTTCAGATACTAGCTCACTTATCACTTCCCACTGGATGCCTTCCCAAACCTCCCTGGTACACATCACCATGCATTTTTCCTTCCTAATCCTCGTCACTGCTTCCATTTTGTATTTTTATGATTCTTCAATTAACTCATGTCTCTCTCTCCCTCCCACTGTCCCTCACAGTTGTCTAGCTGTTTCTGTTAATTACATAGCGTAACAAATTGTATAGATTCATAGTTTTTTCTCCTCTATAGAACACCACTTTATTTTTTACAGGAGCTTATTTTTTTACAATAAGTTGTTTTTCAAATTCATTATATGATATGAAAAATAATTTGGGAGACAGATCATTATTATCCTGGAGTGGAGTAAACAGACTAATAAAGATTAACTGATTTATTCAAGCTCCTGCCTAGCATCACCAAAATAAAAAAGGAAAGCTCTTTTGATTCGCAACCAGGTATAGCTTATACTATCTACTCTTCTTTTGTAATACTTTGCTTATTTCTTCAAGAAGACAAACTAAAACTCCACTGAAAAAAGTCCTCTTGATTAAATTAGTGTTGGTGCAGAGCAAGTGACTGAGTGCTTATTATGAATATTAACATTTTATTTATATATTTATGCCTAACATTTTCTAAAAATGAATAAAAATTTTACATACAGACCTGGCCAAAACAAAAGAAATGTTAAAAAAAAATTTTAATACTTAAATGTAAATTAAGAAATTAATATAAGACACTTCAAACTAACATTAAAAAACAAATAAATAAATTAAAGACCTGGGGAGAAAAAAAAAAGAATTGAAAGAAAGAAAGAAGTTCCAACTGGGAAAAAAATATTAATTCAAAACAAAAAAGGACTCTAATTCCATTATTTAGGAAATTTAAAATTCTTCACCAAGTTTCTACATTTCGGTCCGATGTCAAACATGAAATATAGTATTCTGAAACACACATCTCAACACCTGCTGAAGCTAAGGATACGTTGCTGTGTTGTTAATCACCCTCTCATCAATGGGTCAATTCTTGTTCAAGTAGCATAAGTAACTGAACAGAAGAGGTAGTCAAAAAAAAGGTCTACACAACTTATAAATCTCTTTAGGACAATTACTTATTTTGGCTATTCCTACAGATTAACCAAAAATACTTACCCAAAGATTATTCTCATAATAGAAGGCATCTAGAAGCTTGACTATATTAGGGTGATCACAAGATGCTAATATGTCAATTTCAACCATGTAGTCTTCAAGTTCTTCTTCAGATTTGGTGTCAATCACCTTTGCAGCAGCTAAAACATTGGTCTCTTTATTCTGAGCCTAAAAACAAAAGTATCATTATGTCCACGATTACAATGCATAGTTGCTTTATAAATATAATAATTTTTTAATCAACTTTATTTTTTGTTTTCAGTTCACAGCAAATCTAAGCAGGAAGTACAGTGCAGTTCAGTTCAGTCACTCATTCATGTCTGACTCATTGTGACCCCATGGACTACAGCATGGCAAGCCTCCCTGTCCATCACCAGCTCCTGGAGTTCACTCAAACTCATGTCCATTGAGTCGGTGATGCCATCCAACCATATCATTCTCTGTCATCCCCTTCTCCTGCTCTCAATCTTCCCCAACATCAAGGTCTTTTCAAATGACTCAGTTCTTCACAGCAGGTGGCCAAAGTATTGGAGCTTCAGTTTCAGCATCAGTCCTTCCAATGAATATTCAGGACTGATTTCCTTTAGGACAGACTGGTTGGATCTCCTTGCAGTCCAAGGGACTCTCAAGAGTCTTCTCCAACTCCACAGTTCAAAAGCATCAATTCTTCGGCTCTCAGCATTCTTCACAGTCCAACTCTCACATCCATACATGACTCCTGGAGAAACCATAGCCTTGACTAGACGGACCATGGTTGGCAAAGTAATGCCTCTGTTTTTAATATGCTGTCTAGGTTGGTCATAACTTTCCTTCCAAGGAGCAAGAATCTTTTAATTTCATGGCTGAAGTCATCATCTGCAGCGATTTTGGAGCCCAAGAAAATAAAGTCTCTCACTGTTTCCACTGTTCCCCCATCTATTGCCATGAAGTGATGGGACCAGATGCCATGATCTTAGTTTTCTGAAGGTTGAGTTTTAAAACCAACTTTTTCACTCTCCTCTTTCACTTTCATCAAGAGGCTCTTTAGTTCTTCTTCACTTTCTGCCATAAGGGTGTTGTCATCTGCATATCTGGGGTTATTGTTATTTCTCCCAGCAATCTTGATTCCAGCCTGTGCTTCATCCAGCCCAGCGGTTCTCATTATGTACTCTGCATACAAGTTAAATAAGCAGGGTGACAATAAACAGCCTTGATGTACTACTTGCCCTATTTGGAACAAATCTGTTGCTCCATGTCGATTTCTAACTGTTGCTTCCTGACCTACATACAGATTTCTAAAGAGGCAGGTCAGGTGGTCTGGTATTTCCATCTCTTCAAGAATTTTCCACAGTTTATTGTGATCCACAGTCAAAGGTTTTGGCATAGTCAATAAAGCAGAAATAGATGTTTTCCTGGAACTCTCCTGCTTTTTTGATGATCCAACGGACGTTGGCAATTTGATCTCCGGTTCCTCTGCCTTTTCTAAAACCAGCTTGAACGTCTGGAAGTTCACGGTTCATATACTGTTGAAGCCTGGCTTGGAGAATTTTGAGCATTACTTTACTAGCGTGTGAGATGAGTGCAACTGTGTGGTAGTTTGAGCATTCTTTGGCATTGCTTTTCTTTGGGATTGGAATGAAAACTGACCTTTTCCAGTCCTGTGGCCATTGCTGAGTTTTCCAAATTTGCTGGCATATTGAGTGCAGCACTTTCACAGCATCATCTTTTAGGATTTGAAATAGCTCAACTGGAATTCCATCACTTCTACTAGCTTTGCTCGAAGTGACGCTTCCTAAGGCCCACTTGACTTCGCATTCCAGGATGTCTGGCTCTAGGTGAGTGATCACACCATCGTGATTATCTGGGTCGTGAAGATCTTTTTTGTACAGTTCTTCTGTGTATTCTTGCCACCTCTTCTTAATATTTTCTGCTTCTGTTAGGTCCATACCATTTCTGCCCTTTACTGTGCCCATCTTTGCATGAAATGTTCCCTTGGTATCTCTAATTTTCCTGTAGAGATTTCTATCCCATTCTATTGTCTTCCTCTATTTCTTTGCATTGATTGCTGAGGAAGGCTTTCTTATCTTTGCTTGCTGTTCTTTGGAACTCTGCATTCAAATGGGTATATCTTTCCTTTCTCCTTTGCCTTTCGCTTCTCTTCTATTCACAGCTATTTGTAAGGCCTCCTCAGACAACCATTTTGCCTTTTTGCATTTCTTTTCCTTAGGGATGGTCTTGATCCGTGCCTCCTGTACAATGTCACTATCCTCTGGTCCACAGTTCTTCAAGCACTCTGTCAGATCTAATCCCTTGTATCCACTTCTCACTTCCACTGTATAATCGTAAGGGATTTGATTTAGGTCATACCTGAATGGCCTAGTGGGTTTCCCTACTTTCTTCAAGTCTGAATTTGGCAATAAGGAGTTCATGATCTGAGCCACAGTCAGCTCCTAGGCTTGTTTTTGTTGACTGTATAGAGTTTCTCCATCTTTTGCTGCAAAGAATAGAATCAATCTGCTTTCAGTATCGACCATCTGGTGATGTCCACGTGCAGAGTCTTCTCTTGTGTTGTTGGAAGAGGGTGTTTGCCATGACCAGTACATTCTCTTGGCAAAACTCTCTTAGCCTTTGCCCTGCCTCATTCTGTACTCCAAGGCCAAATGCGCCTGTTACTCCAGGTATTTCTTGACTTCCTACTTTGCATTCCAGTCCCCTATAATGAAAAGGACATCTTTTTTGGAGTGTTAGTTCTAGAAGGTCTTGAAGGTCTTCACAGAAACGTTCAGCTTCTTCAGCATTGCTGGTTGGGGCACAGACTTGGATTACTGTGATATTGAATGGTTTGCCTTGGAAATGAACAGAGATCATTCTGTTATTTTTGAGACTGCATCCAAGTACTGCATTGTGACTCTTTTGTTGACTATGATGGCTACTCCCTTTCTTCTAACAGATTCTTGCCCACAGTAGTAGATATAATGTACAGAAAAGTAGATATAATGTAGCAGAAAGTACAAAGAAAAAAAAAAAAAAAAGAAAGTACAAAGAGCTTCCATATACAACCCTTCCCTGTTCATGCACAGCCTTCCCCACTACCAACATTCTGCACCAGAGTGGTACATTTGCTAAAGCTGAGGAATCTATATTGACACATCATCATTATCTGAAGTGCACTGTTTACATTAGGATGAACTCCTGGTGTGCCTTCTATGGGTCTGGAGAAAATACATGATATGTATCTACCATGTTAATATCATACAGAGTAGTTTCACTGCCCTAAAGATCTCTATGCTCGGCCTATTCACCCCACTCTTTCTCCTAACCCCTCCCCTGATCTCTTTACTGTCTCCACCGTTTTCTGTTTTTCGTACAGTATGTAGCCTTTTCAGATTGGCTTCTTTCACTGAGTAACATGCATTTACGATTCCTCCACATCTTTCCATGGTTTGATACCTAATTTCTTTTTAGTGCTAAATAATAGTTGGATACACCGATGTAGTAGGCATGTTTATTCATTCACCAACTGAAGGCATCTTGGTTGTTTCCAAGTTTTAGCAATGATGAATAAAGCTGCTATAAACATCTGCATGCAACTTTTTGTGTGGATTTAAGTTTTCAACTTCTCTGAGTAAGTACAAAGGAGCAGAATTACTGGATCATACGGTAAAATTAAGTGTATAGTATACCACCTTCCCTGGTAGCTCAGACAGTAAAGCATCTGCCTACAAGGCGGGAGACCCAGGCTCAATCCCTGGGTTGGGAAGAACCCCTGGAGAAGGAAATGGCAACCCACTCCAGTACTCTTGCCTGGAAAATCCCATGGACTGAGGAGCCTGGTAGGCTACAGTCCATAGGGTTGCAAAGAGTAGGACACGACTGAGCAACTTCACTTCACTTCAAAAGTATGTGTAGTTTTGCAAGATACTGACAAACTGTCTTCTAAAGTGGGAAACAGTGGAAATAGTGAGACTTCATTTTTTGGGCTCCAAAATAACTGCAGATGGTGACTGCAGCCATGAAATTAAAAGATGCTTGCTCCTTGGAAGAAAAGTTATGACCAACCTAGACAGCATATTAGAAAACAAAGACATTACTTTACCAACAAAGGTCCATCTAGTCAAAACTATGGTTTTTCCAGTAGTCATGTATGGATGTGAGAGTTGGACTATAAAGTCCAACTTTTTTTGAACTCCAAAAAATTGATGCTTTTGTACTATACTGTTGGAGAAGACTCTTGAGAGTCCCTTGGACTGCAAGGAGACCCAACCAGTCCATCCTAAAGGAACTCAGTCCTGAGTATTCACTGGAAGGACTGATGCTGAGGCTGAAACTCCAATACTTTGGCCACCTGATGCAAAGAGCTGACTCATTGGAAAAGCCCCTGATGCTGGGAAAGATTAAGGGCAGAAGGAGAAGGGGATGACAGAGGAGATGGTTGGATGGCATTACCGACTGGATGGACATGGGTTTGAGTAAACTCCACGAGTTGGTGATGAACAGGGAGGCCTGGTGTACTACAGTCCAGGGTCTCAAAGAGTCGGACACGACTGAGCAACTGAAGTGAACTCAAAGTGGCTATACTATTTTGTATTCCAAACAGCAATGACTGAGAGTTCCTGTTGCTCCAATAGTCTAGTAGTCATGTATGGATGTGAGAGTTGGACTATTAAGAAAGCTGAGAGCTTAAGAATTGATGCTTTTGAACTGTGGTGTTGGAGAAGACTCTTGACAGTCCCTTGGATGGCAAGGATATCCAACCAGTCCATCCTAAAGGGATCAGTCCTGAATATTCTTTGGAAGGACTGATGCTGAAGCTGAAACTCCAATACTTTGGCCACCTGATGCGAAAAACTGACTCACTGGAAAAGACCCTGATGCTGGGAAAGATTGAAGGTGGGAGGAGAAGGGGATGACAGAGGATGAGATGGTTGGATGACATCACTGACTCAATGGACATGAGTTAGAATAAACTCCAGGAGCTGGTGATGGACAGAGAGGCCTGGCGTGCTGCAGTCCATGGGGTAGCAGAGAGTCGGTCACAACTTGAGTGACTGCACCAAACTGTTGCTCCTCACCCTTGCCCGCATTGGTTGTGCTGGTGGAGGTTTCTGTCATTCTAATACGTGTGTAGTGGTATCCGCTTCTTTAAATTTACAACTCCCTAATGACAGACGATGTTGAGCATCTTTTCATATGCTTATTGGCCATCTGAATATCTTCTTTGGTGAGATGCCCAAATCTTTGGGCTATATTTTAATCAGACCACAGATTTTCAAACTGTTGAGTTTCAAGAATTCTTAATATATTTTAAATTACAGTCCTTTATCAGATATGTCATTTGCAAACACTTTCTCCCAGTCAGTGGCTTATCTTCTCATTCTCTGTTATACTTATTTTTTAAAGGTAGTCTAAACATAAATATTAACAGATACATGCTAAGTGCTTAATACAGACAGAATTTCAAGTTGCAGGTTCTACTGGATCAGACTGTTAGGGTTCAAATTATGATTTTGCCACTTAATAACTACGTTAAGCAACTTACAAAATCCTTCTCTTAGACTTAGCTTCCTCATCAATAAAATGTACTTACAACTCACAAGTTTGTGAGAATTAATATAACAGATATTTGCCAAGGGAAAAAATACATGTAAACATTTAATACACTGCCTGCCATTCATAGTAAAAAGAATTCAAAAATGTTACCTGGAATTATTACTATTATTTGTTAATCCTCAAAATGATACCATGATATATTAGCATTCCTGCTTTAAAGAAGGATAAACTTAGAGAGATTAAAATGCTTCCACAAGGCCAGGAAGAAGAAAGAGGCAGAATCGAGATTCAAATCCAGGCTGTTTCCAAAACTCTTTCTTTATCTTAATCATTACCCTTCCTAGTTTCCCTATATTTCCATCAGTTTAATCATTTTTCATTGTTTTTAGCACTTTAACTTTTCCATTTTCTTTCTTTAACTGAATAACTTCTCACTTCCATTTATTACAAAGGGAAGGTTTCCAAATGTGTAGCAGAAGTCAAGATCGTTATTTTAAAGTTAGGAATCAAATCATAAAATACTAACTGAAGTGAAGTCGCTCAGTCGTGTCCAACTCTTTGCAACCCCATGGACTGTAGCCTGCCAGGCTTCTCTGTCTATGGGATTCTCCAGGCAAGAATACTAGAGTGGGTTGCCATTTTCTTCTCCAGGAGACATTCCCGACCCAGGGATTGAACCCGGGTCTCCCGCATTGTAGGCAGACGCTTTACCGTCTGAGCCACCAGGGAAGTCAAAAATACTAACTAGGTTTTTTAAAAAATTACACGGACAGAGGAGTCTGGTGGACCACAGTTCACGGAGTTGCAGAGCCAGACAAAACGACCGAGCACACACACAAAGGTCTTTAAAGGAGATTTTCAACATTATGCATGTTACCATCACTTCAGCAAATCTATAATTTTATAAGAAAAAACAGCAAACTTTCAAAAGCTAGTAATAAGTGTCTTAATAAATAAATGCCCAATTCCATTTTAATAATTTATAAGGAGAAAATTTTATAAAATAAATATATATATGCAGAAAACATTCACCAAAGCACTGTTTATAATAAAGAAAACTTAATCAGCCTAAATGTCCATTAACAAAAACCTACTTAAATCATTCAGTATGCTTCTATAATGGAGAATTATGCAACCATTAAAATTAACTGACTAATCAATTAATATTTCTTAAGATAGAACAAAAACCACAATATATTTCTGAATGGAAGAAAAGCAACTTACTAAACAGGAAATGTATGCAATTTTACAAAAACTACACATCCACTTTTACATAGGGATAGCTATATAAGAAATACTTGGAAAGACATCATTGGGGGATGGCAGTTTCACGCGCCTTTGACTTTCTCTGTAGTTTTCACACTGTTTACATTTTTTAATGGACATGTATTATTTTTATAGAGGCAATAAGGTACTAAAACATCAGTCTACGGGATATTTCTTAGGGATCTATTACCTAATCTTGGAGATGACGATGGAAGAACAATTAAACTAGGTATAAGCTTCTATGTGGGAATTCTCCTGGTATACTCTGCTTCATTTTACCTCCTTAGGTTAAAACAGAGGTAGAAATTAATGCTAATTACTAACAAAGTAACCCTAATATTTAGGGTTCAGAGAATGGTGGTGTAGTCACCAAGTCATGTCAGATTCTCTGTGACCCCAGGGACTGTGGCCCACCAGGCTCCTCTGTTCATGTATTTTCCAAGCAAGAATATGGATTGGAGAAGGAAATGGCAACCCACTCCAGTGTTCTTGCCTGGAGAATCCCAGGGACGGGGGAGCCTGGTGGGCTGCCGTCTATGGGGTCACACAGAGTCGGATACGACTGAAGCGACGTAGCAGCAGCAGCAGCCATTTCCTTCTCCAGGAGATCTTCCCCACCCAGGGATCGAAAGCTGGTCTCCCACATCGCACACGGATTCTTTACTGACTGAGCTACCAGGGAAGCCCATTATCTTATGTTCTGCAAAGAAAGAAAAACTGCTAATAAACTATGACAGAAGTTTGTCACTTAGAATTTTCACATTATTCCTTTTTAAGAGCTCTTTTGGATAGATCTAGAGAAAAACTGCTATTGCATATTATCTTTGTAAATACAGGAAAAATAAAACGCTTCACAGTTGACTCTTCTGAGTCACTTTTTCACTCAGAATTATCTAATATCTGTGTTTTCACACAATATTATCCTCTGGTCACGAAAAGCTTTGGTGATACAGCATTTCTTTAAAAAGTATTCCTCTGCTACTGTCTAGAAAATTTTCTTTGAACACTACCTCCTATTTTGAAATCATAATGCTGATATTCTCTTGATCTTGTAACAGCTGCTAAAAGAAGCTTTTAGATGACAACCAGGACTCACATTCTTTCTTCACAACATTCTTAAATGGTTTATTGACTGAAACATCAACGGGTTGCAACTGTATGATACTGAGATACAGCTGCATTCAGAATGCACAATGATATATATATCACAACTGCCACCTGGCGAACAACGTTAAGGCATCAAACAATGAATCGGGACTTATCCCAGTTTCAGAAACGTTAAAAAGCTGAAGGTCTATCTTAACTGGGTGAAACATGGCACTAAGTTTACCCAAGAAAGACACTTCAGTTGAAAAAATAATACACAGAACTCACCCTCCCCCAAGCCAGGAAATAAGTCAGTGAGAAATGTCCTTCTCTCACCATTTTCATGTAACACTTTGGGAAGAAAGAGAGCAGAGCAACTGTCCTTGAAAAGGAACACTATAAAACACAAGCAGTGCTAGGAGACCAAGGATATTGTGAGTAGAGGTAAAAAGTCATCCTTCTTTTGCATGCCTCTACTCATGGCAGGAGAGATTTTAAAGATGTATCTTTTACTTGTTAATAGAATGGCATGAAAGGAAAAATAATTAATACTAGATAATCTACAGTTCTTTGTAGCAACAAATTTCATTATTCCATTGCCCTGGATATACTGATTAAGTCAGCGATAGTACCATTTGGTTTAATATAAAGAATAAATAAAATTTACATTAGAAAACATAGTGCCTCTTACATACTGCTTGAAAACATTCATCACGATCTGGTTTGAGAGAACTCTGAAATTCAAAACTGAAATAAATTGATGTGTGCAAAACCATACTTTAAACAGACATAATGCAAATAAGGCATTAAAAAGAAACAATCGCATCTACTACCAAAAAGCATGAAAATTCTAGACAAAATTTTAACTAAACAAATGTTAATAAAAACAAGAATGAAATAACAAACATTCAGATGTTAATTTAAAGGAGCTATAGGGAGGGGGGTTCATGTTTGGGAATGCATGTAAGAATTAAAGATTTTTAAATTTAAAAAATAAAAAAAAATAAAACAATAAAAATAAAAAATTTAAAAAAAAAATAAAGGAGCTATAATTTCAATGGGTAAAGTTTTCAAAAATCAGTCATGATCACTTAAAAATCACTATGTTTTTATCTTCACGAATCACAGGAGCCAAGGAAAGAGACGGCAATGACACAAACTCAGCAACCTGGAGGAAAAGATTCTGCAGAGCTGAAACTCAGATCCCTGAGGAAAGAGTGGTGCTCAGCTGCTGCTGAGTCTCTGAACTTGGAAGAGGGATCTTGTGAGACCAGGGTACCTTTTGAGGAAGAGAGGACTAGCCAATCAGAGCTGGTGTTTGTAAGGGTTATGATAAGACTAGCTCTGTGAGTGTTAGAAAAACTACAAACTGAATCTGGGACAGCTATTGCTGGGGTGAGAAGTTCCCTAGGATGATGGTCAAAATAACAGCAAAGCAGACAGGGAGCCACAGGAAGCAGAAAGATGCAGGCGCTCTCTCACCTCCTCCTGTAGTGTTCAACACTTCTGAAAACTAAAAGCGAGCACCTGGCAAGACAGAAACGGTGATCTGCAAAAATCTCAGAACAACATCACAAAGCAGAACCACAGAAAGGGGTGTTTGGAGCTGAGGATGACAGATGGGAGAACTGTATATTAAATATTTGGTTAATAAATATTCAAATTTCCAAAGAGCAGTCTGGGAAAAAAAATAGCACTAGAGAAAGAAGATAGTTTTAGACTGTTTAGATACTATTAACTGTTTTATATTACATGCTAATCCTGGTGATCGTCTCAGAACCCAGATAAGATTTTGGTAGGAATAAGAGTGAATATCAGATAAGAACAAAATTACTCAACATAACTTAGCAAAGATACACAGTTAATTTCCACTATTTATTCTCATGTGTTCTACAGAGTCACTACAAACTCTGAACTAGTGAATACTGAACCACTGCTCCTAGAAGAAATACACACACACATTCCCCCCTGGTAGATTCTATTTGTTTCACAAAAGAGACAATGAAGTTCAGAAATGGTCGGTGATTTGTTCGAGGCTGCTCCAACAATAGGTGCCAGAGTTTGGGTTCAAACCCCATCCAGCTCGTCCCCAACCAGGAGCCTCTTGCACTACAGTACGCAGCCCCCTCTCCTTCCATCCTCTGGGCCTCTCTGTATGAGGTGAGGCAAGACAGAGCACTACCAGGTTCGATCTCAGCACGAAAAGAGTGCATCTAGGCACTCACATCTTACACAACTTTGCACGAGTACACAAACTGTGCAAGCACTGCAGGCACAGGTTTGGGGGCTGCAGATAGATCTTAGTAAGTAGATAAATCTGCAAATAAAGAGTCTGCAAATAATAAGGATCAGCTATACAATATACTCTTCCATTAACAGGCGGAAAATATTACAGATATCCTTTTTTAAAGGAATTCTCCACCGCAGAGGGCACGGGTTTGATCCCTAGTCAGGGAACTAAGATCCTGCATACCACGTGGTGTGGCCAAATTAATTAATTTAAATGCTTTTAAAAGAACACATTTTCATGCCATTTCCTGAATTCCACAAAATAGAAAAGAATATACTTAATATTCTCTTTATATTCCCAAACACTACTTTATTTATACTGCTCTCATTATTTACAGAAAACTTAGTTATTGGTCAGTCAAGATACCAACAACAAAGTGTCAATAATAAGTTAATGTTGGTTAAATCAGCAATTTCTAAAATGTTTTACCAGTTCTCAAATAACACAGTTTTCCCATTTATTTCATGGACTTGCTGACTGAGCAGCATGAATAAACTGCAACATTTTTGATAATTGTGTGATAGATAAGCTTTAGGAATTTGCACGGGTTACATAGTTTAAAGGCTGAAAAAATGAGAACACAAAAAATTTTTTTTTAATATTTAGAAATAGGACAAAGACATACTACTTCTGGAAATTAATTCAAGAAAAATAAAGGCTTTCAAATGGTAAGGAAGATCATTACCACAAAAACATTCTCCATGTTAAATTATAAAAGTAAAGGGCCCAAACAAGCTGCTGTCAAGATAAGAAATTCAACACAAAAGATTTTTATAAGGAAAAAAGATAAGCCAGCACATTAAAGCCATTTTTACAATTCAAAGTTTCAGTTACCTTTTTTAAAACATAAATGTATATATGCTAGGAATTTGGACTTCATGTGGTATTGAGTTCAAAATACAATGCAGTATTTAATAAACAGCAGGTAACTGCAGTAGCATAATACAGAAGTAGTTACCCATTCTGAAAAGAGACTTTACTTTCATAGAAAGAGAAAAATGATGAATATATAAAGGGAGAAAAAAATGTGAAAAGAAGAATTGTTAAGTGAAATAAAGCAATGTGCAGAATAGGATTTTAAAATATGATCCTTTCCTTTTCTAATTTGAAAAATCCAAACCTACAAAGAAATTGAGTGAACAGACAGTGACCAACCATATACCCCTCACCCAGAGTTACCAACTGTTAACATTTTGTCATCCTTGCTTTCAAATCACTCTTTTGTAGACTGTCCCACTATTTGGATTTGTCTGTTCCTTCATTATTAGATTCAGGTTAAATATCTTTGATAAAAAACATAACATTAGGTGATTATACAGTTCCCAATGAGTAGCACCAGAAAACACAGCTTATCTTACTACTGTTGATCAACCCTAGGTTTGATCACTTAAGATGGTATCCATCAGCTCTCTCTACCGTAAAGGTACGTTATATGGGGTGGTATTATGATACTTATGGGGTGAAACCCTGTTCCTCCACACTCTTTCACACAATGATTTTAATATCCATCAATAATTTTTGCCTGAATTACTATCGTATGGTTGCATGAGTTTTTCTGAATTATATCAATCTTTATGTATCAACTAGTTAGCATTCCTCTAGCAGGTTACTATTTTGTTGTTGATATTTTTGTAGTTCAAACTAACCTGTATTCTTTGGCACATCCCCATTAATTTTTGACCATATTCTTTGATTTTTGAGCATATGAGCATAAAGCTTATACCCTTGAGCTTTCTCATACAATATATCCCAGGCTCCTCTGGGAAAAAACAAGGAGTGGAGAGGATTTTACTTTTCAATTTTATCACCTTGTACTTCTCTAGTTTAGACCTGGATCAGACATTTCAATGAGTCCTGGTTAGTTTTAATGGGGAATGGTATTTAGAAACCAAGAGGTAGGAGTATTAATTATCATCATTTCTAGGCCTTTGTCAGTAGAAAATAGGAATATGTATATATGTATTGCAGCCATGAAATTAAAAGACGCTTGCTCCTTGGAAGGAAAGTTATGACCAACCTAGACAGCATATTATAAAGCAGAGACATTATTCTGCCAACAAAGGTCCATCTAGTCAAGGCTATGGTTTTTCCAGTAGTCAGGTATGGATGTGAGAGTTGGACTATGAAGAAAGCTGAGTGCGGAAGAATTGATGCTTTTGAACTGTGGTGTTGGAGAAGACTCTTGAGAGTCCCTTGGACTGCAAGGAAGTCCAACCAGTCCATCCTAAAGGATGTCCTGGGTCCTGGTGTTCATGGGTTTGGGTGGACTCCGGGAGTTGGTGATGGACAGGAAGGCCTGGGGAGCTGCGGTTCATGGGGTCGCAAAGAGTCAGACACGACTGAGCAACTGAACTGAACTGATTGTGTGTGTGTGTACTTGTGCACACAAGTGAATGTGTTATAAGTTCAAACTAAAACCTCTAGTTCAAAAATCATCACAGGGTTCTTCCTTACATTTCAAGCTTTTAACCCCTTTCTCTCAGTTATAACCCTAGTTCTTAAAACAAAACTATATTAACTAATTTGTTCTATCCTATAGTATATATAAAGTATTTTCAGAATTATAGCATCAATATCACTACTAGTAATAAACCTATTTAATCAAGTTCAAGCATTCTTTACTATTCTTTTTATCCTTCAAATATATCCCACTAGTCTTGACCCAGAGGGCCGGGATGGGGAGGGAGGTGGGAGGGGGGTTCAGGATGGGGAAAACATGTACACCCATAGCTGATTCATGTCAATGTATGACAAAACCACCACAATACTGTAAAGCAATTAGCCTCCAATTAAAATAAATTTTAAAATAAATAAATAAATATATCCCACTAGTCAAGAGTACTCTACTCAAAAATTATTTCAAGCACTTTTCCAGTATGACTATGTTATCAATTTGATATGCAGTTACGTTCACCTGTATATACATGTGTGTGTGTGTGTAAATATATTTTCAGTTTTACAAACAAGCATTCATACATATGCTCAAACAGGCATAAAATTTTATCCGAAAAGACACACAGATATTGTTACAGTGACTGACTTTGGGGAAAAGGACTGGTCGGAAACGTTTCATTTTTCAATTGTATCATTTTTGTACTGTTCAAGCTTCTAACCACATTAGTCTCCCCTTGAATTTTTGTTAACAGGTTAACCAACAGATATAACCTAAAAGGTATTATATGTATATAGTCTTCTTTATACTCTGCAATATTTTCAGAATAGTATTTACATTTTTAGAAACAGATAAAACATATTTTAGGGTGTTTTTTCTTTCGGGTGGAACAGGGCCTTCCCTGGTGGTTCTGTGGTAAAGAATCCGCCTGCCAATGCAGGAGACGCAAGTTCGAACCCTGGGCTGGGAAGACAACCTGGAGGAGGGAATGGCCATCCACTCCAGTATTCTTGCCTGGAGAATGCAATGGACAGAGGAACCCGGTGGGCTACAGTCCACGGGGCTGCAAAAGAATCAAACACAACTTAGTGACTAAACAAGGGTGAACAGAGCTTCATGTCAATCCACAGGAAAAAATTAAATTCCAGGTGCATTAAAATTAAAATTCTTAATATGCTATTAAAAGTCAAGAAGAAAATATAGATAAATACGTATCTAATTCCTGGGTAGGGAAAGTTTTTCTAAGCATGAAAGCGAAGAAGAGAAAAGGCAAAGAAACAACTGACAGATTTTGTAAAATAAAGAACACTATGTCTTTATATCAAAAAAGCAACATAAACTAATTTAACTAAAATAAATACACCATTACGATAAAGTGCTCATTTTCACAGTCATAAAAAGTACTTTCAGATCAACAAGAAAACAAACAACTCATCAGAATATGGATAATTCAATTATTTTTAAAATGGTGATATCTTTAGAAATCAAAGATATGGAAAATGAAATAGATACTCTTTTTGTCTATCGAAAAAGCAAGTATTTTTTAAAAGGATAAAAACTAACCTTCAAAAAGGTCAAGGAACAAAAAGGCACAGAAAAAGACCGTTGTTAGGTTGTTTAAACAGGCATAACCCATGTACATGTATGTTAAGTATACAGAAAAATATCGAGGAACATATACATGAAACTGATGATGGCGAGTTCCCTGGTGGTGACTTTCACTGCCACGGCCTAGATCAGTCCCTGGTCAGGAAACAGATCCTGCAAGTTGTGCAGCACGACCAGAAGGAAAAAAAAAAAAAGAAAGAAAGAAACCATGATAGTTGATACAGAAACCAAATAGTTACATTTACAGAGAGAAGAGAAGAAACAATAATTAGAGTGATGGCCAAAGAGACTAACTTTATTCCTAATAAGTTAATATTCCTTATCAACAGAAATTCTTTGCATAACTAAAAATTAATTTCAAGGTAAGTTTATATATCTCTAGAGTTAATTTCACAGTAAACATTAATAAATGATCACGTATTTTGCCCTAACAATTCTAAGAATTCATCCTAAAGAAATAAGGAATGTCAGAGAGATATATCATGAGTATACGGACATTTGACATATGCTGGAGGCACTGAAAAGCAGTACAGAAAGGGTGATCTTTTCAGTAAATGTTGTTGAGACAACTAGGTATCTACAGAGAAAAAATGAAACTGGACTCCCTATTTCATACTACAGACAAGAACCAACATCAGTTTAATTATAGACCTAATATAGAAGATAACACCATAAAACTTTAAGAATGTAACATAGAAGGACAACTTCATCACTTTGGGTAAGGAAATTTTTAAAGACAAAAAGCACCAATTATGCATAAAAAGCTAATATACTGAACTACACTAAAATCTGAAACACCTATATAAAGAAGGACATCATAAGGAGAAACAAAAGACCCACTATAAAGCAAGAGAAAAGAAGGTGCACCACATAGACCTTGAGAGGATTAATATCAGGAAAACACAGGCTCCCATAAACCAACGAGAAAAGGAACCCAAAAGACTTTAACATAAGCACTTCGGAGAAGAAGAAACCCAAACGGCCAATAAGTATATAAAAAGAAACTCAATCCCATCAGTAATCATAGAAACAAAACCCCAGTGGGAACAGGAATTGCCTGTAAACGGGCACAAGAGAGCTTCAGGTGGTCATAAGAGGATTCTAAAGCTAGACTGCAGTCATGGTTGCACAACTGTACTAATTTATTAAAACTCACCAAATTATATACATAGAACGGGCGAATTGTGTGTTTTATATACATTGATAAAGTTTTTTTTTTAATCGGCAACAAATAGGAAAATTCACTGGAAAAAATACCCAAATACTCAACAGGCATGAAAAGGTACTCAATTTTTTCAGTCATCGGGAAAATGTAAATAAAACCACTTCTCACTCACCACAGTAGCTAACATAAAATATTAATAACAGTATTAATAATAATAGCAAGTGTTGCTGAGGATATAGAACAATTCAGAAAACTGCCATCCCCTACTGATGGGGGTGTAAATTGGTACAACCACTTTAGAAGACTGGCAGTATGTTCTGAATCTTAAAACACACGTAGCCGATAACCTAGAAAATCCATTCCCAGGTACATATACAATAGAAATGAATGTAAATGTACATCAACATGTATAACAATATTCACAAGTCTTATTCTTAATATACAAAAAGTGGAAATAATCCAAAAGTCCATCAAAAGTAGAATGGATCAATTTTAATATTTCATATATTGCAAGACTATAGAACAAATGAACAAAAAAGATGAGAGGACTACTACATATAGCTAGAGACAGATTCTTACTCATAATGTTGAATAAAAGATTCCAGACACAAAACACACGTATGATTACATTTATATGAAGCCCCAAAATACACCAAAACGCTGCAGTAGTCTAGGTAAGAGATAATGGCAATTATGACTAGTATTACAACAACAAAGAAAGAAAGGAGGAGACAGATTCAAGAAATATTTATAGGTGAAATTAACAGGCTTGGCGATTGATTGGGTCTGGTGGGTAAGAAGTAGAAGATGTTAAGAATGACTTCCAGGTCCCTGGTCTATGCAATTGGTAGATGGAGATGTCAATTACTGAATGAGGAACACAGGAGAAGCAAATTTGGGACCGACATCAGGAATTCAATTAATTCATGTTTTTTACTTGCTGTTTAAGGAATCTGTGAGACATTCACAGAGAAGGCAATGGCAACCCACTCCAGTACTCCTGCCTGGAAAATCTCATGGACGGAGGAGCCTGGTAGGCTGCAGTCCATGGGGTCGCTAAGAGTCGGACACAACTGAGAGACTTCGCTTTCACTTTTCATTTTCATGCACTGGAGAAGGAAATGGCAACCCACTCCAGTGTTCTTGCATAGAGAATCCCAGGGATGGGGGAGCCTGGTGGGCTACTGTCTATGGGGTCGCACAGAGTCAGACACGACTGACCCAACTCAGCAGCAGCAGCAGCTGTGAGACATTCAAGTGGAAAGCTCTAATAGATAGCTGGATGGGTGGATCCAGAGTTCAGAAAGGAGATCTCGGGATAGAGACCAAAATTTCATGTAGATGGTAACTGAAGCCACGGGAGAAGATGGGCTCTCAAAAGAAAAGATGAGGGCCTATATCCAGCCCTGTGGAACCCCAACACTGAAAGTCAGGAAGAGCAAGAAGAGCCAGCAAAAACATCTGAAGAGCAGACACAGAGGTATGAGAAAAATCAGGACTATGGTGACCTAAAAGCCAGCTTTTTAAAGGAAATGACGGTCAAAGGTCTCAAGTGCTCCAGAGAGAGGTCAAGTAAAAGAATTAAGTGTCCATTTAACTCTTTTACTTGAATCCTAAGACCACAACAAGAGACATTTAATTAGGTGAGCAGGGAGATGTCAAATAAAAAGAACAAGAAAATGTCACAGAACTGAAGAACATGAGTCTCTGAACTGAAAAGACTAACCAAGAGCCCAGCAAAATGAAAGGAAGAAAAAAAATACCTATATCAAAGTACATTACCATGCACAGAAGATAAAATGTAAATTCTAATAGCTATCAAGAGAAAAAGATCACAAGGGACCAGAAAACAAAATGGCAACGGACTTTCAAGAGCAACACTTGACGCCAAAAGGCAATGAATGGAAAAGTCTAAAATCCTAAGAAAAATGTACTTTTGAACTAGAATTCTACAACCAAACTATACATCAAGTGTGACATTACAATAGAGACATATCCAGACAGGCCTAGTCTTAAAAAAAAATAAACCTTCCATGTATCATTTCTCAGAAGACTACTGAAGGATGTACATAACCAAAACAAGGAGGAAATCCCAATGGCAAAAACAAAGCATTTAAGACACTCCCCAAGTAGTCTGAGCTCCTAGGATTCTAGAGGCGAAAATTATGATTCATTATTGACAGACTTTTTTTAAAAAGATCTAGAAATAAAACAGATGCATAGATGGAAAGACCAAGTATTATGGAGATGTTATTTTTCACAAAGTTAATCTGCAAATTCAATAAAACTCCTTCAAAAAAGCACAACAGGTTTCCTGTGTAACTCGTGCATGCGTGTGTGCAGGCTCTGTCACTTAGTCGTGTCTGACCCTTTGGGACCCCACGGACTGTAGCTCATCAGGCTCCTCTGTCCACAGGATTTCCCAGGCAAGAATACTGGAGTGGGTTGCCATTTTCTTCTCCAGGGGATCTTCCCAACCCAGGGAGGGATCAAACTCACATCTCCTGCGTCTCCTGCATTGGCAGGAGGATTCTTTACCACTGAGCCCCATGGGAAGCCCTTTGTGTAACTCAGTTAGGCTAATTCTAAAATGTACATGAAAGCCCTAATGGCCAAGAATACACTAGACATTGCTGAAGAAGAAAAGGAAGTCTTTCTCTAGCAGAGATTTGTTTTGATGCTTTCCTAATTAAGTGGAAAACTGATAAAGGAACAGACACACTGATCAATGAAGAGACTAGAAACCCCAGAAACAGACGCAAGCTGCAGAGCAGTGAGGAGTCGTCCCCCCAGTGCTGAGCCATGGGACACCTGCGTGCCCACTGTGAAAGACCCCTACCTCCCACTATGTGCAAAAATCTTCACCAAGTGGGTTGTAGACATAAATGTTACAGGCAAAATCATAAAAGCTCTTAGAAGTAAGATAGCGATTTATCTCCATGATCTAAGGTTAGGAAAACTTTTCTCGCCTTTTTTTTTTTAATCAAAAATCGAACTGGCTTTATTAGGTGATTCATGATCAGGCAGCATCTCACCCAACAACTGCAAGGGTGCCCCAGGAAAGAATTTCTCAAATACAATACAGAAATCATTAACTGAAAAAGAAAAAAAAAAACAGACAAAATGAAGTATGTTAAAATCAAGAATTTCTTGTTCATAAAAAGACACCATAAAGAAAATGAAAAGATGGGCACAGAAGAATGTATTTGCAATAGCCATAAACAGCAAATGGTTAAAATCCAGAACACACAACAAATAAACAAGAAAAAGACATCCAAGAGGAACATGAACAAGACACTAAGCACAAAAGAAGAAATCCAAGTTACTAACAATCCTACGAAAAGAAACGCTTATTAGTAGTCAGAGAAAAGATGAATTAAAACCACACAAAAAATAAAACATCAGACTGTCAAAACTTAAAAATTCCAACAATATCAAATGGTGGAGAGAATGCAGAGTCAGGACAATTCTCATAGGATGCTGGTGGGAGTGTAAACTGGTATAGTCTAGTAAAATTAAAGATACACTACCCTATAGCCTAGCAATTCTACTTCTAAGTTAAGTCTTAGTGAAATTCATGCATACATACACCAGTATAAAAGCCCAAAACTGAAAACAACTGATATATCCAACAGGACAACGGTAAATAACTGGTGATGTAATCATATATTGGAATTCTATGGAACAATTAAAATTAACTGCAACTCTAGTGATAACAAAGACAAATCTCACAAACCTAAAGCTGATTCTGAAAGAGGTAAGACACAAAGTACACTCGGTACACACGAAACTAAAGGTATGATGCTTGGTTATACACTGCTGGATAGTAAACTATGAGGAAAACGAAGAAATGACTAACTTACAGGCAGGATAGTGGTTTCCTTTAGTGGGAGAGCAGAATCAATTCAGAAAGGAGGTGAAAAGGATTCTAGAATACTGGCAGAATTCGTTTACTCTGATGTTGTTAATATTGAGTTCACTTTATTACTCTTTGCTCAATGTACATCTATGTGTTGTACTTTTCAATCTAATGATTATATGTTTCACTATTTTTTAAAAAGGCGCATGCCCATCAGGGTCATAAAATGAATCACTTTTCATCCAGCGCAAGTCAGTAACCCAGCTTCAATTCAACAAGTATGGCATTCCTTTTTTTCTGTTAAAAGCAACAGAAATCCAAACATAAAAAAAAAGTGAGGGATATTACATATCTTCACTTATATGTCAAATAATACTATTAAAAAAAGAGAAAATAAATTTAAAATCAGGAAGCTCTTTCAAGCAAGAAAGTAACTGTCACAGAGCTATGTGGTGCAGGACTAAGTGGAAAGAATACAACTACATGATGAAAAAAATGTTTCAAAGAAACTACATATACAAGACAATTGCCTATTTAGAAATTAACCTTTGTAAACAGTTATAAGCATATGATAGTTGGAATCAACTTCAGAAACAGCTTTCTATTGCACACTATACATACTATTGTACGGTTTGATTGCTTTTCCTCCTACACGGAAGGAAGTTTATAAATTTAAATTTTCTAGGGAATCTTGGACAGGAAAAGAGGTTAGGAAAAAGACATAACAGGTGAGATAAGTTTAAATTTTAAATTTTCTGTTTTAAAAAGTTCACAGCTTACTCCTTGGAAGCATAAAATAGTGAGACAAAAAGAGAAGATGCAAAGAACTCCCATTCTTCAAATATCACACTAAAATACATACCAAGCCCACAAAAATTATCCTTGACACAGTCTTACAGTGTTAAACCACATGGAGTAAGGCTTTTATTTTTCAGAAAATTTTCAATAGGTATCTCACAATAGGAAGACATATTCACTTTGCAATGTCATGAAAGAATTAAATCACAGAGTATTAGCATGTCAACACAATCTGCCTGGGCCAGAAAATGGTTTTACTATTTTCCTAGGTCCCTTTTCCTGCCCCATCCCATATTTCGTTTTCAAGCTCTAAATAGAACGACAGTAATTTTCTGCCATTTCCTGAGCCCTTTTTCGTGCCTTACATTTATTATTTCCTTTAATTCTCACATACTGAGGAGTAGGTTTTACTGATGAGAAAAACGAGACATGGAATGATTAAGTAACTTACCCAACGCAAGAGGTTGCTATTGAGGGAGCCAAGATACAGTCCAACTCCAGAGCCAGTATCTTAATGCTACACTGTTTCTATTCAATAAAACATTCATACCATGAAAACTGCCCATAATCACCTACTGCCTTCTAACTTCCAGATCCCAGATGCCTTGAGGATCTATTACGCCTTTCCTAGATAGCTGTATATTGACACAACATTAATGAGTAAAGGAATCTAAACATTTAGGGAAATCGATGATTTTCCAGGTAGGAAAAAGGAGGTCCAGAGACATTAAGTGTCCTGTCTAAGACCTCAAAGCTCGTCTGTGACAATCAGCAATAAAACACAATTCTTAACTCCCAGAAGCATCTTCCCATTGCACTAAAAGCCCGTCTACCACACATCTATACTGAAAGCTCCTGTTGAAATCCATACCCTCCACAATAGGTACTGAAGTTTACTCTGTCAACTTTCACAGCACACAAGAGCATCAACAGCACTCACAAGCAGGTAACACACATTCTTTCACTTCAACAAATATAAAGAGAAATGCACTATGTGCTAAGGCAATAGAAGTAACCCGAATGTATACCATAATTGGGCCCCTGGTCTTATCATAATAACATAAACACATTAACATGTGTCAGGTGCCATAGGAGCAATATGAACAATGTGTTTTGAAAGCACACAGAAAAGAGAAGATATTTCAGACTAAGCAGGCGGGCTTTGAGATGTGTCAGAGCCAGTGCAAAGGCAGGGTGGGATGGTGCTTAGAAAGAAGGAAAAATGCTATCACTTCTACCACCAGAGGTTTAAGCTAAAAAAAAAAAAAAAAAAAAAAAAGCAGTAATCATAAACACAGGGTCAGAAGGGTTGAGTTCAAATCTAGGCCGTGACTGGTGTGAATGTGAACAATTTCTGTGTCTCAGCATCCTCATCTATGAAATGGAGATACTAGTGACCTGCATGTCTCCCAGGACTTTTGTGGGGGCCAAATTACGAGTAAGCTAAACATAAGTTATTTATATTTCACATCTAGGCAACCCTGTGGGTCCTTCCCCTTAAAAACTGTCTCATGAAAACCTCACCCTTCGGATGAAAATATTCCAATGACATCATTCATATACTCCTTACAGGATAGTAAACATTTAACACAAATGCCCTCAGACTGAAACAGCAAACTTCCTTCTACTGAAACGAATATCTGGGTATAAAAAATATTTGTGTATATATATCGGGGGGTATGTGTTTTTTCATTTCTTAGGCCCTGGAATGGATTTCTAGTCAATGCTTATTATATTTAGAAACTAGTATCAGATGCAGGTTTCCTTCTGGAAATTTTCTATCAACCAACTCAAGAATAGTCTGCAAGTAGCAATGGCTTTGCTCTCATCCCAAGAGACTGGTTATGCATAACCTATACATACAACCAAATACATACCCTGGACCCCAAAAGGAAACTATTTTAGTATAAGCATATATATGAATGCAAACAGCTTTAAAGAAAAATAGAAATCCACTTTAAATGAATGCAAACAGCTTAACAGAAAAATAGAAATCCACTTTAAAATATGAGTTTCTGATATGAAAACATTTCAGGGCCAAACCAGACCCCTCCTTTTAATGAAAGAACACCCTCATTTCCTTTAACGATGAACAGAGTAGACTGCATCTCTTGTCTCCCTTTGGCAACCATTCTTTAAACTACATCCAGGCCCTATTTGGTTCAACCTTAAACCCTACGTCTTAGCTACTCCTCGGATGGTAACCTAAATAAAGTTTCAACGTACGTTTACGAAGTCAAAAGAAGGTCCCAAAGACAGGAACGGGACGCGAGAGCAAGAAATCCTCGTGCCACTCCCGGCCGCTGGCTGTTTGATCTCTCAAGTGTAACTTCCCTTTTCTCCCTCTTACCTTGTACACTTTGCCAAAGGCTCCGTCGCCCAATTCTCCTATAATTTCCCAAAACTCCTCCGGGTTCAGGTCCCTCTTCACATGTTCGTACTGCTTCTTCTTCTTATCGCTCCCCAACTTGAAGATCTTACGGAAATTGAAGAAGGACATTTTTCCTCCCCAACAGAGTTCCTCACACTTAAGGATCAAAAACAATAAGAGGCAAAGTTTCTCCTCCCTCGTCTCCCGCGCGAGCCCGGCGGGCGGCGGCGGGCGCGGGCAGTTCGGGCTCCCGCCGCTCCGGCCAGGCGGTCCCGGGGGAAGGCGGGGCGCGACTCCCCCTCCGGCCCACGGGGTGGGGGCGCTGCGCGGGCGGCCCCTCCGCCGAGCCCGGCCCGCGAGCTGCACGGCTTAAACGCCTGGCCCCCGGCCGGCCCTCGTGGGGCGGCACCTGCCCCGACGCTCGTCCCCACCCGGCCCGGCCCGACGGGTCCGAGCGGTCCGGACGCCAGCGGCCGCGGCGGTTAGGCCCTTGTCAAAGCGAGTCTCCAGGGGCGGCGGCTACTCCGGGCTAGGGACGCAGCTGGCGGCTCTGAGGCGAGCAGTCGGCTGGCCGAGCTCTCCCGCCCCGGGCCGGAAACCCCGGGTCTCCTCTGCAGCAGTCCGCTCCCGCGGCTCGAGGCCCGCGCGTCCCCTGGGCTCTGGGGCGCAGCCGCCGCCGCCTCGCTCCCTCCCGAGCCCACGCAGCCTCTGCCTGGAGCGCGCGCCGACGCCGACGCCGCAGCGCGCCCGCCAGCTCCCCCGGCCGCGCGCTCGGCTCTCCGCGCGCTCGCGCGGGGGTGGCACCTCTGGCCCCGCGCACGCGCGTTGAGTCCCGCAAGCTGGCTGCCCAAGAGGCTTGCGGGCGCCCTGCTCCCGGTGCGATGTGGATTATAGAACGGGTAGCGGGTTGATGGTTCCTCGGGGTTTGCCCTCCAAGCCCCAAATCCTTGTCAGTCCACGGCTTTGGCGGAGTTGCCCTTTGCGCACGACCCTCTTAGTTGTGCTAGCGGATGTTGCCTCCATTCTGGATCTGGGAAAATCTGTGAAAAGAGTGAAAGCTGGGCTGCCCCGATCTGGACTTTTTCTCTCTCAAACGAGCCCCAGAATAGAGTGGGAGGGAAGAATATGCGATGGCTGTTTGCTTTGGATCCAGAATTTATCAGCTCTCTGACGTTGGGCGGGTAACCTCTCCGAGCCTCAGTTTCTTCATGATGAAGTCAAGGTCCTTGAAGTCCTGATCTGGGGATTGTGGCGAGGACTAAAGGCAATGGGAAAAATCCCTATGCTCTGTGCCTGCGCTGGTAAATGCTCAATTTCAATTCCTGCTGTTGTTAAAAATGTGCAAGTAAAATAGACATAAATATGTAAAAGTTAAGCCCACTTCTTAAGTGATGCCTAGGGCTTTCTTTTGAGGGTAATCTGTCTTCTTCTGGCCACTTCCATAGCCGTCATCCTGGTGTCGCCCTTCATGGCTCCATCTGAACCGCTAGCTAAGGCCTGCACTTCCTGACCTGCCTCCTACCCCCTTCTACAGCACTAGTGGAAGGCCACCTACTGTGGGCGCTGGCTAGGCTCTGTCAGATGGTGCCTTCCCATCCTCGAAAGAGAGCTCTTTCAAGACGGTCGCTGATGAGTCATCACGATATCCAGCTACTGTACCAACATTCCTGGCATATGATAGGTAAGCCCATCTCTTGAGTGAATGAATGAATGAACGTACGTGATCTGGAGCAGAAGACATATTGCTGTGTAACCCTACCAAATCATTTTGCCTTCCAATCCCAAAGTGACATAACAAAACCCGGCTTCTAGTAAGAGGGATATGGTGATTTTGTTTCTCAAGACTCTGTATTTTTTGATAGCCTTATCACCTATAATGGAAAAGAATAAAAACGAACATGTATATATAATATATATACGTATACCTGAATCACTTCACTGTACACCTGAAAATAACATTGTAAATCAACTATATTTTAATAAAAATTAAAACTAAAAAATAAGTCGTTATAAGGAATAAATAAAATTTAACTATATACTTTTGTGTTTTGACAAGCATAAACACCTGTGAAAACAATGCCGTAATTAATCTATTTTCAATTGCTATCATTTATGTAGGTGGCTTACATGAAAAGATAATATGTGCTCATTGTGGCAATTGAAGAAATACACAAGAAAATAAAAAATGTTATACTTCTACCATTTAGAGATAACCATTGGCAAGACTTCATCATATTTCCAAACAGAACTTTCTGGCCGTACATTAAATTTTTTTACATGGATAATATTATACTGCCTATAAAGATTTGAAACTTGTGCTCTTCATATTTCAGTGATTAATGTTTTCTCCCATCATGAGATATTTAATAGATTACATAATAACTTTTCTCTGTTTCAGATAAAACAGTAATGAATATCTTTGTTCACAGATTCTTTTCCACATATTTGATTATTTCCTTAGGATAAATTATAAGAAGTAGATTTGGGTCCAAGGATATATCTTTCCTTTATTTGTTCTTTTAAAAATAGAAAAACCTTTACCATTTTCTCAATTAAAAGATAGCATAGTCTTGTAAAACAATTCAAATGATGCAGAAATGATAAACTAAAGCTGTCTATAATTCTCCCTCTTGCTTTCACCCTACCCAACTTCACCCCCAACCTAACCATGTAAAGAGTTAAAACCTTATGAGCAGGAGGGAACTTTGAGTGGTAATAAAAAGGTTCTAAAACTGGATTGTGGTAATGATTGCAAAACTACAGGCATTTACCAAGAATCCTTGGATTGTAGACTTACAGTGGATGAATTTGGGGGTTCCCTGGTGGTTCAGATGGTAAAGAATCTGCCTACAATCCAGGAGAACTAAGTTTGATCCCTGGGTTGGGAAGGTCCCCTGGAGAAAGGAATTATACCAAAACAAAACCACTTTTAAAAAGTTATAGATATATGACCAAAAAAGTATGACCAAATTATTTTCTGTGCATATGATTTTTAATATAAAATGACATCTGATATGGATCATGGACATCTTTCTATGCCAGCACGAACAGATATATCTAATCCTTTTTAATAGGGACATAGAGTCCCAGTATATATAGCTCTACCATCATTTATTGAAGCATTTCTCCACTGGCAGGCATTTAGGTGGTTTCCAGTTTTTTGTCATTATAAACAACGCTGCAGTGAGCATGCATATACAAGCATCTTTGTGTATTTGTCTGATTATATTTCTTTAAGATAATGTTCAAGAAGTGGAACTGCTGACTCAAAGAACATAATTTAAAGTGCTTTTACCTGTTGCCAAATTGGCCTCCAGAAAGATTGTAGAGTGCTGCTCTCTGTTCCTACTAACAATCCATGTATGAGAATGTCAGTTCCACCAGACTCTCAATGGCACCAATCCATCTTTTTAAGCTTTGCCAAGGTAGTCCAAAATTATCTCTTATTGACATTTCTCTGATTCTTGGTGATGTAACCTTTGCAAATGTATACTGGCCACTTTTACCTCATATTTTATAAATTGTTTCATCATATCAATGAATAATATCAGATGACATTGTCATTATTGTATAAATGAGATGATCAAGAATCTCACTAACATACTTTGGTGAAATGATCATGGAGAGTTAATAATAGCTTTTATAGCTTTTCCATGGAGCTACACCCACAGAAATTATTTAATAATGCCAAGTGAGATGATATTTAAACAGATTCCAATTTTCCCAGTAATGACTAGGATTCCTGTAATATCTAGATGTTTGTGTTATCTGTAAAAAATAATTTGGCTCCCTTGAATTTTTAATCCTTTAAAAATTAAGCTTAAACAGTGACCACGTGGAAAAAAATATATATATGATATTCACTTAATACCCAATGTTTTGTCACTAACACTCACTTGGTAAGAGATTGGTAAGAGGAGAACTATCTTCACAATTTACCAGATCACTAATCTTCACTGATAACAGCAGGGATACCACTGAAAATTAGAAACTGAATATATACGGAGTACTCACTGCGTGCTGGGCACTGCGCTGTGTGGTCTATGCACATCATCTCATTTAAACCTCGTATCAACCCTGAGGTAGGTTCTGCGATAGCTCCCATGTAAAAGTGAGGAAAACTGAGACAGCATTAAATATAAACAGCAAGGTCATGGCCTCAAAGGGAGTAATGGAAGACTCGAACTTGAATGCAGATCTCAGGAAACCACTTCCTTAGCATTTAACAACTCCACTGTGACTCTGTCCTCGTCCTTACTGAGCTTCTGTAGCAGCTGTCGCACAGGATTGTTGTCTCTGCTATTTCTTTCTCCTTCCCTTTGTAACTTGAAAGCATCCTCTACTCATGGTCTCCACTTTGTGAGCTCCCAAACTCTGTGTGTGTGTGTGTGTGTGTGTGTGTGTATAAATATTTTTACATATGAATGTGTATTAGTGTGTGAAAGTGTATGGGTGCTGGGTATGTTTGAGTATGAGTGTGTATATGTTATATGTGTATTTGTGTGTGTGAGCATGTGTCTCTAAAGGGATGTGTATGTTTCTCCCTGTAGACTTGGAGGGCAGGGACTGTGTCTTGCTCATCCTTACACCCCCTGCATCTAGCCCAGTGTATCTGTCATATTCTATATATTTTTGTCGGATAATGAATGAAAATAAAAGAACTTTATACCTAGGAAAGCAAACTACATGCCAATTCCTTTTCCCTTCCTTTTTTCTAAGTTAAGCAGTAAATTTGCCAAGTCCTTTAAATATTGCTGTAGAAGTTACATGGAAGGAGCAAATACCTTTCGTGTACAAGTACCCTGTGGTATAAATACATTTTCCTATCCTTGTGGAGTTACAGTTTAGGAAGGAATTTTTTCAGGTATTTTAAGAAAGCAAACTGCAGTTATGACAATTATTCTCCTGAAATAGAATTTGTGTGTCATTCACGAAAATCCAAACCAGATTTTTGGTCATTTTTTCCTGTTTTAAAAGTAAACAAATTACCTGATTTAAGCTATTTTTTATTCAAAAAGGGAATCCAAAAATATCCTCCCTTCTCCTTCATCTCCCTTTCTGCGTCATATAGAGCTGTTACACTTACACTCCCACCCTTTCCTCATCCCTAGCCACTTCTGCTGAAATGAATCATAAGCATTTCATAGCGTAAAAAGTCTTAACATATTCAGATCTTTAGGAAATTTAAAAAAAAAACAACACTATACAGACGTATTTCTTTTACAAGTGGTATTCGAATTCCAATGTAAAAATCAAGACACCGTAATATCTTTTGAACTTTAAGGATTTGAATGATCCATATCAAATTTATTTCATTCAGACGTTAACTAGCCACATCATTCAGGCAACAAAGCCTGTGAAGTCAATCAAGCCTGTAAGGCTGATAGAAGTCAATCAAGCCTGTAAGGCTGATAGAAGCATTCGTGCTAATCTATTGCTTTATGCTTCTATGTATTACATTTCTTCTATCTTTGCTACATAAGATATATGTTGGGTGGGATTATTTTGAGGACTGGCTCAAAATTACTGGTCCTGGAATTTCCCTGGTGGTTCAGTGGCGGTTCAATCTCTGGTCAAGGAACTAGACCCCACATGCCACAACTAAAGGTTTGCATGTCCCAGCTAAGACCCGGTGTAGCCAAATAAATAATAAATAAATAAAAATCAAATATATTAAAAAAAAATACTTCTCCTGTGATTAACCAGTTCTTTGGGCAAGTCACTACTCTACACCCGGAGGAATACACAAGTTTTACTTTTAACAGAGGTGGCTTCAAGGAGATAAAATAATTCAGAATGACCCAGAAAGCAGGATAACACCCAAGGCATTCAAAATTTTGCAGTATTATAGTTTGCGTCTTCAGAATGATCATATGATCTTTAAGAGCCTTCTCAACTATAAAATTCTGTTTTCATGAAACCCCTAACTTCAGTTGCCTTGTATGCTAGTAATTGTGTCCATTTTTCTGACACAATTTTGACTGAAGAGTAAATCAATGCAATTAGGAATTTTAAAAAGAAGGGCATGTCTGCCAAAAGTCATTGAGAATCTCTCTGAAAACTCTTCTTGGGATAACCTTTAAGAAATTTACCTAGTAAGACGTCACACTGTCACATGCTGGAGGGAAGAGGTATGTTTTCAGAATAATGTCAGTGGCTGTCTTCCAAAAGAAATTTTTAGGTTTTTCCTGTAAAGAAATAACTTACCAACCCCTTGTTACCATCTCATATTTCTTCCTCTTCCTCTTCTAATCTTTTAGAACCTAGTGCCTCACCCAGGGTTTTAATGAAAACTTTGTTACTGCAAATTCCTGTTTCGCAAAGCCATCACAGCAATTACAAACCACGTTTTGGGGCCTATTACAGTAAATCATTAACACTATCATGAGATGCTGCCTGTTTGTCTGGGTGATTATAATTTTTTTCTATTCTTATGACCCATATTTTTTGTTGCTGCAGGAAGAAATTAACCAATATAGATTTTTATTACAAGCGTATATATTCTCAACTTTTTATCCATGGAAACTTCATAAAATGGCATCTCTAACAAAAATGAACAAATTATGTGTGACTGAATGTTTAGCTGCATAAACATATGTAGAATTGAGTCTTTAAATCCTTGTTCAAAATTGCTATCTTTCATTCACTCCTTCATCCAATACATAGTCTCAAGTTTCTGTTATACTCCAAGCAGTATCCTAGGGACTGAGGAATCAGTTGAAATAAAAACAGAGTTAAAAAAATAATAATAATAAAAAAATAAAAACATGAGGCCTCTTGGAACTTATGTTCTTGATGATTGAGTGGGATTTAGACAAATAATAAAGAAGAGATAATATCCTCTAACCCAGTGATTCTCAACTAGGGTCTAGGGGTGACCTCGCTTGCCCCCCACCCAGATATTTGGCAGTTTTTACAGACATTTTAGTTGTCACAATAAGGGGATGGGGTGTTCCTAGCATCCAGTGGGTAGAGGCCAAAGATGTTGCTAAACATTCTGCAATGAACTGGACAGTTCCCCATCCCACCCCTAACAGGGAATTATCCAGCCAAGGTTGAGAAACACTGAACTAGTCTTGAGTATTAGAGTCCTGGATGTTGACTGCCTTTGAGATAGTGAGTGGAAGAGGACAGTGTATGGGGGTGAGTAAAGGGTGACTTCTGGTTGCTGATTACATGGATACCCTTATTATGCAAAATTTCTCTTAACTCTGCTCTTATGGTTGGTGCATTTTTCTACCTGTATAATTTTAACATACACCCACTACATTTTTTGAAACTCCTCCCACCAAGAGGTGAAGGATCGACGTTTCATCCCCTTGAATCTTAGATCTATGACTGCTTAACTAATATAATACAGCAGAAGTGACACTATGCAAATTTCCAGACCCAGACTTTAAGAAATTGGCAATTTCTACTTCCTGCCATTTGGAACACTCATTCTTGGAACCCAGCCACCATACTCTGAGGAAGCCCAAAACAACCCATGGAGAGGCCCATGTGGAGGGGACTATATGGAAGGAAAGAGGCCCCAGACTGTCAGTTCTTGTTGAGCTCCACCTGACAGCCAGCATCAACGTGCCAGCCATGCTAGTGAACCATCTTAAAGTAGATCCTCCTGCCGCTATTCAAACTACCCCAGCTGACATCCAATGGAGGAGAACCAAGCCTTCCCCACTGAGCCCTGCCCAAATCGCAGATTCATGAGCTAAGTAAACAACTCCTTTAAGTGACTACGTTTCAGAACAGTTTCTTAAGCAGCAATCTACAACTGAATCAATGCTAAATAATTCAGAATTTTACTTTAAAAAAAGAGTACTACAACCCTATAAAAACAGTACCATAGCTGAAGATGGAGAAGCTCTATACAGTCAGCAAAAACAAAACTGGGAGCTGACTGTGGCTCAGATTATGAACTCCAGATCAGAATTAAATTGAAGAAAGTGGAGAAAACCACCAGGCCATTCAAGTATGACCTAAATCAAATCCCTTACAATTATACAGTGAAAGTGATAAATAGATTCAAGGGATTAGATCTGATAGAAAGAGTGCCTGAAGAACTATGGACAGAGGTTCATAACATTGTACAGGAGGCAGTGATCAAAACCATCCCCAAGAAAAAGAAATGCAAAAAGGCAAAATAGTTGTCTGAGAAGGCCTTACAAATAGCTGAGAAAGGAAGAGAAGCAAAAGGCAAAAGAGAAAAGGAAAGATATACCCAACTGAATGCAGAGTTCCAAAGAATAGCAAGGAGAGATAAGAAAGGCTTCCTCAGTGATCAATGCCAAGAAATAGAGGAAAACAATAGGATGGGAAAGGCTAGAGATCTCGTCAAGAAAATGAGAGATTCCAAGGGAATATTTCATGCAAAGATGGGCCTAATAAAGGACAGAAACATTATAGACCTAACAGAAGCAGAAGATATTAAGAAGAGATGGCAAGAATGCACAGAAGAACTGAACAAAAAAGATCTTCACGATCAAGATAATCACGATGGTGTGATCACTCACCTAGAGTCAGACGTCCTGGAGTGCAAAGTCAAGTGGGGCTTAGGAAGCATCACTGTAAACAAAGCTAGTGGAGGTGATGGAATTCCAGCTGAGCTATTTCAAATCCTAAAAGATGATGCTGTTAAAAGTGCTGCACTCAATATGCCAGCAAATTTGGAAAACTCAGCAGTGGCCACAGGACTGGAAAAGGTCAGTTTTCATTCCAATCCCAATGACAAAGAATGTTCAAACTACCACACAATTGCACTCATTTCACATGCTAGCAAGGTCATGCTCAAAATCCTCAAAGCTAGTCTTTAACAGTACATGAACTGAGAATTTCCAGATGTTCAAGCTGGATTTAGAAAAGGCAGAGTAACCAGAGATCAAATTGCCAACATCCATTGGATCATAGAAAAAGCAAGGGAATTTCAGAAAAACATCTGCTTACTATGAGGATCACAACAAATTGAAAATTCTTAAAGACATAGGAATACCAGATCACCTTACCTGCCTCCTGAGAAACCTGTATGCAGGTCAAGAAGCAACAGTTAGAACCAGACATGGAACAAAGGACTGGTTCAAAATTGGGAAAGGAGTACATCAAGGCTGTACATTGTCACCTTGCTTATTTAACTTATATGCAGAGTACATGATGCAAAATCCTGGGCTGGATGAAGCACAAGATCGAATCAAGATTCCAGGAGAAATATCAATAACCTCAGATATGCAGATGACACCACCCTGATGGCAGAAAGCAAAGAGGAACTAAAGAACTTCTTGCTGAGGATGAAAGAGAGGGAATTGGCTTAAAAGTGTCAGTTGGCTTAAAACTCAAAATTCAAAAGACAAAGATCATGGCATCCAGTCCCATTTCATGGCAAATAGTTGGGGAAACAATGAAAACAGTGACAGACTATTTTCTTGGGCTCCAAAATCACTGGATGATAACTGCAGCCATGAAATTAAAAGACATTTACTCCTTGGAAGAAAAGTTATGACAAACCTAGATGGCATATTAAAAGCAGAGACATAACTTTGCTGACAGAAATCTGTATAGTCAAAGCTATGGTTTTTTTCAGTAGTCCTGTATAGATGTGAGAGTTGGACCATAAAGAAAGCTGAGTGCCCAAGAAGTGATACTTTTGAACTGTGGTGTTGGCGAAGACTCTTGAGAGTCCCTTGGACTGCAAGGAGATCAAGAGATCTCCTTGAACTCCTTACAAGGATTGATTGGTTAATCAATCCTAAAGGAATTCAGTCCTGAATATTCATTGGAAGGACTGGTGCTAAAACTGAAACTCCAATACTTTGGCCACCTAATGTGAAGAGCCAATTTATTGGAAAAGACTCTGATGCTGGGAAAGATTGAAGGCAGGAGGAGAAGGGAATGATAGTATGAGATGGTTGGATGGCATGAGTGTGAGCAAGCTCCGGGAGATGGTGAAGGACAGGGAAGCCTAGCATGCTGCTGCCCATGGGGTCGCAGATATTCAGACACAACTGAATGACTGAACAGCTACATTCAGAATAGTATACTAACCAGTTTCCCAGGTACCCTTGTGATCATCCTTCTTTAGCCTTTCAGATGCTCCACTGGAACCTGACCTCTGCAAATAGAGTTCTCCAGTCTGCCTTTAATCCACTATTACCCTAGATCCTCAGTGCCTTGATTTCCATCCACTGGCCTTACTGTCAAGTTTTAGCCACCCCGATCTATGCCTGATTGCTGGAAAACTTAATTTTGTCTGAAATTTCATGTTCAAACTGCACTGACCCTAATCAGCTCCCTCTCAAACCAAATAAGTTAGAAATGCTGGTTCCCAGATTTTTGGCTTGGGGAAAGTGTCTTTGGCTTGGGGAAAGACACTTGTGTGGCTTTTGCACACTTCACGAAAGCACACTGCCCAAGGGGTAGGGGAAGGCTGAAATCCAGCACACATTTTTTTAACGAGGCTGAGTGCCTATGAGTCTGTCAGCCCAAAGGCATTTCTGGTTTTAACAAAGATGATTTAGAAAGTAATGGTATCACTGGCCTCTAAAATAGACCTCAGGTGTCATCATTTAAACATCAAGAATATTCCCTTCCCATCTTTTCCATTGTCTTAGCCTCTGTGCTACCGCATGGCATTTCAGGCAGGTCTTTCAAATATGAGACATTCGACTGGGTGACCTCTAAAGAATTTTGTGCCTCAAGTTCTATGATTCTATATTCCATTTCTCCTGTCTCCCCTCTTCTTATGGACCTAATGCCCTGTCCCTCCACCTGAGAAGTCTACTCTGTACAGTCCTATACTCTCTGCTGCAGCAGAAGTTTCAGTTCTTCCCAACCCACCCCAAATTATCCCCTTTTCTAACAGCCTCAGATATAATGTGCAAACACTCAATTAAATTGTAAAGATAAATCCTAATGACTTCTATTACAACTTTTAAAAAAGTTGAAAGCTATGATTACTTTTTTAGTTAGTTTTTTTACGAGAAAACTTAAAATAATTTTAACATATTGCATGTTCTTGCTCAGAGAGCAAGTTCACCCTTGCTCTGCCTTATAGTTCTATCCAGACAATGCAGGAGACCTGGGTTCGATCCCTGTGTTGGGAAGATCCCCTGAAGAAGGGAAAGGCTACCCACTCCAGTATTCTGGCCTGGAGAATTCCATGGACTACATAGTCCATAGGGTCACAAAGAGTCGGACACAACTGAGAGATTTTCACTTTCACTTTTCAGACCCTCTAAAGATGGATGATACCCAGCTGCATTGGTGAGGGTGGATCTTCTTTACTCAGTCTACCAATTCAAATGCTAATCTCTTCCGAAACACCTCTACAGACATACCCAGAAATTATGATTTACCAGCTATCTGGGCGTCCCCTTAGCCCAGTCAAGTTGACACTAAAATTAACCATCATGTCATACAATGGAATACTAATTAGCAACAAAAAGGAATGAACTATTAGATCCGCACAATGACATGAATGAATCTCAAAAACTGAACAGTGTGAAAGAAGCCAGACCGAGGGGAAAAAAAAAAAGAGTACATGGAAACTAAAATGCAAACTAAACCAGAGTGATAAAAATCATGCCAATGGCTGTTGAGAATGAGGAGGGAGAGGAACTACTCAGGGACACGTGGAAGCTTGCAGCGGGGGGTGGAGGGGTGATAAGTGCGTTCATTATTTTGATTATGGTGATGGATTCATAGGTGAATATATATGTCAAAACTTACCAGATTGTACACTTTAAATATGTGCTATTTGTTGTGCTTTTTACACCTCAGTGAAACTGAAAATTACATTTTAACGATGTTATCCAGTCAATCAAAAATTTTAGTCAATTATTGTGACTTTGTATCTTATTTAAAGGCGACTCCTGGGTTTCTCCTTAGTAATAGTAATAATAAACTCAGGTTTATATATGGCTATACAACTAACTTCACAATCAGAGTCCCTAAGCAAAACATTAAGAGATGGTCTTTTGATAACTTTGTTCATTGAATATTTATTTTCATAGAAAAGAAAAATGGTAGCATTCAGGGGTGACCTGAGCGGGCTTTGATGCACCCGTCATCTCCATTGGCAATGACACCTTCCATTCTTTGAAATGGACCAATATTTTAGACACGGTTTTTCTCAGTGTTTTGTAAATGGTTGGAGGTAAATCCTCCAGCCTCCAGTTCCAAACCAGTAAGCTCCCAACACATACAATTCTGTGCCACCCCTGGGAGAGATCTCCCCCTTTTAGTGACTCTTTCTATAATGTGGAAGCCACTTTGGTGGTTTGTATACCTGTGATTAGCACCAATAATTATCCTGAGATTCATTGAATGTTTTGTTCCTAATTGATATTCACTAAATTTCTCAAAATGTAGGCTTCCAGCAGAACCCTGCAAGTTCTTTGCTCCCACTGAACCTCTCCGCCTCAGGAAACCATCTTAATTCCGTTCTACAGCTTTGCCTTTCAGATGTTTGCTGGTTCACATAACAACAAGGATTAAGGAATTACTAAAGGATAAAGACGGCTTTGAAGCCAGTATTATTGCCATCCAACCCCAGAACCGATCTTGCTAAACCCACAAACTCAGAAGCACAAGCTCCCTTCAAGAGAGCTTTCCTTTGTCTTCCTCTCAAGCCACATGATTTACTTTCCCAAAGGGAGGTTGTGTTCCATTATGTTTTGATTGCATCCAGATTCTCCAGATAAACTCATTTACAAGGTGGTACACTCCTGTAAACCAGGCCAACTTAATTACTTTCAAATTACTCACCCCTTTATTGAACAGGCAAAACAAGCTAGCTTGATTATTAATATAAAAGCACTATACGGTGATATGCTTCTTCAGCTTCAATAAAACATTATTTGTGTTAAAGACTGAGGGTTTCTGTGTAGTCCAAGTATTACTTCTATGTGTACTACACAGAAGAATAAATCAGTATTCCCTTAATTCCCAAGGGCAGGTAGCATATTCTGAGGATTTAAGACCACTACAATGAGTGGGTGGGAGCAGAGTTAAAAAAAAAAAAAGTGATGCTTCTAAGATAGAAGACATTTCATCTTTTGCAATTTGCTGAATATGAGAAATTAAGGGCTCAGGAAGACCAGCAATTATATGGTGTTGGTCAATATTTTAATATGAGAAGGCAAGGTTTGAGGAATAAGAGCCAAAAGCCAGGGCCATTCTTAGCTGGATCAGCTGTCTGTAAAAGGGTTAACTATGTGGAGTTTTCCTGACAAATTCAAAATGCTATTGAGCCTGCAGAAAAATGGGTTTTGCAACAGTGCGCGTGTGTGCTGAGTTGCTGTAGTCGTACCCAACGCTTTGCAACCGTAAGGACTGTAGCTCTCCCCTGTCCATGGGATTCCCCAGGCAAGAATGCTGGAGTGGGTTGCCATGCCCTCCTCTTTTCAACGGTAGTGCTGTTAAATATACCACTCAGTTCCTTCTTTGGAAGGAAGAGACTGGAGCTTCCCTGGCAGTCCAGTGCTTAAGACTCCACACTTCCACTGCAGGGGGCCCAGGTTCAATCAATCCCTGGTCAGGAAACTAAGATCTAGCATGCCACACATTTAAAAAATAAAATAAATGAGAGACTTATTCCTTTGCCTGATAGGAGACCAGATTAGACTCAGCTACTGAGTCTCCTCTCCCGAGGTTACATCTTCCTATGACAGCCTTACTGTTGACTGGTTGGTGCCAGGGTGCATCAAGACTTACCTGGCCCTCTCACTCCAATGCAGGACAGCTCTGAAGAGCCGTTCCAGCTCCAAAGATTCCCAAGGCTTAGCTGAGAGTATTGTGGAGACAATTTCATAGCCCACCTTCTTCCTGCCCAATCCTGCTTCCTTCCCTTCCCTTTCACAGGAGCTGAACACAACTGTGCAGGCCAAGTAATAAACTTGCAGCGCAGTTATCTCTGTCTCACAGCTGGCTTCCCTCAAACCCCCTTATTCCCAGCTGTAGTGGGTAGAATTGACACATTGTATAAATCTGAGGTGTATGACCAGTGGATTTGCAATATGTGTATATACAAATCCGATATGCAATATGTATATATACAAATATGTATATGTATATATACATCTTGCCAAATGATTACCACCATAGCACTAGCTAACACCACCATCATGTAACATAATTACCATTTCCTTGTTTGTGGTAAGAACACTTAAGATCTACTCTCTTAGCAGGTTTCTAGTGTATGATATAATAATATTAACTATAATCACAAAGGTATACATTAGATCCTCAGAACTTACTCATCTTGCAGTTGAAAGTGTGTACTACTTTGACCAATATCTCCGCATTTTCCCCCACACCCCAACCCTGGTAACCATCCTTCTGTTCCCTTCCGGGAGTTCAGCTCTCCTAGATTCCATGTGTAAGTGATATCACACAGTATTTGGCTTTCTCTGACTTATTTCCCTTATGTAATACCCTCATGGTCTATCCACAAAAGGCAGAATGTCCTTTCTCTTAACTGAATAATATTCCATTTTGTGGCACCAGGGAAGTCCTCTATATTTATATATATACATATATATATGTATGTATCACCTTCTTTATCCATTCATCCAATTATGGACCCCCTAGATTGTTTCCATATCTTGACTATTATAAACAATGCTGCAGTGAACATGGGACCCAAAATCCCTCCTGTCTGTTTTCATCTTTTTTTTTTCAATAAACAACCAAACAGAATATAAAATGGAAGATTAAAATCCATACCACTACTCTCCTAGTTTTCCAGAAGGAATCATTTGTTAACTATTGTTCATATATTCTTCCAGAAGTGTTCTGAAGCTCCACCAACACACACATGTATGTTCCCTTTTTTTTTTTGTACAAATGAGAGTATAATATGTAAAATGTTGTGCAATCTGATTGGTTTCATTTAGATACATTCCATATATCTTTTCATACTAGTACATAGAGATTTCTTCCTAGTGGCTCCATATTATACTACTATATAGATATACCTTTTTTTTTTTTTGACCGCACTGCAAGGCATGTAGGATCTTAGTTCCCTGAACAGGAATCAGATCCATACCCCATGCATTGGAAGCACAGAATCTTAACCACTGGACCTCCAGGGAAGTCCCCATAATTTTTTAATCAGACTTTCCTGCACAAATATGTAGATAGTTTTCTGGTTTTTGTTTTTGTTTTGTTTTGTTTTTTTTACACAAATATTGCAAAGGATACTTTATAATGCTATCCTTGCCCACTTGTGTAGTATATCTAAAGCATAGATTCATAGAAGTAGAATTCCTAGATCAAATCCTGTGAGAATATTTTGTTTTTAATTTAAGATATTGCCAAACTGATTTCCTAAAAGGCAGTCCCAATTTAAATTCCAGATTCCTAAAATCAAGGCAAGAGAATGCCCCTTTTCCTTGCACTCTTACCAACTGTGGGCTTAACAAAAAGATTTTCATCTTTGCCAATGATAATAGGTGGGAAATATTACTTTACACCTGTAGAATGCCTTTGTTTGAATTTTTAAAAAGATGTCCCTTCTGGGTGAATGAAAAAAAAATTTTTAAGCATCCAAAATTTTTTAATAACAAGGTAGGATCTGGGTTAGTTTTTGTAGCTACTGCTGGCCCATCAGCCTGGATGAATGAATTTTAAAGTCCCCTCCCCACCCCCAACTTTCTAAATGTGCACGACCATGATAGACTGTAAACCTTTCCATTCAGGGCTCCATTTCCACACCGCTCCTCCCTTGGTCAGTCACCTTTGCACACTGTCCAAGCTGAACGACTCCACCTGGCAGCTCTAGAAACTCATTGTTTGAAATTACATTTCTTTAACTATGAGTTATATCCGTATAATCCTTAGTACTTTTCTTGGCTTTTTTTTTTTTTTCTTTCTTTATGGAGAAAATGGTTCTAAGTAGCTCAAAACCCACTGAGATGATATTCTCATGATTCTGCATAACACCCCAATAGAACAAATGAATAGCATTTGCTATCTTATTTACTGTATTGGAATAAGTTGTCTTTAAACTTAGTGATTCTGGGCCATTAACTCTTCTGCCTTTGTTGTTCACTTGGTCGTGTCTGACTCTTTGAGAACCATGGACTGCAGCAGGTCAGACTTCCCTGTCCTTCACCATCTCCTGGAGCTGCCTTAACTAAATTTATATATCCCAAAATGATAGTATCCAAAGGTATGAAGCAATTCCTAGATACTTATCCCCTTAAGTACTCTAGAAATAATGATAATGCTAAGAAATACCAGTAATCAAGTGTCTGATATGTGATGAGGAGATTAAGACAAAGTATAGCCTGGAGGCCTCATGCCCAGCTTTACTTTGACACAGAGCCTGCACTGAATCTATTCTGGCCTCTAAACAACTTGGAGTATTTACTTCACCTCTGAACACCCATCATCCCTTCTGAAATGTGGATAATATTAATAATAATAGAACCATCCTGATGGGGTTGTGGCAAAGATTAAATGATATACAAGAAACCTTAGATATGATACCTGCTACCTAGTAAATTGCTCAACAATTGTGATCTATTTTGACTGGACATTGTACTTACATTATGTGACTCTCTTGATTCTAACCACAGAATTTCAATAAGCCTCTATAGCCTGCACAATAATATCATTTTTGAAGCTGTGTTCTCTAAAACTATAGAGGAACCCTGGGGCTTCCATAAAGAAAAGGATGGAGAGTGAAAAATTCCATTTTAATCTATTATACCATTCAAAGAAAGCTTAATGTGAAAAAAGGAAAGTTTCTTTTTCCTTCTTCTTTTTTTTTTTTTAAGTGGAGCTTTCTCTGAACCACAGGGGGGAAATCCTGGCTTTCAAGGTCTTCCAATAGTTTGGCCTCAGACCTACTTTTCCAGACTTATCTGCCTTGATACTTATCATCCTATTCACTACAATGGTGTATTGCTGCAGACACACTAGATTCTTTAGAGATGAGGCACCTGCCATTTATCTCAGAGACATTTTCTTCAGAGACTAACAGAGTGTCTGACACTTAGCAGGCCTTCAGTAAACACTGGTTAAATCAATAAATGAATCAGTAAATGAACCCTCCACTTCAGTTAAATTTGTATCCTGGACACCTCTCTTGCGTCTTGTATGTCTATCCTTCCTGTCTTTTGTTTGTGAATATTTCCTTGTCCAGAGCACCGTTCACTATCTCACCTCCCCCAAATTCTTAATTCAGTCTTTAAGGCTAAAGTCAAATTGTGTGTTTCCTATACACCCAGTCCAGACCCTTCTAATTGGAAGGCTTCCTCCCCCACACTCGTATGCTGGATGAGTTGTTCGTAATTCACTCTGTGCTGTAGCATGCATTACTTTCTAGTAACATTATCTGCATATCTTATCTTCCTGTCCTGGAGACCAGTGACCAGGCCTTAAAGTCAGCTGTTTTCCTTTATTGCTTCACCCAGTCTCAGTGTGCTCGACAAATATTTAAGGAGTAGCACATTCTTGAGAGTCCCTTGGACTGCAAAGAGAGCCAACCAGTCCATTCTAAAGGAGATCAGTCCTGGGTGTTCTTTGGAAGGACTGATGCTAAAGCTGAAACTCCAGTACTTTGGCCACCTCATGCGAAGAGTTGACTCATTGGAAAAGACCCTGATGCTGGGAGGGATTGGGGGCAGGAGGAGAAGGGGATGACCGAGGATGAGATGGCTGGATGGCATCACCAACTTGATGCACATGAGTTTGAGTGAACTCCGGGAGATGGTGATGGACAGGGAAGCCTGGCGTGCTGCGATACATGGGGTCGCAAAGATTCGGACAGGACTGAGTGACTGAAGTGAACTGAACTGACAGCGAATGAATGAATGTTTTGGTCCTTGTTATCTAAGTCAGGGTAGCCCCAGAAAAAATGAGGGACACACAAGAAATTAAGAGTGAAACAACGTTTATTAAAAGTTTCCAACACTGACCCCTGGCAATGAGCACTCTTGCCCCTGGCATAGATGGTTAAGGAAATCCTCAATTTCATACACTAAGGGACAACCATATCGATTTACAACAGTGTAAGCTTAAATTCAGGTGGCTCCAATAGTAAAAAAAAATCCACCTGGCAATGCAAGAGACATGGCTCAATCCCTGGGTCAGGAAGAGCTCCTGGAGAAGGAAATGGCAACCCACTCCCATATTTTTGCCTGCAAAATTCCATGGACACAGGAGCTTGATGGGCTGCAGTCCATGGAGTTGCAAAGAGTTGGACATAAGTAAGCAACTGAGCAGGCACACGCACACAAGCTTAAGTTCAGATAACAAAGCAAAGATAAAAGGAAGACTTTTTTTTTTTACTCTCTGCAACTGTGCAATGAATATGTTTGGAAAGAAAACCTTTCTGCAGCATCCACTATGAAGTAGGGCAACCTAGGTGTCTATGAAGAGCAGTGTTTCAGCTACCCATGGCTATATAACAAACCAACCCAACACATGATAATTTAAAATATCCATATTATATTGTGTCTCTCAGTCTTGTATATTGAATAGATGTCTACTTCTCAGGTTCAGTTGTGGTCACTTGTGTGGCTGTAGTCATCTGACCACTTGCCTGGAGCTAGAGAGTCCAGAATGGTCTTACTCACATGTCTGGTAATTGATGCTGGCTGTATTTCAGGGCCCAACAGCTGTCCTTCAGGTATGCGAAACTGGGCGTCTGCACAGCATGAAGCCTCTCAGGGTTGCAAGATAGCAAAGGCAGAAGCTGCAAGTTCTCTTAAGATCTATGTCCTGACATTCACACAGTATCACTTCTGTCACATTCTATTAGTCAAAGCAAGTCACAAAGCCAGCTCAGTTTCAAGTGGTGGAAAATTAGACTCATTTTGTTGATGGGAGGAGCAGCAAAATCACATTTGAAAGGGACATGGACACTTGGATTCATTGGGGACCGTTATGATGACCTACCACAGGCAGTTCCAGACACTCATTTATATGCCCCATAATTCCAGTAAGTGAGAACCTAACTACTTTGGTAGTCAGTACAAAAGGGATACTGACTTCTTATTTGAAAAAAAAAAAAAAAGTAATATAGACTCAAGGGAGAGATTTTAGAAATAGTATCAAAGGAAAGGAAAGAAAATAGAAATCACCTAGAATATGGCAAGAATACACAGAAGAACTGTACAAAAAGGATCTTCACGATCTGGATAATCACGATGGTGTGATCACTCATCTGGAGCCAGACATCCTGGAATGTGAAGTCAAGTGGGCCTTAGAAAGCATCACTACGAACAAAGCTAGTGGAGGTGATGCAATTCCAGTTGAGCTATTTCAAATCCTGAAAGATGATGCTGTGAAAGTGCTGCACTCAATATGCCAGCAAATTTGGAAAACTCAGCAGTGGCCACAGGACTGGAAAAGGTCAGTTTCACTCCAATCCCAAAGAAAGGCAATGCCAAAGAATGCTCAAACTACCACACAATTGCACTCATCTCACACACTAGACAAGTAATGCTCAAAATTCTCCAAGCCAGGCTTCAGCAATACGTGAACCATGAACTTCCTGGTGTTCAAGCTGGTTTTAGAAAAGCCAGAGGAACCAGAGATCAAATTGCCAACATCCGCTGGATCATGGAAAAAGCAAGAGAGTTCCAGGAAAACATCTATTTCTGCTTTATTGACTATGCCAAAGCCTTTGACTGTGTGGATCACAATAAACTGTGGAGAATTCTGAAAGAGATGGGAATACCAGACCACCTGACCTGCCTCTTGAGAAATCTGTATGCAGGTCAGGAAGCAACAGTTAGAACTGGACATGGAACAACAGACTGGCTCCAAATAGGAAAAGGAGTACGTCAAGGCTGTATATTGTCACCCAGCTTATTTAACTTATATGCAGAGTACATCATGAGAAATGCTGGACTGAAAGAAACACAAGCTGGAATCAAGATTGCTGGGAGAAATATCAATAACCTCAGATATGCATATGACACCACCCTTATGGCAGAAAGTGAAGAGGAACTAAAACGCCTCTTGATGAAAGTAAAAGAGGAGAGTGAAAAAGTTGGCTTAAAGTTCAACATTCAGAAAACGAAGATCATGGCATCTGGTCCCAACACTTCATGGGAAATAGATGAGGGAACAGTGGAAACAGTGTCAGATTTTATTTTTTTGGTCTCCAAAATCACTGCAGATGGTGACTGCAGCCATGAAATTAAAAGACGCTTACTCCTTGGAAGAAAGGTTATGACCAACCTAGATAGCATATTAAAAAGCAGAGACATTACTTTGCCGACTAAGGTCCGTCTAGTCAAGGCTATGGTTTTTCCAGTAGTCATGTATCGATGTGAGAGTTGGACTGCGAAGAAGGCGGAGCGCCGAAGAATTGATGCTTTTGAACTGTGGTGTTGGAGAAGACTCTTGAGAGTTCCTTGGACTGCAAGGAGATCCAACCAGTCCATTCTGAAGGAGATCAACCCTGGGATTTCTTTGGAAGGAATCATGCTAAAGCTGAAGCTCCAGTACTTTGGCCACCTCATGTGAAGAGTTGACTCATTGGAAAAGACTTTGATGCTGGGAGGGATTGGGGGCAGGAGGAAAAGGGGATGACCGAGGATGAGATGGCTGGATGGCATCACTGACTCGATGGATGAGTCTGAGTGAACTCCGGGAGTTGGTGATGGACAGGGAGTCCTGGCGTTCTGCGATTCATGGGGTTGCAAGGAATCGGACACGACTGAGGGACTGAACTGAACTGAACCCCGAATAACCACTGTTAAGACTTAGGTTTATATCTATCCAACCTTTGCTCTAAAAACTGGATAATTGTACACTGCTACATAAGCTATATATTATGGTACACATTCTTACCAGGTGCTGTGCTGTGTACTTTGCATAGATTATCTCGTTTAACACCCACCATAATCTTATGTCTGGAAAATCCCATAGATGGAGGACCCTGGTGGGCTACAGTACATGGGGTTGCAAAGAATTGGACACGACTGAGAGACTAATGCTTTCACTTTTGTAATCCTATGAGATAGATGGATGCTATTATCTTCATTTTCCAGAAGAGGAAATTTGAGGCCTTGGCTAATTTGCCTAATGTCATATAGACATAGACATGTAGATATAGACATATAGATATAGGCATGTCATATATAAAGCATACTACTGCGAACTCTGTTTTCATATAATATCCTCTCATGCAAATTTCCTTTCTTGTTAGTTTTGAATCAGCTAAATCTAAATTGGAAAGCAACAATGACTTACATAATATCTGAGATTCTGGTTCTTAGCCATGATCGCTTCTTGAGACTGTCAGGCGGTTGCAGATTAGAACAAAATAATGATATATGCCCTTTGCTGCAAAGTGCTAGGTTTGAAATATTAATCTTTCATAAGAGACTCCAGGCTTGATTTTGGCAAAGTTGGTTGGTGGAGAAAATAGCATCTGAATTTTTTTAATGTTATGATACATTTCCTAAAAGCCCAGTAGCAGAGTGCAAAGTTGGAACATGTTCATTTCTCCAGGAACCAAGAAGTGAGAAATAACAGGCATCAGGGACCACAGGAAAATCACAGATCTTCTCAGGTGCTTCATTGGTCACCTACCTTGTAGTAAGTGAACGTGTCCTTCCAGTGCACACAACTTACTTTTCTATTTTTAAGCACCAAATTTTGTATATTCTAGCGCAAAAATTGTCGGGGGTTTGTGATAAGTGGGAGGAAAGTGACAGGTGAAAATGCTTGGGAAGAGAAGCCCAACAGGTCTCTTTTGACATGAAAGTGTAGATTAATAACATGAGAAGATGTGAAAATGGCCAATAGATGAGAAGCAATGGCGGTGGTGGTTTAGCCACAAAGTGATGTCTAACTTTGCAACACCATAGACTGTAGACTGCCAGACTCCTCTGTCCATGGGATTTTTCCAAGCAAGAATACTGGAGTGGTTTGCCATTTCCTCCTCCAGGGGATCTTTCCAACCCAGGGATCAAACCCAAGTCTGTCTCCGGCCTTGCAGGCAGATTCTTACCGATGGAGCCACCTGGGAAGCCCCATGAGAAGCATGTAAATAAATAAATAAAGTGATGACTTTGGAAATTTGGTGCTTATCTATTCTTGTATGTAAGAGGATGATTTATTATGATTCACTTCAATTTCTACCTATCAAAAATAGAAGATTCAGTAAGCTTTGCTAGGAAAACTTTTTAAAAACTAGGTTAATTATTAAAATCATGCTCATAATTCATTTCTAGCTAGCAATATAATAATGAAGATAAACTTATGAACAAAGCATTTTACTAACAAAAAGGAAAACTTCGTGTAGGCCTAATGTTGCTTTTTACTTAACAGATATCATTGTGTTTTACACTTTTGAAGAAATATGTGAGAAAAATAAACCAACTAATCAGAATGGAATTTCTATGTGTTGGTTGCTATGTAGCCCTGCTGTGGATTTTTACATTTATAAATACTAAACCTCTATTTCAAGCAGTCCCAAATGTCCAATCAAGTAGAGAGTAAATATTATTGGTTTGGCTTTATTCAGTTCAGTTCAGTTCAATTCAGTCGCTCAGTTGTGTCCGACTCTTTGCGACGCCATGAATCACAGCACACCAGGCCTCCCTGTCCATTACCAACTCCCGGAGTTCACCCAAACTCATGTGCATCAAGTCGGTGATGCCATCCAGCCATCTCATCCTCTGTCGTCCTCTTCTCCTCCTGCCCCCAATCCCTCCCAGCATCAGGGTCTTTTCCAATGAGTCAACTCTTCGCATGAGGTGGCTAAAGTATTGGAGTTTCAGCCTCAGCATGAGTCCTTCCAAAGAACACCCAGGATTGATCTCCTTTAGAATGGACTGGTTGGATCTCCTTGCAGTTCAAGGGACTCTCAAGAGTCTTCTCCAACCCCACAGTTCGGAGGCATCAATTCTTTGGCACTCAGCTTTCTTCACAGTCCAACTCTCACATCCATACGTGACCACTGGAAAAACCATAGGCTTGACTAGATGGACCTTTGTTGACAAAGTAATATCTCTGCTTTTTAATATGCTATCTAGGTTGGTCATAACTTTCTTTCCCTTCCAAGGAGTAAGCGTCTTTTAATTTCATGGCTGCAGTCACCATCTGCAGTGATTTTGGAGCCCCCCAAAAATAAAGTCTGACACTGTTTCCACTGTTCCCTCATCTATTTCCCATGAAGTGATGGGACCAGATGCCATGATCTTTGTTTTCTGAATGTTGAACTTTAAGCCAACTTTTTCACTCTCCTCTTTCACTTTCATCAAGAGGCTTTTTAGCTCCTCTTCACTTTCTGCCATAAGGGTGGTGTCATCTGCATATCTGAGGTGATTGATATTTCTCCTGGCAATCCTGATTCCAGTTTGTGCTTCTTCCAGCCCAGCGTTTCTCATGATGTACTCTGCATAGAAGTTCAATAAGCAGGGTGACAATATATAGCCTTGACATACTCCTTTTCCTATTTGGAACCAGTCTGTTGTTCCGTGTCCAGTTCTAACTGTTGCTTCCTGATCTGCATATAGGCTTCTCAAGAGACAAGTGAGGTGGTCTGGTTACAAGTTCTTTTTCATATGCCAACTACAATGGATTGGAAATGGCTGACTAGAGCACTGAGTTGAAACAGGTTCTGAGTTTCAGTGATCAAGTTCAGAAGGGATTCTGAGATAATTTATTAGCTTCTGCCACTGGTCCAGGGAGTGGCAGCATGAGTGCCTTTGTTGTCACCTCTGCTACAATGCAAGGAAATATTTCTTTACGTGAAACATTTGTTTAATTTTAGCTTTTTCTTCACAATCATTCAACACATATTTATTGAGCACTAACTTTGTCCCAGAAAATGTTCTAAGTGCTGAGGATACAGCAGTGAACAAAAATACACACACACAAACTAACATTTGAATATAGCACTTTACTATTTTCAAAGGTCTTTTCTAGAAGGTATCTCATTTAATCCTCACTATAGCCTAAAAAACAGGTGAAATAGGTGATGATATCTACATATTACAAATGAGACTAAAGCATAAAATGTTTGAATATACTTCCTTAGCTTAAGTATACCCACCAAAACAGCATAGGGAGAAAAAAAAAAACAAGAGCAAACAAATGCTTGTGAATCATTAAAGACATTTTTATTAAAATAAAGAATAAAGTTAACCATTTCCGTTTAACACTGTATAAAAACAATATAAGAATTGGAAAGGAAGAACCAAAGCTGTTTTTATTTATGGTCTATAGCTTATCTATAAATTCTAAAAAGTCTGCATACAATTGATATCAGGGCAAAAGACTTCTGGATACAAAATCAACATATGAAAATCAATAGAATTTCTATGCATCATTAGTACTAACCAGAAAATGTAATAGTAAAAAAAAATCTCAGCTTATTTGTCGAGTATGACAATCTCAACCCAAAGTTTACATTGAAACAAAATGGCTCAGCAACAGATGAGACATCAATGAAGATCAAGATAGAGGAATATCCAAACTACCAGATATCATGACCTATAGCAATTAAGACAGCATAGCTTTGACTCAGAGACAGAAAAATAAACCAATGAAACAGATTAAAGTGCTTATAAACAGAACCCTGCATAAATGTAAACTTGATATATGGCAAAATTGTATTACAGTCAACTGAAAAGATAGACTTGTCCATAAATGGTCTTGAAGGGAGTTCCCTGCTGGCCTGGTGGTTAGGATTCCAGGCTGCCACTGCCAAGGCCCAGGTTCAGTCACTGGTTGGGGAACTGAGAACCCATAAGCTGAGCATCATGACCAAAAAATAGGCAAATAGCCCTGAGAAATTGGGTATTTTTATGGGAAAACAAAGTTCATAACTTACTCCAAACACACACACACACAAACACATGCATACAGGCTCAGAAACTTTTACAGATGGATTATATGCTTAAAAATCAAAAGTTTTTAAAACCTTCAAAAAGAAATACAGAAAATATCTTAACAACCATGAGACAGGAAAGAATTCCCACATAAAGCAGCAGCAGCAGCAAATTAATAAATACAAATTTCTACCTAACAAAAATATTGTAAGCAAAGTAAAAAGATATGCTACATATTTGGAGAAAGTATTTCCAGTGAATGCAACTGATAAAAGATTAATTTCCAAAGGAAAAATGTATTTCCACAAAACACTAGGATAAGGAAACCCACCACCACCATCACAAAGGAACAGGCAGTCTCAGAAGAACTCAAGGACAAACAAGCATTTGAAAAGATGCTTAGCATCACTCATAATCAGCAGAACACAATTTAAAACACTGATTTCATATCTTCAGACTGGCAGAGAAGCTTTAAAAGCTAAGAAAACTCAATGTCAATGAAGATGTAGAGCAAGAGAGATTCTCAAACACTCATTTGTATAGTCATTCAGGGCTACATCAACCACCCAGGCTCATGGAGGATCCAGACCTTCCAGGACTGCCATTTTAAAGCATGGCTTCCACAGTCTCTGCAGCAGGAAAGAGAGCTCAGAGAATTCATTGTTCCATGCTTACTTTGGAACTTATACACACACCACACCTGCTTACAGCCTATTGGTAGAACTAGTCTTCTGCTACCAATCTGCCTGCAACGAGGGTAAGAAATGAAGTCTTTTTGAGTGTCCCAGGAAGAGGAAAATGAAATAGGATTTGATAAACATATAGCATTCTCTCCATTATAATTGATAAAAGAATTAAAATTTTATAAAAACTGGGTGGTAGATAGAAATTAACTGGGTTCATTGTATCATTCTTTATATTTTTCTGTAGCTTTACATTTTTCATAATTATTTAAAAGGGAGGAAAATGAAGAAAGATTAAATGACCCATCCAGAGTTACAGAGCTAATAAGTGGTGAATTGGACTAGAACTGTTTTCCCTAGAATAAAATTTTCCTCCCAGAGGCAAATTCAGGTACTAAAGTCAGATTATTCATTTAAGACATATTTATGGAGTTCCCATTATATTCCTGTCCTTGAAGAGGGCACAGAACAAAGGTAGGAGAGACTGACACAGAAATTATTATAACATATTACAATTATCACAATGGAACATGAAAAAATGTGTACAAAGCTCTCTTGGTCATTAAAACCTGGTAACATAATCGCTGGAAACTTCTTCATGATGGTTTTGAGTCCCAGAAAATTTTTAAATGTGCACTGGCAGTGCATGAGGTCAATGTAATCTTCAATTATGAGAGCCGAATTTTAGTAGAGAGTTATTTCAGGAAATTCCTGAAGCAAAACTTCACCATGAACTCCACCCAGTTCATATTCAGCCTGTACAGACTTGCAAGGGAGGTGCCGCTAAAACAATATATACATATATACATACACACACACACATATATATATAGTCTTCTTTGACCTCACTTCTTCAAATAAGAAGCTCTTTGCTCTTTCACACAAAGGCAGAATAGGGTGAAACAATGAAGAGGAAAATTGTTCACTTTACTGGTATTGAAGCCACACGTCGTTGGAGGATCTAGACTGACAGCTCGCAAAGCATGGCACACTTACGGAGGTCAGAAACTGACAAAAACGTGTCTTTTCTAGACCATCCTCCATGACCAGATACACAGCTCCTTCTGACAGTTTATATTATTGTCAGAATAATATTCTCCTCAATACAGTTATAATATATCCCCCTTATATACACAACTATGTTTATTCAATGAGTTCCATAATGAAGTTCACTCATTTACTCAACACAGTAGTTTGAGTTGGGCATATACTGATAAGCAAAACAGACATGTTCTCTGACTTCTTGGAGCTTATAGTCCAGCTGGGGAAAAAGGCATTAATCAAACAAGTACCCCAATAAGTATTTTTATACATGGACAAGAGGTATGAAGATAAATAAAGAGTTCTGTGAGAGAGAATAGAGACTACTAAGGATGCTAATTTTGGAGAAGGAGATGGCAATCCACTCCAGTACTATTGCCTGGAAAATCTCACGGACAGAAGAGCTTGGTAGGCTACAGTCCATGAGGTCGCAAAGAGTCGGACACGACTGAGCAACTTCACTTTCACTTTCAAGGATGCTAATTTAGAATGAAGGGATTCAGGGCTGTCAGTCTGGGGTAGTGACTGGTGGTAGATGAGACCAGGGAAGTTATGGAAGAAAGTTAAGATATTTGTGATATCTTTTGATAGTTACATTGCTAAGATCTGATGATTCATAGATATGTAGATGGAGAGAAAGAAAAGGTCTAAGGTGACTTTCAGGCCCAATCCTCGATAAAAAAAATTCCCCTCATATTCTTAGAATGTTTTTTTTCTCATCTATTGCTAAGGTCTTTGTGCTCAGATGGAATCACACACTACCAGCTTTTTTGGTTCTCCAGCTTGCAGACGGCAGATCATGGGATTTCATACCGTGCATAATCCCGTGAGCCAGTGCCTATAATCTTCTCACACGTGTCCGTTGATCTATCTGTGTATTCATCCTATTGGTTCTATTTCTGTAAAAAGCCCTAGTACAAATACTGTACTCACTGTTCTGCCCCTTGCATTCTTCACTTGTTATATCTGAAAGATCTTTTCATACAGTGTTTTAATGACAATGTGTAATTTAAATTGACCTGATTTGACTTAATCTGATTATTCTGTCCTTCATGGATGGACATCGATCTTCTTTCTAATTACAGGCCATGACAGAAATGCTGCAGTAGGTAATCTTTACATACCTCACTTCACACACAGATAAGCTTCTCTACAGATAAAAAAAAATACCCTATAGGTAGAATACAGAGTCAAAAGGCATGTGCGTTTGTAATTTTGGTAGCTATCGTCATAATTTTAAAGGATACTCCAGTTTACACTTCTATCTACAATATATTGGAGTTCTTTCTTTCTCACCTTCTCACCTACATTTATGTCATCAAACTCTTTGATCTTTGGCAATGTGAGAAGGGTAAATTGCGTGATTCTAACATGCATTTCTCTTAGAAATTGAACATCTTTTCCTATAGCTCTAACAGTGGTAAGGTTTCATCTTTTCTGTGAAATGTGCACATATTTTATGTGAAAGAAACTTTTCGAAGTTAAAATGAATAAAAAGTGTTCTTTGATCAACTATGAGTAGGTAGATTGTCAAATCAGGTTGTATTGTCCTTTGAACATGAAGAAGCACAGATCAAGTTTGATGAAGTCATTAACCAATTTGCAGATGTTAAGTCTCCAAATGTTATTACTTATTATTGAGCTTGAACTAAAATTGGCATATGTTTTTCCTTTTTTTCCCAAAGGAACAAGAGTTCATCCATGGAACAACATGGGTGAATCTTAAATGCATATTGCCAAGTGAAAGAAGCCAGAAGGATAGTTTACATTCTGGAAAAGGCAAAACTCTTTAGAGATGGAAAACAGCTCAACCGGTCATTGCTACGGATTCGGGAAGAAAGGAGGACCAACTAGGTTATGAAAGGGGGACTTTTAGGACCATGAAACTATTCTGTGAGTTACTGTAGTGGTAGCTACATGGCACTATCCATTTGTAGAAACCCATAGAACTTTACCATCTGAGCCACCAGTGCAGATATGGATATCCCCTCCTGTCATGTGTGAGACCAGAGTTCAATTCCCTGACAGGGAGGTGACTTCTTTGGAATTTCCCTGGTGGATCAGATGGTAAAGAATTTGCCTGTAATGCAGGAGACCTGGGTTCAGTCCCTGGGTCGGGAAGATCCCCTGGAGAAGGGAATGGCTACTCACTCCAGCATTCATGCCTGAAGAATTCCTAGGGCAGAGGAGCCTGGTGGGCTGTAGTCCGTGGGGTCACAAAGAGTCAGACAGGACTGAGCAACTAACACAGAACTTTACAGAACACGTGTGAACCGTAATGTATGCAAATTTTTTTAAAAATCCACTAAAAGGGAGGGAGAATCCTGGGATGGACTATAGCCTGTGACCAGAGAGTCTAACTATCACTATTATGCAGTGTATCCTCACCTCGGAAACGGGGGAAAGAGATGCCGACCTACCTAGCTTTGGAAATGGCTGGAAACTGAAAGGCTAAAGACAGAAGAAACAGTCCATCACAATATGTTATGGTTGGTAAAGGTGCTGCTTCAGGGGAACACGTTCCAAAACTGCTATGTGTGTGAGAGAATAATTAAATGACTGGCGAGTGGTGGGAGCCACACTGCCCATTATCAGTGAGAGAGGTTACAGATAAGCAAAGGGAGGAGGCTAGAATGAGCCCTGTGGTTTTGGATTAGACTGGGAGACATTCGTATGAACTCACATTAATAATCTCAATGTAGATATTGATGGACGTAGATTTAACTTGTATCCATATATATAGATGACATAACCTATAATAATCTGTATCTACATATCTAGATATGTTCTTGTGCACAGGTTAGTACACGTGCGTGTATTTCTTAGCTCTGTCTGCTGAGAGGGCTCAGCAGCTCTAAAACAACCACATTTTAGTAGTAGCAAGCACCCACAGTGCCCAGATCTTGGTTTCTGACACCATTCTCCAATAAAAGGAACCAGGACTCCTTGGAAAAATGGCTGATTTTAGGACTGAGTCTGGGAATATATAAGATGAGCCTGGGGCATCTTATAGTGCTAGAAAATAAGGAAACACTCAAAAAATAATAAAACTAAGAGTATACATCGAAGGGACACCAAAGCTAATGGAAGGAGCTCCCAAAGGCCAAAGCTGGAAAAATTGGGGCAAAAAAAAGATTTAATCCAAAGCATAAAATAAATATCCAAGGGCCTATACAAATATAAATAAATGATTGAATAAATAAATAAATGGGTGAGAAGAGACAAATCTCCCCCATACAAAAGAATCCTAAATAATCCCCTTTCTACTCGTTAAGTGTGGGTTACACTTAGGGATTTGCTTCCAAAGAGTACAGTGTGAAAAGGAGAGGGAAGGGGACTCCCCTGGTGGTCCAGAGGTGAAGACTCCAAGCTTCCAAAGCAAAGGATGAGGGTTTGGTCCCTGGTCAGGGAACTAAGATCCAACATGCTTCACAGTGTGGCCAAAATATATGTATATTGAAAAAGAAAGAAAAAAGAAAAAGGAGCAGGGAAAGTAGCCCTACAGTGAAGAAACCTGGCCAACACTACCTTGGCCAGGTGATCAAAGTGAACACTATCAGTAATAACTCATGTGGCTAGCACAGACTTTTGATCATTATGTATTGAGAATGACTTGATTTCTGTGGTCTTCTTCCCCCAAACCTGTAATACCAGGAGAACCATGAGAAAAAACATCAGACTGGAGAACAATCTGCAAAATACCTGACCAGCACTGCTCAAAACCGTCAAGGTCATCGAAAACAAGGAAAGTCTGAGAAACTGTTATAGCCCAGAGGAGCCTAGAGAGACATGGCCACTAAATGTAATGTAATATTATAAATAGGATCCTGGAACAGAGAAAGGATATTATGAAAAAAAAAAAAAAACTAGAAAAAAATCTGAATAAAGTATGGGTTTAGCTTAAAAAGATTTGGCAATATTTTTTCATTAGTCGTTAACAAATGTATCATACTAATGTAAGCTGTTAATAATAGGGGGAAATGGGTGAGGGTATATGGCAAAGCTCTGTACTTATTTTTACAACTTATCTATAAATCTAACACCAGTTTAAAATAACTTATTTAAATATGAAAGATAAGATTGATAGGTGGAGAGATAAACAGATAAGGGGGTAACTCTGATAAGGCAAGGATTGCAAATTTTTACTGGTAAAAATCTATGTGCTGGGTGTATATGTCCATTAAAACTTCTTCAATTTTGCTATATGCTTGAAAAAATTTGTAATAAAATGGAAAAAATATGTTAATGGAATTAAAAACAATCTTTTTATCTTTTTCTTTTGCTATAATCTTTCCTTGTTTTCCTTCTGTATTTATCTATAGGACAGGCCTATAATACATACAAACTACAAAAAAAGGAAACTTTTCACTGCTGCATTTCTCTCTTGGCCATTATCACTGTTTGTTCTGTTTCATGATTATTACTGAGACTAATTTGATCAGATGGAAGTGTGTTTAAAACTGATCCCCTCTGGGTATCACGTCACTAAATATGGTACTGCTGAGTACAAGTGAGTATAGGTTGCCCAGAGTAGCTCAGCTCCTGTCTTGGGGACAGGCTGTGATGGAGGGAGGTCAAGGCCGTGACGGCAGTTTGGCTGGGTTGTCTGCGGGGCACTGACAGCCCACAGGGCAGCAGCTGCAGTGGCAGTGTGGGGACTGGCAGCCTTGGCAGGGGCTGCCCTGCCCCTGGGACAGCAAGGGCATCTGCAGCAGAAATCAGCTGCTCTGGGGGCCCAGGCATTGGTTGCCTTGGCCAGACAGAATCCCAGGGAGGTGGAACAGAGCCAGAGGAGAGAAACAGTGATGCCACCTGGTATCTGGGAGAAGAGCCAGAGAAATATGATTTTTATATCAGGGTCCCAATTTTACCCCCTAGTCAGGAAACGTGGGTTAAAGCTTTAGCAGCACCTTTATATTTTCTAGGCAAATTGTTGGAGAACAGTTGTGAAAAGCATGAATGTTTTGTTGCCTTTTATAACTCATTTGGCTCTTTCTTTTTGAACAGCTCCTCCCCGCCTTCCTAATACGAATAATGAGGAATTGGATGTGCAACCTATTGTCTGCTGAGGTCCCTCTGCCCAATCCATTTGGGGCTCTATTTCTCTGGTTTTCTGAAAGTTTCCAGGGTATTTAGGTTCTCTGTTGCCTGGGGGTTTACCTTTCATAGTAGAGTCTTCACTTTGTAGCACAAGAATCTGAACGTGAGACTCCGCTGCCTCTCGCACCAACGGTGGGAGGTACCCCTTCACTGAAGATGCTAGAAGGTGATGGAAAGGGGGTTTCCAAGGCAATGCAAACAACTTCAAATGCACTGGTTCCCTGGCTAGAAAGGCCCAAGAGGCAGGACTATACTCACCACATTCTGGACTTGTTTCAAAGCCCCAGTCAAAGCTAGAAGTCTTGCTGTTGTAGCTGTTTAGTCGCTAAGCCGTGTCTAACTTTTTGTGACCCCATGGACTGTTGCGCGCCAGGTTCCTCTGTCCATGGGATTTCCCAGTCAAGAGTATTGGAGTGGGTTGTCATCTCCTCCTCCAGGGGATCTTCCTGACCCAGGAATTAAACCCCGGTCTCCTGTGTCTCCTACATTGGCAGATGGATTCTTTACCACCGAGTCACCAGGGAAGCCCCAGAAGTCGTCTTAGTTACCACCAAAAGGGCCAAAGCAATATTCATGAGCGTGGATAAGGCTGCCTGAAGAGCCCTAAGGGCCTACCAGGCATTGTGTTTCCTTCTCAGTAGTGGAAGGCATGAAATGAAAATTTGTCCTTTACTTTGGAGAGAATGTCCTAGCATAGCCCATCCTCTACACCTCTAAAAACTTCACTGATATAGGAGAGCCCTGGATCTTTGTAGGGCTTAACTTCCACCCTCTGATGCACAAGCATCTCACCAAGGCCTTCAGTTTACTGGCACTTCCTGCTCACCTAGTGTGATTAATATGTTATCATTGATGCCGCAGACTGATTTAATAAGATATTTTCTCCAAACTTCCCAGAGTCATTCTAACAGTGTGATGGCAACAACTGGGGTTCTTGCCTGAATAAACTCATATGTCACAGGGGAATGCTCTCTTTGGAATGAATTCTTCCTCCAACTTTACATTCTTAGCCCCCCTTGACCACATACACCCAGGCTCTCTCTATATTCTTCCAGCTTCTACCAATACAGCTTTTTGAGACATAATGTCTTTTTCTTCTCATTGCTTATGTTGTGACTTAACTCAAGTTATTGGTTTTTGGGTGGAGAGTAAAGGTGGCAGAGTAGGTTAAGATCCTTTGAGGAAAAATTTTTTTAATTTTACTTATTAAACTTCACTTGATTTCAAATATTATGTTAGTTTCAGGTGTACAGCTTCAGATTCTTTTCCATTATAGATTATTACAAGATATTGAATATAGTTCTATGTTCTATATAGTAAATCTATTGTTTCTTTTATACACAGTGGTGTGTATCTATAGGAAGTGTTTTCTTATAAGGCAAAACCCTCTGTATCAACTTCAAAAGCTAGAAGTGCTAAATTTTAACCTGGAGAGCAGGCCCATTCTGTAGGCCAAAGGATTCAGAGGACACCTGGAGAGTCAAGATTTACAAGGGCATTGACCCACAGATCCTCATCCCACATCTCAGGATCTCATTCCCTTTCAATTAAGGTCATGACTCTGACATAGCCAACTTGTTGCTGCTGCTGCTGCTAAGTCGCTTCAGTCATGTCTGACTCTGTGCAACCCCATAGACAGCAGGCCACCAGGCTCCCCCATCCCTGGGATCCTCCAGGCAAGAACACTGGAGTGGGTTGCCATTTCCTTCTCCAGTGCATGAAAGTGAAAAGTGAAAGTGAAGTCGCTCAGTCGTGTCTGACTCCTAGCGACCCCATGGACTGCAGCCCATCAGGCTCCTCCATCCATGGGATTTGCCAGGCAAGAGCACTGGAGTGGGTTGCCATTGCCTTCTCCAGCCGACTTATTAGGACTGGGAATACTGTCTTCACTGGAGCTCTGCTACCTTGTAATTTAAGTTCTAGGCCTTAGCCCCAGGAGATCCCGCCTCGCAAATTGGTGATTAATCATGCTCAGCCTTTCTTGTCTCTCCTTAATACACTGATAGTGGCCAGTAACACCTATTCCACTGTCCTTAAATGACTACTTTCCCTGAATCTCTGGGTGCCCGGGATGCAGCATTCCCTCCAGTGCATTCCCTTCCACTAGCATTCCACTCCAGCTCACTGCTGGCCAGAGTTTTACAGTTGTACGCTACTTTGTCAGTGATTCCACCCACCACTGCTAATGCTAAGTTGCTTCAGTTGTGTCTGACTCTTTGCGACCCCATGAACCATAGAATGTCAGGCTCCTCTGTCCATGGGATTCTCCAAACAAGAATACTGGAGTGGATTGTCATTCTCTTCTCCAGGGGATCTTCCTGATCCAGGGATCAAACCTGCGACTCTTTCATCTCCTGCATTGGTTGGCAGGTTCTAGCGCCACCTGGCAATAATAGTGCCACTACCTACCACTAGTGAGGGGTTTTTGTTACCGGCCAGTCATCAGGTGACCCAGCTCCAAAGTCTTATTCCAGAATCTCTTTCCTAGGGCCACCCCAATTGTGTGCCAACTATTAGAGAGCAGATTTCTCAACACACTCAAAGTCTGAGATTTGCCTGTAGCAGGTATATTAGGGAGGGCCTGCAGGAGTTGCCCCTGCAAGGGAGCTAGGGAAGCAGGATTGTGTAGAAGAAGTTGAATTGCAAGGAGTTGTAACAAAGGGTTCAGTTGTCACCACAGGGATCTCCAGAGAAGGGACGGCCAATCAGAGATGTCCTGAATTGAGGACTGGGCTCCATCAATGGCTTACAGCTCCTGGGGACAGGGCATAATTTGGAGTGAGGCAGTTGCCTGAGTAGGGTCTCAACTGTAGGCTGACACTACCAGCAACTGGTGAAAAGAGTGTCCTGGTCCTGACATGAGCATCTGGGTGGTATACTGTGGCATCTACTCAGGTAGGATGGCCAGGGCAACAAGGGCTGAGGGACATCCCAGGACACACAGACATCCATGCTGAAATTAGAAGAGCCCCAAACAAATCAGGATATTTTGATACTCTAGCATCCCTGAAAATACTAACGGGAGCTGCAGACTTGCCAGTGACATATTTCTCAATAATAATGAATAATACCAGTAAAATAAAAATCAGTAGTTAAGATGCTGGGTTTGATGAATATTTAAGGATGAGCTTAACTACAAAAGGCTACTAGAATATTTGTAACAGCATTTGACTTGTAACTTCAGTGGCTGAGTCATGGTACAAGAAAATTAGTATCTCTTCAGTCAAGTTCTTGACATGAAAACTGAGAAGTGACTCAAATAAGACCATTACAAGGAAATAAAAGATATCAGGGACTTCCCTGGTGGTCCAGTGGTCTCATCCCTGGTCAAGGAACTAAGATCCCACATGCAGCAGAGCAAATAAACCCACACACCACAACTACAGAGCCTGTGAGCGCTGAAGCCCACGCCCCACAACTTGAGAGTCCATGCACTGAGACAAAGATCGCATGTGCCACAACTAAGACCCAACAAATAAATAAATTTAAATGTTTTAAACTTTTCTTTTATTTTAAAAAACATTTTAATAAACTTTTTAAAAATATCATATCAGAAAAACTAAAAACATCAGGCTGTTTTAAAATAAAGGCATCAGGTTGGCTAGCAATAGCACCAGAATCATCTGAGATCTGACTGCAAATGCAGAGTCCCACCAGCAGAAATACTGATTTGGCACCCCAAGGTTGGGTAGGAGACCCTAGGGAACTAACTGCCTTTTTAATAAGAAAGTGAGACCAGATCACAGTCTAAGAGAAAGGCTCTACTTCTATCACCCACTTCTGTGGGTCCATTGACTAATCACCAATTATGTTTTTAAGTTTCCAGAAAGTCAGGTTGCTAGACAAAATATAGGATACCCAATTAAATTTGCATTTCAGATAAATAATAGATAACATTTTGGTGAAAAGATTTCCCATAGGAACATAAAATAGTAATATAAAATATGATGAAATAGTAATATAATGTTTAATAAAATATATACAGGAGTATTATTATAAATTATATGATTAAATTTAATAGTATGAAAATTATGGGTTCTGTAATAAAATATAATATAAATTATTACTAAGAATTTTTCATTGTTTATCTGAATTTCAAATTTCATGGGCCATCCTGCATTATTATTTTCTAAATCTGCCAACCCTGCTATTGAGGGAATTTCCAAACACACAGATGCAGCAAGAATAGTAGCAGAAATCCACATGTAACCATCCCTCTGCTTAGGCAATTATCAATATTTTGCCCCAATTATTTTTATTTAAATTTTGTACCAACCATTAGGTTCTACACTGTGAGAGATACAGAAAAGAAAGATATCCTTAGTAGCCTATGGTCAAGTTGAGGGTACATGATAAACATTCAAGAAGTGCTAAAGCCTATAATTCTGACTATAAGTTTCACAAGAGTGCAGGGAACAGAGTCTGTGTTGACTGGGGTGGTCTTGGATAATGTGAGCCTGGAGTTGAGATTGCCTTAGACCTAGTAAAAGCAATCTGTATAAATAAGGCAGAAGTGGGCAGGATTTCCAAGTAGAGTAACCAGCATGACCAGGTTATATTCACTTTGCTCTATATAAGTTTCTTTCCACTGAAAGCACTCATCCCGCATACTTCACACTTTAATCTTCAGGGTCCACAGCAGCTGTCAGCCATCAGGCTAATAGACATCAAGCACTACTGCAAATTACATCATCAGAACCGATTAGCTCTTGAACATGTCAGCACAATGGCTATTCAATCTTCTCCGGGTGACTCGTTAATTAACCTCTGCAATATGCTGTCTTTGACATCATTGGGGAGTTCAATTTTTCCTTGATTGAAAGTCGCCCTGGGGAGAATTATAAATTGATAACAGAAACAATATTCTATTCCATTGGCCAGCTTTGTGATAATGATTATGAAATGCTATGACTACCTGAGCCTATAGGCACATGTCAAATAATTAAGAAAAGTGAAGGCTGATGTTGTCTGTATCTTATCACTTGAATTACATTAACATTAAAAATGGTCTATTTTTCTACACAAGTGACAATAACACAAAGTGTGGGGTCTTATAATTTAATAAGTTTTCACTTTTTAATTCCTCTCAACTTTAAATGCAATTAATTCAAAGCTAAGGATGAAAAAACTGTTAATATTTTATTGAAATAAAATATAGATGAAGAAACATTAAATGACCAGTATCCTCAGAAGAAGGCTTCCCAGGTGGCACAGCGGTAAAAAAATCCACCTGCCAATGCTGGAGACTCAGGTTTGATCCCTGGAACAGGGAAATCCAGCGGAAAAGGAAATGGCAACCCACTCCAGTATTCTTGCCTGGGAGATCCCATGAACAGAGGAGCCTGGTGGGCTACAGTTCAGGGGGTCACAAAGAGCTGGATACAACTGAGCAACTGAGCACTCACACACACATCCTCAGAAGCTTCTCATGGTTCCTTCTGGGAAGGCACCACCCTCCCCCCAAAATAACAACTATCCTGACTTCAGACAACATAGATGACTTTCACTTGGTTTGTATTTTTTGTAAATAAAACACAGTATACACTCTCTTTTGTATCTGGCTTGTTTCACTCAACATCACATTTGTGAAATTCAAGGGATGCTAATTTTTAAATGACTTTTGTTATTAAATAATATATACTTGACAGTAAAAAATTGGAAAACACACCATCATTTTTAATTAGCTTAATATCTGTACATAATTTATTTGATCAAGATTATAAGCTTTTACAAAAGTCCTGCGTAAAAAGTTCTCATTTTTTAAACTTTGAGAGATAGCATATCTCCATTCCATCTTCTTAAAATTGAAGTATACTTGATTTCAGTGTTGTATTAATTTCCAGTGTATAGCGTCATGATTCAGTTATATATATATGTGATATATATATATTTGTTTTCAGATTCCTTTCCATTATGAATTATCACAAGATATCAAATATAATTCCCTGTGCTATACAGTAGGTCCTTGTTGTTTATCTATTTTATATATAGTAGTATGTATCTGTTAATCCTAAAGCCCTAATTTATCCCTACCCTCCCTTCAAAATGTTCTCGTTTCTTTTGATGTTTTTATTAATGATTTTATGCTGGCCTATTATTATTAACTATTAGTCCCATTTCTCCAAAACGTAATCCTTAGTTCCAAATGCTTCGCAATCCTTGCAGAATGTTTATAATAAGAAGGGAAATATAAGAAAAGACAGAGATAGTTTATTTTCCAGCTGGTGTGCTCTCTGGTAGCTGGTTGCCACTAGGGAAGTGGTTGTGTTGCCAACTCTTCCCCTGTAAAGACACCTGTCATCAGTCAGAGTGACGCTCTGGGGCTTACTCAGAAGAGTGGGTGTGCATCTAAAACTTAAGGTCAAGAGTCAAGATTGGATCGCTTTTACTCACCTCATTATGAGTTCAATTCATAATCACCCATCTAGCTCATAAACTACCTGGTAAGCCTAGGAATCTCCAACCTTGCTAGGAGATCCTGTAGATTTGGGGCTTAATTGACCAGGCATGAACTGTGGTGTTGGAGAAGACTCTTGAGAGTCCCTTGGACTGCAAGGAAATCCAACCAGTCCATTCTGAAGGAGATCAGCCCTGGGATTTCTTTGGAAGGAATGATGCTGAAGCTGAAACTCCAGTACTTTGGCCACCTCATGCGAAGAGTTGACTCATTGGAAAAGACTCTGATGCTGGGAGGGATTGGGGGCAGGAGGAGAAGGGGATGACAGAGGATGAGATGGCTGGGTGGCATCACTGACTCGATGGACGTGAGACTGAGTGAACTCCGGGAGTTGGTGATGGACAGGGAGGCCTTGTGTGCTGCAATTCATGGGGTTGCAAAGAGTCGGACACGACTGAGCGACTGAACTGAACTGAACTGAAAGTAGTACACAGGTGACTGTCACATAAGTTTACATACCTCAGACCACAGCCGTGCCCAGCATTGTCCTGAGATATACGCTTTTTTCCCCAGTTTTCAAAATTGTGGTAACAAACACATAAAATTTACCATCTTAATCATTTTCAAGTGTATGGTTCAGTGATACTAAGTACATTCATGTTGTTGGGCAACCATCACCAGTATCCATCCCCAGAACTCTTTTCATCTTGCAAAACTGAAACTACGTGTGTGCGCTCTCAGTCATGACTGAAACTCTGTACTCATGGACTAATAATTCCCTCTTTGCTCCTCCCCCCAGTCCCTGGCAACCACTGTCCTTCTTTCTTTGAAATACAGACTTTTAAAATACAAAATTCAAAACTATTTTTTATGCATTCAAGCCAGGCTCTTGGGACACAAGTTTTACTTATGAGAAGTCATTCTCTGCCCTCTAGGATGAACCCAAGCTCATTACCTCATGCTGTCTTCAGCTTTCCAGAGGCCATCCTCCTAAGGTTTGGATCCCCTTTGGTGAAATTAGACCACATATGCAGGAAAGAGGAGCTACTTGTTTTAAATGCAAGAACCTAAACAGTGTCTCACCCTCAGCCGCCTCTTAATGTCAATTCCAGTTCTTCTCATTCCAGAAAGTTCTCCAATGGTTTGCACTGGTGTGCACAGTGCCTTCTGCTGACTTAGGAATCTTCTCAAACTCCACAAAGTAGGACGGAATGTGAGTAACTGCTTTCTCCAACTAGCTAATTTCTGACCTTGTTCTAAGGTTCAGTCCTTTACCCCTATTTCTTGGCTTCCTTATCCTGCCTGATTGATCTGCTAGTAACCAAAAGCTGGCTGAGAATATCAGCAATGATCTCTCTAAAATGTAATAAAAAAAACTAGACAAAAGTGACCAAAACAGGACTTCCCTGCTGTCCGGTGTTCAAGATTCTGTGCTCCCAATTCAGGAGGCGTGACTTTGATTCCTGGTTGGGGAACTAAGATCCCACATTCTGCAAGGTGTGGCCTAAAAAAAGAAGTGAAAGTGAAGTCGCTCAGTCCTGTCCGACTCTTAGTGACCCCATGGACTGCAGCCTACCAGGCTTCTCTGCCCATGGGATTTTCCAGGCAAGAGTACTGGAGTGGGGTGCCATTGCCTTCTCCTCAAAAAAAAGAAACGAATGGACCAAAGCAACCATTTCAGCACTCTGAGAATAGATCAAAGGCACACAGCTATCTGAAAAGTGCTCGTGCTCCGACCTCAGGTAAGAAAATGGAAGTCTCTTGCATTGTGGCCCCTCCCGTTTCCTTCCCCGTTCTTAGATCCAGGTTGGTCAATCCAGATGTTCTGTCCAGACAGGGCAGGCTGTCAGTACCAAAGTACCTCTGCCACAGCTGAAGGGGCTCATTCAGTTTGAAGTGCCCATACCTCCAGCAAGAAACAAGGATGACCAGAGATGATAATTATATGGGCTAATATAAAAGACTGCAGTTATATATTTCTCATGCCTTAACTTCTTTAAAAGACATACAATTATTTAAGGCAATAATTATAACATTGTGTTGTTGGTTTTATAACTTATATAGGTGTACCGTATATGACAATAGTAGCACAAAAGCAGAGAAAGGAATATAGGTATATTGAGGCAAAGTTTCTACATATCTCTAGAATTTAATTAGTATTAATCTGAAGTAGATTGTGATAAATTAAGATGCATATTAAGATCCCTAAAAAACTAAATTATTTTTGAAAATTAACAGAATAATTTAAATGTTACAATGAAAATATTTAACATAAAAGAAGCCAGTCAAGACAGAGCAGAAGAATGAAGAAGTGAGTTGAGCTATAGAAAACAGATAAATGATGAATATAAATCTGACCATATCAATAATTACATTACCTACGAAATGACTAAACACTCAAATCAAAATGAAGAGATTGTCAGACCGGATAAAAAGGCAAAATCCAACTATGCTGTCTACAGAAGACACACCTATGCAAAGACACAAATAGATGGGAAGTGAAAGGATGGAGAAAGATAGTCCATTAACAGTAACCATTTGAGAACTGAAGTGATTATATTATTATTAGACAAAATAGACTTTAAGAAATATTACTCGAGACTAAGAGGGACATTTCATAATGATAAAAGAGTAGTAAGGAAAATTTAACAATTATAATCTATGTGCACTTAACTAGAACTCAGAATACATGAAGTGAAAACTGACAACTATGTCAGAGATAACCCAAGTGAAAATGGGGAAGCAATGTTGCTGCTAAGTCACTTCAGTCATGTCCGACTCTGTGCAACCCCATAGACAGCAGACCACCAGGCTCCCCCATCCCTGGGATTCTCCATGCAAGAACACCAGAGTGGGTTGCCATTTCCTTCTCCAATGCATGAAAGTGAAAAGTGAAAGTGAAGTCGCTCAGTCGTGTCCGACTCTTAGCGACCCCATGGACTGCAGTTCACCAGGCTCCTCCATCCATGGGATTTTCCAGGACAAGAGTACTGGAGTGGGGTGCCATTGCCTTCTCCTGGAAGCAAGGTTACAGCTTCCTAATCCCACCAACTCTGGTCCCCCACCTTACCCTCTGAAGTTACATAGCATTTATTACGATATATTGCATTCATGGGTTTACTTGCTTAGCTTGCTGCTAAGTCACTCCAGTCGTGTCCGACTCTGTGCAACCCCATGGACTGCAGCCCACCAGGCTCCTCCATCCATGGGAGTTTCCAGGCAAGAGTACTGGAGTGGGTCGCCAGTGCCTTCTCAGCTTGCTTAGCTTACTCAGAGCCGTTTTGCCATTTGTATGCCTAGTATATAGAACTCTTTAGCACATAAGGGTTCATTTCAAAAAGTTAATTGATAGGTGAACGGCATCAGGCAGACAGGGGAGAAACAAAAGAGAGTTCCATATTCCAGGAACTCTCAGTTGGTCCAGATGCCTTTAGTAGCATTTCCCAAATTGAATTCCTTGAGATGTTATTAATAAGAGTCTGGTGCTCAAACTTGACCTACGCTGTCAATTTCTTGGACATTCTCAGTACCCATTACTGAGTTGAAATCTATTTTCTTTTGTTCTCAATCTCATTTGTCTAGATTTTTATTAATGTCTTGAGGAACAGCATTGAAGATGCCGGCCTAGAAAGTAGGACAGCTATGAGGATTGGTGGGGTCCCAGCCCATAGAGTTGGATTGTACCCAGGCTGTGAGGAACTAGATATGAACTAGGTATGAAATTGGAGAAGGCAATGGCACCCCACTCCAGTACTCTTGCCTGGAAAATCCCATGGACGGAGGAGCCTGGAAGGCTGCAGTCCATGGGGTCACTGAGGGTCGGACATGACTGAGCGACTTCGCTTTCACTTTTCACTTTCATGCACTGGAGAAGGAAATGGCAACCCACTCCAGTGTTCTTGCCTGGAGAATCCCAAGGACGGGGGAGCCTGGTGGGCTTCTGTCCATGGGGTCCACAGAGTCGGACACAACTGAAGTGACTTAGCAGCAACAGCAGCAGGTATGAGATACAAGGAAATTTGAACTTTATTATTGAAAGATTTTAGACAAGGGAGAAACACTGTCTAAATTGCATTTTATAAGGAGCATGCTGGCAGGAGCACAGGTGACAAATTGGAGGGAAGCCCAGCTAGAGGCAGAAGGACTAGTTGGGAGAGGGCAGTGATCCAGGCAATAAATGATGACAGCCTGGACTAAGGCCGTGGTAACAGGAGCAAGGAGGAGGGACTAAATTAAGAGGACGTATCGAGGAAGCTGAGCTGACAGGTTTTTGCGATTAATTGCATTAAGGGTGAAGAGATGGAGATACTCATAAAGCATTCCAGTTTCATGATTTAGATGGTTGGCATGTGATGATAATATTCACATGAGAGAAGAGAGAGAGGCACAACTGTGGGCAAGAGGTTTAGTCTGCGGTGCCCAGGAGAGTCCAGCTGGAACTTCAGATGTGGAGCTGAGGAGAGTTCTTGGCTGGATGTAAAGAGGGGAGAGTCTCTAGAACAACGGTTCTGTTGAAGCCATGGGTTTGGATTAAGCTACTCAGTAAGAGGACATGGGATGAGAAGGAAGTGGTCAGGAAATTGGACTTGAACTTCCCTGGAGGTGCAGTGGATAAGAATGCCTGCCAGTGCAGGGGACATGGGTTCAATCTCTGGTCCACGAAGATTCCACATGCTGAGGGGCGAATAAAGCCCCTGTGCCACTCCAGAGCCCATGCACTGCAACTGCTAAAGCCCACACATCCTAGAGTCTGTGCTCCACAAATAAAGAGAAGCCACCACAATGGGAAATAGATGGGGAAACAGTGGAAACAGCAGCTGACTTTATTTTGGGGGGCTCCAAAATCACTGCAGCTGGTGACTGCAGCCATGAAATTAAAAGACGCTTGCTCCTTGGAAGAAAAGTTATGACCAACCTGGATAGCATATTCAAAAGCAGAGACATTACTTTGCCAACAAAGGTCATGTATGGATGTGAGAGTTGGACTATAAAGAAAACTGAGCAACGAAGAATTGATGCTTTTGAACTGTGATGTTGGAGAAGACTCTTGATATTTCCCTGGACTGCAAGGAGATCCAACCAGTCCATCCTAAAGGATCAGTCCCGAGTGTTCATTGGAAGGACTGATGTTGAAACTCCAATACTTTGGCCACCTGATGCAAAGAGCTGACTCATTTGAAAAGACCCTGATGCTGGGGAAAGATTGAAGGCGGGAGAAGGGGACAACAGAGGATGAGGTGGTTAGATGGCGTCACCGACTCAATGGACATGAGTGTGGGAAAACTCCGGGAGTTGGTGATGGACAGAGAGGCCTGGCGTGCTGCAGTCCATGGGGTCACAAAGAGTCAGACACAACTGAGAGACTGAACTGAACTGAACTGAACCACAATGGGAAGCCTGCACACCACAATGAAGAGTAGCCACCCCCCTCACCTAAGCTAGAAAAAGCCCATGCACAGTAATGAAGACCCAGCACAATCAAAAATAGATACGTTTTTTAGAAAAGGAGATTGAACTCTGGGGAACATCAACACATAAGATATTAACAGAGGAAGAGGACACTGCAAAGGAAGCAACAGAAAGGTAGAAGAGGAACCCAAAAGGATACCAGGAAACCAAGGTACATAGGAAGAGAATATAATCAGCTCATCATCCAAAGCTAGGAAATCAGGAAAAAAGATGAATGATAAGGAAAGGAAAGGAAAGTACCATTGTATTTGAGAAATTGAATATAATTGTTAACTTTAGGAGAGGAGTTTCAGTGGAGTGGTGTGCTGGAGTAGAGTTAGCTGAAGGTTAAGTTAGGGTGAGCCAAACAATGATATATCAAATTGGAGATGAGGAAGTGTGGATAGGGAATATGTATGACTCTTCCAAGAAACTTTGAACAGAGAGCAAGAGAGTGCGAAAACAGTAGTTCAAGGGCTGGGGTTTTCAGAGAGGCTGTTTTCTTAAGCTTAAAAGAGAGAGGTGAGCCTGTGGATGTGCCCAGGGGAAGCCAGAGAGAGGGAGACGGTGATATCGCGGTGGACTGAGCAAGACTGCTGAGGAGGCAGGACAAGTGGCACAGGTGAGGCCCCCAGCAAGATAGCCAGTAGGTTTTTTTTTACTCTAGTCTTTTATTATCATTTGGTATATATCCCTAGGCACAATTTTTTGAATAGATTCAGGAAATTGGGTAGAGAAGTCTTCTTACATATTTTTGGGTTCCTTACCATAGTATGTTAGATTCAGCAGGAACCTTTGCAATTAAAAAAAAAAAATTTTTAATCATTCCTCTGATAGATAACAACACTCTATTGCTTACAGGGAAGAAAAATAGAACCTAATTCAAGCCCTTCTACAATCTTATTTCAGCCTGTTTCTGCTAGCTGACCTCCGGGGTCAGTCTGCCTTGCTGGCTTGCCCACAGATGTACCATCCTGCTGTCTTTGCCCTGCTCCCAGCCCATCACTGTATTATCCCTCTTCTTACATACAGGGAGACTGAGAATAAAATTCCAACCTCTCATGGGCTGTGAGGTCCTCTGGGATCTGCCTTCTTCTTGTGCTCCAATTATTTATGCAACTGTTCTCTCCATCCTCTCTTCTGTTCCTCCAGGAGGGAAGTCCTTTCCCGCCTCCAGATATTCACCCTTACTTTGACCACTGCCTGGAATGCTCTTAGCACTTTTCACGGCTGACTCTGTCCCCAGGTCTCCTCTCATCCTGTCAAAGCAGATCTATATAAAGCAGATCCCATACCCCATTATAAGTGATCATAACATACTTCTAATTTCCTTCAAAGCACTAAGACCAATCTGTACTTATGTTATTCATTTATTTGTCTACTGTCTTTCCCCTTTCCCTCCAACAGAATGGAAGCTCCCTGAAGGCTGTGCTCAATCTGTCTTATCTCCTTTTTACCCACCAGTGTCCAGTACAGTGCTTCACAAATACGTTTCATGAATGAATGAATTGTTCCTCCACAGCCTCAAAATCCAGCTTAAATCCCCCCTCCATAGTGAATGATGATAACAGCTTAGACATGCTTATAAGATGTTATCATCATTCACTATCACAGCCGGACACACTTTGAGTGCTTACTTTGTTCCAGTGGTTACATACATTATCTTATTTGATAAGCCCCCTTTTCTTCCCTTCCAGTTTACCTCCTATAACCCACATAGTAGTTATTAGGCCACACAATTTAGCCTCTTGTTTTATTTAATATATTATTGTTTTTGCTCCAGTGAAATAAAAATTTCTAGTGCTTCCCCATAGCACACACAGAGTATTTAAAGTAGGCTGAGTGGCCAAAATTGCCACCCCACCCCCCAGGGTTATAACATTAACATAATAGCATTGATAAGCTGTCTTTCTTATAAACTTCTAACTGCTACTCTGCTAACGTAAACCTCAAATCTAAGTCAATGTGCAAAAGAACACTCTATTCTACCTGTTAGGTGTAGAAAACAGTTAAGGTGACATGGTTTGTGCTTTGAGGTAGAAGATATGCAGTTCAGTCCCCTCATTTTCTAGAAGAATTTATTAAAATCTCAATTTCTGGAAAGGATTGTCTGGTCTGTCAGAAATGCTTGCAAAACCAAATTATTTCACACTGAGAAGTCATAAGAAGGGTTCCTAGCATTGTGTCGACGGTTGGGTTTAAAATGTCTGCTTTGCAGTGCTGTGGAATCCCAGCTGAAGAGCCCTCCAGGCCCTCTGCACGTGTAAGTATGACTTGGGAACATGGAATATCTCCTGATGGTGATAACAGAGAAGAGGATCCTTGTATACTCTTCCAGATGCTTCAACAGTCTAGAACATTCTATTCTACACCCAACTCTACATTTTGAGCTTGGATCAAAAGGAACATCCTTAAACTCCAAGGAGTCCTTTCATGGCAAATGATGACTTCAGGGGCAGTCTGTTCCTGGGTGTGGGGCCACACCTACCAACTGGATGTGGCTGTCCCCAAGGTCATTAATAAGCTTGGAGTCCTGAACAGCCTTCGTTTCTAGCACTCTACCCTTAAGAGTCATAAGAGTCATTCCTAAACTCTTCTTGGGCTCTGCCTACACTCAGTAGTGATTTTCTTCTCGAGTTCCACCCTGGGACAGATGTGTGTAGTCAGAAATGTCACCCAACCTGTCTTTCCCCACCTTACAAGTCAGCTGGAAGTACTCATCCTACCCGGAGTCATATTGGGTGTCCTTCCTTGAAGAGAACCTCCCCCTATTAGCAAAGTATCTTCTCTTAATTAAACCTTAATCTTGACAGACTCAACTGTTCATCACAGGGGAGGCTGGACAATGCTCTTCTTTACCAAGGATTCTGTTTTTTAGCTTCTTCAGTGGCCAGGGATGTAATTAAATGCCATTGTTTCAATGACACACATTTTCCATTCCAGCTGCTTGAAGCTCCTTTTCTGCTAAATAGTTTGGCAGTTATCTCTTTGGCCACCACTTATCTCCCGTAGGAATGGCTTTCCAGCATGACCTGTACCCCTTCTGCCATTTTACAGAGTCCTTGTAAGTTAGGAAGAACTCCTGCCATCTCAAGTAATGTCATGATGTGGCTTATTTATTTATGAGAGTAACATGGCTATCTTTCCTCACTTTTAATTGGGGTTACAGGGGACGGACACCATCAGTTCAGTTCAGTTCAGTTCAGTCTCTCAGTCGTGTCCGACTCTTTGTGACCCCATGAATCGCAGCACACCAAGCCTCCCTGTCCATCACCATCTCCCGGAGTTCACTCAGACTCATGTCTATTGAGTCCGTGATGCCATCCAGCCATCTCATCCTCGGTCGCCCCCTTCTCCTCCTGCCCCCAATCCCTCCCAGCATCAGAGTCTTTTCCAATGAGACAACTCTTCGCATGAGGTGGCCAAAGTACTGGAGCTTCAGACACCATCAAGGTGGCCATAATTTACCAAAATGCCAGTTTTTGGAGTACACACAGAATAAGAGGAAAGGAGACAAAATTTGTCATGATCTTGCAAAGAAGGCTAGTCTCCGGCAGAGCCAAGGCCTCACATTCAGTCAAGAGCTCCAGTTTAGGCACCAACATTATCTAAAGTGAGACTGTATAGTATCAAAGAGTGGGTGTGTTTAGTAAATAATTTATCAAGTGTAAATAAATATTTAAAATACCACAATGTAACCCTGCTTTTGGCATTGCTTTATTTGTTCATTTAACATATCAGGGAAGGAAATAAAAAAGTCTGACTCAGTCCAAACCTCTTGAGGTCGTGGGTCAGGGTCCCACCACTAAGTTGGGATGAAAGGGGGACTTAAGAAGGCGGGGATTGGGCAGCAGCAGTTTTAGGGCCAGCTTCCAGGCCTGGGAGATTTGGGTTCTGCACTTCCGCGGAGACGCAAGAAAGTCGCTGCTAGAAGCAATGGACCCCGCATAGCCCTTGCCAAGGCCGGCCACCACCTGGAAAGGAGCACCTGGCTAGGCCGCATTGGGATGCAAAATGGGGCGTGGCCGCGGGCAGAGTGGGCGCGGCCTCGTTAGGAAGGGGCGGAGCCTTGGGCGGCCAGAAGGAAGGGCCTGGGCGGGGACACAGTGGTAGGTCCCGCGCGCGGGAGGGTGTCGGGCCCAACCCCCCAACCCCTTAGCCGGGAGCACCGGAGGTGACTTCGACCTAGCGCTTCTGCTCTGGGCGGGGTTGGCGGCGCCACCTCCAGGCTTTGAGCGCCCGCGGCCTCGGAGCGCCGAAAGGGCCGGGCATGCGCGCTCCGAGGACCTGTGGGCCGACGGCGCGGGTGCGGCGGGAGGGGCCGCGACCGGGTCTGTTTTTCGTTTCCTTTTCCTCCGTTTCTCAGGCTCATCCCCAACACCGGAAGGTGCAGGGGCCGAGCTACAAACGGTCCCACCCACTCTGCCCCCTCTCGCGTCTGGCCACGAGGGTGCCCATTCCTCTCTGGAACCCACGTATTAAAGCGGTTTCGGGGTACGCATTTATGGCCTTATGTCCCCCAAGTGAAAAGTTGGTGTTTAGCCATTTAGAAATGGGTACCTTGGAGAAGGAGAAACACTGCCGTGGGGCAGAAGAAAAAGCCTTGAGGCACTCAGGGGCCCTCAATGGAGGAACACCTCCTTCCTCAAGCCCTTGGCGCGCAGTTTGACAGGCCCGGGCCCCTGGGTTTACCCCTCCCAGAGTTCGGGATGCCCGCCCGGGGAACAGCTTAGGGGCCGTGACTGTTTCAATACCCAAGTTACCAGCTTTGCGTCCTGGTTTTTGTCTCCCTTCTAGATCTCGGGTCTAGATGCTGAGCTTTTCAGGGCTGGCTGGAAGCCACAGCCCAGTCTCCAGATGGAGTCTAAATCCAGCCAGTGTGAAGACGAAACTCCTTCCCTCTTGTGGGGTTTGGATCCTGTGTTTCTAGCCTTTGCAAAACTCTACATCAGGGATATCCTGGACTTGAAGGAGTCTGGCCAGGTACCAGGTATGTGGCTGGTCACCCAGGTGGCTGCTCTGGGCTGCATCTGCACCCCACCCTCCCTTCCCCCAAGGCTGCAGAAATCTGGGGCTTAGGGGCTTAGAAGAACCTTTCCAGTTGCAGCTTTGAAACTGACCTAACCTGCATCCTCAGACAAGTTCATTTCTGTGCAAGTTCAAAACAATCTAAATCTTTTTTTAAATAGATGTTTGGGGGAGTGACTTTGTACTAAAGAATGTTTTTATTTGGGTTTGAGGTCTTTCATATTTAAAAATGGTCAGTTTTTCTCTGGGCCTGTTTGTAGTAGAAAACTTAGGCCTTGCTTCTTTTTCTAACCACTTACCTGGCCTGGGTATGGGTATGTGATTCACCTGTAAAGCTTAAGAGTCTTCTTTGTGAAGAGAGGATTAACTGTGCCTGATTTTCTTGTGGAGTTTGGTTTTGTTTTGAATAGATCAGAATCAAGATCAGAATCAAAATAATATAAACTCCCCAAGAGGAAAGACATCATCTGCCTTGTTCGTCTATGTAATCCTAGCTCTTAAACCGTGCCTGGCCTCTAATGGGTTCTAGAATCATAGTAATTGGAGCAACAAAGCATTATAAAGTTAGAAATCATTTTTAAAATCAGAGTGGTGGTCACTAAAGATAGGATCTTCATACCTCCAAGTATAGCAAATAGTTTAGGATAATAAGTAATTCACATAACTATGGATGAATCTTCACGTTTATTATGCTATATGAGAAGTTTGATTAAACTCTCTTTGCTATTTTGAATGAATAGCAAGCTATGAGTCAGAAGTGGTTAAGAATCTCAAGTATGTACTATTTTAATGAGGCCACGTTTTTGTGTGTTTCCCATGCTCAGTACCAATATATTTGGATGACCTTATACCAAAGGCTTTGGAACAGATTTTTTCACCACACCTTTATTTTCTAAGTATTGTTGGAAATGATCTGGTTTTTTCCTTGGAAGGCAGCCATCCTTCCTCTCTGTTGTCTGTTTCTCAGACCAGTCTGGTATTCTTCATAACTCATCTCCTTGGGAAGAAATTAATTCGCACCAAATGCCAGTCTTGCTTAAAGATCTTCTGTAGGTGCTCAAGGAAGTATCAGGGACACGACAGGGGCCAAACACTTCCTGTGGGTGAAGGACTTTATAATGTATTAACACATCATGGAAAACTGCTCCCAGTGATCTTTGTTGTGTCACTGGGGGTAACGTTTCAGATGTCATTTTTAAAATGAAACTGTTGCCAAACCCAGGTTTGTGTCCCGCTTGCCCAGCAAGACCAAAGAAACCAAAATGTTGGGGTTTGGAGCAGAGAAAGGTTTATTGTAAGGGCCAAGCAAGGAGAACAGGCATCTCAGGCTCAGAAAACCCAAACTCCCTTCATGGTTTTCAGGGAAGAGTTTTTAAACGCAACATTTGGAATGAGGGCTACGGGGTGTATGACTTTCTTCTGATTGGTTGGTGGTCAGGTAACAGGCTGCTATTACCGGAATCACAATCACCAGTCTCCTGGTTCTGACCAGTCTTCTGGGGTTTCAGCTTGTAGTTACCATCATCCTGGGTGGGGGTTCTTAGTGCCTGCAGAAGAACTCAAAGATGTGAATCAGGTTGTTAGGTATACCCCTTAAGGGGGAACTGGGAGTCTGTTTTGTTTGCGGCACTATTGTTTCTTGACTGCTTGGGCTTTGCTTCTGCATCCCCCACTCCCCTAATTAGTAACTGCTTGATTCTGCCCTTTGGAACTCGGGGAAGGTCTAGGAGGCTGAAAAAAAAAAAAGACACAGAAATGCTTTTGTACCCAGGAGGGCCCCTGCAGGGCCCTGCTTGGTTTCAAAACTTCATGGTTGATGAAGTCATTAACTAATTTCACAGAGTGATCTTCTTTAGACTATAGCATCCTGAAGGGTGGGAAGTAACTACTAATCTAGGTTTCAGTTTTGTATTGTTTTGCTGTTGTTGTGTTTGGTTTGGTTGTCATAAAGAAAAAAACTTTTATTTTGACCGCATAAAATTTAGAAATGCTTAAACAGCAAAGAATATCTTAAAATAACAAAAGTTAACCAAAAAATGACTTAAAAAAAGAAGAAACAAATGTATAGTGAAGAATTTGGGTGGCCTTTGTGGGAGGCTCCTGGAAGATCTTAGGATTTCTGGAATGATAGTGTTTTTGTTATTCATGGTGGACTCCTTGAGCCGGCTGAGTTTATGCTAATAAGGTACCTCATGCTGGGCCCCTGGGTAGTTTCAGGGTGGGGGCCTTTCAGGCCTGAAAACCCAACCATGTGATTAAGAGGGTTGGTTTTGAGCCAGGTGACATCAATCCAACCCTGTGGGAGGGGAGGGGGACTGGCGATTGAGTTGTCTAGTGGGCAGTGATTGAGTCAGTCTGGCTTGGGTAATGAAATCCTCATTAAAACTCTGGACAGTGAGGCTTGGGTGAGCTTTCCTGGTGGGTAATCATATATCAGTGTGTGAAGGCGATGTGTCCTGAGGACCCGGCAGCTTTATGCTTAGACTTTCCCAGACCTTGTCCAATGTATCTCTTCCTTTGGCTGGTCCCGGTTTGTCCCCTTCATTATAAAACTGTAGTCCTAAGTAGAGCACCTTCCCGAGTCCCGTGTGTCATTCTATTAAAGTATCAGACCTGTGTTTGCCGTGGAGGGTGTTTGTAGCCAGTTGGTCAGAAGTGTGCATGGCCTGAGGCGCCTCGAACCTGGGGCTGGTGCCTGAAGTGAGAGTCTCTTACGGGAGAGACTCTGTCCTTAACCTGTGAAGTTCAACCTTACTCTGGCTAGTCAGCATCAGAATTGTCTTGCAAAATGGTTGCCAATTGTCAGCTCCCCTAAATTAACCTATGAATTTAGGGTTAAACTGATACGATGTCGTGAAGTTTGACTATGGTGGTGATGTTGTTTAGGTTTGGGGTTTTGGTTTGGTTTGTTACAGATCATAACATACAGAAATGGCCTTTATTATTCTGAATTTCTTTATCTATATCAAGCTTTACTGATGGGATAAAATAATAGAGAATCTTTCATTTGAATAAAATACGATGCTTATATTATCTAATTGAAGACCCAATGACATGGATATAATGTATTTATAAGAATTATATTAAATGAATAATGTATTTTTTAAAAAATATTATCTTTAGACATTTTAATGCTATCAGACTTCAGTAAGAGTATTTGTGAAGTGAAGTCACTCAGTCGTGTCCGACTCTTTGTGACCCCATGGACTGTAGCCTACCAGGCTCCTCTGTCCATAGGATTTTCCAGGCAAGAGTACTGCAGTGGGTTGCCATTTCCTTCTCCAGAAGATCTTCCCGACCCAGGGATTGAACCCAGGTCTCCCGCACTGTAGGCAGACGCTTTACTGGCTGAGCCACCGGGGAAGAGTATTTGTAGCATCAATTAAATAACAGCAGTTAGATCAACTCAATGGATGTGAGTTAACTCTGGAAGTTGGTGAAGCCTGGCGTGCAGCAGTCCACGGGGGTCTCAAAGAGCCAGACACTATTGAGTGACTGAACAACAACAAGACCAACAAAAAGTTGCTTTTAAAAAAGAGAATAAAAGCCGATGTCTTGCAGTGGGTGTGGCTGTTCAGGTCATTGCTGTGAAAGCTGAATCAAAGCTGCCTGTGACCCTGGGTCCCTGAGCCCTCCCAGCATGACCGTCCTCCTTCCTGGGGACCTGACGATCCAGGTAATGGATCCCCTGAGGTGGCTGGGGCTCTGGGAGCCGCATGTGAAGCAAAGGCAGCAGGAAGTGAAAGGCCCACTTCACAAAGGCTGCAGGTTAAACTCATTGTCAGCTAGTATCTGTTGTGATTTTTTCTTTGCTCCTCAGGCTTTCTCTCGGTCCGTCGAGCTGCCATCCAAATTCCTTTTCTCACAGAAGAGACTTGGTGTTGAAAGAAGGAAGTGGCTCTCTCCATCGCTTTTTCAATGTCCCCCTCCTTCTTGTGGAGGTTGTGCTTCTGAAGTGTATCATCTGAGTTTCTGTGCGCTGGGGGAACTTCCTTCTCTACTTCCAAGCAGTATATTTCCTCTTCAAACAGTTTTCTCTGAGTGATTTTACTCAAACCATCTGTTATTTTCTGCTATATGTGTCCTTCACTGTTCTATCTTGCTTTTATGTTTTTCCCTGTTATTTTGCATCTTTGAGTGACTTTGGCCTTGAAGACAAGCATTGGCAGTCTATGATATGAAAGTTTAGGGGGCTCTCTTTTCTGTTTTCAAGAGAGCCTACTGTGTCCTCAAATGGAGACCTGTTCAGATTTTTTTAATTGTTGCCCCATCCAGAGTTGGTACTGTCAGAGGACTGGCATCCACCCCAGGTGACTTGAGGACTTGGTTGGCTTTGTGTCATCAATCCTGTATTCTCCATGTTCTTGCCTTTTCCATGCACTTCAGCCCAGGTGGAACACCTTTTGGCTGGTGCTTCTCCCCTTCTTAAAATATATCCACTCTTCGTTATAAAAACCACCATAGCAATACATACCAGGGTATCCCAGGAAGACCCAGAGTCCTGGGGCTTGTTTCAAACTTCTGTGGCTTCAAGGCCAGCTGGAAAGACATTTCAGGGGCAGGCAGCAGGCCCTCCAGGGATCCACAAGGCTCCATGGCTCTGCCCTTAACTGCTGGTGTCCTGGGAGCCACAGCCAACCCCACAGAGCCTGGTGGGCTGTTACGTCTCTGATGGCACCAGGAGCGCACCATTTCTAAAGCCTGACAACCAGGACCGACCTTCAGTTAGGTTGGGGGAGGGAGAGGCCAGTCAGGCTTTAGAGAGTTCTCCCTAAGTTAGCTCTGCTCAGTACTCAAATAGAGAGTCCGGGGCATTTGGGGAAGCAGAAAGGGCTGACCACAGCCAGAGACCAGTCTGGCACTCTGGTCACCATCACCCCCATTCGGCCCTGCAGCAAAGCTGGATGAAAGCAAGGTCCACTGTCATGCCCCCTGTCTGCGTGTGAGCGTGTCCTGGCGCAGTGGTGGTGCAGAGGATGCCATGCCCCACCCCCTCATTTAAACTTCCCTTCTGCCACAGGAAGCCTGAGCCTGCCAGCAAAGGTCCTGTGGAACCTGGCCCCCTCTGAAGGCGCACTCTCTCCTTTGTGTCTGGTCAGTGCAGGCAGGCAGGGCCGGGGGACTGACAGTCTCCCCACAGCTCATCACTGGATTTCAGTGGTGAGAACTCAGAAGTCATTCAGGAACTGCCCTACTCTGGAGATTTCATGGATTTTCCGTGGAGTCAGTTCAACCCTGTTCAATCCAGGTGTTCCTAGAGGGAAGCGACTCTGTTCCAGGAGTGACACAGGGACCCAGGCTCCTTAGCCCATGTGGCCCTGCCACTTCAGCTCTTGGCCTCCAAGGTTGCCCTCTGCACATGCCCTCCAGTCTGCTAAGTCATCTTCAGAAGTCTGCCCCTGCGAGGGAGATGGCCCTTCTTTCGGCTACATTTGACACCTTCAAACCATGTCTCCCTCTCCTAAAATCTCAGGCTGACTGAGGCTCAGAGTCTCCTTGTCCATCTCCCACCCAGGGACTCAACCATGGGTGACAGGTTCCCAGCCCCTGTATCCACGTGGGAAACGAGAACCATCAGCGAAGTCATTCTGGGGGTTTCTGAAGGGCTTCAGGGTTCAGTGCAGGGCCCCCTCCCCCCAGGGGATGCGGAGAAGATAAGCTCTGAGCAGGCTTGGCAAGAACCAGAGAGCGTGAGGGTGGCCAAATGCTGAAGTGATAACTGAGTCTTTGTTTACAGTTCATGTATGTATTTGAAAAGGAAGTCACCGGTTAAGTTTATAGCCTCTTTCTGAAAGTAAAGAATTCAGTCTTCATAGGGAGGAAAAAAAAAGAGGCTAGGGAAGATTTTAATGCAGACTCTTTAGCTGCAGGTGATAGGAACCCAGTGCAGATAGCTTAAGCTCAAATAGGCAGTTCAGGTAAGGGTGTTGGGGGTTCCCCAGGAGGTGGGCCAGCACTGGGGCCTCAGGTGGGAATGGGGGACTCACCAGTGCCAGGAGTCCCCCTCTCTGTTCCGTCTCTGTCACTGAGTCCAGAAAAGGCCTCTGGTTGTTGGGTAGGGTTCTCCCTCTCAGGTTTCTCCTCTGGAGGGAACCTGCCTGCTGGCATCTATCTGTTGCCTAAGCTTTGGAAGTAGAATTTTTAAAAGAGAAGTTTTTGAGTTGTAATCTGCTGCTGACCCCAAAGGGTCATGTTTTGTAACCTAATTATCTTCTCTTTTTCTTAAAAAAAAAAAAAAAAAAGCTACTGCTAATTCGTAGAAATGATGACTGGTTTCCTATAAAAGCCAAAGAAGCCTTTCTGGTGGTTTGCTCTCTCTTTCCTTTTCTAGTCCCTCAAAACATAAGTACTGTGTCAGGTCTCATAATATGATGGCTGTCTTTATGGCCTTATGAGAGTTCTACAGGGAGACGCATTTCATTGTCACCGGTGGAGAGATTAACCAGATGTAGTTGGGCAGTATTGGTTTTCTCTTTTCTGTACTCTCGCGAGCTTCTTAAAAACCAAACTTTCATTTATAACCCTTGAGGAAAAGACACCTGCATTCCTTAGGGCTTGGCATTGGTCAATAGCCGATTCTTACGTCTGAAATTTTAGCAAGCAGCATGCCACTGAGTTTCTGACACAGTTAACATTTACTGAAGCAGAAAACGTCATCATACATTATATGGACTTTGTCTTCTTCTTCCCTTTAATTTCAGGTGTATTTTTTTACAATGGGCATCCAATAAAACAGGTGGATATCTTAGGAACCGTAATTGGAGTGAGAGAAAAAGATGCATTCTACAGTTATGGAGGTAAGAACAGTTGTGTCTGACATTAAGTTTATGTGGAAGGACCACACTTAGCTGGACATTGAATCTAAAGAAACCCCAGCCTTTCAGAGCAGCAGTCTCTCACAAACTCTGTGTACTTGGCCTCTAACCATTTGCAGCCACCAACCTGGACTAAGTGTCAAATGAAGCAACAGGTAGGAATGATACTGACGAATACTGTCGGGTGACGGTTGTTGGGGAGCTGGGAGACAGAAGAATTAAAATGCAGTCCAGGGTCACTGGCTGATCAGGGACAGATACCTGATACCTAGGGCGTAGCTATAAATAGCAGAGGATGGTAGTATACGTTTATATTGATAACCTTTAAGAAGGCCAGACTAACATTAAAGTAGACTTAAAGAAGATGGGGAGAGATGAAAAATAATTTATAAGATTTATATCCAAAACAGTTTTTTAAAAAAACATTTTGGTACGCAAAGGTGTAAATGTTCTTTATACCTTTGGGTTATCAGAAAATTTCCCTTCCCTTATGATGACAGAAACTAAATAAAGGGTTTCTATATAGTTTGAACACCAGCAAATTGTTAGAATATGATTTTAGTGTCACGGTCTTAATTTTTTTTTTCATTGAATTTAATGTAATCATTTTGATATATTGTCTAAAATTCTCATAGTTCAGAGGCCAAGCTAAATGTTTTGTGGGAAGCTTAACTTTGAATTCCAAACCTTTGCTGTAATTGACTTTGTCACTTTTCGTTGTACTGACTTGGATTTGCATTCTTGTTCTACTTGAGGGGAAACCAGAAGGTAGTTGAACTAGGTAACCAAGAACCTCCCCTTGACTGTCTGTGTGTGGCTGAAAATTTACAGATACAGTTTCTTCAACATACATTCATTTTCCTGGGGATGATTGTCTTGTGCTTATGACATGTGAGAGGGGAGATTTCTCTCACTCTCTGCTTTTTCCCAGCCTGCATATATTTTTTTTAACTCTAAAATAGATCATCTTGTCGTATATCCCCATCCTGGATCTCTTCTCTGCCTTATTTTACCAAAGATACTGGTTCTCTTTTTCTCCAGACAGTTCAATAAACATTCACCAAGCTCCTGTAGTATTCTCAACTGCTGGCTCGTACCTTATCTCTAAGACATTATAGTACTTCCTCTCCAAGTACCAGTGATGAAATATTAGTATCTTTCAGTTTATAGAGCACTTCTACATGCATAATTTCATGTTGTTCTCGTCCTGATCTTTTGAAGTAGAAAGGGCAAATATTATTGCCATTTTATGGACGAGAAAACTAAAGCTCAGTTATTTGTTCAAGGTTCCGCTGAGGATCCAATCTCTTTACTGATTCCAGTGTGCTGTGTAGTCTCTGTATAACTCAAATGTGGTTTTTCTCTCTCCTACGTCCCTCCCCGCAAAAGATCAGCTGCATCTTTTTTTTTTTTTTTAACTTCTGTTTATTTGACTTAGGTCTTATTTGCAGCGTGCAGGATCCTTTTTTTTTTTTTTTTTTTAGTTATGGCATGTGGAATCTAGTTTCCTGACCAGGGATCAAACTACCCAGGCCCTCTGCTTGGGAGCGTGGAGTTCAAACCACTGGGCCACCAGCGAAGTCCCTGCATCTGGTTTTTAATTTTCTGATTTTTAGGTCAAAATGTGGCTATTTGAGAACATTAGTCCTGGCTCTAGAACAAGGCCAGATATAGTGCCTCTGACCTAAAAGGGCTTCATCTAACCCCTTTTCTCGTTATGAAAAGATGAAGGTGATATGGCTGCCTCTTCCCCAATAACCATTTCTCTTAGACTGGATATCATGAGAGTGTGACACATTTGTGGTTTGTGGGGACATGAAAAGCATTTGAAGGTTGAAAGTAGAAACATTTCTGCGACTTTAATTCTTGTGAGGCCTGCTCAAGAGAGAGCTACACACTCCCTGACATTCTTAGGCCCAGCTTGGCTCTCGGGCTACCTGCCAGGCGGCCACTCCTGCTGTCCCAGGTCCTGTTTGTTCCTCCTGACTCACCCCACTCCTGTATGCTCAGTTTGCTTCCTGCTTAGCCCGATTTTCGTCCCATGGCTGAAACAAAAGGTCAGCAACCCAGGTCATGCCGCCCAGTGTGGAAGGACTGCCCAACACTATAGGGACCCTCCCCTTCTAGGGCATTCCCGCAGCAAGACCTCAGGGCGTCGGGATGGGGTCTGCCAGGAGAGGTTACAAATCAGGAAGTCAGAGAGTTTGGTGGGGGGAATCCTGAGCGCATACAGCACCTGGCAGCAACTCAAGCTAGAGAACTCGACCTAGTATCCAGGGAGACTATAGTTAAGACCAGAATGACCTCGCGTTTTCTAGGACAAATGCTCGAGTGCTAATATTTTTTTACTTAACATAGTAAATCAAGAGTTTTCAACTGGACAGAAAAATAGTGTTGCCTAGAAGTGCCATATATTTTATTGATTTTTTTTTTTTTTGGCTTCTTAAAATGATACTCATTATAAGATAAAATTTAAAGCCGGAGAAAATTTTAATAAATTTTCATAAAATTCCTGTGAAAATCTATAAATCAGACAAAAACAGTTCCAGTGTTTGGGTGAACATCCTTCCTATATGTTTAACATGTTTCTAATATGAAGAAGCGGGGCTTCCCAGGTGGCGCTAACGGTGAAGAATCCACCTGCCAATGAAGGAGACGGGAGAGACACGGGTTTGATCCCTGGGTCAGGAATACCCCCTGGAGTAGGAAGTGGCAGCCCATTCCAGTATTCTTGCCTGGAAAACTCCATGGACAGAGGAGCCTGGCAGGCTACAATCCATGGGGCCACAGAGTCCGACATGACTGAGCGCAATATGAAGAGACATAGATGTTCCTTCTTTCCTCATTGCTGTTATGCATATTTCTTTCTCGTTTTAATATTCCTGAAATTAAGCTTACAGTCAATGTATACATTGACTTTGGGGTTCCTTCTATATTCTCCAAAAGAAACTTTTATAAATATTTTAGTGTCTTAAGATCATTTCTATCAAAACAGACTAATAGTTTATACAAATTAGATTACATATATGTCTATATATATCATTTCTATTTTACAATGAGATAATTTTTAACAGCAGTGATTGTGAAACTGAAAGGCACTCTGTTGGGTCCAAATTTGATACACATTTCCAAACTTAATATCTTTAGAAATTTGGTGTGAATTTACATTACACTAACAGCATGTGAGGGTATCAGTATTTTTAATGTTTGTCGTTCTAGTAGTTGAGAAGTCATTTAAATTTTCTTCTTTTTTTTCTGGTAACTAGTAATTTAGCATACTGACATATGTCTTTTTTAATACCTTTTATACCTTTCATGAATGGCATATTTTTTTCTTTGCTACCTTTTCTCTTATAGTCTTGATCTTTTCCTTATTAGTTTCTGTGATTTCTTTATATATTAAGATATTAACCCCATCATTTGTAAAATTGCTATACAGTATTAGTTTTTAGTTGTTCAAATATATCAGATTTTTTTTTTTTTTAATGAATTCTGATTTTCAGGTCTGCTTAAAGAAGTCTTCCCCCCACCAACTCTAAGTCCAGGGTTGAAAGTATTCACCCATGTTTTCTTCTCATCTTCTGAAGTTTGCCTGTATTATATTTAATAAGATAAAATCCATCTAGAATTTAGTTTAAGAAGTCTTCTCAGATTCTGCTTTCAACACAGATTTAAATCAGCAATGAAAAGATTTTGCCATGCATTTCTTCTGTATTATATAGTGTACTTTTTTAACAGTCTAGCTGTTGGTTTTTTAAAAAAATCATTTAGCCCACTGACCCCTTCTTGATCAGTCTCTGTTCTGAGATTGTCAGAAATTAAGCAAAGAGAAACACTTACCATCCCTGATCAAACATCTCTAAATTTCTCTGCAGTTGTAAATCCAAGTCCAGTGGAAATTCTTTTATTTTTCTTTTGCACTGTGGATAAAATAAGCCAGACCAGTACTGTTTGTGTGACCAAGATATAATTATATTGTATCATGAAAGTAAAACATGGCTCTCTGTGATATGCTTAGCTTTCCTTACATCCCCTGCAGTGATAAGGCCTGGGCAGAAGTTAATACCCTTGAGATAGGGCAAGAGAAACGTTGACTACATTCTGCTGGGCTCATGTATTACATTGACATTCCAGAGAATCAGTTCCCACTGGGGTGTGGTAAGCAGTTATTTCTAAGGGTGGAAAAAAAGTTTGATCAGGGATTTGCCTAACCAGGCTATTGAAAAATGTCATCTTTCAGTTCGGCTGAATGTAATGGCAGTGTGGTAATTTACTAGTAATGGCCCACATCTCTGTTCACTCTTTGACACTTCTATTGCAGTGGATGATAGCACTGGAGTTATAAACTGCATCTGCTGGAAAAGTCTGAATAATACCAAATCCTCATCAGGTAATTTTATTTGCCATGCTTCTTTACTTTTATGGGGCTTCCCTTGTGACTCAGCTGGTAGAGAATCTGCATGCAGTGCAGGAGACCTGGGTTTGATCCCTGGGTTGGGAAGATCCCCTGGAGAAGGAAAGGCTACCCAGTCCAGTATTCTGGCCTGGAGAATTCCACGGACTGTATAGTCCATATAGTCCGTGGGGTCACAAAGAGTCAGACACGACTGAGTGACTTCCGCTTCACTTCACTTTACTTTTACAGCTGACCAACAGATGTAACTCAAGCTAGCTCAGGGGAACAGTGGTAGTGCTAATTTTCATATTTGTCCATTGGTGAATTACACTGATAACTTGAAGCACTATACCCAGAACTTTGGGTGCTCTGTAAACTGATATAGGGGAGCCCATTGCTTTTCTTGCTTCCATTTCTTTGGTGCTCACTTCCTCCTAAGCCTATAGGAATGTGAATAGATAACTAGAAGTTTCAGCATTTCATTTTTACCATCCAGTTATTATAAAAGTCAAGATGTTTTAGCCTGATTGCTGATCAGGTGAGAATCCCCTTGCTCTGGATGTATCATTTGACCAATGCTCTTTTGAAAGCCTTGGCCCTGATATGGTTGCCACTGGCTTCTATGTTCGCATGATCTGGATTTTCTGAAATCTCTAGCTTATTCATACAGACATTCCAGAGACTGATGAGAGGGTAAGATAGGATTCCTTTGAAGTTAGCCATTAAATAATACAAACTAAGGAAGAACTTTAAAATTGTATTGAACTCATTGGCTCTAACTGAAACATCTTTTGGAATTTCTTGAATATGTTTTAGTAGTCCTTAGGTAGTTTATGAGCTGCTTAAATTCATAATATTAAAAGAATACATGTATTATACAATAGCGGTGATCATTTTTGGTTCTAGAGAAGCGATGGAGACTTCGCTTATTTCTTACTTCTCTCTTTCTGCAGCATGTGCAGTATGGTGCCGTGTGCACTGGGGTTATTCAGTAGCTATTGCCAGCTCTGATATCTAACGTGTGCTATCTGTGTCCTTCTGTCATACATGGTGAGAATGTGTAACATTTGGAGTAGTTTCTTCTCTTTTTTTCCCCTGACATTACCTGTCAGAATTTCATCTCCCTACTTTGACTCTACTGACCAGTAGGGATGCTCCTTTGCTTAATTTTTGGATGTATTTACATTTAGAATTTGACCATCGTTTTCCTATAACTTTGATATTCCCATTTCCTAATTTGGGAACATTTGTATCAGTGGTAATACTAAGCTGAGGAAGCTTTGTGGATTTAAAAAAAAATGAAGGGAGACAACAGGTTTTTATGCAGATTCGTCACAAGGTATGAAATAGACCTATGAAACAGTCAGATATTTGAATTTTCATGTATGTCCAGGGTATTAAAATTACTTTCAGGTTTGTGGTTGTATTGTCATGATCTTCAATCAGAAGGGGTAGTTTCAATGTGCTGTCTTTAGACTGAGGGTCAGCATGCTTTTTCTGTCGGGGCCAGACAATAATTGTGTTCTGCTTTGTGGGCCCAATGGTCTGCATCTCAACCATTCAACATCACCACTGTAACACCAAAGTGACTGAAGGTAGTACATAAACAAAGGGTCATGGTTGTGTTTCAATAAAACTTTATTTATAACAACAGATTGTGGATGGATTTGGTCCATGGGCTGTCATTGATACACTGCTGTTTTTAGACATTGTTTTCATTTTAAAAATCAACTATTTAAAAAAAAAATCATATCATCAGATATATTATGTAACTCTTAGTAATTTTTAAGATAAAATATCTATTAATACTGAAAATGAGATTTTAAAAATAACTGTAAGTAGACCAATAGATGAGTAGTCACAGTTAGTAGCCTTAATTAGAAATTGCTTTGAGAATAAAAAGTGAGGGTAAGGGTGCAAGGAGAAAGCCTGAAAGTGATCCTCATCATGTTATATATGAAGTGATATTTTAAAATTGTTCCCAACTAGCCCATTCTATCCTTTTAACTTAATTGCCCTCAGTTTTAAAGCTTTCCACTGGAAAGTGGCCATTGAAGACTAATTTTTTTAAACAAAATTTAGTCTAAGTCAGAAATCATGTTCCAGTTGGTATCTGGGTAAAAATATAATATCAACTCTTATAAATGTCACATTGAATGTACCATTTGGACTCAGCTTATGAGAAAAGTTAAGAAAGCTTGGCATTTAATATTAGAATTTGAAAGGGGATTTATCTTTCGGAGTGGAATAGGCTACTTAAAATGAAATTGTCAGACTCCAACCATCTCATTATACTCATTAAATTACACAGCTTGAGCCGTTCTTTCAGCAATTTGGTTCACCCTTTAAATGAAAGCTGAGCCTCTTTTTCTCAGACCAGCTCTCAGTCTGATCATTTCAGCAGTGCTATATGAATCATTTATTATTACCTATAACATCTGAATCATGGCAGTGAAGTTTATAAATATGTTTAAAATTCAGCCTAAATAGAAGAGGACTTAAAGATAGAAACCTAGACAGAATAACCTGTTAAAAAGTAATACGTGGGTATTTTCTGAAGAAACCCAGTAAGTCGAGTAACGTTAAACTGATTGTGTCTAGATTCCAAGCTATTGGTTACTGGTCTACACAGAGTTCTCCGAGCTCTTTGGGTTGCTTTTTCCCTTAGTATAGTCAGTGTATTAAGAGAAAAGTAATGCCTTTGTACGTTACAGAGGCATGGTTATCTCAGTTGTATTAGATTTAAAAGCAGAAAATTTGATCAACAGACTATTATTCATTCTATTATAGGAACCCTAGTATATGACAAAGCAGAAATAATACAACAATAGGAAATAAGTAAGCATTTAACAAATGTTATTTGTTGATGTTCAGGTTGATATGTTGGTTGGAAATTTTCAGGTTGATAACAATATTTAAAAAGAGGTAACTGTGACCACTGTCCTGCAACTTACATAAAATAACCCAAAGAAGATAGAGTTATGTATTTATCACAATAAGTATGGGGCTAATCTGTGTTAAGCTCTTTTATATGTTTAGCTGTTAAAGCAAAGAAAGCAATCACTGGTGACAAGAGATAAACAATTTTTTCAAAATTTTATGTATTAAAATGAAATCAAATAAACATTTAAAAAAAGCACTGGAATGTGGAGAAGGGATGTAATAAGCATTATTGATAAAGCTTCCCTGCATTTTTTTCAGAAATAAACATAAAATGTTCAAAAGAGATGAAGGGCTTATGCATGAAGAAATGCAGAGAGTAGATCATCTTATATAAAAACACATAGTCTGTCTGGCAATTTAAAAGCAAATGAAATGCTATAGAATCATTATATGCTTTTTAAGGTGTTAGAAACCCAAATGACTGAAGCCAGCATAGGAGCCGTAAGGCTACATGCCTTGCTGGTGACACTTTGTAAAAGAAGAATGAAAAAAAAAAAAAAAGAAGAATGGGGATTGTTTGTTTGTTTTCTGACAAACATTCTGATAGTATGCAATGAACTCTAAACCTGTTTGTCCTTTTCTATCCAGTAATCCCCAATGAAAGACCCCAAGGAAAGCACAATTTTTGTCTTGAGGGCCTAATTGTTCATTTTTCATAAGTATCTGACATTTTTTGAATGTTTCCTGTGGTGGATCTGGCATTATGCTAAGCTCATGATGTAAGGATTAACTAAGACCATGCACAACAAGTCCCATGTGTGAGAGGGACTGTTAGGTCCACAACAGAACTGAGGAAACAGGTACAGTGAAGTTAAGCAGCCTGCCCAAGGTCACACAGCTAACAGGAAGTGACCTGACGTTCAAGCCAGGTCTGTCTGACTCCATTACCCAAGTGCTGACCTCAAAGCCCTGTACAGGGCTAGCGATAAAAACCAAAACAAAAAAAAAATTACGAAAGCAGAAAGAGGAAATATCTCTAGAGACCATCTGAAACTGTGGCGTATGAACACGCTGGAATGCTGTGTTGTTATTTCAAATGCTGGATTGTATAGACTCTGTGGATACATGTGTGTATTTGAAGTGATGCTAGTCAGAAAAACAACACAAAATTGTTGATACACACTAGCTGTAACTATGGAAAATATGAGTATATTCATGGCACAAGCAGCTGAGAATAAAGAATAAGCAGGAAGGCTCTGGGGTTAGAGACTGCCTGAGTTCACACTCCAGCTTCGTTGCTAACCAATCATTTTACTGCGGGCAAGTTGTTTGACGTCTCTGTAACTCAGTTTCCTCATTAGTAAAATGGGGCTGATAATAAATAAGAGTGGTTGTGAGGATTAGATGTGCTGATAGGTTATGAAGTCTTCAGAACAGCACTGGCAGTACCTGAACATTCATGGCTATTCTGATTTTCATTATTTAACTAATACATTTTGGAAGTAAATTCAAGTGATGGAAATTATTTAGAATTGAGTGTGCATTGGGTTGTTTTCACCATAAAGTTGCTTGCTCAGTCACTCAGCTGTGTCTGTCTGACTCTTTGCAAATCCGTGGATGGTAGCCCTCCAGGTTCCTCTGTCCATGAGATTTCCCAAGCAAGAATGCTGGAGTGGTTTGCCATTTCCTCATGCAGGGGATATTCCGGATGCAGGGACAGAACCTCTGTCTCTTGCATCTCCTGCGCTGGCAGGCAAATTCTTGAAGTTGCTTACATTTATAGTTTTAAGTGGTGTGAGTGAGTGTTCGTGTGTGTGTGTGTGTGTGTGTGTGTGTGTGTGTGTGTGTGTGTGTGTAAGGAAGTGAGCGAAAGCAGGAGAGAGCAAGAAGTCAGCCTAGTTACTCAACAAAGAAGAGAAGTGAGAGAGATTAGGGTATTGAGTATCTCAGTGGAACACCAGCCTTGGGCAGATTTACCTTCCCCATAAACAACTGCGAATGGAGACTCCTGGGCCCCTTTCCCCTCAGGCCAATATTCTGTCTCCCGGCAAGGACACTTTTCAAGGGTTGTTTAGAGCTATTGCCACCAAACCCAGCTGAACTCACACAGAATTCAGCTCAAGCCTTTTGCACAGGTGATGTTGGGGGAGGAAAGAAGACACTGGACACTGGGTTGTCCAGCCTCCCACCAGACTCTGTTCCCGTCACCCAGACCTTTGAATAATTACAGCTTATGCCTTTTATTCAGTAGAGGATTTTGAAGGATGACTCAGATTTCCTACAGTCGAGCAACCAATCAGAAGTAGAATAAATAAATGTTTTGTGTCTGTCTTACCCCAAGCTCTCTCCCAAAGATGATGGAGTGATCGTGTTGTGTATTTCCTTCTTTCCTTCTGGCCCTAACAGCTACAGCTGCTCCAAGTGCAAGAGAGCTGAGCTTAACCTCTCAGCTTAAGAAGCTGCAAGAGACCACTGCACAGAGAGCAAAGTTAGAAATTGGGGACATTATCCGGGTCAGAGGCCACATCCGCATGTTCAGAGGAGAGCGAGAGATTCATGCCACAACTTATTGTAAGCATTCAGTATCTCTGCCCAATTGCTTGTTGTTTTGTGTATGTGTCCAGTAAGCTCATTTAGTAAAAAGTCAAATCTGAAAAATTCAAATAAAAAGCTTTAAAGAAAAAAATTGTATTTGCAACATGATTCGTTAAGAAAATCAGCATTTATTTATTTTGAAGAGAAGTAACTTTAAATAAATTGGGAAAGAAAATAAGTGATTTATCATATATGGCTGACATTTTATTTGGACAACATAGTAGAGTCTCTAAAGTACTTTGAAGTTTTTAGTGTGAATCCATTTGGGGAGGAGCGTTCATAGTCTTGAAAATGACGGGAGATTTCTGGAGCACCACTGAGGAAGTCAGCTAATTGGAAGCATGACAGTGCTTTGTCATCTGAGCCATGCCCTTTGCACTGATCTGGCTGGTTTGCACTTGGAAATCTCAAGGACAGCCCCAGTCATCCACCACGGTCCCAGATGCGTGAACATGTCTGCATGCTTTCCTTCACCTTGGTCTACTCTGGTCATGTCTGTGACACTTCGGGCATCGCCTGCCCTCTCATGGGATGGCCGGAGACCATTTAGTGCTTGCTTCTAGACCGTGTGATCCTGGGCATCCGTAAGGAAGAAGGCCCACCCAGGGCCCCATTTACTGTTGCCCAAGCAGCAGTCTGGACTTGGGAAAGAGCTAATCTCAGTGTTGTTTCCATGGCTCGTTAGATAAAGTGGATGACCCAGTGTGCAACGTTCAGATCGCAAGGATGCTGGAGCTGCCTGCCATCTACAGGAAAGTGTATGACCAGCCCTTCCACAGCCCTGCCCTACAGGAAGATGAGGCACTGAGGTAAGGCATGGACTGCAAGTGCTGTGGGTGTGAGCCAGCCAGTGGGATCCCAGGTGCTGGCGTGGGCCTGAGCCGGCCACTCCCTCCCTGTGGGGCCCCAGGCAAGTCTGTCACTGTCCAGATGCCTCCGCGTCCTCATCTGTAACACGAAGGAGGTCACAGTGCAGATGTTCTGAGGTGCTGGGAAGGAACATACATGTGTGATTGGAATCTCTGAAGGAGTGGAGGGGGGAGCAGAGAAAAAATAATTGAAAAATTCGCGGATGAAAATTTCCCAAGTCTGATAAGAACTGAACACTCACAGATGATCTAAGAAGGTCCATGAACCCCAAGAAATCTGAAGAAAACTGCACCAAGGCTCACTGTGATCAAGGAAACAATACCTCAGCCAGAGAGGAGTTTATTCTCTTTGAGAGAGGGACAAATAATCAGGAGGAGTCAGAATATATGTGTGTTTGTAACTCTATGCCTCAAAGAACTCAGAGAAGACAGAAATAGCCATAGTGGCTGCTGGGGGTGGGTGGATGGGGGCCGGGAGGAGGGTGGAAAGGAGACTCTTTACCGTGTATCCTTTAACCTTATAGACATACTTATAGATTACATATTCCAAAAACTTACTTTAAAAAATCCCCAAACTAGAGACCTGTGTAAACAGTGGAAGTTCTCCATTTTCCTGTCTCCCGCCTCAGTGCCATTTCCCAGAGGTTACCACGGTGCAGGGTCGCAGCGTGTATCCTGTTAGGCTTGTTTGTTCTCCGCACACACAAGCATGCGTATCCACCCGCGTATGTTGTGGGTTGTCATTTGCTTCTTGACAAAAATGGCACTGTCCTTCACATACTGTTCTTCAGCTTGATTTTTTTTTTTTCTTAAATCACAAATATCAGTTCCCATAGTTCTGCCTCATACTTTTAAATAACCATGCAGTGTTCACTGCGTGCGTTGCCCCTTATGTGAAAAACACACGTCCTTTTGACACGTCACTTGCTAGCCATTCGTGTGTGCACGCTCAGTCACATCCGACTCTTTGCAAACCTCTGGACTGTAGCTCGCCAGGCTCCCCTGTCCATGGGATTTCCTAGGCAAGAATACTGGAGTGGGTTGCCATTTCCTTCTCCAGGGGATCTTCCCAACCCAGGGATCGAATCCACATCTCCTGCATTGGCAGGTGGATTCTTTACCACTGAGTCACTTGGGGATCCCGTTTCAGGTTCATGCACGTTCAAAAGGAACAAACGTAATATTAATAGTTTTCTGCAAGTCTTGTTCAAACTTTCCCCCAGCAGCAATCCTGGCACCCTGGACCTTGACAGTCTCACATGTCTGCTGAGTGAAAAGGCCAAAGAGTTCCTTGTGGAGAACAGAGTGCAAACCTTTTACCAGCAGGAATTGGAAACTGTGGAGTCCCTTCTGTCCCTTGCCAACCAGCCTGTGATTCACAGCGCCTGCTCTGGGCAAGTAAGTATGGCGTGCCCACGTGAGAAATCAAGGCCCCTGCCCCAGATCTGCAGTTGGAGAGTGTGGGTAGACATGACTGTGGCATTAAGACTCACAGGGTGTACTCAGAGTGTGGAGGTTATGTTGATTCTATTCTGGAAAGGTCACTGACCACTGAGAATTTGAAAGGAGAATGGACGTGCCCTTTTCCCCTCCTTAATCTCATGAAGCTTAATCTTTGGGTAGGAAAAAAAAAACAGTCTAAGGTTCATAGTACTTCGTATTCACTGAGATAGACATTTAATTTCAGCAAGAACCAAAGAAGGGGGAAATAGATGAGAAGAACTGATTATTCTTGCAAAATTATTTTTTGAACAGCAAGATGATTCTTGAACTTCAACCAAGGTTCTTAATGACTTGCTCTCTCTTCTCCATAGTAAGGTTAACTTGTCCTGTGTTAGGAGTTTGAATAAAGAACAAGTTGTATTCAGTCTGGTTTATAAACAAAAATTTTAAGAAACACTCAAATAATTTTTTATTTGTCCTAGAAATAGCAATCCCTGTTTTTTCACCCACAGTGTTATAGGGTGAACTTAAGTTGTTTGGTCTTTACTTATTGGCCTGGAATTAAAAATTATCTGAGACTTTGCTTTTAGGCTTTCCCTTTCAGCACAGTTCCTCAGTTTTTTCGTTGTTGTAACACGACTTGTATTTGTTTGTTCCACCGGGAATGATCTCTGCTTGAATGTCACCTTCTTGCCCTCCCTGACCTTCTCCTCTAATAGTCATCAGCTTCCTCACCGTGTTATGACCCTGTTACCACATCTCGTGATAACACTGGTATTTATTTGTTTGGCTGTCTATTCCTCCACCAGAATTTAAGTTCTCTAAGAGCAGAGGCTTTGTCTTGTCTCTTTCTTTGCTGTCTAGAAAGGGCCTGGAACAGAGCTGGTGTAAAGTATGTTCTCCACAGTTATTTGTTGATAGAAAGAATGAATGGTTTTAAAAATTCAGGTAGCTCAGAAGTTAATCCCCTGGCAGTCCAGTGGTTAGAACTCGGAGCTTTTTCTGCCAAGTGCCCGGGTTCAATCCCTAGTTGGGAAGCCAAGATCCCACAAGCGTTGCTGCATAGCCAAAAAATAAAAGGAAACAAGCAACAAAAATTAAATAAAATAGAAAATAAAAATTCAAATAGTCCCTGAAAGTATCTAGTTTTCCCATCCTCCCTCCTCCTCCCCTTTCACTAGAGACAAGTGCCATTGCTAGGCTCATGAATATCCTTCTGCGATAATCTGCACACATAAACTAGAGGTAGTTGTATCCTTTCTTTTACACAAATGGTATCCTACTTAACACTGTACCTACGTAGCTTTTCATTGTGTGTGTGTCCTGTAGGTCCTTTCCCCAACCATGTGAACATATTTGCCAGTCCATAATGATCTTTTACTATGTGTACCGTAGTTTCTTAAGGGGTCTGGTCGTTCCTGGACTGTTCAGAGTTTTCTAGTCTTTTGTCGTTGGCAGCAGGGCTGGCGTGGTAACCCTTGCGAGGCAATATGATTATTCTTCACCATTCCGACGGAGGGCTTCCCTAGTGGCTCAGTGGTAAAGAATCCGCCTGCCAATGCAGGAGACGTGGGTTCAGTCCCTGGGTCCAGAGGATCTCCTGGAGGAGGAGATGGCAACCCACTCCAGTCTTCTTGCCTGGGAAATCCCATGGACAGAGAAGCCTGGCAGGCTGCAGTCCACGGGGTCGCAAAGAGTCAGACACAGCTAAGCGACTAAACAACAACAGCATTCTGGTGGAACAGATACCAGGTCCCCATCCCCACCTTGAGTGCGACCACTGCTTCTCAGTTTCGTTCGTGAACCTAATTATCTCTTCCTGGCACCAGGCCGCATGCCCAGTGACCCGCAGTTTCATACACGGAGGTGAGGGATACCGTTTCAGGAAACACCGAGGTGGGGTGGGTCAGGGCTGGCCGCTTTGTTCTGCACCGCTGTGGCTTCTGCACAGGGCTAGCTCCCCAGCTGTCCACTGACAGCACAAGTGACCTTCCTCCCACTTAATCATTTAGAAGAGGCTCAGTGCCAGCTTGGCCTCCGAGGACTTCTGAGCACTCTCTTGGCATGTTTAGAAGGAAACTTTGAAGCTTAGCAAAGACCACATTCTTCCTGTGAGCCAGCTCTTCTGCGAGAATTCAGTAGGGAGAACTGAGGACTAGAAAGCCCCTCCATTCAGAACATTCCAAAGGGGACTTTTGGCATGATTATCTTTTTGTAAATGTTCAGAGCAGAAATCCGTGCCTGCCCGGTGCTGTATGTTTAAAAAGCAATGAATATGGCGCTATATCTGTTTTGTCTCTGGAAGCTCTTTTTCCATCAATTATGAATTATTCTCTTACATGGCTCTGGTTGGGGAGGTCAGTGTTGTGACACTGAATTCTGTTCACTAGAGCCTGGGAGACCTAAGACGCTTCACAATGATGGTGAAACCCTAGATCCTTTGGCACTTTCTGTAGTCATACAGATGAAAGCTTAACAACAACAGAAAATCGTTGTGATCGTGTTATACGTGAGAAGGTGGGAAGAGTGGGTTTGAATGTTTTCCTCCTTTCTTTTTTTGTCCATGGTGGCCCATCTTAGCACATCCAGAAACATGATAAGCAAACTTGCAAAACCATTGTTTCTTTGACAGCTGGATAAATGTTGAGTTTGTTTGGGAATGAAGACTATATATATACTTCAGAGATCCACCCAGTTCCTGACCCGCCACAAGGAGAGGCCTGCGGAGGCTTAGCCCGTTCAGCCAGTCACTGGTTTTGTTTCTGAGCAGTTTCGATTTCCTGAATGGGATGAGTCTGTCACTGCTCTTTAGAAAAGACAAGACAGATACACCTCTCAGGCCAGGGAAACCTCCTAGCTACAAGGGCCACTGGGGTTTTATCCTCAGGACCATGTCTTTACAACCAGCAGGGAATTACATCCCAAGGTCAGCTGAGGCAAATGTTTTTGGAAAGGAAGCTTCACGCATTGTTGATATTTACAGAGAGCCTTTTCTGCTGGGCCCCTCTGGTTCACAGCTGAAACTGCTGTTACTCTCCCATGCCTCACACCCTCCCTTCCTGCTGCTCCGTCTCACTGAACTCGGGGAGGAGGAACCGGGCTTCCTGTATGGTCTGGGGATAATCAACAGTCATTTTCAATGACAGGAATAACCACGTAAAAGCATTTCTAGTCAGTTTCCAATTTACTCCTATATTGGTAAGAGGTAGAATAAACTCAACCCTTAGGATCTTTCTATTAAAGATGAATCACCTTAGAATTATGAAGATAAAGTAGTTGTATAGAGTTGTGGTGGGGGAGCCTTTGTTGGGTTGATCATTGCTTTTCCTAAGTAAGAGCACTCATGTATGAAATTAGAAAAAGCTCTCCCCCAGCTCCCCCCTGAATAAAAAGGCATGTGGCCGAGGATGGCTGGATGAGGTGTTTATTCTAAACATACCCAGATAGCTTTTCTGCCTGTGGGAGTCATCAAGTATTTCTCAACCTTATTCTCCCTTCAGAGAATTGGATGCTGTCATTACCTGAAATGCTTGTCAACTCTCAGACCCAGGTTCTAATGCCGAGGTTCCCTAGGCCTGTTCTGTTGAGGAAAAAAACCCTCGACTCTGAATATAATCAAGAAAGTTAGACTCTTCTCTTCAGCCCAGGAGAGCATGTTTCTGAAACGTCGCCAAGATCTATTAAATTCAAACTATGTTGTCTGGGAGGCCTCTCCTAGGAAGCAAAGGTTTCTTTCAGGATGGAATTGTCAATACTGGAGGCCATGTTGGGGTGCATTTTCTCTACCTGTCACTTTGAAGGAACATCATAGAAAATCTGAGGTACACTTTCTGTTTCAGCATCTGTGGGTGCTGTCCCATTAGAGAGGCAGGACTTTGCCTTCGCTTTGCCATGTTTTTCTTTTTTTAGGCTCTCTGAACTTTTTTGTTTACAGATTTCTCTCACATTAAAAATGGGTCTGGGGGCTTCCCTGGTGGTCCAGTGGTTAAGACTTTGCCTTCCAGTGTAGCGGGTGTAGGTTTGATCCCTGATCGAGGAGCTAGGATCCCACATATCTCATGGCCAAAAAGCCAAAAATGTAACATTGTAACAAATTCAATAAAGACTTTTAAAAAATGGCCACATCTTAAAAAAAAAAATGGGTATGTACCTTGAAGGACAGGTATTACTCACCACTTCCTTTGTTTCAGGGAGGAACTGAAAATCCCTAGTGGAATAGTTAGAAAGCTACTTCCTGTCTCTACAGGGTATTTCTTTCCACTGGTGGCACATACATCTTTTTGGTCACCCACTGTGTGTCAGGGAGCAGGTGGCCGAGATGAAGCACAGAGTCCCCAATTCAAGAAGCCCGCAATCTGATTAACCATGGTGGGATGTGGTGGAAAACGTGGCTTCCTTGAAATAAGAAGTAGGATGACCTGGTAACCTCTGTAGGCACACTTAGAGAAGGGAAGGGATACCGAAGTTGAAGAGAGAGCAACCTAATATTAGCCTCGTGCCTCTCTTGCTTCCCCTGGGACCCTGTCTGCCTTCAGCCCATGGCCCCTCCCCTTTGATAGGTCTCTGCACGGCTGTTTGCCTTCACTATCCTCTATTTGAAATAAGGAGTCTATTTAATACTCTCTATGTGTTGGAATCCCTAACCTATTTCAACGTGTATTAAATTCTTTGATGTCCTTAGGAAGAAGTGGCATTATTGTTGTTCATTCACTAAGTTGTGTCCATCTCTTTGCGACCCCGTGAACTGCAGCACACCAGGCTTCCCTGTCCTTAACCGTCTCCTGGAGTTTGTTCAGACTCCTGTCTATTGAGTCCGTGATGCCATCCAGCCATCACACCCTCTGTCGTCCCCTTCTACTCTTGCCCTCTATCTTTGCCAGCATCAGGGTCTTTTCCAATGAGTCGGCTGTTTGTATAAGTTGGCCAAAGTATTGGAACTTCATCTTCAGCATCAGTCCTTCCAATGAATATTCAGGGTTGATTTCCCTTATATCTATATAATATATATACACATATGTATATATGAAAATCTTTCATTTTTTTATGCAGAACCATAGATTCTATACATATTGACTCACTTTTTAAATTAAAATTGTGGCCATATGTAAATTGGATTATTTACAAATTTTAATATTGTAAATAAGTTGTTATAAAATTTAATATTGGCCATATTAAAATTGATAAAACAGTTTTAATCAAAGAAGTGAGCCAATGTGTATAGAATCTTTTGTTCTGTATAAAAAAAGATTTTCATCTTGATTTTTCCATTTCCTATCATTGAGTTAAGTTAAACAAAAAACTAAGGGGTAGAACAGTTATCAAGTGTGATTCTGCCAGAGCAGACTTCCCAGCCCTCATTAAATACTGTCCTGCTAGACCCTTGCATACCTGAATCTTTCTGACTCTACCATAAAAAGCCTGTTGGGTGAATTTATAACCAGCTGGTCTAGGGAGTTGCCCTCAAGTGCTATAAGATGGGACTTAACTTCTTTTTTTTCCTTCCTACAGATGGGTTTTAAGAACGACACCACTTCCAGAGCAATTCACAGTATATTTAGGAATGCTGTAAAGCTGCTGCAGGAAAAAGGGCTCGTTTTCCAGAAAGATGGTGGTTTTGATAACCTATTCTATGTAAGAGACTTGCGGTGTAACTTCTTTTCCCTTAGCTTCCATTTGCAAATATATATTACTTAGGAATACTTGTTTGCTGTTTTTAAAAGTCAGTCATTAAGGAGGTACCTAAGGAGTGGAAGCTGGCCTTTATCTTTCCTCTGGTATCATTTTTGGCAGTACATTCTTCTGCACACTTATAAATATATGCCCCTGTTATTAAAAAAAAAATGTGATCATCCTCTAAATCAGGATTTCTCAACTTCAGTTGTTTGGGCCAGTTGACTCTTTGTTGTGGGGGCTGTCCTTTGTATTGTAGGATGTTTGGCAGTGTCCTTGGTCTTCACCCGCTTGAGAGCAGTAGCTGCACGCCCAGTTGTGGCAACCTTAATGTCCCCAGACGTTGCCAAGTATCCCTTGGTACAGTGCAGAACCACTGCTCTAAATAACAGTCTGTACGTTTTTGGATACCAGAACAGCACGGCACCGGCCTCTTTCCACGTGAGTCCTTGGATGTCCGCCTCATTCTTTTTGACATCTGTATGGTAGTCTGTGTTATGGGGACTTGCCATCAATTATTTAACCACTTCTCGCTGATGGACTTTTATGTTGTTTCCATCCTTTGTTCTCAAGTACACTGCTGCTATGTCTGTCTTTTTGTGGACTTTTGTAAGTATTTCTGTGAGATTGACTCTTAAAAGAGGAATGGTTGGAGCAGAGGGCATGTACCTTTAAGGTCTGGGTCAGTACAATCTGCTTGGCTCCACCAAAGGTGGTAACAATTACCATTCCCGCCAGGGATACAAGTGCTTGCCTGCCTCAGTGAAGGAAAGTTGCTCAGTCGTGTCTGACTCTTTGCGACTCCATGGACTGTAGCCTGCAAGGCTCCTCTGTCCATGGGATTTTCTAGGCAAGAACACTGGAGTGGGTTGCCATTTCCTTCAGACTTAGAGTTAAAATTCACCTCCCACTGCCTGACTTTAATCCTGGAGGAACAAAGCTGACAGTGATATCCGTGTCCACGTCGGTAGCATAGATGTGAATGAGCAGCACGTGATTCTTCTGAAGACAAAGCAGAACCCTGAGGACACCCAGAAGCCTCACTCTCTACAGCGTGATTCCTGAGGGGAAGCCTTCCTTAACAGGACATTTTCTTGATGTTGACTTACTCTAGTGATTCCCCTGTTTTAGAAAGTTTTTAAAATTAAGATATGTTTTAAATACTATTTCAGTAACTTTTGGAAAGGGTATTCTGTTCTGCATAAGAGTGGGCGGGTGGTAGGAGGGGGGGCAGGGAAGTTGATTGCCTCTTGTGGGGCAGCTCACCTAACAGCCCCCACCCCCATCCCCACTGTTGCATTCTCCCATGAGGCTCTGCGTGGCCTCCTGGGTTGGTAGGAAGCAGCTCTTCCTGAGGAACAGCAGACGTGGGCAGCCATCCAGCGCTGAGGTGTGGCAGGGCTGGGGCACTTCCTCCTGTGAATCAGTCTGAGCTGGAGTGAGGTGATCCAGCTATAATAGCTATATTTTCCTCAGCAGAACCACCCCACTTTGCTGACTTCACTCCCTGCCCCCACCTCAACCCTGGCCCTAGGTTTCTGTTTTCCTGAGGGCATCACCTCAGGGGCATCGTTGTCCTCTGTCTGTCTAGTGCTTTCCAGCTTTCAGCAGCTCTCCCACATTGCCTTAATCTTCCAGCAACCCCATGAGTCCACAGACGGGTCCCTGTCAGTATCGCCGTCTTAAATCTGGTTATTCCATGTCTCATCGGCCCAGGGTGCATTCCTGACGTATGTGTTTGTCCACTTCTTTCTTTTTTTTCTTCCATTTTTCTTTTTTTTTCTCTCTCTTTTTCTTCCTCTTTTCCTTTCTTTATTCCTTTCTCTCTCTCTCTTTTTTTGTCATTAGATTTACTACTGAATGTGATGGTGAAGCCCATTTGGTGGCTGTTTCCCTGTTACCTGAGCTAGCTGAGAAAGGAACCCAGGTTATATTTGCCTTTGAGAACAGTGTTTCCGTTTATGGCTAGACTTACTCTCTCCCTAGCTTTTCCTTACAGTTTTATTTCTTTTAGTTTTCCCTATGGTTGGGTGAAGGAACGTGAAACCCAAGAAGAAACACAAGAGGGAAGAGTCCTGGGATTTGATCACTGTGCCTCCCCCCAAAATACAACAAATAAGAGAAATTTTATGAATGTGTTATAAATATTTAAGAAGAAAGTTGCTCCTTAAAAGCAGGGGATTCCAGATTTTCTTTCTATCCTGGCCCCAGTGAACCACCTCCCATGGGAATATGTCTGTGGGTCACACACACAGCAGTAAGCTGCTTGGGGATAGAACTGATGTGACAACAGGCCTGATTTCGAAAACCACACTCATTGGTGGCAAATGGATGATGATTGTTATGAAATCTTTAGGAGCTACCCTAAATACTAATTTGGGAGGGTAGGTGACACAGCCTCTCTGTCACTTAACCTTTCTCTCCAAACTCTCTTTTCCTGTTTAGGTAACGAGAGAAGACAAAGAATTGCACAGAAAGATCCACCGGATCATTCAAGAAGAATGCCAGAAACCAAATCGTAAGTGGTGTAATATCCATGTATCCCAGTGTCTTCGAAGGGGAAATGTTCCCTCCTGGAGAGCACTGGACAGAGGGTTAGGAAACCTAGGGCTTTTCCCAGTAACAGCTTAGAGGCGTGACTGGTTCAGACACCTGCCTTCTCGGAAGCTCAGGCTTCTCCTGGCTCAAGTGAGTGTTAGCCTCGCACAATTGTTCTGACCTGGGCCACATCTAAGAGTCAACCTTGAAGCTTTTATGAACATACCACGCTCAGGTCCCAGCCCCAGAGACTCTGATTCACTTGGTGGGGCTAGACAGTAAACTCCTCAGGTGATTCTGATACAGCGAGGTAAGTCATCAGGCTCAGAGTTTTTGACGTCTTTCTGGTTTCATAGTCTCTTGTATGCGTGCTGAGTTGGTTCAGTCGTGTCCAACTCTTTGCGACCCTATGGACCGTAGCCTGCCAAACTCCTCTGTTCATGGGCTTCTCCAGGCAAGAATACTGGAGCGGGTTGCCATGCCCTCCTCCAGGGGATCTTCCCGGCCCGGGGATTGAACCCACATCTCTTATGTCTCCTGCATTGGCAGGTGGGTTCTTTACCACCAACACCACCAAATTTGTGTTATTCCTTGTTCTGCTCTGACTTCTTGTCTCTAAACCCAAACCTGATATTTTCCTCTCTTCTACCGTCAGGCCCTTCAGTGTTGGGAGGAGTGGTTCTAGACATTACAGTTTATGAAGAGTATAATTCAGTCATCTAGAAGCCTGATTAAAAAGAGAAATGGTGTAGAGAAAGAGTTGGGTTTAGTGGAGTTAGGTCAGCCCCTAGTGGTTAGAAACTCAAATTGTAGATAGTCTGAGAACAGACTTTGCCATTTTCACACTAGTTAGAAATAAAGCATTTGTCTTATCTTTAAATCTTGTGTAAACTGACCACTCTTAAAGGTGACTTTTCACAGTCTACCTTTTGTAAACATATGCTAAGAACAAATGTCGGCATATGTCAACAAATGACGCCAGAAGGAGAGTAGAAAGGCTGGTTAAGGAGCACAGGCAGGTCTCTTCCCGCTGCTTGCTTTCTTTCCAGAGAGGTCCACCTCCTGTCCTTAAAGCCACATATGCCTGAGACCTGGATCTTTTCCAGGCTGAGTCAGTGGGTGGAGCAGGACCAGGTCTCCAGCCCTGGTGGTGATGGTATGCAGCCCTGTTTAGCCTTTGAGGACCCATGAGGTCACCTCCCAGAGTGGTGTGATAACAGCTCTTAAAATAAACTGAAAGCAATCTATTATTTGATGCAAGGTTTCTTAACTACTGTTCGCTTCATTCAGAACAAGAAGGAAAAGTATCCTTTAGTTGCATTGAGGGGAAACTGCCTGTCCACAACTGAAGAGCTTTTTAGAGCAATGAAATGCACGATTCTTCTACCAAGAAGGGATGAGAGGGGAGGCTGCTTCCCAGGTGACATGCCTGCACTCATGCTAGTCCCAAGCCATCTGGCCAGATTCTTCTTTTGATGTATATTAGGAACAGGGTGGATAAAGGATTAGTAATCCTAGGGCCTGGTGAAGCAAATGAAAGCAATTCAATCTACCTTTCTTAGGAGAATCAAATAGCCTGGGTGACCTGAGGGTCTATAAAATGGCAGATTTTATACCCAATTCTAATCCACAGGCCAGGTCCTGCTTTGGTGAGTATGTCTGTCAAGGCTCTGCTAGTCAGTCTATAAAAGGAAGCCTCTAAAAATGATAAGCCAGTTCCCTGAAACTAGTGAATTCCCAGGAGACGAATTCTGGAGCATGGATAACAGGATGCCAACAAAAATATCATGTAGGGACTTAGAGTCTGTTGCAGCCACCCCTTTTCATAAGAAATACCTATGACATTAAAAAGTTATTCAGAATATTATATGCATAGGGTGAAAAGTAAAAAAGTACAAAAACACACAGAGAAAAGCCAGACTTCCTCCCAGCACCAAGCCACAGGCTCTGTGTTTCCCTTTCCAAGGTAGTAGATGTCATTGGTTTCTGGTGTATCCTAGAGATGTCATATGCATTTATAAAACACATTTGTGTAGTTTATCCTTCCTAAAATGCCTAAATAAAGCTTAGCATATAATACTCAATGTTCTATACATTATATTTTAAATCTAGAGGTCGTTCTAGAGGTCATTCAGCAACAGTATGTGTATTAAGTATCTGCCTTTTTAATAGCTGTCTTTATATTTCACTATATGTATTGATAGCTTCCCTAGTGGCTCAGAGAGTAAAGCGTTTGCCTGCAATGCAGGTAGACCTGGGTTCGATCTCTGGGTCAGGAAGATCCTCTGGAGAAGGAAATGGCAACCCACTCCAGTACCTTTGCCTGGAAAATCCCATGGACGGAGGAGCTGGTAGGCTACAGTCCATGAGTTTGCAAAGAGTCGGACACAACTGAGCAACTTCACTTTCACTTTCATATGTATTGACAGATATTTGACCATTTATTTAATCATGGCTGTGAGAGTTGGATCATAAAGAAGGCTGAATGCCAAGGAATTGATGCTTTTGAACTCTGGTGTTGGAGAAGACTCTTGAGAGTCCCTGGGACTGCAAGGAGTTCAAACCAGTCAATCCTAAAGGAAATCAGCCCTGAATATTCATTAGAAGGACTGATGCTAAAACTGAAGCTCCAATATTTTGGCCACCTGAAGTGAAGAGCCACCTCATTAGAAAAGGCCTTGATACTAGGAAATATTGAAGGCAGGAGGAGAAGGGGATGACAGAGGATGAGATAGTTGGATGGCATCACTGCCTCAATGGACATGAGTGAGCTCCAGGAGATGGTGAAGGACAGGGAAGCCTGGCGTACTGCAGTCCATGGGGTCGCAAAGAGTTGGACTTAACTGAGCAACTCAACTACAACAACTGAACCTTTAGTTCATTCCTAACCTTTAAAACAAAACACAGAATTGAGTTTTCCATGACAGGATCATGGGTTTAGTCGCTCAGTTGTGTCCGACTCTTTGTGACCCCATGAATTGCAGCACACCAGGCCTCCCTGTCCGTCACCAACTCCCGGAGTTTACCCAAACTCATGTCCATTGAGTCGGTGATGACATCCAGCCATCTCATCCTCTGTCGTCCCCTTCTCCTCCTGCCCCCAATCCCTCCCAGCATCAGGGTCTTTTCCAATGAGTCAACTCTTTGCATGAGGTGGCCAAAGTATTGGAGTTTCAGCTTCAGCATCAGTCCTTCCAATGAACATCCAGGACTGATCTCCTTTAGGATGGACTGGTTGTATCTCCTTGCAGTCCAAGGGACTCTCAAGTCTTCTCCAACACCACAGTTCAAAAGCATCAATGATTGGTAGGAGAACTTAAAATCTTTAGAGTCACTTATGAGGTCGCAAAGAGTCAGACATGACTGAGTGACTGAGCTGAACTGATGAGTATTTTAGCAAAGGGTAAACCTACAATAATGACAGGATCATAAACACAGGCCAGTTTTAAGTCCCTAAAGCACTGGTACTAGGCTTGTCTAAAGATGGGCCATGTGGCATAGTTGTAAAGAGCGAGCTGTTGGAGCCACCTTACCTGGGTTTGAATCCTGGTTCTGCCACTTTGAATATGTGGCCTTGGGTAAGTCTGTGGCTCAGTTTCTTTACATGCAAAACAGATACTAATGGTACCTACATTATGGCTTGTTATAAGGAAGAAATAAACTGGTGTTTTATAAAACTCAGGAAGCTGGAAGAGTGAGAAACACCAAAAACCCCTCCCTCCGCTTACACAGCAGTCCCATCTGTCTGCTATAGCTATTTTGGAGCTCTAGAGTATCTATAAAGGCTGGCAACTTCCAGAGGAAGGTTTGGACAGTAATTAGGCTTGCTTCCAGTCAAGATTCAAATCTTAGTAGCGGATGCCCATCCCATACCTCCAACTACATAGCAGGCAGCTGTGCATGTGTTTCTGGATCTAGGGTGGGCAGAAAGGGCCCAGTCCTCCGTGTGTCAGGGGTCTGTGCTCTGGTCACTCATTACTGCTTCTGATCACAGAGTTGTGGACAGAGAGGTGGGTAGCCGTTGTTGCACCTCCTCCCATTGCTGTGCCTGCCTCACCCAACAGCTGAGGTGACTTCCAAGGGATTTTAAAAAGACTGGCACCCTTCTTTTTAAAAACCCTTCATTTCTTTTTTTTGCCCCTTTTGGAGCCAGAAAAGAAAGACTTAAGACATTCAAAATCAACTGCATATATGGGGAAAATTAGAAAGTGACCTTACATACCCAGGAAAAGGCACAGACTCAGAAATAGACCTGAGAAGACCTTAGGTTTCCATCTCAGGCTATTCTTGGCTCAGAGACGGCCTACAACAACTGAAAAAAATTAGAAACAATAACAAAAAAACAGCTACCACCAGGAAAGGGGAGGAATCTAATCTCCAAAATTACCACATTGTTAGATTCAAGTGTCCAGTTTTCAACTAAAAGCGAAAGATATACAAAGAGACAGGAAACTATGACCCATTCAAAGGAAGGGGGAAAAAAGCAACAGAAACTATCCCTGAAAAAGACCTGATGGCTTATCTATTGCACAGAGGCTTTAAAACAACTGTCTTAAAGATGCTCATGAAAATGATGGGTTAATAAAATGGAAAATATTGATTAAGAGAAAAACTAAAAAGAAATTCTGACAAGGACAGGAACTGAAACGCAACATTTACTAGTGATTCAAAGGCAGATTTGAACAGGAAGAAGAATCAACAGGGCTCTGAAAAAAACAATGAACAGAACCGAAGGGACCCGTGGGACACCATCAGATGGACCAACGTATGTGTTATGGGAGTCTCAGAAGAAGAGAGCAGGGGCAGGTATACTAATGTCAGACAAAACAGCCTTTAAATCAAAATGCTACAAGAAACAAAGAAGGATATTATATATTAATAAGATGTTCGATAAGAAGACATAGCAATTTAAATGTTATGTGTCTAGTGACAGACCATCGGAATATTATATGAAGCAAAAACTGACAGAATTGAAAGAAATAAATAGTTCTACAGTAATAGTTGGAGATTTCAGTACTCCACTCTCAATAGTGGATAGAAAAACTGAATAAGGAAGCAGAGGATAAGAAGATAAGGAAGCAGAGGACTTAAATAAGACCATAAGTCAGCCAGATCTAACCTGTGCACACAGAAGACCACCTAACAACCACATGCATGTTCTTCTCATGCATACGTGGGACCTTCTCCAGGATAGAAGATGTTAGACCATCGGTAATTCTCAACAGATTTTAAAAGATAGATATCATACAAAGTATCTTCTCTCTGACCAGTATCTTTTGAAGTTAGAAGACCATAACAGAAGTAAAGCTGAAAAATTTACAAATTTGTGAGAATTAAATAACACGCTCTTAACCAGTTGACCAAAGAAGAAATTAGAAAATACTTAGAGATGAATGAAAACTAAAACACAGCATACCAAAACTTATGGGACACAGCAAAAGCCGGGCATAACGGGGTACTTTATAGCTAAGAACACTTACATAGGTTTACAATTTCAGGAACGGAAAAAGAAGAACAAAGTAGCTCAAAGCTAACAGAAGGAAGGAAATAATAAAAATTAGAGCACAGATAAATGAAATAGAGAATAGAAAAACAATAGAGAAAATCAAGGAAACCAAAAATTGCTTGTTTGAAAAGATCATCAAAATTGCTAAACATTTAGCTGGGTGGACTGAAAAAAAGGAGAAAAAACTCAGATTACTAAAATCAGAAATGAAAATGAGGACATCAATACTGATTCTACAGAAATAAAAAGGATTCTAAAAAAGTACTGTAAACAATTGTATGCCAACAAATTGTATAACCAGATGAACAAATTCCTAGAAACACAGAGCCTCCCAAGACTAAATTATGAAGACATGGAAAATCTGAATAGATCTACAGTAAGGAGGTTGAATCAGTAGTAAATAATCTCCCAACAAAGAAAAGTTTGGACCTGATGGTTTCACCAGTGAATTGTAAACATTTAAAGAACTAATGCCAGTCCTTTTCTGCCTATAACTGGAAGACCCCTCTATGAACAGCCTTGCTAGACAACCCTCAGATAGCAGAATGGCCTTTGTGAAGAAGTCCTTTAAGACCTCTGGGGCAGTCAGCACTGCTGAACATACATGCCTATACATCACCTTGAGCCCTGAGCCTGAGCACCCAGGTCTTACAAAAACTAAGATTCCAAGCTGAGCAGTGCTGGAATTCCTAGTGTTCCCTCTCTGCTGTGTGCAAACCCAGCTTTGCTTGGTGTCTTTCTCTACCCATCATCAACTCTCCCTCTTGGGAAAAGTTGAAGCTTCTTTAGAGCGCAGACTAGGTTTTGTGCATCTTCTTAGGTTATGAATATAACGATAAGTAAATTCTCCAAGGATGAAGCACCCACAGTGAGTCTCCTTTCATCAACACAAGCAGAGGTGAAGCAGGTGCTTTTCTTCCATTTTATCCGTGAGGATGCGGGATGAGGAACTGGGATGATTTTGCCCCAGTCATAGAGCCAGCACTTGAATTCAAGTCCCTTGGACTCCAGAGTCTGCTCTTCATCTGCCCTCTGTGCCTGTTCCTGCTTGCTCAGTGCTGCACATGTATTAATAGTAGGTGTTCAGGAAATTTTGATTGAACAAATGTTGAAGAAACAGCCTGGAAATGTGGAGACCAGTGGAGTTTCCCAACAGTAACCCCGGTTGGTAGGAATAATGAGTTGAGTAGCCACTAGAGGTCAGAATTAACAAGTCTTTGTTAGCCCACTACCTGTGATCAGCCCTGACCCTTAACAGCTGGGAAGGACCTCAGAGGTGCCCCCACCTCCAGTCCCTCTCCCTATTGGTCAGAAAACCTGGCTTGAAGATGCAGTGACTTGCCCAAAGCCACAGCCATGTTTTGCCCATCACCACGACCCCTCCAGGACTTTCCTGGAGCCTAAAGCATTCTGTCATCTGAAAACAATGTTCAGTGACTGTGCAGAGCGCTAGTGGGCCAAGTGCTAGGCACATGTCAGTGAGAGGCCTGACTGTGCTGAAAACTGGGGAGGGCTGGTTTCCAGGAATGAGGTTTGACTTTGACTCAATGTTACAAATAAGTTTTATGTCATGACCCAATAAATTATATCATTTCATTATACATTTTGCCTCAACTATATATACACATATATAATTGAATATAAACTAATATTTAGCCTACCTTAATATTTATCCTACTTAAAATGCAATACATTCTGTAATCTCATATTCTGGTCTGCCTCAGTCTGTTTGGTAAGAAAAGAATGCTAATCACAACCCACTAAATTGATTTCATGATCCTCATAACTTCAGTATGAATACCGCTATTGCAAAATGATTGATTTCTATTAGGAAAGTGGTCAGTCACCCTGAACTGTCACAAATGGTCCCATTTGTTCTGGTAGAGGGTGAGAAGTTCCTTGAACACAGCCACCACAGACAGACTGTTTGGAAGCCTAGGCAGAGAGGAGTGAGAAGAGGCCAAAGGTCACCATTGCAGTCCCATGGTCCAGGATTTACGGAAGGAATAAGGAGACTGCTGCAGGCTGGCTCTGCTGTCCACCTCAGGAGGGCTCCCACCTGGGAAGCTAGGGGGTTAGCACTGAATCTGTGCACCTGTACATGTGACTTCCCGAGAGAAAAAGATGATCGAGCGCTACAACCCCACGGGGTTATGAGTATACAGTTACTGACTGGGAATCCTGGGAGGCTGAAGGCCTGTGTCCCGGAGCAGTGGTCCCTGGCACACGCCTGAGCACAGGTGATTTGGTTTGTTGTCCTTGGTAAGATAGGCCAGTGCATCTCCTGCTTCAGTGTGCACAGAACCATCGGGGCGGGTGGGAAGGTCTTGTGGAGCTGCAGGTTCTGATTCAGGAAATACAGAGAAGGACTTCCATGTAGAGGAGAGCACAGGGGGTGGGGGGAGAGAAGAGGGTCTGATAGATGTGTCCAAGCTGCGCCAACTCCCTTTTTCCCACAGACGTGGAGAAGGGCTGCCACTTCCTGCACGTCCTGGCCTGTGCCCGCCTGAGCCTCAGCCCAGGCCTGAGTGAGCCCGTGCTGCAGCAGGTGCTGCAGCTGCTGGAGGACCAGAGTGACATCGTCAGCACCACGGAGAAGTACTACACGGCATTCTGAGCAGAGGCCAGCAGGCAGCACAGGCAGAGCGGGGAGGGCGAGGGGAACCAGTTGGCATTCACTCCCAAGCTCTGGTTTTAACATCGTGCCCAGGCCTATAGGTCTGGGGGCAATTGTCTCATAACAAACTATGAAATCTGGTGATTTGAGGAATGGGAATTTGGCATAAATTCTGGAGGCTGCCTTCTACCTGCCGTCAATTCAGTCATTCAGTTGTGTCCAACTCTCTGGACTGCAGCACGCCAGGCTTCCCTGTCCATCCAACTCCCAGAGCTTGCTCAAACTCCTGTCCATCGAGTCAGTAATACCATTCACCCATCTCATGCTCTGTTGTACCCTTCTCCTCCTGCCTTCAATCTTTCCCTGCATCAGGGTCTTTTCTAATGAATCAGCTCTTCACATCTACCTGCTATATCCTGGGATAAAATGACTTATCTCAGCCACAACATGCAAGAAAACCCTCCTCATTGGACTCTGGGCTGGACCGAGCATCACTCACAGAGCAGAAAAGGAAGAAACTGCTGGTGGCTGGCCTGGTTGGAGGTTCTGCCAAGGGGCCTTCCATGGTAAAGGCCCCTGGATGCAGAAACAGAAGAGCGTACAGATCACCAGCTCAGACGCTTTTGAAAACTTTGGACTATCAGGTACTTTCTTGGCATCTCTTGGTGGTTAAGACCCTGGGGTAGGGGACTAGGTCTCCCTGGATGAGTGTTGCTGACCTATAATTTCTGTGGGTCAAACCCCAGCAGTGGGTCCAGTCTTGGGTTGAATTGTTTATAGTGATGGAAATAAAACAGGATCTAAGGCATGGCTCTGTATTTGCTATTTTCCTTTTTTCCCATCTGAATCACAGGGCGTTTCAGTACATGTCCCTGTGCTTGAGGACACTGTGGCTAAATTCAACACATCATCTCTTAATATTCTGAAGTTCTCCGAGGCTGCCGGCCAATTATCTGGCAGTGATAGATGTTATTTTCAAGGTTACCACTGAACATGCAGGACGCCCTGACACCTTCCAAACACTCGGGATGTGCCCAGACAGGTGACGGGGTCATGCTTTTGCTGGGAAAGACAGGTAAAGGGAAGAAATCTGGCGTATGGCATAGGCTTGTTCTAACAGCTCGATGACAAATCCAGCCAGCGGAAAGCAAGTGCAGGGAAAGATTTGGAGTTAATTACAGTCATTTCACAAAAGCACATCTGCCTTTGGCTGCATCCTTAGAATTTGACGTAATAAGCTTTTAGCAGCTCTCCTGGAGAGCCTGCAGGCCTGGTCTGTTGTTCTGCTCTGTGTGGAAACAGAGTGGTTTTACACTCAGAAGTCGCCTGTGGCTCCATGTGTGAGTCCTGGAGTGAGTCCCGACAGATGACTTCCTGTCTTGGACTTTCCTGATTTGACCCAAACCTCTGCCCGGTTTCTAGCAGTTATTACCCAGATAGGTGCCCTGTATTCAGAAGGGTTCCTGTAGAACAGGGTTTACCTGGAATGACACCCCAGTGATTCCTCCTTGAGGTCAGCAGCTGTTCCCTACTGAACACATCTCAGATTATTGGAGCTGCCAGGAAGGCGTCTTGAGTCTGAACATAAAAAGGATACATCCTTGCTCACAACCACCCGGCTTCTAGGGGAGCTATAACCCCAAGGAGGTGATCACAGAAGATGGAGAGAATGAGTGTCCAGGGTGCCCACTGCTGTGTAAAACTGGGGTAGATATTCCTCTACAGGGAGAAATCAGTTATGGTGCATGTGCTCAATGAACGACTATGCAGCCGTTAGGTTAATGGAGTAGACAAATACTGTTGCCATGGAGCAGTATCCCCAGGAGACTGAGCGGGAAGAAAATTGAGTTCCAAATCTATCTATATAATACCACTGACCAGCAACCCCCTGTGTGTCTGTATGTTTCTAAACAGAGTGTTTCTGCACATCCATCCATATAAATGTGGCGAGTATACGCATACATACAGTTGCCCACTCCACTCCTAGGGTTCAGTCCCAGACCTCTTTTCTGCTTAGCTTGCTCCCACTGGAATCTCAACCAGTCCCAAGGCTCAGACCATCTGTATGTTGACAAACCCCAGTTTGCATCCAGTTTACACCTCTTGGAACTCCTGACCCTCCAGTCAGCCTCCTGCTGACAGCTTGATTTAGGTGTCCAACAGACATCACGAATGTAAGATACCCAAAGCCAGGCCCCCACCCACTGCTGACCCCAAACGTGCTCCTTCAGAAGCTTTCCCTGGTTCAGGAAGAGGCAGCTCCATTTTCCCAGCTGCTCAGGCCAAGCCCGTTGACTCCTCCCCTCTCATATCCCATGTCCAGCCTGATCATACTGGCATCTCACTTCTCTACTACCAACCCCTGGAGTATGGCGGGGCTCCTACCGTCCTCTCTGCTCCCTGGCCCCTCTTCAGTTCACTGTTGGCACAGCAGCCCCGCTCCACAGTGCCTTTCTCATCACATGGCACACGGTCTGTCTGTTTCTTACTTAGCCTGCTTATATTCTCCCCAACAGAAGGAACGCTCCATGAAAGCAAGACTTTCTCTCTCGTTCATTTCCTGCTGTGTCCCAGCACCTAGAACAGGGCCCAGCACATCTTCCAAGTGATTCCACGACTATGTGTGTGTGTGCGGCTCCTCTCCACCTGCTGATAACTTCCTCTCTTTCCTGGGGACTTTCTCCAATGTCTTGGAAGGCTGTTCAGGCCGGAAGTACTCAGAATTAACACCTACCAGCTTTAGCCAATGGGACCTGGGGTATAAGTACTTCTGTTCCCTCACCCTTCCAATGAAATATCTCTGAGGCTCATGTTCTACAGCACTTCCCAGAGTTTGTCTGTGGGATGAGGCTCCATCCGCCCACAACAGCAGCTAACTTGATAATCACCCTCAGTTGGCTACCTTACCCTGTCTTACTTTACCCCTCTCCAATACTGTTTGCTGCAGCTCCCAAATGAACGGCTTCCTTTTTGATTCTTGTCTCAGGGTCAGATTCTGAACAAGCACAACACGAATGCTCACAAGTTTATTTGAGAAATTCTAATGAATAATTAATTATGCACATCAGATTGTTAGAAATGCTCCCCTAAGTGACACACTTGTTACCTCTGAAAGGGGAGATGTCAGATGCTTTTTAACTGCATATCTATACTTGAGTAGTGTTACAATTAGTAAATGTCATTATACACTTTCCCAACTGTCTCATAAACATCTTTTTAATTAAAAAAAAATTGGCACAGCAAGCTACAGGATCTTAATTCCCCAACCAGGGATCAAACCCGTGCCTCCTGCGTCGGAAGAGCAGAATCTTGACCAGTGGACCACCAGGAGAGTCCCAAGTGTCATTATACAGAAATAACAAAGCTGTCTCGCTCCCCACCCCGCACTCACATAACCTAAATCATGAGTGAACCAAGAATGCAATGAGGGAAGCTCCTAGTAAACTCTCTGGGGCTACAGTTGGGTCTCTACTCATGAACTGAAGAGCAACCGAGGGGTCCCCCTGAGAAGGAGGGAAACTGAGCAGACATCCCCCTGTCCTTTCCATGCGCACGTTTCAGGAGCCGTGAACACTGCCTATAGTTAACGTAAGCGAGAAGACACATAGTGCTCTGTCTGGTCAAGGATTTGTTTGAACACTCATGATTATCCCCATCTGGTAAGCTCCCAGTGCTGCTCATCCCTGTAAGACACTTCTTTCTAATTATTTCCCCCTCTGATAGTGTGCCAGGACACTGGCCGGGAAAAAGCCAGGCAGAAAGAAGTCTGTTCAGTGATGAGGAACCCAAAACTTGGTGCCAAGGATTAAAACCAAGCAAACTTGTAATTTTCCACTGGAGAAAACATCCGCACTTTTTTATTAGTGCCATCTCTTCTCTACAAGTGGCCTCTAGAGCAACTGCCGGAAAAAAAGCATCTCATTGTTTCCTTACTAGATTTACATGAAGCATACAGGCAAACTCAGGAAGACGGTGATGAGGTTTGCTGGAGAAGCTAGCAGCAGGCGCTGGAAGAGAAGTAGAGCATCCTGAAGGGAGATCATGTCCGTGGACGAAGAACCTTGCAGTAGAGTTTTTATTTGCATAATAGTCTGTTACTGGTGGAGGCTCTAAATGTGATCCCAAACTCCCACAGAAGTGAGTTTTTACTTAATCCAGAATTTTTTTTAATGGCTTATTTTTATTGAACTTTTATTAGGTAAACCCGAACAGGTCAGTCCCAGGTTTTCCACGTTCAGAGGAATTCTAAATCAAATCCCAAATTCCTGAAGAGGTTCCAGCCTCTCCCTGTATGTCAAATTTAAATGATAGATTTCACTTTGTAACATCAAAAGAGGAATTTTGAAGACCACAAAACAGCCCTGGTTTTTTGCCTTTGTTTTTTTTAAACAGAGACAGTCAAGTGGTGTCTCATTAATTCAGACTGATGTGGTGAAATCTGTGTGTAAGTTAGTGAAACACCTGGGCTTGAAATAGTGCCATCTTGTGGCTTTCGGTCTACCCAATGAATCATACTATGTCTGAATTACTATGAGGGAACAGGTTTGCTGCTCTTAGGAAGGCTGCTCTAATGAATGATTACTTAAATTATGTATCATTTTTTATTATTCAGTATCACTTAATTTTTATGTATTTTGTGTCATTTTTATGTATTATGTATCATTTACTATCCATAGGTGATTTTATAGCACCTGAATTTAAGAGATTTGAAAACATACTTCCATACAAAAAATTATACACAAATGTTCCCAGCACTATTATTCCTAATAACCAGAAACTGGAAACCACCCAGATGACCAACTACTAATAAGTGGATAAATAGATGTGAAACATTCATACAAGGGAATATTAATCAGCCATAAAAAAGGAATAGAGTACCAATACATATTACAGTATAGATGAACCATGAAAACATTGTGCTAAGTGAAAGATGTCAGGTACAAGAGGCCACATATTGTATGATTCCATTTATAGGAAATGTCCAAAATGGGCAAATCCATGAAGACAAAAAATGGATTAGTCAGGGCAGGCGGAGAGTTGGTGGCACAGGGTTTCTTTTGGGGGTGACAGAAGTTTTCTGGAATTAGGTGGTGATGGTGTTTGCACAACGCTGAATGTACTTGATGAACTGTGAGTTAGGTTGGGATTCCTCACAGCCTGGCAGCAGGGTTCCAGGTTAGGCACCCCAGGGAAGAGCACATCCCACACGGGAGCTGCACGGCCGTTTTGTGCAGAGTCCCAGCGGCCACACAGTGCCACTTCCACGGCCTTCTAATCGTCAGGGCTGTCCGGAGTGCTGCCCAGACTCCAGAGGAAAGGAATAAACTACCCCGATGGGGGCTAACAAGGCTCTAGAAGTGCACGTAGATCTGCAAGGAGATCCAACCAGCCCATCCTAAAGGAGATCAGTCCTGAGTATTCATTGGAAGGACTGAGGCTGAAGCTGAAACTCCAATACTTTGGCCACCTGATGCGAAGAGCTGGTTTGCTGGAAAAAACCCTGATCCTGGGAAAGACTGAAGGTGGGACTGAAAAGAGGACGACAAAGGATGAGATGGTTGGATGGCATCACCGACGCAATGGACATGAGTTTGAGTAGGCTCTGGGAGTTGGTGATGGAAAGGGAAGCCTGACATGCTGCAGTCCATGGGGTTGCAAAGAGTCGGACATGACTGAGCGGCTGAACTGTCTGCGAAGTACGCATAGAATGGGAATATTGCTGTGGCCACACTGGGGAAATATAATCGCTCACAGATAATCTTTCAGGTTTTATACACATACAGCCTCATTCTTTTTTTCAACTTACTTATTTGGCTGCACTGGGTCTTAGTTGCAGCATGTGAGATCTAGGTCCCTCAGGGATCGAACCAGGCCCCCTGCATTGGGAGCATGGTATCCTAGCCATTGGGCCACCAGAGAAGTCCCTGTCACAGCCTTGTTCTTTAAAAAAATTTTTTTTAATATCAAAAAGTACAAAGAAAGAAAAACTGGTGTATCACTTCCCAGGTACTCTTTTTTTTTTTTTTTTTAGATTATATGTGTCCTTAAAAAAATAACAATATTTTGCCCAAAATATATGTCAGTATTTTAAATGCACCTTGCTTTTTTGTTTAATAATATATCTTAAAATTTAGGTGTATGTGTGTTTTTTTCCACTTCAGCATGCAAGATTGACTATGTTCTTTTAAATGGTCAGATAATTCCTTTGTATGTTTAACCTTCTTATGTATCCTTTAAGGTTTTTAACCAGACCCTCTAATGAAAGACGTTTAATTGGTCACCAGTTTGTTGCTATTGTGACCAATTATGCAGGAAACATCCTTGTACGTTTTCCTTTTCTTTGGCATACGTTTGCATATATTTGTAAGGTAAGTTTTATTTTGTTTTGTTTCCATGTACTTGGCTGCCGTGTCGGGTCTTAGTTGCAGTATGCGGGATCTTCACTGCGGGCACAGACTCTCTAGTTGTGGGGCAGGGGCTTAGTTAATCCACAGAAATGTGGGATTTTAGTTCCCTAAACAGCATCCCTGGCATTGCAAGGCAGATTCTTAACTACGAACCACCGAGGAAGTCCCTGTATGGTAAATTTTTATTAACACAACCACCAGGAGAAAGGTCTTGAACATTTAAAAAATCATTGGAAAGGTTGATCTGTTATCTCTTCTCTTTAAATAAAAATACTTATTTTAAAAATTTTTATTATTTATTTGGCTGTGCTGAGTCTTAGTCGCAGCATGCAGTAGCTTTAGTTGTGTCAGGCGACTCTTCGTTGCAGTATATAGGATCTAGTTCCCTGACCAAGGATCGTATCTGGGCCCCATGATTGGGAGTGTGGAGTCTTAGCCCATGGACCACCAGGGAAGTAAGTCCTGTTTTCTCTTATTTATGAACCTACTCTTTGCTTACAAGCTCACCAACACTTTGTACATATTTGAAGAAGGAAATGGCAACCCATTCCAATATTCTTGCCTGGGAAATCCCGTGGACAGAGGAGGCTGGCGGGCTACAGTCCATGGGGTTGCAAAGAGTCAGACACAACTGAGTGTACACATTAAAACTGTATATGAAAAAATAAATAAATAAAACTGTATATGTTATCAGTAGTTTTAATCACTGTCTATCTGATTGGTAAAAACAACTTGTAGGTTTTGCTTGCATTTCTACTTCTTTAGATATGAGCGGCATCTAGCATCGGTTCATTCCAGGCAACCTCTGGATGAATGTAGTTCTGCCCTGGACACTGGCCATTACTTCCAGCAGAGGCCTGGTTGTATCAAGCACAGAAACAGTCCAAGGCCGGACGCTGAGGTCCTAGTTAATACACAGCTGGAATAAACATCCTGAAGAACTCAAACCTCAATGTTCCCCATTTGCTACTTCAAGTGCTTGGACACATGCCTGCCCAAATGTTATATAATACATGAAGGCAGCAATCTTTTAAAAACCAATCACCATATTATAGACTCAGTCCTCTCATAAACCAGATGCCATTCAACTCTGGTTCAGTGACTCTGTCCCCAGTCAGATAAACTGTAAGAAACTAAAGATGTTTTAAAGAAAGTGCTAATTAAGTGGAGAAGATAGTTTTAGTAATAGAAATGGCCTTAATGTTGCTGCCACTTTAATCAGCATAGCCCAATTATCATAATAAGGTGATGCTTGCATTTTCATCATTGACCAGGTTTGGTACAGTTCATGGGGTACTGGGCAACACCCATTTAGATAATCTTCTTGGCTGGAAATTGCATCCTCAGGGAGAAGGCATTTTAGTTTTGTTCTGAGGACAGTCAGTGAATGGAAGAAAGAAAGCAGGGGTGAAGACAGAAAATGCTTCTGTTTTTGTTTTTTGGGTTTTTTAGCTTTACTTTAGAGCAGAGCAACAGTGGTGTCACATAAGCGGTGATATGTGGCACAAGGAACCTGTGAGAAGTACAGAGTTTCCTGATGTACTGAGATTTGTGAATGATTAATATAAATTTGGTGGCAGAATAATATATTGAGCTGTTAGCATGGGATTTGTATTTCCTGTCTTCTATTGCTTCTTCCAAGCAAGAAGCCAACCTTGCCTCCAGGAGGTTTGGTTTGGAGGCTGAAACCAGAAGTTGTTTGTGCAGACAAGCTGGCTTATGTTTTCTGGAAGCCTGGAGCCTGGGAGGGACTGGAGATGAGTGGGCTTCAGGCCTGGCAGACCAGAATGTGCTGCCCAGGGTGCCTGCGGCAGGTGGCAGGTTGGCAGGACTTCTGTGGGGAGGTTTTGCAGTGTCTCTTGCAGACTTAAGCATTGGCTTAAGATCCCCAGCCTCAGCCGAGATTCCCAAGCATGGAAAGGAAGCTTCTGTAAGCGTCCTCTAAAGGAACACCCTGGGGACATCAGCAGAAGACTTGGTCTCAGAAAAGTGGACACAGCACCCATTTTCCAGGCACCAGGTACCCTCCCATGTGATGGATTTTCACGCATCCCAAGAGAAGGGGAGAGCCTACAGCCCCATTACCACCAATATTATTTTCTTTCCAGCCCAGAGACTGAGGGCTCCCAAGCCTCAGATAACTTGAAATAAAGAAAAAGAAGGCATGTGATGTGTCGCCCCCCTCACCCTGAGTTTTAGGAGTAAGATTCTTACTGCACTGCAGTTAGAATCAAGGCAAGGTGAATTTTAGAACAAGATCACATTCCCACCCCACCCACTTTTGCATTCCAGAATGGTCTGTTCAGTGGAGGGAAAAACAAGTATTGAATTGGCCAAAAAGTTCATTCAGGTTTTTCCGTAAGCTGTTATGGCAAAACCCAAACTTTTTGGCCAACCCAAATACTCCAGCAGTAGCACCCTGCATATGAAAACCACTTGTCCTGTGTCCCTGTGGAAACAATTGGAAATCACAGCCTCAGGAGATGGGGAGGGCCATATGATGAGTTTGTTATGTATCATCAGTGGGGTCCACCTTATCATGAACTGAAAATGTCACCCTCTCCTGCAACCATCATGCATGTGACCAGCTGGACGTGACCTGGACCACAGGCAAGCGATCAGAGAGGATCTAACCTAGGAGAAGGCCCCAAACCACCTGAGCGAGTCTTCTCCCAACATGAAGAAGCTTGAAAAGGCCTGACTCATCCAGCAGCCAGCCTAGCCCAGCCCAGCCCAGCGCCTCAGGAAGAGTCAGCAAACCGCCTGTGTGGTTTCCTTCCAGTCCCAGCTTGCCTCGACCTGGTGGAAGGCAAGAAGTAGACACGCCAGTTCTGGGAACAAGAGCCAGCTTGGGAATGGTGGTGTCAGCACTCCGTGGAGGGCTGGGCTGGGCACAAGCCCACACCCCATTGGGGTGAGTCTGAGGGCAAGTTCAGGAGGTATCAGCCATTTCTGTCCATTTGTTGTGGACCCAGGTAACCAGAAAAAATAGGAGATGGACAGGTTCTGAACCTATAGCCAGCTGAGGTCTTGGACTTGACTGTTCCCATCTATTCCCTCAGAGGTTGCCCATATCACAGTTCACTTGGAATTCTATGACAGACCCAGCAGTAGGGACAGAATGGTGCTTAATAAATGTTTCAGTGGATGGCCAGTGCATTGCACTTATTGAGTGTCAACTGTATGCTAGGCATCATGCAGTGTTGTAGAGGGGGATGCCAAGGCAAAGCTCCAACCCTGTCTCCAGGGCACTTGAAGTAAAGTGAGTCATAAGCACATGTCTGTATGACTTACAGCCCATGGATACATATGGTCTTGTTTGACCCTCAGAGTTTAAAAATACTCAGTTCAGTTCAGTTGCTCAGTCGTGTCTGACTCTTTGTGACCCCATGGACTGCAGCACGCCACGGTTTCCTGTTGGTAAAAATATTAAACCAACATATTAAAAAAATTGGCTGTCATATGTATTAAAAAAAAAAAAAAGTGTGTATGTGTTTGAGAAACCACAGAAGAAACTGTATCAGGGGTGTCTTCCTCAGATACGGAATTGGGGGCTAAAGTGGGTAGAAGACTTATTGCAATGTTTTGTAATTTTTTGATGTGTAAAATGCTATAACTCTACAAATAAAAAAAGGGATGGGGAAAATCCTCACCAAAGTCTAGCTTTCTGGATTTTTCTTGACAAAGAATTCTAACAGTACTGGGAACGTTTACTCTGGAAGCAGTGTGTAGGTGGGGAGAAGGGCAGCATTAAAGATTTAAAGCTGAAAGCCGGCATCAGATTTACATTTTGGAAAGAATACTTTGGCAGCAGGGTGAAGGAGCATTGCTCAGGGGCCGGTAGACCAGAGAGACGTGACTACAGTGATCCAGGGGAGGGTAGTAAGGGCCTGAATGGGGACGGTGACCAGCAGACGGATGTCCGAGACCTAAATGCAAGACCCCAGGTGGGAAATTGATTCAGGAAAGGAGGGTGGGAAAGGCCGGAGTATCGCCCAGGTTCTGGAGGACAGACCACGGGGATGGCCGTAGGAGTCTCAGGCTAATGGAAGGGCAAGAGGGCTCAGGAGCTCTGTGCGTGTGTGCATGCTAAGTCGCTTCAATCGTGTCCGACTCTCCAACCATATGGGTCTGTGGGCCTTCTCAACTGGATTCAGCAGAAACGCTTAAAGAGTGTGGCTCCTGAAGTACAAGCAAAGGCCCTCACTGGAAATACTCTCTCACAGGCAATTAATTAGCTCCTCCCCACCCCATTCCAGGTAGTCAGAGTCTCTGTGAGTTACCAGAGAAAACGGCCCCTCTGGAGAATGCCACCTGGGAGAACTAGAATTTCAGAGAAGCTTAATGCTTGTGGTTGAAGAAGGCAAAGAAGCACCAACTGAGAAGTCGTTAAAATTGTATCCCTTTAGGGAATGCATTTTCTTGGATCTATGTGCATCCTTTGCAGCGATATTAGTCACTGCTGAAGCCCTTTTTTGGGTCACTGAGCCACCACTAGGATGCTGTTTCTGGGAGGATTACCTTGAGCAACCAACCCCAAACAGCAACCCCCAGGCATCAACAAGCCCTGTTGCCCTGGCAACACCACCATCCACAGGGAGGGGTAGGTGCCCCAGCCCTGAGGCTGGAGGCAAGCAGTAAATGAACCAGCCTGGAGCCTCTGTGATCCTCCTTTCCTATGCATGACGAAGCTTGATCAAATTTGCTACTTGAAGCAGAGTTGAAAATATTTTCCCTTTGGGACTCAGTGGTCAGATACCAATTTATTAACACCGTGGCCTCACCTCAGACTTAGTCCATGACGTATCAAAGATGTTTAAAGTGGAAGTACTTAATAATACTAACAGTTATGAGAGTTAACTTTTATTGAACAGTTATTCACCAGTCACCCAGCCAACTTAAATCCTAACATAAACCTAAATAGGTATATACTATTATCATTCCCACCTTACAGATGAGGAAACTGAGGCCAAGACTGACTACCATGCCCAAGGATATGTAACTACCTACTACGTGGAAGAGCCAGGTTTCTACCCAGTGAGCTTAACCACTAGGCTGTACTGCTTTCAGGATCAGAGAAGCCTGTTCTCTGGTGGCTCAGAACTGGGAACTCAACACAATGTTTTCAGGTTTAGGTTGATGTTTATATTTTATTTTTGCTCCAGCTGAGCCTGCACTGAGAACACCACTCCTGGTGATGAAGGTTATGTGGGTTGAGTGGATGGGGTGATATAACGTCACACCCATGGCAGGGAGGGAGCAGGTGTCTCCTGAAGCAAGCAGAAGATCTGGGGCAAGGCAGAGAACGTTCCTACCTGAACAACAATATGGTCCCAGAGGAAGACCAAGAGAATATGTTTCAGTAACCTCCAAGGGGTTTGGGTTAGCCCATGCAGTATTGGTATTCTCAGGGTTTTGTTTTGTTTTGTTTTTTAATACTTAAGATGTTTAATGGTGAAATAGTCCAAACATACAGAAAATAATGAAGCAGAAAATCTAGATACCACTGAGATGAGACAGCTGTTATTCTTTTCCCATCTGAGCTTCAGTTCTCCTCTTGAGAGAAACATAACGTTGGTGATACAGATGAAGCCGACTTCAGCCCTGCTTTGCCTCCATTCCCACAGATGACAGCTACCTTGAAGCTGATGTGCGTCACCCTGATGCAGGTATTTTATTGTTGGATAACTTAAAAGCAGTAAATTGTGCAAATCTTAATCCTACAGTTTGACGAATTTTTACATATGTATGCGTGCCAAGTTGTTTCAGTCATGTCCAACTCTTTGCAACACTATGGACTGTAGCCCACCAGGCTCCTCTGTCCATGGGGTTCTCTGGATGAGAATACTGGAGTGGATTGCCATGTCCTTCTCCAGGGAGTCTTCCTGACCCAGGCATCAAACCTGCATCTCTTATGTCTCCTACATTGGCAGTTGGGTCCTTTACCACTAGCACCACCCTGGGAAGCCCTTACATACGTATACTTCCAAAATAAGATACTTATTAATAACTTGTCCAGGACCTCAGGGGCTCCTTTGCCTCACATTTCAAAAAGAAATTGATGGAGTTGCCAACATTTAAAAACTCTGGAGATTTAATGTAAAAATCCAAATTTCTATCTTCTCTTGAAATTTTGGAAAATCTGGCTACACCAAGCTCAGATTCTGACTGGTGACAGTGTAGATCTGCCCACTTCACATGAGGCATGAGCTCCCCATTTACTTACTGCATCCATCAGGTCATACGTTGTATCCAGCCCACTTCATTTATTTATGTAACCTAATCTGTGACTCATCCCCTGAAAGGTGCCACTCTATACTTTTAAAGTGCTGCCAACACAAGAAGGCTGAGAACAATTGCCTTAGCCATCCTAAAGAAAGCAGAGGTGGAGAAAAAGTGTCCTCCTCTCCAGTGTGCAAGGCGAAGCTGCTGACCTTGCATGCCATCAAGCAAAAAGGAACCTGATTCTGCAGAACTTTGTTCCTCAAAGTCTGATCCTTGGACCAGCAGCATCAGCAGCATCTGGGAACATGTTAAAAATGTAAAATCTCAATTCCCTCCCCAGACCTACTACATTAGTCTGCTAGGGTTGCCATAACAAAGTCCCACTGGGCACTAACAAAGTAAATTGGGTGGCCTAAACAATGGAAATTTATTTTTCACAGTTCTGGAAGCTTGAAGTCCAAGATCAAGGTGTCAGCAGAGTCATTTTCTTCTACAGTCTCTCTCTTCGGGGTCTCCAGGTATCTTCACATGGTCTTTCCTCTCTTTCTATTTGTCTTGTCTTCTTACAAGTCATATTAGATCAGAGACCACTTCAGTGACCTCATTTCACTTTAATCACCTCTTTAAAGACCGTATCTCCAAATACAGTCATGTTTGAGATGCTGGGGTTAGGATCTCAGCATATGAAATTGGAGGAGATGCAGTTCAGCCTATAACACCTACTAAATCAGTATTTACATTTGAAAAAGATCCCCAGCACACATTAAAGTTGGAAAAGTACTGCCCAGGGCCTGCTCCCCTGGGGATAAAACACCAGTGGGTCTGTCTGGGGGTGGAGGCAGGGAGAGGGGAAGAAGCCAGAGTGAGTTTTTAGATGAACTTTCTCTCTATTCTACTGGTCTGGTAGGATGACAGTATTGTGAAGGTATTCCCTGTTCTTGAAGTTGTAAGGGATTAATTCCCTCTTGAGGGGGAGTCCCTAGTTCTCACTGAGGAGCAGAGACCCTTTGCACTTTGGAGAATGTCAGGTCATTTCACCTGGTCGTAACCTGCAGGCTTTCTCTATCAAGGTGTTAGGGGAAGCACACTGATTGAAACCATCCACCCTGGCCAGGCACCATAGTAACCATTTGCATAAGTCGTTTTACAACAGGAGGTCCTGCTAAGGAACATGGAACTAATAAGCCTCCACCAACCAGAAGAGTTCAGGAAAGGTCAAAAGGAGACCTGTCCGAACACCTCCCAGAATCCTTCTCTCTGGCATCCATCTTGGCTGAACAAGGTGTGCACCACCAGGAAGGACTCTGAGTCAGAATGATTGGCTAAAGACAACCTGGAAGCTAATCCCATCACCATAAAACCCAAGACTGCGAGCCACGTGGCAGAGATGTTCTCCTGGGTTCCCTTACCCTACTGCTCTCCACCCGGGTGCCTTTTCCCAATAAAATCTCTTGCTTTGTCAGCACATGTCTCCTCGGACAATTCATTTCCGAGTGTTAGACAATAGCCCAGTTTTGGGCCCTGGAAGGGGTCCCCCTTCCTGCAACAAAGGTACAGGTGTGTCTTTGGGATTTCCTGGAAGAGAGACCAGAAGATACCACACTACATTCTTCCCCACTCTGTACAAGCTCATTTATCACCTCTGTCATAGGCCTGATGCTATGGTGACAGTTGCTATGGAGATTCTCCTATGCATGGTTGAGGCTAATCCTGACCCCTACTGTCAATCAACACCATTTAAACTAGAGGTTTTCAAGCTGTGTTCCATAAAACTATAAGGTGCTTCCAGGGTTTCACAAACATTTTATTCAAATCTCAATTTAAAAGAATTGAAATGTATTTTTTAAATTACAAAGATATATGTGCTTGGAAGTGGGGGAACCAAGCAGTGTACAGTGTGGAATATATGCTACAAAGTAAATGCCCAAATTCCCATCTGGTTGACAGGGAGGCCTGGCATGCTGCGATTCATGGGGTTGCAGAGTCAGACATGACTGAGCGACTGAAAACTGAACTGAACTGAAAGTAGCTTGTTTAAGGCTAATTCCTTCTACAAATAATATTACAAAATTCTGGACCCCTTCTCCCACACAAAAAAACTCATATTTGATGGCACTGGAGAGCATCCAGACAGTAAAGGGTGGGAACCACTCTGGGTGACACCCACATTCGTATAGCTTTACCACTAAGGCAGTCAGTCTCAAACTAAAACTTGTTAAAATATAGATTGCTAGACTCCACCTTGAGTTTCTAATTCACTAGGTCTGGGATGCCGCCCTAAATTTTGCATTTTATCCATTCCCTATGTGATGCTAATTACTGGTTGAAGGACCACACTAAGAGAACCACAATCAGCTCACACAGGGTAGAGGTCATTGAAAGACTAAAATCACAGGCTTAGTGGCCTGATGATTCTGAGGAGTTTGCAAATAGAGTGGCTGGAAATTGAGGTGAAAATTCTGAAAAGGAGAGTCATAGAGTAGGAAGTCCCAAAATGTGTATAAATTCTCAAATTCTTGACTGACTCTTGAATTGTACATGTCCAAGTCGGACACGACTGAGCGACTTCACTTTCACTTTTCACTTGCATGCACTGGAGAAGGAAATGGCAACCCACTCCAGTGTTCTTGCCTGAAGAATCCCATGGACAGGGGAGCCTGGTGGGGTCTATGGGGTTGCACAGAGTCGGACACGACTGAAGTGACTTAGCAGCAGCAGCAAGTGAGACTCAAGGGAATCCAGGGGAAAACAACAGTTGATGGCTGGAAGAGATGGAGCAGAGACTTCAACCACTGCCCATGCCAGGGGTCATGGTTTGTTACCAAGTTATGGGGCTTTGGCAAACAACTCAAGCTTTCAATTGAAACCATGGAAGGGCCACACTCTCAGAGTAAAGATTACATCTCTGACTGTGGTAACCAAGAAGGCCATAAAACACGAAACAAGTTTATTTGGGGTCTTAGGAATTACAATTCAGGAGAAACTGATTCAAGTAAAACTGAAAGAATATTCCAGGGTAGAGGAGGCAGGGGCTTGTAAAGGGAAAAGCCGCAAAGCTGTCAAAAATGCTCATGCCAAAAAAAAAAAAGCCACTCAGTGGCAACAGAAAATAATGATATTTAGTTGTTTGGAAAAGTCACCTTTTATGGCAATAAAAATTACCCAAGTCCTAAATATGTTTTGTATGTGTAGTAAATTTTGCACCTGATTTTTACAGACCCTGCCAAGCAGCAATGCCATTTTGAGACTAAATACAGTGGAACATGAAAACAAAGCTTTACGATTCATTCCATGGAAAATGAACAGCTTAATGTTTTCATAAAAACATACGCAAAAAAGTCTGGTGATGAAAATGAATGTACAGTGCCACAGATAAACAACACATTGAGCATGAAGTCTTGAGAAGAACATACTATTAAGGAAAAGCTTAGGAAACCTTGAGCTGTTAATTAATAAGATCTATTAGTAATCGGGCAGTAAGAACACAGAAAGAACAAGCTACCGGGGAAGAGTGGAAGCCCTGCTGATCATTCTGCCCAGAGGGAAGTTTGCAAATGCACAAATCGCAATAGAAATGCAAGTTTCCTGAGGGCAAGGCTCTGGTCTACCTTATTCACAGAGTTAATACGGTTGTTCCTCACATTGCTTGGGGGATTGGTTCCAGGACACCCAGTCAGTCAGTTCAGTCATTCAGTCATGTCTGACTCTTTGCAACCCCATGGACTACAGCACACCAGGCTTCCCTGTCCATCACCAACCCCCAGCGCTTGCTCAACTCATGTCCGTCGAGTCAGTGATGCCATCCAACCATCTCATCCTCTGTCATCCCCTTCTCCTCCCACCTTCAATCTTTCCCAGCATCAGGGTCTTTTCAAATGAGTCAGCTCTTCTCATCAGGTGGCCAAAGTATTGGAGTTTCAGCTTCAGCATCCGTCCTTCCAATGAATATTTAGGACTGATTTCCTTCAGGAGTGACTGGTTGGATCTCCTTGCTGCCCAAGGGACTCTCAAGAGTCTTTTCCAACACCACAGTTCAAAGGCATCAATTCTTTGGCATTCCGCTTTCTTTATAGTCCAACTCTCACATCCATACATAGCTTTGATTAGATGGACCTTTGTTGGCAAAGTAATGTCTCTGCTTTCTAATAGGCTATCTAGGTTGGATCCCTTATGGCAGAAAGTGAAGAGGAACTAAAAAGCCTCTTGATGAAAGTGAAAGAGGAGAGTGAAAAAGTTGGCTTAAATCTCAACATTCAGAAAACGAAGATCATGGCATCTGGTCCCATGACTTCATGAGAAATAAATGGGGAAACAGTGGAAACAGTGTCAGACTTTATTTTTTTGGGCTCCAAAATCACTGCAGTTGGTGATTGCACCCATGAAATTAAAAGACGCTTACTCCTTGGAAGGAAAGTTATGACCAACCTGCTGCTGCTGCTGCTGCTGCTGCTGCTGCTGCTGCTAAGTCGCTTCATTCATGTCCGACTCCATGCAACCCCACAGACGGCAGCCCACCAGGCTCCCCTGTCCCTGGGATTCTCCAGGCAAGAACACTGGAGTGGGTTGCCATTTCCTCCTCCAGTGCATGAAAGTGAAAAGTGAAAGTGAAGTCGCTCAGTTATATTTGACTCTTAGCTAGATAGCCTATTAAAAAGCAGAGCCAACAAAGGTCCGTCTAGTCAAGGCTATGGTTTTCCCAATGGTCATGTATGGATGTGAGTTGGACTGTGAAGAAAGCTGAGTGCTGAAGAATTGATGCTTTTGAACTATGGTGCTGGAGAAGACTCTTGAGAGTCCCTTGGACTGCAAGGAGATACAACCAGTCTATCCTAAAGGAGATCAGTCCTGGGTGTTCATTGGAAGGACTGATGCTGAAGCTGAAACTCCAATACTTTGGCCACCTCATGCGAAGAGTTGACTCATTGGAAAAGACCCTGATGCTGGGAGGGATTGGGGGCAGGAGGAGAAGGTGACGACAGAGGATGAGATGGCTAGAGGGCATCACCGACTCAATGGACATGAGTTTGGGTAAACTCCAGGAGTTGGTGATGGACAGGGAGGCCTGGTGTGCTGCGATTCATGGGGTCACGAAGAGTCGGACATGACTGAGCAACTGAACTGAACTGAACTGAGGTTGGTCATAGTTTTTCTTCCAAGGAGCAAGTGTCTTTTAATTTCATGGCTGCAGTTACCATCTGCAGTGATTTTGGAGCCCAAGGAAATAAAGTCTGTCACTGTTTTCATTGTTTCCCCGTCTATTTGCCATGAAGTGATGGCACCGGATGCCATGATCTTCAGTTTTTGAATGTTGAGCTTTAAGCCAGCTTTTTCACCCTCCTCTTTCATTTTCATCAAGAGGCTCTTTAGTTCTTCGCTTTCTGCCATAAGGGTGGTGTTATCTGAGTATCTGAGGTTATTGATATTTTTCCCAGCAATCTAGATTTGAGCTTGTGCACCAGGACACCCAGCAATTCCAAAATCCGAAGATGCTGAAGTCCCGTGTGTAAAACCACACAGTAGAGTTGGCCCTCTGTCCCTGTGGATAAGGAAGTCCAGCTGTACTCAGTACTCATTGAATGAATTAATACTCCAACTTGCAACTTGCTTGAAGTTTGAAGGTTAAAGTTATATACAATCTACAGACCAATGGGATCAGAGAACAAATGGTTTATTTTAGTCAATGATATTAATAATTATACTGGTCAACATGTTGACCATTATTATTAGTATAATTATTAATATCATTGCCTTCACTATGCCTTCACTATGCTGACCATTTTATTGGGTTGGCCAAAAAGTCCATTTAGGTTTTTCTATGACATCTCACAGAAAAATCCAAATGAGCTTTTTGGTCAACCCAATACCTGACTGATCTCATGTTCACCTGATAATGACTCCGTAAGGTAGGCATTGTTATCTCTATTTTACAGACAGGAAACAGAAGCTTAGAAAGGTGAAACAACTTTCCAAGTTGCACAGAGAATAGCGGTAGAGCAGGAATCCAGACCTAGAGCCACACTCTTTCCACCGCCTTCCTCTGCCGTGTTTGCATTCAGAAAATCTATCGAAATAAAGATCTTTTTTTTTAACCTGCAGTGAAATGTTAGCAAAAATGTAGTAGTGACATTCAGATGGGGAGAAAACAGTGATGGGGGAAAAGTGAGGAAGTGGTGGCTTCTATTAAGTTGTGCCTGTGCCAGGGTTAAGCTGTATGACCCATACGTCAAGCATTAGCCATCATCAAGAAGACAGAATCTTTTTTAAAGATAATTTTCATTTATTTAGTTAGTTATTTTTGGCTGTACTGGGTCTTTTTGCTGCGCAGGCTTTTCTCTACTTGCAACAAGCAGGGGTTACTCTCCAGCTGCAGTGCGTGAGCTTCTCATTGCAGTGGCTTCTCTTGTTGTAGAACACGGGCTCTAGGGCATGAGGGTTCAGCAGCTGCGGCATGTGGGCTGAGTAGTTGCAGTTCCCGGGCTCTAGAGCACAGGCTTAATAGTTGTGGCACACGGGCTTAGTGGCTCTGTGGCACGTTGGATCATCCCAGATGAGTCTCCTATATTAGCAGGCAGACTCTTTAGCACTGAGCCACCAGGGAGAACTCCAAGAAGAGAATCTTAAAATGCATCTCAGTGATGCTGAAGTGCTGTCTTCGCGTTGAAAACTTTACAGACATTTCTAAGTTATTATAATAATATGGGCAGTGAGATCCAGAATTTACTTTTTACTTTTCAGGCCAGAGCAAGATGCTGGTATGGCCATTTCAAGTGAGAAAAGAAATTACAGCCAGAAACTACTCTCTATCTGGATCAAGAAAATCTGTTATTAGCTAAATCCTTCTTTTATTTAAGTGAACATATGAACTTTGTGGGGACATAAACAATCCACATAGCAAGTTGTAAAATATATACATTCAAGTGTACAATGCTAGGGCACAGCCAAAACTTCCACATGGATCAGGACAAAGACCGTTTCCAGCATAGTCCTCTGTGCCTGTCTCAGCTCATACTTCTCAGAGGCAACCATTTATATGGCCTCTAGCACTACGAGTTAACTTGGGCTACTTTGAACATTATGTGAATGAAACCATATAGTATGCATATATCCTTTGCATCTGCCTCTATTTGCTCAACATGTGTCTGTGAACTTCCACCAGTTTGCTGTCTGAACCTGTTGTTTGGTTTTTATCACTGGTGTATAGTATTCTATTGTGGTTTTTTTTTCAGTTTTATTTTATTTTATTTTAAATTTTAAAATCTTTAATTCTTACATGCGTTCCCAAACATGAACCCCCCTCCCACCTCCCTCCCCATAACATCTCTCTGAGTCATCCCCATGCACCAGCCCCAAGCATGCTGTATCCTGCGTCAGACATAGACTGGCGATTTGATTCTTACATGAGAGTATACATGTTAGAATGCCATTCTCCCAAATCATCCCACCCTCTCCCTCTCCCTCTGAGTCCAAAAGTCCGTTATACACATCTGTGTCTTTTTTGCTGTCTTGCATACAGGGTCGTCATTGCCATCTGTCTAAATTCCATATATATGTGTTAGTATACTGTATTGGTGTTTTTCTTTCTGGCCTACTTCACTCTGTATAATCGGCTCCAGTTTCATCCATCTCATCAGAACTGATTCAAATGAATTCTTTTTAATGGCTGAGTAATACTCCATTGTGTATATGTACCACAGCTTTCTTATCCATTCATCTGCTGATGGACATCTAGGTTGTTTCCGTGTCCTGGCTATTATAAACAGTGCTGTGATGAACATTGGGGTACATGTGCCTCTTTCAATTCTGGTTTCCTCGGTGTGTATGCCCAGCAGTGGGATTGCTGAAGGTAGTTCTATTTGCAATTTTTTAAGGAATCACACCGCACACAAAAATAAACTCAAAATGGATTAAAGATCTAAATGTAAGACCAGAAACTATAAAACTCCTAGAGGAGAACATAGGCAAAACACTCTCAGACATAAATCACAGCAGGATCCTCTATGATCCACCTCCCAGAATTCTGGAAATAAAAGCAAAAATAAACAAATGGGATCTAATTAAAATTAAAAGATTCTGCACAACAAAGGAAAATATAAGCAAGGTGAAAAGACAGCCTTCTGAATGGGAGAAAATAATAGCAAATGAAACAACTGACAAACAACTAATCTGAAAAATATACAAGCAACTTATGCAGCTCAATTCCAGAAAAATAAACGACCCAATCAAAAAATGGGCCAAAGAACTAAATAGACATTTCTCCAAAGAAGACATACGGATGGCTAACAAACACATGAAAAGATGCTCAACATCACTCATTATCAGAGAAATGCAAATCAAAACCACAATGAGGTACCACTTCACACCAGTCAGAATGGCTGCGATCCAAAAATCTGCAAGCAATAAATGCTGGAGAGGGTGTGGAGAAAAGGGAACCCTCCTATAGTATTCTATTGTATAAACATAACACCTCTACTGACCCACTCAGCATTGGTGGACGTTAGAGTGGCTTTCAGTTTTGAGTTATTATGATCAGTGCTGCTTTAAATGCTTTCATATTTTTCTGGTGGACATATGTACAGATTTCTCTTGGGTGAAATTTCTCTTGAATGAAGTTGCAGGGTCATGGTATAGGTATATTAGACAGAGTTGAGTAGCTGCAGCAGAGATTGTATGGCCCCCCAGGTTGAAAATATTTACTACCGTTGGTTTAGCGAACAGTTCGTGGAAAACTTGTCATGTGTCAGCCATTGTTTTCAGCACAGGGGGTGTACCATGGTGAAAAGACAGACCAACATTTCTGTCCTTATGAGCTGGCATTCTCATGTTTCTTTCTTTCTGTCCTTATGAGCTGGCATTCTCATGTTTCTTTTTTTTTAAAATATCTATTTATTTGGCTGTCCCCGGTCTTAGCTGCAGCGTGTGAACTCTTGGTTGCAGCATGTGGGATCCAGCTCACCAAGCAGGGATTGAGCCCCAAGCCTCTGCATTGGGAGCACGGAGACCCAGCCACTGGATCACCAGAGAAGTCCCCTCATGTTTCAGTAATATCATGAATTAATCATCAGACATTTATCTACATGACTGCTTAACCATCCATCAGGGAGAATTTTCCATTTTGTTTCTAAAAATCTGAGCAGTGGTGACCCCTCTTGTATTAGGCCGGGTAGACAAATTGGCCTGAAAGACTGGGATTTTCCGAGGCTCTCCTGGCACAAATGGGCTAGGTCCTTCCACAATAAACAGTATCCTCAAGTGGAAATTCACAACCCCTCCTCTCTAACGCCTCCCATCTCTGGGGAGTATTCCTGCAGGATGCTTTGCCCTTGTGGGCTGAGCTGGGCCGGCTTTGACTCCTTCCATCAGACAGCCCTTCGAGGGGCAGTCGTCACCCACGGCAGTCGTCACCCCCAACTGCAAGGTCTAGGTCAACGTGCAGCAGTACGGGTCTAGGGCTGTTTTCTTGGAAGAAACGATTTAAGTAACTTCAAACCGTTCAATATACTTCCCAAGAAGTTAACTATTAAGAAATTTCCCCCTCTTCCCCCTCAAACTAAAGGGAAAACAAGAACTCCAGAAAAATAGGAAACATCCGATTTCCATTAAAATGAAAACAAACTTTTAAAATGTCTTTTATGAGTCTGAAGCTGTATCTATGTAAGTTACTTTTACTGATAGCAAGCATGTAAGTGACATTATCCAGGTATGAAAGCTCATGAAATAAAAGAAAACTTAGAAAATACTGCTTTCAGTGCATATAATAAATGCCTTACTTTCAATGCAGGGAGAAAAGTGCACATTTAATAGAAAATTTATTTCTTCCAGCCCTTACTAAATAAATGCTGAACAAATTTTTAAAAAATACTAGAGAGTTGAAGAGGCCCAAAGCCTTGGTTTTTTTCTTGTCTAATTCATTGTTTTTTCTACCTTGACTGTGAACCCCACAAGGGAGGGCATTCTTGTTTGTGATTAAATTCCCGTTTATGGAATGCACAATGCTTACTCATCAGAGTGTCTGGCACAACACATAGGAGCTTAATAAACAATTGCTGATATTATTGTTGTTATTGTTACTATTATTATTATCATGATCTTTATTATAGCTAAAGGAAACTTCTAACCTTGACTAGAACAGCATCCGTATATTGCAGGCTAAGAAAAAGTCAGAATACTAAATAGCATAATCATCCCTCAAGGTATGCAGGCTGAGAACGTTTGATTGTCCTCAGCACCTCCGATTCCCTCATCCCTGACCAATATCACCGGACAGAGGATGCTCTACATTCTAAAGTTCTCTTCACTCCACCCAGAACTGTCAGCCTAGTCTAAGCTGTTGTCATCTCTCTCTTTTTTTAATTAGGCCAACACTCAAAAAAATTTTTTTAATTAAAAAAATTTTTTATTGGAATATAGTTGATTTACAATGTTACATTTCTTTCTGCTGCACAGCAAAGTGAATCAGTTATGCATATACATATCCACTCTTTTTAAGATCCTTTTCCCATATAGGTCACTACAGAGGCCTGCTGTACAGTAGGCCCCTGTGAGTTATCTATTTTATATATGCTATGCTGCACTTTCCGACCCCATGGACTGTAACCTGGCAGCCTTCCCTGTTCACAGGGATTCTCCAGGAAAGAAAACTGGAGTGGGTTGCCATGCCCTCCTCCAGGGATCGTCTCAACCCAGGGATCAAACCCAGGTTTCCCGCATTGCAGGTGGATTCTTTACCAGCTGAGCTACCAGAGAAGCCCAACCATTTTATATCTAGTAGTGTGGATACGTCAATGTCATCGCCTCTTGTATCCCACTGCCAATCCACCAAATGCCCCCCCTGCTTATCCCCCAGGCAGCCCTCTTCACCAGGGAACCATCATGATCCTTTTAAAATGCAAATTTAAAAACTCAATCTTTCTCCAAAAGGAAAAGTACACTATAGAATTTTTTAATGTTTAAATAAATTCATTTTAAAACTTTGTATCGCTACCCCCAGAGATGACCAACATTTATACTTTAGTATATGTTTTCTCCACCTTGACAACATTACTCACAATTATAATATTACATTTCTTTGGATGATTCATAAAACAATGTGTATCTTCCTCAAAAGTGTAAAACTCCCTAAGGACAAGGACTTTGTCTGGTTTGCCCCAAGTGTAGCCCCAGTTCCTCATAAAGTGGGTGATATAACTGGTAACTTAAGTATTCATTGAGTGAATAAATAATGTCCTTGAAAAAGTAAACAATAATTTAGTAGGGGTGTTTTGGGGTGTGGGGGCCACTCACACCAGCCCTCTTTCTTCTAATTAATTCCCAGTCCAGTGGGTTAGCTCTGATAGTCATCTTCATGCTACATGACCCCACCCCCTGATAACTGACTGGAACGAGGTGGACATATGACCCAAACTGGGCCAATCAGAGTGTTTTTCCTGGGTACTAGGATCTAGACTACAGAGACAACCAGTCTCAAGTGTCTGAAATTTGGGTAGTAGGGGACTCCTGCTATGTGGGTAAAGTAGCAGAGAAAAGCAGTCTGCAGATCAAGAAGAATAAAACAGACACACCCATAAGCAGAGATAAGAGACGGAGGAAAGTATCATGTTCTCTAAGATTTGCCACCTCCTGGTTCGGCTCTAAGTCCAAATGTCCACGGATGAGATGGCACTGCACCTTGGAAATTGAGCCCCTTCTCCTTTTTTCAGCTAGCTCAGCTCAAATATTCATACTTGTAAACCAACTGAGTCTCAACTGAAACATGAGCTATTTATATATTAGGCAGTAAGATTAATCAAAGTGATCATAGTAATCTGCCTGGGGCAACACCTTGTAGATGCCACTCAGAATCCCAGCCAGATTCACCTAGGTGGGAAAACCCAGCCAGCTAAGTCTTCCTCAACCTGCCATAGTCTGTCAGGTAAGAAATGAACCAACTATGGGGATACCTTCTGTATGAGACAGAGGGGGCAGGACATTACCGAAGCCAGACTTGACTTTTGAAAGTCTTGGATCTTTCACCTGAAATAGGCAAGTGGATTCAAACAGGATAAAGAACAGTAATTTCTAACATTTCTCAATGGAGAACTGGAAGAAAAAAGAAAAAGCGATCAAACCAAAACCAGACTCATAATTTTGGTTATTTGTGGCTTCAGGTTATTTTAAGAAACTGCCTTTGAATTCCCCAACGGATTTTTTCTTTCCTGTTCTTTTTTTGTCATCCAATGGACAAGTCAGGGTTTGCTGGCTTCTGGAAAATCCAGGGGATTTTGAAAAAGAAAATCATGGTGGTTTATGGTTAAAATGGAACTATGTACACTGATCTTTTATACCAAGAGGATGCTGGTAAGTCCCTACCAGGCAGGAATATACTTGAAGGCATGCTCAGTAGTTGAGATAGACCATCCACACCCTCATCTCTGAAGGTCTTAAAGTACCACGTGCTAGTTTGAGGACCAGATATCCCATCAGTGTTAGGGATGTAGTCTGGAGTTATGGAATAATTTTTTTTTTTTCCATTGTGAATCTGATTGTGTCCTTGGCTTCTTTGGACATGCAAGTTAGCAGATTTCTCTCTGGTATTCCAGGGCAATGGTTGTTTGCTAAGGCTGGAACTTGATTTGGTCCTGTCAAATAATTCTGCTGCATAAGGACCCTCACCCTCAGAGTCAAGGCTGAGACAGGAGGCTGAGACTCTCAATGGCATCTTGTACAAAAGCTGGCTGAGATTTTGCTGATGAACTTACTGTGTTGGGAGTCAAATAAAGGTGCTTTCCACCACCTCGTGGTTTGGCAAGCAGGAGGGGCCTGTTATTACGGCTGCAATTAGTGAACAATAGGGCTAAGCAGACAGGGCAATTCTGGTGTCTCATCCTGCTCCCATTCCCCAGAAACCTAGGGGAGGAGAAGTCTGGCCAGTAATTTACTCCCCTCTGGAGAAAGTAGAAGTTGATCTCACTGTCTACTCCAGATTCAGGAGGGACCATTCTCAAGACGTTCCCCAGGTGAAGGTGAAGTTGCTCAGTCGTGTCCGACTCTTTGCGACCCCGTGGACTGTAACCTACTAGGCTTCTCCGTCCATGGGATTCTTCAGGCAAGAATACTGGAGTGGATTGCAATTTCCTTCTCCAGGGGATCTTCCCGATCCAGGGATTGAACCCAGGTCTCCCACAATGGAGGCAGACGCTTTAACCTCTGAGCCACCAGGGAAGCCCCAAACAGTTGTTTATTAGGGCTGATTTGAAACAGAGAGAGAAAGGAAGAAGGAGAATTAAGAGAGATGCATATACACCCTGGACTGCTTATAGTCTGTAAACTGGCGGGTTATTGGTACCAGGCCCACCTGCCTGCTCCTGCCAGAGGTCAGCCAGGGACAGAAAGGGATACAGAGAAGGCCAGCTGCTTTGTGTTAAAGGTGCTAAAACCACTTTGACCAGGAGGGGGCTCCAAATCTCACTAAAATGTGCACATCTCTGGGTCAGTTCAGTTCAGTTCAGTCGCTCAGTCATGTCTTACTCTTTGCGACCCCATGGACTGCAGCAGGCCAGGCCTCCCTATCCATCGCCAACTCCCGGAGTCATAGACCGATAAGACTTCACTTTATCTACCAACCTAGAGCATGCATGGGACCAGAATACCACCAGAAACCCAGAGATGGGAAGTGACTTCAAAGTCACAAGATTGGGGTATGGTTGAGTAGGACCAGAACCCAGGATGGGTAACTCTTTACAGCGTGTAGGCATCACTTTCATCAGCAGCATCGACAAATATCCAATTTTAAAATACAAGCGTTCATTGAGTGCCTGGCATGTATAAAGCTCTCTGCTGGGTTGGGGGTGTATGTGGCAGGTGGCTGGGGTGCTGTTGTCAGGGTGGGGAGGGAAAAGGTGGTGCCACAGTCCAAGTCCATGGTTCTCAGATTCTCACCTGCTTCTTACTGGTTTAGAATGCACAACCTAAGCACAGCAAAATTTGAAAAAAAATTAAAAGATGTAAATAAGGGTTCAATACAGTAGTGGCTGAACTGTCAAAGGGCAATTTTTGATTAGTAGCCAAATGAATGTTTGGTGATTTAGCTGTTTTCACTGTTTTCCTGTATGTTGTCATCTTTGAGGTGGTTATGAAGATTACACGGGAGAGAAGGTGGGGTGGGCTCTGCATATGGGAGTGATCGGATTTGCATGTACACAAAGGGACTTTGGAGACACACATGGTCCCTGACCTTAAGGAGCATCCTGCCTGGAATAGGCAGGAGAGGGGCTTCTAAGGAGCCTGTGATGCTTGTGTGAATGGAGAATTGGAGTGGAGAATGGAATGGAATCAAGGGAGAGCAGCATTCTGGATCTGCAGGCATCTGTGATGCTCTAAATGATCTCTTCTTGCATGTGAATAGGCTTGTAAGAGCTGTGAAGGACAAAGATGGGAGGTCTGGTACCCCCTAGCTGTGTGGCATTGGGCAGCTTGCTTAGTTTCTCTTGGCCTCAGTTTGTGCCTCTGTAAAATTAAGGAATAAGTAAACTCTCTGATCCCTTCCATTTGGAAAATTCTTTGGTTCTAAGCATCCTACAGTTCTCTGTTTCTGAAAAATCAGACTTTCAGGTTATCAGTCAGTTTGTATCTTTATTTTGGGTCCTCTTTCCCTTATTTATCCTAAACTTTTAAAAAAACGACATTATACTTTGTCATTAGAACTCATATAATGTCCTTGAATTGGAGTCATCCTCAATTCATGGATGGAGGTGGCAAAATAGGGGTTTAGCTAGTCCTCTCCAGCACTACTAACTCCTTGAGCAGATGTCTTCAACACAGACCACCCAGTGTACCTACTATGTGCCAGAGATGCTGGACATTGAACAAATGAGAGGCTGTCTTGTCTCCAAGGGGCCTTCAGCTAGTGTCAGTCATTGCTGGAAAAGTGCCAGGCACATGTGAGGCACTCAGTAAACATGTGTTGAGCAGAAAGGCATGCCTAAGGCACTGTTGCAAAAGAAGTCTGCATAAGCTTGACATGTACCCAGGGAAGAAGGGAGAGTCTGTACCATTTTATACTTAAAGTCTCTTGGCTTTATAGCCCCAGGAGAGGGAGATTGTCTCCCATAGGTATTGATAACTTCTATGCAACTAATCTCCAGAGATCTTGGCACCATGGGGCTGGGTGGAGGCTGGTGCTCAGTTGCTCCCTCCAACTGAGGTAATTGGGAGCACAGGGAGAAGTGGGGAGTCCTCAAGTTGTGCTTCAAGACCCTGAATTTAGGAGATGTCAGGTTGTCAGGGTTTCTTAAACCAGAAGGCCATAACCTTGTAGCCAAGCACCTTCCCTCTCTTCCCTAGATCTCTTATCCTCAGGTCCATGTTCAAATCCTGATCCAGAAGGAGGAGGGTGAGCAGGAAACCACCAGTGCCTCTTGGGGGAGTGCTCGGACTCACAAGGGGACCCAGGACAGCCAGCCCTCTCCTTTTTTTTCTCTCTAGCAGCTGAACACCCCTCAGCAGGGGCTTCTCGGGCTTCACTAGCACGTCCAGAACACCTTGCAGTCCACAGAGGAAGAGTGGCCGAGTGCTGTTAAGAATCTTTTGACTGGGAACCCATGGGTTGTCTAGATTTTCTACCAGCAGCCCTCCCAGGTTCCTAGAGCCCAGCCCTTTCCTTGCAGAGCTCAGCACTGAGGGCCTATCCAGACATCCCTCCTACTCCCACAAGGAACAGGACTTGCTCAAGGCAGTGATGCCTGGTCTCCTCCTTTCCACAGCACTGGGCATCACTTTCAGATCTCCCAGGACACCTGCCCAGCATCCACAGTGATTTTTCTATCATGCTCTCTGATACAGAAGCCCATTGCCTGGTGTCAAGATCTCTCACGGTCTGGAGCCCCTACGCCCATCCTTCTCCTTGTTTCCTCTTCCTGTGTCTCAGCCCCTTCCCTGACTCTTCCCCAGGTGGACACTATCCTCCTGGCCCTCTGTGTGTTACCCGCAGGTTCAGGCTTCAATGTCCTCACTCCACCTTTTCTTCTCCCCCATCATTCATTCAACAGATTCTCGTACAGTGACTACTAGTGTGGATAAGGTGAAGGTTTGCTACATGAGGAGTGCAAAGAAGTAGGCGATAACTTACCGTTAGTCCTGGGCACCAGGCACTCTCGGAAGAGATGAATGTGTTATGGACAAATACGCACAAGTCAGACAGCTTGGGGCAAGTGCAACTGGCCGGGGACTTCAGAAGAGGCAGAGTATTCCAAGGTATTCTAAACTCTGCCCATAGAGAGTTTAGAGACCATACAGAGTCCCTACAACACAGACAGTTTCCTCTAGGAAGTTCTCCTGGATTATTCCAGGCCTCCATTTTCTGGAATCCTAAAGGGCATTTCAAATAGAAGGGGAAAAGAGTGGAAGCAGAAACAAATTTTACTTTCTTGGGCTCCAAAAATCACTGTGGACAGTGACTACAGCCTCAAGAGTAAAAGACGCTTGCTCCTTGGAAGGAAAGCTATGACAAACCTAGACAGCATAGTAAAAAGCAGAGACATCACTCTGACAAAGGTCCGTCTAGTCAAAGCTATGGTTTTCCTAGTAGTCATGTACGGATGTGAGAATTGGACCTTAAAGAAGGCTGAGCACCGAAGAATTGATGCTTTTGATCTGTGGTACTGGAGAAGTCTCTTGAGAGTCTCTTAGAAGCAAGTCAATCCTAAAGGAAAACAACCTTGAATACTCACTGGAAGGACTGATGCTGAGGCTGAAGTTCCAATACCTTGGCCCCCTAATGCAAAGAGCTGACTCATCGGAAAAGACTGTGATGCTAGGAAAGACTGAAGGCAAAAGGAGAAGGGGTAGCAGGGGATGAGATGTTTAGATAGCATCACTGACTCAGTGGACATGAATCTGAGCAAACTCCTGGAGATAGGGGAGGACAGAGGAGCCTGGCATGCTGCAGTCCATGGGGTCACAAAGAGTCAGACATGACTCAGCAACTGAACAACAACAATAACGGACATTCCCAGGTGGCTCAGAGGTAAGAATCTGCCTGCCAAGCAGGAGATGCAGGTTCGATCCCTAAGTCAGTAAGATCCCCTAGAGAAGGAAATGGCAACCCAGTATCCCAGTATTCTTGCTGGAATAATCCCATGGACAGAGAAGCTTGGCAGGCTACAGTCTGTGGGATCACAAAGAGTTGGACACAACTGAGCATGCAATGGACATTTTATTACATACTGTCTTAATGGTGTCCCTATTTCTCAAGTGTACTTTCTTCTCTTTGAGGGAAGGGACAAGCATTTGTCAATTGGATTCAGTTTTCAGTTCTACAAACATCACCTGAGTTATCTCACTCTCTCTCTTTTGTTTTTTAATGCCCTGTAAAGGAGCACAGAATAAGTGCTCAATCAAGCCTAAACTGCTAGAATTTTAGAGAAGAAATTAAAAAAATATATTTTTTAAAATGTCAATATCCATACATGCTAATTATGAAAAACAAAACAAAACAAACCCTCAAAATTGTCTCCAAAGGAGTAACTCCTGCTAGGAGTTTGGAATGTATGTAGGGAGAAATCTTAAAAGACCATCTAGTTCAGCACCCCCATTTCACAGAAAACTTTAAAATGACTCTAATGCCTGTGGTATTAAGTGATTTGCTCCAGGTCAACTAATTAGCAGCATCGTTTGGTGTCCTAGCACCCTTCGAGAAAGCTGGAAGGACAATAGGCTACTCTGTACCAAGCAATTGTGTGAATAGTCTTAGAACTTAGATCTACATGAGTTCTGACAGTACAGAGAAAAAAGTATTAACACAATTAGAACTCTTGGCCTCCATTTCAGATGCTTGGCATTGCTCCACGTCACAAAGTTTAATGTGATTGTGAACAATAGGATTAATTGTGAAGACACTACTTTAAATATTTGAAATTAGAATGGAAAAATGCTGGAAACAGATGGGGGGGGGGTTGGGGTGTAAATTGAATTAAATAGTAATTGTGTCCCAAGTCCAGGGATGGACAAGTGATTTGAACAGTCGGTTTTCTAAACCAGAGGGAGAGGCGGTGAGAAAGTCAGAGCCTGGGGCCAGTGATGAGCTAGTCCCCAACCCAATGGTGGATTTTCCCTTCCCTCCTCCCCGACCTGGAGGAGAGGGTCCCAGGGAAGCCTTAGGCTTAAAGGCAGGAGTGTTATCTTCTTGTAACCTCACTGGTAAATGATATCACAGATTGGTTATCCAGGCTCAGATCGATAAGTGACTCAGGCAGCGGATCGATCACATTTCCGGGGAGAATTTTACCCTTTGTGATCCGCAGGGGGGCAGGTGGTTTTTCAAAAGAGGCTCTGGCTTGAAAGATTTAATGCCGCCTGCTTCCCCAGTCCTGACTCCAGCTCGGAGGGCCTGAGCGAAAACAGTGGGGTAATAAACTGCTTTTCATGAAAGAGCTCTGGGGGATAGGGGTGGGAGGGGGCCGTAAAGCTGGGGGCCCAAAGGCACAAATCCGCTCCCAGACCGAAAGCCAGGGCGGGGGCGCGCTCGGTTCATTCCCCCTCGCCCCTCCTCCCTCCGAAGCCACCCCGAGTTTCTGTGCCTGGCGAAGTCGCCCAGCGCCGCGCCAGGCCGCTGGCCGCGCTCTCTGCGCGGTGGGGGCGCGCGGGCCCGCTCCGGCCTCTCCGGCCGGGCTGCAGCCCCCCTCCCCGTCGCCCCGAGCCCCTCCCCCGGGCCCGGAGCCCCTCCCCGCGCGCTTCCCCTCTCTCCCCTCCCTTCCCTTCTCTGCCTGCCCGGCCCTGCCTCCGCCTCCTGCGCCCGCAGCCTCCGTCAGCGCCGAGCCCCCCGGAGCCGGAGCGCAGAGAAGGGGCGCCGCCGGCCCCTCCCCAGCGCGCTGACAGCGGGCTCCGGGGCCCCCGCCCCGTCCCCTCGCCGGCGGGACACACCCCCGGCCCTCCTCTGCTCCGCCAGTTCCCGCCGGACCCACCGGGCGGCGGAGAGAGCGGGCGGGCGAGCCGGAGAGCTGCGGCGGCGCGGGAGGGAAGGGGAGCGCGGCAGGCCCACGGGGAGCCGCCCGGGCGCACGGAGCCCGCGTGCCCTCTGAACAGCCCCCGCCCAGCGGCTGTACCTGTGGGCTTGGGGAGCCCGGGCAGCGGCGCGCCGGCCCGAGGTAGCTGGGGAGACCCGGGGACCCGGGAAGCGGGACAAGGAGCCGGGGCCGGACCGGGATGAGAAGGTGACGCCGCCGGGGGGCGCCACTCGCTTTGTGGGGGAAGATGCTCGCCTACTGCGTGCAAGATGCCACCGTGGTGGACGTGGAGAAACGGAGGAACCCCTCCAAGCACTATGTGAGTACGCCCCCACGACCCCTGCGGGAGGCTGGCCGGGAACCCCCTCAGGGCCCCTGGGTGGCCCCTCAGCCCTCTCCTTGTTAAGTCCCGGAGCTGAGCGCCTACAGGGCAGCCTTTGGCGGTGGAGTCTCTTCGCCGGGCTGTGATCTCCAGGGAAGCCTTTTCTGACCTTCCTCCACTGCTCCCCTCCACTCCCCCGCCCCACGCCCGTTTTCTTTTTTTGGCATTGGAATTGGCAAGTGGCTGCCCTTGTCTGTTACAACGGTGAAGTCATCTGTCCGCCTGAGCTTTGATGGATGGTGGGGGGAACGTTCTTCAAACCCTTGCTGGGAAGCTCCGTTGGGAAAGAGCATCTTCCCGGCCCTCCCTGGGGGCTCGGGTCGCTCAGGCGCACGCAGACCGAGATGCTTTCAGAGGTTTACCCTGGGGACGGACGCCTCGCACGAGCTTCCTACTTGTGCCCTGGTCTCTGTCTCCCCAGGCTTGGGTCTGGGGGGCCGAGAGAAGCCGCCGCGCCCCTGCCCTACCTCCACCCTCAGCCCTGAGCTTTGATTTCCTTCTTAAAGCCCTCGTGTCGGTCGGTGTGAGGAAAATTGTGGCTTTTCCTTTTATCCCTCCTCTGGACGTGACCCTTAACCGGGGTTCATTTCCTCTTAAGTGATGCTCGGTCTCCGACACGAGGAGGGAAATGTTTGCTGTGGTCTCCGAGGAGCGGCCGGCTGCCCCTCCCCCTGCCTTCCCAGACTTAATGAGAAGGGGCTAAGGTTGACCGAGCCGAGCTGGGGGCCAGTAGGACGCGACGCCCTTTCATCTCAGCCCATCCCGTCTTCCCATCCTTCCCACCTTAGGAAGTAAATGGTGTCCCTGGCTCCCGAGGCTGCCAGTCCTAGCGGCTTTGCCCCTGTTCTTGAGACGGAAGAGACAGACAGCAAGGACTGCATCTTATTTGCAAATTAGGCATTTAAAGGAGCATTTAGAATGCTCAAAGCATTAATTTTCACAATTAAAACAGGCTGTGGGTTGCTGCCCTAGACAGCACATTGCTCTCTGCCTTTTATTTCCTTGTTGGAAGGGGACTGGATTTGTGCTAATGTCAGCCTCAGGCTACTCTTTCTGTCTTTATCCCCAATAGCTCTGATCTTCGGGTTTCTTTTTAGTGGAATAAATTAGCTTGGGCTCAGGTTGGGGAGGAGGTAAACCAAGGAGTCTGGTTCCTGAGGGGACGGAAAGGTGGATGCTGGTGGGACAGTTCGTCCTTTTGTGTCACTGGCCCGGCAGGCATCTCCCCCTGCCCTTTTGAGAAAGCTGTCTTTGGAGGAGTTGGGTTCCCGTGAGGTCGCCCTCCTCTGAGGCAGATGTCTATCTGCATATCCCAGCCCTTATTATGAAGTCAGCCTTCCTAACTTCTTTTCTTGAACATTGCAGTTTTAGGGCTTCTTTTCTAGTCCTCAGATAAGGTAAGCACTGCTTTCAACAGATGGCACTCTCTGTGGATCTTAGGTGAAACATCAAAGCTTAGCTTTGACCAGTGATGTCCAAGGTTACAGATGTAGAACACACCAGCCAGGAGCATTGCTAAAGGGACGAGGGGCCCCCTGCGAACAGTGTTGAGAGGTGGTTAGTGCTGAGGCTTTGAGTGAGAGGCTCTCGTTCAAAGCTAGGCTCAGACACTGAGTAGCTATGCAACTTTGGGCAACTTACTGAACCTCCATGTACCTCAGTTTCCTCATTTTTCAAATGAGGATAATAGTAGTATCTACTTCATAGGATTGTCTGGAGAATTAAATGAGATCATCCACGCAAAGCACTTAGTGCGGTCCTGGCACATAAGGCACTCATTAGATGGTAGCTTATGATTGGCATGATTCTGACTAAGAAAGCACTTTTGAAAAGCAGCTATTAATGGTCTGGCAAGAAGGAAGAAAGATTTGGGGTTTTAAGATTGCTAATAACTTGTTCTCTGTGAAAAATACAAAAAAAAAAGTCCTGTCCAATTCCATTGACATGATCATTTCCTCCCTTTTCATGGACAGTGTTTTCTGGGATGTGTCCGCTTCCCGTGTTAAGAATCAATGATGCTATGTGTGGGCCGGGAGTGATGTCACTGAGCAGATGGGGCATACAGAGCCCTGAACGCAGGTTGTGGAAAACAGCTAAAGGAGACACTGTTGTGTGTTATGGAACTGTGGAGCTGGCAGGGACCTGAGGACTCATGAGACTCCACCCCTCATTTTACAGATGAGGAAACTGAGAACCGGTCGGGGTAGAGTTGCTTGTGACACAGCGAGTCACAGCACCTGGGTCTAACTGGCCTTCTGCCCATCACGTGGCTTGGGTTCATCTAAGTGCCCTGGAAGGCTGGTTGGGGTTGATGAGGAAAGCAAATATCTGGTCATAGCAAGAGGTTCCTGCACGTGTGGGGCATTAATGCATCAGGAGAGGGGGCTGATAGTAGAATGTGTCGATGGGGCCAACAGGGCAGGAGGAGCCAGGCGGGGAGGCAGCGCCTCTGAAGCCTAGGGTCGCCTCCTCCCTTGGCCTCTGCAAGGCCAACACCACACACCAGAAGGTCAAGTGTTCCGGCCAAGGCACTTTGGTGTGGGTAGCTGGCAGGGCACACTGCGCCCATGTCGTGCATGTCCTGGAAGCCCTTCTGTACTGTAGAAGCTTGCCCTCTTCCCGCCTCTCCTGGTGAGGTGATGGTGAATTCTGAGTCTGTGGTTTGGCAAATTGCAGAGCCAAGCGGCTTTATGGGATATGCACGTTAGCCGGAGCTAGCTGATGAGAGGCCTGGGGCCCAAGCAGGAGGGGCTCTGCTGGCTCCAGAATGCTGGGAACACACTGCAGAGGTCTTCTCAGGACAGGCTTGTCTCTGGGATGGATGTGGAGCCGCCTAGATACCAAGGGTCTTGTGTTTTGGCCTGTTTATGAAAGGGCAGGCAGGTGACCTGCATCATTTGGGTGGCACTGTCAGCCCTTGGCTTCCTTCCTCTCTGCCAGGGCCTTGCTTGGGATGCTGGGAGGGGGGAGTGTTTGGGGGAGATAGACAGCTGCTGCTTAGACCAGGCTCCTTGCCTGGAGTTGAGCTCCTCTCTCAGCTGTTATGAGCTGTCCCTGGAGAGACCTTAGGTAAACTGGCTTTGGCCTCAGACCACTTGTCTTTCAAATGGTCCTAATGACGCTGGATGCAAACTGCAGTTACCTTTGACAACTTTCCATAAGGATGTGAGCTCCGGTTCACATTCTTTGCACCCACACGCCTGTGTAGGTAGGTGTAAGGCAAGTCATATGGTGTTGGAGAGGAGCTAGTGCATCTAAAGCAAACAAGAAATTATTTGTTTGGATTTGAGAGGCGTTGTGCTTTCGCAGTCATTTCCTCTCCTGATTGTTTATTTCAGACAAATACCAGTCGTGAATGTTCTGATCCTCTACAGGACTCTTCAGGGAATGCAAATGATAGCCAGTGTGAGCAGTTACTGTCGTCAATGCCAGATGCTCAATGTGCAGGATTTCATGTGATTCCTACAGTCCATGCAAAGTCTTTGATTCTTTATACAGTTGGGTGAGTTGAGACATGAAGAGGTGAGAAGTTGCTCAGGGTCTCCCAGGTAGAGATATGGGTCAACTCAGGTCACTTCACCTCCAGAGGAAGATACGAACCTACAGTGAGGCCCTTCTCCTCCACTGGAGTTGGTTGTGGAGACCAGGCTCAGGTTTACAGAACAACGAGAGAGCAATGCCAGGTGGCGTTTGAGGACTGACTAACTAGGACGTTCACCTGATGCCCCAGAGGAGGGCATGTGACAGGCAATGGGGGGAGGTCACTGTGAGGCAGGGGATTAGAGCAAACCCAAGATGATGTCTGCTCTCCAATGATGCCTGAGCTGATAAATGAAGGATCCACCCTGAAGAAATAATACATTCTCCTGTGTGTTTAGAGCATCATAGATCTGGGGCTTGGTCCTGGGAGCTACATTTTTAGGAATTGGGCATAGAACCATTCATTTCCCTGCCTTTCATTTTTTTTCCTTAAGCCCTTAGAGTGTGGATCCAGCCCCACAGGAAGAAGGATGTGCAGCTGCAGTATGGACAGGGTCTTCTCAGGCCAGTCCCACTGTAGAATTACTGGTGTTGGGCAGATCAAGGTTTGAGTCTTGGCTCTGACTCTTCCTGGGTGAGCAGCCTGGAGCCAGCCACTCTTGAGTCTCAGTTTCTTCGCCGGTAACCTTACAAGGATTTTGGAAAATTGATCTGAGATAATTTGGGGGCAAAGCTTCTACTCTTAGTGCCTTACCTAGTGGCGCTAGTGGTGAAGAACCTGCCTGCCAATGCAGGAGACGGAAGAGATGTGGGTTCACTCTCTGGGTCGGGAAGATCCCCCGGAGGAGGACGTGGCAATTCACTCCAGCGTTCTTGCCTGGGGAATCCCATGGACAGAGGAGCCTAGCAAGCTTCAGTCCATGGGGTCACAAAGAGTTGGACACGACTGAAGCAAGCTCCTGGCGCCCATCATGGGTACTCAACATACTAGCTTCTGTCTGGTGCTCCTTATCACCGAAACCCTTGAGTCCATTTAGAATCTGATAGGTGAAGCTGTGAGAGAAGGGAAGACTGAGGCAAAAAAGGAAGGCCAGCTGTTCACAATCTGATGGGAAAGTGGGCTACATGCCCCATGGAAAACACCCAGCATACAAGAGAAACAGATAAACAAGGAGCAGCTGTTCAGACCTGGAGGGCTTCCTGGAGCTGTCCAAGTGTTGGCTTCCTGGTGTGCTGGGAAGGAACATGTGTTGGGGGAGTGGAGTAGAGAGATGCTGCAGGTGAGGGCAAGGTCATACAGGATCCCAGCCCCACAGTCAGTGCCACACGTGAGCTAGCACTCTTCCCTGCTTTCTTTTGTGCTCCCCAGGTGGCTCAGAGGGTAAAGAATCTGCCTGCAATGCAGGAGACATGGGTTCTATCCCTGGGTCAGGAAGATCCCCTAGAGGAGGGCATGGCAACCCACTCCAGTATTCTTGCCTGGGAAATCCTATGGACAGAGGAGCCTGGTAGGCTACAGCTGATAGACGTGCAGAGTTGGACACCACTGAAGCGACAGAGCACATGTTTTCTTTCTGTCTGTCTGTCTGTCTGTCTCTCTCTCTCACACACACACATAAGAACAGTTTTTTCTCTTGCTCCAAGGAGGGAAGTGATCTAGGGGTGATTCACAGGTCTGACAAGGATTCCTGCTCATGGAACAACCGACCACATCCTTCAAGGCTGATGGAAGAAGGAACACAGTCAGTCATTTATCATGGTTCTCTTTAGAGCCAGCCGAGCGAGGGCTTAGAGGGACAAATCAGGATTGGAATCACCATGTGTGGTGGCAGGCAGAGGGGAGGCAAAGGGAAGGGAAAAATAAACCTATTTGATGTCATTGGAGACTGGTTCCAGCTCCAGAAATATAAGCGCCAGCTGCTGCATTTTCCAGAGAGATATTCCGAGGCCAGCATGAGTTAATCGTTGGTGGAGGCAGTGAATTAGAGGAGTGTTGTTAGGACTTCTGACTTTGGGGTTTGCACCGCGGTCCCTGGAAATTGCCTTCTAATTTCCTCAGCCTGAGTCACTGACCAGACTATTTATTGGCCAGAAAAAGCCTAACAGGCAACTCTGTTCTCTTTTGCCTCTTTATTAAATGAAATAAAACAAGTAATAGAGTTATACATACGGTAGTCACACTTACTCCTCTTGAGTTCTGAGAGTCCAGGAACAGGCTCATGGGTTAGGACAGGGATCCCGGGAACAGGAAGGACAAGGGGTGTGTGTGGGAAATGAGGTGGAGACTCTGGCTCTGGAAACGGTTTCTGAGTCAGGGCCAGAGGTGTTCTCTGCCGTGGCTATTGCCAACAATAACGGAAGAGTCCAGGAGGGTGATCAGCATTTCAGGAGGCGATTCCCAGGGCTGTGTGTGACTTCTCTCCTGGGCCAGGTTGCTTCGGCTGATGCTCTGTGTAGTGGAGTTAGGACAGGAGGGAGGGAGGGTGGCACACTGGGCCACAAGGAGGCCCCCAGGAGCCTCCAGGCGGCTCACATTAGCAGCAGGTGCTGAGCAGAATCCAGTGAGGACGTCGAGATGCAGTGAGAAGGGGGAGAACCAGTATATGAGTGCCTGCTATGTGCCAGGCAGAGAAGAAGAGACCTTTCAGATGGGATTTCATTTTAACATCATAACCTCCCCATGAAGTAGGTCAGTGTTTTTATCCCCACTTTATAGGAGTAGAAACTGAGGCCCAGAGAGTTTATGCGGCTCTCACTCAGAGTAATTCAGTGTCAGGGCTGGAATCCTTACTCTGGCATCTGACACCGGAGTCTATGAGCTTGCCGCTTTCTTCCCTATTAGAGCCAGGTCAAATGTGAGGGGTATGAAAGGAACCAAGGAGTCTGGGTCACACCTCCTGAGAGAGAGTAAGATGTGTGTCTGGAAGGTTGTATTGTTGGAGAGTCCCTGGGCTCTGCTGTCCCCAGGCCAGAATCCTGTCTCTGCCACTTACTGCCCTGGGATTCGGTGCAAGTTCTTTCTTTCTCTGTACCTCAGTTTCCTCACCTGTTAAAAACAAACAAAACCAACCAAACAAACAAAAATGAGGGGGAAATAGGACCTAGCTCGAAGGGCTGTGGTGAAGAGTAAATGAGTCGATAAATGTAAAGAGCTTAGAACAGTAGCTGGCACATATTCAGCGCTGCATCGGCATTTGTACTAATATTAAGACCCCCTTCCCTGGTGGCTCAGATGGTAAAGAATCTGCCGGCAATGTGGGAGACCTGGGTTCAATCCCTGGGTTGGGAATATCCCCTAGAGAAGGAAATGGCAACCTTCTCCAGTATTCTTGCCTGGAGAATTCCATGGACAGAGGAGCCTGGTGGGCTACAGTCTATGGGGTTGCAAAGAGTTGGACATGACTGAGCAACCAACAGTTTGACTTTCAAAGCTTCAGAAGGAGTTCTGTGTGAACTGGAGTTTTTCAGGGAAGACTGACTGGCGAAGGCCAGCTTCGTGATGGGCCTCAAGGAGTAACTGGGGATTGGGTGGGAAAGAATAGGATTTAGGTGGGAAAAAGAGGGGAAGGCATGCCAAGAAAGGGAAAAGCAAAGGTGCTGGAGGTGGAATGTGCAAGGAAAACACAGGCAAAACCCAAGCCGGGAAGGATAGGGAGGAAGGGCAGCCAGCTCTTGAGAGCCTCACATACCCGTCTAGAGGCTTCACCTCCGCAACTTCCATTCCTCCCAAGGATTGCAGGGGACAGGACCTGCTTGTCACTGTGGGGTCCTTCTGGTGAGCCCCAGAACTGGCTCTAGGGTTGTTGTCACAGCCATGGCGGGAACAGAGCTACCTGTATAGGGATGGGAACCACTTCTGTGTGTTGGGGACTCTACAGTTGGCAGGCCAGAGCCTGGCCCTTCTCTGTTTATAGCTCTTACTCGGAAAGGTCAGGCTGCCTCGTAAAAGTTGATTGCACCCCAGAGGTCTTGGGGAATGAGGGTGGTGGAAGGGCAGCAAGAAGTGAGGTGTTGACTGCTTTGGGCCTCATCCGTGGAGGGCCCTGCCACCAGGGCCTTATGTCACGGCGAGGTCATTTCCATCTCCAGTCCCCAGCGCTGCCGCTCAAGCACCCCAGTGGCAAGAGAGGAGATCCTTGTTCTCGGAGGGTCTGGGGGCTAACGCTGAACAGCTTGCTGGGAGCCCAGGATGTCTCCAAAGTCTCAGCGTCACCTGAAACTTTCAGGCCAGCGTTGTCTTCTATCTCAGCATCTCTCTCAACCGGTTTTAGTTAGAAAGACAGTGCTTCAAACTACCTCTTGGTTTATTTAACCCTCACCCCATTGTCAGATGTTCCAGTAAGCCTGATTCTTTAGGGAAAATGTAATAATAAGAGCTAACATTTCTAAATGTTTTCTACGTACTGAGTTTTACATGGAAACGCAAAACAGCGTGCTGAAACGTGTAGTTACTACTGACGTCTGCTTCATGCAGGCCAGGATGCCGAGGTCCAGAGAGCTTAAAATGAATTGCCAAACACCATGCAGCTAAGAAGCTGACCCAGGCCTGCTGGCTCCAAAATTGACCTTGTCCCCACAGGAGCCTCACAGCCCTCGATCTCTCGTGGCATCTGGGAAGACCAGGCCCCAAGGAGATTCCACCTGAGGCCTGGCTCGTTGACTCCTTAAGATGGGAGACCTTCCACATGTCACCTTCCCCACTCAATCTCCATTTGCCCATCTAGAAAATGGGTTCATTGCTTCCTTTCTGACCTGCTGCCTTGCAGAGGGGAGGGTAGATATGAAAGCTGCTTTGGAAAATGCTGAGCCTAGCGAAAATAGCTGTGTGGAGGGGTCCTAGAACCCTCTGTCTGGCTTCTTCATCATTTGGGAAGGTGATGTTTTACCAAAAGGAGCTCTTCCTGATTCAAGCGAAGTTCTAGACAAGGTCCCTCTGCCATACTTCCGGCCCAAGAAGCCTGTCCAGTTCAGTTCAGTCGCTCAGTCGTGTCTGGCTCTTTGAGACCCCATGAATCGCAGCATGCCAGGCCTCCTTGTCCATCACCAACTCCCGGAGTTCACTCAAACTCACGTCCGTTGAGTCAGTGATGCCATCCAGCCATCTCATCCTCTGTCATCCTGTTCTCTTCCTGCCCCCAATCCCTCCCAGCATCAGAGTCTTTTCCAGTGAGTCAACTCTTCACATGAGATAGCCGAAGTACTGGAGTTTCAGCTTTAGCATCATTCCTTCCAAAGAACACCCAGGACTGATCTCCTTCAGAATGGGCTGGCTGGATCTCCTTGCAGTCCAAGGAACTCTCAAGAGTCTTCTCCAACACCACAGTTCAAAAGCATCAATTTTTCGGCACTCAGCTTTCTTCACAGTCCAACTCTCACATCCATACATGACTACTGGAAAAACCATAACCTTGACTAGATGGACCTTTGTTGGCAAAGTAATGTCTCTGCTTTTTAATATGCTGTCTAGGTTGGTCATAACTTTCCTTCCAAGGAGTAAGCGTCTTTTAATTTCATGACTGCAGTCACATCTGCAGTGATTTTGGAGCCCCCCAAAATAAGTCTGACACTGTTTCTACTGTTTCCCCATCTGTTTGCCATGAAGTGATGGGACCAGATGCCACGATCTTAGTTTTCTGAATGTTGAGCTTTAAGCCAACTTTTTCACTCTCCTCTTTCACTTTCATCAAGAGGCTCTTTAGTTCCTCTTCACTTTCTGCCATAAGGATGGTGTCATCTGCATATCTGAGGTTTTTGATATTTCTCACGGCAATCTTGATTCCAGCTTGTGCTTCTTCCAGCCCAGCATTTCTCATGATGTACTCTGCATACAAGTTAAATAAGCAGGGTGACAATATACAGCCTATTTGGAACCTATTTGGTTCCTATTTTGGAACCAGTCTGTTGTTCCATGTCCAGTTCTAACTGTTGCTTCCTGACCTGCATATAGGTTTCTCAAGAGGCAGGTGAGGTGGTCTGGTATTCCCATCTCTTTCAGAATTTCCCACAGTTTATTGTGATCCACACAGTTGTGGCCAGGGTCAATTCAGGATCACTCTAGGCCCTTAGTGAAGATGTTTTCTAGAAAGCCACCTCTGGGAACTTTGCTTCTCTCCAAGTCGGTAATTTCTATGAATGGGAAATACAGAGCTATTTCCAGTGCCATCTCTGCCTGCTGTCACCTGAGGGGAGGAGGTGAAATACAGGGGGCTGAGCTAGACCCAGATAATCATGATGACGTGATCCCTCATCTAGAGCGAGACATCCTGGAATGTGAAGTCAAGTGGGCCTTAGAAAGCATCACTACGAACAAAGCTAGTGGAGGTGATGCAATTCCAGTTGAGCTATTTCAAATCCTGAAAGATGATGCTGTGAAAGTGCTACACTCAATATGCCAGCAAGTTTGGAAAACTCAGCAGTGGCCACAGGACTGGAAAAGGTCAGTTTTCATTCCAATTCCAAAGAAAGGCAATGCCAAAGAATGCTCAAACTACCACACAATTGCACTCATCTCACATGCTAGTAAAGTAATGCTCAAAATTCTTCAAGCCAGACTTCAGCAATATGTGAACCGTGAACTCCCTGATGTTCAAGCTGGTTTTAGAAAAGGCAGAGGAACCAGAGATCAAATTGCCAACATCCGCTGGATCATGGAAAAGGCAAGAGAGTGTCAGAAAAGCATCTGTTTCTGCTTTATTGACTATGCCAAAGCCTTTGACTGTGTGGATCACAATAAACTGTGGAAAATTCTGAAAGAGATGGGAATACCAGACCACCTCACCTGCCTCTTGAGAAATCTGTATGCAGGTCAGGAAGCAACAGTTAGAACTGGACATGGAACAACAGACTGGTTCCAAATAGGAAAAGGAGTACGTCAAGGCTGTATGTTGTCACCCTACTTATTTAACTTATATGCAGAGTACATCATGAGAAACACTGGACTGGAAGAAACACAAGCTGGAATCAAGATTGCTGGGAGAAATATCAATAACCTCAGATATGCAGATGACACCATCCTTATGGCAGAAAGTGAGGAGGAACTAAATAGCCTCTTGATGAAAGTGAAAGAGGAGAGTGAAAAAGTTGGCCTAAAGCTCAACATTCAGAAAACTAAGATCATGGCATCTGGTCCCATCACTTCATGGGAAATATATGGGGAAACAGTGGAAACAGTGTCAGACTTTATTTTGGGGGGCTCCAAAATCACTGCAGATGGTGACTGCAGCCATGAAATTAAAAGACACTTACTCCTTGGAAGAAAAGTTATGACCAACCTAGATAGTATATTCAGAAGCAGAGACATTACTTTGCCGACTAAGGTCCGTCTAGTCAAGGCTATGGTTTTCCAGTAGTCATGTATGGATGTGAGAGTTGGACTGTGAAGAAGGCTGAGCGCCGAAGAATTGATGCGTTTGAACTGTGGTGTTGGAGAAGACTCTTGAGAGTCCCTTGGACTGCAAGGAGATCCAACCAGTCCATTCTGAAGATCAACCCTGGGATTTCTTTGGAAGGAGTGATGCTAAAGCTGAAGCTCCTGTACTTTGGCCACCTCATGTGAAGAGTTGACTCATTGGAAAAGACTCTGATGCTGGGAGGGATTGGGGGCAGGAGGAGAAGGGGACGACCCAGGATGAGATGGCTGGATGGCATCACCGACTTGATGGACGTGAGTCTGAGTGAACTCCGGGAGTTGGTGATGGACAGGGAGGCCTGGCGTGCTGCGATTCATGGGGTTGCAAAGAGTCAGACACGACTGAGCGACTGAACTGAACTGAGCTAGTGATGTGGAAGCAGCTGTGCTTTCTGCCCTCCACTCAGCAGCCCTCTCCAGCCTTTGCTGTCATTTCCTTTGCTTGGTGAGGAAGCCGCCCTCCCTGAGCCTGGGTGGAAGTGCGTGGGTGGGGCGGGGGCCGGATCCCTTCCTCTCTGTGTATCAGTGCCGCATAAATTATGCAGCGGCGGCCTGTGGGGGCCCTCCTGTCTGTCTCTGGGATCCCTGGAGTGTGAACTTTAGGCCTGGCGGAAATTGATCACTCCAGGGGGTGGCGGGTGGGGTGCTGCCCAATGCTGATAGTGAACCTCAGGGCGGAGCAGTGGGGTAAGGGGTGGAGCGGGTGTGCATTTTAAGCCCTGTTGTATTCGTAAAGAGGGTGACTCGGAAAGTTGAGGTCGCACTGTTAGTCAAGCACAGGGCCGGTGTGTGGGCCTCTCGCCCTAGGCGATGCCTGGGTCACACTGTCACTGTGACTTACGTGTGGGCCCCTCTCCCAGAGGGACCCGGGTGCTGCCCCAGGGTAGCGGGGGCTTCTCCCGCCTCAGCACAGGGAGTAGTATGCTTGTGGGGAGGGCTCGCCTTGCGGCTTTGCCCACCTGAGGGTTCTAAGCACTGAGGGATTGTCTCTGGCGTTTGAAGCGGCTGCTCTGTGAACTCTTTCATTGTAGGCCCCATTCTGACCCAGCTTTATTCCGTTTCCTGATGGCCCAGACCCAAAGGGCTATTTTAAGGGCCTTGCCTGTGTGGGAGAATTTCTCTTTGTAACAAGAGGGAGGGAGGCCTGGCATGGTGCTGGCAGTGGGGATCCGAGAGAAGGCAGTTCTTTCCTGAATTCTGCCTCGTGGGCAGGGCTCAGCGGGTTCTTAGCACCGGGCCCTGGCACCCAGGAGGGACCTAGTCACTTGTCCGTGAGGGCAGGGCTTCCAAAGGTGGCTTCCCAGGGATTTCTGCTTGCCTAAGCCTGGGCAGCTTGGCAAACTGATCCTTTTCTTGCAGAGCTAAGGCCTGTAATAGGCAATGTCTGGGTCTCAAGCGGGGGTTAATTATTGACTTTAGTCATCACTCACTGGCAGTTGGAGAAAAGCAGCCTCATTTTTCCCATGATCACTGGACGTGGTGGCTCCCAGGTAGGGGAAGTGGGGAAGTTGAGTCAGAGGATGTGTGAGTAGAGCCCTTCTAGGTGCAAGCATGGGGCTGAGGCTTCTTATCTGCTGTCGTCTTTAATCCCCATCGCCACCCTGAGCATCACCCCTGCGGACGAGGAAGCAGGGGCTCAGAGAGGGGCAGCCTCTCGCCTCGCATCACGTGGCCCTGAACAGTAAGAGCCAGGGTTTGAAACCAGATGTCTGTAGCGACAAAGCCCGTGCAGGTTTGGGTCCCACTGGGCGCCATGCAGGTTTGATGGCTCACCCATCCCCGCCACACAAAGGTTAGGTAGCTAGTTGGCAGTATTTGTCTTTTGTCCTTGCCCCCAGCTGGAGACATCCACACATATCAAAAGCTAGCTGCACTGGGTCTTTCTCTGCCCACTCTCGTCTTCATCAGACTTTGGTCTCCGTGGCTGTATTTCTCCCTCTGCTGCACACACCCTTGGGAATCCCAGCCATGATCTGTGGTTCTGTTGGGGTACAGACAGCTGAGAGCACTGCCCTGGGCTTAAGAAGGGAAGTGAACCCAAAGGGTTATGTACAGCAGGCCTTCCCTTGGAAGGCTGGGGCCCTGAAGCTTTATAGTGGTTTTGTCTCTCAAGAGCTTCCCGAGAGGCTGGGCTCCTAGCGAACACATCATGTGGGTCCCTGATAAAACTTCAAGGGTCTGGACTAAACCCTGGTTATCTGCCCACCCTGACCTTCCCCCCAAGCCCCTCCATTGACATATGATGTGGTTGGAGCTGGCATTTGGGATAAGATAACAAGCCTCTTGCTACCCAGAGTGGACCCCTAGCAAGGTCTGGCCGCTATTTTGGGATTCAAAGTTTTATTCTCCCTGGACTCTTGTGCAGAGCACTTTTGAAAGCCTGCTCCTTCAGAAGCTCCAGCTGTGGGGGTGCTCTCCATCGTCTCCTGGAGGATGGGGGCTAGCATGGCACTGTGGCTGGCAGCAGGGAGTGGTTTACTTCCCCGGCACTTTTAGCCTGCTGCTTGTCCTGGCTAAACTAGGCTCTGGCAACTGGACAGCTCTGGAGAGGGCCTCAGGTGTCAGCATTTGGAAGCTGAGGACATGAGGATGGGAGCAGAGCACCAACACGTCTGCACCATGGGCGCAGCTCTGAAACTCTTACTGCCTAGTTACACTTGTTCACGTTTCTTCTCTGCCAGGGGCCTCAGCTTTCTCATCAGTAAAATGTGAATCAGTTCAGTTCAGTCGCTCAGTCGTGTCTGACTCTTTGTGACCCCATGGACTGCAGCACGCCAGGCGGTCACTCTACGTAATGTTGGGCGCATGATAGGTTTTCAATAAATGGCAGCTGTTGTTATTATTATCTTGGTCATCCTTCATGGTTTTTTGTTGGTTGGTTAGTTGGGTTTTTTGTTTTGTTTCCTAGTTTTTTTCCTTTTTTTTTTTTTTTCCGGTTGTACTGGGTCTTCATTCCTGTGTGTGGGATTTCTCTTGTTGCGGTGAGCAGGGGCTTCTCTTTGTTATGAAGCTCAGGTTCTAGGTGCTCGGGCTTCCGTAGTTGTGGCATACAAGCTAGTTGCAAGTAGTTGGCAGTTTTCAGGCTCTAGAGTACAGGCTCCATACTTATGGTGCTTAGTTGCTCCAAGACGTGTCGAGTCTTCCCAGACCAGGGATCGAACCCATGTCCCCTGCACTGGCAGGTGGCTTCCTAACCAGTGTACCTCCAGGAAAGTCCTCACGCTTCATGGCTTTGCTTAGTTTCTGTCACCTCTCAGAAGCGTCTTTGACTTCTCATCTTACAGTGTCTCCTGTCTGTGAATTTTTGTAATGTTTATTGTTTTTAGCTCTGCAGTAACTCTTACCAAGAATGACCTTGGGTTGCTCAGTTTGGGGCAAGCCTGTGTCCTGACTGGTTAAAAAGCTTGTTGAGGGATGGACTCTGATCTGATGCTTATTTATCTTCATTTATTCATTCATTTGAATATTAATTAATTCATTCAGTTACTCAATCAACATTTGAATGTTAAGTGTGTGCCGGGCACTGGGAACATAGCAGGACTGCTAAAAATCCCTGCCCTTTTGGAGCTCACATTCTGCTGCTGCTGCTGCTGCTGCTAAGTCGCTTCAGTCGTGTCTGACTCTGTGCTACCCCAGAGATGGCAGCCCACCAGGCTCTTCCGTCCCTGGGATTCACATTCTGCTAGGGGAAGGGAAACAACAAACAAAGGAAAAGTTGGGGAAATCTGGAGTGTGGTAGAGGGGGGATAAACGTTGTAGAGAAAACTGAGCGAGGGGAGGGAGACAGGGAATAGCGGCTGTGGTGTGAGTTGCCGTGTTAGCTCTTAGAGCTTGGCAAGGGACAGCCCCCGTGTATAGTGACTTTTGAATAAGATCTGAAGGAGGAGGACAAGTGAGGCCCACAGATGTTTGGAGGGGAAGTGGTTGATGGAGGGGGAACAGCAAGTGCTAAGACCCTGAGGTAAGACCACGCCTGGCCCTTTCCAGGGAGGGGCAGGGGGCTGGTATGGCCCAGGGGCGTGAGCGACGGGGAGAGTGGTGGGCAGCGAGGTCAGACAGGCAAAGAATCCAGTTTGGGTCCAGACCGAGCAGGGTGCTCTGCCCAGCAGCAAGGCTTCTTGACTTGCTGAAGATAGAAACTGGCCAAAAACACCTACTGTGTGCAAGGCACCACCATGCTGAAAGCAGTTTCTCCGACTGGGAGCCCAAGGGTGGCAAGCTCTTACAAAGGCAGCAGCCCCCACGTCCTCCCGTCTTTAACACCCCGTCCCTAATGCTGGCAGAGGGTCTGGATCACAGTAGGTCCTCAATGAGATAAATCTGTATATGAAGGCTTTATTCTATTAAACCCCCTTCCTCCTACCCCAATGCTTTTTTTTTTTTTTAAAGAACCACAGCTTTTAACTTACAATTGTAGCAATTGGTTATTTGAAATGTCAAGTATATATTCCTGTTCTTGCCTGGGAAGTCCCATGGACAAAGGAGCCTGGCAGTCTACAGTCCATGGGGTTGCAAAAAGTCAGACACAACTTCGTGACTAAGCATGCATCCTTATAATATTCTAAGTGTGGTCAGATCCTCAGGCCAGTCCCCAAAACCTTTCTCATCCATGGAATAGGTGGAATTATAGCACCAAGAACCAGATGTCTGTAGTTCACCTGTATCACGGGCTAGCTTAGTCCATGTATAATATCCAGGGAAGCTGTCCTGCACGGTTCAGTGAGAAGGAAACTTCAGGCTAATTGATGATGATGGTGATGATGCTGATAATAATAATCATACTACTAATATTGTTTGGAGCATGAATTATGTGCCCGTCATTCTGCTAAGCACTTGACTCATTAAATCCTTACAACTTGATGAGAAAAGCACTCTTACGGTCCTTACTTTATTGATGAGAAAACAGAGACACACAGAGAGGTTAATTTACCAATGGTCATAAGCTTGGAGAAGGCAGGCCTGGGGTTCTGAGCCAGGCAATGGGGATACAAGCCTCTTGTATCTTATGTCCTGGCCTTCCAGGGAATCCTGCCAGCCAGACTTGCCACTGCTAGGTTATCCATAGACCTTAGATACCAAGTATAGGAGTCAGGGAACTGAGACCAGTGGTGGCAGGCAGGAGCGGCCCCCATTGTCCCTGAAACAGGAAAAGCCATTTGTTCCTGGAACCTGACACTTCAGGGAGTGGGTTTGCTGTGTGCCATTGTCTTCCTGGGCCATTTACAAGTCCAGTACTTGGGGCTGGGGAGGGGGGTGGGGTGGAGTGGGGAGCACTGTGTCAGTTGGTGGAGGCCAGATTAGAGCGTCTGGCAAGATGTTTCTGACACCTAGGCTGTTCAGCTCTCAGCAAAGCCCAGCAGGTGGCCAGGGCTGTTGCTTTAGCTGGGAGGGGGCACCTCCCCATCTGCCCTGCCTGGTTTATTGTTAGAATGAACTGGGCCCTAACTAGTCCTTTCTCTCCTCCCAGGCCCCAGAATAAACAGCAGCTGTTGGCTGCATCGTCTCTGTCGCTGCCCACCTGTCAACAGCCACTGGCCTTCGTTTGGCCCTGCCTCTTTTGGGCTTAATGGCGTGGGGCATTGAGGACTTTGCAGAGCCTGCCTTGGTGGCCGGCTGGTGTGCCCTGGCATGCCCTCTCCCAGGCAGTGCTGACCTGTTGGCCACATGCTGGCACTGTCCCCTCTTGCCCTTCAGGTGCTCATGGTGATCACGGAACTCAGGTTCCAGACTCTTACATCAGTTCTGCTCCTGGCTCTCCTGCTTAGCTGCTGACTTTGGGCAGGTAGCCTAACTCTGAACCTCAGTTTCCTTCTCTGTGAAAATCTGGGCTGCCCTGGTGGCTCAGTGGTAAAGAATCCACTTGCAATGCAGATGATGTGGGTGCAATCCATGGGTTGGGAAGACCCCCCGGAGAAGGAAATGGCAACCCACTCCAGTATTCTTGCCGGGGAAATCCGGTGGACAGAGGAGCCCGGCGGGCTACAGTCCATAGTGTCACAAAAGAGTTAGATGTGGCTTAGTGACTAAACAACAACGACAAAAATCTGGGCATGGGTTCTATATCCTGGCATCCTGTGAAGATTAAGACGGTACAGTGCTGTCTGGCTTCTGCCGTTGAAGCCAGACTGGCTGAGTCCTCTCTTTAGCACAAAGGAAATTTGTGCCTTCAAAGGAGGTACTGGAGCCCTCCCCACCGAAGTTTCTCATCTGGACAACATGGGTAATAAACGCGTCTCCCAGGCTGGTGGTGAGGAGTAAGAGAGCAGTGCCAAGCACAGAATAAGAGCTCGATGAATGGAATAATGTGTGCTCCCTTTGACAGATAAGACAGAACACCCCCTAAGAGAGTCATGTGCAGGCACGCATTCGAGAACGGACAGAATGGCTCCTCTCCTGAGGGTTGGATCCGCGCAGCTGTGCCATTCACTTGGCTTTGTTTCTAGCCTGTGTTCGGAACTTCCACTTGAAAGGCTGAGAGTGGGGAGCGGGGGTGATGGCAGAACTGGTTATAAAGCAGGATGCAGGCATAAGCAAGGAAAGCTGGGATTTCTGTTCTACTTGGCAGTGGTTCTGCTGATGTAATATAAGAAACGGAAAGACCGAGTCTGTGGCCATGACCTGCCTTCAACTGGTGGGGCAGATCCCCCTGGGGTTGACCAGTTATCTCTGCTGATGTGTGAGCCCCAAGATGTTCTTTCATGTCATCTCTACAACCTCCCTGTGGGCCAGCTCGCCTTGGCTCCATACTCTGGGAAACTCTTGTGTTTTTGACTTTTCCTTGCAATCTATCCTCCCTTGTGGAAAGATTGTATTGGGAGCCCCAATTAAAGCATCCAGAGTTATCGTTCTCAAAAAGAAAAAAAAAAAAAAACACGCTTGACCTCAATTGTGTTTGACTTCAGTGCTACATGGCACTGTGGGCACATGAAGCCCCCAGAAAAGAGACCCTCACTCAGCACGGAGCATTTGCCCCGTCTTCTTGGAAGCCTGATCTTTAACAAGGAGGCTGAGTGTACTGTCTTGTCTCCTCCGTGCTGTTCTTGTCCCAGGAGAGAGGTCAGCGGCAGTTTCATTCCCAACATTTGGGGTAACACTTTCTGGTACACTGTGACGAGAATGAGCCTGCACTTTTGAAAGGAACGTAGCAAAGTAGTTTAGAGCAGGACCCTGGAACCAGATTGCCTAAATCCAAGCTTCCCCTCTTCCCCCTTAGACAAGTCACTTAACTTCTCTGTTCTTCAGTCTCCTCTTCCATAAAATGGGGATAATAACAGAGCCATCCTCATAGGATTGTTGGGAGGATTAAATGAGATAATGATGATAAAGGCACTTGGAACAGTGCTTGGGGCAGATTTAGTGCTGCCTTGAGGGTCCCTGTTGTCAGCTGAGCCGGCAGGGCAGGTGAAGGCAGCTCCCCATCAATCCAGGCCTGACAGATATATGTAGAGAAGCCACCTGGTGTGTGTAATAGAGGCATCTGGGTTGGGGGTCGTGGCATGTTCTAGAGGAGGGGGTTATCTAGTGCTGACTCCATCATTTCCTAGTCCAGCGACCAGCGAGCTGCTCACCTCTCCAGCTCAGTTTCCTCAGCTGACTGTGCCCAGGCCTTCCTCATAGGGTCACTCTGAGAACCCGAGACTGGGGAAAGCGTCTTGGGGCCACTCTCCTTCCTGGTGGCCATTTAAACAGCCTTCGGGTTTGGCGTAGGGACCAGGGTTGGGGGGGTCAGTGGACTCCAGCCTGACCTTGCCGACCAGGAACCTTGCATCCCACTCTTCCCACACCTCTCTCTCATGAGCAGCTCCTGGGAGGAGGGGGTTAATGCAGCAGAGTGGCCCCCACAGAGGGTCGTGGTGCCTCCTGCTGGTACCAGCGGTGTCCCAGGTTGTCCAGCTCCCCACAAACGGTCTCGCTGGCTCTGAGGGGCCTGCTAGGAAGGGCTGCAGGTCTTCTGCTTGTTTCACAGGTAGGAGAGGCTCAGAGAGGCGCTGTAAGTGTGGAGGACACCGTCAGTGCCCCGTCCCCCACACCCTGAGCTCACCTGAGTTCCCCTGCAGTGGTTTCCAGCATGCTGGCAACTCCCCGCTCCAGCTTCCCCCTGTTCCCTCTCCCCACCTCACCTCTCTGGGGGAGGGCTTCCTCCAGCCAGGGCACCACGGGAGCTTGCTCCACCCAAGCAGGTGCAGCTGAGGGAGGCCAGGGGAGAGAGTGGAGGCAAGTTGTCATCCCATCATTCCATCATCCCTGGGAGTTGATATCTCGGCTGCTTGCTCTCCACTGGGACAATTTGGAGGTGATTTCTAGCCAGAGGCCCAGAGGATCCCCAGCAGGACTGAGCCCCAGATGCCCACAGCAGTGACATGCCCATTAAATACCCTTTCTAGAAGACGATTGCTTCTTGGCAAGAAATCTATGACAAACCTAGACAGTGTGTTAAAAAGCAAAGATATCACTTTGCTGACAAAGGTCTGTATAATCAAGGCTAAGGTCTTTCCAGTAGTCATGTACAGATGTGAGTTGGACCATAAAGATGGCAGAGTGCCAAAGAATTGATGCTTTCCAATTATGGTGCTGGAGAAGACTCTTGAGACTCCCTTGGACTGTGGGGAGATCAAACTAGGCAATCCTAAAGGAAATCAACCCTGAATACTCATTGGAAGGACTGATGCTGAAGCTCCAGGACTCTGGCCACCAGATGCAAATAGCCAACTCATTGGAAAAGACCCTGATGCTGCGAAAGATTGAAGGCAGAAGGAAAAGAGGGTGGCGGGATGAGATGGTTGGATGGCATCACCAATTTAATGGACATGAACTTGGGCAAACTCTGGGAGATGGTGAGGAACAGGGAGGCCTGGCATCTGCAGTCCATGAGGTTGCAAAGAGTTGGACACAACTCGGTGACTACACAACCACAACAATCAGCCTCTCTCCTCTTCTGGTCTCACTTTTCCTGCTTCTTCACTTGGGGGTTCCAGGAATCATCTCCCTGGTAAACAGCCTGCACCCAAGGCCTGTCTCAGGGTCTGCTTTGGGATGAACCCAAACTGTGATAGCCAGCTTCCTCCTGCTGGCAAGTGGTGGAGCTGGAGTGAGGACCTCTGAGACTCAGTTCCCCAGGCTGTGCTGACTTTCTGGAGGTTCCTGGGGTTCTTGTTATAGAAGAGTCGGAAAAGATCCTTGTGCGATCCAGGGGTTTTTTTTTTAAGCTAATAAGAGGCGGTGAGTCATCATGGGCAGGGCTGAAGAATTCTTGATCAATACAGCAGCTTCTGCGGACCTCATCAGAGAAGGAGCCCAGTCAATGCAAACTTGACCGAGAGAAGCAGGGCCTTAGAAATGTGGGAATATGACCTTATATAAACTTGTCTCAGAACAGAAGTAAACGAACAAGGGTCTTACGGATAAACAGAAATCTAGTGACTTCATCCATCATAGGTCAGGCCGGGAGCATAGGTCAGCAGTGTGTGTCTGGGGAAGTAAGGACGAGAGTTTCTGGCCTCTGTGCTCAGGTACAAGGTGACATATGGGAGCCAGACACTCTGTTGTTTTTATTGCTGTAATCTAGCTTCTTGTAATAGTGTTGGAAATTGTGGTGAGACTTGATGTCCTTAGAGTTGGTGAAAGCGTCTTTAAGAAGATAGAAAAAAAGGTGAGTGTGGAATGCGTGTATATGTGGGGGTGTGTTAGGTGCGTGTGTGTTTGCGTTGGCGTGTTGGGGGGGTGTATTTGGGGCTATCTTGTGTGTGTGTATGTTACGGGTGTTTGGGGATATGTCTGGGTGATGTATTTATATCTCTGCGTTTGGGCGTGTGTGTTTATGCGTGTGTGTGTGTGTGTGTGTGTTGGATGTGGTATGTTTATGTGTGTGTGTGTATTTTGGATGTGGTATGTTTATGTGTGTGTGTGTATATGTGGAATACAAGCTGTTGGGTCATTGTTTATCAGGCATATTCCTGGGGCCATCTTGTACCCTTGAAAGTTCCTTATGATCAGGCTAAAGAGTCCAGAAATACTTAGATTTTAGTATAAAATGGTTTCATAGATTCTCACGTGTATTTACCACAACTATCTTTTCTCCTGTGCCTCTTCTGAGTTTGGCAGACCTCTTTTCACTCTCACAAAAGAAAGAGAGAATTACTCCCATCTTACAGGTAGGGAAGCTAGGAATGGGGACGGTTAAGTCACTGACTCAAGGTGACAGTGCTAATAAGTGGGATCTGACCAACCCCTTAACTTCTACCTTCCCCTTCCCCCTCCACCCACATGGGGTGAGCTGGTGGGTGGAATTCTGCCCTACTTTGCACACACAGAAAGGGCCCTCCTCTCCATCTAGGGCACTTGCTTCAGGAACATAACTTCTGGCTTCCGAGGAGGCTTTGGAGGAAGGCTGTGAGGCAGGGCCGCTTGAACCAGACTGGTGTAGACACGCCAGAGGGCCCGATCCCAGAGAGCCTGACCCCAGGAAGGACTTGTTGTGACCCTGAGTGGGGTGGAGATGGAGGAGAGACTGAGGAAGCGAGGGAGGCATTGAGAAGGGGTGGGGAGAAAGATGCAAGAGTCCTTGGGTTCATCCCGGGCCTCAAGGAGAGGGTAGGTACACATTTTTGCTGAGTAAGGAACCTTATACTTGGCTTTACCCTTCAAGAGCAAATGTCCATCTGCTGTTTTATGGTGAGCCAGTCATGTGTCCAGTTGTGTGCGGCTGGGGCAGTGTAGAAATGTCTGTGTTATCTGTTATGTGATCTAACCTCTAATAAGGTGACATGCAGAGAAACAGGCCTCCCCAGCCTGGATTCCTGGAAGGAAGAGAGGGTGCCCATTTCGTCAGTGTGCACTCTTGACAGACAGAATCAGTGGGGGCCGCTGGGCTTGCCTGGCTGTTCCCACCCAGAAGAGCTCACGTCAGACCAGTGGGAAATCCCACAGAAGCTGAGGTCCCAGATATGTGTCTTGGGACTCATTCATGGGGCTCAGATACCCTTGGGTTTCCCGAGCTGCTGGGAGAGGACTCCCTGGTACCCGGCCAGCTCAGCAACTCCAAACAACTCCTCCAGAGCAGACAGTTCCTGCCAGCGTTCCCGAGAACCGTAAAGAGCCACTTCTGCCTCACCCACGTGCCCCGAATATCAGCCAGGATATACCCTAGGAAGTAGGTGGATTCAGGCAAGGCAGCCTCAGCTGCCCCAATTTTCAAAAGCCATCCTTTAATAAATTCCCAGCACCAATGCTATTAATATTAGGTGTTAAATTTTTATGATGTTAACCCTGTGGACTTGTTTGACTCTCTGCTGATATGGCATCATTGACTCAGCGTACATGTCTGAGCAAACTCTGGGAGATAGTGAAGGACAGGGAAGCCTGGCATGCTATAGTCCATGGGCTTGCAGAGTTGGACATGACTTAGTGGCTGAACAACAACAATAATTGCTGATGTGAATTAGGCTGGAGGGGCAGCATGCAGCAGTTACAGGCGAGGCGGAGTCCCCCACAAGCCACATGATTGGGCAAATTATTTTAATCTACTTGAGCTTCAGCACAGACTCAGAGCTGGTGACTGGCATCGAAGCATTATTAATGATAAAAACACAGGAACAGTGGGAGCAGGGCATCCTCGTGTTATGGCTGCAGGTAGTCCACACTGATGCTCTTAGCCCCTTCCCCCCTTCTTGGGGCACAGCTTTTTGAGATATAATTCTCATACCATACAGTCAACCCATTTAAAGTATACAGGTCAGTGGTTTGGGGTATGTTTATATTGATAGAATTGTGGCACAGTCAATTTTGGAACACTTTTATTACCCCAAGAAGCACTTCTAACCTCCTCCCTCGTACTGGTCCCCAGCCCTTGGAAATTAATTTCCCTTCTGTCCTTATGGATTTGCCTATTCTGGACATTTTATATAAATAGAATCAATAACTGTGTGGACTTTTGGGATTGACTTTCTTTCATTGATATAAGGTTTTCCAAGTTCATCCACCATGAGCCCTTTTGATGGCTTATGGGAGAACCTTGATTCTTTTTTAGCGCTGGCCCAGGAGCCCAGGGCACAGAGCCTCACCACGGCCTTGGTGGGTGGCTTGTGGCCCCAAGTGCAGGTTCTCCTGGAGCATCTCCTCTCCCTACCATTTGGAGCATCTGGCTCTTCTCTGCTGCTCTCCTGTTTTGAAGCTGGTGGAGGCTGGATCTTGTAGGAAAATGTTGAGCGTGCCTAGAGTTTATTTCCATTACTTCCTCTGGCCTGGTCAGCAGCTTGGGGGCAGGGTGGAAACTGTGCAAAGTCTTTGCTTATCTGTCCCGGGGGACTCTCTTTCCGGGAGGGGATGGGGAGAGAGACAACGCAGCATCTTTATTTGTTTTTAATGTTGACTAACTTCCCAGCCCCCTTACCACATTCTGGTGAAAGTCCCTGGGTTCCTGGTCAGGCTCTCCTCCCTTGAGACACAGGGTCATGGGACTTATCTCTTGGGGGCAGCTGATGGGGAAGTCGCCAAGCATTTTGGAGTCCTCTGCGTGTGGACTCAAAGACAGCATTTGTTTGTCCTCTAGCTAGAGCTGGTCCAGTGCAAAACTGGAAATCCGTTAGGAGGCATTTGGCTGCAAGTAACTAAATCCCATCTAAAACTATCTTCAGCTATATAGAAGTTTATCATCCTACTCTTAAGGTAGTTCGGAAGTAGATAGCAAAAAATTATAATTAAAAAAACTATAGGATTAATAAACATTTAGGTCATTTTCAACTTTTTTATTTTTGCCATTTTAGATAGTAGTGCCCTAAACATCCATATGTATATGTGTGTGTGTGTGTGTGTGTGTGTGTGTGTGTGTGTGTATTTGGGAACTTAGGCTACTATTTTTGTAGGATACATTGTCAAAGCAACATTGATAGGAAAGAGTGTCTGGGATTTAGGACAGGTAGGTCAGCCCACATTTAATCCATTTTTCTATTCCTTCGGTATCTAATTTCATGCAATGAGAACTGACATTTCCAATGAAGACCCTTGTGGGTCCCTGATGTTTGTGGAATCAGTTCAGGAACATGGTATTATCTTACATCTCCGTCCACAATTTATGGCCGAGCATCAGGCTAAAGTAATGTTTAAAAGCAAAAGGCACAATGCGAAAGGCTTTTTGGTCAACCCGGGTATTTGGTATATTCTGTACTCTGAGTACCCTACTTAGCAGTTTTGTTCAAAAGATTATGTGATTCCCTGTTGGAAAGCACAGGGGGAAATGTCTTAACATTACCAACTGTTGTTTAGACTATGAGGAAGTGGGGAGCCTTAGACGTTGTGGGTAGAAGCAGAGTCCTACCATGTGCCTGGGGAGGAACAAAACTGGAATACTCTGTGAACTAAGGCTACCACTTGGAATAACACAAAATCACAGGAGAAGAGGATGGATAAATAAATATGCTACATTCATATAATGGAATTCTGTGCAGTTAATGTGAATAAGATTTATAAGTGTCAACCTGGAATGATCCCCAGGACAATACTGAGTGAAAAAGCAAGCAATAGAAATTATCTCTTGCACCATTTATGTAAATATTATTTATCTGAATTTCATACCATTACTATAAATTAAAAATTATTCCCAAGAAAATAGTGCATTATACATGTTTACGTATGTTTGTGGAAAAAGTATAAAAACACAGATCAGAAGGAGACACACAAAGAAATTCATGACGCTGGCCACTTCTAGATGGGGAGAGAGAAATGGAGCTGGGAGGAGGACAAGGTATTTAAACTTTATCCATAATGTGTTTCTCTAATTTAAAAAAATGTTAAAATTTTAGCCTTTATTTGTTTTGATTGCCGCCTAGAAGGATTTGTTATATGTTACATGCATTCTTCATTTGTTCATTCACTCATTCAGCAAAGGTTTGTTAAATGCCTACTATGTGCCGGGTATTGTTTTAGGTTCAAGACTATATAGCACACAAGAGCAGACAAAAATCCCTGTCCTAGGGAGTTTATATTCTAGTGAAATGTGAAACAAAAAAAGTTCAAAGTAAAAAATTATAATACAATTCCCAAGTTAAAAAGATAAGTTAATAAAAAGTTAAAAATTTTTAACATTTAAATGAATTCCTTCTTTGTTTATTTAATGATTTTGCAAATTTACCATAAAGCAATAATTCATATTAAAAAATTCATTTTGTATTTATTGAGGAAAAATATTAAACTCAGAATCAGGTGCCTTCGTCATTGGTATGGAAGTTGGGTCTAAATCAGAATTTAAAAGGGCAAGAAAGATAGGGGCATCTTAACATAGCTTTGATTCCGACAAAGAACTTGGTTGAGTGACTCTTGAAATAGCAAGAGTAGCAATTGCATAAAGTGGCCCAGAGCCCACCACGCTGGGTGAGCCCTGCCTGGGAGTAGAGCTTATCTGTTCAGTGCCTCAGGTGGGATGTATCATACATTAGAGCACTGAGCATGAAATGAATGCTTTGTGGAGACACAGGAGCAGGTGTGCACAGCAGCGTGTGCACATCTGTGTGCCCATGAGCACATGTGTATGTCTAGCAGATTGCTTACTCTGTGCCCTGCCCTGTGGAGTGCTTTCTGAGTTCTCTGTCATTTAATCCTCACAACCCTGGGAGGTAGACGTGTTAGCGCATCACCATCTTACCAAAGAGGAAAGAGTCTTAGCCAGGGTGGCAGAGTCAGTGATTGGTGGGCTGGGAATCAGAGCCAGGTGCCCGGTCCTCTGGAGCTGGTGCTCTCCTTCCTTAGGCTAAGGGGGTGGGGGGTGGGGCAGACAGTTCTGGGGAAGGCGGCGGCAGAGCAGCCGACAGATGATGGGGAGCCCTGAGGAGACTGGCTGTGGGACCTTGGGGCATGAGGAGAGACTGGGGTCCAGGGCTGGAGCATCATGCTTGGGTGTTCAGACTTCCCTGCAAGCACAAGAAGCCCCTGGAGGTGTTGCTTGACATGACCCAGGGTGTGTTTAAAGGCGTAACTGCACACGTGGTGTGAAGGATGGATTGGACTTTAGGGACTAGAGGAAACTGGAGGACCGGGAGGGGATGGCAGTGTGATGCAGCCACAGCTGAGTGGGTGAGGCTCTCGAGCCAACAAGGAGGATTGAACATCCCTTAAATTGCTCTTCCAGTTCAGTGCTGAGGGCACTTTGTACATGATTCTGTACAGTGTCAGAACCACTGAACTAGAGTGAAAGAAACAAAAGACAGATCTATAGCCCTCGCTGGACTATAACATAAGAGGTTGGAGGTAGCTGCAGTCCATCCACAGAGCTGACTCCATTCTGCTTTAAGGTTAAGCCTTGATAACCTGCAACCCCTTTCAGTTCAGTTCAGTCACTCAGTTGTGTCTGACTCTTTGCAGCCCCATGGACTGCAGCACTTCAGCCTTCCTTGTCCATCACCAACTCCTTAAGCTTGCTCAAACTCATGTCCATTGAGTTGGTGATGCCATCCAACCATCTCATCCTCTGTCATCCCCTTCTCTTCCCGCCTTCAATCTTTCTCAGCATCAGTGTCTTTTCCAATAAGTGAGTTCTTTGCATCAGGTGGCCAAAGTATTGGAGTTTCAGCTTCAGCATCAGTCCCTCCAATGAATATTTAGGACTGATTTCCTTCAGGATTGACTGGTTGGATCTCCTTGCTGTCCAAGGGACTCTCAAGAGTCTTCTCCAATACCACAGTTCAAAAGCATCAGTTCTTCAGCACTCAGCTTTCTTTATGGTCCAACTCTCACATCCATACATGACTACTGGAAAAACCATAGCCTTGACTAGACAGACCTTTGTCAGTCAAGTGATGTCTCTGCTTTTTATCATGCTGTCTGGGTTGGTTATAGCTTTTCTTCCAAGGAGCAAGCATCTTTTAATTTCATGGCTGCAGTCACCATCTGCAGTGATTTTGGAGCCCAAGAAAATAAAGTCTGTTACTGTTTCAATTGTTTCCCCATCTATTTGCCATGAAGTGATGGAACCAGATGCCATGATCTTAGTTTTTTGAATGTTAAGTGTCAAGCCTGTATGCAGGTCAGGAAGCAACAGTTAGAACTGGACATGAACAGCAGACTGGTTCCAAATAGGAAAAGGAGTACGTCAAGGCTGTATATTATCACCCTGCTTATTTAACTTATATGCAGAGTACATCATGAGAAACACTGGGCTGGAGGAAGCACAGGCTGAAATCAAGATTGCTGGGAGAAATATCAATAACCTCAGATATGCAGATGACACCACCCTTATGGCAGAAAGTGAAGAAGAACTAAAAAGCCTCTTGATGAAAGTGAAAGAGGAGAGTGAAAAAGTTGGCTTAAAGCTCAACATTCAGAAAACAAAGATCATGGCATCCGGTCCCATCATTTCATGGCAGATAGATGGGGAAACAGTGGAAACAGTGGCTGACTTTATTTTTCTGGGCTCCAAAATCACTGCAGATGGTGATTGCAGCCATGAAATTAAAAGACGCTTACTCCTTGGGAGGAAAGTTATGACCAACCTAGATAGCGTATTGGAGAAGGCAATGGCACCCCACTCCAGTACTCTTGCTTGGAAAATCCCATGGACAGAGGAGCCTGGTAGGCTGCAGTCTGTGGGGTCACTGAGTCGGACGCGACTGAGCGACTTTACTTTCACTTTTCACTTTCATGCATTGGGGAAGGAAATGGCAATCCACTCCAGTGTTCTTGCCTGGAGAATCCCAGGGACGGGGGAGCCTGGTGGGCTGCCTTCTCTGGGGTTGCACAGAGTTGGACATGACTGAAGCGACTTAGCAGCAGCAGCAGCAGACAGCAAATTAAAAAGCAGAGACAATACTTTGCCGACAAAGGTCCATCTAGTCAAGGCTATGGTTTTCCAGTGGTCATGTATGGATGTGAGAGTTGGACTATAAAGAAAGCTGAGCGCCAAAGAATTGATGCTTTTGAACTGTGGTGTTGGAGAAGACTCTTGAGAGTCCCTTGGACTGCAAGGAGATACAACCAGTCCATCCTAAAGGAAATCAGTCCTAAATATTCAATGGAAGGACTGATGCTGAAGCTGAAACTCCAGTACTTCGGCCACTTGATGCAAAGAGCTGACTCATTTGAAAAGACTCTGATGCTGGGAAAGATTGAGGGCAGGGGAAGGGGACAACAGAGGATGAGATGGCTGGATGGCATCACCGACTCAATGGACATGGGTTTGGGTGAACTGTGGGAGTTGGTGATGGACAGGGACACCTGATGAGCTGCGGTTCATTGGGTCACAAAGAGTCGGACACAACTGAGTGACTGAACTGAACTGAAGTTTCAAGCCAGCTTTTTCTCTCTCCTCTTTCAGTTTCATCAAGAGGCTCTTAGTTCCTCTTCACTTTCTGCCCTAAGGGTGGTGTCATCTGCATATCTGAGGTTATTGATATTTTTCCCAGCAATCTTAATTCCAGCCTGTGCTTCCTCCAGCCCAGCGTTTCTTGTGATGTACTCTGCATATAAGTTAAATAAGCAGGGTGACAATATACAGCCTTGACTTACTCCTTTCCTGATTTGGAACCAGTCTGTTGTTCCATGTCCAGTTCTAACTGTTGCTTCTTGACCTGCATACAGATTTCTCAAGAGGCAGATCAGGTGGTCTGGTATTCCCATCTCTTGAAGAATTTTCTAGAGTTTGTTGTGATCCACACAGTCAAAGGCTTTGGCATAGTCAATAAAGCAGAAGTAGATGTTTTTCTGGAACTCTCTTGCTTTTCCATGATCCAGCGGATGTTGGCAATGTGATCTCTGGTCCCTCTGCCTTTTCTTTCTTTCTTTTTTTTTTTTAATTTTTATTTTTACTTTACTTTACAATACTGTATTGGTTTACCCTCTGCCTTTTCTAAATCCAGCTTGAACATCTGGAATTCATGGTTCACGTACTGCTGAAGCCTGGCTTGGAGAATTTTGAGCATTACTTTACTAGCGTGTGAGATGAGTGCAATTGTGCGGTAGTTTAGGCATTCTTTGGCATTGCCTTTCTTTGTGAGTGGAATGAAAACTGACCTTTTCTAATCCTGTGGCCACTGTTGAGTTTTCCAAATTTGCTGGCATATTGAGTGCAGCACTTTCACAGCAGTGTCTTTTAGGATTTGAAATAGCTCCAATGGAGTTCCATCACCTCCACTAGCTTTGTTCATAGTGATGCTTTCTAAGGCCCAGTTGACTTCACATTCCAGGATGTCTGGCTCTAGGTGCGTAATCACACCATCATGATTATCTGGGTCATGAAGATCTTTTTGTACAGTTCTGTGTATTCTTACCACCTCTTCTTAATATCTTCTGCTTCTGTTAGGTCCATACCATTTCTGTCCTTTATTGAGCCCATCTTTACATGAAATGTTCCCTTGGTATCTCTAATTTTCTTGAAGAGATCGCTAGTCTTTAACATTCTATTGTTTTCCTCTATTTCTTTGCATTGATCACTTAGGAAGGCTTTCTTATCTCTCCTTCCTCTTCTTTGGAACTCTGCATTCAGATGGATGTATCTTTCCTTTCCTTGGGGATGATTTTGATCACCATCTCCTATACAATGCTAAGAACTTCCGCCCATAGTTCTTCAGGCACTTTAATGTATCAGACCTAATCCCTTGAATCTATTTGTCACTTAGGTCATACCTGAATGGTCTAGTGGTTTCCCCTACTTTCTTCAATTTAAGTCTAAATTTTGCAATAAGGAGTTCATGATCTGAGCCACAGTCAGATCCTGGTCTTGTTTTTGCTGACTGTTTGGAGCTTCTCCATCTTTGGCTACAAAGAGTATAATCAGTCTGATTTTGGTATTGACCATCTGATGATGTCCACGTTTAGAGTCTTCTCTTGTGTTGTTGGAAGAGGGTGTTTGCCATGACCAATGCATTCTCTTGGCAAAATCTGTTAGCCTTTGACCTGCTTCATTTTGTACTCCAAGACCAAACTTGCGTGTTACTCCAGGTATCTCTTGACTTCCTACTTTTGTATTCCAGTCCTCTCTAATGAAAAGGACATCTTTCTTTAGAAGTTCTTGTAGGCCTTCATAGAAGCGTTCAGCTTCAGCTTCTTCAGCATTAGTGGTTGGGGCATAGAGTTGGGCTACTGTGATATTGAATGGTTTGCCTTGGAAATGAACAGAGATCATTCTCTTTTTGAAACTGCACCCAAGTACTGCATTTCTGACTCTTTTGTTGACTATGAGGGCTTCTCCATTTCTTCTAAGGGATTCTTGCCCACAGTAGTAGATATAAGGGTCATCTGAGTTAAATTCAGCCCCTCTAGGCGGTTGTAGTCAGGAGGATGGACCCAGAAGGTGAAGGTAGCACCAGAGGGGTGAGATTCCACTGCAGCTGCTGGCTTCGTGGCCTTTCTCTATGCTGGTTTTCCTCACTTCTCATCATTCCTCTTATCTCCTGGGATAACCCCTTTCCGCTTCCCAAACAAAGGTGTTTCCCTAGATTCTGGCCATTCATGAAACCTTATGCTTCCATTTTCTTCTCTCTGTACTCTTTGCTTCTGGGTCTTCTTTTCCACTTAATCTATGACCTTCGGGCAGATCTGTGTCCCCAGGAAGACCTTCTCCTGGCTCCAGACAGCCAACACCTTCTCCCCGAGGGCAGACTGTCCCCTGCCACTCATCCTACCCTACTCCCTGACCGAGCAAGTATTTAAATTAACAGCACCACCATTTTCCCAATCCCCAGAGTCAAAATCTGGGAGTGACATTTGACTTCTGCCCTGACATTCACTTGGATTCCGTGATCTGCTGAGAAGTGGTTCCCAGATATACCTGGGAAGCTGGTGAAGAATTTCTTTCTTTGGGATCATGTGCTCCAAAGCTGGAGGCTGATTCAGGTAGCCTGGCATGAGGGCGGGCCCCAAAGTCCATGTCTTTTTCAAAGCTCCCCAGGAACTTCTGATGCTGAGCGAAGTGCTGGAAGTACTGCCCAGGTCTGCTTCTGCGCTGTCTCATGGATTCATTAGCCTTGCACTTCCATCGTGCACTCCTTTCTCCATCACCCTAATTCTAGACCACATGGCAGTTTAGACGGGCTTCTGCAGGGCACTGCAGCCAGCCAAGACTGGAACGGTCACCTTGTGGTCACCCAGCATCTTTCTTGGCACCTTTGCCCCAAAGCCATTTTCATTGCCTGGAACTTGCCCCCTCACCTGCTGAAATCCGTTAAGCCTCATGTCAGATGTGTCTTCTAAAGGACCATCGAAATCCACCCAAGACAGATGGGCTTACTCCACTCCTAGCTTGTAATAACTGCTGGTTTACATATTTCTTCCCTCTGCAGGATTAATTGAACAAGCATGTGTGAAGCACTAACCCAGACACTTAGGATGAGGAGGGGCAGACAGGGTCCTTGTCCTTATACTCCAGGCTACTCACCAGATGCTAAACTCCTTAGGACAAGGGCTCTGGAGGACCCTGAGTGTGCCCTCCGTCAATACTTGCTGGCCTTGGCTCTGTGTCTTGCCTTTCCTGCCCAAAAGAGTAGGTCACATGCTGGTTTTTCTGCCCTCAGGTGCAGCCAGTTAATTGTGTTTTTCAGTTTATTGCGCACCATCCCATTGCAATGCCCTCCTCCTGCTTTATTTTTATTTTTTCTTCTTCATCTCTAATCTTCACTCCTGTCCTTTCCCCCTTATGCATCCCCTCTAACCTGTTTAACATAAACCCATGTGTCCTCAGAAGGGGGCTTCTTCCCAGGTTGTGCTAGTGGTGAAGAATCCACCTGCCAGTGCAGGAGATGCAAGAGACAGGGATTCGATCCCTGGGTCAGGAAGCTCTCCTGGAGTAGGAAATGGCAACCCACTCCAGTGTGCTTGCCAGGAGAAGTCCATGGGCAGAGGAGCCTGGTTCACGGGACTACAAAGTGTCAGAAACAACCGAGCACAACACACACATCCTTAGAAAACAGGTTGTTGTGTTCGTGTGTGTGGTTTGTGATCTACATAAACGGTGTTGTGCCGTAGATTTGGTTGGGTGATTTCCCTTTTTACTCAATATAATGTTTGCAAGATCTGTTCACGTTGTTGTATGCGTCTGCTTTATTGCTGCTGCCTGTTGTGTGGTGTTCCATACTGTCAGCCACCACATTTTGTTTACTGGCTCCCTATTCTTAATGGACACCTAGCTTACCTCCAACACTGCCTACTGCAAACATTGCTGCAGAAAAACATCCCTGTACACTGCAGCCCTTTCACTCTGCACAGATTTCCCAGCACGGACACCCAGGAGCGGGATCACTAAGGCACAGGGCGTATACAAACGGAGTTTAAGTACCACCCTATTGTTTTTTTAGAACAGCTAAATGGTTTATTCACCTCCCAGCAGTGAACCAGGGTTCTATCTCCCTACACCCTCACCAACACTTGGTATTATCCAGAAGAGTAGATTTTTCTCTCTCCTTTGTCTTCCAGGCTGTTGGCGCTTCTCCCCCATGGACCAATCCAACCAAGATTGGAAGACATAGTAAATTCTAATGTCTTCATATCATTCCTTCCTGGCCTGTCTCCCTTGTCTGTAATGAAAGTTCTTTTTACAATTCCCCACCCAGTTCTCACTAATGGGACCAGAAACCTAAAACCTTTCTCAATTATCTTAAGAACTCAGCCAGCTTTTCAAAACTAAACCTCCTTTGTTTTTCAAGTTAATCCGGAATAAGCCCCTCTTATCTCGTTTTTCCCCCTTTGCCCAGTGCCTCCAAGCCTCACCGGCCACTCTTATGAATGCCCCAGAAATGGCCTCGAACAGGTCCTGCTTCATTCACCTGTGTGTGCCATGGGTGGGGGGTAGGACTGCAGACCTGCCCCGGATGTCTCTCCCATCACGGAAGCCAGGTCTGGGATTTCACTCTTTTTAAAAAATGTGGCCTGTAGCCTTGTTTGCAAACAGAAATCAGTTGGGCTTATTTGCTCGGGATAATTATAGTGAAAAAGACCCCTACCTAATACTATCCAATTTTGGGCCTGAATGTTTCAGTGGATAACTAATCATAACTGTTCTATGACATCTTTTTTATTTTTTGGGCCACACTGCACAGCTTGTGGGATCTTAGTTCCCCGGCCAGAGATGGAACCTGAGCCCTCCCCAGTGAGAGTGGGGAGTCTTAACCACTGCTTCTTCAGGGAATTCCCTGTTCTATGACATCTTATGTTGCTGGGACAGACTATTACTGAAGTCTGCAACCTTGCCTGGTTCCAGCAAAATACGAATGTGGCTTTAGGTCCTATGTTAGGTACACGTTATATGTTTGCGTGATTTCTCCAGGTCCTCTGTGCATTCTGGGAGGGTGATGACTAAGGTCTTCCTTATCCTCTGGCTCTGCAGAGCCTGCCTGCCGACCTCCACTGCCCCTCCCCACCGCTGCCCCTCCAACTCCTGTTTCTAGAGCTTTGCACTTAGCAGGTGCTCGGTAAATACTTGTTGGGTGGTTGACACAGGATTACATGTTAATCCATTGTTTTTAAAGTCTCAAACCAGACCTATTTAAACAAACAAACAGAATCCTCCCTTTCAAAAGTGGCATTACCTTCTTACTCTTGCACATGTTCGTTTTAGACTCATTTATTGCTCTTTGGGGTGGAGTGGTTCTTGGGAGAGTAACTCTGAGAGCCTCTTAAAAGAGACATAATAAATTACACCCTTTAGAGAAGATTGGATAGCTGCTTGTATCCCAGAATTGGGGTGGGGAGCACAACATTTTACAGGGTTCCTCTGCTCACCACCCCCACCCTCCACCTCCACCCCTGCCTGCAGGACTTGCTTTCCAGAGTAGTGTGTGGTATCCTACGGATTGCCATTAAATAAACAGTCCCTTCAAAAAAAGTGCTGCCTATGTATTGAATCAGGAGAGCTAAATGTTATGGAAAAGGCCAAATATTTCCATCGTGTTAAGAAAATAAGAACCCGGCTGTGTGGACCATCCCACTCAGTGGGCAAAAGACGTGGTGGAGACTTCAAAAGGAAGAAGAACTGTCAAGACAGCAGAGCAGCAATGGGCGACTGCCCCGTTGAGAGAAGAAAGTGTGTACGTGCGTGTGTGTGTGTGTTTCCATATGCTATGGCAGAAGTCGTGACTGTACCGTGTACCTGGGAAATAAATTAACGACCGCACTGGTGTCTGTATCTCGGCTCACCCCAGCGATGGGCCAACTGTGACTCGGCCTGGGGGTGAGCTTAGGAGGAGGGGGAGGAAGTGCTGAACAGAAACAGTCTTTGTTCTTGCAAGACCCGAAAGGCAGATTCACAGGAAGAGAGTCCTCGTGGGCCTGGAATGAAGATGGACCCTGGGAGATAGGGCTGATGGCTCTAGCAGAGGCCCTGCCTTTGGGCTGTCGGCTAGGGAGGGCCCTGACCCTGAAGTGGAATATCTGAGTGATGAGATCCCGCTGGCTTCCCCGGCCCACCTCCCTTCGCCAGGTTGAGCTTGTGAAGCTGGGGGAATGCCATAAGACCAGGCAGCCTGACTAATTGGAAAGAGACCAGGAATCATCTTGCTTTTATTAAAAAGTTAGGCTGGGTTATCTCAGGGCTGTCCCGCAGGGACGGCGATGCTTCAAAGCTGACCAAGTGCTGAGCTGCTGGCCTGCCCAATTTAATGAGCTGGGGGAAGCTCATGTGAGGAGCAGCAGTAAAATTGCTCACCAGACTTGAGACGTGAGAATGTTGTTTTTAAACCTGAGAATATTGTCCTTGACTCACTGGGAAGAACTCCCAGGTGTGGAAAGTGGCTCGTGTCCCTCCTGCTGCTTTGGGACCTGACAGGCTCACGAGCTTCCCAGCTTCCTCTCCTGAGCACAAGTCTCCCGTCCCTGGCCAGGTGTGGCTGCCAAGATGGTCTACATCAGCTGATGGAGGACCACAGCATCCTATTACAAATACTTCCCCCCCGCCTCCCTCCCCAAAGGTACCAGTGTCCTGTGCCACCATGCTGGGCCCTGCTGGGCTGATAACCACCATCTCTGGCACTTGCTGAATTCTAGCCAGGGACTGTGTCAGTCAGTCAGTTCAGTCGCTCAGTTGTGTCCGACTCTTTGTGACCCAGTGGACTGCAGCACGCCAGGCTTCCCTGTCCATCACCAACTCCCTAAGCTTGCTCAAACTTGTGTCCATCGAGTTGGCGATGCCATCCAACCATCTCATCCTCTGTCAACCCCTTCTCCTCCTACCTTCAATCTTTCTCAGCATCAGGGTCATTTCTAATGAATCAATTTTTTGCATCAGGTGACCAGAGTATTGGAGTTTCAGCTTCAGCATCAGTCCTTCCAATGAATATTCAGGACTGATTTCCTTTAGGATTCACTGGTTGGATCTCCTTGTCCAAGGGACTCTCAAGAGTCTTCTGCAGCACCACAGTTCAAAACCATCAATTCTTCGGCACTCAGCTTTCTTTATAGTCCAAGTCTCACATCAATACTTGACTACTGGAAAAAACCATAGCTTTGACTAGATGGACCTTTGTTGGCAAAGTAATGTCTCTGCTTTTTAATATGCTGTCTGGGTTGGCCATAGCTTTTCTTCCAAGGAGCAAGTGTCTTTTAATTTTATGGCTGCAATCACCATCTGCAGTGATTTTGGAGCCCCCCAAAATAAAGTCTCTCAAAACTCAGTAAACACAGGCCTCACTATAAGCCTCACGCCAGCCCTCTACAAAGGCAGGACTATCACCATCCACTCTTGCTAACTCCGTTTAGCAGATGAGGAAACAGAGGCTCCAGCAGGTGTAGAAATGTTTGCCCACGGTCACACGGATGGTCTGTGGCAGGGCTGTAATTTACACCTGTTGCTGTTGTTTAGTCACAAAGTCATGTCTGGCTCTTTGCAACCCCAAGGACTGTAGCCTGCCAGTCTCCTCTGAGCATGGGATTCTCCAGGCAAGAACACTGGAGTGGGTTGCCATGCCCTTCTGCAGGGGATCTTCCCAACCCAGAGACTGAACTTGCATCTCCTGCTTTGGCAGGCGGATTCTTTGCCCCTGAACTATCAGGGAAACCCCAGAGTTTACACGTAGGCCCGTGTCTTTCAAATTGTCCCCTCTGTCTGAGGACTGTACAGAGATGGCCAGGAAACAGCCTTGTCCTCAATACTTCACAGTTGAGGTGGAGAGTGAACACTTCCTCTTTAGAAAGACAATTTGGTACCAAAAACTCCAGGTGAGCTCTAAGGAGGGGCTGGAAGGAATTTAGGGTGCATACAACATGCCAGGCTCTGTGCTACGTGCCTCGTGTCCATGACTTCTTTTTAATTTTCACAGCAACCCTGTGAGATTCACAGGACCGAGGATCAGAGAAGTTTTGTCACTTACTCAACACCACACAGCTCATGGGTGGTGGATCTGGGCTCAAGTTCATATGTGTAATATTTCATAATAACTATTAATGGAGTGTAGCCTTTTAAAAATTATGAGTCACTGTATTGTGCACCTGTAAACTAACATTGTACAGCAACTATACTTCAATTAAAAAAAAACACCTCACACATTGAACTCCAAAGCACATTCTCTTTGCCTGATCCCATGGTAGAGACTTGGTAGCTAGCTTGAATATCGGGGAGGGAGGGTCTGGGAGAGGAGGGGAGGGGAGAGAAGGGATTTAAGGAGTGGGCACTCCAGGATAGGGAAACAGAAGAGAAGGAGGGTCCAGGAATAGCAGGGATTCCACCAGCCCTTCCAAGAGTGAGCCAGGGCCTAGTCTTCATCACCACCCCAAGGCCATGGCCCCTGAGTCACAGCTAATGATATGCAGTGACTGCTGAAGGCCAACTTTCCTTGGTTCCAGAGTGATGACACCCCGCCCCACCAACCCCATCCCTCCTCCACCTGAGCTCCCCCAGTAATTTATGAGTGTGGTCGCCACAGTGGGTGTAGACCTGTCAGGATAACTGGTTAGCCCTGGGACATCCTTGTTGGGAAGGAACTGAATTCGTCCCTTGATCACATGGATGCTCTCTGCTTGTCTCCACTTCCTGCCCAATTGTAAACTCACCTGTCCTTGACCCCCAGCCCCTTCCAGGCACCTTTTCCTAGTTCCCTAATGCTGTCCATGCAGAACCCTTGCGCTGGTTCAGCCATGCTGTCCTTGAGGAAAGCACGCCCCTATCTGTTTTCTCATCTGACCTTTCATTCATCCGACAAGCATTTATTAAATGCCTGCTGTGTGCCAGGCACCCTTTGAAGTGTTACAGGTTCCTGCATGAATCAAAACAATTACAAGTCGGGAGAGGAAGGAGATTACAGGCTGGCTGGGAAGACCAACTTTATGAACAGTTTCATGCAGGGACCTGCAGGGATGGACTGAGATTAGGATAGGAACAGCATGCTCTGCAGCACAAATAGCAGTTGTTTAGTCCGTCAGTCTCGTCCAACTCTTTGCAACCCCATTGACTGCAGCACGCCAGGCTTCCATATCCTTCACCATCTCCTGGAGTTTGTTCAAACTCATGTCCATTGAGTCAGTGATGCTATCTAGCCATCTCAGATAGAATGGGATGAGATGAACAGGAGGCAGCCCTGCAAATTTAGAAGGAAAGAGAAGATTGTTCCAAGCAGAGCAAAGAGCACTGATAAAGTCTCAGTGGGGTAGTAGGGAGAGAGGCATTTCAGGATACACTATCACCACTGTGATTCCCATTGTATAGGTAGTTAGGTGAGGCCCAGGAATGCTACTTTCTCCTAACCTGGGGCTGGGCCTAGGTTGCTGCCAGGTTCTAAAGTGTGCCTGGGGCACCAGATGCCTTTGGACTCACTACTAAGAAAACAGTCCTAGCCTCAGGAGCCAGCTCCACCCACATTCTGGGCTTGAAGGCTGGCCAAGTTCCCAGTAGATCTAAAGCTCTCTGATCATGAGAAGGAGCTAGTGAACACATGAAGAGCCTGGGTTGGGGGATTCTGGGCTCAGTGCAGAGAAAGGACAGACTCAAGTGGAGCCTTGTTTAGGGAAACCTGAGAGGCAGCGTCGTCCAGTAGAAAGGGCAGAAGCCTTGGAATCCACCAGACCTGGCCGTGCATCCGGGCTTCCATCTGTGTGACCTTAGGTGAGTCACGTGACCTTTCAAAGCCCAGGTGCCCTTGCTTGCACAATGGGAGTGACAGTGTTACTGACACGACCTTTGTGCCTGAAATGCTCGGATAGGAGTCTGGCATGTGGTAAGACCTGAGGACGCACAGGCATCTTTATTGACTAGAGTTCACGAAACGGTGGGTTTGCAAAACAGGTCAATTTGGTTTTTTGTTTGTTTGTTTGTTTTTTAAAATTTATTTATTTATTTTTTTAATTTTAAAATCTTTAATTCTTACATGCGTTCCCAAACATGACTCCCCCTCCCACCTCCCTCCCCACAACCTCTCTCTGGGTCATCCCCATGCACCAGCCCCAAGCATGCTGCATTTCTTTAATTGACAAGGGGACTTCTTTTTCTGTTCGTTTGTTCTAGTTTTGTGTTTTGTTGCACCACTCGGCATGTGGGATCTTAGTTCCCTGACCAGGGATCAAACCCCCAACCCCTGCATTGGAAGTGTGGAGTCTTAACCACTGGACTGCTAGGGAAGTCCTTTCAAGAGGACTTCTTGTTTTTTAAACAAATCTGCTGATGAATCTTTTGTACAGAGAGTTCCTCTTACAGTTTGGAAATAAATTTGTTTTATATACAACTGTGTTTTATCCGGGAGCCCCCCGGCCCCGCCACCGCCCCCTTGTTCTCAGCTTCATCCAGAACTGAGCTGAGAGTGTCAGTGCTGACCTGAGAAGAGTCTCTAGGCGTTTGCCACCTAGAGAGGCACAGGGCTGTGTTCTCTGCCTCTGACCCAAAGTGTTTGTCCATGACTTGGATGGGATTTTAAGGTCATGATACTCACATCTTTACCATCTGAGCCACCAGGGAAGCCCAGCAATCATGTATGTTGTGCGAGTTGGACCATAGAGACGGCTGTGCGCCAAAGAATTGATTCTTTTGAACTGTGGTGTTGGAGAAAACTCTTGAGAGTCCCTTGGACCACAAGGAAATCAAACCAGTCAATTGTAAAGGACATCCGTTCTGAATATTCATTGGAAGGACTGATGCTAAAGCTGAAGCTCCAATCCTTTGGCCACTTGATGTGAAGAACTGTCTCATTGGAAAAGACCCTGATGTTGGGAAAGATTAAAGGAGGGAGAAGGGGACGACAGAGGATGAGATGGTTGGATGGCATCACCAACTCAATGGACATGAGTTTGAGTAAGCTCCGGGAGTTGGTGATGGACAGGGAAGCCTGGTGTGCTACAGTTCATGGGGTTGCAGAGTCAGACATGACTGAGCAACTGAACTGAACAGAACTGCTCACATCTATAGGCAACCCAGGGAGGAAGGAGAAAGATGGTATCAGGCAACAAGCCAGCTTCCAAAAATGCCTTGAAGAAGGTTGGGATCAAATAGGCGTAAATGTAACCTGTTTTTATTCTAGAAACCAGTGGCCCAAGTGCTGGTAGCAGGAGGTTTGGTTTTCATAGAAGAGGAAGTGTGACATGTTAGGGTTTGGGTCATCTGAGAGGTCGGCAGACGGCCACGTGAGTGACTTTCCAGCCCTATTTCCGCATTCACAGAGTTCATGGTTCTTAGACTGCTCAGAACACCAGGGTGTGGAATGTTTAGAGGAGGGAGGTGGTGAGAATGTGCTTCTGTTCCACCATCTCGGTCTGTCTGCACCTGGGAGGGTGGGTCTGGCCAGGTGCGCGTTGCGTGAGGACAGGGTACATGGAGGAGGGCCTGGGGGAGGAGAGCACAGGCTGGTCATGGGGAGCAACAGAAGTGAGGCAGTCCACCCGAACAGAGGAGCCACCTGAAGAGGGGGTTTGTGCAGCGCCCTCATTCAGGAGAGCAGTTTGATCTGAGCCCTGTGGCTCCAGGGCAGAGCTAGCAGGTGTGGGTGGCAGCCAGCAGGCAGGAGATGCAGAGCAGTGTAAAGAGGATCAATCTGATGCTCCGATGCCCAGAGATGGCGTGGACTGCTTTGCTCATCACCTCCCTTCCCCCGCTGGACGGATGCAAGCGCAGGGCAGGGCTCAGTGACCTTTCGGGTTCCCTTCTGGTCCTAAGAGTCTGATTCCCTGATGGGCTGACACTGGCTCTTTCCATGTGTGGTCGAAACCTGGGGGGCACAGCTCTTGCTCCCTCGGTCCCTCCACTGAGACTCCCATTTGTATCCATGAAGGTGCTGGTGTCAGAGCCTCGGGGCCTGGGGGTGGGGACAGGGTGAGTGGTCATCCTTTACACTAGCAGTCTGTCCTTGGCCTTGCTGAATGTTTGCGTGTACCCAGAACCTCCTGTAGAATCTGAGGACTTCTAGACCCAAGGGCACAGAGCCCATGGTGAGCATGCTGGTACCAACCCCAGCCTCTGGCTCCAGGTCCCCTTTGCCTTGCATTTGACCCGGCCTGTGCACAGGCAGCCTCCTCAAGCCACAGAAAAGCCCAGAGAACAGAGAATTTTAGAAGCTGGGGGTGGAGGAGGGGAGGGACACCAGCAGTCATGTCCCAGCTCTGCCCTTTCTCATGTCTTCCCACTTCAAAGACAAGAAAACTGAGGCCCACAGGGATGAAATGAGTTGACCAAAGCCGCTGCCAGAACCAAACTCCATCCCTGCTCTCCTGCCCTTGTGTGCGTGCATGCTTAGTCACTCGCTCGCCTCTGACCCTTTTGCAACTGCATGGACTGTAGCCCTCCAGGCTCCTCTGTCCATGAAATTTTCTAGGCAAGAATACTGATACATTTCCATTTCCTTCTCCAGGGGATCTTCCCAACCCAGGGATCGAACCCAGGTCTCTGGCACTTCAGGTGGATTCTTTACCATCTGAGCCACCAGGGAGGCCCTTCTCTGCCCTTAGGACCCACTGGAGGTCTCCTCTGCCTCTGCAGGGTACTGCAGAAGGGGTGGGCATCTGATCTTTGACTGTCAGTGGGAGAGTGCCATATGGGCACATTCCACAAGGCTTCAGCTTTCAAAATAGCCTGCAGGCCTGTGGGCTTCCTCCTAGGGGCCAGGGAGTAGCCACCAGCTGGCAGGGGACGGCCTAGGGTAGCAGTCTGAGGTGGAGGGAGGGAGTATGGGTGCTGAGATGTCTTTTCACACCAGTAAAGAGTAAGGCCTCGGCAAGCTTGAGGCCTGGCCCCTGCCCGCTGTACCTCCTTCCCTCTGCTTAGCTGCTTCTGCACGCTCTTTCCTGCCTCCCATCCCCAAGCTCCCTCAACTTTCTGGGAGTTCACGAGGTGTAGTGTGAGGTCAGAGGCTGTCACAAGGTGGGAAAGAGCACAGAGGTTGGAATCCAAGCTTAGTACAGGAGACTGTGTGACCTCGAGTGAGTCACTTACCCTCTTGGAAACAACATCTTCTTCTGTAAGATGGGGACAATCCTTGTGCCCTTTTCCAGGGCTGGCATACAGACCCCCTGAGCTTGGTATTTATTTCCCTTTCAGAAACTGAGCACCTTCTCTGTAGGATGGGGATGGTCCTTGTGCCCGTTTGCAGGGTTGGTGTATGGGTCCCCTGAGCTTGGTGTATATGGCTGCCTCCAGCATAGACCCTGCTTGGAGCTCCTGTCCCTTCCTCAGGTGCCATAAAAATTGCAGCACTTGGCTGACCGGGAGCAGGCGTCCAGTCCTGGAAGGGAAGTGGTTAAAGCCAGACCAATGACAGCAGAATGAGGAATGACACCTTCTTAGACAAAGTCAGCACTGCTTTAAGAAGTGTTTATGCAGAAGGATTGATTCTCCTGTAGTTTTCTCTTACTTCTTGCTTGGTATAACCTTTCTGTGGGCAAAACTAGAAGACCTTCCCCTGGGGTTGTTGCAAAGTATTTAATTCTGAAGATGTCCCAGAACAACTTGATGGATCTTGCCCCAAACACCCTTGAACATAAAACTTGACACACTTTCGTGAGTCAAGGATAAATTCTGTGAGTTGGGATAAATTTCTAGCAGGGGAACTAAGTATGTCAAAGAGTTTGCATTTCTCATTTTGATATATACTGGCAAATGGCCCTCTTAAAAGATTTCACGTCCCTCCTACAGTGTGTGAGACGTGTCTGTTTCCTCGTACCTTCATCAGCTCTGGGACCTACCAAACTTGAGTGTTTTGCCAGTCAATTAAGAAAAAGGGTTCTGATTTATTTTTCAATTCCGCATAAGGTTGAGTATCTTTCCGTGGATGGTTCAGTCACTTGTATTTTTTTTTTTCAGTAAATGCCTACTTACATTCTTGGCCCTTTAAACATTTTTCTGTTGGATGGTTCAACTCATTCGTTTGGATTTAAAGGGTTATCCCTGGTGGGTGGGTGGGGAGTCTCCGAGGGGGCTTGGTGGTGTTAACGTCACTTTCCTTTGGGGCTGTGAGTTGGCGGTGAGCCTCTTTGCAGCCTCCACCCAAGTGGCCGCCCTGGGCTTGCTCTGAGCTTCCTAGGGTTCTCTTTGTTAATGAGCGTGAAAGTGCTGCTTCTCTCTACATCACAGTGCTGGCCAGCATGTCAGGGCAGAGTTTATGATTGGACAGCTGAGCGAGGGGCTTGATATTGGATGCACTGCTTCTGGGATTAGGGGAGTAGGGAGTGTGGCAGGATGCCAGGGCAGAACCTGTGTGTGTGTGTGTGTGTGTGTGTGTGTGTGTGTGTGTGTGTGTGTGTGTAGTTGTGTGAGCCCCAGGATTTCTTTGGGGAGCTTGGGCTTCCAGGGGTTATATCTGCCTAAGAAGCATCCCATTAGTGAGTGTATTCCAAATAGCAAATTTACTAACCTTGCTTTTGTGCACAGTATGTAAACACCCAGAAAAAGTCAGTCGTCTATTTCCCAACGTAAGTAGCTATCAAAATAAATAAGACAGATGAAGCCACTATAACCATAACGGATTTACCACTTGTATCTGGAGCTGGCCAGCGGAGCTTGGTGGGACTAAGCCTCCTCTGGCACTGCCACCGGAGGAAGCCAAGAAATAAATGAGCGACCAAATGCTGGATGTTTGCTGTGGGCCAGGCGTGTGCTGAGCACTTTGCTTGCATTTTAATCATCACTCAGACTCTTCAAGGCATGTCCTCTTATTACCCTCCATTGGCAGGCAAGGAAATGGAGGCTCAGAGAAATGAGATAATTTGTCCACCTAATTTTCTTACAGCACATAGAGGCAGAGCTAGGATTTAGTACCAGGAGCTGCTGGACACCACCCACTGGACTTGCCTGTCTTTTCTCCCCAGCCCTGACCCCTTGGTTAAAGCTGGAGGGAGATTCTACATAGAGGCTAGAAGACTACAGGCCCATGGTGTCCTGGCCGAGCAGCCCAACCCCCGGCCCCGCCCTCCACAGCCCAGCTGGCATCGCCGAAAACAGGGCTGGGAGGGATGGGCCCTTATTTGGGGCTTTGGTGTGCGGCCTGGGAGAGCTGGAATCGATAGCTCACAGCTTGCCCTGCTTGGGCCTGGGTGTGAGTATGGGTGTGGGGAGGGGGCTTGCTCCCTGGGGGTGGGCTCTGGCCAAGTGAAACAGGCTGAGGTCAGAGGGAGCGGGCCGCCCTCCCGGAGGGATTGCCTGGATGACGTGACTTTGGGGGGCGCTGGGGGAGGAGGCCGACTGTGTGTTTCTCATCTCACCTCCACGCCTTGGCCAGATGGGGAATCGGTGCGGGAAGCCGAGCCAGATGCAGCATCTGGCAGGCTTCCCTGGCTGCTGCGCGCAGCTCTTCTCTAGCCAGCTTGGCAGAGCCCTCCACTATCTCCCCAAGGGGACCAGGGAGCAAATGACGTCCCAGAGTTGGCTGCAGCAGAGCAGGGGTCTCCTCTGACCAGGCAGCAGGCAGAGGCAGGGAGAGAGCAGGTCAGGGACCCAGAAGACGTGACCTGGTACCCTCTTCCCTCATCCCCGATGGCTCTGCCTTCTGAGCCAAGTTTGGGGGAGGGACAGGAGGTTTATAAGGTTTGCTGTCAGATCTGGGGCCTGGGAGCTAAGTGAGCATGAAACAAAGCCTCTGGTTTCGAGGGCTTGGCCGCTCTCCTTTTGCAAAGCTGCTCACGCTTTTTCTGCACGACCGCCTCTAGTGTCTGCCATTCTTCGCACGATCCTCTGTCATTTCCAGCTGTGCATCGTTCTTCACGCTGTCCACCAATGAGCAGCAAAGCGCCCCGGGCACTGCCAGGACCTGAGGTCTCCCTGCTTCCAACTCTGAGCTCTCTCCCAGTCATGCCATGGCATCCTGACTGTGATCCCTCTGGGGTCCCGGAAGCTTTGGGGCAGGACTTAGTCTCCAAGTATCCCTTCCCAGACCCCATTCTCCTGCCCTGGTTCTTATCACCAGCCTGCTGGTGCCTACTCCTGGCTCAGGGACCCCTCTGTTCCTCCTGGGCTCCTCCATCCTCATGTCTTCCTCCCTTGCTCCTTAGATCCCCCCACACTTGCTCTTCTGTCCTTCTTGCATCCCAAACTGTTCCAAGTTTCCCACCCTAGAAACACTTTAGCTTGACCTCTGTTTCTCTGGCTTCCTCCCTTCCTACTCTGTCCTGCCCCCATCTTTCCCTCCACCCTCAGAGCCAGGGACTCTGCCCATCTCCTCCCACTCACCCCTTGGGCTTCAGGCTGCAGCCACCCCAGCTGCTCTTGGTCCTCTACCCAGCTCAGGCTGTGGTAGACCAACCCTCCCAGTGTTTGTCTGTGCCCTTCCTTCTGCTTAAGACACCCTTCTGCCGCCACCACCCTGGCTCTCACCTCTTTGCCCAGCTGACCTTCCTCATCTTTCATCCTTCACCCCACCTTCAACATCGCCCCCTCCAGAAAGCTGTCTTGGCTTGGTGCCTCTCTCCTCTGATTCCCCTCTCAGTGTGGCCTCCACAGCAGATTAGCTGTGCTGCTCTTTCTCTTGGTGCAGGAGCTCCTGGGGCTAGGGCGATATTTTATTTGACTTTGGGTTGCCGGTGTCAGATGAGCTCAGCATACAGTAGACTTTATAGGACTGATCTGAATTTTGTCAGAGAAAAATCGATCATTTGCCCAATGTCCTTAGATATTATAGGAAGACAAGGGAAGTCAGGATAAAACACTTGCTTTCGAGAAGTCTATGACCCAGTTGAGAACAGAATTGGGAATAGATTCAGGAAATGACCGCATATGAAATTAGCAAACTGGGTCTCCGATGCTGAAGTGGGTGCTATAGCTACGGGTGCCCTTAAGGGTTTTGGAAAAGGTGGAAAAGACTGTGGGCAGAGGGTCTGAGAGGGCTGGAGGAGGGCAAGGGCTGGGTGGGATCAGATGAAAGAAGGCTGGGCCAAACTCCAGAGTCAGGAGTGTGAGCAGAGAACATGTTTCTAGAGAAGGTGAGCAGATTCACCTATTTCTGCAATTACCCTCTGTGGGCGCTTCCAATATCAGAGCAGCATTAGTGGATTTTAAGTGCAGTTTCCCTGTTCTGGAAGCCAAACAGGAGCTGATGGTGTTTCCAGTTTTGCTGCTTGACTGGGAAACTTTTACTGCAGGCCAGGTTCTGCCAGGGCCAGCGAACTCTCTAGGCAGAGAGCGGGATGTTTCCGGCTTTGGTTCTTTCTAGTCGTCACTGGAAGGGAACCTGGTCTCTTCTTCCTGAGTCTGGGAAACCAAGTGCATTTTAAACCAGTCTTTCTCATTAATCAGCTAGACACACCTACTGTGTGCCAATGTTGGTGATCTGTACCACGGGGGTCACAATTTCCTCCAAGACTAATGGTCATGACATGACCCATAACTATATAGGTTTGCTGTGTCCCCTGGGGCAGAGGGAGCCCCAGGGCTGAGGCGGTCCAGGAAGGCTTCTAGGAGGTGGTGGGTCTTGATTGAACTTTGGGGAAATTAGACAAACTGAAAGGAGGGAGAGATGGAGCCTTTTCTGGCAAGAACTCCTTAACTGAGACTGACATCATTTCCCTCCTAATATTTTAAAAAATGCTTAGTTGTAATCTATTTCTGTCTCTATAGACGTGTCTATTCTGGGAGTTTTGTAGAAATGGAATCACACGTGTGGTCCTTTGTGTCTAGCTTCTTTCACTAAGCATAATGTTGTCGACGTTCATCCATGCTGTAGCAGATATCAGTACTTTATTCCTTTTTATTACTTAACAGTTTTTCATTGTATGGCTATAATATATCATTTTATTTATCCATTCATTAGTTGCTGGACATTTGGGTTGTTTTCACTTTGGGGCTATGATGTAGTACATATAATATTTTGTAATACAGTGCTGCTGTGAACACTCACATAGAAGTTTTGGTGTGGACATGAGTTTCCATTTCTCTTGGATAGATGGTTGGAATACAGTTGCTGGGTTTATATGGTAATTCTATGTTTAGCCATTTGAGGAACTGTCAGACTATTTTCCAAAGCAGCTGCACTATTTTACAACCATTTATTCCTGTCAACAGTATATGGAGGTTTTAATTTCTCTACATCCTTTTGTTGTTGTTCAGTGGCTAAGTCGTGTCCAGCTCTTTGCGACCCCATGGAGTGCAGCATGCCAGACTCCTCTGTCCTCCACTGTCTCCCAGAGTTTGCTCAAATTCATGTCCACTGAGTCGGTGATGCTATCTAACCATCTCATCCTCTGCCTCCTCCTTCTTCTTTTACCTTCCATCTTTCCCCAGCATCCAGGTCTTTTCCAGTGAATTGGCTCTTCAAATCAGGTGGCTAAAGTATTGGAGCTTCAGCTTCAGCAACAGTCCTTCCAATGAATATTCAGGGTTGATTTCCTTTAGGATTGACTGGTTTGATCTCCTTTCTATCCAGGGGACTCTCAAGAGCCTTCTCCAGCACTGCAATTCAAAAGCATCAATTCTTTGGTGCTCAGCCTTCTTTATGGTCCAACTCTCACATCTGTACATGAGTACAGGAAAAACGATAGTTTTGACTGTGATTTGTCAGCAATTTTTGCCTACACTTGTTATTATCTGTCTGTTTGATTATAGCCATCCTAGTGGGTGTGAAATGATACTTCATTATAGTTTTGATTTGCACTCCTCTAATGGCTAGATGGACGGAGAAGGCAATGGCACCCACTCCAGTACTCCTGCCTGGAAAATCCCATGGACAGAGGAGCCTGGTAGGCTGCAGTCCATGGAGTCGCGAAGAGTTGGACATGAATGAGCGACTTCACTTTCACTTTTCACTTTCATACATTGGAGAAGGAAATGGCAACCCACTCCAGTGTTCTTGCCTGGAGAATCCCAGAGATGGCGGAGCCTGGTGGGCTGCCTTCTATGGGGTTTGCACAGAGTCGGACACGACTGAAGTGACTTAGGAACAGTAGCAGCAATGGCTAGATGGAAGGACTTCCCTGGTGGTTCAGTAGGAAAGAATCTGCCTGCCAAACAGGAGACGTGAGTTCAAGCCTTGGGTTAGGAAGGTCCCCTGGAGAAGAAAATGGGAATCCACTGCAGTATTATTGCCTGGGAAATCCCATGGATGGAGGAGCCTGATGGGCTACAGTGCACAGAAAAATAGTCAGACGTGACTTAGGGACTAAACATCATCAGCAGCAGATGGCTAAGCAATGTTGAGCATCTCTTTTTGTGCTTACTAGTCATTTGTATATCTTCTTTGGAGAAAAGTCTATTCAGATCCTTTGCCCATTTTTAAGTTGTGTTGTCTTTTTGTTATTGAGTTGAAAGAGTTCTTTATATACATGGATTTCAAATATTTTCTTCCGTTCTTTAGACTGTCTTTTCACTTTCTTGCTTGTGTCCTTTGAAGGGCAAGTTTTTAATCTTAAAAATCCAATTTATCTATTGCTTTTTTCTTTCTTTGTTTTTTTTTTTTTGATTACTGTATTTTTGGTGTCATATCTTAAAAACCATTGTCTAGTCCAAGGTCTTAAAGATTTGCACCCATGTTTTCTTCTAAGACTTTAGTATAGTTTTATCACTCGCACTGAGGTATTTGATCCATTTTGGGTTAATTTTTGTATATGATGTGAGGTAGGGTTCCCTTCTAATTTTGGATGGACTCAAACGGAGATCCTACCCACCTCCCCAGCTGGTAAGTAGTGCTTTTCTCTTTGCATCTAGATCTCACCTCAAATATTGTCTCCTGAAAGAAGCCTTCCCTGACCATCAGTCTGACTTAGCCACCTCCCCTGAAGTCAGTTTTGGTCACTGTACTCCATTTTATTGGACCATCAGAAATGATCGTATTTGTGTCTGAAGCCCCATGAGGATAGACTGTCTGACTCACTTCTGGTATGGCCAGTACCTTGTGCAGAGTCTGACACTCAGCTGATGCTCAGGACGATTTTTTGCAAGTGGAAGACTTTTTGCTAAAGCAGTTGTATTCCCAGTGGATTTTGCTAAAACTTTCTTAGTGTTTCTGGCCTCCTGGAGTTGGAAGTGGGAGGGCTGAGTGGAAAGGGGTTTCCCAGCAACATCACAGGCAAGTGGTCACTCATCTCTGCATTGATGGTCCCTTACTTCACAAGACGGCCCATCCCATCTTTGAGCAGCTCTAGTTGGCAAGTTCTTCCCAACACTGGGCAAGACCCGCTTTTCTATGGTTTGCATTCACTGTCCACCACCTTCCTTTGGGTATACTTGGAGCTGACCCACTCATACTGATACTCCTTTAAATATTTGAAACCAGCTGTTGTGTGTCTCTTAAATGCCTTCTCTGGACTCAGCACCTCTAATTCTTGCAACTGTTTGTCCTGGAGCCGAAAAGGGCTGGACTCTGACCCCTGAGTCGCTGATACAGGCCCCATGGAGGTGGGGACAGCCATGGGCTGCTGAAGAAGCGAAGGCCCAGCCACAGCTCAGAACAGATGAACCCCTGTCCCCCTGTTTTTTCTCCCCACTTGAGGTGGTGCATTCCAAAACTGGAGGCAGAACTTTGAGAAAAAGCACTAAATACAAACCCCCTAACTGGATCTCTTGAAGACAGAGCTGACTCTCTACCAGTACTCATTACTTATAATATATTGCTTGCTACTTGAGGAGTGTTTTCTTCAGCTCGTCCGGTGGTCTGTTTGGTGTTGGTCCAGGTCCACCTTGAATGTGTTAGCTACAAGTTGGCACTTGCCATCTACCTCTACAAGGATTAAGTCATGTGCTGCTGCAGCTGCTGACCTTCAGAACCCCCTGAAAGGAGTCCAAGGTGGAGACTGGGGGGGAGGGTACTGGCAGAACAGGTCTTTAGATTGTTACATGTTTCCAGGAGCTGAGTTTATGAGTCCAATTCTCCTATCTCCTCATATCTAGAAAAGCACTAAAATCCTTCAGGGTGACAGCTATTTCTCGTGACTAGCAGAAAGCTTCATGAGATGAGCAGAAACCTTCTGGAAAACTATGTGCTTGATTGCATGTATTCTCCCTTCACTGGAGTCACTTACATACTGTCCTTCCCCTACTTCTTTGGAGCAGTTTTTCACGCTGTCTGAGGTGCTGTCTCCCAGGCTGCAGTCCTCATTTTACTCTAAATAAAACTAAACTAGCAACTCCTACGTTGTGCTTTTCTTTTTTTAATCAACAAGTGTTTCTCAACCCATAACGACCTGTAGACTTATCTGGGAGCTCTGAAAACTACCAGTGTCCACGCCACCTTCCCGGATTCTAATTCAAATGGTATGGGTAGCGCTGGCAGACAGTGTTTTTAAAGCACTGCAGGTGATGGTATGTGTAGACAGGATTGCAGACTTTGGCTCCAAGAGCTCCACGTTGAACTTGAAATTGCTCCCCGAGAATGAGCACATACTGGATGTTGGCAGAATATGTAGGAGCTCACACTAGTCAGAGTGCAGGCTAAGAGAGCACAATTGTTTTGTAAAGAGGGAAATCTCATTTTAAATTTGAAAGCCAAACATAGTCCAATAAAACAATATAGAGATGTATAACATGAAATTATTCTATTCTTCTTAACCCAAATAACCATGATCATCAATTTGTGGCATTTTCCCAAATGTTTTAAATGTACACACACGCACACATATATATATATGCACAATCCCCATACACAACTCCCCCTCCCTTGAAATAAATCTTATCTTATTGTATACACACTGTTTTGTAATATTTTTTCTTTTCTCAATATATTGTGAACATTTTCCCTTGATGACAGAAAGAGCCGCCTTATCTTTAATAGATATATGACTCATAATTTGACCATTTTTTAAACCGATAGACTGTCAACCTTCCTTATTTTTTTTGCTGTTTCAAACAAAGCTGCATGAACATCTTTATATATATATATAAATACACACATGCCTAGATGCACATATACACACACTTGTGTGGATAAATTCTTAGAAGTAAATTGCTGTATCAAAGGGAATGCAGGGTTAGAAACTGCTAAAATGCTCTCTAAAATGATTGTTCCTGTCTGTCCCATGCAACAGAATTCCTAATGACAGCCGGTCGCCTTGTGTCAGAAGTCAAGCTTTGCTGAGCACAGTAGAGAGGAAGGTGTGAGTGTGTCGGACGGCGGGGAGGAAATGGTGGGGTCACTCCCCCTTCAGGCTGTGTGTGGAGGAATCCGCTGGCCTCTGGCCTTGCCTAGCTGCCGTGCTTCCCAGGAAGAGGAAACCAACCCGTGGGTGTTAACCTCTGCTTGCTCCCCACGGTGTGACGGGAGAGCGGGGCACGTTCACAGGATGTGTGTGTCCAGGTCAGCAGGCCCAGGTCAGCCGTTGATTTCGGAGAATGTGGGGCTAGAATCGTCCTTTCCAGCCTGGTCCTAGATCGCTGGGCTGCATCCAAGCCCCTTGGAAGCCCAGGACCATGGTCCTTTCCAGGGTTCGAGAGAGTATCTGGTTGTTTAAGGTTTCCAGGTCTTTAGCTCCTGAATGTCAATATACATCTAGAATTTTTCTCGACTTCCACCATAGAGAGAGCCTCCTCCCCCTAGCCTGGGCATCCCGCCACCCTCTCTGAGCTCCTGGGCATTACCCGAGACACCTATGCTCACCTATTCTGGGCCTCTCCATCGAAGGACCCGCTGCCCCAGGGTAGTCTGATATTTCTGTTCTGATAAGCTGGCTTGGGACCAGAGGGAGGTGGCAGGGCTGGACGGAGGGAGGTGCAGAGGTCCAACCCCATGCCCTCAGGTAATCTGGAGAGCAAGCAGTGAGGGGCGACACCCGGGGCCCTAGAAGCTGCAGTGCCTTCCTTTCTTGACCCAGGAAGCACTGTGGTTATTGCTTCCCTTGTGTTCTCATTAAGTTTCATGGTGGGGCAGGTGTTACCACACCCATTTTACAGATGGGGAGTGGAGGCTCAGAGACAGAAACAACTTCTCCAGTAGCCAGATTGGATTGCGTCTGAACCATGCAAAACGGAGCCCTGGTCCTCAAGCTGGTCTCACTATCCCGCTGCCACGTGGGTGGCCTCAGTGCTGACCGAAGGGTCACCTACAGGTAAAGCAACGATTGAAGAGCAAATCGTCATGGCGGGGGCTCCGCCTGGGCGCAAGGCAGTCTGGTGTAGATATCAAAAAGGATGAAGTGGTCAAGCTGCGGGGTCAACACCACATTTAAACCTGAGCTTTATCATGCACCCTTGGAACTTCAGGTAGATCTGTTATTTCTCAAGGTCTCTTCATTTGTTAACTAGAGATGATAACAACACTTTCCCCCACAGAATCAATGTCAGGATTAAATGAGATCATCAAGATAAAGTGCTTAGCAAAGCCTGGAATGCAGTTAAGTGATCAATACAGGGGCATGGCTATAATTTTTATTCCTACTGAAACCACAAGCTCCTGCATTGAAGAGAAAGGTTTGTCAAAAAAAAGAAAAAAACAACCAAAAAACTGGCTCATCCTGCTGTCCTAGCTGTGGTGACTGCAAGGACAGAGTTTCAGCAGCTGAACCTTTTTAAAGGTCTGTGTAAGTTTTGTCAATCCTGCTAGCTTCTACTTTGCACACTCATTTCCTCGCCAGGAAACATGAAAAAAACGCCTCCGACCCCGAGGGGCCTGCCACAGCCCATCCATCCTTTCTGTGGGGTGCTCCCAAGGATGGCCATTGTTCTCCCGGCCCTGGGCAGCAGAGCTATTTTTACTCTTCTACTTTCCCAGGCCAGCCTTGTTAGTAGTGTGGGGACAGAGAGAGAGAGAGAGAGAGAGTGTGTGTGTGTGTGTGTGTGTGTGTGTGTATGTGTGTGTTCGTTCCCCTGCCCCTGTGCGTCTGTGTCCCTGATTCTTACTTCCTGCTCCCCTCCTGCTCCTATTCCTGGTGTCATGATTCAAGTCTCAGGGCAAATGGAAAGAAGTCAGTTCACCACCCCCCCCCGCCCCGCCCCGACTCTTCCTGAGTATCCAAATAGCTAAGGTTCACTTGGTCACTCACCATGTGCCAGCCCCAACCTTGTGTCATCACATTTAAAGGGAAGCTCCCATTATAAACCACACTTTGCAGCTAACAAGACCCTCTCACTCAGAGAGGCTAAGAAACATGCTCAGGCCCACACAGCAGTGAAGTGTGGAAGCAGAAATTCAAATCCACCAAATGCCTTCAAAAGCCATCTTTCTTCAGTGCAATGCCAGTGCTACCTTTGGTGCTTTCTGAGCCTCACTGGTTGGTACCCCATCGCTCCAGCTGGTTTTCCTGCTTGATTGGTCAGTGTGAGTCTGGGTGCTCCAGCTAAGCTGGAGGGCCTGGAGGTCGGGGTCTCTGCCTCATCTGTCGTGTGGCACAAAAGCCAGCAGCAGGCACTAATGTCACTCGACATCAGTGGGTTGCTTTGTTCCTTCTCTTACTTCAGTTCAGTTCAGTTCAGTCGCTCAGTCGTGTCCGACTCTTTGCGACCCCATGAATCACAGCACACCAGGCCTCCCTGTCCATCACCAACTCCCGGAGTTCACTCAGACTCACGTCCATCAAGTCGGTGATGCCATCCAGCCATCTCATCCTCTGTCGTCACCTTCTCCTCCTGCCCCCAATCCCTCCCAGCATCAGAGTCTTTTCCAATGAGTCAGCTCTTCGCATGAGGTGGCCAAAGTACTGGAGTTTCAGCTTTAGTATCATTCGTTTCAAAGAACACCCAGGACTGATCTCCTTTAGAATGAACTGGTTGGATCTCCTTGCAGTCCAAGGGACTCTCAAGAGTCTTCTCCAACACCACAGTTCAAAAGCATCAATTCTTCGGTGCTCAGCTTTCTTCACAGGCCAACTGTCACATCCATACATGACCACTGGGGAAACCATAGCCTTGACTAGACAGACCTTAGTCGGCAAAGTAATGTCTCTGCTTTTTAATATGCTGTCTAGGTTGGTCATAACTTTTCTTCCAAGGAGTAAGCTTCTTTTAATTTCATGGCTGCAGTCACCATCTGCAGTGATTCTGGAGCCCCCCAAAATAAAGTTTGACACTGTTTCCACTGTTTCCCCATCTATTTCCCATGAAGTGATGGGACCAGATGCCATGATCTTCGTTTTCTGAATGTTGAGCTTTAAGCCAACTTTTTCACTCTCCTCTTTCACTTTCATCAAGAGGCTATTTAGTTCCTCTTCACTTTCTGCCATAAGGGTGGTGTCATCTGCATATCTGAGGTTATTGATATTTCTCCCGGCAACCTTGATTCCAGCTTGTGCTTCCTCTAGCCCAGCGTTTCTCATGATGTACTCTGCATATAAGTTAAATAAGCAGGATGACAATATACAGCCTTGACGTACTCCTTTTCCTATTTGGAACCAGTCTGTTGTTCTATGTCCAGTTCTAACTGTTGCTTGCTGACCTGCATATAGGTTTCTCAAGAGGCAGGTCAGGTGGTCTGGTATTCCCATCTTTTTAAGAATTTTCCACAGTTTATTGTGATCCACACAGTCAAAGGCTTTGGCATAGTCAATAAAGCAGAAATAGATGTTTTTCTGGAACTCTCTTGCTTTTTCCATGATCCTGCGGACTTACTTAGGGGACATTAAATGAGCACCTCTTAGGTATAAATTGTCTTGCTAGGCGTTACAATGCCATGATCTGCCTTGAAGGAACTTCTGTTCTCATGGGGAGAAATGGGGTAGATCAAACATCCTCAGACAGCCCTGGAGTGAGGTAACCACAGTTCTTCCCATCTTGCAGAGGAACGAATGGAGTAACCAGCTAGTGGAAGCTTCCTCCAAACCCTCTTGCCTACACACTGCCCTCCCAATTAAATAATAAAGGCCGAGGATTCACACAAATGATGACAGGTGCTGAGAGTGACGGATCCCCACTAGATATTCTTGAAGGTGTTTGATACGGTTTAGGAGCCTGCTGACTACCCCCTCCTTCACATCCCTTTAGAAAGCCCTCTTTCCCAAATGCAAGTCAAAACCACAATGAGGTGTCACTTCACACCTGTCAGAATGGCTGTTATCAAAAAGACAACAAATCATGAACGCTGGCCAGGGTGTGGAGAAACGGGAACCCTCAGGAACTGTTGGTGGGAATGTAAATTGGTGCAGATACCGGAAAACAGTGTGGAGTTTCCTCAAAAAATTAAAAATAGAACTGCCATATGATCTAGCAGTTCCACCTCTGGGTGTTTATCTGAAGAAAATGAAAACACTGATTAGAAAAGATATATGCACTTTTACGTTCCTTGCAGCTTTATATGTGATAGCCAAGACAGGGAAGCTACCCAAGTGCCTATCCACAGATGGCTAGATAGCGAAGGTTCGAGATACACAAATGTATGAAAGCGACGGCGGTAGTCACTCAGTCCCGTCCGACTCTTTGCGACCCCATGGACTGTAGCTCGCCAGGCTCTCTCTGTTCGTGGAATTTTCCAGGCAAGAATACTGGAGTGGTTTGCCATTCCCTTCTCCAGCGGATCTTCCTGACCCAGGGATCAAACCCAGGTCTCCCACATTGCAGGCAGGTTCTTTACCATCTGAGCCACCAGGGTAGCCCATATATATGTATGTGTGTATATATATGTATATATATTCCATATGTGTACGTAAGGGAATATTACTCAGCCATACAGAGAATGACGTTTTACCATCTGCAGCAGCATGTTCTGCTAAGGGAAGTAAGTCAGATGGAGAAAGACAAATACTACATGATTTCACTTATATGTGGAATCTAACAAACAGAAATGAACAAACCACAGAAACAAAGTCATAGATACAGAAAACAAACAAGTGGGTGCCAGAGCAGAGGGGAGGGGGCGAGGGGAGGAGAACATAGACGAGAGAGATTAAGAAGTATACAGACTTTCAGCTAAGAAATAAGTGAGTCACAGGTATGAAATTACAGTGCAGTAAATATTGTCGGTAATTATGTAGTACCCTTGTATGGTGACAGATAGTAACCAGACTTATTATGGTGATGCTTTTGAAATGTGTAGCAATATCAAATCATTATATTATGCACCAGGAACTAACATAGTGTTACAGGTCAATTTACTTCAAAAACAAACTTGTAGCAAAAGAGATCAGATTTCTGGTTACCAGAGAAGGGTGGGTGGAGTGGGAATTTGACGAAGGATAAAAATTCCCAGTTGTGAGATAAGTAAGTACTAGGGATATGACGTACAACACAAGAAATGTCATTAACGCTGCTGTATATCACATGTGAAAGTTGTTAAGAGAGTAAATCCTGAGAGTTCTCATCACAAGAAAAAAATTTCCTATTTCTTTGATGCTATATCCGTATTAAATGCTGGATGTTCTTGAAGCTTATTATGGCAGTCATTGCATGATGGATGTAAGTCAAATCATTACACCGCACACCGTAAATGTATACAGTGTTGTATGTCAAGTATATCCCAATGAAACTGGGAGGGGGAAAGCTCTTTTCCCAGAGGAGAATCTTTTGGCACAGGTTTATAGCGGGTGCATGGCAGCTATGGTTTGGAGGGGTGGGTGGATCCTGGTTCTGGGAGGAGCCTTCTGTGGGCCACACTCCTTGTCTCTTGCAAGCCTTTCTGGGGTTCGCTTCTGCTGTGTTTGTTGTGATTGCTCCATAAAGAGGTCCAGAGGGAGCCTGGCTTGGGTGGTCTGAGGCCTGAAAGGCTCCACCATCTGGTCATGAACCCATACTGAACCTGTGTGTGTGTGTGTGTGTGTGTGTGTGTGTGTGTGTGTGTGCGCTTTAGAGGGGAGGTTGCCCCCAAGTCCAGGCTTCTAAGTGCTGCTTGTTGCTCAAATCTGCAGTGTCATTTACCCTCTCCACCCCATGAATAATCATCCACTCCAGAGGAGATGTCAGAGTTTTAGAGAACTACACCCTGAGGGTGCTCAGAAATGTTAGCCAGGTGGCCACAGGCCATTGAACTCGATTTTGCTGGCAGGGTTGTGGGCTGGCAAAGCTTTTGTACCAAGTCGGATGTATTTATATTCTGCCCCTTGGCCACTGAGAATTTGCTTCTGGAGATGGGCGTAGTCCCCAGATGTTGCTGCTAGCGACCTCTTTGGTGCTTTAAACCCAGTAGATTTTCAGTGATTAGCCAGCCAGTCATATTTCAGGGTGCCCAGCAGACTGCCAGGCCTGGGATACCTCAGAGGAGTGAGCGAATACAGTTGCTGCCCTTGGGGAGACTGGGAGGACATAGTCACCCAAGTGAAATGGACAGGGTCACAGCGTACGTCCAGGGCTGGGTCATCCTGAGTCAACAAGTAGTAAACAGAGGCAGATCTAGTAAGGGGCTAGTTGTGAAAAACAGACTGGGAGCACCGCAAGGGAGGACCGCAGACATGCTAGGCTGGTGGGCCAGGTCCGACGATGAAATCTGGGAGGCTTTCAAATTGGGTGCAGCCAACTGTTATCAAGATGGGTCTTTGACACCGGAGTCTCCGCCGCTTATTAGTGGGGGTCAGTGGGCCCAGGCAGAAGGAGAAGGGGCATTAGCCCAGCATTGGTGGAACCCTTGCCTTGGGAGCGGCAGCCCTGGGATCCTCTGCCCTGCTGGGTGAGGTGGGCCTTGGGGATCAACCCGGTCTAATTTGAGACTCCCCTGCCTGTCATAGGACTTGGTACAGACTTAGTACATGGGGCCCTTTGAATAGAAGGTTAGATCCAATTGGTACCTTAGGTGGGCTAGCATGATGAACTTCTCCAGCAGGAAGCCAGAGCTGCAATCAGCTCCCTAAATAAGAATTCCCCTTTCCTAGCTGTTGAAATGTGTTCCTTCAGACCTCTGTGGCCATAGCCTTTAGCAGCCTATTCCAAACATTAAGCATCCGTTCATCTAGAAGATCTGGGAAAGTGGAGGAACTGGGTCCTGAGGAGATACTGTAACCTCAAGGGACCTGGGGAGAAGGCAGTGGCAACCCACTCCAGTGCTCTTGCCTGGAGAATCCCATGGACAGAGGAGCCTGGTGGGCTGCAGTCCATGGGGTCGCTAGGAGTCGGACACGACTGAGCGACTTCACTTTCACTTTTCACTTTCATGCACTGGAGAAGGAAATGGCAACCCACTCCAGTGTTCTTGCCTGGAGAATCCCAGGGACAGGGGAGCCTGGTGGGCTGCCATCTATGGGGTCGTGCAGAGTCGGACACGACTGAAATGACTTAGCAGCAGCAGCAGCAGCAGCAGCAAGGGATCTGGAAAGCAGTGACAACCTACCTAGGGGACACGGTGCTGTGTCCTGGTTAGAAGCGTTTCTGTATGCATTAGGAGAAGGACTCCTTTCTCTGTGTGCCTGCATCCCAGAGCCGTGGTGCACAGTTTGGGGTGCAGAATATAGGCTAACTTTTGCCCCCTACTTATCCATAGCAGTCTTTGGACAGTAAACAACTTATACAACTATAGGCGACAGCCCTCGTCTTCTCCAACTATTCCCACCCTGTGTCGGTATAAGCAGGTGAAGGAAGGTTGTCATTGGGTTTCCACTTGGTCGAGGGCCAGGGGCACCTGGCAGGGGTTTAGGGAAAATAAGACCTCCTCAGTAAACTGAGCCACCGTGGCCAGGTGAAGATTTGCCCACACTTCCTAACTTCTTGCCTCTAACTGTACTCTTCATCAGCAAAGGGAGCAGTGGGTACTTACTGGCACTTTCTAATTAAGCGTGGGCAGGTCCCAGGCCTTCTAGGAATGATTAGGCCATAGTTTTGGGTCATTAATTGGTCACAGTCCAGGTCTGAGCGTGGCCCTCCCTCCACAGGAACTGGGCTGGGCTTCAGTCTCAGTTCTTTGGAGCTGAGCTGCTGGTCTGATTTGCATCAAGGCTGTTTCCTTGTTGAAAGGAGCAGGACTTGGAAGTCTTGGAAGCCACAGACATTTCTGGGCCTAATGAGCTGAGCAGATGGAAAGCAACCCAAAATGGCCCCAGAGTGGGTGGGCTGGTGGATCGGAGGCATCGTGGAGTTTCTGTAGTTGAGTCTGTGGAGGAGGGTGAGTGTGGCAGGTGGACTTGAGACTCTAGGGCTTCCTCTCTAGGGGAGGCTGGACACAATCCCTAGATGCTTGCCATCTGCCTGAAGTGACCAGAGATGGGGAAATAGAATCCATGCTTTTTTTAATCCAGAAGGAAGGGAAACTCCACCTGGGGAAACATGACTCCAAGTAAAGTACGTGCAGGCAGAATGTTTAATTGAAAACCTTTCTTGAGACCCAGCTGCTGGGTAACCTTATCCTGGTCACTCCTGCAGCCAGAGGAGGGTTTACCTGGGCCCCTGATGCAGACCCGGTGAACAGAGCTGGCTTTCTCCAGTGACCTCTGCCCTGTCCCCTTCCCCTCCACCTGCTCCTTCTCTGCGGTTCATCCCTAGGGTTTCCCACACAGCCAGCTCAGGCGGGCTTGAGGAACTCTGCTGTGGGGGTGGGGCAGTGGGAGCAGGGCTGGAATTGTGATGATCTGGGTGCCCATCTGGGCTGATCTAGGATGATCGAGCTTTGGAAGCAAGCAGACCAGCAAACAACGAGGGAAAGGGGCCTGGAGAGTATCCGTGGATCCTCCCTGGCCTCCAGGGAGGCCTCTGACCCTTTCTTTAGCTCAGGGTTTACACTGTTTGTCCAGGAGGGTGGGCTGGGCATGGGGGTGGGAGGCTCTGGCAAGTCCCAGAGGTCTGGGTGAACCTGGAATGGGGGCTTCTTTCCCCACTCCCACATCTAGTCACCAGTTGTTGTTCAGTCACTCAATCGCTCAGTGTCCGACTCTGTGACCTCCTAAACTGCAGCACGCCAGGCTTCCCTGTCCTTCACTATCTCCCAGAGTTTGCTCAGACTCATGTCTATTGAGTCAGTGATGCCATCCGACCATCTCATCCTCTGTCACCCCCTACTCCTGCCCTCAATCTTTCCCAGAGTCAGGGTCTTTTCCAGTGAGCCGGCTTTTCGCATCAGGTGGCTGAAATATTGGAGCTTCAGCTTTAGCATCAGCCCTTCCAATGAATATATAGGGTTGATTTCCTTTACGATCGACTGGTTTGATTGCCTTGCTGTCCAAGGGACAGTCACCAGAGAGCCAGTTTTTCTTGTGGGTTCAGGTCAAGTCTTAGATAGCGACAATGCCGTATGGCTCTTCGACTATTTTGAATAGTAAAGGAGGAAGGGCAGGTGTTCCTGATCCTGTGCTGATCAGTCCTAGACTGGGAATTAGGAAGCCTGGTCTCCTGTCCCAGTTCTGCCACGTACAGGGGGAGCACGCCTGCAATGAAACCAACGTAGTGGGTCAGGCCAGTAGCTTTGCGGGCTGTGTGCACAGAGTAGAGGAAGAGCCTGAGGGTCTGAGAGGCTGGGCTGAGGTCTCACAGCCATGACAAGAAAGGTCCTAAGAGTGGCTGACTCCAGAGTCTGTGCCTCTTCTCTGGCGAATCGCCATCCTAGGTTCTAGGTTCCTCCTTTGCAAAAGGAGGGGCCTCCCAGCTGCCGGAGCCAGCAAGCCTGTGATTAATTCTCCCTGGGAGGTGACGGGAAGCCCCTAATTACTAGAGAGGATGGAGCAGGGGTCATGCTAAGCCCAGTTAAGCCCTTCCTCTGGGTCCCGCTTGGCTGGCCAGGGAGAAAGACTGCTGTCTAATGGCCTGCGAGTGAGGGCAGGCTCTTTCCAAGAGGGCCCACTCACTTGGGGCCTCCTTCTGGCGAGTTGTGCATAACGTCTCTAGGAAGGGGAGATGTGGGTGGAAGGGAGTTGTAGTCAGCAGGATTTGGGATTAAAGGAGCTAGAAGTCAACAGGGGGGATGGGGTGAGCTATAACCCCCCAGAAAAACCCCAAAGCATCTTGCCACAGTTGGTGGAGCCGGTTGGGTATGAGAGTTTCCTCCATGTCCGTCTGGCTTTGTAGCATTCTTCACTGTTGACTTCTGTCTGGGCCAAGTTCTGTCTCTTCTTGGTCTCAGGCTCTCAGGATTAGTCTGCCTCCCCCATGTTCCTCAAGGGTTGTACAGACTCCTCAGATCACCCAAAACTTTACTGAAAAAGATGCCATTCAGTCCTGATCACGAAGTTTGATTAAATATCCCGGCTCCTGAATTTACATATAGGTAGACAATCCAGTATAGTTAAGAGTATAGGGATTAAACTCAGCTGGACTTGGGTTCAGTCCTTTGCTCTGTATTTTCCTAGCTATGTGACCTTGGGCAAGTTATTTGGCTTCTCTGAACCTCAACTTCCTCTTGTGCAAAATGGGGATGGCAGTGGTAGCTACCTCACTGAGCTGAAGATTAAATGAGCTAGTGCATATGGGCGCTTTACGCTGTGCTGGCACATAGTAACCATTACCCAAATGGTTTCTACAGTTTATTGTATGAGATATATGTTTACATATGATATAAAGCAAAGCATATCCCTGGGTGTTTATTTATGTCAGTAGTTTATTTTGGGCTTGTGAGGACAGGGACAGCCTTTTCACTTAATGTTCTTTCTTGTTGGGATCACATAAAACATGTCCTAAATACCCCATTTCAGGGTGGCAACACTCAGCTGTATTTGCTTTGCTTTATAGCTGTCTCCTTGGGTGCGTTTCAGAACAAACACTCCGCACTGCACGAGGCTAACTCTGTGACTTAGAGATTGGAGTGGAGAAGGGGCTAGACTCAGGACTTGCTTCCTTGGCTGTTAACTGAGCAGCAAAACAACAGCCTCACACTCCCGTGTGCAAAACCCTTGTGGACTCAGTGTTCGTGCCTCCCCCAGTCCCTCCTGCTAAGTCCCCATGTTAAAGTCCAGATCCCCAGTATGATGGTATCTGAGGTGGAGCCTTTGAGAATTAATTAGGTCCAGACACGGTTGTGAAGGTAGAGCCGCAATGATGAGTTTAGTGTCCTTATAAGAAGAGAAGGAAACTAGAGCTCTTGTCTCCACCATGTGAAGGTACGACAAGGTGACCGGAAAGCAGGTTCCACCTGGAACCTTGATCTGGGGTTTCCAGCTTCCATGACTGTAAGAAATAGACATTGTGGTCTAAGCCACCCAGTCTGTGGAGTTTTGTTACAGCGGCCCAGGCAGATCAGACCGCCCTGCTCCAGGCAGTGAAGCCCACCACCCTGATGCCAAGGTGTCTGCACGCACCTCCTCTTCGCTCCCGTTCCTCCCTTTCCATGCCCCTGGCTTCTCCGGCCACTTTGTTCCCCTCTCTGGTGAATTCCCCCTCACACCTCCTGAATCAGAATCACCAGGCAGAGGCCTGGGAATAGGGGTTTTTACTGAGCTCCCCAGGTGATTCCGATGAACAGGGCATCCTGGCCAGGGGACTGGTGCAGGGACCTAGAGCTGCCCGGTCTGCTCTGAAGGTGGAAGGAGCAAATGTCTTAACCCTGGGTCAGAGGCCTCACAGCAGGCACTGGGGGACGTTCAGCAGAGTAGCTCTGAGGTTGTATGGGGGACCCTCCCTCTAACCGAGGCCTCGCCCAGGACGGCATGTCTTTGGTGTGGGTTCGGGTGAGAGGAACAGAAATGGGGCGAACAATAGGCCAGATTGTGTGGGTCTTCTCCAGTCAGCAGTCCTGCCCACCTCCTGGGCCAGGCAGCCTTCCACGGTGGCCTGAGTAGCAGTGGTCCAGAGCCTGACTGAGCACTGGGAACTGGGGTGACATGGGGAATGGGGTCCTGAAATGCCTTTATTTCAGAAAAGTCTACTGATCTTCCACACGCTAACTTCCCTCCCGCGCATCTATGTCTCAGCCAGAAGGAGAGGGTGGTCATTCACTGGGGCAGAGTGTTTGCTAGGCACCGACTCTGTGCCGGGCGCAGAGCTAAGACTCAGGGACACCGGGATGAATCACACATCTCTGAAATGCTCACAGCCTCCTGAAGCAGGTTTAGAATGGATTCCGAGGATCAACTGAGGCAGAATCAGCTGGAGTGGTGTGTTTAAAACATAGACACCCAGTTTCAACAAACATACCACTCTGGTGAGGGGTGTTGATACTGGGAGAGGTTGTGCAAGTGTGGAGGTGGGGATAGAAGGGAACCCTCTGTACCTTCTGCTCAGTTTTCCTGTGAACCTAAAACTGCTCTATAAAAAATTGTTTAACAAAAGAAAATGTGGATGCCTGAGCCTCCAAAACCCAGGTCTACTTATGCAGAATTGTAGAGGGTGGGGTTCTGACATCTGTGATTTTGGAAGGCCCTTTGCAGAGTCTCATTCACCATAAAGTTTGAGAATCAGTGGAAATTAGCTACTTAGATTTTTTTTAAACAAGCCCAAATTTATGTTCATTGTATAAAGTACATATAAACAAGAAGATCGAAATTAAAACCACTTGTAACCCTACCCACCTAATATAATCATCCTTAGCATTTTATTGGATACCCTTCTAGGTGTGTGTGTGTGTGTTTAGACTTATGTGTAGCATCCATGTATACCTGACACTATGCTAAAGCCCTGGGGACAAAGATGAGAGAAAGAATGGTCTTGCATGGAATACCCACAGTCATGGGAAATGATGATTGGTGCAGCTTGAGGCCCTGCCTTAGATACCCACTCACCTTCTCTTACCTGTCCCCCACAGGTATACATCATCAACGTGACCTGGTCCGACTCCACATCCCAGACCATCTACCGGAGGTACAGCAAGTTCTTTGACCTGCAGGTGAGTGAGTCTCAGCTCAGATGGGGCCTGGTTCCATATGAAGTGGCCTGAGCCTCTGGTGGGCTAGCCTGTCTCATTCTTCACTCATCCAGAGACCCCCTTCCAGCAATCTCAAGGTCAGAGTTTAGGCAGAACAGAGGGATGGAGGAGGGAACCTTGGAAGTCAATCTGGGCTGAGCCTAGTCTTGGATGTTGTAGACAGACACTTGGGGCTATGTTGACTTCTTAACATGACTGTTAACAGTCATGCTTTGTCACCCTCCTGCATTTGGAGGCTGGGAAGATGGCCGTGGGTGCTGTGTGCCTGAGCAGACATGTGTCTGTAAACATACAGAGTGAGACACAAGCCACCACATCATTGTAGGCAAAGAAAAGCAAACACACAGGAAAGAATGAAGCAGAAAATAAGCAATGTCTTGAGCTACAGACCACTGTGTCTGTCTAACGGGATAAGGCTGTCCTGTTTGTATGCATATAAATATGTGTGTCTCTTTCCCATACCCAGGCATATCACATGGGGGATGGTAACATGGATCCCACAGCTCCACTGTAGACACCTCCCTTGATGTCAATTAATTTGGCTAGGCTTCTTTAGGTCACAAGCAACAGTTTTGTGCTCATACTGGCTTAGGTGAAAAGGAGACTTGGTTGGAATGATAGACCAGGGAAGCTTATGCAGTCAACCAGATGGTGGAAGGGAGAGTGAGACAGTGGCTTCAAGAATGCCTGAAACAAGGCTGCGCTCCTTCTGTCTTGTCTCGGCTTCTCTCTGGGCACTGTCCTCAGCAGTTTGGCAGTCAGTGGCTCCCAAATTTCCTACCTTGTGGTTTCCAACAGCAGAGACTGCCTCTCTCCCAGTTCTAAATTGAAAAACCCCAGGCAAGACTCTGATTGGCTTGACTTAGATCAGGTGCCCCCTCTGCACCAATCATTACAGCCGAGGCTGGAAGGGCATGAACACCAACATGGCCACTAGGGGGCCCACCCCTGTTTATCAGAAGCTGAGAGCTTCCAGACTCTTCCTTAGAGCCATGAGCCTGGTTTAGGCCTATTAAAAACACAAAGAAGGGACATCCACTGCCGGCCCTCACAACCGAGGTCCACTTCTTCCTCTGCTGGTGAGTCATCTTGGAGATGCCAGGCTTGCATGTTTACCTCCAAGCACTTGATTTTATCCCATTGTCCTTATGGCTCTGCCTATGAGATGAGCCAGAGGTGAGCCAGCTTCCTGCATTACAAATCCTCTCTTAATCTAACAATATGGGATTGCGAGCCACTCCTTACCCTCCTCACTTCCTCCTCTTCCCTCGTCAATTCCTGTCCAATCTCTTGTGTCCTTCTGGTGTAAACTGTTGGAATTTGCTGATACCCCCTCAATGGGTATAGTGTGCTGGACAGGAAATGATCACTTAGTTGGGGAGAGGGAACCCTGAAAGGACTCATTGATGAGCCAGAAGGGGTCTGAGAGCCAGCGGAAACTCTCAAATCAGAACTTTTCTTCCCCCCTTTTCTGTTCTATTTCCCCCCACCCCGCCCTGGTTACAGAATCTCACAAGAAAGGAATGCTGCTCCCCCAACTTCTCCCTTGCCTGGAGGGCTCATTTCCTGTGTGTCGAGAGGGGACACGTGGATGAAGCCGCTTGTGCGATGCGCTGGCCCTAGTCATGAGCATGGCCAGGCCTGTCCACATGGGTCATCGCCACCCTGTAGATGCAGTTTGGAAAGGGTGGTTCTTCGGAATTTAACCTTTCAACCAAGTATCTTTGGAAACCTGTTTTCTTCAGAACTTGACATGAGGACATATAGTGGATTCATTTTAGAAAGCCTTTCTCATCTATCAAGATCTCTGATTTTAATATGGCGGCTCCTATAAGAATAAACAGCATTGCTAGTTCCATCTCTGGTCACTGGTGGCTCTCACATCTCAGTTCTGAGCTGAGACACTGGGGACGCATTTCCTGGGGCCGGTTGCTGGCTCTGTCACTCTCTAACTCCGGACAGGTTCTTTAACTTCTCCACTTTCTCATCCGTAGAATGAAGATTCGAATGGTACCCACCCAGTAGGGTTGTTGTGAGGGTTGAATGAGTGAATCCATGTTTTCCCCGACACATGGTTGTCTAGTACGTTACTCGGTGTTAATGGTGACGAGAATGCCGGGATGCCTGGTTGAAGGGTGTGGGGGCTTAGTACCGCCTGTCACGGTATTGCTCTTTGTTTCCCTCCCTTGGCGTCACTCTGCTGAGGAGCTGTGCGGTGCCCAGTCCTCTGTCAGAGTGTTCAGAGCCCCTAGGCTCTCTCTGGAGCTTGCCGCTCAGGCAGGATGGAGTGAGCTGGGAGTGGGGGAGTGGCCCACAGGAGCCTGCTCTCAGAATCCGTCTGCTCCTCCCCTTGTGGGCTGAGCTCCACACTGGAACCCTGGAAGTCCTGGGCTGACTAAGCCAGCCTGGGGAAAGCTGCTTAACTGGCTTTACTACCTCATGGTTCTGAGTTTTCTGGGGATCATATACTTTATATCCCAAATACTGCAGGAGGTATACTAAAAAGTTATTCATTGTTTACCTGAGATTCATATTTTATCCTTTGTCCTGTATTTTCACCTGCTACATCTGGCAGCCTTAGGCTGACTGTGCGTGGTGAGAGTGGAAATATAAAGGTGAGGAAGCCAAGGCTGGAGTGAATGGGCCTTTGATAAGGCCTCCACCACATGTGCACTTTTGCAGAGCAGAAGTGGCCCAGGCTGAGGGACACTCAGTTGAGAACAAGGTCCTGTCTTTCTAGAGGTCTGTATCTGATGGGGGAAATAGGCTTTTAAGCAATTAAGTCCACTATAGATGAAATGAATACTAGATTGAAGTACAAGTAACATGCTGAGGGATGGAGAGGAAGGAAAGAACATTCTTCTTGGGAGGGGGCAGCTAAGAAGATGCACATATGGTTTTGATTGGTGACAGAAGCCAAGAGTGATAGCGCCACCCACCCCCACTCCAGTTTGAGGGAATTTGGTTGCTTTTTGAGATTTATAGTTATTGGGGTAAAATGTGTCCCTAACTTATGTCGTAGTTTGTTCGTTTATGTCTGCTTGTCTGCCTCCTCTTCATATGTCCATCTGTCCATCCATCCATCTATCCATCCATCCATCCATCTATCCTCAATCCATCCAGTCTTAAGTGCCTACCTTCTGTATCCAGGCAGGATGCCAGGCTCTGGGTGGGGATTTATTGGTGAGCAAAAGCAGATCTGGTTACTGCTTTTATGGGACTTACAGCTTAGTGAGGGAAGACAGGTTTTAGTTTAAAATATACATACATATTATTTTATACTATTCTGAATGCTGCAAAGAAAACCACTATAGGCATGTTATAGGGAAACATTATACTCTGTTATAAGAGCAGGCTTCCCTGGAGAAGTGAGTTTATCTGACGAATCAGTGAGTTCTTATACTTTATTTGGGAGATCAGAGTTTCTTTTGTACGGATATCCCTTCAGACATGCATGAATGTACATATACAATTCTGATCACCTTCTTGGTCATTCACACCCACCTCTAACCCTTCCAAGGGCACTAGAGGAGGACCCCCTACTCTGCCCCACAGCTTCTCTTCTCCGTGTCTTCTGCCTTGAGCCTTCAGACTCAGTGGTTCTCCCTCTTTCTCACCCAGGAGGCTGCACCCTGAACCCAGCTCCTCCTCCTGCCCGCTGGGAAGCACCAGATATGGAGCCTTTAGACCTATGCTATCCAGTGCAGTGGCCACAAGCCACATGTGGCTAATTATATTTCAGTTAATTTAAAAACTTAAATTTTAAAAATTAAGTTTAATTTTTAAAATAATTTTTTATTTACTTGTTTATCCAGCTGTTCTGGGTCTTCACTGCTGTGCAGGCTTTCTCTGGTTGCGGCAAGCGGGGGCTGTTCTCCGTTGCAGTGCCCAGGCTTCTCATCGCCATTGCTTCTCCTATTGCACAGCATGGGCTTTAGGTGTGCAGGCTTCAGGAGTCGCAGCTCTTGAGCTCTAGAGCACAGTGCTCTACAGCAGATACAGAACTTTTCTATCATCTCAGGAAGTTCTGTTTGTCTGGGCTGCCTCTGACCGTCTTGGACGCACAACAGGCTCCATCTGGCTTTATGCCCACCCAGGCATGCTCTGCCACTTCCCAAGGCCTCCCCAGTTGTCCTCTAACATCTTCCAGGGTCTCTGCAGCAGGAGGGAGGCTGCATTCCACCATGACTTGCCCCATCCATAGAGCAGTTCAAATTCAACAACTCTTCCAAACACCTCTTCTGGAAACCAGGTCAGTTACTAGAGAGGGCGTCTAAGGGCATTTCAGATGTCATGCTGGGAACAGAGAGAGGAGAGGCTCTTGGTCTCCAAGTGGAAATTGGTTTCTTCTAAAAATAACTCACCACTCAGCCCTATCTGAGGAAAGGGACCTGTCCCAGAGGGAGCTGGCGGGGACAGTGTCTGATGTGGAGGCCTGTTTGGTTATAGGAGGTGGACATGGAGGTGGAGTTAAGGGGAGAAGGAGGAGGGAGAAGGCCTGCAGATGCTCTTGAGTTGCCTTCTTTTTGGCACTGGACCGTATTTCCAGCCTCTGTAAATTTCCTCGCACAGCTCCTTCACTGTTAAGTGTCTCCTCCAAGGCCTGGCCCCACCGAGGAAGGACCGGAAGGCTCTCTGAAGCTCCGGCTCCATCGAAGGTTGTTTCACAATCTGATTACAAGACGCAGGGATGTAGTAATTGCTCTGCAAACATTGACTCCATAGTGCTGCTGGCCCTTTAGTCTGAACTCCGGCCAGTGAGTGCACAGGGTCAATATTTGATCAGACCAGGGAGAGGCCCTTTAGCCTCCCCCACGCTGTTTGGAAGATAGAGTTAAGAAAGCTGTTAAGGTTTGCTCATTTGCTCTAAAGGACTTAACCTATTTTGAAGATCTTTTTTATCTCTCTTCCTTATTCATCTCTCCAGCCTGTCCACCCACTTACCCACCCAGGGTCACACAGCCTTCCAATAGCCAGGCTAATGATGGGTGAAGAAAACCGACCTTAGGAGGGATGTGTATGTGTGGGGGGACATGTTCTGGTGTAATGTATGGAGAGTCATAGGATCACGGCATTTTTGTAATTAGAATTCTACTTCCAGCCCATCATTTTGCTGGTAAACATCTATGTTCATTTTTCTATTCATTAGATTTATATGAACTTTAGTTTAGTTTGGTGTCCAGAGCAGGCCTCTGCTCAGGTCAAACTGGGGTGATCCTGGTGTGTGCAGGGGTCAACTTGAGCGTAGAAGAGGTGTCTGGGGGAGGTGTCTTTCTTGCCAGCTCTTTTAATCATCAAAGCAAGCCCTGTGTTGTTTGAGATCATTGACCCTAGACTAAAGCCTGGAGGAGGTAACTTGCCAAGTTCTAAGAACAGTTTTATATCCAGGATTCTAGAGAGTTCCAGCACCTGGTGTGGCAGTTCTAGAACCAGCGGCGCAATGAGCTGAGACTCATTGTGATTGCTCACAGGCCCCAGACAGACAAGATCAGTCCCCGATCCCAGGAAGCCTTCTACTGTTGACCACGGCAAAAATGGGAACATAGAGGGTGCCTAAGTAAACTGTCGTCTCATACCACTTCATATAGCAGTCAAAAAAAATGAGATTGTCCTGTGGATGGAGCGCTAAGAAATGTTAATGACCGATGCAAGTTTCAAAAAACTGTATGACAGTAGTTATGCAAAAACAAGATATATCTTTTACAAATACATACATAGAATAAATACACAATTATTCTTAAAAGGTCTAGAAGGATGTGTTCCAAATTGGTAATGGAGTTATCTCTGAAAGAGGTCTGGGGACATGGGTAGGAGGAAGGGCTTGGTTAAAAGGGAATCTTAACTTTATTTGTAATGTTTTACTTTTTTAAAAAAGGAGAATGGGATCATATATTATTTACAACATTTATATATAATAATTGAAAGGATACCTGTGGGAGGAGGTGGTAAAAGTGGGAGGTCTAAAATAAACTATGTCTCTCCTGGTCATTACAGTGTTTGTGGTGGTTGTTGCTTAGCCCCTCAGTTTGTCTGACTCTCTGGCCACATGGACAGCAGCACGCCAGGCCTCCCTGTCCTTCACCAGCTCCCGGAGCTTGCTCAAACTCACGTCCATTGAGTCAGTGATGCCATCCAACCATCTTGTCCTCTGTTGTCCCCTTCTCCTCCCACCTTCAATCTTTCCCAGCATCAGAGTTTTTTGTAAAGAGTCAGCTCTTCGCATCAGGTGGCCAAAGTATTGGACCTTCAGCATCAGTCCTTCCAATGAATATTCAGGGTTAATTCCTTTAGGACTGACTGGTTTGATCTCCTTGCAGTCCAAGGGACTCTCAAGAGTCTTCTCCAGCAGCACAGCTCAAAAGCATCAATTCTTCAGCGTTCAGCCTTCTTTATGGTCCAGCTCTCACATCTGTACATGACTACTAGAAAAACCATAGCATACATTATAGTATACTGGGACAGAAAACACACAGGTAAAAAAAATAGACATGAAGAACATATCTAACAAGATAAAGAAAGTGAAAATGATTATTAAAATCATATTACCTCATATTTCCTGAACCAGCATTCTAGATCATTCCTGTGGAATGAAACTGATTAGACTGCATTACAGCAAACCCCAGGGACGTGTCCAAATTATCTTGTCAAACTGGAATCCTGTGTTCAGATATTGCATACAGTACATGACCATGTGTGTATTGGGCCAAGAGACGCTTGGGTGGTGGCTCTTGTGTCATGATGAACCACACTGAGAGCTTCATGGCTGTGGAGTGTGGTGGTTAAGGATAGGTAATCCAGGGCTAGGGAGGTTAGATTCCAAGACCAGCTCTATCACTTACTAGCTGTATCTAACCCTCAGTGAGTTATTTAACCTCTCTGTACCTCGGTTTTCTCGTCTGTGTAATGGGGATAATAAAAACACCTGCCTCGTGGGTAGGATAGAAGGAATGAAATGAGACGATCCATGTAAAGAAAGCTCTGAGAATAGTGACTAGTGTGAAACCCCTGGACAGAGAAGCTGAGCCTTCATCAGTTAGGTCCTCAGAAACTTAACTCCAAGAGAAAAATAGCTGCACATCCCCACTCTAGCTGGAGGCCAAGGTTTCTTCCTGTGCCCCATTTATACTTCGCTTTCACCAAATGAAGTTTATACTCCACTTTCACGAAGTCGTTGTGTCTGCCGCCTCTGTCTGTGAGAGAGGCAGGTGGTGGTGGTAAGGGTTTCACACAGATAACTCTTTAACATCCAAAGTGTAACTAATTACCAACCCACCTTCCTCTGTTAGGAAAACACAGCTATTTAGAAAGTAATTATTGATCACCAGTTTCTCCTTGCCCTTGGAAAGAGGCATCTTTCAGATTCCTGAACGGCACAGGGGGATTCAGGGGAGCCCTGTGGGGATTCCAGTAGCTCCTGAGAATTCTGTGGCTGGCCTCCCCTCCCCCAGGAGCTGGCTCTGCCTCGGCAGCTCCCTTTCATCTGGCCCTGTGGCCTGAGGGTGAACTCCAGCTTCCTCTCTGTCTCTACTGATTTCCACTTTGGCAGTTCTGCCTAGCCTAGGGGTGAGGATGGGGGAGGGCCGTGGGGTGTCTGTTCTCCAGGGAGTGTTAGGCGGGAAGGCCTGGGGAAGTGGCATCTCCAGGCCAACTCAGGATGGAAAGCCGTTGACCACTGAGTTGGACTCCTGGGTTGCTTGGCGGATTTATTTATTTATCTATAAACTTGAAGGCGGGTTTATTTTTTTCTGCTCTAAGCAGATGGAATTTGCATAGTTTGTACAATGATGCCTTCTGGTGCAGTTTCCCCAACTCCATGGGTTTAAGAATGATCCTTTACATGAGGGTTCTCGCAGGTCCAGGACAGATGGGGAGAGGTGGACGCAGGCAGGGTACGTAGGAGAGGGTCTCTGCAAGTCTGTGCCAGGTGCATGCTGTCAGCCACCCCCACCGCCTGCCCTGGGCAGAGCCTAAGGATGCAAAGAGAAGAGAGGGGCTTGTCCGAAGGCCTGAAGCAGCCCAGAGCTGTGGGGTCCTTGCTATGCTGCAGCTGCCTTGGGGAAATTAATCTTTTCCTATACAGACGAGTACTTGGTCTGGGAGTGCCTGTTTTGGTACCTGCATGTGTCTGGTGAATTCGTCTTCCTGACCAATGGTCTGTAGGTGATCTTGGCACATGTCTCCAGAGGAGCTTCTCAGGGACCAAACCATGTCTGGCAAGACCCTCACTGGAACCGCCAAGGAGTCGGAAGCCACCTCTGCCTTGTACTCTTTGTTCATCCTCTCTCAGGGTCAAGGTGGGATTGTCACATGGTAGGGGAAAATGTAGACATTGACGAAAATTGTAGAAAAAAGCTGGAATGTCCTCTGGATGGTAAATCTTGGCACAAACAGTTGGCTCTAAGCCTCTGGGTGAAATCTGGTGAGGGTGGACACTGAGGGGCTTAGAGAGGGCTGCCTGCTCCCCTGGTGACTGTCTTGCAGGGCAGATGAAAACATGTCTTTCAGGGAGAGAAATCAGCTGTGTGCAAATATCATAAAATGGGAGGTACATGCTTGCCAACCAGCTTTAACCAGATCTGCTGGAGAATTAGGGTGGAAATCACCTACCAGGAAGATAGCATGTCTAGCACTCATGTTGCCACTTTCTGGTCTGGTGCCCATGACAGGCATCACTAATCAATTATGGTACATTCTCATCCTCTGTCAATGGCTGACACTGTTCATCCATCCAGAGCCTGGGATCCCAGAGTCTTTCTAAAAACAAAACCCCAAATAGCTTCAGGAAGACGCTACCTATCAGTTGGCAGTGGTACCTTAGGATGAAACCATTGGCCATCCCCTGACGTAGTCCATTTCCTTTGTTTGACAGAAGAGGAAATGAGGCCCTACAAGGGGTAAGTGGCTCTTCTACATCACAGGGCCAGCAAGTGACAGCAAGACTAGGACTCGGGTGCTCTAGCTTTAGTTCATTCCAGTCTGGAATTCTAGCCTCCCTTCCAGAAGTTTTCTTTCTGTTTTTGGCTGAGGAGGGCAGGAAGGCCCCACTGAATCAAGAGAGCTCCTGGGGCACAGGGGAGGGCAACCATTCCACCTTCCCCGGCGAGAAGAGGCCTGTGCACAGCAGAAGACTTCTCTCTGGCTCCCAGAAAGGTCCAACCTGCTGCTGCCTGGAGCTCAATCCATGTCCTACCTGCTGCTGCCCACTTCTCTCATTGGCTAATAAACCCCAGCTTTGCCAGAGGCAGCATCTGAGTCAGGCCACACCAGCTGCCTGACCACTCTGAGGTGTGAACCTCATCTTACTGGCGTGAGGGTGTCATGGCAGGGTGTGTTTGGGTGTTGTGTTAGGCCTTGCCACCCTTACCTCCCTCCTCCTCTCTCAGCCGCAAGGTCTGACCTAGAAAACCCAGCTCTGCCCCTACCAGACCCCCATAGACCCCTCTTGTATAACCGTGGGAAAGTTGGCTAGGAAATGGATGGGGGCAAATGTCCCCTTCAAACTGGAGAATGAAGGGAAGGAAGATCTATGGTGGTGTCCAGGTGAGTGGTGTGTATGTGTATGTGTGTTTGCTCTGTGAAGCCTTTGGCTGTGACCAAGTCACTCCCTTCCCACAGGAAGGAATTTCAGATTAATCTTGGCACCTTGGAGGAGTGCCAGCTACATGCCTACACAAGGCCTGGTAACAGGGATCCCAAGGGGAAAAGTCAGGGTCGTCCTGGGTAGAAAAGCCAGGCTGGCAGCCTTGGCCTGAGCCAGAGCTGTCAGCTGGTGGGAGAATCAGGGTAGGGCAGCAGGTATAGAATGAGTGAGCAACCCCTGATGTGGTCTACTGCGACAAGGCCTGCCACTTGGGCATCCCAGTAGACTTGCTGAGGTCTCAGCATCCGTGCACCCCTCCCCCAGAGTAGCAGCAGTTGGTTTTGCTTTTGCCTCTTGGGTACCTGGGGCAACCAGGGTAAACTGTGGGAGCCTGAGCTATGGGCTTGTTTGCAGGAAGACAGACCCCAGGTGAGCCAGAGGTGCCAGCTACACTGATTCCCTCACTGGCTCCCCACCACTCTGGTGGACCTTAGCCCCCACGTGATGTTAGGGGCTGCCATTCTAGCATCTCAGGGCCATTTCCTCAGGCCAGGCCATTGTACGAGTTATTGGAGACTTGGAGTTCTTTCCTTTATATTCAAATTTTAGCTAGAGCCAAGGAAAAAGATTTTAGTTCCTCAGAGACCTTCACAGTTGGGTGGTGACATCAGGCTCCAGAAGAGCTCATGGGGTTCCTGGAACCAACTCCCCAACTTTCTGAGTGGAGCAGTTTGTCCTGGTGGTGGAACGCTCAGGCTTTGTTGTCAGACAGACTTACATGAGTGTGACCACACCCCCACCTCTTATCACCTGTGTGACACTGAGCCGTTACTGCCTCCAAGGGACTCAGCCTTCTCATCTGCTAAGTAAGTGTTAGTCACCAAGTCATGCTCAACTCTTTGTGACCCCATGGACTGCAGCCCCCCAGTCTCTTCTGTCCATGAGATTTTCCAGGCAAGGATACTGGAGTGGGTTGCCATCTCCTTCTCCATGGGATTTTCCTGACCCAGGGATCGAACCCGGGTCTCCTGCACTGCAGGCAGATTCTTTACCGACTGAGCTAATGACTCTAATTGCAGAAGTAGCCTCATAGAGTTCTCATGACACTTCCAGGAGACAAGATGCAGGCAGCCTTTCCTGCTGAGCCTGGAGCAGCTCTGGAGCATCACTAGGATGGCGATCACTGCCCTGTGAACACTGATCCTGTCCAGCCTGGATGGGGGCAGCATTTTCCCAATGAAAGGGTCCTAGGTACCTCCAAGCTGCAGTAAAGAAGTACTCCAGGGCTGGCCAAGAGACAGCCCCACACACCAGCCAGAGTCTGGCTCCATCTGCTAATTAGGGAGCGTTTATCTGGTGCCCAGCAGAACAAAGTGGCCGGTTCAGCCACACTGGAAGGCTGAGTTCAGTGAGGGTGTGGAGGGTGCTGAGGTGGAGGCTAGGAATGGGGCGGGTGTGGAGGCGTCCCTGGGGCTAAATGGACCACATTCAGATATACCTTTAAAAAAAATCCACCCAAATAGGAAGCATGAGGCTGGTGTATAGCTGGAGTTAGGAGGCTCTGGTGTTCGACAAGCAGCCTTTCTTTCCTCTGAGACAGTGCTGGGCTGGTCTCCTGAGGAGCGGTTGCTCTCCATCTCTGGTGAAGGCTGTCCCAGCTGGCTCCCCAAGGAGACCAGGTTGTTTTTGTCCTGTGATTCCCAGGGCTCCACCCCTCATCTTGGAACCTTGTGAGGAGGAATCCCCAGTGGGAGGGTGGAGAGGAAGCCCTCTCTGTGCTCTGGGCCCTGCCCATCCCTCCCTCCATCTCACAGATTACTGGGGCAGGGACCAGGACCGGGGGATCCTGCCCAGGAAATCTACCACGCATAGGAGGACTCAAAACCATGAGATTTTATCCGTGTAATGCATTAAGGGGACACTTTGGGTCAGTTTGAAAGACCTGGGTTTCCTGGGTCCGTAGTTGAGAACTGAGGTGAGGACGGATGGAGCTGCAAAACCACACTCTCCGCCCGCAGGTGAGGGGCCAGGACCTGGACCGGCCGTCTAGCTCTGAGATCCACACGCTAAACCCTTCTGTCCACTCTAACCTGTAACTTTGATGTGGCCCCTGCGTGGGCCAGAGCACTGCAGAGCCAGCGTGGGAGACTCCAGCACCTCACAGAGGAGGGGGGTCCTTTCCCTCACTTGCCAGGAAGGCTTCCACCTCAGAGCAGGTGGTGCTGCTGGCTGCTGGAGGTGGGTGCTGCTCTGATCCCCTGCCCAGGCTGGGGAGGGTCTGGGCTGGGCCGAGAGCGAGAGAAATTGTTCATTTCTCTGTGTCTGTTCATTTCCTTTTCCCTTGAGTCTTGGATTCCCCCAATGGGGAATCTCTCTGCCTCTTTCTTTCCCCAGTTTGTCTATTATCTTTCTCTGTCTCCCAAGGGTCTCTGAGTCTCGGCCTGTCTCTGGGCATGGCTCTGATCATCGCTGTGGCCTTTCCCCAGCCTCCTTTCTGGAGGCGTTTTCTCTGGCCCTGGTATGTCTTTGTCAGTCTCTGGGTCTCTCTCGTCTGCATCTCTTCCCTGGGGATGCTGCCAGATCCCAAGCCAGCATGTGGAAATAGAGCAAGTGAGGGCCTGATCCTAGTCTGTATGGGGTCAGACCTGACTGCAATGAGCGGGGGCTTGGCAAGTCTGCACCCCCAAGGGCAAAAGCCTGTGGTGGAGAGTGGGGCTGCTTCCCCTTCTCAGGGACTTTGGGGCCTCAAAATTAATCTTTTTCCTGATGATGGCTTATGTATAGAATCCAGTGACAGCTTTGATACCCTGGTTGGGGGGCTGTCCTGCCTCCAGAGGGCACACATGATGGCCAGCGGTTGGCTCTTCCCCCTTTCCCCTGCCTGCTCACAGCCCTCACCCAGGCTGCCCAGAGAGTTGGGCTCTGGGTTCCTGTGGTTGGGGTGGGCACAGGGAGGGCAGGAACCACAGGCTGGCTCCTCCCCTTCTCTGGCTGGACAGAGGATCTCCTCTCCATTCCATCCCCTAATCCCTTACTGCCCTGTGCTAGCTGTTCCTCCGGGGCCACCCTCCCCTGCTGCTGTCCCCACTAGAAATAGCTGAGCAGGGGGCATTTGCCCAGACCAGGGAGTGGCCCTTGCAGGGTCAGGCTGGCCCCCAAAATACCCCACCAGCTGTCAGGGATCGGGGTTAGAGAGGACACCACGAATAGCTTGGGCAGGGCTCCACTCTCCCCAGGCCGCTTCTCTCAGCAAGGGCAAGTTCTCTGGGCCCAGCCTCTGTCGTGAGCTAGAAGGCAGGTGGGGGTGAGCACCTGACCGTGTTTGCTGAGTACCTGCTAGGGGCCAGCCACTGGGTCCAGGGCAGGATTGAGGGGGTGGAGACAGATGACCAGGAGCTGACCACAGGCTAGCTCTTGGAGGCCTCTCCGTGTATAAGTCACACGTATGCTTGCAGCTCAGCGCTTTCCACACCCAGCCCCTGCCTGAGTGCCTCCCTCCTCCTTTCCCTCCTCCTCCTTCCCTCTTTCAGTCACTGCACCATCTCTCACCCCTGCAGAGCCCTCCTCTCTGCCCCTGGCCCTTTGGCCAAGCCCTCCTGATTCTTCCCTCACATCCACAGCCTTGTTACCAGGCTTCCCAGCACTCCAGTCCAGCCCCTTCCAGCTGCTTCTCTGCATTGCAGCCAGTCAGCTCTTCTTTTCTATTGTTTATTTTTTTAATTATGAATTTGTTTAATCCTGCAGAAAATACTGTAATACATCAGTGGACCTTCTAACTAACACATGTTTACATTTTGCCACATTTTATTCACACGCTTATTTTAAATTGAGGTATACTTGACATCCCTTGTGGCTCAGCTGGTAAAGAATCCGCCTGCAATGCGGGAGACCTGGGTTTGATCCTGGGTTGGGAAAATCCCCTGGAGAAGGGAAGGGCTACCCACTCCAGTGTTCTGGCATGGAGAATTCCATGGACTGTATAGTCCATGGGGTTGCAAAGAGTCAGATACGATTGAGCTACTTTCACTTCACATACTTGATACCAAATACTTTTTTTTTTTTTTTCAAGAAATAAAATGGTGCCGATAGAGGAGGTGTCTGATAAATGCTAGATTCCCTTCCTCCTGCCTTGGGTCTTACCGAGAAGGTGGAACTGGAGGCAGGTCTAGGGGAAGGGCTGGTTTGGTGGACTGAGAAGATGTCCACCTGTGTGGACCCCTGCGTGTGTGAAGGTGTGGAGGCAGGACTGCCCACCCCTATCACGGTTCAGGGGATCCCGGCTTCGTGGAGGATGGAGCTGGGCAGGGAGGGCCACGGGTGCCGGCAGGCCTCAAGCAGCCAAGCCCTTTCCCCCCAGCCCTTCCTCCTCCTCCTGCACCTCGTGCTAGGGGGGCAGCTGCTGAGTTTATGAGGTCGCGAGCGGAAGCCATCACCTGGGTTGGTGGCAGCACCGCCACCTGGACAGGCAGCCTGCAGCTGGGCACCAGGGTGGGCTCCATGGGGAGCTCTTCCTCTTGCGTTTCCTGGTCCCCTGGCAGGAGTCAGGTTCTCCCCATCAGGAAAGCCTCGTTAAACCAGGTGGCCTGGCCGCAGAGCCTGGGGAGGGCAAGGCTGGCGTGGGTGGCTTGCCTCACTGCTTGGGCTGCTTGTCTAGGCTCCCCCGGCAACTGCCTGAGTGCAAGTTTTTGCTTTAGGGATTTTTCTCTTTTTCTTCTGGGACCCACTTGCCTTCCCCTTCTGCGAATTGTGAAGAGACACTAGGACGCCTTTGGCCTAAAGGGCCTCCAGAAGGGGGGGGAAAAGCCTTGTTGTTATTCAGTCGCTAAGTCAGACTTTCTGTGACTCCATGGACTGTAGCGTAGCAGGCCCCTCTGTCCTCCAGTGTATCCTGGAGTTTGCTCAAATTCATGTCCCTCGAGTCAGTGATGCCATCCAACCACCTCATCCTCTGTCACCCTCTTCTCCTCCTGCCCTCAATCTGACCCAGCATCAGGGTCTTTCCCAATAAGTCCACTCTTTGCATCAGTGGCCAAAGTATTGGAACTTCAGCTTCCGTATCAGCCCTTCCAATGAATATTCAGGGCTGATTTCCTTTAGGATTGACTGGTTTGATCTCCTTGTAGTCCAAGGGACTCTCATTAGTCTTCTCCAGCACCACAGTTCGAAAGCATCAATTTTTCAGTGCTCAGCCTTCTTTATGGTCCAACTCTTACATTCATACATAATGTGGGCTAAATGGCTAACCTCAGTGACCAGGAAGGGAATCATCAGAGCAGTGACCCAGCATTGGCCCTGGATGCCATCAGCCAGATCAGGGTACTTGGGCCCCCCAGGGCAGCTGTTAGGAGTACCTGAGGTGCCAAAGGAATTCAAATCCAGTTGGGACCACCCCCAATCTGGCCCATCCCCGTGCCATATCCTGTCCAAAGACAGGTCTGCGCATCCTCAAAGTGAGCCCAGCTCTGCCCTCTTCCTTTCTGTCTACTCTGCCCCCACCGTGGTCCAGCCCCATCACATCCCACCTGGCAGTTGAACCAACCTTCTTGGGGATCTCCCTGCTTGTGCTCTTGTCTTCCCACCATTAGAGATCCTTCTAAAAAATCAGATTGTATAACACCCCCCCCCCCCTTTTATAACCTTTCTGAAAGCCTTGTTTTCTTTTGGGAATGAACTCCCAATTCCTCACCCCACCCACCTGCTCTTCCAGACCTGTCCCCTGCCGCCTCCTGCCCTGGCTCTCAGATCACCTGCTTGATCCTGGGGCACCCGTGCAGTGCTGCCTTGGGGCCTTCGCCATTGCTCTTGCCACTGCCTGCAGTGACCTTCCCCCAGGTCTTCAAGCAGCCGACTCCTGGGTTTGAGACCTCCTGTGCCACCTCCCAGACAGGCCTTCCTTGATCACTTCCTCAGAAAGCGCCCCCAGCCCTGTTGCGTTGGGCTTCCCAGGTGGCACTTGTGGTAAAGAACCCACCTGCCAATGTAGGAGGTGCAGGAGACTCGGGTTCGATCCCTGGGTCAGGAAGATCCCCTGGAGGAGCAAATGGCAACCCACTCCAGTATTCTTGCCTGGAGAATCCCATAGACAGAAGAGCCCGGCAGGCTACAGTCCTTGAGGTCCCACAGAGTCCGACATGACTGAAGCGACTTAGCACAGACGCACCTGTCACGTTGTCACATTCTGTTGTCTTCAAGACATTTATCTCTGTGATAAATTATCTTCTCAACTCTGTCTATTGTTTATGTCTCATCCTTTTTTTTTTTTTAGATAGAAAATTTTAATTAAATTGGCATAGTTTATAAAACCAAACAGATAAAGTGGACTTTGTCAGTGTATTTTCAATCCTTGCCTTAACAGGCTAATGAACACAACTTGAAACACGTGTGAATCCTCCTCTGTTCTATGAGACAGTGAAGGGACCTTTTCAGTATTTAAATATATTAATATAACCAGTTATAGAAATCTAAATATAAAACAAATCTCTTATAGGTTTTGAGAAGGAATGCACCATCTCCCTAAAAAGTTTCATATTCCTTATTCAAGTTCAATCATCTCTTTAGAATAGGAAAAGTGATAGTACTTGTTGAACCGGAATTACTATCAAAATTTAAAAAGCTGACCATATTTGTTTAGCCACAGACCAATCTTATTTAAATCAGGACTGTCCAACAGAATTATTCCATCAGCCATTCATGATCTGAATTCTAGTGTATGAGGATCAATTTAAATATGGTACACATAAAAAGTCATGAGACACTTCTGTTTCATAATAAATAAGACAGTGGCCAACTATTACTCATTGGTAGCTTTTTTGAGATAAGCTATCAAGTCCTCCCTCTCTCCCTTCTTCTTAATGCCAGCAAAGATCATCTTGGTTCCAGGGATGTACTTCTTCGGATTCTCCAAGTACTCCATCAGCATCTCCTCTCCCCAGGTGATACCTTTGTTTTTGTTGGCATCTGTGTAAGAGAATCCAGCAGCCTGACCTGTCTTTCGTCCAAACAGACCATGGAGGTTTGGCCCAGTCTTGTGCTTCCCTCCCTTTTCCACAGTATGGCACTGGGCACACTTCTGAACAAAAATCTTCTTGCCCTTCTCAACATCACCCATTTTTAAATCATTCTTTTTCTGTGCGCGACCGAGAAGTTCCCCCTCACAAGCCGAACGTCCCGCTTTCTCTATGTCTCATCCTTGCTGGAATGTGAGCTTGAGAAGAGCAAAATCCTGCTTGTTCATCAACTTCTGTTTTCCCCAATGCCTAGGACAGTGCCTGAAACAGAGCAGATACTCAGGAAATTGTCATCAAATGAATGGATTGGGTGTGTGGTGAGCTGGCACTGAGAGAAGGGAATGGCCGAGAGAGGCCCACAGCCTTCTTCTCCATGCCACAGACAATATCTGCGTAGCTCCCATTCCCCCTGGTGGGTGCCCGTCTTTGCTTGTAGACTGGACATGCCATTGGGAACACTTGTAAGGATTAGCTGGGACAGAAAGTAACTTTCAACTTTAAAACTACTAGAAAACAACAGTGACAAGTTCGAGAACAAGGTGCATCTGGAAAGCAAGAATATTATGCTAAGAAAACATATGCAATAAATACTAAAAGTGAAATATTAAATGTGAAATACTAGATGTGAAATTAAAAATGTAATTGCAACATAAGACATTCAGTAGAGGGTCTGAGGGGAGGGATAAAGAAATTCTCTAAAAGATTAAAATACAAAACTTGGAAGAAAAGTTAAGATATAGATGATCAACCCAGAAGAGTCAATATCTGTTGAATAGGAGTTCTTACATGAGAGAACAGAGAATATAACAGAGAGGGAGAGAGATTAATGAAAGCAAGTTTTCTAATAATGAAAATCTATTTTGGGTTGAACGTTCTTTTAAATACTTCTGGTTGATCTTTCCAAAGATGGCCACTACATCTCCTGTTCCACATGACTTTTGCAATGAGACTTTGTTACCTCTTTCAGTACAGAATCGGTTTTCTCTGCTCTTAATCCTGTGCTTATCCTGAATCACAGATTTCAATAAGAATATCTTCCACTTGAATATATTCTTATCTGTAAGAAATGCATGATTAAATAGCTAATTATCTTTGTAAAAAAGATTAAAAAATCATGTTCTAATAAGAGAGAGGATGGGAATGAGGTTTGAAGTACCTCTTTCACTCCCTCTTTCCCTTCTTGTTTTCAGTAACATTTTCTTTGGGATAGCACAGATTAGTGACAGAAGAATACATGTCATATTTTCTAGGGGAAATTTTTATTTTCCAGTTTGAATTCTTCTAGTTTGAAAGAATTTGAAATTTTGTTACCATGTATATATATATTACTTACACAAAATATATTTCTGTATTGCTGTAAAATAAATAATGCTATAAAAGAAGATTTTTGTCTTGGAAGAAAGATACCATTTTTTAATGAAAGAAAAGTCTATGCGTGGAAATAAAGTATATCTGGTTTATGGGCGGGGGGGCAGGGAGAAAAATTAGCTAAAATCCTTATGGCAAACTGCTGGCTTTCAAGTTTTAATGTACATGAACTACTTAGCATCTTGTTTAAATGCAGGTCCTAATTCAGCAGGTCTCCCCGGGGTTTGAGATTCTGCATTTCCATCAGCTCTTAGGTTGGTTTCAGGATCACAGCTTGAGTAGTGAGGCTAGGGAGTATTGGAAAGATACATCTGAAGCCCTTCTTCTCCATCCCTTTCTGTTTCTTCCTTCTGTCCAAATGTGGCCAATCTCCCCTTTGGCCATGGTCCACTGTGATCAGATGGGAATTTGACCTGGTGAGTCTGGTGAAGAACACTGCTCCAGCACTTCTAGGAGCTGCCAAGGGTGGTGTGAGTGGCCTCAGAGGGATGGTGTGCTCATCACTGGAGGTGTTCCTGTGAGTTTAAATGGTCATGTGTCAGAGGTGTCATGAGCCCTGTGTGGGGAGGAGGAGGCTCCTCTGTACAGTTTCACCTTGTGCCTCTGTGTGCCTTCTACAAACCTGTGGAACCAGGATCTCAAGTTGGGGCTCATTCACCTGTGACTTTTACAGGTCATCCGGCAAGCTTCAATCCCCACCCTTCTCAGTCCTTCCATTTGGCATTCTAAATGCTGTATGTGTGATTTGGTAGGCAGGGCAGGGGGAGAAGGGGTGAATGCTTGGCTTCAGGAATAGTTCAATCATTTAGGAATATAATGCCTGACTTGATTGGATCTAGGAGTGGGAGGGGGTTCTGCATTTTATATTGTCTTCCCACCTTCAGTTTGGTTCAACAGACTTTGATTTAGAGCTCCTTTGTATTAGTCAGGACAAGTTAATTGCCTTGTAACAAACCCTCAGTGATTCAGTACAGTGAAGGTTTATTTCTTGCTCATGTCATAGACCAAAACAAGCTCTGCTCCAAGTAGTCACTCAGGGAATCCAGACTCTCCCATCTGGTGACTCAATTCCCCATGCATCTGTGTTTCCACCCAGCAAAAGACGGAGGAGAGAGTGCGAAAAATTGCAGGGAGATTTTATGGGTTGCCTGATGGAGGTACACATCACCCCTGCTCATATTCCATCGATCAGAATTCAGTCACATGACTGTACTTCCCAGCAAGGAAGGCTGGGAAATGTAGTCTAGCTGTGTGCCCAGCTATGTGTCAGACATTGTAATGAGCAGTGGGCACAGTTGCTTACAAGAGGCTCACAGGCTTTTGAAAGGAGGCAGATGTATGAACAAATCATTACCATACCGTAGTAAGTGCAGCTCCAGAAGTGTGACTGAACCACAGAAGCAATCTAGAGAAGGGAGTTAAGGAGGGCTAAAGGCCTCAAAGGTGGTGGGTTGGATTCCAGGAGAGAGGGACAGAATGTGCAAAAGCACAGAGCTCTGGAACAGCATGTTGTATCCAAGGAGGATGCTGGCAGGGCATACAGTGTGTGCGGACCTGCAGTAGCAGCAGGACACAAGACTGGAGAGGTCAGGCGGGGCAGAGGTCATGAATGGGCTTGTGTCCCACGGGAGGCTGACAGCCAAGGGCCCGAAGCTGAGATGGAACAGCCAGATGGAGGAGGATCGCAGCAACATCAGGGATGGTATGTGCTTGGCACTCTCCTCCCCAGAACCTTTGGAGAGGTTTGAGGTGTGTTTTAGCCTCTTGTGCTGTGGGGTGTCTGACAGAGGAAGATGTGGGAAGGTGGGCAGGGGCCTGACCCAAGGCACCAGCTGCAGCAGCACCCCTGGGCACTCCCTGGGCCCCTGTGGCTTCTGCCAGGTTCACCCGACAGCCCAGCTCTCACCGGTGGTTTCCAGTAGCTCCGGGGTCACTCAGGCAGGGGAGAGTCAGGCCCTCGGGAAGTGAGGGTGCCATATTGCTAGGGCCAGGCCACAGGGAAGAGCTGGACTCTGCACAGTGATCTCAGCCTCTGTAGCCCATTCTTCATGCTTTCCTTTTACACAAGCCTGGGAGGGGAGAGGCGAGGATGGGGTCCAGAAGTACCCGTACCCTTTTGGAAGAGAGAAGAAAATACGGAAGCGAGACACGTGGAGAAGGGGAGGGAGAGGAAGGCAAGGACGTTGGATTGTCCACTGGGAGCGTCCCACATGGCTTCTTTCCCAGAAGCCACAGGACCTGCTCTGAGATCTCACTGCCTGAACAGCAGTCTGGGCCCAGGACTACCGAGGGTCTGTCCTGGCCTCATCTCTGCCGGGAATGTGCTGTCTTTGCCCCAGACTTTGACCTGACTTTGATCCCATGGCTGGTCAGAGACCACAGTTCTGGGCCATTTGGAGGGATGATCAGGATGAGAGAATGAAGATGCACTGGGGCTGGAGGTATGGTTCAGCCAGAGAGAGAAGGTGGAGGTCTGCCCTCCCTCGGCCCCTTCCTCCTTCCTCACCTCCTTATGGGCCTCTCACTGTTAGTTTTAAAATTAATTTAGGCTGCGGTGGGTCTTCATTGCTGCAATGTGGCCTTTCTCTAGTTGTGGCGAGCGGGGTCCACTCTTCACTGCCATGCATGGGCTTCTCGTTGAGGTGGCTTCTCTTGTTGTGGAGCGCAGGCTCTCGGTGCACGGGCGTCAGTAGTCGTGCCTTGCGGGCCGTAGAGTGCGGGCTCAGTATCTGTGGCATGTGGGCTTAGTTGCTCCACAGCTCGTGGGGATCTTCCTGGACCAGGGATGGAACCTGTGTCCCTTGCATTGCAAGGTGGATTCTTAACCACCAGGGGAACCCCCCTCTCACTCTTCGTTGACAGTCCTTAGGGGTCCAGGCGGGAGAGGGAAGTGTCAGGCAGCTCTGAGACCTTGTGAGGGGTCTCTGGTGAGGTTAGGGGATAGAGAGACACCTCTCCCCAGGAGGGACCAGAGTGACCTTATCCAGGACCCCGCTGGAACTGCCACCCCAGTGTGGGCAGGCTCACCTTAGCTGACCTTATTCTCTGTGGGGAGTGTCTGTGCTGACACCCTGGACCGGTCCCAGGCTTTCTTTGGCGATTCGTCCCTGCACAGATGTCTCCTTCCCCACTGCTCCATCCCATGTCCCGGGCAGACTTGTCTTTCCAGAATTCCACTTTCACATGGTTCCTTCTGCTCAGCATCCTCCAGGGGCTCCCTCTTGCCCTAAAGAGGAAGTCCAAGTTTTTCCTTCTTGTGTCAGATGACTGTCCAGCCAACTTCTTACACCACCCGGCACTCACTCTTGCAAACCCAGCACCCGGCTCCCATAGCCCCCCTGTTTTCCTGGGCATGAGAGGAAGGAGGACCCAGACAGCAGCACAGGGGTGTTGGGAGGAGATCGGAGTGTAGCTCCAATTCCACGGCAGGAAACCACGTCTCAGGCCCTGTGAGTCCTCGGGGAGCTCTGCTCGTTCTCAGAGCCGGGCTTAGAGCTGACAGAATCCAGAATCTCTGACCCAGTCTTTGGTCCCTAGCTTTCCAGGTGATTGGCTGCTCTAGCAATACTCCTTTCCTTCCTAGTCCAGGGAAATGTGGGCCATGTGCGTTGGACTGTGAAGTTACAGGTGAGGGACCCTGAAGTCCTTTCAGCCATCGATAGTGAGGGCAGGGTGTGACTGACAGCCCGGAGCAGCTCCCTCAAAGCAAAAGGGGCTGGAGGAGGAACAGGAAGATCCATCCCACTGGAGCTTCTTTACCTTGGAAAGGGCGACCTCATTTATCAAGCATGTATGTAAGCCAAGCACTGTGCTCACCTGTGTAATCTCATTCAATCCACACACCACAGTGGGGAGGCTGTTTTCACTCACTGCCCCCTTAAAGATGAGAAAACTGGATCCCAGAGTGGTTAAGCGACCCTGTCAGTGTCACATAGCCAAGACGGGATGGAACTGGAACCCTCTGCCCTAGACTCCCACCCCATGCTTTTTCTCCAGAGGTTGTGGGTCTGCATGGTGGAGGTGTGTGGAAGGAGCCCCTTACGTAGTTTCATGGGGGGAGGCAGGGCCGCCTCTGGTTTGGACACTTTCTAGGATAAGGCCATTATGCACATCCCTGCTTCTTCACTCTGCATCTCTCTGTGGGTGTTGCAGGCCCCACCACGTTAATGTCAAATACATCCCAGCCAGCTCCCACGCACCCAATGAGCTGCTGGGAAAGCCAGAGGTCTCCTCCCCAAACAGCCCACGCACAACAGCTGGGCAGCTCCCCAGAGGCCCCTGGAGGTTCACAGTGGGGCCAGGCCTGGCCAAGACACCTCCCAGACCCGTCTGTCCCTCATGGGCTCTGTGCCTCCGTGACCTCAGGGCTGTAGGTTCCCAAGCACTTTTCCTGGCTCTGGGGATACAGGCTAGCGCCATACCAAGAGTGATGCTGGTGACAGCAGTGATAATAATAGCTCACGTGCGGGGGCCGCTAGTCTGTGCCATGCTCTGTGCCAAGTACTTTACACACATTATCCCATCGAATCCTCTCACCCACCCCATCAGGCACATTCTATAACTGTCCTCATTTGGCAGATGAGAAAACTGATTTGAACCCAGATCTGAGTAGCTATGTACCGTTTATTATTATTCACATTTTCCAAAACGTTGTGCAGGCACCTGGTGAGCACAGGAAGAGGCTTTGGGGTAATATATGGGCTAATTCTTTCTCTTTTTGTAGTTATGCATTGTTTCAATGTGTGCTAGGGTTAGGGGGTGAAGTCTTATGTGTTCCCCAAATGTGTATGTTGAAGCTGAAATCCCTAGCACCTCAGAATGTGACCTTATTTGGAAATAGGCTTGTTGCAGATGCAATTAGTTAAGATGAGGTCATGCTGGTGGGCCCCTAATCCAATGACTGATATCCTTATAAAAAGGAGAAATTTGGACACAGGCAGGCACACAGGGAGAACGCCATGTGAAGATGAAGCCAGAGACGGGGTGATGTTTCCATAAGCCAAGGAACACTGAAGATTGCCAGCAAATCACAGAAACTAGGGGAGAGGCATGGAGCAGAGCCTCCCTCACAGACCTCAGAGGGAGCTAGCCCTGCCAGCCCCTTGTTCTCAGACTTCTGGACTCCAGAACTGAAACAATGTATTTCCATTGTTTAAGCCATTCAGTTTGTGATGTTTTGTTGTGGTGACCCTAGCAAGTTAATCCAGTTAGAATATGAGTATGAGTGTGTGTGTGTGTGTGTGTGTGTGTGTGTGTGTGTGTGTGTGTGTGTGTGTGTGTGTGTGTGTGTGTGTAGCTCAGCTGGTAAAGAATCTGCCTGCAATACAGGTGACCCTGGTTTGGTTCCTGGGTCAGGACAATCCCCTGGAGAAGGGATAGGCTACTCACTCCAGTATTTTTCAGCTTCCCTGGTGGCTCAGATGGTAAAGAATCCACCTGCAATGCAGGAGACCTGGATTCCATCCCTGGGTTGGGAAGATGCTCTGGAGAAGGAAATGGTAACCCACTCCAGTCTTGTTGCCTGGAGAATCCCCATGGACAGAAGAGCCTGGAGGGCTACAGTCCATGCGGTCACAAGAGTCGGACACGACTGAGCAACTGAGCACAGCACACACATATAGTTTGTGTATACACACACACACACACACACACACACACCAATACACTTATGATTTCATAGATATTATTGCTTTGGATGTGACTTTTGATAGGCTGAATAATGCTCCCTCACAGAGATGTCCCTATTCTAATTCCTGGAACCTGGGCTTGTTACCTTCTGTGGTGAAAGGAGCTTTTTAGATTTGATTAAGGATCTTGGAAGGGGGAGAGTATTCTCGATTATCCAGGTGAGCAGGAGGGGCAGGAGATTCAGAGGAGGAGGTGTGGCAGTGAAAGCAGAGATTGTTGGGCTTTGAAGATGGAGGATGGGGCCATGAGCCCAGAAGTATGGGTGGCCTCTGGAAGCTGAAAATGGCAAGGAAACCAAGTCTCCACGCTGAGCTTCAGGAAGGAAACAGCTCTGCTGACACCTGGAATTTAGCCCCTTAGGACTCATTTTATACTTCTGACCTGAGCTCTAAGAAAATTAGTTTGTGTTGTTTTAAGGCACTGAGCTGTAGTAAGTTGTTATAGCAGTCACAGGAAACTAATATACAACAAAAATAACTATTTAAGTTTTTCCAGAAAGGGACTCAAAGAAAAGTAATAGATAAATTGTAGTAGTGGTATCGATCCCATGTAGGGAAGGGGGCTTGTGCCTACATTTGGGGGACTCTGTGCTGCCCTACCTCCAGGGGGAACTGTATCATTTGGGGAAACCCCATGGCCTGGGCTTCACTCCAGCCTATCACTCCTTGGCTCTGTGTTGTTGAGCAAGTTACCTAACTTCTCTGTGCGCCTGTCTCCTTGCCTATGAAACACAGAGTGAACCGCACCTACTTTGTTTGCAGCACGTAGTAATCATTCTGTTTTGCCTCAATCATTGCTCAATATTCTAATCTTCTCTGATTCTCTTAACAGCCCCGAGAGGCTGGCAGGGGAGGATTGATTCGTGGATCATTTTTGAGCACCCGGCTTCTGCTCTTCACTTGCTTCTTCATGATTGTTCATAGTGGGTGCAGAGGCCAGGGAACTTGTGAGCTTGTGAACCACCCCACCCCTGGGTCTCCTTCGTCAGCAGACCTCAGCTCTGGGAGGGCAGGAGCGCCCCTAGCATCAATGTTGCAGAGTCAGACTCAGAATCAAGGAACCGTTGCTTGAGAGTGTGTTGTATTTGTGCACACGATGACAAGCCGGTGCTTCCTGGAGAGGGGACCTTGGGGTAAGCCAGGCCAAATTGAGGTGCATGGGCTCCCTGGGGAGGATAACAATTTGACGTTGCCTTCAAATTGGTGGTCTTTAAAAATGTGTTGAGAATGTCTTCAGCATCTGTGGGAAGGTGTCGGGGGAAAGTGGAGAAGGGCCCTGGTAGTACCCAAAGCCTCCTCTGTTGCCCTGAGTTGTTCATCTCAGACCCTCAGCAAAGCAAAGCACCCACCTGTTTCCAGACTCAGCACTTAGACAGCAGTTTAGTGAGTAAGGGCTATTACTCAAGCAGGCATCTGGGGCATCTCACCTGCCATCCCCCACTGCAGAGTCTCCATCCACATGCAGTACCAGCCTCGAGATGAGCTCTGGAATGGATTCCTTCTCCACGTCGTCATTTTCTCGGATGCTTTCAGATGCCATGACTGCACCACCCCCGTCCTTGTGGAGCGGGACACCAGGCCTCTGCCTGTATCCTGCTCTGGGGCCAGCTGTGTGGTCATCCCCAAACCACTGGAATAAATGATCAGAGGGGCCTCCACCCCTGATCCCACCACTTTCTCCAGCACATGGCGGCGTTTCATGGAATTCATGACGAGTCATTGCGCTCCAGTCTGGGTGCTTCCTCTAGCAGTCCTGAAGCTCCCACTGCCCAGCCTTTGTATTGGCCGTTTTCCCCACTGGAATGCCCTCTTGCCCTTTCTCCACCTCCCCTTTGTGCAAGGCTTACACCTAGCGTGTCCTTCTCTGAGAAGTCTGCTTTGCTTCCTCCAGCCATACGAGTCTTGTGCTTTCCTGAGCCCCATCACATGCTTTTTATGCCTCTCAGAAGCCTGGCACTCATCTAACACTACTGGCTAAGCCTCTTGTGCCCGTGTGGCTTTCCCAGCTCCCAGTCACATCATGGACCGTGATGTATACGCTTCCCGAATCCCACCCATTCAGTGCCTGGAACATCATGGTAATGGCTTGGTTGGGAAGGGATTTGAAGTCATGAAAGCTTGCACGCTTTCCAGAAAATGTTCAAGGACGACTTCTTAGGCTTGTTAAGGACTCTGGGACCCAGGATGGGCTCTCTCACAAAGCTGGCACGTGTACCAACACCCTGAGTCTTCAGTGTGGCTTGTGCCCATGCCCCAGCCACCAAATGCATCCAAGGAAGGTAGCTCCTTGCCAGGGTGGAGGGGTCCTCTCTACCCTTTGTCTCTTCTGCTGCTGCTTCCGGGATACCTAAGGTGTCGAGTCTGTTCCCCAAAGACTCTAGTGGGTTTGGCAAGAGAGCCTGTATCCTTCCTATCCATCCACCCTCAACCTCTCCTTATCTTGGGAACTCTCTGAGCAGCTGCCAGGCTGCCTCGTGGCTGTGCTGCCCCTTTCTGTGTACAGAACATGTCTCCTACAGCATCTTCTCTGGGTCCTCGTATCTTCCCTGTGAGTTGCATCATCTTCCCCCGTTGCACAGACAAGAATAAGTGCCTTGCACAGGGTCACTGTTCAGCCAGTGCCGTTTGGAGCCCAGGCTCCAGACTCGAATGCTGTGCTGAGGGCTCTGTGTGTGGCTGCTCCTGGGGTGACAAAGAGAGAATTGTCATGACTCCTCTCTGCTGTAGAGCCCTGGTGTCTTATTCTTTCTTTTTTTATTGTGCTGAAATATGCATAACATCAATCTTACCATTTTTGTAGTATGGTAAAATACACATAAAACTTATTTTCACCTTTTTAAAAACGAAATCTTTTAACAAATTATTTATTGATTTATTTGACTGCGTTGGGTCTTAGTTGGAACACTCGGGATCTCTGTTTCATCATGCGGGATCTTCTCTTGCACCGCAGTCTCAGTGGTTGTGACACGTGGGCTTCGTTGCTCTGTGGCGTGTGGGAATCTCAGTTCCCCAACCCGGGATGGAACCTCTGTCCACTGCATTGCAAGGCAAATCCTTAACCATTGGACCACAAGGAAAGTCCCTCATTTTAACCTTTTTTAAGTGTACAGTTCATCGGCATTAAGTACATTTACACTGATGTGCGGCCATCACCACCATACTTCACAACTTTTCATCTTAGTTTCTCCTTCAAGTCCTAGTGTCTTATACCTTCTAGGGGTTAGTTCCTTTTTAATCCAGGTGTCACAACCCTTCAAGAGCCAAAGGCGTGCATCTTTGGAGGGTTTTTTTTTTTTTTTCCAATTTTTAAAGTTGTAGTCTATATATAACTTTCGTTGTGAGTACTGACTTTTTACCCCTTTCTGTCTGTATGCCTCTCATTTATTTCTCTTGTGTTAATACCTTGGGAGGCAGCATAGATCCAATAACAGATGGAAGTAGTGGAGAGCGTGCTTGTTTTATCCCAGTGTTTCTTCACTGAGGAGTGTTGTAGGTAAATGTCCTCAGATCAAGAAAGTTTGCTCCCATTTCCTGTTTGCCACATTAAAAAAAAATCATAAATAGGTGTTGAGTTTTATCAAAGAATGATTATGTAGTTTTTATCCTTTACCTGATAAATGTGGCAAATTACATTAATAGATATCTTCTAAGTATGTGCCATTCCTACACCTTCAGTGAAATTTCATAGAAATGGGACTCTAGTGGTAGAATTTCTGAATCCTGTCTTTCACTCACTTGATTCATTCAGACTATGGTAGTCAAGAGACCGGTGTCTGTAGCCAGATTGCCTGGGTTCAAATCCCAGTTCCACATCTTGTTTTATAGGCAGGTTATTTAATCTCTCTGTTTGGTCGTTTCTTTCTCTGGGAAATAGGGTATTAATAGTACCTACCTCAAAGAGTTGGTATGAGAATTGAGATGAGCAGGTGCCTAACCACTTGCCTGGTGGCCCAGATAGTAAGGAATCTGCCTGCAGTGGAGGAGACCCTGGTTCGATCTCTGGGTTGGGAAGATCCCCTGGAGAAGGGAATGGCTGCCCACTCCGGTATTCTCGCCTGGGGAATTCCATGGACAGAGATCCTGGTGGGCTATAATCTATGGGGTTGCAGAGTCGGACACGACTGTGCGACTAATACTTTGGGCTTCCCTGGTACCTCAGTCGGTAAAGAATCTGCCTGCAGTGCAGGAGACCTGGATTCAATCCCTGGAGCAGGAAGATCCCCTGGAGAGGGAAAGAAGGAAATGACAACCCACTCCAGTATTCTTGCCTGGAGAATCTCACGGACTGAGGATCCTGGTGGGTCCATGGGCTCGAGAGAGTCGGACATAGCTTAGCGACTAAACCACCACCAAGTGCCTAACACAAACTCAGTTCTCAATAAATCTTATTTTTATCATCAAGCATTTATACCAGGACCTGTGGTAGGTGCTGGGAACTCATGGTTAGGGTAACTACATGGCTCCATTAACCAGTACAGTCTCGGAAGTCCTATTTTGTACCTTTTATCCTGACATAATTATTAATAGTGTTCCTTTTCGCTCTCCGTAGCTTCCCATTTTGGATGATAAGGTTTTTGATCGCCGACTGATAGATGAAGAGGTCAGTGTAATGTGGAGGGTCTGGATAGACTTTGTAGCTGAGGTTCCCTAATGTGAAGCAGAATTGGGGTTGGAATCAAGACAGAGAACTTTCTGGCCCCCACAGGCATCTCACTCAGCCTTTTCCTTGTCTTTTTGTTTGCATTTTTTTCCAGCAAGAAATCTGCAGTCATCATTAGCTTTATTCCCCTGAATGTAAAAATGTCTTTTTTCCTATGGTTGCTTTTAAGATTTTTCTCTTTATTACTGATTTTTTAGTAACCTGCTTATGATGTGCCTTGGTATAGTTTTCTTTATGTTTCTTGACTTTGCAGTTGAATTGCATAGGAAGGGGTCTATGAGTCCAAAGAAGAAAGGAAATTTAAAAAAAATTTGAACATAGTGAAAACACAGTATATGAAAATTTGTGGGTCACAGCTAAAGTACTATTTAGAGAGAAAACTATCATCATGATATGTCTGAATTTTAAAAGAAAGTTTAAAATCAATCATCTGAATTTTCACTTTAAGAAAAAAACTGTAAACCTAAATTAATTAGAAGAAAAGACATTATGAGAACAAAACAATAAAATAAAAGCTAGAAAATAGTAAAAAAAAACCTAACAGAACCCAAGTCGGCTCTTTGAAAAGATTAATAAAACTGATAAACTCCTACTAAGAACAACCAAAGAGAGAAAAGACACATTACCCATATCAGGAGAAAGAGAAGATACTACTTCAGGTGAAATAATAATAAGGGAGTGTTAGTAACAGTCATTAAATCCAATAAGACAACATGGACAAAGTCTCTGGAAAACACAACTTTTTCAAAGCTGACTCAACAAGAAAAAGAAAAATGTTAAGTGCCTTTATACCTGTTAAAGAAATTGAATTCATAATCAAATACTTTCCTGCAAGGAAAGCTCCAAATCCACATAGTTTCACTGATGAACTCTATCCAGCATTCAAGGATGAAATAATACCATTCTTACACTCAGAAAGATGGAATAGTTTCTAACTCACTGTATAAAGTGAGCATAATCTTGATATCAAAACCTGATGAGAACATTATAAGAAAGGAAAATATCAGAATACCATGAACGTGGATGCAGATTTTTTCTTAAAAATATTTAGCAAATCAAGTCCAGCAGTGTATAGAAAGAATAATATACCATAACCAAGTAGAATTTATCTCAAAAATGCAACTTGGTTCAACATTTCAATATCGGTATATTTCACTATATTGGCAGACTATAGGAGAAAAAATGCATCAGTCGATTCAGTAAAAGCATTTGACAAAATTCAGCACTCATTTATAATAATGATTTTTTTTTTTAACATCTCAGTAAACTAGAAATCAAAGAAAGCTTTCTTATCCTGGGCATCTATAAAGAACCTGCTAGTATCATCTTACTTCCTGGTGAAAGACTGAGTATTTTCCTCTTAAGATTGGAATAAGGCAGGACTTCCCTAATGGTCCAGCTGTTGAGACTCTACGCTTCCGCTGCAGGGCGTGCATAGCTTTGATCCTGGTCAGGGAACTAACATCCAGCATTCCACTCCATATGGCACCTCCCAAAAAAGATTGGAATAAGGCAAGAGTGTTCTCTTTTACTTCTTTTATTCAGCATGGTCCTGGACATTGTAGCCAATGAAATAAGAAAAGACATACATGTTGGAAATAGAAAGATATATAATGGTCTTTTTTTCCCCCCTGAAATGACTGTCTATGTAGAAAATGCTAAGAAATCTGCAAAAGACAAAAATACCTATTAGAATCAATAAATAATTTTAACAAAGTTGCAGGATACACGTTCAAGATGCAAAAGCCAATTGTATATTTGTATACTATTAGCAGCAAACAATTAGAAAATGAACATGTCAAACACTGTTAATAACAGTTTCAAAACACATAAAACTTATCACATCAAGAGAATGACAAGACAAGCTACAGATTGGGAGTAAATATTTGCAAAGACATGTCAGATAGATGACTGTTATCCAAAATATATAAAGACCTCTTAAAATTTAACAATGAGAAAATGAGCAGCCTGACTAATAAATAAAGATCTTAACAGATGCCTCACCAAAGATATATAGATGGCAGATAAGCATATGAAGCAGTGCTCAACATTGTCTGTCATTAGGAAATTGCAAATTAAATCTACAAAATCCCATCATGACGCACCTGTATCAGAATAGTGAGAACCCAAGGGACTGACAATACCAAGTGTTGGCAAGGATATAGAGTAACAAGAACTTGCATTCATTGCTGGTCACGGCGCAAGATGGTGCAGCCACTTTGGAAGATAGTTTTTTTTACAAAACTAAACGTACTCTTACCATGCAGTTCGGCAATCATCCTCCAAATGGGCTCAAAACTATGTCCACACAAAAACCTGCACATGGATGTTTTCAGCAGCATTATTAATAATTGCCAAAACTTAGACACAACCAAGAAGTCCTTCAGTAGGTGAGCAGGTAAATAAGCTGCAGTACATGCACAAGATGGAATTCTGCTGCTGCTGCTGCTGCTGAGTCGCTCCAGTCGTGTCCAACTCTGTGCGACCCCATAGACGGCAGCCCACCAGGCTCCCCCGTCCCCGGGATTCTCTAGGCAAGAACACTGGAGTGGGTTGCCATTTCCTTCTCCAGTGCATACGAGTGAAAAGTGAAAGTGAAGTCGCTCAGTCGTTAGCGACCCCATGGACTGCAGCCTACCAGGCTCCTCCAGCCATGGGATTTTCGAGGCAAGAGTACTGGAGTGGGGTGCCACTGCCTAATCAGTGTTAAAAAGAAATGAACTATCAAGCCATGAGAAGACATGGAGGAAACTTAAATGCATATTGGACATTTAAAAAAGTAAAGAATCTATTTCGAAAAGACTACATAGTGTATGATTCCAACTCTGTGATCTTGTAGTAAAGGCAAAACTATGGAAATAGTAAATTCCAGTGGTTGCTGGAATTAGTGGAAAGGGGATGAGTCGGTGGAGCACAGAGGTTTTTTAGGGCCGTGAAACTACTCTATATGATACTATCATGGTGGGCACACGTGATACATTTGTCCAAACCTATCAAATGAGCAATATCAAAAACAAACCATAGGGTGAACTATGGACTTTGGATGATAGTTCTTTGTCACTGTAGGTTCATCGATTGCAATTAATGTGCTGGTCTGGTCTGGGATTTTGATGCGGGAGACTGGGAATGTACTCAGTGAGGAAGTCCATGAGAATTCTCTATACTTTCTGCTTCATTTTGCTTTGAACCTAAAACTTCTCTTTAAAAGTCTATTAAAAAGAAAACTTATATAAAGCTACAGTTATCAAGATGGAGCGGCACAGGCATAGGCTAGATATATAGATCAAAGGGATAGAATTGAGAGGTCGGGAATAAACCCATACATCTATCTTGAACTGGTTTTCTGCAAAGGCACCAAGACTATTCAAGAGGAAGGATCTCCGCTTGAGGGCAATGAGATGAACTTGTACCAAAAAGTCTCAAAAAACTATGTGAAGTGCTGAAATGGGGACTGTTGGAATTCACAGAGTCCTATTGTGACCAGGGGTGCTGTTAGAATTCACAGAGAGGAAGAGTGACCTTAGGCTGGATGGTCAGGGGCTTCCCAGTGTAGATATTTCCTGATACTTTCATCAAAGAAGGAAGGGATGAGGACGTACATTTCAGAACGTGAAGGATGAGAACTTTAAGAAAAGTCATACAATGTATGGCTATCATCCCTGTCTGTTTCTGTGATTCTTCCTGTGGTCCTGCGTCTAACACAGGGCCTGGTGAACCCGTAGAACAGACAAGCCATGATCTCTGAATCCCCAGGGAGATGAGGTGACTTTGCCTCTTCAGACATGATTGAAGCGACTTAGCAGCAGCAAGGGGGATCTCTAGATCAGGGAACCCACCAGCCTCTTGTAGAAACGAATGTTCCCTTTGTTCCTGAGCTGGAAATGGTCACAAGCATTGGGGCCTCAGAGCTGGAGTCGCTGGGAACTCCACCCACTCGGAAGGGCGAGGAGCCGAACTCTTGGGTTACAGATGTGCCCCAGCTGGGTCTGGGGCCCACCCCTCTCCCTCCCCAGTGTTTATTGCTGCTCAGCCCTGCTCAGGGAGAGCTGCCGAATCAGCTTTCTCTGGCCGGGGCTGGCTCTTGGAGCCGAGCTGTCCTGTATCTCTCGCACTATCCACCCCTTAGATAAACAGCCTGGCGTCCTCCACACGCTGCAGAGCTCTGATGTGGTTGCTCAGGGCTTCCTCAGCCAAACGCCTCTTGCTCTGAGAGGGACCCTGGCAACGGGCCCTGCTTTTCCTCCAGCCCAAGTCAGGCCCTTGCTGGAGTGACAGGAGAATCCACTTCCTGCCCAAAAAGGTGGCCGCAGCAGAATTCTCTGAGGGGCGGAGCTTCCTTCCTCATGGCCCACACACCCAGGCTTCCTCCCCAGGGAAGGTCTGGGCAGCTTCTTCATCAGACAGCCCCCCTCAGCCTTCCTTTCATGTGACTTTTCTCTATCAGACTCTCGTCCTGCAAATTAGACACCCACCAGGTTATACAACTCCGCTTCCCCGGTAGCTCAGCAGTAAAGATTCCTCCTGCAAAGCAGATGTGGGTTCAATCTCTAGGTGGGAAGATTCCCTGGAGAAGGAAATGGCAACCCTCTCCAGTATTCTTGCCTGGGAAATCCCACGGACAGAGGAGCCTAGAGGGCTAAGTCCAGGGGTCGCAGAAGAGTCGGGCATGACTTAGCGACTAAACAACAACAGGTTATCGAACCCACTTTGCAGCCCACCTGGCCCCAGGTGGGGGGACATTCACCTTGTGTATTACACGTGACGGCAGATGTTTATCCCCAGCCCTGACGTGCTGTGCACGAGCCACACCACTGACTGGTGAGGTCTTGCAAGCCCCCCATGCTGAGTAAACTCAGCTGGCCGCCTGTATTTGGTTTACTCTGGAGTCTGAGCCAGAGGATTTGCTTTCTTTGAAAGGTGACCTGTAGGCAGAGAAAATGTCACCAGCATCTGGTTAGCAGTGCGTTGCCTTCCTGTGGCCAGTAAGCCCTGGAGAAGACCAGGAGGATAGATGCTGAGGCTGAGCAGTGGTGGTGGGATCAGATGACAGGTGTAGCTGGGATCCGCACCTGAGGGCGGCAGGTCAGCTGGGTGCTTACAGCTCTGGGGAGGGCCCACCTGACCCAGTACTTTAATTATATGGGCTTGTCTTGGCCTCAGAGGGACTCCGATTAAGACAGAGGTGGGGGAAGAGGAAAAGCTATAATGGAAGGAGGAGATGGGAGAGAGGCCAGCTGCCTAGCATCCTCAAGAGGCCTTCTGAGGAAAAACTCAAATCTGCGGGGCTGTCAAATGACCCCTCCCTTCCAGGAGGCACATGAACCCGGTGGGGAGAGGTCAGGCTGCTTTGGCAAGGAAGGCACAGGGAATGGGACCATCACTCTGCCAAGACAGAGCTGGCCTCACCTCCTACAGGAAGTCTTCCCTGACCTCTCCCTTCAGGTCCCACAGGATGCTGGTCATACATCCTCACCATTCCCCGTCACTCCAGAACTTGCTTGTCTGTCTCTAGCACCAGGACAAAGCTTCACAGACCTCTGGGCAGAGCCCAGGAAACTGCAATTTTAATAGACGCCTCCCTCCGCCAGGGCATCGGGTTTGAACAGACTTTAAGCTATGCTTTGAGAACCATCTTGCTCTAGAGCAGCCTGTCCATAGTATATAATGTAATATCAATATAATATCCAAATATAATATCAACCATATTTAAATTTAAATTCTTCTAGTAGCTATGTAAAATCATAAAACAGGTAAAATTATTTTAAGAGTATTTTTACTTAAGCTTTCATATCCAGAATATTATCATTTCAACATACAATCAGTACAAACATTGTTAATGAGATATTTCACTTTTTTTGTTTCGTACTAAGTCTTTGACACCTGGCACATATTTTACACATACAGGGCATCTCAATTTGCATGGGCCATATTTCAACAGCCACATGCGGGTGGTGACTGCAACATGAGACAGCTCTAGAGCTTTGTTGCTGAATGTGACCGTGGACCAGCAGTTTCGGCATCACCTGAACTTGGTGGAAATGGAGGATCTCGGGCCCCTGCCTGGACCCACTGAATCAGCACCTGCTTTTTAACATGTTGGCAGAGGTGCTTTGTATGTGTGTTGAAGGCAGTGAAGCCCTGCTCCAGATGGAGACCATGAGCTCCTTGGTGTAGAGACTGTGATGTAACTCATTTCTAGCCCCTCACAGAGGGCTGGCATCTAGAAGGCACACGGCCAATGTTTTGAGAGGAAAGAAAGGACCACGTGAATCTTCCCCTGCCTACTTCTCTTGGCATCACCTTCCCTATGCATTGTTGGTGAGAATCTCAGAATCCTAGGTCTGAAAAAGAATTTAGCAGTCAGCAAACAAATGTAGATCAGAGCAGATAAGCAACTTAAAGTTTCTGTAGCCTAACTCCTGCGAGCCCCGGAGAGACAGGGCAATTTGGGCAAGTCTCTTGGCTTGCCAGGCACAGCAAGCCTCCCTCTTTCAGGAGAAAAGTGATCTGATGAGGGCAAATTACCCTACAGCGGGCCCTGAGCTGGGCCTGCCTTTCTCCCCATCCTCTCTGTGCCGTTTCTCAGAAATCCTATGAAGCTGCTGCTCAGAGGCCCCAGGCCTGGCCTATAGCACGTTAGTTATATCCATCTATTTATCCTCAGTCTTCTTCCAGAAGAGATTTAAGGCACCTATAGATTTGCATAGATTTCAATGAGATGAAACAAAGGATAGAAAAAGTATCAAAGTGTACATAGGTACATGGAAAGAGTGTTCACTCTGGTGTTACATGTAAGTAGTGAATATCCAACAGTAGTTGTTCGATCACTCAGTTGTGTCCGACTCTTTGCCACCCCATGGAGTTCAGCACGCCAGGCTTCCCTGTCATTCACTATCTCCTGAAATTTGCTCAAGTTCATGTCCATTGAGTCAGTGATGCTATCTAACCATCTCATTCAACAGTAGAGTGTAGGTAAATCAGCCATGGCCCATTCAAACATCGAAATTCTATGTCACAATTAAGAATGCTAGTATGGAAATAATCAGTGATATGAGACAATGCCATTACATAGTATAATGCATTGATGAGCTTATTTTATCTACATGCACATCATCTGGAAAGGATATATATCCCAAATATTAATGTTGCTTTTTCAGGGGGAAGGATAGTGAGTGATTCTTGCTCTCTTTTTTCATCTACTGCTTCTGTCAGTTCAGTTCAGTTCAGTCGCTCAGTCATGTCTGACTCTTTGTGACCCCATGGACTGCAGCACGCCAGGCTTCCTATCCATCACCAGCTCCTGGAGCTTATTCAAACTCATGTCCATCGAGTTGGTGATGCCATCCAACCATCTCATCCTCTGTCATCCCCTTCTCCTCCTGCCTTCAATCTTTCCCAGCATCAGGGTCTTTTCCAATGAGTCAGTCCAATTATTGCTTCTGTAATTACTTGTGTAATACAGGAAAAAAAAATACAAAATAGAATATGGCTGAGGGAATGGGGAGAGGAAAAAATGAGAGTTTTACTCCATGTAGAATTTATTTGAAAATCTATTAATTTAAAAAATCCTAAGTACAAGTTTATAGTGTTAGGTCTATTGTCTGTATTTGCATGGAGCAGGCAATTAATAAATGTTAGAGAGGTGGACTTCCAACACTGGGGTTTGAAAACCCATGAGCCAGCTTTTGTTAAATTTTAGTCTGTGTTCAGGGAAGTGAAAGTTAATAATGGTGCAGTAGTTGTGTTGTTTTGAATGGACTCCAACAACGACCCACCCTTCATGTGTGGGCTCTAAATAGCCTGTGTATGTTGGATTATGGCTGTGCAAGAGAGGATCCTAAAATCACGCGTTAGAACTGGGCAGGCAGGTGGCTAGATGGGAATATGCACACATACCACGCGCACGTCAGATCTAGCGTAGGACCACATTTCACCACCTCCAGGGCAGCAGTTTGGTCCAAGTTGACTCCTAAGTGATCTCCTGTTTCCCCGGTGTGGCCCCTTCACTTCCCTGTAGCTCCAGCCATCCTCTGCATGATCCACCTCTGCCTGGATCCCATTACCTGTACCTCCAGCCCTGCACACTGCTCTCCAGCCTCCACACCACTGGCTCTTCCCCTGCCTGGACCATTGTCCCCCTCCACTGTGGCTCGCTTCCTCTCCATCAGGTCTCTGCCAAATTGCCATCTGATTTGTGAGGCTCCCCTCACCACGCTATATGAAATCACTGTTTCTTCCTCTTCTGCCCCACCACTACTTCATTTTTCTTTATAGCACGTATCCCCACAACACAGCACACATTTGGTTACTGTGTGTTCTCACCAACTAGAGTATAAACTCCCTGAGGGCAGGAACTTCATCTCTTTTCTTTACTGCTGATTTTTCTAAGTGCCCAGTGCTCTAAGGAGACGCTCAATAAATATTAATTAATATTAGAAAGAAGGGATGAACTTTCAGTCATCATGTGAGGGATCTTCCTCATTTTACCAATGAGGCAAAAGCCTGCAGCCTGGCCCAGGGTCACGCAGCTGGGGCAGTGGATTGGGTCCGGCTCTCCACTCCGCTCCACCTCCGGCCCTCCCTCGTCTTGGAAGGGAGGCTAACCACGCACACACACACAGGGGCCGTGGCTTCGTCCATCCCGTCTCCTGTGTGTTTTTCCAGTTTATACAGAATTTCAGCCCAGCATAGCGGAAGAAAAAACAGCTGTTCTTCCAGAACCCTGGAAACTCTTCCAATGGGTCTGTCCCTGGAAAAACAGCAGCGACCTCAGGGTGGGAAGGTAGGAGATGGAGGAGGGGGCAAGGGGCTAGACTTGGTTTTGCAATTAAAATAACATCTGGGTCTGTTTCTGTAGAGTGGTTCTGGAAGGTGGGTGGTCTGTCTGATGTATCAGGTGGGGCCTTCCGCATCCTGGCCCAGGGTCGGGGGGGATGGGCTGGATGACGTGTGACTAAAGAGCTCACCCAGCTTATGACGTGTGAAAAAAACTGGGTCCACAGAAGCCTCTGGAAATCCCACCTGCAGCCTGGCCTGAAATCTTGCTGGCCCCTACCCTGGCCTTGCTCTGGGGCGTCTCCAGACACCTCCCCTTGCACCCTCAGGCTTCCTTGAGACGGTTCAGGCACCCCCTTTGATGCACAGAGAGCTCTGCCTGCGCGCACTCATGCCCCATGTGGTTTGTTAATCGTCTGTGAAATGAGGGATTTGAGGTGTCGCTCATCCGTGTGAGGGCGGTGGGGCCCGGGAGCAGTGGAGTGGAGTCAGGGAAGCGGAGTAGTTCCAGTCTTCTGAATCCTGTCCCTCTGTCTGGCTTCTCAGATGCAGCTTTTGGATAAGTTTCCCATCGAAGGTGGCCAGAAGGACCCCAAGCAGAGAATCATCCCCTTCCTCCCAGGTAAGCTTGGGATGGTCCCTGATGATGGGATGGGGGTACCCTGGAGAGGGGGATTCTCCAGGCCAAGAGAAGGTTGGCAATTCCACCAGAATTCTGGCTCAGGGTAGGCCTAGCAACCTGCATGTTAACAACCCCCAGGGGATCGGAAGTCCCTGATTTTGAAGGCCGTTGTCTTCACAGGGGCCTCTCCTACCTCTGCTGGCCCCGGACTGTGTAACCTACGAGGAGCTCCTCAGCTTTGGGACTTTGGTGTTGTTTTTAGAAAAAGCATAGAGAGCTCAAGTTCTCCCATGAAAGGATGAAAAACTGCAGACTGAACTCTCCACTGGCTCCCACTGTAATCACAGATCACCTTAAATTGAGCACACTTTCCCTCCCGCCCTGCTCAAGTCCTCCTGGCACAGTTATCCCGCGAGGCCCTGCCAGCTTACATAACTCAGCCTGTGAGCTGACAGAGAGAGGATTTGAACCCAGGTTTGTCTGGTCGTAAAGGCCGTTAACCATCACACCGTTTTGGAGCATATTCAAGGCAATTGATTATGTTATGTAATCGAGGGGGACTCGTCTCAGGTGTGTCCTAACTTGCTATTATTGTGATGTCTTCAGTTGGTGTAGGGAATATATAGCTTACAAAGTGCTTTTAAATTTGGGATCATATACAAATCTCCAAACTGAGACATGCATTGTAATTTCTGCTTGAAGGATGAAGGTGCTGGGGTTCAGAGATATTAAGTCACTGGCCATAAAAGTGGCAGAGCTGAGGTGTGAACTTGGTCTCCTGCCCCAAACTGGGCTGTTTGCCCCGAACTGCATGGGTGGTACTGCCTGCTGGCTCTCCGATGCCCTGTCTTTCCCCAGGCTGGTGGGCTGGGCTGGTTCCTGGGGAGCTGCCCTCCAGTGGTCTTCACCCTCCATGCCCTCCCTGGGCCAGCCTCCAGGATGACAGGGATCAGTGGGACCATTGCAAGTAGCAGGTCTGCGTCTCATTAATCCCTGGCACGTGGCCCGCCCATGGTTAGCACCTGCTTGTTGACTTGAAAACCTACTGAGGGGCAGCTCCCCCAGAGAGTGGCTCTTCTCTTAAGAAGTGTACCCCCATCCTCAAAATCAGTGAAAGACAAAAGCAGGCATTACTGCCTGCCCTCCCCATCTAATGCTAAAGCTATAGAGAATTGATTTACCTACAAAAGAAGAACTTGTAAATCCTACAGAGCAGACAAGATGAGAACAAGTCAGTGAAGGTGTCAGGAATCTCAGCCCTGGGCCCCTTCCACAGAGGCAGAAGACTGCCTCCATTCCCCAGCTCAGGAGTTAACGAGGGGGACTTTTGCACCCTGCCTGGCTTTCTGCTGAGCCTCAAGGGAATTGGAACATCCACCCAGGTTTGTAGTGACCTTAGATGTTGCTCCAGTACAGTCAGATTCTCCACCCACCAAGGACCTGGGAGCCCAGCTAGGATGCTGTGGACCAAGATCCTAGGAAGCCAGTGCCAGGCCCTGTTGCTGAGTGGACCCAGCTTCGGGGTATAAAGGCTACCTGTTTATCAAGAAGAACCAGTTTCTCCCCAACTTGTGACCAGTGATCCAAAGAGAAAGCGCTTCACTGTTATTTACTCACTGGGTGTTTATGAGGGGCTCAGCCAATACGAGGCCCAGGAATAAGAGCCCAGGGCCAGGGACTGGGGTGGCTGGGTAAATCCAGGGAGATCTAGATTTGTTTCCTTCATCTAAAGGAACCCTCAAGCTAAGAGAGAGGGAAGGTCTACTCCTTAATCATAGACGCACTTAAGGCAGAATGTGACCCTTCCTATCCCTGTGAAATTCCTTTTTTTTTTTTTCGGCCATGCCACTTGGCTTGCGGGTTCTTAGTTCCCTGACCAGGGATCAAACCCAGGCCCTGGCAGTGAAAGTGCCAAGTCCTAACCACTGGACTGCCAGGGAATTCCCTGAAATTCCAATTTTGATGGAGAAGGAGCTCATTGTGAGCCCAAGGCATCAAAAGCCTTCTGCTGCAGGATAGCGACCTCTCTGAACTTCAGGTTCCTCTTCTAGGATTGGGGTGAAGATCAAAAGAATTCATGTGAAATACTTTGCACAGTGCCTGTCCCATAGTAAATGCTCAATAAATGGCAGCTATTAATTTAAAAGACTGCCCCTCCCTCCTACCCCCACCCCCTCCCAAAATATCACTGGCACTGAACTCGGCCAGCCCCCAAGAGAGGATATTGTGCATCGTATGTGTTATTGTCTAGAGGAATGAGGTTGACTGGCCCCTCATGCCTACCCCATCCCTCCATCCTGAAGGAAGTTTCCTTTTCTTGTGCGTTTCTGCGTTTCTCCCCTCCCTTCAGCGGAGCTCTCTCTCCAGATCTTCCCTTTTGCTCACTTGCTCTCCAGAACTTCAGAATGGACATTTGGAATCCCACCCTCAGATTCCCAGGCCCTGTTACTGGCTTTTCCCTCACTCACTAGGAGCTACCTTAACCCTTTCATACTTGACTCAGTTCTTAGCTTGAAGAGGAAGGAAAAAGATTGAAGGAACAAAAAAAAAAAAACAGAAGCAGAACCAAGCAAGTAAGGGTTAGAGTGGGCCTGGGGATTCCCAAGCCACCCCACAACCCTGAATCGAAGGAGCTCCCCCAGGAAATGAAGGTTTCAGAGAAGGGCAGTGATGAATGTTGCGTGCCTTAGGTCAGGTTCTGGAAAGCAGAGCCTGAGATGAGGGTTCTTAGGTAAGATGACTTCGGAGGACTGCTCTCAGGTAAACATCCCGGGTCAGTGAGGGGAGCAGCCCAGGGCAGGGGAAGACAAGGGGCCGAGGTACGGGGTCAGCTAAGTCTGGCCTCAGCCTGATCCCATGAGGAGCTCTGGAGGGTGGACAGCACCACAGAGTTGTCCCATCGTAGGGGACAATATTTATACTCCCCATAATAGTCTATCAGTCTCTATGATCATGAGCTTCCCCCTCTCCCAGCAGTGTGAAATGTGGACAGGTGCTCTTGAGGGCGGAGGGCGTGTCCCTACAGAAGGGGAGCTGTGAGCCCTTAGCAGCCAACACCCACAGAGCTCTGGGTGGGAGCATCAGCTGGTAAGGGCCCCCAGACAGGATGCCTACAGGTAGACTGTATTACCTGACACCAGCTGGAGACCCTGTTCCCACCTCCCTGCCTCTGGAGAGGGCGTCTGCAGTCACTTGCTGATTCCCCAGGGTTGAGCCCTGGCGGCGGTGACTCAGCAGAACCTCGGTGCTCAAAGACGCTGAGGTAATCCAGCAGCGGGTGCTCCGGCAGGCAGCCCGGGAGGGCAGCAGCCAGGCTCAGGAACAGCTCCGCCAGCAGTTTGCCTTGCCTGGAATTTCAGAACAAGGGGAATCCAAGGGCAGGAAGCAGGGCGCCCCTGTGGTCTCCAGGGGTGCCTTGATTTTAGCTTTAGAGGTGACCGGGACGTGACGTGCGTCTCTGCTGCCCAGGCAGAGCTTCTGGGGGTGTCTTTGGAGCATTAGGCCGCCTGCTGTCCTCTGGCTGCAGGCTCCTGTCTGGAGGCTTATAGACCTGTGGTGGTTTAGTCACTAAGTCGTGTCCGACTCTTGTGACCCCATGGATCATAGCCCGCCAGGCTCCTCTGTCCATGGGATTCTCAAGGCAAGAACACTGGAGTGGGCTGCCATGCCCTCCTCCAGGGGATCTTTGCGACGCAGGGACTGAACCCACGTCTCTTATGTCTCTTGCTTTGGCAGGCAGGTTCTTTACCACTAGCACCACCTGGGAAGCCCTGTAAAACTCCTAGGCAATCTATATTCCTCCCCTCCAATTCCACGACCAAACCACAAGATAGGTGGCATTAGTTCCAATTCAAGGACAGGTCACATCACTTTCCGTCATCACATAGCCACTGAGCTGTGAACCCACTGCCCAGCTTCCCCAGTAGGAATATCTTATGTAACAACAGTACATTATCAAACCCAGGAAATTGATGACTCAGTTATCTACAATTACAGACTCCAGAAATTGACTTTTAGTATAATGAGGTAGAGAGGGCTAGTAAGTAAGCATGCCATCTGATCCTTAGGAAGGAGACAGCAGTTTGACAATTATCCCTGAGAAGTTCCACTCCCAATCCTGACCTATTGGCATTCGTACCTCTAATAGAAAAGTAGGAGTGAACCTTGTTTTATCTTAATGCTTATTCCTAAAAACTTCTGTGTACATTTTTCTCTTTGGGACAAATCACCTCATCTTTTAGATATCCTAAATGATATTTTTGTAAAAGAGACATGTAATAAACCCTTTTGCAAAGTAGAGCATACTTTTTATTAAAGTAATTCTTTTCTTGGTTTATGTATATTTTTATAATTTGGGACTTCTGAGTTTGCTGGAAGCAGGAAACAGACCCGAGTTTCAGGAAACAGACCTGAAACTCAGAGATTGGTCAACAGTGTTGACCTCAGTATGAGCAGCACTAGACCACCAGATTTGAGATTTTAGAGTAAGATATGGGATTTTACCGTATTTTCAAGCCAATTACATTAGCTTACCCCAGACTCCTGGATGCCAGCAGAAAACACGAGGCTCCTGGGTCTGAGACAAAAGGCTTCATGATGGCATTGCAAGCAGCATGGGCGACAGCGTGTTGGCATCAGCTCCCGTTGCCTCCAAGTCCCACAGGGCATGGCCCATGGGCCCAGAACAATGCCTGCACGTGCAATGTATTACATTATCGGAGAGGAACCAGATCTTAGGGAGCCCACATCTTTTATAATGGGCAGTAAGCAAACCTGCTCCTTTCGCTCTGGAGAGAGACTGTCCCAGTCTCCCAAGGCTCTACGCAAACCTGCTGATTGCTCCAGAGCAAGACACTGCCTCTGTCTTTTAAAACTGTTTGCTCTACAAGCACCTTTGAAAAGATAATCCAGAACCAAAGGCGGTCAGTGCTTTGTTGACAAGACACAGAAATGCAAGAGAACCAAAGAGAATTGTCTCACAAGTGCATCTCTCTGAGGTCTCCTGCTTTGGGGAGGAGTGGACAGAAGTGAAGTTCTTTAGGACAATGGGCCAAGCACGATGGAGTCAGCAGCCTCTCAGGGCAGCCTACTGTTTACATGGAACTCTCTGCCTTGTTTTAAAAGACTATTGTGGAAAATCCATCTCCTGTTGCCCATTCTGGGATTGGAATAGATTTCCTGTATATCTTGAGTTTGCCAGCCCAAGGAGGCTCTCGGGGAGGAAATGGTCATTACAGAGTGAAATAGAATGTGTGGCTGCTGATGTAAAAAGCAAACCACTGCGACCAGGGACCAAGGGGCTTCAGAAGCCAGGCAGCAGAGCAGAAAGAGGTCAACTCTCTTGGCAAAGGCTATGCGAGGCCTCCTCCCACTCGCAAGCCATCTGTGTCTCTGTACGGCTGGTGCTGGCCTCTGAACTTCCAGAAAGCCCCTTCACCCTCATATCAGAGTCAGTCCCACCCACCAGTATGCATACTCCCGGGTTGGCGAGGCGTGGAGAAGCTAGATAGCTTTGGAAGAAAAGTGAGCCTATCACCTTAATCAGAGAGGTGCTGCCAGGCTGCCCATAGCCTCATGACCTCACGAGCTTAGAGGGGTGTATTTTTAGAAAGCAAGCATGCTTTGTCCTTCGGTACCCGCTCACCAGTTTACATGTTGGCCCCTTAGTGAAGAGGCAGTCTGGGGCCCCAATGCAGGGTAGGTGCTGGGTGAATTGTGAGCACGGACTCTGAGTCCTTCCTCTCCCTGCCCCCCAAGAGCCCTGTGCAGGAGATCCGGTATTTGTTCCAGCTCAGAAGGAAGCAGGGGGGAGGGATATGTTTAGCTAGAGCTGGTCCGTGGTGTGGGGAAGAGTCAGCTCTCTTCCTGGGCTGTCAGTGGTTCTGATCCCCACCAGGCCTGAGAAAACCCTCCCCAAAGGCCCTGGAGGGCTGCGAGGGAATCAGCGGCTCAGAGATGCTGGTGGGTGCTACAGCCCCCAGGGAAGATGGCCTGAGAGGTTTCTGAGCCCCACCAATGACCTGGGATGGCAGGGAAAGGCAAAGGTTCTATGTGATGCGGAAGGGAAAGTAGGGTCTGCTGGTAATGCCAGGGTTTCCAAAAGATCAACAAGATTATAGGCCTGAACAGCACCGTGTGCTGTTTTAAAAGCAACTTTCCTCTACTTCCTCTGGAAGTGCTGGGTCTTCTCCTGCTGTAATTACTGCCCCCACCCCTCAAAATCATCCTGTCCCTCTGTAATCGGCGGCGGGTGGTTCTGGGGCCTGTTCTCGGCATCTGATTCTGAACGCTACGTGGAAGAGTGTCCCGTGTTTGTTTCTGCCGCAGGTATTAGTTGAGCACCTGCTAGGATCCAGGCCCAGCTGTAGGCACTGGTGACGTAGCCAAGAGCAAGGTAGACTGGGCCGCTGTTCTCAGGAGGCTCTCCTTCCAGAGGGGGTGTCCGGAAGGAAGCCAGTGAGCAGTTTCCAATGGTGATAAGAGCAGCCGGTCATGCCACTGGGGCTCCATGTGTGTGCGCATGCTGGGTCGCTTTAGTCACATCCTACTCTTTGTGACTCTAAACTCCAGGCTCCTCTGACAATGGGATTCTCCAGGCAAGAATACTGAAGTGGGTTGCCATGCTCTCCTCCAGGGGATCTTCCCGACCCAGGGATCAAACCCTTGCCTCCTGTGTCTCCTGCGTTGCAGGGATTCTCTACCACTGAGCCACAGGGGAAGCCCCGCACCTGAGCTTACATGATCCAAAAAGGCTGCTTTACAGAGGTGACACCTGAACTGAGCCAGATGTGGGCAGATCAGGGCCCGGGGTGCCAGGCTGAGGGGCCAGCAGGCCAAGTGTGATGGAGTGTGGATGTTTAAGAACAGCAGGAAGTGTGTAAAGCAGGTGGAAAGTGTGGGGGCGGAGTGGCCACAATGAACCAGGCAGACAGAAGTTGTGGAACCAAGGATTCCCCAGCGTGTCTCCCGTGGCAGAGCTGCCCAGGAATGAGAGGGCTCCACACGTGTGTGTAAGCATGTAAGGTCTGCCATGCGGCCCAGTCACCGGCCTCCCAGGTCGGTTTCCTCATCTGTCAAATGGGTTAATCACGGTTTGGCACAGCGGTGCAAGCATGCAGTACCTAGAACTCATGGTGTGAACTGCCGAGGGAGAGGCTCCGGGGCTCCCAGCCTGCCTCTCCTTCGGGCCGCTCGGCTGCAGGACACGTGGGTTTCCTGTGCGCCACCCTCTGCCCACCCGCCCTCTCTGTGCTGAGTCAGCGCCACAGAGCAGCCCCAGCTGCGCTTCCTGCTGCTCCCGCCCTCCCTGCGGTCACTTGCGAAGCTGCCGAGAGTGCCTTTCTGAAGAGGTGAAGATCCAGATGGTTGATCTGGGCAGAAAGGTGGGAGGAGACTGAGTGTCTCTGGACCTGATGCCCTGATAACAGAGCAGGGTCGCGAGCTGCACGGCAGCCAGGTCTCCTGGAGGTAATGAGCTTTGGGGAAGGCAGTCACTCAAGGGCCCCTTTTACTTTTAAATGTCAGTGTGGATCAGGCCCCCTAGTCCTTTCCCCATGCCATTCCCTCATTTCCAGACCAAGGCAAGAGTCAGGTCACTTTGTCACCATGTGCCATGTATCTTCTTGTCCAAAGATAATTCTAGAAGAGAATCAGCCTCTTGAACATCCACCCCAAACCCTCAGCTCCCAGTGGAGTGTATCCCAGGGTATCTTCCACAAGAAGCCTCTGGTCTAAGCAGACATACATTTTTTACATGGTCTCAGTCAGCTTGCCTAATAAAATGTGCAGGAAAATGTGCCCTGGGCAGGGAGCCAGAGTTCTGGATTCTAGTGTAACTCTTGCTCATCACTGTGGCACATTGCACACAGAAAATTAGAAGTTCGGCAGAGCAACTGCGGTCATCTTGCACACTGGCAAAGTCGCCAGAGGCCAGTGACTTCAGTCTCTGTGACATGCCTGATCTCCCCACCTCCTCCCCTCTAGAAATAAACGGTTTGCCTACCCCATGCCCAAACATCCTTTTTCGAGGGTTACATCCTCTCACTCCTGCTTAGAGGGCACTCAGATGTGCCCTGGGAGTGACACTATCAGTAAATTCACACTCGTGTAAATGCCGGGTCAGTTACCTGAGCTCAGATGTGCTACAGGTGAGACAGCAAGAGGGCTGCTGAGGCTGGAGAAGAAAGCAGGTGCTGGGCCCCTGGGTGGGCACCATGAGAAGCCTGGTCAGTGAGTTTTCAGCGTGGCTGCCACACCCAGCCAGGCTGTGCCATGGTCCTGGGCCAGACTGGGAAGTGAGGATTCGTCCTCAGTGTGGTGAGAGGTCTCTGAAGTTTTTAGGCTGAGGACCCATGATCTGATTTCTGTTTTGAAAGGATTCTCAGCTGAGCATCTGGGATAGACTGGAAGGGAAAGGGAGTGAGCGTAGGGTAGGGGAGACCCATGGAGACTAGATGGGGCCAGCAAGACAGGAGGCTGGCCTGGCCCAGGCTGGACAATGGTGTGGAGGGAAGAAGGCCTGAGGTGTATTTCAGAGCAACAGCCAGGAGGCCTCGCTGATGGACTAGAGCTGGGGCTGAGGGAGGGATCGAGAACGGCTGATGACACGCAGGTGGTATTGGGGGCAGCCCAGCCCGAGATGCAGATCCAGTTTTCCCAGGACCTTTCCCCCACCTCGGGCCTTGGACTTCACCCTGGGGTGAAAGGAAGCTTCCCCCACTCTCTGAGCTAGCTGAAGCCTCTGGCATGTATGAAAGATGCTTTGTGCTGGGGAGTCCCACCACCAGCCTCCCTCCCCAGAAGCCTCCGGGCACTAGGCACTCTGGCTTCTGGGCCCAAGGGTTAGGAGGGGTGGCAGGGTAGTGGTGGTACAGGAAGAACACTGAGGTCCATTGAGAGGGAGCTCAGGGCCCCCCTTCATAGGAGGTAAGGGGTGCTGATGGCAGATCTCCATGGTGTCCCTGGGCTGACCCCTCCACTGCTTGCTCAAGGTCACCCCAACTGGACCCAGCCCAAGGACAGAGCCCTGAGCCAGAGCTCTTCCCTGGCGGGAACTGAGCTAGCTCTTGGAGACGCCCCAGGCCCGTAGGAACTGATGCCCCATTCATCCAGGGGCCGCCTGGCTCCGAGCTGTGGGCCCTGAGAGCACCCCTCCCCCTTCACCTCCACGGCTGCAAGGACTGGTGTCCACCGTGGAGGCCCCAGGATGCCAGGCAGCCCGGCCTCCAGACCACAGTGGGCCTGAGGGACTGGCATGGCCTGAAGGTGAAGTCTGTTCACTTGAATGCACCTTCAGAAAGCTTAGGAGGAAGCAAGGGCACTGCAAGGCGCGGGCACGGGGCTGGCAGCAGTAGCCTCTCTCTACCCTTCAGGGGAAGGGAGGGAGGGAGAAGGGCCACGCTTCTATTTCTCCCCAGGCTGGAGCCCAGGGGCTGGATTTCCCCTTAATGAGGACGAACGGGGCAGATCTCAGGGAGAATTTCCAAAGCTGCATTGCTGAAGGATATACCGTGTGACTCCTCAGCTCTGCCAGCCCCAGAGCGTGGTGGTTCCAAACACCAGCTTTGGGCTCAAACACCTCTGGGTTCACACCTGGGTGCTTGTTGTCCAAAACTGTGCTTTTTCCATGACGGAGGCTGGTACGTGTTGCATGGCGGTCAGCACTGAAGGCCTCACTTCAGCCTCTCCACAGCCTAGCCTGTGACCCAGGGCTAGCCTTACTCTGCATCTCTGCACAGCTGGTGACTTTCATCTGTTAAATTCCCCCAGAGCTGTTGAAAGTATCAGATGAAATGTTATCCATGAAGCACACAGCCAGCACTCAATACTTGCTGGTGACTTGGTGAGTCCTAGTTCAGGGCTCGAACGAAAGACTGAACTGTCTCTCTCAGCTCTTTTCCGAGAGTGAGGTCTTGCAGGCGGTCTTGTGCATTTCAAGGTTTGCTGTTCAAAATGTAGCTGGCAGATCAGCAGCAAAGCTTCATTGGAGAGCTCGTTAGATATGCAGAGTCTTGGCCCCATGCCAGACTCTGGGAAGTTACAGTCTGCATTCTAATAAGATGTACAGGGTATTTATATGTGTAGGAAAGCTGGAGAAGAAGCACTGTTTTAAGGTCCAGTGGAGCCCTTCGGTAGACTGGCTGACTGTCTTCAGCACTTCCTGGGTGTTTGGTTACATTCAGGCCATTCACCTAATATAAACCGCTGGCCCTGTGTTGGTAAGTCAATTTCTGACCTAAATTAAAGGTGCGTGGGAGACGAGGCATCACACCTGTGAGGGCTGGTTCATCGATCTCACATCACTATACGTACCTGAATTGCCTGCCTGTTTCTGGGTCCCTGTGGGATGGGGGTGTATGTCACGGCACAGCCCTCTTCCCACACCCTCATCACCAGCCTAACCAGAAGGGTGCTCAAACCCCAGCCACACTTCGTCATCAGTAAGTCGGAACACTCTCCCCTCCCTTCCAAGATGGGGTGAAGTTTGGGGCCAAGGTGATTGCTAAGGTTTTTGTTTCAAAAGTCTCTCTGGAGATGGGTGATGGGAGAGACGAGCCTAGGAACCGTTCATTGGTGGTTTTGATGATAACATGGTATCTAAAGTCTACATGGACAGTTGTGTTGTACTGTTAGGAGGGGAAAAGGCTTGGGTCTCTTTTAAGGAGTCTCCAGCAAAAAGGTAAAGACAAAAAAAAAAAAAAAAATACAATGAACGGAGATTCTAAAGGAGTACCTTTTGCTCTTCTTTATGAACCAGTTACTGCAGATCTAAATTTCAAAAGAAGCCAGGAGAGCTGAGACAAGGAGTGACTGGTAATTTGGGGCCTTCTCTGATTGGCAAGTTTTTTTACTCTCAGCTTCTTGTTTCTGACCTGAAAGATGAATTTGCAGCTTTAATAGTTGGTAATTGATGAAGATGGCTTAAGTAAGATCTCTGTAGTTGGCAGAGCTCTTCTCTTCAAACAGTAAGGCTTGTTGCAGAAGGAGTCCACGTGTGAGCCCAGTAGCCCAGGGACACTAATTGGCTGCAAGAGAAAACAACTTTCTGAGGAACTATGTGTAGGCTTAGAATTTTTAACAAAATTAACAGTTGTAACTGAGAGATTTCTATTTAAGGATTATAGCTACTCTTTATTAAGTACATGCTTTTGTCAGACTTTGTGCAAAGGGTTCCATGTGCTTATATTCATCTCTTTCAATGACAACAACCACACTTTGCAGATGAAGACTCACTGGCTAGAAGAGGTATGCCACTCACACCAGAGTGTTTGCATTTCTTTAGATTTTGTTTCAAGTTTCATATTGTGGGTTTTAAAAATTGTATCAGTTAGAGGTTGATCAGTGTTGTCCTTTAGATAAAGTGTTCTGACAGTAAAGGTCTTCTCAGGTAACACTTTCTCCCTTTCCGCTTAACCTACCCAACGTCAACAAGCCACCTAGTGTTAGAGGCTGGAATTGCATGCATAGTACCCCAAAGGAATGACTTCCGCCAGCTGGCTCTGTAGACATAAATTTATAAAGTAACTATGTAGTGACAATCGTCACTAGTTATCTAGTTCAACAGGGGACTAAAAATAAGAACGAAATCCCAGTTTACCTTTACTTTTCTATGTAACCCTGAAACCAAGAAGTTTTCATTTGGAGCACCAAATAGAACCTTAGGAAATGTCACTTGGTTTGACTTATTCATTCATAAAACTGGGTAAGAGAGAAGTTCTGAACCTGCTTTGCTGTCCACAGTTTCTTTTGCTGTGCCCGATGCCTCTTCCAACACTGAGATGGTTTCCTGTGTATGGTAATGGATGTCCATTTATTCAGAGAAGAATCAGACCTGGCTTTAGTCCCAGCAGTGTGTGACTTAGGGCAAGTCAGAAAATACCTCTGAACTTCAGTTCCTTCTTCCTTGATCGTGGGGATTTTGAAAACTGAAGTTTTTGAAGAACAGAAACCACATCTTATTCAATCAGATCCCCCTCCCCCTTCACCTGCCATGAGGACAGGTCATAGCCCCTCTGTAAGCCTGAATTTCTCCACCTGTGAAATTACTGGACTTGATACTGTCTAGGTTTTCTCACACACAGTCTCAACATTTTGTCATCTAATAGCCATTAAGACCAAAAGAACAAGTGCCTAATGGTGAAATATCATGCAAAGGGAAAACATTTTAGAGGAACAGAGAGGTCTTCTAGGCCCACCTCAAATCCTACTGTGTTGGCAGAATGCGGCTGTCTCTGTATAAGGCCAGCTTTGTGTCCTCCCCCCAACCCCCATTTCCTCTGGAAAGTGTAGAAAGCCCCCTTGTCTTGAATGCTTCCCCATGAAGAGCTCCTGCTGAAAGGCTGCACACACAGCCAAGGCTTTGACCTTCACCTTTGCCCTGACACAACTGGTAAAAGAGTTCTTATCCTCTCCTTTCTGGGGGTGGGGGAGTGGAATCTAGCTAGGGTGAGCAGAAAGTCAATGAAACTATAAATAGAAACATGGCCTATAAATAACACTGCCCCCAAATATCTGGAGGCACGAACACTGCCCAGCAGTAGACAGTCACAAATCACAATGGCCTGGGAAGTGAGCAAGCCCTGTTCGTCTGCTTGATGTCTCTTGGGATACTTCAGACTTGTTGCTGGGGCCTCGTTTCTCTTTCTGAGTTCTAGAAATGCCCTCGTTGTTTGCTGCCCTGGTACCCATCTTCTGCTAAATCTTTTTTGTGACCAGACACATTCAATGAAGCAAAGTAAGTGCCTGGAGTCAGACCTGGCCTTAGCTCCAGGACTGTGTGACTTGGGGAAAGTCAAAAGATACCTCTGAGCTTCAGTTTCTTCAGATCTTCCCTGGGTTGGGAAGATCCCCTGGAGAAGGGAATGGCTGCCCACTCCAGTATTCTGGCCTGGAGGATTCCATGGGCTGCATAGAATCATGTATAGCATGTCTGTAGAATGTATAGAATGTTGCGAAGAATTGGACTCCACTGAGCGACTTTCACTTTTGCTTTGTGAGTGCTTTTGACATAAATAAAAAGAAACAAAGCCTACACTTCTCAAAAAAGCAAAATGGAATGGACAAAGGAGGAAATAAGTAGAAAGAACACCAAATCAGAAATCCAGTGTTAATTCTCGACCCAAGCCTGCCTCAACTCACATGTGTGATAAGGATCAAACCACCAGCTCTTTGAGCCTCTTTAGATCTGTAAAGTAAGTTAGATTAGCTCCATGTTTCTAAGCCTAAAAGGTACATGAGATTCACTTGTGTGTGTGTGTGTGTGTGTGTGTGTGTGTGTGTGTGTTGGGTGGGGGGAGGCAGGGCAGGTTATTTAAAATGCAGACTTTTACCCTTCTCTCTAATTCAGAGGGTCTGGGTAAACCCCAGGAATCTGCATTTATAGTCAATACCCCAAATATCTCTGATTTAGGTAACCTAGGGACTCTCATTCTCTCAAGAGTAGTGCCAGGCCCTTTATCAGTGACCTATGCTGCATAACAAATATAACTCCCCCAAATTTAGCCGCATAAAACAACAAACATTTATTATCTCACACAGGGTCTAAGGCCGGGAGTTCAGGAATGGCTTAGGTGTATGGTTTTGACCTGGGCTCTCTCATGATGTTTTTAGTCAAGATGTCATCTGAAGGCTTCACGGGGGCAGGAGGATCCACTAGCAAGATGGCTCACTCCTGTGGCCTGCAGGCTGGTGCTGGCTGTTGGCAGGAGGCCTCAGTGCCTTCCTAGCTGCACCTCTGCTTGAGTGTCCTTACAGCTCAATGGCTGTTTTCACAGTGTGAGTGACCCCAGGGCAAGATCAAGAAGGAAGCCACAATGCCTTTTCTAACCTAGTCTTGGAAGTCACACCATCATTTCCAAAGTGTCCTTCTGGCCCCACAGGTTGGTCCTATTCACTGTGGGAGGGGATGATATAAGGCGTGAGGACCAGCAGGCCAGAGTCACCGGGGACCACCTTGAAGGCAGACTACCACAGGCTCCTTTGAGTCCTCAGTTCTGTGAGATGGTGTCAGTGTTGGCAGCTCTTGTTGTTGGGTTAGGACTGGGGTAAAAATTGGAAGTAAGAAAAACAGCTGAGCTGGGGACTCTGGAGAATGTACATTTTAAGTGCGGACACTACAAAGTCCACCCTGGAACCAGGCTGCCAGCCCAAGTCCTGCCGAGTTCCAGCCTGGCTGCTAACTTGCTCTGCGGAGTCAAGCAAGACATGGCCCTCTTTGTGCGCAGCCTAGACCTCAGAAAGTGAGGGAGCTGGACACAGTGACCTGCAGGATCTCCTGGTTTTACCCCCTTGAGGGAGAAGGGCTTCGGAAGGGTCTAAGGGGACTGTGTCTTCCCAGGTGTAAACTGTGGTCTGTGGCCATAATAGTTCAGGAATGTGTGTTTCTGAAACGTAGGACGTCAGTGGCTCTCCTCTGCTGTGTGGTCCATGTGACTGAGCCCCTGTTACCATTGTGTGTTCAAGTACCACATCTCATAACCTCCCAACACACTTATACACAGACACACACACACATTCACACGTACCCTCTTTTTCTCTCTCATTCCGCCAGCCACACTGAACTCACCCTAGCTGGCTTCTTTTATCTCTGGCCCTTTGCTCACATTCCCATCCTCCTGGAACATTCTTTTCCCTACCCTTAACCTGGTGCATTCCTATCACCTTTCAGCCTGTTTCCCTCCTTGTATGTCCCCATCCTCACTGATTGCACTGCAGCGCAGTACCCACCCAGACCGTGTTCTCTGTGAGGACAGGGACCACGTGCTACTGTTCACCATCACGTCTCAGCCCACAGTCAACACACACGCCGGGGAAAGCTGAATGGTTAGTGAGTGAGTGAGTGAATGGTGCCGGTGCCCATGGTTATGGGGTGGAGTAGGGTTGGGATGTACCACCTGGGGAAACATGCACGGAAAAGAAGGAACACAGCTAAAGAATTAAGAGGCCAGGGACTTTCAGACTGCCAAAGACAGAGAGCCTGACACGCCCAGTTCCACTTACTGGCTGTGTGACCTTGGGCAGGCCACTCAACTTTGCTGACCTTCTGTTTACCTACCTGTAAGATGGGACCCAGTTACCTAGATCATAGGTCGATGTGAAGATCAAATAAGTGAATAAATATAAAGTACCCAGCACAGTGCTTTGTACACACCAACTACTCAGTGAATGTGACCTATTATTTATATCATCCTCACCTTCGTTGCAGAAGGTGATAGAATCGAGGAGGATATTGGTAGGAGGTTGTGAAGAGAGTTGATTGTCTGGGCTCAGTTCTACCAACAGAGGCAGCGCTCAAGAAAAGCCGGCTTTGGGAACAGTGTCCACCCCAGAATGCCAGACAAGAACCCCTCGGGCTGGCACAGCCAGGCTTGTGGTTATGGGGCAATTATCCAACGGGCCTCCACATCCTGGGGATTTTCCTCTATTTCAGAGCATCGACAGTGAACCAGGCCTTTCAGCATTGCCCGCTGAACCAGGACTGCCCTGGCCTGCCCCACAGCCTCCTCATCTGGCTGGGCCTTTCTGCTCTGGCTCTTCAAGCCCCAGAGGCCCTGGATCCCTGACTGCCTGCTCCCCCCTAAACCCTCCATCCCTGCTGTGGGCCATGCCACAGGGAGAGCCTGCCGGGAAGCACTGCCCAGCGTCCCACCGTCCTCTTTCCTGAGGGCAGCCTCCCCTGGCAGGGAGGAGCTGAGACTGCCACGGCTGAATAGGGCCCTTTATTCCCGGGCTCCCAGAGGGAGGGTGCTGAGCCACTGCCCACCACGCCCGCTGCACCCACACCCACACAGAGTGGGGGACCGCCTGGCCCTGATGCTGGGCTCTGAGCTAACCACACTCTCTGGCCCCACTCTGTCTGGATCCTGGAGGGTGAGTCTGTCCCTGCTGCGGCCCTGGTCTGGTCCAGCAGGCCCCAGTGTGTGTGGGGTGAGCTATGTATACGTGTGTGTGTGTGTGTATGTGTGTAAATAAGAGACAGTCTGGAGCAAAGGTGTGTCAACACACACACTCATGCAGCAAATGTCAACCAAGGGCCACTGCCTGCCAGTCCTTCGGCTGGGCCTTAAGGATACAGTTAGTAAAGGAGACTCCATATAGGATCTCACTGAGAGAGGCAAGTAAAGAGGCAAGATCACTACAAATCTCAGTGAAATCTAGGAGAGAATCAATCAACCCCTGGGAGAGGGTGGCAGAATGGTCTGCCAAGGCCTCGAAATGAGGTGACCCGAAGGATAGAAGGCGTTCGCCACGCAAAGGGCAGCGGAATTGTCCCAGGAGAGGGAATGGCAGGCATTCAGGCCTGAGGTGAGAAGGCTCTGGATGTGTTTGTGGTGCTAATTAAATCCCCGAATGCCTGGTGCTGGCCTGGGGAGATGAGATGGAGAGAGGCATGAGTCAGATCCTGCCCGTTGCAGTGAGGAGTTTAGATTTTATTCCCGGTGTGCTGGGAAGCGACATGCGGGATCTTAGTTCCCCAACCAGTGATTGAACCCTCACTTTTGGCCGTGTAAGTGTGGTGTCCTAACCACTGGAGCGCCAGGGAAGTCCCAGGAAAGATTTCATTTAAAAAAATATTTGGGCTTCTGGGTGGAGAAAAGGACTAGGAGCGGGGGTGCGACGGGGATGGAATGGGAAATCAGGCAGCCTTAAGATCAGGGACCATCAGCCACACATCACGGCTCGTCCTCGTCTCTCTCTGTGGCAGCAGGTGTCTCGTGGCGCTCCTCCCATGTGCCCAGCACGTGTGCTGCGTTTGTGCCAAGTGCTGCTTCCAGTCCACATCCCAGCCCTGTGACCCCACTTGCCAAATGAGAACCTGATGTTCAGGCAGCTGAAGGTGCCTGGGACATAGACATTTTAAAGACCTTGGGCCCCTGAACTGTACAACCCACACCCCGATCCTGCTGCTGGCAGTTCAACAGTCCTAGATTTTTAGTTTCTCTCAATGTTTCCACTAGACCAAGAATAGAAAAATACAGCTGAAAGGTGAAACCAGACTTGTGTGACCGTGCGTGGCTGGGAAGGCCGGTGCCCTCAGCCTTGGCACCTGTCCCCCAACTGGAGTAAGTATTACATGGTTTACCGAGTACCTGCCAGGGTGCGTCCAGCCCTGTCCAAGCTCAGCTCTGAATGAGGCCATAGCCTGCGCTCTGATGAACCTCAGTGGCACCCAAGTGACATTTGTTCTCCGCGTGGCCACTTTAAATGCTATTATATTTAATACAAAACCTCTTCCTTCCCTGAGGCTCAGGGCCACCTTGCAATGTTCTCTCTCCTCCCAGAGTCAAGCTGAGGCAGCCCACATTCTCTGCCAACCCACAGTGCCATTGGGACAAACATCCTTCTCTGAGCTGATATCTGCTGGAAATCCTTAGATGCCGGCTACCTTACAGGCAATTCATAAGACTGAGCTTTTCTAAACTAAGTTCTTACAGGGATTTCCCTGGTAGTCCAGTGGCTAAAACTCCGAGCTCCCAATGCAGGGAGCCTGTACCCACATACCACCAACTAAAGATCCCATATGCCACAATTAAGACCTGGCGCTGTCAAATAAATAAATAAAATAAGACCTTATAGCTCATGAAATATCTCCAGCCTGTGTCAGGGCTAAAGACTACCCTGGGTATTCTCCAACTCAAGGGAGAACAAGTCAGCAAATTCAAAGGCTTTGTTTCTAACTCCACTGTTCTTCCCATAGCTAAGCTTGTAGGTAATTTATTCCTTGTCTAATTAACGCCAATTGACAAATCAAACGTTCATGTTTCACACTTCCCTCATATCAGGGATCTACATTCACTGTGCATTTAAATTTGTTGCAACTTGAATTAAAGGATAAAGCATGTAATTTTAAATAAAATTAAATATCACTAAAATCAATAAATGTGTTAGTGTCCCCTCTCTGCAACAGATATGACCCACCCTGTTAGTCCAGAGGTCTAACATCCATGCCAGTCCAGAGGTCTAACATCCATGCCAGTCCAGAGGTCTAACATCCATGCCAGCCCCGAAGTACCAAAAAAACCCCACTTGAAGTCTGTTCCTGTGCCATGATGTTCTTCTCCATTTCTTGGCCTAGGTTCTGGTTACCTTGGTGGGTTCAGTTTGTGAAATTCATTGACTTTTATACATGCATATGCACTTTGCTGTATGTATATTATGTGTACATACTAAGTCGCTTCAGTCGTGTCCAGCTCTTTGCAACCTTATATTTCCCTTCCCAAAAAGCTCTTTCTTATAGAAAATAAAGAAAAAAGTTGTTCTGGTCCCATAACTCTATAAAACCATTCCAAAAACCTTCAATTCCATTTGGTTCAGTAAAGACACGTTAAAACCTCTGATACTCCAGGACTTGGTTCTTGCTTTCTGGCAGACACCCAGAAACCACCCCCCGCCCCCGGCCCCACTGAGGGTGGAGGAGTGAGTGGAAGATTTTGTTCCCTTCGGCCTGGACTGCAATGGGAGTGGGCGCTTCCACGCCAGAACTTGGGAGATAGCTGTTCCCTCCTCGGTGTGCCGGTTCTTACTGTAAGCGTGCTGCGGCTGCAGGAGGGTTAAGGTTTTTCTCGGTGACAAAACCCCAGTGGAGTTTTGTAACTCCGTTTCCCTGAGTGTGTGGAACCGGGAGCGGAGAATGCTGAGGGGCAGCCGCACCTGTGTGAGTCATCCCAGAGCGCCCAAAGTGGGCGGATGGAGTGAGTAATCTTGCCTCCATTGTGTCTCGCTCTCTGCTCTTTGAATCGGGTGGATGGAGGAAGAGGAGAAACGGGAGCCATGGGGGAAACACGGTGTGTTTAGGGGGCAGGGCTTGAATCAGGAAAGGTTCTACAGGCTGAAGGGAGTTAGCGTTCGGCCTTGGGTGGGGAAACCAGGTGGAAGGGTGCACAAGGAGGGCTGCGCTGCTGGGACCCCACGTGCCCAGTGAGGAGGTGGGCCGGGCCAGGTGGTGCCCCCAGCCCCGCCCCACCCAGCCCCACACCACTTTGACCTGGACTTGTCGGCTCATAAGAGATCCCATTTGCTCAACATTTATATGGGCTGGGCTCCACGTCAAATGCTTTAATACACTTGTTCATTGATTCCTCATGATAATCCTTTGAGTTAGACATTACTGTGCCCCTTTCGCAGTTTGAGGAGACTGAGATTCAATTAGGTTGTGACTTGTCTCATATCACACAATAGTAAACGTTGTGTGAGCTAGATGTACTGAAATGATGTAAAGAACTAGATGTATTGGGTTGGCCAAAAATTCATGTGGGTTTTTTTTCATAAGATGTTACAGAAAAACTGACATGAACTTTTTGACCCACCTGAAAAAGGAGCCTCCTGGTGACAAGGACTAGACCCATCTCCATCTGGTTTAAGAAAAAAGTGGAAATTTATTGACTCACCTAGCTGAAAACCTCAGGGGTAATGGCTTCAGGCATGGCTGGGTCTCTCTAGCTCTCAGCTTTGCTGTCTTCTCTGGTGACTTCATTCTCAGGCTTTCCCCAAATGGTGATGGGGAAGTGGGCCACCAACTAGGAAGCAAAGATGCTTCCTAGCGATTTGGGACTTACAGTTGATGAGTTAGCAGCCCCTGTAGAAGGAACACTTCTCTTTCTGGTGGTTCCACCAAAGTCCCATTCTGATTCTCACTCGACCAACTTGGGTCACATGCCCGTGGCTGGACTATACTAATTGGTAACTCCAGGAGTTTAGGGTAGGATGAGCCTTCCTAAAAACAGACGGAGAATGAAGGAGAAATTATTCCTCCAAAGAAAACTTGGGCACAAATTCTGACAGGCAAAACCCACGAATGCTTGCCATGCTAGACTTTAAGCCAAGGTGGGATCTTGGCATGGATTTGGAAGAGAGATTCGTGGGAGCCAGAACTCAGGGCGTGGGGTCAGGATTCCCTCGGCCGTGGACCTTCTCCGGTGGGACCAGGTCCTTGCAGAAGTTGTGTGTGCTTACTGCTTCCAGCCTCAGCATCTGGGCTTCACCCCAGCCTTCCCCCAGCCCACAGGGCCCTTTGTCTCTACTGGTCTGGGTCGAGGGCAAGCAAGGCCAGGTGTAGCATGTAAGAAGCAGGCTTGGGGGCAGAGTGCAGACTGAGCCGGGCAGAAGGCCGCAGAGAGTGGGGCTGTCGTCTCGGCCACATCAGAGGCTGAGAGCAGGTGTGAGCTGGTGGTGTCCCCAGACTGCGGCAGATCAGAGACAGCACGCTGGCTTCAGGGGCAGCTCTGGAGAGACAAGCAGGGGCCTGCCTTCCCTCTGCAGTCAGCAAACAGCTGAGCATCGAGGGCAGGACCAGCTTGCAGAAACCTGGGGAGCCGGCAAAGGCTGACCTTGTTTCTCCATTCTCTTCCCCTCCACGTGTTATGTTCCTTTCCTTCAGGCCTCTGTGTTCTCTCCCCTAACCAGACCCTGTTGTCCAGTGAAAAGCTGATGCCTCTTTGTACTCAGGTCTGAATGATTAATGAATTCCCAGGCTGATTCTCCCTGGAGCAGTTTGGGTCCCTGCCCCCTAGGGTTACTCCTGGAGTTGGGGGTTAGTAGTATCAGCCCCTTTGAAATTGAAGACATGAAAATGAAGAGGGGTGTTTTTTGTTGTTGTTTTTCGTGGTGAAGGCAGAGCCCTGAGCAGGTTCAGGCATCAGGTTCAGGCATTAGGTTCTCTCGGTCCTCCTCCGCCCAAGGCTTTTTACTTAAGAGCGTCTGTCTCCATCAATCTGTCAGTGCCACAGCCGTGCAAGGCACCCAAGCCGGACAGTCAGACACAGGGTTCGTTTGCTGCCCTGCCCCACTTCACCCAAGGACCCACGCCAGGTCGTGAGCCTGCAGAGAGCTGGGGGAGTAGAAGATTAATTATTCCCTTTTCCTCTCCATAGGCATTGCCTGTGTCTCGTCACCCTGTCTTATCTGTTCAGGCTGTTATCACAAAATACCACAGGGGTGGCTTGTAAACAACAGAAATTGATTTCTCACAGTTCTAGAGGCCAGAAGTCTGAGATCAGGGCTCCAGCATGGTCGGGTGAGGGCCCTCTTCCAGGCTGCAGACTTCTCTCTGCATCTCACATGTCAGAAGGGCTAGCTCTGTGGGGCCCCCTTTATAAGGGCACTAATCCCGTTCATGAACGCTCCACCCTCATGACCTCGTCACCTCCCACAGGCCCCACCTCCTAATTACCATCACGGTGGGCATTAGGGTTTCAGCATGAATTTTGAGGGGCACAAACGTTCATACATGGCATTTTGGGGAGGGTGGGGAGTCCTGCTAGTAACCGTCACATCTTCTTTCCTTTAACTGCTTTGAGAAATTTGTTGCTTCTCCCCAGGTTACCACACCAGCCTACAGAGCCAGAGGACCCCTGTCTCCCATTCACCCAGCTTGCAGATACTAGCAGTTTGTCTCTCCCATTTTAGGTTCCAAAGATCCTTGACCTCCTCTCTCCAGACACTGCCCCATCCCTCCTAAGGGTATCAGGCAACACCTACATTCATTACACCCAGCTCCATGCCAGGTATTGCCAGGGATAAAGGGAGTAGAGAAAGTCATGCCTGACCTCAGGATGATTACAATCCAAGTAGGTATCCAAGACTCTCTAAAATGTCTGGTCAGCCCTGTGGACTCTCCCATAAGCCTTGTAAGTGGGTTGAAGAGTGGCCCTCAAAAGATGTGTCCACAGCCTGTGTCCTTGGAACCTGTGAACATGACCTTAGTTGGGAAATGGGTCTTTGCAGATGTAATTAAGTTGAGGATCCTGACATGGGGTCATCCTGAATTTAAGATGGGCACTAAATCCTAAAGGAGATCAGTCCTGGGCATTCATTGGAAGGACTGATGTTGAAGCTGAAACTCCAATGCTTTGGCCACCTCATGCGAAGAGTTGACTCATTGGAAAAGACCCTGATGCTGCAAGGGATTGGGGGCAGGCGGAGAAGGGGACGACAGAGAATGAGATGGCTGGATGGCATCACCGACTCAATGGACATGGGTTTGGGCAGACTCCTGGAGTTGGTGATGGACAGGGAGGCCTGGCGTGCTGCGACTCATGGGGTCGCAAAGAGTCAGACACAACTGAGCGACTGAACTGAACTGAGCTGAATCCGAAAGACAGGTGTCCTTACAAGAGAAAGGCAGAGGGAGGTTTGAGACATAGGCTCAGGCACAGACTGGAGTGATGTTGCTGCAAACCAAGGAACACCTAGGGCCCCAGGAGCTGGGAGAGTCAAGGAAGGACTGTTCTCTAGAGCCTTCAGGGGGAGCGCAGCCCTGCTGACACTTTGATTTCAGACTTCTGGCCTCAGAACTGGGATAGAACACATTTCTGTTGTTTGTGGTCATTTACTTTGGCAGCCCTGGGAGCCTGAATCACTCTCCTTGGATTTTTGTCTTCAGATCCAATTAGACAGGCAGGAGTGATGTTCGTGGAAAATGAGGACTCTGTGTCCTGACGTCTGTGAACCTTGGGGCCTCCTGTGGTCTCCCTCTAATTTAAGCAAGTCCCTCTGATGCCCCAGCCCTCTGGGTTGCACTGAAGAGAGAGGGCTGGAAACACCTGTGTCCTCGGAGGGCAGGGTGGCTGCGGGGAGCTGGCCTGTGCATCAGGGACCCCTGGAAAGGTGAGGGGGTCCCTCGCAAATTCCCCATGACACCAGGAGGGGAGGGCAACAGTGGGGTGACTGCCAGCGGTCCAAGAGGCTGGTAGAGGAGGGCAAGGCAGGCATTCAAGAAAGGCTTCCTGGAGAAGGCCTTAGATGATAGAAATTGAGCCTTATATAGGGAGGGATTTGGGTCAGCAGGCCCAAGAAAACCAGACCCCTTTCTGTGGCTTGTAAGACTCCTACATGGCTTCTTTTCCATCTTTCATCTTTGCTCTGTGTTTGCCTCTGCCTGAGCCCTCTTGCCGCAGAGCTTTGTGTGGCTGGCTCTTCTCCTCCTCAGTCTCCATGGAAATCAGAGATTATATCCCTTCTGTACACATCCCCTCCCCTCCTAGAAGCTAAACACCTTGAGAGCAGGGCCTCCCCCGTCTGTTATCAGTGGAGCAGGCCCTCCATCGAGACAGTGATGGATGGGTGGATGGTTGGAAGGAGGGAGGGGTGGATGGATGGCATTTGAGATGGCAAAAATAGCAAGGAAGAGGGAGTTATATGAGGGTATATTCATGCATGCATATATGCTGTGGATTTTGAAGAGGAGAGGCTGCCAAGAATAGGTCAGCCTGGACAGACCACATGAGGCCAGCCCTCTCCTATTTCCCCTGTAGCCAGTAGCCCTTATTACCCCCTTGCAGTGGGTACTTGCCCATTTGTCAGAACACCTGCCTGGTTCATGGAGTTTCCCGCAGGCTCTTCACAGCTGGAGTGGAGGATCCCTCGCCATGGGTGCTGTGACTGGTGTTTCTGCTCTTCCTGTGTGCCTGAACCCCCAACTCCTGCTCAAGGAATCCCTGTGGATACCACACTTTACAAGGAGGAACTTGGGGTTAACAGCTCTCCGAAGTTTCAGTCCTTTCTTTAACCACTTCTCCCTGCCAGTGAGAAGGAGCCATGTCCTCATCTCTCTCCTTCTGGAAATAATTCATTCTTTAGAAGCAAATGCCAACTACTAAGACCCCTCAAGTGCCACTAAGATCCTTCATTAGGTGCCTGGTATCCTGTGTGGGAGGGAGAAACACTCTGCCACCTAAATGCAGGGACCTCCTGAGTCAGTGCCCACCTGTGTGTCCCTGCGCAGAGTGGACACTCGTGGTGAGAAGGTCAGGCCAGATTGCAGAGGATGAGGGGTTAGGCAGAGCCAGCCTCCCCCATGTGATGCCCTCCTGCTTATGAGGGTGGGCATCCCCCTGTTCCCACTGGGCTGGCACCTGCTCAGCCAGGCTGGGGATGGGGGTGGGGCATTAAGGGCTCCTTAAAGGACAGGGAGGTTTGCCGTTTCAGGGAGCTCTTCCTCCCCAAGTCCACTAGACACTGGGCCCCCTCTCCTTCCCTGCCTCATTGGTCCGTTGGTCCGTGTGCTCATTCCCTTGCTCGCTCTGACCACTCATTCATTCATTTGCTTGTGTCTGGTCAGCAGAGACCCTCGTGGCATGGGGCGTCCTCCGCAATCAGTGCTTGTTTCATTGCTTGCTTCATTCCCACTCAGCCCCCAGATCGCCAGCCCAGCACCTGGCGTGGAGATGTGAATCACGCTCCCATCACACACGCAAGAACATCCTCAGCGGCTCTCACTGCCATACATGATCTGAGCCCAAGGAATTCTTTGGAGATTTGTTGCCTTCTCTCTCGCTCTTACTATCTTAGCTCCAAAACCCCAGGTTGAAATCCCAACTCAGCCACTTAATAGCTGTGTGACTTAGGACACATCCTTCAACCTCTCTGAGCCACCACTGCCTCCTGGGCAGAGTGGGGATAGTAAAAGCAGTTGCTTTAATAAAGTTGTGGTACGGGGACTCGCCTGGCGGTCCAGTGGTTCAGACTTCATCTTCCAGTGCAGCAGGTATGCGTTCGATCCCTGGTCAGGCAGCTAAGATCCCATATTCCTCACAGTCAAAAAACAACAACAACAGAAAACAGAAGCAATATTGTAACAGATTCAATAAAGACTTTAAAAAACTGGTCCATATCAAAAAAAACCTTACAAGAAAATTTTAAAAATAAAGTGGTGAGGATTAGGTCAAAGAACCCAATGGAAAACTCTTAGTCCGTGCCTGACCCCTCAACGACCCCACCTCCGCATGCATCTTAGGACTGTGAAGGGAGCAGCCACCAAGACCTGGCCCTTCAGTCTCCAGATGAGAATGCACAGGCCCCAGTGTGGAGGGTCACACAGCCAGCCTGCGGCTCCGGCAGGACTTGAACCCAGGACTCCAGCCGAGTGCCCCTCACCCTCTTGGCCCAGCCCAGAGTGGCAGGAAGAGGGCCCTCCACTCACAGGCTCAGGCCGTGCTGGGCTCAATGGCTCTCTCCTCTGCTTTCAGGAATGAGTTAATCCTGAGGTCTGTCTCAGGTCCTGGGTGTAATCTTCCTTACTATGCTTATCATATTTCTGGGGTTGCATCTGCCTGGCTTTGAAGGCTCTGGCAGGGGCCTCTCCTGGCCTTGCTGTAAACGGGCTGAATTACATTTACAAGAGGTCTTTAATGCCCTGTGGCCCCGGCTTCCTTAATGGGGATGTTCCTCCTCCTCCTTTCTCTTTCTCTCCCTTTTAATATGGTCACTGGTTTGGCCTTCCAAGTGTGGTTTGGATTCCTAACAGAGAAATCAAGACCGTAGAGTCCCTTCCAGATCTGCCCTCCCTCCCCCACCCTCCCCCACTCCCGGCAGCCCGCGCCAAGGCCCCAAGGAAAGAAGACAGTGCTCGGTCAGGATTTCAGTGAGAAGGAGGGAAGCCCTGTTGGGAGTCCAAAAACTCGACTGGGAAATGGCTTGTACAGAGATTCTTCTCTGACTGTATACCTGAGCAACATACCCACGAGCCTTTGGAGGGAGATGGGAGGTGTCCAGCCTGGAGGCATGACTGCAGAGGGTGGGCTTGAGGGGCAAGGTAGGGTGAGGAGCCGTCCCAGCACCCTCCTTGTCTCTGCTACCCCAGCCCTCTCTTCTAAGTTTCTGCACATCTGGAGGCCTTAATTGTCCCTTAACTATTTATTTGTTTTGCTAGTTCTGTCTCGGCAACTGGATCAGGTCCTATCTGATCTATGTCTATATCTATATTTGTATCTGTATATCTCAGATATATATATACCAAACCCAGATATGTATATACCAAACCCAGTCATAGGCTTGGCCAGCCCTGAGATGGAGGCCTAGAAGAGGGACCTAGTTTATCTCCCCATCTCTCCGCTTATTTTTTGTCCTGCAATAGGATGAGAAAGAGGAGGAGTGCTATTTTTGGAGAGTGGATCAGCAGAGCGGAGCCAGGTCTGGGGGCCACCCTGCCCCCAACTCCAGTCCCTGCCCCCTCCAGGTGCTCTACCTCCCAGCAAGTGCCCCAGGTGCTTGTGAGATACCGTTGGGCTGCTGGTGTCACTGAGCCTAGGTGGCCTCCAGCTCCTGACAGCTAACCGGCTCAGGTAGAAGGCCCAGAACCCTGCCCAGGGCCGCCTGTCATTTCATAGGTCCGGAGAGTGGGTCTCCTCCCATCTCGTGTTTATCTCACACGCCATCCCTTTGGCTGCACTCCTATGGCCCTCAGGCAACAGAGCGACAGGCAACCAAAAAAAGGGTAGGAGACAAAGAGGCCAGGAATACCAACTCTGTGACATCTTCCCCCAAGGAAAGACGGTCGTCTCTCATGTCTTGATAAATCACATTTTATCTCCTTTCAAGAGGAGCACATGGAGGAGCCCATTTATCTTGATGACACCGTCCAGTCTGCACACTCACCTCTCTGCCCGGGATACGGCCCCTCTACCAGGCTTTGTGAGAAAGGGAGGAAGGGGAGCTTGAGGGAGCATCTGAGAGAGAGAGGGAGGTGCGTGGATCAACAGTGCCTATTGGACGCCTGCTGTATGCACAGCCTTGTGCTCAGTGCAGGTGTGGTGAAACAGGAGGAAGCAGCCGCTGGAGGGCCTCTGGTTGCCGCTGAGTGTGGAGGGGTGAGGGACGCAAATGAGCAAGAAGTCACACGCGACTTGCTGAGTTAGGTGCTCGGCAGTCTGGCTGGAAAGGGCTGGTGACCAGTACCTGTCGTGACAGGGAGGTCAGGGAGCACTGTTGCAGCTGCTTCCGGGGGCCCCAGGGCCCCTTTCCATCCCGCTCTGCCTGCCAGTCTGCTCATGGGGACACCTGGGAGCTTTGTTCTAGCCATGGGAACATCCTCGGCCAGAAGCGCCTGTGAAGCAGTGTTCTCAGAAGCTCAGACAAGCAGGGGGTTGGCGGTAAACATCCCAGTCTCCTCGCCCTCATCAAGGATACCTCTGCAGTGCATTCTACATGCACCTTGAGTTCCTCAACAGACCTGAGCTGCCGCCATCGGATGATTAACTGGCAGGGTGACACTTCCTTGCCTGACCTGCCTTAATTCCCAAGATCACTTCCCAAACACACAACTTGCACTCGCTTCCTCATCTCTGGGTCTACTTCTGGGGAGACAGCCTAGACCAACACCATGCCCGTGCTTGGTGACTCAGTGGTAAAGAGTCTGCCTGCCAAGCAGGAGACGCGGGTTCGATCCCTGGGTCGGGAAGATCCCCCCGGAGGAGGAAATGACAACTACTGCAGTATTCTTGCTTGGGAAAGTCCCATGGACAGAGGAGCCTGGTGGGCTGCAGTCCTTGAGGTCGCAAAAGAGTCAGACACGACTTAGTGACCAAAGGGTAATGAGAGAGGAAGCTCAAGTGTCCTAACATGCAGCCTGCATATTTGTTCACTTGCAACGGGAATCATCTCATTTAGGACTCCTAAGTGAGATGCAAGTGATTAAAATGCGTCTGCAACAAGTTTCGATTTTAAAAAATTGTAATATTTTATATAAGTGAAAAGTCCCAGGTAGACCCTGGGTTCAGCGGCTCAAATGATGTCAGATGGGTCTGCCCTTCACCATCTCTTGGCTCTGCTTTTCAGTCATTCAGGAAACATTTACTGAGGGAGTTCTCTGGTGGTCCAGTGGTTAGGACTCCACGCTTTCACTGCTGAGGGCACAGGTTCAATCCCTGGTTGGAGAAAAAAGACACATGGTACAGCCACGAAAAAGAGGAAAGAAAAGGGAAAATTATTGAGCACCAGCTCTGTCCCAGGCTCAGATCCTTTCTCTTGGTCTGTTTCCATCTCAGGCAATGATAGAGATGGTCACCAGGAGCTCCAGGCCTTCATCCCGCCAGCCTGGCAAGTGTGGGAGCAAACACTGGGAGGAAGAGGACACCAGCAGGGGTCTCAGGGCCGACCCGCATTGGTCCAGATCCTGTCCTCTTGCCCATCTCTGAGCCAGTCACTGTGACTCTGGGTAGCTAGACTGGGTCACATGCCTCCCATTGTTGACAGGGAGTGTTGTCAGCTCCGTCTGAATCACACGGTTAGAAATGGAGGAAGGAGGCTCTCCAGAGGGGAACTGGGTGGTCTTGGGACAACAGATGCCTGTTAAAGCCGTGAGGTGAGCCCCTCGCCACATGCTGGGCTCTTTGGGCCCTAAGATGTGTCAGACAGGCCCCTGGTAGAGGGGGCTCACGAATGTCAGCAATACATGGCAGAATGTGGTATGTGTCTTAGGACTGGACAAAATGTGTAGGTAGTCTGGAAAAAGGGTAATTACTCTCAGCTCGGCAATCAAGGAAGTCTTCTAAAAAGGAGGCACTGACCTGGACATTGATCAGTCCGAGGAGTTCAGATTCTAAGTGTAACCAATAGAGAAGGTTTGGGAGCTGGCATTTCCCAGAAGCCTTGCCCATACTTGCAGAGGGATCTACCAGCCCAGCTGAGGGGTCCACTGGGCTGGGGTAGCCACTCTTCCTGGTACTGGCCTGTGCCTGCCCTGGAAATAGCCACCCACCTAAGCTAAGAATAGGAATTCCTGCCTGGCTGGCAAGAAGGAAGGCAGATTTCTCAAGGAGGGATGGGCCTGAAAACAAAGCACAGCGTGTGGGCTGGGCCACCCTTTGTATTTATCTGTGAGGTCACTTGAGAGCCGCACCCGCGTCGGGGCATGGATCCTGCCATTAGACCCAGACAAGGTGATATGGCCAAGATGGTAGCCTCTGGGGCTCCTCACCTGCCCCAGAGGTCCTGGACCCTCAGCCTGGGGCGCCTCCTGCCCCCAGGGAGAGGTGACCACTCCTCTCTTGTTTCCTTGGCAGCGGGCGGAGGTGGGGGCGTTTGGTGGCCAGCTAAGACGCTGAGAAGCTGAGGGAGAGGGAACGTGGGGTCCCAGGTTCCTATGGCAGCTTCACCCGGAATCACCCAGCTCATAAGCATCTCTTCTTCCAGGCAAAATCCTCTTCCGGAGGAGCCACATCCGGGATGTAGCTGTGAAGAGGCTGAAACCCATCGATGAGTACTGCCGGGTAAGAGGGTGTCTGAGGCTGGGGAGGGGTGGTCCACCTGCCAGAGATTCTGCGCAACTGAAAAGGAGGGTTGTCCGTTCAAAACTCTCTGCTGCGGTTTAGCAAGTGCATCCTGAGGCCCGGTGTTTCCTGGCCAGAGGGGTGGGTGTGGGTGTCCCTCAGGGAGGGGCACCCCAGGACTAGACTGCCTCTGGGGCACAAGGGCTGTGGGCTCTACTCCTTTCAGGATGCGTCCATGGTTACAAAACACTCCTTTAAATCACTTCCACCAGCTTGGGAGCTCTGTGCAGGGACCTCCGCTGAAAGGATTCCGTGTGTGGCATCTTGCTGGATACAGGAGAACTCTTTCTTTGAATTCTCTTTGGGACATTTTGGAATCAGTCTCGGGTTCAATATCATCTGAAATGCATATTTGTTTATACACAGAAGTCTTGGTAGATACAGACACTCATGTACACATCTTTATAGATGAAAACACTCACTACACAGACACACACACACACGTATGTACGTATGTTAGAACAGCCAAAGCCCAGAAACGGACAGGCAGTGACAGCAGGGGCGTGAAGCAGAGCCCGTTTGTCTTTCTACTTTGTCCAGAGCCGGGGCCCTGCAGTGAGGACGCGAGGCTGCCACTGCGGTAGCCTTGGAACATGGCCTCTAGATGGCCAGACCACCTGGGTTTGAATGCCTGCTGGCTGTGTGAACTCGGGTAACTTGCTGAACTTCCCGGAGCCTCAGTTTCTATGCTTGTCCAACGGCAAGGAGACTGGTACCTCGAAGAGTGTAGCCGTGAGGATGCAGGGATCAGACAGGCGCAAGGCAGCAGCGCAGAGTGTCTGCACAGAGGAAGCATTTGATGGATGCTGGCTTTTTGTTATTATTATTACAACACCCAAACAATTTAATGTTATCATCAGGCACTACTGGCTTTTAATGGAGATGGAATTTCCTACTTAAGTGAAAACTATTGTGAAGTCTGACTCAAGAATCTTGGAGGAGAAGCAAGTGGAGGATAACGTTTTGTTGTGAGTGCTGGTATTAGAGTGAGAAGAGCTGGGGTTGAATCCCAGTGGCCCACTGATTAGCTATTGACCCTGGCAAGTTGCTATACCTCTCTGAGCTCATTTCCTGATCTGTAAGATGGGGGGTAAAAATAACTGTCTCACGGGTTTCATGAAGGGGTTGAGCAGGAGAGTGTATCTCACGGTGTTTGTAACTTCTGAAATGTTCTGTCCCTACATGGAGTTGTTACCATAAGCCTCCTTTCTGCATAAATATTTTGTAATTTGGAATACTTGTCAATAATAAAATATTTAAATAAGAACCTAGTTGCTCAATTTAGTAACTGTGTTCCCAAGACGACGGAGAAGCAAGGATTCCCAAATATTCTTCCTTATCCTAAGTTTGAATTTTGTGGCTGTGCAAATTATGCTTGGTCACTTTTTCTGCCTCAAGGTAAAAGGATGCCCTGATGATGAATTTCCTTAAGCTAGAAGTTTCTCTTCCTCAGATCAATATCCATTTTTCTCTTTTAAGGGCAATCTCCAATTCCAGTTAAATTGATGGCTGCAGCCTGCGCTTTTATTTCTCTTTATTCCTCTCTCAAGCGGTTAAACAAATGGGCAGAGCTATTTGAGGAAGGGCACAGGGCAGGAGGAAGCCTCTTGCCACTGGGACCTATGGTTTACATCAGCCTCGGCCTCCCTGAGCCGGTGGAGCCCGGGGCATTTGCAGTTGGGCTCTGTGGAAAGGCTGTCTCCTGGGTTGTCTGGAGCAAGAAAGTGATAACATCTTATCTCCTGGGATCAAGCTTTGAACAGGACTCCTAAGTCAGGATGAGAACTCTGGGGCCCCAGTGGTGCTACTGGTGGCTAGGAAACCATTAAGTGGGGTCTGCAACCCTTAAAAGGGGGCCCCCTAACCTAATTAGCATAGATGAGAACTTCTCAGAGCCAGGCAACAAGAGCAATGTCATGGGTTCACCAGGCAGCCAGGCAGCTTGGAGAGGGTAATTTACTCTGAGAATGGCAGAGGGGGTGGGGCAGTGCAGAAGTGACCTTTAATTCTGCTGAACTTGAAAGCTGGGATCTGTGGTCCGATTGTCTGAGACCTTGGAATGACCTTGGAATGATCATTGGTGATAAAGTCCAGTGCAGTCCGTGGTCACTGCCCTCTGGCATTGTAGGTCACAGCCCTACGGCACAGTCATCCCGTCTGTGCCCCTCAGGGTCCAGCCTTTCACTCAGTATCACTGCCCCCCTCCAGCCAGCTGCACAGTCAGAGCCACGTGCAGTCCACTCCACGGCCAGCCCTGCCTTGCTTCCACCTGTCCTTGGACGTGCTGCTCAGAACCTCTAGAGTTTGATTTCTGCTACTTGCCGAGGCAGCTCTGCTTGGCTGGCCAGAATCTTCTTTGGACCTGCTAGACAGCATGGGCTCCGAGTCTGGGATTTGCTGGGGATTCAAGTGCGCCCAAGATTGTGAAGCTGGCTTTGTGCACGGCATAGCCAGCTGCCCTGCCAGGACTCAGATATGGAAAGTCTGACCGGGCAGTGGACTCCCCTAGACTTCGGGCTCCCTGCCTTCGCTCGCCAGCCAGTACCTCCACCCGATGGCAGTTTCACAGCCCAGATCTCAGTGTTAATTTTAAACATATATGGAGCAGATTGGATGAGCGTCACGGAAATTTTACCAAGCGCCAGTCGGCTGATTGTTTTATGTGGCTCTTGAGGGCCGCTGTCTATCAAGAGGGGTTCCAAAGGCTTTTCTGTTACTCCATAAATTAATTTAATGGGCAGAATGGTTATGCGGTTAATATTTAATGGTTCTGTGGCCTCAACAATTTGAAGACTTTCATCTCACTAACAAGCGTGAGCTATACTTTGGGGGCTCAGATGAACAATCTAGCCCATAAAGGACTCCATCTACCCCATTCCTGTGTGTGAAATACATGTTTGCAGTGTTTGTCTATGGGATAAAATAAATATCTCAGAGGGTGGACAGTGAGAAAGAGTGTTTGAGAATAGTCAGCCCACCCTCTGCCATGTAACACTGTTTATACAAGCCTCCATTTCCTGGTGGATGCAACTAGAATTTTTTGTTACCCCAAAAGCTGAGTTCCCTTCTATTATCCCGCGGTCCACCATCAACTTGGTTTCAGAATCAAGGACTTCCTTTGTTGGAGGGATGAGGGCTTGGCTGGAATTTGACTGAGGGGAAGGACTCCAAGCCCAACAAGGGGATCAGCTCTGTTGGGATAAGGAAAGCGCCCCGTCCCAACCCTCTGCATTTCCCAGACACATTCATTTTTAGCCCCACTTCCCAGATTCAAAAACTGAGGCTATTAGTTGGAGGTTCTTAGCTCCAACCATTCCCCCTCCCACTGTGAGAGTTTCCCACCATGGCCCATCATTGTCTCTTGTGTTAAAGAAAAAGATTGATGCTGCAACAGAAACAGTCTTCTCAAAAGCAGCACCTGGCATGCTCAGAGTTACTTTGTTCCTGTGTCCCTCATGCTAAGGCAGGCCTGGGCCAGCAGTGTTGCTGATGGGGGGAGACTGAGGCAGAGCCAGGACTGACGCATTCATGCCTCCTGAGAGGTCTGGTGCTCGGAGGAAACCCAGCTGGCAGAATCTCTTCATCTCCTCTGGTCCAGACAGACCCAGAAAAAAAAAGCATTTCCAGCCTGGGATCAAGCTGATAGTGTCCATTTTCCACTGAGAGGTCTTCCGAGGAGCCTCATTGCCCACAAGAACCGCTGAGCGGCTCAGCTGGGTCCTCTGTGGTTGGTTCCGTGGGCTGCCTTGACCTCAGCCCCCTGCCTTGCAGCCCAGTCCGCAGATGCTCGGCCATCCACAGCTAGCCAGACTCCCCTAGGTCTCCTCCACCCCTTGGTCTGCGCTGGCCTCTTTCCTAGGCATGAAATCAACTCCCAGGCCCCCCTCCCAGAAGCCTCCGCACTCCCCAGGGAAAGCTGACCACCCTGAGTACTCCGTACAGGCTCTGCACTGCACACCCACCCTCCGTAGCGGGTAATTTCTGTGTGTCCATCTTCTTCAGAGCAGGAGCCCCTCAAAGGCCCCATCTGCTGTCTTTGTGTCTTCACTAACCAGCATGAGGGAATCCAGCCAGTATCTGATAACAAGATGCAGAGATCACACACTCTCAGAGGAAGCCTCCAAGGAGGGTGACATGTCCCCAAGGCCCCAATTAATAGGATCACTTGCGAAATGGCTCAAACGGCAATTGCAAATTAAGCACTATTTCCATTTCAAAAGAATTTGCTGCTTAGATCCTTCAAAAAGAGAACTCATGCGTTGAAATACTCTGATTTATGCAAGTTTAGTGAACTCCCAGCTTCCGAGATGCTGATCTAAGAGGAATAATCTGAGCAGGTTAGAAGCAGCCCCAGGGGTGGGAGTGGGGGCAAAATGGGTGGGACCCCAGCCCCCACCCCCCTCATCAAGAGTTCCTGGGTTTTTACCTATAAGAGTTCCATTGATTAGAAGCCAAAATGATGCTGCTAAAAATAGGAGAGTGTTTGATCCTGTGGAAAGAGCAGGACCCCCCCCCCCCCAGTTGCTTTGACAAATGCGGAACTTTGCTTTTTTTTGTTGTTTTGTTCTAGGGTAGACATTACCCAGAATGGTGGGCTTCTTGGAGGGGGATCATTTTGAAGCACAGGGTCTGAGCTGAGTCTGCCTGGGGCCTCCCTCCCATGCCACTGCTGCACTTGCAAAGACCAGGCTTGTGGTAGATAAGACGCTGAATTCACTGATGATGGTGCTGTTTAAAACCCTAGAGCCAATGATTGTTAAAGCTGGAAGAAACTTCAGAAAGTCTGTAGCCTGGATTTGCCTAGCTGTGTTCCACCGGCTGTCGACAGGAATTGTTTGGAAAACTAGCTCCACCATCAGCAACCTGTGGGCAATGCTGGAGGCAGTACAGAGTTGCAGATGAGAAAGCATAGGCTCTGGACTCAGAGCACCTAATTCAAAATCTTGCTACTTGGTAGCTGTGTGGCCTTGAGAAATGTTTTAACCTCTCTGTGCTTTAGTTTCTTTTTCTGTAAATTGGAGTCATAGTCATACCCACCCCTTAATGTGATGATTACATGAGTCTGTCTCCCAGGATGTCATTATTATTCACAACTACTGGCCTGAACACAGCTCTACAGGTCTCGCCTTTGCTGTGCTGATGAACATGTTGCCCACCAAGACCTAGACAGGGATCTACAAGGCACCATTTCACGTGTGCCCACAGAACTCATTTTATCTCCTCCAACATGTGTTCCATGAGCTAAGTTTGAGATTCTAAAGCTAATCTATTTTATCCTAAAAGGAGAAACAACCAGGGAGGTGAGGTGAGCTGCTCAAGGTCATGTAACAGTGTAGAATAGCAGAACTGGGCCTAGAGCTGAAGCCTCCTGACTCCTGTTCTTTCCAGTAAGCCTCACTGCTCTCACCTAATGGATAATGATCATGAAGACAATAGTATAAGTAAAGTTCACTATTTTGAAATTTTTATTTATTTATTTGGTGTGTCAGGTCTTAGGTGCAGCATGCAGAATCTTCATTGTATCATTCAGAACCTTTGGTTGTGATGCACAGACTCTCTAGTTGTGGCACACGGGCTTAGTTGTTCTTAGTTGTTCTTAGTTCCTGGACCAGGGATCGAACCCCTGTCCCTTGCATTACAAGTCAGATTGTTAACCACTGGACCACTAGTGAAAGGAAAAGTGTGGTTGCCGACTCTTTGCGACCCCACGGACTATTGCCCACCAGACTCCTCTGTTCATGAAATTCTGGAGTGGGTTGCCATTCCCTTCTCCAGGGGATCTTCCCAACCCAGGGATTGAACCCATAAAGAAAGCTGAGTGCCGAAGAATTGATGCTTTTGAACTCTGGTGTTGGAGAAGACTCTTGAGAGTCCCTTGGACTGCAAGGAGATCCAACCAGTCCATCCTAAAGGAAATCAGTCCTGAATACTCAATGGAAGGACTGATGCTGAAGCTGAAACTCCAATACTTTGGCCACCTGATGTGAAGAACTGACTCATTGGAAAAGCCCCTGATGCTGGGAAAGATTGAGGGCGGGAGGAGAAGGGGATGACAGAGGATGAGATGGTTGGATGGCATCACTGGCTCAACAGACATGAATCTGAGTAAGCTCCGGAAGTTAGTGATGGACAGGGAAGCCTGGAGTGCTGCATGTAGTCCGTGGGGTTGCAAAGAGTTGGACATGACTGAGCGACTGAACTGAACTGAGCTGAACTCCTGCATTGCAGGCAGATTCTTTATTGTCTGAGCCACCAGGGAAGCCAGGACCACCACAGAAGTCCCTAAATTTTACTGTTAATTCAGTGCCAAGCACTGTGCTAGGCTCCTCATATCCACGATCTCATTTAACCTCTAATAGGCAGGTACCCTATGAGATCCATCGTACTAAGCCCAGAGAGGGCAAGCAAGGCATTCAGCATCTCACAGCCTGTGAACAGAAGAGCTAGGACTCAAACTCACGTCTGCCTAGCCCTGAGTCCCTGACTTGACCACCTCATGGTGTGCATGCTGAAAGCCCAATGACAGCATTTTAAGTCTGAGCCAGGGGTGATGCCCCTGAGGTGCCCACAGATTGGCCCCTACCAGCTCCTGCGAGAAGAGCTAGGTTTGGGGGTTCCCTGCTCTGGTTGTCATCACCAGCCCAGGCCTTGGGGACTGACTGCTCAGCACCCAGCGCTCCTGCCAAATGATCTTGGCCGGAGCTGGGCTTGGCGGCGTCTCTGATGGAAGCTGCTCTGAGCCAAGAGCCTCTTGTCAGCCTGAAATCAGGACGAGCCCTCAATGTGGCTCCCTTCGGGGCTCTCTGTTAAATAAAGATGCCGCAGTGGTTTGCCCGAAAGGCCTCTTTGTCTGAGGCCCTTCCAGCCCACGCGTCCTCTGCCCTGAGAATGCCGGCCTCCGTCGGTATGAAGAGCCCCTGTGTTCACCGCTGCCGCTGGGGGAGCCAGGCGGCCGCTCTGCACCCGAGTGGGAGGGCGCCTGCCCTGGCATCCTCCCTCTGCTGTCAGGGAGGTCACACTGGCAGCAACTCTGCACACAGCCTGGGTCCCTGGGAACGCCCTCCTGCCCATCCCGGCCCATCAGTGCTCCCTCCTGACCCCCTCCTGCCTCCCTGCCACCGGGAGCCCTTGCTCTCTGCACATGCCTGCGTTCCGTTTCCCTGTCTCTGCCTCTCAGTTTCCCTGTCCCTCTCCATCTCTCCATCTGTCTCTTTGTCTCTGCCTTTCTCTCCTTCTCTCTCTCTCTCTTTCCATCTCTGTCTCACTTTGTCTCTGCCTCTCCCTCCATCTCTGTCTCTGTCTGCATCTTTCTCTCCTCGCCCCCGTCTCTCTGTCTCTCTCTGTCTTCTTCCTCAGTTCTTCTTTCCTTCTGCCCTTCTCTCCTGGGGAACAAAGCAGCACATACCATGTGTGTTAAATGAAAACTTGGACACTGTAGGGATAAGTCCGCCCAGGCTGTGTCTGAGCACAGGGCTTTATTCTGCCGCTTGCTCTAGTTGGAGCCTCAGTGTCCCCACCATAAATGGAAGCAGTGACGGGTACCTCCAGGACTGTACGGGGTCCGCTTCACTAGATTTTTGCTTGTGAGGGCAGGCGCTATGTCTGGCTCATGCCTGTACCACCCGGGTATATACCAAAAGGCTCCCTGCTTGTTGGATGATTGGAGAGTCCTACGGTAGTGCCTGACGCGTGGTAGTTGCTCTTTGAATGTTAATTTTCTTTCTTTTGTTTTCCCCTGCCTGGTCTTGGGGATGTGATCTGTTAGAGACTCTTGGAAAACCGCAGGCTCTGGAAGGAACAGCTGGGAATTGCAGTGTGTCTTACCTGCTAAGATCAGGTCTTGTCCCCTCTTGGCCAGCTGTGGGTTTGGCATCCGGAAAGGCCACTGTGCTCCATGCCACACTTGAATCACTACCTGAGCAGCTCAGAGAAGAAGTAAACAATCACGTCCCTCTTCCTCAACACTATACCTCTGTCAATGCACCTAAGACCACATGTGCTTTCCTTGCCCCTCTATTATGTCCTGTTAGTGCTGCACACCAAAGCCTTATTCATTTATTCATTTGAACAAATACTCACTGAGTGCCAGGCTGTCTTCTAGGATCTGGGCACACAGCCGTCAACAAAACAGACTAAAATCTCCGCCCGCATGGAACTTCCTTTATAGCAAGGTCTTTCCCACGTGTGGGCAGGCCACGGGGCCTCCCTGACTCTCGGTCTCCTCCTCAGGAACACAGGAATGAGATCTGCCCTCGTGAGGACCATCATGAGGTTCCCAGTGGCCACACTCATGGAGGCCCAGCATGGTTGGCACAGGGGAGCTGCTGGGTCAGGTCACTGTGCCTGAAGCAACCCCAGTGCAGGGAGGCTGGGGAGGCACAGGCTCCCATCTGGCTGGCCACTGCTCCGGAGCCTCCTTATCAGTATTCCCTCACACTCCTGTCACCCAGGGTTTCTGTCTTTCTTCCCTTGGCTCTAGCCCAGGACTGGCCCTGTCCCCCAGCCCTACTTTCACCTCATCTGTCTGTCTGTGTTAAAGGATCACCCCAGTGTCTTCTCTCCATACTGAATGAGGGGCCCAAAAGCAGGGCTTTGCCTGGCCTCACCCTACATCCCCCCCCACCCCCACCCCCCACTCCACTGGACTGGGCCGGGTTAGCAGCAGTCCAGGTGTCCAGGCTGAAAGGTGTGGCATCTGTGCTGGTGCACAGCAGGAAACTGGTCACCTCTGACCCTCGTCCCTCACTGTCCAGCAGCGGGCTCTCACCCCTCCTGAGCGACAAGCTCACAGCTCCCCTCACTTCTGCCTGCACAGTTATCCTCCTGGGGATGCCCACCTCCTCTCGCCTGCCCGAATCCTGCACACCCCTCAGGCCAAACTCCTGCCCACTCTTCTAAGAAGCCTTTCCACACCCTTCAGCTTATTCTGCTCCTTCCAGGCTCAATTCAGCTTGGCCTAAGGAAGGCCCTGTTAGACCATACCACACCCAACCCCTGGCAGCTCCTAGAACCACCATACTTGGTCCCCTGACCCTCACCTTGACCAGTCAATTCTTTTTTTTTTAATTCATCATTTTATTTTTAAATATTTATGTATTTTTATTGTTTATTTTGCTGCACTGGGTCCTTAGTTGCGGTATGCAACTAGTTCCCTGACCAGGGATCGAACCTCAGTCCCTGCATTGGGAGTGTGGAGTCTTAGGCACTGCACCATGAGGGAAGTCCCTTGACCAGTCAGTTCTTACCTGTCTCTCAGAAATCAGCTTCAAAGAGACTTTCCTAAAACCACCTCCTTTCCTAATCTTCCCAGGTCTGATCAGACTCTGTCAAAGCACCCTATTGTCCTTGGTAGAATGACCAGCTTGTCATTAAATAATTAATGGTGCAGTGAGTACTTAGAGGCTGTGTATACCTGATGAGGCTGAGGTGTGGCTAGTGTGGGGGATGAGGCTGGTGGGAAAAGGCCTTGGATTGTGGAGTTAAGGATTTGGGACTTATGTTGTGGGCAAGAGAAAACCCTTTCAGGGTTCATGCAGAATAATACATTCCCAAGGACCCTGAGACCTAAGGTTTAATGGCCTCCTCTCTTTTTTTTCTTTTTCATTTGGTTGGCTAGTTGTTTAGTTGGTTGACTGGTTGGTTAAGGATTAATTATTAGTTAGATGGTTGGTTAGTTGAATTGTTTGCTGGATGGTTGACAGGTTGATTGCTTTGACTGTCTTCTCTCCATCCTAAATGAGGGGCCAAGAAGCAGGGCTTTGCCTGACCTCACCCTTCACCCCCCAACCACTCCACACTGGACTGGGCCGGGTTTATTAGTTGACTGTGTGGTTAGTTCATTAATGGAATGGTTGGTTAGTTGATGGGAGGGATGGATGGATAGATGGAGGGAGAGTTGTTTCATTAGTTAGCTGATTAGTTAATTTCTTGTTTGTTGTGTGGTTGGGTGGTGGGTGGGTAGCTGGTGGCTCCTGTTCACTATGTCTTCCCCAGCACAGTCCTCAAGCTCCCCCCATCACTGTTGGCCCAGGCTGACCTAGCTTTTGGTTTCCCTGCTCCCAGTATCACCAGGCCTAATGCCCTTTCTTCCCATCTTTCCACAGGCCCTTGTCCGGCTACCACCCCATATTTCACAGTGTGATGAAGTCTTTCGGTTCTTTGAGGCCCGACCGGAGGATGTCAACCCCCCTAAAGAGTAAGTGCTAACTCAAGCCTCTCCTGTGAGGCTAATGCTGAGGCCAGCCTGGAGAGGCTCCAATTTGGGGACAGAGTAGAGGAAGTGCTGGCCAGGCCAACGGGGCTAAGCATGGACCAAAGGAAGGAAGGAAGAGTCCCCAGACTCCTGCGACCAGGCCTTATTCCTCGTTTCTCTGACCCCAGACCTGGCAAGGGCGGGTGTCTCTCCATCTGGGGAGCAGGTTTTCATGCAAACTCTTTCTGGTTCACAGCTTATTGTCAGAAACAGATGAGATAACAAAATATAAGGTCGTGCCGTTCAGACATGGGATTAGCAGCCATTGCTCTTATTTGTTGACACTACCAAGCGCCCAACTGACATGCAGAACCGGGAGGACATGTGCTGCCCAGGCGAACCTCACCCGCCGAGTAACCCAGCGGTCCTATATTATAGGATCTGGCAACAGATGCTGTAATTATTATCAAAAACAATGAGTGCGCGCAGAGTATTTACCAAATGGCTTTTACCTGTAGCATTTTACAATAGACTTAGGGAGCCTAGGGGCTTCCCTAGTGGCTCAGCAGTAAAGAATTGCCTGCAATGCAGGAGACCTGGGTTTGATCCCTGGATCAGGAAGATCCCCTGGAGTAGGGCAGGGCAACACACTCCAGTATTCTTACCTGGAGAATCCCATGGACAGAGGAGCCTGGCAGGCTACAGTCCACAGAGTTGAAAAGAGACGGATGTGACTGAGCGACTTAGCGTGCACACAAGGTAGCCCAGTTTGCAGAGGAGGAAACAGAGGCTCATGAGGTTAGGTGCATTTTCCGGAAGCCATACAGCTAGCTGGGTATGGGACAGGCATGAGACTTGAACTAAAATCTTTTGATTCCTCATGGTTCCGAGATGGTCTATGTTCCATGCTGGGGAGAAATAGGGAACCAAGCGGGTCTTTTTTCTTCTCTGGAAGCAGGATACCCTGGGCCAGGTGGTCAAGATGACCCACTAGGTCATGCTGGAATCTCACACACATGCCCAGACTCCATCCTAGGCCACAGCATCCCCAGGTCCACCTGGCCCCACCACTCCCCAGTTGTGCTGGCCTCTCAGAGCCTCTTGTTCTCCTTCCTCCCATGGGGAGAGAGGAGATGTCCCTCCCCAGGTGGGTTGATCCTTGGAGTCACAGATGATCGTGTGCCCAGGGGGATTGTCACTGGATGGGTGAAGTAGCAGGTGCATTGCCATAAAATCAGCTGACCCTGCCTTCGATTGGTGACCCTACACCCACTCTCCGGCAGTCAGCTAAATAAGTTGGTCTTGTTTCCCCTGTAGACTAATGGCAGGGCCAACATGGCCCTTCTAGGAGTCCTACTCTTTGCAACCCCATGGACTGTAGCCCTCCAGGCTCCTCTCTCCACGGGATTCTCCAGGCAAGAATAATGGAGTGTGTTGCCACGCCCTCCTCCAGGGGATCTTCCCAACCCAGGGATCAAACCTGCGTCTCCTGTAACTCCTGCATTACAGGTGGATTCTTTACCACTGAGCCACCAGGGAAATGGACCAATGGTAGTAGGTTAGCCTTTTGCCCATCCCTGGAAGGCCCTCAAGGAATGGTGGAAACCAGGCTTAGGGAGACAGTTAGGTGTTGGTGAGGCCACAGGCGTGGCTTTGCAGGGCAGGCTGTGGGGTCCATACCCACCACTCAAATCTCTGTGATCTCAGATCATTTGCCCAGCCTCTCTGTGTTTCTATCCCTGAAAAGCAGGAATGCCAGACTCCTGGGGCAGTCCAGGGGCTTACTGAGAGGACACGTGTACTGAGATAACCCGGCCAATGCTACTGGCCCATTGGATGGGAGGTTGTGGAACAGAATGGAACGTGGCTCCTTGCGCACTCCACCTGTGCAGATCATAGCCTGGCTTTTGCAGGGAGGAGTCATAAAGCAATTTAGTCTCCAAGTTTCCATGGCAACAGGGGTTATCTGCCTCTTCTTGAGGTGGTACCGGCCACCTGGGCCAGTTCACATCTCGTCTGGGAAGAGAGGGCCTGGAAACAGAACCACTCCAGCATGACACAGGCCTGAGGGTCAGGAGGTGGGTTTGGCTGTGGCCCCAGAGTTCCAAAGGTTTCCTCCACCCTGGCCCCTCCCGGCCTCCAGGACCTGCGTAGAGAGACCTGTGTTCCGTGCAGAGTGTAGCTCAGACCCAAGGGGGACCCGCGCTGACGATCTGCCAGCCAAGTGCTTGCATCCCTCCCTCTCAGGACTGCATGCACTGTCCCAGACCACCACACACCTCCCCCCTCCATCCTGAAACATAAACACGAGATCAAGTAACAGTGTATTTTGACTCTGGGGCGACTGTGGAGTGGCTTATCAAATTATCAAAGCCTGTGGATTTAATTGGAATTTTGCAGATAACCCCGGCCTCTTTCAAGTGTGCTGCTGCGGGACCTCAGCGCTCAGGGGGCTGGGGTGGGGGACTGTGGCCCTTTCCCTCTTGTGAGGAAGACAAGGTTGCAAAACAGCCCAGCTTGGTGGGGGAGGTGGGCAACAGGCCCCAGCCCCTCGGCTTTGATCCCAGGCCGCTTGCTGGCTTCCGTGGGTGGAGAGCGGGGCCCACCTCTGGGCTGCCAGCCTTTGCTGTAGACCATGGGCCCCACACAGAAAGGGGTTTCTTTATAGAGACGTTTGGTGAGCCTGGCACGGGCGGCCATGGTGGTTCTGCCTTCTTATGTGGCTGCTTAAGAATGCAAAGGTTGCTCCAGTACCCTGCCCTCCTCTCCTCGAACTACTGGCTAGCGGGTCCTTCAGCAGCACTGACCTCTTCTGGAGGGCTCTGACTCAGGCCCCAGATCCTGGCATTATTCTGGACTCACACCCCTGCATCCAGCCCATCACCACATCCTTCAGGCACCACCTTCGGCATACACCCAAACCCTGACCACATCTCACCGTCTCCCCAGCTGCTACCCTGGGGGCAGGGAGGGGCAAGCCTTACCTCCCCTGGATTCTGGCCTGACTGTTATCTTGTTTCTGCCTTTGCCCTTCATGGTCCATTTTCAACACAGAGGATGGAACAACCACTTAAAAATGTACATCAGATCATGTCCCTCTTCTGTCACTTTCCTCCATGCCTCTGGTGTTGCTCAGAGTCAAGGCCCTTCCGCCTGCTCCCCCCTTGCCCCTGGTGGCACCTGCTGCCTCTGCCAGCTGGCTCTGCTCCAGCCACACCTCCTGCCCCTTCTCACACCCTCCAGCCGTGTTCTGCCATGGGGGCTTCACACTGGCACTCCCTTCCACCTGGAATACTCAGCCCCTCCCCAGGAGAGCCCCCAGCCTGGTCCCACACCTCCTTGCAATATTGACTCAAACAGCTGCCCAGCAAGGCCACTCCTGGCTTTCCTGCCTAAAATCCCCAGCACTGGCTTCCCTGTCCTGACTTCATCTTCCTGCAGGGAATGTATCACTGCCTCCCACACGCCCTGCTCCCTCCCCGCGTTATTGTCAGGCTGGTAGAGCAGGACCGGTCAGATCACGGTATCGCCAGTGCCCAGAGCAGGTGTGCAGGAGACGTGCAGGACAGGTGAGTGGTGTCACTCAGGCTCCGTGTTAGTCCCCCACGGGCGGTAGGCTGTGACGTGACTGCACGGAGAGCTGCCGTGGCTCCCTGGAGGTCACCCAGCTGGCAGGGGGGCTGGCAAGAGAAGCTGGGGGTGCCGTGACCCCCCACTCCTGTGTGGATTCTGGGGCAGCCACGTAGCTGGCTTGGGGTGGGGAGAGGCCCTGGTCGCCAGATCCGGAAGGAGGGGGATAAGGACACATTCCTAGAACGCAAGGGGATTCAGCTCAGGGCGAGTCCTGGGTGGACTCTGACATCCAGGTGAGCCTGTCCCCAGGCAGGCCACACCCCAGGACCTAAGATGACCCACTGGGCTGTGCACGTGGCCACCCGGGCCTGGGGCCACATCTGCCGGCTCAGCTGTCCCTGGCTTAGCCGTGTTTGAGCACCCAAGACCCCTGTGCTGAGCCAGTGGGCCAGGGAGGCAGGCGTCCTCTGGCCTGGCTTCCCCGGGGAGCCTCCGGGCAGCCAGTCCCTCAGCTCTGATTCCCATGGTGTCAGTGATAGAAACGGGAGTCCAGGCTGCTGGGCTGGACTCCCGACCCAGTCAACCACGTGACCCTGCAAAGGCCTCTTTCTGTTCAAGTTTCAATTCCCATTACTGAAACAGTGAACCTAAGGTTCTCAAAGGGCCGCCTAGCGGCAATGTCCTCATACTCCAGCGTGTTGCATATCCCTCAGAGAATGGGGGTGAGAGGGGGGCAGCCCTATGAGGCCCGAGGGCCTGAGACCAGCCTTCCCATCTCTCCCACCTCCTGGCCCGCAGGCCCCACCCTCATCCTTAGCTGCCCACACAGGGGTACAGCCTGCCGTCCCAGCCCCCCCAAGCCCAGGCCCAGCCTCCCCCTCGGCATAGGGCACTCCCGACCCCTCTCCCCACCCACCCCAGCCCCAGTCCTTCTCAGCCCTCAGACATTCCAGGAAGCCCCCTGCTCCCCAGCAAAAGCCCGTAGCCCTGGGCTGTGGCACCAGCACATTGTGGCACATTGTTTATGGTCTCTCCCCGCCACGGGGACCCACATTCTCTGGCTGCCCACCCCCACCCTCTGCAGGGCCTGGCCCCTGGTAAATGTTGACTGAACCCAGGTCAGGACTGATTAACAAGGTGAAGCTTGCACTGCCCGCTGTCCAGGCTGCAGAGTGAGCAGCACTCCCCAACCCTCTGGAGCTGGGAGGTCTGGTTTCCCTGGCCTCTCTGTGCCTCAGGTTCCTTATCTGTCCAGTGTGAGTAATGACAGTGCCTGCCCCCAAGGGCCTTGGGGAGGATGGCACACGGAAAGTGCCAGAACAGGCCTGGCACCACCCAAGGCCAGGCTCACCGTTGTCATGGTGGTAGCCCTGGGTCAGGGGGAACTGCAGCAAGAGAATTGCCCCCCACCCCCAGAACAGGTCTGCCACTTGTAGGGGTGAGGCCTCCTCTTGCTCTGACAGTGGTGGCCCTCTGTGCTCAGCCTGAGCCTGTGGGCAGGTGGCATGCACACGTTTGGCCCCCATGTCACAGAGAGAACAGAGGCCAGGGCTGGGGCCCCCTCTTGTCACCTCCCACTCATGGGCCTGCTGCCAGCCCATTGGCCTAGGAGCCCTTAGGAACCCCCATACCCCAGTGGCGCACAGTGGGCTCACACAGTGACTGAGGGTCTTCTGGTCCCTGCCACCCATCTCACTTCCAGGCTTGGTCCTGTCCCCTCAGCCCTTTTTCTACTGCTGAAGCCAGCAAGACCCTGGTTAAATTCTTGAGATTGCATGGGAGGAACAGGGCCTTGCTAAACAGGTTTTTGTTCCTCAGCCCCAGGGCCACAGAGCCACCCTCTGTTGTGGCCTGAAACAATGGCCCAATGTTCGGAGGGACCTTCCGTCCCTGCCCCAGCCTGTCCCAGTGGCTGGCCTCCATCTGGTCCGGGGTCCACCCCCCTGCCACCGCCGCATGTCCCTGGCCCTGCAGGCTGGCAAGGCAGGGAGCCTGTCCTACTTGATCTGGGCCGCGTGCTAGGTTGGGGTCTGGGCCCCAGCCTCGTGAAGGTGGCCCAGGTGCTGAAGTGGAGGGTGCTGAGCGAGGCTTCCAGAGTTGGAGGCCCTGGGCAGAGGACAGAGCCACTCCGGGGCTGCGGTGGTGTGAGTAAAGACCCCAGAAAAGGCCTCGCAGCCTCTGAGGGGGCTTTGCCAGCCCTGCCTCAGGACCCAGCAGGAAGATGGAGCATGTGGGTGGCCGAGCAGCCAGGATGTCCCTGTGAATGGGAGGAGCCCCCACTACCTCAATCCTGGTCAGATTCTAGATCAGCCTTGCTTGGGAGCCTGACTCCCGATCTCAGGATCCAGGCTTCCGCTGAGACCACTGTGACCTTCTCCATAGTCAAACCTACCTGCTTGGTGCTAGGAGAAGGAAATAGAAAATGTGTTTATGGAGCATTTGGGCTTCCCAGGTGGCGTTAGTGGTAAGAACCTGCCTGCCAATGCAGGAGACATAAGAGACACAGGTTCGAACCCCGGATTGGGAAGATCCCGTGGAGGTGAGCATGGCAGCCCCCTCCAGTATTCTTGCCTGGAGAATCCCTTGGACAGAGGAGCCTGGCGGTACGGTCCATGGGTCACCAAGAGTCAGACATGGCTGAAGCCACTGAGCACACACACCCGGGGCGCTTGGTACGTGCTGAGTCAGGTTACCCTTTTCTTCCCTCCCTTCCTGCTCCCTGGGAGCAAACAGAAGGTCCTGGGGAGAGCCCTGGAGAGCACCTCTTCCTCAGCCTTCACCCCCAGGTGTTCACTGAGCACCTACTACGTGCCAGGGACGAGGCAGGCTGATAAACTCAGGGCTCAAGGCTACCACTAGGTGAAAATTTTGAATTGAGTTAAACTAACTCGGAGACAACAGCCAGAACACCAGCTCTGCCTGTGGCCTTGAATGAGTCCCTTCACCTCTCAGATCTCTGTAAACAAGGCCAGGACCCTCTTGGGACGACAGCCGTGAGGTTCATGGGCTCTGATGCCTTAGGGGTGCCTGGCGTCACAGATGCTCTGTCCACGGGAACTTTTGCTTCTTCTCCCCCTTCCCTCTTCACCCCTCGTGGGTGTGCAGTGGCTGCTCAGAGAAGACTAGAGGACTCCTGCTGAAGGCAGGAGCTGGGCTGGCTTCTCCCGAGCACCTTTTAGCTCCGGGATTTCTCTCCAAGGTTCGTGCCTACCGTGAAGTGAGGCTGCCCCTCCACCACCAGGCCCCCCGTGGCTACCAGGACCTCTGAGGCACCCATGCTCTTGACGCTCCCTAAGGGACGAGTGGCTTAAGGGTTAGAGTGGGTAGTCCACCCACCAGTGCCCAGCTCTGCTGAGTCCTGGTCAGACCCCCAGCAGTGGGACAGCCCCTGTCTGGCTGGGGACATGGGCCACTCTGTCTTCCCGGCCTCTCTGCCACTGGCAGCTGCACAGATAGCCTGTTAATGTTGATGGGCGAGAGGGCCAGCTGGAACGGGACTGTGGGTCCCCAGGAGGCCAGGGGCTGGAACAGCACAGAACTTTGTGTGAGGAGCCCCTGCCCACGCCCCGCCTTTAACCTGGGTGGGCAGGTGGGAGGAAGGGGCCCGCGGGAAGTTGTGTCCAGCCCACTTGAAAGGGGCATCGGCTCTGGGAAACCAGGACTTCTCTGAGGGTGTGTCTGTCATGCTGGGTGGGCGAGCGGGTGGGAGGCCGGCTCTAAACCAGCCAGCTCAGAGCAAGGGCGTGGGAGGTCCACGGCCAGGAGGGGAGGGTGGCTCGGTGGTCAGTCCTGGCACAGGACTTTCAGCTCTCAAAGCCAGGATGGACAGGAGGCGCCGGCTGGGGAAGGGTATCTTGGTATGGGGAGGGGGCGGGGTCCCCGTTGTTTTCTCAGGCTTGTGCTTGCTTTGTTTCCCTGAAACTTCAACCCCAGGAGGGGTCTTGTGTGCAGATGCCCAGGCCCCATGTGCCCACTCCTTCTCAAGGTGACGGCACCCTTGGAGGCCCCAGCTGGAGGGGTGCACCCCCCACCAAGCCCCTGAGGTCTGCTTTGCTATTATGTCCTGTGCGGGGGACTCTTGGTGCCCTTGCCTTGCAATTGCTGCCCCTGCATTATAGTCAGCCTCCTGGCCAGCTAGCTGCCCCTCCACAGGGAGTCCGTGGCAGAGCTTAGCCTCGGACCCAGGTCTTCAGCCCTGTAGGCCAGGCAGGAAGCATTGGTTCATTCAAGCATTTTTCATCATCTTCTTGGTGTGAGGCACAAAGCCACGGAAGTGGGCGAGGCCAGGCCCTGCCCCTGGGGAGCCTCGTGGTCTGAGGGGAGAGGCCTGGCTCGCTGCTGTGGGAGGCGGCGGACCGAGCCCAGGAGCCAGGACTGGGGCCATTTCAAGGAACTGAAAGAAAGTCTGTCTGCCTGGACATGAGAGTGTTGGCTTGAGCTGGGCCAGAGGAGATGGGCCTGGGCCACGCAGTGTCCAGCTGGTGATTTGGGGCAATCGTTAACCCCTTCTACGCTTCGGCATCAGATGAGGGGCAGAATGTGGGGGTCTCAGGGATCCCTCCTGGCTCTGACATTGTGTGATCTTATGAAAACCAGTTGGCTATTGTAATAGCCCAAGCATGTAACCACTAGGGTCTGGAGTGGGAGCTAAGAGCTGTGAGAAGGGAAGACAATCACAGTAAGTCAGATGTGAAAGAGGCAGGCATTCTGGAGATCACGTGACCCGCCCCCCTGTCACAGGCCCTGTAAGTTGGGTCTTACGGTAGGTTGGAGTTTAGGCACCTCTGTAACTGGGTCACTTACAGTACCTTCAGTTCAGTTCAGTTCAGTCGCTGAAGTGCCTTAGTTCACGGGATCTGTGTGTGTGTGGCTCCCTCTTGTGGCGGCACTGGATATTACACCAACCCCCATCCAGGCAGGCGTTTTCAGACCCCTGAAGCTGTTCCGGAAGTTTAAGCTTGGTCTACCTTGTTTAACCATCTATGACGCTAGTGGTAAAGAAACCGCCTTCCAATGCAGGAGACGAAAGACAAGTGGGTTCGACCCCTGGGTTGGGAAGTAGGAAATGTCTACCCACTCTAGTATTCTTGCCTGGAGAATCCCATGGACAGAAGAGCCTCGCGGGCTACAGCCCATAGGGTTGCAAAGAGTTGGAAATGACTAAAGCCAAGCAAGCAAGCAATAGTCCTGTGAGGTTCATGCCTCCTTTTTGTAGATGAGAAATCTTAGGCTCAGACTGGTTGAGTTATTTCCCAGCCAGTAAGCATCAGAGGCTGAATCCAAATCCTTCCCCACTCCAGGTCTGCCCCCCACAACCACACAGGGGCTGTGGCCATACGACAATTTCCAAATTGCAAGGTGGGACCTTTCATCCAACCATAGGAATGAATAATAGAATCAGCACTCACAGTTGCTGTGGGCACAGGGTGGGGAGCCCCTGAAGGTACAGTTGAGGGCACTTTCCCCACGTGGGGACTCTTTAAGGGCACTCCAGGCTTCTCCCCAAGTGAGAAGCTGCAAGGCTCAGGAGTGCCAGGGCCAGTCCAGCTGTGTCCACTGAAGGCCTCCTGCTGTAGGGTCAGACCTCAGAGGTAGGGTGCTACCCGGCTCCCCTTTCAGGGTGGTCACAGTGAGGCTGGCTCTGGGAGCATCCAAAAAGCAGGTCTCCTTTCCCCCAACCAAACTGAGGCTTGACTTTGACCTTGAGGGCAGTAGCTGTGGCCCTAGTCCCTGACTAAGCCTCTCCAGCCAGCCGCCCAGCTATCACGTTGTTGTTCAATCGCTCAGTCGTGTCCGACTCTTTGTAACCCCATGTACCACAACATGACAGGCTTTCCTGTCCTTCACCAACTCCTGGAGTTTGCTCAGACTCATGTCCATTGAGTCAGTGATGCCATCCAATCATCTCGTCCCCCTTCTCCTCCTGCCTTCAGTCTTTACCAGCATCAGGGTCTTTTCCAGTGAGTCAGTTCTTCGCATCAGGTGGCCAAAGTATTGAAGCTTCAGCATCAGTCCTTCCAATGAATATTCAGGGTTGATTTCCTTTAGGATTGACTGGTTCAATCTCCTTGCAGTCCAAGGGACTCTCAAGAGTCTTCTTTAGCACCACAGTTTGAAAGCATCAATTTTTTGGCACTCAGCCTTCTTTATGGTCCAACTCCCACATCCATGTATGACTACTAGAAAAACCATAGCTTAAATCCTAAGTCATTGTGAACTCCCAGCCCCCAACCTAGGACACATGGCCAGAGGCTCTCTCTACACAGGCTGTTGGGTGAGGCCCCTCCTGACTCCCCATGCATGCAGCCAGGATGGGAGAGGCTGCTTGGACGTCCCCGGCTGCATCTACAGAGAGGCAGGAGGGGAAGATTGCCCGCAGTCCCAGCCTTCAGAGCCCAGTGTAACACCGACACCCTCTGGCCCGGCCCCCACGTTGCACTGACAGGTTCTGCAGCCCGGAGGGGGGTGTGGCTTGCCTGAGGTCACCCAGAGAAACTGGATTGGCACCAGGGTTTTTGACCCAGAGCCCAGTGTTTTTTCCATCGCTCAGAAACTCCCAGCTGATTTCCAGAGCTTCCTGAGTGCTGGTGCAGAAGGACACCTGGAGGTCCTTGTGGAGACTTAAATTGGGGCCTGGCTGAGGGACAGGGAGGGGGAACCAGCTGCTGGCCCGCTCGGAATAGCTGGAGAAGTGGGAGCTGGGCTGTGGTCAGGTCTGATTTAATTAGGCAGAGGCAGGCTCCTGATTAGAGGAGACTGCGCCTGCCAAGCCAAAGAATTCAAGCTTAAGAGCCAGGAGTGCCCCGGCCCTCACCACAAGCAGGAGAGGGCACCTGGGAAGTCCACAGGGCCCCGCGATGCCAAGGGCAGGCCCCTTGGGATCCAGGGGACATGGGTCACCCCCTTGCTGGCTCATGGCACGTCTGGGTGGAGCCACCACTGTGTGTCGGGTGCCAGGCAGGAATCGTGGTGGGCAGGTGGGGAGGAGGGCAGAGAGAGATGGAGGTCTTGGTTCTGAATCTTCCAGTAGCAGATCTGAGGAGAGGACTGAGCCCAGGGAGCTTATTTGGGAGAAGAGACCAGTGAGGGAGTGAGGAGAGGCGGGAGAGGCCAAGCAGCTGCAAATGAAGCATCGTCCCAGCTGCGCTGGGGGCGACCCGGTGCTGGGACCCACTGCCCTGCCTTCCTCAGGCGCTCCTTCCTCCTGTGTGCCCTCCCCCAACCCACCTCCAAACAGCAGAGGACACAGCTTCCCTGAAGGCCTGTGTGCCAACACCCGCATGGTCCTCCCCTGTGCTTAGGAGTTCTTCCGGGAGTGTCCCTGTGGCCTGCCACTGGGAAGGCTTGGTCTCTGTTCCAGCCACAGGCCCCTCCCCCTCCCCTCCCCCTCCCCTTCTTCCCCTTTCCCCCTCCCCTGCCCCAGCCCCCTCCCCTGCCCCAGCCCCTTCCCCTGCTCCAGCCCACAGCCCTGCCCCAGTCTTTGCATCTGCCCTCAGGTTCTCCTTTAGTCCTCTCTTCCTCAAGAGCCCTCCCTTTCTCCACTTCAGCATCCTTATCCCTTTCTTCAGAGCTCTTAGCCCAGTTTATCACTTGGCTTTATCCTGGATGAGTCCTGTCTTACTCAACACAGCAAGCCCCAGGGCCTGGCACATAATTGTCGTTCAGTCGCCAAGTCATGTCCAGCTCTTGGCGACCCCATGGACTGCAGCACGCCAAGGCTTCCCTGTCCTCCACCATCTCCAGGACTTAGCTCAAGTCCTGGCACCAAAGAGGCGCTGGCACATTCTTGCTGAGGACAGTGGAGCTGCTGCAGGGAATCAATCACAGGAAAGAGCAGCTGCAGGGAAGGTGGGCGAGCATCGCCCCACCCCGGCCGTGGGCTCCAGGACTGGGCCCTGTGTCACTAAGCACTGAGGTTCTGGAAGCAGAGTGGAGATGACCCGTGACTGTAAGTCTGCTTCAGGCCTGAGGGCCACCCTGGCTAAACACTCAGGAGGGCCTTCGAGGAGGGGCCAGTCCCCTGCAGTCCTCTTCCTAGGAGGGCGGGCCTGGCCAGTACACCTGGGACAGTCATTGAGTATGAGATGGTCAAGCAGGCTGGGTGTTCCCCCTGTTCACACCAGGAGGGCAAGGGGACCTTGGAGAGGGAGTTAGCTAGCCCCCATGCAGGGAGGGGGCACGGAGGTGGGCAGGGAAGGCCACCATAGTGAGCCAGGCCTCCGCCTGGACTTGGATGCTGAGGGAGGGTTCAGAGACAGATTGGGAGGGAGACGTCTGGGCTGAGGGAGGCTTCCAAGCAGGGGCGTTAGGCAGGGGTGGGGGCTTGGGGGGGTGGGGCACAGGAAGACCAGAAGAGGGTGATGGAAAAATAGGAAAGGCTTGGGAGTGAGCCGACTCCCAGTTCAACTCTGAGCTCTGCCACTGGGCTAGCAACGTGAGCTCTTGTGCCTCAGTTTCCCCGTCTGGACAATGGGGGTAATGATAGAACGTTCTTCTTAGAATGGTGCTTGAAATAATGTGTCTGAAGCACATCAGAAGGAAAGTAGTGAAAGTGCTGGTCGCTCAGTCGTGTCCGACTCTTTGAGACGCCATGGACTGTAGCCCGCCAGGCTCCTCTGTCCATGGGATCCTCCAGGCGAGAGTACTCGAGTGGGTTGCCATTCCCTTCTCCAGGGGATCTTCCCGACCCAGGGACTGAACCCAGGTCTCCTGCATTGCAGGCAGTTTCTCTCCCGTCTGAGCCACCAAGGAAGCCCAGAGCACGTCAAACTGTGCCCAGATGTTAGTTCTGAGCTCACACGAGACCTTGTTCTCAGGGTTGGGCCCACAGGGGACACGGCAAAGGAGGTGGTGAGATGCTGTGGCCAGGTAGGGGTGGAAATAGACACACTTGCCGGGATGATGCCAGGCCATCCTTGTCAGCGGACAGAAAATGTACCAGGTCACGAGGGTGGACTCTGCCCATCGAGACTGCTCAAGCCCTCCTGTGTTTTACACAAACTAACACCCACACTTGCTGTGTGTCTGTGTGTGTGTGGTAGTCACTCAGTTGTGTCCAACTCTTTGTGACCCCATGGACTGTAGCCTGCCAGGCTCCTCTGTCCACGGGATTCTAACCCATCTGTAATTATCAGGGAAGACCTCCTGAAGGAAGTGGCATTTTCCACTGGGCTTTACTGGAGGGGAGGGGAAGGAGGGGAGAGCAGAGACCCACGATCTGCCTGCGGGACGACTCAGGATCACAGCACAGCTCTGGCCAGTCCCTCGGAGCCAGCCGGCAGCCCTTAGCCCGGTTGCCAGTCGTCAGGGCTCTGTGCCCACTCACTCAGCAAACGCCAGCGGTGCCCAGCCCTGTGCGAGGCCTGGAGCGACATCACAGCTCCTGCCTCACAGAGCCTACAGTGGAGGGGAGGAAGCAGCGCAGGTATTAATAGCAAGAGCTACAAAGGAAAAGAGAGGGTGCTGTGGGAGGCTGGGCTTGGGGGTGTCGGGAATCAGCACTGGGCCGGGCGCCGGAGGAGGGAAAGGAGGGAAAAGTCAGAGAAGGAGGCAGAGCCCAGGACAGCGTCAGCCCAGCGTCACGGTCCCCTGAACTGAGGAACGCTCCCCTGAGAGGAGCAGCCTCTGTGGAGACTGTCAGTCGGCCCCAGATGCAGGGCCGTCCTGGCGCCGCGGAGCCCTGAAGGCTCACTTCAGCCGCAGAGCCTCCAAGAAGCAGCGGGGCACGTGGCCTGAGCACCGGACGAGGGGCCATGGGGATCAGAAACCACCGTGCCTCCAAGCCCAGGCAGTCGTGGACGCTCACCACGGGTCACGTTGGGCTTCCTCTTCCTCACGGCTATGCTCACACCGAGCTGAGGCTGTGATAACAGAGTGTCTAGAACTTGGTGTCCTTTTGGTATTTCTGGCCCTGCGTCTTCGTTTTTCTTTTCTCTTCCCACCTACTCCTAACTATCTTATCTGGCTGAATTTTATAGGTGTCCTTATCAACCACAAGATGCTGAATGGTCTGAGTGCTAGACTAAGGCCACTTGGGCTCGCAGGCTGTGTTACCTTGGGCAAGTGACATGCCCTCTCTGATCCTCCATTCCTCTTCTGTAAAGTGGGAGAAATAAGAGAGCCTACCCACACACAGGAGTGCCACGAGGGTAAGATGAGCTGATGTGTGTCACGAGCTTAGTTTGGTACCTGGCATAATGTGAATGCTTGAAAACACATGGCATTCTTGTCAGCTGTGGTATTAGTGATAATAACAAGAGCAGTAGCAATAATTGTAGTACGCCTCTCCCTCCCACCTTTGGAGAGGAAGGCCTCACTCGGGGTGGGGTGGCCTGACCCCCTCCCTCCATCCCCCCTCCCATTTCCCACCATGCCCTGGGGTCCAAGGGCTCCCGCCTGCTCCAGGGCCTCCCGGGACTTGTTGGTGACGTCACTACACGCAGAGGCTGGAGGAGGTGGCCCAGGGCTGGCCCGCTGGGAGCTGTCTTGGCTGTCCGGCTGAATGGTGACTCTGCTGTACTGGAGCCAGGCTGACCCAGAGGAGAGACAGCAGGTTCGGTGCTGACAGGAAGGCTGGTTGGGGGAGAGCTGGAGCGGGAAGCTGGTGGTATGCAAGGCTCCCAGGCTGCCCCTCCCACAGCAAGGAGGACCCAGGCCTGCCTGGAGCCTGGATCTGGAAGCCTCTGGGCAGAAGTCACGTGGGGCCCAGTCTAGCACCCCGATTTTTTCCGTCAAGGAAACTGAGGCACAGAGAGGGCTGCTGTCCCCCAGGTCTCATAAACCCCACACTGGGTGGTCCAGCTTGGTGTCTTTAATTTTAATTAGATTGCTCAAATGGTAAAGAATCTGCCTGCCATTTGGGAAACCCAGCTTTGATCCCTGGGTTGGGAAAAATCCCCTGGAAAAGGACATGGCAACCAACTCCAGCATTCTTGCCTGGAGAATCCCACAGAGAGAGGAGCCTGGCGGGCTACAGTCCGTGGGGTCGAAAAGATCTGGACACGACTGAGTGGCTAACACTTTCACTTTTTCAAGGTTAAAATTTTAGTTCTTGGGGAGTCCCCTAGTGGCTAGGCTTATGGGCTTTCAATGCCAGGCCCTGGGTTCAATTCTGGGTCAGGGAACTAGAATCCCATAAACTATATGGCGTGGTCAAAAAATAACAATAATTAGTTCTTGGATCACATCAGGCAGCTCCTAAGAGCTCGACAGCCACAGTGGCCACCATACGGGGCACTGCAGATGCCATTTCCGTCAGTGATCACAGGGAATTCTATCAGGCAGCTCCAGGTAGGGCAGTACTAGGTGTTGGGGGCCAAACTGGGACACTCGTGGCCACTGGAGGTCAAAAATCAGTGGGCTTTCTGGACAAGCCAGCCCTCCCCAGGCCGTGGAAGGTTGTAAGATACTAGAGATGGCTGGAGGGTGCGAGTGGTTACTGTGGGCACAGACAACCCTGAGTCTGTGGCCTTGCTTCCTCGTTGCTAGCCGCGTGGCACCAGGGAAGTTACTTAAGCTGTCTGAGCCTCATCTGTAAAAGGGGCCTAGGGCACCTGCCCCGGGAACAACATCAAGCAGCTGTCAAGGGGCCGGGCGCGTCTGAGGGTGCAGTGTTCACGCGTTTGTGATACAGAGTTCTGGAAAACCTGGGAGACGGTTCTCTCGCTGTCTCAGGTGACCATGCAGGCTCCGAGAGCCCCTGCCCTCCCAGGCTGTGCAGGTGGGCCAGGTGCCTGGGCGAGGCCCGGGGCCCTCCTCGGAGCATTCTTTCCCACAGCGGCTGAGGTAGGAACAGGCACAGCTGGCCCTTGGACGGGCTCCTGGGCCTCCGTGGGAAGCAGGAAGCCATTGGCCCAAGCTCCCAACTTTCCAGCCTCGGCTCCAAATTAGACCAGGGCTGGGGAGTGCGGGGCCCACAGCCAAGGAGCAAGCCGGAGGTGTGCTCAGCAGTGGGCCCCCGGTGTCTGTCACACACGTACACACACACAATGCACACACACAAAACAACGCACCTCTGCAATCAGGGCCACGGCAGCTTGGGGGCTGTCTCTGTCTCCTGAAGAAGTCCCCATCCTGCCCTCTGAACAGGGAGAACCAGAACCAGATGGCAACCCAGTTCTTAGTCCCAGAGCTGGTGTCGCCGCTGTCCAGGGGAAAGTCTTTTGTTACAAACATCGCCTCTGGGTTCCTTCCTATAAAGTCTGAGCCACTTTCCTTGGCTTGCGGTCCAGCCCCAGCTGCATGTCCTGTCCCCCCAGGCATTCAGCCTCCCAAAGGCCACATGCTCACACACACACACACACACATACACACACACACAGGATCCCACATCCGTTCCTGTCCCTGCACCTTTGCTCACATCATCCCTTCCACTCCAACTTTCCTTCCTGCCTCTGCTCTTTCTAAATATCTATCTTTCACAGGTAGCTCTACGCTTTCCCCTTCCAGGTAGACCTCCCCACCCACGTCAACCCACTCTGACCTCCCTTTTCTGGGGAAGATCCCCACAGCATGTCCTTTTGACCAGGCTTTGTAGCACCTAATCACAGGGTGACTTGCGTGTTTTCTTTTGCTGGGTTTTTGTCTTGTATCTCCAACTAGATGGTATGGCCTGTCAAGGCAGAACTGTGCTTCCCTCCACTTTTGCTCAGATGCAAGGCTGTGTCTCTAGTAACTCCTCAGTTAAGACACTGGTGGATGAGTGGGTGGATGGATGGATGGATGGATGGATGGATGGACAGATAGACACATGCCCTTGGAGAGAGATAGGGAAGGCCTCCAAACATGGAAGACCCTCCTTGCCCTTCTCTCTGGGGATTCCATGGTGGAACCCCATCACAGACTCTGTCACTGTGCTTTCACCATTCCCCACCCTCCCTCTCCTCCACAGACTGCATGCCAGTCCCATCTGGGTGGGACACCTGGGAGTACGCACACTCTTTGTTTTCCGGGTCCTGAGCTGGCACCACGGACGATAGAGCCAGGCTCCTCCAAAGCCCATGCTGGTGAGGGGCCAGGCAATACTTCCTCCACCCTGGCTGCTGTCCATACTCCAGACTCTGCCCCTCTTGTGAACCCAGGCTGTTGGCCAGGCCCCACACGCCCGATGCCATTCTAAGAGCTTTGTGCGTGATCCCAGGTAATCCCCACAACAACGGCAGATGTAGGCACTAATTTCATCCCTTTTGACAAATGAAGGTACGGAGAGGTTAAGAAACTTGCCTCTGTCACAAAGTGGTGTCTGAACCAGGCTCAAGCCTGCTCACACTCCTAACCCTCTGCTGGAGGCCTGGAGTCGTCCCTGGGCTGGAGACACGCTCAGGGCCTTTGCCAGAGTGGTAAGTCCAGTCTTCGTGAGCAGACAGACAGACAGATGGGGCTTTGTCCTTCTGCTATGGACAGAGCGGCAGCAGAGACCCTCTGGGGTGTTCAAGAGACTAGCACAAGACCTTGGAGGTTTCTGGGTCTGCAATTGCCTGGCATGGGCCTCTCTGGGACACAGCCTGGGGTTGGGGGGACCTCTTCCCTCCCCAGGAATTCAGCTTTTTCGCCTGGGGCAGGAATTCCGGCTTCTCTGGACTGTCCACATGGCACAATGGGGCCCATTCTCAGAACCCTGGAGCAAACAGGCCCTGCGGAGAAAGGATGGATTCTTGTTGGACACAAGGGCCCTCAGTGCCATGATTTAGACCAGGGCACACATGGGGGCAAAGAACAGATTCATGCCCCCAGCCAACCCCCGTCTGTCATCCCTAGAGGTCGCTGCCCCTTAACACCATTCCGTGCAAGGGCTCTCAAAAGCCAGCACAGAAGCCCAGCTGGGGCTCCATGGGTTAGAAAGCTCCAGTTCTCCAGAGCCTCCTCGCTCGGCCTCTGGAGACACATTTGCTGTCTCCGTGTTTTGGTTTTACAAAGAAGAGTTAACAGCTCCTGAGGACAGTCAGAGAGGCCCCCTTACATGGATGGGGAAACTGAGGGCTTGAGAATTGGCTGGTGTTTCTCAACCTTTTTCTGCCACGGTCAGAAATTTCACATCACAATCCAATACAGACAGACAAGGGGATGAGTAGACAGACATCTGAAGCCAAGGTTCACTGAATGTATTTCATCTTAGCTCTGGGTGACAAGATCATTTTGCCTCTTCTACCTCAGGGGTCTCCAACCCACCCACCACCCACACCCACCCCCAGGCTGCGCAACAGGAGGTGAGTGGCAGATACACCCCTGCCCCTCCCTGCCTGTTGATGGAAACATTGTTTTCCACAAAACCAGTCCCTGCGGTCCAAAAGTTTGGAGATGGCTGTTTTACCTTTTAAACATGCTGGTGAGGACCCACCTAGTTGGTTTCAGAATTCACTCACGGGTCACAACCTGGCATTCAAAAGTGCCAGTTGGAAGTGTCTTGCCCGGGTTTACTGGCCACAGAAGGGCAGGGCCAGGCCCAGAACCACCGGGGGTGGGGGTGGGCGGTGGAGAGGGGGTGTGGACATCCAGGCTCAGAGTCTTTGAAGCCTCTCCTGCCCGCCCCCTAGCTGTCCACCTCAGCCTCTTAACAAAAAACCTTCCCCCAGCCAGGCCCTGACCCTATCACCCCTCCATTCTGAAACCTTCCAGATTTCAGAGCAGGACTTCAAAGCCCTACCCTTCCCCGCGCCTGTCTCTGCCTCCCCCTAGCCTGGCCTTTCCCTGCCTGTCCCTCTGCTCCCCAACCCTCCCCAGGGGTTCAGCTCCTCCTCTTCAGAGCTCCCTGTTCCTGCTTGAACTCTCCCCCTCTCCACCCTCCCCATGGATCCAAACTCCTCTGCTCCTCCAAGGCCCAGCTCACAATTTTCTCCTCCAGGAGGCCACCTTGGATGTCCTATAGCCCTGGGATCTCTGTCTTCTCTGCACCTGGTGGGTAACCTCTCCTGTGACTCTCAGCATGGGCTGTCTCAGAATGTTACCTTTCTTACTGTTCTAGGTAGTTTTATTCCCTTAATTTCACCCCATACTCGCAGGCCAGAAGCACAAGTCATGTGTTTCTCCCACGCCCGCTCAGGCCTTCACAAGGCTGCCTCCTGCAGGAGCCACAAAGTGCTTACTGGTTAACAACAGCAGTCAGAACCATTGCTGCACACCTCAAGGGCTCCACATCACTCCCCTAGCCAGGGTTGCGTACCATCACCCCCCGCACCCCCCCACCGTCCCCATGATCCAATGATCCAGGTCCCACCCACGACCCTAGGACCGCTCGGCTCTCAAGGTCGCCGACAGCCATCTGGCAACCTGCGGTTCCCAGCAGCCGCAGCCCTGCAGACAGGCGTCCTGGGCCAAACAGCCAATGTCAGCCAGCAGACGGGGTGAGAACATCAGGCTGGCACTGCGTGCATGTCCTCCTTTGCCAGGGCACTCACTGACAGGAGCAACAGTGCAGGGGGCAGGGCGGGGGAAGGGGCAGTGGGCAGGGAAGGGCACAGCCCTGCAGCACTCAGAATGCCACAGCCGGGGACTCGGCATCCTTCCACACAGCCGGTCCGCCAGACTGGGCTTTCTCTCCTAGCCTCTCCCTTTGTCTCGGGGGCTCTTCCTGGCTTGGCCTCTCACTCCGGGAACCCTCACCGGCAGGATGGCTGCCTCCTTTCTCCATCTCCTCCTTTCTCCTTTCCTGCTTCTCCTGCCTGTGTGTCCTCTCCTTGCACCCCAGTCCCCGGTGGACCTCGACGTGGGGAGCCCTCTGGGTCAGGATGTCAGTGGAGCTTCATGAGCCCCGGCCAGCCACTTAGGCCCTCAGGACCTCAATCTCCTCATCCACAAAACAGATTAACACCACCTCTGCCCACTTCAGAGCTGCTGCTGCTAAGTCACTTCAGTCGTGTCCAACTCTGTGCGACCCCATAGACGGCAGCCCACCAGGCTCTGCCGTCCCTGGGATTCTCCAGGCACCGCAGGGCAAATATCTGTTCAAGAAAGGGAGGGGAAGTGTGTGCAAAAGCAGGTGCCCCAGACACAGGGCCTGTTAAATGCCTTTCCCGCCCCCTCACTTCAGCCTCTCCCTCTTTTCTGTATCCAGCACCAGCCCCTTCCCTGGAATGTCCGGGGAAGGAGCACAGCATGTCTCACTCACCAAGAGAAATGAAAGGGGCAACCAAAAGGAAAGCTGGCCTCTCTGAGCGCCATTAGCACAATCATTGCTTGGTTCGGGGCTCTGAGCATTTGCTGCTCCTTGGAGGTTAGATGCATTCCAGTACATGAGTCCAGAGTTTGCCAATTCCTGTGGATCAGTGTCACCTTGAAAATGTGGCTGTTTCTAGACGAGCCCTATTCAAACACTGTGTGTACAAACAGGCTTTCCCTTTGTGGACGGCACTTGACAGACAGCCTGGTTTGGTGTCTGAAAGCCTGAAACTGCAGAGTAGTCTGCACTCGCCCCTGCGTGGTACTGTGCCACCAGCATCGTGGTGGGGTCCTTAAGAAGAAGTCCCTTCCTTTGGTTTTAGGGGGTTCTGCAGGGTCCAAGTTCAAACAGGACTTTGCCATTTGGGTAGCAACAGAGGTGGGGTCAGGGCCAGGGGTGAGAAAATAAGCATTTCTATAGCATTTTCTGTGCCGGGCACTATGTGAACCTCTGTAAGAGCACTGTGTGTGTCATGCTCCCCAAATCCTAATGGGTTGCTACAGTTACTGTTCTCCTTCTATACACAGAGAAATAGAGGTTCACGAGCTAAAGGAAGTAGCTCAAGATGACCACCCAGCCAGCAAGTAGCAGAAAGTTGAACTGGAATCTGCTTCCAGCACTTTCCCTCATGCTGCAGACAGCAACATCCTAGGTGAACTGTTTATATCACATAGGCTGCAGAGTGGGAGTTCCCTGTTTAAATAAGGGAAGAGTGTGATGCTGGGTTGGAGGAACCCCACCCTTTTTCTCCAGCCAGGCCTGACCTGAACACCGTCTGGTGATCAACTATCCTGGTTTGTCTGTGACATTCCCAGTTTGAGCTCTGAAAGTCCTGTGTCCCAGTTTTGCCCAGGATGGTTGGTCACTGTGGCCTTGGTCACCCCCGGACCAGTTGCAGAGAAGGCCGAGTGGCCTGACGGAGCCGTGTCAGGACAGCCTGGGAGGCCTTTTCAATTACATTAGCTTCTGGCGGCACTAGAGGGAGACGCCAGCCTCGCCTCCCCTCCCTTTCTCCCTTCCTGTGGCTCCCCGGGAGAGGGTGATTCAGCAGCAAGTCGGAAGCAGGCTAGACTGTGACCTACCGGGAGTGGAATTGCCAGGGGCGTGGGGGCTGTCAGCACCAGCTCCGGGCAAGAACTGAGCAGGGTGGGGAGGTGGGGAGGGGGTCTTGAGTTGGTGGGAAGCTGGACCTCTGACAGAGGGTCTGCTGTGCTGCCCAGGCCAGGACTGATTGCAGGGCAGCAGGAGGCGGGAGATCCCTGTCTCTCCCCACCCCGCCCCATGCCGTGGTATGTGAGCGATGGGGGAGTCCCAGCCACTGGATATCTAAGCTGCTTCTCAGCACATTCAACGGCTAAAAATATGAAATGGCTTTGCTAAAAGGTGCCCAACCGGAAACCTCCAAGAGGTTTCCTATTAGGGCCGCCCCTGCTCAGGCTGGAGGCCAGACCCTGTGGAAGGAGTCCTAGGCCTGCCAGTCCCACCATCCAGCCCCAGCCTGGGCCCCCCATGCCAGGGCCTCGGCCTCCACCCCATTAACCCATGTGCTTCTCAGGCCTCCAGGCCTGGCATTGCCCTCCTCCCCTGCACCCACTGGTGGCAGCATTTGGGGGTTGGTCTTGACCCAGAGAAAGCCCAGGTTCCCAGCCTCCATTCCCAGCCTCACCTACTGTGTGACCTTGAACATGTTGTCCAGCTTCTCTAAGCTTTGCTGTCCTCACCTGCCCAAAAAAGGAGACTACAAGATTCAGGAGTCCTTGAAGGGAAGGGCTCATCCTCTAGTTGAAGGACAGGCTGGCTGGGGTGGGTTGCGGGGAGTGGGCAGGCGTTGTCTGGAAGCTTCGTTGGTACCTCAAGCTCATTGTTCTTACTAAGCAAGATTTTCCTGGGGGTGGCTAGAGTCCCAGCGGAGGTTGTGGTACAGGGGCTGGAGTGCCCCCTGGCACCACTGCTGCCTACAGGGATTTCAGTGATTGAGCGGAGACTGTGCTGGACCTGGGGTTCTCAACCAGCAGCCTTGGGGCGTCGTCCAAGATGCAGACACTATGTTCATCAGGTCAGGGGTGGGGGCCACATCTGAACTTGTAACTCCGGCTCCCCAGATGAACCTGTTGAATGCTCAGGTTGAGAATCGCTGATGGGGCCTGGCACAGAATGGCCTCAGCAGCCGTGAACTATGTCCCTCTCCCACTCCTGAGCCTCGACATGCCCCCGTGACACGGTAATGACCTGCCTGTCTCCCCTTGGGGGCTGTTGACAAGCTCAAAGAGAATCATGGGCAGCGCAGCTGCACAAACAGAGTGGAGAAGATGCAATGACCATCACTGCAAGGAAGCCACGCCCCCCCATCTGGTCTGCTGGCCGCCAGGGGATGGGCAGTGGGCCACTGTGGTCCCCGGGCCAGAGGCTTCTCCTGCAGGACCAGCTGGGAGGTGGTGGGGCAGGGAAGGGGAGCTGATCCTGGCCCTCCACTCTCTGCCCTTCCTCAGGCCGTACCCAGCAATAAGGCCTGAGAAACAAAGTCTCTCCTTGGGAGATGCAAGTCTGCTGGGCTGGACGTAGCTGCCATGTAACACTCTCCTCCTCCTCACTGGGAATTCTCCCCACAGCAGAGCTTCCGTGGTTACAGCCAGGCACTTCTACACAGGGTCTTCCCCATCTCCATTCTGCCCCAGGGAGCTGACCCTGGCTCTGGCCTTCCTGGACTGACAGGCCGGGGACAGGGACAAATGGGAACTCTCCCACCTGCCTTTTGAAGGCAACAGATTCAGCAGGTTCCCCATTATCCCCCACCCGTGATGCAGTTTCATGGGGACAGGGGAGCTCATAAACCACAGCCCTTCCCCAGCTTGGATGACCCTGTGCAGTGACCAAACCTCATCTGTAAGGTGCGGATGAGAGAACCTCCTTGGTGTGGACGTGAGGATTGAAAGAGGCTCGGAATACTGAGGAGGTTCTCAAACAAGAGGGCTGGTGGGGAGGGGGAAGGGGATGGTATCAGAAATGGAGGTTCCTGGGCCTCAGCCCCAGCATTCCTACTCACAGGCTTCTGTGGAAAACCTACAAGCCTAGGAAACAGGGGTCCCCTCATCCTAGGCTGTGGAGGCAAAGCACCTTGAAGCTTAACAAATGGCCTCAAAGCCCAGGTCACCCCCTAGACCCCCAGGATTGGAGTCTTGGGGAGTCCAAGAAGGTGACTCCTTTCCCAGTGAACCTGCTGTCCTTCCTTCCAGTAGACTCCCTCTTTCCAGCCAGCAGACCTAGCTGCCAGTTCACTTCAACTGAAGCTGGGCAATTGGCATTTTCTTTGATCCCCAGGGAAACGAGCATTTGCCCTGGTCTCCACATAGATCACCATCTAGCCCTACCTGAGCATTTAATAGACCTGTCCTAGGGGCTCTCCTGAGGACTGGTGGATGCAAGGGTGCAGTTCAGTTCAGTTCAGTCACTCAGTCATGTCCGACTCTTTGCAACCCCAAGGACTGCAGCACGCCAGGCCTCCCTGTCCATCACCAACTCCCGGAGTTTACCCAAACTCATGTCCATTGAGTTGGTGATGCCATCCAACCATCTCATCCTCTGTCGTCCCCTTCTCCTCCTGCCTGCAATCTTTCCCAGCATCAGGGTCTTTTCCAATGAGTCAGTTCCTCACATCAGGTGGCCAAAGTATTGGAGTTTCAGCTTCAACATTGGTCCTTCCAATGAACACTTAGGACTGATCTACCCTTAGGATTGACTGGTTGGATCTCCTTGCAGTCCAAGGGACTCTCAAAAGTCTTCTCCAACACCACAGTTCAAAAGCATCAGTTCTTCGGTGCTCAGCTTTCTTTATAGTCCAACTCTCACATCCATACATGACTACTGGAAAAACCATAGCCTTGACTAGATGGACCTTTGTTGGCAAAGTAATATCTCTGCTTTTTAATATTCTGTCTAGATTGGTCATAACTTTCCTTCCAAGGAGTAAGTGTCTCTTAATTTCATGGCTGCAATCACCATCTGCAGTGATTTTGGAGCCCCCCAAAATAAAGTCTGACCCTGTTTCCACTGTTTCCCATCTATTTCCCATGAAATGATGGGACCAGATGCCATGATCTTCATTTTCTGAATGTTGAGCTTTAAGCCAACTTTTTCACTCTCCTCTTTCACTTTCATCAAGAGGCTCTTTAGTTCTTCGCTTTCTGCCATAAGGGTGGTATCATCTGCATATCTGAGGTTATTGATATTTCTCCCAGCAATCTTGATTCCAGCTTGTGCTTCTTCCAGCCTAGCGTTTCTCATGATGTACTCTGCATAGAAGTTAAATAAGCAGGATGACAATATACAGCCTTGACATACTCCTTTTCCTATTTGGAACCAGTCTGTTGTTCCATGTCCAGTTCTAACTGTTGCTTCCTGAGCTGTATACAGATTTCTCAAGAGGCAGGTCAGGTGGTCTGGTATTCCCATCTCTTTCAGAATTTTCCACAGTTTATTGTGATCCACACAGTCAAAGGCTTTGGCGTAGTCAATAAAGCAGAAATAGATGTATTTCTGGAACTCTCTTGCTTTTTCCATGATCCAGTGGATGTTGGCAATTTGATCCCTGGTTCCTCTGCCTTTTCTAAAACCAGCTTGAACATCTGGAAGTTCATGGTTCACGTATTGTTGAAGTCTGGCTTGGAGAATTTTGAGCATGACTTTACTAGTGTGTGAGATAAGTGCAATTGTGCGGTAGTTTGAACATTCTTTGGCATTGCCTTTCTTTGGGATTGGAATGAAAACTGACCTTTTCCAGTTCTGTGGCCACTCACTGCTGAGTTTTCCAAATTTGGCATATTGAATGCAGAACTTTCACAGCATCATCTTTCAGGATTTGAAATAGCTCAACTGGATTTCCATCACCTCCATTAGCTTTGTTTGTAGTGATGCTTCCTAAGGCCCACTTGACTTCACATTCCAGGATGTCTGGCTCTAGGTGAGTGATCACACCATCGTGATCATCTGGGTCGTGAAGATCTTTTTTGTACAGTTCTTCTTTGTATTCTTGCCACCTCTTCTTAGTATCTTCTGCTTCTGTTAGGTCCATACCATTTCTGTCCTTTATTGTACCCATCTTTGCAAGAAAATTTCCCTTGGTATCTCCAATTTTCTTGAAGAGATCTCTAGTCTTTCCCATTCTATTGTTTTCCTCTATTTCTTTGCACTGAACACTGAGGAAGGCTTTCTTAGCTCTCCTTGCTATTCTTTGGAACTCTGCATTCAAATGGGGATATCTTTCCTTTTCTCCTTTGTTTTTCGCCTCTCTTCTTTTCACAGCTATTTGTAAGGCCTCCCAAGACAGCCATTTTACTTTTTTGCAAGGGTGCAGGGAGGGGCTGAAGGCAGGAGCAGGGGCAGGAAGGCGGTGGGGGCAGGACTGGGAGGGAGCCTGTGGCTGAGCCTGGGTTAACTCCTTGCTGGAGGGCAGAGCAGGCTCCAGGCTGGAGCAGACCAGGGCAGGTAAAGCTGTTAACAGACTTCCCAGGTGACACAGTGGTAAGAATCCACCTGCCTATGCAGGAGACTCAGGTTCGATCCCTGGGTCAGGAAGATCAGCTGGAGTAGGAAATGGCAACCTGCTCCAGTATTCTTGCCTGGTAAATTCCATGAACAGAGGAGCTGGCAGGCTACAGTCTGTTACATACCTCTGGTCCTCCAGCAGTTATTTCTAGCGACAGGATTTGAACCCAGTGCTCACTGGAAGTTTAGCCACCATACCTGGCAGTATGCTCTTTCTACCCGCTGTTGAATTCCCCGGTTCCCAGCCTGAGCCTTTCTGGTCAGCATTAAGCCTACAGTCCCTATTCATCCATCACCACTGCCTGGCCAAGGGGTGCAGTTGGAGGGAACAAGGCACAGTGTGACCTCAGGGACCCATGGGTCTAGGGTGAGGGTGGACTTCCTTCAGAGGGTCACACCTGCAAGGGGAGGATGTCAGGCAAGACAGGTGAAGGAGGTAACATTTCGATCGTGACTTTAAAGGCTGAGTGGGCAAAGCACTGGGAGAGGAGGTTTGGCCCGGGTGGGGAGCGGGCTCCCGGTGGGCTGCAGGGCCTGGGTTCTAGCGACCACTCCCCGGGGCCTCAGTTTCCCTGTTAACAAAGTGCTTGGAAACCTGCCTCGTCCTCCCCCATCGGAGTACCGGGGAAGGTGCCTGGGAAAGGGCGCGAGTGGCCCACCGAGCGGGGGCGGGGCGGGGCGGGGGTGCGGGCGGCGGGGCGGGGCGGGGCGGGGCGGGGCGGGCCGATCGCGCCCGGAGAGGAGGCCGGGCAGGCGGGGGCCCCCGCGGGCTGGCGCGGCGCGCAGTGCGTGCGGCTGCGGAGCGCGCGGCTCGCCGGCAGCGGGAATCACATGAGCACCGGCCCGCGAGTGCCCTGCAGCCGCAGCGCAGCAGCCTCGCGCCCCCTCACGACCCTAACCATGTCTGTGTGTTGTTGCTTCTTTTTCAGAGACTACGGCAGTTCCAAGAGGAAATCAGGTAAGGGAGCCTCCGGTCGTTCTTCCCTCCAACCTTCCCTTCCGCTTCGTGCACGCGCCTCTCTGACCCTGCGGGGGACTTTCTGGGGGCTTGTCCTCGCCCGTCTGCCCCGTGGTCCTGCTCCCTTTCTGTTGCCCCCATCCCCAGCTCCTGCCGCCTAAGACCTCTGGTACTCGCACCCCCTCCTCCCTCCGCGTCCCTCGGGTTCTCTCCGGTGCTGATGGAAGTGGGAGCATTGAGAGTGGGGGGCCTAAGCCCCCTAGATCCGCGCTACGTGTGCAGGCGGATCCTCCTCCTGGGGCTGCGGGGCCGACTGCTGGGCACTGCTGGGATTTCTCCCTGGGTCCTTACCGCGGTGCGGCAGCCACGGAAGGGTTAATAGAGATGCTGGGTTTTCCCCGTGAGAAGGTGAGACCCGGGAGCAGGGCGTTGGGGGGTGTTGGGGGGGGGCAGGGATCGTGCCCGAGTGACTGTGAGTTTCTAATGCCTGAGGAGCAGCCTTGCCCTTCCTCCCCGGACTGTGAGCGCCTGGTCCACGCTGCGGGGGTGGGGGCTCTGCGCGGTGGCCCTCGGAGACCGGGTGGTAGGGCACTGACCTGCCCCGGCATTGGCCCAGCAGGTGCCAGGGCTCACCCGGAGTTTGCGAAGGGGGTGGAGACAGGGAGCGGCAGGGCAAGTCCTTGGGCGCTGTGTGTGCTGGGCGCTGTCCGCTGGGGTCAGGATTCTCGCGGGGAGGTGGGGGGAGGAACTGGGCAAATGCCTGCACTTGGGCGGGGTGCAGTTAATTGGGGGAGGGTGGTCCCTTGTATTTAGGGATGAGTGTGTACTGGGAGTTGCCGGAGGGAAGGGATTGGAACGACCTGTGTTATTCCTACTTGTGGGGGTGGACAGCCGAGGAGGGCGGTTCTGGCCCTTGCCGGTGTGGGAAGTGTGGAAGAATAGGTGGCTCGCAGTAGCGGCTCACCTTGTGGGCAGGTACTTGTGTCCAGGCGCTTTGAACCCTGGATCAGTAGAGGAATATGCCTCTGTGTGAAAGATGGGCTGTGAATTGGGGTAGCTGTGATTGCATGGTGTGTTTCTGTGTGTGGCTTCCTATGCTTTGTGTGTCTCAGTGTTTGCTTGTATGTTAATTGGGATGAGGAAAGATGTGTCCTATATAGAGGGTGTGGGGGGGGTTGTGTGTGTGCACATGGGGTTTCGTAGTTGTGTGCGCTTGACAGGTGTTCACTTGTTAGCTGTGTGTGCCGGTGTGTTGGCATGTAGCCATTTGTGGGTTGGCGTGTGTGCTTGTGTCCAGCTGTGGGATAAGACGTGCACACATGCCTGTCACCTGGGCAGGGGTGTTCCAGGTGTGCACCGCTGTCTGCCGGGGCATTTCTTCTGTGAACAGGAGGCTGAGGCTGCCTCATGAACGTGAACTGCAGCATCTTCTCCCGGGTCCCTTGTAGCCAGAGCCCCAGGTCGGGGAGCTGGGAAGGAGGGGCAAGCCTGGGAGCAGCGCTAGTGGTAAAGAGCCCGCCTCCCAGTGCAGGAGACTTAAGAGACACTGGTTCGATCCCTAAGTTAGGAAGATCCCCTGGAGGAGGGCATGGCAACCCATTCTAGTATTCATGCCTGGAGAATCCCATGGACAGAGAAGGCTGGAGGGCTAGCGGTCCATAGGGTCTCAAAGAGTCGGACATGACCAAAGTGACTTAGCACCCAGGTACATCCCCTCGTCCCCAAGAAACTTGCCCCGAACCTCAGAGATGCAGTGGCTGGTCGAGCCTGGACTGAGATTCTGGCACCAGTTTCATGCCCTCTCTGCCTCAGTTTCCTCATTCCTTAAAAAAACGGGGAGAATGATGCTCTCTGTCTCACATGTAGAAGATTCAAGAAGTTAACGCAGTAAAGTCCCTAGGAGACAATAACTGCTGGAGAAGCATGATTTATTGTTGTCTTCATCACTTTCTGAAGCCCTGGGACCCCCTGGTGAGTCCCTTCTCTACTCTCAGCCTCAGTTTCCTCCTCCGTAGAGTTGTGGCCTGGGCCAGATAGCCTCCCAGGTGCTCTGCCCTCAATCTCTGAGCCTCAGAGTCTGTGCTGCTTCCTAAGCAAGGCAGGGCCCCACCCAGGGAAAGCTTCCCCGGTTTCTCTGTCTTCCACTCTCAGGCCAGGAAAAGGATGGATGGAGAAATTTAATTTATGCTGCTGTGCTTATCATAATGGCCACTTACTGTCATGGTTAAAAGAGTCAGCTCTGGAGCCAGACGGCAGGAGTTTAGAGTCTGGCTGTTCAGACCTGGGGCATTCCTCCTACCCTGTCTGTGCCTGCCTTCCTTTCTGTAAACTAGGGATACTATTCTTACCACCTTGTAGAGTTAATTTTCTGGGTCAACTTGACTGGGCTGCAGTGCCCAGATATTTTGTCACGCATTATTCTGGATGTTTCTGTGAAGATGTTTTTTGAATGAGATTAACTTTTAAATCAGTGGACCTTGAGTAAAGCAGATTACCCTCCCTAATGTGGGTTGGTCTCATCCGATCAGTTGAAGGCCTTAAGGGAAAGACCGACCTCCCCCAAGCAAGAAGGAATTCTGCCAGCACCTTTGGACTTGAACTGCAGCTTTTCCTTGAGTCTCCAGCCTATATGCCTACCCCCAGCAGATTGTGGGCTCATCAAGGCCCCACAGTCACATGAGCCAATTCCTCCCTCTCTTCTTTCTCTCTCTTTCTCTATCAATAGTCTGTTTTATTTATCTGGAGAATCCTGACTAATACACAGCTCATGGTTATAATGAAAATTACATCAACTTCTATATATAAGTCTGCCTAGAACACTGCCTGCACCCTGGACAGTTCTCCTGAAGTGCTAGCTACTATTATTATTTAGTGAGCACCTAGTACGTACTGGAGGACTTCCCTGGTGGATCAGACGGTAAAGCGTCTGCCTACAATGCGGGAGACCCAGGTTCGATCCCTGGGTCAGGAAGATCCTCTGGTGAAGGAAATGGCAACCCACTCTAGTACTCTTGCCTGGAAAATCCCATGGACAGAGGAGTGTGGTAGGCTACAGTTCATGGGGTTGCAAAGAGTCAGGCATGACTGAGCAACTTCCCTTTTACTATGTACGGGCTACTTTATATATCTATTTCTTTATTTCCTACTCAGAGCCATGTTGCATGGTGGCTCATGGGATTCCCATTTCACAAATGAGAAGCTAAGTCTCCAAGGGTGGCTGCCTGGAGTCTGTGGCAAAGTGGGGGTCTGAGTTCGTGTTTGGAGTTCCACTCTGCTCTGTGATGAAGCTCATGAAGCTTCCCAGGGTGACTCCAGTCAGTGATGTTTGTGTAAAGAACACAAATGCTTGTTGCCTGGCCACCTCTTGTCACACTGTAGTCCCCAAAGCCCCAACTCATCCTCGGAGGATCTCCTGGAGGGATCTCCTATGGAGTGCAGAGCCAGGACTACGAGGCAGACCTGGGTGAACAGGAAGAAAGTGCTCAGACAGAGGGCAGGCTCACAGAGGAGGCAGGACTGGAGACTTTGATACCCAGAAGACAGTGTAGCCTCAAATTCATCTCTGCTCCTTCCCTCCATGGAACCTGCTCCTTCTCACACTTTCTTCCTCCCACCACCCACCCTGTTGCTCAAGCCCAGCATCAAGAAGTCATCCCTGACTCCTCCCTTCCTCTCACCTGCCCACCTGACCTCCACACCCATCCCCTTCTCCCGCCTCCACCATCACATCTGTTAGAAGCCCTCTTCATCCCTCAGAGGACCTCAGCGTCCTCTTCAGCCTGTCTGCTCCCACCGTTGCCCCTCCACACCTTTCTCCATGCCGAAGAGTGAACTCCTCCAAATATGGGTCAAATAAGGTACCTTTCTGAACCCCTGATCCCGGAGAGCCGTATGTGCTCTGGCCCCTGCCTACCGTCCCACCCCGGGCTCCACTCTTGCCCCTGCCCCCTCCTTCCCACCCAGCACTCTCGCACCTGTCACCTTCCATTCCTGAAATGCAGCAGGCTCATTTCTTCACATGGTCTGTGCGCTTGCTGTTCCCCCTGGCCTTAATGCTGTTCCCTGTTCTTGCACATGGCTGGCCCCTTAAGATTTCTGCTCAAAGAAGCTGCCCCATACTCCACTATCTAGCTGCCCACCTCAGGTCACCCTGCTTCTTCCCTGCATGTCGCTGCCCACACTCTCGTTACCTTGTGGGTTTTCTTGTGTTATCTGTGTCCCACCACCTTGAAAGCAGAGACCTTGCTGCAGGGCCCGCACGGGTGTCAGGAATCCCTGCTGCTGGTTGAATGCCAGGTGGATGGAAGAAGGCCTGGGTGCATGAATGACACTACAGGTCAGGAAGGAGAGTCGCTGCGGCCTCAAGTCAGGGATGTTGTCTGGAAAGAGGAGGAGTTTTGGTGATTAGAGGTGGAGAGCCGGGCCTTTGCCAAGTCAAGACACAGCACTTGCACACAGGTGGGGGAGCAGGACCCAGCACTGCAGGAGACTAGCTACTGCAGCTGCCCTTATTGAGCACCAGCTGTATGCCGGTAAAGTGTTGAGGTGACCGGAATGTGCCCTTCTGCCCTCAAGGGGTTTGCAGTCCGCTCTGAGTGATGAACTGCGCAGGCAACAATGTACTGTTGGACAGGGAAGCAAGCAAGTGGCATGGTTACCCAAGGAGGGGCCATCCAGGCCAAGGGCACAGCCAGTGCAAAGGCCCAGAGGTAGGAGCGTGCTGCTCTGCCTGCTCAAGGCATGGCCGGGAGGCCTGTGGCTGGGGGGAGTGGAGGGGAGGTCAAGGTTAGGGGGGAGAGCAGGGATGTGGGAGTGGGGCAACAGCTCAGACCTCATCAGACCTTCTAAGGGTTTCGGCCTTCACGGTGAGAAAGATGAAGAGCCACTGAGGCGTTCTGAGGAGAGGGGACATGATCTGCCTTAGCTCTCAGAATGGTTCTTTGTGACCAGTGAGTAGAGATGGTCAAGGGGAGGAGACCAGCGATGAGGGGGCAAGGACAGCAGCGGAGGGCAACGTGGGCCGTGGGGGTAGCTTATGCCAGATTGCCTGGGCTCCCATTCGCAGCCCTGTGACCTTGGGCAGATCTCTTCACCAGAGCTCCATGCCCTCACCTCTTCTGTTGTATTGGCCGGATTCAACTGGAGAAGCCAGACCCATAGGAGCTACTGTATATTACATTTCATGCAAGGAACTGGCTTATGCAATTGTAGGCCAGTCAGGCAAGTCTGAAACCCAAGAGCAGGCTGGGGTTGCAGTCCACAGGTGAAATTTCTTCAGCAGTAACACCTCAGCTCTGTTCATTAAAGCATTTCAGCTGAGGGACCCAGGGCCCCTCAGAGTATCAAGTGTAACAGGTGAAAGCCAGCTAATGTTGAACCTGATCACCCCTGCATAATACCTCCCGAGCCATTCCTACATGAGTGTGTGGTTGGATAACTGGGGATCGTAGCCTAGCCCGAGTGATGGGCACGCCCTTGAAAATGGAGTAGCGGCCACCTGCAGGAAAATGCAGTTTAGAGGGCGTGATGCAGTTAGAGGGCTTTGTGCCATGCCCAGCAGTAGGTGGGCCAGTCAGTGATTGGCCTCCCCCAGGTGAGCATTGCTGCAGGAGACCCCCATCCCCGAAGCCCCCCCGCCACCCACCCACCCAGAGCAGGGCATTCTCTTCAGACCTGAAAAGATGGGCTGGGGCAACTTACTTCTGGTAAGTTGCATGGCTCCAGTTCCGGTGGCTAGGAAGTTCCACCAGGGGGCGCCGGCGTCCACGGATCCTCTGGGATTGTGTCTGAGGTCTCATCCCACCCAGGAGTCCTGTGATGAGCTGCTGCTCATTTAAATTCAAATGAGGTTGCTCAAGTGTGTTGCAAGTTTGTTCTTTTAGGTCAGTTGATGCTCCTCGTGAAATCCTGTTTACTTTATGCTTTTCCTTGGAAACTTGGCGAGCTCACCCAGCTTCCATTTTAGTACCATACAGGTTGCATCATTGGATGAAGTTCATGAGATCAGTATTATTGTAGTCTGACGACAGAGAAGCGTGTCACCTGGAGTTCAGAGTTTCTGTTTTGGTGTCAGGCAGGGTCTGAGCTCCTGCTCTGCCATGTGTTTGCTCTGTGACTGGCAAGCTGCTTGACCTCTGACCTCATGCCTTCATATGGAAAACGGGGGTAAAAATAGTGCTTGCCTCTATGAATGGTAAGGATTGAATTAGCAGGGGGTGGCGCATAGCATGCTCCCAATGATAGCAGCTGTCATTATTATTCTTTTAATTATTGATAGGTTCAGAAAGGAAGGGGATTTGAGAGTTTAAAAGGACCTGGCTTGAAGCATAATTTTCATTCTGTGAGCTGAGGCTCTGGCCTCTTAGGAGATAGAACTTAGTCTCAGAATATTCTGTAGAGTTAAGACAGGCTCTGGAGCCGGAACACCTAGTTCTGTGTCCCAGCTCTGCCAGCCATGTGGTCTTGGGCAAGTCCTTAACTTCCCTGTGCCTCAATTTGCTCATCTATGAAATGAGTATAATGATAGCGCTTCAACAGGTTGTCTGAGGCTTGAATAGGAGTTAATACATGGGAAGTGTCTGGTGCAAGAGACACCAAGGGTTAAGCCATTTCTGAATAGGAGCAGCTCTTAAGCAGGAGGGACTACTGACTTTGGCATTATGTCCTGCAGGAGAGACTCCTTTCAAAGTGGGAAGGCTGTGTGTGCAGCATCTCATAGTTGCCAGCCAGCCCCCCGATAACCTGGGCAGGTGGTCTTATCCCCGTTTTATAGACCAGGGGAGGTAGGTCCAGGTCACCAAGGTCACCTAGCCAAGTAGACAGGATTCAAATCTGGCTCTTCCGATTCAAACCTTTTTCCACTGACGTCTTCCTTCCTGAGACCCCAGGGATCCACAGAGAGCAGGACTGGGCTCCAGAGACCGCTGGCAGGAGTTCCACAGACTGGGAGAGGGCCTGCCCCAAGAGAGCCCCCAACCCCACTGCAGTGTCTGTAGAGGGGACCCATTGGGCACAAGAGATTCTTCATGAGGTAAAGGGTCCCTTTGCAGGCTGTGACTAGTATCCCTTCATTTCTCTTTGTATGAATTTGGTCTTTAATAAGGTGTATTTGGCTTAAAGCAAAACCTGCCTGTAGGTTCTGACTACTATAAAAAAACAGTCTGCCCTCCTTTGACAGAGGAAGTGACTAAGAGAGGGGCCGCTGCCTTCCCAAGGGGAGGGGCAGGCAGAACCTGGCTTCCTGCTCATGGCACTCCCACCAAATCCTGGAATGAGGCAGGGGTGTGAGGAGGGCCAGGGTGAAGCAGAGAAAGCAAGTCTGTGAAAGCCTCTGATGCCTCATCTTCCCCTGGGACGAATGCACCCCCACCCCACCCCAGGACACAGAGTAGGGCCAGCCTCTCTCAGACCCTGGCCCACCCTGCTTACCAGCCACAGAGGAAGAAGGGCAGAGACAAAGCAGATGACAGCAGCTTTCAGTCCTCCCCTGGAGGCTTTCATTTCTTTTAAGTGATTACCGGTTCCTGGCCTCATGGAGGTCACAGCTCAACTGTGAAAGCAGGATGTGCTCGGGGATTCATTGATGAATGAGGGCCAGGGGGGGTTGTGATGCAGGGGAGTCAAACAGAAGGGGCTGGGGTGGGGGTGGGGGGCACCAGCCAAGAGGGGAGGGGCTGGAGATGTTTGCTGGAGGATGGAAGGGGTGGGTATGAGCAGAGAGTGGACCAGATACTCCTGTTAGAAGAGCTGGGTCTGAGCAAGGACTCTGAGTCTGGGATGTGTTTGAGAAGTTTGAGAGAAGAAGAGGTTGTCTAGCCTGGCAGACATGAAGGGCTAGGAAGAGGAGGAGGGCAGGAGATGCGTCTGGAAAGGTAACCTGGGAGAATATATCAGCAAGCCTTTTCCAAAGCTTTATTTTCCGCCCAAGCCATCCATCCTCAGGGAGAAAGGCCCAGGCTGCTTGGAGAACACGGCCAAGACATTCCTGGCACCCTCCAACGGCCTGTTCCAAGAGCAAATGTGTCTCGTGAAGGCATTGCCTTCTGACGCATCTCGCCCGGGCTGGTGTTTTTAAATAATTTTTATTTGTGTGGCTCTGGGTCCCCAGCCTGATGTCACCCCTGAAGTTCAAAGCCAGCTAACTGGGAATGAAGGAGGCTGACTGGTTTGGCAGTTCCACCGCCAGCCTATGTGGCAGTGATGTGATGGAGAAAGTGTGTGTCTGGCCACAGGCAGTGTGGTCCCACTGCCCTACCAGCCTGGACACACGGAGCAGGGGTGGGGGAGGGGAGGGCTCCCCGAATCCTGGGAGGACATATCTCACACCTGGGAAGTGAGGCAACTAGCGGGTGGGTAGCCTTGATCCCCTCCATCCCGCTTGCTCGGCTTCTTTCTGCCCCTCAGTCCTGTCAGCTGACTTCTCTTGCTGGAGTGATGGGAAGATGGTCTGGAAGGGGACAGCATGTGCTAAGGCCCAGGGGTGTTGCTGAGAGTCCTGAGCCTGCTTGTTGAAGCACAGATTCTCAGACCCAGGTCTACCATTGAATAAGCAGCTCTGGGGATGGCACCCAGAAACACCAGCCAGCTTTGATGGGCTCCCCAGGTATACCCCAAGATCCAGGCTGGGTTCAGTTTGGGATGGGTCATCCATATAGGTTGGTGGCCATATTCAGGGTAGGCAGAGAGTGAGGGGGCAGAAGGCTTGGACCCCCAGGGTGGACTGTGACTCAATGGGGCTGCTCCTGGAAGGTGCATTTGGTCATGTCCCTGGGGTGAGGGGCGGGGGCAGTTAAGAGGACAGCTTTGTTTCCACAAGGTCTTCTTCTTCAGGGGAAGAGACGCCTACATTGTGGTCCAGCAAATCCCTGCTTGGGCTTTTTGGTTTATAAACATGTGACAAAAGAGGCAACATTTCCAGTAACGACAAAGCCAGTGGAAAAACAAAGATTCGGGGGAAATGTGCATTACTTATTGTGTTAGCACCTTTTTCTGCTCTGAACTTTGCTTTGTTTAGAAACAGAAATGTGGCGTGTGTAACTCAGTTGGCTCGTGACATTTTTATAATTGGTCAGTCCTGAAATGTGGCGGCAAAGAAAAATTTTCCAGCGTTTCAGCGAAACTTAGACTTTTGCGAGGAAAAAAAAGTGTTTTTCCCCAACTCTTTCTGCTTTGCCCCCTGGATCTTGTCATCGACACATGTGACCCAAGCAGCTGGTAAGAAGATGGATTTTGTTAACATTAGAACTGCATTCTTGTACCAGGAAAACCAAGCCATGTCAAAAATTCCCTTCACTTCCCTGTGCTCATCCTCTTCAAGATGCTTCCTCCTGATGCTGCATTTGGCTAGTGGGTACAGTGGTGTAGGAAAAGCCCCCCGCAGGTGTCTGCCTTTCCTGTTATCCAGGGTCTCCCCCTTGGCCCTGGGCCACCTTAGGCTCCCTGAGTGTTGGATCAGTGTGTCAGGGTTGGGTGCATAACTGTTCCAGGCAGGAGGGTGAGGTCCTTGCAACTCTGTGATGACAGCTAGTGAAACCAAATTAAGACTGTCTCTGTTGGCATCAGCTCCCCTGGGGAGACCTTGCAAACAGGGCAGGTTTTAACATCCTCTGTCCCGGATCTGTCCAGGTCAGGCAGTTTCTCCTTGTCTGCCTCCTGGTCCGCATGGTCTGGCCACACACCGTCCCTGCCTGGAGCCCAGTGGCTCTGGGAGCCCTCTGTGAGTTCCTCACTGGCATTTGGTCACAGGGTTCTGAGTAAGAGGGCCCCTTCGTCAACTTCTTCAGTGACCTCGGTTGCCCTCTCTGCTCTAAGCCCAGGGCTCCGCCGACACTCATGGCAGCTCTGCCAGAGGTGGAGCTGGGGGAACCCTCGAGGGCTAGCTAGATTGATAAGAAGTGAGTTTCCTGATGGATGCTGGTATCAGGCTCCCTAGGATTGGGTGTTCCTGCCAGACCTTGAGCTGACTCCCTAGCACTGGCTGTGGCTGTCATGTAGATTTTGTCCAGTGAACATCTCAGGATCCCCTCTATGCCAGGCCCTGTGGTCCAAGCCCAGGGATATTGAGGTGCGCATCCTGAGGTCTGGGTCCCGGTTGGGTCGAGGAGGTGGGAAAGTAAGCAGCAGTTACGGTGTGATGTCCAAGTGCTACGATGGGGGGCAGGGTGATGGAGGGAGCCTCCCCCAGGAGGCATAGATCTGCTTGGGGGTGGGGTGCCGAGTGAGGCCTTCCACCCTGGTTCCCTGAGGTTTTCAATGAGTCAGCCTGGAGGAGAGGGAGAGCAGCCTGCAGAGGCATCTGGGCAGGCTCAGCATTGGCTGTGAGAGCGCTCCACGTCCTTGCCACTGGACTGGGGCATGTCCTCCGTGTCCCCCGATACCTTCTGGGTGGTGCTGTTTCAGAGATAACCACTGCAGATGGTCACTCATTCACTAAAGTTGTTGAAGCTTAAAAAGTTCTGATTTATAAAATAATACACGTGCCTGAGTTGGAGAGAACTTGCCCCAAAGACCAAAGGCCCCTCTGACCTGTTCCTTATTGTTAGCAGGACTGTGGCTTCCAGTGGTCTCCTGGGGGCCACGTGCACCGTTTCCATACGATTCCAGGGTCACAACACACCCAGCCAGGTGCCCAGTGCTAGGAAGGGTTAAATCCCTGACTGACAGATGGGTCTCTGTTGGGGAGGAACTCTTCATCTACTGGGTCTCCCTGGCAGCTGATGGTTGACTCGGATTGACAGGGACAAAGGAAGAGCAGCCCTTTCAAGTCACAGGTGAAGACCAGGGGGACCCTGAGAAGTGACCCCACCTTCCCACACTTGCGCAGTGAGCCACGCCAGGGCTCTCTGAGCACTGGTCTCCTCCCTGGCTTTCCCTCAGAGTCCCAGAGCTGTGGTGCCAAAGAGTTAACTTCATGCTCCCCCAGAGAGCTTGCACACTCCTGACCCTCCCAGCTGCGGCCTCCTGGGCACAGCTCAGTCACGTGAGAGCCAGATGTGGGGATTTCCCAAACTATGTGTGTGTGCTTGTGTGTGTGTGTGTGTGTGTATGAGAAAGAGAAAGCATGCATGCATTCGTGTGCACACACATAGCCTTCTCTGTTTACGTGGCATCTGAAAGCTCGGGGGATTGGTCCAGACCCACGCAGAGCAGGAGCGGGATGGGGGTGAGGAGAGGCCTAAGGCTGCAGGCACACACCCTGGGAGGCTGTGCCGAGCTCTGCTGAGCCCTGCTCCCACCAGACATCATAGATAAGCCAGTTGTTTTTGCTCAGACTCCCATTTCCTGCAACATCCATCTTGCCATAGACCATATTGCTCATGGATAATTTTTTTAAATCTCTTTGAAGGGCTTTACAGCAGATGCTGGGAGCCTGCAGCTTCCAGGGATGTTCTGCCGGGCTTGGGGGCCTGCCCGTGAGTTACCTTGTGCGGCACCAACTAGGCTCAGGGTCTTCCCCAGCCTGAGGATGCCTGTATGTGTCTCGGGCCACCCCAGCCAAAACCTAGGCTAGAGGGAGTGCAGGGCCCTGGGGATCAAAAAGGCCCTGGAGCAGTGGGGTCAGCCAGAACTCACTTTCCCCACGAAACCTCGGGGACTGGGTGCACTGAACAGATGTCCTTCCATCAGCCACCGGGGACTTTCTGGGTACCGTCTGCTGTGTTCAGCGTGCTGTGAGGAGGCTGAGAGGGTTAAGACCCCGACGGAACTTCAGATCTGGTTGGAGAGACTAGAGACAAATCTTGACGAAGCACCTGCTCTTCAGACGCTTGATAGGACTACAGCGCTATCCATACATTCTAGAGCCAGTTGACACAGTGAACAACACAGAGACCCTGCCCAGGGCAAGATGCGGGCGGCCTGCAAACCTTGAAAAGGGGGTCATCCTCAACCCCACAAGTGAACTCTGCCTCTAGTCCCTGCTCACTCATCCCACCCCAGCCTCCCCTGACAGTGTCCAGCCAGATGTCTCTGTGAACCCTGCTCCAGAGGTGGGGTCCAGCAGATGCAAGGCCTCCAGGTCTCAGCCTTACTGCGTGATCCCCCTGCACCCAGCCCTGCCTGCGGTGTTTGGCTCTAGCCTGTTCAATGGTCAGGTCCAGGCAGCCTCAGTGGTGCCAGGCGGGTGGCTGAGGGAGCCAAACAGGCTCCCCCAAACCTCCATGACCCCTGAAGCAGTCAGGAACGCCTGGGAGAGTGTATTTGATTGTAAATATCTGTGCACCATCCCTGAGGCTGGAGAGTCAGTGGGTCGTAGCCGGGAGCCTCCAGCTGTGGTAAGTGCTCATTAGATAGTTGGCAGTGGGTTCATTGATAATCTGATGGCAGAAGTCCAGTCTGGAGAAAAGAAGGCGTTGCATTTTTTGTGTGGCCCTGGGATGGGGTTGTCAGTGCTGGGCCCATTGCTGTCTATGCTATCTCTCCAGGCTCTTGTGGAGACGGAGCCAGGGGAGGGGCTGGACTGCTGGGCAGGGGCCTGGAGACCCAGCAGCCGCTCACTTCATCTCTGGGCCTCTGTTTCTGCTGTTGCTACTGCCTCATTCTCACCGCCTTTGGCCCGGGGAGCTGGTGGGTGGGAGAACTGGAGAGGGGATATCCTAGTAAGTGGGGGAGGACCACCAAGGCAGGCCACCCCAGGGAGTGGGGGTGTGGCTGGGATCCGGGAACTCTGAACAGTGTGAGTTTGTGTCTTCCATGCACACCAGTGCCTTGGCGTGGGGAGAGGTGAGGGCCAGAGAGCTGAGGGGGAGGCCATCACCCCAAGGGGCGGCTGTGGGGTCAGGCAGCAGCTGTAGGAGACCTCCCCACACAGGGCCCCTCCGTCCGCCCACAGTGCAGCTGATGACCACAACACCTGTCTTGAACCGGGAAGCTGAGGGTCTTCAGAGCAGGGTGGAAGGAGGAGGCAGGGCTGCCTGGCAGCCCCCCTGGGCAGCTGCCTTGGCCTCTCTGCCCACACCCACTTGGGCTGGGCTCTCTCTGCTGGCCCCAACCTTGGCCTCTGTGTGGGTGTCCTTGGACTTAGTCCCCACGGGGCTCTGGAATGGCTCCAGCACACCCCCCCACCCCATTCCCCACCTGAGCCGGGAGACTGACTGTTCTCTGACCGCCTGGCTCGGTGGCCAGCGGTTTAGTAGTGCATTCCTGCCCCAGGCTGGGCTGCCCCCACATGGACTCTGGATTCTGGGAAAGGCGAAAGAGAAAGAGACAGGCCCCTTCCTACTGAGAGCAAAATGAGAGAAATATGGCTGTGTTTACCAAGGGAAGCCCAACAGAAATAAACGAGCCTCCCTTGGCCAATGGCCAGGGTGGTGGAACCAGAGAATGAGGTCCCCCGTTTTTATACCCCTTTGTTCCCCGTTCCCGCCAGCTTGCCTGGGCTCCAGTCGGACCCATCACTTCTTTGCTGTGGGGCCTTGGGGAAAACCTTAACTTTCTTGAGCCTCACTTTCTATGTTTGTGAAGTACAGATTGTCGTCAGGATTAAACTAGATAGTGCCCGTCAAATGGTCTTGCGTGTTACAGAAGTGGGAAATAGTATGTTTGTTCTAGCCTCAGCCCTGCTGCTCACTTGCTGTGTGATTTTAGGCACCCTTCTCTCTGGTCCTAAGTCCCTACATGCTCCTTCCAGCCTTGTTTGTTTAGTTCAGAATTCTTTGGCTCAGAACCCTCAGACCTTGGGCAGGACCAGCAACATAATTTATGGGGCCTCTTGTTCATAAATTATTAAACATCTCAAACTGGGGACAGAAGAGTGTTAAAGCAAGCACAGGGCGGGTCACACGTCACACTGCCCTGAAGCCAGCCCGGCCTCAGAGGTTACGGGCATCAGAGGCAGGGCCAAGGGGCTGGGCTGTGACTGTAGCAGCACTGATCCCTTACCCCTCCAGTCCAAGGGTATGATCTTTTCATACTGTTAAGCACTGATGACGAGCTGGAGGCTGCTGCTCACCCTGGAGCAAGCTGCAGAAAGGTATCCCCTGTGGGCAGGAGCTCACACACCTTACACTAAACTGTCCCCAACTTGTACCTTTGTGACTTGGGACTGTTTGCGCTATTACTTGCTCTCTGTCTTGGCCATCTCAATTCATGCCATGCTTTTTCCGGATGCCATTCATGCCACTTACACTGTCGTGCCTGTTTCCGCTGCTCTGAGCATGATGACCTATTTCAGGCCCCATATATCATGTAGGTCAAGCTGCTACTTCTTTGTGAAGGCCCGTTAGCCCTGGAGGGCTCTGGAAAAGATTTGAGTTACTTCATGCCTACGACAGGGCACTGCCTGCAACAGGGATATATGGTCTCCTAGCGAAAAAGTAGTTCCTTCTCCTTCTACTATTAAATTATAGGACTAGTATGGCTCAGAGAGTAAAGAGTCTGCCTGCAATACAGGAGATATAGGGGACCCAGGTTCAATCCCCGTGTCAGGAAGATCCCCTGGAAGAGGAAATGGCAACCCGCTCCAGTATTCTTGCCTGGGAAATCCCATGGACAGAGGAGCCTGGCTGGCCTCAGTGTCACAAAGAGTCGGACCTGACTGAGCGACTAAGGACAATTAGTTGATGGCCTGAAAGCAGTGGCTGAGTTCCCTGGTGGCCTAGTCAAAAAGGGAAAAGAAGCATGTGGCATCCATAGGCAACTTTAGAAATCTAGCCCTGTGTATAGTTCCCTTGTACAAAAGCAGAGAAAAGACTCGAATACCACAGATATTTAGAAATCCATTCGGGGTTGCAGTGAGGTAGGAACAATAGAATTCCCGAAGAGAGAGGTCTTGGGTGTTCAAGTACGCTGAGATACTGCAGAAGGGAAGGACACAGAGAAGACAGTGGAGTGCTCACTCCCGGCAGGGGTCCAGCTCCTCCTCCCGTCCCGGGAGCCCAGGGCGGGGGCCATGTAAGCCGATAAGGCGGGTGACCCTGCCCTGGTCCCCCTCAGCCCCTGGTTGCTTTCATTCTCCAAGGAGTTTGTGCTGCTGGCTGTTCTGTGTCTCTCCCACCTGGGCTCACAGCCCACTCTGGATTTATTAGTTTGGATGGGTGGAACTTGCTCTACACCAGGGGAGGATTCCTGGAAGTATGGTTGGAGACTAGATTTGGTTAAACGGAACCCAAATCTCACTGCTCTGGAGTTACTCAACATTAAAAGAAACCTTATTACAAACCAACGGGAGTCCTTTTCCTAACTGAAGTCTACCCAGGTGTTTAAAATGTAGTCCGTTTGCTTATATGTGTTTGAGGGGAACATCCTTAAAGTTGGGGGCCCCTGAGGTATTGTTCTTTGACTTCTCATAACCACCTGGACTTGACCCGAGTCAGGTTCAGCACCTAAGTGTCAGGACTTGCTGACCTGGTTTCCTCTGGGCCTGGATTCTTGCTGCCAGTAAGCCAGGAGGGGTGGCTGTGGCAGGGACCCCGCCTCCTGTGGGGTGACCTCAGGAGGGACCCTGTCTCCACGTTTCCTGTCTCCCAGGCACACGCTGCTTTCATCACCCGCTTTGTCCCTATCGCCCACTCCCCTTCTGTATCCAGAGGCCTAATTCCTCCTGCTCCGGAACCTTTCAGGGGCACTAGGCCACTTTGCTCTTAAAGCAACCCTGGAAAGAAGACGACGAAGTAGATATTTTTATCACCATTTCACAGAAGGAAAGGGGGCTTGGAGATTTGCTAAATGCCCAGAATCAGTGAGCTAAAGTGGCAGAGAAAGCACAAGAACCAAGATTTTTTAAAAATTCTTGCTCCAGTTCCTCTTTGTCCTATGTGCCACCTGAACTGTTGGCCTGCTTCACTGGAGTTTCATATACTGAGCATGTGTTCAAGTGGTTTTCCCAGGAAAGGCAGTCTGATTCTCTGGAAAGATTTGTTTCAGCTGTGGTGCACTTGTGTTATGGAGCCTAGCGGGTTTCTACTGGAAGAGCTTAGAACATGAAACCAGTATCTTGGAGATCAGTGGGCCCCAAATGCCTGATTTTACAGATTGGCCCAGAGAAGTCAGGCCACTTGCCCAAGGTCACACAGCCAGCAAAACCAGCTGTGCAGATTCCCAGTTACATGCCCCGTGCTTTCCGCCAGGCCCCGTGACCCTGCTCTTAGGCCCCTTGGTTCTGTCACCAGAGATGGGGGGTGGAGACGGCAGGGAGGACAGGAAGCAGTTGGTTTGTGTCACTCACAGCTGCTCATTTGGCTGTGCCTGCCTCTTGCTCCTTCACCCTGTCCCTTCATCTCGCCATTTTCCCAGCCTTGAGCCTGCAGCCATGTCTGCCTCCTGGCTGGGGGGGCCAGGTTTGCGAGCCAGGGGCCTCTCCTCCTCATTCATTGTAATGAGGTGGGAGAGGGGAGCATCCTTCCCACCCTGGGAGAGGGCTTGCTCTGGTGGGCTGGAGAGAAGGCACTGCAAACGGGGGTGGGATTTGGGGTGGGAGCCACGGAACTGGGTTAATTCTGTGGATCTCAGGGACTGGGAAATAAATCACGTTTTTAAAAGACCTTTTTTTTTTTTTTTTTTAAAGACACGCTTGTTTCTGGTCCGCTTCCCATTTTCCTTTGGAAAGAGGAAAGGCCTGCTTATTGACGGGGGAGGGGGTGGGCACGAGCTCAGGTTGTTCCATGTTTAGGCGTGGGGGCTCTGTTTCCAGAGGCCAAGGGACCTCTTCCTGTCCACCGGTCCTGGCCTGCCCAGATGCCCATGCCCCAGAGGCCTGGAAGGGCATCAGACCCTTCAAGATGATGATTGAAGAAAGATCAACCAAGCGGCAAAGGCCTTGTGAGTATTTAGTCCACAGCAGCACCCACTTCTGTCTCCTGGGGGTTTGGAACAGCTCTCCTTCTCTGACAACCTCATCTCCTAGCCTGCTGCTGCTGTTGCTAAGTCGCTTCAGTTGTGTCCAACTCTGTGCGACCCCATAAACAGTGGCCCACCAGGCTCCGCCATCCCTGGGATTCTCCAGGCAAGAACACTGAAGTGGGTTGCCATTTCCTTCTCCAGTGCATGAAAGTAAAAAGTGAAGTTGTTCAGTCGTGTCCGACTCTTCACAACCCCATGGATTGCAGCCTACCAGGCTCCTCCATCCATGCGATTTTCCAGGCAAGAGTACTGGAGTGGGGTGCCATTGCCTTTTCCTATCTCCTAGCCTCAGTTCAGTTCAGTTCAGTCACTCAGTTGTGTCTGACTCTTTGCGACCCCATGAATCACAGCACGCCAGGCCTCCCTGTCCATAACCAACTCCTAGAGTTCACTCAGATTCACGTCTCCTAGCCTAGGAGTTGGCAAATCACTGCCCACAGGCCAAGCCCAGCCCACCATGTGGTTTTGTAAATAAAGCTTTATTGGCACACGGCTCACTCATTCCTCTACAGGTTGTAACATCAGAGGTGAGTCGTCTCAACAGAGACCACATGGCCCACAAAGCGTCAAATACTGACTCTCTGGCCCTTTGCAGAAAGTCTGTCGACCACCTGTTTTAGCAGAACACGTCTTCCTGGGTTCACCAGGCTCAGGCCAAATGATTTCGTTGGCTCACTGACAGACATTAGCACTTCCCAAACATTTCTTCCTGAAGAACCCGAAGGAAAGTGCACAGAGTAGTGAAGCCAGCAGAGATGCAGAGAGGTGTGGGCAACCTGTTAGCTGGCTCCCCCAGGGCTGAGTGGGGCTGGATGGCGCTGGGAGGGGCCTGGCACTAGCTTGCCCCAAGGGGGTGAGGGTGGCCTTACTGGGTGTCAGCCCACTGGGCCTTATCTGGGGCACAGTGGCGAGAAGTCATAGCCCAGCAAGATCTGGCTCCAGACAATGAAGCCCCACGTTCTGGGCCTTATCTGGGGCACAGTGGCGAGAAGTCATAGCCCAGCAAGATCTGTCTCCAGACAATGAAGCCCCACGTTCTAAACTCAGACCCACTCAGCTACAGCAGTTGAACGCCTCTTGCCTTGGAGTGTATCTTTCTTGTCATGGCCCTACCAGGGTGTGAAAGCTGGGCCAGCCGGGTTCCTGCTATCCCAGGAAGCTTCTGGCTGCTAGGCCCAGTAAGAGACTCTGGCCGCAGGATGCTTGTCTGTGGGTATAGTTCCCCCAGCATCCCGCTCCCCCCAGTTCCAGCTGACCCAGGCTCTTTGGTAGGCAACTCTGGGTGCCAGCATCTTGGTGCATCTAGTATCTTATTGCCATCTGGTTCTCATCCTCATAGCTCCAGGAGTCTGACTTTCCTGCTCCCCAAAAGCTGACCAAACCAAGCTCATGGGATATGCCCAGGGAAGAGGTTCAGAGAGGTTAAGTGACTCTATCAAAGGCACAAAGCCTAGATTTAAATTCAGACAGACTCTAGAGACCTCCCCAGACCTCCCCAGTAGAGTCCCACTTTGTTGGTTTTACAGTGAACTCTGGAAGGGCCGGGCTCCCAGGTCTACATGGGGAGCCCACCCGCAACTGGAAGGTGGCTTGCTGAGCAAGGGAAAGTCAGGTGCTCTAAATGGTGAATAGCTACGAACTGAAGCCTGAACTGGTTTCCCCACAAGAGATGGACACTGTACTGGCTGTGTGACCTTGGGCCAAGTTACTTAACCTCTCTGGTTCATTTTCTTCATTGGCACAATGGAGGGAATTCCTTATTATTGTAGGTTTAGCGTGAAAAATAGATGAGTCACCGTATGTAAAGTGCTCGGCACAGTGCCTGGTGCACAGTCAGTGCTGTATACGTGTCACTGCTGCGATGACTGTTACGGCTGTCTGTCAGGTTGCTGTCCTGGCTGGTGCTGGGCAAGCAGTCCAAGGCTTTTCCTCTCAGACTTGCTTCTCCACGTTTCCTTCCCACTGCAGCCGCTGCGTCCAATGCTATTCTTGCTTGGAACCAGTGAGCAGTTCAGTAGAGGAAGCACCAGCTGGGGTGTCCCAGACCTGGTTCCATTTCTGCTCTACTACTGTGGCCTCATTGGAACTTAGGCCAGTTCCTTCCCTTGTCTGAGCTCAGATTCAACCCGTGTAAAATGAGGCATACCCAGCTCAAGGACTCTCGAGTGTAAACAAGCCACTTTACCCTATAGGTAAACTGTTATCGTGATGCGCTGACCCTGTGATAGTCTAGAAATGTTCACACCATTGATTAGGCTAGGAGCTTTTTTTCTCATAGTGTTACTGTTTCACATCTCATGATCTTCGGTTATTTTAGATGCTTTGATTTTGTTCCTCTTGGCAGGAGGATGACTTTTAACCTCATCTGACAGATGAGGAAACTGAGGCCCAGATCCCACATGACTGTCTGAGCCTGTCGAGAGCCCTCATTTTTTCTGGTTTCTAAAGGGCCCCATTCTTCTGTGTTAGAGTTGGGGGTGGGGCAGTTGGGACTTTTTAAAATGAAGCTTCCTTCCATTCTGCCAGGGCCTGTCTTCTAAAGTGAAAGAAAGTGTCAGTCGCTCAATCGTGTCCGACTCTTTTCGGCCCCGTGGACTGTAGCCCGCCAGGCTCCTCTGTCCACAGAATTCTCCAGGCAAGCATACTGGAGTGGGTTGCCATTTCCTACTCCAAGGGATCTTCCTGGCCCAGGGATCGAATCCGGGTCTCCTGCATTGCAGGCAGATTCTTTACCATCTAAACCACCAGGGCTTGGGCAAGGGCTGGACAAGACATGGAGGCCCAGCAGTGTGGTGCCTAGAGGCTGGAGGCTGGCCTTGGGCTCTCCAGCCCTGATGGCTAAAGCTCCAGGCCCAGCCTGCCGAGCCTGCTGGCCTGGTGAGGATCCTTGGAGCCACCAGGCCCTGTGGGGCCAGCCACCCACGTGGCTAGAGAGGAAGGTCCAGGCTGCCTTCTCCGGGGCAGTGATAACCCGCGGGCCCTATTCCAGGCCGGGATTGTGGAGGATTCTCTGTGCTCCAGAGGATTCCTGCGTTTTGCAGACACCTCATTATCCCCGTCCTGGCCAGCAGCGTCCCAGCGCCTCTGTAATCACTCCGGCCCACGCCCAGCAGCCGTCCCAGGGCCAGGAAATCACTCCCCTCCCCTCCCCCGCCTTCCGCCGCTGGCCCAATGCGGCGCCTGCAACCACTCGCCGGTGGACCTCCTGCCTGCCTAACGGTTCTCTCTCCTCCTCTGATTCTCTCCTCTCCTGCTGCTGCTTGCTCTCGGGGGGGACTCGGAAGTGTGGCTCTCCAGCTGGGCTGAGTCTCCCAAGAAGGACGTGACAGGTACCGCCCGGTGTGCATGTGAGCGCATGCATGTGAACATGTGTGTCCCCGCGTGTGGGCGTGGGAGCCGGTGCCCGCCGGCTGCGTTCTGCCTGCTTCCTTGTGATGTGTAGCAGCTCTTTGTCAGCATGCTGGAGTCTCCTCAGCCCGCTCTTGTCCCTCCCGCTGGCCTTCTCTGCCTTCCCGTCGACCCTTTTTTAGGTTCCAGATCCGGCCTTGGAGCCCTTTGAGGGGTGATGACCACACAGCACAGTGTGGAAGCAGATGCTCCCTGGACCCGGAATGTGTGGGTTTACATCCCGGCTCTGCCGCGTCCTGGTCTCGGGTTACGTAACCTCTCCAGCCGCCCTAAGCAGATTCAGCAGCATCTCCTCGGAGCTGGCACACAGAAAGTATCCAGGCGGTACTGAGACTGCCATCCCCATCCACCCATGTGAGGTGGGCCAGCTGAAGGTGATGAGCCTCCCTCCAGGCTGTTAACCCCAGGCAGAGAGCTGGAGTCCCCACACCCCAGCTGAGGCAGTGGCCGGTGAGGGGTGTGGGGAGTCCTGTAACTGTGATGAAGTCACAGCCCCTGTGCCCCAGGGATCCAGAGTTTGGACCTGCCTCTGGTCTCGGGGACCTTCCAAACCTGGGGCTGCCTGGCCACTGATGGCCCTCAGGGACTTGGGCTTGTGCCCTGTGTCCAGGTGGGGCTGGGCCCAGGGTCAGAGGCTTGCTTTTTGCCTTGGTCTTACTGGACGATGGCAGAAAACCCTAGAGAGCAATGTTCTAAGCTGTGAGATGGGGGTGGTGTCAGGTGGGGATGGGGATTTCCAGAAAGGTCTTCTAGAAGCCTCTCCATTTCTGTGAGTGCCACCTGGCCCTCCTTCCTAGCCCAAACCTGAGAGCAGAGATGAGGCTTGGGTTTGGGGCCCAAAACAGAAAGGTCAGAGGTCGAGGGGAAGGGGCTGGACCAGCCCCATCCTCACACAGCTGTAGGCTGGAAAGGGGAAGTGAACATACTGGTGGGGGCGGGGGACCCCTTGCCTGTCCCAGGCCCCTCACGGCCATCCTTCTGGTGTTGCCTGTGACAAGGGCCTCGGCCTGAGCTAATCACTGGGCTCCCGGCCCTCTTTCCCCTCTCCTGAGCCAGTGAGCCAGAGCCCACTTGGCCCACAACAATACATTTTATTCACCAAACGTATGGCCTGGCTGCCCGAGGGCCTATGGAGAGGCCAGCAGGCGGAGGCCGGCCTGGGAAGAATCCGTTGTGAGGGACCGAAGGGACCTTGGTGGGACGCCCAGGGTTTGGGGGGTCATGGACAGTGTGGGGAGTGGGGCGTGGGGCCACTGTAGGGCTTGGCTTCTCAGGATGAGCCCAGCTGTTTGGAGAGAGAGGCTGAGGGGAGGCCACATGGGCCAGGAGAAACCAGCCAGACTGGGGGTCCAGGGCCGGAGTCTTGGGCGAGTCGCCAGGTCTTTCTGGGCTGGCCTTGGTTTCCCCATCTGGAATGTTGGCAAGCTCAGTGAAACAGGAAATTCAGAGGTAAGGGGCTGATGCTGGGGACACTTGTAGATAAGGGGCCTTGAGCTGCTTAGGTGGGCACCCACCCATGCGTTGGCCCAGCTGGCAGATGCCCACTGCCTGCCAGGAGGTGAGGTCTGAGAAAGGCATGAGAAGGGGCAGAGCCATGGCAACTTCACCTGGCGCCTGTGGCCCTTGCCTTAACCTACCTGCTGGTTTTGAGTCTTCAGAAGAACCTAAGCCCTTCCTTTCCTCCCCAAATCTCCCATTTCCTGTTTGCTTTATAAACACCGTCTACAGTTTACATAGGGTATTAACCCTGTCACTTCATACCATGCTCAGAACAACCCCACGGAGTAGGTACTGTTGTTGTTCCTGTTTATGGATAAGGAAGCTAAAGCTCAGAGAGGTTAAGTGTCCTCTGCAAGGTCACAGAGTTGTTAACAATAAGGACAAATCAGGACCAGACCCTCAGACTCCAGCTGGGTGCCTCTGCATCATGACTCTCAGGCAATTACTGTGTCCAGTGCCGTGTCCCACGGCCCCAGTCCTGGGGTGTCTGTCTATCCACATCAGGGCCACTCTTGTCTAAACCACGTGGCCTAGTTGGGGAGCAGTGCCCCACAAGAAAATCCAGTGCAAGCACTATGGCTGAGTGAGTGGGGGGCTGCTGGAGGGTCAGGCAGAATTGGGGTTGGTAAAGGGGAAGGCATTCCAGGCAAGGGGCATAGCTGGAGCAGAGGCTTGGATGTAAGAACCTGCCTGGAAGAGTGTGGTGTGTTGACTGTTGCCTGGGTCAGAGGAGTCGTGTGTCAGGGAACTTGGGGAACTCAGGCTGTCAAGAAAAGACTGAGCTTGAATGTAGCGTTTCTTCTTTTGTCAGCAGGGACCCACTGAAGGTGTGGGAGCCTGATTTGGCAAAAGCCTCGTGTAAAAGTCTGAAAGTCGGCAGCCAAATCAGGCAGGAGCCAGCGGTCCCTCCAGGTGGCAGCGGAAGGAATGCAGGTGTGAGGCAGGCATGGGGCAAGGCTCTGGGGAACTGCCAGAGCCTCAGCAGATCCAGCCAGGGGCTCTGAGAAAGGCACGAAAATGAGATGGAGGAGGAGACGCTGGCGAAAAGTCCCCTTCCAATCTGGGAGGGGCCCTTTTCTCTAAAAGGAGTACTCCCCTTCTCCATGCCTCCGCCAAACTCTTCCTATCTGAAGACAGGAGGCTCCCTCCACTGCATCTCCCCCTCCCTCGGGCTGACTCCCTCAGCCCCCGATTTTCCAGGCCTGGGCTGGGAGGCGATCCAGAGCGGCCTCTGTAGGATGACATCACCCAGAGGCCCGCCTGCCGAGTGGTTTCTCATCCGGATACCTGCTCCCAGCTCACACCCGCCCGGGCAGCCCTAAGAGGCAACACCCTAAGAGGCAGATGCCAGAGAGAGTGAGCAGGGGGCTTGCGTGTGCTGGGGGGGTGAGGGTGGGGGGCCAGCCAGGAAGACAGAGTGTCTGTCTGTGTGTTCATCTGTTTGTCCCCTAACCTGCGGGCCACTGCCTGTCTTCAGTGCTCTGAAATGCCTGGAGAACATTTTCTTAACTTTTCTACCTGTGTGCCAGAGTGTCAAGTCTTCAGAAAGCTCAGGCCAGTTTTCCAAGGGGTGGGGTGGAGGTGGGAGCAGCGTGTGGATGTTTTCCCCTCTTTGAAAGCTAGCCTCAGATTTCCTTGGCTTGGATTAAAGTGAGTCTCTCCATTCCCCGGCACCCTGCTTACCCTCTCAAACAGCTTTTGGCCTCAAACCCATGACTCCTCACTTCTCCCAGCCTCTGTTTCCCCATCTTCCCTTTTCTGCCTTCCAGAATTTGTAGTTTCTCCAAATTTTGGAGGTGAGGCCCTGCTTGGTGTATCTGTATTGGCTCAAAGCAAGCTGTTAAATCACCTTGTTCATCCATCTGCTCATTCATTCACTCATTTCCCCCAACAGTTACAGAGTCCCTACCCACAGTGGGCACTGTGGGTCTGGTCAGTAGGCACCGCAGTGGAGAAGAAACCCGCACTCCAGTCTCCATTGTTGTTGTTCTCTAAGTCATGTCTGACTCTTTGTGACCCCATGAACTGCAGCACACCAAGCTTCCCTGTCCTTCACTCTCTCCCGTGAGTTTACTCAAATTCAGTAAGCACTATTTGCCGAGCGTGTTGGGGTTGGATGAGGCAGAGGCCCTCCTCAGGAGCAGTGGCACATGCAGGGCAGAAGGCAGGACATGAGCAGTGGTGTCAGGTGGGCCCAGGGGTTCGATCCCAGCTGTGTGACCTTGAGAAAATTGCCTCATGAGCCCTAGTCTGCCTGTGTGTGAAACAGGACGCTAACACGCGCCTACTCTTGGGTCCTTCTGAGGCTCCGCTGAGACAGCAATGTGATCTCTGCTAGGTGGGCATCCCGAGTGGGCACTAAGGAAGGCTTCCTGTTGATGGTCAGCATCATCTGGGCTCTTGGGGCTTTGGAGCTCTCTAACCAGCTGGAGAACTCCCATCTTCTCTTTGTACCTTGAGTTTTCCTCTCCCACAAACTGGCAAGGGAGCCTCTGTGTCCCACAGGCTGGGGACTGGCCCTTTTTGTGTGGGGTGCCCTGCCAGCAACCCCCCTCCCCTCTGGGGACACAGTGGAAAGTGGTCTCTGCCAGCCCCGTGCCCAGCGCTGCCTCTGTCCGGCTGGTTGGCAGGGGCAGGCACAGAGGCTGGCCCCATCTGAGTGCAGAGCCAGGCCGGCCCTGCTGCCCAGCTGTTGGTTGCATTTCGGCCTGAAACCCAATCCTGGCTTTGGAGGGGCCTGGGGTAGTGCGTGTGCATAGCCATGTGGCAGGCCTCAGCTGGGACAGGGTCCCTCCTGCTTCTCCAAAGGGCTGAGCAGGGGCAGCAGGGTCCTCACCTCAGGGGAGAAAACTGGCAGGGGGGGTGGATTTCTTTCCCCAACATCGCCCGCTGCCCTCGGTTGGATGGAGCCTCTCAGAGGGAAAGACCCAGAGCTCTAAGCAGTGTTCCTCACCCTGGCTCTGTGTGAGAACCACAGGTTGTAGGGCAGGGGTCTTAAAAAAACTAGCTGAGACCAATTAAATCAGCTTCTCTGGGGACGGGGCTCGGGCATCCGTGTTTTTAAGAAGCTCCCCAAATTTTATGGCATCAAGTTGAGGTTCGTTTTGAGGAGAATGGGATGTCTGGAAACAAATCAGGAGCAGTTCTGTAACAGAAAAAGACAGGCTTGAACTTAAAACACGGAGTGAATTTGGTTCTCTCCATGAAGGCTGTGTGGGCTGGCTCAAGCCTCTGCTCTGGGTCTCTGAGGTGTCCTTTGTGAAATGGGAAGGTAATAAGATTGTTGTGAGGATAAAAATGCAACAGGGTACGTGCCTGGCATAGAACATTTGCCAAGTTAGACTCAGGCATGTGGGGAATGTAACTGCAGGCTGAAGCACCAAGGGGGCCGTGTGGAGCCCGAGGACCCTCTCAGCCATTTCTATAGCCAGGCTGGTGGTGTGAAGCCCCCAGCTTTTCAGGAGATTGGTAGATGTGTGGGGCAGTAGACACGTAGTTTAAGACATATACTAGGAGTTCCCTTTTCGAGGGAGATCAGAGGGGAGGGGTCGGGGAAAGCTTCCTGTAGGAGGTGACCAGTGGGTCTCTGGTTCTTGGATCCTTTCAGCTCCTAGCCGGTCACGTGTCGTCTTAGGTGCTTAGTTCCTCCCCACTCCACCCTAGTGATGATGACAGTGAGGTGCAGAGAGGTTTTAGCTGGACATTCAATGCCATACAGCCAGTAAGCTGGGATGCACGGGGTCTGTCCACCTTCCAGCCCGGTGTTTGCTTAATGCCTGTTGCACTGGTCCAGTGCCTACCAGTCCAGTGAGCTGCTGCTCGCTCCAAGGCACCTCCGGCCTGCTGCCCTCCTCCCCCTGAGCCCCACCTTCTGACCCCTCAAGCTCCTGAAACTGCCAGGAGAGGGCGGCGGGAGGCTTCCGGGAGCCTGACCACAAGCCCCAGCAGAGCTTAAAAGCAGAGGGACGCTGCGTCGGTCTCCATGTGGCTGGAGGGCGGCAGCCAGGCCAGACGATGCCCCGACGGGAAGCGGGGCTGGAGGCGACAGCCTGAAGCCAGTCCCTGGGCGCCAGGCCCGTGGGCTCGGTGGCCGCGCCTTGGTGAGCCCGAGGGGCAAGAGTGGAGCCGAACTTGAGGAAAAGTTGGCGGGGGGCGGGCTGGGCTCTCCAGCGGCGGCGCTGGCGCTGGGACTTTCTTCTTGGGTTTCAAGTAAACAGTCTCGGCCCTCCTCCCCCTCCCCTGCCTCCACCCCCGGCTCCTCATTCGATGGGTCTCATGTGTTTCTATTTAAGGGCTGCGAGTAAACCCCAGTGATTGGCGGCCTCAAACCCTCTTGACTTCTCGCCTGGGCCCGGCCGTGGAGCCGTCCTCTCCCGCTCTCTCCCTCTCCCTCCCGAGGGGAGGACTGCTGACTCTCTTTCTCTGGGTTTACAGGAGTTGGGGAGAGGCCCCGAGCCCTCCTCCTCGCCTGGCCTTTCCTCTTTCCTCTACTCCAGAATCAGCCCCCATGGGCCGCCAGCCCGCCTGCCCGCGGCCCTCCCCTCGCACCCCTGTGGCCGAGGGGTCTGGAGAGACCACGTCCACCCCGGGCCTCTCCTCCGACTCCCTCCGCCTTGTGCTGGACCGTGATTAGTTCCTTGCAGCCACGGGCTTTCTCCCTCTGCGTCCCCTCCGCCTCTGTCTCATCTCTGCCTGTCTCTCCCTGCTCCCCGCCCCCTCCGCTGCCCCCTGGCTCCCCATGTCCCCCGGTCCCCGCGGCGCAGCGGGCCGGTGTGGGGTCCTGCTATATGGCCTGTCCTTGGGGCCCGGCGAGCTGCGAGCCCTGGCTGCGGGCAGCCTCTCCAAGCGGCGCTGGCGACCGAGCAGCCTCCCCCGAGGCCGATGGACAGGGGGCGCCCCGGCCGCGGGGCCATGGCCGGCCGCTGGCTCACCGCGTGCTTTCTGCCCTCGCCAGGTGCCGACACCAACGCCGAACCCATGATCCTGGAACAGTACGTGGTGGTGTCCAACTATAAGAAGCAGGAGAACTCGGAGCTGAGCCTCCAGGCCGGGGAGGTGGTAGATGTCATCGAGAAGAACGAGAGCGGTGAGTGCCCGGCTGGCTGGCCAGCCCGGAGACCGGGAACCCGGCTGGGTTTTGTTCCCCTCCTCCTCCCCCACCTCTGCAGCTATACGTTATTTCCATCTGGCGGGGAGAGGGCTGAGGAGGCTGAAGTTTCCCCTGTTGGTTTGGGCTGCAGGCCAGCAGTTTGCCTGGTGGTGGAAGAATGTCTCCAGCGCTCGGGGTAATTAACTGGCTTGTGTTAATGCAAGGCCAGGGTGGCAGCACGGGCACCACTGTCCAGCCCGTGTGCAGGGACCCTGTGCCCTCCAAGGCCAAGGGGCAGACAGTGCCCAGCTCGGGGGCATCCTACAGCATCTTTTCCCTTGGGCCCATATTCCAGGCTGGGGACGAGGCAGGGGTGGGAGAACCTGGCTGGCTGGTGGGACAGGCAGGCCATGACGTCACTGTGGGGTCCAGGGTCCTCAGGCAGGTTGTCTGAGGAAAGGCCAGGCCTCTGAAGGTTGGCTGGTGTCTGAGCTGACTGCCCCCTGCTGAGCTGGGAAGTGGGCCCAGACAGGGGGATGAAGTCAGGTCCTGGGGCCAGGGAGGGTCCCACAGCAGCCGCCCTGTCATTGAGAACTGAGGCTTTGTCCCGTCTGGGCCAGGCAGATTGGCTGTCCGGGGGGATGCCGATTCCCGGGTTTTCACCGAGTGGGCCTCAGTGCCTCACCAGCAGGAGTCTCTCAGGGGGAGTGAGGAGGGCCTGAGTCCATCAGTCTGAGGTGCAGGCCTGTGTGACGCCCTGCAGGGCCCGGGGTAAACTCTGGCCCAGGACACCCATCGTCAGTTTGCTGGTGACCTGCTGGCACTTGAGTTGGTTCCTGGGGTGTTCTGTTTTGGTTTCGGTTTGCTGTGGGGGAAGGCCCCCGTGCCGTGCTTGTGTTGGAACCTCTCTGAGTTGTGTTTGGAGGACACTCCCAGAGAGGAGGGGCCTGCTCTTCTTTCCCTGTTCCACTCTATTCTTCCCAGTGTTTTAAGCTCCGACAGGAAGACGGGCCAAAGGACGTCTGTGCCCACTATATAGAGAGAAAAACTGAGGCACAGAAAAACTGAGGGAAGTGAGACACCTGAAGTCAAAAACAGAACAGGAATGTTCTTGGGCCCCTGGTTCATGTGCCTAAGAGCAGCAGGTAGTGAAGTAGCAGTAAAGATACTGAGGAAATCCCAGCAGGCCTCCTGGGGCAGGTGAGGTTAGGCTCCTGATGCAGGAGGCTTGGGGACTGTGCTAAGAACAGGGCTATGACGCCAACATAGACCTGACTCATGGCCCTCCCCGTGTGGAATCTTCAGAGCTTGTTCCCCTCCAAGAGGTCAGGCTCTGCCATTGTGTCTGGAGTCATCACCGCCGTGGTTGGCAGCCGTTGTCCCCACCCAACTGTCCCCACGGTAAGGCCTGGGCCCTTCACCGCAGGTGCCCACACTGGTCCCCTTCCTGCATGGCGTGGCTTTCGGCCTTTGTCACAGTACCAGCCCCACCTCCCCACCCCACAGAAGCTGCATGTCTGAGGGGCCGGCTCGGGAACCCTAGGCACCTCAAGACCCAGAGAAAGGGCTCTCTGCTGGTGGGATTGGAGACACCCACTGAGGAGGTAGAGAGATGTTTGTTTGGGGGTGTGGCCCAAAGGAAGGTGTGTCGGCTTTTCCATATAAAGTCAGGGCTGCTCAGAAATAGATTTCTGGCTTAGGGACCCTCTTGCCTCGTGGCACCAGTGTAGCTCTATGTCTATATGGGGAGCAGTGAGCCCCCATGTCCCTGGGTACCAGCCGCTGGCCAGGATGGCTGCAGAGGAGACCCCCCCCCCCCCCGCCACCCACTAAAGGCAGTCAGCCTGTTATCAGACTCCTTGGTTCCCTTTGCCCTGTCACCCGACATCCAGTACCCTGCCTGGGAGTGGAGGAGGGAGCTCCTTAACAAAGTGGGGCTTCTGCAGCAAACCTACAAGGGACTCCTCTAGTCCCCGATGGCTGTCTGAGGGGCTCAGGCAGCCTGACTCCCCAGAGCAGCCCAGTCGGCGCTCTGACCCTCTGAGGGAGCTGCCCTCCCTAGAAGTGCAATTCTGCCCACCACCCACCTGCAGGGTGACTTTGGGTTCCTTCCTCCCTCTGGGCCTCTGCTGCCCCTTCTGTGAAATGGAGACAGCCTCGTGGGTGCTCAGAAACAGGGCCTGGAGTGGGTGCTCAGAAACAGGGCCTGGAGCAGATGACCTCCCCAAGCCTGTTTCACAGCTGGGAGATGCCACAGGGCCCTGGGTGTCAGGTAGACAGAGCCTCCCGGAACTTGGCCTTCCCACTTCCCTAGACTTCATGTCTCTCCTCTTGGTGAATGCAAGGACCTTGGAGTGCTGTGTCCACCACACAAAGCCACACTGTCTGTTGCCTTCCGAAACAAGGAGCCCTCCTGCAGGGTAAAACCAGCTTAACCGGAGAGACTGAGTGGGTGAAGAGGAGAAAGGTGGAGGGCCAACTGCACATCCTCGGGAGAGTGGTTTCCCAGTTCAAGGAGTTGGATGGCTGACGGTGGGGGAGGGGCGATGTGTTGTGCATCCTGTAAACTGGCTTTGGAAGGAGTGGTGAGGCTTTTGAACTCCGGGACAAAGAGTCAATTGTGCCGCCTTTGACCTTAGGACTGGTGGGCGTCGTGAGGCATTTCCACTCAAATTGTTGGGGCAGCAGCTCCAGTTAGCACCACCCTGCCCCCTGGGGGCTGGCCTTGCCCTCTGGGAGCCAGGACTCTTCCTGTATCCCTTTCTTACTTGGCTGAAAGCTCCTTGAATAGGGTGTCTGCAGAGGAACCCAGCCGTCTCTGTCTCTGCTCACTCGTCAGAACCCTCTGGAAGGGACCACAGCCTCCAGGGGATTTTGGATGTGTGGTTGTGCCCATACTCTGTAATCTCATTCATCTAAAGAGAGATGTGTCTGGAAGGCATTTCAGAGTCAGTAAATAGTAAACACAGGTCAGGCCATGCACTTCACATGCATCATCTTACTGGATTCATGGAACAACCCTGTGTGGTAGAAGGCACTTTAAGCCCTTTGTGTCTGAAGTAACAGGTTAAGAGGTTAAGTCATTTTCCTAAAGTCCCAACAGCTGAGATCTCTCCCTTCTCCAGAGGAAGTGGGGGGAGGGTGAGAATGGGCTGATCCCAGGAGGGATCATCACTGAGTTGGCGATGCTGCAGGTCAAGGACAGACATGGCCTGGCTGAGATGATGACAGGGCTCCCTGGAGCATTGTTGCAGGGGAATGGCTCTGTGTGCCTCCTTCCAGCGTGGTGCTCATTGGCAGTGGGAATTCTTGTTGTTAATTGTCAGTTGGAGCTTGGGGATAAGTCACAGCTAAGAGGATCTGAGAAGGGTGGTGAATTCCCAACACCAAAGACAAGCATATTCTGGGGAATGCAAGTGGATAGATGTCAAAGACGCCCACAGTGGTGGGACTTGAGTGGCTTCAGGGAAAATTTTTTGATTAACAGTGGGCCTGGGGCCCAGCCAGAAAAGGACTCTCTTTCTCCACTGATCTACAGGGACAAATATAGCAGAAAGACTCAGCAGTTTCATTAGATTTGCCAGCCATTTTTGTCTTATCCTTGAAAAGCCCTCCACCCTTGACATAAACAGCAGTGCCTGAGATGCTGCCTTTGTAGGACAGTCTTACGCCTCAAAGACCACATTGGCTTTACCTTCCAGCAGGCAAAATCTGGTCTGACTTCTGGCAGAATCTTGATGGCAGTTGCTCTGGTTTCTGTGTTAAGCAAAGCTGCCTCCAACTTTCCAGGATGGTTTCCTTCTCTCAGGACTAGGAGCCAGCCAGGGGATGTGGGGATATGAGTCAGCAGATGCTCATGTTTTTTTCCTGATCCAGCTTTCCTACCCTGAGTCTTTGCTTCTTTCCTGGCACTAGTGTGATAACCTTGGGAGATATTATACAATACTTCCTTGGAGGCGTGTAGCTATAGGACTAAGGTAAAAGTATTGTATTGGCAAGAAATTTTCTCACTCAAATTTTGAGCTCCTGGTCCATACAGGTGAGACATTGTATAGGTGAGAAAACTAAGCCTGGGGGAGTTTGAGAATCTTCAGTCCCCTCCAGATGCTTTAGTCCCAATTGAGTAGTGAGCAGAGGACAGACACCCACTCAGACTTACTCAAGAGTTTACTGAAAGGATTCGGGAAAATCTCACCAGAACCCAAGGATGGGAAGGACACCCCAGGCTCACAAGGACTGGGAACCAGAAGGCTGGCAGGAGCCAAAGTAGCTACCCTTCTCCCTCTCTTGGGTACCAGGTGGATTGAAAGCCCAGCTGTGATCTCCTAACTGCAGACCCGGCTTCCTTCTCTTCCTGTTCACTCGTTACAGTGGCCCATTCACCTGATGTTCCCTTGTCAGGACCAGATTTTTCAGTCAAGATAATAGACATCAACTGAGGATGGTCTCTGGTTCTACAGGCTCAAACTTTGAAGTTTGAATCTGATTGGTTCCTGGCCAGCCAATGGATTGGCAGACTTTGGATCAAGTGCCCAACTCTGGGCCAGTCAGCTGTGTCCAGGAGAAATGTCATAGGGTATAAACATGGCTGCCTTTCCAACCTCTTTATCAGTGGCTTGGAGTACATGTTTTAAAGAAAAGAGATATAGGGAGGTAAATTATCTGAAAACATGTTAGCTGCATCTATTTTACTTATTTAATGGTTGTGTGTATTAGAGAGAGCGAAAAACCAGGAGTCTGAATGTTAAGTTTAAATCTAATGCTACCCTAACGGTGTGATATAAGCAGGAATTCATTTCCTCCTGAGTATAAGAGAACAGTGATACATACTACATGGGTTTTTTTTTTTTTTCTCCCATGAAATGTAACCATTTATTATTTGACAAATATCTTTATCAATAAGCCAAACTAATAAGCTTTCCTCTCATATTTGTATGTCCTAATGATTATTTTTTGTCAAAAATGATGCATTCTTCAGCCATATATTTTGTGAGTTGGAATCTTCTTAACACTGAAGATGTACCTGTTCTGTTCTTTAGATATTTCTTCATGAACACTGTTATAACTGGTTCTACATAGGCTTTTTGTAAGTGAGACATACACTGTATATACTCTTCACTTATCCATTTATTTCACAGTTCTTGAATACCTCTTGTGTCCCAGGCTCTATGCTGGTTACGTGTATACCCATACAGTTCCTGCCTTTATGGAGTTTAAACTCTGATGCGAGCATGCTGGGTACTTAATGAGTGGACTGTATTGTGAGATTGGGCTACTTCTGCAGACTTTCTGATGTCTTAAATGGACTTCTTCTATATATCCTCTATGTCTTTTAGTTAGACTCTGTGCTTACTAAGGAGCCAGCTGATTAGTAATTCATATTGCCAATCTGCTCTTGAAAAGATGTCCAAATAAAGATAGGATAGGCTGTTTCTAGAAGGACAGGTTTCTTGCAGTCTGCATTACAGATAAGTGAACTAATACTCTTAACTGTGCAGCAGCCTTTTAAGAGTTTGGTTCTGGTGAGTGAGCCATATTTGGTTGTGGTAACTGGCTGCCATGAGGTCCTGTCCCAGCTGACAGAAAGCCTTGATCTCTGACACGCTTCTCTTCCTAAGTACAACACATGCATGTTTCTGCTATGTCAGCCTGATCAGCGATTCCAAAGTCCATGCTGCCCCAAGGCTGTCTCTGGGAGGCAGTTGTTGCCCACTTCATAAAGCTGGCTGGAAGGCAAAGGGCCATCGAGCATCAGACAGGAACAGAAGTGAGCATTCTAATCCAATCTGGGGCCCCTCAGCCTGGCTTTAGTCACCCTGGCTGGAGATGGTTCTGAGAATAAGATTGCACGATAGCCTAGCAATGGAAAGTATGGGTTCAACTTAGATAAGCCTGGTTTTAATCTTGATTTGGTTCTTGATTTAGGACTTACTAGTGGTGAGCTTACTCCTTGGAAGAAAAGTTAGGACCAACCTAGCTAGCATATTCAAAAGCAGAGACATTACTTTGCCAACAAAGGTCCATCTAGTCAAGGCTATGGTTTTCCCAGTGGTCATGTTATGGATGTGAGAGTTGGGCTGTGAAGAAGGCTGAGCGCCGAAGAATTGATGCTTTTGAACTGTGGTGTTGGAGAAGACTCTTGAGAGTCCCTTGGACTGCAAGGAGATCCAACCAGTCCATTCTGAAGGAGATCAGCCCTGGGATTTCTTTGGAAGGATTGATGCTAAAGCTGAAACTCCAGTACTTTGGCCACCTCATGCGAAGACTTGACTCATTGGAAAGGACTGTGGTGCTGGGAGGGATTGGGGGCAGGAGGAGAAGGGGACGACCAAGGATGAGATGGCTGGATGGCATCATGAACTCGATGGACGTGAGTCTGAGTGAACTCCAGGAGATGGTGATGGACAGGGAGGCCTGGTGTGCTGTGATTCATGTGGTCGCAAAGAGTCGGACACGACTGAGTTCCTGAACTGAACTGAACTGAGTGGTGAGCCTGGGAAGTTAACCTGAATGTTCTAAGTAAACTTCAGTCTCCTTGCCTGCAAAATGGTGCTAATTGTACTCATAGCTGTGGGGTTAGTATGTGCTTGTTCAAGAGGAATTAAGTGCTCAGTACATGATAGCTGTTGGTGGCTGTGTCCCTGGTGGCTCAGCAGTAAAGACTTCTCTTGCAGTGAAGGAGACACAGCTTTGATCCCCTAGTCGAGAAGATCCCTGAAGAAGGGAATGACAACCTACTCCAGAATTCTTACCTGGGAAGAGCCTGGTGGCTTACAGTCTATGGGGTTGCAAGAGTAGGACACAACTTAACAACTAAGGCGCCACCACTACATGGCATTAAGACGGCTGGACTGGGGCAGCTTGGCCACCAGCTGACCTTGGAACACACAGCTAGTCAGTTGCCCTCTTGCGGCGTCACTTTCTCACCTGGCTAGAAAACAGGTTGCACTTCATAGTGTCTGAGGATTCTCTCAGCCCTGATGGTTTGTGAGGTAGGTACGAGAGAGGGAGCTTGCTCTGGGGCATGGCAGCAGGAGACCATGCTGGAGACCTGAGTGTCCCTGTGGAGCCTTGGCCTGGCAGCTGTTCTTGGCCCCGTCTGTGTGTCAGGAAGAGTTGGAGTCAGAATCCTCTTGGTGACCCAGGAGTAGACCTCGTGGGATCGGGGCTTCGTGCAAAGGCTGGGGAGAGGAGAGACCCACCTGTGATACCCCATGCTGGCTGTCACTCAGTGGCTCTGTGGCATGCACAAAGCTGATGGGCTGGGGGCGGAGTCTAGCATAGTTGGGAAAGGCTGCCTCGAGGAGTTGGAGGCATTGAGCTGGGCCTTGAAGAAAGTGGGGATAGATAGGAGATGGGGGCATAGATAGGAGAGAGGGGGCATAGGTAGGAGAGAGGGGAAGGAATTCTTGAGCCATGTGAGTGGAATGCCAGGTGGAAGGCAGAGCCCATTGGGGCTAAGATGGGAAGGCAGGTGTACAGTTGCCCCAGGAGGTAAGGCTTGATGAAGAAAGCGGAAGGTAGCCAGCAGCGGGTGGGGAGGCAGGGTGGGGCCGCGGAAAATAGGTGAGCAGAAGAGGGACCTGAGAATAGGAGTATTTGAAGCAAGCAGTCCCAGCTGTGGGGAGGCAGATGGTGGGGAGAGGTGTGTCTAGGACTGGGGGGCTGGAAATAGATCTTCCCTCGAGCTAGATCTACACTGGCTGTTGTCAGGGAGGTATGCAGGGGCTCGCCAGCACTAAGGGCTGCCAGCCAGCAGGGCGCTCCCTGTCTCACCTCCATCTGTTCAGGTTGGGCAAGTGGAGTGGCCAGTCACCCTGACCTCACATTGGCTTTGTGGACCGATCACGTCCCACAGCCTTTCCTTGAGTAGACATTTCTGAACAAAAAATGTGGATCCGTGGTGACCTCGGAAACCCAGCTGAAGTGCCAGAGTGACACCAGCTCATCCCAGCCTCAGCCCCACAGCAACACCTAGCTACCCACATTTTGTAGGGGAGTGGAGCAGAGAAGAAAGCAAGATCACACTGAGTCCCCTCTCACCCACATCTCAAAGGCTGCTTTTCTGGGTTTGAACAGCAAGGGACCAGTTGAACCACACACTGCCCAGAGCCCAGCAAGGCCAGTCTTCAGGTGCTCGGTCATCACTGTGTCCATACTACTTGGCTAAGGTCCAGACTGGTGCTCAGAGGTGACAGAGGCCAACAGAGTCCCACACTTACAGGGCTTACATGTGCTAGAGAAACAGTCACATGTGAAAAAATAAGTCTAGGTTTTGGTAACTGCAGTGCAGGAAATAAACGGGCACTATGATAACGATTAATCAGAGGAAGGAGGTAGGTAGCGTGTGGCTGGGAAAGGCCTCTCTGAAGAGGTGCCAGTGGAGCTGAGAATGCTTGGAGCTTAGAGAATGGAGAAAGAATTAGAAGCAAGGCACTCTGGGGGAGAGGCGGTGAGTGAGGGCAGAGGAGGAGGAGAAGCCATGTGGTAGCAGGCCAAGGCATGCTGCTCTAGGGGGAGTGACCAGCACTCACCTGGTGGGGGTCTTGCGGTGTGGCCACCGCTCCCCAGACATATCCTGGCCCGGATGCCCGGGGAATGGGCAACGCTGGAGACCCTCTGTCCACCCCCAACACACACACACACACACACACTCACAGCGGGCTTTGTCTCCAGGAGAAGTGACAGTCCTGCTGGAGTGCAAGAAAAAGACCCCTCCGCAGCTTTCCTGTATTCTTAAACTAAAACAGACTTCACTGTAGCGCTTTCTGGGATTTAATTTGTTAGGGACCTCGGGGAATTGGGGTTGAAAAATTGCTACCCCTTGTTCTTACCCCCAGAGTGCCTTGCTTCTAATTCTTCCTCCATTCTCCAAGCTCCAAGCATTCTCAGCTCCACCAGCACCTCTTCAGAGAGGCTTTTCCCAGCCACACTCTATCACCTCCTTCCTCTGATTAATCATTATCATAGTGCCTGTTTATTTCCTGCAGTTGGGCTTTTAGTAATCACTCTGGTGGTAGATGTGAGGTTTGCCCGACTAGCCGCTCTCATCTCTCTCAGCATCTTTTTAGATTCTGTAATCTCATCCTCTGGGTTCCCGATGCTGACCTGGACTCCCTGGCCTCACTGTGGAGGAACAGCAGGGTGACCGAGTTAGCCCAGTTGGGAAGCCTGGTGGAAGCCAGTGTTCACTGGGAGCTGAGCTGTCAAGAAGGTGTCAGGAAGTGGAGAGAAGCTTCTGGCTCATGTAACCCCCAACTTCATGTTTGGAACATGCTTTATAGAGCTCTCAGGAGGGGGGTTTCATTTAATTGTCTCAGCCCTGGCTCCACATTCCCTTCTTAGTCAGGCACCTCTCAGCCTCAGGCTAAAATGCATCTGCCTGCTTGAGCTGTTCTTGGGCTAGATGGTGGGGAAATGGCCCAGGCATCGTGAGAGGTGAGAGAAAGCCGGACTTGGAGGAGGAGTCTACCAGGGACTGTCCACGAAGTGAGCGAACCATGAGTGGGTCTCTGAGCCAATGTGCTGTGATTGCAGGGCCCTCTCTCCTGCTCTGTCTGGCCTGTCGGCATTGCCACGGGCCACCCTTGGATCCCTGTGTCCCAGAACCTTAGTGTTTAAGGGATATCCTAAGTGCTCTAAAGCCTGTGTGTCTGTTCTCTGGGGAAGACTCATCTGGGGAAGAGGGGGTGATCGGGGATTTCAAGGCCTCCTGGGGAGCAAGTGACCACTTATGCCAGCTAGTAGTGGATTTGGGACATTTTTCAAGGTGACCTCTGTATGAATCAGAATAATGTTTTATAAGATATAAAACCCTGTGTTTGTATAACACCTTGGAAAGAAGAATGGCAGGTGTTGGCATCTGCTCCTTTTCAGGTGGAAACTGAAGCCCAGAGTGGGTCAGTGACTTGCCCAGAGGTTGCATAGCTGGGAGGTGGGGCCCAGGCTGCCATACTACTTATCCAGTGCTGTTTATCCAAGGTTGGGAAATCTGGATGTTTGCATTTCTCTTCCTTGTGGATTTTACTTCTTTGAAAAGCCAAGCCCCAGAGCTCTCTGCTGTGTGAATTCTCCAGGCCACAGAGAGCAGGAAAGCAGAGGTCAGTCCCGCTGAAGCCCCAGCTGGGGTAGGAGCAAGGCCAAGGCGTGAGGTGGAGGGAATATGAAAGGGAAGGGATGCTTGCTGGCCCGGTTTCCTGCAGAAGAGTTGTGAGTGTTCTGGCATTTGGTTCAGCCAGGTCCATAAGGTGGGGCTGGACTGGATGGGTGGATGGGGTCAAGGGTGCTTGTGGTCTCCCTGGAGATCTGCTTACCAGGACTGAGGGTGTGAGGGCTGAGCCTGAACTGTGCCTGAGCCATGCTTGACAGGACCCCATCCTACTCTGCCGTCCCTTTGTCAGAATAAACAGACCTACCCTGGCCCTTTCCCCAACCCCTCATGACCCAGTGAAGAGCTCCATCCCACCTCCTTCCCCTCAGTGGTCTCAGCACTGCCTGAATGACCTCTTATATGCAAGGACTGCCTCCGTAGGATGTGGTTTGTTCATTCAGTCCACACACATGGGGCATCTACTGTGTGCCCAGCTCTGGGTGCAGCAGTTGACAAGAAGCAGTCATCCCTGTCTTCCCCGTAGATGGTATTCTAGGGCTTTCTCTTCCCTCAGGGTAAAGGCCTGGATGCAGTCAGTCTATCATATTGACAATGCACCTCCATGTGTGAGACAGAAAGCCCAGTGCCGCTGGGGCCCGTGTTACTGAGGGGCCGGGAGGGTGGGACCGTAAGGCACGGTCTGCTCCAGGTTCAGAGATGGGGCAGCGCCTGGGGTGGCTGGTCATGGCTGGAGGAAGCAGGCCATGAGCAAGAAGCTGAAGGAGGAAAGTGCTCTAAGCTGAGTAGACAGCATGTGTGAAAGTATGGCGGTGGCACGGATGAGGGGGATCTGGCCAGGCTCTGGGGCTGCCGGAGAGGAGACGTCCCCTAAGTGATAAACAGGCCAAGGGGACGTAGTGAGGGTCTTAAGGGCCTCAAATGTCAGGAGAAAGAGACATTTCCGACCATCTGCCCAAACCTCCCTTTGACGAAGGAGGAATGGAGGCCTGACGTCATTTGCCCAGTGTCCCATGGAGTTTGTGGCAGGTCTGCTGCATGGGCCAGGGACCGCAGGTGCCAAGGTGTGTCTCTGAGGCACACTGGCATCTCCTGGCACCTTTGAGGCCTCACCGCCCAGCCACTCATGGACTGGGGCCCAGCCTATGCCCCAGGTGAAGGAGGAGGTGAACGTGCTCTTCAGCTCCCCACCCTGGACCCCTCAGCCTGGTCCTATAGCTGGAGCCAGGACACAGTGAGCAGAGGCAGGCCCAAGAGGGAGACCTCTTTCCTTGTATCCTCCCCAAACACCTGCGCTCACACAGGCTCATTTTTCAGACGAGGTGCTGTCCCCCCAGCAAGGTCATCTTCAGATGCCTCGGCGTGAAGGCAAACACCCGCTTTCAGCAACACCACTTCTCGGGACCCAGGTGGGGCTATCCCACTGGCTGGCTGTGTTCCCTGGCACCCCCCATTCCCCCCGACACCGCCGCTCCAGCCCAAAGTGCTGCCTTCCCCATCCCTTAGGTCCCTCCCTCCCCGCAGGAAGGTGGTGGGGTCTCTGTTGAGGTTGGCCGGGCCTCCACTCCTGGTGTTTCTGGACACTCTGTCTTTTCTTATTTGTTTTCTGTACTTCTAACCGGCGCCCTCACAAAAGCCCCAGCCTCCTCTCTGCTCAGCAGGCTCACCATCTTTTGATTGAGGCAGAATGTTGAGCTGCTGCAATCAGGACAGCCCGGGACCTCGTCCCTGCACCAGTGACTGCAGTGTTGGCCGCAGGCCTCCCCCCGCCCGCCCCCACCCCCAGCCTGGCCAAGTGACCTCCTGGCACCTGGGGTGGGGGGCTTTCTGCCAATTCCAGCCACCTGCTTCTTGCTCAAGGCATTGGGTCAGCAGGTTGCCACTTGGCACCATGCTCAGGGTGTCATCTCAGTGGGCAGAGCAGCCGTGTGCCCTCGTGGGAGGAATGACAAGCTTAAAAAGTCAATCTCAGTCAGTCTAGGTTCCAAGTTTAGCCACCCGCTAACCAGGTGATCTCAGGCAAGCTGCTCTTCCTTCTGAGCATCACCTTTCCTCACCTGTGGTTAGGAGTGAAGACAGTGGGCACGGCTGCTTTCCAGACACCAGGCACCCCTGTTCCCCATGACCATTGCACTTTTACCAAGCCAGGCAGGAAGCAGGCCATTCATCTCCATAGTGCCAGGACTCCTGAAATCCCCTCTAAGCCATGGGGCTCCAACAAAAGAGGCCAGTTTCAGCTTAGAGGGAGCAAGCAAGGGGAATCTGACCATGTTGGCAACTTTCAGCCAGCTCTCCAAGCAGCCAAATGGGTCATTGGCTACAAACATTCCTGGGTTTGTAATGATGATCACAGGGCCCGTGGGCTCCTGGACACCTTTGGAATGGGCTTTGTGAGGCCAAATGCTCCACAGATTAAATTTCCGGAGAAAGAACAGCTGAGAAATAGTCTCGAGCTTTGCTAAGCCACTTCTGTGCTATGACAGTAAAAGGGGTGTGTGTGTGTTCTCCACTGATACAAGGGCGGGGAGGCAAAGGAGGAAGATTGTCTGCTCGTGAGCCTCCCTCTCTCCTTTAATTTGCATCAACCAATGAGGCAGCTGGTGTTGCTGTATTTTCCAGGCTGGTGCTGGTAACAGAAGGAAGATGATTAGTGTTGTGGAATTTCATGGTGGGGGTTAGGGGTGGCTTCTCCCCTCCCCTTTTAAAATAAAGTGATGTTTTGAAGAGTTGCCCTGGGGAACTGCTGAAAGCAGAGTGGCTGAAAGACGCTTTTGGTCATGTCAGACGAGGACAAGATTATCCAAGTGAATGAGGGTGTCTGTCCCCGTCAGCCGTGCTGTGGGGCTCCAGGCCCTTCTGCCAGAAAGCGAGCAAGGGTCTGTAATCACAAACAGGCGGGGATCAGTTACCACCAGAAGTATTACTTTGGACTCTTGGCTTTGAAGGGGAAGAATGCAGTTTTCCTTGCCCATCCTCCCCCCGTCCTTCTCAAGTTAAATGAGATCTGTGAAATCGATCGCTCTGGGACTTAAAAAGAGAGGCCAAAATTCAAGCCAGTGCAGAGTCCTGAAGGCCCAGCATAGGGGGCTTCCACCAGCCTCCACTTGTCTGAGGGCAGGGGTTTTCCTAGCCCAGTTCATTTTGAGGTGATGAATTAGAGAAGTCCATTTCCCCTCAGTCTTTCTTGTCTACCTGGGGCATCCTTGCCTCCGTCTTACCCACCATCCAAGTGTCTTGACCCTTCTGCATGTTTAAGCTGGTGTCTTCTGCACATCCACTATGTACCTAGCACAGTGGGGTGGGGGTATAATGAAAATGGCTTAGCACATTGGAGCAGACTCTGACCAGCCTGTAAAGATAACAAAATAATGGGGCTCTCACCCCTCCTGGCCCCACCTAGCCCTGGGAAGCCCCTCCCCGTGCCTCATCCAGCACCCCTTTGGCAAGAACCAGATCGACTCCTTCACACTTGGGTGTAAATAATACTGCACCAGGAGTACTGACACTGACCGGTGTGCTTCCCCTGGCCTTGGTAATGGGAGCAAGACCGGAACCTCCTTGCCAGCAGAGTTGTGACGTTTGAAGTACTAGTCTGCCCTGTTCACAAATGTTTTCGCTTATTCGCCATTCCCCTTAAACAACATTACTTCATTGTGTTTCACTAAGAGTTTATTTGAGCACATCTAAGACCTTCACCATTTTATTAAAATTGTTCCCAAGTGACGTTGTTTTTTTCACTTTATTGCTTCATATTTAAAAAGGCTAAACATTCCTAGTTATAGCAGCTGTCCCACGTCTCTGAAAGCTGTCCCTCCCAGATGCCAAACAAAACTATCCCTTTTGAAGAATTAATATGCCCTTATGGATTTACTTCTCAATGTATATTTCCAATATACTTCTAACTTCCATGACTGACTTTTGAGTTTAAGACTTAAGATAGGGATTGTAGTTGACTGCTGCCTGGAGGACAGAGAGGAAGGCAGCCTGCTCAGCAGGGCTTCGCACCGGGCGAGGGAGCAGCCAGGGCCCCTGCTGTAGCACCTCCCGTGAAGGCTCCACTCCACCCCTGCTTCCACTCCAGTCCTGTGTCCCCGGTCTCGCTACACAGCTGACACAAACTTCCCTCTTTGGACTCACAAGGCCTCCGCTTTTGTTGGGGCCAGAGTATTTCATCAGTGCTGATATAGTAGCTAGGAGGAAAATTCTGGCCTGCCCTCCATACCCTGATCTCTCAGCCCCCAGGGGGCCATCCCTCCACTGCCTGGATGGATTCAGAGCCAGGTTTGCTTGGAACTCTGATCCAGAAACCAGGACAGAGAACAGGGTTGGAGATACCCACATTCTAGGCTAAGGGACAAGCCAGGGTTGGGGAACAGGAGCTGATGATGATATTGCTCACTTCCTGGGGAGTGAAGTTAGAGCCTGCCATGGCCGAGGGCTCAGACTCAGCTGTGCTGAGTTGGGCCTGCCAGGCAAAGACATATTTAAGGGGGGTTGGGAGTGCGGAACTCTTCAAGGCCCACTTCAACACCCAGACATCTGTTCCATCCAGGCCCTCCACCTTAGAACCACTTCCAGAACAGTCTCTCCTCAAGGGCCCTGTGGTGGTGGGATGACCTCATAGAAGCCAGGAGGGCAGGCTCGGTCAGTGGCTTCCTAGCGCCCTCTCTCTCTCTCTCTGCCATAAGGTACCAGAATCTTGCCGCTGACTGTGGTGGGGTGTTGATCATAGGCAGGTTCTCAAAGTGCATGTGTTAGTCGCTCAGTCATGTCTGATTCTTTGTGACCCGCATGGGTTATAGCCCACCAGTCTCCTCTGTCCGTGGAATTTTCCAGGCAAGAATACTGGAGTGGATTACCATTCCCTTCTACAGGGGATCCTCCCAACCCAGGGATTGAGTTAGGGTCTCCTGCATTGCAGGCAGATTCTTTACCATCTGAGCCACTAGGGAAGCCCATTCAGAGTGGGGAGAACCAAACCATGCAATTAAGTGAGTGTGTAGTCAGGGGCTAGAGATGAGGCATTGATTGACTCATCTCCCAGCTTATCTCCTGCTGTGTGCCACACATTGAGGCATAGAGATCATCAAGGACGTTTGATCCCCAGTCATGGAACCTTTAGCCTCAAGGGAAAGGAGGGGCCTGGGATTGCTGGTGTGCAAGGGGGCAGGGTGGTAACTCTGCAGACTCCTCCCCTTAGGGGTTGGGGGCTGAGGCACCAGAGAGTGACAGGGCAGAAATGGAAAATGTCCTTGATTGGTGCCCATGGATGTCAGTCACTTCGGACTGACCAATCACTGTAACTGGTGAGACTAGAATGAGACAGTTGGCCCCAGGCAGTCTCTGAGGCAACTGAACTAGGGGTGTAGCCTTTTCTCCTTGGATTGGGATAGGAGCTGTGAAAGTGAAGTCGCTCAGTCAGTGTCCGACTCTTTGCGAGCCCATGGACTGTAGCCCACCAGGCTCCTCTGTCCATGGGATTTTTCCAGGCAGAAATACTGGAGTGGGTCGCCATTTCCTCCTCCAGGGGATCTTGCCGACCCAGGGATCGAACCCACATCTCCTGCACTGGCAGGCTGATTCTTTACCGCTGAGCCCATGGGAAGCCTGACTCAAAGAGAAAACTTTCCTAAGTTACACAAACCCGACTAGGGCTCAGGATGGTCATCCCAGGCCCAGGGTATTCGAACCTCAACTGAAACCTAGTTGTGCTCTTTGGAGACCATTGATGTCAGAAACTCTGGGAAAGGCAGGAAGGGAATGGTTGAAGCTGCTCCTGCATATCAAACAGTGAACCAGACACCTTCCATTTGTGTAGTCACCACCCTTGCCTGTAAAGCACAGGTGGCAGGACTTCTGTTTCACAGGTAGGAAGGCCCAGAGAGTTCAGATAGCTAGCTTCTTCCCTGTACACTCTGCTGCCTCTTGGTCAATCTCCTGCAGTTCCCTCGGGCAGAAGCGCCATGGTGGGGCAGCTATTTCCTCTGAGGGTAGGATGCAGCAGGGCTCTGGGGCTGCCCTTTCCAGAGGCACCCCCATGAGCTGCACCCATAGTGGAAGAGGGCAGTGCATTCCCTGAGTGAGACCCCATGGCTCCAAGAGTCCCCGTGGAAGCCTGCAGCCAGCCCATGAAACTGCTTTGAATTTGAAGGGGCTGTGACAGAACGTGGTCCACTGGAGAAGGGAATGGCGAACCACTTCAGTATTATTGCCTTGAGAACCCCATGAACAGTGTGAAAAGGCAAAATGATAGGATACTGAAAGAGGAACTCCCCAGGTCAGTAGGTGCCCAACACGCTACTGGAGATCAGTGGAGAAATAACTCCAGAAAGAATGAAGGGATGGAGCCAAAGCAAAAACAATACCCAGCTGTGGATGTGACTGGTGACAGAAGCAAGGTCCAATGCTGTAAAGAGCAATATTGCATAGGAACCTGGAATGTCAGGTCCATGAATCAAGGCAAATTGGAAGCGGTCAAACAAGAGATGGCAAGAGTGAACGTTGACATTCGAGGAATCAGCAAACTAAAATGGACTGGAATGGGTGAATTTAACTCAGATGACCATTATATCTACTACTGCGGGCAGGAATCCCTCAGAAGAAATAGAGTAGCCATCATGGTTAACAAAAGAGTCCGAAACGCAGTACTTGGATGCAATCTTAAAAACGACAGAATGATCTCTGTTCGTTTCCAAGGCAAACCATTCAATATCACGATAATCCAAGTCTGTGCCCCAACCAGTAACGCTGAAGAAGCTGAAGTTGAACAGTTCTATGAAAATCTACAAGACCTTTTAGAACTAACACCCAAAAAAGATGTCCTTTTCATTATAGGGGACTGGAATGCAAAAGTAGGAAGTCAGGAAACACCTGGAGTAACAGGAAAATTTGGCCTTGGAATGTGGAATGAAGCAGGGCAAAGACTAATAGAGTTTTGCCAAGAAAATGCACTGGTCATAGCAAACACCCTCTTCCAACAACACAAAAGAAGACTCTACACATGGACATCACCAGATGGTCAACACTGAAATCAGATTGATTATAGTCTTTGCAGCCAAAGATGGAGAAGCTCTATACAGTCAGCAAACACAAGACCAGGAGCTGACTGCGGCTCAGATCATGAACTCCTTATTACCAAATTCATACTTAAATTGAAGAAAGTGGGGGAAAACCACTAGACCATTCAGGTGTGACCTAAATCAAATCCCTCATGATTATACAATGGAAGTGAGAAATAGATTTAAGGGCCTGGATCTGATAGACAGAGTGCCTGATGAACTATGGAATGAGGTTCATGACACTGTACAGAAGACAGGGATCAAGACCATCCTCATGGAAAAGAAATGCAAAAAAGCAAAATGGCTGTCTGGGGAGGCCTTACAAATAGCTGTGAAAAGAAGAGAGGCGAAAAACAAAGGAGAAAAGGAAAGATATAAGCATCTGAATGCAGAGTTCCAAAGAACAGCAAGAAGAGATAAGAAAGCCTTCGTCAGTGACCAATGCAAAGAAACAGAGGAAAACAACACAATGGGAAAGACTAGAGATCTCTTCAAGAAAATTAGAGATACCAAGGGAACATTTCATGCAAAGATGGGCTCGATAAAGGACAGAAATGGTATGGACCTAACAGAAGCAGAAGATATTAAGAAGAGGTGGCAAGAATACATGGAAGAACTGTACAAAAAAGACCTTCATGACCCAGATAATCACGATGGTGTGATCACTTATCTAGAGCCAGACATCCTGGAATGTGAAGTCAAGTGGGCCTTAGAAAGCATCATTACGAACAAAGCTAGTGGAGGTGATGGAATTCCAGTGGAGCTATTTCAAATCCTGAAAGATGATGCTGTGAAAGTGCTGCACTCAATATGCCAGCAAATTTGGAAAACACAGCACTGGCCGCAGGACTGGAAAAGGTCAATTTTCATTCCAGTTTCAAAGAAAGGAAATGCCGAAGAATGCTCAAACTACCGCACAATTGCACTCATCTCACACACTAGTAAAGTAATGCTCAAAATTCTCCAAGCCAGGCTTCAGCAATACGTGAACCGTGAACTCCCTGATGTTCAAGCTGGTTTTAGAAAAGGCAGAGGAACCAGAGATCAAATTGCCAACATCCGCTGGATCATGGAAAAAGCAAGAGATTTCCAGAAAAACATCTATTTCTGCTTTATTGACTATGCCAAAGCCTTTGACTGTGTGGATCACAATAAACTGTGGAAAATTCTGAAAGAGATAGGAATACCAGACCACCTCACCTGCCTCCTGAGAAATCTGTATGCAGGTCAGGAAGCAACAGTTAGAACTGGACATGGAACAACAGACTGGTTCCAAATAGGAAAAGGAGTATGTCAAGGCTGTATATTGTCACCCTGCTTATTTAACTTATATGCAGGGTACATCATGAGAAACGCTGGACTGGAAGAAACACAAGCTGGAATCAAGATTGCCGGGAGAAATATCAATAACCTCAGATATGCAGATGACACCGCACTTATGGCAGAAAGTGAAGAGGAACTAAAAGCCTCTTGATGAAAGTGAAAGAGGAGAGTGAAAAAGTTGGCTTAAAGCTCAACATTCAGAAAACGAAGATCATGGCATCTGGTCCCATCGCTTCATGGGAAATAGATGGGGAAACAGTGGAAACAGGGTCAGACTTTATTTTTGGGGGCTCCAAAATCACTGCAGATGGTGACTGCAGCCATGAAATTTAAAGACGCTTACTCCTTGGAAGAAAAGTTATGACCAACCTAGATAGCATATTCAAAAGCAGAGACATTACTTTGCCAACTAAGGTCTGTCTAGTCAAGGCTATGGTTTTTCCTGTGGTCATGTATGAATATGAGAGTTGGACTGTGAAGAAAGCTGAGCACCAAAGAACTGATGCTTTTGAACTGTGGTGTTGGAGAAGACTCTTGAGAGTCCCTTGGACTGCAAGGAGATCCAACCAGTCCATTCTGAAGGAGATCAACCCTGGGATTTCTTTGGAAGGAATGATGCTGAAGCTGAAACTTCAGTACTTTGGCCACCTCATGTGAAGAGTTGACTCACTGGAAAAGACTCCGATGCTGGGAGGGATTGGGGGCAGGAGGAGAAGGGGATGACCGAGGATGAGATGGCTGGATGGTATCACGGACTCGATGGATGTGAGTCTGAGTGAACTCCGGGAGATGGTGATGGACAGGGAGGCCTGGCGTGTTGCAATTCATGGGATCTCAGAGTCGGATACGACTGAGTGACTGAACTGAACTGAACTTGGTTCATAGAATTCCCTCTGCATTCTTCTAGAAGCCTCACCCAGGGCGTGGGCTTGTCCCTGGTGCTGGGCTTCTGGGACCTCCCTGAGCTTGGCTTTTCCATTCCTGTGAGGGGAGAGGCCCAAATGAACATAGCCCAATCAGGTGCTGTGCTCACACACAGCCGACTGTGAGAGCTCATGGGTGGGGGAATGAGCTTCCTGGGTGATCCTGGGCACTATGCAACAAGCAGCAGAAATCTCCTGGCCTCAGGTCCCTGTGGGCAGATCCCTCCAGGTGAACTGTGAATCAGAGGCACCTCCCTAGTTTAAGGGACCAGAGGAAGGAGCGCTGCCCAGGGGCTGAAGAACTGCACTGGACTCGAGTTGCCAGAAGATGCCAGGCCCGAGGGATGGGGGTTGTAGAGCAAGTGCCCAGTGCTGACCCCAGGAGCTGGTCTCGGAGAGACTGAGGCTGAGGGAAGCAGCGGGGGCTAGTGTGGAGGGAGAAGCCAGGCAAGGTGGAGGAAGCCTTGTGCCCATCTTGTTACTGCATTTCGTGTTCAACAGCTGCTCCCTGAGTCCCTTCTTTGTCAAACACTGAGCCAGGCAGGGGCTCAACAGGATGCCAAGATGAGCAAGACGTGGCCTTTGTCCTCAAGGAGCTCTTGGTCTAGCTGGCGTGACAGCCAACCCAAACCCAAGGTCAGGGTGCAGGGAGAGCATGAGGGAAGGAGAGCAGAAGGCCAGCTCTCAGAGTCACAGGAGCTTCACAAAGGCAATAGTTTTGAAAGATGAGGCCTGGGCAGCGATGGATCAGAAAGACCAACGTGTCTGGGGCTTCTGAGCTCTGCTGGGTGTGCACAAAGCAGCATGATGTGGGAGAGGGAGAGGGTGGGATGATTTGGGAGAATGGCATTGAAACATGTATAATATCATATATGAAATGAGCCACCAGTCCAGGTTCGATGCATGATACTGGATGCTTTTGGCTGGTGCACTGGGATGACCCAGAGGGATGGTACGGGGAGGGAGGAGGGAGGGGGGTTCAGGATGGGGAACACGTGTATACCTGTGCCATATATGGCAAAACCAATACAATATTGTTGTAATTAACCTCCAATTTAAATTAATAAATTTATATTTAAAGCAAAAAAAGCAGCATGATGGAGGGCCTTTCCTTCTAGACCACATGAAAGGCTTGTGTTCAGATCCCACTGTGCCACTGAGTATGTAACCATTTTGCCCCTCAATTCCCATATCTATAAAATGATGATAATATTTTGAAATCCATGTGGCTATTGGGAAGGTTTACTGTGCAAGAATATTGTCAAGTGACATTTTCCTGTTCTTTTCTCTAACAGACAGGGATGGGCCACCATCCAGTCCGGGCAGTGAGTTGCATCTGGGAGTGGGGGGCAGGAGGAAGTTAGGAGTCCATCAAGTTCCTCAACCTGCTCAGAGTAATGACCCCCTCCACCCCCACCCACCTACAGTCCAGAGACTTTTCAAAGCATGTTTCCCATCTCTTCCTCAGCATAGCTATGCAAGGCTAAGTAGGGAGAGGCCTTTGTTTCCATATTTCAGAAGAGGAAAGTGAATGGCTTGCACAAGACCACAGAGCTTGCTAGTGGCTGAGCTTGGATATAAATCAAGGGGCTGCATATCCTTAGCCCAAGGCTCCTCTGTAAGATCAGTGTTTCCCAGAGAGTGGGTCCTATAAGTGAGCAGCAGACCCAGCATTAAATGGCATTGAATCCCATCAGGAGAAGGTGATTTCCTTTCAGTTATTTCACTCCACATTGAGGAAAGTTTCCATGTGGGGCGTCTGTGTGGCTGAAACTTGCTGCTGCTGTTTGTTTGTTTGACCAAGGGAAATTCTAGCCCCAGTCTCAGTGTGTTGGCTAGAATGTGCCTTAGTATCTTGCTGGAAATCCATAGCGTTGTTGTTTCCTTATATTTTTTCAGCTCTGTTCTATCTTTGCCAAGGGATACAAGTTTTCCATTTAGTGTAACATAAGTAAATGGTTTTTGGAAACATATTTTTTGTTTGTTTGTTTTTTGTAAAAAAAAAAATCAGTGCACGGGGGTTATTCAGATTGTTTAATTGCATGCCTGCTGCTCTGTAGGGCTTCCCTCATGGCTGAGCAATAAAAGAATCCACCTGCAATGCGGGAGAGATAGACTCTATCCCTGGGTCAAGAAGATCCCCTGGAGAAGGAAAAGGCTATCCACTCCAGTATTCTTGCCAGGAAAACCCATGGACAGAGAAGCCTGGCAGGCAAAGAGTCGGGCACAACTGTGCGACCGAGACACACGCATCACTGCTTTGTAATGCCCAGAGTTTGGGAAACACAGTTACAGGTCCCCAGGCAGGACACTCCCTGGTACCTTTCTTCTCCCAGACTCCTAGGCAACACCAGTGGCTCCCAAATTCCAACTGGGAAAGAAGCCTGGAAAAGTATCAGCATTCGCGGCGGCTGCTCCCCACACCGCGTGGAAGAATCCACGTTGTCAGAGAACTGTTGACGTCAGGCGGTGCGGGTTTTTGTAAGACCTCTATTTAAAATTCCCCAGAAATTAAAGAAGCAGGGTTTGGAGGGAGGGATGCCTTAGACAAATTGCGGAGTGGGTTTGTCTTGTTTATGGACATGGTCTTTATAGTTGAAATTGCCCCTGTTTTTTATTTTTTGCGCCAGTTCAAGAGGGGCTGAACTCAGCTAGAAGGGAGGGGATGGTTGTCCATCTAAGGCTTTTAGTTGAAACCAACTCAATTCTGGGATCAAGAAGCCTCTGCTTTTAGCCAAGAGAGAAAAGGGGGAAAGTATACAAACTCACTCATGTATACTTCGTCTCGGAGTAAACTAGTTAAAAGAATAAAAACAACCCCTTATATTTGAAATGACTGGTGTAACAGATACAGAGGGTTCCCTCAGCCTTTTCCTCCAAGCTGGATATACACATACACACGGCAGACACGTTGCTAGGTGGCCCCTATTCCTTTTTTCTGATTCCCCAGCACAACCCTGGTAAGTCCCTGCTACTTAATATCCTCATCTCACTAATGAGGACACGTCATTGTCCTTCATCAGCCATTTTGGATGACCAAGTATCATTCTAGCCCACAGTCTTTTTCTTAGAAATGTCACCCACACAACACCATGGCGCATGGGATGCTTTTAGATGACACAGAGAGGCAGTATGTTCCACAACACATGGAAAAAAACAAAAAGCCTTCGTCTTACCTTGTTTTGTTTCTCTGACAAGTCTGGTTTACCTCGGCTCGATGGTCAACTCTGACTCTAACAAATCTCCTTCTGTAACAAAAAGGAAGCAGCCTCTAGATGTGGCCTCTTCAGTCACAGCACAGCTCAAATTTACTCTCTTGTTTTGTTCTCTGTAATTTCATGGTTGGGACCAGTGGTCCTAATTGTTTATTCATGGTGGCAATCTGAAGTTTCCTAAACAAATTATTTTCTTGAAGTTAAAAAAAGAGGGGGGAACTGCTTTAAATATATATTTACTATGTGAACCACAGTATACGTAGTTCTAGGTTATGGCCAAAGTCAGCCAATGGTGTGGAAATATCTGAGGTTTGAGAAATGCTGATCCAAAGTCACTCTCTCCTGGCAAAGACCTCAGATCAGATCTTGTGCCAGAAAACTCTGTCAGCTGGGTGGGCTCTGAGAGGGTGAGGGAGAGGCTACCTAGAGACAGAGGCAGAAATCTACCTGTTAGCCCCCTCCTCGGGGTATGGCAAGAGCGGGGAAAGCCATGCCCATGACTCTTTTGAGAGCTAGGTCCGCTTGGTGGAGACCAACAGAATGGAGGAGAAACAGATGAAAGGACTGGTTTCCTGGTTCATCTGTCAGATGGAGATTTAGGGGACCTAATGGAAAAAGCAGGCAGCGTTGGCCTCTTTCTGCAAAGGTAGCGACAAAGGAATCATTTTTAAACTGAGCCGAGGGGATGCTGTGCTAGGAGTCATCCTGAGGACTGATCCTGGACTGTTCCTTGTAAACCAGGCATCTGGGTAAGTCACCCAGTCCAGGTGCTTCCTAACCCTAGCACAGCCTAAGATTTCACAGGCGTACTCTCTACCCTATTCCAAACTCCAGGACCCTTCTCATCCTCGCTGCCAAGTAGGGTGACCCATACGATCCAAGTGCCCGAGACACTCCCAGTTGGCACCTAATATTTGGCATAATTATGAATGATGCCCCCATGTACTCCAGAAAGTTTAGATAGTGAATTATAAGACCACTGTTCTAAGCCATGTCCTTTCGTCTCTCCACTTACTATAATACTTTTCATCTCGTCAGATTTGACCTGTCATTACCATCTGCTGAGATCTGTTTTGGCTCCTGATCCTGGCACCGCTTTTACTAAAAGAGACAGTGCGGCCAACACAGCCTCTGTCTTCATACTACGACTGATTAAAACACCCAGTGGCACAGGTTCCCAGCAGGTGTGATCACTAAGCCATCAGATGCTCTCTGGATGCAACCTCTGTGGTCAGCTATCAGCTGTGAGTCTGCTTCTGCAGCCCTGCAGCCCCCAGCAGGACCACGAGAGCCCCAAGGTCTGGGTGGCTCAGCTCGGACGTTTCCCGGACCCTCCAGGCCAGCATTCACATCTGATCAGAATCCCACGTGGTCTGGGCCCCATCTTTCCTGTTGTTTGTGCTCAGCGCTGCCGTGGCCATGTGCGGAACTGCTCTCCAACCACCCCTCAGGGAGCCCAGGTTTCCCTCCGTCAGGACCCACGTGGAGGTCGCCTCTCCTCTGGACTCTGCCTCCTGCTATGAGTGTTGAGGTCACGGCTGACTCTGTGTCCTCTGGCCTTGCTCCCACCTCCACGGCTTCCCAGGTTGCTTACAGTGGCCTGGAAGGTTCTCGGCAGGCTGAGAGCTCACAGAGGGCAGCTGCCTATGCCGTCTCCATCTCCACTTGGGGCTGAGCCTCAGACAGGTGCTCTTCGTACCCCCTTCCCCAGAGAGCCCCAAGGTGTGCACCCTTGCTCAGTCTCTCAAAACCTCCTTTTTCTTATTCCACCTCTTGCCTGGAGCAGCAGGGGAAATACCCTTTTGCTGTCCTGAGCCCTCTTTCAGGGGTCCACCTGTGAGACTTAAACCTTTCCATGCTGGTTCTGAAGAGCCCACACCCTCCTTCTCTGTTTTTCTTGCCGCCTCCCCCCTCCCTCCATCTGAATGCCTCACTCACCCTGCAGAGCCACGTCTCACCCACCATCTGCATCGTTTATAATCATATTAGAAAAAGGCCTTTTTGCATCTCCTGTCCTCCTGAGCCGCCTCTGTTCAGGAACCTCTGGCCACGGCTCACACAGCGGTGCTCCGTGAGTGGATGGAGGACAGAGATGTTGAAGACGGTTGCCCCTTGCACTGTTGTCTGGAAAAGTTCCCACCATGAAGCGTGGTGAATATTACTGGTGAGGGCCACGTGGACTCGCATCGCCTGCCTGTCCTGTTCCTTCCACCAGGTTTCCATCTCCCCCCGCTCCTTCCCCCCAGATTTAATCTGAGGTTCAGTTCAGGCCTCCTGTCTTCTAAGTGTTCTTCCTGATGACTCAGTTTCATCTCTGGTATCGACAGTTTCTTCAAATGATGTATCAGCCAGCACTGTATCTATGCCATGGGGCAGCCTGGGTCCCCCTCCTGGTCCCCAACCCACGCCAAGCACAGAACGAGACCTTCAGTAGAGACTTTCTAAGGTTAAGACCAAATGGCAGTGACACCAAGAGGCTGTCTTTCCATGAGACTCCAGACACCTAAGACCACCTGCCTCCCTGCCCACCATGACACCAATCCTTGAGGTCTTGGTCCTTTAAAATTCACTAAGTGTGCACTTAAGCTTTACTAATAGCTCTTCAATGCATCTTGCTAGGCACCCGGCACTGTTCTGAACACTTTTCATAGATTATTCATCCACCAACACAGTGAGATGTCAGTGTACTGTAGGTCCATTTTACAGATGAGGAAACTGAGGTGATTGCTAGTAAACAGCGGAGCTGGGATCTGAACCCAGGCAACCTCACCCTGGAGCCCTTGCTTCGAGCAGTGGTTCTCCTCTAGCCGTCATTTTAGAGTGCACCCCCTTGGCCTGCCCGGACCCAGCGCTGGGCTTTTGGGCCCATCCAGTGGGGTGGGCAGGCTGGAGCAGGGTTGGGGGTGGGGTGGCAGTGGCCCAGCTCTCGCTGTCTTCTTGCCACAGACTCCACAGAGCCTTCCAAACAGTGACGTAGCAGCCTGTGCTAATGGTCTTGGAATTCAGGCCTCAGGCGCCCGGGGAAGGTTCTGGGGCCCTCATGGCCTGAGAGCCCCCTTTGGGGGAGGGGGAGGCCATAGGCAGCAGAGGGCAGGGTGGGTGTCAGAGGTGGGATGAGAGGACTAGGTCAGGTAGGAAGGCAGAGGCTATGGGGGTACACTGTGGGAGGGAGGGCTCCCACCCGTTCCTATTTGCTTTGGACCGCGGAGGCCACGTGCTGAGAGCTGGAGTGTGTCTTGGCAACAGGCCGCAGTGACAGAGCCTTCTGACCAGGGGAGGCCTGGCCCAGGGTGGCTGCCTTTCGTTGTTCTTAAAGGCACAGTGTGCCATGGACGGCCTGCATTTCCCACGTCTCTGCTCGCTCTCAGGTAGGAGGCTCAGATCTGCCCCAAGGTCCTGGGAAGGGCATCAGGGCAGATATGGTCCCTTGGGTCTCAGCCTTGTGCCAGTTGTAGTGTGGCCAGATGGGCAGGGCCGATGAAATGTGCCTGGCCAGGCCCCCTTCAGCCCCCTTCCTTCCCAGCATCTCCCTCCATCTACCACCAAGTAGCCCCAAACTCCTCCTCCTCTTCTCCAAACTGCTCCAAGGAAAGAACGGGAGAGTGCCGGGACATTTCGGTCTCATGAGGGGGCCAGAGCCCGAGGCGAGGTGTACGCAGAGAATGGAGGCGGGGTGGGAGGCCTGCACTCTGCCTCTGCTTCCAGCTCCATCACCTCCCTCCCGCCGTGGATGCGGAAACCCTCCGAGAAGGCCTGGCATGCAGCAGCACTCCACAGATGCCAGCTGTGGGTTAGACCATGTGCAGGACCTGGAGGGAGGGGAAAGGCAAGGCTCAGAGGTCACCTAAAAGCTGCTGTGTTCCAAACTCTGCCCCACCTGTCTCATCTTGCCCGCTGCCCTCCGAGTGGGCACCCAGGGCGGGTGGGAGGCAGCCCAGCTCCCTCGCTGGCCACAGCACCAGTGCGCAGGTTGTGTTTGCGTCCATCCTGGATGCCGTTCAGGGGCAGATGGGGAAGGAGAGCCTGCATCCTGAGTGAGGTTGTTCTCTGCAGCATCCCCGTGCCTGGAACACGGCTTAGCACATACCAGGTACTCAGTAAAGGCTGGTTGTTGAGTGTACCACATGTCCCCGATACACCAAGGGCACCACAGGATGCCAGGCATCCCTGTGGGCAGCATGCACTGCCTGGTGTGATAAGGCTCAAGGAGGTCAGACCTGTTCCTGGTCACCAGTGAGCACAAGGTGAAGCCAGGATTCAAACTGAGGTCTCTGTCTTAGAAGAGGGGCTATAAAAGGTGCCTGTGGACTGCGTCCTGGGGTGAGCAGGACGGGAAAGGTGGGGAGACTTCTTGGAGGACCGCACCTTGAAGGACACACGGGAGTTTCAGAGGGAGAGGAAGGGAGCAGGGTCCCCCGCCCCCAGCAGTTGTTTTGTCCCAGGCTGAGCTGTGAGTGACCTCAGAAGGCTTTATTAATGTCCTAATTGTGTGCAGCTGGCCTCCTCTGGCCCTAATGAGCTCATTATCCACTCTCATTAAGGAGACCATTGTGGCCTGGTCACCCTGGGGACAGCAGTGGCCTGGGGGTGCCCGCCACTTCCTGCCGCCACTTGGCCAGGCTCAGATCTCTTCTAGGGGGTTTTCCATCCCTAACCTGTCGTCCAGGTCCTGCCATCCCTTCCCTCTGTCTGTCTGCATCTCTGACTCGTGTGTGTGTCTGTGTGTGTGTGTTTCATGAGAGGAAATCTGTCGCCCAGGTCCTCCCATCCCTTCCGTCTGTCTGTCTCCATCTCTAACTCGTGTGTGTGTGTGTGTGTGTGTTGTGTGTGTGTGTGTGTGTGTGTTGTGTGTTTCATGAGAGACTCTGTCGACTCTAAGTTTCTTGCCCCCCCCATTCCACCCCTCCCCCAGTGCCAGCCCTGGGAAGCCTCAATTAGAGTCGGTTTGAAAGGGCTTTAAAATTGACCAGACAGCTAAAGATTATGCTTAGCCTGGACAGAGGGAGAGACTGGCTTTTGGACCTGAGCTTTCTCCTCTGTGGGCTGAGGGTCTCCCTGCCCCACCCCCAGCTGGAGGTGCTGGCAGGCCTGCCAGGCTCTGCCTTCTCTCGCCCTCCACTCCTGGCCATGGTGAAGTGGGCTTCAGTGAGTCCTACCGAGCAGGTCGGCTGCTGTAACAGGTGAGATTGCTGTTCTCTCTGGGCCTTTGCCTCCTGGAGGGGGCTGGGCCCTGGCCTGTAGGGCGACCTGGCTGAAGTCCTTTCTTCTCTGGCGCTGTAGACACGTGGCCCTCACAGAAGGAGAGGCCAGGGTGAGGTGGTGCTTGGGGGCTTGGCCAGTTCAGGATCCTTCCAGATGATTGATTGTCCCGAAACATCCAGCATCTGAGTGCTCCTCTCTCGGGGCTCCTGGACATCAGTTCGCAGTTTCCCATTCAAAAGAGTGGATGGGCCTAGTAGTCCTCCCTTTCCCTGACTGGGGAGCATCTCAGGATCAGGCACTCCAGCTGAATTGGAGTCTTTCTGACTCCAGACTCCCAATTATTACCCTCCATCCCCAGAGGGTCCTCACGTGTAGACATAGACACTCAGACCTGAGACTCGACTCATGGTATATGCGCAGAAAGCGCATGCTCAGCAGTGTGGACAGACGCACAGGCAGCAGTGTGCAAAGCGTCTGTGTTTGGGGATACTTGTTGTCAAGGAGTCACTGCTACGCTTGTGCATGGCACAGAGGTGCACCGGGCCTGCTTCTGCAGTAGTGAGAATATGGGTCCTGAAGCTGGAGTGCCTGGTTTTGAGTGCAACTCTGCCTCCTCCTGGTTGTGATCTCTTCTGCCTCAGTTTCCACATCTGTAAAGTGGGGGTAGTGACGACAGTAAGTTATTTCACAGGGTCCTTGAAGATGAAATCAAGTGACGTGTGTAATGTTAGCCGGGGGCGTGCTCTTCTCGGCACCTGGCTATAATCGTCGTGTGATACATGTATAGACACACCTCTGTTCCACGCACACAGGTACCACCCATGCATGTATATGTGGGCATAGCCTGCCTGCCGCCGTGTGCCTCTGCAGGAGCGAGAGCATGGTGTGCGCTAGAGGGGAGCCGGGGATGCCTGCGGGCTGGCTGATGCCTGAGCCGTCTTGGCCAGCTGGGCTGCACCCAGGGTGGCTCAGGCTCTAACTGCTCCTTGGTGAAGACACAGTGACTTTGCTCAGGGGCCCCAGTTGCAGCTGCTGGCGTCTGGGAGAGGCCTGCCAGCAGCCAGCAGTGGGCGCAGGCCCAAGGAGCCGCCCACGGGCCCAACTGTGCGACTCGTGCCAGGGCTCCTGGGGGTTCTGCATGGAGCCGGGTGGCACCTGCCCATGTTCAGCCAGCGCCTGCCTGGGTGGTGACGGCCTGTCCATCTCTGCTTCGTGGGTGGTGACTGAGCCTGTCCAGTGGCAGGCTCTTCTCTGCAGGGCCTGCTGCGGGAGGGACCTGGGACTCAGAGCCACACAGCTCAGCTCTGCGTGTGTCAGAGCTGGAGTGTCCTCAGGTAAGGTTGGCAGGACCTCAGAGCAGTAAGGAAGAGGAGAGTCTCAGCCCCAAGTCCTGGGGTGCAGCAGGCGGGTAGGACTCTAAGTTGCTGCCCTGGGGTGAGACGATCACGGTCTGCCAGTGGTGTGGCCCAGGCTCCACAGAAACCTGGCGAACAGCGGAGGTTTTGAGGTCAAAAAGGACTCAGAGAGACAGCCCTGGCACATCCCAGGGGCACCCAGCAGTGTGAGGCACAGACCATCACACTTTCCTACCCACTGGGCGCCTCAGCCACATGCTCAGCCCGTCAGCAAATCCCTGCCCAGCTTTCCCTGAGTGCCAGGCTTATGCCAGGCAGAGGTAAGAGGCAGGCCAGGTCTGCCCTGCCCTGGGGAGATACGGGACACAGACAAGTCCAGATCCATCCCTCCACCCCAGATCCCTGGCTCCTGGGGGGAAGGGAGGGAGCAGAAAGTACATGGAAGGTTCTCAAAGGGTGAAGTTAGGCAGGAGGGGAAGTGATGCCACCAGCAGAGAAGAACCTTAAATTCTGGGACTATAAAACCCTTGGAGTCAATGAGAAAAGTCCACACAGGGCTTTGGTCTGGAAATTGCTATGGGAGGAGGTTAGGAGAGAGGACAGCAGGAGGTCAGCAGGCTCGAAGACTCACAGGTGAGAACACAGACAAATTCGGATGAGACTGATGGAGGAAACCCACAAGTCCTCCTGGTGCCCATGGAGGAGCTTGCCTCCTTCGCCTCTGCTGAGGATGCCTTTGGGGCCGAGTCCCGAAATAGAGAGAAAGCTTAGAAGATAGTCAGCCCAGCCATCCAGGAGACCGCCAAGTTCCTTGCTTTCCTGGGAAGCCATGGGCTCACACAGAAAAGGAGGGACTATGCTACCACGGAGACAGCAAGTAGGTTGTTTTAGAGGGTGGAGCGGGCAATGGGCATACCTTGGTGTAGAAAAAGAGGCTGGGAGGGGCTGGGCATGGAGAGATCTGAGCAAACCCTCAAGGAGACACACGTATCCAAGCTCCTTTGTTCCTCCAGACACATTCCCTGTTCCGTCTGATGACCGTAAGATCCCTGAGCCCATCCTGGGGAGTCCTCTTCTGGGAAGAAGGGCTTCCCTTTGAGGCTAGGCCTTCAGGGCACTACCTTGGCCTCCTGGGACTTCGCTTGGCTCTGGGGGCTGGAACTGGTCTTTCATCTCCCTGGACACGGTTTGACGAGGGTCTAGAGGGTGTGGTGACCAAAGCCTGTGAACTTTTGTCGTTGGACCTGGACCTGGGCAGCCATGTGAGAGCCTCAGCCTCCCAGACCCTCCCCAGATGACTCCAGGCTGGGGACTGTGATGACTGTTCTTCTGGGCTCTTGGAGGTTATCCTGTGAGGGGGAGTTTGGTTGGGGAAGGACGCTTACCAAGAGTGACTCGGAGGTCTCCATCCTTCTCCCCTGAGGTCTGTGGTCGCAGATGCCCAGCGGACTCGGGTTTTGTTCTCCAGACTTGAGTCGTGACGGCAGACTTTGTGTTTTGAACCCTGCTGACTAAGTGCGTGCGTGAAACCCGCTCTGGCTCAATTGAACAGCCCAGGAAGTTCGCTGGTTCACTGTAATGAGAAGGTCCAACAGGGCGGCCTAGCTTTAGCACCTCTGTGCCCCAGGGTCAAGTGATGGTCATCAGGACTGACTTTCTCCATTGCCTGATTTTGCTTTATTGCTTAACTCTCAGGATATCTCTTCCCCACACCCCTGCGATTCCTGGTTAATGTGGGACTTAGGGTTCAGGTCGCCAGTGCACCCATGTCCATTCCTGGAGAAGCCCGTGAACCGTTACAGTGTGTGGGGAGGTGACAGGCCCGTCAGACACAGTTGCCAGATGCACCCACTCCTGTGGTCAAGGAGGCAGAGCCGTAGGGCGGGAACGTCTGTGAGGTGGGCAGCTCTGTGACGTCCAGTCAGACTCTGGGGAGGAACACTGGGCTTTGGGCCTACTGGTAGGGACAGTCGGGTTCCTGAAAGTTCCCCCACAGCCTGAGAGAAGGGGAGAAGCCACCCCAGGCAGAGACCCCTGCAAGCCCATGCCTTCTGGCTGCTTTGGGCTCTCTCAGCCACAGCCTCCCGAGCAGCCACGTGGCTGCGACCAGGGCTCTAGGGAGGATGGCAGGGCTGCCTGGGTGGGTAGGCCCGGAGTGTGCGCGTGGCCCACACCCATCCCCCTTGGGTGAGGGATGTGGGAATCGGCCCGAATCTGGCACAGAGAGAAAGAAGGCTTCCACCCTGAGTCCCCTGGGGCAGTGACCCAGCTAAGGGCTGAGCCTCAGAAGTCCAAACCCTTGTCTGAAACTTTTTCTTTTCCTTAAGACTTTGTTTTTGCTTTTAGAGCAGTTTAAGTCAAGGGAAATGGAGTGGGAGGGGTCCCATATACACCTGTCCCCCCACACGCAAGCACCCTGCCCTGTCGTCAGCATCCCCCACCAGAGTGGTCTATTTGGTACAACTGATGACCTCCATGGACACATCCTAATCACCCAGGGTCCCTAGTTCTACTTAGGGTCCTCTCTCAGTGCTGGCATTCTGTGGGTGTGGGCAAACGTACAAGGACTGTATCTGCTGTTACAGTATATATAGATGGCATGGCGGTTCATAAGCTTCGCAGAGCTGCATGCAGAGTGTTGTGGAATTTCTTGGAAAAGGTGGAGTGCAGTGGGCCTTCAAGACTAGACCACAGGCTGTGTGCTGTCCCAGCCCTGTGACCTGGAGCCCTGGAAGTTGAAGACCTAGGTGATGACCCTGGGTGTGAGCTCCTGTCAGGGGTGCGACCGTTGTCCTCTGCCCCCTCCACTGTTGTCATAGCGGCCCCCAGGCAGCCTTCTCCACCTCCCAGTGCTAAGCCCAGCTGGGAGAGCCTGGGGGTCCCCACGTGCCCCTTCCTTGGGTAGCCGCTCACTGCTGTGGGCAGTGATGGGACCTCAGTGTGCTGCCCAGGGAGGAGCCCTGGAGTCTCCTGAAAGGTTGCAGTCCAGATTTGGAAATGGTGAGTGAGCTCTGTCACGGACAGAAAAGAGTGTCGGTGCCAGATGGCTTTGGAGGCAGGGAATAGTCAGAATGGGAGGCAAGCAGAGACAGGCTCCTGTGAAAAGTACCTCCTAGGAAGAAACGAAAGACAGTGGAGTGCCACGGCTTCAGAGTTTGGAGTATTTGGCTCAGCTTTTGTCTGAATGATGAATGAATGAGCCAACATTCAGGAAAGAAAATGGATGGACTGCTATCGCTGGGCCATGACCGTCAAGGGTCACTCAAGGGTGCAGTGCCCACTTACTGTGATGGAGTTGTCAACACACTGAAGGCCGCTGTGAGCAGCACCGATGTGAAATTACCACTGACCCGCGAGTGGGAGCGATGACCGTGAGAACGTATTTGTGAGGCCTTTTTACCGCCAGGTGTCATTAAACCAGAGAAAATGGTCAAACTCCAGGTCACACCGGTGGTCCTAGTGGGCTTGAAAGACCCTGCGTGGTCTCTGTGTTTGGCTGGAGCCCCCGCAGGGTGGCGTTCCTGTGTTGGGCATGTCGTGGTGCCACAAGTGTGTCACGCGTTTGTGTCCGTTTCATTTTCAGATGTATCGCACGCTTATGTGGGTGGATGGCGGTCCATCAGGTCCCCTCTTCTCGGGGACTGTGTTGGCCTCTCCTTCCTCAGCCAGGAACCTGGGCTGCAGGAGGCTGGATGTGGGCCAGGCGTTCGCTGGTGCCCGGGGCCGTGCGGCTCTGTGCTCTGCCCTCCTCGCTGCTCCTTCCTCCTTGTCCTGGCCGCCTCCCCACCTTGGCCATCCACTGACTCTCATGGCTGCGCTCTCTCTTGGCCCTGCTGCAGGCTGGTGGTTCGTGAGCACCTCTGAGGAGCAGGGCTGGGTCCCTGCCACCTACCTGGAGGCCCAGAATGGTACTCGGGACGACTCAGATATCAACACCTCCAAGACTGGAGAAGGTAAGGGCCTGCAGGTTCAAGGGGCGGGGTGATGATATAGCTTTCCCACCCTTCTCCCTAAGACCATCAGAAACTCTAAAGGATCATGGTGCCCGTACTTCCCCTGGGAGCCCATCTCCCTGGGGCCAGCCCACAATCTCACCTCCTATCCAGGTCTGTCCTCTCTGGTCCTGCATGGGACTCAAACTAGACTGGAGATTCTCCTAGGGTCTGAGTCTCTGGTTTTACAACTTCGGGTCAGAGACTGGGGAGAACAGTCTTAGGGCTCATCCCCTACAGCTCCCTCTCCCGCCAGAAGCCCTAGATTCCTCTGGGGGTTCCTACCGAGATCCGCCTTTGCCTCCCCCACCCCACACTGTGCTCTCTGTGGCAGGGACGACCCCAGAGGGGCCGTGTGCATGCCACTTCTGCTGTTCACAGTCTGCTCGGAGGCCTCCCCTTTGGGCACCTGTTAGCCCAGCCCAGGGTGCGGACATGGTGGGTAGGTGGCGGAGTCATTTCTCTGTGTTGCCAGAACCCAGGGTTGGCTTCAACCCTTGCACCATCAGCCTCCCTGATTAGTTCTGGCCTCAAGAGGTTTTTCTGGGGTTTTCTCCATTGCATTTCCAAGAACCCGCCCCTCCCCCGCAGCCAGCACTGGCCTGCTCAGCCTGTCCAGGGGACTTGGGTATTCCCCAGAGCAGGCTGCCAGAGCCCAGCAAGTCTGCCTGCTCCTGGTGACTTCCAAACCTCCCTCGTTCTGGCAGCAGGAATGCTTGCCCTAACGGTCAGTGAGGATCGTCCAGTTGGGCACCTCTGAGAGCCAGGGGGATGGATGCCCGCCGCCCAGGGCTCAGGCCACCTCCAGGCCTGCCCCTCCCCACCCCCCACTCCACACTGCCCAGGCCAAAATAAGCAGCCCGCCCAGCGCCAGCTCCTTATTCATCCTTCCCCTGAATGTCGGTTACTGGGCAGTTGGAGCGCTGCCCTTCCTCCCCTGTAAACGCTGCTTTTCAGTTCCTTGATCAGCGCCACAGCCCCTGCAGTGCCTGTCTGCCTTGTGCCAGGGTCCTGGCCCCATTGGGGAGGGCCGTCATCTTCAATCCAGGTGCTTGTTCTTCCTGGCTGCTCCCTGAGCCCTGGGGCTGAGCCTCTCCCTCTCACCACTGCAGCGGTGCAGGTCGGGGGCTGAGCCTCTCCATCTCACCACTGCAGCAGTGCAGGTCTGGGGCTGGCCTCTCCATCTCACCACTGCAGCGGTGCAGGTCGGGGGCTGGCCTCTCCTCCATCTCATCACTGCAGCGGTGCAGGGTCGGGGGCTGAGCCTCTCCTCCCTCTCACCACTGCAGCGGTGCAGGTCGGGGGCTGGCCTCTCCTCCCTCTCACCACTGCAGCGGTGCAGGTCGGGGGCTGAGCCTCTCCTCCCTCTCACCACTGCAGCGGTGCAGGTTGGGGGCTGGCCCTCCTCCCTCTCACCACTGCAGCGGTGCAGGTCGGGGGCCGAGCCTCTCCATCTCACCACTGCAGCGGTGCAGGTTGGGGGCTGGCCCTCTTCCCTCTCACCACTGCAGCGGTGCAGGTCGGGGGCTGAGCCTCTCCTCCCTCTCACCACTGCAGCGGTGCAGGTTGGGGGCTGGCCCTCCTCCCTCTCACCACTGCAGCGGTGCAGGTCAGGGGCCGAGCCTCTCCATCTCACCACTGCAGTGGTGCAGGGTCAGGGGCTGGCCTCTCCTCCCTCTCACCACTGCAGCGGTGCAGGTCGGGGGCTGGCCTCTCCTCCCTCTCACCACTGCAGCGGTGCAGGGTCGGGGGCTGAGCCTCTCCGTCTCATCACTGCAGCGGTGCAGGGTCGGGGGCTGAGCCTCTCCGTCTCATCACTGCAGCGGCGCAGGGTCGGGGGCTGAGCCTCTCCTCCCTCTCACCACTGCAGCGGTGCAGGTCGGGGGCCGAGCCTCTCCATCTCACCACTGCAGTGGTGCAGGGTCAGGGGCTGAGCCTCTCCTCCATCTCACCACTGCAGCAGTGCAGGTTGGGGGCTGAGCCTCTCCTCTATCTCACCACTGCAGTGGTGCAGGGTCGGGCGCTGAGCCTCTCCTCTATCTCACCACTGCAGTGGTGCAGGGTCGCAGCCCCTGAGTTGGGTCTGGTCTGTTTTGTCTGCAGTCACTGGGACTCACCTCCTATCCAATTCCACATCCTGGAGGTTATCCCAGGGCTTTTCAGAAGTAACTCTAGGGTCATCCCTAGAGTGACCTGAGGCCTCACTCACTCCTAGGTTTCTGCCCTAGTACTTTTAGCTGGGGACCAGGGTAGGGAGGGTTCTGGCACCATCTCCATTTTCCTGATGCAAGAACTGAGGCGTCAGGAGATCTAGACACATGTTTTTCCTCGTAAGGCTTGAGCCCCTGGCCAGCCTCCTCTGCTGGTGGTCGTCCCACCATGCTGAATGCCTCTGTGATGCATTTTGCTTATGAGCAATTCCAGGAGAGAGTGTGTATGGAATTGGAGCCCCTCCTGAAAAGGTGAGGGCAAGAGAGACAGAGTGGAGACGTTGGGAGCTGCTGGAGGACCAGGACACAAGTGGGCAGGAAAGAGCCTGAGAGGCTGTGTGGGCACTGCTGCCAAGCTGGTTTGAAGAGAGATTGGGTACTTTGCACAGAACAAGCAGTAGTGGGTGGTAAAGACTTCTGACCTCGATGCAGTAAGAACCAGGCAGCCAGCGCAGGTTCCGCAATCAGAGGACATGTGTGTGTGTGCGTGTGTGTGTGTGTGTACACACGTATGCTCAAGGCGAACCTTCTGATAATAGGTTCTTCTGCACACTCTGATAGGATGTGTGTGCCAGTACCCCGGCAGCGTTTGGGCAGCTGTGAATTCCATCATCACATTGTGGGCATCCACCCCCGGCTCTACCGAAGGGCTCAAGGCTCAGTCCCCCAGCCCTAGGCCCAGCAGCTGTGGTGTGTCTACCAGTCTCTGCACTGGTCCCTCCTCAGCCCATCTCTGCCCTGGCCCTGTTGCCACCCCATTATAGACCCCCTGAGTCCTGCAGATAGAAATTGGACCCCTTCATCCCATCAGAGCTTCCCTAACAGCTTGCGCTCCATGCTTATGCCTCTGGCCTCCCATTTCTAGAGTAGGCAGAGTGCCAACTACCTGGGGCCTTTGTGAGATGGTCTTGGCACCTGGTTTAAACTGGATAAACATTGCTTATTGCTAAGGTGGCCCAAGGCTGGGCGTTAGCTGAGGGAAGCTCCCCTTCCCACAGAGAAACCAGGTGGACACACCCCGGGAGGTCAGCTCTTCGGGTTCTTCCCAGTGTGACCTCACATAGGACCTCATCTCTCTTCCACCGAGCCCACTCAGTCCTTGTCTCACTTCACACCAGGGCAGATGGTGTCAACCCCAAAGACAGATAAGGAAACAGAAGCTTATAGAGGGCTGGCAGCATAGTAAGCGGGCGGTGCAGCCTGGACTGAATCCATCCCTCAGGCCTCCCGCTTCCAGGAAGCAGGTCAAACAGGCTGCTCTCCTGCCTCTGGAAAAACGAGTACTTCCCAGGTGGCCTGGATGGGGTGCGGCTGGGTGTGTGGCTGGACAGTTTGATTCTTCGCTGCCAGCCTTCCTCCCCCAGACACAGGCAGCCTGGCTCCCTCCTCCTGCAGTGCCTGGGGTGGGGAGTGGGGGAGTTGACCCACATGGTGTCTCCTGGGAAGGCAAGGGGGCATGTCGAGCTGGTCCACAGCAGCCAGAGGACCTGTGTCGATAGGAGGGGTGTGGAGCAGTGAGCAGCTGGGAGGCAGGTCCCTCACTGTCTGAAATTCAGTGGGCAGTGTGTGGGGCAGGAACATACCCAGGCCTGTGGTCTCCTGGGTCATGATGCTTCACTCAGCAACGTTTCAGAGGGGTCAGCCCCTTGCCAAGCCCTGGGGATGCAGAGATGAGGAGACTTAGCCCTCAGCAGATTTGATCCACTGGGGATTACTGAAAAAGCAAAGACAAATCAAACCCAGGATGGTGAGAATTGTAAGCCCCCCACGGAAGGGACCCCAAGTCTCCATCTGGGCACACTTATCCTTCTCCACACGGTGCCTGGCTTATGGTGGCAGGTTCACAAGCAGGACTTGCTGAGTGAATGGATGGGGATTGGAGATTGATGTGAACTCTGGTGGAGGTGGGGGCATACGCTCCTGGGAGCCATCAATGCCCAGGGATCATGGGAGGCATGTTTTCCTGCGGGTCTGCCTCCAAGGGTCATCCTTGTACCGGGCTGGAGCCATGGAGCCTCTTCCCCTCTCAGGTGCTGGGATTCTAAAGTCTTAGCCCCTCGCAGGCTCAGGGGCATAACCCACACAGTTTGGCTTTGGTTGGGTTATTTGCCACTTGTCAGCGATGTCACCAGTCAGTTCTGTGCCCATCTAGCCCTGTCTGTGCCCCTGGGGCTTGGTCCGGGCGTGTGGAGACCTAGAGGTGCGCACCTCCCCTCCCTCCGCCCCTTCCCCCCATCCCATCTCATCCTCATCTGCATTCTCTCCGCCGGTGCCCGTCGGCCGCGTGCTCCATCGCCATCTCCCACACCAGTGTCCAAGAGACGCAAGGCCCATCTGCGGCGCCTGGATCGCCGGTGGACGCTGGGCGGGATGGTCAACAGGCAGCACAGCCGAGGTGACCGTGGAGTTAGCTTCTGCTCACCCCCAGCTGCTGCCTCTCTTTCTCTCACTAATGCTCCTCCTTTTCTGGGCTCTGCTCCTCTCTGCCCCGTGGCCTCCTCACCTAGATTCACCAGCCGGACTGTCCTCTCACCTACTCTAGCTGGCGGGGAGGGGCCTGGGAGGGTGCAGGGGCTGCTTGGGAATCGGGGTGACCCTGGGGATGGCTCTGGCTTTGGCCAGCATCCTGGGGGCAGGGTCATGGGACTTACACAGGATCGTGGAGGGGCTGGACTCTGAGAAGGGCCATGTTGGCCCTGAAACCGCAGATTAAGAGAACTGAGCGGGTCTGAGTCTCTGCCTGGTCCCTGGCCTCACCCCTGGCTGTTCCCTGCCTCCTTCCTCTAAGGTGGGGTTTCCTTGGCTTTGGCCTACCTGGCAGTGGTTTAGGGACAGACTAGGAAGGAGGCAGAGCCATTCCCACCTCCTCCAGTTCCAGGGAAACTGGAATGACCAAAGTCTAGACCCTGTGGGTCCAGGCGCTCTAGCACCCCAGCCCTGCCCAAAGGGACTTAGCCTTATCAAGATGATTCCAGGGAGGCCTCTGGCCTTCCACAAAGGCTGACGGAGAACCCAGATGTTTCCCAATCTAGGGCCTTTCCGAAAACCAGGAGTTTGGGAGGTAGGGAAATTAGGGGTGGGCCTCTGAACAAACCTCTAAACATCTCCAGAGCCCTGAGGCCAGTGGGTGGCCCTTGTCTCCTGCCTCGAGGGGAGCGGAGGGTGTGTTCCTGACAATGACAGAACAGCTAGAAGGGTGTGTCATGAGCGCTGGCTTTTCCAGAATAGCAGGGATGCCCCAGGTCTCACACTCCACCCCTAAAGCTTGTTTCTGAACGACTGTGAGACTCGGTTTTGGTGTCTGCCCCAAGCAGCAACAAGCCTGGACTCTACTGGGGCTGGCTCAGCATCAGGTCAGAGCACTGACTGCGAGGAGCCCAGCTTGTCCCAAGGGTGGAGCACTGGTTGGACCCTGGGTGCTGGCGCAGGGCAGGGGGCCAAGTCATCGAAGCAGAAAGAACAGGCTGGATGTGAAACAAAGGCATCCTAGAGGGAGGAAGGTGGGGGCCCAGGCTGCCACACAGCCCTGAGCCTCAACAGCAAAGGAGAGTGGGACACTGGCCTGGAAAAAGTACGGGGAGGAAGACCCCATCCCCTTCTGTGTCCACTCCAAACACCAACACACGCTGAACCCCAAGCACACCTCTGTCTCCACAACCACATGGACTCAAGGACACTTCAGTCAGTGAAGCACGACCACCAGCACACCACCCTGAGGGCCTCAGCACACTGCCCGTCCAGCCCCTACACACCTGCATACCTGCAGTTCCCTGCACACGGCCGCTCACATATGCACACTTAGGCAGCCTCATGTAGATCCTTCCACGACTGCATTATTTTTACCGTCACAAATGCATTATCCACACTACCGCGTTATGGGCACTCCTCTGCAGCTACCTCACAAGTACACACATAGGGCATATGCACTCACATATCATACCTTATATCACAAGTATGTCAGCAGCGTAGTCACAGTTATAAAAGTACGATGATGTAAGTGGACACAAATACCCAACAATGCATTCATTCTATGGCCACCCGTACATATGCAAATATGCAAGCAAATACAGGCCCCCAACTTCTCTCTCTTAAAGACCTAAACAACAGCATTTCCCGGTCTTTTCCCTAATAAGTTAAGTCAGGCAGCCAAGGAGAACGCAGAAAGTTGGCTGGGAGAAGCTTCGCTGCAAACAGCCGAGCTGCCAAGGGGGGAGCAGGCAGTGGGCTGTACCTAACTAGACAAGAGAAAAGCAGTGCTTCCCCGGGGCCTCCACTCCCTGAGTCCTGCAGCCAACCAGGCCTTTGGAATCAAAAGGCCTCTTGCAGCGGGGTTGAGTAAGTTGTGGGGGCTGGGAGGGGAGCCAGGGAGACTGCTGACGGAGAGGAAAGTGTTTGGAAGGAGGAGGCGTCTGTGGTTTGGAAACTGCAAGGCTCTCCAGCCCCTGCCTCCAAAACCAGAACAGGCCTGTCCACCTCCCACCCACCCACCCCGTGGGCGGCCTGGCCAGCCCTCCTTGGGGCGAGATGGCAACCAACCTTTGATGGCATATCAGAGTGACCACAGCCTCGGCACTTCCAAGAAGCCCAGAGGTGCCCCCCAGAACTCCCAGACCCCTTCTCTCAACTTGATTCCTAAGGGACTTCTTTTCTAGAGATCCCAACCAATGCAAGTGACTCAGCTGCACCCCAGTCTGCATGCTCCCCCACCGCCCCAGGTCATTTCTGTCCATCTAGGCATCCTCCTCTCTGGCCTCCTGAGGTGGGATTTGTGGCCCCTGTTTAGTGAAAGGACCGGCGCTGCTCTGCCTCAGAGAAACCTGGGAGAAAAGAACTGAGACCATGGGCCGCATGTCCACTTGGGTGTAACCCACACTTTCATCATCCAAGCCAGATGTGACAGAAAACAGAGCCCCCCAGTTGGAAGAGTTGCCCTGCCTGGGATCAGGGCTGAGAATTCTCACCTCCTGGAACCTCTAGTGACGGGGCAGGACAAGCCCCCAAGCCAGTCAGGTCTCTTCCAGGAGCATAAACTCCCATGTGTTCCCAGAGAGCATAAACTCTGTGTTCACGTTAGCTGCAGGGCCACCATGAAGAGGGTTTTGTGCAGGAGCAGCTCAGCTTCCCTGGGTAACACCGACATCCCTGGTCTGCCCACCCCAGGAGCAGCAGGGGAAAGCAGGACTCTGACCTGGCCTTCAGAGCTCCGTCCTCGGCACACAGGCTGGGGAGGCTGGTGCTGGAGCCTGGCCCCCCATGATACGATGTTGGCCTGTCCTCTGCCATGCGTCAGGGCAGGGCTCCTTTCATCTGCCCAAGAGAAGAGCTGTAATTTTTCTCTGCAAAAGCAGCTTTGCCTAGGGAAACTGTAATGATGGCTTCCTGCGTGAACCACAGCCTTTTAAAAATAGCCCGACTGAGCAAAGGCAAAATGTGGAGGCCAGGCCTCGGCTCACCCCCAACCTCAGGACCCTGGATCCCACCGCCTGAGCCAGGATTTACGGTGTCCCACTGGAAAATGGAGCAAGACCAGGAATGGGTGGGAGTGCAGAGGCCTGGACTGTACAACATGGAACTTCTCAAAGGCCCAAGTCAGAATCTGGCCAGACCAGGTTCTCAGGCGGTCTTGGCGGCTCTCCCCAGCACGACTGGATTGGAATCTGAAAGCTTCGAGGAGCAAGTCGATGCTGAGAAACGCTTTCAGTTGAAAAGAGGCTCCTTGTGGGGGGGCGGGCAGGCATTGCCTACCTCTGGCCCCTTGTCAGCCTTTCAGATTTGGCCAGTGGCCTGCCAGCTCTGTCCTTGCAGCCGGGCAGGACAGCTGCCTCCACCCCAAAGGGAGCTGCTGTCTCCACCAGCACAGGGCTGCAGACAGGACCCCAGTAATCTAGGGCAGAATGAACAGATGACCCCCCTGAGCCAGGGGTTAGGGTGGCAGCTGCCCCCTCCTCCACTGCTGCCAGAGCTCGAGCAGGCCGCCTGTCACGGTCCAGCTGAGGGGGTGAGGGGCAGCCATCTCAGAGCCAGCCTCTCTGTGCCCCAGCTCGGCCCACCAGTCTCCTCCTCAGTGTACTCCATAGACCCTTTGGAGCGCCTCCTGTGTGCCAGGCACTCTCAGCCCCCAGGGAGGATCCAGATTTGAGAGGACAGCACAGGTTCAGGGTGAGCCTCCCAAAGGGTATTCTGCGGGTCGGTGTCCTTGTCTGTCTATGCCACTGTCTCTCTCTCTGGTGAGGGCGAGGGTGGGGCTGTGTGTTCCCTCCCCAGCCCTTCCTCTAGGGAGGCTCTCCCCTGGAGGCAGGGAGTCCGTGCCCCACCGGTGGTGGGTCTCCCTGTCCCCAGCACCTCCCTGGAAGCCTGAGCAAGGACTTCTCTGGAGGCCCAGGGTCCCTGCCAGGAGAGAGCCCAAGGGAATCCAGGAAGACGTGAATTGCCCAGCCCCCCCACACCTACCCACCATGCTCTGCCTCAGCTTCCACAAGGTGCCCCTCTCCCAGTTCCTGGGGAGCCCCAAGCAGGGGATGCAGTGCTACGGGGAGCCCAGGGCAGGCAGCTCCCAGTGGGGTTCCGCCAAGTGGTGAGGTCATCTTAGCCAGCTCGGGGCTCCTGCCTGACTGTACTGCTCAGCGTGGCCATGGGACCCTTAGCCAGACGCATAAGCACGCCCATCGGGTCCCCTTGGGGAAATGATGGGATCGGGTGATCAGCTGAGTCATCGGGGGACTGAGGGCCTCTGGAGCTGTGGGAAGGCTGGACAGAGGAGGGGTTTAAGGCTGGAGAAGGGGTGGGAGAGCAGGCCTGGGGCATGGATGGCGTGTTCAGGAAGGAGAGGGCTTGCTGAGGGGCCTCTGGACATCGAGGGGACGTCCAGTTTTGTTCTCAGACTCCCTAACTCAGGCCCCATGAGGGCCAGGTTCCTCGTGGCCCTGCCCTCAGTCCAGGAATTCTCAGGGGCCCTGAGGACTCCAGGCTCCTGCCTGCACCCTGGCTGAAATTGTGGGACTGGGGGCTGGGAGAGCCAGCTCTGTGCGGCCTGGGTCTTGCAGGGCCACCTGAGGGTGCAGCTGTGAGGCCAGGTCCCTTCTCCTCCCTTTCCTGGGAAAGCCAGAGGCTGACCCAGCACACTCCAGGCACCAACTAAGTGAGGCCAGGCCAGGGCAGAAAGGGAGACAGAGAAAGGACCGTACCCTGTCCACAAATAATCGTGCTTTGTTGCTTCACCCACCACCCGCAGAGGAGAAGTATGTCACCGTGCAGCCTTACGCCAGCCAAAGCAAGGACGAGATTGGCTTTGAGAAGGGAGTCACCGTGGAGGTGATCCGGAAGAATTTGGAGGGCTGGTGGTACATCAGGTAGGAGCCCCAGCAGAGTGAGGTGCCCCCAGGCAGGTCCTGGGCAGCGGCTGGCAGTCAGATCCTGACCGAACCAGGCGCCCACGGCCCGGCCTGTCTGCTTCAGCTCCACACAGCTGAACTGCTCTGACAGAGGAGCTCGTCTTGCAGATTCCCTCCCGGGACACATAAACGGGACACACAAAGCAGAGCCGAGCCATGGCCAGCAGGGCACAGGGGCCTGGCCCGGCTTGCAGGCTGTGGTGCAATACCTCCCTGTGCATCTGCCAAGAGGCTCCAGCACATCTGAACTTGGTTTTCTGTGTCCGGCCTTGGCTGCCCGGCGTGCTCTGCAGCCTGGGCCACCTGGAATGCCGGCGTCCACAGGCCTTGCTGAAGTCACAGCAGGCGGCCCCTGCTGCCCACGGCTCAGCACCAGGGTCCCCAGACACAAGCTCTGGCCCCAGCTGCTCCACTCTGCAGGGCTGGCTCCATAGTTGAGAGAGCTGGGGCGGAAATGAGGCCTAAGCCCAGGCCTGCTTCAGAGGCCTCTTGCTCTGCCCTTCCCTCTCCTTGGGCCTCATCCTGCTTCCCAGCTGAGAAACCCATCTAGGGGTGTGAGAAGGGGAGTGGGGAGGTTCCTGATGCTCAACCCTGAAGCCTTCACTGACGTCTTCCTACCAGGTCCTGCCCTCCAGGCCCCTCTGCCCAGGCCAGCTAAGGGGATTACTCCCAGGAAATGTTTTTGGGTTCTTTAGAAGCAGTTCAGCTGCGATGGCTTTACCCAGTTTCTCTTCTCCGCCTGTAACCCTGATGTCCAGTAGTCCCTGTTGTGGGCTATGAGAACCACCTCACCACACCTGGGAACCCCATACCCTCTGTGGGCAGGATGCTGTTCAGAGCCTTCTCCCACTGAGGGCGCAGTTGGCCCAGGTGGTGGGGGTACTCACAGGACAGTTGCTTGTAACATGGCACACCATGTGGTGTTAAGATGGGTTTGTGCTGACGGGTGAGGTGACGATCACCAGCCACCTGAACCTTAGTGTGACCTGCCAGGACATAGCACCCCCTGCCGCTCCGCCCTGTGCATACCAGTCTGGGGGCTGAGGTGCCCCTTTCTGTCCCATTAGGTGGTTCAGGAGTATGTGCCTGGACAATGGAAACTAGTGCCAAGCCCACAATCCAGCTGCCACAAGCCTGCATGGGAAGGCTAGGGAACATTCTAGCAGGCTGCTAACCTAAATCATCCACCCAGAGGTTATCTGCAAGGCTGCTGGGGTTTTTTCTTAGTTTTCTAAAATGACCAATGCAATCACTGAGTTGGTTCATCTAGTCAACTGTTGTCCCTATGGCATGGCCATTCAGCCAGTGGGAGCTTCAACTAAGAAAACCCTGCTGAAAGTTTCCACCTTAAGAAGGTTGCCAACACCCCCTTAAATATGCCATTTCCCAGCATCCCAGGCTCTGTGTTGATCCTATTTCCTGTCTTCTCCACGCCCCCCACCACACACACACGCATACACACACTCTCTCTCTCTCTCTCTCCCCCCTCTCTCCCCATCCTCCTTTTCCAGTTCGCTTCCCTCTGGAGTCATTCCGTGCTCCAGAGCTGGAAAGCAGATGTGAGCAAAGTTGGACCCAAGCACACACAGCCACTCCTGATTCCCTTGCATCTCCTGTCTGGAATCTAATTTTATCCATGTAACACCAAATGAGCACGTTGGGGTTTGGAACAGGAGCCCTCTGAGCAGTGAGCAGTCCTGCCCATCACCCCAGGAGACCCAGCCCCTCATCTCCACACAGGGTGCTCGCGGTGGCCAGCTGGTTCATCATCTTCCTAGACGAAGGGCACCAGGTTCTGGGCAAGATGCTGCCAGCTGCTAACGGTGTGACCCTCTGCTACTCACTTTGCTTCTCTGAGCCTTGGTTGTTGGTATACGTAAAATTAGGCACCTTTGCTAGTTGCTTCCATCCACCCCTGAAACTGCTTCTGTCTGCCAGCTCTCCGACTTCCATCCATTTATTCACTGATACGTGCCTTCCAAGCCCCGAAACAGGCCAGACAGACAAGCTTGGGTCAGTCTGCCCACACATTCACGTGAGTGAATGTAAGAAGCCACCTCCTACCTGAGCTTTCCAGCAAAGCTCAGACATGTTAGAACCTTGAACTTCCACATTCCCTTTTCTCCTACCTACTAAGCCCCCAAGAACCAGGCCTGATCAGGGAGGCAGGCGGTGAGGGTGGGGGGTGCTGTTGTCAGACATCTGGCATGGAGGAGCCATTCCAGACAGCCAGATGTCCCAGGGAGCAGGCAGGGACATTGCACCCCAGACTCTGGGGCATTGGCCAGCAATTGCTGGACCAGGAAGTAAGCTCCCAGTGGGTTTGGGTAGAAGTTCAACACCATGAAGGAAAAAGGGAAAAGCTTATTTTCAGAAGTCAGCAAATCCCCTAAAATTAGGTCGGCCCTGTCATTTGCCTTTTGCTTTTGTTTATGGGTTTGGGGTTTTGTTTTCGTTTTGTTTTGCTTCATTTTGTTTTTGCTTTGCCATACCAAAGGCTTTAATTTTATCCAGTCATGTGCTTTATTTAGGCTTTTCATTTATAGTTTCTGCTTTTGGAGTTCCACTTAGAAAGATTTTCTCAACCCCCAAGATTAAGGAGATATTCACAACTTGCGTTTTTAATATTGCTATACAGTTATAAGGCCAGAGTCTCACTGGATTTTCCTGATGGATCATCAGTCGTCCCCAGATCCCTCATTGAATAGCCCATCCTCACCTGAGTTCTTTGAGTCGTCCCCTTTAGCGTTGGTCTGTTTGTGGACTTGCTCTGTGAATTTGATCTGTCTGCTCCTCCTGCAGTTGATGCTTTCCCCACTTGGGCACTCTTTATACACATCTTCCCAGTTGGTCTCGCTATGTCTGTCCTTCTGAATAAATGTTTGCAGCTACTCTATCCCAGCCTCTTGGCAGAAGAGAAAAAAAAAAAAAAAATTGAGCTCCAGGAAAGGATCGTGTTCCAAAGCACCACAGACCAGAACTCAGGTTTCATGACTGTCACCTGTGCTGCCACTTCACCTCTCTGATCATACTTTCCTTTCCAACTGGGCGTTTAACTCTGTGCCTCTGTGTTCAGTCACAAAGTTGTGTCCGACTATTTGCAAACCCATGGACTGCCTTCAGTCCGTCCCAGCATCAGGGTCTTTTCCAGTGAGTCAGCTCTTTGCATCAGATGGCCAAAGTATTGGAGCTTTACTTTCTCATTTCTTTTTTTTTTTTAATATTTATTTTTATTTATGTATTTATTTGGCTGCACCAGGTCTCAGTTGCAGCACACAAACACTTAGTTGTGGCACTGGGATATTGTTTCCTGACCAGGGATTGAACCAGGGCCTCCTGCACTGGGAGTGTGGAGTCTTACCCACTGGACCACCAGGGGCGTCCCCATCTTCTCATTTCTTATCTCTAGAATTGCCCTCTGCTGTCATGAGGGAGCAGGTCATGGTAAAATCTACCTTTTAGGCAACCCAAAATCTGAAGAATCTTCTCATGTCAAGGTCACATGTTTGCCTGACTTTGCAGACCACGAGGGCCCACACCAAGAGGGATCAGGCAAAGAACTAGGAGACAGAGAGGAAGAAGGGGTGTTCCAGACGTCTTTTCACTGGCCCTCGTTCAGTTCTCTCCAGAGTAGTGGGTTTGCCAAGTGTCTTGCAGGTGCAGTAGAGAAAGCTCAGCCAGGCAAGGCCAGATGGAGCCTGGGGCCTGGCCAGGGCTCCCCCTTGATGCCAGGTCCCTCTCCTCCCTGCAGATACCTGGGCAAAGAGGGCTGGGCGCCAGCATCCTACCTGAAGAAAGCCAAGGACGAGCTGCCAGCACGGAAGAAGAATCTGGCAGGCCCAGTGGAGATCATTGGGAACATCATGGAGATCAGCAACTTGCTGAACAAGAAGGCATCCGGGGACAAGGAAACCACCCCGGCTGAAGGCGAGGGCCCGGAGCCCCCCATCACCAAGAAGGAGATCAGCCTGCCCATCCTTTGCAACGCCTCCAATGGCAGCGCACTGGGCATCCCCGAGAGGACCGTCTCCAAGCTGGCCCAGGGCTCCCCAGCCGTGGCCAGGATTGCCCCTCAGAGGGCCCAGATCAGTAAGAGCTTCTCGGACCCCCAGGTCCTCGCTGCACCGCTCTTTAGAGAAGGGGCATGAGGTGTAGGGCAACCCCAAGGCGGGTGTGCATGACCCCCAGATTATCCTCCCCTGACCCCAGGCTCACTGTGCCAGCTTGTCTTGTGCTAATCACATGTGGACAAGTCAGTTCCTTCCAGCTGTGAAATGGGGCCCCCAACACAAGCCTGCTCTGAGAATGAGAGCTGATACAGCATCGTGCTGAGCCTTACCCCTTTTTCCCTGTTCCCTTCCTCCAGCTACCGGAAATATGAGACACTTGGAGGAAGTACCTCCCTCCACAAGCTCTTTCAAGCAGTGTTCTTCCGGAATCTCCTCCTTTTGTACAGGAGAAACCCAGCTTCTGGCCCCTCCAAATCTCTGGCATCTCTGGGGCTGGGATGCCTGTGGTTGAGGGTTAAACTGTTCTATATTATGAGGCCAGCTTCTGTTTGTGTCCAGCCATTCTCAAAATCTGGAGGCAAGCTGTTTTTCAGTTTAGTTCTGAACTTGTTTAAATTAGTTCTATGCCTGGAACCTTCTGAGCAGTCACTTGGGAAGGGTTTCGGGGGCATTTCCTCTTGCTTCGCACTGTGCTAGCTTCCAAGGATTTGGTCGATAGACATGGTCTCTTCTCCTAAATTTGAAAATCTGATCATGCTATCTACCCTTTCCCCTGAAAAAAATGCCCGTGTCCACACATTTTGAAATGTGTGCGTCATTTTAGAGGATCCCCTTGAAACACAGCTAAGGCAGCTTAAAGATCTGACTTCCCACAGAAGCAGCCCAACTGTGCTGTCTGTGGTGACCGAGAGCAGTTTCCCCATAAATGTGGGGCAAAAGCAGGGACTTCCAGGATCAGGAGGGCATGCCCAGAGAAGGCAGGGAAGGCGCTGTTGCCTGGCTGGGATTTCTGAAGCCCCGTTTCCTCTTCTAGGCTCCCCGAACCTGAGGACAAGGCCTCCCCCTCGCAGAGAGTCCAGCCTGGTATGTGTGTTCAGTTTGTCTTTCTTGTTCCCTTTCTGGGTGTACTCTCGTAGCCTCCAGTAGTTGACTGGTCTCCATGCAGAGCCTGTTGGTCCAGAGCTTTCCCAGGGCCATGCTGGGGCTTCCAACTCTGTGGGGTTGGGGGCAGGGAGGAAAGCCAGGGGATCCCAGCCTTCCTGGGGCCTAGCTGGACAGTTTTTAATCGAAAAGGCACTGCACTCCAAAGCTAAATAAATCCACCCCGGCCACAGCACTGGCAGACATAAACATTTAGACTGGCTGGTGAGAGTGTCCAGCCAGGGCATTGCCAGAGGCTGGAAATAGGGCTGCTCTCCATGCGAGCCTGGAATCCATTCAGCTTTGCCTTCCTTGCTTGGAAGTGCCCGACGGATGCGATGGAGGCCAGAGCCTGGGAGGGCAGAGGATAGATCAGTGAATGCCCTCAGCGGGAGGGTAGCAAATGGCAGGGACTGGTATAGGCTGAAGCTCAAAGAGGCTCAGCACTGCCGGGGTCCATGGAGCCTGTGGGTGGGGGTTCCTGGCACCCAGACTGTCAGGGAGGCCGATAGGCTCTCAGGGTGCTGGGGCTTGGGGTGAGAGGTGGCAGGCAGAGAGCCTTAGAACCGAAAAATGTCATCTGGTGCTGCGGGATGCAGTGGAAAGAGTGGGGCTTTGGGTCTGCTAGGCATGGATTCACACTCCACTTCTGACATTTAGGAGCAGTGAGCCCCTGGGCAGGTTGCTTACCTGCCATGCACCTCAGTTTCCTTATTTATAAGAGAGGAGGACCATGCCACTCATCCCCTAGGGCTGTTATGAGGATGGGATGAGATGGTGTGTAGAAGGCTGGTCATCAGCTTTCCACGTCCTCTGTCAGCTCTGTGTGCTGTGTGGGGACAAGACTTCCACAGTCAGGTCAGGGCTTAGCAGCAAGATTTACTGTGATCAGTGATATCCGCCCTGGGGAGAGGGATAGCAGCAGTCGCTGGAATGCTGGCCCTTCTGTAAACAGGACCTTGAAGGTGTGGGCCCTGGAGATGGGACCGTGCTAGCCCTGGCCATCAGCCCCAGTGGACCCTCTGTCTTGTTTCCGCGCCCCGCCCCGTGCCCCACCCCCCCACATTTGATGCAACTGGACAATGCATTCTCCCCTTCTCCCATCTCTCAGCCCCACTGACTATTTTCAGGCAGACTTGATTTTGGCAAGAATGGGGTAATTCCTTCCACACCTACCAAGAGCAGGGCCCATGGAAGCAGAGCTGCTCTTTCCAGCGAGGTCTGGCTGACTCCCACCGGGCTGGGGGTCACGCTGGGCTGGGACCAGGGCCACATATGCGCATGCTCACAACAGCAGGGCCAGGCGCCAGGGCAGGGAAAGTTGACCGGATCATATCCAATCCCTCAAAACCATCCTCCCCCACCCTTCACTCACTCTGACCTGAGACAGCTCCACAGTGACTGGTAGGACTAGAACATGCTGAGCCTTGAAGGACAAGGCAGGTTAAGAGGAATAGGATGGTGTTTCAGGATGGTGTTCAACTTTGGCTTGTATTTACAGAGCGTTTCCTGTGCCCCTGGCTAGACCAGAAGTTTTCATTCTCTCCTGATGCTGTGATTAGCCCCAGTTTACAGATGAGAAAACTGAGGCTCAGAGAGGTCAAGGGTCTTTCTCAGGGTCACATAGCTGATGAACTGCTGACCTGGCTTTGGAACCCACATGTATCCATCTGCAAGGCAGGGTCATTTGAGGTTGTCCTCAAAAGCTGCTTCCCCAACACTAGCCTCCCAAATACATGTACCTTTTTTATTTTTTATTTTAACCTCTTTGTATGATCCCAGGACATACTGGAAGTGATAGGGAAATACCAGGTCCTCGTTCGTTGGAGTAGAGACCAGCCAAAGCTGGAATGTCCTCTCCACAAGGTCAAGAGGGTTGTCCTCCTAGTTCATTCTTGGTTGCCTGTTGCCTTGGAATGGAGTCTGACACCCAGTAGACACAAAGCAAACATTTGGAAAATGAATGATTGAGGCTCACAGGTCATGGGCTGGGGCCACATTCTAAATTTCTCTGCATGTCAGGCTTAGGTATCAACATGCATCTAGGAAGCATTTAGGCTGCCCAGCATGATCACCCCACCCCAGAGCAAATGATCCTGAGCTTTATTCCGTGCTTGCCTGACCATTTGACATCATCATGATGACCAACCCAAGGGCTGTCTCACCAACCCCACAGTCCCTTACACTCACCCCACACCTCTGTAGCAAGGTGTCACCCCAGTAGACTTCCACCTGAGACTCAAGGATGTGACTTTCATCTCCTGGGGGGCAGTGTGTAGGGCTTTGTTACAACGGTTTCTTTGTTTTTTAACGTTCACTTTGGGACCTGAAAACTGGATTCCGAGTGGAGATTTACTAGAGGGTCATTTTCATAGCTCCAACAAATTGTGAGCGAATCCTGGGTATTCTTAGAGAGCCTGGGCAGGAGCATGGTCTCTTAGGGAGACACCCTGAGACTCAGGTGATTGATAATCCTCAGGTCAGCTGCTGTCCAGCTGCTGTAAGTGCCACACTCACCTCTGTTACCGTTCTGATCAGGTGGGTCTTGCTCACTGAGCCCTTCTCTGCTTCAGGGATTCCAGCTGCCGAAGCCACCAGAGCCCCCTTCTGTTGAGGTGGAGTACTACACAATTGCTGAATTCCAGTCGTGCATTTCTGATGGGATCAGCTTTCGAGGTGGACAGAAGGCAGAGGTAAGCCTGGGGCCATGAGGCTAAGTGGTATAACTCATGCGGGTCAGAGGCCTCCCATGTTTCCCATTTATGTCTGGGGGTGGGGGGCGGGGGGGCAACATTCCTGAGGGGTGGGCAGGAAAGGTGCAGAGACAGGACCCACGAGGCTGAGAATTCGCCTAAAGCCTGTGTCATAGCCAGGACTAGAACCCACGGCTCATTTCTCCAACCAGCTCCCCTCACACCAGCATTTCCCAAAGCTCAACACAGGAGCCTGTGACGGAGATGCCTTGAAACAAAGGGCTTCTGGAGTCGAATGACTTTGGAGGAGAGTGAGTTAAACAAAACCTAGCCAGCTTTGTTGTGTTAATTGCAGAACTTCTCAGAACCTAGATATGGGGGTGTCACTGTGTGTGTCTCTAAGAGGGGACAGGACTAGACCAGACCGCCTAGCTTCCTCACCCAGGAGCACCTGGGGGCCAGGGTTCCACAAGACCTACATTAGGAAGTGCTGTTGTTGGGAGAGTGTGGAGCAGGCAGCCACAGTAAGGTACTGAGGACCCCAGTTCTGACCATGTCCACACCACAGGCACCTCTGAGCTTTGATTTAGGCACTTCTCCCCCAGGCGTTAATGAGCTTTGTCTGCAGACGGGTCGTAGGCCCTTTCCTGCTCCCTCCCAGTCCATCCTCTAGCATTTGTTCCCCCAGGTTTTGATGAGTTCTCTCTAGAGATGGGTCATAGGCCCTTTCCTGCTCCCTCCCAGCCCGTCTCCTAGCATTTCTGAGACCCCGCTCTGTGGCCAGCCCTACACATGGCATTCCAGGGGCCAGAGAAGATCCGTGACTCAGCCATTTCTCTTGGGTGGCTCTGTGTAGTAATAGAGTTAAATCCAATACTTCCTGTAAAACCATCAGAAGAGTAATTGGGCCGTCTCTACCTATTGAGGAGGTGATATCCCCAAAGTGGATGTTTTAAATCACATGCCTAGAACTTAGAACTAAATTTCCAAGAGAAATCATCCTCTCAGTGGTGCCTGTGCTTCCAGAAGAGCCTACAGAGTTCATGGTGTAAGAGAATTGACATTCTTAGGATCTACACAAGCAGGCATTTTGAGTGTGGAGTGGGCAGAGCGAGGGATGAAATGTAGGACCCAAGGCAGGGCAGGGTTTGCCGAGAGCTGGCCTCAGAAGCACTCTCCTCCTTCCTCGCTTGCCCCTCTTCCCCTACAGCCAGTGCTCTCAAGCCTCCCTCCTTCTCCCTGGGACCCTTCTTCCAGGAGTGTTCCACAGTTCAAAATTACAGTTGTCCCTTGGGATCCACGGGGGGTTGGTTCCAAGACCCAGATCCTGGGATGCTCAGTGCCCTTATAGAAAATGAGTGCAGCTGGCCCCTGTATCCTGGAATGCGGAGCCTGCACACATGGAAAGCCCTTGGTACAGCCGGCAAGCACACTCCTGGCCTTTCTCCAGTCTCAAGTAGCAGTTTAGAAACAAGCTTCTTGAGTGAGTTTATACTCATGTGGGAATGACTGAGAGCCCCAACCTTCCCATGGGAAACCAACTCAGAGATCTCCTCAGTGGTGGGATTTCAGTAGTGTGAAATGACCATGTGCAGTGGGGAAACCAGGGAGATCTGGTCTCAGGCTTTACCTTTGAGTTCCACTCACCTGCACCCTCCTGTTCTCTTCTGCCCTGAGAGACCCTTTCCAGGGACCCCAAGGGAGGGCCAGAAATGCATGGGTGATTGGGGGATGGGAGTGGTCCAGTGGCAATCTTCTGTACAGATGGGTCCCTGGCTAGTGGGGTTTTGTAGGGACTGAGAACAGGGCATCTTCTAAGCATAGCGGCTCAGCAGGAAGGGAAGTGAGGGTCTGTGCAGGAGGCCAGCTCCACCAGGGTGTTGACGGAGACTTGGAAGAACAGGGGCGGGGGCTTTGGAGAAAGGGAATCCCCCACCCTGGAGATGACAGAGACCTGGGTTTGAATGCCAGCCCATCACTTCGTTGGGTCCTGCGCCACTTAGTGGTGTTAGCTTGTCCAGGAAGTGGAGATACTGTCTTCTAGAGCCTAGTGTCAGGGCCTAGCCCACACACGGTCAGGCGCCAGCGAGTCCCCCACCTCACTGGCCTGCCTGCCCCTTCCCCCAGGTCATTGACAAGAACTCAGGTGGCTGGTGGTACGTGCAGATTGGTGAGAAGGAGGGCTGGGCCCCCGCGTCCTACATCGATAAGCGCAAGAAGCCCAACCTGAGCCGCCGCACGAGCACTCTGACACGGCCCAAGGTGCCCCCGCCAGCGCCACCCAGCAAGCCCAAGGAGGCCGACGAGGGTCCAGCCGGTCCCAACGAGAGCCAGGACTCCCCTCTGAGGCTCAAGTACGAGGAGCCCGAATACGACATCCCTGCCTTTGGCTTCGACTCAGAGCCGGAGCTGAGTGAAGAGCCCACGGAGGACAGTGGCTCAGGAGACAGGCGGCCCACCCAGCCCCGCAGGCCCTCGCCCGCCTCCTCACTGCAGCGCGCCCGCTTCAAGGTGGGCGGATCCACAGAGGACGTGGCCCTGGAGGAGGAGACCATCTACGAGAACGAGGGCTTCCGGCCATGTGTAGAGGACGGCCTGTCAGCCAGACGCTCCTCCCGAGACAGCGACTCCCCAGGGGGCTCCCCACTGTCCCTTGCCAGGAAAAATTCCCCCAAATCGGACTCCCCCAAATCATCCTCGCTTCTGAAGCTCAAGGCAGAGAAGAACGCCCAGGCAGAACTGGGGAAGAACCACTCCTCGGCCTCCTTTTCCTCGTCCATCACCATCAACACCACCTGCTCCTCCTCCTCCTCCTCCTCCTCCTCATCCTTGTCCAAGAACAGCGGGGACCTGAAGCCCCGTTCCGCCTCGGACGCGGGCATCCGTGGCACTCCCAAGGTCGGGGCGAAGAAGGATGCCGACCCAAAGGTTGGGCTGACCTCATGTGCCCGGGCCAAGCCTTCAGTGCGGCCCAAGCCGTTCCTGAACCGCGCAGAGTCCCAGAGTCAAGAGAGGATGGACATCAGCACTTTACGGCGCCAGCTGCGGCCCACGGGCCAGCTCCGGGGCGGCCTCAAGGGCTCCAAGAGCGAGGATTCCGAGCTGCCCCCCCAGACAGCCTTCGAGGGTCCCAGCGAGGGGTCCAGGAGAGGCTCGGCTGACCTCATCACCCTCCCTGCTGCCTCGCCCCCCTGTCCCACCAAGAAGGGGCGGGAAGGGCAGGCCACCTCCTACACCACATGCAGTGCCTACCAGAAGGTCCAGGACTCGGAGATCAGCTTCCCCGCGGGCGTGGAGGTACAGGTGCTTGAAAAGCTGGAAAGCGGCTGGTGGTACGTGAGGTTTGGGGAGCTGGAGGGCTGGGCCCCCGCCCACTATCTGGTGCTCGGCGAGAAAGAGCCATCCGACCCGCCTGGCAAAGAGACGGACACAGTGGCCCCCAAGAGCAAGCAGAACGAGGGCAAGTCAGACAGCCTGGAAAAAATCGAGAAGCGCGTCCAAGCGCTCAACACCGTCAACCAGAGCAAGAGGGCCACGCCGCCCATCCCCTCCAAGCCGCCCGGGGGCTTCATCAAGACCTCGGGCGCCGGGGCGGTGAAGATGAGGAACGGCGTGCGGCAGGTGGCTGTCAGGCCCCAGTCGGTGTTCGTGTCCCCGCCACCCAAGGACAGCAACCTGTCCTGTGCCCTGAGGAGGAACGAGTCGCTCACAGCCACCGACAGCCTCCGAGGCGTCCGCCGGAACTCCTCCTTCAGCGCCGCCCGCTCTGCAGCCGCAGAGGCCAAGGGCCGCCTGGCTGAACGTGCTGCCAGCCAGGGCTCGGAGCCCCCCCTGCTGCCCACTCAGCGCAATGGTATCCCCGTGTCCCCTGTGCGCCCCAAGCCCATTGAGAAGTCCCAGTTCATCCACAACAACCTCAAAGATGTGTACGTCTCGATCGCGGACTATGAAGGGGACGACGAGACTGCGGGCTTCCAGGAGGGCGTGTCCATGGAGGTCCTGGAGAGGAACCCCAATGGCTGGTGGTACTGTCAGATCCTGGACGGGGTGAAGCCCTTCAAAGGCTGGGTGCCCTCCAACTACCTGGAGAAAAAGAACTAATGGGGAGGGGAGGGGGGCGTGGGTCTTTCCAGCCTTGGTGTGGGTGAGCCGGAATAAGACAAAAGGGAAAGGGGAAATGGGAGGGGGTGGGGAGGACAACATGAAGCCTGCAGAATGTGTGGCCTCAAAGACCCCAGCTAGAAGGTGGGGCCTGGCAGGGACCCACATTGAGCAGGGAAGGGGAATGGGCAGGGGTGCCCTAGGCCTGGGGTCAGGGGTGAGAAAGCTGAGCCTCAAGCGTGCACGCTGGGGACTTTGCTGATGGACTCGGCACCATTTGGGACAGGCCGTGTGGGAAACCCAATCTGTGCCTTGGCTGCCAATCTGGAAAAGATGTGGTTGTAGGGGCTTCCCGTGCCCTGCCCCTGCCTAGCCTGGTCTCAGTGGCTGTTAGCTTGGCCTCCAGAGTGGCCCTTGTATCGTCCTAACCTGTATTTGTGAATTATCCTGGTTTCCCAGGGACCACCACCCGCCACAGGTGGGTGTGGTAGGAGATACCACTGGCCCTGGGGCTTGGAGACATCTCTTGTGAGCTCAGGCTGTCCCTGGGCCGGGCTTCCGTCCATGTCTGCGGAAGAAAAGGCAGTTGCCCAGGTGCCAGCAAGGATCCCCTTTCTTAGCCGTCACTGCCACTGGCCTTGGGAAGAGTGCCCACCTGCCCAGGGCATGCCGTGGAGGACCACCAGCTCCAGAGCTCACAGAGGGCGGGCAGAGCCGTCGGTCTCGTCAGTCTACACAGACTTTCTTTTGGGTATTTCTGGGTGGGCAATTCCTTTGCATGTTTTGGGAGAGGTGTGTTACTTTGGGGCTTCTATGTCAGGCCTTGGGTTTTTGGTCTTATTTTAGGGGTTATTTGGGGGCCCAAGGGCAGTTAGCCTCATGGGACAGGATGGGGAGAAGGTGGCGTTTCTGTCGTACTCTTGTGGGGAGGTTGGTTGGTTTGTGCTTTGCATTCTTCCTCTCCACAAGCCGAAGTCGCTTCATTTGGTTTCCACTGTGTGGACGGCACCGGCGCTGGCCAGAGGGATTTCAGGTGGGAGAAGCCCCAGCTCCGGACGTGGTGAAGCAAAGATGCTGCTCTCTCAGTTCTTGCGCCACCTCGGCAGGGCAGGACCCTCCCCAGGGAGGAGGGTGGCGTTCAGGAGAACAGCGTACATTCTCCGGCCCAGGCAGGGCCCAAAGCCTCACAAGTAGGCAGTGGAGAAGCAGCGGTCGCCCCACCCTGGGCTGAGGGGATCCTGCTGGGCAGACACCACCAGCCATCCTGTGGCCTGCAAGCAATGCCCGAGAAGACGAAGATTCCTGGGCCTGGAGCCAACCCGGGCTTCCCCAGGGGCAGCGCCCCTGTGAAGCGAGAAGGGAGAACGTGAAGTCCCTCTCAGCTCTGGGTGGTATCTTTCAGTTGACGTTTCAGAGACCACACTGGCCTCCCTGAGGACTCATTCTTTGCTGGAAGTAGATTTCCACACGTGCCTTTGATTGTGGACAAATCAGGCTTCACAGCCACTGATTTAGCTGCCAGATCCTGGACCGAGGAGGAAAGGCCCTCCCTCTGCCCTTGCTCCCCACCCAGGCAGTGTATGTTGCTGGAAAAAACAGCCCGGGGCCTGTGCCTCGTGCCCTCAGCCCCCAGCTGCCCCACCTCCCCCTTCCTCACCATACACTGATGCCTGGCAGCTCTAGCAAACTGCTCCCGTTCTTTGTTGAAAGGGCCGTGGTGAGATTTTGCTTCCTTTTGTTTGTTTAAAATTAAAATTAGTTATTTTCTTCTGCTGGACAGTATTAAATAGAGCAGGATGTTGAGTTATCTGCTAGATTGCAGTACTAATGGTAGTATTGTAGTGTCTTTATATTAATATTATTTGGACTTATTTGAACAATAATGATAAAGAAGTGGTTCATTATTTTTTAATTAATGCACTTTAATAAGGTGGAATGGAAAGAAACCCAGAGAGCAAAGTGCATTACTTAAAGATGCAGTATATACTTTTCTCATTTTTAAGCAGCACATATTTATTAAAAGAAAAAAAGTAATTTATGATTATTTAAAATAAAATTTAAAAGTAGAGTGACTGTCGGGTTAAAGGACCTTCCACGTAGCTATCTTCCAGGGGGAGGGCTCAAGCGGCTTCACTCCTCAATGTCTGCACTGAGCCAGTTCAATGCCAGCCAGGCCAGGAAGGAGTGCAGGACCCATCTGCCAAGCACAGAGCATCTCAGTTGGACTGGAGCACAGTGCTCCCTAGAGCCTGCCTTTCCCTGCCCTTCCTCTTCCACTGTACTGCCCTGTGGGGCTCTCCTAGCCCTGCCAAGGACCCCGTCTCCTTAATCTCCAGTGCTCTTAAGTAATAGAGCCATTATAAGTGACCTTCGGGATCACTTCATGCCATACCCTCCTGTTAACTGCAGCCCAAAGACAGGAATTAGCTTTCCGAAAATCACATAGTTAACGGCAGACCTCCCCACCCCCGTGAGAGTTTATAGTGTGGTCATCATGTTTACATTGGGACATCCAGCCCCAAGGATGGCTGGGGGTTGCTCAGGCATCCAGGAAAAGTGGAGAGTGCTGCCACCTAGTGACAGCATGGAGATTTGGGCAGTGAACAGGGATTGCCATGCCCCATCTTCACCCCTTGCCCCTCGCCATCACCCCGACTCACAGCACAGCACAAACCCTGCAAACCCAAAGAGAATATTAATACTTGAAACAAGAAGGGTGCATGCCAGTCCCTCTCAGTCGTGGCCAGGGGATGCCAGGGCTTGCGCCCCTGGACTCCTAGCCCTGCCCAGGGCAAGAGGGCTTTTCCCTAGAGCTACTGAGCTGCTTTGTGATGTTGGAGGGTACTGCTGGCAGCAGGTAGAGGAGGGGAGGGGCCTGGGGCTCTGACCCATCTGGAGGAAAACCAGATCGGACTAAAAAAGGAAAAAAAAAAAAATCTCAGCAGTGTCCAAACCTAGTTTTCCATTAGTTGCAATTGAAAATGTGAAATGACGTTGTATTGCTGTATACTGCAACTTTAATCATAATGAGCCCTTCTGAGGTCATTATTGAGGTTTATATAATGCCTGAAGATGCATCCTTTGGTGCTTTTTCTTTCAGTTTAAAGACTTAATCACAAGGGAAAAAGATGTCTTCATCTCTCTCCCACTTTGTAACAGGGGCCTGGCTGGGATCTCTGGCACCCACCATGCTATTCCCACTAGGGCAAGGGACCCCAAGGGCAGCAAGAGGGCGTGGAAGGGACAACCTGAACTGCAGGTGTGCCAGCTGTGACCGGGCCCCCTCGCCAGCCCTCGGCCCCCTCCACCCCCAAGCCTGGCCCCATAGGCCCCTCTTTCTTCCTCCACTGTTCTCCATCTTGACGAAGGCATTATATAGAATCGTTTTAATCACTTTCAGATGTTAGAGCAGCATATTTTACAGGCATTTTATATCCATTGCTTTCCTCAGCAAGGCATGTTACTACTTTTATCATCTAAGGAAAAAAAAAAAAGACAAGGGAATTTCGGTCAAGCATTATTTTCATATTACTAGTATTTGCAGAATAGGTGTAGAACTATTTAAGTTTAGACCTTGGTTTGGTAGTTTGTTTTTTTGTTTTTAAGGAAGAAAAGAAAAAGTAACCCCTACTTTTCCTGTTTTTTGTATTTAACTAATATATAATTTTATAAGGTTACTCACTTCCCCTCCCCCTCCAAATACTTTGCATTCTCAATCGAAAATGAAAACAATCTGAGAGACAGGAAAAGTGCAATATTATCAAGAGGGGTGCCAGGGCTTGTAGGACAGTGCCGGGGAGGGCCAGCAGCCCCATGTGTTGCTAGGGGAGGTGGGGCTCTTGGAAGGAGTCAGCAGTGGAGCCAACAGGTGACCTGGGTATTGATATTTTTTTATCCCTCCTCCCCCTTCCCTGGCAAGATGGCAGGGGTCTCTGCCAGAGGGCAGCCCCTTCTGCTGGGTGTTGTCCACCCAGAAGAAAGGGATTCAGGGAAGTGGCATGGGGCACTCGGCCTCCCAGGGCCCCAGCCCTCGGCGCACAGCAAGGACCTCCAGGAACCGCTCCTTGTTTTCATTTCCGTTCTTTTTCAGCCAGCTGCTCAGAAAGACCTGTCCTAAAAATCACCCTCAGCAGCCCTCTCTCACCCCAATCTCTTGATATTTGGGCCATGATCCTTTTGATGTATGTTTGAGTCTTTCTAAAACTATGTAACCTCAAGTTCAGTTTTATGAGCAGGAACCCTCAGTGTAACCAAATCCTTCAGGGGGGGTATGTGGGTGCCTTGAGCCTAGCATCCTCCGGTGACACCAGTTCCCACAAGTCTGCAGCTGGGCCTGGCGCTGAGCCGGGGCCACCCATTCATCTCAATGACTTCAGCCTGAGTGAGGCATGATCCTGCCTCTGCTCAACACCCCAACAGTCCCCAGAAGATCTCGAAAAAATGTGTTGGAGAAGCCTGCGGAGGTCCCTGCGGACATAACTTCCCCCAACAGGTACCAAGCTGCCACCTCCTACCCAGGTGCTGGTAGAGAGGGCAGGATGGGAAGTCTCTGGGTCCAAGCCCTGGGAGCTCTGCCCCTCAGGGTGACAGGTGCAACCTCGCTGGCTCATCCCTTCCCCCTCCAGTACTGTACACTTGCTGCTCCAACCCATTTGATGAATTTCTGTACAAATATGGATCTGGTGCCCAGAGTGGGACTGTGCCCCTATGGGTGGGTGTGTCTCCTTGGAGTGGATACGTCTATAGGTCCAATTTTCGAGACGATGCAGTGCTCTCTGGAAAGAGAACCATCCACATTGCTAAAGAATTAAGATTCCCTCACTTTTTTGAGGGCTGTGTGTTGTTGAGTAAGTGCATTGTGCATGTGGTGTGTGTGTGTGTGTGTGTGCGCGCGCGCGTGCATGCGCACACGAGAATGCATATGTGCGAGTGTTGGTCATTTCCCACTTGAACTAAATAACATGGGGTTAGAGGAAAGAGATACTGGGCAAGCTGTCTCCATTGAACAAGTCCTTGGCATTGGGCAGGCCCCACGGGACTCACAGCTTCTGGCAGCAAGTGTATGTGTTATTCACACACATAATTCTGGCTGGAGAGTGCAATGTGTCTTTTTTTTTTTTTTTTTTTGTAATTATTTTATTATTTAGTTGGAAACTTCACACTGGCATTAACAGATCTAGCAGAAGCAGCCTAGGCCATTGTCCCGGGCTCCAAAATGAAGATGTGGAAAGGAGGCGCCGCTGGGTGTGGAAGTGCTGAGGGGTTCAGACAGGGCCACCACCTGCAAACACGTGTCTAGCAGGCTGCCTCCCAGCCTCTGCCGTGCATGTCACCACTGCGGGAACCCCCATGTCCTGCGAGCTGCTTGCCCTCAGTTCTTGTGTGGCTGAGGGTGGGTCAGGCTGGTCGGGGTGAGAATTCTATCACCTGCCTGTGTAGGCACATCATCCCTGATCTAGACTGCCGGCCCCAGCTGAACACTTCACGGGGTCTTGCCCCCAGTCTCTGGCTGGGGGTGGCCTCTGGTTCTCAAGTTCCGTGTGACCACAGCCAGTGACAGAACAGGGTCATGACCTATAGCTTCATTTCAGGAGGAACGGCCCCACTGATAATAAAGTCCCTCCCCGTTTTGTCCTGCACCTGGGTCCTCAGGCCGGAAGTTGGGCGCATTGGTGTTTATAGACTGGGTGGAGGGCTTTGCCTTTCTGGGCCTTGATCCCAACCTGCATGTAAAGTTGGTTTTACCATGCTATCCCCGCCTTCCCCAATCCTATCTTTCTAATCTTGAGTTTGCACTTGACAATCAGCTTCCTCTCCCGTCTCAGAACTTAGTGGCCTTAGAGAATAGGTCCCTGTGATGAAGGTCCCTCCTTTGCTCTCATTTCCATCCTGGCTAATGGGCTGGACCTCAGGAGGCAAGAAAGAGAAAGAAAAAATTATCGTTTTAAAGCAAAAGTATGGATCGAGCACGTTGGAAGTAAGTGAGAGGCATGTCGGCGAGATGAATGTGTGAGACAGACTGGGGTGGCTGGGGTTTTCCATCCCTTCCCCGGGAAGGCAACTCCCAGTAGAGGATGTCTGCTAGGCAGAAAGGGAAAAGAGTGAGGAGGTTGAGTCAGGATTTAGAGTCTGGAGTTTTGTCTTTATTAGAAAGAAGGAAGAAATGAATTCTGAGTGTTTCAGAAAAAAGCGAGCCAGTAGGGAGGAAACGATTCAACACCCAAGGGCCCAGCCAGAATAGGCTGGGAAAGTCTCAAGATTTGGCTGTAGAAGAAGCTGACAGGAAAAACTGCTAGTTGCTGGACCACAAGCTGGGTCGCCAGCATGTTCTCAACGGTCACTGATTTACTTTGTAGAAAGCCAAAGTTGCCAGCAACAAACCAATCTTTGGAGAACATTCCTCCATCTCTTAGTTTCCAAGCTGGTTTTGCCCACCTGTCTTTGTCCAATCCAGAACTGGCCTCTCAAATTACTTGAACCAGAGACCAGTAAGCAGAATGGTTCATGCAGTAGGGACCCACCATCCCCAGACTGAAACCTCGGGGTCCAGACACCATCCAGCATATGTGGGAGGAGGGCAACCTCATTTGCTCTTCTGTTGACGCCAGTTATTCTTGAGTACCTAACGATGTCTATGGTGTTTCAGTTTGCTGAGCCTGCCTCACTAGTGTGACTCAGAAGATGGTGCAATGCAGTCATCATGTTAGTAGCCTGTGAGCAAGGCATACTGCTCTTGAGCATTTCAGAGAAAGAAAGGTAAACAGAGCCTCCATTCTTGGATCTGCAGCTTGGTCTCTGTAACAGGTTTTCTTTAAATCCAGGACACAGGATGGGAAAAGGGTTTCACTGTCAGTTTATAGGAAATCTGCAGGAAGGCGACTTCTGAACCAGGCGGGTGTGAGTGGCAGGTTTGTGAAGCATGGGTTTGTGGACTGCATGGTTGCATGTAAGCTAGCTGGATGTCTTTGGGGCGTTCCTCACAGTGTCCACGCAACCTCTCCCAGCTCCTAGTGGGACCTGTGGGGCTGAAGGAGATCATTCCCCTTTCTCCCCTCAGAGAAACTGAAGAAAAGGATATTGAATTCAGTGCAGTTTGAGTGCTAAAAAAATTTCCAGGCTCAATGGTGGTGCTAAACTGTCTCCATGTTCCTAATATTTTTAATAGTGGGTTTTTTTTTCAGCTGTTCTCATCACAAAAATGCAGTGTCCTTGGGGAAAGGACCCAGCCCCTTGACCTGCCACTTTCCAGGTGTCCTTTATCATTCTGACGGGACTCTTCGGTCTGCAGAGAATATTCTGTCTTGGCATGCTTCTAGACTGTAAGATTTGGGTTGTTTTGTTTTGTATTTTATGTTTACATGCATCTTGTATTTCCCCAAAAACTAAATAAAGTTTTTGCCTTTTTAACTGAACAGAATCACCTCCTGATTCTCCCTGCCACCAGATAAAACATCCAGCCGAGTGGCAAAAGTCACATTACGCCCAAATGAGGCATGAACTTCAGGGTCCGGGCCCGCTGAGGACACTGGGTGGGGGAAACATGTAAGCTCCCACCCTTGCTGGTGGGAAGCATGCTCAAGCTCCCCAGCCTTCCCCCACCTTTGGAAGGCTTTCTGGCCAGTGGCCCAGGCTTTTAGAGGTACAGACCTTGGCGCCACCAAGACCACAGCCAGTGGGTTTCCATGGCTCCTCAGCTTGAGCCCCTGACCCTCCCCTACTTTTGCTGGACTTCAGTAAGCAGGGCTGAGCAGTCCTGGTGTAGGAAGTGGCCCATGGCCGTTCAAGGCCAGGCAGAGGCTGGCCAGCCAGAGCATCCTCCCAGGAGAGAGGGCAGGAAGGCAAGCATCCCGTGCCCCTCTGAGGCTCAGGCTGCCAAATGAGCTAGGTCCCCACATCATGCCTGGACCCGCTCTGGCACTCCAGCTTTCACAGCCACCTAGATGTACTCAGCCCACTTGGGAAATTTTTCCAAAGGTCCCTAGCCAGAGGCCTCCCTTTCTAACTAGCTGTGCCACTCATTTGGCATTAGCCTCTGCACCCACCAGTGGGCGCGCAGCTGAACTCCCAGCCAGAGGCAAGAAGTCTGGGCTTGGGGGGAGGGATGGGCAGGCTCAGTTCTGGGGAGCTCAGCACAGCCCCTGCCATCCTCCCTTTAGCCCCTAGGTGGCGCCACCCCTCTACAAAGGTTACACACAGGTTCAGATCCAGCTCAGCCTTTCAGAGCTTCATGGACTTCTGCAGCTCCTGCTCTTGACAGATCCAGAGACCTGCAGTCACGGAAGGGCAGTGGCTTCTCCTTCTTGGCTTACAGCGAGGCTCGCCTGGCATTCTGGCCTCTGTTGTACAAGCCCCAGACCATGCTCCAGCCACCTCCCCCTCCCCGGCTGTCTCCAGGGAGTCTTTTCTGATTGTTGGCTCCCCTCCGAAGCAGGACACCTGGCCCTCTTCCTCCACACCTCCATCACCATCACCACCCGCCCCCGCCACACACACACCAGCCCGCCCTTCCTCCCTCCCCAGCCCTCCATACTGCACAGCACAGCCCTCAGGCTGGTACGAAATCACCTTTATTCACAATCACGGTGATCCAAGCTCACAAAGGAGGCAACAGCTACCTTCACACTAACAGAGACAATGGGATGGATGGCTTTATCTCCCTGACCCTCAGGCCACGCAGCCCCTGCACTTAGGAACTTCCCTTGCCTCTGGGATGGGCGCCCTGACTGCTTGGGGCCACCACCAGCCCCATCTCACCCCACTCCCACAGAAGAGGTCTATGGGGTTAGTGGGGAGCAGAGACCCATGGCAGAATGGTGACTTCCCAAAGGTGCCCTGCAAGGCAGGTACACACAGGGCCAGCCTGGCATCGTGACCCCCCTCCCTGTGCTTCCCACCACCCCACCCCATAGCAGCCACCACCAAAGAGCCCCCTGAGAGTCACAAAAAAGTCTTCCCACACCCGCAACAATCATTTTACAGAGGTGGCAGCTGAGACTCAGAGCAACTGTGACCTGGCCAAGACCACACAGCTGGTCAGTGGCCAGGTCTAGAATCCCATGCTCTGCAGGCCACATAACAAAGCAGTCTCCACTGGGTGTAAAAAAAAGCCATCTGAGGGGACAGAGGGCTGGAGGTTCAGGGAGACTTGCCAGGACTCCGAGAGGTGGCCCCAGCCCATGGCCTACCAGGACAGGCGTGCAGGGCTGAGATGACTATACCCTAAGAGCAGCCGGGGGTCCTCCCCCACTCCAAAATCAGGACCAAGAAACTGGAGGTGCTGGGACCCGTCCCTTCTCTCTCCTGGGGGAGAGAGTGCCTACAATGACGAGACCAGCTGGCTTTCCCTCCCCCAGCCTGCCCAGACCTTTCCATGTCCTTACAGAGTGGGGAACTCGGGCCTCCCGATGTGTATGAGCCAGTTAAGATACCCAGGCTCCAGCCCAAGAAGAAGGGCATTCTGTGGCTCCGGGTGATCTGCTAGTCCCAGGGCACTGCAGAGGCTCTGCTGCCCTCTCTAGAAAGTGGACACAAGTTGCCAGAAGGCGTCCCGACTCGGCCCCTTTTTATGGAGTCCTATTTCATGGCAAGCAGAGATGGCTATGGACTCGTGTGCTGGAGTTTAGGGCAGAGTTTAAGTGATGACAACCTCTGCTGGCCCTCCAACCAGGCACTCCATCTACTAGGGCAGCCTTTATAGGAGTCTGGGGGGTGGCAATTCACTCCCCCTGCCCAAACTAACCCCTACAAACCCAATAAATAAATAAATAAAAATACAGGGGAAAAAAAAAAGCCATTCTTACTCCAGGAAGTCCTCTACTCCCAACCCAGGATCCTGGCCTCTCCCAGGGATGCTAAAGCCTGACAGAAGACCTACCCTGCTCTCCAGCCCACGCCAAGGGGATGCCCCCAGGCAAGAGCATCCCCGAGCCCACTGAGGCAAACAGGCCATGACCAGGAAGGGGCCCTCCACGCCTCAACCAGGTCAGGGGGCTAGCAACCCAGAACCCAGAGGCTTCTGTGGCCTGTCTGTCCACCCATACAAGGTGAGTGGAAGACAGGCACAGCACAGAGGCGGCAGCCCTCCTGGGATGAGAGGGATCCACTGGCAGTCTCACCCTTGGCTGCCAGGCCCAAGGGGCAGGGAAAGAAGGAAGGAGACAGTGGGGGAAAGTGAGAGAGCAGGGCAGCAGCCCAGGCTGTGCACTGCTCAAGGGCAGCTGGCTGAGGGAGAAAACGGAGGCTGAAATCCAGGTCCACACTCCACTAGCGAGGCCGCGTGTCTGGGCTCAGGGACACATCTGCCCAGAGGATGGGACACACTTTCTAATGTTCACAAAGGTGCCACATAGGCTAAAGAGACCTCCTGGGAATCTACCCCAGGCAGGAAAGGACCAGGACAGGCTAAGACCCCTGTGCTTTAGCCCCTCAGCCTGCAGGGAAGAGCTGCGACTTGCTTCTGCCCCCATCTCCCAGCCTGACACCCCTTCCTCCCCAGACCTCAGGGGCTGTTTCCCAAGTTTAATGAGAAGGGGAAAGAATTTCCAAAATGAGGAAGAAGACAAGGGGCCCTGCTGACTTGCGCCTCAGCTGGAGCCGGGCCGGAGTCGGAGGAAGCTGGGGACTGGGTGGGTCCGTGACGGCTAGGAGCTGCGGTAGGTCTTGATGATGTCCTTGATGGGCCGGCGGCAGATGGGGCAGCAGGCGTGCAGAGCCTTCTTGAGGCGCAGGCCACAGGCATAGCAGAGGCACATATGGCCACACGTGTAGATGACCGTGTCCACCGAGTGCTCATAGCAGATGGTGCACTCATCGCTCCACGGGCCCCCGCCTGGGGTCACTGGTGATTCAGGCAGACTCACTGGTGAGTTGGGGGCTGTCCCTGGGGACACGGGACAGCAGTGAGGGGGAGGCACGAACCTGGTCCCAGGTTCATGAAGAAAGCCCTGGCCTCTCCTCCTCCATGGATTGGGATCAGCCTGTCTACCTTGCCACCCACCTCCTGGGCACAAGAAGAAAAAGGATGCACTCTGGACAGCCCCACTTCCGACCCCTCTGTGCCCAGACCAGGGGCCAGGGTGTCTGTGAAGCAATGAGAAGAGGCAGGAAGGATGGAGGCCCAAAACCCACTGGGGGAGGCCCCACTGAGCTACTCTCTGGGGTTCTTTGTGCTCAAGAAGTCCTCTGGAGAAAGCCATCCAGCTAAGAGACAGGACAGGACCCAGCCCAGGAATCACCACTCAACCTGGGTTCACTGGGCCCATCTCCAGCTCCGCCAGGGCCCCGTCTGCAGACCTGCCTCAGCCAGGGTGGAGGGCAGGTCCCTCGGGGTGGAAGGGCTGACACGGTCACATGGAACCGAAGGGGCCAGCCTACTTACCTCCAGCAGAGCTCCCCAGAGGGCCAGAGCTGCAGGTGCCGAGCGAGGGGTCAGAGAGGCGGATGCCCAGGGTGCTGGGGGAGGTTGGTGTGGAGGCGGGGGAGCAGGGGAGTGATGGGATGCCCCGCTCTGCCAGGATGGTAGAGCCTGCAGAAAGGAAGGGAAGGAAGGAAGGTGGGACCTAGACACTCAGAGGCCCACTGGGGGAAAGCTCGAGTTTCTATCCTCTATTAGGTTCCCAGGAGAGAAACAGGTGATGCAGCCTGACCACACAGCCCAGCCACTAGGCTCAGAGACCAACTGAGCCTTTGCCCTAAAGTGCTAACTGTCCAGGGAGTCTCTTGGGGCTCTCCTCAGTCCCTTCCTCCAGCCAGCCTTGACTCCCCCCACCCCACATCTCTATCCAGCACTGACCAGTCATACACACCATGCATGCAGATAAGCAAGCACAGAGCCTGGGAAATTATTCTTTGCCCAAGAATGTAACTTCGTAATGTTTCCCTATTTAAACCCTGAGCTTCCTGAGAGCAGAAAGCCTGACTCACCTGTGACTTTCCCACAGGCCCTAACATAATGCCCTACACACAAGTAAGTGCTCAATGAGATGTTTTTTATTAGTAGTTATTCAGTCTAATTTATTCAATCTAATTCATTTAATAGTCACTGTTTCTAAGAATATTTATTAGCTTTCCACAGGATTTCTCTTAGTAGTGTTAACACATTTTAAGTGAACTATCATCTCCTTCTTTCAGAAATTTATACCTATTTGCTTTTCTTGCTTAATTGCACTGGTTAGCATTTTCAGAATGATACTATATGGCATCTCTATCACATTCTTGATTTTAATGATAATGTTTCTAATGTTTCACCATGAAGCATGAAATCGGCTATAGTTTTAGGGTGAAGGAAATATCTTTTCATTCTTAGTTCACTTAGGCCTTCAACAAACCAAAGCATTCTTCTATGAAGTAAATAATCATCCTTCCATACATTGTTACTGATTTGTTTTTCCTTTAGAGTCAGGATCCTCTATCACCACTTTGCTAGTCAAGATGTTCAATTCTCCAAACAGCTCAGGAGCACACTGTTTAGCATATATTAAATTCTGAATGATTAATCTTCAATGCCCACCTTGGCCTACTTCCCTCTCGGGACATTTAAGTCCTGGGGTTTTTGTTTGTTTTTTAAGCTTCTCCTTTGCTCTAGTCTAGTAAGCCTCTTTGAGCAACAGAAGCTTTACTGAAAAGCTACTTAACTATTATTAGATGGTGCTGATGTAAGAGACTATCTTGCCCTTATGTAATATCCTTTATCTGAGGAGCAGTGTCTCCTGGTGACTGTAGCCAAATATCTTTGTACTTCAGCCTGATTTTTTTTTTCTGCACACCTGGTTTCTTTTTATTCCACCTTGAATTTTTAAGCCAATTTCTTTCCTTTCTAATGTCTTTTTATCTAGCCTGATTTCTTTTCACTCTTCCCTAACTTATCTTCCCTTAATCCTAATTTCTTAGCACCCTAGTCCCATTTCTTTTCATTCTTTTTTCAATTCACTTTACACTCCATCTTCACTTGGTCTTTTTCCAGAGGAGGAAGTCTCCACTGATTTTACCTGATTTCACAAAACTCTCATACACTCTCACAGTTACCAACAGCACTGCATACACAAATACACATGCATTTACTCACAAGTGCCTAGACACAGTACGCCAGTCTCACGGTGTTACTCATGCTTACTCACATACACACTTTATCATGTCTACGAAGTCTCCTGGGGTGAGGTCTAGGCTGGGGGCTATGAGGCCCAGGGGTCTCCAAACTTGTCTAACCAAATTTGCTAAGGAAGAAAAACTTTAGATGCCCAGGACCTAATTTGAAATCTACAGAATCAAAATTTCCGGAGGTAGGATTTAAGAATCTGACACAACTGAGGGACACCACCCAGCATCCTGCAGAGCGCTCTGTGAAATATGGCTTATACAAATCCACGACACCCAGTCCATTCAAACTCTGTCCATTCAAAGCCAGCAAGGCCCAGACATCTGCAGCCCCATTTCCTCCAAGGCCCGGGGATTCTCCAAAAGCCCCCAATCCAGGCACTGCTCTTCTGAGATACCTGGCTGCTGACACACTGCCCTCTCTATCTTATTTAGACACACAACCGTCCTTAGATGCAGAGGTCTTCGTTCCCTTTTTTTTTTTTTTTTGATAAATGGAAACAACCTCAAAACGTTCATTGCTAGTGGAAACAGTTTTTCCCCCCATTTTTAAATGGCCACTGGGCAATGTGTATGAGAGTTGTTTATGTACGTGGGAATGTAGGTGAAACCGGTTCTGAGTGTGAAACTCAGTGTTCCCTGCTTTTCTCCCCCTCCCCAGGGTTTATCTGGTGAAATGTGAGAACCATGGACTAAGCAAAAGTGACTCTTTGACTAGAACCCATAAGGGGCAGGGTGGGCGCTGCTCCCCCCTACCCAGACAGACCCGGCCTCCAGGGAAGACGAGATGCTAGGCCTGGAGGCGCCAGCTTCAGGATGCGCCTCGAGGGAGGAGGGCACGTGGCCTGGGCACTCACCAAGGATGCGGATCTGTGTGATGGACCCGTGCAGGCCGAAGAGCATCCAGAGCGGCTGTGAGGCGTCCACACACAGCTGCATGCCCGCCGCGGCGCCGTTGTGGCTGAGGTGCAGCTCGCCGTCGGCGTTGACCACAAGGCCGAGGATGTCGCCGCTGTGCAGGGGCCCGGGCACGCGGCACACGGCCCAGAACTCCTTGCGGTCCACCAGGGCCTCGGGGCTGAAGGGCAGGTCGGCCGGCCTCAGCGTGCCGGGGTCGCACGTGGTGACACCTAAGGACAGCGCGCCGGGCCGCGCGCCGCTCGAGCGCGTGACCTTGACGAAGATAGTCTCAGCCACGCGCACCGGCCGGCTGGTGAAGACGAGCGCGCGCTCGTCGCGCCCGTGCTCCAGGCGCGCCACCGTCTGCTCATCCAGGATGCGGACGTGCGCGCCGGCGCGCAGCGCGTGGAAGCGCAGGTCGCCGTCGAGCTGCGGGGGCAGCGCGCGGCTGTGCTGCGAGTTGAGCGAGTTCTGCGGGATGGGGCAGCCGGCAGCTGGCGCGCCCTCGTCGCAGTCAGAGCCCGGCACGTTGAGGTCACACAAGCTCACGGAGAGGCGCGCTTCGTCGGCCTCGCGCCGCAGCGACGGCCGCCGGAGGGCGGTGAAGGAGCGCGGGCGCAGGCAGTCTGGGAGCACCAGCTCGCTGTCTGCGGGGGTAGGGGGACAGGGCGACCGTCAGGCGGGCCACAGCCCCGGGTCCCATCGCCTGTGAGTCTCCTCCCGCTAGTCGTTAAAGCCGGCACTAGTAAGACGCATCTGGTTTCTAACAGCAAAGAAAACGCTCGGACATTTTACAGGGGCTTCCCTGGTAGCTCAGTGGTCAGGAATCCGCCTGCCAATGCACAAGACACAGGTTGCATCCCTGGGTCGGATCCCTGGAACGGAAAGATACCCTGGGGAAGGAAATGGCAACCCACTCCAGTATTCTTGCCTGGAGAATCCCCATGGAAGAGGAACCTGGCGCGCTACAGTCCCTGGGGGGTCTCAAGAGAGTCTGACACGACTTAGCCACTGAACAAGAACATCACACATTCTGCAGGACCTCAGACTACGCATTTGCTTAAGCAAAGGATCATCAGGCAGGAAAGACACCAAAACTAAAAACACGATTACTTCTAAATGGTACACTTATAAAAGTCGATTAAAAACAACTCCTGGGCCCTGATTCTTTATCCTAGCAGCCAGGATAGCACCTGGCACTTAGAAGGTAGCAGTAAACACCTGCATGCATGTTGATATTCTATGCCTCTGGGAGCCCAGAGGGAACCCTCCCCTCCAGAATACCTCTCTGCACAAATTGTCTCATCTTATCGCAAAAATTAGCTTTTGATGTTGTTTCTACCGAAGGACACTGAGGTGGAGAAGCTAAGTGAATTTTTCCAAGCCCTCCTTTCAAAACCAACAACTGGAAATCAAACCCTTTCTCTTTTTATTCATACACATAATACAGACTGTATTTTGTAAAAAAATAAATAAATAAAAATAAAACAGTTCAGCAAAGAGAAAACGGAATCTCCTGTCAGCCTGCCATCCAGAAGAAAATACTATTAATATTTAGATGTGTGTTTCCAGCCTTTTTTGAATATATTTTAGTTATTTCTCTTTTTAATACAAAAACTGAATCATACTATATAAATATCAGTAGTTTTAAACTATTAACTTTTACAGGTAACAAATCTCTTTGAAAATGTAACTTGTAGCCTATCTTCTCAGGAAAATGCACATTCTCCCTAATTTCTGTGGATAATTTCAGAGCATCCATTAACTCCAGGTGAAGAACTCTGTTATACAAATTTACTTTTTCAAAACTAATTTTTCTATTTATCGTGTCCTGTATACCCTTTTACACCAATAACCATGTTTCTGAGACCATAATTTCTTAATGGCTGGTTAAGTCTGCTTTATGGAGTCCTATAATTTGTAATAAAAGTCATCAGGTGCAATGAATTACTGCTGCATTTCCTCCTGAAAGCATCTCACAGAGGTGTTCCCTTTGTACGGATAAAGCTCAGAGATGTTCTGTGACAACCAAGCTGCAGATCCAGGGTTAAAGCGTGATCCGCCCAACTCCACACCCTCCACTTTCAAGCCATATAGGTTTACTGGATCCTTTTCTTGGGAGGCCCCAAATTTGGCTGGGGCCACTGCTGGCCTTACCATGGACCAATCCCTTCTCAGGAGGCTTTTCTCTGAGCCTCCCCAAGGGAGGATCTGTGCTTTCTCTCCAGGAGCTGAGTAAGGATGGCGGGGGTGCTCAGCATGGGAGCAAACCTTGGAGGAACAGACTGGTAGGGGTAGCGAAGCCAGAATTCAGCTCCAGCTGAATCTAGATTTGCTCTCTAACACCTCCCTATCTTTGCTCTCCCCCAGCTCCTCTGCCCCATTCAGGAACAGTATTGTTTGGGCCCCAGCAAGGAGAGGGTGCTGGGCCCTCCCCACAAGTCTCCTGCTTCTCCAGAGAAGCCTCTCGAGGCCTGGCTGGTCGGGATTTCCCAACATCGTGTTTGGTAAGGAGGAGGGAGCCAACCGGAAAATGTGATTATTCCAGGGAATTGACTCTGTGACAGCAATGGTGCAGAGAGGCTGGGGGGCTATAGAGAGGCAGAGGCGAGGAGGGCAAGACATGGGAGACAATAACAGGGGGCTGAGGAGGGCTGTGGGCTGACCTGGACCCCAGGGAACAGCCCTGCTCCCTTGACCCCTCAAGGATTCCAGGGACTGGCCCCTGGGGACTCCTGAGGGTTGGGGACAGAGAGGAGAAGGGATGGAGAAGCAGGGTAAGGAGGAAAGAAGTGGCTCAGAGATGCCCAGCCAGGGTTTACATGAACAAGGCTGTCATGGGGGCCACACATATACACACCCCACGCTGCTCTCTCCACCCTATGCCAACCCACACACTCAGGACAATCAGGCCAGAGCCCATGGAGCTGGGCAGACCCTCAAAACAGATTCCTGAATGGGGCTGGATGTACAATCTCCTGCTCTCTGCCCCAACAGGAGTCCTCCTCTGCTTGAATACTCCCTCCCAGGCAACTCAGGCCATTGCTGAGCTACTCTGTCTTTAAGAAAACGTTTCCTTATCTTAAACTGAAATCTACCTCCCTGGTTGCTTTCTTGTTTGTTTGTTGAACTCTTAGGAAAAATTAGTTCATTGATCCTGTACCACACAAAATTTATTCAAATTACCTTCATTTGAGTGGTAAGATCACAGCAAGAAAACAGGTTACCCTACAACAAACCTATTTACAAAATCCATCATAAAAGGTTTTTTTTTTTTTCCATTATATTACCTATTGTCTTGTTTAGACTAGCATACTACACAAAGCTACACTGATTAGTAGTTTGCCTACGCCCAAGTTTAGGAGAAATGCTTCCTTTTGACATTATCATGTACCCCATAGGAAAATAAATTCCCTTAACCTAACAATTGCCACCCAACTCATTCACCCAAGGCATCTTCCTTCAAATCCCTCCTCTCATGTACACAAGATGTCATGCTAAAGCTTTAAATCCTGCAATTGTGTTTACATATCTTCAATTAAAAATGAATACAAGAGCCACTACCACCACCACAAACACAAAATAACACTCTTAAAATACAAACCGGCTAGATAATATTCTGGTAGTGTTTACAAATTAATTGCTATTTTTGGATGAAAGTACTAGATACTAAAACTGTGTATCAACCTAAATAAAATGATCACTACCCCCAAACGTGTACATATAAACACACCCGACACTGTTTGTCAGCTCATGTGTTGCTCTTTGTACAGTTTACTTTCCAGGGTGTGTTTAACCTTCCTGTATTTATACCTACTACCTCTGGGGCTGCCTCTCAGTCCCACACTGAAGACATCTCTCCTCAAGGAATACTCAAATTCCACACACACCTTCACACCTCTTAGATAATGAACAGCTCCAGACTCAGTACACTCTCGGATACACTCAGATACACTCTCACCAGCTTGAGCCACAGTGTGGCCATCACACCTCTCCTGAGAAGTACCTTTATACTTCTTATAATGCAACCTGAGAGTGTTTTAGGATTTTTTGTAGCCAAAATCCATATATTGGTAGGCAAGATAGGAACACAGTTCAGTGCAAGACTCTGAAGTCATCAGTTTGGGTTTCCATCCTACTCTGTCATTTCCTGGCTGTATGACCTCGGATAAACAGCTTAAGCCTTCTGGGCCTCTCTTCTGTAGCGGTGAAATCAGCATTTCCTTATTGGTATGAAATCTGAAATCCCTTTTGGAAGGGATGCTGGTGAAGGAGACGCAGTGGAATGAAGCCCTAGAGTGCCTCGCACAAGACAATCACCAGGTTGCTATGAGCCACTGCTACTGTTTCCATGCTACCTGGCTCAGAAGAATATGCAAGGGCTCTGGAGTGATACAGGCCTGGGTTTAAATGTCTGACATAGCACATGGCTGGTGGCCTGTGGGTGAGCCACTTTCCTCCAGTCCCAGATCACTCACCTAGAGATCAGGGCTAATAATACCTGCTTTGCGATATTGTTGAAGGGATCAGAGGTAGAGTGCAAAGCCCCTGGCACCTAGATACTTGATAACTTCTGTTATTAGCATTTGCTCAGGTTGAGTTTGTCAAAGTCAGGTCCACCTGCACCCAGGCAACCAACTGTTTGAACCTAGGACTTTGCATCAGTCATGATAAGCACCTGGGACAGAATTGCTGAATGACCTCACTGACTAAAGACCAGGAAGGAGAAGCTTCAAGTGGAGATTAGAGACAAAAGAAGAGAAAGATGGATAAACAGTGGGAAAAGAAAGAGGAGAAGGGGCAAGAAAGTGACTCCTTTGACCTTGCTTGAAATATCATAGGAGTTGGGAGAGAAAGTACAAGAGGTGCTGGGAACCAGCTAAAAACAGAACCCCTGGGGCCACTGCCCAGCCCAAGTATGTCTCCTCTCCCATCCCCTCCATTCCTGGGGTCAGGAGCAGCTGCAAGCCGCCAGCAAGCTCCAAAATAACCATCCCATCAGCGTGCCCGTCTGCGCGAGGCCCTGAAATAGATGAAACCCGAGCTAGAGGAGCGGGTCAGGGCACCCTCTACAGAGGGGACAACAAAGGTCCTGGTGGAAGGAGTCCACATCAAGTCAGGGGTCAGGGAAGGGACCAGGGTCCCTAAGCCAAGGGAGAACACCATGGCCCCACCTCAGCCCAGGACTGCACCCTGGGGCACCGACGGCCAGCCTGCAACCTCCATCAGTGGGATGACCGCATGTCTGTAGCAACAGGTTATTTAATCCGGGCCTGGGACATGCGGCTGCCTACTTGAGAGTTGTTTATGATGGGGGAGAGGTGGCACAGGGCCACAGGAGAAGCTGCAAACCTGGCTCCCCTCTCGTGGCCCCTTTTTCAAGAAAGAACTTGTCCATCTTCAGCTCCTGCCTCATCTGGCACCTGGTGCTGGCTTGGCAGATCCCCTGGGCCAGGGCAGAAAGAGCCAGGCCCTGCAAAGGGCAAGGAGGCCTGGGCTTCCCCTCTTCAGGAAGGCACCCGGCATACCTACCCATTGAGCCCTGTGTGCCCAGCCCTGGACAGGGGTTAAGGAGAGACAGCCAGGACCCAGGCCCTGTGGAGCCAGAGCCCTTGGGAGACTTGAAGCTTGGAGTCATGAAAATTCTCAGTATATCAGGTTAGACAAGACCTTAGAGGAGAATAAGGAAATCTGTTTATCTCTGCCAAGTTCTCACCTAGCCTTGGCTAGAATGCCCCTGGGGACAAGAAGCTCATCACTTCTCAAGGCCATCTATTCCCTATCTTTGGACACTTGTGACTGTTAGGAAAAAACTCATTTCATAGATGCAAGTGTCCCATACCCACTCCCTGGGGCCCCCTCTAAGCCTTCTCTTCTTTAGAATAAATCTCCCTGTTAGGATAATGCTGCCCAACTGAGGCTAAGAACTTCTGTTTCAGGGTGAGTCAGAGATGGCATCTCAGAAGAAACAAGATTTGACCCAGGCCCTGAAGGACAAGAGCATTTGGACTGACAGAAGCAAGAGGCACTCGGGTGGGAAAACTGCATTAGCAAATGCCTGGGGAGAAAAGTCTGAGCGAAACCAGTGAGGAGAATGGAAGGCAAAGGAGCGGGAGGTGCCAGGCGGAGGGCACTCGGGCAGCTCCTGCCGAGATCTACACGCTGCCAGTCAGTGTGGGGTAACTGGGGCCTGGGTGCTACAGCAGAGGCTCCTTTGAAGCAGGGCCAGCCATCAGTCCAAGTCCTGTTTGTTTAGATTCTCACATCCGCAGCACTGGATAATCTTTAACCACGGGTCAGCCTGCAGCCGCCCAGCCTGCTGGCGGACCTCTGCCGGCCCCTGTTTGGAAGGAGCACCAACCCATTAACTGTGTCCATAAACATCCTCCTGCTGGTTCGCAGCTGGCACGGGGCAGGGGAAGGAGCCGGGAGGGTGGCTGCATGGCTGGGATGGGCAAAGGGTTCCTCCACCCTTCTGGGAAGTGCCCTGAGACCCATACCACCTCCACCCTCCCCATATAAACCTACACCACCTCCACCCTCTCCATATAAACCCAACCATGGGAAAGCTGGGAAAAACAAACACACCTCTGAGACTCATGGAGCAAAGGGCAGAATGTTCCAGAAGCCTTCAGAGTCATAGATTCTTAGATTTATAGACTCTTCAAGCCACGGGATCTGAGATGGATAGATCCCCAGAATCATCTGGTCTGGTGGGTCTCAAACTTTTATTTTTCCCCCAAGCAATAGAATCGTTCGTCCAAAGGAACAGAAAACTCTGGTTGATGTCTAGGAGGTGACCACGGAGTCCGACCACTCAGCCACTGCAGAGATGCCTCTGTGGAACCCCAGTGCTCCAAGGAACCCAGCTGGAGAACCACAGGCCTTATCCCAAGAAATAATTTAGATCGCATGGTTTGACTTTTATCCAGACACAGGCACTTGCCCGCCTCTCAATGAGAGGACAGGTCGGGGATTGTCTACTTTGGTGGTGTTTTTAAATTAGATATTCCTTTTTAACCTAAAAACAACAGCCCTTCCCATTTGTATAAACACTTTTACATGTCCAGAAGCCTCACAGACTATCTGTGAGGTAAATGGTGCCTGTACAATTATGTCCAAACAACAGAAGAGGCAGGTGAGGTACAGAGATGCCCAAAGCCAGCGAGCAGCCAAGTGGAGTCTTAATTCAGTCGGGTCTCCTGTTTCTCAAATGAGGGCTTCATCCCCAGTTCATCCCCAAGACCCCAGCTCCTCCCCTCCTGGGGCCACCAGGCCTCTCCGAGTTCCCCAGAACTGTATCTTGGGCCAAAGAGGCACTAGATGGGAACACATGAAACTGCCATTTCTGGACATTAAAAACAGCCTACTAGTGGCAATTATATATGCTTGCACTTTACGTAGGTTCATTCTGATAGAAAACTAGAGCACACTGTGAACGACGGGATCAAACCAGGCCTTCAAAAGACTTCAGGAACCACAAGGCAGGCAGACCCACCCTCACCACTAAACAGGACGCTGGGTACCCACCACCCCTCTTGGTCTCTGCCAGGGCCCTTGGTGGCCTATCTGTGTCCAACACACGTGGCTGATCCCTGATGCCTTGAGCTCTTGTAAGCTCTATTCTGGAAGACATAGGGGGCTCAAATCCCCACCCTCGGGGGGCATCTAGACATAACAGGGAGACCAGAGAGACTCCTGTTTACAGAACCTGGGGAGTAATATAGCCCACACTTCTGAGCTCAAGTGCCAGCTCTACTGAGCAGTGTGGCCATGGACAAGTTGTCAGACCTGAGCCTCAGTTTCTTTACCTGCAAAATAGGCACAATAATAACTTTCTTTAAAATGTGATCAAAGAAGGTCTCTACTGTATTCTTAAGTGAGTGAAGTTGCTCAGTCGTGTCCAATTCTTTGCGACCCCATGGACTGTAGCCTATCAGGCTCCTCTGTCCATGGGATTTTCCAGGCAAGAGTGCTGGAGTGGATTGCCATTTCCTTCTCCAACTGTATTCTTAAAGAGCAGGACAAATACATGATACAGAACCCCTGTTATGGAGTAGACCTCCACTTGCTTCAGGAAGAGGAAGAGTCATGAAGCACAGAGCAGGTCAGGGGAGGCTTCCTAGTGGAGGGGAGGGTTTGGTACGGGGCCTTTAATTGGCAGAATTTGAGGTGAGTAAAAAGCACTGGAAGAGTCTGAAGCAGAAGGAACAGCAAGATTTCTTTTTTTTTTTTTTAACTAAGAAGAAACAAAAACCATCAAAGGGAAAGACACCACGATCAGCATCCTCATCTCTCCATCCCGAGGGCTTGGCTTGGGCCCTTTAAGCTAATATTTGCCTTTCAGCCCCTGGCAGCCACAGCTGAAGGTAAATATTAGTTTAGCCTGGGAAGCGGAAGCCCCAGATGGCAGTGTGGTCCTCAACTGGCCGGGATGCCTCACGCTCTGTACCACAAGCTGGGCACAGCCAGGATAAGGACCCGACCTCTGGCCTTATCTATAGAGAGGCATAGGCCTCTCACTGCTGGGCAGCCAGGCTGGCCCACCGCCCCAGAAACTGGCACAGCAGCAGCCTGGCCCCCAGAAAGCGACCCTGAGAGGTTCCAAACATCCTTCTCTTCAGTAGGCAGATGGGGTCTTTTTCCAAGACCTGAAATGACATCATGAGTCTTTGGGAGTCCCCCCATGCCCATGGCCTCTTAACAGCCTCCTGGGCTCAGCCACACACATCGTGAGTGGGCAGCAAGTCTCACACTGACCTTGGGCCCAGATCACCTGGAAAGTCTGAATTCTGGGCCCAGCCTGGCTTCTGCCTAGTTGGGACAATTAGGGTAGGCCGCTTCCCATCTCTGGGCCACATTTCCTCTTACTGAAAAACTTGACAGTAAGAACTGCTGGAAACTCAACTCTCTTGCTGAGTCTCCCCTGTGATACACACACATACCTGCACCTGTGCACACCCACTCTCCTCCATAAGCCATCCACAACCTCCCACTTAACCCCCTTCCCTGAAGGATCTGCTTCCCAACTGACTGCCAGTTCCCCATCTCTGTGCCCATGCACACCACTCGTCTGGCCTACAATGTTCCTCCTCAACAGGTCCATTCTTCCCACCTCCTCTGGTTCCTGACTTAAAACTCACCTCCTACAGGAAGTCCTTCTGGATTGCTCCCCAGCTGCACCCCCATAGTTTTATTCTTCAGCCACACTTTTATGCAATATTGGATTTAGGTCACTTCAGAGCAGTCATATGGTATGTCCCCCAGTATAAAAACTCTTTCAGGTGAGGGGCTGGGTTTCCAGTTCTAGTGTCTCCTCTGATCACTGCAGAGCACCTAGGCTGCAGTGGGCACAGAGGGGTATGCAGGAGCACCCTATAAGTGGAATCCTGGCCCACCAGCTTTTGGCCAGGACCCACAGCTACTCTTCCTGAGTCAACATTTCTGAGAGGCGCAGGGAGACCTTGAAAACTGGGATAGGAACTTATCTCTCCAAGTATTAATCACTCCATAAAACTTGTGTTTATTTAGTTGCTGGCAGGTCCTTCTTCCAGGAGGTAGAAAGCTGTTATTCTTGGAGATACCAGCCAGGGCTTGGGCCAGGGAACCCGGAGGGAAGGGGGTGATCTGTTGTGAACTCCAGCGTAACAGGGAGCCTGGAAGACCTGAAGCAGCTCTGCCGGGGCCATGGCCTGGGCAGCAGGGAGCCCAGGTGATGTTTAGGGCTGCAGTGGCAGGGATAGGCCCCCACTTGGAGGTGTCAACCAGGGAAAGACAACCAGCCCTTGCCACCACCCTTTTGGGGAAGACAGCCAATCTGCCCATGGCCTGACTTGCGGGCCTACTATGTGCCCCGGACCCCAGGATATCTCTAGTCTGAGGAGCAGACACTGGCCAGGCGGGGTTCAAAGGGCTTTGCCTCAGGTTCCAGACAGGTGGGGGCAGGGAGATAGGCCTGGCAGGTAATCTCCAAAGATGAGACACTGATCTAGGGGACCAAGATGAGACACGGGAAAGACAGGCCTGTCCTCAGAGCCACCAAGACAGAGAGTGACTTCTTCAGAGGAGAAACTCAGGGGAGAAGTGAGACAAGGGGAAGCAGAGGAGCAGGGGGATCTAGGTGGAGGGAGGAGGCCCAGAGAGACGCGGGTGCAGTGACGTGGCAGAGAGGAGGCAGGGGGAGATGCGCAGATGGGAGCAGAGGGAAGAGGGGAGGGAGGGAAGTAACCCTGAGACCACACGGGGCAGTGGGCATGTCCCGGGCGCAGGGGTGTGGGATGCAGGCACAGAGCAGCAGGCCCACCTCCGAAGATAACCTGGATGGGCCTGTCTCTCTCTCTTTTATTTTTTAACAGAAAAATCAATTTAGGAAGAACAAAATGAGGACATATTTTAATCTGCTAATTCATTTTAGGGGCCATAATCAGTGTTTAAAAATGCCCAGGGATTATGGTGATTTACAGCTGTGACGGGAATCAGCTAGGGCTTTGGCCTTACAGGGTGTACAGAAAGCAGCCTGACTGGAAATTCAAATGCAACTGAAATTACTGCGTGAAAACCTATTTATAGTCAAAGAGGCCAGGTCAGTGCCTGGGCTCTGCCCTGGGTGCGGCCCTTCAAGATCACTCTTCAGGCCTCTCCCTCAGCCCTGCAGATTAGGAAGACTCATCTCACCTGGTGTGTCCGTTTTGTCCTCATCCTTGCAAAGGTGTAGGCCCAGCCTAAGCCTCCTCCACCAAGAAGCCCTCCTGGACTCCATCTGTCCTCACTAATTTCATCCTCCGTTGACTTCCTGCTGAAACCCGCCAGTGGGTAATGTGAAATGTACCACTTTGGGCACCAGAATACCCAGTTCAAGTCTCCGCTCTGCCACATCCCTACACAGGCAAGCCAGGCCTTCCATAGCCCTCAATTTTCTCCCTGCCAAATGGGGATAATAACCACTCCCTCCAGGCCCAGGGGCTGAAAGGGTGAATAAGATAACTGGAAGGAACCGTCTCAGCAGATGGACGAGATCCTGTGACCACAGCATCCAGCAATTTACCGCCCTCGCTTGGGCTCTGCCTGGATCATGTCTTGAGTTGTGTTTGCTTTGTCTCCCAGTGAGCCTGGGGCTGTCTGTGAGCAGGGCTGGGTCTCCCTCAGCCACCCCTCAACTCTTTCCTTCATCTAACAAGTTACCATCTATCCCCCACTTTCCCCTCCTCACTCTGCAGATATCCTCAGCATGCTCCACACACCAGGCCCAAGATTCCACTCCGGAGAGGAACCCGGTGGGTAAGGCATGGATCCCTCCCTCTCACAGAAGGGTTTTTACGCATTTGTTTTTACTTTCATCATCTTTCCCGCTGCACCCCCCACTATCTTTTTTACTCAAATAAAACTGACTAAAAAAGAAAAGCTTCACAGCTTCTAGGCTCTGAAGTCCAAAAGGACAAAAAGAAAAACATTTTCCCACCACCTCCATGGCAGCTTTCTCTGCAAGCAGAGAGACGAGGAAGGGAGGGGAGGTGACAAGAGCAAGTGTTGGCTGAGCATCGACTTGGTACCCAGGACTAGGCTGGACACATTACTCACAGCCTCTTTAATTGGGTTTCATCTTCCTACTGACCCATTGTACAGATGGGAAAGCTGAGGTTCATCCAGGCTTCTCCTGGAGACACAGCCAGTTTGCCAATGGGTTGGCCTGTGCCCAGTCTATGCACACAGGCACACGCACACATGTCTGTCGGCATGCACTCAAGTCCCATGGGAGTCCAATGACCTGGATTCTCAGTCCTCGGCCACCAACTTGCTGTGAGACTCAAGGAAGTCTAAGACTCGGAGGCCCCTTCCAGCCCTGGCATTTGTGGGTCTGCATGTGCCCTTGCCAGGAAGCCTGGTACCTTAGCAACCCCAGGATAGCTTCCAGTGCTCCTCCTGGACCACCCACGGGATGCCTGCCCTCTCACTGCCCTGAAGCCTTAGTCACACTGGGGGCCCAGGAGCAGCCAGAAGACTCTTGGCCCCCCAAGTGCCTCCTGCTCTCCCCCACTACCCCTTCCACCCCCATCTGTGCAAAAGGCACTAAGGTGGGGTTGGACCTCCTGGAAGGCTGCAGAGCCCAGGGCCCGGGGCTCACTCGGGACAGAGCGCTGTTTCTACAGCTCACCTGCAGCACTTCCTAGGGATGAAGACAACCTCCCTGACTCACCTCCATGGGCCCAGCAATGGGGTCGGCCTCCCAGGGTTGTTACCAGAATGGTGCTAACAAAGTGCCTGGCACACACACAGTAAGTACTCTGTAAACTGTAGTAGTTATGATGATTAACATTAATTACTTCTTGGATTGGGGGGGGGGGTCTTCAAGGCTGCCATATATGATTATGAAGCTCAAAGGCACAACCTGTGGGGCCACAGAGGGCAGAAACCTCACCAAGCTCCAACGGCCCCCGCTGCGGGCCAGAAGGCAGGGATGCTCTGCAGTTCACACCAAGGCTCCCGCTTGGCCCCAGGACTGGCCCCTGTGTGGGGGGCAGCCCCAAGCCTGACGGAACCAGTCAGACCACAGCCCCTGGAGATGTGCCCTGCGTCTGAGGGGCCGGACGGAGAGGGCACTCACCCAGCAGCTGGACGCCTCGAGTGAGGCCGTAGACGTCCACCAGGGCCCAGAGCGGGTCGGCCGTGCGGACCCCGCTGAAGAAGAGCATGGCTGCCGAGTCGTTGATGCGGTAGAAGACACGGCCCTTCTTGTCCACCCAGAAGGCGATGATGTTCCCCTCATTGGCAAACTCCTCAGGCAGCGCCTTGGCCCAGAAGCCGCTCTGGGACACCAGGTCGGGGCAGGCATACTTGGGCAGCGAGTCAGGGTGGATGCGGGACGGGTCCTTGCTCGTGAAGCCCAGCCGCAGTGCCCCGCTCCAGCAGCACTGCTTCTTGGTGATCTGGGTGGCAGGAGTATGGCCTCAGACAGACCCCCAGCCCAGCCTCCCCTCCCCGGCCATCAGCGAGCCCAAGGGGAAGGGACTGTACCCTTCTCTGCAGACCACCCCCAGGCAGACTCCCATGGGACGTAACTCTGCCCAGCTCACCCACAACTGGGGCTCCTCTCCTTCCCCCAGGAGCCCTCACCTCCCCCCACCAACTACCCTCATCCTTCTCCCATCACCTCCCCATGGCCACTCCCCTTTCTACTTCCTTCTCTGTCACGCAGGGAAGGTTGAGAAAAGAGTAAGGAGAGAGAGGAGGGATTAGGAAGAGCTGAAGTGGCAGCAGAGAGGAAAGAGAAGGGCCAAGGAGGGTGATGGCCAGAAGCAGGAGTGGGGAAGCCCAGAGGCTGCAGGCAATGCAACCGCAGGAGCAGGGAGAGAGGCCCCACCTTCAGCCTGACTTGCTCATAGATGAGGACCGGGCGGTTACTGAAGGTGATGGCATTGCAGAAGCTGGCCTGCCTCTTGACGGCCTTGTGGCTGAGGTCCATGAGGATCTGGGAGCCCTTGGTGTGGGGGTGGAAGAGCAGCGGCGTGGCCGGGAGCCCCCCGCCGGGCAGCACCGGCGGGCAGTGCTTCTGCTTGTGGTGGCATCTGTGAGAGGTGGCAGGGAAGGGGCCCCCAGTGGAGTCTGCAAAGGAACGAGCCATAGCGTTAGAGAATCTGATAGTCCGAGAGCTGGACCAAGGTCCCCTAGGGAAGGGCAGAGGGCTGGGGGATAAGAGAAATCACCACTGCCCAGGACTTCCACCACCACTGCCCCTCACCACCACCGCCCCTCACCACCACCGCCACCTCTTGCCACTATCCTTCTCCTGATACCACCCATTGCAATTCCCACTCCACCACCTACCACCATGTTTTACCCACCACCATCTATGCCCACCCTTCACCTGTCACCTCTCACCACCACCATCTACTCCAACCCTCCACCCACCTCCCACCATCATCTCCCACCATTTACTCCCACCCTTCACCGATCACCTCCCACCACCATCATCTACCCTCATGTGTCACCCACAACCACAAGTTAACATCTGCTGCTCCTCATTAGTATTTATGACCATTTATTTTCCAACCTCCACCAGGTGGTAAGCAGTCATTTGCAACCAACATCTACCACCATTCATTGTCATTCACTACCAATGCCATTTATTTTATTCAACAAATATTCATTATGTATCTGCTGAATGCCAAGCCCTGTCCTAGGCACTGAAGATAAGGCATGAAACATAACATGGATTCTGTCCTCAAGATGCCAACAGTCCAAGGAGGGAGATAAGACGTGGACAGAAACTGAAATACAAATGGCAGACAGTGAGAAGCACAAAAAGATGTACAGATAAGTCACTTCCCAGGAAGACTTCTTGGAGGAGGGGAGAAGGAGGAGAAGGCGCTGGAGCTGAACCAACAAAGCTGGGCTACAGTCAACACGTGACCATGGGGCTGCCACTGGAAACCAGGAAGGGGGGTGGGTGGGGCAGCCTCTGCAGGACCATGCCCGTCTCTTCCCTCCTTCAGGGCCACCCCCCCAACCCAGGCTGCCTTCCTGCTTCACACCGCCCACGCCCACAACACCGTGGGCATAGGCAGGCCTCTTTACCCAGGCTTCCAAGGAACTCGGAGCCGCCTCAAGCACCCCTGGCCTGTGCTTCCTTCCATTAACAGAGCTGGGTTTGGAAGGTACCATACAAACATGTGAGGCTGGCACCCAGGAGACAGGGCAAAGAGAGGAAAGAACACGGGATGTGGTGCCAGGTAGCTTGTGTCCATCACTAACTGGCCATGTGACCCTGGGGAAGTCACTTTTCCTCTCTGGCACAATACCATGTGTAAGGTCGTGTCTGACTCTGTGTGACCCCATGGACTGCAGCCCTCCAGGTTCCTCTGTCCATGGGATTCTCCAGGCAAGAGTACTGGAGTGGGTTGCCATTTCCTCCTCCAGGGGATCTTCCTGACCCAGGGACTGAACCCATGTCTCCCGCATCTCCTGCATCACAGGTGGATTCTTTACCCGCTGAGCCATTGGGGGAGCTCCTCTGCCACAATAAGTGGCCTCCACTCTGTGGCTCTGAGACATGTGTCAGCAGCCCTGGCAGCTGGGGGCTCAGGCAGGAGGGCCATTTCTTCCCCAAATCTGTGTCTCATCCATCAGGAAGGACAGCTCCCGCCCATCCGGCCATCTTGAGAAGGGGCACAGGGGATGTGGAAGATGGGGGTGACATAATGTGACCAAGGCCTTCCGGGATGTTTCAAAATCGGTCCCTCCAAGGCAGGAATAATACAGAAAGTTTGGTTATCTGAGAAGCCTTGCCCTCCCTAAAGGGAAAGGAGGGGTTTCCAGGAAGGGGATGGAATGAGGGAGGAGAAAAGGAGGGAAGAGTCCCAGGAGGCGGAAAGGCCCAGACTTTGGTCCAGTGTTTGCACTGGTTTGCATCACTTTGCATCTTTGCTTCCTCCTTCCCAGAGGGCCTCAAACACCAGGATCCACTGTCCAGAGCCAGCCAGATACCCTGAGCATCAATGTCCTGGCTTCTATGGTGTAGCTTCCTGCATGCCAGGCCCACGAGGTGGGCACCTTACAAGGCGGGGCTCACCTTGCTGTAAGGAATCCAGAATGGTGCTCAAGGGCTTAGAAAGCCACCAAGTGGTGAAAGCTGGAATTGCTCAGAGGAGACCCTGCCGGTCTGAGAGGGCCCCCAGAAAAGCTGAGTGACCCTTTAAGAGTGTAGAGCAGGGTAGGTTATTCCATAGAAAGGGACAATTGAGGTGAGAGCAAAGGGTGGCACTGGATATAGTTGCCCCATCTAGAAGAGGTACCCCCTGGGCTCAATCCAGCCTCAGACACAGCTTGACTCTTGCTTTCAAAAAAACTGCTGGTGAAAAGTAACATCACACACTGTTCAGGACTGTATACATAGGCAGAAATGAAAACATAAAAAAAGAAATACCTGCTGGGTGAATGGTAACAAATGTATTACATCTATAAACAGAATACTACTCAGCAGTGAAAAAAGAATGAACTACTGATAGGAGCCTCAACATGGATGAATTACAAAATCATCACACTGAGTGAAGCCAGGTTTTTTTTCAAATTTGGATATACTCCATGGAGCAATGGCAGGGCCTCCACTCCTCCCACCCTCCCCCACAGGGTACTAAGTCTTCAAAACACAAACTAAGCCAGCGTGACAACAAGCAAATTGGTGGGGGCATGCGGATGGGGGTGGAGGGGGAAACACCAAGGGATGCTAGGGAATACTTGGGGTGACAGTGACAGGCGTGTTCACCTCTTGTTGTGGTAACGGTTCCAGGGGTGTGTGCATGTATCAAAACCTACCTAGTCATATACTTTAATCCCCTGTGGTCTAGTGTGTATCAACTAGGTTTCAATAGAGCACTTTTTAAAGATGCTGAGCCCAGCAGCTGCTGAGAATCTCTTCTATGAAGTCCCCACTACAGCCTCCACTCAGAATCCATGGACGAACGGCAGGGCCTCAACCTCCTTCAAGACACTCACCATGTATCCTAGTTGGGATCCTGGGGCCCTGGGTAAAGATCTAGGAAACACTGGTTCAGAGAAAAGACAATGACAACACCCAGGGACTGGACACCCAGGCCCTTGAAAGGGCCATTCCCAGGGCCTCTCATCCACAGGGAGGGCAGTGGGTGGGCGAGGGCAGCCCAGGGTCAGCCTCCCTGCCTGACAGCTGAGCAGATGGAAAACGGGGAGACCCTGGTCCCTGGGGGCACAGTGTGCATCCAGACGTGTGACCTCAAAAAAGCACACACACATCTGTGAGCACATGAGGGCAACCCAGACCCTAGGAGACATAGGAAGGAGAGAGACTCTTCTCTGTCCTTACACACACATTTACATATGCAGCGTGAGCATACAGACATACTCGTGTACACACGGATGTGCGAGACAGTACACGCGTCTACTGCACACGGGCCGTCGATCTAATAATAACAGCAGTCATTCATCAAGTGCTAACACGTGCTAGGCTCTGAACTGCGAGTTTCACACAAACTTAACTGGTTTCACCCTCACAGCAAACTGATGAGGTAGGAGAGACAGTACAAGCCCATTTTCCTGATGAGGAATCAGCCTCTGAGGGGTTGGGCAGTTTGCTCAAGGTCATACAGCCAGAAGGATGGGGCTCTCGGAGACAAACTCAGACAATCTGACTGCAGGGCCCAGGTCTTACTACTCGGCGTTTATAGCCAAGAAAGCAAGGGTTTGAACACATTTTTTTTTTAATGCGCTTTAAAATATGGTCACAACTGATGAAACCTAAAAAAATATTCACCTGGGTCAAACCAAAAATCATCTCATGTGGCATACAGAGAGACACCTGGCCTCTTCCACAGGACACGTGTGTGCCGCCAGAACACAGAGATGCAAACGGTTTCCAAACATGGCCCTCATCCGTCACTGCTAGGATGCAAAATGGAGCAGCCAGTGTGGAAGATGGCTTGGCAGTTCCTTTTAAGTTAAACGCCAGTCATACGACCGACCAACCACACTCACAGGCACTTACCCAAGAGAAATGGAACATCTGCACAGTGACCGGTACACAAATGTACCACAGCCTTATTCATAATAACCCCATGCTGGCAATAGCTTAAATCCCTCCGACCGGTGAATGGATAAATCAAACCTGGTACGCCCACACAATCAATACAGCTCTGCCATAAAAAGGAACAGCACTATGATACAACAAGCAGGAACAAAGGGATTCCCTGGAGAAGGAAATGGCAACCCACTCCAGCATTCCTGCCTGGAGGATTCCATGGACAGAGGAGCCTGGCGGGCTGCAGTCCAAGGGGTCCCAAAGAGTGAGACGTGGCTGAGGAACCCATACTTTCAGTTTCACAGCTTTGACACCAAGGGCCAGAGGGGCAGCTGAGGGCAGGGCTTCTCCCCAGTGCATTTCGACATATAGTATGACCCCTTAAAACCCCCATTCCGTGGATGAGCTGCCAATCAGACTGGTTAATCAACTTGCTTGAGGTCACACAGCAATAAAGTGGCAGAGCTGGGACTGAACCCCGATCTCCCAATGTCATGTTGGGGTCCTCTGCCCTGCTCAGTGGCTGACACTAGAGATCATTTTCCCCATGAGCCCAGGATGGCAGGCACAGTGGGGAAAGGCTGTGTGGAGGAAATGTTGGTCAGGTCCAGTCGGGGGAGCAGCCACAGCAAAAGGTGTGAAGACGCCAGGAGGCCTATGAGCTGCACAACTGCCCCCCCAGGGACCCGTGGCCCTGGGTGGAGACCCAGTCTTGCCGTCTGCTCCCAGGCAGGCTCCCCTTCACGGCAGGTTTACAAGCTTCTGGGGAGTCATAGCCGGAGCACCCCCTCAGGCGAAGCTGGTGCTGACGCAGTGGAGACTCTCCCCGCCCCAGCCCAGCCCATTCCTCCTGGGCATTTATGAGCTGCCAGAAACAAGCCTGGCCAGCCCTCTGGGTGACCCTCGGCCAGCTCCAGACCACAGTCCTGCCTCTCGGTGGGGTCCAAGGCGGGGATGCCCAGACCCAGTGTAGCCTCTGGAGTGACCGCCCCACTGCCCCTGCCCACACCCTGCCCCAGGACCATCCTGGCAGAGCCTTGGGTACTGAGGCTGCACTGAGCTGGGCTGCCAAGGAGAAACCGGGAGGAGATATTGAGTGCCTGCTCGATACTTATGACAATAAGCAACCTCTGTGTGGCTTAACAGGCAGTGTCTTCATGACACTCCCAACGGCAGTGAAGCTACTCACCCAGGTCGCCCAGCCGGAGTGAAGAGCCCAAATCCGAACCCAGGCCTGCTGCCTCCAAGCCCAACTCTGAGACCTCATTTTTCTCATCTGTAAAATGGTGACCACAGCAGACCTCCATGGCATTCTTACAAGAATTAAAGTGATGCTATATTTACCAGCAATCCCACTCCAGGGCATATATCCAGAGCAAACCGTAGTTCGAAAAGATACATGTACCCCAATGCTCATTACAGCACTTTGTACAATATCCAAGACACGGACATGACCTAAATGTCCACCAGCAGAGGAGTGGGTAAAGATGTGGCACACACATACAGTGGGATACTACTCAGCCATCAAAAGGAAGGGGATAATGCCGTCTGCAGCAATATGGACGGACCTAGAGACTGTCACACTGAGTGAGGGAGGTCAGACAGAGACACGCAAACAACATGCAACATCACTTACATGTGGAGTCCAATTTTTAAAATTATACTAATGAACTTACCCAAAAATTAATCTGCAAAAAATTCATTACCAAGAAAAAAAAATGAATTTACAAAACACAAACAGATTCACAGACTTAGAAAATGTACTTAAGGTTTCCAGGGTAGAAGGATGGGGAGAAGGGATGTTAGGGAGTTTGGGACAGAGAAGTACACACTGCTACATTTTAGACTGGATAAATCTGCTCAGTGTTACATGGCAGCCTGAATGGGAGGGGAGTCTGGAGGAGAATGGATACATGTATATGTATGCCTGAGTTCCTCTGCTGTGCACTTGAAACTATCACAGCATTCTAAATCAACTATACTGCAATATAATTTTTTTAATTAAAAAACAAAACCCAGTAAGTAGTTGCTATAATAATAATCCTATTATTGATAATAGTTGTAAATAAAAGTGTGAAAGTGAAAAATGTTAGTCGCTCAGTTGTGTCCCACTCTTTGCAACCCCATGGACTGTAGCCCACCAGGCTCCTCTGTCCATGGAATTCTCCAGGCAAGAATACTGGAGTAGATTGCCATGCCCTCCTCCAGGGGATCTGCCCAACTCAGAGATCAAATCTGGGTCTCCTTGCATTGCAGTCAGATTCGTTAGGGTTTGAGCCACCAGGGAAGTCCACAGTTGTAGATAACTATATTATTGTTTCAATTAACATCAATCTGTGCTCTCCTACACCTCTGGTCAAGCTACTTGCCCTGCCCTGCATATCTTCTCTCCCTGCCTCACCCACGCCTCTCCAAATCCCACCCATCTTTCAAGGCCCAGGTGGGTCCTACTATGTTCAAGATGGCCTCATTCTGAACCTGCGGACCTGAATACCAGTGCCGGCACGATCGTTTACATCGCTAAGGAGGGAGGCTTGTCTCACTTTCTGGACAGTATGGAACAGGCAAAGAGCAGGAGCCCTGGAAGCAGGAGGTCCTGGGCTCAACCCTGACCAAGCCACAGATTTGCTGTGTGACTTTGGGCAAGTTGCTTCATCCCTCTGGACCTTAATTTCTTTCTCTGTAAAACAGAGTCATCATAGCTGCCCTGCCCACCTCTCCAGCCCATTGTAAGAACCCAGTGAGTTCATGGATATAAAAGAAATTTTCAAACTTTAATACCTGATCTCAACCTAAGGTCTTATTGTTTCTTATAAAAGCAACAACCACCACCATAGGAAATGATCTGTTCACTTCAGACCAGCTGGAGGCCAGACACTTCTGTTTTCATTTACCCTAACACCGTAAACCCGGATTGCAGAGTGGTCCTGACTCGGGCTAGTTTACACACAGTCACCAAACAGGGATTCCTCTTGTCAGGGAGACTCAGAGGATGCCAGAGAGCAGGTGGGGAGGGGCTTCAAGTAAGGGAGATGATTATAAAACTGGCCAGATGTGGACTTCTCTGGGTTCCCTCCAGGGGCCCACCTCCCTCACCTGCTTCTAGCCTCGAGACCTGGCCCAAGCCTATTTCTCTTCTGGAAACCATCCCTTCTTCCTTCCCACCTATAAACCTGCATTTCTCTCACTCATCCTTCAGACCTTGATTTTAAAGCCCACCTTCTCCTGGAAGTCTCTCTCATTCCCAAACCAGGCCCAGGGGTCCCATATGTCCCTAACAGACTTTCCGTCACCCAAGCAGCCTTTGTCAAATCTGGATCCTCCACAGAATTCAGCCCAAATGCCCTGAGGCGCCCACTGTAGGCAATGCATTGACGTGTCTTCTCACACCGAGAATGGTTCTGGGCTTGTGAGAAAAGAGCCACTGGGACCATTTTCTGTGTTCTGCGGGGCTTTGGCTAGGAAAGGCTACGGGATTATTTATGTGTCTCCCTGATGGACCGTGAGCCTCCTGAGGGCAGAGACCATTGTCTTTTTTACTGCTGCGCTCCCAGCGCCTAGCTCAGCACACAAAGCAGGCACTCAGTAAAAGCACTGAATGAACTGCCCCTGTTCCCTTCTTCAGTCCATTGAAAACTTGGGAGTGACCGAGCAGGGCCCACTTGATGCCTCGCTCCTTCCGGCACCCAGTGGATAAATTAGATAAAGTGGGGACTAAAGGCACAGCTTCCTTCATTGCCCAGAGCCAGAATCCTTCACTCCATGCCTGACTACAGTCCCAGCTGCTCCAGAACCTTCCAGCACTCCCCGTTTGCCTACAGGAAGAAGGAGAAAAACTGCAAGGGTTGATTTTTTTTTTCTTCTGTCTCAGGAACTGACACCAGATGCCTTCCCTGTACAGCCTCATCTCACTCTGCCAAGCCCTGACAGTTAGGGATCTGTGGGAAGCAGCCCTGAAGATGTCCCCAGTGATCCCCACCTCCACCTCCTGGCAGTCCCTTTGTAATTCTGTAAGCCCCTTCGTAATCCTCTCCCCTAGGGTGTGGAGTGGACCTAGCAACTAGCTTCTAACAAATTGAATACAGCTGAAGTGATTGGATGGGACTCCCAAAGCTGGGGTTGTAAAAAGCCCTTAGCCTCCATCTTTTTTCCTTGCCTCTCAGGTTGCTCCCTCTGGGAAAAGTAGCCTCAGTGTAAGGTGGCCCTGTGGACACGCCCACATGGGAGGGACTGGAGACCACCAATCACCAAGTAAGTAAGCTTAGATGGGGCTCCCCATCAAGCCTTCAGATGAGCCTGCACCCTCCACCAGCAGCTTGACTGTAACTTCAATAAGGACATTAAACTGGAGGCCTTAGCTACAGTGTCAAGATTTCTGACCCACAGAAAATGTGACATAATTAACTGTGTGTTTGCTGTTTTACTGGTGAAGAAAATGGCAATCCATTTCAATATTCTTGCCTGGCAAATCCCATGGACAGAGGAGTCTTGTGGGCTACAGTCTGTGGGGTCACAAAGAGTTGGACATGACTGAGTGACTGAGCAGGCACATTGCTGTTTTAAGCCACTAACTTTCAGAGTAATTTGTTATGCATCAATACAGATCACTTAGTTCCACGGTACAGATGAGGAGACAGAGACTCTGAGAGGCAGTAATTTGCCCAGGGTCACACAGTTAGTAAGCAGTGAAGCTGGGCTCTGACTTGCAGACCTGTCTGGCTGTGCAGTCACCCTCACTGGGCTGCAGCTAGCCAGCCAGCATGCTCGGTCCACTCTGCCTAGTGTGAACCCTCCACTCTACCCTGGTCAGTTTCTCCATGATCTCTGCAGCCCCCATGCACACCCTTTGTTGTGTAGGGTTAGGGGACATGTTAGCACCTGATCATCTGACCCATAGAGCTTGGCCATGGGCAGAGCAGGTCCTGCTGCTCCCTGGAAGACCAAATGGATCCAGTGACCAGGTGGACAAAAGAGAGTGGCAGGGAGCGGGCGTGGGCAGAACGGGCACCCTCACAACCAAGTTAATCTCCACACAGAGCCTCCTGCTCTCATTCACTCCACGGCATCCCCGTCCCTGACGTTTCCAGCAGCCAGATGTGTGTGCAGGTGTGTCTCCCAGCACTGCAGGCAGGGAACCAGCCCTCCCCCCCTCACCCCAACATTCCAGAAGGGCATTCCAGATGATAGCCTTTCTGCGCCCCTGTCTTTGCAGTTCAGTTCAGTCGCTCAGTCGTGTCCGACTCTTTGTGACCCCATGAATCGCAGCACGCCAGGCCTCCCTGTCCATCACCAGCCCCCGGAGTTCACTCAGACTCACATCCATTGAGTCGGTGATGCCATCCAGCCATCTCATCCTCTGTCGTCCCCTTCTCCTCCTGCCCCTAATCCCTCCCAGCACAGTACCCCCACAAGATGCCCCAAGCCAGGCCGGAGAGAATGGGGGGTGCATGGCTTAGTGCATGTGCCACACAGACCACCACCCCCAGCTGTCCTCGGTATGCACATGTGTGCATACACACACAGCAGGTGCCTGCCTAACAGGGACACAGCGTGCAGGTAACACACCGTGCCAGGGGCCTGCCAAGGCTGGAGGAGGCAGAGTTGCAGTCTTGCTCCTTACAGGCAGCCGGGGTGTATGGGGTGTGTGTACGCTTTTGAGCGCACACAGGCCTGGAGGAGCCTCTATGAAGACCCTCAAATGCACGTACACTGTGCTGGCTGTGTGCCAGGTGGGCTGCCCTTTATGCCTGCTAGCTCTCTTACTCTTTCCACAACCCTTCCAGGTAACCCTTACCACCTCCAGCCACTGAGACTCAGACAAATAAAGGCACTGACCCAGAGTCACTCACACAGCCAGTAAGAGCAGAACAGGATTCAAATTCTCACCAGGAACACCCGTCTCACTCCCTCTCCAGCCCTGCCTGGCCTGTCGCCCAGCTCAGGGCTCGCGTCTTCCCTCCTATCTGCTCCCCTAGACCATCTGCTCCACCTATGTTGATGTGGTCCAGCGGCCAGAGCCAGAACCCCACATTCTTCCTTCTTCCTCATTGGCCAAGCATCTGTGGGGTTCCAGACACTGGGCTGGGTGAAGAGAACAGACAGGGATCAGCCTAATTCCTCACACCCACAGGCATAAGTTGGGTGAGTGTGTGTCACCTGTGTTCACAGACACACCTGCCAGGCTCTGGGGGCTCACCTTGGCCTAAAAGCCTCCAGAGCTGCTGCCGGGAGACAGGCGGCTCTTTCCATGCTAATCCCAGATCACCAAAGTCCCTGTGATGGCCTCCCCCCTGCTGCTGGAGTGAGAATTAAGGAACCATGAAGGGGAAGCAGGCGTTAGCCGCGCAAGGGACAAGGTCTGGATTCCCTCTGAGCTGCCAGCTCCGTGACCTCAGTCAGCCATTTCCCTTTCCGAGCCACAGCATCCCCTTCCACAAAGGAACAGTGGGAGCCAGTCTCTCAGGCCCCTGCACCCCAGCATCTGGAGTTTGCTGGTCCATGGCGTTTGTTGGTGACATGTATGTCTGGGTGCATATGTGCGTGTCTTTCGCACATCAGCCCCTCAGCAACCGGTCCATCCTTTGCCCTGGGTCACAGGGGCGTGGGGAGCACAGAAGAAAGTGAAGGGGGCAGGAAGGAAGAGGAGGGGAGGGTGGGAAGGAGAGGGATGGGGGGCCTCTGTGCTCTCCCCACCCCCATCCTGCCCTCAAGACAGGGAGCAGCTCTGGAAATCTGCCTCATGAAAGAGATCAAGCGTGTAACTGCCGAAACCATTTTCCAAATGAGAATTAATCTCTCCCAGGGGTCCTCTGCCAGGCTGATCCCAGAGGAGCCCGACTCCTCACCACCAGCCTGATCACACAGACACACACAACTTGTGCAGAAACACTGACCTCTACCAAATAACAGACTGTCACAAATGTGGCTGCTCACATACGGAAACCCAGACACAAAATGTTCGGCCTCTTAAATACGACACGGATAGGTACACGTTATGCAGGTACACACATACAGAGGTCTAAAACTCAGATACAATCAGCAGACACCAGAAACACAACCACCAGGACACGTCCACAAGCATACCACTAGAAAAACCCACACACAACCCTTCACCGCGCGCTGTAACCCAGCAACCCAAAGTCTTCAGCCCCAACCAAACCAACCCCCAGGCACCCAATCAGGAATGAAGGACCTCTATGCTCCAGAGTCAGGTTGCAGGGCTGACAGCACCCCTAGGAAGGAGCAAGCCCCTGGCATCTCCCACTTCCTCCAACTTACCTCCCAAAAGTGGGTGAAACCAGAGCCACCGGGGCAGCCCAGGCACAGGTGTGAGGACCCGCAGGTGCAGACACCCATGCAGGGTCCTGGCTAAGGGGCTCTGTGGGCACAGGCCAACAGTCGCTCTCCACGCCCCCAACTCCCCCCACTATTCGTGCTGATGGAAGGCTGAGGGCAGAGCTGGGGTCTGCTTACGGGGGCCCAGGCTGAGGAGACTGGTCCAGGTGAGGGGCTGGCTGCCAAGGCCCTCATCCAATGGTCCGACTCATGGAGTCTCAGTGCACCCCCGCCAGGCTATCCTCCTGTTCCCCACGAGAGAGGGAGGAACAGGACACACCCCTCAGAACGCCTCTCCAGGCCCTTACTCACATTGTCTCCTGCGTAAGGAGACTACTATCATTAGCCCCATTGACAGATGAGAAGACCAAGGCTCGAGGAGATGCTTGCCCTTGCCGCCACCCGTGTCTGTCTCCTCCAGAGCAGGAGTTCTTGATGGCCATAGCCATCTTGGGTACTCTTGGGGTCCTGCTCCCTTCTGAACCCCGGGCTCCCAGGCAGCTGAAGATAGCATGCTGTGGCCTGAGCCTGTTCTGAGGGCCTCTTCATCCTTCCCAGCCACGGGCCTGCCCAAGTCTGACTCCAGTGGAAAATGCCAGTCGGCTCCAGACCCTATGCCAGCAGGCCCCACTGGGGCCAACAAGCCCAAGAGGAGCCCCCGCCCCACAGATGGGCAGGGCCAGGCCCAGGTCAGGCCAGTCCAAGTCTCAGGCCAAGGCCCAGGCCACTGGCACTGCCTCTGGCCGGCTTCGGATTATGTGTCTTCCAGGGCCTTCCATCTGTCACTTAGCCCTCTGGGCCCAGGACAAAATTCATTTCCTTTTAAGAGAGCCAATGATTCGCTTTTCCCACGTTTCCTTCCCTGCCTTTTTCTTTTTTTAATTAGAAATTACTCTGTCAAAGTCCAGGGCCCGGAAAGGGGAAGTCACCTGGTCACCAGTCCTGGCCACGGCTTCCCACTCGCTCCTGCCACCACCCTCCTTTCTTCCCAGGCGTTTCCCAGTTCCTCAGTGCCCACTGAACCCAGCAGATGGAGGCGGCCCCACCTCTTAATGCCCTGCCCGAGGAGGGTGGAGGCACACAGCGGGGAGTGTAGCAGGGACTCCCCAAGGTCAGCCCACGCTGTTCTGGCACCAGCCAGTTTGTACAGGAACCCCAACTCCTGGGGCCCAGTGATGACAAAACAAGTCCCTGGGAAGGCTTCCCCTTCTGGGTCTGGTGCCACATCGGCCATGTTCCTCCCAAGACCACAGCCCTGGAGCCAAGCAGACAAGGAGAGAGGAGTAGGGGCAGGCAGCAGCCACCCAGCAGTCCTCTCTCCCACCCCTTCACCTGCCAGCCTCCTGGTCTGCCTGAGGTCTAGGTGAGCACGGATGTGAACCCCAGGAATCAGAAGTTCATTGACCTCCCCGGCAGAGCACATGCTTTCAGAACTGAGATCAGGCAATGTGGGGGTGTCACTTGCATACCGCTGTGTGCTTAGGCACAAGTCAGCACAGATACACACGCACAGACACCTCCAATGGGCACAGACATGCACACACGCGTGTACCCACACATCTCTCCATGGCTCCGTCATGGAGCACAGCACTGACCTCCATGGCCCATATCCCAGGACCCACAAACAGATCCTCCCAGCTGTCTAACTGAGGGTTGCCTTGCTTCTAGGAGAGGGACCTATGGGCCCCAGACCTCACATCCCACTTGGCGCTGATCAGCACCCTGGGGAGGTAAGAGGATGAGGAGACTTTGTGGGGAGACTCAGCTGCCTGACGGACTGCCAGGGAAAGACCCCCTCTTCCTGCTTTGCCCAACCTCCTGTTTCCATCCCCTCTGCCCCCGTCCCACTCAAAGGCACCCCCTTCCAAGGTCCCAGAGCCTCCCCAAGAGGCAGGGGGGATGGCCATGCTCTCAGCCCCAGTGCCTCTTGGTCCCAGCCTCCCTAAGCAGTCCCCAGGCTGGGGATGGATAGACCCTCAGGTGTCAGCCAGGGCCTTACCGTGGAGGGTGCTCCGGGTGATCTGTCCCCCCATCGCGGGCAGCAGGGAACACGGCCACCTCCGTTTGGCCGGCTGGCCTCGTCACCGAGCCGCCCTGGCGGCCAGCTCCCCTCCCCCTGCCCCCCCTCCTCCTCCTCCGTGGCCAGCGGCAGCCGGCATGGCAGGGCCGAGCCCGCCCCTCCTGCGCCCCCCCACACACACACACGGCACACTGCCTGCAAGACGGGCCACACACGCGCGCACGCCCCTCTGGCCCCGCTCACAGCCGCCTCCCAGCTCCCACCCACTCCCGGAGCCTCCCCCACCTCCCCGCGCTGGTACAGGCGATGGGATCTGTCATGTTTATTTACATAAGGAGGAGGAGACTAGAGGCTTCCTGAAATAGCCGAGCTCCAGAAAGCACTGGAGATGCCCCAGCCAGAGCGCATACACACACACAGACACACAGACACGCACTCATGTACGCACGCACACATGCACATTCCCCATCACGGACACACACACACACACCCTCACCGTTCACCTAGGCTACAGACATTCACACGCGTCACGCACCTACTACATGCAGACACTGGGGAAACAACGGGACACTGTGGTGAGCAAGACAGACCCGCTCTCTGCCCTCAAGGGGCTTACAATCTCACTCATGCAGCTTAATAGCAAAGAGCTGACATCCTCCTAGCTTCTTCCAAGTGCTCCATACATATTAACCCCTTTGGTCTTCATAGGCTGAATGATAAGGTCAGCACATGGTTATTATCAATAGGTACCATCGTTATTGCTATCTGAGAAATGAGATGAGAGAACTGAGCCACAAAGAGGCTACCTACCCAGGAGGTGACAGGGCTGGGAGGCAAACCCAGGCAGTCTTGCGGGGGGTGGGGTGGGGCTGGGGGTTAGATTCCTTTACCCCCACACCAAACCTTCACTTTCATCACAAACACACAAAACACACACCAGCATATACAGACCACACTACCTGTCTATACCACATCACAGGTATACGCACAAACACAGGCTCTAAAGCACTTGAAAGCATTCACCGCCGTGTACATTTAGTTACCTCCTGCTCACCAGTACACACCCCTGTACAGACACACCTCGCAGGGTACACGCACGGCAGATGCTCAATCCCACAGACTTGAGAAGCCTCTGAAGAAATCCTGAGGTGCAGAACCTTGTACCTTTGGGGGACGGAAGGGGGCCGAGAGGGCAGAGGGTGGTGGGAGGGCAGGCCCTCCGGCCCTGGGCAAGCATGCTGGGACCCCAAGGCATCATCAAGAGACTAGCCACTAAGTGTGTAGCAGGCACTGCCTATGTAATCTGATTTCTCTTCCAGGTGGCAGAAGCTTCTGTTATGTCCATTTTACAGAAGAGAAAGTGGAGGTTCTGAAATGCTCAGGCTACCGAGCAGGTCAGGGGCAGGGGCAGGATTCAAGCAGACAATCTCCCAGCCGTCACCATCAGAGTCTCTCCCAGGAGAACAGGACTACCCCCTCCTCCCAGGTCCTGGCTCGGCCCCAGCTCCTGTCTCCAGGCCCAGGGATGTGGGCTCCCAGAGATAGATCTGGGTGGGGAGGGAAGGCTAGGGGGCAGAGGGGTGGGGCTGGGAAAGGAGCCACAGGAAAGGTGTCAGATGGAACTCAGAGGCCCAGGCACTGTAAGGGGCTGGTCTGGGCATCCTGCCCTCAGCTCAGGACCCTGCTACTGAGCGGCGGTGGGGGGGGGGTCTCCTGAGTGGGCCTGGGGGAGGGGCATGGAGGGGGAGAGGCATCCGGTGTGGACCTAGGGTCAACAAGCCAGAGGGCTGGGCAAGCCCACAAGCACACAGTGTCACAGCCCCCCAAACCAGAGGCTGGCCTGAGACTCCTCCCTGGGAGAAGCTGTGACACCCGATTCTACACAGGGTGCTTCCTTTCTCCAGGCACATGCTTGACTGTATGTGGCCACACACACACACATACACTCCGTGACACGTGTACACACAGCTCCTCTGGAAGAGTAAGTCAAAATCTGATCAAGAGGAAACAACCCAAAGACTTTTCTGGGGTAAATAATCACAGAAACAGCAAACACAAGGCCTCAATGTGTGCCAGGCAGTCCTAAGCACATGACACCTATTAACCTGTTCAGTTCTCACACAACCCTGAGAGATCAACTGCACTCTTATGCCCATTTTACAGATGAGGAAACTGAGGCAAAGAGGCTGCTCTGGAGGCTGTTCCTACAAAGCAGAAGTCAACTCCCTTCAACCCACCTGCCTTTAAAAGCACCAGTTGGTAAGCCTTTCCTCACCAACCCTTCCCACTTTGGGCAGCCTGATCACCCACCATCACCCAGCCCTATAGAGTCCCCCTTCTTGGACCTTGTCTCTCCTCTGAGCCTGAGTTAAGCCTCTCCCAATCTGCCGTCTCACTCCACCGTACGCAAGGACAGTCATGGCCTTGTCTGCCTGTCCTGGCTTCCTGCATGCATTGCAGCAATTCAACATGACTAACACTTATTAAGCATCTCCAGTGTGCCAGACTCCAAGCTGTGCACTGGGGATGCCACAGTGACCAACAGTAGACAGGTCCTGGCTCTCGTGGACCTACAGTCTGGAGAGAAATAGGCATTTGTCAAGTAGTAGAGTGAGGAAGACACTAAAGTGTTCTGGAAGAAAGCAGGGCTCGGGGCAGGCTTTCCTGAAAGCAACTGTGAAGGATAATTATATGCACGTTCCTGTGTTGCAGAGGTAGCTTAGCGGGAGGGAGTGCTTCTGGGGTAGTGAGCAAAACACATGCAAAGGCCCTGTGGCTGAAGGGAGCCCAGCCCTTTCAAGAAGCAAGGATGGAGCAGGGACTGCAAGAGCAGCCTGGGGGGATTTTCTGATGGCAAAACCAGGGGAGCTGGGGACACACCAGCAAGAGCTTAAAGAGCAGGGCGAGGAATCTGGACTTTTTTCTGAGAGCCATAAGGAACTCCTGACGGACTTCTTCAGGGAGGCAGCAACACCAGGTCTGAACTGCTAAAAGGTCACCCTGCCATCTGGTGTGCAGAACGCACAGAGGAGGCAGGAAGGCACCAGGGGAGAACACAGCGGCAGCCACAGGGCCAGGCTGGTCCTCGACTTGCCCTTGCTCCTCAGACCTAGCATCGTGCCTGGACAGAGCCAGCTCTCAGAAAATCACTCACCCATGGAACTGAATCTGTGTGATGCTCTGGAGATGGGGGGTGGGTGGGGACAGGGAGAGTCCTCCAAGTTGACGGCAGTCCACACTCCAGCCACAGGAGAGGAAATGAACAGAGAACTGAGACAGCATGGGCAGCCCCAGGCCTTTATGGCACCACTGTCTGAGGAGTTTCCTAGCAGATTCCCTGGGTTCTGTTTCCTACAAATCCACGTCCCCAATTTAAATGGGGAGTGGCAATGTCCCGTGACTGAGGATTGCCCCCATTGCCTCCCAGGGCGGTGTTCAGGCCTGTACAGATGACATGGGAGCCAGTGCTGCCCCGCTTCCCAGTTTATTCGTTGGGGCATCACACAAATTTTCATTTGGCCAAAGGATTCTGTCACTAAAAGGGGTGAGAGGACGCTGGACCTACATCGTTCATTTGTTCATCCGGCATTCACTGCGGGCCAACGATGGACCCACTAGTGAGTGAGACCCAACTTCTGCCCTTCAGAAGCCAAGCAGGAGCCACGCTGGGATCAAGGAATGAGGCTCCTTTGGCTCTGGCTGAACATTTGCAGCGCTTTGTTCTGTAGCCAGAAAGGATGTGAACGAGGATGTGAAAGGGGAGTCTACAAGCCAGTCTACAGAAGTGACTACAAGCGCCACCACTTATTGAACAGCTGCTCTGGCCCAGTTTCACACACATAATCACACCCACCCCACCCCACCAAATCCCTGCAGGATTATAATCATCCCCATCTTGCAGGCTATAAAGCTGAGACAGGAAGGTTAGGAGGTTACATCGACATGGAGTTCAAACTCTACTCGAAGTAGAGTTCAACTGGGTAACACTCAAGGCAGAGTTCAAACCCAGATCTGCTTGACATTCAAAACTCACACTTTATCCAGAACAGATGAAAAGGTAGGAGTGCTTCTTTCTTGGGGAAGAGAAGACAAGGGGACAATGATCTCCTTAAGGAATCAGAAGGGTTCTAGGTGGAGGCAGGGCCTAGGAATGGTCCAGTAAGCCGAGGGTGACATTCCAGGGATGGAGCTTGGATGAAGGCAAGGGAGACTGTGGTCTTGCCCGAGCCTGGACTTCCCATCTGCTAACAGGAGAGCCCATCCTAGAGATCTTGGAGGAAGCAGACCCATCCTTGACGTTGAGGGTAGGGGAAGGAAGGGGCTGTGGTCCCTCAGAGCACACAGGCAGAAGGCAGGCCTGGATGTGCCCTTGGGGAGCAACTAGGCAGACAGAAAGCCTGCCCAGGCTTCAGAAAGGAGCCCTCCCTCTCTAGCTAGCCCCCTGCTGCCTCTGCCCTCCAGCCCCATCCAGGGAACACTCCCCCTCTCTGAACCCATTCAGCTCCTGAGACCTTCACCCTGCTAGCGTCCCCCTCATCTCCCAGCCAACTCCTCTCTCCTGACCCCTTGCCACCTGCTCCTCTTCCTTCCTGGGCCCCCTCTTGGTCCCCACAACGAGCTCCCCACCTCAACCCTCCCCTCACCACATCCTTCTTCATCCACATCTCCCAAGACCCAGCACCTCTCAGAACGTAAAGTCTAGACCACACCCAACAATGGCACAATAAAACCTGGAACAAGTTCCCTGGACAAGAGAAACCATTTAAGTCAGAGACCCTAAAATCTCTGAAGGGGAGGGAATGTGAGAGAGTGTTGGGTCCAGCCATCACCTTCGGCTGCGGCAATGAGGTCGAGTAAATCGTGGGCTTTCCCCTGGCTGCACAGCGGGTGGAAGGCAGGAGCACTGAACTCAGGTCTAATGTCATCTGATGTTTAACATAATACACAGGTCGGGACATCAGGCAACATGGAAGACGGCTCAAGGAGAGGTGATAACTTCTCTTTACAGCAGGGGAGGTAGACAGAGGAGCCTGGTATAAAGAGAGGTCAGCAAGGGGAGGCGGCCCTGCTAGGAGGAGCTGGGAGGCAACTTCTGGCTGCTTTAATGTCTTTTTTTCTTTTAATCAAGAACAAGGGATAATTTGATTGAGCTGATGAGTCACCTGGCATTTGGGGCTTAAGGCTGACCCATGTCCCCCAGTGGCTAGGGCCATTTTCCCTGCCTGATTAAACGGGGCCTGGTGCTAAAGAACGGGAAGCAGCGAACCCCCAAAAGCTGCCTCCTACTCCAGAACCTAAAGTGGAGGCTGCTGCCTGGAGGCTGTGAGAGAGAGCGAGCGCATGGCGATGACAAAGCCGCACAGGGACAGAGAGCAGGAAACCGGAGCCAGGGAGCCCATGGGACGTCCTCGGGGGTGGGACAGGTGCCCCAGCAGTGACAGCTGCCAGCGCCCAGGATGACGGGAACACAACAGGTGCAGAGGCCGGGGCAGGGACTGAAAGGGAATCTGAGAAAACAGCCTGGAGTTGGGCATCCCTTCCAGGTCCCAGGCCCAACGCCAAGTAGCCCTTTCTCAGACCCTCTGAGACTTCAACGCACCTCCTCCTGCTCCCCCGGTCTGGGCCTCAGGGCCACCATGCCCAGCCTGGACTAGACAGAGGGGTCACCGTCCGTGCCAGGCAGAAAGGACAGAACAAGGAAGAACAAGGTTTCAGTTCCCAGAACACAGTGTGCCAGACAGAGCCCACAGCCACAGAGCCCCCAGCTGGAACCAACATTTGCCCATGATAAGATCTATGACCCCCACCAGGAAGGGTGGGTGCCTTGCCACCCACCTGCGTGGAGATTTGAGCTCTGATCTGGAGGTCAGATAGGCAAGCTCCTCCGCCACGTGACTGGGCAAGCTACAGAGCTTTCCCGAGGCCTGGGGCTTGGCTAGAAACAGCAACCGCTGATGATGTGGTTCAGACAGCCAGAGAACTCAGGAATCCAGGTAGGACCTGAAGAGGCTAGGCTCTCTACCCCAACCTCAGAGAGGAGAGACCTGGGATGTGCAGATTATGAGTATATAGTACACCAAGGAGAAGAAAGGGAGGACCGGCCTCCATAGCTAATGACCTTCCTCAGCACCATCATGGACCACTTTCTCAGCACTCCCCTTGCTCTTGTCGCCGTTCCAAGCTTTGCATGTGTTTTGGCGTGCTCGCCTTTCATGCAAATATCATCCCAGAGCACCAGGTGAAATGTGGGTTCTTCTAAGCAAGCAGAATAAACATCGTCCTTTGTCACCAGGTTAGCACTCTATTTTTGCTCAGGTGGAATAAATTTCAAAGCCATTCCAGTGATCACAAGTGATAAATTATCAGGGCCTGAATTCATAAAGTTTGGTCCCTAAATTATGACCTTGCTGAGGAAGGTGGGGAAGGGCAGACAATGAGACACTGAAGGGGCAGCAGAGAGATGGGGAGACCCAAGGTGACACAGGAGACGGGACACACGCGCTGGAGCAAGACGAGAGCCTCGTCCGCTAGGAATGTGTAAACACACTCGACTGATCCTGCTGGATTTCGAGGAAAGCTGGCAGCTGATTGCAGCAGGTTAAATCCCTCCTCTGCAGCCAGAGACCGCTCTCCCCCACCCTGCCCCTCCCCACCCCCTCCCCTGCCACACACTCAAACATGCACCTCCAGGCCTTGTGGTTCAGCCAGAAATCCCAGTGCCCACCCTTTCTGGTCTCAGCACCCAGATATCTGAAGCCCCCCACAGACTGGGAAGCTCCCCTATCCCACGCCTCCTGCAGCCCACCTTCCTGCCTCTGAGGAGTCCACTTCCTCAGACTCTCTCCTGCTTCATGCCCCTCCTAGATCCCATCTACTGTGGGATAGCAGAGTCCAGCACCAGCTGACGTGACCCTCACCTCGACTCCTATGCCTTGACCCTGCCTCCTGCTCACTGCCAGGGCCTCTCCTTTGGACATTAGCAGGCAAGAGAGGGTGATGGTGCAGGACTCCAAAGAGGCCAGGCTCTGGAGCACTACCAGAAGGGCCGCTGGCAGCCAGACCCCAAGGATCTGACAATACCAGATATTACTCAGTGCATCACTCAGAGGTTGCAGACATTAGGTGCTTCAGAGGTAGTGGTGAAGAACAAGCTTTTGAGCCAGACAACTTGGGTTCATTCAAATCTCAGATATAAAACGTACTGGATGCCCGTATTATCAACTGAAAATGAGGTTCACAATAAAAGCACTGACCTCGTAGGGCTCCTCGAGTATGAAACACATTCCCATAGGTAGTGTGTTCAGAACAGGGTGGATGCACAGGAAGTGCCATGGCCGTGGGAATGCTATTGATGAGATACCTACAGACCTGAGGTCGACACAAAGGCCCTATCATGGATGGGCCTTCAGGATGAGAAACTGGGACACGGAGTAGCAACGGGGAGATGTGGGATCTGACCTCAGGTCCGCTGGCCTCCAGAGCCTGCACTTAGGCCCTGCATGGCCCCCCCCCCCCCCGCCCCAGGACAGAGGGCAGCGGCTACTGGCCAAGCGAATGGTCATGGGTGCAGCCCTGGTGAGGACCAGGCTGGTGACCACACAGGGCCCAGGATGCAAAGGAGGGGTTGGTATCCAGGAAGCCATCCAGCAGAACAGAGAGGCTGAAATGCGAGTCCCAGGGGCTGTCAGAGGGCAGGTGGGCACTGAAGTCCCAGAATCCCCTGTCCAAAGGAGAGAACTCCACCCCCAGCAGCTCAGCTGGCCACCTGCGGGCTTCTGCCTCTCAGAGTTCCTTAGTCCCACTGGGCTGGGCTGCCTCCCTCTCCTCACCATGACCTCTGACCTGGCTCCCCCTTACCCCATCAGTGGGAGCCCCAGTACCACCTCCTCCTGCTGCAGAAACTAGGTAGGAACTAAAACAAACAAGCATCCAGATCAATTAAGAAAATGACATTAGCTGCCGGCACCTTGAAACACCTGCTCTGAGCACACATAAGGGAGGGGCAGCACTGGGAACTCGGTGTCTAGATGCGGAAACTGAGGCCTGGGAAGTGGAATACCGCATCCAGTCAATATGCAGCTAAACTGAGATTTGGACACATGTCTAACCTGATATCAGAGTACCAGTGCTGGCCTCTCTGCCATGTGGCCTCTTGGAAAAACCCAGCTCATAAAAGCCAGAGAAAATGTTCACAAAAACATCTTACTGGATTTGCAAAAAGCCCCCATCAGGTACTAGAGGGCAGCTGCTCATCTCTTTTGGCAGATGACAGAAACAGAAGCTCAAGGAGACAAAAATGAATTGCAGAAGCTTAAGGTGCCAGAGCAGGGTCTGGAACCCAGATCTCAGACTCAGGAGCCCAGGGTGCTGGGCTTTGTCTACCACACAACACTGCCCTGAGAAAAGCCACCTTCAATTCAAAAAACGCAGCGTTGGTCAGAGGGGCCCTGGTCAGCAAAGGTGCAAATGTAAAATCTGCTTGATCCCAAGGTTAGCTGACTCTGGACTTTGGCTATACGGTACCCACAGGCACTATCCGACCCTGCCTGGGTCCCTGTACCACCAGAGACCTCACCCCAGGCAGGTTCTGGGCCCACCCCCACACTGGGAGGTGAACAGGGGCTCTTGAGTTTTGCAGACCAGAGCTTTACACCATGCACATGACCAAAGGGGAAGTGGGGATTAACACAGAGGGGCACCCACCCTCACAGGCCTAAGACAAAAACCTGAAAATACTCTGAAAAGAGAGAGGGGGTGGCAGGTCCTTTGGGGGAGCAGGGTCTCAGCTTGGTGCTTCTGTTCTCACAGAGCCAGAGTGAGTGGCTGACCTAAAGGTCAGCCACTGAACTATGCCAGCTCTGTGCCCACCGCCCGGGGCCATGATCTGGAACACAGGGGACCTTAGCCATGCTGGCTGCAGAGCTGAGAGCAAGATGCCCAGGCACGGTGGCACCTGTGAGTACTGGGGTCCATTCAGGGCAGGTCATGAGAGGCCTGAGACTTCCAAGCCCACTGAGCCCACAGACGGACTCAACTTCCTGCCCCTGCACTTCGAGCCCTTGGCCCTCATTCCAAACCCAGAATACCTCACATCGCATCATCAGTCAGCCCGCAAACAGGGGCTCTTGTCCCTAAAGGCCTGGGGATGATCACAAGCCTGTGGCTGCCTCAGTGCTGGCTTCTCCTCCTGCTGGAGCCAGAGCTCAGGTGCAGCCAATGGAAGGGGGCTGTCGGGACTATGGTCTTCCACCTACAGGATGGCCCCAGAAGGGCAGCTACCCTGGGGTGAATGCAATAACAGAAAACCCCTTTTCCTCCCTGCAGCTGCTTCCTGTAGTTGCCCCATCTCCCAGTTTGCACCGTCATCCAAGGCCCCACCTTTCTTGCCTCTCTCTCCAGTTAACATATTCAGGCTTCTCCTTCAAGATGCCACCCCCTCCCTCCCTCCCTCCCTCCCTCGAGCTGCTGGAGCCCCAGATCAGATAATCCACCAGCCACCCTAGCAATGCACGGAGTGGGCTTGCCAGCATCAAAGTTTAGAGGATAAAGCTTTCCCTGGGACCCAGGACTCCTGCAGTCCATGGTAAAACTGACCAAGGCCAAGGAAGGTCTGAAGAAGCCTGCTGGGGTTTGGGGAGACTCAAGGAGGGCAGCCTGTTACAATGTCTGCACAGGTTCCTTCCTCCTGGTGGGGGTAAGGCGCCAGGAGGTGGGTCAATGCTGCTCCTGGGCTGGGTCCCACTACTAAATGAGTGGGCTTCCCTGGTAGCTCAGACAGTAAAGAATCTGCCTGCAATGCAGGAGACCCGGGTTCAATCCTAGGGTCAGGAAGATCCCCTGGAGATGGGAATGGCAACCCTCTCCAGTATTCTTGCCAGGAGAATCCCATGGACAGAGGACTCTGGTGGGCTACAGTCCATGGGATCGCAAAGAGTCAGATACGACTGAGAGACACACACACTTTAGGCGAAAAGAAGCAAGGATCTCTCTCCCCTCTCTAAAACAATGCCCCAGGCCTCACAATCTCAACTCTGCTTAGCCAAACCCACTTCTCCTGCCCAGAAAACAAGTGTTCTCAGTACCAATTAAGGGATGCGGGCTATATAAGCCTTTGCTTGGGGATCCATTTTTACTAGTCATGACACCACCTCCATAATAATTCTCTGTGTGACCAGGGGCAAGCCAAACTTCTTTGTGGACCACAGTTTCCACGTCGGTAAAATGGATGAATTGGACTCGTGTATCTTCAGGATGTGGGAGGGGAATCATTTAGGGAGAAGCAATCAAGGATCTCCACTCCCGCCTTACCTCTCCCAACCCTGCTTTCCACCATGGTCTAATGGAAAACCAAGGACGGGCCAGCCAGCACGCTCCAACTTACTGCTTCTCGGTCTTCTTCCTGACCCCATCCGACATGGGCACCGCCCCAGGGTTCTGTGGCCTGCCTAGTTTACCCCTTCAGTTCCACCAACCAGGCCACACGTCTGGTGTCAGCCTGGATTCCCCATGTGGGCCATCACCGTGTCCTTCTATGATCCATGCCCTGGCTACTCCCACAGTTCAGGCCACCAGCATCATCCTGACCTGGACAGTTCTTCTAACAGCCTGTCCCCTCCTCAGGGCTGCAGGCTGATCTTTCCACCTGACTCATCAGCTGGGGCACTGCCCAGCTCAGAGCCCACAGTGGATAAGCTCAACCCTCCTTTGGGAAGCAACCGAGGTCCCCAGCCCATGGTACCTGGCGTCACCTCAGGCTGTGACTTCCCCAGCCCCAAGCAGCCACACTCTGCACTTGAACCATGCGTGCCCCAGAACACAGCTGCATCACACAGGTCCGCGGCGCTCTCCTCTCCCTGGAGTGCCCTGCACCACACCAGTCACTCGAAAACTCCCACCTTGACTTCATCTCTCAGCTTGGATGGCCTCTTCCTCTGAGGTCATCCCAGCACCTCGGGGTGTTGGAGAGACTAGGCCTTCTGCCTCCAAGGCACATCCATCCATTCGTGCAGGCCCAGTCCTATAGTGATGCCAGGGTCCTCTTCCCATACTGGGAGCAACCTGAGAGCAGGCAGGTGTCTTTTTAGCTCTGGGTCCCTAGCACCTAACGTGGTGGGTGCTGGGTCTGCTCAAACTATATTTTATGAAGGAAGCAAGAAAAGGAGAGGAATTGGAATATTGAAGGAAGAGAGGCCAAGGCTAACGGTGAGGGGTTTTACTTGATCCCCTCTAACCCTTCTCCAGGCTCTAGGCCTCAGCCCAGCCACAATGCCCCAGGCAGGCCCAGTGGCACTGGAAGGTCGCAAACTGCCTGACCCATGATCTCACATTCCCCGGGGGGCCCTCCTTGTTCCCTGAGTTCTACTGGCAGTACAAGCCAGTGCTCACTTCGGTAGAAACAGCCAAGAAGCGGAGCAGCCAGGTGTGTCCAGGAACACTGAGGAACCACAGCCTTATCTGACCATCTTCCCCAGAGGCAGCAAGAGAGCAACCACCGGCCCCTAACCACAGGCTGCAGGCCTGTGCTAAAAACCACACACCTGGCTCCTGCCCAGCCTCTCCCGCATTAAGGCGGCAGGGAGATGAGCCCCTCCAGCTCGTTTGCATAAACCATTTATAGCAGCGCATTCAAAACCCACGCCATCCAAGGAAAAAGCCCGCTGCCATTGCCTGTGGCTCCCCAGTCCATCCTTCTCCTTCTCTTCTACTTTCATGGCAGGAAGCTAAGCTGGGAGGAATCTCTACCCTGGCTGCCCCAGGCAGCAGAGGAGCTAAATTTTCTCTCCACACTGAAGGAGAGTGATGCGAGAACTCTCTCAGGTGTCAGGGACTTAGAATCAGCAAAGTTATGAGCATCCGTGAGCTCATTCAGTCTTCTCTGGGATGCAGAAGGCAGGTCTTGTTGGGCTCCATTTTATAGAAGAGGAAACTAAGGTTCAAAGAGGCTGATTTGCACAGGCCACACAAAACTGCTAAGTGACTGGAATGGACGCTGTGGCTGACACCCCAGCATGTGTTGTGCTCCAGGACGACAGGGACTCTCCACCCTGGCTGCACATTAGCATCACCTACGGAGGTTATAAAGCTACTGATGCCTAGCTCCCAACTCCAGACCAATTAATACAGAAACTCTGAGGGTGGGACCCAGGCATGCGTGCTTCTAAAAGCTCTCCAGGTGGTTCTAATGTGTATCCAGAGTTGCAATCCATCAGTATAAACCAATCATAGTGGTTCCATTCCCCATTGGGTCAAGTAGGGCCAGGTGACCCACTTCTGGCCAATGACGCATAGTGGGGAATCTGCAAAGTCCCTCTGAGAAAGGTTTGCTGCTGCTGCCGCTGCTGCCAAGTCACTTCAGTCGTGTCCAACTCCGTGTGACCCCATAGACAGCAGCCCACCAGGCTCCCCCATCCCTGGGATTCTCAAGGCAAGAACACTGGAGTGAGTTGCCATTTCCTTCTCCAATGCATGAAAGTGAAAAGTGAAAGTGAAGTCGCTCAGTCGTGCCTGACTCTTCACAACCCCATGGACTGCAGCCCACCAGGCTCCTCTGCCCATGGGATTTTCCAGGCAAGAGTACTGGAGTGGGGTGCCATTGCCTTCTCCGGAAAGGTTTGCTAGCTCCTCAGAAATACAAAGGGCTTCCCAGGTGGCATTAGTGGTAAAGAACCACCTGCCAATGCAGGAGACGTAAGAGGCGCAGGTCCTATCCCTGGGTTGGGAAGATCCCCTGCAGGAGGAGATGGCAACCCGCTCCAGTATGCTTGCCTGGAGAATCCCATGGACAGAGGAGCCTGGCGGACTACAGTCCAGGAGGTCGCAGAGAGTCGGACAGGAGTGAAGTGACTTAGCGTGCACAAAAGCAGAAACACATCCTCTAGATGTTGTTGGGTCTGACAGTGGTTTCTGGGCCTGCCATGGCCATGTCGCTACCAGCCCCAAAGGAAGCCAACCCATGGATGGCAGAGCAGAGAGATGGAAAGCATGTCATCTCCCACCTCATCGTTGAGCCCAGACTCCACCAAGCCTGACATCCACCCAATCCTGGGCCTCCTGTGCCCTGAGATAGTACAGCCTGCTGCTCAGTGTGTAAGCCAGTCCAAGGCCACGTGTCTGACTTGCAAGCAGAACCCCAGGACAGGAGCAGACACCTGCCCCATATCTCCCACCCCCGTCATGCCCTCTTAGACCATGCACTGCAGGAGGCATAACTGAATGAGGGCCCCACTCTGGAGCTCTGAAACCCAGCCCCGGCCTTGCTCCACCGCCTTGCCTCCAGGAGCCACTCCCAGCCAATGTGTGGCAGGGAAAGTAAGGCAGGCCCACTCCTGGGGCCGTGGGACTCCTCTGACCGGTGACTATGAGGATTCCCCAAGGGCCCTGAAGAGCTTTCCCTAGACTTGCCCTGCAGCCTAAAATGTTTCTGCCAAACTTCCTTCCTCACCTCTCTTCCTTCAAGCAGGCTCACCAGCACTGAGGTCTAATGGCTCGTCCAGGCTCTCCTCACTTTCTCCCTAGTTTTCGTCACACAAGCATATCCTCTGATAATTTTAAAAATTATTTCTGCATGTTTACTCACCTCTTGATGGTCACTGAATAATACCTGACCTGCCTAACAATGGACCTTCACCACTTCATGCCTGGACCACCGTGAGAGTCTCCTAAGTGGGCATCCCGCCTTTGCGTCCCCTTCACCCATCCCCAACCCTTCGTACGCTAGCCATGCTGCCCCCCGCCCCCACTCAGAAACCTTCATCACTTGGGAGTTCCCCGGTGGCCTCCCACCAGCGATTCGGGGCTTTAACCGCCAAGGGTCAGGCTTGACCCCTGGTCAGGGAACTGAGATCCTGCAGGCTGCACAGTGCAGGCAAAGAACAAACAAAACACTTCAATCATTTCTCATTTCTTACACCATCAAGTTTAATTTCCTCTGCCTTTCTTTATAGGCAACTGCTGACTCAGACCTGCCCCACCACCCAATCCTATTGTTTCACTTACAGGCCTGGAGGGCTGCCCCATGTGGGAGCAACGCTGGCTATTAGTAGAGCAGAAATGATTGACACAGCTCATTCCCAATGAACACTAAAGCTGCACAAGATCTGAGCGCCAACTCTACCCATTTCCACAGACTTTTTGGTGGCAAAGTCTCCCTCAGACTCCCACTTTTTTCTTTACCTGTCCCACCACTATGGAATATTAAACAAGAGAAATACATTTTACACACAAACAGTCCTCCATCAACAAGAAGCAAATTCAATGACTGTTACAATAATGAAAATAATTATTCAAAATAATAACAATATTAGCAAGAAGATGATAAAGCTGAAGACAGTGTGATGATGAAGAAAATAGTAGTGATAAAGTATGGAGAGCAGGAATAAAAAGTATTATAACAATATGATCGTGATGATATAAATACATATTCAGCAGAACTGACTTCCCCTTGACCCACTGCCATATTAACCAAATTCCTTTAGCAACTGGATTTGGTTGCTAGTAACAAAAAAACAGAGACAATACGGATTTTTAAACACATAAGGTATTTCCTCTCACATAGAAGAAGTCTGCATGTATGCAGCCCAAGCTGAGGGTGGCAGCTCTGCAGTCATCAGGGACCAGGCTTCTTTTATCTTTCTACCCCACCATTCCACAAGACACTCCAAGGTTGCCTCCTGGTCCAAGTTAGCTGCTGAAGCTCCAGCCACCTTGTCCATATTCCAGGCAGGAAGCAGAAGGAACACAGAGAACCAAAATCAAAGGAACCACACCAGCTATCTGCCCCTCTTTAACGATACCTTACTCAAAGCCAGCCCAACAATTCTAATTTCCATTCCATTGACCAGAATGTAGTCACATGGCTAAACCAAGATGTAAGGAAGGTGGAACATTCAGTCTTTTCACTGGACACATTGCCACCCCAAATAAAAACAAGGTCTCAGCCACACTGATGAGCTCCATTCCCTCTGGAACACAGGACTGATACCACAGCACATAGACTTCGAAATCAGTGGGGTGTTCCCTGGTATCTCCGTGCACCTGCTGCTTCCAGCTGAACTGTATGCATAATACAAGAAGTTGTTTATGAACTTGTTATGACAGGTTGAGGTGCTGGAAAACTATGTAATTTATTTAAATATTACATAAAATGTAACAAAAGTCTCTTTTAAGAGAATGAAAAGAATGAATAAACAGAAAAGCCACAGGGAAAAAAATTATTACAAAGCACATATCTAATATACCACTCAGAATATCTAAGGGCTTCCCAGGTGGCACAGAGGTAAAGAATCCCCCTGCCAGTTCAGGAGACACAAGAGACATGGGCTTGATTCCTGGGTTGGAAAGATCCCCTAGAGAAGGAAGAATGGCAACCCACTCCAGTATTCTTATGTGGAAAATTCCATTGACAGAGGAGCCTGGCAAGGGTCACAACGAGTCGGACATGAAGGAGCACAGACCTATACACAAATGTTCTTAGCATCTTTATTTGTGATAGCATAGAATTGAAAAGAACCCAAATGCCCATCAACAGGCGAACAGATAAACAAACTGTACACCCACACCATGGAATATTACTAAGCAATAAAAAGGTAACAAACTATGGATACACACCACAATGTGGATGTATCTCAAAATAAGTATACTGACTGAAAGAAGGCAGAGGAAAAGTGGGCATGTTCGATATCATTCCATTTACATGGAATTCTCAAAAAATGAAAACTGACAGCAGATCAATGCGTACTTGAATCTGGGGGTGAGAGGCAGAGAGAGGGGGTTTCTAAAGGCACAGGAAACTTTTCAGGGTGATGCAGATGTTCATTAACTTACAGGGCTAATGGATTTATACGTATGTCAAAACGCATAAAATTGCACATTATTATATACGTAGTATACGTATGTGTCTACTATACTTCAATAAAGCTGGTTTTTACAGTCTTTTAAATATGGATATGAGAGGAGGGAGGGGTGGGGAAAGAATATTGTTGTTCCTATTAAAAATAAGTTAAATCATTTTCCTTAAAAAATGAAAAATAGAATTATCATAGGATCCAACAATTCCACTTCTGCATTCATACCCCCAAAGAATTGAAAGCAAGGTCTTAAATGGATATTTGTACACCTGTGTTCATAACAGCATTGTTCACAAGAGCCAAAAGATAGAAACAAGCAAGTGTCCATCAACAGATGAATGAATGAAGAAAATACAGCAATGAAATATTCAGCTTTAAAAAGAAAATTCTGACATATGGATAAACTGGACATACGGAAAATTCTGACATATTAGTAACTGGCTCATTACCAAGTGAAATGAGCCAGTCATGAAAGGACAAATATTCTATGATTCCAATCATATGAGGTACCCAGTGTAGTCAAATCCATAATGACAGAAAGTAAAATGGTGAGCGCCAGGGGCTGGGAGCAAGAGGGAATGAGGAATTACTGTTTAATGCACGTGGAACCACAAAAGACCTTGGAGAGCTAAAGCAGTCTTGAGCAAGGAGAGTAAAGCTAGAGGCATCACACTTCTTGAATTCAAACCATAACATACCTAAAGTAATCAAATAGTACGTAAGATACTGGCATAAAAACAGACATATAGACCAAGGAAACAGAATAGAGAGCCAACAAATAAATCCAAGCACTTATGACCAACTGATCTTCGACAAGGGTGTCAAGGGCTTCCCTGGACTTTCCTGGTGCGGTGGCTAAGACTCTGTGCTCCCAATGCAAGAGGCCCAGGTTTGAGTCCTCGTCAGGGAACTAGATTCCACATGCTGCACTAAAAGAACTCGCGTGCCACAATGAAGATTGAAGACCCCACACAGCCCAGCTAAGAGCCAGTGCAGCCAAATAATACACAAATATTTTAAAACACATCTGTCAAGCGCCCACCGTGTGAGCCAGGCACTGGTGGCAGCAATACAGTGGTGAGCAAGCCAGGCAGTAAAAGCAACCCCACTTCTGAGTATATATCCAAAGGAAATAAAATCACTATCTCAAAGAGCTGTCTGCATTCCCATGTTCATAGCAGCACTATTCACAACAGCCAAGACATGGAAACAACCTGTCTATCCATAGATGAATCAGTAAAGGAAATGTGGTACATATACACCACGGAACATTATTCCACAATATCATATTCCTTTTTTAAGAATGTTATCCCACCATTAGGGACAACATGGATGAACCTAGAGGACATTATGCTAAATGAAATAAGCTAGACAAAGACAAGTCCTGCATGACCTTATTTATATATGAAGTCTTAAAAGCCAAACTCATTCTTCAATTAAAAACAAATAAATTTTTTAAAAAATAAAAGGCAACTCCAAAAAAAAAAGGGTCAAACTCATTAAAGCCGAGAGTAGATTGGTGGCTGCTAGAGACTGAGGGCTGGAGGAGATGAGGAGATGTTGGCCAAAAGGTATATTACTCTTATAATTTAATAAACTCTTTCTAAACCATCTGTTGTCGGTGATGGTGGTAGAGTTTAAAACGGTGACAAAAATGATGAGGAGGGGACGTCTTTGGTCGCTCAGTGATAAAGAGTCCGCCTGCCAATGCAGGAGACTCAGGTTCGATACCTGATCCAGGAAGATCCCTCATGCTAAGAAGCAACTATTAAGCCTGGCAGTCACAGCTACTGAAACCTGTGTGCCCTAGAGCCTGTACTCCGCAACAAGAGAGTTGCGCCAGGTCACCACAACTAGAAAAAAGCTCACACAGCAACAAAGACCCAGCACACTCAATAACAAAACAAATAAAATTATTTTTAAAAATGAGGAGGATGCAATATGATGTCTGTGACAGGGGGATCCAAAACCACACCCAGGTTCAGGAGGAGGATTTGGGGTCTTCCAGAGAAGTCTTTAAGGGCTTCCTTAATTCCTCTGGAGGGGAACCCAACCCAGCCAGCCCCCAGAAGTATGAGAGATGCCATCATTGATTCAACCTACTCCCTCCTTCTTAAAACGCCCTGTGGGCAATTAGTGGAGAGGAGGCCACTGTGAGGTGCCCCCATGGAACTTAGCAATAAGCTTTCCCTGAACTGTAGTCTAAGAAATTGGTTGGTCATAGATCAGGGCATGCAAAGTTACCAGCCAAAACAAAATAGCCCCAGACCTGGTGGCTCTTACAGAAGACATGACTGCAGGAATCAACAAATCCAAAGCAAAGACGTGTACATTGGCCACCAAGGTGTCAGGGGAGAGGGGTGTCACCAAGGCAAACCATGGTGGGGCCCGTGGAGCACAGTCAGGGAGATGATGCCCTGCCAGGCTGGTCCAAGTGTCCGGTCCACCTGGCAGACATTCCTCTTAATGAAGTGGCCTGGGCAGGGTTCAGAGCCCAAGGTCATTCAGTCCTCAGATTGGGTCCCCAGCTCTCTGTCGGGTGCCAGGTTCACCCAGCACTTCAGTAGCTTTCTGCAGGGGGAAAATGTGCCAATAGTTGACACAGTCTGTTTCTATGGGAAGTAGTAAACTGACTTCTGATTTGATTCATGGGATTTTGTGAACTTGATCAGATGAGCCAGGAGTCCCCAGCCCTATCAACTCAGGTAAGACACCTTGGAGATGGTAATTTGGGGCCAGTTCAAACCAAGAGTACTCACCTGGGACTGACCCATCTGTGTGGTCAGCAGCCTGCCCTGCCCCATTGCTCACCATCTCCAAACTTCCAATAATAAACAAGAAACACTTCTTCCTTACTGAGCTCTTACTAGCCACCAGGTCCTTAGCCACATGACCTACAGCTATGACTTCATTTAATTCACACCATAGCCCTGTGAGCTGGGAACTAGAATGCCTAGTAACTGATCAAGAAATCCATGTCTGGAAGATCAAGAGAGGTGTCCAAAGTCAAGATCCAAGAGTCAAGATTTGAACCCAGATTTGGCTGACCCCAGACAAGTGTTTCACAACCAATGGTGTATGGATCCTTCACACCAGTGTGGCCTGATGTTCTTGTTTTAAGAAGCAGATCCTAGGCACTCACCCCCATGATTTACTAAACCAGGTTAACTGGAGGAGGTGGGGGATAGGAACCTGCAGATTTTCAAGCTTACAGGCAATCTGTAGGCCAATTAAGGTCTGAGAACCACAGTGCTACGCCATATCACGACCTCTAAACCCTACCACCAGGACCTTCCTCGGCCTCTCCAGCCCTCTGCTCTTCCTCGGCTCTCTTCCCATTGCAGCCACAACCTCTCCCCTGAGTTTAAAGCTCACACGTGGCCTTGCCAACCCAACAACTCGCCCAGAATGCCTTGGGGCTCCTCTGACATCCCCAAACTCAACCCACCCTCTTCCCCTCCAACCCTCCCCTCCTGTTCGGTGTCCTGTGGGATCACCACCCTTCCAGACACTTGAAAACCCCGGCACCATCTCTGATCCCTCCCTCTCCCTTACCCATACCTCCATTCATGTACCAGTGCTGCCAGGCACACCTCCTAAGTGTGTCTCAAATGTGTCCCCTCCTCTCTTTCACCAAAACTGCACTTCAGTTTTTGGCATCTGTCCCCCCTCACCCCAGACAGCTACACTCCCATCATAACTGGTCTCCCTGCTCCCACTGTATCCTTCTTAAATCCACCCTCCATGGACCAGCTAGAATGAGCTGTCCAGAAAATGAATCTAAAACCTTTAATGGCTCCCACTGCCCAGAGAGGCCCCCCGCTTGTGTGGACATTGGCCCATCTATCATCGCCCTTTGCTTTCAATGCTGAGTTACTGTTTTACTAGGTGATGGTTTGCTCTTGGCAACGAGATGATCTTTTGTAAATGAGTGCCTCACTAACCGCGTAGGAGCAGATGTTCAATGTATCTTCATACACAGCCTTGGATACAAGCACTGGCATTACTGCTAAGAGAGCAGTGACTGGAATGTTCATAGTAAACAATGCTCGGTCTCCCGGCCCCATTCCCCAGCACCAGGGGCTTCTGGTTAGGATTTCTCAGGCCTGTGATTTCTAACACTTCTCTTTCCTCTTTCAGTCTCAGGAATTTCTACACTGGTTAGTGACAGCTTCCTAAGTCCCAGCTGTGTGGTCTGTGTAAGGAGAATAAGTGAATAAATGAGAAGTTATTTTAAAGGATGTTGAGTGGGGTGGGGAGGTTCCCTGTAGAAAGAATATCTAAACACGCACTCGGTGGGTTTCGAGTAGGGACCTGGGTCGAGCAAAGGAAGCAGATCACAGAGTCCCAAGGCTGGCCTGAGTGCGCTGTGCGGCTCAGAGGTCAGCAGCCCCCTTGCTCAGGTTACTGGGTACAGACATTTTACATATCATCATCGAGTTCATGCCATTCTTGCAAAGATCCTCACTGCTCCTTCTAGAGCCCTGGGTTTTGAAATCTCTGTCCATAATTAGTAGCGCAGCTAATAAGTGTCAGAGTCAGGACTAGAATCCAAGTTCTGCCTCTAAAGCTTATGCTCTTGCAGAGAAGTCTTAAAAAGACCACACCTTCTAGGGCAGAGGAGCCCTGCACACAGGGAGGGATAGTAACCCGCCTAATGAGCTGGCTCCACAGTCCAACACAAGCAAGGAACACCCCCCGATCTCTGTTCATCCAAGGCCCACCCTGCAAGATGCCCAAAACACGGCTGAGTCTCCAGGACAGGTGGGAGCCCAGAGTCACAGGGACAGCAGCAGAGTGGGGACCAGCACCCAGCTCTCCTGGACCCTCGGCCACCTCTCCCTTTCCTCCCACCAACCACTTCCTTTCTTCCCTGCCCCTGCCTCTGTGCTCAGCTGCTTCCCAAGAAGGCTGGGGAGACTCCCAGACCTCAGGCCACTTCCAGTCAGATTCGTGAGCCCCCACCCCACCATGCAGCCCCGCCCCCACCAGCTGCTAGACTCAGGGTGCCCTGGAGGAGCAGAGAGACCTGAAAGCCGGAGAACCAGGAGCCCTGCTTTCCAGACCTCCTCTGCTTCGATCTGCCCTGTGACTCTGAGTTGGTACCCTCTCCTTTACTAGCCTCAGTTTCTCCCTGTAAAAGGGCAGGAATGGACACTATGACCCCAAGCCTCTCCATCCCTGAAGCACCGAATGTGGCTAGCATCCTAGGGCCAAGTTCTGGGTCACAGGCACCCTGGTGACCTTTGGTGGGGCCACTCAGGCCACACCCTGGGGAGGGGGTGCAGCGGGGCCTCCCTAAAGCCCCACTGCCTCCCAGTAAAAAACAGTGAATTTCATTCCAAATAAGGGAACTGAGAGCACAGTTCCCAGCCACGGCCCAGTTCCGGCTGGTTTATGTTAGCTGGACAAGACTAAACAGACCTTCACAGTCTCAGTATTCAGCACTAAAAATGAAAAAAACGACTGTTTGTCTCTGGATCATGGGGTGAGGGAGAGGTCGGTGCTCCCCTAAGGCCCCCTAACAGGCTTGGCAGACTTGGGGGTGCAGGCCTTCTGGAGGTGGGGGTGTCTGAGGAGGGGCCCTAGGGAGGAGAAGGGTTTCCACAGGCAGCGATGTGGGGCAGGCATGGGGGAACAGCGCGAGGGGCTGGGGTGGAGGGGGAAAGAGGCCCTTTGTGTCTGCAGTGGTGGGATCATGCAGAGGGGGGGCCAGACAATCGAACAAAGAGAGGGGGAGAGAAAAAAAGAAATGCAGAGGAAGATGGGTGCAGCCAGCCACCAGAAGACCTTGGGAGGCTCCTCTTACCCACACCCACCTGCCAGGGATGGGTGACCAGGAGGCTAGGGGGAGGAGAGGGGCTCCACTTCCTGGATAATTTGGGCACCTGCTCCCAGCGGCCCCACCTGCCTCCCACAGTGTGGACACCACAAACCTGAGATAAGAATTTAATTATTTACAAAACAGAGAAGGCTGAAGCTGGGTTGCCTTCCTGTTTTCCCACTGGCTCCCTCCAGATCCACGGGCCTTTTACCTAACTGGGCAGGGCCTGCCCCTGGATCCCTCCATTGCTAGGCCAGCTCCTTTTACAAAGTGCTTTGCCATTGCAATCTGACGACCCCAGGGGGCTGGCAAGCATCACAGTTTCCATCTTAGAACCAGCACTCAGGGAGTGACAAGTACTGCTCAAGGTCTTTGGTCTGTGGACGCAGAGCTGGTGGTACCCACAGCTTCTGAATCCTCCTTCAACCTGATAGTCAAGGACACTGAACACGCCGTCACTGGCCAGCTTGGCTTTACTGCACAAACACAGGTGGCTCTGGCTGCTCCATCTGCTACCTGCCCACCCACCTAGAGCTAGCCATCTTTATCCACACTTCCCACCATTCCTCAAAGCAAGTCGCTCCTCCTGGAAACCCTCCCAGACTGCACTCAGCCTAACTAACTACCCTCCTCACCTGGGATCTGCCTCAGCCGCAGTGATCAGCACCATAAGCACTATGAGAGCAGGACCATGTCTGTCCTGAGGCTAACACAAGGCCTTGCACCCAGGAGGCACTCAGAGAACACCTGTGTCATCAGGGAATGAACACACAAACCATCACTTCCATATTGCTCTCCCCTTCTCTTGCCCCAGGGCCTGGTGTGCGGAAATGTCATTTCAACAAAGAAAAGAAAGTGAGGCTGTAGCAGCCCTTAAGAGCCCATAGAAGAAAAGTTTGAATTCCCGAGAATCAGTCCATCCTTGCATTCATTTCAAAGTATCTTGCAGGGCTTCCCTGGTGAACCATTGGCTAAATCTCCACGCTCCCAATGCAGGGGATCCAGGGTTCAATCCCTGGTCAGGGAACTAGATCCCACATGCTGCAACTAGAAGAACTCGCCTGCGGCAATGAAGACTGAAGACCCCATGCGCCACAACTAAGACGCAGTACAGCCGAATAAATACGTGTGCTGTGCTTAGTCGCAGACAACTCTTTGTGACCCCATGGTCTGTATGTGACCCCATGGGCTGTAGCCCGCCAGGCTCCTCTGTCTGTGGGAATTATCCAGGCGAGAATACTGGAGTGGGTTGCCATGCCCTCCTCCAGGGGATCTTCCCAACCCACGGTCAAACCCAGGTCTCCCACATTGTAGGTGGATTCCTTACTGACTGAGCCACTAGGGAAGCAAAAGAATACTGGAGTGGGTAGCCTATCCCTTCTACAGGGGATCTTCCCAACCCAGGAATCTAACTGAGGTCTCCTGCATTGCAGGCAGATTCTTTACCAGCTGAGTTACCAGGGAAGCCCAAATAAATACATAAACATTTTTTAAAATACATATCCATCAAGTGCCCACTGTGTGAGCCAGGCGCTGGTGGCAGCGATACAGCGGTGAGCAAGCCGGGCAATAAGAGAAACTAACAGGCCCTGATGGCCTGTGTGATCAGTCTCATGAGGGAAACGCAGGGCAGCAGGGAGAGAGGACACCGGGGCCATCTGACTAGCCAGGGTGGTCCGAGAAGGCTTCCTGGTGGAAGTGATGTCTAAGCCAAGACCCAACAGTTGAGCCCAATGATGGCAACAAGAGTCAGTATTTATTGTGCATTTATTCCTAGTCTAGCTTTGCCTCCAGTGAAGAGCTGGGGTGTAGAGAAGCGTGTGGCCTCAGGTGGCTCAGGCAGCAAAGACAAAGTCCAATTCCAGAGCACGGGCTTCAACCACCCTGTCTCCCTCTCCTCCCTCCTCACATCTGAGGTGTGACCACCGGCCTGCTGCTGCTGCTGCTAAGTCGCTTCAGTCGTGTCCAACTCTGTGCAACCCCATAGACAGCAGCTCATCAGGCTCCCTCGTCCCTGGGATTCTCCAGGCAAGAACAGTGGAGTGGGTTGCCATTTCCTTCTCCAATGCATGAAAGTGAAAAGTGTAAGTGAAGTTGCTCAGTTGTGTCCGACTCTTAGCGACCCCATGGACTGCAGCCTACCAGGCTCCTCCGTCTATGGGATTTTCCAGGCAAGAGTACTGGAGTCGGGCGCCATTGCCTTCTCCGGACCACTGGCCTAGGTGCCCCCAGATGCCCCAGGGGAACTTCAGAGACCTGCTGGACAGCACCAGAGTTCAATGTCTAGGTTGCGATTCCACAGCCCAGAAGGACCCCAGGCCTCTCGGCCTTCCAGGCCCAGAGAGTGGGGCTGGAGGGTCCCCGCAGACGCAGACAGAGCCATCCCTACATCCCCAGGACAGGCTTGGTGGCGGAGAAAATTCCCCCACCTTCTCAGGTTTCCTTAGTTTCCTGGGCCACCAGAAAGGGCTCCTTCCCAAAGCAGAAGTTTTTCTGGAACATTAGAGAAACTGCCCCAAGCTGGAAGCTCCCTGCTGACCCCACCCTGACTGCTCTGCACCATTCAGGGCTGGCCCCCCTTTGGACAAAAAAGAAGAGGACCTATAAGACCAGACAGTCCACCTGCAGTGGGGGTGGATGGGGCGCTAGGACGACTCTCTGCCTCCCAGCTGCCCTGCAAAGCACACGAGAGAAAGGCCCCTGATCACAGCGACATCACGTCTCCCCCGCCAGTCAGTCTGGGTGGAAGCTGGCCCGCAGGGAGAGAAGCCGTGGGCCCAGCCCTGCCCTGCCCCCATCTGCCAGAGCCACACTCCAAGCCCCGGGACCCAGATTTAACATATCTCACTCCATGTGCGCTCCCTGTCCCCGGGGGCCCCTCAGTACAAGTTAAGATCTGATTGGCACTAATTGGACCAAGCTGACAGTGCCCAGGGCGGCTTGAGCACTGTCATCATGGATTTGACTCACCAAGCAATGGCTGTCGGTGCCTATGGAGCCCACCATTAGTGTCATTTTGGGAGGATCAAGCAAGCTTGGATGGTGCTTTGTGAGTCAACACCACCGCCTGGCCAAGCTTTCAGCCAGAGACCTCGAGCTTATAAGTGATTTATTCTTGGTCTCAAATCCAGGCAAGGGCTGGAATCCAGCTTCCTGATCATCAGTGTATTGGTCCATTCCTCTGCTTATGGTCCCAGAAAGTCTTCCCAAAAGAAAAAGTGGGTTCTAGTTCTTCCTTTCCTCCCAGAGCACAAGACTTCCCGTCTGATAATCAACCCCCAAGCCTAAGACTGGAACCTCAACCCAATCCTAGAATATGGAGCTCCCAAAAGAACTCTTGGTCCCAAGACTCAATGCTCAACTGCAATCGTGAATTCTGGACCCTGAAGGGAAAACTCCTCCCTAGGGATAAAATCCTCACCCCAGCATGGAACTCAGACCCCCCAAACCAATACCTACCCCAAATCCTGCCTTCAGATATTGCAGCCTCACCCCCCGGATAGAACCTTGTACCCTGGGAATCAACCCTTGGCCCCAGAGAGCAAAGCCCCACCACCTTCAGAACAAGCCTGAATTGGGGGAAATTTGGGGAAATTCTGTTCTCAAAACCAGTCCAGGCTCTTCTTATATTTTGTTTCCTTAACACAACCTCAACTTGGGGACTATATGAGGGGAACCCAAGCTCCCTAAAATACTTTCCTCCACATTTTGTGGTAGGAGAACCAGAGGACTCTCACGCAACGGAAAGCCCCATTTCCAGGAAGGCTGCACTCTGATGCAGAAAGCTCCATGTAAGCGGCATCCCGGTTACTCACTGCCTCATCCCACCACTTCCTCCATCCTCTTGGCTCCACACCAGGGTCTGGATGTTTGGCTTGTCTCCTCAGCCCCAGAGGATCTGCCAAGCCTGGCTCAGGAGAGCAGAAAGCCCCTGTGCATCTCTCAGGCACTGGCTAGGTTCTTTGCACCCCCCAAAAGAGGGGTTTTCCTTATTCATTCTTGGTCTGTTCAGATTTTCTTTCATTGTGAGTCAGTCTTGGTAAGTTGCATGTTTCTAGGAATTAATCCATTTCTTCTAGGTTATAACTTGTTGGCATATAATTGTTCACAGTAGATGAAAATATAAGAGGAAAGCGCCCTACAATTCTTCGGGTTTATGTGGTATCCGTTACAATGTCTCCTCTTTCACTAATGATTTTATTTATTTGAGTCTTCTCTCTTTTTTCTTAGTCTAGTTAAAGACTTGTCCATTTTGCTTATCTGTTTAAAAAACAAAACAGTTTTGTTGATCTTTTCTACTGTCATTCTAGTCTTTATTTCATTTAATTCCTTCCTTCTACTAATTTTGGGCTTAATTTGTTTTACTTTTTCTAATTCCCTGAGGTATAAAATTAGGTTATTTATTTGCAATCACTCTTTTTTTCCCTTAATGTGAGTATCTATCACTATAAACTTCCCTGTTAGAACTGTCTGTGCTGCATCTCATAACATTCCATTGGTTTGCTGTGTTTCCATTTTCACTTGTCTTGGGATTTTTTAAATTGCCCTTTTGACTGTTCAGGAGCATGTTGTTTAATCATATCAGTGAATTTTCTCATTTTCCTCCTATAATTGATTTCTAGTTTCATATCATTGCGGTCAGAAAAGACACCCAACAAAATTCCAACCTTCTTCAATACGGTAAGACTTGTTTTGTGGCTAACCTGGAGAACTGCTAAAGCAATCTTGAGCAAGAAGAACAGAGGCATCACACTTCCTTTCTTTTTAAGACAATTTCTTCTAAGACAAATTGCAAATTAAACTAAAAAGCTGTAAGTATCAAAACAATATGCTGTTAACATAAAAAACAGACATATAGATCAAAGGAACAGGATAGACAGCAAAGAAATAAACCCACACATACACTGTCCACTAATTTTCAACAAAGATGCCAAGCATATACAATGGGGAAAGGATAGTTTCTTCAATAAAATGTGCTAGGAAAACTGGATATCCACATGCAAAAAAATTAAATGGACCCCCATCTCATAGTAGGTACAAAAATCAACTCAAAATGAGTTAAAGATCTAAATGTAACACCTAAAACCATGAAAATCCTGGAAGAAAACATGAGTTAAGCTCCTTGACACTGATCTTGGCAATGATTTTTGGGGGTTGACACTCAAAGCAGAGGCAACAAAAGAAAAAATAAATAAGTGCTGCTGCTGCTGCTGCTAAGTCGCTTCAGTCATGTCCAACTCTGTGCGACCCCATAGATGGCAGCCCACCAGGCTCCGCCGTTCCTGGGATTCTCCAGGCAAGAACACTGGAGTGGGTTGCCATTTCCTTCTCCAATGCGTGAAAGTGAAGTTGCTCAGTCGTGTCTGACTCTTAGCGACCCCATGGACTGCAGCCTACCAGGCTCCTCTGTCCATGGGATTTTCCAGGCAAGAGTACTGGAGTGAGGTGCCATTGCCTTCTCCGAAACAAGTGAGACTACCTCAAATTAAAAAGGTTTTTCATGCAAGGTAAAAAAATTAACAAAATGAAAAGGCACTCTATGGAATGGGAGAAAATATTTGCAAGCTATTTATCTGATAAGGGGCTGATTTCCAAAAATACATAAGAAACTCTCACAACTCAATAGCAAAAATAATAATAATACCAACTCGATTAAAAAATAGGCAAGGGACTCATAGAGTCATTTTTCCAAAGAAAACATACAAATGGCCAGCAGGTATACGATAATGTGCTCAACATCACTAATCATGAGGGAAATGCAAATCAGAACCACAATGAGGATCAGAACGTGGCAAAGAATCTCCCTCCAGTGCAGCAGACATGGGTTCGATCCCTGATCCGGGAAGGTCCACTCTGCCATGCAGCAACTAAGCCCGTGGGCCACAACTACTGAGCCTGCGCTCTAGAAGCCTGGGAGCCACCACCACTGACCCCCACGTGCCCTGGAACCCAAGCTCTGCAACAAGAGAAGCCTCCACAAGGAGAAGCCCGCACACCGCACCCAGAGCGCAGCCCCCGCTCGCCACAACTAGACCAGACGCCGACAGAGACGCAGCAGAGCCGAAAACAAACAAGCAAAGTGATTTTAAAGCACACAGTGAGGCGGCACCTCACACCTGTTAGGATGTCTACTATTAAAAAGACAAGAGAAAACAAATGTTGATGAGGATGCGGAGCAAAGGGAGTCCTTGTATGCTGTTGGTGGTGTGAACTGGGTAGAGCCGTTTTGGAAAACAGTATAGAGGTTTCTCAAAAAAATTAAAAGTAGACTACCATGTGAGCCAGCAGTGCCACTGCTGAGCATACATCCAAAGGAAACAAAACCACTTTCTTGAGGAGCTAATTTATACATCCAAGGTCATTGCCACATTATCCACGCTAGCCAAGATGTGGTAACAACCAAAGTATCTATTGACGGATGAATGGATAAAGAAAATATAGTGTATATATATATGTATACACAGATATGTCTGTTTGCATGTGTATAAATAGAATATTATTCAGCCATAAAAAGAAGGAAATCTTGCCATTTAGCGCAACAAGGATGAACGTGGAGAGCCTAATACTAAGTGAAGTAAGCCACAGAAAACATAAAGAAAAATAAATACCATATAATATACTCATCAGAAAAGACCCTGATGCTGGAAAAGACTGAAGGCAGGAGGAGAAGGGGATGACAGAGGATGAGATGGTTGGATGGCATCACCAACTCGATGGACTTGAGTTTGAGCAAGCTCCGGGAGTTAGTGATGGTCAGGGAAGCCTGATGTGCTGCAGTCCATGGGGTCACAAAGAGCCGGATATGACTGAGCGACTGAACTGAACTGAATATCACTTATACGTGGATCTAAAACAGGAGGGGTTGAATTAAGAGAAACAGAGAGTATAACAGTGGTTGCCAAGGGCTGGGAGGTGGAGTAAATGGAAATGTTGGTTAAAAATACAAACTTCAGTTACAGGGTAAGTTCTGAGTACCTAAGGTACAGCATGGTGACTACAGTTCCTAATACTTGTATACTTGAAATTTGCTAAGAGTAGATCTTAACAGTCTTACCAAACAAACAAAAAAAAGTAACTATGTGAGAAGATGGATGTGTTAATTAACTTGATTGCAGGAATGATTTCATAATATATACATATACCTAACCACCACATAGTACATTCTAAGTGTATTACAATTTTATTTACCAATTATACTACAAGAAGCAGGGTTTGGGGGCAGGGAGGCTGTTTCTTGTAATCAAGAGGAGTCAAGGGTCAAGGATAGAATCTGTTGCCTCCATCAGGGACAGGCACTCTCTTGGGTCCGAGCTCTGTCTTTGTGCCTAGAAGCTAAAGGAAAGTCCAGGGTCTCCAGCCAGGAAGAGGTTCTTGCTGGTCCTGCTGGGGTCAGGACGAGGTTCTTCGCAAACTCCAATCTAGCCTGAGAGCCAGGGTCAGGAATGGATATTAACCTAATGTTGATTCTGGACCTATGAAGAGGCCTAGAAAGAGGCTGGAACAGGACTTAGAAGTACAGATTTGGGGGACCTCTCTGGTGGTCCAATGGTTAGGAATCCGCCTTCTAATAGAGGATGCAGGTTCTAACCCCACATGCTTCGGGGCATCTAAGCCCATATGCCGCAAACACTAAGCCTCTGCACTCTGAAGCCTGCATGCCACAATAAAAGATTCCGCATGCGAACGACATGCCCAAATAAATAAATATTTTTTTAAAAAGTACAGACTTTGATAATCCTGTGACAATCTGCACCGTGGCTTCTCCCGTGTAAAGTGGGGCTATGGATTCTGGTCATGGGACCCCAGTGAGAAATCAGAGGAAGAAGTAGGAAGGCGTGGTTTGAGGCCGCTCAAATGCAAGGTTCACACCCCTGTGAAGTCTCCAAGCTCAGGGCAGAGACAAAGAGCTTTTTTTCTCTCCTCTCTTCCCCTTTCCCACCTGCTGCCTCATTTCTCAGCCATTTTTCCGCATTCTCTTTTACTCTATGGCCATCCATGCAGACCTTTGTGCTTTCCCTTCCCTTCACAGTTTAATAATTTAATAAGTACTGAGCCCCAGGGTGAGGGTCTGGGGCTTTGATCTCAATCCTGGGAAAACAAGAGCAGCCTTGGCCTGTCTGGGCTGATTTATGGCCACCTTTTATGGTTTGTGTGTATGCTGGGGGAACTGGCCCCCACGGAGAGCGAGGAGCCACCTGAGAAAGCCTGGCCAGGTTGGGACTGAAAGCCACGGCAGAAGCCAGAGGCACAGCACAGCACAGGTGCCAGGGCCCCGCCTCCACCCACCTGGGAGCCACCTGTGACAGATAGAGGGGGCATTAACTATTGATGGCGTCCCAGCGGGCAGGGGTGGAGCCAAGAGCTCAGAGCCAGCTCTGCCCCGCTCTCTCCTCTTGGCTCTAAGGTCTCAAGGCCTTGGATGGGACACAGCTTGCAAGGGAAAACTCAAACATCAGCATGCTCAGCCCTGACTTCCCAAGTTGCCCCCTCGCCATGTACAGCCAAGCTCTTTCAAGTGAGCCACCTGTATGCCTCACTGACCGCTGCCCCAGAGGTCAGAATCCTCCAACACACATCCATACAGGTGGCACCTCTCCAAATCTTCAAGTCGACCTTCTAAAGTGTCTCCCAAAGCAACCTGCTTGCCTGGCTGCTCACAGCCCTGCCCTGGGAGAAGCCACACCTCTCCTCCCCCGGAGGAGCAGGAGCCTGCCCCTCTCTGGCCCCAGAGCCTTCCAAGGCATCTACAAGATCTTGGCACTCTTCTGTTCAGTGTGTGCTCAGCCGCTCAGTCGTGTCCGACTCTTTGTGACCCCAGCCGCTCAGTCATGTTCGACTCTTTGTGACCCCACGGACTGTAGCTCCTCTGTCCATGGAATTTTCCAGGCAAGAATACTGGAGCAGGTTGCCATTTCCCACTCCAGGGGATCTTCCCCACCCAGAGATCGAACCCGAGTCCCTTGCATCTCCTTCATTGGCAGGGGGATTCTTTACCGCTAGTGCCACCTGGGAAGCCCCTCTTCTGTTTAAAGCCCTTTCAATAGCTGCCCTCAGGATGGTACACATCACAGTTGCCACAAGCATTCGTCCCCCTGAGGTGTCCCTCTGGAATTAACTTCTGCCATCCAGAAGAGGTCATCTAGCAAGGTCAGAGCCTTAAGACCTCATTAGCACCTGGTCCATCCAGGTGTCTGACCTTGGACAAGTCACTTCCTCTCTCCAGGGCTGAGAACTCTAGACCTGGGCTGAGAAAAAGAAGCTAAAACATAATGACCTCTAGGGTCTACTTGGGTTCTGATGTTAGAAGTCAGTGGCTATGCCTCTTCCACCAGCCCCATGCACATATCTGACCAGCTTCAGGGAGAATGTATTCGAAGGACAATTGCTGGTAAGATCAGGGTTTAAAAAGGAAAGGAAAGCAAAGCAACCACAGAGAAGAAGGGCTACACGCCCCTTCTGCCACTGCTGTCTGAACTGGATGAGCGATTCATAGGCCATGGGCATCTCAAGGGCAGAGACGACATCCAGTGCCCCCCTCCCTATTCTCCACACCCAGCACCAGGCCCAGCACAGAGGGCACCAACACACGAAATGAATCAGCGGGAGCATCCTCACAGTTGCATTCAACTCTGATAAAGGTAAAGTGTCTCCTCTCCTTGCTCTCAAGGGTACCTGGATGCCCCACCTAGACACACGCACAGCCCCATTCCCTGGAGAAGGTCGGCCTTTCAGTAGATGCCAGGCAGAGGCTGGGGGTCAGCCAAGGGGAAAGACGAAGACGAAAGCCAGGAGCGTGTGGAAGTGCCACCACCCTCATCGAAGGACAGAAACCTCCCTGGCAAAGTTCTCCCTCTCCTGCCCCCACCTAACCTCTGGAGCGGCCAGCATGGCGTGACGGGGCAACAGAGGCAAAGAAGGCCATCTGGAAAAGCCAGAAGACGTACGTCCCTCGCCTCTCCATCATCTCAAGAGGGTTCTCTCTCCTCCTCCCGCCCTGCCCCCACACAGACAGCCTGTGGGACCAGCAACGTGCTTCCACAGGTCGAGAGGCAAGGGAGCAGCCATTCAGTGATTTTCTGCAGGAAGTTCCATGGCCCGGAGGGCTGGGATGACACCAGCCAGCACTCAGCCCTCCCCAGTGGCTCAGCCATAAAGAATCCACCTGCAGTGCAGGAGACGCAGGTTCGATCCCTGGGTTGGGAAGATTCCCTGGAGGAGGGCATGGCAACCCACTCCAGTGTTTTTGCCTGGAGAATCCCATGGACAGAGGCTATAGCCCCTAGGGTAGCAAAGAGTGGGACACAACTGAAGTGACTTAGCACACACATACTCAGAGCCAGCTCTGTCCTCAACACAGCTTGTGTCAGACCCCTTCCAGGAGCAGCCTCCTCTGCGCCCCCCACACCCAGCTCAGTATTCTCAACTGGGGTGGTACTGTCTCCTCTGGATGGCTTTTTTACGTTTTGCCACCCCTTGCAGCTTGCAGGATTTCAGTTCCCTGACCAGGGATTGAACTCGGGCTCTCGGCAGTGAGAGCACAGGGTCCTAACCACCGAACCACCAGGGAGCTCCCCCACTGGGGTGCTTTTTAAAATATTGGAGAGTTGTTTTTTTAATGACACAGGTGACCAGTGACATTTAACGGGCAGGGGTCACGGATGCTAAATGAAAGTTCCACGCCCAACATGACAGGAGCAGCCCGGCCCCCCAGGGACACAAAGCCAACCCCTACTCATTTCCAGATCACTTCCCTGGTCATTTCACAACCCAGACCCCCAAGACCAGGTCATGTTCCCCCAAGTTCCCAGTCTTCTCTTTCACAGTCCTCATCCAAATATTAGTGCTTGTGTAAGAAACTGAGAGTTGGTGATGGACAGGGAAGCCTGGCGTGCTGCAGTCGCAAAGAGTCGGACACGACTGAGCCACTGAACGACAAAGACGAGAAACTGAAGAAAGATTTGACGGAACAGTTAAAGTAGTGCCCCAGCCTCCAGGGGTAGAGCACAACTCTCCGCCTCTAGTGCGGGCTGCACACACGACTTCCCTTCAAAGAGTGCAAGATGGAGGAGAGGAAAATGCACCTTCAGCTTCACAGTGGAGAAGCCTGATGAGCTCTACCTCAGCCTGTGATCAAGGTCCTCAGCCACAGTGATGAGTCATGTTGATGATACATACTGTTCATATGCTGCAAATAAAATGGGACTTCACCGCTATGGTCTTTCTCTCCAAAACCTGTAACCATAGTCTGATCATGAGAATATCAGACAAATCCCAGTGAAAGGACAGTCTACAAAATATCTAACCAACACTCCTCAAAATTGTCAAGGTCATCCAAAACAAGAAATGTATGAGAAACCGTCACAACCAAGAGGAGCCTAAGAAAACACAACTGTGTATGTAAAATGTAGTAGCTATAAATATAGTGTGGCATCTTGGATGGGAGCCTGGTACAGAAAAAGAACACGGGGGAAAACTGAAGAAATCAGAGTAAAGTATCGACATCAGTTAAGAACCATTTTCAATACTGGTTCACTAATATCACAAATGTTCCATACAAATGTCAGATGCTAATAATGAAGGCAACTGGACATGGACTACGTGGAAACTCTACTATTTTGCAATAATTCTGTAAATCTAAAACTGTTCTAAATGAAAAGCTGTGGGGGTTTTTTTTGGGTTTTTTTTTTTTTTTTTTTTTTAGTGTTGTAGGGCCAAAGTCAGAGAGATCTTGGCTAGAATCCCAGCTCCACCTCATACCAGCCATGTGAGCTTGGGCAAGTTACTTAACCTTTCTGAGCCTCAGTTTATGCATCTTTGTGCTGTGCTTAGTCACTCAGTTCTGTTCGACTCTTTGCGAGTCCGCAAGTCCATGGACTGAAGCCTGCCAGGCTCCTCTGTCCTTGAGGATTCTCCAGGCAAGAATACTAGAGTGGGCTGCCATGACCTCCTCCAGGGGATCTTCCCAACCCAGGGATCGAACCCAGGTCTCCCACATTGCAGAGGGATTCTTTATTGTCTGAGCCCTCAGGGAAGCCCATCTATGCATCTATAAATGGGGATAATAATCATACTTACTTCACATGACTGTTTTAAAGGTTAAAGGGGATAGTAGGTGTAAACAGCCTAGCATAGTCTCTGGCACGTAAGTGTGAGTAACTGCTATCATATTCTGATTCATTTGTTCATTTGCCGTTCTTGTTCTGAGCTAACTCAGAAGGGGAGCTCCATGGCAGCGAGCCCTCATCTTCTTGTGTTCTACCGTATCCTCGAGCCTAGAAGAACAGCTGCCTCATCACTGATGCTTAGTCTGTGTTTGTTAAACAACAGAATGAGCCCTTCCCATCAGAGTATCCTTGGAACCCCAACTCTCACCCTGGGAGAACTTCAGTTCCGGAGCCCAGCGCAGAGCCCTGCCTACCCCCAGACCTGCAGCTAGAGTGCAGAGAAAGCCAAAGCCTGCCTTCTGGTGACTCTTCCTCCTCTCCGAGCCCTGCTTCTCTCTCCACCCTGCCCCACAGACATCAGCACCTGCTCATTTCCTAAAGCAACAGGATCCACGTAATGACCTCTGATAAACATCTTTTAATAAACCCTAGAGCTGGATCTGTCATCCAGAAGCTATATTCTCCTCACTTCCTGCCCTCACCGCCATCTCCTCCCACTTCCTGGGCTGGCCCATTAGTGCCTCTGGTCTCACCAGGTAGACCTTCAGGCCCCCAAGGCCCCTGGACTCCAGCTTGCCGAGGAATGGCCAACAGGCTGCCCCGGCTATTCCATAAGCCGGACCCTCCCCACCAGCCTGGAGTCTCAGCGGCCTGCCTGGCTCTGCCTGTGCCACCCAGCCTGACCACTGGCCAGTTCACTTCCCTCCAGCCCCGCAGGCAGTTTTCCCAGGCGTTACCAAGGAGACCACTCACATCCTACCCAGGGTTGCCAAAGCAACCAGCTCAGTGAGGAGCAGCCCCTCGGCTTCCAGCCCCTGGGTGTGCAGGACCAGGAGTGAGAGAGTCACAGGCCAACAGGAAATGTGCCCAGGCAGCTGGCGCATCCAGGTAGAGGCAGCCCTAGCATGCCCTGGGCAGTGAGTGCCCTGCTCCTGTTCTCCTTCCTGCCACCTCTTCCTCCTCTGTTACTCCCCTGATGGTGCCCACAGCACCACCATCTTTGGCTCTGATTTAGAGCCAATGCCTGGACCTCAGCGTACACATCTTAGAACTAGGCGCTTGTCATCCCAGATGCTCAGGGAGAAGAAAGTCCCAATATGCAGAAATTCCCCCCAAGGCTAATTTCCTCCCTCATGGACTTTGGTGTCCCAGATAAAAATCCCAGTTCTGCCATTTCTTATTCTGGACAGCACTCTTAGAATACATGAGTCTCAGTTTTCTTGCCTATAAAATGGGAATAATAATACCTTCTTTCCACTTACTGAATGATTAAATGAATTAACCTACAAGAATGCACCCAGCATAGTGCCAAGCATCAGGTTTCACACTTCTTAAAAATCCTTTTATTCTTCTGAGGAATAAGAGCCCTCCTGGCCATAGCCATTGGTCAGAAATGCTTCCAGATTCACCCATGGGAAGCCTAGATGAGGCCATCAGCTTGGCTGTCCCACCCAGCCCTTTCAGCTTGGCCTAGGACAGAAGGCCTTTAGCTTATTAATCTCCCAGCAGTTCAAGATGCTTCATTTGCTCTTCCCCTCTTCTCTGCGGATGCTGCAGTTTAAAGGAAATCACTACATTCATCTGCTCAAAAGCCATCCATAGCTCCTACTGCCGACAGGATAGACCCAAACTCATTCTGGCATCCGAGGCCCTGTGAGATCTGGCCTCAGCCTATCTTCAGAGATCGACCCGTTCGTCTCCCTACTGTGGGTCTCGCATCCCAGATGGGAAGGGCTGCTCACTGTCTCTGCCAGCACCTTGCATTTTCCTACTTCTGTGCCTTTGCCTCCATGCCCTCACCAAGATGCCCTTGAATGCCCATTCCAAATCTCCATCCAACTTCAGGCTCCTCTCCTCTGGGAAGCCTGATTTCACCAACTCCAAGAATACCAGAATGGGTGTGTTCTAAGGCCACACAGCCTTAATAGTTCTCAGACTCTGAGGCATATCAGAATGATCTGGGGCTCCTGTTACATATACAGGTTTGGGGGCTCTATCACCAAGGTATTCTGAGACAGCTGGTCTGGCCTGGGGGCTGGGAACCTGCATTTTAGATGTGTTTTCAGTTGATGCTGATGCGGGTGAGAGAAAAACCTCACTTTGAGAAACATTGGCCCAAAGGAACAGAAAGTTCCCTTGAAAGTGTCCGATGACCAGCTGATGGGTCTACAAGGCATTTTCTCTGCAGAGGAGGTGGAAGGGTGGGGTCGGGGGCTGGAAAGGAGCACAAAAGAACCCTATGGTACTCTCCCTCTTCTGGGGCCCTGTCCAGAGGCCAGGAGACTGCTCCCCAGTTTCTCTAACACAATGGAAGACAGGCCCACCAAGAGTGAATTCTATGGTGGCAAAATGTATAGTGGTCGCAAGAGTGAACTCTAAAGTCAGAGAGACGTGGGTTTGAATCCCAGCTCCATCAGTTTCAAACTGTGCGGTCTGGGATTAGCTATTTAACTTCTCTGAGCCTCTCTTTCTCCATCTATAAAATGGTGACAATGATAGCTCCCCCCTCAGAAATAATCTACATGGAAGCACTAGGCACGCAATAACCACCCAACACAGGTGGCTCTTATAAATGTTACTGTGATGGTTAACAATACAGAGTTCAAAGGTCAGACTAAATAAAAACTCAACAGGGTGTGAAGGACAGATGCTCCAGGTTCAGCATGGGGGCTGTCTCAACTCAGCTCCCTGAAGTCTTGGCATGGCAGAGGAGGCCGCCAGCCCCCACCCCTTCACCACGCCAACTCTGTCTGCTGCAAGGCTGGGGGGTGGACAGATGAGCTAACCTAACCTGCAAGTGTCATGGCAGCCCAGACAAGGGCTGTGGGAATATCTGTGGGCTGAGCAAAGAGCGGAAGCCTTGAGTTTCCGATTATGGCAGTCTGGGTCATGACACTGAAGACTATTGATAGGAGAGGGGCGAGATGAAAGGAATACTTTAGGAGGATCCCTTTGGCAGCATCAAAGGATGAATGAGAGGCAGAGGGGTCAGCTACTGCAATACCTGGGCTGGGGACCCAGATGGGGGGAGTACCAGCAAGGCTGTGAAGGCTGAAAAATGGCTAGGACCTTGTTCTAGGCAAATGCACCCCCCCACCCCACCCCAGAGCAGTGAGGAGGTTAAGAGTCTGACAGACAAGTTCCTGTAGCTCACTCTGGTCCACCTCAAAGAGTCAAAGCTCCCTGGTCAACCTTAGACGCGCCCCCACTGCCTGTCAGGAGCCTCGGCCACCACAGAAAAGAGACTTTGAAGACAACAGGTGTCTGGCAGGCGCAACCCCCAGCCAAAGCCGGAGGGGGATGATCCCCCTACATCCGTCACAACCAGTGGCTTTGTCAAATGTCCAATTCAAAAGCACCAGCTTTAAAAAGATGGAAGGCTCACTCCATGGCACAGACCCAAAAGAACCAAAAACGGGTGTTCAAACAAAAACTTAAACACAAATCTTCACAGCACAAAATTCACAATAACCAAAAAGTGGAACAATCTAAATAGCCATCAGCTGGGAAGTTCGGAAGCGAAACGTGGCAAATCTACACTACGGAATGTTATTCAGCCACCAGAAGGAAAGAAGGTACACGTTAGGACATGGATGAACCTTGGAAACACTCGGCTAAGTGAAAGGAGCCAGACACAAAAGGACAAATGTACCGTGAGTCCATCTAAGGGAAATGTCCAGCGTGGGCAAATGCATAAAGACAGAAAGGAGACGAGTGGTTGCTGGGGATCAGGAGAGGGAGTAATGAGGAGTGACTGCTTCACGGGCACAGCCTTCCCTTCTGGGGTGATGAAAAGGTTCTGGAACTACGTAGAGGGGTGGCTGTACAACATTGTGAACGTACTAAATACCACTTAAACAAGGTTAAAACGGTGAATTTTATGTTATGCGAATTTTACCACAATAAAAAAAAAATGACAGGAGGTGGCCTTTCCCATCCCCATCCCGTCTATGGGTGACCACGGCAGACTGGGCCTCCCCGAAGGCTTTCCCAGTTACCTTCCCCCTAGTACCAAGCACCAAGTAGGCAGGCACTCAGAAAAGAGAGGGAAGGATGAAGATCTCTGTTCTCTGTATCTGTCTCCATGAAGCATGAACCCCCTACTCCAGTCACCCGGGGCCCATCCCTGAGAGTATCCACACACATTTACTTATCCTGCCCCAAGCCTTTGCTGCACGCCCCTTGCCCTACCCTCCTGCCCATATCTAGGACACCCCCTGCACCCCTTGCCATCTACCCAATTTCTACAGTTCCTTCCATGTCCAACTCAAATTCTTCCCTGATTCCCCATTTCTGACCTCTGCTCACACATATCTGGGATTTTAACAATCCAAACAACTATTTGATGCCATCCCTTCCCTCAGCCCCACCTTATCAAGCAGATCATTCTGTGAATGTCCAGGGATGTCACGAGCCCTCACCCCTGACCCAGGCACATAACCAGCTCTTCATAACTGTCTGTTGGTCCTTATCGCGGATCTATACTTTGGACCTCTCCGCAGACACTCCTAGACCAACACTGTTCAGACCCCAGTGTGAATCACCAGCAGTGGAGTGAGGTCAGGGTGCCTTCAGGAAGAAGACCAAAGTCTACCACCTGACAGGTGATGGAAGAGCTTCATTTCATGTCAGCCTGACAGCTAGACCAATCTTAGATCTCTAGTGAGTCCCAGGGTCCCCATTATGCCAGGTCCTTTCCAGTTGTTTTAATTAAAATGGTAAGAAATCAATAGATGGCAATTATGGAAGGAGAAAAAACAATCGAGAGTTCCCTGCCCCAGTAAATTTCTGGATGGATACTGATAAGAAGCAGAGTTGAAATTCTGGGTGAGTACAAAGCAGAATTTTGGGTGGACAGTCTTAGAATCACAGCCAGTATCAAGGTCATACCAATAAAATGGGGGTGGAATTCTGGATGACCATTGATGTGTCAGAGAAAACCCCTAGCTCAATGCTGATATAGTTAAAAAGGAACTTGGAGTGAACGTTAAAACAATCACAGAATAAAAGTGATGGTTCTCTTAGGATGGGGGAAAGTCAGGCTGAGAAGCCAAATCAAGAGGCCCTAGACCTTCGAAGGACGGAAGTCAGCCTTCATGGCATGTTCTAATCCTTCATCTCAGGCTCGGTAGGAGCAGAACCAAAATTCTCATGGCCCCTCCTGCAGGTGTGTGGTTAGGGACAGGGGAGAATGAATCCTGGAAAACCAAGCCAGAAGGGAGATGGACAGGGGAGGGAGACTGCTGGGGTGAGGAAAATGTCTCCCCCATTTACTCCCACTGAATAAGAACTGATCCCTATAAATCAGGGAGGCAGCATAAGGCGACTTTCTCAGGCCAGACAGGTGGGGAGTCAGGCAGAGGAGGAGGCTAGGGTGGGGACAGGGAGATAGGAGGGCCTCAGACCCTCTCCTGCCCACTCCCTCCCTTGTCAGGGACTCCAGTCCCAGAGACTTCACATCCCTACAATCCCAAACTGTAGGTTAAAAGGGTGCAATTATGGAAGCCTTCTCTGGGCTTCCCTAGGGTCATGGATGGAACACGGCCTTCTCGGGGTAATTGATGAGCATTCCAGTGCCAAGTCAGCTCACTGGTCCCCAGCTAACTCCTGCCCTTGAAGGACTCAGCCTGACTTTGCCACCTTCTCTTGACTGGCCCACTGAGTAAACAGGCAAATCATTCTCCCTTCCCCTCATTTCTCTCCTATGTAAGAGAGAACATTGAACTGGATGACAAACACAGGTTCCACCATCATTAGGAATCTTTTTTCAGTGCTCAGAAAGTCATCATACATGCAATACTTACAGCTTATTTCTGATGATTAAAAATAATACTTGCCTGCAATACTTAGAGCTTATTTTTGATGATTAAAATTAATATTTGCTTGTTGTAGAAATTTTAGAAAAGAGCAAAATATTACAAAGAAAAGAAAAACTCTAATACCATCTCAGAGGAAACCATGGTTAACTTTTTGGAAACTTTCCTTCCAAGGTTGCTTGATTTCTGTGGGGGAGGGGCATCCATAACATTTTAACAAAATTGGGCTCTACTGTTTATACAGCTTTGCCACTGCTTCTTACAACTGTCATTACGCTGCTGTGAGCATTTTCCCAAGTGATCAAGTGCTCTTCAAAAATACTATTTTAAAGGTTGCCTAATACTCCACCAAGAGGATTCACCATGATTACAGGGCATTTAGATTGTTTTCTAGTACAAACAACACTGCCATAGCATCCTAGGCTTGTATACAAGTATTTGCCTTCATCTCCATTTCTTCAGGATCGATTCTGCAGGCAGAGTCACAAGGCCAATGAAAATGATATTTTAAAAGGGTTTGATGTGTGCCACCATATTAATTTTCAGAAAGACAATAAACCCATTGATGTGCTCAAGGTGAGTGAGAGGTGGTTTTTTAAGTGTCAGAGTTAGAATGCAGGATTGTGGTCCTGTCTCTTCTCCTCTCCCCAGTTCTGAAGGTTAACTGTCCAGCAAAAGAGAGGGTAGCATTCCAAGACAGAAGATGCAGGTCTGCTGTCTAGCTCTGCCGCTCTGGCTTTGGGATCCTGAAACAAGCACTGGTTCTCCTAACTGTGAAATGGGTATGACGAGCTCTGAGTACTATGCAGAGCAGTTTCCTTGCTCTTTTGAAAAGGTATTTGTGAAAGTTCTTTGTAAACTTGCCCAAGAGCTTCCCTTCCTGACTCTTAGTCATCTGAATGCCCAGTCAGTGCTGGCTGGTTTTCAGGATGATAGAAAAGGAGTTTTCTGAAGGGAATCAGTGGGCTCTGAGGGCCTGAGAAGGCCCAGGTGAGTCTTCAAAAGGTCAGAGACAGCACTGAAGAGCTAAAGCAAAGAACAGGGCCTGGCACCTCCCTGAGGGTGCTGAGCAGGTGGGTGGACTTAAGAGGGCAAAGACCTTGAGATCTGTCTCAAGGCTCTCAGCCCATCCTTTCTAGAGTTCTGACTGGACATCTAGCCTTTGGGGAACCAGAAACCAAGCTGATTCGGTGGATACAACAAGTCAGTAGCTGCAGAGGACTCCAGAGGCCACCAGCTCTGGTCCCTTCTTCCAGGCTATTATGCGGCCCTGTATTTTTAAGACCCTCCAATCGGAAAGGCAACTAGCGTTTCCAGCCATCACCTCTCCAGCCATGGGCAAAGGAAAAAGAAGACCGTGGTACTTCTCTTGGGAAGCACAGCTGGCCGGCCTGAGCATCCTGCCACACTTCCCCACCCACCGGGCAAATGCCCTTCCTCATCCCCGGCACGCTCGCCTAGCACCGTGGCCTGAGGGGACTCCAGTGACGTTTCTGGTGTGCTGGAAGAACTGCGTAGACCCCACGGAATGCCATCCTCCCTGATTTTCGCCATCATCACCGGCAGCCCCCCACCTCCAGCGCACCCCCAATGGTCAGAGATGCATCTCCCGCCTCCAAAGACGCACAACAGGTGGCACCTGTCTGGCCTCCCCAACCACACCTCTCCACCTGTCCCTGCCCCTCCACCTGCACCCCCGTCTGCCAGCTGAGCCTGGCCCCGGCGGAGCCTTACCTTTGAGGTTTTGGGGGTGGGCCCGCGGCGCCCGGCTCGGGTTTCCTCGGGGCAGAGAGGGAATACTGGAGAAGTTGTTACCCATGGCATCCGGCCCCAGTGGGGTTCGGCACTCGCAGGGGGCAGGCGAGGCTGGGCAGGAGCGGAGGCACGGTGTGCAAGTGTGTGCGCGCGCGGGCGCGCGCGCCGCCGGGGGAGGGCCCCGGTGGGGCTGCGGCGGGGGGCGGGCGGGCCGCTCCTCTCCTCTCTGGGTCTGGGCTCCGCGGTCCTCGGCGGGTCCTGCCCGCCGCGGGGGTTCCTCGCGCGAGCCGGCTACCTGCCTGCCATTTTTCGCGGCGGGCGCGCCCCTGGGCCGGGGCCGGCGGCGCCCGGGGCTCCCTTCTTCCTCCCGCTGGCGCTCGGGTTCCGGCTGTTGGCTCCCGCACGCTTCCCCCGGGCCATAGAGTCGGGGCTCTCGGCGCGGGCGCTCAGCGGCTCGGCCTGCCCGGAGGCTCGGCGGCTTGGCGGCCGGCTGGGTCCCCGCCCGCGGGGACGACCGAGGCGGCGACGTGCGCGGTGCCCTCCCGCCGGCGGCTCGACATGGAGCGGGGCTCGGAGGAGCGCGGGGTGTGCCGGGCGCTCTCGCGGTGGTGGGTCTCCCCCCCGCCCCCGACGCCGCGCTCCCGCCCCCGCCGGGTCCCCCGCGCGACCGCCGCCCCCGCCCCCAGCCGTCGCCAGGATTCCCTCGCTCCGGTTGTTATGGTGACAGCTGCGCCGGTGAATGAGCGTCTTAGTGACACGCGCGCTCCCGCTCAGCCAGATGTGGCGCGGGGCGCGCGACGTTCCGGCCAACACTAGCCCTTCTTGGCCTGGCGGGGGAGCAGATAGGGGTCAAATATCAGACAGAGATTGGGGCTCCAAGGGTTGGGTTTATTCCCCTCACCAACAGTGGCGCTTGGTCTTGAAAACAAGGGAAACCATACAGTAAGAACGGTGAACTCCCTGGATACCAGGCCCGGGACGAAGAAACTCATTTCCGATTTCTCTAGTAGCAGGAACAGTGCCTGGCATACAATAAAAGCTCCAGAAAATATATATATGTATGTATATATGTGTGTGTGTATGTGTGTATATATATATATATATATATATTTATTTAAGTGGATGGATGACTGAATAAATGAGATGAGATTAAGAATCCCACCCATTCTTTCCTATCTTGCAAGATGGCGGTTGAAAAGGCTGAGAAGCCAGATATTAAGGAGAAAAAACCTGAAACCAAGAAGGCTGATGCTGGTGACAAGGCTAAAAAGGTGAAGAAGGTTAAGAAGGGGAAGCCCCACTGCAGCTGAAACCCTGTCCTGGTCAGAGGAATTGGCAGATATTCCGATCAGCTATGTACTCCAGGAAGGCCTTGTACCAGAGACAGTATTCAGCAGCTAAATCCAAGGTTAAAAAAAAAAAAAAAGGTTCGGGTTCTTGCTACTATAACAAAACCAGTTGGTGGCGACAAGAATGGTGGTACCTAAGTGGTCAGACTTCACAAAATGCCTAGGTATTACCCTATGGAAGACGTGCCTCAGAAGCTGTTGAGTCACTGCAGAAAACCCTTCAGTAAGCATGTGAAAAAGCTGCGTGCCAGCGGCATCACTCCCGGGACTATTCTGATCATCCTCACAGGGCACCACAGAGGAAAGAGGGTCATTTTCCTGAAGCATCTGGGCAGTGGCTTGTTGCTTGTGACTGGGCCTCTGTCCCTCAGTTGAGTTCCTTTGCGTAGAACACACCAGAAATTTGTCATTGCCACCTCCACCAAAATCGACATCAGTGGTGTGAAAATCCCAGAACATCTCACTGACGCTTACTTTAAGAAGAAGAAGCTGCATAAGCCCAGACACCAGAAGGGTGAGATCTTCAACACAAAGAGAAATAGGAAATCATAGTGCAGCGCAAGGTTGATCCGAAAGCCGTGGACTCATACATTCTGCAAAGAGTAAAGCTGTCCCTCAGCTCCAGGGCTACCTGCGCTCTGTGTTTGCTCTCACAAATAGAATTTATCCTCACAAAGTAGTGTTCTGAACTTCTTACAAAGAACATAATTAAATAACTTGTCCATTTCAACAAAAAATAATCCCACCCCGTACCTGACCCTTTGCTCTCAGTCAGCTCCAAGGGGCACTGGGACAAAGACTCAGAACAAGAACCCCAGGCTGTTCAGTTACTGGACACAAAAAGGCTTTGGGAGCCTTTAGATGAACACAGACTGAACCTAGAAAACTGGATGGAGGGCCAAGCCTCAGGGACGAATCTCAGGAACAAACTGTCAGAGAACCACCAACTCTGAACTGAGTGGTTCTGTCAGCTCCAAGAAGTGGGGGTCTCTGTGGCTTGCGGCAGTCAAAGAAAGCTTCCTGGAGGAAAGGGCCTTCAGCAAGTCACCTGTTCACATGACTCATCCATCCTGAAGCTCAGCACTGATACTAGGACCTGCAGGAAGGGAAGGGAGTCATCATCTGCTTGGACAGGGGGGCATCTTCTCCCTTTTTTTGGGGGGGGGGGACTATAATTCATTTACAATGTTGTGTTTCAAGTGTATAGCAAAGTGATTCCGTTATACATATACATATGTCCATTCTTTTTCAGATCATTTTCCCATGTAGTTTACAGTACTATCTTCTCCCTGTCTGGTCAGGGCTAGAAGATGAGCCAAGGTCCTGCTGGGAGAGAGAATCTGCCTTCCTTTTCCATCACCTCTAGCTCCCTGACTGGTTTCAACAACTCTGATCCAGAATCCAGCAAGGACACGGGCTGGCTTCAGGCATCTCATCCATCCTCTTCTGGGTGGTTCTTTCCGCAAGCCTTCATGTGACAGCTCCTCATTATTCAGGCACAGTTCATGTATCACCTCCTAACTGTCTCTGACCAGCCCAGCCAGAGAACCCCTCCCCCACTCTCAGTTATGCTCCATACCATTACTCTGTGCTATCTTCTGGAATTAATTTGAAAGTAGACTTTCCTTTCCCCCCGGTTTATGGTCTACCTCCCCGCACAGTGAGTGGAGCAAGCAGGTCAACTCCATTCACCATGATGTCACCAGCCTCCAAGAGAATCCCTGGGACATGACAGACTGTCCAACACTGCTTGTGAAATGGACGAATCCCCCTGCCTGCCAGGCGAATTCCACCAAGAGGCGTGGGAGGAAAGCCTCTGAACCACCCCTTATTCCCCTCTCCTGCCCTCCACCCCCACCCCATTGCAGGCATCACATCCTTAAATGTCTGGGACTCCAGGCGAGCTAGAAATATCCTTGACAGCTGCTCTCTGGGGTCTGGAGGGAACGACAGCTCCCTTCTCCGCCCCCAGCCTCTTAGATGCCCAGGATCACGTGCCCGGCCAGCTGCAAAATGGACGTGGCAGGTCAGGGGTGCTGTCTTTTTATGGGCGTATCTGCCCGAGGCTCACGCCAGCTGATGACTCACGCATCAGAAATCCATGGGCTCTGAATGGCAGCACACTCATGCATTTGCACACACACTTTTACTCTCTCACACACTCACTCCTACACAAATACCCACACCCTCACACACTCATATAGCCCTGAAGCCTGCTGGAATGAGGTCACTCTAGGCTGCTGCTGGCATCAGAATAAATCTGAAGACTGTATAGACGAGAGTAGTTCCCCTGGAGGGTGTGCAAAGTGCAAGCCCTTGGTAGGATGTACCGACAGTGGCTGGGGGGGAAGCTTGTCGTCTCCTTCCCTGCCTTGGGGAGATGGGCTGGGACACAGAAGGGATGGGGCCTGGTGAGGCCCCATGGTAGAGGGAGGCAGGGATGTCATGGGTCCCATGTGGTCTAGACCTGGGGCTCTGGGCCAAGCAGGGGAGAAATGGAGAAGGTCACAGGGAAGGAGAGACGAGGGGACCAGACACTGGTGACTGCCTAGGGGTCCAGAGGCTCTGCTGACACCAGGGAGCTACACAGGAGGGCAAGAGGCATTAGGGACCGAGGCAGGGAACTGAAGGGACAGAAACATCCCCTGATCTCAGAGGCTGAGGAGACGATGGTAGCATCCACAAGGCTGAGATTAAGGTGAGATGAGTGAGGCGTCCCTGTGTGATGAAATGAAAGGGGGCACTTGCCCTTGGAACCAAGTAATGAACAGCCACCTTGCTCGTGCTCGGGCTTGAGTGTGATGCCTCTGAAATCTTGTACCCTACGTCACGGGTCCCCAACCAGTGGGCCACAGACCAGCACCAGTCCATGTCTTGTTAGGAACCAGGCCGCATGGCAGGAAGTGAGTGATGGGTGAGCAAGTGGTGAGTGAGTGATCGAAGCCTCATCTGTTTTTACAGGGCCTCCTCACATTACTGCCTGAGCTCCACCTCCTGTCAGATCAGCAGCAGCATTAGATTCCCACAGGAGCACAAGCCCTACTCTCACTGTCTCCCATCACCCCCAGATGGGGTCATTTAGCTGCAGAAAAACAAAACTTAGGGCTCCCACTGATTCTGCATTATGGTGAATTGTATAATTATTTCATTCTATATCACAATGTAATAATAATAAAGTGCACAATAAATGTAAAGTGCTTGAATCATTCCCCCACCCTATCTGTGAAAAAATTGTCTTCCACAAACCCAGTCCCTGGTGCCAAAAAGCTTGGGGACCGCTGCCTTATGTCATCTCCCTAGACTGGCCCTAGTTTTCCCAAGGAGCTCTGCGCTATGGTGGCAGGGGGAACACCACTGTCAGGTGGCAACTCACTGTAAGTCTCTGGCCAGGCAGGGACCTGGAGGAGGCGGGTGTGGCTGCACGGGACCCAGGGTAGCTGAGGGTGGCCCCTCCAGGGGACCTGTGCCTCAGAAACCCTTTCCTGGCAGCGGTGGTGGTTGGACCAAGCTCAGAGGAGCAAAGAACTACAGTACCCTTCTTCCCCTGGACATTGGGTGGAATCCCTGAGGCTTCAAGCATCCTTCACCAAAGAGGCTGCCAGGAGGCAGGGAAGTGGCATCTGAGGCCCCGAGGGCCCTTCCCAGCCCCAATTATGAAGCGAGGAGGGAGAAGGAGCCTGCCAGGAAGAAGATCTGGATGAAGTCACTGTTTTGGTGGCTTCAATGGAAGCTATTAATACCGATAAGGTGGTGCTCCAGCACCTGTCACCGTGGCAACCCCGCCTCCCCAGCAGTGTAGATTCTGAAAGCTCTGCCCAAGGGGGTGGGTGTCAGTGCATATGTGTTTGGCTGCGTGTACACGTGTGTCCATGTGGATGCTGTGAGCGCTCACACCAATGCACAGGAGAAGAGGGGACCCCAGGCGGGGACCCAGGGACAGTTTCAGCAGCAGCTCTGGCCCCCACCGCCCCTTCTCTGCCTTGCTTCTCTCCCTTCTAAGCAGCTCCTTTCTCTTGCTCCCTCTTCCTCTCTCTCCCTCCCTCCTCTTGTCTTTCTCCCTTCTTCCTGCCCTTCCCTGTTCCACCCTTGTCCTATGTCTCTCTGCCCTTGCTGCTCCTTCCTCAGTCTCCTCCTGCTGGTTCACCTCTCTCCTCTCCTCCTTTCTCACTCTCCACATCTCCCAGATCAGTTCAAGTCTTCAAGAGTCTCCATGCTGATAAAATAATAAAATATTTGACTGACAGCTTCCTTTCTTCCTTCCCTGAACCCCTGGAGACTGAGCCCAGAGCAAGCCATGGGATGGTCCCCCACCGGGCAGACAAGATGGAGTTCATCTAGGCTGAGCCAGGGCTCCCTTAAACTTCAACAGCTGACCTCGCCCTCCCTGCTGAGAAGCTAGCCTTTAAACAGGAAACAGACTCAGAGGGAGAGGGAGAGGGTTGGATGATTTGGGAGAATGGCATTGTAACATGTATACTATCATGTAAGAATCGAATCGCCAGTCTATGTCCGACACAGGATACAGCATGCTTGGGGCTGGTGCACGGTGATGACCCAGAGAGATGTTATGGGGAGGGAGGTGGGAGGGGGTTCATGTTTGGGAACGCATGTACACCCGTGGTGGATTCATGTCAATGTATGACAAAACCAATACAGTATTGTAAAGTAAAATAAAGTAAAAAAAAAAAATTAAAAAAATAAACAAGAAGCAGCCTCAGCCATCCCTGGCTAGAATACAAGGCAGCTCTGAGCCCAGCCCATGATTATTAACATGATCAGACCATCGTCCGAAAACACACACAGAAGTAGTCCTGCCTGAACTGTAGGGGGTGGCTGGACATGTTAGATGGGAGATCCCTGAGTGCCTGAACCATAGCAGATTCTCAATAAATATTTGACAAATCAATGAATTAATGTCCGTGAATTAACCTATCAATACAGCCTCTCAGTAAGCCCAAGAGCCTTGCTCAGACCAGCCTTTCTGGCCGGTTCCCTTCTCAACAGTACCTTCGCCACAAAGTTTTCCTTGAGGCCAGGTCTTTCCTCTGAAGGACCGGAGTCTGTGCTAACCATCTTAGCATGGAATGGGCACCTTACTGCCCTGTTTGCAGGCGCTTTGGGATTCAGCTTCCTTCATTGCCCCAGCGACCCTTCTGAGCACTCTCTGTACACCTTGCACTGTATGGGGTACAGTTTCCTTGCCAACGCCATGAGGGAGCCTGTCCTATGCTTTCCTTAACTCCAGTACCGTTTCTTACCTCCCAGGGCCAAGTTTAGGGCCGAACGCACTAGTAGGTCTCCATATTGTCGAGATGTCAGTTCTTCCCAACTTGAGCTGTAGATTCAATACATCCCAGGGAAAATCCCAGCAAGTTATTTTGTAGATGTTAACAAACTGATTCTCAAGTGTCCGTGGAGAGGTAAAAGACCCAGAGTAATGAACAGGATATTGACGAAGAGCAGTTGGAGGACTGACATTAGCCAACTTCAAAATTTACTATGAAGCTATGGTAATTAAGACAGTGTGATACTAGTGAACAATAGACAAATAGATAAATGGAACTGAATAAAGAGCCAAGAAATGGACTCACAAACACAGTCAAGTAATCTTTGATGAAGGAGCAAAGGAATATAATGGAGCAAAGGTAATCTTCTCAACAAATGGTTTCATGAATGACTGGACATCCACGTGCAAAAGGGTAAATCTAGACACAGGCCTTACACCCCCACCCACAAAAATTAAATCAAAATGGATCACAGACCTATATGTTAAATGCAAAGCTATAAAATTCCTAGAAGATAACAGGAGGAATCCAGACGACCTTAGCTTTGATAATGACTTTTTACAAAGATGACAAAGGTATGAACCAAGAAAGAAAGAATTGGTAATACCAGGGGGAAAGGACAGTTAGAGAGTTTGAGACTGACTTGAGCACACTGTTTTGTTTAAAATGGATAACCAACAAGGACCTACTGTTAACACGGGGAACTTTGTTCAATTTGGTGACAATTTACTGCTACTGTTAGCAAAAGAGACTTTGCTCTATTTAGTGACAACCCAAATGGGAAAAGAACTTGACAAGAAGTATATACATGTATATGCATAACTGAGTCACTTTGTGTTATACCTGAAACTACCACAACATTGTTAATCAACTCTACTCCAATATAAAATAAAAACTTTTTGAAAAGAAACAATTGAAAAGCTTGATTCATTAAAATTAAATCTTCTGCTCTGCAAAAGACTCTGTCAAGGGAATAAAAAAACAAACCACACACTGAGAGAAAATATTTGCAAAAGACATATCTGAAATAAGACCGTTATCTAAAATATATAAAACATACTTCAAACTCAACAATAAGAAAACAACTTCGTTTTTAAAATGAGCCAAAGACCTTAACAGACACTTCACCAAAGAAAATGGCAAATAAGCATTTGAAAAGACGGTCCATATCTTATGTTATCAGGAAAACGTAAATCAAAATGATGATGCCACTGCAGAATTATTAGAATGGCCAAAATCCAGAACATTGGCAGCACTAAGTGGAACACTGGGAACTCTCATTCATTGCTGGTAGGAATACAAAATAGTACAGCCACTTTGGAAGGCAGTTTGGTGGTTTCTTACAAAACTAACCACTCTCTTAGCATATTATCCAGGAGTTATATTCCTGCATATTTACTCAAAGGGATTGCAAACTTATGTCCACAAAAAAAACCTGCATGTGTGTTTTTAACCACTTTGTTCAGAATTGCCAAAACTTGGAGGCAGCCAAAATGTCCTTCAATAGATGAATGAATAAATAAACTGTGGTACTTCCAGACACGGAATATTATTCAATGCTAAAAAGAAATGAGCTATTGAGCTATGAAAAGACACAGAGGAACCTTCAAATATAATGAAATATTTATGAGCACTTGTTTAATGATTAATGAGGTTGACACAACGTTGTTTTATAGACATTTAAGTAAATATTTTTTAATTTTGATTTTGAGTTTTCCTTTCATAATTTGGAGCCACTGGATTTTTTTCCAGTCTTATGTAGACCCTTAGAAAGCCCATAGGCCTAAGTCCTAGACTTATAGTGCCTATGGATAAAATCCAGGCCTGAGGCCAAGCATTCTTAAGACTGCATCTAAAAGGGCTTCCTTGTGGCTCAGATGGTAAAGAATCTGCCTGCAGTGGGAGGGGGGTTCATGTTTGGGAATGCATGTAAGAATTAAAGATTTTAAAATTAAAAAAATAATAATAATAACAAAAAAAAAAAAAAAGAATCTGCCTGCAATCCGGGAGACCTGGAGTCGATCCCTGAAGAAGGGACTGGCTACCAACTCCAGTATTCTTGCCTGGAAAACTCCATGGACCGAGGAGCCTGGTGGCCTACAGTCCATGGGGTCACAAAAGAGTCAGACACGGCTGAGAGACTAACACACACAAAAGGACAGGTGGAGATTTCTGCAAGAAGCAAAAAGAAAAATGTGCAATGCCAGAAAGAGGACCACACGTCTCCCTATCTGGGAAACGTGTTTAGTGACTTCAAAGGAGTCCAGGCCCTTGACTCGTCCCAGGGCCACTGGCTCAGGTAATACTGACGACGATATTTGTTTGTTTGTTTGTGGCTGCACTGGCGCTTCGTTGGAGCTAGTCTTTGTTGCCATGTGCGTGCTTCTTGTTGCAGAACATGGGCTCTCGGCGCATGGGCTCAGTAGTTGTGGCATGTGGGCTTAGTTGCCCCAGGGCATGTGGAATCTTCCTGGACCAGGGATGTGCCCTATAATGGCAGGTGGATTCTTAACCACTGGACCACCAGGGATGTCCCTACAGGAGATATTTATGGAGCACATAGTCACATATACAAGGTCTTGATCTAAGCATTTCATCTGTGTTAATTCATTTCATCCGTATTAATTCAATAACCCTGTGAAGTAGGTATTATTATTTGGCAGCAGCAGCAACAGTGTCCCCATTTTAAAGATGAAAATCCTGAAGCTTAGGAAAGTTAAGATGCTTGACTAGGAGCTGATAAGTGAGAACTGAGGTTCAGTCCTAGGATGGTCTGAGTCCGAATCCCTGCCCCAGAGTGGGATTCCTTTAGGTGCCAGCTTGAGGAAGACACCTGTTGCCAGGGAGGTGTCCTCCCTTGAGTTCCCGAACCAGCCCCCTCCTATCGATGAGACCCTTAAAACTCCCCAGGGCTTTGGCTCAGCTCTCCAGAAGTTAGGAAGCACGTGGCCACTAATGAACACAAAATAGATTTTAAAATAACAAAACTGAACTCAAAGAAAAGTGCTCCAAGTGGCTGTAATATCCCAGCATTTTCTTTTCCCTACAGAGATATTTTAAATGACCTTGTGTGTGTTAGTCACTCAGTTGTGTCCGACTGTTTGCAACCCCATGGACCATAACCCACCAGGCCCCTCTATCCACTGGATTCTCCAGGCAAGAATACTTGAGTGGGTTGCCATTTCCTCCTCCAGAGCATCTTCCCAACCCAGGGATTGAACCCAGGTCTCCCACTTTACAGGCAGGGTCTTTACTGTCTGAGCCACCAGGGAAGCCAGGAATGCCTTTATCTGGCAGGAACTCTTTTCTAAGAATGTTACGATGATCAGCCCATCCTAAAAGAAAAGTCTGATAAGTAAGACTCTATATAAATTTAAAACTGCTTCATGGTAAAAGTTGGAAGACACTGTCAGGAGCCGGGAGACACACCTCCACGAAGTCAGAAGCCTTCAGTCAGTTCAAACGCCCTGCATCTCCAGATGCAGAACAGGAAACAGACGTTTCTCCATTACTGCTGCCTGGGTAGCCTCTCACTTCTATCCTCCCTTCCCAAGAGAGGTCTCAGAGGCGCTCGCTTGTTCCGACCTTCACCCTTCACCCAAAGGCGCCTCAGACTGTGGGAAATTTCCTCTCTTCCCAACCAGGGCAGCCTGTGGAACGTTTTCTCTCAGCGGGGTCAGCAGCCTTGAGTACCCCATCTTCTCTTCCCAGTCGTCCCTCTCCGTTTCTCTCAGGCCACCAGGAGGTGGCGCTCGACCTCCATTAGAATCCGCTTTGCCTCTGTCAGGCTTTGGAGGAGAGGGGACCTCAAGTCAATCAACACACCTTTTAAACGTTTACAGGTTGCTCTATTTCCTCTTTCAAAGCGGAAGGAGAATTTAGGGAGCAAATACATCCTGATACCTTCCATTAACTACTTCATTATAATGAAAATATGTCAATGAAGAAATTAGCTCTGCTCTTTAGCCACCCAGATGTTACCCTCTGGGCACGTTTGCTTTCCTGAGGCCACTTTGTCATCTCCAGCAGACACTCTGTCCCAGGACTGAGAGAATCTCCCCAAACTTAAGGCAACTGGAGGTCCTCTTCAGAGCACCTCACCTCACACTGAGCTGCCCCACTGCCTGTGTGTGATACCTGACGTGGGCACTTGTGTGTGCCCAGCCCAGCACAGCACCTGGCTGTGGGCACTGCATATATCCAGTGAACAGCTGTTGTTATGTGGCCAGAGCTTGAGGGTGCGAGGCCATTGCACCCAACTACTCTCAGAGCTGGGACTTGCCACTCCTGGCCCAGGGCTGTCCCAAACACGCCTGAGAAGTCTCATGAGTTTGTGAGCGCTGGCAACAGGGAAAAGGCAGGTACCCAGAGTAACTCTGTCTTTGGTGTTTATGGATTAAGAATAGAATTCAGAAAATCCAGCTGGATGTGTGCCCCCTCCCCAGAGAGCAACTCACCTGTTTTTGCCCCTGGTCTCTGCATTTGGCCCAGCATCCCCGTATCTGCTACCACCACCCACAGGACCTCCACACCAGAAAACCAGCCCCTCTCAGAGGATCTGGGAACACTTCATTTCACTTTGGTCAGAAAGTCCATTTTTATAGACTGTCAGTCATGTTTAAAACAAAAAGGTGAAAATATTACAAAACCAGGCTCAACTGTTTCTTCTTCTGAGAAAAGGAGTTAGAAATGTATTGTGAATGAATGAAATTTTTCACATTCTGTAACCTATAGGGTGAGAACCAAAAATTAAAGTGTGGAATAATGTGAAGGTTTCAACTTGGTTATTTTCTTTTGTGTCAGTCTTATTTTTTTAAGTAATATTTATTTACATGGACTTCCCTGGTGGCTCGGATAGTAAAGAATCTGCTTGCAATGCAGGAGACCTGGGTTTGATTCCTTCCCCTGGAGGAAGACATGGCAACCCACTCCAGTATTCTTGCCTGGAGAATCCCCATGGGCAGAGGACCCTGCCACGATACAAGTCCGTGGGGTTGCAAAAAGTCAGACACGACTGAGTGACTAAGCACATTTATTTACATATGGAAACAATTTTTTAAATCCATAAATTTACTGCCCAGAATACTTCTCTTGATTTTTTTAAATAAAGTTTTTATGTACATGTTGTTTGAAACATCAAACAGCACAGAAAGGTATAAAACAGGGAAAAAAGTGCCCCCTGTGCTAGCATCTAATACTATTAACTGTCTACATATTTTATATATCCTTCCAGCAAAAAGTGTAGGCACAATACCAAAACTTTTACGTATTTATATAATTTTTATTTAGAAAGGATTATACTATGTACAGTATACCCAACTATTTTTTTTAATGCTTATCAGAATCTATTAGAGGTCTCTTCATATGAATACACATAGATTTGATTCATTCTTTTAATAGCTGTATAGATCCCATTTTATGGCTGCACCATAATTTATTTTAAAAATTGTTAATATCCCCTGTTGATGAAATTCAGGATCTTTCCAATTGCATTGCTATTAAAATGAAGCTGTAATGAACATTCTTGTTTGTTTATCTTGGCTATTTTTGCAAATCTATCAACAGAGCAAATACAGATGTATGTAATTGTTAGGTCAAAGGGTATGTATATTTAAAATATAAAAAGGGCATGTATGTTTACATTTTTTGCTTTAAATATATTGCCAAGTTGTTCTAGGAAAATTCATACAAATCTGTACTCCAGCCGTTAGTGTATGAAAGTGACTGCTTCCCTAAGCCCTCATTGACATTCAGTTCAGTTCAGTTGCTCAGTAGTGTCCAACTCTTTGCAGCCTCATGGACTGCAGCACGCCAGGCTTCCCTGTCCATCACGAACTCCCGGAGCTTGCTCAAACTCATGTCCATTGAGTCAGTGATGCCATCCAACTATCTCATTCTCTGTCATCCCCTTATCCTCCTGCCTTCAATCTTTCCCAGCATCAGGGTCTTTTCAAACGAGTCAGTTCTTCCCATCCCATCAGATGGCCAAAGTATTAGAGTTTCAGCTTTAGCATCAGTCCTTCCAATGAATATTCAGTACTGATTTCCTTTAGGATTGACTGGTTTGATCTCCTTTCTGTCCAGGGGACTCTCAGAAGTCTTTTCCAATATGACAGTTCAAAAGCATCAATTCTTCAGCGCTCAGCTTTTCACTCTCCTCTTTCACTTTCATCAAGAGCCTTTTTAGTTCCTCTTCACTTTCTGCCTTAAGAATGGTGTCATCTGCATATCTGAGGTTATTGATATTTCTTCCGGCAATCTTGATTCCAGCTTGTGCTTCATCCATCCCAGCATTTCACATGATGTACTCTGCATATAAGTTAAATAAGCAGGGTGACAATATACAGCCTTGACCTACTTCTTTCCCAATTTGGAACCAGTCCGTTGTTCCAGTTAAGATCTTATCCGGTTCTAACTGTAGCTTTTTGACCTGCACGCAGATTTTTCAGGAGGCAGGCAAGGTGGTCTGGTATTCCCGTCTCTTGAGGAATTTTTCCAGTTTGCTGTGATCCACACAGTCAAAAGCTCTGGTACAGTCAATAAAACAGAAGTAGATGTTTTTCTGGAACTCTCTTGCTTTTTCTATGATCCAATGGTTGTTGGCAATTTGATCTCTGGTTCCTCTGCCTTTTCTAAACCCAGCTTGAACATCTGGAAGTTCGAGGTTCACATACTATTGTAGCCTGGCTTGGAGAATTTTGAGCATCACTTTGCTAGTGTGTGAGATGAGTGCAACTGTGCGGTAGTTTGAGCATTCTTTGGCATTGCCTTTCTTTGGGATTGGAATGAAAATTGACCTTTTCCAGTCCTATGGCCATTGCTGAGTTTTCCAAATTTGCTGGTATATTGAGTTCAGCACTTTAACAGCATCATCTTTTAGGGTTTGAAATAGCTCAACTGGAATTACATCACCTCCACTAGCTTTGTTCATAGTAATACTTCCTAAGGCCCACTTGACTTCTCATTCTGGGATGTCTGGCACTAGGTGAGTGATCACACCATCGTCATTAAGATCTTTTTTGTATAGTTCTGTATATTCTTGCCACCTCAATATTTTCTGCTTCTGTTAGGTCCATACCGTTTCTGCCCTTTATTGTGCCCACATTTGCATGAATTGTTCCCTTGGTATCTCTAATCTTCTTGAAGAGATCACTAGTCTTTCCCATTCTATTGTTTTCCTCTATTTCTTTGCATTGCACATTTAGGAATGCTTTCTTATCTCTCTTTGCTATTCTTTGGAACTCTGCATTCAGATGGGTATATCTTTCATTTTCTCCTTTGCAGCTTCTCCTTTTCTCCTTTGTAGCTTCTTTTCTTTTCTCAGTTATTTGTTAGGCCTCCTCAGACAACCATTTTGCCTTTTTGCATTCCATTTTCTTGGGGATGGTCTTGATCACACCTCCTGTACAATGTCACAAACCTCTGTCCATAGTACTTCAGGCACTCTGTCAGATCTAATCCCTTGAATCTATTTGTCACTTCCACTGTATAATCGTAAGAGATTTGATTTAGCTCATACCTGAATGGTCTAGTGGTTTTCCCTGCTTTCTTCAATTTAAGTCTGAATTTGGCAATAAGGAGTTTATGATCTGAGCCACAGTCTGCTCCTGGTCTTATTTTTGCTGACTGTATAGAGCTTCTTCATCTTTGGCTGCAAAGAATATAATCAATCAATCTGATTTTGGTGTTGACCATCTGGTGATGTCCATGTGTTGAGTTGTCTCTTGTGTTGTTGGAAGAGGGTGTTTGCTATGACCAGTGCGTTCTCTTGGCAAAACTCTGTTAGCCTTTGCCCTGCTTCATTTTTGTACTCCAAGGCCAAACTTGCCTATGACTTCAGGTATCTCTTGACTTCCTACTTTTGCATTCCAGTCCCCTATGGTGAAAAGGACATCTTTCTTTAGTGTTAGTTCTAGAAGGTCTTGTAGGTCATCATAGAACCATTCCGCTTCTTTGGCATTAGCGGTTGGGGCATAGACTTGGATTACTGTGATATTGAATGGCTTGCCTTGGAAATGAACAGAGATCATTCTGTCACTCTTGAGACTGTACCCAAGTACTGCATTTTGGACTCTTTGGTTGACTATGAGGGCTACTCCATTTCTTCTAAGGAATTCCTGCCCACAGTAGTAGATATAATGGTCATCTGAATTAAATTTGCCCATTCCAGTCCATTTTAGTTCATTGATTCCTAGAATGTCGATGTTCACTCTTGCTGTCTCCTGTTTGACCACTTCCAATTTATCTTGATTCATGGACCTAACATTCCAGGTTCCTATGCAATATTGTTCTTTATGGCATCGAACTTTACTTCCGTCACCAGTCACATCCACAACCGGGCATTGTTTTCACTTTGGCTCCATCTCTCCATTCTTTCTAGAGTTATTTCTCCATTCTTCTCCAGTGGCATATTGGGCACCTGCTGACCTTGGGAGTTCCTCTTTCAGTATCCTATCATTTTGCCTTTTCATACTGTTCATGGGGTTCTCAAGGCAAGAATACTGAAGTAGTTTGTCATTCTCTTCTCCAGTGGACCACATTTTGTCAGAACTCTCCACCATGACCCATCCATCCTGGGTGGCCCTACCTAATACCAAATTTTATAAATATCATTCCTGTTCATTTAGATACAGATTAAAAAAAATCAAATTCTGGGGTAATTCCATGGTGATCCAGTGGTTAAGAGTCTGTACTTCCACTCAGGGGGGCACTGGTTAGACACCTCATCCGGCTAAGATCCCTTGCCAGTGTTCTCCCAGACGCGTTGTCCACTCTTTCTCTTTTTCAAAATTATTTATCTGGCTGCACAGGTCTTAGCTGTGGCACCTGGGATTTAGTCCCCCAATCAGGAATCCAACTCCCAGTCCCCTCTGTTGGAAGCACAGAGTCTTAACCACTGGACCACCAGGGAAGCCCCCATTGTCCATTCTTCTCTGGAGACTCCCAAGGCTACAGGCGGCTGGCGGCCCTTTGACCACTCTCCCCTCCCTCAGAGTAGATCCTCTCAGCCCACCTCTCTCCCCTCGGTTCTCTGGTGGTTCAGGATTGAGAAGCACAGCCTTAGCCAGACAATCCCCTCTCCTGGCAGCAGCCCCGAGGCTGACTAGGGCTGGGAGGCACAGAGGAGGAGCCCAGCTTCCTTCCTGGCCCTGTCCCCACCAGGCTGTGTGACTTCGGACAGGACACCCAGCCTCTCTGGGGCCCTGCACCCTCCCTTGCCCCAGGAATCTGGTGGTGGTGGTGGTTCTCTGCTAGTGACAGGCTAGAAAGTTTTCTCCAGAACGTGCGCTCTCCCTTCGCCTCCCTCCCCTTTCCCCCTTTCCCTCTCCCCTCCCCTCAAATCTCCCGTCTCCCCTCCCCCGCCTCTCCTCTTCCCTCCTCCCTCCCCTCCCTCCCCTCCCTCTCCTCTCCCTTCCCCTCCCTGCAGAGTCACACTCCAGCCCCCTCCCTCCCCCCTCCACACCCTTCCCTCACACAGGTCCTGGCAGCACATCTCTGGATAAACTGCAAACAAAGAATGGGACCCAGGCCTCTGTCTGTTACTACCTCATCAGACATAGAGACTGCACAGATACCTTAGCAAGTTTGCAGGACATATTGCGGACGGTCTGACTTAAACTACAGGCTAAGCGATCTACACAGCATTCATTTGGCAGGTCCCAGGGGTCCCTCAAACTCAAACTTTCCCAGCTCTCATTTTTCAGAGGAACTGAAACCAAGATACAGTGAGTCCTCCTGTATCATGAGGGTTAAGAGAAGGGAGAGACCCGCCTCAGATGGAAGTCCCCTCTCCCAGCAGCCCTGGGGCTCCCAGGAGAGCCGGCGGGCAAGTAGCAGGCCAAGAGCTTCATTCAGTGGTCCTTGGAGTCTCCAGAGGAAGGCCGGGTAGGCCAACCAGCATGCCCGTGTTGGGCAACACAGACTGATACTGTGACAGGGAGGCTCCAGGGGCGGCAGTCTTGGGGACGCTTTCATATTCTCTATTTTTAACTTTTTCATAATGGTGTGTTTAATCAGAAAAAAAAAAAGATGGAGATAATTCCATTTTCTAAAAGTTGTTTGAGATTACAGGAAGAAGGGCGGTCGGTGCAGCTGCTACAGTGCCCACGGGCTCTGTGGAGGCTGGAGGGTGTTGCTGTGCCCCTGGGCCCAGAAGGACTCAGAAAGATACTTGCCTCCCGTGCTCCAGAGGGCTCACGGGAGGGCTCATGGGAGTGATTGTGTGAGGAAAGTGCTGATGACATCACTGGGGTCCCAGATGCCCACTGGTCCAGGCTGGATGGAGCAGGCGTCAGTGGAGTCAAGGGCACCCCAGCCGCCGAGGTTTTCCTTGGCTCAGGGGCAGCCAGAGGGGAGAAGACTGAGGAAGAGCCTGGGCTTCACCCACGCCCAGCCCAGGCTCAGGCCACGCCCATGGATCTGTGACCAGAAGCAGTTCCTGTGGCTGTCTCCACTCCCCTCCATAAGTCAGGCTGCCTGGATCAGGACTAGGGGCCAATAAGGGTCAGGACCGGGGGCCAGGAAGACAGGGTGTTGTGGGGTGGGCTGCAGGTGAGGAGGAGGGAAAGATAGATAGGAAGAGACTGCAGGACGGGGCAGAGACAGAAAGACACTCGGAAAGACTCAGACATACACGCTGAGGGACACTGAGAGTCACAACACAGAGAAAGGCAGCGTCAGATGGAGGGACAACAGAATGAGGGGGAGAGAGACAGAGAGAGCTAAGAGCTGCACCTTCGTTCCATTTGCTTCCTAGGAGCAGACAGAGGGGCAGGTGCAGGTCAAGGCCTGGGCGGAGAGGACAAAGCTAGAGATGGAAGCAGGGTGAATGAGTGTCAACATCACAGAGAACAAACCTCTGCCGCCCTTGCAGTGTGCTTGGCACCCTGCTGGAGGCTGCAGGGACAGGCAGGTGTGAGTGCAGGTCCTATCCTAGCTGGGAGACACACCCTACACCTGGGAGGCAGGAGTAGCAGGCAGGAGCGGCCTTTCCAAGAGCCAAATGGGAGGAGAGGCTCCCGAGAGCTGAGGTCGCCAGGGGCAGCTTGCTGAAAGGCCTCATCTGAGCTGCCTCTTGCAGAGTAGGTGGGAGGAAGCGGCATGGGTTCTCTAGGGGAAGAGGCATCTGCAAACGTGTGGAGGTGAGAAGACACTTCTGGGTTCTGTCAGGAGGGCCTTGAATGTCACAACAAGGAGGCTGAGGGGGCCCGGCCACACTTGAGCAGAGGAGTGATGTAGTAGGACCTGTGCTTTAGGGAGACCTGAGCTAGCCAGTGGCCAGACCTGAAGGGCAGCAGAATAAAGTGGAGGAAAGGGTCGCAGGCACTCGCTGAGCCCCGACCCCGTCTCCCAACACCCCTCATCTGACACTACAGTCAAGCAGCCCCAAACTGGCTGCTTCTCACCTCCATGCCCTTGACCAGGCAGTACCCTCCATCTAGAAGGCCTCCCCTTCCCCAACCCGGGCAAACACTGAAACAGTTTAAATGTCCTTCAAGAGACTTCTCTCGCAGGATGGCTGCAGGCAGAGTAAGGCGCCCCTCCTGGCTCCTCCCAGCACAAAAACCAATGTGAAAACTCCCTGGGCTCAGCGGAGCTAAGTCATGTTCTTTACCAAAAGCCAGAAAATGTAACTGGCTCCATCAGTGCCACGGCTTTAACCACACCCAGAATTTGCCTGTCCCCCATGGGCAGCCCCACCAGCTGTCCAGCATCAGTATCTAAACCCTGAAGAAAGGAAGGAATCGGCTGGGGAGGGTTGGGGGGACAGGGTGGGGCCCATTTGCCTAGAGGTGCTGTGGGCTGGCTGGTTATACAGCAGTGACTCATCTCCCAGAGAGGAGGGGAGCAGTGGGGGACCATTGGGCCGGGCAGGGGAGCCTGTAGAGAAAGCCTGCCTCTGCCTCACACCCTTGGCAGGACGCCGTCTCCTCCTGGCCCCCTCAGGCCCTTGGAAGAGAAGGAAGAACCTCTTGCAGCCCCTGGCTTGCCCCCACTGTGGCTGGCATTGACTAGGAAGGCAGCTGAAGCCTCCCTGCCCCCCACCCGCCTCTGCCCCCCACCCAGGCCGCGGCCATGGATAAATTCCGCACCCTCTTCCAGCACTTCCAGTCCAGCTCTGAGTCGGTGATGAACGGCATCTGCCTGCTGCTGGCCATGGTTACCGTCAAGCTGTACTCCTCGTTCGACTTCAACTGCCCCTGCCTGGCGTGCTACAACACCCTCTACGGACTGGGCCTGCTGTTCACGCCCCCGATCGCCTTGTTCCTCTGCGGCCTCCTGGCCAACCGGCAGTCCGTGGTGATGGTGGAGGAGTGGCGCCGGCCTGCCGGGCACCGGAGGAAGGACCCGGGCATCATCAGGTGCAGTCCCACCCCCCTCCAGCTCCCCGTGGGCGTTGTTAGGGGTTCCCCCAACTGCATAAGCACTGCCAGGGGCTCCCCAAACCCCAGTGACCCCCATGGGTATGGTCAGAGCTCCCCCAGGAACCCCCACAGGCACCCTACTTTCATATGTTCCCCCTGCTCTCCCCCAGAAAATGATACCAAGGCACCATCAGTTCACAGAGACAGATTTGCCAGTCTCCACTCTGGAAACAGATATTTCTGATCCTGTTGTCTGTCACCTTTCCATGCCCAATGATAAAGATGCGTGAATGACAGGACTCCTAAGAATTATCCAAGTCACGTCTGTCCTGCTGGCCATGGATTATAACTCCCCACATGCATGGAGGACCATCCCATGATGTGCATACTGTATTGCACATATGAGGGGCATAGTTGGCTTGAAGGCTGCATCCCATCTCCTGCAAGCTCCCAGAGGGCAAAGACCTCATCTGCTATCACTGTGTCCTTAGACCCTGGTCAGTGCCCTGTATCAAGAAAAGCTGAGGGGAATTCCCTGGAAGTCCAGTGGTTAGTACTTGGCACTTTCACCCTTTCACTGCTGTGGCCTGGGTTCAATTCCTGCTCAGGGAACTCAGATCCTGCAAGTCATGTGACACAGCTGAGAAAAAGAGAGAGAGAGAAGAAAAGCTGACGGACTTTAGCAATTTATAATACTCCCTGGCCAACAGCGAGCCAAGCTTTGTGCCAAGTACTGTGTGTGCACAGCCTCTGAATTCTTACCTCGGCCCTGGGTCTCTTCCTGTCTTGGATCCATTTTTAAGGATGGGAGACCTAAGGCACAGAGAGTTTAAGTCACTTGGCTGAGCTCCCACAGCAAGGAAGAGGCTCAGATTCAAATCAAACCCAGAACCGCTGCCCTGAGTGTTTTAGACAAAATACCTAAGTGCTCTGGATCCACAGGCAGTGGTAGGAGGGCCTTGGTGGGTTTTAGTTCACTTGTGATCTTCTCCTCTCCCCTATTGATATAGACAAATGGGGTGTTCTCAAGGGCATGTTATGTAACTTCATAACAAGTCTTTGGTTCCACCTTCTAACTACCTTGCCCCCATAGAAAATGCTGGAGCCACCCCTGCCTACAACATATTTATAATTCTCCACCAGGTAGGCCATGTACACACACACACATACACACAGCCGGCGCACACCATCCTATGTTTTGTATACAACCCGCCTGCCAATACAGGAGACATAAGAGACCCAGGTTCGATTCCTGGGTGGGGAAGATCCCCTGGAGGAGGGCATGGCAACTCACTCCGGGATTCTTGCCTGGAGAATCCCATGGACAGAGGAGCCTGGTGGGGTACAGTCCACGGGGTCACAAAGAGTCAGACACAACTGAGCTACTGAGCACATGCGCAAGTTAAAAACACCTGCGTTCTGTGCACAAGTGGCCTCTCTTTGATGTTCCCAGGGGCTCCCGGCTCCCTGTGATTCAGCCACGCAGGGAGGCTTTTCCTCTGGGGTCTCGTGGTTCCAGCTCCACTGGGCTCCTGTCCTGTGACCAACACCCAATTCAGGCCACTAGACATAGTAGGTCAAAAGAGGCACCTGGGGACAATCAGAGGCTCCCTGGACACTGCAGGGAGGTGTGAAAGTGCCGTCTCTGGGCAGGTTATTCCACAGGACCCTCTTAGCTTAGGGTCCCCAAAAAGCAGGTTCTGGGAAGAAGTGATAATAAGGAGACAACTGGGGCTCAGTCCTTCGAGGAGCCTAAGGGAGTGGGTAGAACCCACCTCAAAATCATCCCACTAAGGGTCCCGGACGCTGGGGCATTAAACTATCAGGCCCTGCCCTCTGGGATTGAGGTCGATTTGGGTACATGAACCCTCCAGGCCACCCCCCACTGGGAGCAGGGACTCCTCTGAAGCCCCAGACAGAGCCATGCAGGGGGTTAAAGTCAGAGGTCTTCAGGCCCTCCATGTGAATAGAAACTACCCACCAAAGCTCTAGATGCTTCTGGCCTGAGCAGAGCACTAGCAGAGTCTGCTACAAAGGCTCGGGCAGGACTAATACCAGCTCCCCAGTGTTCCAGTCCCAGGGCTCCCAGGACCCCAGCTCTGCTTCTCCCCCACCCTCTGCTGCTCGGGCCTCTGCAGGGGGAGCTGCAACCCTCCCTTTGGGGTAACCATGCACCATCCTGGGAAGTTCATCCTCACATCCCCCCTGTAGCCTTCCTGCTGTAGCTGAATTCCAGCTGCCCTGTGTTCCCGCTCCCTTCCTCTGTTCCCAGGTACATGTGCTCCTCTGTACTGCAGAGAGCGCTGGCCGCCCCCCTTGTCTGGATCCTACTGGCCCTCCTCGATGGGAAGTGCTTCGTGTGCGCCTTCAGCAGCTCCGTGGACCCTGAGAAGTTTCTAGACTTTGCCAACATGACCTCCAGTCAGGTGCAGCTCTTTTTGGCCAAGGTGCCCTGCAAGGAGGATGAGCTGGTCAGGAACAGCCCCGCTCGGAAGGCTGTGTCTCGTTACCTGAGGTGCCTGTCACAGGTAATTTGGGGCGGGGGGTGTCTTCTCCCTGCCCTGGGAAATGTCCTGCACTGGTTCGGAGGGGCACGGGGTGAGGAGGTATACATGGTTTCCTGAGGCCCCCCCTCCCAATGCTAGAGACACAACCGCAGAGCATGTGGTCCCTTGGAGGGGGGGTGATCAGAAACATGACCCACACACAGGACAGTGTCAGGCCTTAGGAAGTGGGCACTTTGCCATCAACACTGACTCACCTGAGGGCAGAGACCAGGTGTCCATACCCTTCTGGAATCAGCTAGGCTCATCTCCAGGTTGGATGGCAGGAAAACGCTGCAGATATACTGCACTACCCTGCCCCCACCCCATACACGTATTCTGCCCACCCCTCAGAAATAACACTAATTACCATTTATGAGGCACTTATGTGTCAGGCACTGTGTTAAGCATTTCACATGCATTACTTCATTTAATTCTCAAAACTGCCCTATGAGATAGATGCAATCACGATTGTCCCACTTTGCAGATGAGGAAACTGAGGCTCTGAGAGTTTAGTTCACAAGGCCAAAGGCACACAGTTTGTAAGAGGCTGGGCAGGAATCTAAAATGCCATTCCTCCAAACCCTCCCCTACTATGCAGGTCCTGCCCAGATGCTTGGCTCCCCACGGAGCACAGAATCCATTATCCTGGGAACAAACCCCAGCCCAAGCTCCAGATCCCACCCTCACCACTGCCAGAGCCCTACTTGGGCTGTGTCTCCCCAAAAGTGTTTACACGCTCCCACCACGTGCAGAGCATCACTGGAGATACACCCTAGCTCTTCGGGGTGTCGGAACAGGCTCATGACAAATGCAGGCCCATGGAGTGGCAAAGAGAAGTGCTTGGGACACACTTGATTCTGCTTCAGACTGTGACCTCGGCCGTGAGCCCATTTCCCTCTGGGCCTTGGGTTCTCCTGCAAAATAAGTGGAGGTTCGGTCTACTCACCTTGATGTCCCTGTGGACGTAAACACTGTAGACTAGTTCACTATCACCGGAAAGACTGTAGAATCCTCAGACCAGGGTTTGAGTCCTGTCTCAGCTGTAAATAATCAGTCACATTAAATGCTCCTCCAAGTAAAATACTCACGAAAGCATTTTAAACTTAGAGAGGGGCGAGGGGAGGGAGGGCCTTGTGAGAGGCCAGGCAGAGAGCTTTGTCAATCACATCTACAAATGATAAGGATTCAAATAAGTCTTGTGGTTTAGAGGATGATTTCTCTGCTCCAGGTCTATAAAGTTGCTCTAGTCCTAGGCGATGTCTCAATACCTTTGGCTGGGCAGAGAGGAGGGCCAGGAGCTGGCCAGGTTGGGGAGAATTACTTCCAGCTTCTCTTTACTCTTGGCCTGGAACACTGTTTCCTGTTTACATCTTGTAAACTATCATCAGCCTTTAGGTCTCAGCCTCAACTTTACTGCTCTCTGAGGCCTCAAATTCAGGTCAGGTGTCCCCTCTCTGAATTTCCATGACCCAAGATACATCCCTCAACATGGCACTTAGCCAGTCACCACCTATGTCATTGTAACTTCCACTAAAGTGTTCGCTCTATGAGAGCAAAGACTGAGCCCTCTGTCTCCCCAAGAATAAAGGATGGATGGATGCATAGATGGGATGGATGCACATATATAAGCATGGATGAAGAACCAGATAAAAAGATGGAAGGATGATGGGTGGATGCACAGATGAATGGATGGGAGTGCAAGGAAGGCAAAACTACCTCCACCCAATGTAGGTTTTCAGCTGAGACTGTAACAAAAAGAGATTAACAGGAGGAAAATAAACGGTTTATTATTGTGTGCAGTGCTCATCAGGCAGGGGGAACCTACAGCAGAGTCACTCTAAGCGGTGGCTTAGAACTGTGGCTTATATAGCGTCTTCAGCTATGAACAATACCTTTGTAGAGAAATGTCAGGACAAAGGAAAGCAGCTTTATGCTTCCACGGGTGGAAACTGTGGGAAGATAAATAAATACATGGGAGGAAACTAAAGGAGTAGGGTGTGTTTGTTCGGGAGGAAGGCAGGGGGGAATAAATAACAAGTGGATTGATGACTGGATAGAGATAAATGGAAGCAAAGATGAGAGTATGGAAACCTGAATGGATGGGAGGATAGATGGTTGGATAGGGGGATAGGGACAGATAGGAGCATGGTTGAGAGGGTAGCTTGATAGGAAGACAATAGATATATAGTCAGATAAGAGGATGGATGACGGGATGGGTGAGAGATGGATAGAAAATGGATGGAAGGAGAAATGAATGAATGGGAGAGAGGATGGATGGAGTTAGTTGGTAGAACGGATGACTGAATTGGAAGGCGGATAGATCTGAAAATGGATGGAAGGGATGAGTGAAGGGAACACCCTTGCCACGCTGTACAATATCTGTGTGCCTGAATGCTTACCTTAGCGCTCCCCGCCCTCTAGGCCATTGGCTGGAGTCTCACCTTGCTGCTGATCGTCCTGGTCTTCCTGGCGCGCTGCTTGAGGCCCTGCTTCGACCAGACCATCTTCCTGCAGCGCCGATACTGGAGCAACTACGTGGACCTGGAGCAGAAGCTCTTCGACGAGACGTGCTGTGAGCACGCGCGGGACTTTGCGCACCGCTGCGTGCTGCACTTCTTCGCCAGCATGCAGAGCGAGATGCGGGCGCGGGGGCTGCGCCGGGACTCTGCGGGTAGGGGTCCGGAGACCCCTGAGAGGCCCGAGCCCCCAGACTGCCTGGACAGCGGAAGCGGGAAGGCCCACCTGCGCGCAGTCTCCAGTCAGGAGCAGGTGGACCGCCTCCTAAGCGCCTGGTACTCCAGCAAACCACCACTTGACCTCACAGCATCCTCTGGGCTCTGGGGGTGCGGCCTCAGCCATCGCGCCCCCACAGTGGTCCCGGGCACCAGGGCGTCCCCACACACCGACGTGTAAGGACCCAGACCACGTCCTCACATAAAATGCCCACACTGACAAGGAGTGGGGACCCCACGGCCGGGCGGCTTAACCCTTGTCAGCCTCCTTCCCCAAAACAGCCCAGCGCCTGGCCTAGTTTCTGGGCATGGCCTCTTGTGTGCGCTAAAGCTGTGGTTCACAAACTTCACTGTGCTCACCTGTTCACCTGGACTCTTGTCAAATGCAGATTCTGATTCAGTCCATCTAGGACCAGGGCCGAGACTGCATTGCTAAGGAGCCTCTCATGCTTCTGGTCAGTGGACCAAACTCCAAGTAGAGTAAGAGTCTAAACAGATCTGTGCTGGGTGCTAGGTCCTAGATGTCCATATTCTAAATCTAAAATAATAATAATGACAACAGCACCTGCTTGTATGATGCTTACTATGTACCAGGCACTGCTCTGACTTCTCTCCATATATAACTCATTTAATCTTAATGATAATCTGACGAGGTAGGATGATGACTAGCCCCATTTTTTAGAGAAGAAAAGTGAGGCGTTAAAGGTTAAGGTGGCTGAGGTCACCCATATAAGAGCTGAAATTTGATCTCAGGACATCAGCTCTAGAGTCTGCTCTGAACCACTACATTAGTCCTCTAGACTCTGTGTGTGTGTGTGTGTGTGTGTGTGTGTGCATGCACGCCTGCATGTTCTAGACTGTGTGTGTGTGTGTTTTCAGGGCCGTGGCTGGGTTTCCTGCAGCCTCCAACAAGGTTCTCTGAGTGAACTCATCAAACTCTGCTTGAGAATTCTTCTCAAAAGTACAAATTAGTGTCTCTTGCTGACTACTGCAGATGAATAGCTTTATATCTTTGCAGGGGGATTTTTCTGTTTCTGAATGTCAAGGGGGTGCTGACCCTTCCAGCTCCCATCTTCTCAAGTTCCACCAATTCTATTCTAACCAACCAAGGCCAAGCAGCCCTTCAGGTGCAGCTCCTTTGTCAGCCCAGCCTTCTGCTCACCTCCAGCCAGCAAGCACTTCCTCCGTCACCTCTCCACTCACCACCCTCCTCGCCACCTGCAGCCTGACCCCTGAGCTTGACCTTGCTTTCTAAGGCTGCTTCCTATGCGAGGTATCCCAGGGGCATCTACCCACTGCCCTCAGCAAGAAGCTGGCACCATGGTAAGAATTTCCCTAGGGATACGAGGAATGGACCAGATCTGCAAGTCAGGGATGTCCAGGCAGCCCTAGACATCTCCATTGAACAAACACCCCAGGTGATTCTGCAAAATCCAGTGTTTAAAAACCTCTGGACCAAGTGTGGGTGTAGGGTCTGACTCGGGGATGAAGACCCTCGAAATACCAGGGTTAAATCTTCCTGGAAGAACTGCCTCTCAGTCTCTGGCAGCCCAAACAGCAAGGGCTGGGGAAGATCTATTCTGTGAGCTCCTCTGGGTCTCTGCCCTTCCCTGATGACTCATCACCCCCACCCCCCCACATACACATCCTGTTATTGCCTCTGTCAGCACAACAGTGCCTGGTGACCACAAACATGCACTAGGCTCACTCTATGCTTTACTGGTAATGAGGGCATGGGGGTTAGTACAGGGGTCCTGGAGCCCAGCTCCCTCCATATCAGGCAATCTCTGCTCTCCTGGGTGCTTGCCAAAGGGCCTGGGAGGACCAGACTGTCCATGCAGCCCAGTCTTTCCCCTGCTACCTTGCTGTGGTCAGGCCATGCAAATATCTAAAATGGTACTGGGCAGGGCAAGATTCAGGCAAAGTGTTAGCAGGGATTGGTGGGGGAGGGAGGAGGCAGACCTTGGACATGATCCAGTCAGCAGGGCCGAGTGCCCAGCCCAGGGAAAGGAGGCTCAGGGACCCCACCTTGGGCTTTAAAGAAGCAGTATCTGGACCAGTAAAGGGCCACTGACTGCAATCAATGCCCTTGCCTTCTTCTATTGAGCCTACTGCATAGAAAGCACTGTGCTGGGGAGGAGGGAAGGAAGAATATACAGACGATTTATATTGCCTGGCCTGCAAGGAACTCACTCTCTACTAGAGGGACCGAGATGGGTACAGAAATCATTACAACCCAAAGCAAAAGGTGTAAAGTGATATGATAGCGCCAAGCTGTGTGCTGCAGAGATTCAGCATGAAGAGTAGTGGCTCCAAGCTGAAAGAATCAGAAGGATGTCATTACAATGGGCCTTAAAGGATGGGGGCGGGGGTTTGACAAGTCGAGAGGGATGGGGGTGGGGGAGCAGAGCATCTACAAGGAGGAAACAGAACAAAAGCAAAGAACTGGGAAACGGCAATGTTTGGTTCACTGATTCACTCAGCAAACATTGATGGAATGCGTAGAGCACCAAAGAGCAGGAAAGGCATCGTCCTATCTTAGTGGAGATTCCAGTCTGAAGGGGAGATAAGACATGAGCCAGAGAACAAACAACCAAGTGCAGGGTGTGTGGTCTGGCCTGGCCAAAGTGAAGGACCCCAGAAGGCCGAGCAGTCTATTCCAATGAATCCCACCAAGAGATGCTTTCTGAGCCCCACATCCAGTGGCACCTTCTTGGATCCTCAGCCTTTGATAGCCCTCAAATGCCTCCTTACCCTATTCAGTCCCCAGATGACATGGTTTCAAACCCCAAACCTCTTTGCCATCATCCATGCACACCACCATTTACTCATATCCTGGGAGAGAGAGAAGCCTTGTGTAGTGCATGCCACTCCATCTGGGGGTGAGGGACCCAGGTGGCAGGCTGCCACCTGCTCCCCTCCCAGGAGATCAGCCCTCATGGGTGCTCATGCTCATTGCTCAAGTCTCCTTCAACTCTGGGAGACAGTCCTTCTGCACACACCCTGTTCACAGGGCCTCTCTTCTGGGAGACACGGTGACCAGCTGGGCAAGGCAGAAATGTACTGTAAGAGTGACTTTGGCTGTGTTAGTCCCCTGTCTCATATGGTCTGGGCAGCCGCGGTTCTTGCCTGAGAAGTGGAAGATGGTGGCATCCTTGAGGGTTTTGCTCAGGTCTTTGAGTCTATCCTACAGGTAAGTGCTTTCAGGCAGAGTCAGAAGGCAGAATGATACTCCACCTGGCAGTGATCCCTGAAGCTGCAGGAATGGATACACCAGCGAGAGAGAGAGACGGAGTGAGAAGAGGAAAGACTGAGACCTTTAGAGCTTTGGGGGAGAAAGCCGGGGCAGCAAGTGAGAATAAGGAATCACAGAGGCAGAGGTTCTGTAAGAATGCCAGGGGGGCAACCTGGTGCTCTGTGACAACCTATAAGGGTGGGGTGGAGCGGCGGGTGGGAGGGAGGTTCAAGAGTGTTAGGACATCTGTGTACTTATGGCTGATTCACGTGGTTGCATGGCAGAAACCAACACAACATTGTAAAGCAATTATCCACCAATGAAAAAAAATTTTTAATTATGTTTTGAGAGCCAAAACTGATCAGGTTTTGACTATTTCATTCAATCCATGCCTTGATGACATAAGATTTTACTAGATGGACTCTAAGACCCTTCCCAGCACTGGCATTCTATGGTTCTAAGAGTCCATTCTTGGTAATATCTAAATAATCATTAGAGTCATAGAGATTTGTACTTTCTGGGGGAACAGAATCAGTCAATAAACAAGAAGCTTTTTTTAAAAAAAGAATGCCAAGGAGGAGTGAATTTCAAGATGAGGGAATGAATGAATGAAAGTTGCTCAGTAGTGTCCAACTCTTTGTGACCGCATGGATTATACAGTCCATGCAGTTCTCCAGGCCAGAATACTGGAGTGGGTAGCCTTTCCCTTCTCCAGGGGATCTTCCCAATCCAGGGATCAAACTCAGGTCTCCTGCATTGCGGGTGGATTCTTTACCAGCTGAGCCACAAGGGAAGACCAAGAATACCGGAGTGGGTAGCCTATTCCTTCTCCAGGGGATCTTCACAACCCCAGAATCAAACCGGGATCTCCTGCATTGCAGGTGGATTCTTTACCAACTGATCTATCAGGGAGGCCCTAAAGATGAGGGAAGGATGAGCAATGAATCCAGAGCTTCAGGGAAACCAGCAGTGGAAACGCAGGGGATTGAGCGAAAATCACGGGTTCTTGGTAACCTTTCAGGGCAGGGGAATGCTCCCTCAGGGAGGTGGTCCTGGGAAACCAGATGCATGGGTTTCTGTAGGAATCATCTAAATCCCTGGGCACCCACCCAGCCTCATAAAGGACGAGTGGGAGGTCTGGAGCATGCTCTCGTTTAGAATATTGACATGGAGGAGGGCACCAGGACCCAACCACTATGATGGGAGTCAAGGAATCCATACCTCTCTGCTGAGAGCCCACCTCTGCCCAACTCTTTGAGGTCGAATGAAATGAGTTCTCCTTGAAGCTTGATCAGCTCTCACATCGGGGAGGGCCAGAAGGCTATGGGAAGAGGAGAGCGGCCCTGAGGCTCTAGAGAAGGGCAGTAGGAGATGGCTGGGGTGGCCGATGGTAGCAGAATAGAGGTCACACTGGTCTGCCAGTGGCTATCGCCGTGGTGGTGAGCTTTGAATGGACACCAGCCTTTCCTGCCCACCCAGCCGGCATATAACGGGGGGCCTGCTCTTCAGCCCTTCTTACTCTGCTCACAGAAGCTGACAGAGCCAGAGCAGTGAGGACTGTCATATCCTAATTGTGTCCAGATTCCTGCCTCCTCACAAATTCATCTTGGTCCAAGGCTCACTTCTCTCCTTTATTCACTTACTGGGGTATTCGTTCAAATAGTCAGCACTTGTTAACTGAGCCTCTCTTACACCAGGCACACTGTTCTGAGCCCCAGGAACACAGCAGGAAAACAAAACAGATGTGGGCCTTTATGGTCCGATGGGAGCTCTGGATATTAAACAAACACACCCTCCAAAACACATTACTAACTGAGATCAGTGCTGTAAAGAGGAAGTACATGGGTCGGGTGGAGGGCATGAAAGCCTTTGTCAGCAGGACTCAACTAAGCTAAGGGTTCAGGATCTTCTCTCAAGAAAGGCAACCTACTGAATAGAAGATATTTACAAATGATATCCCAGTAAGGGGTTACTATCCAAATGATACAAAGAACTCACACAACTCAAGGTCAAAAAAGCAAACAACCTAACTTAAAAAATGGGCAGAGGACCTGAATAGACATTTTTCCAAAGAAAAGATATATATGGCCAACAGGCACGTGAAAAGATGCTCAACATTATGAATAATCAGGAAAAGGCACATCAAATCCGCAATAAGACGTCACCTCACATGTGTCAGAATGGCTATTAGCAAAAAGACAACAAATAACAAGTGTTGGTGAGGGTGTAAAGAAAAGGGAACCCTTGTGCACTGTTGGTGCAGCCACTAGGGAAATAGCAGAGAGATTTCTCCAAAAGTTAAAAATAGAACTACTATATGATCCAGCAATTCCACTCTTGAGTATTTATCTGGGGAAAAAAAAAAAAAAGCACTCATATTTTAGAGTGACAAGAACCAAAACTCAGTTTCATGCATTTCTTATCTTTGAGACTTATTTCCATGAGCCAACATCCCTATGTTCATTGCAACATTATTTTCAAGAGTTAAGATATGGAAGCAACCTAAGTGCCCATCAACAGATGAATGGATAAAGAAGATGTGAAATATGTATATATAACAGAATATTACTCAGTCATAAAAAAGAATGAAATCTCGCCATTTGCAACAACATGGATGGGCCTAGAGAGTTCTATGCGAAATGAAATAAGTCAGAGGAAAGACAAATACAGTATGATTTCACTTATGTGGAGAATCTACAAAACAAATGAACACATGTCACAAACAGAAAGAGAGTCATTGATATAGAAAACAAATAGTGCCTAAGGGGAGAGGACTTATGGGAGGAGAGAAATAGGGAAGGGAGATTAAGAGGTGCAAACTTTTAACTGCAAAATAAATGAATATTCATTCAAATATTCAGCACTTGTTAACTGAGCATCTCTTACACCAGGCACACTGTTCTGAGCCCCAGGAACGTAGCAGGAAAACAAAACAGATGTGGGCCTTTATGGTCCGATGGGAGCTCTGAATATTAAACCAACACACCCTCCAAAACACATTACTAACTGAGATCAGTGTTGTGAAGAGGAAGTATACAGGTATGAAATGTACAGTATGGGAAATATAGCCAATAATTGTGTAATATCTTTGTATGATGACAGATGGTGATAACTTACCATGGTGACCATTTTGAAATGTATAGAAACATCAAATCTCTATGCTGCATACCGAGAACTAACCTAGTGTTGTTGGTCAATTATACATCAAAAACAAACAAAAGAATGGGTGGAGACCAGAGGCACCTGTTTGCACTGGTGTCTAGGGTCAAAGAGAGAAAGATGAAAAAGAGCAGAGACAATAGTAAGAGGTAAGGGCTTCTATGCCAGAACTCAATCACATGACCCTAAGCCACATGAAACAGGGGCAGGAATTGTACGGAAGGCCATGAAATATTTGCTGGGCACTACTATTTTTTGTCACAATGTACAGCCTCCAGTACAGTTTGATTGATGCAGAAGAGAATAGCACTCTGTCCTTGTCAGTTAAAGCCCTCATGCCTCTGATAAAACAGCCTGACAGTCCTTGAGCCACCCCGGCAGCCCCATCTGACTAATGGCCCGGTGCCCCACCAGTTGCTGGATGAGCGCTGTGCGCTACACACACACTCATGCTGTCCTATGCAAATGAGGCATTTTCCTAAAGTACAGCATCCGCTCTCCAGAGGCCCCCTTTGCATCCTGCTTTTCATGACACTTAACTCTTTCAAGGTGGAGGGAACTCATCAGCGCTGGGCTGGGTGCCCAGACGGCACTGCAGAGGGCAGGAGGAGAAGGGGCTGGTGCACACCCCAGTGGCGGCCGTGGTTGGGTTTGCTGTCAACACACTGAAACGTTTGAGTAAGGCTATGATATCCTGCTTTCCATATACACCCAGTCATGCTCAAGGAGTTCAGGGGAGAAGTGGTGAAGACACAAAGCATGGCTAAGTTACTACCACATACCCTGCCACAGTCGGCAGGGTAATGGGCTCCCAAAGTCCACCAAGGGTCCCCTATCTCCAGAATGTGTTACCTGCAATAGGGACTTGGCAGATATGATTCTGCTGAAAAGCTTGAGATGAGGAGATGATCCTAGATTAGCCAGGTGGGAGGTTCCCAATCTTCCTCAGATCCCAGTGCGTCATGACATTGGTCAGTTTGGTACATGACACTGGGGCAAACCAAGGGAATTTGGAGATACCTTTTGAGAGCCTGTTGGGAAAAAGGCAATTATATTGCTATCTTCTTGATCTAATATAATTATGAGAATAAGATGGAAGATGTAAAACAAAGTATTAGGAAAGATATTAAATATTGAATTGATACAAAACATTAAAATGGAATCTCCCAGACTTCTTAAAATGAGAAATTTGAGCTTTCTTCAGTGAACACAGCTTTTTAACATTGGACTTCTTGCATGAAATGACCACAGGCGATTCTCACTCAACAGTTTTTTACAAAATTTTTAAATTTTATTTTGTAAACTTTTTTTCTTAAAATTAACAGATAACATTATATTAGTTTCAGATGTAAAACATAACTAGTCATTTGTATATTGTTAAATGTTCCCCACAATAAGTCTAGGTAACATCCATCACCATGCGTGGTTAAAAAAAATTTTTTTTATGATGAGAACTTTTAAGATCTACTCTCTTAGCAACTTTCAAACATACAATACAGTATTATTAACCATAGTCACCATGGCATCTGGTCCCGTCACTTCATGGCAAATAGATGGGGAAACAGTAGAGACAGTGACAGACTTTATTTTTGGGGCTCCAAAATCACTGCAGATGGTGACTACAGACATGAAATTAAAAGATACTTGCTCCTTGGAAGAAAAGCTATGACCAACCTAGAGAGCGTATTAAAAAGGAGAGACATGACTTTGCCCACAAACATCTGACTAGTGAAAGCTATGGTTTTTCCAGTAGTCATGTATGGATGTCAGAGTTGGACTATAAAGAAGGCTGAAGGCCAAAGAATTGATGCTTTTGAACTGTGGTGTTGGAGAAGACTCTTGAGAGTCCCTTGGACTGCAAGGAGATCAAGCCAGTCAACCCTAAAGGAAATCAGTCCTGAATATTTATTGGAAGGACTGATGCTGAAGCTGAAACTCCAATACTTTGGCCACCTGATGTGAAGAGCTGACACATTGGAAAAGACCCTGATGCTGGGAAAGATTGAAGGCAAGTGGAGAAGGGGATGACAGAAGACGAAATGGTTGGATGGCATCACCAACTCAATGGACGTGAGTTTGAGCAGGCTCCGGGAGATGTTGAACGACAGGGAACCCTGGCGTGCTGCAGTCCATGGGGTCGCACAGAGTTGGACACAACTGAGTGACTAAACAACAACAAAGGAGATGATAAAACCAATTTTTACAGCCACATAAGCATCTACAATGGCCTGAATGGTATGTAAAGACTAACATTCATTGACTTTCTATAACTGTCATTACAATTCTAGTGATCATGAGAATAATGGATTTAGAATCTAATCAAGCTGTTTTTATTCCAAGTATTTTAAAATCACACTGAAGTTAGGATTTGCAGTGTATATGTGTTTAGAGCAGGCACCTGAAGTCAATTTGGGTACCATGAAAAGGGTACATCAGCTACAAATAGAGACCCATGTCCACTACAGATGGAAGACAGAGATTCCAGACAGCCTCTTGGAGCCACACTCCTGCTGGGCTCCCAGCCTCCTGGGTCACCTCACCCCACATTCCACACTGGGGGCTGTGTGCCAGGCTCTGCCCGCCGCTCAGACCTTTTGTCAGCCGTCTGCATCGATGCAGCAGTAGATGCAGAAGGGTGGGCACCCCCTTTGCGGGGTCTCTCTCACCTGCTGTCCATCGGTGCCCCTCCTAGGCATCCTCTAACAGGGTCCTCCAGTGGCCACCAGCCTGAGTGCTCCAGTTACCCAAGGCCCAGCTTGAGGGCTGATGGGAGCAATATCCTTCCCCACCTGTATTCTACTTGTGACATGCTAGCATTGAGAAGAAAGCCAAAAAAATAAAAAATGCTTCCCCCACTCCCCTCACCTCCCCACTCCCACCTGGCCTGGGTTCAAATCCCGCTCTTCCACCCACAAGTTGTGTAGCCTTTAGCTGGCGTCGGGGAGAAAGAAACCTGTCCTCTACGCTCCTGGTTCTTCTGACTGGTTTAAGAATTAAATTGAAACAAGACAAATTAACAGGAGAAAATCAAATTTAATTTCATATGTATGGAAATCCCACATACATGAGAGATTCAGAGACAGAAAGATAAAATGAAGTACTTAACACCATCCTGAGCTAAGGAATGGGGTCGGAGCCTGGGGGCTTCCTAGGACAGGATAGTCATGCACAGGACAACAAGTGTTACAAAACCAGGTCTGTTTGCCAAACACACAGCAAACTAAACACTGAGATGACAAGATCTGCAGCAGAGGAAGAGCTTTTTCCGCAGGGAAGACAATTGAGACGGGAGAACGAGCCTCAGATCTCTGTCCCCCAAGGCAAGGGGGTTGGGATATCTATGGAATAAGCCGGTGGTCTTGGCATGGGGAAAGGTGATTGGAGGCAGGGGAAACGTGAGGTCACTGGTGTTCTGCTCAGGTGTACCTGGGTTACATGCTTCTGAATACTCAAAACTATAGGTACTTAGCATGATCTGAAGGTAAAGTTTTCCAGTCTCTGATGGAGAAGGAAATGGCAACCCACTCCAGTACTCTTGCCTGGAAAATCCCATGGATGGAGGAGCCTGGTAGGCTACAGTCCATGGGGTCACAAAGAGTCAGACACGACTGAGCGACTTCACTTTCACTTTTCACTTTCATGCATTGGAGAAGGAAACGGCAACCCACTCCAGTGTTTTGGCCTGGAGAATCCCCTTGGACAGAGGGGCCTGGCAGGCTCCATGGGGTCTCAAAGAATCGGACTGTGTGACTAATCACAGCACTAGCTGCTGTAAAGTCTGTAGGGGTATGATTTCATAAGAAGACGTGCAGATGTACGGTGACCAGAGATTTGCCCTGACGTATCGGGAAAAAAATTTCTCTGGGAAAAATTCGCAGTTTAAGTTCTGCAAGTTAGTTAAGGGAGGGGCAGTAGTTTCTCTGGAGCCCACAGGGTCTCCACTGCCATTAGTTCAAAATAACCTGTATGCCAAAGTAGTGTAAACAGGAAAAGGTTAATTTTGATTCACACTGGATCTGCTTCTGTGACTTTAACCCTCATCTTGCCACTTTTGTTGTTCAGTTCAGTTCAGTCGCTCAGTCGTGTCCGACTCTTTGAGACCCCATGGACTGCAGCATGCCAGGCCTCCCTGTCCATCACCAACTCCCGGAGCTTACTCAAACTCATGTCCATTGAGTCAGTGATGCCATCCAACCATCTCATCCTCTGTTGTCCCCTTCTCCTCCTGCCCTCAATCTTTCCCAGCATCAGGGTCTGTTCCAATGAGTCACTACTTCACATCACGTGGCCAAAGTATTGGAATTTCAGCTTCAACATCAGTCCTTCCAGTGAATATTCAGGACTGATTTCCTTTAGGATGGCCTGGTTGGATCTCCTTGCAGTCCAAGGGACTCTCAAGGCTTTTGTTATTGGAGGCATACATAATGGCCTGCTTCAGGGAAATACCCTGAGCCAGCCTACCTGTGAAGGACCATAAGGAAGTGAAACTAACACATCCTCCTACCTGAGGCTTGCTGTTCTAGTGGACATTTGCAAGGACCAAATATTCTTTTTACTTTGTTTCCTCCCCTCCCCTCCATCTCTGATCCATAAAAGAACCCGGCATCCAGGCCCCAACAAGGTAATTATTTTGAGGTGCTAGCCTGCAGTCTACTCCATCAGCTGGCTATCAAATAAAGTCCTTCCCTTGTCTGAACACTGAAGCCCTAGTGGCACAGTGGTAAAGAATCTGCCTGCAATGCAGGAGACCTGGGTTAGATCCCTGGGTTGGGAAGATCCCCTGGAGAAGGAAATGGCAACCCACTTCAGTATTCTTGCCTGGAGAATCCCACGGACAAAGAAGCCTGGAAGGAAATGGTAACCCACCCCAGTATTCTTGCCTGGAGAATCCCATGGACAGAAAAGCCTGGCAGGCTACAGTCCATGGGGTGGCAAAGGGTTGGACACAACTGAGCTACTAACATTCACTCACTTGTCTTAACATCTCGTCTGGGATTTATTGGCCTATTGTGTGGCAGCGAGCAGAGTGAGCTTGGACTCGGTAACAGTAGCACATATTGAAGAGGTCTGCCCTGAACCTACAGTCATGACTTGACCTCCCTGAGCCCGAGTGCCGCCCTCTGTGACATGGGGACGATAGCAGCTCCCCCAGGACGTTGTATGAGGAGCCCGTGAGGTGGCATGTGTGGAGTGCTGGCATAGGGCCCACCCAGCGGAAGTGCTGGTCAGCGCCAGTCCTTGGTGGTCACATGGAGATACACAGACACAAAGCCCATTCACGTGATTACATTAGAGGAAGAGTCTGGTACCAAGTTTGACTGCTCCCTGCTTGAAGGCCAATACTTGAGGGACAAGGGTTGGTAGAAAAGGAAAAGTTGGCCTCCTGCTTTACTCAGGAGGCCAGCAATCTGGGAAGGTGGTGAACAAATATCCTAAGACCATCTCCAAGTTGTAGGTCAGAGGACAAAGTTTTAGGCTGTGTGAGGTGGGGGCTGCCTGGTGTGTGATTAGTTCGGGCACGGTTCTCAGATCGGTTGGCCTCCAGGTGAAGTTTCAAGTGTCACTAATCTTCTGGTTTCAGCTGGTCTGGGGTCTGAGTGCCTGTGATCAACAGTTTTTATCTGGTGGGGGTCTGCTTCCTCTTAAAGCAACTTAGGAATGTGGGTCAGGCCTTTATCTATATTTTTCAGGGAACTGGGAGTTCGGTGACTACTTAGTGGCTGGTCTGTCCTCTAAATTGTTACCAGCTATTCGTCATTTCTACATCTCCATTTGGTTTTAGAAAAGGCAGAGGAACCAAAGATCAAATTGCCAGCATCTGCTGGATCATCGAAAAAGCAAGAGAGTTCCATAAAAACATCTATTTCTGCTTTATTGACTTCACCAAAGACTTCGACTGTGTGGATCACAATAAATTGTGGGAAATTCTGAAAGAGATGGGGATACTAGACCACCTGACCTGCCTCTTGAGAAATCTGTATGCAGGCCAGGAAGCAACAGTTAGAACCCTACATGGAACAACAGACTGGTTCCAAATAGGAAAAGGAGAACATTAAGGCTGTATATTGTCACCCTGCTTATTGAACTTATATGCAGAGTACATCATGAGAAATGTTGGGCTGGATGAAGGACAAGCTGGAATCAAGATTGCTGGGGAAAATCTCAATAACTTCAGATATGCAGATGACACCACCCTTATGGCACAAAGTGAAGAACTAAAGAGCTTCTTGATGAAAGTGAAAGAGGAGAGTGAAAAAGTTGGCTGAAAGCTCAACACTCAGTAAACTAAGATCATGGCATCTGGTCCCATCACTTCATGGCAAATAGATGGCTAAACAGTGGAAACAGTGGCAGACTTTATTTTGGGGGGCTCCAAAATCACTGCAGATGGTGACTGCAGCCATGAAATTAAAAGATGCTTACTCCTTGACAGGAAAGTTATGACCAAGCTAGACAGCATATTAATAAGCAGAGACATTACTTTGCCAACGAAAGTCTGTCTAGTCAAAGGTATGGTTTTTCTAGTAGTCATGTATGGATGTGAGAGTTGGACTATAAAGAGAGCTGAGTGCCAAAGAATTGGTGCTTTTGAACTGTGGTGTTAGAAAAGACTCTTGAGGGTCCCTTGGACTGCAAGGAGATCCAACCAGTCAATCCTAAAGGAGATCAGTCCTGAGTGTTCATTGGACAGATTGATTTTGAAGCTGAAATTCCAGTACTTTGGCTACATGATGCCAAGAGCTGACTCATTTGGAAAGACCCTGATGCTGGGAAAGATTGAAGGCAGGAGGAGAAGGGGACAACAGAGGATGAGATGGTTGGATGGCATCACCGACTCAATGGACATGAGTTTAGATGAACTCCAGGAGTTGTTGATGGACAGGGAGGCCTGGCGTGCTGGGGTCGCAAAGAGTCAGACACGATTGAGTGACTGAACTGAACTAAACTCTCCATTTATCATAACAATTAACTCCTGAGTCAGCCATCTGAGACTCAGGGGAGGCGTGGGAGACTAAAGCTTTGCTACAAGTGAGAGGTAGGTGGACATGGTGGAGGTGGTGCTGTCTCAGAAAGACCCCATAGAGTCTCGCATGGTCATAGTTACACACACACTGTAGACGCACAGACATTGAGGCCCAAAGCCCCAGAAATTTCACACGTGGACACATGGCACACAGGGACACACAGATCTGAGGGTCCCACGGAGCTGCCCTGTCCAGTCTCTTGCTTTACTTCAGTCCCAGCCCTCCTCCGGTCCTGCCCCCACAGCCTCCCATCTCACTCCAGACAGGAGCCATCTAGTTGGAGCTGGATCTAACCCACTCTTCTGGGAGAGAAGGTGGCATCAAAGGGAGCCCTCTAAACCCCTCCCACTTTGCTGTGCTGATGGTGGCGCCTTGGCTGGCTTCCCATGGACACTCTAGGTTCCTCAGCCCCAGGCACGAAACCCCATCACCCATTCTGTAATTTTTTGACCTGGTGAAGTAGCGGTAGGGGGGAGAGCCAGGAAAGGATTTTTCATCCATAATCCACAAACACTCAGACACAACCACCGAGACACAAGGAAACAGGATATAAAAACACCTGCATTATGCTTACCCCTCACAGCTCTTTCTCCTTGCAGAAGGGGCCCTAGCAACCGCTCAGATCCAAATCCTCTGACTCCAAATGCAGGGCTTCCTATTTTATTCCTTTAGCACCATCTCCACCACCATCACCATCCATCCCCACCCTGACCACTGTCACCACCATCATCACGATATTACCGCCATCACAACCAGCAACAACAGCATAGCCATCAGGACCATCCCCATCATGACTGGCACCCCCACCACCATCAGCACCATCAGCACCATCCCCATCATGACTGGCATCCCACCACCATCAGCACCATCAGCACCATCCCCATCATGACTGGCATCACCTCCACCATCATCACACCTATGACAGTGCCACCACCACTGCCCTCACTACATCATCATACCATTTTCTGCACTAGGGGAGGAGTCCTCTTGGATCCTGACACAGCATGGATGAAAGACCCAATGGGAAGGGCAGAAGGAGGGTGACACGCTTCCTAGGAGCCCAGGGGTCAAGGCCCTTTCGGGGCCCAGGCCTCTGCAGCAGTCCTGGATTCTCCCAAACTTCAACCCTGCCCAAGGCCCTGTCTTCCCAGCTGAGTTGGAGCCTCCATCCCCACCCTCCTCCAGCAGCCAGAGAACTGGTCCCGGTCAGGTGTGGTCCTCGTGGTTTCCCAGTGGCGGAGCCAGCTGTGGAGACAGAGAGAAACCCAGGAGGGGTGGAGTAGGGGAGGGAAGACTGCTGCGCCCATGGGATTGGTCAAGCTGCGCCCTCCTGGCCAGCGCCTGACTTAGAAGGTTCAAAGAGACAGCAGCCCCAGCCTCCGCCCGGAGATCTGCCTGTCTCAGCCATGAGGTGGGCGCCCGCTGGGCAGAGTGGGCCTCAGGGGCCACCCTGAGGCTGCAGTGAGGTGGGAGGAAGCCAGCAGGCTCCGTGGGGGCACCATGGACAAGTTCCGGATGATCTTCCAGTTCCTGCAGTCCAACCAGGAGTCCTTCATGAATGGCATCTGCGGTATCATGGCCCTGGCCAGTGCCCAGATGTACTCCGCCTTCGACTTCAACTGCCCCTGCCTGCCGGGCTACAATGCTGCCTACAGCGCCGGCATCCTGCTGGCGCCTCCCCTGGTGCTCTTCCTGCTCGGCCTGGTCATGAACAACAACGTGTCCATGCTGGCTGAAGAGTGGAAGCGGCCACCGGGCCGCCGGGCCAAGGACCCCGCCGTGCTGCGCTACATGTTCTGCTCCATGGCCCAGCGCGCCCTCATCGCGCCCGTCGTCTGGGTGGCTGTCACGCTGCTCGACGGCAAGTGCTTCCTCTGTGCATTCTGCACAGCGGTGCCCGTGAGCCTGCTGGGCAATGGCAGCCTGGTGCCCGGCCTGCCCCCGCCCGAGCTCGCCCGCCTGCTGGCCCGGGTGCCCTGCCCTGAGATCTACGAGGGTGACTGGCTGCTGGCCCGCGAGGTGGCCGTGCGCTACCTGCGCTGCATCTCACAGGTGAGCGGCCGGCTGGCCGTGGGCTGGGGCTCCCCTCACAGGTCGGATCCCTCGGAAAGTATTCCTTCCCCGCTCTTGAAGTGGAGCTTCCGCGGGGCGTGCTCACATTTTCCCAATAGATGGGGGCAACGCCCCGCCAGGGCTGGGTCTGCCCACTCAGACGCAGCTCCCTGGGGCGGGGGCATATTTTCCCAAAGGGCTTCTGAAGGCCGAGGCATTTGTCTTTCCTCAGGTCAGTGCCACCTGGGGAAAGAGGCCTGTGTCCTGTCCTGAGGTTCCCCTGAGTGGACCCAACCTCTCAGTCAGCCCCTTGTCTTCCTGAGCTCCAGTTTGGAAACCTGGGGGAATTTGCATCCTTTTCCTCTTTCAGGCTGGGGCAGTAGTGAGGCCAGTGGGTGGCTGGGCCATTTGGGCACATTTCCCTGGCAAATGGCCCCAGCTGGCACTCCCCGCTCAGGGGAAAGAGGCTTGAGTGAGGGGATGGACTGTTGGGATGTGCCCCAAAGGCAGGGCTGGAGGGCCCACTGACGGGGGATTCTGTAGCCCTGCTTCCTCGTTCTCTGCCCCTCTGGCCCAGCACTCATCTGAGCCCCTCAGGACTCCTCAGCAGTTGTGCATGGGCAGGAAGACCTGGGCAGGGGTCTGCCAGGGAGGGGACAAAGCTTCAGAAGCATGCACACTCTGCTGCGATGAGTCCAGACACCCCGGCTTCCCCTCCAGCCTGAACTCTCCCCTCTGGGGCTTGCGGCGTCCCCAGGTGCCCCTGTGAACCTCACACTCCGAGTGCTTTCCTTCTCGCCTGCGCCTCCTCTCTTGTGAGCACTTGTCCATCATCCACTTACCCTCCACCTGACCTTTAAACAATTACCTCATAGACTAAAAGGGGCCCCAGAGGGCAGGCTGCCTGGCCTATAGTATGTCATTTGGACTTCAGGGGCTGAATTCAAAGTTTAATTTTAGAATTAGTTGACATCATCTAAAACCTGCAAACTATCACATAAAAATGAGATTTCCAGGTTGACCTGAAACTTTAGGAGATTCAGCCCAGCGGGGCCCACATTTCCTCATCCACCACATGCTCTGCAGTTTCCCCGCCCCAGGGTGCTCTACCATAACCCACTGACCCCCACTACTGACAGTGGTTGCCCTGCCTCACTCACCCTGATTCGGCCAAATGCTTCTCTGTGCAACTGGGGCTGACCCTGAAGTTCAAACTGGGGGAGCAGCCTTCACCACAGTGAGTTACTGGAAGAATAGAACCAGCACCCGAGTGTCCAGTGCTCTTCAGCACAAGTTGAGCAATTGTCCAGTTTGTCTCTGTGACCCCTGAGGGCTCAGCTCGGAACCCACAAGTGAGGCACTGACTGAGAGCTGCCGACTGACAGGCAGACAGCAGCAGGAGCCAGAGGCGGGGTACAGGACTCAGAGGAGGAAGCGTCACTGTGGGAGGTCAAGGAGGGCTTCCTGAAGGAAGAGGCATAATTAGTGAGGGCTGGTTGGCCTAATAATAGTGACTAACAGTTACTGAGCACTAACTAGGTACCAGGCACTGTGCTAAGTTTATTGCCACTTTTAGTTCTCAGAACAACCCAGTGCGATGATCAACAGCCCCATTTTGTAGGTGGAAAAACTGAGGCACAGAGAAGGCACGTACTTTGCTCCCAGTCAACTGTTAAGGTCAAGCAGACCTTGTTTTATTGCACATCACTCTCTCAGGCTTCACAGATACTGCGTGTTTCACAAGTTGAAGGTTCCTGGCCACCCTGCATCGAGAAAGTCTGTTGGTGCCATTTTTCTAACACCTTATGCTCACTTCTTGTCTCTGGGTTACATTTTGCCAATTCTCATAATATTTTAAACTTTTTGGTGATCACTGAAATGATGTTATTACTACTACAGATGTTATTACTACTGCTCACTGCAAGCTCAAATGATGGCTAGCATTTTGCAGCAAAGAAGTATTTTTTAATTAAGTTGTATACATTGTTTTTTATACATAATGCTATTGCACACGTTATGTTAGTGTAAACATAACTTTTATATGCACTGGGCACCCAAAAACATGGTGTGACTCACTTTATTGCCATGTTTGCTTTAATGTAACAGCCTGGAGCAGATCCCATCATATCTCTGGAATATGCCTGTGGTGCAAATAGGCAAACCCAGGCATTCTAGTTCCAAGGTCTGCCCAGCTAAGTCCTATGTATTGAGAGCCAGGCCTACATACAGGGCATTTTACTCACGCGGTCTCATTTCCATGAGATGGTATATCTGTGCCCATTGTACAGAGGAGGAAGTGGAGGCCATGAGGTGCCGTCATTTGCTCTTTGAGTCAGTGCTCTTTCCCCTAAAGGCCCTGGCACAGAGTGTGGTTTGGGGGCCTGGACAGGCTCAGGAGGCCAGAGGGCAGTGCCCGGCTCACTCTGTCTTCTCTCGTCTCAGGCCCTGGGCTGGTCCTTCGTGCTGCTGACCACGCTGCTGGCATTTGTTGTGCGTGCTGTGCGGCCCTGCTTCACACAGGCCGCCTTCCTTAAAAGCAAGTACTGGTCCCACTACATCGACATTGAGCGCAAGCTCTTTGATGAGACGTGCACGGAGCACGCCAAGGCCTTCGCCAAGGTCTGTATCCAGCAGTTCTTCGAGGCCATGAACCACGACCTGGAGTTGGGTCACGCCCACGGGGTGCTGGCTGCTGGCCCCACTGGCTCGGCTGCCCCTGCTGCCACGGAAGGGGCAGATGAGGAGAGGGAGAAGCTGCGTGGCATCACCGATCAGGGCACCATGAATAGGCTGCTCACAAGCTGGCATGAGTGCAAGCCGCCCCTGCGGCTGGGCCAGGAGGAGCCACTGGTGGGCAACGGCTGGGCTGGGGGCGGGCCCCGGCCTTCACGCAAGGAGGTGGCCACCTACTTCAGCAAAGTGTGAGCCGCAGCCAGGTGAAGAGGTGGGAATGGGGGTGTGAGCCCACAGCTCCTCAGACCCCCAAACTGGATGAAGGTTGTAGGCTCCAGAGCAGACCTACGTGCCAAGGCACTCACCTGCCCATTTGAGGTGGCAAATTTGGAGTTGGAAGGGGACCTCAGTCCCCCAGCTATGGGACTATCCTGGAAGGTCCTGGAGTTATAGGGCCACGAGCAGTATTAGTCAGAGGGATTCAGAACTGCCTTTGCGGGAGACAAGCTCCCATCTGCCCAGCCCCTCCCAGACCACTTCACCCCTGGTTCACTGTCTCCTCTCACTCAGGCTCTGTGAGCACCTTGCCCCAGCATTCACTCATCTGTGATTTTTTAAAAAATCTTAGTTCCCTTATGCTCAAGGCTCAGGGAAGTCCAGCCACCTCATGAAGCAGGAATCCTCTGATTTTGGCTGGTCTCCTGAGTGAGGCTGAACAGACCAAAATGGGCCATAAGGACCCGACACAGCCCCACATGATGGGACACGCCTATGGTCACAGGTGATAAGGTATCTATCAGCAGGTAGGTCCAGTCGGGAGAAGCCAGGGTGTGGCTCACCATGGAGGTCACTCAACATCACCAAGGCGGACTGCACACTTACTCAGCACTGGCACGAAAGGCCCCTGTCTTAGTCTGCTTGAATTGTTCTAACAAATACAGCAGACTGGGTAGCTTCTAAATGACAGAGACCTCTTTCACCATTCTGGAGACTGGAAGTCTGAGATCGTGGCACCGCTGTGGTCATGTTCTTATAGAGGCCCTCTTCCTGGTTGGTAGAGCATGCCAGCTCACTGTGTCCTGTGGTGGGTGAGACTAGGGGCTCTCTGGAGCCTCTTTTTAAAATTTTTTATTTGTGTATTTATTTGGCTGCACTGGGTTTTAGTTGTGGCACATGGGATCAAGTCTCCTGACCAAGGATCGAACTCAGGCCCCCTGCATTGCGAACATAAAAATCTTAACCACAGCACCACCAGGGAAGTCCCTGGAGCCTCTTTTATAAGGCATGAATCCCATGCTTTCAGCACCTCCCAAAGGTCCACTCCTTAATCCCATCGCCTTTGGGCGTTGAGATTCAACCTATGAATTTGAGCAGGGGACATATTCAGACCATACCACATGCCAGGGAGAGGCCTTGGAGATGGCCCAGACGCGTCCCTCACATCCAGGTCTCAGGTGGAAATCAGACCATCCCCAGAGCATTTAGAAAGGGAAGCTGATGTCTTCCTGTGTTCTCAGAGACCATATCTCTTGGGGAGGGGGTTCTAAAGTACTGAAGGTCTCTGTCCTGAGGTGGGGGTGAGGGTGGAGGGGTGGGAGGGGAGCTACCTAGGGTGGAAATGGCCCAGACTCAAGAGTGAGACAGAATTCGGTCAAATGCTGGCTCTACCACTTACAAACTGTGTCTCTTGGGTCAGTTGCCTCACTTTGCCTGTTTCCTCCTCTGTACAAGGGAGATGAGGCACCTACCTCATGGGATTGTGTGAGCAGTAAATGGGTGAGGTACATAAAATGCATGGCACGTGGTAGGCACTCAGTACTTGGCGGATAACGTGGGTATTGATTTCCAAATCTGAGGGCTTCTCCTCCTCCTGGATGGAAGGTGGTGATGTAAGGAACTAGAGCTTCCTTTGTCCAGGGGGAAGCAGAGGGCCAAGAAGATGAGCTTCTTGCCCCAAGACATCTTGGAGACCTAAGTCCCATTTATCTAAGAATTCATTTTGATCTTAAGCCTAACAACACTGGGTTAATAATTTTCATTTTTCCTCAGGCTTCCTTCCCTCTATTCCCACTTCCGAGACCCAGTCTCTCTCCTTTTAATTATTTGGGAAGAGGGAGAAACCTGGACGCCTAGGTAGGCTGGAGGCCTCCTCCAGGAGGTGGGACTTACTCTCGGGGGCGATTCAGATGAGTGAAGACCAGGGGTATGTTAGCAGCTGGGAGTGGGCGGCGGAGGGGGGAGTAGTGGTGTCCAGAGGAAAAAAGCCAGCCCAGAGTTATTGGGAAGTATAAATGTGAAGGAGGGTGATCCAGAGATCCAGTGGTTAAGAATCTGCTTTGCAATGCAAGGGACACCAGTTGGATCCCTGGTGCAGAAGATCCCACATGCCACAGGGCAGCTAAGCCCGTGTGCCACAACTGCTTGAGCCTGCCTCAACTACTGAGCCCAGGTACTGCAACTAGGGAGGCGCACACGCCTAGAGCCTGTGCCCTGCACCAAGAGAAGCCACTGAAAGCCACTGCAATGAAGAAGCCCGGGCACCGCAACCAAGAGTAGCCTCCACTTGCCGCAACTAGAGAAAGCCTGTGCACGGCAGCAAAGACCCTCCACAGCCGAAACATAAATAAAAATAAATTTTAAAGAAATGTGAAGGAAAGAGTAAAATTTTAGGTCAGGCAAACCTGCATTCAAATACTGGGACTGTAGGACCTGTGGCAAGTCCTTTGACCCGCAATCCTCTGACCAACAGAGGATTCAATCCCAGTGGGTCAATCCCTCTGACCCACAGTTGTCTGTCTGTAAAACGGATGTTTAAAAGACCTGCTTTTCAGGATTATAGTGAGGTTAAAGGATAACTTCTAAGGAAGAATCTGGAACCATATTTGGGACATGGTAAGATGTGAAAAAAATGAACACTGGTCCTTTTCCCTTCATTCCTGCACTTGAACAAGCCCAGCTGAGGGAGGCCAGCAGGTCACTCCGCAGTTCTAAGGTCACAGAACCCCAAGACTGCAGAGTGAACAGGGGTCTGGGGGTCTCTCCCTTGGTCCAGGAGGGTGGGTCATTGACACTGTCTTTGGGCGGGGCCCTCCCCTTCAGCATTACCATCCAAGACTTTTCAGCCTCAGCTTGTATACTTCCGCGGACAGGGATCTCACGACCAGTTTCTGGAACAGGCTGGATAGCTCTAATTGTTACAAAGGGCTTCATCTGCCTCCTCGTAATTTCCACCCACCAGTCAGAGCTCTCCCCACAGGGCCTCAGAAAATCCCTAGAGTCCAGAATTTTCTCATCAGTGCTCCTGAGATTTCTAAGCAGCATCTGGGGAGTGAGTGGAGTGAGGACAGAAGAGCCAGCAGGGGGAGGGCTTGCTCAGAGAGGACCAGGATGGGGGAGGGGGGCCTTTGTCTTTGCATACCCCACTAGGAGTCAGCGTCAGTCTGGTGGCTCCTCTCCCCTAATCCTGCTTGGGGCTCGGTTCTGGCTGCTTCTGTCAGTGGAGATCAAGTACTGGGGGTGCTCCTGAAACCAGCCTGGAGGACAGGCCCAGACCAGAAATGCCGAGGGCCCCCTGCCTAGCTCCCAAACTGGTCCCACTGGTGCTGAGCCTCTGTAGGCAGGCGGGCTAGTGCAAAACTGACTCCTCCACTTCCTCTCCTCTCCCCGCGCCGCCCGCCCTCCGCCCGCCCCCACTGCCTGGCGCCCGCCTGCCCGGAGACTGTTTTTCCACTGGCTGGGTCACACCATCCATCCTGCAGGGTTCAGCCTCTTTTCTGGAGTTAAACTTTTCGGAAGACCTCAACAGCCCCAGGCCCTGCCGGTCTCTCCTGGGCAGAAGAAGCAAAGCGGGAGGGAGAGGGCATGGGCTGGTCCCCACCGGGGTCTCTGATGTTCTTGCGCCACTTGGAGAGCCCTGCCCCTCGGAGGCCAAAGCTACCGGTGCCCGCAGCAGATCCCAGGTAAGGAAGGGGAGCACACAGGGCCACTCCAGTTCTACCCGGAGGAACTTTCCTGGGAGCCAGGCCCCTCCCTGAACCCCCTCCCCCGACTCCCCAGTCACCCGTTTCCTGTCCTTACTGCTGTTGTTGGAGGTCTCATCCGGGCCTGGATATGACACTCCCAGGCCTGGGGCCCAAGGGCGGTATTCTCAGGGGCAGTGTTCTCTCCTCTGCGCACCACCCATCACTGTTGTGATTTTTGAACCCAGGGGAGCGTATTAGAGGCGGTTAAGTCAAGAGGAGAGGTGGGGAAAGGGGGCTGCCTTTAACCGGATCATCGCCAGCAATATCGCAAACTCGTTTCCCAGGGAGTTAGACTGGAGCTCCAGGATCACCGGAGACAGTGAGTTAGGCAAGACAGATCTCTTCTCCTTCTCCACCTGGCAACCCACGTGGCACCCAGTCAGGCAGTCTTGGCAGTAACCGGGAGGGACAGTGGTCCAGAGAGGAGGCACAGAAGGAAATACTGGCAGGACCCCCCACCTCTGTTTGCTGCCCGCCCCTCACCTCCCATCTCCCCACTCCCCAGCTGCCTCTGGCCTGAGGACTTTTGTTTTTCATCCCGGGATAGAAAGAAGAACAGGGGCCACACCCTTGCCTGTGTGGGCGGAACCTGGGAAGGGAGTTGGGGCAGAACAGGACTGAAGCTGGAGGCCTCGGCTACTTCCTGGCAGGCTGCCAGCACTGCTGCTACCCAGACTAAGAGCAGGCTCGAGAGACAGCCTGCCTTCGGAGACTCCACTGTCTCGCGGGCATGGCCAAGCCTTAGGCTTCATCAAGGCCTCCTTTGCTGGCTGGCTGGGCGGCCCCAGGCCTGGGGACCTGGGTGGAACATGGCTGCTGGACAAAGAAAGGGGAACAGGTGGGGAATGGGAGGCTTGCCAGGGCTCTTGTGGATGGGCACAGAGCAGGGGCAGAGGAAACCAGGAAAATAGAGGGCTTGCTTAGCTTGACCCACCGTTGTCCACTTCCCAGGCCTGCTTAGGTCACGCACAAAAGTCTCCTCCAGGCACGTCCATATTTGAATAGCTTTGAGCAAAGCGCTTATCCTCTGAAGGCCTTTGTTTCCTGATTTTTGCCCCATGAAGAATTACCCCCCCACATACACACACACCCCTTGCCATCGACCTCACCTCTGGGAGAAGCCTTCAGGACTGGACAGGGTGAGATGGAGAGTGTCATATATGGGAGAGTTATCAAGCATGGTTAATTCCCTTTCTTTCCCTCCAGCATTCCTAAGAGGAGGACAAGGGGCAAATGATTTATCCTCTTTTCACAGATGAGAACACTGAAGTCCAGAGAAAAGTCATGAAGAATATTGAGAGCCAGGATCTCCTAAACCAGTCCAGGGCCTGTGGTCTCCAAAATGAAAAGGCTCTTATGAACTCCAGGGAGGCTGCACCAGGCTCACCACTGACTGGAGACCCCTTCCTCCACACCAGCCCATAGCACAGGGTCAAGCTCAAGTCCCTCATCCACCGGACACCCACTCCAGCTTTTATACCCATGGGCTAGACACCCGAGGACACACCCTCCAAACTGTCCTAGGTCCCCCAGCACATTAGCAAGTACCTGGAATCCCAAAGGGAAAGCCAGTCAATATCCCAGATTCCCCAAAGCCACAGGGCCATTCCTAGTCCCCACCTCAAGGGAAGCTTATGGGGATGACAAGAACCTAAGTGTGTGAGGCAGACAGACCTGAGCTTAAATCTCAGCTCTGCACTCATGTGAGAGCAGGGCAGGCAGTCACCCTGGGGAAACCTCCGCCTTCTCAACCGTGCACTGGGCTATCACAGCTCAGTGCAGGACCGTGATGATGGGCAATGAGGGGTGCAAAACGCCTGACATATAATAGGAGCTCAGTGAACAGTGGCTACTCTATTTCTACCTGGCCCTGGGGCTCCCGGAGTCTCCTTCGTTTCTCACCAGCCTGACTTCACAAGAGCCCCTTGGTCCCTATTTTCAGAGGCAAATACTGATTTGTCATCTACTGTTCCACAGGAAGCACCCAACTGGCCACTACAGGGGATGAAATGGCAAGACTGTGCCCTGCCTTCCGGTGCCCACTAGCCTGCAAGCTCTCGTAGTCCCACCTGGAGCCATCATCCAGATCTCCTCCTGCCTCCACCCTTGCCGTCGGTCCCCCAGCTGACCCATCACCATGGCAGCCTTGATCGCAGAGAACTTCCGCTTCCTGTCACTCTTCTTCAAGAGCAAGGATGTGATGATTTTCAACGGGCTGGTGGCACTAGGCACGGTGGGCAGCCAGGAGCTGTTCACCGTGGTGGCTTTCCACTGCCCTTGCTCACCAGCCCGGAACTACCTGTATGGGCTGGCAGCCATTGGGGTGCCGGCCCTGGCACTCTTCCTCATTGGCGTCATCCTCAACAACCACACTTGGAACCTGGTTGCTGAGTGCCAGTACCGGAGGACCAAGAACTGCTCGGCTGCCCCCAACTTCCTCCTCCTAAGTTCCATCGTGGGCCGTGCGGCCGTGGCCCCCGTCACCTGGTCTGTCATCTCCCTGCTGCGTGGTGAGGCCTATGTCTGTGCTCTCAGTGAGTTTGTGAACCCCTATTCACTCATGGTTGGAGAAAGGAGCTTCCCACTAGCCCATGCCACAGAAATCCTGGCCAGGTTCCCATGCGGGGAGGGCCCTGCCAACCTGTCAGTCTTCCGGGAGGAGGTCAGCCGCAGACTCAAGTATGAGTCCCAGGTAAGACTATACCAAGAGAAGCTCCTCTTTTCTCCCCTACCTGATGGTGGGTGGGCAGGTAACGGCTCAGGGTTAACCCTGGAGTTAGTCCTCCGGGGCTGAGCTCTCCAGAAAATCACTAGATTAACAGCCTCAGGCATCAGAGCTGGGTATCCATGGGTTACTGATTGGTAGGACAAGGGTCAACGCCATCCCAAATAAGAGAGTTTTAAACATTAAAGGAATTTTTTTCTTGCTCAGTCCGAGCCTGATACCTGTCACAGATTAAGCCCTTCGCTCCAGCTAGATTGAGCACAAACCCCTGCCGTCTTATGAAAGTTTTGCTGTCGGCCATGAGCTGGTAGTGGAGGATGGCTGGCTCAGGGGATGAGCATGTTCCTATCCCAGGAAAAGCCATTACCCAGCAGAGTCAGCCTCAGGCATTGCCGACAGAAGAGAAGTCCCTTGAGACAGGAGGGGTGTCCAGTCAGGAAGCAGCAGCTGCCACCACGATCCTAGCCTCAGCCTCAGCTTAATTCTGAAGAAGTGGAATTGGTCAGGGAGAGGAAGCAAGAGCAAAGACCTGAGCAGGAGCAGAAAAACAGCTTGTGTTAACTTAAAAGAAGCAGGGTGTGAGAAACAGGCAGAAAAGAGCAGTTTTCTTTTTGGGGGGTCACACTGCACGGCATGTGGGATTTTAGTTCCCTGACCAGGGATTGAACCTGTGCAATGCAAGTGCAGAGTCTTAACCACTGGACTGCCAGGGAAAGACCTGAGCACAGATTTTCTAAAGGTACATAAGTAACACAAGTGGAAAAGCAGGGCTGGAGACAGCACCAAGGGAGATGGAAGATGGTAGGCAGAGAGATAAAATGTATCTGATGCTCAAATGCCCACAGATCTCTGTCCACGCTTAAATGGGGAAACAAAGATGACCTTGACTGTCCTAGTCCTCAATAGGCTCACGGCCACACGAGACAAGCACATGAGTGATTTCAAAGAGGCTAAGTCTAGACACAGAAGGTGTGAGCTCCAGGGAGTGAGGTCAAAGTGGAGGAATCACAGTCAGAAGGGCCTGCTGCCCTTAGAGGAACAGAATCTGAGGCCAGGGAAGGGACAGAGCCAGCTCTCAGGGGGTTATGTCTGGTTCCACCCAGCCCACACCCTCTGACCAGCTCCCGCCACTTCTTCCCGGGGCAGGTGGGGGTCCAGGCAGCTCGCTGCCCGCCCTCAACCCTGCCCCTTCTCTGGCCAGCTCTTTGGGTGGCTGCTTATCGGCGTGGTGGCCATCCTGGTGTTCCTGACCAAATGCCTCAAGCACTACTGCTCACCACTCAGCTACCGCCAGGAGGCCTACTGGGCGCAGTACCGCGCCAACGAGGACCAGCTGTTCCAGCGCACGGCTGAGGTGCACTCGCGGGTGCTGGCTGCCAACAACGTGCGCCGCTTCTTCGGCTTTGTGGCGCTCAACAAGGACGACGAGGAGCTGGTCGCCAAGTTCCCGGTGGAAGGCACACAGCCGCGGCCACAGTGGAACGCCATCACCGGCGTCTACCTGTACCGTGAGAACCAAGGCCTCCCACTCTACAGCCGCCTGCACAAGTGGGCCCAGGGTGTGGTGGGCAACGGCATGGCCCCGGACCACGTAGAGATGTCCCTGCTTCCCTCCTGAGGGTCCCGTTCCCACACTCTTGGCCAATGACGGTATTTGGTCCCAAACTGAACCCCACTGCCTGCTCACACCAGCATCAGAGGGGACTTCTGTTTTCTGGCTGCACACGGCTTGTGGGATCTTAGTTCTTTGACCCAGGGCTGAACCTTCGCCCTCTGCAATTAAGGTGCGCGGTCCCAACCACTGAATTCCCCAGAGATTTTTTAACTATAGCTTTTGGGGAAAACAGGCCAGGAGAGAAGCAAACACAAAGTGAAGCTGGGATATGGATGTGAGAGCTGGCAGACGAGGTGGGCTCTGGCAGGAAGGCCCTCAGACCTGAAGTCCCCTTTCCAGTTGCCACCAGCCACTTGGTCAACAGCTTTGGAGAAAAGACCCTTTCCCAGAACTGGTCCTTCATGAACTATGATGTGGAGGATGACCTCTGACTAGAGGGACCCATTCCACCCGTGTGGGAAGCCCTGGCCGGCAGTCAGGTGACGATGAAACTCACCAGCAGGCTCGCGTGCGGAAGGCTATGCAGGCCACTTGCGGAACTGCACATGGACAGCTGGCTCGGTATGCACAGCTGGGAAGCAGCCCTTTGGCGTATGCCTCCAGCTTTATACACATTTTTGATAAAGCTTTTCTTAGTATAAAGGACTAGCTTGGTGTCTGTGTGACTGGATGGGTCATGCCACAGCACACTGGAGGTCACGATGCTATGCGCTAAGTTGCTTCAGCTATGTCCGACTTTGCGACACCATGGACTGCAGCCCGCCAGGCTTCTCTGTCCATGGGGATTCTCCAGGCGAGAATACTGGAGTGGGTTAGCCTATCGCTTATCCAGGGGATCTTCTCGACCCAGGAATCAAACTGGGGTCTCCTGTGTTGTAGGCGGATTCTTTACCAGCTGAGCTACTGGGGGGACAGGCCTAAATCCCAGACCTGGGGAGGGAAGAGGACAGAGACCCTGGGTGAGACTGAAATGGGTAGAAGGGAGGGCTGGGGGTCAGGGGAGGCAGAGGCAGGTGTTCCCGCTTGCGGGAAGGCCCTGGGGCTGATGATCTCTTAACTGGGTTCAGTCATCTGATTTGATCTGGGAAACAGATGGAGCCTGGCCTTTCTCAGAGAGAAGCTCGGCTTAGACATCAGTAGTCAGCAGACGCGGCCCCTGTGCTCAGCTGGGCAGTCCAGCTCTCGTAACCCAGAGCGAATGAGCGAGAACCAGGCCAGCGCTCCATGGCCTCCCTCCCACGCCCGCCCTGCCTGAGCACCTCCGCCACTTCTAGGACCTCCAATGCGCTCTCCCTTGTCCCTGCCCCAGTCTCTCATGGGACTCAGTCATTTCCCACGGAAAAGCTCCCCAGCTCTCAGGACATTTAAAGCTCTGCCCAAGGAAACTTTTAATTCCCTTAAGACCAACCCAAAAATGAACTGGCTTCAACTAGCTGGGTCTGGGCTGGCCTCTTAATTCAGGAACACAGGATTATTACTTATCAAAGGAGGCAGAGACAGTCTTTCTGAGAAATTTACAGGGAGGTGGGGGTGCAGCGGGCCCATCACATCCCTTCTCCCTCAGGTCCCAAGGAACAAGTCAGTCAATGCCCTCTGCCCAGCAAGGTCTCCTCAGGGGAGCAACAGGGAGAGAATCCGTGTAGTCTCCCAAGGTCACACAGCACGTCAATCTAGGTCCTCACTGAGCAGGCACGTGCCAGGCCCTGTGGCAGCACATAATATACATGCTCTCACTCAGTCCATAAAATCCTTCAAGCAGGACTGTTTAACCGCATTTCACGAACAAGGCACCCAGTTCAGAGAGGTTGGGTAATCTGGCCCCACTGGCCCCCGGAGAAGACATCACCAGCTGGTTTGAGCTGATACCTGTCACCTTCCTCTCAGGCACTCAGGTCCCTGAATTTCCCTTCTGGGCTCTGCCTCTCCTCCTGCCCAAGCCTCACAGCCTCCACCAAGGGGCACAAGGTACCACGGAGCTGAGGCAGAGGCAAGGTCCAGAGATGCCGTAATCTAGAAGGGTGTGGCCTGCTCCCAGGACCCTGCTGATCACCCCACTCACACCCCCTGCTGGACCAAGAGCCCGCCAGGGCCACAGTGGGATCCTGACTCCAGGGTTGTGGGGAGTTGGCCCTCCATTCCTGCTCCCAGGGACCTCCCAAGAAGGAGACTCTCAGGTTCCCTGGGGACCCAGAAGCCTGCTGCCTGCAACCACTGAGCAGCCCCAGAAAAGGAAAAAGATGAAACAAATTGGTTCTTAAGACAAGCGAAAAGGAATTATAAGAAATCTCAAATTATTTTTTATCTTGATGGGATTACCCCAAGGATGCTGCAGAAAAAGCAGCACTTAAATAGAGTCCTCAGGCAACACAGTTTCTCAACAGCGCAGGTGCCTGAGGGTCGGGCAGGCTGTCGCAGTGTCCTGGAGCCAGCCGGCCCCTAGTCCACCACGGCGCTCTTAGCCTCCACGTACTCCAGGGCCTTCGCCTTGACAGCCTGCACGTCCTTCTCCGAGCCGTGCTGCTTCTCGTAGTCCAGGTAGCGCTTGAAGAAGAATTTCATTCGCTTGGGGGCCAGGCTCAGGTGAATGACCCGCTCGAAGATGTCCCTGGGAGGGAGAGCAGATGGCGTTTGCCTCTTGGTCCCTGGTCACGTGATTCCTGGCTGACCTTCACTCGCTGCTCTCAGGCTCTGGAGCACTCCCACTTCTACCTTTATTTTTATTCCTATTATAAACTGTCAGGTCCAGCCTTGCTTTCCAGAGGAGCAGACTGAGATGTTACAGGGCCGAGTGCCCTGAAGGCACACAGGGAATCAGGACAGAGCTAATGGGACGGGACAGCCAGCGAGGTGTGGATCTGCGAGGACAGCTCTGCTTAAAGCTCACTGAGAGGCGTGGGCGGGCACCAACTCTTTCTGGACCTCAGTCCAGCCATCTCTAATCCTCCCTGTCTTGGGGGGATGCTGGTGGTGACAGGTGAGATCATGCCTGTGAACACCCTTTACAATGAGAGCCAGGCTCAGCATTAATTATGAGGAAAACCCAGTCTCCTGACTCCCAGGCCTGGGGCCAGCCTACCTCCCAGCCGAGGTTCCAGCCAGACCGGTGGCTGGCCCCCGAGGTAGAAAAAGAAATCGGAAATGTGAATGCCACAGAACCTGCTGTGTCATGTCAAAGCCGTTTTTCCAGGCAGAGTAAGAGAACTGGGGTGCTGGGAGCTGCTGCGGGGCTAAAACTCCTGAGTGGTCGATGCCCGCCCCCCACCCCGCCACAGGGAATGAGGCTCAGCCCACCCTCCCTGCTCACCGGGCTTCCTTCTGGCTGCCGTGCTTGATGATCATGTCGATGTAAACCGACCAGACATCCGTGCGCTTTGGGTAGATGCTCAGTGTGCTCTCAAAAATGGCTCTGGCGCGTTCTGCATCCCCTAGCTGGAACTCAAGCTGCGCAAACTTGGCAATCACATCCACGTCTGCAGAGAGAGGACGGCTCAGACACAGAAAGCAGAGAGACGCCCTCATCACAACACGTGACTCTACGGGCACAGAGCCCGATGCCTGATTCCCTGCCCTTGGGTCCTGAGACCCAGTGATGACAAGACGGATGCAGGGGCGGGCTGAGGGCTAAATACACCGATGGGCACTGCTCCATGACTCCCAAACGGCAGACATTCTACTCTCTGGGCCCGGAAGGTGGATGGGGGATGGGAGGTAGGCTGTGGGGCAGGCAGGCACAAGCAAAAGAACTGATGCTAATCCTTTTTTGTTCCTCAACCTCTGGAGTTTTAGCATTTAAAATGCAACATGAGCACATCTTCACAAGTATATAATCAACAGAGAGCAAGCTAGCACCCTCCAGAAGGCCTCCCTAAACCAGCCCTTGGACGAGAAGACCCCCACGCCCCTGCCCAGACTCAGGCAGTCTACTGGGCTCAGGATCTGGGTGGGAGGAAGGAACGAGCACTCACGCTCTTTCTTAGGCAGGCACTCAAGGGCTCGCTGCATCACATGGTGGCAGGCCTCCGCCTTTCCCCTCCGCAGAAGGAAGGCGCCGTATTTGACCCAGACAGCTTTCTCCTGCCTGAAACGCTTCAGCATCCGGTTGTAGAGTTCGCCAGCTTCCTGTGGGAAGAATGATGTAAGCTGAGAGAGCAGGTGAGAGCAGAGGGGGCAACGGCAGAGACAGATGGCTACGCTCGTGGGAAGCTAGCCCTGGGCTTAGGGGCTCCCTCAGTGTCCAGGCCCTGATCCACATATGCGACGGGAAAGGGCAGGCGCCCAGGATGAGGAGAGCACGTGCCGAGGAGTCTCCCTCATAATCCCATGCCGTGAGGTCGTCGAGACTAGAGACAGCGTGAGCACGATGAGGGCGAGGAGAGATGGAAAGGGGCGACTGGGCCACATCACCTCCTATCTGTGACATCTCTGTTGGTGGCTCAAGGGTGGGGGAAACAGCTTCTCCCACCTGAAGATGAGCAAGCCTGGGGCAGGACTGGGCCCAGAGGCAGGGGTTCCCCCCCTCCCCGAGACGTCCCTGCTGCCTCAGGGATTTCTAGGAGCGGCTGAGGCCCCTCTGGAAGCCGGCTGCCTGGTCCAGACCCCTACCTGGAATTTCTCTGACTTGGTGTAAATGTCAGCCAGGTGGAGAAAGACCTTGAGAGGCTCATTGTACTGCACAGCCCGCTCGAAGACCTTGGTCAGCGACTCCTGGGAGCCATACATGTTTTCTAGGTTCAGCAGGGCCACCCACACGTTCAGCTTCTCCTGCTCCTCTCTGGAGGGAGAATAGTCAGCACATGAGTCCATCCTTTCAGCCCCAAGAGCCCCCACTCCCAACTAGGGGGCTGGGACTACATCCCCTCCCCAGGCTCCACCCATGTCCTCAGTCCCCACCCCAACAAGCCGGCACTGAGAGCCCCACTGCAGCTCACGTGGGAGCAGGAACGCCCATCCATGGCTGCGGGGTCTGAGGCTCCCCTAGCTTCTACCTCCATTCGTGGGAAGGAAATCTACCAATCTCAAACTGGCCTGAGGGCTGGGCTGGACAGGGCAGAACCTGTGGTCTGAATCTCCCCTCAAGCCAAGATAACGATGCAAAGGAGCACCATCCCTCCTCACTAGCTTTTGGGAAGCCTGCTAGAGCCTCGGCCTGGAAGACGGCCACACCAGGATTTTCACCCAGGTATGCGGAGAGGCAAGTTTTCCTCTTCTACTTTTCTCCAAGTGAGGCACCTGAAGTGTAGGGACTCATGGAAATGTGACCCTAGCTCTCTCAGTGAAGAGGACCATGAAATATAAAGCAGCAGATCTATGTCACGGCCGGGCCGTCTCTGAGAGAAAGCCTGTGAAGCCATGGGCCCTGGTGGCAGTCGCCCCAACTGCTGCCGGCCTGCGGAGGAGACACGGCCCTCCCTGAGGAAAGATGGGGCCCAAAGCAGGACGGTGGGGCCGGGACCTGAAGGAGATGGTCTTGAGCGCCCTCTCAGCCACGGCCCGGGCCTTCTCGATCTCCGTGGCCTGCAGGTGGAAGGCCATGTACTGCAGCCACAGGAGGGAGCTGCTGGGCGAGCTCAGCACCAGTCGGTCGAAGTCCTCGGCCGACTCCGGCTGTCGCCCAGGATCCATCAGCGCCTCCTCGAGGCGGGACAGCTCCTTCTCCGCCTTCTGCTTCTCCAGCTCCCTCTCCTTCTTGCTTTTCTTCTTCTGCTGTGGAAAGCAGAGCAGCAAGTGAGTCGTCTGCTCCTCAGACCCAGAGAGGTCTGCAGTGGAAGCCAGGAGCCGGCAGGGCAGTCCGTGGCTTGGCAATCACTCCCCGCCTGGGACGGCCCCGCCTGCCCAAAGAGACACCGAGCTTAGGGCAGAGCATGGGAGCCCAAGGGTCCCTGTGAAAGAGGTGATGCCCTGGAAGATACGGCACCGTGGCTTGCTCTGGCTTCTCGTCCTCCTCACTGTCCGAGCTCTCTCTGTGAGGTGGCAAGGCTGGGGTCAGGGTGTCCAGACCCACGTCCCAAACGAAGCTGGAAGATAGCTGCAGCCGGGGCGCTTCTGCGGGCCTGGTCAGCTTCTCCTGAGGATCAAAGGCACACGTGAGGCCAGCACTGGGCCCAGCGGCCCCTGCTCCCCAGCCCCTTCCCATTGCAGGAGGAGGGGCTCCCACCATGCCCAGAAAACTAGAGGTCTAGACCAGGCTACACGCTGGTCCACCGGGGAAACTTACAGGAGTGACGAAAAGCTTTCTTTGTAAATAATTAAACTTAAGTAATAATTTTTTAAAAAGCTACATATGCATACACACATTAATGTAGGACAAAGGTGTGCCAAACGCTCTGAGGGAGGCAGGGAAGCCCTTCCACACTGGTCCTCGGGGTTGTCTTCATTTCTCACAAGGAGACACAGTCTCAGACAGGCTGAAAAAGCCTTTCTTTCTTTGCTGGCTCTCCCACCACCTGACTAATTTAATTTAGCTCCACTTACAGACTGGTTCCAAACAGGAAAAGGGGTACGTCAAGGCTGTATATTGTCACCCTGCTTATTTAACTTATATGCAGAGTATGTCATGAGAAACGCTGGACTGGAGGAAGCACAAGCTGGAATCAAGATTGCCGGAAGAAATATCAATAACCTGAGATATGCAGATGACACCACCCTTATGGCAGAAAGTGAAGAGGAACTAAAAAGCCTCTTGATGAAAGTGAAAGAGGAGTGAAAAAGTTGGCTTAAAGCTCAACATTCAGAAAACAAAGATCATGGCATCTGGTCCTATCACTTCACGGGAAATAGATGGGGAAACAGTAGAAACGGTGTCAGACTTTATTTTTTTGTGCTCCAAAATCACTGCAGATGGTGCAACCATGAAATTAAAAGACGCTTACTCCTTGGAAGGAAAGTTATGGCCAACCTAGACAGCATATTAAAAAGCAGAGATATTACTTTGCCAACAAAGGTCCATCTAGTCAAGGCTATGGTTTTTCCTGTGGTCATGTATGGATGTGAGAGTTGGACTGTGAAGAAAGCTGAGTGCCGAAGAATTGATGCTTTTGAACTGTGGTGTTGGAGGAGACTCTTGAGAGTCCCTTGGACTGCAAGGAGATCCAACCAGTCCATCCTAAAGGAGATCAGTCCTGGGTGTTCATTGGAAGAACTTTGGCCACCTCATGCGAAGAACTGACTCATTGGAAAAGACCCTGATGCTGGGAGGGATTGGGGGCAGGAGGAGAAGGGGACGACAGAGGATGAGATGGCTGGATGGCATCACCGACTCGATGCACATGATTTTGGGTGAACTTCGGGATTTGGTGATGGACAGAGAGGCCTGGCGTGCTGCAATTCATGGGGTCACAAAGAGTCAGACACGACTGAGCGACTGAACTGAACTGAATAAATGTGGATTAGAATTGACTTTTAAGCCTATTCAACAGTTAAGCAGGGGCCCTGTCCTTAGGACCTGATGACCAACTGAGGAAACTAGCCTCGCCACCTTTTCCTATTTTAAAGAAAATGAGGACAAGAAAGGGGTGCTGATGACAGCCCAGTCCTCAGGCAGGAGACCAGGGACTCTCCTCCCGGAGCAGCCCTCCTCCCCAATCCTGCCGCCCCTCACCTTGGGCAACATGCTCATCTCTTCTGCCTCTTCTTCTCCTTCTCGGTAATACACTTCCACACCACTGTCGTCCTCCTCAGACAGGACAGCTTTCTTCTGCTTCTTGCTCCCGATTTCCTGGGATGACAGGCAGGGACGATGCTGAGCCTCGCTTCTCTTCACGGCCCATGGGGTGCTTGATCCCGGCCCTCCCAGCAGCACCCAGTGCCCTACACAAACTCAGCTGCTCTCAGTCCAAGAGGCTGCGGCGAGGCAGCTGCTGGTAGCTTCTGAAAGGCTCGCCTTCCACGTGAGGGGAGGCCATCTTCCCGAGGGCCCTACCTGCTCACTGCCGGACTCGGGGTGCGGCCGCTTGCCCAGCTTCTTTGCCTGGGGCTTCTGGGGCTCTTTCTTATCCTTGCTGGGTGGCTGCGCCCCATCCTGCCCCTTGCCAGTTCTCTTCTCTTTCTGTTTCTGCTGCTGCTTCTCCTTTGCTTTTCCTTCGTGGTTTCTCTCCACTGCCTCCGTTTCCCTCCCCTCTTGCTTTGGAGGTGGCTGTCTCAAGGGGGCAGAACGCGCGTCCTGCTTTCCAGTGGCATCGGGGAGGAGTGACAGCTCTACCAGGCTCTCCTGATGGTTCAGGCTACGACAGGACGACAGAGTGGATGACGAGGACAACACAGTACAGTGGGTCCTGCCCCAACCTGCCCTGCAATCCATTCAGTCATCTTAGGAATGACCCACACATCGTACGACACTTAGAAAAATACAGAGCATGGCTGTGCTGCCCCTTCCTCCGGCCTCAACTACAGGTGCTGTGCAAAGAAAAGTACACACCTGCTTTCAGGAGCTGAGGCAGAAGGTGCCAAACAAAGGGAGTTCATGGACCACATTTACCATTACCTAGGCCATGATGTTTAAAATTTAGCTCTCAATCTCCTCCCAGGGTTCCCAGAGAAAGGGGTAAGAGAGAGAGAGGGCACCCACCGTAGGACCTTGGCTGTGAGCAGCTTCCCCTCAGGGAGGTGTCTGTCATAAGGAGCGTTCTTGGACTGGTTGTGCTGGGAGACGTGCGGGTGTTGGGCCAAACCCGTAACTGAGGGGCCAAGGCTGACGGGAGAGAGACAAGCGTCCCATGGTCGTAAACACGGCAACGGAGTCCCAGCCAAGCTAGAGCCCGTGCCCTCCCAGAGACCCAAGTGGGACAAGGATTTACAACAGATGGTTCTTGGCATTCAACTAAATAAAGAGGGCTTTGTAGACTGGAAAAAACATCTAGCATAATGAAGATATAATAGAAAGGTATTTTTCACCCCATATCAGAGCATCACAACACACAACTCAAAAGCTGCTAGAAGGACAGAAGGAAATAAGAAAACACAGTAACAGCAAGGAGGCTGCAGCGACTGGCGCTGGCAGCTCGCAGAACGCTCGCGAATCGTGACATGCCACATTCTTTGTCCAAAACACCAAACAGAAGAATAATTTACAACTTTTTTAAAAGTATGAAAAGACCTGGAATTTAAAACACTGTGGGAACTCAGTCTCCTCCCTACACGTTCCTTCAGAGGTGGTGACTGAGGGAACAGCGGGGGCCAACCAGGACAGGCTCCTGGAGGACACGGGGCTGGTCCACGTCCCCAGGCTCCGCCTCACTCACCCTACGAGCACGCCGGATGGCTGGACGGACTTGACGAAGCCCCTCAAGAGCTGCCCTTCCTCAAGGTCCTTGATGGAGTTAATCTCTGGATCTGTTATTTTGCTTTTCGTCTCTGGGTTCGTCCTAAAGGAATAAAAAGGCTTACACACATACCTCTAAGCCCTCTGCCCACCCTCACCCCTGACTCCCCCGTGATAATGCACTCAGTCACTCAGTCATGTCAGACTCTGCCAGCCCATGGACTGTAGCCCGCCAGGCTCCTCTGTCCATGGAATCTCCCAGACAGGAATATTGGAGCTGCTTGCCATTTCCTGCTCCAGGGCACCTTCCCCACCCAGGGATCAGGCCCACACCTGCTGCATCTCCCTCACTGGCGGGAGGATTCTTGACCACTGCGTTACCTGGGAAGACCTCCTGAGGTAACAACACTTTGTAAGAAGGTGACTCTGGACCTGTCAGTAGGCCATCACCTGCAGAGCCCAGCCCCACCTTCTCCTGAAGTCCTGTCAGCTCCGGACAGCGGTAATAGTAACAAGGAGAAGATGGTCAAGCCTCATAAATGTCCACTTCAAACCATGACTTCAGGCCAATCCACTTGACAGCACTCGCCCCTGCTGTGTAACGCTGGGGGCTACATCACCTCCCTTCACCAGGACCACCAACAGGTAAGCCCAAGCCCCACTCTGGATGTCTGCACCTTTCCCTGGGAAACAAGAGCCTGAGCAGACAGGTTCTTCTACAGTTAGAATGTCCTCAGCTTTTCTGGATAAAAACAGGGCCGGGCATAAAGGAGGTGAGCAGTGAGGCAAGCTGGGAGGCCCAAAGCCCTGTCAGATCCACGCAGCCTCTCCTCAGTCCCCTGGGAGGTTCTTCCCCGATTCTTGTCCCGATGACACAGACAATCACCTGGATGATCTCAGCGACAAAGTCAATACAGGGCTTGCAGCGGACAGGACGTAACACCTAGAACGGGAGCAAAGGAGAAGGCAATGCAGACCCCAGCACCTTGGGAGACGGGAGAGGGCCTCGGCTTCCTCTCACAAGGCTGAGCAACAGGCGAGAGTGAGGGCTCTGCTCTTCGTCCTGCTGACCACCTGCTGAGGGACTCGGGACAAGGCTCTTCTCTGGGCCTCAGTCCATCAAGTAAAAGCAGCGCTACTTGCTCTTCTCACCCAAGAACGGTGCTGGCAGGAGGAAACCAGAGGACACGCAAGCTCTCTGGAAAGCATGCAGAGCCACGTGGGGAACACGCAGGAGATGAGACCTGCCCCGTGTCAGGGGTTGGGAGGGTTTGATCTCATGGAGAGACTCACCCAAGGAACCGTGGCAGGGACGGCCCAGGACCACTGCAGATTCACAGTTCAGAGGTGGCCCCCCAAGTGAGACCTAAGAGGGGAAGGCTTCAGGGGGAAAGTAGGGTTTACTCTTGCTAGGGGACTTCCACACTCACATCACAGAAAATGGCAAGTAATAGCCCAAAGTCACAGGGTAGAGAATCTTACCAGGAGGAAGGGTCTCAGCAACAATACAGCCCAAATCCTCCCACAACAGCATCTGTGTTTCCCACCAGGGCATCACGGCCCTTAACACAGGGAAGGACCTGAAGGGATTGTCTGCCTTTGGGGAGTTAACTTATCATCCACATTTGAGAGTCAAGGAACTACAACTGAACACTACTCATATGCTTAACTATAAGGTTACTAAAAAAAATATTTTGCTAAAAATAAAAAAATCACATCCATATTTTGTAAGCCTAAAGAAAAGAGATGATTCTGGATTTCTCTGTGACATTCTTCTTCTAGGCCCTGGGCATTTTTGTGCTGTTGAGCTCTGGCAAGTGGCTGAGAATGAAGGCAGATGCTGGTGGCTGGAACACTCGAGATGGGAAAGAGCAATTACTGCTTTCCAGTCTCAGCCTCCAGAAGGTGCCTGCTCCATTGCTGGATAATTGTGTGTGACTGTCAGAAAAGTATGTATTGTACCAAGATGACATATGCCTCTGCAATGCTTGTTTATTCAGGCTAAGGAACAGTTTCAAAACTCTGAGGCAGGTTCATTTCTGTGCATCCAAAATAGTTAATAAAGCAACTTGACCAAGCAAAGCATAGAACAAATGCAAACAGCCAATAACCATGAACAATGACCAGTATGAGAAATTCAGATTAAATTAAGAGATCAACCTGGGCCTATTCAGTGGCAAAGATTAAAAATTAAGAATATCCAGTGTTAGATAAAATTAAGTCCCAGTCTCGAGACTTTCCTGGTGGTCCAGTGGTTAAAAGTCTGCACTCACAATGCAGGGAACATGGTTTTGATCCCTAGTTGGGGAAATAAGGTCCCACATGCCACACAAAAAAAATGCCCAGTGTTGACAGAAGTGTGAAAAATGAACAGACACATTAACTGTTAATAGAGATAAAATTTAGCACAGTCCTTTTGGAAGACACTTTGGCAAGATATATAACATTATTTAACCCATCAATTTTACTTCTAGAAATTTATTTCACACACATACTTGCACTAGTATCCAAACATAGGTGCAAATATACTCACTTCAACATTACTGTCCATCAACAGAATTATTTATATAAACTGTGATTTAAAAAAAACACATAACGCAACTCAAAAAAAAATGATAAAAGTAAGGTAAAGAACAAGGAAGGTTTCGAAACACTAGCATAGGAAAGAAAAAGTGCATGAGTCACTGCTATTAGGAAAAAGCAAGCTGCAGAACAGTATAGAAAATTAAATTCTGCTATTACATAAGGGAAAATTGTAACTACATATATTAGAGTCTTAAAAGAAACCGAAGCAAAAGTGATGGAGAAACAGAGGAGCAACAGCAATGTTCAGTTTCCACTTTATATACTATTTTTTTTTTCCAGTACAAAACCACACACCTGTAATTAAAAAAAAATCAAAACCCCCAAAATCCCCACCAATCCCACAGATAGTGGGAAAAAGTTAAAGAGTCCAGCCTACCTGACAATCTGCTGTGGGGCGAAGTCTTCCAGGCGCGTCTCCGAGTAGGAGTCACTCACATGAAACATGCTGACTCTTCCAACCCTCCCGAAGGGGAAGGAGACGGTCAGCCCCTCCTTGGGCGTCACCTTCACCACACGGCCCATGGCCACTTCCCCCTTCTTGAGCTTGTGAGGACCTGGCAAGACAATGAACCAGATGCAGGGAAGAAGAAGTGAGCCAAGAAAGAAGCTGAGACAGTAGCCAAGCAGAGGCTGGCAGGAGGTGAAGGTGTCTGGGCTCAGGGTGTTTAGAATGAGTGGACCAGAATGATCACACAGACCCAGACCACTGTACCACGTGGTCAAGGATGCCAAGGCCGAGTGCTGGACAACCCTTTCTGAGAGACCTAAGAAAAACAACTGTAGGTAAAGGTGTCTCAGACACAGGCCACAGAGCAAAGCCCCAAGAGAAAAGCTGTTCCAAGGACACAGCCTCTGCAGTAGAATTCCTGAGGATGCTGACATCCATGGCATCCCTCAACCTGGGCGATGACTAAGGCCTTCTCCCAACCCTTTCCACCCCCTCCCTTCCTTGACCAGGTCCCATTTCATCACCACACCTATGAGTGAAAGAGACAAGAAGGCCTTGGAGGAATCTGCTGGGCCAACCACGGTGGCCTTCAGGGCCTGGCCAATCTGGAACTTCTTATCTGGATGTTTCAGAACCTAGAAGGATAAAAAATTTCCTTTGATGTTTGAAGAAAGGCCTGTCATTTATCTAAAACCACAGTACGGTAAGTATCCCCTATGGGACGGATCCCTGTCCCCACTGTGAGCATACACCAAGGATTAACTCGAGCTCAGGGAGCTGAGGTTTCCTCTCCAGGCATCTCAGGCACACTAACCTTGAAGCTAAGAGATGTAAGCAACAAGGGAATTCTCCCTCGGACGTCTGGAGCAATCTCCACCTCGAGCCATTTCTTAACCATGTTGTACTAGGAGGGAAAAAAAAAACAAGAGAAGAAATGGAATAGGGCAGATACAAGCATCTCATCTTTTCCTTTCACTAAAGCAGACACTCCTAAAATCACACTGAAAGGGCCCTACTCCTACATTTTCCCAAGTAACAGGAACTCCCCCCCACGGCCCAATCCCCCTGCCCACCCTCCACTTCTCACAGGCTTTACTCAAGTCTAGCTCAGAGCCTCCACCGGCCCAGCAGAACACACATCCTTCCTGGTGCCTCAGCTGATGAGGAGGCAGAAAAGGCCTCAGAGATAACGTCCTCAAGCAGTAGAACCAATCCCAACCTCACAGCCTCCTCTAAGCTCAGTTGCGCACAGTGAGTTAACAGCCTTCAGGGACTAACATCTCATTTCTAAATCAGTTTAGATTTTTCTACTGATACAGTGCTCTACCCTAAATATACACCCCAATTTTCAGGTCAACTCAAAAAGCATTTATCAAGCAGCCACTACACACAGCATGATAGTGATAACAGCCAGGCCCTGCCTTCAAAGAGATTACTGTCTGCAAAAAGTAAGTTGAATGAATATGCAAATGACTAGAGCAGAAAGCAACACACAGGAGTATAATATGCTACAGACTCTATAGGAGAACTAGGAGAAAGGAAGGTTATCTGTGCTAGACCTTGAATTATAGGCAATGGGAACAGACAGTACCCCAGTGTAGAAATAAAGGGGGAAAAAAGAGGTTTTCAGCATGACTGGTACTCCAGATTCATGAGGTCAGATTATAAAGAGTCCTTTTTTTTGGCCACACTGTGTGACTTATGGATCTTAGCCCCCAACCAGGGATCAAACCCATACCCCTGGCAGTGGAAGTGAAAAGTCCTAAGCACTGGACCACCAGGGAATTCCCTCTGAAGAACCTTAAATATTACTCTAAGGCATCTAGGGTTTATGAATATCTACAGAGAAAAAGTAACTAAAGGTATCAAGCATCATGGACATCATTAGACAGATGCTCATGCAGGAAGACTCTGGCAACACTGAAGAGGAGTTACCCCTCAAGGTCAAGTCCAGACAGATCTTGACCTTCTCTCTGATATATTCTAACCAGTACAGTTCTCACTGATCTCTTCCCTTTACTCAACTACTATTCTACTTAGGGTTTGAACACATAATCTGACACCCAATTTACATATTGTTTTACACAGTTCCTGAACCTTATGAAAGGCAAAAATCTAAAATCCAATATTTTATTTTAAATAAAATGTTTTATTTTTGTATATTCCAATAAAACTTTATTTGTGGACACAGAAATATGAATTTTACATTATTTAAGATAAAGTACTGGATTCAAATTCTTGCTCTATGATGTATTTTTCTGTCTATTTTGTACAAGAAATCTACAAACACGTAGAACTGTGAGTTGCTTGCTGTTTGGAAGCCATAAATTTAGCTCCTTGAATAGACCAGATGTTTTCTAGGAGCAGAGGGCTTTACTGTCTCCCACACATCAGCAAGGCAGCAAGCATAGAATCAAAGCCTAGTGCAAGTGGTCATTGCCAGTTCCTCCCCCCTTTCTTCTATAAGAAAGACAGCACTGCATTGCAGGGCATGCACTTCTCACCTTCTTCAAGAAGCAAGTCACAGTCTGACCAGCCTGATACTGTTTAATCTTCTCCAAGGGGCTTACAGAGTGAGTGTTGAGAGCAGTATGGCCATCCTCCTTCAGCTCACTGTTCGCAGAAAGGCAATGGAAAGAGTAAACCAATCTCTATAAGCTCCTAGCTTGAGACCATCTCCCCCAACTGGCCTTGGATTAATTTTACTGGACTCCCCTAACACATACACACCAACATATACACACCAACCATGCACACCTCCATTTCTGTCCACAAAGGGGAATAAATATTCACAATACCTGCATGAAAGTTAATCCTTTCCAACTCACTCACCTAGGTATGAACAAACTACAAAATAGGTAGCCAACAATAAAGTGAAATGACTTTACTTATTTCAATGCTTGAGCTACCGCTTTACTGTTTGCAGAACTGCTTTCACAAATGAATGTGACAACACTCTCATGTCTGATTCAAACAGGAAAGATACTATTAAACTCATTTTATGCTACAGACCCAGGAACTCAAGTCAGAGCTTCTGACTCAAAAATTCAGGGCTCTGTCCCATGCTGCTGCTGCTGAGTCACGTCAGTCGTGTCCGACTCTGTGCGACCCCATAGACGGCAGCCCACCAGGCTCCCCCGTCCCTGGGATTCTCCAGGCAAGAACACTGGAGTGGGTTGCCATGTCCTTCTCCAATGCATGAAAGTGAAAAGTGAAAGTGAAGTCGCTCAGTCGTGTCTGACTCTTTGCGACCCCATGGACTGCAGCCTACCAGGCTCCTCCGTCCATGGGATATTCCAGGCAAGAGTACTACCTTGGCATTATCACTTTCATGATTCTCTTTGTCTATGCAGAAAAGCAACGAGGAGATGTGGTCTGAAAATTATCAGTCTACAAATCACTTCAAAGGAAGCACAGAGCTCCCATTGTTCCAACCCAGCCCAGCTTACCCATTCAAATTTCTAAAACAAAACAGAACTTGTCAATAAAATGGTACAAGTAACACTGATAAAACTGTAACATATAATAGCCAAGTACTGGTGAATATAAAAACCACAGGAAACTCATATACAAGTAAAGCGGAAATACAGATATCCTATGAACTTTGAGAACATGGTACTAAGTGAAATAAACCAGTCACAGGAGGACTATGCATGACTCCCCTTATATGAGGCATCTAAAGACATCAAACTCAAACTCAGAGAAACAAAGTAGAATGATGGTTGCAAGAGGCTGGGAGGTGAGCAGGAAATGAATGGGTACAGAGTTTTAGTTAACGCAAGATGAAAAGGTTTAGAGATCTGTTTACAACAACTGTGCATATAGCTAACAATATGGTAAGAGGGTAAATTTACATTGCGTTTTCACCACAATAAAAAAAATTTGAAAAAAGATTAGAACACAGATAAATACAAAGAAAAGCCCATATGAAGACATAGGGAGGAGAGAGCCATTTGCAAGCTGAGACAGACCTCAGAGGCACAAACTCTGCTGATACCTCTGTCTCAGACCAAAAGTCTCCAATATCATGAGAAAATAGATGACTGCTGTATAAGCTAGAAAAAAAATTTTTTTTAATAAACCACAAACACACATTACAAGTATGTGTTACCTTTTTTCTTTTTCCCAAATTATTTTACTTTACCTTTCTCTCAAAAAAAAAAAAAAAAAAAAAAGGCAGCCATAACTGCTTTAATGCCAAGAGAAAATTCAGCGACTAGCAGGAATTCCAAAGACACACATAAAGATTCCTGAACCGTCTGCTCTCCTAACTGCAGCCCCTCCAAATGAATAATTAATTAATCAGGAAACATCTCATCTAGTTTGAGAGACCCTCACCCACCCTGAACTCTGCTCCAAGATACAGGACATTCTCTTTGGGCAGGAGATCTCCATATCTAAGTGGGAATGAAAACATGGCGGCATTTTGTCAAGTTAGTCAACACCATAGATTAAACAAATGTTTTCCCTCCTGACTTCAAGATACATGATTTTAAACAAAAGCATTTGAGAAACACAGCAGTTATACCATTATGTTTATACTATGCTTCTCAGAGGCGTTGATTAAAATAAAATAATTAACAATACAACACAGGTGCACAGAGGAGGTGAAAGATGTGCTAGAGTTTTACCTGTCCATCTGTCTGTCTGTTATTGTAACTCTCCATCCCCCATCTCCTCAATGGAATGCACTCATTTCCTGGTTTGACCCACACTGCCACAGTATTGTCAGCATCTGGTGCTCAGGGTTCAGACGTATTTCCCTATCTCAGACACAAGCCCTCGAAGAACTATTCCACTTCTGTTCTAATCCCTTTGGGATGCTGATCAAATCTTAACCTCAGGAAGTTGTTTAAGTTGTCCTGTCCTTGCGTAACACCCTAGGCACATAAGACTTACAGCCTGGATGGATGGGGGCCTGACTCTGCAGAAGCACTGGAGAAGGCACTGGCGACCCACTCCAGTACTCTTGCCTGGAAACTCCCATGGACGGAGGAACCTGGTGGGCTGCAGTCCGTGGGGTAGCTAAGAGAGGACATGACCGAGCGACTTCCCTTTCACTTTTCACTTTCATGCATTGGAGAAGGAAATGGCAACCCACTCCAGTGTTCTTGCCTGGAGAATCCCAGGGACGGCGGAGCCTGGTGGGCTGCCGTCTATGGGGTCGCACAGAGTCGGACACGACTGACGTGATTTAGCAGTAGCAGCAGCAGCTTCATTCATGGATGGCCTATTCAGTTCCAAGAGGCTGGGTTTTTTTTTTTGTTTGTTTGTTTTTTTAATTGGGAAGCAGAAGCAGACAGGCCCACAGGCCAACATGCTTAAGATTCTCTGAAAGAATGACCCCAGATAAATTGGATCCACCACTACAAAGAACTACCAGTTCTACTCGTCTACTACTAGTTCTACTAGTTCACTCAGAATCCCTTGTGGAACATCCCTTTGCATAATCCACTAGAGTATGACCTAAAATTTTCAGTCACCAAGCAGTAGTCCACACTCAAAGAACAAGTATTCTTGGCTACACGGTGTATGTTTAGGGAATTACTGAGTTCTAGAATACTAGGTTCAAACAGATTCAAGGGATTAGAGCTGATAAGAGTGCCTGAAGAACTATGGTCGGAGGTTCATGACATTATACAGCAGGCAGTGATCAAGACCATCCCCAAGAAAAAGAAATGCAAAAAGGCAAACAGGTTGTCTGAGGAGGCCTTACAAATAGCAGTGAAAAGAAGAGAAGCGAAAGGCAAAGGAGAAAAGATACACCCATTTAAATGCAGGGTTCCAAATAGCAAGGAGAGATAAGAAAGCCTTCCTCAGTGATCAATGCAAAGAAATAGAGGAAAACAATAGAATGGGAAAGACTACAGATCTCTTCAGGAAAATCAGAGATACCAAGGGAACATTTCATGCAAAGATGAGTACATTAAAGGATAGAAATGGTATGGACCTAACAGAATCAGAAGATATTAAAGAAGAGGTGGCAAGAATATATAGAACTATAAAAGATCTTCATGACCCAGATAACCATGATGGTGTGATCACTCACCTAGAGCCAAATATACTGGAATGTGAAGTCAAGTGGGCCTTAGGAAGCATCACTATGAACAAAGCTAGTGGAGGTGATGCAATTCCAGTTGAGCTATTTCAAATCCTGAAAGATGATACTGTGAAAGTGCTGCACTCAATATGCCAGCAAATTTGGAAAACTCAGCAGTGGCCACAGGACTGGAAAAGGCCAGTTTTCATTCTAATCCCAAAGAAAGGCAATGCCAAAGAATGCTCAAACTACCACACAATTGTACTCATCTCACACACTAGCAAAGTAACGGTCAAAATTCTCCACGCCAGGCTTCAACAGTACATGAACCATGAAATTCCAGATTCAAGCTGGTTTTAGAAAAGGCAGAGGAACCAGAGATCAAACTGCCAACATCCGCTGGATCATCAAAAGAGCAAAAGAATTCCAGAAACACATCTGCTTCTGCTTTATTGACTACACCAAAGCCTTTGACTGTGTGGGTCACAACTAACTGTGGAAAATTCTTAAAAGAGATGAGAATACCAGACCACATTATCTGCCTCCTGAGAAATCTGTATGGAGGTCAAGAAGCAACAGTTAGAACTGGACATGGAACTGACTGGTTCCAAATCAGGAAAGGAGTACATCAAGGCTGTATACTGTCACCCTGCTTATTTAACTTCTATGCAGAGTACATCATGAAAATTGCTGGACTGGATGAAGCATAAACTGGAATCAAGATTGCCAGAAGAAATATCAATAATCTCAGATATGCAGACGATCACCCTTATGGCAGAAAGCAAAGAACTAAAGAGACTCTTGAAAGTGAGAGTGAAAAAGTTGGCTTAAAACTCAACATTCAAAAAAACCCTTAACATACAGAAAACTAAGATCATGGCATCTGGTCCCATCACTCCATGGCAAATAAATGAGGAAACAGTGACAGACTTTTTTGGGGCTCCAAAATCACTGCAGATGGTGACTGCAGCCATTAAATTAAAAAGACGCTTGGTCCTTGGAAGAAAAGCTATGACCAACCTAGACAGCATATTAAAAAGCAGAGACATTACTTTGCCAACAAAGGTCCATCTAGTCAAGGCTATGGTTTTTCCAGTAGTCATATATGGATGTGAGAATTGGACTATAAAGAAAGCTGAGCACCAAAGAATTGATGCTTTTGAACTATGGCGTTGGAGAAGATTCTTGAGGGTCCCTTGGACTGGAAGATCAAACCAGTTCACCCTAAAGGAAATCAGTTCTGAATACTCATTGGAAGGACTGATGCTGAAGCTGTAATTCCAATACTTTGGCCACCTGATGTGAAGAACTGACTCATTTGAAAAGACCCTAATGCTGGGAATGATTGAAAGCTGGAGGAGAAGGGGACAACAGAGGATGAGATGGTTGGATAGCATCACCAACTCAATGGACATGAGTTTTTGAGTAACCTCTGGGAGCTGATGACGGACAGAGAAGCCTGGCGTGCTGCAGTCCATGGGGTTGCAAAGAGTTGGACACGACTAAGGTGACTGAACTGAACTGAGAATACTAGGTTGAGAGCAAAAATGTTTGTCAAACATCAACAAACAGACTTGCAATCAGCCTTTAAATTGATACTTAAACTCTGAATACAGCTTTCACATTGATTTTCATCTAATCTCTCTAATTTAGCTATACTGAGAAACCAGACAAATATCCCTGCCGAAGAAAAAAAGACAACCTGGACAGAGAGGCAAAATAAGTCACAATGCTGGCTGAATTAAGACTAAGAATTCAGGTTCCTGACTCCAAAGCCCAAGCTCTTCCTACGGAACCACTGGAGTTCCCCTCACCTTGGCCGAACACTCAGCTCTGGGATGGTTCGAATAAATCTGGGATGACTTATTGGGAGAAACCTGGAAAAGAAATAAAGTCAAATCAATTCTCCTATTCTCTGTCACACTATAATCTGGAGATCAGAATTTCTAACTTCCCACTCAACCAAGCTTAAAAAAACCACCCATTCCACCGCCACACCACCCCCTGGTAACATCAGGCTTGAGGGTTTCCATTCTCAACGTTTGAGTCAACGTTCAGAAATTAGCTCATCTGATCTTTTGGGATTATCATATTAAACCCTGAAATGAATTTTCCTTACAGATAATATACTCCAACTCTTTCATTCTAAAAAGAAGGAAATTGAGGTCTAGAGAGAATAAATGACTTACCGAAGTTCCCACAGGTACTGAAATTAATATGCAAATTATTGGCTAGACTTAGAATTCTTCTTTTGGTTTTCTTATAGCAAGGACTTCTGCAGCAATAACATACTGTGACTTGAGTTAAAGTAAACGAATACAATTAAGGTATGTGCTGGAGAGTGGATTATAGTACCTGCTGATATATCCTGAGCAATAACTATGCGTCAGACAACCTAGCAGGCACACTCCACACTAGGTGTTCTTTTTCCAGTCACTGCAATGGCCCTACAGGGTAGTCACTATTATCACTCTCACTTTACAAATTAGGAAAATAAAACTGAGAGAGCTAAGGAACTGTTTAACTCATGGTCATGTAATTTTGAGTGGCAAATCTGGAATTCAACCCAGATCTGACTGGAATGAATGCTCTTATACCACTACCTTATACACCATTAAAAAAATAAAGAGAGACAAAGGGACTCTTTGGTGAATATTTTGGTGAACTAAAGAAAAAATGTGACATACGACAATTTTTGAACCTGCTCCAGTTCCCATCCCTTCTCCCACAATTACAGCAAGCTCTCCTCAAAGCCAGACCCTCTGCATAAACAAAAACAAACCTAAAAAAAAAAAAGCCAGCCCCTTGCCCTAAGTTTCCATACTTGAAGGTCTTCATGTCTCTCCCGCCAATCACTCGGGCAGTGACTTTCTTCCCAACTTTCAGCTTGGCAGTAGGAGATGTGCCCACTGGAACATCATCTAGAATGTGGGAGGCATGGATGCAGCCAATGATGCCATCTTCCAGGGTCACAACCACATGGGTAGGCTTAATGGACTTGACAGTCCCCGTGACCATGTCCCCAATGGACAGGGTGTGCTTCTTTACAGTCCCTATGACCAGAGCTGGATCCACTTCCTCATCCTCGTCGACTGTCTCTGAGTCCTTCCGGGCCTGTCTCATGGTCCTCTTAGCAGCTGGCCCCTCAACAGCTAAAAGGAGACCGGTCACTCCTGGTTCTGTGGTCTGGAGGGTTAGGGAGACGCCTTGCCCCACCTGCAATTTCTCTGAGTCAAAGCGGAAGGTGTCGTTCAGGTGAGAGGTCAGGGAGAAAGCTGCGAGGTGGCCAGTTTCTACCAAGGAGGCGACGGCAAAGGACTCCTCCAAGTGCTGCACAATGGCCTGGAGGTCACTACCTTTCTTCAGCTGGAAAACAGAAAACCACCATCCCTGCTTCTTACAAAGCACAAGGACACAGTCCTCACCCACTGGGCAGGGTGTGACTGAGGAAGCCCGCTAAGTCCCGGGGACCCAAGGCTCACGTGAGCTGGAATAAACTAGCCTCCACTCCCAGGACCCAATTTCCCCTCCTGTATTCTGAGGCTGTCGACATGATCACACTCAAGGAACACACTCAGGATCACCTGGAGTTAGCTTCTGTTTTGAATTCAGATTCCCAGTCCTATCCTACAACTGGCGAAAGCAGAACTTTACAGGTGACTCTGGTGTACAGCCGGGTGGCCGCTAACGGTGCTCCAGCTTTAACACAACACTGTGGTCCCCGCTCTCCTAGTCCTGCAGCTCTCCATCCAGTGCTTTCACTCAGCCAACAGGAGTCATTACCGACAGCTTACTGTGTATGAGGATGTAGCCTATCCTTCCCCATCATCCACTCTGTGCTCACGCCTTTACAGCAGTGCCAGCTTCACTCAGACGATAAAATGGAAATGGGGCCTACTAGAAAGCTTGTATGCATGCATACTAAGTTGCTTCAATCGTGTCCGACTCTTTGCGACCCTATGACAGTAGCCCACCAGGCTCCTCTGTCCATGGGGATGCTCCAGGCAAGAATGCTGAAAAAGGTTGCCGTGCCGTCCTCCAAGGGATCTTCCCAACCCAGGGATTGAACCTGCGTCTCTTACGTCTCCTGCACTGGCAGGGAGGGTCTTTACCACTAGTGCCACCCGGGAAACCCTGTTAGAAAGCTTAGTGAGGGGTTAATACTGTTTGCTATTTCTCTCTGTGTCTCAAAGTCTCAAAATTAGAAGCAACTAGAGGTTAAGGATTACATCTATATAATCCTCTGAAACATACCCTATGCAATGAGGAGCTTAATAAGTACTTCAGAAAATGATGAAATATATGTGTCATCTGGAGAGAAAATACCACTCATTTTGAGAGCTTTCTTGAAGCTATTCTTTGCCTGTGCAGAATAAAGCTATTCTTTATTTGTGCAGATGAACAGCCTGGAGTCAGACTACCCACAGACATGTTCTGTTTGGTTCACATGATGTTTAAAAAAGAGTTTCTAACATTTCCCACACCTATTTTTTAAAAAAAAAATTAAATTCTGCCTTCTCTTAAAATTCAGTGCCTTAGCAACACTAACCCAGATGCTCTCACGTGGCAACAAGCAGACAGTGGTTTCCACTCCTCTGCAGGGACTCCTCAATCGGTCAGAGCCCTACAGTCACCATCTGCCTGCTGCTCTCCTCTATGACACCAGCTTGGCCCTTATCAGGGTGACCATGTGATTCATCCGCCTGAACTAGAGTGAAAGTCACTGCTACTAACAAGCACACCAGGGCAATTCCCGGGCTGTCCCATGGTTGTGACCTGGTGATGTCACTGCCAGGGCCTAGGTTCAATCCCTGGTCAGGGAACCAAGATCCGGCAAGCCACACAGCTTGGTCAAAAAAGCAAAAAAAAAAAGGCACACCAGAACAACAGGTACACCTGGGAATGACCCAAACAAATCCAGGCACATAGCTACCCTGTGTACAAGCATCTGCAGAGCGTGTGGGGTTGCAGAGGTGTGTAGTGCCACTGAAATCATGGGAATGAAGTCCACAATCAACAAGCTTACCTTTTTAGCTTTTCTATTCACCAAATCGTGGCAGAGGGAAACATGTACTTCCAACTTCAACATATCAACGTTTAAGATTACAGCCTTCTTTTTCTGCCCAGGTTCCAGCTCCTGCCCTGCAGAGTGCAGAACCACACACAGGAAGCTATGATCACCCTCCTGGAGCGGGGGAGGGGGGAAGAAGACAGCATCTCCCCAACCACCCTGCAGCCCGTAAGCGCAAAACAGAAGAGGACCTATGTCCTGGGTCTATACGGGTTAAGGAAGCCTAGGGTTGAGTGTGTCAATTCATACAACCTGATAAATAGATTCACCCAAATACAACAATAAAAGGACTCATACCTAAACCTTCTTTAGTACTGCTGCTGTCTTCATTTGCATTTATACAAGATAAGCACGCCAAAAACTTCTATTGAATCAGCTCATCTAGCCTATGTATTTAGAAATTCTGTACCCAGCAGAGGCAGCAACGGGCAAAGGGTTCCCCTATCAACCAAGAAAGCTGAGAGAGATGCACTCACCTGCCCGATGATACTTGCTGGCTCTCAGGACCAAGCCAGGCACAGGGCCCTCACTGAACAGCACAGAACCGTCTTCCAACACCTCCTGCACCTCCAGGTCAAGGGCCATCCCCGGGGTCATCTCAGCCAAAGTCTGGATCAACACAGAGTCTGACAGAAATCCAAAGGAAACAGGGATTAACAAGATGAAACAACACTCACCATTCTTTTCCCTTTGGAAATATGCTGCCATACGGAAGACATTTCCAATGCTCTGCACTGCAAACACCGTGAAGGTAAAACCGCCCTTGGTAAAAATGTCTGACGTCCATGAACACTCCCATCACAGGCAGGGACCTATGCCCCCTGCGAATCCCTCCTGGCCATAATTCATGGAGAGAGCCAATGAATGTCAGGAACACATGCTTTGCCTTGGCTTTGGAATTTTCATCCTTTCTGTTTAGAAACTACCCTCTCAAGCTTCTTATTCCCAAATCCCACTGGGGTTCCAACAATTCTACACAATGTTCAACACTTAGGAGGAGCAGACTAATAACCCCCACGAAGTCCTCCAACAGGTCCCTGGTTCCATTTTATCACTCACCACACGTGATGAATAAAGGAACAGAAAGTGAAGGGGTGAATGGACTCACACAAACGCAAACCTGAGGCTACAGAACTCAGGGGAGTCTGGATTCTGGGCTGGGAGGAGCACGGTGACTCCTGGCCTAATAGCGACAATCTTTCACTCGAATCTGGGTGGCAGTTAAACAGGGGCATTCACTTTATAAACATTTACTAAGCAGTACCCTAACAGATCTGTGCACTTTTCAGAGGTCCTACTCCCATTTTTTAAAGTTTAGCCTTGTTTTTTTAAATATCAGGGGAGCCAAACAACTCATTGGAACAGACAGGCCTAATGGAGGCTGCACACGCTCCACCCTGGCCCTCATTGTCTGCCCTATTGCCCCCACCTCGGTTGCTCATGAGGCTCCGGACGCCCTGCCGCTCCTCCAGGCACTGGCTCAGGAGGAGGAGGCTGGTTGTGGCTAGGTCCCCCAGGGTGCAGTCCGACAGCCGCAGCGACAGCAGCATCCGCTGCTTCTCCTTGTCCACGTTGGTCACCTTCGCAACCACCGTCTGCCCCTCGACAAAGTGGTCACTTGTGGAGGTCACAAACTTGTCACTCAAGATCTAAAGGGAAGAATCATGCACAAAACGAAGAAAGGAAAGGAAGCCTCTATCAGAACCACCCCCTTGAAACACCCAGAAAGAAGTGTGTGAGGCAGTAGGTGTACCCCAACAAAGTACCTCCAGTTCTGAGTACAGCTGTATTCCCCTTCCATAAAAACACAGGAGGCGCCCTAGCTGCCAACTCAGCCTTCTAAGGCCACCCAGCTAAGAAGGCCCAGAGCAACTCTCTGCCCCTCACTATGCATGCTTCTGGGGCCCTCCCCTCTGCTCCCATCTTTAAAATTATTTTGGCAGGAGATACAAATGAGACCTGCCCAGGCAAGACATGAGGGAAACACACTGAGGGAAGGGACGAGAGATTTATGAAACATCCGTGGCAGGAATGAGCGATGAGCTCTTTGCTCTCCACCATCCTACACGGGCTTTGATAAGAATCCCTCACCCTCTGGGTCTCAGTGTATGCAGTAACCTAAGTGATCCTATGGGATCTCTAGGATCCTCTCCAGTTGCAAATGCTGGCCATCCAATGACCTTCCCAACGCTATAGCATGAAGTGGAAAGTTACTCCTTCACCAGGACACAGCCCTGAGCCAGAACACACAACGGGCAAGAGGAGTGCAGATGGAATCTCAGCTCTACTCCTCCTCACCCAGCACCCTTATGTGATGCCCCTGAGAGTGTTTCAAGAGAATATAGAGTATCCTGCTCTTCCCCACCAGCCCTCCGGGTCTGTGACCCTGTTGTCTCCCCTCAGAGGCCCTTGTGCAGGAATCTGAACTTACAGCTTTGGGGGCCAGTCCACTAAGACCTGAGGGGAACTGGATGAACACACCATAGTCCTTGATGTTCTTCACAAAACCAATAAGCAGCATTCCGGGATGGATTTCTGAGAAGCTCTTGGGATTCTGGCCACCCTCTACTGCGGAGACCAAGGCTGGCTTCCTGCAAAGCAGCTAGCGGACTTCATCAAGGAATGTTCCAAAAAGGGCAGATGCACTGTCCACCTCTCCCGTCTCCTTTCTCCACTCTCTCTACCACAGTGATTCTCTGAGTGTGCAGATGAACAGCCACCACATCACCTGGAACTTGAGGCACACCCTGACACAACCCCCAGACCTGCTGAATCAGACGGGGTGGGGGCGGGGCCGACAGCAGGCTCTGTTGGACCAAAATCCTCCAGGTTACTCTGACACACACTGCAGTCTGGGAATCACTGTTTCATTCCTTTTCTTATCAACTTATCTCCAGATTACCAGAGGGGACCAGAAGGGAATGGCTCACCCCCGGGGCTTAGCAGCTGGATCAGCCACGACACCACCCTCTTGCCTCCATCTTATACCAACCAACCCTCTTTCACCTCCTCTGTCCATCTTCATTCTGAGGAGATTTCATTTTACATTCTGTGAGAAAGAAGGCAGGGTCTTCCTTCTAAGCAGCCATACTAAGACCAAATGGAATATTCTGAGACCCGTATCTCAGCAGAGGAGAGGGGGAGGAAGAAAAGAGACAGCAGGTCCTTACCAACTGTTCCAACTCGGGGACAAGCACCAAGCGCCCCGAGAAGGCTGGATGTGCCACTGGGGGTGTCCTGCTGGGCCCGGCATGCTATGCGGCCCCCTCCCCAACACCCTGGACTCCCACTCTGCACCTGAGAGCACCACCTCGGTCTTGCTCTAATTACCACCAGGGAAACAGAAGCAAAGTGCAGGCTTGCCCCCCGGTGTGGTTCAATGGATGGGTGTACCTCTGAAGGCAGAACCCACTTCTTTCCCATGAGTTTCCAACTAAGAGCAGAACCTGACCTGGAGGTCCCATGCCCCTCCCCAGAGGCGCAGCACTCCCCCACCTCCCCTTCCGTAGGCCCCACAGCCCGGTAAAGGATACAACCCGCTCCTCACTGGCGCTCAGACACAGGACCCGGTGCAGGGTGTCACCTGTCTGGAGCCAGTGATACAACAGTGGGCCATTGGTGACGTGGTCTGACAGATGAGCCGTGGGGAGGAAGCCGGGGATGTTGTGAGGCAGGACAGCCACCTTCAGCCCATCTTTGGTCTTCTCTAAAATCTTCACATCCACCAACTACCCAGGGAGGAGAAAAACAAAAATATAGTACTTGTCTTGACAAGAGAGCAGCCTGTGTGGGTCAGGTGGAGATCAGAGGCACCAAATTCTAGCACCAGGCATGACTGAGAAGTCGGGATCAGAGAAGTGAGCAGCTTTGTCCCACTCCTACCCCACGCTCCCAAAGACCTGGCAGGCACGCACACCACACACACAGCAGGACCCATCTGCTGCCCACGTCGCTCCTCTCCCAAGCCCCTCCAACGGGTCCCAAGGGAAAGACAGCCTTGCACGCCGGCCCTAGAGCCCAGAGAGGAGAAGGGCAGCAGCACACCGAGGACAAGCCGCGCGGCAGCAGCATTCTCCTTTCCTGAACAGCCTCCCTGTGCTCTGACACACGGCCCTGAACTGTAGGCAGCTCCTTTGAGCTTCCCCCTCCAGCGGTTCCAGGACCCCAGTGTCAGTGGCACCCTGCTCTCTGCTTCTGTAGCTAAACCAATTTGTCTGGAGAAGTCAGGTACCTGCCCAGCACTAACGGCTTTCTTTTTCTTCTGACTCTGTCCTTCACACTCTTGCTTCGGATCACTCAACAGCCTGAAGGATAACAGCATCCTCTCCTTGGACGGCTCACAGTTCAGCACCGCGACCTTCACCACCTGGTGAGAAACCACACCTGCTCAGCCCCGGAGAGAGGTACCCCCGCACCAGTGCTGCACAGGCCTTGGGAAAGCCCCCAAGACTCTGGATCAGACCGGAAGGCAGTGAAAACAAACATACTGAGAGTTACACAGAATCCCCATGATCAGCCTTCTGGGTGAAAAACAGACATGAGTGAATTTGGGGGTATAACTCCAAGTTTTAAAAAATCTTTTCCTAGTCTGCTGCAGACTCACTAGATTTAGGACAGTGCCCCCTTGTGGTGACAGTGGCCTCAGACCAACTGCTGATGTGAGGGACTCAGGTGTATTGTGGTGAAGACTAACCCTGCCAGGCTGAGAGCCCAGGGTTCATTAGGTTTACCAGCTTCCAGTGAGCCCTTGTGAGGGTTTCTCTCTGCTCCATTCCATCTCCACTTAGCTGGCTCAGGCCCATTACCCACACGCTCTCTTCCAGATCCCTTAAAAGGCAGCTCTCCTACTCCTTTAAATCTGTGTTCCCAGGGTCATCGAGGAGAGGAGCCTGTGCAGGGTTAGGGTTACCTGGCCCGTGTAAAAGACACTCTCTGGGTCAGGGACGTACTCGGCACTGAGCTCGTGCCTGGGCACCAGTCCCTGCACGTCATTGTAGAACTTCACGATGCAGCCGTATTCCTTGACCCGGAGGATAAAGCCATGTGTCTGCAGACCAGGCTTGGCATCATCATAGCAGGTGATGGCAGGAAGTTTGGACTCAACCAGGGTTTTCTTCAGGGTCATCATGAGCTTCTTGGCTTTAGGGTCACAAAGCAAAACCTAGAGACAGGATACTGGCTGTCACCAAGTCATCTATTATTGAGGGAGCAACTGCAAGAGGGAGTCTCTGCCACCCCCTGAGCGCGAGGGCCATGTGCTGTTCTGTGCTTAGTCGCTCAGTCATGTCTGACTCTTTGAGACCCCATGGACTGTAGCCCACCAGGCTCCTCCGTCCATGGGGATTCTCCAGGCAAAAATACGGGAATGGATTGCCATGCCCTTCTCCAGGGGATCTTCTCAACCCAAGGATGAAACCCAAGTCTCCTGCATTGCAGGAAGATTCTTATTCTTTATCAAGGAAGCCCAAGAATACTGGAGTGGGTGGCCTATCCCATCTCTAGGGGAACTTCCTGACACAGGAACTGAACTGGGGTCTCCTGTATTGCAGGCAGATTCTTTACCAGCCAAGCTATCCAGGAAGCCCTGACCTGGGCCATGGTCAGTCCCTAAAAACCCACTATCTCCTCTCTGAGAAAAATCTCAACTGTAGATCCTCCCTGCTTCTTGCTGGATGATAATCCAGGGAGCATTCATCTCTATTTCAAATGTACCTCCTCCTGTAAGGGACCCCTGGGCCTAGAGCAACACTCACCACGCCATCACACCTCCAGGGAAGACTGAGTCGGTTACTCCTACTTGGCCTCCACTCCCTTTTTCTCCTGGACTGCTGCATCTCGTCTAACAGAATGAATGACTGAATCCGTTCACCCCCTCAGTCCTCAGTACTGCTGTGTGTTCACCCCCTCAATACAGCTGTGTACTAGCTAGAAACTATGATTGAGAGACCCAACCACCTCGCATTCCTCAGAAGGTCATCTCCTTGAGGGCAGAGAAATTCCTTTAACTTCCTGACCCCACTACTGTAAAATTTTGTACCAATGGCTAACCAATATCTTTGTTGACCCAATAACGAAATTACATGAAAATAGGAAAACCTAACACTGAGTTTGCACACGCCAGGCCCTAAGCACAGTGTATTATCACGTTTACTCTTTACAACTCTGTTTGGCTTCTCTCAGGACCCACGTCTATGTTGTAAAACACTCAAGTTTGGACAGCTTTGTTTGGGCTATTTCTGTACCTGACACAACCCCTGATCTCCCTAAACCTTCCAAATCCTACTGATCCTTTCCAGTTCAAGCCCCACCTCTGCCAGATATCTAGACAGAAGACATTACTCTCATGTAGAACTCAACTTGAAAAGTGGTTCTGCCATGTATTAGCTATATGACTCTGGGCAAGACACTTGGCATTCCTACCCTTTCATTTCCCCATCTGCAAAGAGGAGGAAAACAGTACTTCCTTCTTGTGGCAATTTTAAGGATGAAATGAAATGTTATGATGTGCTGAGCTCAGCAACTGGCACAGAATACATGTTACATGGTAGCTGCTATTGATAATCACTGATTCTCAATGATTCTTGCTGCCCCAGTATACCCTCATCTCCCCGTTCTGAGACGTGACCACAGAATATAGCCTGCACCAAGCCACGTGGCCTGCACTCTTCAGGAATGGATATTTTAGCTCTCAATTATACCATACAATTATCAAAGGCAGGGACCCATCTTTCTCTTCCCAGTGCCAGGTGCAGCACTGCAGACACTATGTGGTCACTTTGTGGAAAAAGGCAGAAACTTCACCTGCGAGGCACTGCTCTCTTCCTTTCTGGTCAACCCCACCAGCAACCCTTCGGGAGGCTCACCCGGCACTTGACCTCATCCCCAACGTGGTATTTCTTCTCCGGATTCTTTATAAGGATGTCGGCCAGGTGCATGGTAGGTACCAGGCCCCTGATCTGCTTGCCCATCTTCACCACCATTCCGTGTGGCTTTATGGTCAGCACTTTGCCCTAAGAATCCAAGGAAAAGATGCCATGATGCCCCAAGAATGTCTTTCCTACACTTCTTAACAACAAAGCATCTCATACCTCTCTTTCAAAGTTTAGCTTCCTGGGGTAACTACCTGTTATTCCAGATCTCATAGGGGCAAAGCACACGCCCCACACTGGGCTGGATGCAGTAGAGTTTATTTATGAGAACTTTCACACCTTTTTGTGTGAGCATCTTTCTGTCTGTCTTACCAGTTCCATCTCCAATGGAGAGGATGCTGTCTGCTAAGGAATGAACTCTACATATAAAGGGGAGCTGCTCCACTGGGGCTAAGTGGCTAGACAGGAGAGGCAACTGGAACTGACTCCTTACTAATATCCCAGGTGGCTAGATTACCAAAGAACTAACTTTTGACCTGGTCTAACAAACACCATCAATTCCCAAGACTGATGATCTACTGCCTCTGTGTAGTGGCATGGTGCTAGCAAGACTTTACTGTGAAATTAATTTCAAGTCACTCAAGAGAAGAAAAAGAAATCCCAGTTAGCAGGCAGAGGGAAGGAACAGGCCTGAAAATGTGTTCATCTAAGGAGTAATGAGCTGCCAGTTAACCTGTGAACTAAAGACTGTCTGAAGGTGGGAGAGTGTCTAATTATATGCTTGAGGTCTTACCTTAACCAAAGCCCCAGGTTTGATGTCATGATACCAAAGGAACTGAGCTTCAATAATAGACCTAGAACAAAAGGCAAATATAAGATTAAATACATTAGGGCAGAGGCTGCCTAAAATTCAGGGCTACCAAAGTCACACTGGCAAGGAAAGAAACCTTCACCAAGTAAGGACAGGAAACGCTGTGGGCACGCACCACAGATGAACACGCACACCTCTATACCCCACACAGTGAGTGACAGACTTACGTCCGCAGAGAGAGCAAGGCCAGCTCATCCATTTGGCTGTAGTCGATGATTCTACACTTGTGAGTGTTCCCTGGCTTGAAGGCCTCAGGTTTGAAAGTTTTCTTAGAATTGGAGAGATGGTTGCGCTACAGAGTACCAAGTGATTAAGGATAAGTCAGAGGCAACAGATCTGAGACAACCAGAAATTAAATCAGACGTGTAAATGACTCAGAACATTTATCACCTACCATAAAAACAGCACCCTAATTACCTGTTAAAATAATTGCTCTAACTAAAAAATTGTTTTTTACTACCACAGAATCTCTATAAAGTCAGAGAACCGTCTAGATCATGGGTCAATAAATCACAGCTCACAATGAAATGCCTATTTTTGTAAGTAAAAGTTTGCCTGGAACATAGCCATGCCCTTTCATTCACATACTGTCCTTGCTGCTTTCAGGCTACAACAAAGATAAGTAGTTAGGACAGAGTCCATATGGTACCTGAGTCTAAAATATTTACTATCTGGCCCTTTAAAACACCTTCGCCAAGCCCTGGTGTAGATCCTAACTCATTTTTGTTCCTATCATCAATCTGGTGTCAATTAAGGCAAGCCAATCTCAAGGTACTTGCTCAAGTCATTAACTGTCTGCCACGTTTGGGGAAATTCAAAAATAGGAAACTAATTCTCAGGGACGAAGGAAGTAAAAAGAATCCATGTCCCCAAAGTCCTTCTGGTGATGAGAACCTGATGAAACAAAGAGACTCCTTACCCGAGCATAGGCCAGAGCACCATCCTTCAGCTTAAAGGTGGCCCCAGCATTGCCAAAAAAGCCCTGGACAGGCACGTCATCCAGCACAGCTCCTAGCTGCTGGCACAAAAGCCGGGTGAGTGGGCGCCCGGGCTGCAGGAAGATGGGGCGCAGGCTCAGCCGCACAGCTCTGGTCCGAGGATGCACGCAGAGGACACAGGCCCGTACCTAGACAAGGGACACAATGAGGATAAGGCACACTGGAGACAAGACACCCGGGGTGTCTTTCAGGGGTTTGACTTTCAGGGGTTTGACTCTCTCTGTGCTGACCAAGTCATACAGGTGGAAGTATAGAAACAGCAAGTACAATCAAACAGCATGTGGAAACTTCATACAGAACACCCCAGAGGAACCACGTCTGACTAAATCAACACTTATGCAAGGGCAGGAACATGGGTACCATGGGTATCAGGGTCCCCTCAACACCATGAGCCTAATAATGCATACGTAACAGGAGCCGTGCACTGGCCTCACTGTATCCAAAGGCTCATCTGAAACATCAGAAACAGCCTGCTCTGATCACAGGTCCTAGCACGTAAAATGTCTCAACTCTGTACACAAGCATGACTTAAGGAGAAAAAAGTCACTAGAAAGAGGTTCACCAAAAAATCAATAATGTTATCACCAGGTGCTGGGGAAATCTACTTTAAAAAATAGAACAACAAAAACAAAAAACCAACAAGGTCTCTATAACTTCCATTAGCATGAGTTACTGGTAAAAAAATAAATAAATCATTTTGGAATTTTTAATTAAAAAATGGGTAGAATATACTGGAATTTTCTTCCCAAATATCCACAATCATAGTAGAAAATTTGAATATTTAGATCAAGGAAGAAAAATCACTTAGACTTAACCACTAACACTTGACTGCATAATCAGATAGTATTTTAACCAGGTGTACCATAGCACTTTCATATTCACATTCATTTCATATAGCAAGTCCATATTTTGAATCCAAACATATATATTAAACATACATTTTATTCTCCTGTGTTAACACTTTCTTAGAACACTTTAAATTACAATGGCAAAAAATAAATAAATAAATAAATTATAACGGCAAAAGTTTCACTACCAAGAGAGAAAAAGCAGAGTCTACGAAACAAAAATTACAAGGTGCTTTCTTCTTCACAGGCTCCTATTCTAATCTCAATCCCCAGAAATAATCACTGACCATTTCCTATGGTCCTTCCTAGACAGCTTTCACTCTCCTCACCACCCCTCACAGGCATACACACGAGTCCCAGGACCTGCCTGCAGCAGCTGTGACACTGGTTGCAACACAAGTGAAATCAAGAAAAGGTGAGCACATTTCTTACTTGCTGATTTGAGAAATATGTTCCGGCTCGCTTAGGATCCAGGTGCATGAAGTCAACCAGGCCACTGAAGAACGAGAGGAATTTAAGTGTAAGGCCAAGTGGAGTCACCTAGAAATAAACAGAACCAACTGTGAAAAAAACATCTCTCTGAAAGAATCAGGAATGAGAGACTGTTCATACTGAACATTCAAGGCCACATTACCATAACTCCCCCCGACCCCCAACCCTTATCATCTTTCTTCCCATAAAATCAAGAGGCAGCACAACCCCTGGCACTGGCTCTTCCTATACTCAGTAAGCTCACCCACCACCACTACATCCCCAGCCTGAGAGGATTCTCCACTCTCTGGATTTCCCAAAGGGATGGAAGGCACTTTACACAAAGATCCTTGAGGAACCGCCAGCCTGACAACTTGCACAAGTTGCTGCTAACTTGGTGATGTGCTCAGGCTAACATGGGAAAGCCCAGTGCATGCAAGACCACGAGCAATTCGCCCACCAGAGGCTCGCAAAGCTAAGAAAGTGGGGTGACAAGGCCCTCAAAAGAGAGCACTGAGGCAGGGAAACTAAGTCAGATCCCCACGTCCTCACAGGGTTCACCCTTCTCCCATCTCCACAGAAAGCGGGAGAGTTATTCTCTTGGAAACTGTATCAGATTCAAAACACAGGAATAGTGCATAAACCATGAAAATGTGAATTAAGAAAAATTCTGAATATCGTATAGATATAGATATGAAGACATCCAGCCCCTTTCTGCCATCCAGCTCTTAGGCAGCCCGGCTTATATCCTTAGATCCTTTCTAGAGAAATCTAACATGCCAGAGAAGATTTCTAACAGCGACACCTGGTAGTTTCTCAAAGATGGTCCGCTAGCTCCGGCCCCTGACAGGGAAGTCGGCCAGTCAGCAAGTCCACCCAGGCTCACAGACTTCCCAGCAGGTTTCTAGTGACTCTCATAAGATGGCAGTCAAAACAAAAACTCAACAGAGGATGGCAGGTTTAAGTTGAGAGACTCTCCCTGAAGTAGGATGCAAACGCATGCATGTACCAAAACAGAAAGTAAAAAGTCCATTAAGTCCAACATCACACTAATAGTTCCAGAAAAATAAAACACTTTAAAATATCTGATAAGGGGCGTGTATCTAGAATACACAAGGAATTGTTTTTACCATATCAATAAAAAGCAATGAATAAAGGACTTCTGATTCAATATTTCTCCAAAAAATTTATAAATGGCCAATTCGCAACATGAAAAGATGCTCAACATCACTAATCATTAGAGAAATGCGTATCAAAATAACAAAACACCACTTCACACCCACCCCTTCTAGGAGAGCCATAATAAAAAGAATAAGTGTTAATGAGAATATGAAGAGGACCTAGAACGCTTAAATTGCTGGTGAGGATGTAGAACATTGCAGCCACTTTGGCTGTTCCTCAAAAAGTTAAATACAGAGTTACCATATGACCCAGCAAGTCCACTCCTAGAAATGAAAACATGTGTCCCCACAAAAACCTGTACACAAATTTCACAGCAGCATTACTCCTAAGAGCCAAAAGTGGAAACAACTCAAATGTCCACCAACTTCATATGATGGAGTATTATTCAGTCATAAAAATAAAAACCCTCCATGAGCTTTGCTGGTAGACAACATTCACGTGCGCGTGTACGTGCTAAGTCGCTTCAGTTGTGTCCGACTCTTTGCATGGGGCCCATGGACTGGAGCCCACCAAGCTCCTCTGTCCATGGGACTTCCCAGGCAAGCATGCTGGAGTGGGTTGCCATGCCCCCACTGCCCTCCAAGAGATCTTCCCGACCCAGGGATCAAACCCACATCTCTTAAATCTCCTGCACTGGCAGCCAGGTTCTTTACCACTAGCACCGCCTGAGAAGCCCTCACAACATTCACATGTGTTGTCATAACCTATTGCTAGAGGAATTAAATACACCCCTGTGACTCCACTAGAAGAGGATTCTCAGAGGCTTATGCCTGGTTTCTTTCAGACTTCACTCCATGGGCCTCTTCTCTTTGCTGATTTTGCTTTGCCTCCTTTCACTGTAGTGGATCACAGGCGTGAGGACCACTACATGGTGAGTCTGAGTCTCCCTGGGGAATCATCAAACCTGGCAGTGGTCTTGGGAATTTCAAGACACATTAAGTCAAGATTAATCTCCAATGTGCTTTTAGGGGACTTTCCTGGTGGCTCAGATGGTGAAGAATCCACCTGCGATGCAGGAGACGTAGGCTCAATCTCTGGGTCGAGAAGGTCCCTGGGAAAACAGAATCGCTACCCACTCCAGTATTCTTGCCTGGAGAATTCCATGGACAAAAGAGCCATGAGGTTGCAAAGAGTCGGACACGACTGAGCAACTTAGCATGAAGGCTTATGCTTTTTTGAGGATGTTTCTGGAGAATGTGACACGTTAAAACAGGTGAGTAAACCAAAAAAGAGAAATACATAGGATCAAAGAAGGTTCTATCCAACACAGAAGAGTGGGGAAGGATCCAAAATAATAAAGACCGGAAGCCTCTGGACATCAGCTATGGAGCAGCTTTACAAAGCAACCAGACTGGAGCCAGATGACAGTAGAAGGACTCCAAATGGGAAGAAATAAAACAAAGATTATTTTTAAAGGTTTGGAAATATAGAAAATAATGAGGGAAAAATAATTACAGGATGTATGAAGAAACAATGATAGGAAGAGAATTCAGCAAATGAAACAAAACTGATCATTAACTCCAGGGTTGGGGGACGAAATGGTTCAAGAGACAAATTATATTACCTAGCTCAGCAAGTAAACAATATTTATGTGGTCCTAATAATTTAAATACTGAGTGATTTAATCAAAAGTTGGGAGAAGGCAGGAATAAGGGAGCCGAAATTTCACCTACCTTGATGAAGGGTTAAAACTCAGTGCCTCAAAGTGATAAACCATGAGATCTAGCAGAAGCATATTACTTAGAAATACAGAGGTAAACTTCAAAAGATAAGCTAAAAGAATTAAAGATGGAGGTTCAATGGGGTGAGAGTTCATTAGAAGCCTTTTAATATTAATACCATTTAATCTTTAGATCAGCCCTGTCCACAGCACATATGTAACTGAAGTCATATATGTTATTTCCAGTTTCCTAGCAGTCACACTGTAAAAACTACAAAGAAAGAGGTGAGATTTGTTTTAATAGTTTACTTAACCCAATACTAAATATTATATTGGGCAAAATATCATCATTTCAACATGTGATACTGGCTAAATTTGAAGTACTAATGGCCACATGGGACCAGGGGCCACCCTACTGGACAGCACAACTTTAGACTGTGTGCACACTCTACTTTAATACAAATTATTTTTATTTTAGAGAACAGTAGTAACAGTGAATGGCTTACCTTCTGTACCTGCGCTTTGACCACCAGTCCTGGTAGCAAACTATTGAGGGTCCAACTCTGCTCCTCAGTAGCAATGGCAGCAGAAACTTCCGAGTGACCAATAGACAGAGTGACAACTCCTCCACTGCCCTTCACCTCCTCAATGAGGCAGTTCAGGTACTGACCCACCTTCAGTCTAGCACCTGCAAGTCCAGCCCCCCAAAAGGAAAAAACATCTATTATGAGAAGAATTTTAACTTGGGCTCAAGTAACACCTTAGAGATTCATGGCCTACTTGTCCAGTTACCATGCAATACTCCCCATATTCCCAATTTTCAAGAAACCATCTACAAAAATGGGAGTGAAATGACTCTAACTGATCTAGAATCAACTACAACACCAAAAAATACAAAAACCTCAACTAGGCAAGAGAGTGCTGGTTCAGAGGCCCTGAGGGTCCAAATTTCAGTGGAAACTTCTATGTGGGAAAAAGTGAAACTGGCCCATCAGATTTTAACAAGCCTGGCACTCTACTCTTACTGAGACAGTGGCATTTAAATATAATCCCCACACATACCACCTCACAACCATGTACTTGTCCTTCTTCCCCTCACCTTTGTTCTTCTGCCGAATGTACTCCTGGGCTTTCTGCAGTGGCAGAAAAGCTCTGGCCCCACTAACACCAATGTCCACTAGGTAGCCATGGTCTTCCAGGCTGGACACAGCGCCTGTGAGCAGCTGGAGGAAGAGAAAGCATTCCCAAAAGTTCGAAAGTCACAGGTCACAGGGCACATAACCAACATTCACTACCAAACACAGCAAATATGACTGTTCCCACCATTGGTCTCGACAAATCATCCCAGAATCCCAAGCATCCTCCCACTTTTAAATTTAAACCTCAATTGCTACAACACAGGGAATACAGCCAATATTTGATTATAACTCTAAATGGAGTATAACCTTCAAAAGTTGTGAATCACTAATGTACTATACATCAACTATACTGAAAAAAATTTTTTTAAGAAACGAAAAACCACCTCAATCTCATTAAAGGATAGAAGAGGGAAAGACATCAATTAACTTTAAGGGGTTTGAAGATCCTAGGGTTTCCAGACAGTGAGGAGCTGACTAATGGAATGACAAAGAGGGGTCTCTTTCTGGAGGATTTTCAAAAGATAGGCAAGCCTTTCATGTCATACACATGAAAGGGGTGTGGTGCCGGCACCCCCAGTGCCCAGACAACTGAGAATCCCTTCTAGCTGTCATCATGTCTTTTCTAAGCACCTCCAACACCACCCTCACTTCACCAAAACCTCTTGCCAACCTCCTTTACATTTCACTGGAAGCACTGTGGCATTCAAATCTGGCTCTAAGAAACACTAGCTATTTGGTCTTTGGCCACTTAAGTCAGGTAAACCTTTATCAGTCTACTTTCTCAAATGTACAAGAGTGATACCTATTGGCCTCACAAGGTAGCTATGAAAATGTCTTCAGAGAAAGTGTCTAAAACAGCAACTGCCAAACAGCCGCCTCTTGGTACTTATCAATTTCCTACAACTTACTTACCGTTTGTTCCCCATTCTACTCAACATTCAGGGCTTGGCCCAAACTTCACAGCTTCTAACCAAATGTTCCAAGACCATATTGATCTTCCTCTTAAGTGAGTATAGTTTATCTAAGTGTGTTTTATACCTACTCGACTTGGAGGTGCTGAGCAGGGATTCACGTCTCCTGACTGGGAGATTCAGTAGTGGAGTATCCATTAATATGGTGACAGGCTAACTGCTCTGTCTACCCTGGCTCTTGCTCTCAGACAGCAGCCCCCAAGCTTTCCCCACAAAGTTCAGTGGCTTTTAAAAATGACTTCATCTGTGAAGAAGTCTCAGTAAAGAAGAAGGCACTTCAAGAACTTTCTCACCCTTGCTAAGGTTCCTTGGAGGCATCTTTTTTTTTCCCTACCAGCAAATGTGGGGCTTGCTTTCCCTTTCTCCCATCCAGAATGATGTGATTAGGTTCAAGTCTTCAACTTCCATTAAGTACCCAAAGCACCTTGGAGATCTTCCCCCAGGAAAAGACACACCCCCATGTGTAACAGTTAAGCTGAAAGTGAAGGGTAGTCTAGACACCCCCAGAAGGCAGGACATGGAGAAGGCATGTTGCCTGCTCCTCCTCCCTCGCCCCAGATACGTACCATGCCAGGTTTCAGGGTCTCAGCACTCAGCACTCTGTTGACATTTTTGGGGTTCAGAGAAAGCATGACATTCTTTTTGCCCCACTTTGTGGTATCCAGGCTGCTCACCACACATCTCACCAGCATTCCAGGTGAGAAGAGCTCAGGCAAGCCGACCAGGTCCTGCATAATACAAGTGAGAAAAATCTGATATGTACCTTTCCCCTAAACTGAGAGTTCACTGCCCGACCCTGATTCAGTGGTTTCTCATCCTCAGATTCCCAGAGCCCAAAAGGCAGATGACGAGACTAACTGCTCACCCACAAAGGCATTGGTTTGTGGCCATGTCAGTCTTGGATTACAGATAAGGTCTCCAAACAACTCCACACAACAGGCAGATGTAAAATGACTTGTCAAAAGAATCTTCTACAATTACCGTACTTCCTCATTTACTTCCTCATCTTCCGCTTACTCCTCAACTTTCTGCAATCTGCATTCCACCCCTTCACTCCATACTGGATCTCCCAACAAAATCTCCAATGACCTCCACGTGGCTTGATCCAACGGCCCACTTTGCAGTCCTTCTCACATGACTTTAACGAGCCATTTTCACTCTGGTGCTGCTTCCTTCCTGAAACATTTCCTCCTGGCTTCTGACCTTTCCTTCATTGGTTTTTTCCCTCTACCTCTCTGGTCCCACCTTCTTCTGACAGCAACTTTCCTTTTATTCAGCAACTAAAATACAATGTTGACTCCTGGTTCAGTCTTTCAGTCTCTTCTCCCTGTGTGTGCTCCTTATAAGCAACTTCTTCCTACTCCATAGCTTCAACCACCACCTCCCTACACAGAGAAATCCCCCTGAGCTCCAGAATCACCTATTTACTGGTCGTCTCAACTGTACCTCAAACTCAACACAACCAAAAATCAAATCATGATCATCTCTCCCAATCCCGGTACCCTTTCAGGGTTTCTTATCTCAAGATGGCCTGGCCAACTGTTAAACATGCTCAACAGAAACCTAGGACTCATTTCTGACATGTCTCTTGGCCTTGCCACCCATATGGAATCCATCACTAGGCACTGACTTTACCTCCTCAGCCCTCAGTAAATCCATCAGTCTCAAAGCCTGGACTATAACAACAGCCTCTAAACTAGTCCCTAAGCAACTACTCATGCTGCTTTGATGCATTCTGTCTTCTGTCTACATACCACCCACCTCAATGAGAGCATTTCAAGGGCTTCCAATTGATTCCAGAAAAACCAATCCTTAACATGGTCTAGTCTCCACCCAGCCCTCTAAGCCCATCTCACACCACTCTCCCTGCTCTCTGTTCTAGTCGCACCAGCTGTCTTCTGCTACAAACGGGGCTCCTACTGCCTGAACTCTCTTCCTTCCTTCTCCAGCCTACCCTCATCTTTCATTCAGCTCAGGTATCCCTTCCTCAGGCAAGTCTTTTAGGTCCCCTGGCCTAAGTGAAAGTACCCTTATTTAAAAAATTTAAAAAACTTAAAAATAAATTCTCTAGATAAACTCTCTTGGTATCTTGTACCTTTCCTTCTTAGCACTTAGCAAAGCTGTCATCTTACATCTTACTCCAGTTACAGATTTCATCCAGGTTTCCCTTACCTGCAGGGGCTCTTCTTGGGCCACCTGCTCATTCAGCTTTTCAGTGTAAGCATCACAGATTTCAGTCACTTGCACACATCCTTGGAGGCCGTTGGGGAGACTAATCACCAGTTCCAGTTCATTTACCTCTTTCACGCAACCCAAAATCCGCATCCCCTCACACAGGGACTAGAAGAGAAAGAGTGAATTATGTACAACAGGGAAGAGAACACTGAATAGGTGGGTGGGGAAGCGGGGCGAGGGTGGGGGAATCTGGCTTCTAGTCCTAAAGCTACAAGAGAGACATACGTGTATACATTACACACTCATCACGTTTCTGACTGAGCACCATGAAAGGCTGAAATGATACCACTGTGTTTACAGCATGAGGGTGTTGGAGGGCACGCTCACCTTTTCCTTTATTCCAAGCAACCCAAACTCAAATGCCTGGGAGGCAACACAATGAAGAACACAGACCAGGAGAGACTAGGGAAGTCCGGCATGTGTGTGCCAGGTGTAAAGGGCACAACGCTATTCAGCAATGTGTGGCTACAAATATGAGGGAGTGCATACTTGTATTATCAGCACTTTCAAGTTTCTATAAGAAGCCAGAAATCACATTCTTAATGTAAAATGTTTAAGTTTTCTAATGTTGGCACCAACTTTTTTTTAAATAGCACACAGGACGAACAAAATATTTCTGCAGGCTGGAAGTATCTTTCCCTTCACTATCTACATCCGTGTGTATCTTTCCCTTTACTATCATTTGGCTTTTTCTTTTTTATAACTAAAGTATCAGAGTTACCTAAAAACTTAAGGGACATAAAAAGAATGCTTCACTTCTCTGAGATAAGTTTCCACATCTGTGAAATAAAAGGGTAGAATCAGAATGACTGTTAAAGGTATTGCCAATTCTAACCTATGAATTTACTAAAACACAAGTTCGAAGAAAGCATCGGCAGGATGAAGGACTTAGCCGCTAAAATGAAAAACAACACATGATCCGTGATCACAGGCATTGACAAAACTGGAATAGAGACATAAGATATATATATATGTATATATACGAAAAGAATGAAGGGAAAAAGGGAAGAGGAAAGGAGGAAGAGCACATCAAGTTTGTTCAAAACCAAACGTTGACAAACCTCCACATTAAGGATTTCAAACTTCTCTCTGACAAACTTGCTGCTTTCTCTGGTTTCAACTTTCACTTTTTTTGTTTTTGCTGGCCCTTTCTGGGTCTTTTTCCTTTTGGTAGATTCCTCTTCAGTAGAAATCTAAAGCGGGGGAGGGAGGAGAAGAGGATCCAAAAAAATAAAAAGCAGCTTATCCAGGCCTTTCCCTTCAATTTCAGTTCATCTGTCACCCTGTTTTATCACCCTTCTACTCCACCCCACTCCCAACTGTTCTTTAATTCCTGCCTCGTGGACACTCTCCCATCCTGACACCAATTCTCCCTGTGACGAAAATCTGAGTCTAAAAGCCTCTTCCCTTCTGTGTTCTTCCTCCCTTGACAGGGATGGACATGGGGGTTCCCCACTGGGAGAAGCAATTTGGAACAGTGCATGAAAATAAAAAAGGTAGAGTCACAAAGATCTCTACCATAACAAGCTGTGTGGTTTCAGCTAAATTATATAATCTCTCTGGGCCTCAGTTTCCCACCATGGAATGGTGATCTCTGCTTCACAATACAGTTGGAAAGATTACATAAAATAGACCTAATCATACAACTGAATATTAGTTCTGGTCCCTCTAGCATTTGGAGCACAACCTACTTTAGGTGAAGATTTCAAATTCTAATGCAAATCATGATCATTTTACACAGCCTCATTCAAACCTTATTCAAACTGTTTTCTCTCCATCCTTAATCAACATGGTAAGTTTCTGAGAATGAGAAACAGGGAATTCCCTGGCAGTCCAGTGGTTAGGACTCTGCGCTTTCACTACCAATGGTGCAGATTCGATTCCTGGTCAGGAAACTAAAATTCCACAGGCCTCCTGGTGTGGCCAAAAACAGAAAGAAAGAACAGCACTGAAAACTTACATAATAAATGCCACTCATGCTTCAAAAGGTATAGCCTTGTGGTGGGATGGACTCTCTAACAAGTTAAATGTATAAAAGTAGACTTCAACAAGAATCCAATCTGGAAAACCACACATTCTCAGACAAGGCTCATTCCCCATAAGTACACTAGAGAGAAAGTGTTCTGCAAGTCTTCCCAAAAAAGCACCCCACTTACATCAAATAAGTTGTCTTGTTCAACTGATTGCTGGAAAGCTTTCTCTGATTTGTGGGTCTTTCTTGTACCCCCACGGGGGAAGCTTTCTTCCATGGCTGCCATGTTTGAGTGTCCTAAAAACAATGCAAAAAGTTGGTAATACGTACTTCACTGTCAAGGCTGTGACCGATGGGCAAGAGACAGAGCCTTCTAGCACCAGTGTGCTAGACAGCATTCAAGACTAAGAACTGGATGGTTTGATGCCAGGCAACAGAATCCATAATTCATCTTTCCAAAGGTCTTTGCTTCAAAACCACACGTTCACATATTTTTCTCCAGTAAGTTATACTTTCAATGGAGCATCATTAAACAGCATCAGTTAAGTCACGGATACTCAAATGACTACATAACCCCTTATCTTCAAAGAACGCACACACATCTAAGATAAAACAATTCTGCAAATAATCTAAAATACAGATCAGGTTACAAACTATCAACAAGAAGGCAGAAAATAATAAGGCTTCAGCAAAGGAGGAAGGCTTCCTTAAAAAGATGCCTTTGAACTGCGTGTTAAAAGATGAACAGGATTTTGACAGGTGGAAAGGGAAAAGCAGGACGAATATGAGAAAAAGCATGGAGACAGGAAAACCCAATTATTTTGAGCAGCAATACGTCTGTCAAACTGCTTACAAAGACTTCTCTGGTGGTCTAGTGGTTAAGGATCCTCCTGGCAATGCAGGGGACACCATTTTGATCCCTGGGTCCAGGAAGATTCCACATGCCATGAACAACTAAGCCCATGCATTACAACTACTAAAGCTGCAGCACCCCAGAGCCTGTTCTCCACAAGGAGAAGCCACTGCACTGAGAAGCCTGTGTACTGCAACTAGAGAAGCCCCTGCTCACCACAACTAGAAAGCCTGCAGAAACAAAGACTCAGTGCAGCCAAACAAATAAATAATACATAACTTTAAAAATATTTAAAACTGCTCACAAGCTTGCTTGTCTTTCTTTGAAGAACTGTTCAACTAGATTACAAGGTGAATAAAGCATAATAATTGGAATTACATTTTAAAAGACAGATTGAGCTCTCTCTGTGTCAGATCTTTCATTGGGTGTGAGTAAATTAACTTTTACTTGGGTAAGTTAGACCCTTAAGAAAAGGAAAAGACAGAACAGTAACCAAAACATATATATACTGCAGGCTATAGCCTGGACAAGGAGACAGGACTGAAGCTTCGAAGGTAAACCCAGCGCGTGCTAAGCCGCTTCGGTTCTGTCCGACTCTTCGCGACCCTACAGACTGTAGCCCGCTAAGCTCCTCAGCTCATGGGATTCTCCAGGCAAGAATACTGGAATGGGTTGCCATTTCTTCCTCCAGGGGATCTTCCCAACCCAGGGATCGAACCTGCCTCTCTTATGTCTCCTGCACTGGCAGGAGGGTTCTTTACCGTTAGTGCCACAAGGAAATAGAACTGAAGGAAGGTACACACCGGGTAGGATTAAACGGCAGGAAAAGCCAATAGAGAAATAACGAGCACCAGAACTCGGTTTAACTGAGAACAGGAGGAGGAGCTGGTTCTGAGAGACACTTGGAAATAGGAATCTAAAAAGGCTTGAGACTGTGGAAGAGCTGAGGACCTAGAGGGAGCCTAGAAGGAGTTAGAATAAAGAATGAATGTATTTCGTAAAAGGAAAAAAAAAAAAAAAAGACAAAGCAATGCGGTCAAGTTTACTAGGAATTTGACCCTTAATCTTACTTCACAAAAGGGGAAACTGAAACTTCAAAGAGTAAAGCGACCCTGAGACAAAGGGATCTGAGCTACTTCCTAGGAACATAACCTGACGTTACAGGGACCACTCCAGCAGAGCCGGCTTCAGAGGTGGAATGCGGTGGCCTAACCACTCACCCGGCACTGCGGGTGCATGGCAGGGATCCAAAGCAGCTAGTCTTGGGACAGCCCTGGAAGCCACGAAGTTTCCACCCTTGTCGCTTTTGCCCCCACTCACCAGCCCCGGGACGCCAGCACGTCTACTTCAGAGGCCGCGCCACGGCAATCACACACGCGGAGACTGGTACACCCGCAGCCTAAAGCTGCTCTTCCGGAAGCGTGGGCGGGCTCAATGCCCTATTTCCGTTGCTATACTGGATCCAGTTCTACAGGGAGGGGGAGGAGATGTAGAGACAGGAAACGGAAGGGCGGGGTTTAGAAAGGTAGCCAATCGACGCAGAGGGCCGAACCCTTCAGGCCCGTTGAACGGTGAGGGGGAGGCGGTGTCTTCCGGCGGGATCGAGGGGCAGCAGCGTACGGTGAAGGACACAGGCCGTGGAGTTTGAACCCCTTGAAAGGTGAGTGTGGAGGGGAACATGGATTTAGACCACGCGTCTCCGCTCTGTGGGGCCGGCATGGAATCAGACTGTCTCCTGGTCCGGGCACACCGCGAGGCCTTCGCTTTGGTGGGGGCTGGCGGAGAGGTGGTGATTAGAAAAGGAATTAGGGAAAATGAAGGCCGGGCGTGAGGGTTCGGACAGTGACTGGGAAGCCTCGGCGCGAGGCTCCTAAAGGCCCTTAGAATGTATTTTCCAGTGGAGAAAAGGAGGCCCGCAGGGAAGGGAGGCCCCCCCAAGGTCACTCAGTGACGTAATATTGGATCAGAACTCGGACTTATGACCCCTCCTCTCGTCATAGTAATCTCTCGTCCACTGTATGCCCTGTACTGTGCACTGTAAGCAGTTTGTTTCCACCGAGCTATGCTTAGGAAGCTGTCCAGCCAGTTCCTTTAGCTGCGCTGCAGCCTTCGTCTGGTGAGTGAGTGTGGCCTGGCCCCGAGCAAGCGGCTTAGATATCTGTGTTCGGTCGGCGGGAAGCCCTTTCACTAGTAGTAGCTAGAACAGAGAGCTATAAACTCCTTGTACCAGAGGCAGCTTCTGGTACCTGAGCAGCTGTCTCTTGTGTTTGCCTCTTTTCCCGCGTGATCTCACCGTTTCAGGTAGGTGTCCAGTCAGGCCGATTAGTAGTACCGAAAAACAGAAAGTAGCGAGGCTCGTGGGTCACTTTGGGCTTTTTCTGAAGTGCTCATTTTACAGGTGAAGAGAAGCATGTAAAGATTAATTATATTTAAAAGTAGTTCGCCGGGCAGTTAGAAACAGAAGCGAAGACCCCATGGCTTAGACTTTGCCATAGGCTACAGTTTAACAGTTAGTATGGTTCTGTTTAATCTTAGGTATTTTTCATTCATGTCTTTCTCAACTGATGTATAACTCAAAAGGAAACCAAGTTTCGGTTTAATTATTCCACGAAGTACACTTAACACAAGGATTCCTGATCTTTGCCCAAAAGTAACCTGGAGTTTGCTGAGGATACTAACCGCAGTGCTTACAGGCTTTGCTGCAGTTGTTTAGCGGCAACATCTCACTTACCCTTCCATCTCAGCGTTTTCTATCTCGACTAAATTGCCGCTGGTAAACTGTGCCATCCCCTACAGTCAAAATTAGTCCTCTGTGGAATATTGCAGACATCAGCCTTCCTTCTGTATTGTATAGAGGGAGATTTAAGGCACCTTAAGATTGTTTCAGTTGGATACCACATTCTGAAAATGTTTGTTAGACACAAGTTAGTGGGAATTAAGCCCTTGTTTTCTGTAGGGTTTTTCCTAGAAACCTGCTTGACACTGTTAAGAATCCAGAAATCAGTCCTGAAGATGAATGGGAAAGCATATCTTTAATAAGTTTACTAAAACCTTTAATATAAAAGCCATATCATAAAATTTTCTTTTAATGGAGATTTTCCTACTTGGACTGGACTGCACTTGCCAAGGCCTCTAAAGTGACCCAGGGAAGTTTGTAATCCTTCATTGCTACAAGAACCTTCTTGAAACAGTGTTCACAATTAAGGTCATTTGTCGAGATTTTCATTGCCAATTCTATGCTTGTGAATGCCCCTGAAGGCCTTTGAATGGCAAACTGTAGAGTGCCGGTTTCCATAGCAGCAACTTCCTCACAGGTTTCCCCTGATTATATTTCATCAAGAGTCGGCTGAGTCACTGCCACTGCCTACCAATCTCGACCGGACCTCGACCGGCTCGTCTATGTTGCCAATCGACTCGGCGTGGCGTCGGTCGTGGTAGATAGGTGGTCATACAGACGAGTTTTCGAGTGTTGCTCTGGTGACCTTTGATGTGCCTTTATAAAAGAAGTACATGCCTTTGTGAAATACATAGGCTCTATAGATGTAATCCCTTTTTCAAGTCTCCTGTATATTTAAGGGTTGTTTTTTTTTTCTCCTATATAATTACTAATCAGAGTTTGGTTTTCTGTTACTGCAGTGTTTTTCAAACTTTAACATACATTGGAATCACCTAGATGGCATATTAAAACAGATTGCTAGGCCCCTGAGTGTTTTATTCAAAAGGCCTGAGAATTTGCGTTTCCAATGAGTTTCCATGGATGATGACAGTGTAGGGACGAAACTTTGAGAACCTTTGATGTTCTCTATAATGCCCAGAAATAGGAACTTTTAATATTGCAAGGGGGCATCTTTTCATGTCTATATTTAAAGATCTCCGTGTATTGTGTTTCCTCCCATGGGAACCATCATATATCAGTTTCCTGTAAATGCACTTATAGTTATTTCCATAAACTGTATTTCAGTTGCCATCCTTGAACCATACTACATGTTTCCACTTTATAATATTTCTATATAAGGATAAATTCCTGGTGAACAAATTGAACCAACTAGATAAAAGGATAAACTATACTCTGTCATAATTGAGTAGATATTACAGAATTGCATTTTAGGAAGGTTGTACTCCCTCCAGTTTACACTCCCTTCAGGCAGCAGAGAGACAGCTTATTTTCCCACATTCCCACTACTCCTGCTTATTATGATAAATTTATCTTTGCAGTCTGATGGTTAAATATTTGTCTCATTTCATATTTCCTTCACTGATCATGAGGTTTATTATGTGTTTCTTTGGCCACCTTTGTATTTTCCCTTCCCTAAGATGATTAAAATGCTTGCCCATGTTTTCTTCAGCTATTTTGGTATCACTTTTTACATGTTTTCATCTGTTTTTGTTATAAGGAGTAAGGATTTTAGCTTCTACTCCACCACCAATAGTTAGTATGTATTAATTCCATTTGGTAATAAATAATCCCGCCTCCTCCTTCCCGTGGAGGTCCTAAATTATTTATAGGAAAAACTGTAAAAAGTGGTGTTTCAAGGTGAGCTGTTCAGTTAGTTTTTTTGGTTGTTACCCCTCTGAGAGACTTTGAAAAGTATCACAAGCTCCAGCTTTCAACTAGTCTTAAAACTGATGGAATTCCATGTACAGTGTGCTGTAAGACAGAGCCAGGAATGAAAACATCAACCAATTTTGGGTCAGAAGATGGAGTTAGAGACTACTGTGTTCTATGTGTTATTTGATATATATTCTGGAATGTTGTGTGATAGCAACCAAGACAAAAGTCCTCCTTCCAAATTCTTACCAATGTTTTTTCCATCATTTTGCTACTGCTTTCTTGGGTGAGGCATACATAAAATTTACAATACTTATATGCAATATATAATACTTATATGACTTTAATTTTAAAAAACTTTTTACTTTTAAACAGCATCCAAACCAATTTGTTGCCTTCTTTTTTTTAAAAGATTGAAATCATGGCAGGTCCAGAAGCTGATGCCCAGTTCCATTTCACTGGTATCAAAAAATATTTCAACTCTTACACTCTCACAGGGAGAATGAATGTAAGTATTAATAATACCTTTAAGTAGTTATGTTTTAGAATAATATAGATTGACAACAACTCTTGTTTGATTTTTCCTTTCTTTTTCAGTGTGTGCTGGCCACATATGGAAGTATTGCTTTGATAGTCTTATACTTCAAGTTAAGGTCTAAAAAAACTCCAGCTGTGAAAGCAACATAAACAGTAAGGAGATAATAACTTTGCCATTTTGATGTTAGGGTTCCCCTCCCCCACACTATAAAAGTAATGTCGTCATTGTTCAAAATCTTATTATATTCAGGAAAAAGAAAAATATTGTCCATGTCTCCATCACCCTGACAGTTTCTGTTAATATCTCAATTTAGCTCTTTTATATTGTATTTGTTTGGTTTCCAATGGCTATGATCCATAATTTTGCTTTATAACATAGATGTTCTCTATAAATTTGAATGCATGGGTGCTCATGGATATATGATTTATTTTATATAGATGTTTCCTACTAGAATTTTTAATATAAATAACATTACAATGAATGCTTTTGAGCAAGAAGTGTTTATTCTCTTAAGTGCCTTCTGAAAGGGACACCTAGCTTTCTCTCTCCCTCCCCACCCACCCCCCACAATGTTAAATTATGTCAGTTTCTGATTTTTGTTAGTTTGATGAGTAAAAATATTTTTTTTATGAAGTTGTATATTTTTTCCATTTGAGTATCATTTGTATTTTTAACATTCTCTGTGTTTTTAACATTTGGGACTTTGTAAAGATCTTTCTTGTATAAGCTCTTTTTGTAATTTTTTTTTTTTGGTAGTAATTATTAATCAGCCTTTTAAATCAGTTGCAAATGCATCTTGCTTTTGAATTTTTATGTAAGCAATTCTGTCCATTTCCTTAAATCCCACCTAGACTTCATTTTCTTCTTGGTGCGACCCAATGCCCATTTGCCCTTGCTTGTGTATTTTGTTGGCAGTAGACAATGTACAGAGAACCCCAGACCTAGATTTTATCTAATGTAGCTTTCCGTGACAGAAAATTTTTTCCTCTGCTCTTAAGACCTTTTCCAGTCCCCAAATTATTGACTGTAGTGGACTGACTGCATAGCCCAAATGCAGTGATGCATGGTTTTTTCCTGACACGTAGTTTTTTTTGCCCAGTTTTTCATGCTATGTGTGCACTTAGTCACTCAGTCGTGTCCGACTCTTTGCGACCCCATAGACCGTAGCCCACCAGGCTCCTCTGTTCCTGGGATTCTCCAGGCAAGGATACTAGAGTGGATTTCTTTCCATCTAAGCCACAAGGGAAACCCAGTTTTTCATATTAGGTACCTCCTTACTCTGTTTTTATAATGGGGATACTACCATCCTTCCTACTGTTTAAACTATTACTTTATGGGGGAGGGTGGAGAATGTTCCTGGGTTGGCAAAAAAGTCCATTCAGGTTTTCCTATAAGCCAAAAAACCCTGAACAAACTTTTTGGTCAATCCAGTATCTTATATACTAGGCTTTTACAACAATGTATATTTTGGATCATACTGAATTATTGATAGCTCTTTTGTTAAACATGGGAGTTTTAGATTAAATTGTTGAAAGCTGAGAAACAACTAAATCTGGGGGAGTTAATGACTCCTTTGAGACTCTAATGAATTTGCATTCAATTTCAGGGAGGTTCATAGCCTTCTACTAATAATTACTGAATGTTCTAAAAGCAGACTTGAACACATTTGTGTCTAAACTATTTTTGCTTTGTTTATAGGATTCTGAACTGTACATTATCTGTTAAGTTCCCATGCCTGAAGAAGCTAATGTCAACTCATCATGTGATACTCAATTTGTACAATAAATTATGAACCTGGAAAAGCTGGTTGTCTTTATTTACAAGATATCAAAAATATAAAAACTGTACAAAATGCAACAAAGGCAAAAAACTGGCAGTAACTTGGTCTAAATCTTTTAGTTTTCCAAAGCAAGGCTCAGTACTGGAGGTAAGCAACTGAAATGTCTGACTTCAAGTGTACTAGGTTGTATGTAGCCATTTTAGCTGAAGTAGAACATGGAAGTTAATTTCACCTGGTTTATAGAGTGTTTGGGTGCACTCAATCCAACAGGTATAAATTCAGATGTCAGTGGATGGTTGTACTTCATCTATTTCTCAGAAAGGAACTGTAGTTCATCTTAGCCAGTTAACGTACATTCCACTAATCATGAGCCAAGCAAAAATGTTAGTGGATCGTATAACATAGTACTTGAGTGCCATACAGTAACTACATTTTTACAGCAGAAACATACATGCTCATGGAATTCTTCAGCTAAAATTCAACATGGTATTATATTACTCAATTTGAATCTTGAAGCAGGATGAATTATTGAAATCAATTGATTTTTTTAACATAATAAATTAAAATAGCATTTGAACAGAAAATGCATAGTTTCCACACAATCCAAAGCACCATGAATGTCCCCTCCACAAACATAATACCTCTTATTCAACTAACGGAAATTAGTTAAATGTGGTTGCTATAGAAACGTGGAACTGTCCTGTACAGATTTTCTAAGCAGCATACTTCCAGATCCATATAGACAAAACATTCTTTGTAGCTTAAATAGTAATCACTGAGGTATTTGCTTTTAGTCTCCCTTTTTCAAACAGTAGTTTCCAAAGGTCTTTTAATACCGACGGTTTATTGAGGACTGTAAGCTCCTGCAGCTAGAACCAAGTTTCTTCGAGTAAAATGGAGGTGTACAACTGGTGTTGATTTGGTCATATATGTTCCCAACAATAACTCTTGTGAATTCTCGGGTAAATTTATATGCCCCGTGGCTGTAGTAAAGTCATCAGTCTCTACATCTTCAAATGCTTTGACAGCATCCCATAACCGTACTGTATTATCCATTGAACCTAAGCGGAAATCAAAAGGAAACCATTTAGTAGAATCTGCCATATTTAAATTTCTGAAATGTCAAGTATGCTTTATGTATTTACATTTCTGGTAAAAGAAATCTGAACTTAACAACTCTATTCCCTCTAAAGAATTTCAAGCAGTAGCTTAACCTGAGAAGTCAATATACATGTAGGTAACAATCCTGAATCATGCTAAGGAGAAGCAAAATCCAAAACAGGACTTAATTTTGCAATTTTCAACATTCAGTTCTTCCGTTAAATATACAATTGACTCTTCACCACAAAGCCAGCTCTAGTCATTTACCTGATGCCAAAATTTCACCATCTCTACTAAATCTAAGTGAACAGACTGTATCAGTGTGTCCTTTTAACTCTCCAACCATCAAACCATGTCCAATATCCCAAAGGAGTACTCTGCCATCTGTTGCTCCTGTAGCCAGGAATCTCCCATTGGGAGAAAATGTCAAGGAATGAATTGGTCCCTAAAATAAAGTCATGACAAGAATCAAAAGTAAGGTTAAAAACACCTAGGAAAATGAGACAAAAGAACTATATTAACATAAACTTGAGTGGTGTTGACAGTATCTTTAAAATGTATGTCACTAGTTAATTTTTAAACTATTTTTAATCTTAACCTTGTGTGCTGGAATAATGAAAGTTAAAATACCTTGTGTCCAGTGAATATCCTTACGCAGTTCCCATTCAGGACATCCCAGAGCCGCACAGTTCTGTCTGCAGAGCCCGTAGCAACATAATTAGAATTTGGATGGAATCTGGTACAATTCACATCAGCAAGATGGCCAGCAAATATCCGTAAAGGCTGATAGTGATCTGTAGCCCAGAGCCTTTTTAAAAAATTATTGAACACACAAGGTAATTAGTAGTTAACTCTGAAATGCCAAGTTCTATCCAAAATACAGAAACAACCATGTGAAATATTAGCGTAAGTGGGTCCCCCTCACTAGTTTACCTGAGGGAAAGGAGGACAGAATGACTTAGAGACTAATCTTTTGTGTTTTTTTAAAGCTATGCCATGCAGCTTGCAGGATCTTAGTTCCCCAACCAGGGATTTAACTAGTGCCCTCAGCAGTGAAAGCACCAAGTCCTAACCACTGGACTACCAGGGAATTCCCTAAACATTCTTAAAACAGTTAACATGGTCCAAAAGGTTTTTAATTCTATAATCCTTTAATTCTCTGAATGTACACTCTAACTCCTAGTCTAACTGCTAGAGTATTTTTCCCTCGTTTTGGCTACCACATGGTGGTTTACTCACCAAGTTGTGTCCGACTCTGCAGCCCCATACACTGAAGCCACCAGGCTATTCTGCACGGGATTTCCCAAGCAAGAATAACTAGAGTGGGTTGCCACTTCCTTCTCCAAGGGATCCTCCCAACCCAGGGATCAAACCCGGGTCTCTGGCATTGCAGGCAGATTCTTTACTAATTGAGCCACAAGGGAAGCCCCCAGTGGTGGGGGGGGAGGGGAGCGACCACAAATAATTTCAAACCCAAGCTACCTCATCCTGAACTTTTAAAGATATGACAGGGAAAGGGCTCACAGTGGCCGCAAAAGACAAGGTTTAGTATCCACTTGGGGAAGGGGAGGGCATGGACTCTTGGTGTAGACATGATTGCAGACAGAAATATTTCTGTCCCAAATTAGTTTTCAGATGACCTACCAATGCTGACATTCTCAAAAAGCTGATAATAACAGAAGTGAAAATAAGTTGGCTGGGGTTTGTAATTCCCAACAAGAAACCATTCTGTTCGTTGAACAGGCCCAGTCCTAAGCTCATAATGTTCTTACCGAGCTACTCTGTCATGGCCCCCTGATACAAAATAATATCCATATGGAGAAAACTGTGTGTCCCACACTGGATAGTTGTGTCCTTTATATCCCACCAAGCAAGTAAATGTTTGAAGACTCCACAATCTAACAGTTCCATCCTCTGAAGAGGAGAGCAGGTAGTTCCTGAGAAAAGAGAAGGTAACGTATTTGATTCCTAGAATAACTTAGTTACCTGTCCAGTTTCTCTGTATGTTTGTATATGTTAAATATAGGTAACTGACTACTACATCTCAGTTTTAATTTATGCCTGAAATTCACAGTAGATAACAAGAGTTGAAAGTACTAATGTTGGCCATGACACTACATCCACTGAGCACCTACTGAATAAGCTTAGGTTTTTTTAAAAACAGTATCTATTAAGAAAATCACAGTTCTTTGGAAAAAAACAAAACAAGAGGTAATGACAAAAAGTATGGTCAAATCAGGTCACCTGAAAAAGGCTTCTACTCTAAGTTTCGTAAAGATGAAAATCTTTATGAACGATTTTGGACTGAAAGCAATAAGACATAGATGGTATTACAAAACAAAAAAATACCCTCCCCATATTGCTATAGAATATTAAGAGATCATGAAAAATAAACATTTTCATGGGTTTCTAATTCCCTTATCAGTATTAGTTCTTTTGATTATACAAAGATAAATCTTCAGTTGATAGGTAATATGCCTTTAATAGCAGGAATCTGTTGTGAATTTGGAGATGACAGAAGACTGCTGCTGCTGCTGCTGAATTGTTTCAGTCATGTCCGACTCTGCGACCCCACAGATGGCAGTCCACCAGGCTCCCCCGTCCCTGGGATTCTCCAGGCAAGAACACTGGAGTGGGTTGCCATTTCCTTCAATGCATGAAAGTGAAAAGTGAAAGTGAAGTCGCTCAGTTGTGTCCAACTCTTAGCGACTCCATGGACTGCAGCCTACCAGGCTCCTCAGTCCATGGGATTTTCCAGGCAAGAGTACTGGAGTGGGGTGCCGTTGCCTTCTCTGCAGAAGACAGCAGTAGCCACCAAACACATAGCAGGAACCCAAAGAAGCAATCCTCAACCCCTATAGGAGTTACACAAAACTAAAGCTAATTTTTATAACCAGCAAACCCTGAAGTTATGGATCCTGATTTTGTAAATTTAGCTACTATACACCAGTACCCCAAGATGAATTAGCAGAGGGCAAGATTCTAAAAGATAATGAATGATAGGCAACCATGGGATTTTTCTTATTTTCCCCAACATTTGCATAATGTTTCTAGTAGTTAACTTTCACATAACACACATATATATTTCATATAACTTTCATTTAATCTCAATTAATATAGCAATATTTAATTCTTATAGTTTGTATTTTACCTATCTGGACTGAAGCTGGCTCCATAGACGGGACCACTGTGACCATACAAGATCTTCAGCTCACTTGCTGTTTTCTCATCCATGATTCTTTCTAAGACATCATCAGATTCTTTATCTATCAGGCTAAGATCTAAAATGATCCAGAAATATTACTTTTAAAAAATACATTTATTAAAACAATTTAAGGCAATTATTTAATATATCAGAGTTTAGGAGAAGAACTAACATTTGAACTGTTCCTCCTACTTACCAATCACTATGCTAATGCCTTTAAATTAGGTGCTATCATTTCAGGGTACAAGAGAAGAAAGTGAGGTTCAGAACACTTAATAACATGCCAAAGTGCACACAGCTACTTAGCCTTGGAACTAGGGCTGAAACTCAATTTATCCACTAGATCACAATGTTTTATAAAATAAAACTACAGAGATATTAAAATAAATTATTGAGCATGTGTTATCTTGTTTAAGCAATACAACTAGCAAGAAACTTTAAAATGTAACCCTGATCTTAGTTCATTTTAGCCATTTTTATGGCTAAAACAGAAAAGTACTCTCCCAGTATTTAAGACTCTTTTTTTTTTAATTTACAAACAAACAATCATAAAATGTTAGATTTTTAACTTCAGGGAGTTTTCTAGCCTAATGCCCTCATTCTACAGATGAGAAAACTGAAGACCAGAGAAATTAAATCAGTCTAGCACCCCAGTCTCCTGATTGCCACTCCAATACACTTTTCACTGTTGGGAATGTTGTTAACAATTTGACTTGAAGTAAAATCAAGTGAAATTCTGCTAAGATCACAATGTTCTGGTATATTCCATAGAATAAAGATTGGTGTAACCTAATGATGGATTTGTATCCTAACAGGTCATCTCAGTTACCTGCTGCTTGTTTGACACTACGAAGCTTTTTGGGTGTCACAGACCACACTCTGACAGTTGAATCTGCAAAACCTCCAGCGATCAAACTAGAATCATCAGTGACATCCACTGCAGTGAGACCCTACCAATTAAAAAATACATACTAAACAATACTGTTTTAGGGGAAAAAAATTATAATCACATCTGAGAGAACACACAATGACAGCTATTTTTCTTCACATAATAGATCATTTGAGATTTCATTCTCTTTTGAAATTCACTGTTCAAATACACTTATATTGAGAACATGTCATAATTTACTTTTTGCTCTCCAAACTTGGAACGCATATATAAACAGTTTTTTTTTAACTTTATTTTTTAATTGGAAGAAAATTACAACGTTGTGTTGGTTTCTGCCGTACAATGCAAATCAGCCATAATTATAGTACAAAGTATATGTAATTATTTTTGTACTTCACTAAATATATCCTCAGCAGTCTATTATAAAAAGTCTATAAGGATATAAAGAATTCTTATTAAAAATTTAAGTAAGTACTTAAGTTCAGAGAGCTGAACCACATAGCTTCCTCCTTTTTCAAAGGTTAGCAGAATTCTGATCAGTGAAACAAAGGATACATACAAACAAGATTCTGGTACCAAAAGGTTGCTAAAGGTCTTTTAAACACTTTCTTCTATCTATTCTGAGCAATGTCCAGTTCTTTTCTAACTGCTATCTTGAAGCCGTATCTATATTAAGACTTCAAATAAGAAAACTTCATTTTAGTTAAGACATCTAAGCTACTTTTAATGGTTAACCACCATTTTCCATGACTCTCCCAATTTTCTCCCAGAAACTACCCAATTATTTTACCAACCTGGTAAGCATTGAGGAATGTATAGAAACAAATAGAAGGTAAACAGTCTGGCCCCAGGCGTACTCGTTTTGTGGTTTCTTTCATATTCATTATCTTATCCAATTTATCTGAATCTTTCAACTCAGGAAGAGGGATTCTGTGAAAGAAAAACAAACTGGAAATTACTCTGAATATTAAAAAACTGGAACCATCTATAACATCGTCTTACACTTACACACATGTTCCTGAGGTTTTTCCCTCACCTGTTTTGAGGTGGAGCATTAGGATCTTGTTTTTTACTTTTGGATCCAATACTATCTTTTTTAGGCTTCTTTTTTTTAGGTTTTCCTTCTTCATTTTCTCCTTCTTCATCCTCGTCATCCAAAGGCACCTCAATTTCTGGCTCTTTTAATAAGCCAAAAAATACCTACAAGTCAAGAGAGTCAATTTTTTAAAATTACTTTTTTGTTTCTTGATACATCTTTTTAGTATCTTGATAGGAATCACAATTATAATAGGATCATTTATATCCTGAAACCGATTCTGTACTTGTCTACCCAGTAGACAGTCTCTCCTTCTCCCTTACTGACAGAACCCTGATTTTGTTGGAGCAGCAGCATGCTCAGTTAAAATCATTTCTGTTCCCAGGCTCCCTTGCAGCTGAGAATGGCCATATCGTATCATTCTTGCCAATAAACGCATACACAAACATACTGGGTGGTGTTTTAGAAATACTGTTTTCCTCATAACCAGGGAGATTCAGCAGGTATATCCTCCCCCTTCTGCCTTCCTTGAATACAGCTGCAAAGTTGGAGCTACAATAGCCACCTATGAACACAATGAAGAAAGCCACATTCTGAAGGTGGCTCAGCAGGAAGTATAAGGAGCCAGGGCCCTTGATGGCAGTTCTCCTTGTGGAGTTCTCACACCAGCCCGGGAGGGCCTTCCTCTTTAATTCATTTCATGTGAAGAAAAAAACCTTACGTGTTTCATCCAGTGTAATCAGGGTTCTGTTAAATGCAACCATTCTCAAATCCTCACTAATATACACATCATCCTTAGAACATGAAACTTAGTATACAGTGTAAAATTATCCCCAAACTAGCTGTAAGAAAAACGTGTAAATTATGTAGATGGAAATGCAACAAGTTTTCATAATCTGCATTACATAGTTCTTATTCCCATACCTTTGATTTGTTTGCCTCTCGTTTAGCCTCTCCTGCCAAACTTCCCACCATCGCATCTATCTGTTGCTTACTACGCGGCATCCCATCAAAGATGTCAATGTAGAGGTGCTCCTGAACTATGTTCCATATCTGATTGTTCTGTTTCTCCTGAAGATGCCTCTTCAAGAGTTGGTACGAGTCTCGGGAAATACGCAGAACAAATTTACTTGTTCGAAAATCCAACATGGTCTCATTCCCTTTCATGTGTTCCTTTTTGGTAAGACTAGATAATACTCGTAGGTCATCCTGGTAATAACATTCCTGATCTCCATGGAACCTGTTTCAGTGATTTTAAAAAGGCATTTTTCAATGTAATCATTAAGGGATCTGCCTCTCCCCCATATATTTATAAACATCCCAGAATACTTTCAACGTAGTAGTTTGAATAATCCTGGACTAAATTGTAGAATCAGAAGTAACACAATTCAAAATTATTACAATTCAGCTCTGAATTCATCCTAAAAACGACCAAGTTAATTCTCTAGTGAAATGCATCATAAACATTTTGAGGGAATTTGAAATAAACACCATAGATAAATGAAAGATAAGATATCCACCACTGGTGGACAGTCACATTTGAATGCCACCATTGGCAGAGATTTGAAAATGTTAGAATCTTATGTTCTCTCAAAACCCATTTTTTAAAACTTTTTATTATGGGAAATTTCAAACACATACTAAATTAGAAACTAATATAAACTCAACATACCTATCACTCAGCCTCTCAACAATAATCAATGCATGACATTCTCACAAAACGCATCATTTTTAGTGATTTCTTATATGCTTAATATCAGATATAAATATTAAACATCAGTACTTTAATAACACAACTAAAGAACAAGAATATGTTGATATGAAAGAGAAAACACTCCCATTTACTCACCATTACCAAAGGCAATTATAGAAAGCTTTCAGCTTTGGTGCCAATTGCTAAATTTAAATGTACTTTTGTTTCTACAAATCTTAATTATTCTAATAATATAAAATGTAAAAATCATACAATAACATTCACAAAGAGCAGCAAACAATGCAAAAACATTTAGAAAACAAATGATTAAAGATATTAGGACTTTAGCTCTGACACATAGCCAATAGATTCCTAATCTGTTACCTGTGTTAGCCTAGCATGACTCATCAAGATATGAATCAAGAGTTTCTAAGATGTGAATGAAATTAGAAATCTCAGCCTCTTAATTTTTGTATTAGTCTCTGCCGATAACCTCATCTGAGCATGGGGTCTTGGCACGGGCTGAGACTGTTCATGACAAGGACACACAGTCAGTCCCTATGATATCCCAGCTTCCTAGGTGAGGAGATGGCTACACCATCAGACTGGAAGAGGAAGAGGCTTTTTGAGGACAGTTCATGCATGCCTGCCAAGTCACTTCAGTCATGTCCAACTCTCTGCACGCTATGGACCGCCACCCGCCAGGCTCCTCTGTTCATGGGACTCTCCAGGCAAGAATACTGGAGTGGGTTGCCATGCCTTCCTCCAGGGTATCTTCCCTACCCAGATATCAAACGAGCATCTCATATCTCCTGCACTTCCAAGATGGGTTCTTTACCACTAGCACCACCTGGGAAGCCCTTCTGATGACAGGACTGTAGGAAAAATTAGCTTAGAAATTGTCACCATCAGCCTTTTCTTTCAAAAACACAGAGCTACACAATGTCATGTGACAGCCTGGATGGGAGGGGAGTTTGGGTACATGTATACAGATGACTGAGTCCCTTCACTGTTCACCTGAAACTATCACAACTTTGTTTGCTAATCGACTATACCCCAATACAAAACAAAAAGCTAAAAAAACAAACAAACAAACAAACACTGAGCTATCAAACATTTGCTTTACATACCTTCTATTAGGCACTGTAGAATAATGAATGAACATAACGGCACAGAAGCCAGGAATCCTGGGTTCTATCATTCCTCTATCACCACTACCTGTGTTACCTGACATGCCCTAGCTTCTGGGTCTACAGCTTGAAATGAAGAACTCTCATTCAAACTGTTAGGCACACCTCCATCTTAAACACTCCTTTTCTCTGGCTTCCATAACTCAGCACTCTCCTGGTTTTCTTTCTGCTTCTCTGGTCTCTCCTTTCATCTCTCTTCTACATGGTAGTCTCTTCTACTCTTTTTATTAATCTTCTCCTCCAAACGTTGGAGTTCCCTGAGGTACAGGTCTAGCCCTCCCACTGACTTATTTCTATTTCATACTCCTTCCTAGACAATCTTGGATTCTGTGGTGGCACAGACAGTAAAGAATCTGCAATGTGGGAGGGCCAGGTTCGATCCCTGGGTCAGAAAGATCCCCTGGAAAAGGAAATGGCAACCCACTCCAGTATTCTTGCCTTGGAAATCCCATAGACAGAGGAGCCTGGCAGGCTACAGTCCATGGGGTTGCAAAGAGTCAGACATGACTGAGCGACTAACACTTTCAAATAATCTCATCCCGATCCATCAATATTGCACACAACTCCAATTTATGGCTCTAGCCCCTGCCTCTTCTCTAAGCTCAGACACTTATATATCCTCCATCTATCAACCTGACATCTCTTAAATGAGTCAAAGGCATAAACAAATCTGAACTCAAGATTATTCTACAATCTGACAAACCCTGCCCTCTTCCAGGGTTTTCTAAGTGAAGAGCATCCCTATCCAGCTAACGGAGCCAGATACCCAGGGATTATCAATTACACTTTTATCTCCCTTACATTTGTATCTAATCCTTCACCAAGTGTTTCATAAATATGTCTACTGCCCTTCACCAACACTATCACCCCCAGTCCAGTGTTTCTCAACATGGGTGCTACTAGTATTTGGGGCAGAACAATTCTTTGCCAAGTGTGACTACCTGCACATATTGGAACTTTTGGTTTCCCTAAGACACCTGATCCTCCAGTCAAGTTGATACAACCACCAAAAATACCTCCAGTTCCAAATAGCCAGGAAGGAGGAATAATATTACACTCAGTTGAGAATCACTACAATAACTTCCAAAATAATCGGTCTATGATCACTTCATCCCCCCAATCATTGTTTGCCCCAACATAAAGGTCCTTTCAAAACATAAAATCTAATAAAGCATGGTTCTTCAACAACTTCTGTAGCAAACAGCAAAGATGTCTGTCCCCAGATATTCATTTTTTTCTTTCTTCCTCCACAATAAAACACCGGAATACTAGCTGAGCACACAGACATCTAGGTAAAGACCATATTTCCTACCTTCCTTGGCCAATGACTAATGACATAAAAAAGGGAGAAATACTTGCACTTCCAGGAAGGATGTGCACCCTCCCTGCTCACTCGAACACTTATCTGATTTCTCAGAGCTGGAGAGTCACCATGTACCACAGTGGAAACTGCATGACAAGGATGTTAGCACTACATGATCAAGAGACACAAAGGACTCCATACCAGTCCTAGAATGCCTTCCATCATGAGAGAGAGAAACAGAATTTTATTATACTCAAGCCTATACTGTTTGGGGTTCTAGTCACTCTCATGTAATCTAATCCTAACACAGCTTCATACTGCTCTTAGTAGCAGCAGCAGTGCGTGTATGCTTAGTCGTGTCCAACTCTTTGCACCCCCATGGACTGTAGCACACCAGGACCTCTGTCCATATGATTTTCCAGGCAAGAATACTGGAGTGGGTTGCCATTTCCTCCTCCAGGAGATCCTCCTGACCCAGGGATTAAACCTGTGTCTCCTGCATTGCAGGTGAATTCTCTACTGCTCTTAGAAGCAAAAATAAAATTTTTATTTAGGCAGCTATTGTTTGATTTTTCAGTGAATCTCAGCCAAATCTAATCCCACCCAATATGACTAACTACTGATCTTAGGGTAAACAAAGACCCTCAACATGGCCTAAGAACCTGCCTGTCCCAGCCACTAACCAACCATCAAGCTTCATGTAGTACCAAACCCCACCCCCCATACTCTGCTCCAGCCACACTAGCCTTCTTTCACCTCGGGGCCTACCATGATCCTTCCTGCCACAGGGCTGTCACACAAGTTTTTCCCTTTTCTCTTCCTCTGGTTAACTCCTCTCCAGCCTTCAGATCCTATCTCAAACATCACCTCTAGGAGCCTTTCCTGACTTCAACAAGATCAAACCCTTCATTTTAAGTTTAGCAGAGGCACCAGGTACCTCTCCTTCATAAAGTATTTTTCGAGTTGCAATCTGACATTTGTGTAGTTACAGATGTATATAAACATTTTGTGTGTGTGTGTATATATATAGCTATATATACATATTTTTTATAAATTCACATACTTCTCAAAGAATGATTTTGCTTCATTCTCATGTTGATTGTAGACTAGTTCCAAATACATGTGTACAAATAGGGGATAAAAGAGTTGGGATAGTTCTGCCCGATGGCAGTCCAAGGAACATTCAATGAAGTGTTTCAGTCCGCTATAGTATTCTTCATACATCGTGGGGTCTCCCTGTTGGCTGTAGGCTGAGAGCACGGCACTGACATCTGGCTGGTCTTCCACAGCTACACTTCCAACTGTTTAAAAAATGAAAAATAACTTCAAGAAAATGACCTGACAAGCACCAAAAGACTAAGGCTGTTTTGTTAAGGTCCAGAGGAGAACTGTTTCACAGATGTTTGTCCCTCTCCTCTCAAACACTCTTCCCCGACACAATCACAAAATCTTTTAATGGGATTCAGTTTGTTTCAGTTACCCATCCAACACTTCCTTGGTTTGTCCACATCTTAAAATAAAAATTTTCAGATCAACAGCAAAAAGATTCAGCATTTTTCCTAGAGCTTCACTATTTTAAAAACAAATTTTATAAAACATGGTATGTGCAAATCAAACAACGGTATTACTCTTCTCTCAAGGCTCAGTGCAAATGGCACTCACCACCACAAAGCCATGCCCTGGAGTAACATTCCCAGCCCTCTGAGCTACCTGAGTATTTTATAACTTTTCAGCAACATATCTTATCCTGTGTTACCTTCACGTATGTCCATCTATCACTCCCTATAAAATACAACCATGTTAATGGTGGGAAGAACTTGCCTTTTATATTTCCAAAAGATAAATCTATTTTATATGCTTAAAACAATTTCCATAACCACCATTTCAAGGCAAAAAGCATGAGTATTTATTTGTAATATTTCAATACCAAACAACGATACATCTGTCAATCAAATGAGGGTTTGTGGGAAATTTTTTTTAAGTTGTGATTACAGTACTGTTATGCTCTTTACTGCACAAATTTTCAGTTTTTTTGGTTACTATGATGGCCTCTTTTCCTTTCTATTGGTTTCTCAGTTACAATCTGAAGGTCAAGTTTCTAAAGAGATGAGAGATTATAGCAAAATAATCAACCACATAATTCATCCATCTTATAGTTCATTCCCAAATTCAGATTCAAAAAAGATTCCTCTCAATCACATTTGCACACAGTTCTACTTATGGGTTACAGCGCTTATTCATACCTCACTCCTGGAAATGCTGCCAAGATTAGGTCTCATAAACACAGGTTAATTTGGCAAGAGGCTCTACAATGGGTAATTTAATTCAATAAACATTTTTTACTGGCTCAGGATCACCTTTGAAACTTTATGTTGTATATGACTTTTACTGCATGGACTTTTTGACAACAGTTGCTGAAGGAAAAGGGGAGCGGGAGCCTCAGGTGTCAGGGATAGGTACTTGGCATAAACTTGTCAGTGCCAGACATTTTACATATATATGAATCTCACAATAACCCGTTTAATAGAAGGAAAAAAACTCTCAAGCTTAGGAAGAGTAACAATCAGCATCACACAAGTAAAAGCAACAGAGACAGAAACTGAAGTCCAATACCTGTTCCTAAATGAATGGGTCTCAAACCTTGCCATAGATCAACATCTCTTGGAAGCATTTTTTTTTTTTAATCCTTAGAATATTTATTTATTTTTGGCTGCGTTGGATCTTACTAGCGGCTCCGAGGATTTTTCCTTGCCGCATGCGGGCTCAGTAGTTGCAGAGCGCGGGCCTAGTTGCCCCACGCTTGAGAGATCTTAGTTCCCTACCACGTTCCCACATGCCCTACGTTGGAAGGCAGATTCTTTTTTTTTTTTAGTTTTTATTTTTTAAATTTTAAAATCTTTAATTCTTACATGCGTTCCCTAACCACTGGACCACCAGGGAAGTCCCTGAAGCATTTATTTGAAAATGCAGATTCCCAAACTCCACCTTCACAGGATCTGATTCACTACGTCTGAAGTGATGCCCAGGAATCTGCATTTCTCTAAAAGATTTGATACCAATGGTATTTAGCCTATATTTTGAGAAAGACTGGCTTCACTATGTACCACCACTCTCTGGCTGTGCGGTCCAAAGCAAATACCTTGGCCTTTCTCGGTCTGGTTTCTCATCTCTAAAATAGAAGTACTGTCTACCTCACAGTGGAACTGTGAAAATTAAGATAAACAACACAAAATATTTATAGTAAAAGTACGCTAGTACAAATAATGTTGCTGCATCCCTGCCCAAAGCTCAAGAGCCCAAATAAGAACCAAAAGCCTGGAAGTTCCCGCCTCTCCGCGCCCACCGTCCCCATACATCCTTCGGCTCAATAGCTCTCCACAGCCTCTCGCTGGAACTGACAGCTCGGAAGAGGGTTTGACTGCGCAGCCGGCGCACTAGGGAAAGGGGCGGGCATGTGGCCCTAGAGGCGGGCCCAGGAAATTCAAAACAAGCCCGCAGAGGTGCAGGCCTGCCAGCCTCTGCCTTCCCGGCTCACTCCCCGCCGTGCCGGTCCTGCCTACCCCGGACCCAGCGGCTCACCTTTACCCGGAGCCACAGAACCTGTCGCTAAGCCCGAGACGGCGGCGGACCCCGAAGCGCCGCTGACTGGAGGATCCGGGGCCGAAGGGCCGGGCGCCGAGGCGGTGACCCGGCTAAGAAGCGCGCTGGCTGTCTCAGCGCCGGCGCTGTCTGCCTCTCCCGGGGCTCCGGAGCCCGCCACTGCCTCCTCCAGCAGCCGGGCCTCACGGCGCAGCGCTTCTTCGGCCTCGCGGAGGTTGCTCTGCCGTAGAAACTGCAGCACGGCGAGCAGAGTCTGTCGGTCGTGGGGAGCGCTGGCCTCCGGAGCAGCGGCGGGCACCGGGGCCGCCCCCGCCGGTGCAACGGCGGAGACAGCCACCGAGGGTTTGGGGGTCCCACCATCCCCGCCGGCCGACGACGCCGCCGCAACGTTCCCGCCGCCGCCGTTGGGGCCGCTGTTGGTTGTGCCGCCGCCACCTTCGCCAGCGCCGTCCCCCGCCTGCGGAGGTAGCAGCGTCGGCGGTCCCTCAGGCTCTAACTTCACCGCCACCTCCGTCTGCTCCTCTGCCAGCGCCGCCATCTTGCGGCTGAGCCACCTCGCGCCGTCAAGCGTGATTGCGTTTTCGCCATATGGAGGGCGGGGAGGAGCGTTTTACGACATCTCTGGAGGGCAATTTACGGCAGTAGGAGGGGCGATAAAGAAGGAGAAAAAGGAATCGCAGCAAGAGCAACTTTCAAAAGTGAGTGGCAAAAAGGCAGGAAGTGGGACGTCGGGGCAGCCTCTTGCATTTGCCGGATAATAGTTACATTTATTACAGACCAGCTATTTTTCAGGCACTGCGATGGACGTTTTACATTATGTGACCTTTTATTCAGCAGTCATATAAAGTACCATTATTCTCACGATACAGATGACTGAATCAAGACCTAAAGACATTTTTTAAATGCCAAAGTCACACAGGAGGAAAGCGTCAAGATTCAAAACCAGGTCTTTATCTTAAAAGCATATATCATTTACCAGAAGGAGGCTTCTGAGTTACTGGTAATGTTTATATTTTTTTCTGGATGGCGGTTACTTTTCTTTTTCCCATTTATGCCTTATAAAAATTAATTGGGCTGCAAGCTCACGTTTTGTGAACTTTACGCATATATGTTATATTTCAATAAAAAGTTTTTAAGAACCTGAATTTTGTGATTGTGAAATGTGTATATGCTGTATTCGTGCTATGTTAACCATTATTACAAGCAGGCCGCATTTTAGTTGTATATTTTAAAACAGTATGTGCCATTTTGCAACATGCTTCATAGGTTTAAAAGCACTGCTGCATGTTTGAGGACTTACGTTGTGGCTCAGACGGTAAAGAATCTGCGCTGCATATTTGGTCTCCTTTGACTCTCACAACGGTATGAGATAGGTGCAGACAAGAAAAGTGAACTTGGGACATGGGGAAGATCGAGTTATGTGAGGATTAAATAAGATAGAGTCCGTGTGGTCGCAAAGAGTCGGACACCACTGGGCAACTGAACTGAACTAAACACATAATAAATAACTATTGGTTATTTTTACTGAACCTTAAGCGGTGTTCTGCAAATGTTTCCTAAGAAAGTCTAATCATGACATACATGGTGATCTCAAGACTGAAATATAAAACTAGTGGAATTTGACATAATGTAAGATTATGAAACATGGGTAGGGGCAAGGGCAGAGAGGGGGGAGGAGATGAGCATTTAAGTTGTTCAGTTTCTTGCTTTACTAGCAGTTGCACCTTCCTCTGCATCTCATTACTTTTCTCTATGAATTTGTATTTCCCGGAAGGTATCAGCTACCTTGTCTACCCAGAAGGAGAGGCTAAAGCCTAGCATTGGTAAAAGGTGAAGGATGCACCCAAAACAGGAAAACCTGTGATGTGTTGGCCCCATCACTCCCTGTTTATCAACATACATGCACACATGCACACACACATATCCTCAGAGGTTTCACAGTTTTTACTGATCTATCAATTTCAGTGCCATCTCTAGGGTTGAGTGTGATGGGAGAGGTAGCCACTGGTGTGAGTTTACAATCTTGTTCAGTTCCTAAGTTTAAATTCACAAAGCTAAGAGTGAATTTAGAGTTTGCCTCCTAAGGTAGGTAATTGCAAAACTGACCTGCACTACTCCAGGAGCAACTTAATAGTGTGGTTATTGACTACTGCCACTGAATGTACCTAGTCTGAGCTAAGGTGTTCTCTAAGTGTGAGATATGTGCTGGATTTTAAAGACAAAAAGAATAAAATGGCTCAATAATATTTTTATTGGTAACATGTTGAAAAGTATTTTTATATGAGTTAAATATTAAAATTAATTTCCTATTTCTTTTTACTTTTTTGTGGAAAGTTTTCTGGAAATTTTTATTTACATATGTGGCTCACCTTGTATTTCTGTTGAACAAACTGATCTAGACCAGGAGCTTTCAATTTTTTTGGCCATGATTCACAGTAAGAAATATGTTTAACACCAGAACCCATAACCCACGTAGGTATGTGGATATTTATAAGTGAGACAAGTTTTAACAATAATATGTATAATTATCACATTGAAATATATACTCTAATATTTGATAGTCTGTTCTTTAAATAAAATGCTCAGTATGACTGATTAAATTTATTTTAATTTAATTTTTAAATGATCTGCAGTTTGAAAACACCAGATAGTTCAGTTCAGTTCATTCACTCAGCTGTATGCGACTCTGCGACCTCATGGACTGCAGCACTCCAGGCTTCCCTGTCTATCACCAATTCCTGGAGCTTACTCAAACTCATGTCCATAGAGTCAATGATGGCATCCAATGATGCCACCCAGAGGATACCATCTCATCCTCTGTCATCCCCTTCTCCTTCTGCCTTCAATTTTTCCCAGCATCAGGGTCTTTTCCAGTGAGTCAGTTCATCTCATCAGATGGCCAAAGTATTGGAGTTTCAGCTTCAGCATCAGTCCTTCCAATGACTATTTAGCATTGATTTCCTTTAGGATGGACTAGTTTGATCTCCTTGCAGTCCAAGGGACTCTCAAGAATCTTCTCCAACGTCACAGTTCAAAGGCATCAATTCTTCAGTGCTCAGCTTTCTTTATAGTCCAACTCTCACATCCATACATGACTACTGGAGAAACCATAGCTTTGACGAGACGGACCTTTGTTGGCAAAGTAATGTCTCTCCTTTTTAATATGCTTTCCAGGTTGGTCATAGCTTTTCTTCCAAGGAGCAAGTGTCTTTTAATTTCATGGTTGCAGTCACCATCTGCAGTGATTTGGGAGCCCAAGAAAATTAAGTCTGTCACTGTTTCCATTGTTTCTCCATCTATTTTCTATGGAGTGATGGGACTGGATGCCATGATCTTAGTTTCTTGAATGTGAGTATTAAGCCAGCTTTTTCACTCTCCTCTTTCACTTTCATCAAGAGGCTTTTTAGTTCATCTTCCTTTCTGCCTTAAGGGTGGTGTCATCTGCATATCTGAGGTTATTGATATTTCTCCCAGCAATCTTGATTCCAGCTTGTGCTTCATCTAGCCTGGCATTTCACATGGCGTACTCTGCATATAAGTTAAAGAAACAGGGTGACAATATGCAGCCTTGACGTACTCCTTTCCCAGTTTGGAACCAGTCTGTTGTTCCCTGTCCAGTTCTAACTGCTTCTTGACCTGCATACAGATTTCTCAGGAGGCAGGTAAAGTGGTCTTGTATTCCCATCTCTTTAAGAATTTTCCACATTTTGTTGTGATCTACACAGTCAAAGGCTTTGGCATAATCAATAAAGCTGAAGTAGATGTTTTTCTGGAATTCTCTTGCTTTTTCCATGATCCAACAGATGTTGGCAATTTGATCTCTGGTTCCTCTGCCTTTTCTAAATCCAGCTTGAACATCTGGAAGTTCATGGTTCACATACTGTTGAAGGCCAGCTTGGAGAATGTTGAGCATTACTTTGCCAGCGTGTGAGATGAATGCAATTGTGCAGTAGTTTGAACATTATTTGGCATTGCCCTTCTTTCGGATTGGAATGAAAACTGACATTGTCCAGTCCTGTGGCCTCAGCTGAGTCTTCCAAACTTTCTGGCATGTTGAGTGCAGCACTTTCACAGCATCATCTTTTAGGATTTGAAATAGTTCAGCTGGAATTCCATCACCTCCACTAGCTTTGTGGTGAGTGATCACATCATAGTGGTTATCTGGGTCATGAACATCTTTTTTTGCATAGTTCTTCTGTGGACTGAAATGTGTGAATTCCATTCAGATGGACTGAAATAGGTGAATTTAATTCAGATGACCATTACATCTACTACTACTACCATATCTACTATTGTGGGCAAGAATCCCTTAGAAGAAACAGAGTAGCCCTCATAGTCAACAAAAGAGTCCAAAATGCAGTTCTTGGGTGCAATCCAAAAATGAGAGCATGATCTCTGTTCATTTCCAAGGCAAACCAGTCAATATCACAGTAATCCAAGTCTATGCCCCAATCAGTAATGCTGAAGAAGCTGAACTTTTAACAGTTCTACGAAGACCTACAAGACCTTCTAGAACTAACACCCAAAAAGATGTCTTTTTCATTATAGGGGACTGGAATGCAAAGTAGGAAGTCAAGAGATACCTGGAGTAACAGGCAAATTTGGCCTTGGAGAACAAAATGAAGCAGGGCAAAGGCTAAAAGAGTTTGCCAAGAGAATGCACTGGTCATAGCAAACACCCTCTTCCAGACAGACTAGTTATTCTTAAAAGTAAAAATATTGGAGGAGATGTGAATAAATTCATAAATATATAGATTTTTTAGACACAGGACTTCATAGTTGGATTTGGGAGATGAGGGCAAAGAAATCCATGACAGATATCCTGGCATTTGGCTTTGGTGTCTGAAAGGATGGAGATATAATTCCCTGAGAACTGACCTGATTGGGGAGGAAGATTATGAATTCAATGTTTAACTTGCTGAATTTGAGATCACTGGAGGTGTACATGGAGACTAGCCAGTAGATAGAAGCACATATGGTTTAGAGGTAAGGAAGAAAAAAATCCTGGACAGATACAGATTTAGAAATCAGCAAATAGGTGGTAATTGAAGTCATATGAGTGAATAAGATTACCCCAAATAGTGTATAGAGCAAGAAATGAAGAAGATCCAAAAAGGAATTCTGAGGAACACCCACGTGTGCCTAGTCGCTCACTTGTGTCTGATTGCGACTATTGCCCGCTAGGCTCCTCTGTCCATGGGGATTCTCCAGGCAAGAATACTGGAGTGGGCTGCCACGCCCTCCTCCAGGGTATCTTCCCAACCCAGGGATCGAACCCAGGTCTCCCACATTTCAGGCAGAATCTTTGTGGTCTAGGTCACCAGGGAAGCCCAAGAACACTGGAGTGGGTCGCCTATCCATTCTCCAGGGGATCTTCCCGAGCCAGGAATCAAATGGGGGTCTCCTGCATTGCAGGTGGATTCACCAGCTGAGCTACCAGGGAAGCCCCAAGGGAAGAAGAGGGAGGGGGACCTAATTTTCAGGAATTGCACGGCATTCCCTCTTCACCATCTAACTCCTGACAGGAGGATGAGGGAGGAACACTCATACTTAAAGACAAATTCTGGGACCACTCAGTTACGTGTTCTTTTTAATTTTTAATTGGACGATAATTGCTTTAAAATGTTTGTTGGTTTCTGCTGTACAACAGTGTAAATCAGATATATAAGTATACATATATCCCCTCCTTCTTGAACCTCCCTCCTACCCAACCCCAACCCACATGTTCTTGAAATTGTTTTCTGTGTTTAGAAACCCAAGGCTTTCTATATTTTCCTCCTTCATCTGACCACTCCTTGACTTTTTCCTTGTCATTCACTGCCTCCTCTTGTACTTCACTTTACTTTTTCTTTCCAGATTTATTTTTTTAACTTTTAAGACAAGTAATTTCAGATTTACAGAAAAGTTCGAAAGTAGTACAAAGAATTCCCCATTATCCTCCACCCACATTCCCCAAAATTAACATTTCCTACAAATACTTTGTCCTTCAATAGGTGGGTAGGTAGATAGATAGATAGGTCTCTCTATATACAAATATAGAGTGGTTCAGTTCAATTTACTCTTTTTGATTCTATATATATATACATATATATATAATATATACACACAAAAAAAGCTGTAGACATATCTTTTTGCCCTTTAAATATTTCAACATATATGTCCTCAAAACGAGGCATTCTCTTACATAACCACAGGACAATTACCAAAATTAATAAATAAACATTCCTGCAATACTACTCAATAATTTTCTGCACATCTTATTTCAGTTTTTCCCATTATCCAAATAACATCCTTTCAAGCAAAAGAAAATCCAAGATTATTTATTGTATGCAGTTATCATATCTCTATAGCCTCATTTAATTTGAATCTTTGGTTATATTTCATAACTTGGACATTTTTGAAGACTATGGGCCAGTTAATTTGTAGAGTGATTTTCAGTTGAGAGTTTTTCTTATATTTTCTTATGGACACCATGGATGTAGCAGTATATTCATTGCTGATGTATAAGAATAATAGTGATTTTGACATGTTGACCTTGTATCCTGTGACCTTACTTAAATCATTTAATTGTTGTAGAAGTTTTGTGTGTATTCAGTAGTGACAATCGTGTCCTCTGTGAATAGAGACAATAAAAGGGAAAACATGCTTTCATCCACCTGTTTCATTCTTCTCTATTCTCAACACTTGTGGCACCAGGTGTGTGGGTTGCGTCCCATACTTCCCAATTATCTGATACTAGCTTAGGTGTTCTACATTTCAGTTCTGATACTATCAATCTGTAGTTAGTATATGCCCCCTCCCTCCCATCAAATGCCAGTTATAAGTATGGCCCTTCCATATTTCTAACCAACCTGCTATAAATTGGGGTCCTCATAACCCTCTCCTCCTGTTTGATAATTTGCTGAAACAGTTCACAGAACTCAAATAGTTTACTTACTAGATTGCTAGTTTATTATTAAAGAATTCAACTCAGGAACATTCAGATGGGAAAGGTACACAAGGCAAGGTTTGGGTAAAGGAGAATTGAGCTGCCGTGCCCTAACCAGGTGCAACACCATCCCAGCACCTCCATGTGTTCAGCGACACAGAAGCTCTCTGAACCCTGTCATTTAGCATTTTTAGTAGAGGTTTCATTATGTAGGGGGCTTCTCTCGTGGTTCAGATGATAAAGAATCTGCCTGTAATCCTGAATTATGTAGACATGATTTTTTAAAACATTGGCTGTTAGTGATGACTCAGCTTCCAGCCCATCTTCCCTTCCCAGAAATCAGGAGGGTGGGGCTGAAATTTCCAACCTTCTAATCACATGGTTGGCATTTTTGGCAACTAGACCTCATCCTGAAGCTATCCAGGAGTCCTCAGTCCTTAGTCACCTTATTGGCATACAAAAGGACACTTATTACTTCAGGGATTCCAAAGTGTTTAGGAGTTATATGCCAGGAAATGAGGAGGGGAAAGTAGAAACCGAATATATATTTCTTATTATGTCACAGTTTTTCTTATATCCTTTCCAATCTGTTTGCCTCTTACTATTTCTTTTTCTTGTTTTATTGCACTGGTTGAATTTACAGTATTGTGTTGAATATGAGTGGTGACTGGAAGTGGACATGCTTAGTTTTTACTATTAAATATCATGTTTACTGTAGGGTTATTGTAAATGCCCTTAATCAAATTAAGGAAATTCCTGGATAGTGATATACCTTGTATATTAGTTCTCAAAACCTGTGAAACATTGATTAGATTCAAATTCATGTGTATGATGCCCAAAACTCTGCCTCTGTGCACCAGTGCCAAATTGAGTCTGAGTTTAGAGTGAAGTAGAAAAGAATAGCTCTATTGCTTTGCCGGGCAAAGGGGGACATGGTAGGGTCATGCCCTCAAAAACTGTGTGTCCCAACCTAGGCGGCATTTGGTGAGGTATCTTACAGCAGTCTTTCAAGGGCAGGGGTTGCTGATAGGGATCAGGGTGTGTGCAGGGCCTGCATTCCTTTAATCTGGCCTCAGGTGGTCTTCTGATGAGCTCCTGTGATTCCTGAGGTTATCAAACTGTGACCTCTCTGGAATAAAGAATGCTTCATCAGTGGTTAACATCTTCCATTGGCTAAAAAATATTGTTATGTATATCCCTTGAGGTAGAACCAGGACCCTGCTCAAGCCTGCAGTGTTGTTTCTTGTCTGCCCCTCCCTTGTTTCTGCATCCCTTCCCTTCCCTGATGAACAACTGTTAGAACCTTTCCTGTGAAGCTCAGAGGAAGTCATGGAAGCTGAAGCCTGTTTCCTACAAACAAGAAACAGGGACACAGAAAATCTTCAATTCCCAGAAGTGATGCTGAAAGCTTGGCCTCTGGGCACCGGTGCTGAATCGAATTTCAGAGACAGAATTTTGGTTGAAGTAGAAAAGAATAGCTCTATTTCTTTGCCAGGCAAAGGGGGACATAGAAACTGCTACCCTCAAAAGCTGTGTGTCCCAACCCAGGAGGATATGGTGAGGAGTTTTATAACAATAGTTCAGGAGTGGGGTTGCTTATAAGAATAAGGTGTGTGCAGGGCCTGACGTACACTCATCTTGTCCTGCGAGAACTCCAAAATTACAACTTGCTGCTGAACAACCGTTGACAGGAGAATGTTGGATCCCACCAAAAAAAGAAAACCCACATCCAAGGGCAAAAGAGAAGCTCCAGAAAGATGGTAGGAGGGGTAAAATCACGTTTAGAATCAAACCCCATACCCGCCAGAGATACTCAGAAGGCTCAAATAAAACTTTTGTGAGCACCAGGAGACCCCACAGAGATTGAGACAGACCTGCCATTGAGTGTTTGAGTGTCTCCTGCAGGGATATGGGTCAGCAGTGGCCTGCTGCAGGGGAAGGGGCTCTGGGTGTGGCAAACCTGGAAATGGCATAAGCCCTCGTAGAGGAGACTGCCATTAACTCTCCATAGAATGGCCAGAATTTACAAAGGACTGGGGAAACAGACTCTTGGAGGGCACCAGGACCCAGGAGAAAGAAGCAGTGACCCCACAAGAGACTGACCCAGACTTCCCTGTGAGTGTCTTCAATAGAGGTGTGGGTCGGAGGTGGCCTGCTGCAAGGTCACGGTGCCTGCAGGGGACCTTTTGAAGGAGGTCATTATCTTCATTACCTCCACCATAGTTTGGCCTCAGGTCAAATAACAGCCCCACCCATCAATAGAAAATTGGATTAAGGATTTACTGAGCATGACCCCACTCATCAGAACAAGACCTAGTTTCCCCCTTAGCCAGTCTCTCCCATCAGGAAGCTTCCATAAACCTCTTATCCTTCTCTGTAAGAGGGTAGACAGACTGAAAACCACAATCACAGAAAACTAACCAATCTGATCATATGGACCACAGCTTTGTCTAACTCAATGGAACTATGAGCCATACTATGTAGGGCCAGCTAAGATGGACGCATCACGGTGGAGAGTTCTGACAAAACGTGGTCCACTGGAGAAGGGAATGACAAACCACTTCAGTATTCTTGCCTTGAGAACCCCATGAACAGTATGAAAAGGCAAAAAGATAGAATACTGAAAGATGAACTCCCCAGGTCGGTAGGTGCCCAATATGCAACTGGAGAACAGTGGAGAAATAACTCCAGAAAAAATGAAGAGATGGAGCAAAAAAAAAAAAAAAAAAACAGCACCCAGTTGTGGATGTGACCGGTGATGGAAGTCAGGTCTGATGCTGTAAAGAACAATATTGTATAGGAACCTGGACTGTTCGGTACATGAATCAAGGTAAATTAGAAGTGATCAGACAGGAGATAGCAAGAGTGAACATCAATATTTCTCAAGTCAGTGAACTAAAATGGACTGGAATGGGTGAATTTAACTCAGATGACACTTATATCTACTATTGTGGGCAAGAATCCCTTAGAAGAAATGGAGTAGCCCTCATAGTCAACAAACGAGTCCGAAATGCTTGGATGCAATCTCAAAAATGACAGAATGATCTCTGTTTGTTTCCAAGGCAAACCATTCAATGTTACAGTAATCCAAGTCTATGCCCCAACTAGTAATGCTGAAGAAGCTGCACCAACACCCAAAAAATATGTCCTTCTCATCATAGAGGACTAGAATGCAAAAGTAGGAAGTCAAGAAATACCTGGAGTAATAGGCAGATTTGGCCTCGGAGTACAAAATGAAGCAGGGCAAAGGCTAACAGAGTTTGCCAAGAGAATGCACTGGTCATAGCAAACACCCTCTTCCAACAACACAAGAGAAGACTCTGCACATGGACATCACCAGATGGTCAATATCAAAATCAGATTGATTATATTTTTTGCAGCCAAAGATGGATAAGCTCTATACAGTCAACAAAAACAAGACCAGGAGCTGACTGTGGCTCAGATCATGAACTCCTTATTGCCAAATTCAGACTTAAATTGTAGAAAGTAGGGAAAACCACTAGACCATTCAGGTATGACCTAAATCAAATCACTTACGATTATACAGTGAAAGTGACAAATGGGTTCAAGGGATTTGATCTGATAGACAGAGTGCCTGAAGAACTATGAAAGATGGTTCGTGACATTGTACAGGTGGCAGTGATCAAGACCATCCCCAAGAAAGAGAAATGCCAAAAGGTAAACGGTTGTCTGAGGAGGCCTTACAAATAGCTGAGAAAAGAAGAGAAGCTAGAGGCAAAGGAGAAAACGAAAGATATACCCATCTGAATGCAGAGTTCCAAAGAATAGCGAGGAGAGATAAGAAAGCCTTCTAAGTGTGCAACATGAAGAAATAGAGGAAAACAATAGAATGGGAAAGACTAGAGACCTCTTCAAGAAAATTAGAGATACCAAGGGAACTTTCATGCAAAGATAGACACAATAAGGGACAGAAATGGTATGGACCTAACAGAAGCAGAAGATATTAAGAAGAGATGGCAAGAATACACAGAAGAACTGTACAAAAAAAGATCTTCATGACCCAGATAACCATGATGGTGTGATCACTTATCTAGAGCCAGACGTCCTGGAATGTGAAGTCAAGTGGGCCTTAGGAAGCATCACAATGAACAAAGCTAGTGGAGGTGATGGAATTCCAGTGGAGCTATTTTAAATCCTAAAAGATGCTGCTGTGAAAGTGCTGCACTCAATATGCCAGCTATTTGGAAAACTCAGCAATGGCCACAGGACCGGAAAAGGTCAGTTTTCATTCCAATCCCAAAGAAGGCAACACCAAAGAATGTTCAAACTACTCTTGTTCAAACACACCTCACACTTTTGCAAAGTAATGCTCAAAATTCTCCAAGCCAGGTTTCAACTGTATGTGAACCAAGAACTTCCTGATGTTCAAGCTGGTTTTAGAAAAGGCAGAGGAACCAGATCAAATTGCCAACATCTATTGGCTCATTGAAAAAGTGAGAGAGTTCCAGAAAACCTCTACTTCTGCTTCATTGACTATACCAAAGACTTTGACTGTGTGGATCACAACAAAATGTGGAAAATTCTTAAAGAGATGGGAATACCAGACCACTTTACCTGCCTCCTGAGAAATTTGTATGCAGGTGAAGAAGCAACAGTTAGAACTGGACATGGAACAACAGACTGATTCCAAATTGGGAGGAGTACGTCAAGGCTGTCTATTGTCACCCTGCTTATTTAACTTCTATGCAGAGTACATCATGCAAATTGCCAGGCGGGATGAAGCACAAGCTGGAATCAAGATTGCTGGAAGAAATATGAATAGCCTCTGATATGCAGATGACATCACTCTTATGGCAGAAAGTGAAGAAGAGCCTCTTGATGAAAGTGAAAGAGCAGAGTGAAAAAGCTGGCTTAAAACTCAACATTCAAGAAATAGGATCATGGCATCTGGTCCCACCACTTCATTGCAAATAGATGGGGAAGAAATGAAACAGTGACAGACTTTTTAGGCTCCAGAATCACTGCAGATGGTGACTGCAGCCATGAAATTAAAAGATACTTGTTCCTTAGAAGAAAACTATGACCAACCTAGACAATATATTAAAGAGCAGAGACATCACTTTGCCAACAAAGTAATCTCATCAAAGCTATGGTTTTTCCAGTAGTCACGTATGGATGTGAGAGTTGGACCATAAAGAAAGCTGAATGCTGAAGTGTTGATGCTTTCAAACTGTGGTTTTGGAGAAGACTCTTGAGAGTCCCTTGGACTGCAAGGGGATTAAACCAGTCCATTCTATAGGAAATCAGTTCTGAATTTTCATTGGAATGGCTGATGCTGAAGGTGAATCTCCAATACTTTGGCCACTTGATGCATTGAAGTGACTCATTGGAAAAGACCCTGATGCTACAAAAGATTGAAGGCAGGAGGAGGAGGGGACAACAGAGGATGAGATGATTGGGTGACATCTCTGGGTTGATGGGCATCAGTTTGAGCAAACTCTGGGAGTTGCTGATGGACAGGGTAAACTGGCATGCTGCAGTCCGTGGGGTCACAGAGATTCAGACACTGAGTGACTGGACTGAACTGAACTGACTGAGGCAAAACAGGACCCTGCCTCAAGGCTGCACTGTTGTTTCTTGACTGTTTCTCCCTTGTCTCTGCATCCCACTCCCTCCCTGACTAGCAAGTGTTTGAATCTTTTCTTTCGAACTCAGAGAAGTTCACAGGGCCCTGAGTCTGTTTCCTATAAATAAGGAATGGGGACACAGAAAGGCTTCTGTGCCCAGGTTTTGCAGGGAGAAGAAAATTTTGACTTCATATGGGAAACTTTCTTTGGCTTACTTTTCATTGCTTTTCTTATTATTACAATCATACAAAATGGCCTGCCCCCGGAGGACCTTGTCCTCTCTGCCTAACTGTTAAAGAGGCTTTGTTCAGCTCATATGGAGATAATCTGTGAATCAGTTGGTTCAATCACTCATTTGTGTCTGACTCTGTGACCCCATGGACTGCAGCATGCTAGGCTTACCTGTCCATCACCAGTTCCTGGAGTCTGCTAGAACTCGTGTCCATTGAGTCAGTGATGCCATCCAACCATCTCATCCTCTGTCATCCCCTTCTCCTCCTGCTTTCAATCATTCCAATCATCAGGGTCTTTTCCAATAAGTCAGTTCTTTGCGTCAGGTGGCCAAAGTACTGGCGTTTCATTCAGCTTCAGCATCAGTCCTTCCAGTGAATATTCAGCACTGATTTCCTTTATGATTGACTAGTTTGATCTGCTTGCAATCCAAGGAACTCCCAAGAGTCTTCTCCAACACCAGGGGTCAAAAGCATCAATTCTTTGGTACTCAGCTTTCTTTATAGTCCAGCTGTCACATCCATACATGACTACTAGAAAAACCATAGCTTTGACTAGATGGACTTTTGTTGGCAAAGTAATGTCTCTGCTTTTTAATATGCTATCTAGGTTTGTCATAGCTTTTCTTCCAAGAAACAAGCATCTTTTAATTTCATGGCTGCAGTCACCATCTGCAGTGATCTTGGAGCCCAAACAAATTAATTCTGTTAGTGTTTCCATTGTTTCCACATCTACTTGCCATGGAGTGATGGGATTGGATGCCATGATCTTAGTTTTTTGAATGTTGAGTATAAAGCCAGCTTTTTCACTTTTCTCTTTCACTTCATCAAGAAGCTCTTCAGTTCTTCTTCGCTTTCTGCCTTAAAGGTGGTGTCATCTGCATATCTGAGGTTATTACTATTTCTCCTGGAAATCTTAACTCCAGCTTATGCTTCATCCAGCCTGGCATTTCTCACGATGTTCTCTGAATACAACTTAGATAAGCAGGGTAATGATATACAGTCTCGACTTACTTCTTTCCCAATTTGGAACCAGTCCGTTGTTCCATGTTTGGTTCTAACTGTTGCTTCTTGACCTGCATACAGATTTCCCAGGAGGTAGGTAAGGTGGTCTGCTATGCTCATTTCTTTAAGAATTTTCCACATTTTGTTCTGATCCACAAAGTCAAAGGCTTTTGCATCGTCAATGAAGCAGAAATAGATGTTTTTCTGGAATTCTCTTGCTTTTTCTATGATCCAACAGATGTTGGCAATTTGATCTCTGGTTCCTCTGCCTTTTCTAAAACCAACTTGAACATCTGGAAGTTCTCAGTTCACGTACTGTTGAAGCCTCACTTGGATAATTTTGAGAATTACTTTAAGTTGAGTGCAATTGTGTGGTAGTTGGAACATTTTTTGGCATTGCCTTTCTTTGCAATTGGAACTAATACCGACCTTTTCCACAGAATATGTGAATAGCTACAACAAAAAGAAGAATTTCACACACCACTTCCAAAGGCTGGCCCTTCAGGAGATGTATTGCAACACCGAAGACCCTTTTTATTTTATTTCCTCCCTGCATCTCCCTCTCTTTCTTGCCTTTTGACTTCAGTCCCTCACTGATTCTCTCTCTGACTCTACAAAAGAACCTGGCATGCAGACCCTGACAAGATGGTTATTTTGGGACATTCAAGACCAAGATAATCACAATGGTGTGATCACTCATCTAGAGCCAGACATCCTGGAATGTGAAATCAGGTGGGCCTTAGAAAGCATCACTATGAACAAAGCTAGTGGAGGTGATGAAATTCCAGTGGAGCTGTTTCAAATCCTGAAAGATGATGCTGTGAAAGTGCTGCACTCAATATGCCAGCAAGTTTGGAAAACTCAGCAGTGGCCACAGGACTGGAAAAGGTCAGTTTTCATTCCAATTCCAAAGAAAGGCAATGCCAAAGAATGCTCAAACTACCACACAATTATACTCATCTCACACGCAGTAAAGTAATGCTCAAAATTCTCCAAGCCAGGCTTCAGCAATACGTGAACTGTGAACTTCCTGACGTTCAGGCTGGTTTTAGAAAAGGCAGAGGACCCAGAGATCAAATTGCCAACATCCGCTGGATCATGGAAAAAGCAAGAGAGTTCCAGAAAACATCTATTTCTGCTTTATTGACTATGCTAAAGCCTTTGACTGTGTGGATCACAATAAACTGTGGAAAATTCTGAGAGAGATGGGAATACCAGACCACCTGACCTGCCTGCTGAGAAAGCTATATACAGGTCAGGAAGCAATAGTTAGAACAGAACATGGAAAAACAGACTGGTTCCAAATAGGAAAAGGAGTACGTCAAGGCTGTATATTGTCCCCCTGCTTATTTAACTTCTATGAGTTAAATATTACATCATGAGAAACGCCGGACTGGAAGAAGCACAAGCTGGAATCAAGATTGCCGGGAGAAATATCAATAACCTTAGATATGCAGATGACACCACCCTTATGGTAGAAAGTGAAGAAGAGCTAAAAAGCCACTTGATGAAAGTGAAAGAGGAGAGCAAAAAAGTTGGCTTCAGTTCAGTTCAGTTCAGTTCAGTCCCTCAGTCGTGTCCAACTCTTTGCGACCCCATGAATTGCAGCACGCCAGGCCTCCCTGTCCAACGCCATCTCCCGGAGTTCACTCAGACTCACATCCATCGAGTCTGTGATGCCATCCAGCCATCTCATCCTCTGTCGTCCCCTTCTCCTCCTGCCCCCAATCTCTCCCAGCATCAGAGTCTTTTCCAATGAGTCAACTCTTCGCATGAGGTGACCAAAGTATTGGAGTTTCAGCTTTAGCATCATTCCTTCCAAAGAAATCCCAGGGTTGATCTCCTTCAGAATGGACTGGTTGGATCTCTTTGCAGTCCAAGGGACCCTCAAGAGTCTTCTCCAACACCACAGTTCAAAAGCATCCATTCTTCAGCGCTCAGCCTTCTTCACAGTCCAACTCTCACATCCATACATGACCACAGGAAAAACCATAGCCTTGACTAGACGGACCTTAGTCGGCAAAGTAATGTCTCTGCTTTTGAATATACTATCTAGGTTGGTCATAACTTTTCTCCCAAGGAGTAAGCGTCTTTCAATTTCATGGCTGCAGTCACCATCTGCAGTGATTCTGGAGCCCCCAAAAATAAAGTCTGACACTGTTTCCACTGTTTCCCCATCTATTTCCCATGAAGTGATGGGACCAGATGCCATGATCTTCGTTTTCTGAATGTTGAGCTTTAAGCCAACTTTTTCACTCTCCTCTTTCACTTTCATCAAGAGGCTTTTTCGTTCCTCTTCGCTTTCTGCCATAAGGGTGGTGTCATCTGCATATCTGAGGTTATTGATATTTCTCCCAGCAATCTTGATTCCAGCTTGTGTTTCTTCCAGTCCAGCGTTTCTCATGATATACTCTGCATAGAAGTTAAATAAGCAGGGGGACAATATACAGCCTTGACGTACTCTTTTTGCTATTTGGAACCAGTCTGTTGTTCCATATCCAGTTCTAACTGTTGCTTCCTGACCTGCATACAGATTTCTCAAGAGGCAGGTCAGGTGGTCTGTATTCCCATCTCTTTCAGAATTTTCCACAGTTTAATGTGATCCACACAGTCAAAGGCTTTAGCATAGTCAATAAAGCAGAAATAGATGTTTATCTGGAACTCTCTTGCTTTTCCATGATCCAGCGGATGTTGGCAATTTTATCTCTGGTTCCTCTGCCTTTTCTAAAACCAGCTTGAACATCAAGGAGTTCACAGTTCACGTATTGCTGATGCCTGGCTTGGAGAATTTTGAGCATTACTTTACTAGCATGTGAGATAAGTGCAATTGTGCGGTAGTTTGAGCATTCTTTGGCATTGCCTTTCTTTGGAATTGGAATGAAAACTGACCTTTTCCAGTCCTGTGGCCACTGCTGAGTTTTCCGAATTTGCTGGCATATTGAGTGCAGCACTTTCACAGCATCATCTTTCAGGATTTGAAACAGCTCCACTGGAATTTCATCACCTCCACTAGCTTTGTTCATAGTGATGCTTTCTAAGGCCCACTTGACTTCACATTCCAAGATGTCTGGCTCTAGATTAGTGATCACATCATCATGATTATCCGGGTCATGAAGATCTTTTTTGTACAGTTTTTCCGTGTATTCTTGCCACCTCTTCTTAATATCTTCTGCTTCTGTTAGGTCCAGACCGTTTCTGTCCTTTGTCGAGCCCCTCTTTGCATGAAATGTTCCCTTGGTATCTCTAATTTTCTTGAAGAGATCTCTACTCTTTCCCATTCTGTTCTTTTCCTCTATTTCCCTGCATTGATCGCTGAAGAAGGCTTTCTTATCTGTTCTTGCTGTTCTTTGCAACTCTGCATGCAGATGCTTATATCTTTCCTTTTCTCCTTTGCTTTTCACCTCTCTTCTTTTCACAGCTATTTGTAAGTCCTCCCCAGACAGCCATTTTGCTTTTTTGCATTTCTTTTCCATGGGGATCGTCTTGATCCCGGTCTCCTGTACAATGTCACGAACCTCAGTCCATAGTTCATCAGGCAGTCTATCTATCAGATCTAGGCCCTTAAATCTATTTCTCACTTCCACTGTATAATCATAAGGGATTTGATTTAGGTCGTACCTGAATGGTCTAGCGGTTTTCTCTACTTTCTTCAATTTAAGTCTGAATTTGGCAATAAGGAGTTCATGATCTGAGCCACAGTCAGCTCCTGGTCTTGTTTTTGTTGACTGTGTAGAGCTTCTCCATCTTTGGCTGCAAAGAATATAATCAATCTGATTTTGTTGTTGACCATCTGGTGATGTCCATGTGTGGAGTCTTCTCTTATGTTGTTGGAAAAGGGTGTTTGCTATGACCAGTGCATTTTCTTGGCAAAACTCTGTTAGTCTTTGCCCTGCTTCATTCCGCATTCCAAGGCCAAAGTTCCTGTTACTCCAGGTATTTCTTGACTTCCTACTTTTGCATTCCAGTCCCCTAGAATGAAAAGGACATCTTTTTTGGAATGAAAGGATGGAGCCAAAGCAAAGACAATACCCAGTTGTGGATGTGACTGGTGATAGAAGCAAGATCCGATGCTGTAAAGAGCAATATTGCATAGGAACCTGGAATGTCAGGTCCATGAATCAAGGCAAATTGGAAGTGGTCAAACAACAGATGGCAAGGGTGAACGTCGACATTCTAGGAATCAGTGAACTGAAATGGACTGGAATGGGTGAATTTAACTCAGATGACCATTACATCTACTACTGTGGGCAGGAATCCCTCAGAAGAAATGGAGTAGCCATCATGGTCAACAAAAGAGTCCGAAATGCAGTACTTGGATGCAATCTCAAAAACGACAGAATGATTTCTGTTCGTCTCCAAGGCAAACCATACAATATCACAGTTATCCAAGTCTGTGCCTCCACGAGTAACGCTGAAGAAACTGAAGTTGAACGGTTTTATGAAGACCTACAAGATCTTTTAGAACTAACACCCCAAAATAAAGTTGGTTAAAGCTCAACATTCAGAAAACGAAGATCATGGCATCCAGTCCCATCACTTCATGGGAAATAGATGGGGAAACAGTGTCAGACTTTATTTTCTTGGGCTCCAAAATCACTGCAGATGATGATTGGAGCCATGAAATTAAAAGACGCTTACTCCTTGGAAGAAAAATTATGACCAACCTAGATAGTATATTGAAAAGCAGAGACATTACTTTGCCAACAAAGGTCCATCTAGTCAAGGCAATGGTTTTTCCAGCCGTCGTGTATGGATGTGAGAGTTGGACTGTGAAGAAAGCTGAGCGCTGAAGAATGGATGCTTTTGAACTGTGGTGTTGGAGAAGACTCTTGAGGGTCCCTTGAACTGCAAGGAGATCCAACCAGTCCATTCTGAAGGAGATCAGCCCTGGGATTTCTTTGGAAGAAATGATGCTGAAGCTGAAACTCCAATACTTTGGCCACCTCATGCGAAGAGTTGACTCATTGGAAAAGACTCTGATGCTGGGAGAGATTGGGGGCAGGAGGAGAAGGGGACGACAGAGGATGAGATGGCTGGATGGCATCACCGACTCAGTGGACATGAGTCTGAGTGAACTCCGGGAGTTGGTGATGGACAGGGAAGCCTGGCGCGCTGCGATTCATGGGGTCACAAAGAGTCGGACGTGACTGAGCGACTGAACTGAACTGAACTGAGTGTACCATCTTCTCAGTCAGGTGGCTTTCTCAATAAAGTCATATTCCTGAACTCAACTTGTCTCTTGCATTCACTGGCCTGTCATGGGGCAAGCAGAGCTAACTTGGACTCAGTAACAGCCCCACAGGGTCTAGCTCAGTTTTAGGAGCCCCACAGTGTCCTGCTTGTTTTCACCTATGCAGCTTGAAAGTGAGCTCTGAAGAACATATACAACTCTGTGAGACCTATTTATTGACTGCCTTAATCTCTCTGGTCCTTTATCTTCCTTGCTCTTCTGTGCTCTCCTTGCAACTGAAACTGCACTGGGTCCCAGCAAGAGGATAATTCGTGGGAAGAGCTCTAGCAGTGCTCCCTTGTTCTTGGGGTGAGAGTTGTCTCAGAGTTTAAGGTGCTGGCTTGGCCTCCTCTGTGAACTGCTCCATTGCCACTGCGGCTTTGCCTAAGGCCTGGTGTGGGACAGATGGGAAAGCAAAAACAAAGGACATTTTGGATTCCCCTCACTCCCTATGACCTATGGAGGCCCCTTTTCCTGACACTCAGGCCGTGCTAGAAAATTTCTCTTAGAGTTCTAGCAGTTTGTTCCTGGTGCACAGTTCTGAGTTTTAGCTTGTTTTTTGAGTTCAGGCCAGGAGATACCAGAGGAAAAACAAAGTGGGAAATGCAGTGATGGTTCAGTGGTACTTTGAGTGCTTGTTTCCTTCCCTAACCTGTTTGTTGACATTTGAGATAGCTGTTCCATGTATTCTGTCTAGAGATTTTACCTGTATTTAATATGGAAATACAATGTAAATAAAGTTCTTATTGTCCTGACCAGAACCCGGTAATCTCGGTGTCATTTTAATTTATGTTTTCTCTTCTCTCATTAGAGAGTTTGAACATCTTTCTATATTTGGGGAGCTGTTTTTATATTACTTGGGGGAATGAAGTTTTCTTTTTTTCTCTAATTAAAAAAAACTTAAAAAAAATCTGTTAGGTTTCTAACTCTTTATCCAAGAAGTGTTACAAATATTTTCTCCCAGTTTGTCCATTGTCTTCTGATACTGTTTATATTTTGGGGGCCATGCAGAAGTTTTGTTTTTAATGAAGTCATAATTACAATATTTTATTGCATCTGGATTTTAAATCAAGATAGAAATCTTTTTCTTTCATCTAAGTTAAAGAAGAACTCACCTATGTTTTTCTCTAGAGCCTGTATAGTTTCCAATTAGCTCTCTAATCAGTTTGAGACTGAATCTTACACATGGTGTGAGATATAGATCTAACTTTATCGTTTTCAAAAGTGTTTCATGGGACTTTCCTAATGGTCCAGTGGCTAAGACTCGATGCTCCCAAATCCTGGTCAGGGAACTAGACCCTACATGCCACAACTAGAGATCCCACATGCTGCAAGGAAAATCGAAGGTGCCACAACTAAGACCCGGCGCAGCTAAAAAAAAAAAAATTTAATAGTGTTTCAGAAGTCCTGCTACCTCTTCAAATTTGGCAACTCATAAACCATAATCACAAGATTCAGTTGCCATTTCTAGTAAAGGCTGAGGTTTATGACAGTTAAGTATGCATGGCAAAAGCAAGCAGGAAAAAGATGTACATTGGCAGAGGCCAAAGGACAAATGCTGGCTTCTGCATCTATTCCTTCCACAACTACACAGGACATGCTCTCTCTCTCACACACACATCAAACTACAGGCGTATGTGGTATATCTCTGCCCGGCGACTCTTGTTTGAGTTTTAGTCTGAGTCTTTTGTGGAGGGGAGCTGGTCATATAGTAGGCATATCCTGCTACATGACCAGCGATGGCAACAGGCTGGACTCCAGCAATGAAATCAGGTGCATGCAAATCATCAATCTTGATGTTTGTGCAAAGCAATCTAAGCTGGGACGACATGGTCCACTGCTCCAGGTGTACACAGCAAAACCATCAATTACTGACACAAACACGCTGAGGGCCATATTCCAAGAGGTTTATCAAAGGTCAATTGTGGTTCTAGGTTCCCTTGAAGACAGGAAGGCATAGGCAACCAGATCTGCTCTTTTAACTCTTTCCTTGCAAAATGGCTAACCAGGTTTCCTAAGGACCTTTACGAAAAAGTCTTTCTTTGCCCTAGTGTTTAGAGATGCCACTTTTATCATATGATGAAGTTCTATATGTACTGACATCTATTTCTGGATTTTCTATTCTGTTTCTGTCTTATCTATTTACTCACACAATAGTACACATAATATGTCTTTCGTTTGTGTGGTTTTGGCCCCACCTCACAGCTTGTTGGGATTTTAGTTCCCAGATCAGGAATTGAACTCGTGTCCTAGGCAGTGAAAGTGCAGAGTCCTAACCACTGGACCACCACAAGATTCCCCACAATGTTTTCATTAGAAAGGCTTTATAGCGTGTTTAATGTTGATAGAAATTGTCCATCCCTAGTGTTTTCCTGGTTATTCTTGTGTGTTTGTTTTTCCATATGAAGTATAGCATCAGCATATCTATTGCCATGAAGAAACTTGTTTCTACCTGGCTTCTTTTCTTTTGATAATTTTTATCCATTTTCCAATCTTTAAACAAATATTTTTTCTGCAAAAATAAGCCACATTACAGCAAAAATGACAAAGAAAACCACATAAATCCCAAATATACCATTGCTATCACTTTGTTATTATTTCTTTTTACACAATTTTAATCATGTTATTAGAATCTTATAACCATCATTTTTAATGACTGTAGTATTTAAACAAGGAGACAGTCATAATTTTTTTCATAACTTATTTGATCATTCCCTTATTAAAAAGTATTCATTCTGCCCAAATTTTGGCAATTATAAACAATGCTAAATATTATGTATCCATTTGTTTATTTCTTTGAGGTAGAGACTCCTAGAGTGGAATTGCTGTAAGGTAAAAGGTGTGAGCATTTTTAAGTTTCCTGATAAATGTTAATAAATTGCTTTCTTTATGGTTGTACTAATTAAACTATTACTACCTATTTTCACTACATTCTTACCTTTCATTGTAAACCCTGGCTTAAAATATAATGAAAACTTATCCATTTCAATGTTTGGCCAAAACGCAAAGGTTTAGACCTTCTGATCCACCAATTCCACCTCTAGAATTATGGAAATAACCATCTGATATGCGCTCAACATTCAGAAAACGAAGATCATGGCATCTGGTCCCATCACTTCATGGGAAATAGATGGGAAACAGTGGATACAGTGTCAGACTTTATTTTGCGGACCTCCAGAATCACTGCAGATGGTGATTGCAGCCATGAAATTAAAAGACGCTTACTCCTTGGAAGGAAAGTTATGACCAACCTAGATAGTATATTGAAAAGCAGAGATATTGCTTTGCCAACAAAGGTCCATCTAGTCAAGGCTATGGTTTTTCCAGTGGTCATGTATGGATGTGAGAGTTGGACTGTGAAGAAAGCTGAGCGCTGAAGAATTGATGCTTTTGAACTGTGGTGTTGGAGAAGACTCTTGAGGGTCCCTTGAACTGCAAGGAGATCCAACCAGTCCATCCTAAAGGAGATCAGTCCTGGGTGTTCACTGGAAGGACTGATGTTGAAGCTGAAACTCCAGTACTTTGGCCACCTCATGCGAAGGGCTGACTCATTGGAAAAGACCATGATGCTCAGAGGGATCGGGGGCAAAGGGGAGAAGGGGACGACAGAGGATGATATGGCTGGATGGCATCACCGACTCGATGGACATGACTTTGAGTGAACTCCAGGAGGGTGATGGACAGGGAGGCCTGGCGTGCTGTGATTCATGGGGTCGCAAAGTGTCGGACACGACTGAGCGACTGAACTGACTGACTGACTAACTGATGCAGGTGCAAGGATGTCAGTGTGATATCAGGTATCTTACAAACATAAGTGTGTTAAAGTCCATGTAGAGGGTGATCATGGGGAAAGACTTCCGTATGTTGCTTTATAAACTTTCATGTTGTTTTAATTCTTCACCATGAGAATGTATTACTTTTTAAAAGTTGGTGATAATACACCTAACATGAAATCTACCAGTTCAGCTATTTTTAGGGGCACAGTACAGTGGCATTTAGTCCATCCACATTGTTGTGCAACCATCTCCATGACTTTTCTCATCTTTCCAAAATGAAGCTCTTCCAATTAAATGATAGTTGCCTATTATTCCCTCCTCCCCAGTCCCTTGAAACACCCTTCTACTTTCTGCATCTAGGAATGTGACTACTCTAGATACCTCACATTAGTAGAGTCCTTTAATATTTGTCCTTTTGTGTCTAGCTATTTCCACTTAGTATAATGTTCTCAGGGTTCATCTTGCTGTGGCATGGAGCGCATTGAAGAAATGTTTAAAAAATATTCTTTCCTTTTTGAGGCTAAATATTGCTCCATTGTATGTATATACTACATTTTCTTTATCCATCATCTATCAAAGGACACTTGGGTTGCTTCCACCTTTTGGATTTGTGAATAATGCTGCTAAGAATATGGACCTACAAATGTCTCTTCAAGATCCTACTTTCAATTATTTTGGGTATATACCCACACGTGGAATTGCTGGGTCTATCTGGCTCTTTCACTTTGATATTCTTCAGGGCTAGATTTGAGACGGTCATCTCTCTGTGTGTTTTCCCCTTACATTATATCACTGATTTGCATGAAATATAAATACCATGGACTGTCCAGTTTTAATCTCTAGCCCATACCTCTCTCCTGTATCGCTAATACTTTGTTCTATATATCTTCTTGATGACTATCCAGCATTTTAAACACAATATATTCGAAACTGAGCTGCACACCTGCTCCCTCCCTATGTCAGTAATTGTCATGGCCATTATCCAGGTTTCTGAGGCTTGTACTCATTAACCCATGTCAATCTTCTCCAAGTCCTAGTTTGAAATAGATCTCTATTCTGACAATGTATTTCCCTCTTCACTGCCATCATCCTAGACCAGGCCATTGATTGGCAGCTGTCATGTGGATTACTCCAGGAGGCTCCTAAAGGATCTCTACTTTTCTTACCCTCTGTAATAGTTTTCCTGAGGTTCCTATAACAAATTATCACAGGGCAATTCCCTGGCAGTCCAGTGGTTAGGGCTCAGAGCTATCACTGCTGGGGCCCCAGGTTGATCCCTTGTCAGGAAACTAAGATCCCACAAGCCACACAGTATGACCAGAAAAACCCAAATTATCACAAACCTCGTGATTTTAAACAACAGAAATTTATACTCTCATGGCTCTGGATGCCAGAAGTCTGAAATCAAGGTGTGGTCAGGGGCCCATTCCCTTTAGAGGCTCTGTGGAATGTATTCAGTCCTGAATTCTTCTAGCTCCTCGTGTTTACTGGCTTTCCTTGATGTTCCTTGACTTGTGATCACGCTACTCCAATGTCTATCTCTGTTTTCACATCACTTTCTCTATGTGTCCATCTCTTTTCACCTTCTGTCTCTCAAATCTCATTCTACCTTTCCCTTATAAGAACACATGTCATCGGATTTAGTCCCCACCTGGATAATCTAGGGTTAGATCCTCATCTCAAGATTTTAATTGCATCCGCAAAGATCCTTTTTGCAAATAACATTCACAGGTTCTCAGAATTCAATGTAGATATCTTCTTGCGGGCCTTTTTTCAGCTTACCACATCCCTTCTTTTTCACCTAGTAACTAGAATGATTTTTTGAAATGTAATTTTATTTAAAATTTTACATGTCTAAACCCTTCAATGTCTTCCCACCCCAGTGTTAGTAATATACAAATTCCTTCCCTTGATCCCCAGGATCCTTCCTGTCTGATCTAAAGCCTATCTCTCCAAACTTATCTTCCATTCATCTGCTCCCCATGTCACCAGGGCAGCTTTCCCTTTCACTATCCCCATTTTCATACAGTTAACTCTTATTATATCTTCTCTCCCCCCAGGTTAGCCTATCAACGGGTGTGGAGTCCACACCTAATTCTAGGATATTAGTTGTTCTACAGTGCTTAATGTGCTCAGTCACTCAGTCATCTCCAACTCTTTGTGACCCCATGAACTGTAGCCCACCAGGCTCCTCTGTCTGTGGGATTTTTCAGGCAAAGATTCTAGAGTGGGTTGACATTTCCTCCTCTAGGGGATCTTCCCAACACAGGGATCGAACCCACATCTCCTGCGTTGGCAGGTGGATTCTTTACCACTGAGTCTCCTGTTACAGAGCCTATCTGGTACTGTAGGGGTCAGAAAACCTACCTCTTTCTTTTTTTTCTTAGCTGCACCACTTAGCTTGCAGGACCTTAGTTCCCTGGTCAGGGCTTGAACCTGTGCTGTCGTGGTGGGGTGAGGGGGTGTGGAAAGGTGTGGAGTCCTAACTTAACCACTGGACAGTCTGGGAATTCTCAAACCTGTCTTTCTTTATAAATAAAGTTTTATTAGTTCAGTTCAGTTGCTCAGTCGTGTCCGACTCTTTGCGACCCCATGAATCGCAGCACGCCAGGCCTCTCTGTCCAGCACCATCTCCCGGACTTCACTCAGACTCACGTCCATCGAGTCCGTGATGCCATCCAGCCATATCATCCTCTGTCATCCCCTTCTCCTCCTGTCCCCAATCTCTCCCAGCATCAAAGTCTTTTCCAATGAGTCAACTCTTCTCATGAGGTGACCAAAGTACTGGAGCTTCAGCTTCAGCATTATTCCTTCCACAGAAATCCCAGGACTGATCTCCTTTAGGATGGACTGGTTGGATCTCCTTGCAGTCCAAGGGACCCTCAAGAGTCTTCTCCAACACCACAGTTCAAAAGCATCAATTCTTCGGCGCTCAGCCTTCTTCACAGTCCAACTCTCACATCCATACATGACCACAGGAAAAACCATAGCCTTGACTAGATGGACCTTTGTTGGCAAAGTAATGTCTCTGCTTTTCAATATACTATCTATGTTGGTCATAACTTTTCTTCCAAGAAGTAAGCGTCTTTTAATTTCATGCCTGCAGTCACCATCTGCAGTGATTCTGGAGCCCCAAAAAATAAAGTCTGACACTGTTTCCACTGTTTCCCATCTATTTCCCATGAAGTGATGGGACCAGATGCCATGATCTTCGTTTTCTGAATGTTGAGCTTTAAGCCAACTTTTTCACTCTCCTCTTTCACTTTCATCAAGAGGCTTTTTAGCTCCTCTTCACTTTCTGCCATAAGGGTGGTGTCATCTGCATATCTGAGGTTATCGATATTTCTCCAAATCTTGATTCCAGCTTGTGCTTCTTCCAGTCCAGCGTTTCTCATGATGTACTCTGCATAGAAGTTAAATAAGCAGGGGGACAATATACAGCCTTGACGTACTCCTTTTCCTATTTGGAACCAGTGTGTTGTTCCATGTCCAGTTCTAACTGTTGCTTCCTGACCTGCATACAGATTTCTCAGGAGGCAGGTCAAGTGGTCTGGTATTCCCATCTCTTTCAGAATTTTCCACAGTTTATTGCGATCCACACAGTCAAAGGCTTTGGCACAGTCAATAAAGCAGAAATAGATGTTTATCTGGAACTCTCTTGCTTTTTCCATGATCCAGCGGATGTTGGCAATTTGATCTCTGGTTCCTCTGCCTTTTCTAAAACCAGCTTGAACGTCAGGGAGTTCACGGTTCACGTATTGCTGAAGTCTGGCTTGGAGAATTTTGAGCATTACTTTACTAGCATGTGAGATGAGTACAATTGTGCGGTAGTTTGAGCATTCTTTGGCATTACCTTTCTTTGAAACTGGAATGAAAACTGACCTTTTCCAGTCCTGTGGCCACTGCTGAGTTTTCCAAACTTGCTGGCATATTGAATGCAGCACTTTCACAGCATCATCTTTCAGGATTTGAAATAGCTCAACTGGAATTCCATCACCTCCACTAGCTTTGTTTGTAGTGATGCTTTCTAAGGCCCACTTGACTTCACATTCCAAGATGTCTGGCTCTAGATGAGTGATCACATCATCATGATTATCTGGGTCGTGAAGATCTTTTTTGTACAGTTCTTCCGTGTATTCTTGCCACCTCTTCTTAATATCTTCTGCTTCTGTTAGGTCCAGACCATTTCTGTCCTTTATCGAGCCCATCGTTGCATGAAATGTTCCCTTGGTATCTCTAATTTTCTTGAAGAGATCTCTACTCTTTCCCATTCTGTTCTTTTCCTCTATTTCCCTGCATTGATCGCTGAGGAAGACTTATCTCTCCTTGCTATTCTTTGGAACTCTGCATTCAGATGTTTATATCTTTCCTTTTCTCCTTTGCTTTTCGCTTCTCTTCTTTTCACAGCTATTTGTAAGGCCTCCTCAGACAGCCATTTTGCTTTTTTGCATTTCTTTTTCTTGGGGATGGTCTTGATCCCTGTCTCCTGTACAATGTCACAAACCTCATTCCATAGTTCATCAGGCACTCTATCTATCAGATCTAGGCCCTTAAATCTATTTCTCACTTCCACTGTATAATCATAAGGGATTTGATTTAGGTCGTACCTGAATGGTCTAGTGGTTTTCCCTACTTTCTTCAATTTGAGTCTGAATTTGGTAATAAAGAGTTCATGATCTGAGCCGCAGTCAGCTCCTGGTCTTGTTTTTGTTGACTGTGTAGAGCTTCTCCATCTTTTGGCTGCAAAGAATATAATCAATCTGATTTCGGTGTTGACCATTGGCATATGTAATTCTTTGTTTACATATTATTTATGGCTGCTTCTGAGCTACAGCAGCAGAGTTGAGTGGCTGCCACAGGGACTATGTGGCCTGCAAAGCCAAACGTATTTATTATATGGACCTTTACAGAAAAAATTTTTCCCAGTCTCTGTTCTAGGATATTGGTTTCCTATTTAGTGCTCTCAGGTCCATTATTTGGTTTCCTCTTTTCTCCAAATATTTAACTACTTTCCAGGTGCCATTGCCGCCTCCTCTAGTAAATTCTCTGAATTTTCAATAACTTGTTTTATTGTAGATTGTGTTGCTTGGTCTATTAACAGGACATGATATGACTTGTGGAACAGGCAGGTGACATCATGCAACCATTGATCTTTGTCCATGCCAACTAAGCCCTTCCTAATAAAGAGAAGGCATGATCTTGCCCATCTTGAGGGAATTTAAACGACTAGCACACTTTTATTTTATAAAGAAGTGACCATTTTCACACTTCTCCAGCTCCTGTGCCTGGGTCTGTAACAGGCTCTGACTTACAAATGGGAATGGGCTTATTTACTATGCCTAGCAGGTGCATGGGCTTCCCCCATAGCTCAGTGGTAAAGAATCCCCCTGCAACGCAGGAGACATGGGTTCGCTCCCTGGGTTGGGAAGATTGCCTGGGAAATTCCATGGACATATAGGAGCCTGGTGGGCTACAGTCCATAGGGTCACAAAGAGTCAGACATTACTGAAGCGACTGAGCATGGATGCATGAGGCAGGTGCCTATGTCTTATTACCTCAAACTGTCTCTATCTCTGTTCAAATACACTGTTCTTCATGGAGCAAGATGAGCGTGACCCAGTTCTCCTATAACACTGGAGTCCTGACCTGGCTCTACTGTGGGAGACCGTTCTTACTGGTCTGTGTGACTGACTGATGCTTTGTCCACTCCTGCCTGAATATCCTGTAGGGCATGAACCACTATCCTCCAAACTGCAAGCTCTTCTGTCACTTTCAAACATTCATAGGATTTGGCTAAAGTCCTGTCTGAAAGGAGGCTATTAGCTTTTCCAGTCTTTTCTGACTACTGCTGAGTAGAGGTTTTGCCTTAGAATTCCAATATTTCTAGTGGAAGAGCATCGTATCCTCTTACAAGGGGAAAATAAAGAAAAAACAAACTCCCAAACCCAAGAAATTGCTGCTGGATGATTTATACAGCATATGCAAAAGTATTCACTTTCAATTGCTTAGTTATAGCATTCTCTACCTATCTGGACCCAAAGTGATCTGAATGAGATTGTTGCTATGCTTAAATATCTTCCAGTGGTTTGCCACAAACTGGTTCCTTTTCTTTCCTCAGTGGGCCCTTCTGATTGTAGTCTCAACCAAGAAGCCATGAGAGAAGTGAAAATCAAAGTCACTCAGTTGTATCCGACTGTTTGCAATCCCATGGACTATACAATCCATGGGTTTCTCCAGGCCAGAATACTGGAGTGGGTAGCTGTTCCCTTCTCCAGGGGATCTTCCCAATCAAGGGATTGAACCCAGGTGGCTCAGAGGTTAAAGCATCTGCCTCCAATGCGGGAGAGCCGGGTTTGATCACTGGGTCGGGAAGATCCCCTAGAGAAGGAAATGGCAACCCGCTCCAGTATTCTTGCCTGGAGAATCCCATGGACAGAGGAGCTTGGTAGGCTACAGTCCACAGGGTCGCAAAGAGTCAGACACGACTGAGTGACTTCACTTCTTGACCATCTGATCCACCAGGGAAGCCCAAGAATACTGGAGTGGGTAGCCTATCCCTTCTCCAGTGGATCTTCGCAATCCAGGAATCAAACCTGGGTCTCCTGCATTGCAGGCTGACTCTTTACCAGCTGAGCTACCAGGGAAGCCCAAGAAGCCATGGGTTGCCTTATCTTGCAGAATATCTGCTCTGAATTAAGCTAAACGTACATCGAGTGTTTACCAATGTAGCCATACCCTCACCCCAAATGAAAAAACTCTGCCTTATACAAGTTAAAATATTTGGATCTCAAAACTATCAGTTGGAGACATTTCATTAGTTTGCTTGGACACACACACACAAACCCCTTTTAAACTATTTATTTTTTAAGGACAGGAAGAAGCTATCTAACATTCCTTAACACATGATGATGTATACCTGTCATGTATCTGTGGGTTCATGAAAGCATGTTAAAAAAACTGTTTAATATTATTTAGTCTGTTTCTTTGGTCCAGTTTCATCTTATTTTTAATGGACAATTTTTTTGGGGGGGCAAAATTTTTGATGAACAAAAGTTTGAGGACTTTTTTAAAATTCAAGAATTATTTCTATTACACAATTTTTATGACCTCTTTTTTATCTCCAAAGTGTTTGAATATAATGTTGAAGAGAAAGTTTAATGTAATCATAATATACTATTTTCATATTTGCCATTTTACTTTTAGCTATCTTTATTGAGAATCATTCACATATCATACAATTCACCCATTTATAGTGTACAGTCCAGTGGGTTTTTGCAATCATCACCATATTAAATTTTTATGCCTTTCATCACTCCCACAAGAAACTCTGTACCTGTTAAACGTACATACCCCATTCACCCCAGACACGTCAGTCAAAGGCAATCACTATTCTATTTCCTGTCTGTATGGATTTGCTTTTTCTGGACATTTCTTATAAATAAAGCCACACCATATGTGATCCTTTATGACTGGCTTCTTTCACTTAGAAAAATGTTTCCAAAGTTCACTCATGTTGTAGCATGTTTCAGTACTTCATTTCACTTTGTGGTTAAATGATATCCCACGGAATAGACAGGCAACATTTTGTTTATCCATTATCTTGATGACTATTGGAATTCTTTCTTGCTACTATAAATTATGCTGCTATGAACATTCATGTAAGAGCTGTTGAGTGGACATATATTGCTATTTCTCTTAAATATACACCTAGGAGTGGAATTGCTGGGTTATACAGTAACTTTATCTTTTGGCCATGCAGGCATGAGGGATTTCAGTTGCCTGACCAGAGATCGAACCCATGCTCCCTGAAATGGAAGTGTGGAGTCCTAACTACTGGACTGCCAGGGAATTCCCTGTATGGTAACTCTTAGTTTAGCCTTTTGAGAACTGTCAGGCTGATTAAAGTCTTTGGTGAATTACTTAGTTACAAACAAAAGAAATCACTCCAAGTTCCAAGGAGCATTTATGGATTTCTTGACCGCCCCACCCCCCCGCAACTAGTCCTATCACGTTGGTCATGGATCTGCTTTATAATTTTGGTGTTCAGAAGGAGTGGACCTGAAGGCATCTGGCAGCAAGAGCAGCAGCTCCAACAGAAAGAGTGTTCCAAAAGCCGTACCAGGAAGATTAGAACGGGCATTTCCCAGATGGGTCTTAGCCCGTGGAGATATTTCCCAACCCACCCTTCTTATCCCAATAAAAACAAATTCACAAGAATAAAAATTGGTTCCCAGAGACCCACTATTCTTTACAGTCCACCAGACTGCTATCTCATGAAGGACATAGTATATTGATTTTTATTTTTTGGCCATGCCAAGTGGTTTGCAGGATCTTAGTTTCTCAACCAGGGCTTGAACCCTGGCCCTCAGCAATAAAAGCTGGGAATCTTAACCACTGGACCACTAGGGAATTCCCAATGATTTTTAGATATGTTTTTGCTTTTATTTATGTGTGTTTGGCTGTGCTGGGTCTCTGTTGCTGCGTGGGTTTTTCTCTAGTTGTGGAGAGCACGGGCTCCTTTCTAGTTGTGGTGTGAGGGCTTCTCTTTGCAGTGGCTTCTCTTATTGTGGAGCACAGGCTCTGGAGTGCCTGGGCTTCCGCAGTTGTGGCACATGGCTGTGGCATAAGGACTCAGCAGTTGCGGCTCCCAGGCTCTAGGGCACAGGCTCAATAGTTGTGATGCATGGGCTTAGTTGCTCCACGGCATGTGGGATCTTCCCGAATTAGGGACTGAACCCGTGTCTCCTGCATTGGCAGGTGGATTCTTAACCACTGAGCCACCAGGGAAGCCCCTAGATATGTCTGTTTGAAATATCAAAGCAAACCTCTCTCCCCTGACAAAACAAACAAACAAAAACACCTTCTAATATTGATATTTTACATTTTCTACAACTAATCATGATATAGGGACTAGAATTACTGGTTGTGCTAGATCTGTTTTTGCTGTTTTACATTTATACCATTCTAACAAGATAGCATCCAGGGCTGAGAGAGAAGTTCTGGTTCAATCTAGGGCATGACTCAGCTGTGGTGCCTTATCAAAATTTAAAGATCCCAGATAAGTGCTCCAGATATAACTTGGATGTGGTAACCCACATGATCACAATGGAGTACAAGAAATTCTCATTTGACACAAGAGATACATTGAGGAAGGCCTGCATATTACAAATATCACATAATTAAGCCATTTGTCATATGCATAAGTCAGCGTTCTACCAAAGAGACATATATATATATATATATATATAAGATTTATTATTACAAGGAATTCCCTTATATGATTGTGAGTGCTTGCTAAGCAGGGTCTGAAATTTGTGCGGAGGCCAACAGAATGAAAACTCCTGTGCACAGGCTGATGATGCAGTCTACAGAAAGAATTTCTTCCTCAGAGAAATCTTAGTTTTGCTTCTAAGGCTTTTTAACTTATTGGATACGATCCATTTAAATTATAAAGGATAGTATCTTTTACTTAGTTACTGATTGTTAATCACATGTACAAAGTACTTTCACAGTAACACCTAAGCTTTTGAATAACTATATTATAGCCTAGCCAAGCTGACACATTAAACTAGCCATCATGGGACTTCCATGATGATCCAGTGGCTAAGACTCTGCCACTCCACTGCAAGGGACACTGCTTCAACCCCTGGTTCGGGAATAAGATCCCACATGCCACATGGTGTGGCCAACAAATAAAAAAGTGATTTAAATTAAAAAAACTAGCTATCATACCAAAGGACTGACAAAGGCTGCGGATATTTTGGTTTACCAACTATACTGACACGCCCCCATGGCAGTAATGCAAGTTCATAATTTACTCAGCTTATCAGCTTTGAAAATACTGCAAATCTTGATTGTATTTTTAAAAATTTTAGGGTTTTCAATATTTCATATTCTTTACATAAAGTAAAACTTTATTAACATTGTTATTACTATTTTTATATAATACTAATTTAAAATTATACTATTGAAATGCACAGTAGAAGCAATTCTTTTGTCAGATAGCTTTTACAATGTCAATCAGGGTTAAAAACTATGGCTTTTAACATAATTATGTGGAGGCTTTTTCAGTTTTAGGCCTTTTAAGGAGAGCACCTTGGGTATCTAGGTCTGTCTCTTTCAGTTTCTTCACCATCCTCTTTCACTGTTATAGTCCAGTTCCCATCCTCTTCCCTTGAGACTCTACACTCCTTTAGGAGGAGATATTTTCTTCCTTCCTTCCATGTCTTCTTGGATTTTGCAAACCTCCATATCTCAGGCTTGATCAGACTCTGGGGACGTCAAAGAGAGAGGTGAGGCCTAGTTCAGGAGCCATGGATGTGGACTCAAAAAGGATGGAACGGGGCAAGGCACAACCTCTAAAGGAATGACAGCCCTTGAAGATAAAACCAGAAGTGGTTAGAACCAACTAGGTCCAAGAGAGTAGAAGATTAGACTTCCCATAGGCCTTGAGCCTCATCACACACTCACTGCAATACATTAGCATGCTAAATGACACACCCACATACACCATGTCTGTTTCCAGGTTGACTGTAACTGGGTGGTGGCTCAATTCCTGGAAATCTCTACCCCTTCTCCAAAATATTGATAGTTGGAATAATCCTCCTATTTATTAGCCTATGAAATTACTCAGTCCATAAAAACAACCACCTCATATTTTGCCTTCTGAGATGGCCCACAGTCTCATTATAGAGTGTGTTTCTCTTTAAATAAACTCATCTCTTACCTATCACTTTATCTTTCACTTAATTCTTTCTGCATTGAGACATAAAGAACCTGAGCTTCAGGGCTTCCTTTGTGGCTCAGTGGTAAAGAATTCACCTGCCAATGCAGGAGACACAGTTTCAATCCCTGGTCCAGGAAGATCTCACACACCATGGAGCAACCAAGCCTGTGAGCCACAATTACAGAGCCGATGTGCCACAACTATTGAAACCCTCACCCTAGAGCCCATGCTCTGCAACAAGAGAAGCTACTGCAATGAGAAGCCTGCACCCCTTAACTAAAGAGTAGATCTGCTCACCACACCTAGAGAAAAGTTGGTGTAGCAACCTGCACAGCCAAAAATAAATAAATACTTTTTTTTTTTTTTTTAAAGAAGAAACTGAGCTTCACTAAGTCCTGAGACCAGATGTGTGATCTCAGTTGAAATACCACGGATTCAAGTCTCAATCTGAGTTTTGGCAGCATTTGAAGTTCTAACTTAGGGGTTTGAGTTCCAATCCAAGTTTTTTGGTTTCAGCACCAAATCCAGCTCAGTTTCACTGAAATGAGCAAAGGAATTTGATATCTTCACCAGTTCCTGAGAAGTATGTACACCACTCCCAAGTCAGCATCAGTTTTACTCGGTGACAACACATTCTTTCACAGATGTCATTTCCCACAGCATTATTTCGTTAAGGGACATTTGACTCCTCTCTGAATATGGCTTCCAAACTTCACATTAGTCGCCAATATCTTTCCAAGAATAAAGTACACCAGCTCCAAATCTCTCTTCTAATAAGACTGGGGGATTGGGACGCATTGGTAGGTCTCAGTTCCTGCTTCAGCAGGCCCTCAATAAATATTTGCTGAATTAAATAGAATGAACTTTCCTTTATGTGATGGGGAATCACACATGGCCTTTGAATTATGATTAAATTTCCACCGTGTGGCAATACAAGCCTTCATTCCTCCAAATAAACTTACATATTTCAAAGTAGAAACTTTATACTTCCTAATGGAAACATTCTTGCACAGAACAACATCACTGGTACTCAAGTTGAAATCATTATTATTCATAATGCAACATCGTTATAGCAACTATTTTAGGGCTCCGCGCATCTGATGCAAACAGAATATTGTCTGCTGCTTCTGCTGCTAAGTTGCTTCAGTCGTGTCCGACTCTCTGCGACCCCATAGACGGCAGCCCACCAGGCTCCCCAGTCCCTGGGATTCTCCAGGCAAGAACACTGGAGTGGGTTGCCATTTCCTTCTCCAATGCATCAAAGTGAAAAGTGAAAGTGAAGTCGCTCAGTCGTGTGCGACCCCATGGACTGCAGCCCACCAGGCTCCTCCATCCATGGGATTTTCCAGGCAAGAGTACTGGAGTGGGCTGCCATTGCCTTCTCCAAGGAACCAATTCCGTCGTTTTTAGAAGCAGTGTAGAGCGCATCAGTCTTTCGAAGTAGAAAATGGGTGAGGTTATTCTAAGTTGTGGCCTGCAAGCCCCGCCCCATATACCTGAGTGGCTTCGGTTACTGCCCGGCTTAGGTGAGGGGCGGTGAACCACATTTCCCAGCGGGCCCTGCAGGCCTCTAGCGCCTGCGCGTTGGCAGCTCAGGCTGGCGGACGGAACTCCCGCGCTATCCAGCCACCTGGTCTCGCCTTATCTGTTCTCTACCTACGGCATGGAGGGGGTCCCGGCGGTAACCGCAGGCAACGCGGGTGCTGCCAGTGCCGAGGGAGAAGCAACCATGCCGCCGCCGCCGCCTCCCGTCTCCCCGCCTGCCCTCACTCCGGCGCCCGCAGCGGGTGAGGAGGGCCCGCCGCCCCTACCCGAGGCGGGGGATCCTGGCTGCTCGGGCTCCCGGCCCCCTGAGCTGGAGCCTGAGCGCAGCCTGGGCCGCTTGAGGGGCCTCTTCGAGGACGAGGACGAGGAGTTGGAAGAAGATGAGGACCTGGAGGAAGAAGAAGAGGAGGAAGAGGAGGAAGAGATGAGCCACTTCTCGCTGAGACTGGAGGGGGGCCGGCCGGACTCCGAGGACGAGGAGGAGGTATTGATAGCCCCTGTTTGACCACGTCGGCCCTCCTCCGTTAGGGCCGGGCCGGATGTCCCCGCTCGCCGCTGGATCCTTTGGCATTGGAGTCCACCCTCACCTCTGCTTGCGCTGCCTGCTTGTGGCACGGACTGGCCTTCTGTCCCTGCCAACTCATTTTGTAAGATTCCGGCAGTCACTTAAGCTCGCTGGGTCCGACTCACTCATTATTGAAGCTACTGCGTGCCAGGGATGTAGGCGCCCAGGGTACGGTTCTCCTGCCTCCTAGAAGCTTACAGTGGCTGGGAGTGCAGTCCAGTTCTACAGGATGTTGAGAATGTGGGGAAACCCATCCCCACCTAGTTAATCTCTAATTGGGAAGGGTTTGTTTTTTTTTTTTTAATTGGGGCAGCGCGTACTTCATTAATTCAGACAGTATACCCAGCCAGTCAGAATTTGTGCATTAAACACCAGTATCTGGAAAGTTTGTCCATTTTGTGATAATTCATAAAGTAAGATGCCCTTCATCTGGCAATATACAGTAGCTCCAAAAAGAATGAGATCTTTTTGAAACATTGGTTCATATTATTGTAACTTTGAGAGTATTTGAAGGGTCTGAGGTATTAGAACATGTTTCTATGTTGCAAAGTAAACTACACATTGTTGATAAAAAAAAATTTAGGAAGTATGACTTGGCAAGGATTTGTAACCTATTTCCATTGCGTTTGCAGCGCCTGATCAATCTCTCTGAGCTGACTCCGTACATCTTGTGTTCCATTTGCAAAGGTTATTTAATAGATGCAACTACCATTACAGAATGTCTTCATACATGTAAGCGTATAGTTCATTACATTTCCAAATAATATATTAAGTTTTTGAAATGTCTTGAAAACATTATAATTCCAATATTTTTTTCCCAACAGTTTGTAAAAGCTGCATTGTCAGACACTTTTACTATAGCAACAGATGTCCAAAATGCAACATAGTAGTACATCAGACACAACCTCTTTACAACATAAGGTAAGAAAAATAAGTAACATTTATATTTTAGATATACTTTTTCTGAAAGATTGAAATTGTGTAGTTTGTAGTAAATTCTTGACCTATCTCAAAATGACGAGAAAGGGAAATGCATATTCTTTAAAGAAATACATATAGAGCACTTACTGTATACCAGGCACTGTGACATCTGCTGTAAACCTTAAAAGAAAAAAAAAGGTACAGACTTCTTTTCTTGAGGATTTAAATTCCGTCACTGAAGTTGATGACGTTAGTTTAGACTTGTCATTTTCTGTGTATCTAGAATTCTATTTTTAAAAGTAATAACTGAAATAACTGGCCTCTTTAGAAAAACCTATCTGTCATAGGTCATTGTGGCTTATTAATCAAATTTTCAGTTCATGCTCAGTTTGCTAAGGGAAGAAAAATACTAAAAGTGGACTGCTTTCATTTGTTCAGCAAATACTATTATGTTTTTATTACTTCATAGAAGAGTATTTTGCAGATGATACACAGAATTTTTAAGTACTGTCTCTGCCCTCAAACTCACATTCTTATTTAGGAAATAAGACCAGTTCACATTGAACAATTTAGCAAACTGTTCAAGAGTCTATAATTACTTGTAATTATGACTATGTATAATTACTTGAGGTTCTCTTAGAAGAGAACCATTAGTGCTACCTAAAAGTAACTCATCTCTGAGAAAGGAGATATTCACTCCTAAGAGAAAACAGTTACTTACAAAGAGCATCATTCACTTTACCAAATGCATTGTTCTGAATTCTGAGGTATTCTCCATCCTTTCCTTTTATTAGGTTGGACCGACAGTTACAAGACATAGTGTACAAATTAGTGATCAATCTAGAGGAAAGTAAGTTTATTTTATTACCTAGTTATAAATCCCCGAATCTCTTCTGACTCTACTAGTTATATTTTAAGTGTAATTTAGTCTGTGTTTTATCATTTTTTAGGAGAAAAAAAGCAAATGCATGATTTCTATAAAGAAAGAGGTCTAGAAGTACCTAAACCTGGTAAGTTTGGATGTATATCATAATGTATTTATAGATTAAAGAATACTAACTTAATAAAATTCACTCCCTTTGAGGCTCTTTTTTGGTGATAGCTGGTTATTTTTTGATCAAAGAGATAAAGATTTTGAAGGCAATGACTTACTGTAACCCAGTTTGTAAGGCTTAACGAGTAGAGGCTCTGGAGCTGGGTTGTGATCCTGGCTCTGCCACCTTATTAGGTGTATAACTTGGGCAGATGACTTCAGTGTTTCAGTTTCTTCTTCTATAAAGCAGGGATAATTGTAGCACTTTATAAAGTTGTTGTAAGGACTCACTGAGTAATGCAAAGCACTTAAAACAGTGCCTGGAACATAGTAACTGCTCACATACTAGTTTTTATGGTAATGGTAATGTCAGAGTATAGAAGTTAGATCTGAGTTTAAATCCTCATTCTTCCACTTACTATGTGGGTGACTTTAGGCAAATTGCCTAATCTCATTAAGTTGAATCTCATTTTCTTTACAGTTAAACTACATAAAGTACTTCAATTTTTTAAAAAAAGCAGTAGTACCTATGCCATGGAATTATAATCAGGGTTAAATACGATAGTGCATATAAAAAGTGCTGAGCAGGAGCCCTGGCACATAGTAGTGCTTGTTAAGGATTACCCACAGCTATTGTTGCTTTTATGCTGAGCTTTCTTTGTGACCCTGATAAACCAGCCACATGTGTCTGCCTTCCACCGTGGAGCACTCCCCAGGCTTGTCACTAATTTCACTGGCTTTGACAGATTAGCTAATGTTATTTTAAAAAGGGAGAGTGAGTGCTTTATGATCTTTTAAATAGTCAACATAGTTAAATCTGTGTAACTATTTTTCAGAAATCTCAATTTATGAAGTTTTTATTCTAACTCAACTTTTTTGTTTGGCTATCATATAGCTGTTCCACAGCCAGTCCCTTCAAGCAAAGGAAGAACTAAGAAAGTCTTAGAATCAGTGTTTCGTATTCCACCTGAACTTGACATGTCTTTATTACTAGAGTTTATTGGGTGAGTACCCTAAACCTCTACCTCTAAACTTTAAAATAAAGAAATTTTAAAGTCCCAACAGTTACAAAATCATCCTGAGCTAAGGTACTAGAGAGTAGCACAATAACTACTTATATCTCTATCATCTGGCTTTCCAAATCAACCTTGCTATTATGGTAGAAGGCACTTGGGTACCTGTCCCTATTAATTCCCTGCTTCCCTTAGAGGTTAATAACTACTCTCCTAAAAGTAATGATTGTCATTCCCATGCATTTTTTTATGTGTTTACCACATGTGTATGTATTCCTAAACAATATGTAGAATTGTTTTTGTCCATTTAAAAACCTTAAATGGTATCATACTATGTTTTCCAACATTTTTCACTTAGCACTGTATGATTCATCCTTGTTAAAATGTGTAACTAGTTCACTCATTTTCACTGGGTGTTCCCTTAAAAAAAATACCATAATTTATCTTTGCTTGTACTTTGGCGCACTTAGGTTGATTCTATTTTTTTTTTTTTTTTTTTTGCTATTGTACACAATGTTGCTTTAAACATTTTTTACAGATCTCCTTGTGTCTTTGTGAGATAGTTCTCTAAGAGTGTAGATTTGTTGAGTCTTAGGATATGTTCAGCTTCAACTTTACTTGGTTTTGCCAAATTATTTTCCAAAAATTGAATATCTCCCTAATTCATATAAATTGCTTCTTTCCAACACTGTAACATATAGCGTACTCCATTATATTGCAGCATTGTTAGACCAACTGTCATCATAGAGTTGGCCTGTATCAGACTGTAGTTTTTGAAATAATTACATGGTTTGCAGGATAAACTAAAATGCCTTTCTTGGAAAATCTAGATCTTCCATTTTATGTCCCTAGTGACTATTTGACCTCTCAGTCACTTCCTCCTTATAACTCTTAAGTTGCCTGTATTATTTATTTAGTATCTAGCTTGTACTGTGTTGTATTTATCTCTTAATGTATTCATCCTGTGTTCTCAAATATTATGGATCCCTGAGAGGTGAGAAACCTTTCTTATGCCTTCACTGAGCCCACATAGTAGTGTTTTATGATAAATAAAGATCTCTTTAGAAGAATAAGAAATCGTATCATACCAAACTTTAAAACAGCACTTTCTGTAAAGCATGTGTTCCAGCCTAAATGTCCAAAAAGGCACTAGTAAATTAATGCTATGTGGAACATGAGCATGTGCTAGTAACATATGTGCTAGTATGGAACAATTGCCAAAATTCACTTTCTTAAGTGAAAAAAATAAGATGTAGAAGAGAATAGATAGCATGTGCTCATTTACGTTTTTTAAAAAAGGGGGTGGTGGACATATGTGTGTGTGTATGTATATATTCCCCCCCACGACAGGGATAGACCATTTCTGAAAGGACATTTAAGAAAATGTTGATAGCAGTTACTTCTATAAAAGGGCACTGGAGTTTATGAATCTAGGATCAGAAAAAGTCTTACTTTTCATTGTATTTGACTTTTTACCATGTAACTTGATTTTTAATAAGTCTAGTTAATTAAAATTGAAAGGAATTTGTATTTCTGAAACATTATTTTGGGGAAATGTAACCTTTTCCACTAAAGAACAATAGAACTTTTTTTAAACCTTTTTTGAAAAGTGGCAGTAATGTAAAGATAGCAAATATGTGCCAAGTGTGCTACAGCATCTCTGCCTCTGCCAGCAGCACAAATCAGTACTCAATCATGCCATGCTTGACCACAGTACTCAAAGTGGTCATTACCATTCACCAGGGCTGTTCCATTTTTAACACATTCCCTGCTGTAGAAAAAAAGAAGTCCTCACTTGGGATAAGAAGATCTCTATTTAAGTCCTAACTCCTTTGTTATATAGCTTTGTAAAATTGAACTAACCACTTTCTGTTAATGCATTAGATGCTTATTAAGGTGCTGCTGTGTACCAGCACAGCAGTCTGCTAACTGTTGGGAATGTAATTTGAATAAGTCAACCATGGCCCTGGCCCTCATGTAACTTGTAGTTTTTAGCTTCTTCAGCTTCCCTGTCTGTAAAATGAGAGAACTAACCCTTGTATGTTGTTGATTATGATGGACAATTATAATCTGACTACATCAGACAATTATAATGTCTACATCAGAAAATAGTCTTTTATCTGTTTTCAAATGTTTATGGGGAAGAAAGCTTCCGATATGGCAAGAAGTCCTTTTGAAGTCACCAATCCTCAGAGTTAAATCTCCACATGTTTATTACATTGGAAAGCTTGGTGTTACCCCTGAAGTCAGGCTACTGAGGGTAACCTATAGGAAGCTCTTTCATGGTAAGACAAATTGCAGGTGAGATTTTTAACCTGATGCAAGTATAAGGGTAAATTTGATCCAGCTAATGACCCTTCTTGAATTGGAGGAGCAAAAATACTGAGCTGGGTTCAGCCTGTGGACAGTGGTTTTTCAACCGCTGGAATGAGCATTAAGCGAGATTCCCGAATCCACCTCCAAATTTGGTATGCATCTTTTGTGATCTTAAGATAGTCTTGTACAGTACTTCTTCTTGTTTTTCAGTTTCCATGTGTAAGGTAGAAAATTCTAAAAAGAAATAATCTTAGGCCGTATAGTGTATACAGAAAAAGCATAACTCCAGGTATGTAACCCTTAGGATGTAGCTTAACTCCTTTGGTCATCGGTTTCCATATTTCTAAATTGGAGATTATAATACCAACTCACAGGATTGTCATAAGAATCTACATGCAGTATTCCTCACATGTCTAAACTACTATAATATATGCATACTGAAATAATGCAGGCTCATTCAGAAATAAAGGTTAGTCTGGTGCTATAATACGTACAGCATCTGCCTGGTAAAGAAAATGGACTCACATGAGAGTGTATGAGAGAAGATATGGCAAAAATTTGATGTAATCTTAAGCTCAGCGATGTTTAGTAAACCAGAGAGTTGCTATTCCACTGT